>NC_080196.1:93456416-95913083 GCF_030028045.1 Hippopotamus amphibius kiboko | reverse complement strand
TGACAACATTTTAGTTGAAGTTCTGGACATTTTAACTCTCTTTTAGCCAAAAGGAATTTTTAAAAATATGTGTTCCATTCCCACAGCTTGCCAGTTGCCTCTACCATAAGAAAATGTTGAATATGACATCATATCACTAATATGCCCTCTCAGTTGCCAAATATTTTGGTTGTTAGATTTTTTTTTTTTTTTGAGAGGATGGTACTCATAAAATCAAGATCGCTCTGTCACAGGAAATGTATTTATAGGAACTGTTTTAAGGCACTTATTAAAAACAAATCTGGTGATGTGTATCTCTATTGATTCAAACACTAGAAAGAGGCAAATTGTACATACATTATAGTTAGAAAAAATAGCCATTTGGAACACCAGCAGAAAGCTTTTTAAACCACGGATGCTTCTTCATTTTAGCCTGAAGAAACACAGCAAGGTCCAGTTGTACATGTTCTTGGATGGAGCCAATTCTATACCATTTTTTAAAATTGCCTTCATGCATACACTGGAGAAGCAGATTTTTGTTTATTCTACAGTGTGTATTGTACTGGCTCTAATTCTGCATTCAGCGGCTTTTGATTTGGTGCCAGACATCTTGTGGAGATTGTGTATGCCATGCGTTAATTGTTGAAAATGCCTATCGAAGAGACTTTACATTTCTTGAGTTTCATTTGTTGTTTGGGGTTTGAGTATCCATGCATTTCTGTGGGCATGTGCTTGGATGACCAACGTGTGTTTTAACCTAAATTGTTGGAGTTAAGTGTGATCAGCTATTTGTTCCACAAGCTTCCCTCTGAAGACAACACAGCACTGAATTCCTTCTTTTTTTCCCAGTGACAAGTCAATTACTTGTTTAAATTCAGTTTGAACTCTCTGAACTGAGAGAGGCCAGAGGAAGCAGGTTTTCCCTGTGAATAAACAAAAGAAGAAAAATGTAAAATCATTCCAAAACACTGTGATTTTAGGTTGTGGGAAGAGTACAATTAAGCATTACAACAGTTATGATTTCTTCTTTTTGAATTAGCAGCTATGTATAGGGTTTGCAAAATCAGTTTTCCTCTAACTTCCTAGCAAGGGAAATAGTAAAATCGATGATATTTTAGGACAAACAAAGGAAAATGTGGATTTTCTATTACCTTCAGTTATGAAGTGTTTCCATGACCATAATCCACAACAAATTGTTTCCTTCTTTCTCTGAAATATTGGACCTGTCCTGAACTGTGGACTTGATGAAGCCAGAACCTACCCAAAAAAATCATAACCCTAGAGCTATCAAAGACTAAATCTTGAATATAAACCAGAATATATTTTTTAAAAAATCAGCTCCTCCTCAGGTGAGAGTTTAATGAACTTGACCAACATGGATTGTGATTTCTTTTCTCCATGGATTAGAGGTTTCTATATAAATGAATCCCATTCTCAGCTAAATAAAAAATTAGAAAGCACTACTGCTTAACTATGGAAGAGAGGGTTTTTGCAGAGAAAATCACTACAGTTTCTTTTAAGTGCTCTGAGTATAAGCATCTATCAAATTATATCTCTGTGTCTGTCCTCAGTGAGGCAATAAGCAGTGTCAGGCGTTACCTGGTCCATCGTAAGTATCGTTTTAGCTCTAAATTTTGATTTTTATAACCACTTACATATTCTTATTCATTGAATAAGAATTTTAGTAAGTAATTATTTGGTCAAATTCCACCTATCTAAAAATAAAACAATTCCACACAGATAAAATTATGGCAAATGAAATTGAAAACAAAAGTGGCGAAATTTCCTCCTAATGGTAATTTAAGATCACATCATCAGCGCTCACCAGCATGTGCATGTGTTAAACCGTATAGAGAAACCTATAATTATTGTAATTGCTCTTTTCGCTTTATACTAACAAGCTTCAAACCATGTTTCAAACTAGTTGTTTTGAAATAGTTATTTGTCAAGTCATCAAATCTCAGAAAGTAAATGATAATGAGCTTTCTACGTTTATGTTCTGACTGTTGGTCATAGGATACAGCTTTTCAACTCCATAAAGTTGAGAGATGAAGATGGTTGTTGATTATTTCTGATATCGAGGCCAAAAAAATTAAATAATTCCATGATTCCTTGCTTAAGATGGAAAAAAAGGAACATTGCAATTCCTAAATCTCTCAGTTGGGAATATACTCTTAGAAGAAAGTTTTCCTGTGAATAAGTAAAAATCTCAGCCACCTAAATTGTTTGAAGCTAAAAATCAGGATATGAAGTGTTTAGCTTTTTTTTTTTTTTCATGTACCACAGGAAGTGCTAACATAAAAAGCTTAATATTTAAATTGCACCAGTAATAATATTTTCCAGTGCATTTTACATATGGCCCTTTCTTTGCAAACCTCACAGTTGGTTCTGGTAACCTCATGCAGGTAGGCACTGGGTTTTAAAGTTTTCAATGGTGTATCGACTATGTAAATTCCATTTAGTATTTTTAAAAGCTATTTCATGTACTTACTATTTTCAGAACCATGATTATAAATGAAAGTAGCTGGTATAAAGGCATTACTTTTAAAAATAATTGTTTAGCTGCTATTACAGAGCAGAAATTTGCTTAGGTTCAAACTAATATAATTTCTCAAAACAAAACATGTCAAAGAAAAAAAAACCATGCAGGAAAAACTTCTTTTAAGTGAGCTGATTTTTTGGTATTGTTGGCAATATAAAGCATTTTAATTTACTCATTTTAAAATAACAATGAAATTTGTTTTTCTTCTGTGCTTGATTGCTTACAAGAAAATTATGTTGATTTTGTTCTGTAGGTTTAAGCTGGTAAAAATCTACCAGACGCATGATCTTGATATTGTGGCTACATCTTGCTCTTCTGCCTCTGATTAAATTTCCAAAAATCCCTGCGTGAGAATCACAGATGACAGACAGTTTGAACATTTCTCTGGGGCTAATTTCTTAGGAAGAAAAGATGGATCAGTTACATATTTGGTTAATTTTATTTAATCCCTAATTTCTGGTAGGTTTGAACATTTCGAATATCATGTTGATAATTGATACGCATCCTTGTAGCACTAGGCGATGGCATTGTTTCAAGGAGAATGAAGAGGAAGGACACTGGAACACAGGGAGAAGAAGGTTTCAGGAGAAAAGTGGCCAGGAAAAAAGATCTAATAGCTGGTGCAGTCCTTAAATACCTTTCCAACTGATCTACAGGAAATTGTGCTGAAGAATTGTTTGTTTCCTGTTCCACTATAAATGTGGTTTGCATTACACTCCCTATTTGTGTTTTGATTTGCTTTGGGGTTTTTTTTTTTTTTTTTCTTAACTAAAATTGTAATACCACTACAGAGACTTGAAAATTAGTGATTTCGTCCTTGTAACTTATTTTTTAAATGGCTTTTAGCATAGTTTGATTTTAGACATTGTCCTATTTCATCATTCTTAATGTGATGTGTGTTTCTAAGCCTGCTTGCAACTTCCATCACTGTGATGCCCCTGAGGAAAAAAAAAGCTTTAGTGTCATTTCTTCAGAATCACCCTGTAGGCCATACATACAGTTAGCAACCTGCCATCAAGAGATTCATTTTTTTTAAAATCTTCATTTCTAATCCCATGAAAATATATGGATAGGTTGCGGCAGTTTTAACAGTTGTTAGAATTCAGGTTTGCTCTTATCTGAAAAGAAATGCAGTAAGAAAATATTAGCTTCATGTATCAAACAAATGCTTGTAACTGAGAATTTCATGACAGAAACACAGAAGATTACCAGGCTTTTCCCCTTTTTTCCTCTAATACCGTCAGTTACAAAAAAGCTAATTTTTCACAGTCAATAATTTTAAATATGTCTTTCAGAGTTTGTCTATATTTGGGTTTAAATTAGGCCTTAATACTTCAGATGTAACTCAAAGATGACACAGGGTAAAGTTATACCATATATATATGGTAAACATTATTGATTACTTTAAAAAGAGTTTGGAACTCTCTATTTATAAAAATGTTTGTATCTATTCAGGAAATCATCATAATCCTAAAAAAAAGCTGTTATCTGTATACCAGGAAACACAGAGGAGTAGTCACAAAACTGAAAGAGATACCTCTATAAAATAAGTATATCTTGAAGTATGAAGTGATCTGCTCAAAATTCATTCATGGAATTTTCAGAAAACGTCACTAGTTGGAGGTTTTTTAACATTTCAGCATCTGTAATAAACTACTTGGCACATTTATTGGATCAGCTTAGGCATACACATGTTATTATATTTTGTTAAGCAAAACAAATTTATTCTGAAGAACAGTTCTTAAGGTTTGAGGCTTGAAAATGGTTTGAGAATTAGGTAGTACTCCACTTGAACTTCGGGAGACTTTCCTTTTTTGCAGTGCTGGAGATTTATGACTTAGGTTCCAAACTACAACCTTTTATTAACAGATGTATTTATGTCACAATACCATATTCTGATTAGAATTTTAAAATTCACGTTGCTGATATTTTGGTCTTTCCATTCCATGTTGCCTCATGTCCATACTTAGTTTTCTTCAAATTCTTCTTCCTTATTTCTTCAAGAAAGCTGCACATGCTAATCAGGGCATTTTATTCCAAAGTGACTTAAAAGGGACACTATGCCTATAACATTGGATTTGGGAGAGTATCCTGTTTAAAGGCAGTCCACCCCCAAATGGGGATAAAGAGTGGGTTTCAAACACCTGAGAAGTCAGGGGTGGGAGCAGTGTAGGTGATGGTCTAATTTCAGACTCCACCGAAAAAAGGCAGGCTTTGGCATCCTCCAGGGACCCAGGGCTGTGCTTTCCTGGAGACCAAATTACACTCCTCTGAAGAGAGGGCACGTTGAGGTAATTGGTAGGACAGAGTGGGGAGAGTTGAATTCCAGCTGCTTCCATTGTAGCTGACCTGAAAATGAATAGGGGATGTTAAGAGTGGAGGCCAGCTTTGACTTGGCTCTTTCACCTCCACAAACCTAAGGGTGAGAATTATAGAGTCCTGAGTGACTGCACCGATAATGACCCTGTTGGAGGGGGAATTGCTATGTTGGGAAGAACTCTCACACCATTTTAAAAATAGTTGATGCGTTTACCAACCACAGTCCTGTTACTGTAGCCCCAAGAAAGTTTATCCACAGTATGGAAACACTCCTAGTTTTTATCGTGAGCCATCTAGTGAGTGCGTCTTGGGTTCTCACCTCTTTGGGTACCATTTTTAAAATGCTCATAATGAAGGACATTCGGAAGGTCCTGGCATCTCACCTCCAAGAAAGGAAGCAAAAAGTAAAGTATCTATACTCCCTTTGCCCCAGAATGTGTGCTCTTCTTCTTCTTTTTTTTTTTTTAAAGGAAGATGATGCTGTATTACTCAATAGCTTTTCTCACGAATAAAACAAATTAAATTGATGTCACATGCATATTTAAACCCCATCCAGTTAAGTGCTGACGTGATTAAAATAATCAAATGTATTACTTAAAAAATTAGAAAGGATAAATTCTGTACCCCATTATTTTATTGACTTTTAAATATAAATTGCAGAAATGTTTACATTCCTAATGGCATTATTAAGCTACACTGACAAATCAGAGGAAAAAAAAGTTGATTGCCCAGCACATTATTATTTCTGCACCTGTTATTACAATTCAGAAGTGGAGGCTCCGCACACAGGAGCAGGGTGGGTGCTGTTTTCTTAGGCCTCCTTTGTGTGATGTGGGGATTGGGATAAATGTTTAACAAGTGTAGTTTCACTTTGTAGTGCCTTTTTGCGTGTTGATGTGATTAAAAGACTACAGTGTTTTTCATGTAGCTTTGAAATTAATGTGTAAATAATAGGGGATGGTGGAGCTCTTCTGTACTGACTTCGCTAAACCTCCCTAAGCAGAACTGGGGGGTGGGGGTGGGGAATATATCAGCTTTTTATTAGACGTTGTTTAGGTATAAATAGCGCCAACTTTTCATCTCTACCCTGTGACTCTGTAAGGGAAAAGAAGGGAAGAAGAAGGGCCTATCGAATTAGTTTAGATAGGCTTGCAGAACTGGGTTGAAAATCCTTTAGAGTTTTCTTTTCTGGTTATATATTGGCCAGGAGCTTGGTAGACTTTGAGTCAGTGTTTTAAGCAGTAACTTATCTACCATTGTCAACATTTGGGTTTGAAATGTGCATTTTTCTTTAGTCTGTGTCCTCCTTGTCTTAATCATACAATATTGTTTTTCAAACATCTGAGCATAGCTGGCAATGATTGTTGGTTAATATGATTCTAGAATTTCTGGGGTGTCCACTTCACACCGAGAAAACTAAACTTTCTGCAGTCAGTGGAATAAATAATGCCCTATTCCTTTCTTTTTTCTTTTTCTTTTTCTTCTTCTTCTTTTTTTTTTTTTTTTTTTTGCTTTTTTTAGGTTCCTTAAGAATGTTGTTATATTCTTAGAAATGTGATGACATTAAATTAGGACTGAGGGGGGAAAGTATCTTTATTTCATCCCATGCAGCAGATAGTTTGAGTTTGTAAAGAAGTGGCTAAAAGGCCATTGTTTCCTGGAAGATACTAGTTAACCCTTCTTCATATGAGTTTAGATTTTGTCCTTGGTAATATTGATAATTTAAATTCCTAGACTTTAATAACAGTGTGTAGCATGGATCCCATTTACTCTCCTCCAGGCTTCACAGCAAAATGTTTACATAAATGAACTCTCAATTTTTATATCAATGATTTAACTCTGTCATTCCAGAGTTAATACTATTTCCATAATTAAACGTGTTCACAGGTAGTTCCATCGGAGTATATCTTTAAGATGCTGTTCTTTTCTGTTTTTTTTTAAGCCATCTGTTGGCTAGGTCAGCAGAGAAATGGGAACCTGATTTTATTTTAAAGCAAGTAAGTTATTACTCTACTGTTGTATTAGACATTGAGCTTCAGAGGGAGTAAAAGATAAAATTCTATCATATTTTCATTTTGTTACATTTGCAGCAGAAATATATGTGCCCAAGTTGGTTATTTTCAACTCATGACAGCTGTGATATTTAAAATGCTCACAGCTGTTGTGACTTAAAATTGATTTTTCTATTAACACCTGAGAAAAAGACCTGTGCCATATTAGAAACTTAAATAAGGTAACTGTAAAATTAGGTATGTTGATGTGAATCTGGTAATGCTCCTTCCCAGAGGTTGCAAGGTGCAGCAAACCTCTTGGATGCTTGCAGGGAAAGCTATGAAACTGCTAGAAATAGATGCGTGATTGTTAAATGCGTTTACCTTTTAAAGAATTCGTGCAATAGCAGATCTTCTTAGTCCAACTTTCCAGCGTCATTTTTGCCAGTAAAACCTTTTAGGATTCAGCTTACTTAACCCAGAGAAGGATGACTTACATGAATCCTAACCTCTAAACCTTTTTTTACCTTTCAGATATGACTGAGAAATGCAAACTCACACTAAATTGTTCCTTATGGAGGAAGTTTCGGTTTTATGGCCCTTTTCCTCCATCATTTTTAGATGATGAAAAAAAGAAAAACAGATGAAAAAGGAGAAACAATTTATGCTTAAGCAGTTTTAGGCTAGCACTTGTTATAGGAATTTGTCATATATTTTTCAGGATACGTTTACAGATCCATTTTAACCTGGTTTAGAGTGAGATGGTGCTTCCTGTGTTTGGTTGAGCTATTTTGATGTTGACCTTCTCAGGATGCTCAGTGTTGGAATCTTGAATGTGACAGATCAGTCACCTATTTAACAATATAACCGGTCTAACAAAACTTAGGCACATTTAGGTATCAAGATAGTTTCACATTTTGAAATAGATGGTATGGTGTGTAAAACATACAGTTGGCCTGAGGTGGCATTATTTATAGATAATCATGCCTTCACAGATGCATTACCAATAGGGAGCTATGTAGATTAAACTCTTTGGCTGGTCCTAGGCTTTTTACCTGTGTAACTCAATCAGCATTGAAAGCATGACAGCTTTTATGATGATAAATGTATGGCTGGATCAGAGAAAGTATGGATGGATGGGTGGGTAGATGGATAGGTTACATAACTAGACAGTAATAGATAATGCCAATTATTTATTACTGAACTTGCTTATTCATCAAAAATTTACATACACTGTATTATTTTCATTATTGCATGCAGTTTAGAATAAGTTAATGGAAAATAATAAAATTTCCCATCACATAAGCAAATCACAACAGAGATAGTGCCGACACTTCTAGACTGGACATAGCTTACTTGTTTCACAGTAATAAGCTAGGACTGATGTGCACCAGTAGATCCCAAGGTCAAAATGTCACATACGAAGTGAACAGGGATATAAATGGGTTTATTTTCTTGTTTGACTGAAGGAAGATACTCCTAGAGATGACCATTTTTTATGTGAAGAATTATGAAAATCGTAGTGGATATTTGACATACTCTGATTACAAATAGATATCTTTAGAACAGTGGTCCCTGCCCCCGCCCCAGGACAGAGGGCAGTATCTGGAAAACTTCTGATTGTCCCAACTGCAGGAGTAGGGTGAGGGTTTGCCTCTGGCATTTAGTGGGTAGAAGCCAGAGATGCTGCTCATCATCCTGTGGCGCAGAAGGCAGCCCCGCACTCCTGCGGAGGTTGAGAAGTCCTGCTTTAGAAGTAGTGTATCTGGACCTTAACAGTTAATTTCCCGCATGGTGAGCCACCTTACGGATGATGGTAGCTCCCTCCCCTCCCCTCCCCTCCCCTTTTCTCCTCTCCTCTTCCTTCGCTTCCCCTCCCCTTCCCTTCCCTTTCTTTTCTTTTCTTTTCTCCCCGCAACAATTCCCTCCCTCCCTCCCTCTCTCCGTCTCTGTCAGTATTGCCCAGGTATTTACACCATGTACCATGAAAACGTGAGATTTTCTTTCCGATGTTGTAAATATAGTACATTATTTGTGAACCAACTGGAATGGCTTCAAAGCAGCTGTTAAAATATGTTGAGTCAATAAGGTACGTTTCTCCATACCCTACGTATATATTTATATCTTACCTTTCAAAATACCTTGAATTCTCTTGTAGCATAATCGTTGATTTATTGGAATCATCCTACAGGAAAAGTTTATTACCATTAATTTTTTTTCTGTAGCACATAAAAAGGGGAAAAATTAGCATAAAGAAACTAATTAATAATTAAAGTTGAGTATTTGGGACATTAAGGATATTGTTTGCATCGTTAACCATGTCCTGCGCACCAAGAAAAGTTTAAAGGTGAAAACCAACATTAAAGACTCTCTTTTCAGCTTTTCCAATAACACAGCTTCTTTCTGCATTCACAACTGGGCATCTCTCTTCTTGCCACTGCTGGGCTTCCATCAGTGTTGAATAATTCTTGGCAGTGATTTGGACGTGATTTTAAACCCCTGATTGCCTTCCCTAGCATCCTGGGGAGGAAGGTGGCGGTATCTGGTGGCAGAGTCTTACACCTGCCAACTTGTGGAGCCCACCTCATGTCTTAGATGCCAAGGTTCGGCGAGAGCTGCCAAGTCTGACAGTAGCTGCCACCACTGTTCAATTTCCTCCCCACGCCAGACAGGGTTCTCCAAGGTTCCATGGAAGTAGAGATGGCAGCGGGGCATGGAGTGGCAGCTGTGATTTGAAGTCTGTTTTTGGTATAGGATATACTTTCAATTATTGTTCAGCCCATTGGCTGTTATATTTCAATTCCATCTCATAAGTGTCCTCTGACTCTGTACTGAGAATCTTCATGTTTCCCTGACCCGCTTAGTGCAACACAGGTCTAGTAAAGTCATTTGGATGCCTTTGGGTTTTACTGTGTCTGCCACAACTGAAGCCATCTTATAAGATGGTCCTAAGTTTACATTTATTTTGATGGGTTGTCCCTTCTTTGTTGTACCAAGCTGACTGTGTTCAAAGCGAACAATGGAAAAGAAAATGTGTAAATATGTGTATGTGTGTGCCAGGCAAGAAATAAAGATGACCATATTTGATGATCATTTCATTGATTTGGGTATTTCTGTTTCTGGGAGATGGTTTGTTTGTTTGTTTTAATTGTAAGTTTGCTTTAAGTCAGAGCTCTTTGGACCTTGCTTTTATTTTTGATCAATCATCGATTATCTGTGTTGGACTCGCAATAATTCTCTTCTGTCCCAGTATTGTTCTCTGAGTAATCTTAGGATTATAATTTGCTTACCCGTCGTTTTTGGAATGTTATTCAGAGAACTTGCTTGTGTGGTATTTGTCAGACATGCATGGAGTCTAAAAGTCAATCTTATGAATTTCTGTAATTAATAGGAAAGTGATTTACAGCTAAAATAAAGCTTGTGGTAAATATTTCATTGTAGGAATAATCAACATTCAATCAAATACATTCGCAAGCCTCAGTTCTTTCCGAATGCCTTCTCAAACACCTTCCAATTTAATCCTTACTGCAACACAGTAAGGTGAATGGTCCAAGTGTTAACACATTTTGCAGTCTGCGTAGAACTGGGCTGTCCACTGAGATAGCAACTTGCCACACAGGGCTATTAACATTAAGTGTAAATTAATTAAAATGAAATAAAATTCGAAAAAGTCAGTTCCTCATTGACACTAGCCACATTTCATGTGCTGAGAAGTTGCATGTGGTGGTTAGTGGCTACAGTTTTGGACAGCACAGAGGTAGAACTTTTGCATCATTGAAGAAACTTCTTTTGGACCGTGCTGGTCTGGAAAATGGTAGTGTTGCAGGATGAACTCACTTGCTCAGGGTGATATGGATTCTAACAGAACTAAAGGCACTTCTGCTGTATCTTGCAATATGTTTATGAATTTTCATAGCTTTATATTCAGCACACATCCCAAGTAAGGATAGTTTAATGCTACCTGGCATTTTAGTAAATGAGTATCTCATCTGTGTCCATCTCTTTTTTTTCTTAATTAAATTTAAAACGGTGTGGGGAAACTTTTAAAAAGATATAGATAGCCCTTTGTCTACACACAGTGGGGACCCTGAATCACCTTCCTCTGAATAAGAGGTCCTCCAGGAGAGGGACCGTGTCTTAATGCATCTTTATGTACTTGTTAGCGTATTGTGGACAACCAAGAAATATTTATACAGCCAAATGAATGAGTAACACAGGCACCATACATGCTTACACCTGTACATACAGTTAGGCAAAACTCTTACATAGAGTGCTCCCCGAGAGCTGGCCTTCGTGGAGTTTAGAGAGCTCATGCCTTCGCTCGGGCAGTTCTAGTACAAAGTAGAATTTTATTAAAAGAAAAATCATATGTATTTCCTCATATAGTCCAAATGTGTCTTCATAATAAGTGAAAAAGTCTGCACATCTTATGTTTAATACTCATTTAGCCCCTAACTTGACTGCATGGTTTTGAAATCTCCACATCTTCCCAACAAGCTTTCAGGCCTTTAGAGGGCAAGTTCAAAGATTAGCATGTTGAGGTGCTCAAGTAATATTTCGTGAACAAACCAGTATGTATAGAAACTTTTTCAATGTCATGTTTTTCAAGATTCCTCTAATCCAGCATAGCCCGGTAGGACATTTTTGGTAGAATGAATGAATGAAAATATGTATCTTTAAATTCCTTGCATCAAGTTGGAGAAATGTGCCTGGTGAATGTTGATGGTACCAATGACCCCTTCATTCAAACGTGCACGTCCAAATTGCATGTGTGGAATAGTCTTCAGTGATGTCTATCTGTGGCAGTGGATGAGTGGGCTAGCCCTAGGGTATTGTTAAGCACAGGGGGTGAGTGTGCCTTATACCCATACCATTTTAATAGACAAGATGATTGTAAATT
This sequence comes from Hippopotamus amphibius kiboko, assembly GCF_030028045.1. Classification (NCBI taxonomy): domain Eukaryota; kingdom Metazoa; phylum Chordata; class Mammalia; order Artiodactyla; family Hippopotamidae; genus Hippopotamus; species Hippopotamus amphibius. The sequence goes on along the minus strand of NC_080196.1, from coordinate 95,901,352 downwards.
TTTCTTGTCATCCTTTTGTTGGAAGCACCAGGAGCCTGTAGTGGCACATCCTGGCAGATGCTTTGTCCTTGAACTTCTGATGGTATACACAAGGCATCATTCCTCTTGGTAATAATCGTGGTATTAAGAGGCATTTGTGTTCTGTGTACTCTTTCAGCTTGTACCATGTTTAGTTCCTGTTATGCAAATACTGCTTTAAACTTAGAAATTCCAATTTGCATTAATATTTTGGTTTCATATAGCTAGCTATTGCATTTCACAAACAAGTGCATTTTAATGAGTATTGGCAGAATGCAGAAAAAATGTTATTCATTAAATTCTATTGTAGAAAATGCAGTAGTTGGTTGCCAAAATCATTAAGACGAAATATAATGTGTGTCGAGGCCACAAGGATATTCCTCTTCGAGAATGTTTGGCCCTTATGGCATTCAGTGCTCACAGACGTGGAGGATAGGGGTTATTACTATAAAATAGAAGCCAGTGTACCATTGATATTTGGGTTTATTTTTAAAATGTAAGCATGCTTTACTTTTTTATATTTGCCATAAGACCATAGGGAATTCACCTCTGAGTTAATGTGAAGGACTTTAAAAGTCATAAACACCAAGTTGTAGACTAGTGTCTTATATTTTGATGTTAAATCCTAAAATGGGGTTTTTGCTATTTTATTATGATTATTTTCCTTCCTGAGATTTAAAAAAAATCAGGTTTGTAGGCATAAAATTTTGCGACGGGCATTGTGTGGGGAAATAAAAATTTTGCAACTGGATTTTCAGAAACGAACTGTTTTAACACATGGACTTTTAAATGCCGCTGTCATGTTGTCATAGCTTGTGGTCCCTAATTATAATGAGTTTTTTTGGTGGTGTGATTGCAGTTGTTTTTTTTCCCCCCTCAGTCTTCAACTCACTTTTCCCAGAAGGAGAGTTCCAGGCCTTTGAAAATTCTCATGATTTTGCAAATCCACTCTATTTTTGTCTAGAATACAGGAAAGTTAAAACTGTGGCTGGTGTGATGCCACGTTTTGAATCCAATTTTAAAGCAACCCTTTGCAACCCAGGGAGTAAAGCTGACATCTTTGTATCTGTAATGAAGATAATTATACCTGCAAGGTGACATCACTTGCGAAGTAACAAATGCAGTAGAAAACGGAGTCTCTGGTCTTCTCTGAATTCTGTAGACCACTTTTGGCATTTAACACTAAACTCCTCTTTCATGCTTGTCGTTTGAGAAGTTGCTTTCAGATGAATTTACTAAAGCTGACTGACACAGGGTTAAATTAATTCTTTTCTTTATTACTCAAAGTGATACAGACCTTTCTTGGACTAATGTAGCTTAATTAGTGGTCAATTAAAACTGAACATTGCTGAATTGAAGTTCTTTGATCAAACTCCCTGGCATGAGTTCTCTTTCTTTAACTAGCCACCATCTTGAATTCATTTGGAATCAGTAGTATAAACAAGTTTAAAACTGGTTCTTTTATAAGAAAGTCAGCAGGCTTGTATAGCTGTGGTTTCTTTTTTTACTTCTGTAGGCGGCAATTCAAAGGCATGCTAAATGAAAACAGTACTACACCCTGAAAAAAATACATTTTTAAAAGTAACACTAAGTAGTCAGAAAACATTCAGTACCCCCACCTATTTATTCTAGACAGAAGATAAATTTCCCAATTTTAGTGGTTAATTTTGTTGTTACATAGAGGGCTAAAAGAAAACTCCTGGTCCTCACAAAGTCCACAGTTATAATAAAAAGTGAAACAAACAAAAACCAAGTTGTGGCTTGGGAGAAAGATGGGTTGGGCACCGTTACAACGTATATGCAGAGATTTAACCCAAAATTTAACCCAAATTCATTCTTTATTACTCTTGGAAGAGTATGTCCTCTCTTTGACTGTGGAATGGGGGATCAGACACTACTTAACTTACCTGTTGATTTCACCATTTCTTGGGCAGGGGCACAATCGCATCAGTGAGAGCTGATGATAGGGTATCTTTATACAGATTGCTGGGTTAAAACACACATTGCTGTTTTTAGAATTTGGGTGCAGTTTAAAAAAAAAAAGAAAGAAAGAAAAGAGGGATGTAGGGGAGCCAAGAATTGGGACACAGAAAGTCACTAAATATCTGTAAGTAGACCAGCATCTTCCTTTTATGCAGCTACATGTCTTAATATTTAACATGTCTGTGCTGTTCTTGTCGAAACATAAATCGATACCATTCAGTAGTCCCAGTTGTGGAAAGCCTCACAGCCTAAAAATAACAGAGCTGGCATTCCGTTAGCGCTATATATTTTAAAGTATTAATTAAAACTGGCACTTCTGTGCTGGAAATAAAAGTAATAGATTAGGTTTAAATAGATCATTTGCTGAGTCTGGAATTGCTTCTTTTAAGTTCTGAAATGTTCACAGAGGAAGAAGTACAAGGAAATTTTTGGAAGTGGCCATATAGCATTTTCCCCCATAAGTGACAAAATTTTTATAGTTCTCATTACTTATATCCAAAAATTACAGTTTTAACCAATAATTAAGATAGAAATTTCATCACTTGACAGAGAAATTGTTTTTAGTCAGTGTGCCTTTCAGCCTTCTCTCTTGCTCTCTCCCTAAAGGGCTGATTAGAATGTAATAATTGGGGATGATAGCGGGAGGAAGAGGACAATTCTATTTAATTAAAGATAATTTATTTTACTTTAAATTGGTGATGTCCCACATGAATAAGAGTAGATTTAGCAGATAGATTTATTAATGGGTACTGACATCTCAATTGACATAAAAAGCAAACATTTTCTTTCCGTATTGTTTTTATTGTGTCTCTGCACCTGAAACGGCTGTCATCATGCGACCCTCCCCACTTTACAAAGCTGTAGACTTTTCCACCAAATATGCAGTTATTGGTTTATCAGTGAAACCAACTTGAGCCTCTGCTGAGTTGAAAAAACCAGGCCAGGAGCTTGAAAGGCTGCTGAGATTCTCAGGACTGCCGTTGGAAATGCCATTCTCCTCCAGTGACATTTTCTTGACTCATTTTTAAAATATCTAGTTCCCGGATTCCGGGGTAGCTTCAGCATTTTGAATAAAGAGCCTAAAATTTCCTTTGGTCTGCGGCAAGGTGCTTGCGCGAATATTCCTTTAAGAGAACTTGGACCTTGAGTGCCGTAGATAATGAAGAGTGCCACAAAGCGATCCTTTGTACTGTGTAGGTTCATTTCTGACATGACATTGTGGAGAAAGTAACATCCTTGTGTATTATTTTTATTGTTGTCTCCTGCAATTGCAAACTGATCCTGGAAATTAGGGATGTGTTTTAAAGTTGGAAAGTAGATTCAAACAACGCATGAAATTTTTTCACATAGCCTTCTTAGCCTGTGATGATGTTTTAATGGAATACCTCTAGCAGAATTGTGCTTGTCATTCTGTAAATCCTAAGGCACTTTCTTTCTGCCTCAAGCAAACTGTATTCTCTTTTCCCCATTTCTATGTGATCTCTTTTGCATTATATTTATCCCTTTTACCCCCATATCACATTCCTGTATTCTTCCTTCTGTTTTTTCTTGTTCAGTCATTTCTGTATCCTTGCCTAGTATGGTTCATTCTTTTTTCTGCTCTGAATGAAATCCAAGACCCTCTGGCCACCTCTTTCTCCCTGGGCTTCTCTTTCTGCCAGAACTTCCTCTGTTCACATCAAACCCTTGCATTCATTTCTTTTCCTGCCTTGTTGCTCTCATTTTCATGTACATTTCCTTCGTGCTGGTTCCCTTGTCTTGTCTCTTCAGATTTCAGCGCTTTGTCTTTCTAGCTTGATTTCAAAAACGAGGTCTATATAATCGTGTTTTCAAAATGAAGGGAAGAAGTGAGATTTTTCTTGTCTTTTTGGAGGTGAAGATCATGGTGGAATTTTTATTCAGTTTTAAGCCAGATGGATTTACTTTACCCTGTGCTGCCATTTTACCATTCCAAATGGGTGTTAGATCAGGGATGGTGTTTCTCAAGGATTAATTTTTATTAAGCCTTGATTTTCCCCTTGTGCTAACCTTTTCCTTCCCCTCAGCCAGCGCATCTTATTCCTTTCTCTGTCCACCTAACTGGTTAGTTTTAATAACCTGATCTCTCTGGCCCGTATTTCATCCAGGAGTCCCTGCCTCTTTTATCCATCTCTTTTTTAAAAAATTACTCTCCTATAGCTGTGCTTCACCTTATATCTTTTCTTCTTCTGTAATTATTATTAAAAGCATGATGACTTTCTCCAAAGTCTGCTTATGAATAATGCTAGGAAAGAGGACATTTGCAAGTAGTTTTCTGTTGAGTATTGAAGAATTCCTTTTGGATTCTGAAATTCTGCTAATTTTTTCCCCAAGTTGTATAGTCATGATTCTGGGGAGTGGCAACAGGAAGGCAAGTGTTCAAACTGATCCTTAATTGGAGGTGAAAACCCTGCATATCAATATTCATGAGGGAGAGTGATCCTAGATTTAGAGCAGGTAAATTCAGTTGTCCTTATTGGCTAGTAGACTGGTTCAGGGGCGTGTGTGTGTGTGTGTGTGTGTGTGTGTGTGTCTACTAGGAGCAGGATGAGGAGAGTAGACGGTAATCTGTGTGGCCAGCCCCTGTTGCTTTCAGCACCTCCTGCTGGCCTGGAAAGAAAAAGGTACTTGGGTCAGAATGAAGACCTATCTTCTCTGACCCACGGATGGGCATGGTTCCTCTTTCCTGTCCCATTTCCAAGCCCTTTTCCTTCTTTTCCCTCTGTTCTATTTTTTTTCTTCAGCAATTATTTCACTTACCATTTCCAAACACCTTCAACCTCTGTCTTTTCCTTTGCTTCTTTGCTTTACTGCTCTCAGACAGTTAAAGAATTCCATTCAATGGGAGGCCATCCCTCCACACAGCAGAAATCTAGATGGGATGCTTTTGTCAGCCAGCCTCTCCTGTGTACCTTCTGTATCCTTTGGAAAATGTCACCAATGTTGAAAAATAAATAAAGGGAAGGACACCTATCATATCCCAAACTGGAAACCACATCACTTTTATACTGGAAAGAAGGCTTTCGGGGAGAGGAGCCTGCTCTACTCCCTGGAGGTAGAAGGAACTGGGAGTGGCCAGAGGGAAGCTGCTAAACGGGGTCCAGATGCAGCTCCATCCAGGGGGAAGCCTCATGCTTGGTCATTTGGGTGGCTGGGCTCGTCCCACCGCCCCTTCTCCATGCCCTCCTCCCAGCCTCATCCTGGACCCTCCCACCCCTAGGCGAGCCCCAGGCCTCGCAGCAGATGTCTGCGGGTCTGACTTTTCCTATATCCAGCATGAAGTTCCCTCTCTCCCTCCTATTAGGAACTGCTGTGGTCCTGCTTGCTCCTTGTCTGTCAGATTGCAGTTCTGATGCTGTCAGCCATGTCTGACCAATCAGCAAACAACACCACAGGATGAAATTTAAACAATGCAGATGCTCAGATACAGGGTTATGTTGACTGGACCTCCAAGGGAAAGCAGAGGTAAGGTCAGAGTCTCCCCACAGTGGGTCTCCCAAGCCTGCTTGATTTGACAGCCCTCTGAGCCGCACTCTGCTGCTTTGGCTTGTGTGCTGCCCGTTTGCTTTCCCCGCTCCTTTCTTCCCCTGCACCAGAACTTTCATTTTAATCTGCTGCCCTTGTTACCTCCCTCCCTTCGTTATTCACTGCTTTTTCTCTTGGATCCGTGCTGAGTGTCACGATGAATGTTTCTCGATTGCCTCTAGGTTGAGGGTCCTTGCAAAATGCCACCTTGTTCAGGGCTTTTGTGGCCACCCTTGGAGGAAGAGAGTTCTGCTGAGAATCTGGACAAACGGATGGAATTGATAGGCCTGATTTATTTTCCCTCTGGGACAGTGGAATTTATCATTAGGCTACAGCCAGGGTTTTGTTTCTTACCATTGAGATGCATTGAGTTGTAAATAGAGCTTCCGTCATCTTTGGGGGAAACGTTTTAATTAGAAGAGATATAAATAGATACGAGCTAAAGGAGGATGAATCAGCTCATCCTTGAGAATTTGGGGAAAGAGAAAGAGAATTGATAACTGTCCCCCTTTTACAGTCTGCGGTGTTGGCTTACAAGGGTACTGCTCACAGAAGAAGTATGTTCTGTCATCTTCCTCTTCTGTTTCAAAGTATTCAGTTGGTCGTTTTTATAACGCAGAGTGTTTACAGGGTTCTGTGTTCCCTCGTCCCATCTGGAAAATATTTAAACTTCATAAGATCTATAAGACTTAAATATCACATATAATGGGATAGGCAGAAGGAAGGAAAACGAGACCCATTGTGTGTGTTTAGAATAAGTTAGTTGTTTGTTCAGAAGCTGCTGCTAGAAGAATTGGAACAAATAGCTGTGTGCGGTGACTGGTCGGGTCCAGAGCTGTACATTTCACCACAGAATGAGCCTCGGTTTGTAAAACTGACATTCTGTTGTGACTTCTAAATCCAAACAAATCTCTGCAAACTTCTGCCCGATCGAGTTAATAAGAAAATATATACATGCAGAGGCGAGAGCCGTGTGCTACTTTGCAGTTCTGTCAGTGTCGGTGGAAATAAGAGACATATTTTACCTACTGTATTACATTCAACCAGCAATTGCCAGGACCTCCAGCTCAGCAGGTTTTCTGGATTTTTTTTTTTTCCTTCGATGAGAACAATGCGATGCAAAAAAGAGCTTCAGAAAAGGAGCCGGGCAGATTTCTTCTAATTGCCTTGTAATTGGGGAGTGGTTTCCCTTCCCCACTATCTCACTTGCAGGAGGAGAGGAAGGCAGATGTGGCTTAGCGGGAATAGCCTCCTCCAGGCCGGATGTGCTGTGGGACCTGGGAGGTGGTTCCCTGCACACAGGCCTGTGATCTGCCTCACACCTGTGCTCATTTCATCCCCCTGATCAATGACCTTGTATTAACCCAGAGTGACCTTTCGCCTTGGCCTGTTCTCCGGGCCCAGCTCTTGGCTGGCGGACCTGCCTTTCCCTCTGATTTACAGGTGGTTACTGGAGGCAGTGTACACTTGTTTTTCGTGGTGCACAGTGCACTTAGCAGCCCGGCAAGACCTGCAATTTCATCCCTCTCAAGGGGCCGAGCAGGGGTTTGGAAGGTGGGGGTGCAGTGAGAGAGGTTGCCGTTTGCATGTGCTTTTCTATTTTGTGGCTCATCTGGTATCAATTACCATTTGATGGCAACGCCAGGCCCGAGGCCCTTTGCATGTTTGTCCTGTGAGAAAGATCTGGAAGAACCGACATATGGTTTTGATCGCAGCAATTGCAGGTTGATAGAATGAACGCAGGGGTGAGGTGGGTGGGTTTTCCTTCCGGCCCTTTCCACTCCGGGTTGCTAATGTGCTTCGTTTGTGGAACTGGTCTTTTCATCATCCAACCCCTCCCCACTTTCCCCTCTCTCCCCCTCCCCACCTCCCTACCACTTTGCATTCCTGGCCCCTGCCTCTTCTGTACTTTCCCGTCCCCGCCAGAAACATGTGGCCCACATTAAGGACCTTCAATTAAAACAAACAAACAAAAAAATTGTCCACCCTTCTGTTAATATCCCAGAGCATGTCAGCCTGTGGAGGTGATCAGAATTCTACTAAAGTTCAAAACCAAATGCGGGGTGGGGAGTGGGTTCCCTCCAGAAGCTCGGGACATGTTTTCAAATGGCTATTAGTTCAGGTTGTTACACATTGAAATGACGCTGAAAAATGGCAGTGATCGAGATTAATATGTGCACGTGTGAGTTTCATCTAGGACATCTCTTTGAATTTGTTTCAGCATCTGCCGCATTGGGGCAGGAATTCTTTGAGGTTCTGTCTTCCTGTACATCTCAGGAAGAGCAAGTTGGGGTATGTAGGGTCTGGAAGAGCATTTCCCTTCAGAAGGGAGAAGTTGGAGACCCATCTCTCCCATACACAGTGACTTCTCTGTTACTAAATTTGCGACCGTGGGGGGTACCCAGGGAGAGGCTCCTCATTACGGCTGCACAGCGGGGATTGCATCTGTGAGTTTGCCAAGGGAAGGTCTAGTATTGGGGAACAGAGAGGCAAAGAGGGGAAAAGAACATAAGAGACACTTTTAATGCTACCCATGAAAATGTTTGCTTTCCAAGTAACATTTTTCTATAATGCTCTCAAATTCACGTCTTGTAATCTGTTCTGCAGATGGGTAGTCCATGAGGCTGTGACTTTTTCGCTTCAGCTATTGCATGTCGAAATATTACTCACAATTAGGACTTTATATAGTTTAAAAAGATAATGTGGTATCTCATGAGCGCATGTTTGTGTTAATGTCTTCCTTCTTTTAAATGGAAAACCAACAAACCAGGACCATCAAATCAAAACATATCTTCCCCAAAAGTTCTTAAAATGTGAGATGAATTATTAGTTCTGAAGGCCAGCTATTGAAACCTAGTTATAGTACTTGACACACTTCTTCATTTTTATTTCTACATGAGAGCTGATCTCCATTGAAAGGTAGTAAAAACTAAAAACTTAAATTGTTGACAAATTCTGGGAAGATGTCTGTAAGATAGACTCTGTAGAGAATACCAACCGTATTTTTACAATAGTATTGACTGTGTCTTAAGATATTTGCCTGAGGCTGCTGTTTTTCTTTGCCCAAGCTTTCTCTGTATAGTATACAAATTGGCTTGCTAGATGATGGTGGGTTGTTGGGGTTGTTTTGTTTGTTTTGTCTTGATAATGATTATATTTTGCTATTTGGTAATCTTCCTGCAGTCTAATAAAATTTTGTCCTCTGAGCTGTGTTTGAATTCATAGCACCTAGTGATTAATTGATTTGCTCTGGTCACATAGTTTAGTAGTGGCTATTTAGTTATTTGACTGGTCTTTACTGGACACAGGTTATAACCTTAAATCACTATTCAGCTTGACAGCTTAAGACTTAACATTTCTACTTGCTGCTCATGGCATATTAGCTGCTTTCGAAGAGGGATGTATTGAGAAGTCCATTTTGGTGATTTTTAAATATATTTATATATATTGCTTTCCTAAAATATGTAGACTTGGGGACTCATAGCAAAATAATGTGGTGTATATGGGCTGTGAGCCTGTCTTAGAACATGTTGGGTCACTTAACAGCAGCTGTGCTGGAGAGATATTTGATCTGAGAAGACTTTTTGAATCTTCTCAGCCCTAACACCATTCTGGTTTTGAAATGGGAAAATGGAAAAGAGTTTTTGGGAAGAGAGATATCTCCGTTTTGAAAGGTGGCGTAGGTGGAAATCTTTCAGTCCCAGCTCAGACTAACCAACATTTCTAATCTATCCCCCCAAACAGAGGACAAAGTGTCTGATGGGAAATGTGGATTTATATTTTAGAGACACACTACAGAGGCATGTGATAGTGTTAGGGACCATCTATATGCTTCTTGCCCAGCATGAATTTGGTTTGGAGACTGAAATTTAGGAATGTTTGCAGAGGAGGCAGCCTTTTCTTATATACAATTTCTTTTTTAAAAATATACTGCTATGAAAATCTGATTCAGCCTTCTAAAATGTTACTGCCTTCTACAGTATCATTTAAAATGATTGAATTTATGTAGACACCAATGATGCTAAAAAGATAAAAGACCTCCTACGTGTGCTCAATACGTGGTATCTTAATCTTTATTAAGGAAAAAAACTCCTGCATTTTTCAAAAGTCTGAAAATAGGGATCCTCAAATGAACTCTCTCTGTGGAAATCCTAATAATTACTAGTATTCTTTTTCTTCCCCCTAAGTTTGCAGTTACTTACAAAGGTAGAAATATTTATAAAATTATGTTATGGTGTTCTTTAGATGTATGCAAACAACTCTTAGGTCACGATTGAATCAGAGTTACTTTTATAAATTGAGAAAAGAGAATGCCTAGTGGGGTGATACCCTCGTGGGGTGAAAACTGGTGCTCATTTTCTCAGGACTCTCCTGGAAAGGGGACAACGACATTTCTCTTTCTAGATGCTGAAGCCCCCTCCCCTGCCCCAGATACTGTGTTCCAGAAGGCATTCATTTAATCTTTGAAGAGCTCCTCGCCTCTCTTTAGGTTCTGTTCTTGTTCCTGCATTGTAAATATGCACTTTTATGTCCACAAGGAAGACATTAGTACCACTGAGAAGGGCAGTGTCAATGAAGACCTAGAAAATATAAAGTCGGTGGACTATAAGAATTGCACTCAGCCTTTACACCATCTACCTTTTGAGGTTCAAAATATTGGAGGTTCTGATGAGCTTTTTCTTTCTTTCTTTCTTTTTTTCTGTTTGCAAATCATGGCTTCCTGATCCTAAGGAAAAAAACCTCAAAGGCTCAACAGGCTTCCTGGACATCAAATAGTTCGTACAAAACAACATTCTGATGACTTGCATGTAAATAAATCAGAAACATATGAATTAAACTACTCTCGGAATACATATGGGTTGAAAAATAGAAGTGCTGAGAAAATGTGTTTCAGGTTTTGCTGAGCCCATGACATCTGAAAAAATAGTATGAGACACTGAACAAACACAAAGCATGGCTTGGCTTCCCCACTCCTAATGTGAGCCTCCCAGTTCAATGGCACATCAGTTTACCATGTGCCTAAATGCGAGCCACCTTTGGTGTGCTCCTCCACCCGTAATTACTTGCAGTTTAAGTTTTTTTCAATGAGGAGCTCAAAAATAGCATCACATTTCAAGGAAATGCAAATCTTAGCATTTTCTGACCCAGTTGGTTCATGTCAGACTATTTTAGAAAATACCACAGATCACCTTAGTAACAGCCATACTGGTAAGGCCCTCTTTGGTGTGACTGGAGGGGAACAGAAGAAAAGCATGGTTATATTAAGAAACTGGTCCTGAAATTTATGCTGCCTGTTAAATCAAAGCGCTGAATCACCACAGGTAAAAACCTTATGAAGAAGAACAGTTCCCTCTCTTGGCATTATGGTGGGAGCCCTGCCAGCCCCGCCGTACACTACCAAGCTTAGATCATGACCTTGGCTCCTGATGTTTTTCGCTGCTGAGGTCTGTGGCCTTGTAGGCAGTGGAAGTTTACTTTCTCTTTCCCACACTGCACTCAAGATAGCTAACGGTAGGGAGCCTAAGTCCTGGGACAATTGCAGAGTCCTTAGAGCCCCTGTATCCTCTCTCCTTGATATCTTGTTCCTCAGCATCTGGCTTTAAGTACAAGGAGCAGAGCATATGGGAATTTAGGAAACAAAAAAGCCAGAGCTTCAGGCTTCTCCCACTGAAAGCAAGCCATTGATGTGCACTTGGATGGAATCCTCTGTCTGTTCTTCGGACCAGCACTGTCACCTGAGGTTATAAATTTGAAATTATAGAGAGGTGGTAGATTTCCTCTTTTCTATTTAGGAAAGCGTTATTTTGGTTGTTTAATAAAACATTTTAGTGTTCTTTTCTGAACTCCTTCACTCAGATGGTGGTAAGAGGCTTGAATGTTAACTCTGAGTCAAGTGCTGAAATATGACTGAACGAGACAGAAATGGGATGGACAAGTAAACTGACAGCTACATTTAGTCTGATAATACATCAGTGCGGGAGTACAGGCTGCTAAAGGTAGACACAAGAGGGGTACCTGTCTCACATTTGGCCTGGAAGAAGTGAGGTCCACCGATGAATGGGTATTCAGTAGGCAAAATGCAAGGATAATAACCAGATCAAGGGAGAGAATGGCATATACTGTTATCCAAAAGTAGTGCAGGATGACTGGAGCTCGTGGTGCAAAATGATAATAGTGAAAGATGGGACTGAAAAGATAAACAGTGGTTAGATCATAAATTGTCTTGTGCACCATTAAGGAGTTTAGATTTTTTCATGATCTAATGAGCCCTTCAAATGGGTATGCCCAAGACATAATTGAATTTAAAAGTCCAGAGGGATGGGAGGAGCACCAGGAAGACATAGTCACAGAAGCCAAGGAAAGCAGATTTGACTGGAAGGAGGAAATTGTCAACAGTGTCAGATGTTACTGAGAGTGAAAGTGACATTTGGCTGCAGCATCCAGGAGCTTTCAAGCCGTTTCATTGGAGGAGTGGGTAGGGAAAGAAGATAAAGAAATGGGGAAAGGGCATAGCAGGATGCTTTTCCACCATCCTTGTCGTCATCATCATTATCATCGATGGCAAATGAGCATCTTCCAGACAGAGAGAGTGATAGGGCAAAGAATGAGCCACATACACACCAGGGGATTGGAACTTATTTGGGAAAATAGACCATCAATATAAAATAGAAGACAGCAACACAAGTTAGAAGACAGGCAAAGGGTAAAATGAGCCATACAGATCAATCAGATGAAGGGAGATCTGAACAGATCCATGAAAGAAAAGAGGAATTAGATGGCGGATGAAAGGGGAGAGTTATTTCAGTGGTGAGTGTATCTTGAGGTTTGTACTCTGTGTTATGCCTCCTTATCCCAGTCCAATTTGGTTTTGAGTTCCCATCAAATGGAGATAATAGAAAACACCATCAAAGGTGACGTATGGTCCTAACCTGCCTTTGACTTCTGTTTGAGCTTGCCAATCTTTTTTTGGAAAATTAAAGTCATAGACTGACTCTCTGTTTGTTGTAGTTTCATGCAATCTTTATTTTTAAAATCTGGACACAGAAACTAAGGAACAGATATCACAAATATAGCACATCAGAGATACCCATAAATTCTACATGGATGAGTTCCTTGAGAAATTTTGCACATTCAATGCTGGACATCTGTGAAACTAAAGCATAGTATCTTTCACATCTGTGTAATCTCCATATGACATATTCTTCCTGGTATGAGGCCAGAGATCCACCCCCATTGTGTGGTACCTTAGAGAAGCCATTTATGATTCAGAGGACAGTTTTTCTCAACAAAGATACCTGAAATATACTTTTGTAAGGCACTTCAGTGCCAAAAGTCTGGTGTGTAAGCTTTGTAAGTGAAGGAAAGAATTGGTCTTCTTTGACTTTCGCTGTTGCCCTTATTTGTATAATAAATATTTATTGAGCACCTGCTTTAGGGCAGTCATTGCATTGAATGTCCTCTGTCTACACCTTCTGTCCCTAAGGAGCCTACAGTATTTTATGGGAGAGAAGACCTGTAAAATTCATAAAATTTACAAATTTCTAAAAGTAAAGTGCTGGGAAAGTTTAGAAGATGAAATATATTTGGTTAAAACTATCGAGCTCATTCTTTCCCCAGTTTTTTGGTCCATACCCCTGTCGATGTGACACCACCGGTTCCCATTCCCCTTTGTACTTGATAGAGAAAGAGCTGAAAGAAGTTTTTCATTAAAGAAAATGGACTCATCACCATCAAAAAATATTTTAAGCATCACTAGGGTGCTGAAATGCTATACAAATTAGATACCTTGAGGTCCATCCTTTTTCAGGGTTTTTTCTCAGTGCGTGATCTGGTTTTATTTGCACCACATCTTCATGTGGCAGCAGATTCTTGATTTGTATTTTCCAAATGAATATTATAAGATTGAGACAGAGGCTCAGTGACCTACTGGTGGTCAATTAATGAGTGATAGAATTAGAACTGGAAAAATGGTCTCCTGCTCCATAGAGCACATCGGGGACCATTATCTACAGCTGGTTAGCTTGCTTAAGACTTTTTGGCAATGAGGGAGAATCATAAGTTCATTTCCTTGGTAGAATGAGGAAGATTGAATTTGATAACGGAGAGATTATGAGTGACTTTGGTGGAGGACACTTTAAATAATGACTACATTACTTACCTACATTATCCAACTTACATCTGATGACACAGCTTACCGCTTAAGAAATAATGGCCGATCATTGGTCCTCTCTTCTACTGGAATACCACCTCCCTACAGATGGGTCCTCACTAATATTTTTTGTGAAGGATACGTAAGTTATGGGCCTGCTACATTGATTTGTTTTGTTTTGTTTTAATTGAGGTGAAATGTATGTAACATAAAATTAACCATTTTTAAATGGGCAGTTTATTGGTATTTGGTATATTCACAATGTTGAACAACCACCACATCTGTCTAGTTCCAAAACATTTTCATCACCCCCAAAGGAAACCCCGTACCCGTTAAGTAATTCCTTCCTATCCACCTGCTGCTATGTTTTATAAACCTTTAATTTTAGCATATACGCAAACTTGCATGCACACCCACATGTACATACATGCATGCATACTATACGCATCTATCTGTGTATCTACCTACCTACCTAGAGATTGGAAAGATATTGGCAGAGGATAGATGTTTCTCCATCAGGAAAAGGAAAAAAGGAAACACCCCTTGCTTTTTTTTTTATATACATTTATTTATTTATTTATTTATTTATTTTATTGGCTGTGTTGAGTCTTCGTTGCTGCACATGGGCTTTCTCTAGTTGCAGTGAGTGGGGGGGCTACTCTTCATTTTGTGGTGCGCGGGCTTCTCATTGCAGTGGCCTCTCTTGTTGCAGAGCACAGGCTCTAGGCACGTGGGCTTCAGTAGTTGCAGCACATGGGCTCAATAGTTGATGCTCACGGGCTCTAGAGCGCAGGCTCAATAGTTGTGGCACACGGGCTTAGTTGCTTCGTGGCATGTGGTATCTTCCTGGGGCAGGGATCGAACCCGTGTGCCCTGCATTGGCAGGCGGATTCTTACCCACTGTGCCACCTAGGAAGTCCCACCCCTTGCTTCTTTTTAACCTTCCTGTACATTTCTCTTAAGTTCTCACCAGTTAGTAATTTATCAAGGAAGAAAAAAAGAAAAAAAGACAGGAATCAATTCTAGGCCTTTTATTATGTGTTCCTCCTCTTCTAAGAGAAACATTTTCTCATTACTTTCTTCAACATTGCGAATTTTAACTGCTTCCCTTATCTTAATAGTGAGCAATCATCTGGATTTTACATTTCTGTTTTGAAGATTCAAAATGAGTGAACAAAGTAATTTAGTTATCAAAGGTTTCATTTCTTGGAAAGGAATCAAAGGGCATTCGTACTATAATTTTTATTGCTAAAGAATTACTGTTGTTTATATTTATTTATACCTTCGTTATTCCAGGAAAATATTTAAAGCAGCCAGTAGCAGATCTTTAAACTGTATATCTTTAAAATTATGAAGAACTGGATCACATGAAAAAGTGTCTGAAATTTAAATATTAGAGAAAGTCCACTGAATTGTATTTTAAATGTGCTTATGATATGAACTATTTATTGTTGGTCACTTGGTCTTCTACTGCCCAGTCTTTAAGGTTCTTTTTTTTTTTTTTTACTAACCCTATCCTAATGGGATAATTTCCCTTATGTTTCTTTTGAATAAACATTTTGTACAAATTATACTCACTTTCATACATTTTCTAGTTGATTGTTATATCTCTGAAATCTCCCAATTAGCTTCTAATGAAAATTCTGGCCTATTTTATTTTACTTATTTATTTTTATGTACCAAAGGGTCTAGAAGCTCTACTGTGAGTTAAGTCAGTGAAATATTGCTGGTTGATTTTACCTGAAAGTTTGCCCTGGGTGTGGGGGAAGGACGGGCGTAGTAGATAGAGTGGTGGCTGATTGGACAGAAAGGTTGATAATTTGCATACTTTAATTTTTTTCATTTCAGTCCGTGCCACAGAGTCATACATTTGGTAATTATTTCATGCTTTTGTTTTTAGTTGAAAGTACTTAGGGCCATATGTTTTGACAGAAAAAAAGATCGTTCAAACTTTTTTCAACTTTGTGAAAGGGAGGATGGGGTAATAGTTTTACAGTGTACCATGGCAGTGATTCCTGTTCAAAACTTCACCAGATTGGAAACTCACTGTTCGTAACAATCCTCTTGGTAAGCAGAAGATGAAGGCATCTGTTTGAAGCACCCAGCGTTGTTTGCTGCTTCAAAGCCCAGCCTAGAGTTCATCTTTAACTCTACTCAGCATCAGTAGATATCATTTACTAATATGAAAAATTGATCTCCAAATTCTTTAGAGCACAGATGATCTGGAAGGATATTCTGATCAAGTGCTAACAACTCTGACCTGGAATTTGCAGTGAAAAGACCTAAGTTAAACAACAGGGTCCTACTGTCTAGCACAGGGAATTGTATTCAATATCCTGTGATAAACCATAATGGAAAGGAATGTGAAAAAGAATGTATATATGTATAACTGAGTCACTTTGCTGTACCGCAGAAATTAACACAACATTGTAAATCAACTATACTTCAATAAAATTTAAAAATTTTTTTAAAATTTCAAGCAATAGTATATAAACAAAAACAACAAAAAGACCTAGGTTATAACCTTTCTCCTGTTGTCCTAGAGTCATGTGACTACTGGGAAGGGAAGGTCCTCTCCCAGCTTCTGTCTCCTAACGTATAAGATGGGTGAGATGGTTGACCACTTGGGTAGGTAATCTATCTCAAAGTGACTATTAAATAATATAATGGATGCAGAAAGGCTTTGTAATTTAAAATACTTTGAAAATATCAACTTTTTATGATGATTAATCATAGAATTTCACCTTAAGTTCGAGGTCAAAGAAGGTGTGTCTAGAGACATACATATCTCCTTTCATGAACTGTGTTTTTTTGAAATTTCCCCTTGTCCTAGTATCTGTTAGAATCTTGCTCTCACCATCTTTTCCTTCTTGTTTGGGTCTCTGCTCTTGAAAGTGTGTCTTTCTGCTTTTGTCTGACATAACTTTCTTCCTAATTCCTCCTGCTTCCGGGAAGGAATGTGTGCTTAGCAATGATGGCCCTTTGGCCGTCTGCACTGTACAAACACAGCCCTAAAGACACTGGGACTGGAGGAATAGGAATGGCACAGGTAGGGTTGTACAAGGTCAAACTATAAAGTAATCAGCATTTTTCTCCAGTGCTGGTTTTCCTTCTTGTAAAGCCTTCTCTGTTCCCTCATCCCCTCTCCACTTTCCTCTCATTCTTAAACATTAATTCTTGGGAAAAGATTAGAGACCTTATCACATAAAAGTGTAATAACTGCTAACAGACTATACAAGCATTTCCCAAGATGGGAGGTGATTGGATGTGTGTTGAAAAGTGGGTTTGTGACATGGAATTATTTCTAGGGAAGTAGACTTGTACCCCTTGTAGTATTGTACAAGGGGTCTTCAGTGATGATATTAATTTGTGTACCCCAATAGTGACTAAACCTTTTTGAGCTTAGATCCCTTTTTAAAAAACATACCTGTAAACATCCAGGGAAGGATGTGAGCTCTAGGCCTCAGGCATCAACCTATGGCCTTAGGTTCAAAGGGAAAAGGGCGGGAAATGTCCTCTTAGAACCCTTAAATGTGGATCATTATAGGTAATTGCCTCCATTTTCGAAAGACAGCTCGGCCCTAAAACACATCGAAAAGTGAAATGTACTGAGATCTATTTTGGCAGAACCAATCAATGTTTCTTTCTCTGTGTTATGGTTCATTCATTCATTCATGTGCGCATTTAGTAACTACTGGGGCCTGTCCTGTGCCACGTACCCCCCCCCCCCACACACACACACACACACAGTCACACCTGCACATTTTTTCATAAAACTTTTTTAAACTTTATTGTTTCTGTGATGGACCATCCTCCGCAGGCCTTCTTAGCCTTCAGTGAAGCATAGAAGAAACAACAATAATCAACATTGGGATAAATCTAAAATTAATTTTCCTCTTTATTGTGAAATCATATAATTTGTTTTCATCCTGAAAACATGCTGCCTTCATTCAATTGAAGAAACCAGGTCATCAGAGGTCACAAAGCTATTTATTGGCAGATATAACCAACGCTATTTTGATATTCCAGCACCTCCTCATGACCCCATAGTTGTCATCTAAAAAAAAAAGCAAACAGTTGGTAAAGAGGAAAAAACAGTATTGAGATGGGAGTTGATCCATTAGAAATAATTGATAGTCATGAATTTGATGTGATAGAGATGTAGAGATGTGAAATAATTTAGTTACATCCGTTTATGATTGAAGAAAACTAGAAATAATAAATAGAAATAAGTCACATTCTTCTTAACATTACCTTTATTTTCTAATGAACATTCAATAAATAAAAGCTTGGAAAGAACTTAGGTGATCAGAACATATTAAAGAGTTGTGATTACCTTAATAATCAGAGTCTTTTATTTGTGCCGATCCTGAGCCTGGTGAGGAAGCCGGTTCCCCTGGGAATAAGCAACATAAGGATTGTAACCAGGAAGATGTCAGGTTTCACCTGGACCAAATTTTACACAGTTAAGTGTTTCAGGAGATCTTTAGCCAGGTGTAACTTAATCAGTTTAAGGCCTTCTCAGCTAGGGCCAAGGTACTCAGAATGCCGGCAGTGGGCATTCCCGAGATACGCCGTGTTGAGAGTAATAACAGACATACAGTATCTGCTCCGTCAGTGCCAAGAGCAAGAGCAGTGCAGGTGTAAAAGTGAAAAGAAGTATTTGGAGCCAGAGGCTGGTACACAGAACGGGACTGTAGTCACACTTGCTTGAATGCTTTAAGTAATAGTGTGATAGTTTTTTTCATCAGTATAGTGTCCTAGTATGTAGTCACCACCAAACCCCAGTGTAACTCTCAGCAGATTACTTTCCTCTCTCTGACTTTAGTACTGGCAGACAGGAGTATCAGGTCCTGCTGCTGCTTTGCTCAGCATCAGGTCTGGAAGACAGATGAATGGTCCTCCTTCTTGTAGCAGTGCACAAGAACTTTCTATGTGCTCCTTTCACCAAGGTCATCTTGTGTTCTTCTCTTTGGGCAAAACAGCATTCTCAGCCCCTTGTCTGCTACATGGTCAGGGAGTATATAAACAGGACCCAGGATTCTACAAATCTGGCTTTTGGTAGGAGTCTGTGACCACCCTGCAGAGAAGCCCCTTAGTGATCAAGAGATCATGTTAAAGCTCAGACTCCCAAACAAGATGACATGATTTTGAATCTGGTTTTCCGCTTAACTAGCTGTGTGACTTGGAGCATGTTACTTAAGTTACTTAATGTGTCTGTGCCTCCAGATTCCTTCTGTGTAAAATTGGGATGATTAAACAATGGGGTTAGTGTCAAGACAAAATGAAGATATGTATAGTTTTGCTGGAATAGTGTCTGGCATATCCTAAGTAAAGTGTTAGCCATTTTTTTTTTTGCTGTCATTTTGTCATGCCAACAGTGACAAGAGCTTGGGACTGGCAGACATTGGGACCAGGTCCCTTTCCAGTTCTAGGCAGTGTTAAACTATAATACCATAATCAATTATTTCTTTTCTTTGTTTGTAACTGTTAACTCACTGCATATATCACTGATAGTTGCATGATAATATGTGAAAATAGCTTAAAATCTCAAACATTTTATATCTATGGTATATCCCAATATCATGTCATACATCTATGATATTTTAACAGAGTGAGCCTAATCATATCTATCTTTGCAGTTTTGCTCCCTCATGTTTGCAATGATAACACACTGATACTTGTAAAATACTTGTAAAATAATGGGACACTATGTAGATTGATTGATTGATTGGTTGATTGATTGGCTGTGTTGGGTCTTCATTGCTGCCCACAGGCTTTCTCTAGTTGTGGCAAGCGGGAGCTATTCTTTGCTGCAGTGCACGGGCTTCTCATTGCAGTGGCTTCTCTTGTTGCTGAGCATGGGCTCTAGGTGCATGGGCTTCAGTAGTTGCGGCACATGGGCTCAGTAGTTGTGGCTCACGGGCTCTAGAGCACAGGCTCAGTATTTGTGGCACACGAGCTTAGTTGCTCCATGGCATGTGGAATCTTTCTGGACCAGGGATTGAACCTGTGTCCCCTGCATTGGCAGGCATATTCTTAACCACTGCACCGCCAGGGAAGTCACCACTATGTAGATTTAAATCACAGTAATATTGCTATACAATTATTAGTGATTCTGTCTTAGTTTTTCTTTATTTTTAATTGAAGCAAAGTTTTTTCCTTCCTTGTAAATTTTAAGCTACACAGACTCTTTCTTAATAGGCTGAAATTTAACTTAGAGATTTGAAAAATATACTGCAACTAGCTATATTTAAAAACATATTGCCCCACATGCAAGTTATAGGCAGCTTTAGGGCAAGATACTTCCTTTCGCCAAATAGTGGGACAGAGCTTCATACACAGTAAACACATTTTGAGTACTATTGTCATGTCTAATCCAAACCCAGAAAATACAGCACACTGAAGCTGGTAGTGCCGGTTTGCTTTCTGTAGACAATAAATAAGTTCATCACAAACCCTAAAAGTGGTTACAAATATGGTTGACACAAATATAAGACTTTGATTTTGTAAGACTTTCATGTTCCATAAAAAAATAAAATAAAAAAATAAAAATAAAAACTTCCTTTTTATTTGAAGAAAGGAAAGAAGAAGGTAGAACTGTCTGCCCGTAAAGAACGTCAAATTTTGCTCTTGGGGTGCTTTGCACACTTAGTAATGCGTCCAGCTCACTTTTTTACCGTATCATTGCTGTGCTTGCTGCAGGCTGAAAGTGCATGGGCTACATACAGTCTGCCTATCCTGTGTGCTTACATGCTTCTAATCCATTGTAGATCGCTCAGATCTCTGTTTCTCCTTTCTGTTGCTTTCTTTTGGGTCTTCTGATTTCTTTGAGTTACACAATTTGTTAGAGATACAAAGAAGGGAATTAAAATTCTTACAATTTTACTAAACACAGAAAAGGAAATTTGATGGCTGAGAAAGATAAAGCTCTTGGCTGTAATTCACTTGTAGAATTTAGCTTCAGATTTAATATACTCATGAGCAGATAATCAAAACTCAACTGATATTCAGAAGAGTAGAAAATTTATATGTGGTATTTGTCATGAAGTGTTTGGATATATGCTCAAAATGAC
This sequence comes from Hippopotamus amphibius kiboko, assembly GCF_030028045.1. Lineage (NCBI taxonomy): Eukaryota > Metazoa > Chordata > Mammalia > Artiodactyla > Hippopotamidae > Hippopotamus > Hippopotamus amphibius. The sequence continues at coordinate 95,880,583 of NC_080196.1, read as the reverse complement.
TCGTGTTCTAAATATATTACATATTCAAGGCATTTCTCTTAGGGAGTTCACATCCATATTCTTTTTCATTTGTTTTTGTGATACACTGTGGTAGAGTGAAGACAAGTCATTGCTTGTTAGTGGAAATGAAATATGAATATCGTATACATGAATGGTACATTTTACACATGTCTAGATAATTGTGATTTTTTTTCAGACTACCAATAAAGATAGTTTGAGAAGTAAAACTCTTCTTACTGGGAGTTACTGTAGGGCATTTAGAACTATTTAATTCCTATGAAAGCTTCAAGTGATTGAAATGGGAAATAAAAGCTTCACAATTTCAATAGATTACACCTCTGAAATTTTTTTCATGTATAATTAAATGCCCATCTATTTGTCAATATACTGTAACATTTATGTGTTATCTCTAAACATATTTCCTATTTATGTGATAATAATGCAAAGTGGCCTTTTTAACCATGATTTGGATATGAAATAGGATCTTTTTCCATTAGTAAATATTCCTTGACTTGATAATATATACTGAAAATATATCAGACAAATAATTTTTATTTCTGTAGTTGGCTTTTGTATTTCTTTGCCCTGTTGGGTTGTGTATTGCCTTCCTTTTAATGCTCTTGAACATTATTCACTGCCTTTAAACCTTATGGTAACTTAGTCAACTCTGTTACTCGTATATGCGTATTAACCTCTTATGCCATTTTACTACCCATTAGAATATTTAAGTTATAACCTCTGCCTTTTGCTCATTTGTCAAATGAGATTGAAATCATTTGAGCTTCAAAAGTATGATGCCAGGAGGCATAAGAGAGGACACCAGGGGGAGAAGTTTGATGAAAAGAGAAAGGAGCATCTGTAAAAAATTGGTATAAAAATGTTATTAGAGAAAAAGTAACAAAAATGGAGAGTGGAATTGGGTGATCCAATTATCAATACGTAATGTGAAAACTCACCATCAGAAAAAGTTAAAAATCTGTTCAACATTTATTGTCTAAAAAAAGTGATCACATCTTGTCTAACCACAATTCCTTTGCCAAAGACTAACTAGGGGCCAAGGACAAAATTGCTGTTTAAGAGTTTCTTACTTTTATTTCCTACACATCCAGAAACCTGGGAATCACGGATACCCTTCCCTAGGGTACTACTTGGTACAATTCTACTTGCAGGAATTTGGGTAGATGGTTATAAAAAGGGCTTTAAAAAGTATGTGATATTACAAGGGACTCTAAAAATAATAAATAAAACAAAAACCTACATGTTCTGCCATCCAATAGAATCAACGTTTTTGAAACACCAGTTGTACGCTAGGTGCTGGGGATACGAGGAATTTGCCTCTCCCACTGCTCCACCAGAAGAGTTCTTGCTTTGCCAGCCAACAGGGAACAGCACGTCTTAAGTGAGCTGCATTATTGTTATGGCTGCTCTAACAGAGGGTGACACAGGGCCCAGTGTCAGGGACCCTTAGGTCCCTGAGGGACAACCATTACCCTAGGTCAGTGCTTCCACTAGACCTTTTTGCCATGGTGAGAAAGTTCTATGTTGGTTGATGTCCAGTATGGTAGCCATGGCCACGCTTGGCTGCTGAGCACTTAAAATGTGGCTAGTGGTTCTTAAGCTTAATTCAAATAACTACTTACGACTAATGGCTACCATATTGGACAGCACCATTCTAGACACACTAAAAATAACTCTAAGCACTTACAACAAGATATAAATATTAATACCATTTATTGAGATCCTACAAAAGATAAGGAATTATGCTCGACATATTTTATCTCTAATCCTCACAACAGAATAGCCCCATTTAACAAATGAGGAAACTGAGACTCTGAGAAAGTCCTTTGGTATGTCCTCAGTTCAACTACTTGTGGGAGCTGGAATTGGAACCTAATTGGTCTGGTTCCAGAGTAATTTCTACTACCCCGCCAATAAAGTACCAGAGTTCCAGTGACTCTACTGTCCGGAGACCTTCTCTTCGAAGTACATCTTCCCCTTGCTTTATGGATTAGCTAGTAATATACCTTTAACTTGGTCACATAGAACAATTTACAGTGTCCATTTTAACTCTTTTGCATGTGGAGGTATCACTGCCCTAGAGCCATTCTTTTCTCTTCCTGTGACACATGTCCTTCAAACACTGTTATAAGAGTTGAGGTCCAATCCAGTTAGTTGCCTGAGTAGTGAACTGATCTCCTGCAAGTACTTTTCCCCATTAGATGCTGGGAAGCATCAGTGCATATGCCTAGGCCTGTGAACATCAGTGGCACACCATGAACTCCTGGCATTTGAGTGTCTGTCACAGTGCAGAATATTTGTGATTTCTCCCAAGGTCTGAGCTGCGACGTCAGCCTCGCCAACACTTGGGCATCTGAGGCATAATTGTGGGCTGCTATTTTCTGCTCATCATGGAGCGCACAGTAACTCTTTAAGGATCTGAAAGTCTCAATTACACTGTTTCAGTTATTCTCAACTAGTTCTCTTTGGAAATTTTTCAGATGGTACTTGTAGATCACCAATAGGTAATAATGTTAAGGAATGTTAAAGGTCTGCTGTACAACCCAGTGGCTAACCCCCCTCAGTTACACACTTCATGATACCTAATCTATAACCACTTCTTTTTACCTCCTCCAGAGTTTAGCTTCCCACTTCCAGAAGAAAGTAACTAACATATGTTGGTTTCACTGTCAACATGCCTTATCACATTTTATTTTCTTAAAAGGTCCTTATGAGACCCCATAAGAGTATTTCTATAAACCATGGCCAAAGTATATAGCCTTATGTTTATAGATTAAAATATCTTTTCTTTTTTGCCTCCTAAGATCAAAAATTGGTTTTTTAATGGAAAGAACATAGACCCTGATGACTAGTTCGAATCTTTCCTTTACCACTTGGGAATTTTTTTAACATGGAAAAGTGGCTTAACTTTCCCGAGTCATATTTGTCCTGATAATTAAAAAAAAAAAAAATAGCAGCACAACATTAACACTATTATCTGATTTTTTCCTGCACACTCAGTAGATGCCAGCTATTATTCTAGTTACTTTTACACATATTATGCCACTTAATTCTCCCAAGAACTTGGCCTAGCAGGCACTGTCATTCCCTGTTTCCAGGTAGGAATCTGAAGACCAGTGAGGATAAAGTAACAGGTGCAAGGGTGCCTAGCTCATAAATGTTGGAACTGGCAGTTAGACCCGGGCCTGTCTGGGCCAGTACATCTGACCTCTTTACCATACTTCAGCCGTATGAAATAGGAACGAATACTATTCATAATGTCCATCTTGTGTGATTATTATGAAGATTTGAAATAAAGTACATGGAGCTCCCGGCTATTCCACAAGATGCCCCGAACAAATGGTAATCATTGTTATTTTTAAAAACCTCCATAAGTGAAACTGCCATGCCAGGACAGGTAAAAATGAACACCTTAAAGGGAAAAGGTGGAACATGCGTTCTGCTCCCTTCATTTGGTTTGCTGGTTTGTGTGCTTGCCTGGTCTTCTTCTTTTCTAGTAGGAGAAAGTTCTATTTAAGAGAATGTATCATAGTGTTGTTTCTTTGATGACTGCACAAAGGATAATCAGAACATTGGTTGGAACAGCTAATGTACCACAGTAATATGTCTCAAATTACAACAAAAATTAAATCCGTAAAATGAGAACTTTTAGAATTTTTATGTGTTCATGGTTTAGTGTTATCTAGAGAACTTTGTTAAGCTCAAAATTTCTGTATTTGTGATTTTTTTAACTTTTTATTTTATATTGGAGTATAGCTGATTAACAATGTTGTGGTAGTTTCAGGTGCACAGCAAAGGAACTCAGCCATACATATAGATGTGTCAGTTCTCCGCCAAACTCCCTTCCCATCCAGGCTGCCACTTAACATTGAGCAGGGTTCCCTGTGCTATACAATAGGACCTTGTTGGTTATCCATTGTAAATATAGCAGCATGTACACATTGATCCCAAATACCGTCTGTGATTTTGTTTTAAATTCAGGATTATAAGAGAAACGGTAATGGTGCTAACTTTGAATATTAACTATACTTGGCTATTAGTTTTCCATGAAGCTTTTATTCAACAAATAGTTCACTCAAAAAGCTGTAACTTATGAGCTTGAGCCAAGTTTCCCCATTCCCAATTTTGCAACAAAAATTTCACACTTCTTTAGTTACTCTTGTGGGAGGAACTGGAATGCCAAAAGTCACCTTGATCTAAGATACCTTATCAGAAGAAAACTAAGTGTAGATTTTTGTTTCCCTTTAGACTTTCCTCCTGTTTCCTTGGCAGAGTCACTTCAATACACTGTAATACAAACTAAAGTTTGGGATTTGTTCTTCATTTTCCATTGGACTGATTTTCTTGTGTTAGTCATTTGAAGGTATCTGGGGTGTTTGTTACTGTTCTGTTAAATAAAAAGCTGTTTTCTTTAACAAATGTGTAAGTCATCTTTCTATTTACCTAGAAGAGTAATAACTAAAATTAAGTAGATGTGAGCTTTCCTTCTTGAATTTAGTTTCCCTGTTAAATGCCTTCTTGCAGCCCGTACTTCAGGTCCTTTGAGAGATTGGGAAAATAGTTGACTGAAATAAAATAGTGAAGCAGCTTAACTAGTCATCCAGCTTACTAAAAATTAAAGCATTAAGGACAAACTGAAGTGATCACTCTGTTTTCATAAATATCATCTTATACTTCCACCAAGTCTTTTAAAGAAAGTAACCATTAAATAGTAGAAAATAAAGAGTAATTGATAGTTGCCTATCTTCAACAGTTGCTTTGACCATTCCACTATTGAATTTTCTTATAATTAAAATGTGGAGGGGGGTTAAGCTAAATCTTTGATTCCTTCTACTTTTAAAAAGTAAAATAGTTCTGTGTGATGTGTATTTATATAAACAAATATATAGAGCACTTACCTTAAAAATAACTTTTGAATGAGAAGGATGAAGTATGTGAATTGAGGGAATAACATTGTACTTGATCAGTTGTAATATAAAGAAAATTTTATAAAATATACAGAAATTGCCTCTCAAAAAACTATCAAAAGTGTTTGATTTCTTGTTAACAAAGACTTTCATTTTATCTAAAGAATTTTAATTTGGCTACAACACCAGAAAAATAGAAATTGGTGGTATAATATATCCTAAAAACTTTTTTAACCCCATAGGTATCCTTTTTCATGCAGGCGGTATTTCTGAATTTGGGATAAGTAATCTCAGATCTTTGTGCTTGATCATAATTCATTGTCAAAGTAGCCTCTTTATATGAGCAAAATGACCGAAGATTTGTCTTTACCTCCCAAAAGAGATATCAAATAATTCTACCCAAATCGGGAAAAAAGATGAATCTTGTTAGGTGCCATCAAATGGTGTTTGTGTAATAATTATACTACATGTTTAAGGATAATGTAGTAGAATATGTAATTAAAGTTATATTTCATCCTAAAAGAATTTATTTTGATTGTTTTAAAATATAAGGTGATTTAATAATATGGGAGAGTTTATTTTCAGTTTTATAGTAAGTATATTGATTTCTGAAATTTGGGAGTAATGTATAGTATACTTAGCTTGGGTTAATACTGATTGACCAGGGACCTGTCAGACTAATAGTCTGTGGATACGTTATAGTAGTTTGTGCTTGTTCTGTCATTAGAATGAGATGATCTAATTTTCAATTTCCCCTTGCCCTAGAAGGTCGTTTTATTTATTTTTTCCATCTTTTTAGCCTAATCTCAAGACCTCTAAATACATTTAGTACTATTTTCCAAACTGTTGGTCAGTTGTATAATTCTCAAGAAAATACTGGGTTTTGCTTGATAAACTTAAGATATTGATTTGCTTTGGGATTCCTGGCTTATGTTTCATTCTTTGTCCCTTAAAGATACTTGAAAAATTTTCCCCTTATGGTAAGCCCTGTAGAAATAGAAGCAAGTAACTGTTTATACATTTAAAATATGACTAAAATTTAAAAATCAAATGCCTGGAAAAACATAGGGCTTAGATTCTTCCATGACTTAGGAAGATTCCTTGTTTTTTAAAGTGTGCAAGGGTTTTTTTGGTTTATTTTTGTTTCGTTCAGTCTCCAGGATTTCCAAATTTCAAGGGCACTGTGGGGCATACGTAGCATTTATTTGATGTATGTATGTGTATGCATATTTTCCCGCATCTGTCTCTGTGGCCCTATCCTTTGTGAAATCCTAAACCTTGTATTAATGCTTAGTTTGTGATTCGTGGTGTTCTGAGAGCAATTATATAATTTTTTTAGGGTGTTTATTCCATGTGCTCTGTGAAAAAGAAAAAATGGGAGTTGTTTTTTGGTAACCCTGCAGTTGCCTTTTTATTGGTGAATTTCTCTTTCTTTTACTGTGACCTGTGAATATCACTGCAGGCTCACTGCCAATTTTGTGAGCCGCTGCCTGCTTCAAAATGGAGGCAGGAAGGTATCCATTTTCATCAAGAGGATGACAGTGTTTCAGTCTCTCCGACCATCTGGAGAGAGGAACTTTTGGAGCAAAAGAAAATGGGGATTTAAAAAAAAAATTATATTTAGCAGAAAAGGCAAGGGGGGAAACCAATTAAACTATATCTTATGAATTTATGCTTTTCTACTGTGCTGTCTTCTTTAAAGCAAACATAAACAAGAAAATACACAAGCTATTTTTGTAAAAAAACTGATTCCCCAAGTCTCCTGAGTATTAGTAAACAAATGTAAGTAAATTAGGATTTTGGCAGTTTTTAAGTTTATTGAACATACAAAGATAAAAACTGTTAATGAGGGATTTCCTCCCCCTTCCTGTGTACACACTGATTGTTGGTGGTTGTGTAGATCTGGGCTTTTAATGGCCTTTTTCATGCATCTCTACAACACTATGGGAATTTGATATTCCAGGATTTATTTGTCACTTTCTGTGGTGTGGAGAATGCATTCATTTTATCTTTTTTTTTTTTTTTTTTGTCTCTCTGTCTCTCTTTCAATTTTAATTGAAAGGTAAACTAAGCAGGAGAAGCTTGAGGCAGGTCTTTCTTTTTTTACCTTTTACATGCTCATGGGCATTTATATTAAAACAAAGAAAGGAAGGAAGGAAGAAAAAGAGAGAAAGAAAAGAAAAAAAAAGAATACTCAGACTCCGAGGACAACTCTGTGGGTGTTATGTAATATATTTACAACCAGACGTAGTTTCTTGCCCATAATTGGAAAATATCACACCTGGTCTTGCATTCACACAAATCTACTTGGCTTTGTCTTTGTTTTTCTGTATTCGGAAAGGGACAGTGTTTCTAGGGTTTGATCAGATTTAGGATGGATGTGGTAGAAATTTCGTCTTTTGTACCTGCTTCTTCTAAAGCCGTGGGCCTTGAGATGCTTTGGTCCGGGCAACAAGCAAAACTAAATGGGCTCTTGTTCCCCAGGTTTATGCTCCATCAGCCAGCACTGCCGACTACAATAGGGACTCGCCAGGCTACCCTTCCTCGAAACCAGCAGCCAGCACTTTCCCTAGCTCCTTCTTCATGCAAGGTAAGACCCGCTCCTCCAAGGGGAAATCCACAGGTCTTTTCATGTCATGTATGGGACAAAAGAGTGCTGATATGATACACAAGAAATGGAGTAGGAGGCAAGTATAGAACATTGAAGGTCACGCTCTTTTTTAGGAATTGAATTCATTAAAAATAAATTAAAACTTTACTAAGACTTATTTTTTTCAATGGAAGCCTCTTGAGTGATCATGAGTTAAGATTAGACTGGTTTGCTTACTTAGAACGGATGCTTCTTGGGGGATAGTCTTCCATGACTGATCATTTCCTCATCTTCACTTCCCGAGAAGAGCATGTATGTATGTTTAGAAGTGCTTTGGTTCAGTGTGTATTTTGAGCATCCTGGATTTAGCCACCTGGGAACAAATTACCCTTATATATACCTTTATATAAAAATGTTGATGACCACTTAGAATCACTTTTTGGCCTTTTGGTTTAGATCAGGTGTAGTATCTGTTCTTAGGAAAAACATTGGCCACTTATTAATTTGTAGGTAAGAACAAGTGTCCCACTGAAGATGAATTGACCTCTCTAAAGTCAGGATTATTATCTCCCTACACAGCAAAAGCTCTATTCCAACATACTGATGGATTGGGTGTCCAAGATCCAGCCTTTTTCCCAGACAAACATTTAAAATTACAGCTTCGTGGTAGATAAAGTGTATTTAATCAGTTTAGTTGTCCAGTGTATTTAATTCATTGCACATGGATGTGTGTTCCCTGAGTCTCATCCCTGGTAGTACAGCTCTTTCTGCTGCTTAGAAAAGACCGAGATGGTTGAAATGACAGCAGCTGCTTGTGAGACGAGACAGTCCAGGGGATCAGCTAAGGCTCCATCCCTGGTACCCCCGGGACACATTGTCAAAATGTGATGATCTTGTTACCAATTTAATACTTTGAAATTGAAACATGGGATTCACCAAGAACTTTAAACTCTTTTTGCATTGGCAAAGTACCATGGGATTTTCTTCCACATGCTTCTCGAAGAAGGACCATGTCACAGGAAGGGGAGCCACTTGGGGCAACACGTCCCAGGGAGCTCGGCATCTCCCTTAGATTACAGTGGACGCACTCAAAATCATTCTGTTTCGAAGGGATTTGTTTCCTTTCCCTTCAGAGTATTATTAGCTCTTGTAGATTGTTAGTTCATGTGTGAAATTCCATGGAAAATCTATAAAATTGAATTGAATGGGTCCCTTGGGAATAGAGAGGATTGGTTCCACATGTAATGGAGCTCCTGTTGACCAGGGTCTTTTATCTTTGTGACCTGTCTTCGATGTCCCTGTCTCTCAAAGGGAACAGCAGGTATGTCACTTGGGTGTGTGTTCTGTGCTGTGACAAAAAGTGTATAGTGTATCCCCTTCAGCTATAAATAGCAGCCACTTCGGCACCAGCGCCTCTCTTTTGTGACCAGTCAGAGAAAGTATGCTACCACTTCTGGGGCTTATAGAGATTGTCAACCCAAGGACACATCACTCAAAGCTGAATTTCATTGAGAAAACTGACAGAAGGATAGATTTCTTCTCTCTGCCTTCAGGAAGATCACTTGCTTAAACTGTGCACACTGCAAGGAAAGATCAGGTAGATTAAAACAACAGGCTCTTCGCCGTAACAGACCACGCAAAATATGGGGAACAAATTTGCTTTTCTGCATGTGAATACCCAAAGAAGCAAAAAAAAATTTTTTTGAGTTGACATTTATGATGAGCACAATTAATTTGCACACATCTAATTCTATTCTTTCAAAACCACATTATGCCAAGATCATGGGATGTGATAAATATTAATTTACTGTGAAAAGCATAATTTATGTAAAATGCGTATTTTTGTAAGTCTGCATTGAGGAGAGTCTGTGCTAACAAATCCTAAATGTATTTCCATATAGTACATCATGTCAAAATGTTTCAGGAGACTCTTGTTCAATGATAGATATTCTCAATTTATTTGCCATGCATGTCATCTCTTTGAAATGCTAGTGGTCTTAAACTTCATGTTTGAATTTAAGATGACATCTAAACTCCACAATCTCAGAGCTAAATCTGAAGTACATGAATAATAACTTTTTTAAAAGTCCTATGCAGGACAGGGAGGGAGTCACGGAGGAAGGGGATATGGGGATATATGTATAAATACAGCTGATTCACTTTGGTGTACCTCAAAAGCTGGTACAAGAGTGTAAAGCAATTATATTCCAATAAAGAGCTTTAAAAAAGAAAAGTCCTATGTTTCTACATTGTGATCACAGAAACAGTACGTCGTGATCCCACTTCACATCAGCTTCCTTCAGTGAGGGTCCACGGTGCCCTGAGAACTCAGGGCTGGAAGAAAGTGCAGTTTAGATGAAAGAGATTCAGAGACTGTCAGCATATTTTAAATTCACTATTGTGTGACCTCTTATTTTTAACTTTAGCTTCCATCTTCTAGTTGAAACTCTTCAGTTGTCAAAATCACAGACATGATTTTGCTTTCATAGTTCTTAAGACATCTATGGATGATTCCTCCTTGGCCTGAAATCATTCCAGTTTTCTGAATTCTAACTTCTGGGTTGAAAAACTCAGTGGAAGAAAAAGGCTTTACAAAATGCAGTGTCAGATTTAGCTTGCCTACTGCCTACACTTTCCAAAGGCCTTTATTAAATAACATGTAAGCTTCCCCTGGTAGCACAGTGGTTAAGAATCCACCTGCCGATGCAGGGGACAGGGTTTGAGCCCTGGTCTGAGAAGATCTCACATGCTGTGGAGAAACCAAGCCCGTGTGCCACAACTACTGAGCCTGCGCTCTAGACCCCGTGAGCCACAACTACTGAAGCCCGCATGCCTAGAGCCCATGCTCCACAGCAAGAGAAGCCACTGCAATAAGAAGCCTGTGCACTGCAACGAAGAGTAGCCCCCGCTCACTGAAACTAGAGAAAGCCCACATACAGCAACGAAGACCCAACACAGCCAATAAATAAAAATAAATAAATAAATTTATTTTAAAAAATAAATAACGTGTAAGGTGAAAATAATCTTATTTTCAAGGAAGCAGTGCCTGCCATACAGTTAACCCCTAGCTGATGGCCTTGTATGTATCTGCATTTAATAACTTTTGTTAAACTATTCAAAGAAAGAAAAATTGAATTGAGCAGTAGCATAGATCCTCTACTCCCTTATTTTGAGAAACCCAGACCAAGCAATAGCAATCTTAGAAGTAACTTCGAGGCCAGTAGCCCCAGAGAGTTAAAAAAAAAATCTGTAGGAATATTTTTATATGCTGTTAATAAAAGATTAACGGTATTAAGAGATACTTCATATAATTTCCATGTAATTTTAAATCCCTTTTTAACTCACAGTTTTATAAAATCCAGAGGCTTTCAAAATTGTCTGTAATGTAATAGCTACCTTATGATACGTGTGTACCCTTTCAGTTGCTACTGAAGGCTTAAGATAACTATATATCTATATAGCAAAATATAAACATTTAAAAAGAAGCCAAAAACTCAGAACTATATACTTGAGACTCCTCTTCCCTACATACCATAGTGTAATTCCAACTTTAATTCCACCTACTCTGTATGTCACAAAAATGAAATCTAATCGTTGAAGTCAGGGATATTCTTTTTCATTTTTACTTATTTCTTTATATGCTCTCAAAACTTGTAAACTTGCCAACCCCGTAATATCTCAAGTGTTTTATTTTCACCCCAAAATTTAGGAACAGTTTAGTTTTTAGTTGGTTTTCATAGGAAAAAAAAAAGCCTGTAGACTTCTAAGACATGTTTTCTTTAGCATTAGCTACCTTGCTATCTTGACATAGTTCTATGTAGAAATGTATTCTGTTCTTTTACAGTTGAATTTTTACTAAGAACCCTTTAACGCTGTTAAATATTGATATTTGTGTGGCAGTATACAGCCACTTGGGAAAAAATGAGACTGTCTTCTGATGCAATCCGCTCACCAACAGAAAGATGAATATACAACAAGGAGTCATTTTCCAGGATGTGAAAAAACCCCACTCTATAAGGCAAGGCTGAATGCCTCCGAAAAGCCATGGTTTTCTTTGTCCTTTACAGATGGCCATCACAGCAGTGACCCTTGGAGCTCCTCCAGTGGGATGAATCAGCCTGGCTATGGAGGAATGTTGGGCAATTCTTCTCATATTCCACAGTCTAGCAGCTACTGCAGCCTGCATCCACACGAACGTTTGGTAAGGCAGACTCACTTGGTCATGGGAACAACACATCTAGTTTATGAAGTCTCGTCCTGTGTTTGCATGCATGTACACATGGACTCTGTCAATGAAAGTAAAAATGATACACACCCTTTATTCTTACAGTTGTATTGTTTCTGTAATCAAAGACATAAACTCAATCAGATCACCTTTGTAAGCCAGATTCTCTGTCACTGTTCTTCTGTTTATAGTGTTTTGTTCTGTGCTTTCTTTATCACAGTGTCAGTTTCCTTTGGTACGTAAATACATGCTATATTTGAGTTGCAGAATTTTAGTTGTGGCAGTTCCTTGGGAGTTTTTTTGGTTTGTTTTGTTTGTTTATTTTTGCTGTCTGTAGTATTGAAGGATATATTGCAGGGGGCAGAGTGACAGCCAGTAGACTTTGAAAGTAGGTGATAACGCATCTTCCATTTCCATTTCCCCTTGACTGGCTTCTGTAGCTGGTGACAGCTTTGAACTGTTGTAACCCACCTGAAGGAAAGCATTCATGTTTCCTGTACACTCCCATCAGTGACAGCAACCATGGGGTTTCTATTTAGATGAGATTCCCAATTTTCAGTATTTTAGCTTTACTTCCACACCGTGCAGTATCCCACTGATAGTCAGTCTTTAGCCTCACTCCAGTTGAAAGATGCTGGGCTAGGAAGTGTTCTCTTTCTTTTATTATTAAAGTTTTCATTCTGCCCATCACCCTACACTCATCCATCCTAGTATGTCTCTTTATTCTGGAGGAAGCAACGCATCAGATGTCTTTTCTAGCCTCAAAAACCACCACAGCCCAGAATTGTGAGTCTATCACTAAATGGAGGAAAGAGTACTTCTAGACCATGAGTTAGGTTTGGGATGCAGATAATATAGGACCAAGTCTCTTGTGCCGTAAAATATCTTTAAAACTGTGTGAACCTCTAATCTTCGAAATGCAAAAGAGTATGAAAAATTCAGTTAGTGGTACTTGTCTTACTACTCTTCATCTTGGCGATATGCTCCTTTCTCTTCTCCTAATACTCAGATTTATTTTTCTTTCTCTGTTCTAATATAGGAAATAGTACTTTCTGGATTTCTGTGGTCACTCTTCTCTTTTGCTCAGTCTCCAGAGATTTAGAAAAGGTGACTTATATCCTATTCTGATGACCGAAAATATCCCAGCGGTTAAGATTTCCCATATCTTTTGAAAATATCTGTTTAGTTAGTTCTAGTGACAGAAGTGGGAGGTCAGTTAGCTTAGCCTCAAATGAGAGACAAATGATGGAGATGGAATTGGCCCTTTTCTGTCATCTCTCAAGTTTGAATGTGGAAATCACAAACTATCTTAAATTTCAGCACATTTTCAATAAATAGCAGATCATTTACTTTCAAATGTCTTCTTCTCCCACCTCCTACTTAGAGTCATTAGCATGAAAGCTTAAAGAAATAGCACCTGTTATACTAGAATTTCTTCTTGGCCAACACTTTTATTTTGCCATCATCATTTTGTACTTCTCTAAAGAACTCATGATCAAAACTGTATGTGTCCTAGGAGCAAGGAAACCTTTTGATTACAAATAAAAGATTTTGACACTGTACTAATATGTTGGAATTTCCATTTGACATTTATTTTTCTTCGCTCCAATACTTCTTTCTTTCTTTCCCTATCATGCTCTAGAACTTTGACGTAGTTGGTTAGATTTTTATCCCAATCAAGTTCACTTCATGGAAGAAGCATGTTGAAAATGCGCTCAAATGCACAGAAAATGTAATTTTAAAAAGGAAACCAACTATACCCTTTTAGAAAAAGTTTGCTGAACCAAAACAATATTATCAACCAGGAGGAGAGATCATTTTGAAGGAGTAACCCAATAGGTTGTATCAGGTGCTATATTTATAATGTCATTTATCCATCTCAAAACAGTTTTCATTCTTAACTTGATCAGTTAGCAGATCTTAGAGATGAGGGGTTTTGTTTTCATAAGGGCAAATGATTTATGTCTCTGGTAATGTATCCTGATGAATTTTCTCACTGATAGGGAAACTACTGAATTATTATATCTAGTAATCATTGTGATTTCAGTATTTAACTATTTGCAAATCTCTTGCTGAAGTGATTTTTAAAAATCTGATACTGATGGAGAATCATTTGAGTATACAGTAGGCAGTTAGTTACCTTTCACTTCAAAGCAATGGTAGTTTCTTAAAATTTTCGTCTGTAGCTTTTGCCCAGTTCTGTACTGAACAAAGGAATAGTTTGAGAAAAAGAAGAAAGCATTCCTTGGATTACTTTCTCCTTGGATTACTTTGGATGTAATTTGGTCAAATTAGTATGTCTCTGAAGGTAAAACATTTTAGGACCATTATTGCCTTTATCACTTTGTTCCATGTTATAATAGAGTATGTAATTACAAAGCTTAAAATCTACATATATCAGTAGCAACTGTCAAGTCACCCATTTTGATGCTTTAAATCCCCTTTACAGTTTCAGCCTCTACAACAAACCCACAGGGAAACAACTATTATGTCACAGATACACACGCAAAATCACTCAGAAGAATGGAGTTAGTGGTTAAGCTTAGGAATGGATTGTTGTAGAAGATTTAAGTTTGGAATGACTTGGCAGAGTTCTTTTTAAAAATAGGATAGAGTCCCTGCAGTCTGGCATGGGTTAGGAATGGTCTTTGTACCACCCACACAGAGTGAACTAGTCCTGGGAGTCTGGAATTTTAATATAAAGGAAGTTCTGTTGTCTTTTATTATTTGTAACATAAACCCTTTGCTCCAGTGATTCTCACTGGGGGTGATTTGCCCCACAGGGAACTTTTGGCAACATCTGGAGACATTTTGGGACATTACACCTCGGGGTGATGGTGCATATAGGTGCTACTGGAATCTAGGGTACAGAGGCCAAGGATTTGGGAAACATACTACGTGTGTAGGAGGAACCCCCCCCACTCCCACACCCAACCCCTTCCAAGCAAATAATGATCTGGCACAAAAGACCAACAGTGCCAAGGTTGTGAAACCCTGCCCTAGTCCAGAGTTTGACTCTATGCTTAGTATGTGCCAACAGTTATTATATTTTCTACTTTTTGCATTATCAACCCATAAGTTGATAAAAACATCACTTATGGAAACATTTGCAACACTTACTCTCTCAAGAGACTCCAAATACACTATAATTGGGTATCATAAGTAAAAATAAATAAACAAATAGTGGGCCTGTAAAACCATACACTTTATCCTACTTCCCCTTTCCTTTGCTTTTGTGGCAGACAGTACTAATAGCCAGAGTAAGAAAGACTAAGAGGACCTCTTATAGCTGATACCTAAATATGCTAAAAGAGACATTATTCACATATTGCTAATGTTCTCTGTGGTGTGTTTATTACATCTTTGAGTGACAGTAGTTGTCAAGATCCTTTTCCTTGTAAAATAATCTAGTTATAAATCTCATTAATTTTTTTCAGCATCTAATTTTCTGTGAGTCTCTAAAAATAACTGATTTACATGGATTGCATTGGTTTCCCCATTAAAATCTGTGGGGAAGAACTTTTTATTCTCTGAACTCAGTAGTAACCCTTTGTCAAATCCTGAATGACTGCCCATTTTACACTAAGTTGAAAGGGTCTCAAAATTCTCACTGATGCAGTAACCTTTTTCCTGTCTCATCCTGTCATTATTATAGTTATTTGACTATTTTTCAAAATGCTTTTCCTTTGTTTTGATTTTTGCAAGCTTGGGACTGATTTATAAGGCTTCTCTGTTCTTCAGAAACTCAGCATGGAATAGGACAGACAGGGTAGAAATGAAATCAAGCCATCTTTTTTACTTTTCTTTTTCCATAGTCTGTCTTTTTTCCACATTGTTATAGTCTTTAGTTCTCCAGCAGAAATGGCTCTTCTCAGTTTGGTCTTCCGTGGCTTATCCAGTTTTTTAGGTGAGTTGTACTCTGGAATGGGCCCACTCTATCATTCTTTGGAGAAAATTTCGTGGACTACTTGGGGTATTCTGTAAGCGCCAAGTAGAAATGAGTTTAACAGGTGGCCTAAGGAATTACTGGTCAGGCAAAGAGGCCCATGAAGTTTAAAAGTTTGGAAGGCATTCTTGGGAACTTGGAATGGTTTAAGGTCTCATCCCAGCTTTCTCACTGAAGTTGACCTTTCCATTGGACTATTTGGGGTGTGCAGAGATAATGTTTTCAAAGGCATCCGCCATGTCATTGGCAAACCTGACTCCAAGATGTAGACTCATTTTCTAGACTGTTTAGTTGTCTCTGAAATAAGTAGCGTTTCAGTCCACTGTCTATTAAACACTAACTGGTCACCAGTTGTTTGAGTTGTTTATAGGATGAGTGAGTTCAGCACTCAGCCACAAGTTGTGGGATGTGGAGCTATCAGCTCTATTGCCTCCCCTTGAAGAGTTTACAGTTTAGTGAAGATGCTCTTGAAAGAGAAAGCATGGAAAAGCAGCGTTTAATTAAGTGTTGAATAGCACAGTGCAGAATGTAAATGCATTAGGGATTCAGAGAGAAGAAATTATGAAAGAGTTGGAAGTAGTAAGGGGCCCTCCAAGAAGAGGTAGAACCTAAGATGGGCCTCACAAAATAAATAAGGGATCCCAAGACGCAGGGGGTCCACGCCTCGTGAATGGATGTCTGAGCTTTAAGCACCCTTGACTTTCAGCATCATATTCAATCTCTGATTTCAACAGAATCTCCAATAATAATATTATAAAGATCAGTAGCCAATTAATATATTACATATAGAAGAAAAGTATATTTTAACTTAAATCTTTCCTTCACATGTCTGTAATACGTTCAGATGCCTATGAGAATAACTTTATAATAGACATTTTTATCTTGGAAAAGAAAATAGCTCCATGTTGTAAATCACCATGCTTTTGTAAATAACCATGTTCTGTTACTGATCTGCTCATTGTGTAGCAGGTGGATAGGTAGCAACTGATTTGCCACCTTACAGGCACTATGAAATGCCCCAAGAGAAGCAGCTTATTTGGACAACTAGTACGATAGTCAAACCCAAAGCTAAGCCTTAAAGTAAATGATTCTGTAAAAGATGATGTTCTTTTTTCATAGTCAACTCTATGCTGGATTGCTAAGGGAGAGGACCTCTGAAGAAAGAAATAAAATAAGTCATCTTCAGTTCGTTTGTTCAGGTGTCGTTCAACATGGTCATTGAAGTAAGGCTTTACATATTGATGCTTTACAGAGAGATTTAATTGTTACTGATTTTTGAAGTTTTCATTTACCATTTTGTTCTTGCTAGAGTTCAGAAAGATGATCCAATTTGGCAGGAAGAAGATTTAAGACTGGTTATTCTTGGCCAGTTAGTGTTCAGAAGGTCAGGATGAAGTGTGATGTAAACCCTGTGGATCTTGGTGTTGTTTTATTCATTATATTATGGAATCTTTCTTACTCGATTAAGAAGCCGTACAGAAAAATGATAGTAGTGATGGTCCTTTATGTTGCTGAAGTCCCACACATGCTTTTAAGCAGTAATTTCTATATTTAGAGTTATGATCATTTCTCAAGGTCCAGTGTTGCCATTATATTCCCCTAGATTTGATGCAAACCCAAACCAACTATGTCTTTGTATTTTATTATTTGAAAAATGAAAGCTGTCAGATCTAAGCAAGATGTATTCTTCGATATTTTGAAATTCCGAGGGCTGTCTCCATTGCAAAATGAAGAGTTCTGAAAGCAGTATTGGAAAACTAACCCACTGAATATTTTGTGATTGAATATGGCCTCCTTTTTCTGCTTCTTGCCACAGAGCTATCCATCACACTCCTCAGCAGACATCAATTCCAGTCTTCCTCCGATGTCCACTTTCCACCGTAGTGGTACAAACCATTACAGCACCTCGTCCTGTACACCTCCTGCCAACGGGACAGACAGTATAATGGGTGAGTCTTGGAAATGCCAATTCTGTTGCTGACAGCCAGTGTCAGGGTTTAATAATCAAGGACTTTTCCCCTCCCGCAGCATTGAACAGTAATCAAGCAATGAATTTTTATAACATAACCAAATGAACAAACAAATGAACCAAACAGAAATTGTCATTGGCTTGACTGTAATTGCTTTTTTTTTTTTGCGCAAGAAACTGAGATTTGGGTACTTTCTCCATTGCGAGTGATTAGATTAAATAAAGATTTAAATAGACCAAAACTACCTTCCTTCTCACACTTTCAAACAGCTAACAAAGTGAACTTTGCTAAGATAAACTGCTGAAGATTAGTAAGATAGAAGGCTCTAAATAGGAGTTATTGATCACTTCTCAAGTTCCAGTCACTGTGCTAAGTTTTTAACTATAACACACCACTGTCTTCTGAGAACTAGTTCATGTGACATTTATAGATGGTTATTAATAACTAGATAGTTTCACCTTCTGGAGAATGTGGCATTGTTGAGTCCTCCAGAGGGGAAGAAGTATTTGCTGACCTATGGGAGAGGAGATGCCTGGGCATCAGGGGGCCAGAAGTTACTTGCTGCTTTTTCTCAGCAAATTTACTAATGAGTTAAGACCCAAGCAGATGCCTCTATCAAATGAACGGAGCCATCGTCGTCTAAGTTTTCATGATGTCCATCATGGTCCTCTCCCTAGGATGGATGGTTACCCCACCAACACTCTTCTCTTGAGGGAAGAGCTAGGCAGGGCATCCAGCTGCCCATGGAGGAAGAGTCTGGGTTGCGGGGGAGGTAGTCACCACCTTCTGATTCTGCCTTTGACAACTCTGTTATTCAGATGAGCAGCACAGTCTGACGTTCAGGGTCTTATTAAAACCTCAGACTTCCACTGGTCGCCACCTACTCTGGTTCTAGCTCAAACCCACACCTAGCTCGACCTTACGATCACTTCCAGTGAGTCCAACTAGTGATGAGAACACTAACTGTACGTTTTAGAGAGAGGAATGTGTGACAGAAGAATCCTGCTGTGTAGTCCCCTTAGCTCTTTGCAGTTTTTTTTTTTTTTTTTTTTTTTGTTTTCTTTAGATAGTCTCTGGAACTTTGGGAAGTGGTATGAATCACTTATGAGGGGGAGAGTTTTTGATGAACGAGAAGAGATGTGTTTTGAAATGTTGCAAATGTAATTCTGCCTAAATAATGCACTCACTGCTTACTCAGTAATATACTTCACACTTGAGATGAGCCATCTAGCAGCCCTTCCCTTCGCCGTCATGTCTCACTAAGAGGTGAATTGAGGAAAGAGTTTCCATTTTTGTAACTTTTCATAACAAAGCCTCTACCAGTGCGTTGCATCAGTTTGACCTTGGAGAGCTATGGACAGAGGTCGCGTGGGGAAGTTTTGTTAGCTATCAATGCAGTTTTGGCAGATCTGAAAAACAAGAAGAAAGAAGGAAGTGCAGAACTGAAAGAGTGAGAAAAGCATATTTCACTTCAATGTGGTTTGACAAATGGAAAGCCCCTTTCTGCAGTCATGAGGTCTAGTTATAAAGGAGGATGACCGGTCATTCATCCTCTTACAAGGCAGATTTCCTGTCTACTTGTGGTTTGAGTAATTTTCTTTTTTTAGGAAGGTACAAAGGTAGAGCAAAAGCTTGTGTTGAGGAAAGGAGACTTATGCACTGTTTGAAAAAAAGTTGTGTTGACTGATTTGCTGAACAGCCTTCCTGGGAGAGGTACCAGGACTTGGGAAGAAAGAGTTATTATGAGATGGTGTGATTATCCTCCCTGAGCTGTGGTCAGCAGAGCCACGAGTCTCGGTGGGAATGGAATTAGCTTTATTTAAGCTGGTTGGCTTATCACTGGCTTGTAGATGAGCAAGACTATCTACTCTCCTTCTTCATTTGGTCTGGGCAGGAAGAGCAATAGATAATAGGTGACTTCTACATACTAATGGGCTCAGCTACATACTAATGATGGACTTAACTTGTTATACAGACCGAAGGGCCCTGCTTGAGTGGAGGGAGGGTCTCGACAATAATAAAGGAGCTATAATTTTCAGAGGGA
The DNA here is from genome assembly GCF_030028045.1 of Hippopotamus amphibius kiboko. Classification (NCBI taxonomy): domain Eukaryota; kingdom Metazoa; phylum Chordata; class Mammalia; order Artiodactyla; family Hippopotamidae; genus Hippopotamus; species Hippopotamus amphibius. Next base: position 95,860,883 of record NC_080196.1, on the reverse strand, counting down.
AAAGTGTGAGATTTTTTGAACCCAGAGAAAGATTTTTAGGAACAACTTCTATTGCATAAATTACTCCACCATCATGGGTGTACTTGTCAAAACCTACTAGCAGCATGTGAGAAAGCTTTATAATTGTTTCAGGACATAAGTAGACATGGTAATTCAGCTTTTTGGAAGAACAGATCTTTATTAATTTGCATACATACAGTAATCCATTACTTTAGGGTTACTTTAGGGGAGAGCATTCTAGAATGTTCATCCTTAAAATGATACTTTCTCCAATTCCTTAAGTTAAAATACAGAGGAGAATTTAAGTATGATAACAAACCTTAATATTGCACAGGGTCTGAGTCGCTCCTGTTTCTTTGCACTTTTTTTTTTCTTTGCACTTTAATTTTCCTAGGCTTTGGTTTGATTTTCAGAGTGTGGTAGAAGCCAGGGATGGCAGTATGTCTATGCAGCAAGAAGAGAAGATTTCTCTTCTGATGTTAGTGATACTTCCCTAACAAACAGTATGGATTAATAGGGTACATCTGTAGATTTTTGAAAATATTTGGCATATACTCATTCTGAAATGCAGGAAATAAAGAAATACTACATTGCCTGTATCTCAAAGAACAAACAGGGCTAATTAAATAATTGGTAAATAGGGAACACACAGCCTGACACATGTTTGAGATTACACACATGATTCTGGAGAAAACGACCGTAAGCAATACTAATGCCGTAAGAATGGGTTCAAGCACTAACACATGGACATCACATTTTTCAAGTTTTCTTGGTGAAAAGTTGCAAGACAATGCAGTCTTTTCATAAATGGCGCTGATGTCTTAGGAAGCGGCTTTTTCGGTGCAGAGGAAGATCAGTGCTCCATCTCTCAGTTTCATGTTACACCGTGTCTTCCTGGCAGTCAGGGATTGTCCTCAGCCGTTCGTAGGACAACAAAATGCATGTGGAGTGAGATGTAAACTCTAGAACCATCAGAGGGTAACCTCGCTGGAAACAGGCTCCCTTGCCTCTGGTTCTGTCCTCTGCATTTCAAAGGTGGAAGGTGCTCACTGAGGTTTGGGATGGCTTGTGTTTGACTTGGAGTGATGGCTGTTGTTTCTTGTTTTGTTTCCTTTTGCCCTTTAATGCCAGTATCGTTTTCTGAGAAATGCTTCAGAAGGATAAAACTGACTCATATTGTGTCAACAACAGGATTTTTTTAAGGAAACATTCATCTGTGGATTTTTGGAAGAATTGTACAGTAAAATATTTTACTTGTGGCGTGTAGTCCACAGATTTTCTGCAAAGCCTTGCTAGCAAACGCTGAAGATTACGTTAGGCATGTCTAACTTAGAAGGGTTTATTAAGCACTGTGAAATTATATGAACATAGTGCATGGGACACACTGTGAATTCTTAGCCGTTCAACTGATGGGACAGCAAGTTAAAGAAAGAAGCTAAGTCTCAGGGCTTCAAGAGTTACCACCATCAGAGCCTTTCAACTTGATTCCTAAAACTTTTTCAGTGTTATGCTGGGTGTCCTTTTTTGGTTAATGTTTATTGGAGTATAATTGCTTTATAGTATTGTGTTAGTTTCTGCTGTACAGCAAAGTGAATCAGCTGTAGGTATACATATATCCCCATATCCCCTCCCTCTTGAGCCTCCCTCCCAGCCTCCCTATCCCACCCCTTTAGGTCTTCACAAAGCATCAAGCTGATCTCCCTGTGCTTTGTAGTAGCTTCCCACTAGCCATCTATTTTACATTTGGTAGTATGTATATGTCATTGCTACTCTCTCACTACGTCCCAGCTTCCCCTCCTCCCCAGTGTCCTCAACTCCGTTCTCTACATCTGCATCTCTATTCCTGCCCTGCCACTAGGTTCATCAGTACCATTTTTCTAGATTCCATATATATTATGCTGGGTGTACTTTAGAATCTCTACAGTCTGATACCTCTGCATGTGAGCATGTGTACAGAGGAGGAAATGTAATTAGTTATTAGATACCAACTCTAGAGGAGAGAAACATCTAGAAGGTGGTAGCTGTATACATAATACACATAGATACATACTATTTCTGTATTTCCTTCCTACCTGCGATATCCAATAGCCCTTCCTGATCAAAGGGATCCAGAGACCCACCTACCAAAACACAATCCCCTGAGACTACGCAAGGACAAGAGTGCCCCAGTTCCCCACTGGGAGATACCATTTGTATACATTCCCAGAGTGTGACCCCTTGTGGTTTGGGGCCACACACCCTCTCTTCTTCTCAGAGGGAATTGGGCATACAGCTAGCATAATGGTTATAATAACTGTTATTGTTTTATTAGTCTTTAACCAGCCTGCTTTCTAATGCGTGATATTTGCCATGTTTTTAAACCTCAAACCAGTGTTGAAGGAGCAGACTACTAAGATTGATTGAATACAACATGTGCTAAAGATTACCCTGGAATATCTATCTGGTTCATGAATTAATCTGGCTTCCAACTTTCACTTCTAATGACATGTTTGTATGACATGATGCGTTTTAGTATGTGGCTTTTCTAGTAGAAACATTATGTCCGTTTCCCCCGAGGACTTGGTTTCACAGTAATTTTATTATGAGAGTAGTCACATAAGATTCACTTTGTCTTTTACAAGGATCTTGAGCCTTCACATACGGTTGGGTGATGAACAAGCACAGAGCCTAAAAGTAATAGGAATTTTATCCAGCGGTGTTGTGGCATCTTAGTTACAAAGACCACCAACGGAGAACAATAAACTAGTTTGATTTAAGTCTTTTCATCCATTTCCTGCACATGGTCAGGGGGCCCAGCTTCCCCCCTGAATTCCTAGGAATTCCTCCTGCTAAAAATGAGTGCATCGTAGCCTGTATGTGAGTTTTTGTTCTAAAACTGTAGGTCGTCAGAGGGCTGGACATGCTCCTTCTTTTGTTATCTTTGTGGAGATGCTCATGACATAGTTATGCTGCTTCTACTAGTTTAATTACATGAGGGTCACTTGGACACAGTTCAGAAAAACCTAAATTTTAAAACCGTTATCTTCTTTCAGGCAAAGACACTATGAATTACACTTCTTCATCCTTTTATATTTTCAGGACATACCCAGCCTGGGGTTCTGGGTGTGCACTAAAGGGATAATACATGTTCCAGATTCTGGTTTTCAGTAGTCAATCCCCAGGCACCACTCATCCTGATGTTTGGATTAGGGTGTGTTCTAACTGGAATTGCCATTTTCTCCAAAGCGGAAATTGAGACCGAGGGTGGTCCCACATGTAGCTGAAAAGACTAAACCCTTCTCTCTGCTGCATCTTCTAGCCAGCAGTAGCACCTGTGTTCAAGCCATCTGAACAATGCTTGGGTGGCTGGCAGTGTCGAATCCTCCTACAGAATTACAGTTCCTCTTAATAAGTGCTCATCTTCTATTCATATTTATGTTACAGCTCTACTTAGAGACTTGATTATTTTCTTTCTCTTGAGCTGGAGAAATTGATTAAAACTAAAATAACATGAGAAATCAGTCCAGTCTTTACCAGGCAGGGGCAATAGTTTTCCTCTTTATTTCTGTTATGTGGGCATTTTGGTAATTTCTAATAATATCAGTTGACAAAAACTCAGGCCTGGAGTAGTAATCAAGTCCTGTTACATTAAAGGTGGGAAAGTGGATTTGACGAGCACATGTTTAACAAGGAGTGTGGTTTGCTAAACAAGACCCATTTCTTCAATATAGAAGAAATTTTGCTTTTTGAGAATTAAATATATATTCACTTTCTGAGTATTTATGCCCTTTGATACATCAGGCACACAAATAAAAAGAGAAATCTTTAGGAGAAGGACCCATGTAGCTTAACATGTTTAGGGACTCTTGGAAATGTGTCTTCTCCAGTGTTTCCTGGAATAGAACAAAAGGCATTCCAAGTGAAAGGGCAAACTTGTTCCAATAAACTGCTTTGAAATTTAAGCCCTGGGGTTAGTTCTCCAGCTGTTGCAAGGTAGAATGGCTCTATGTTAAAAAATAATCTGTTCTTATCAGTGGCTTGCGTGAGTAGCCTTTGTAGTTTCCTGAAATTTTCACAACACCATGAGGTAAGGAGTTACGTTCTGTCTTTTTATTATATTTCCTGAGTTCTGTGTAAAATAAGCACTAATAGAAAGTTTAGTTAGAAAGGTGTAGTATGAAAAGATCATAAGGATTGTATCTTGTCTCTTCTAAAGTTTGATTTTTATGCCATATGCAGCTTATTTTTTATTTTTTAATTTAGGCATATTCTTTTTTTTTTTTTTTTTTTTTACAGTAGGTCCTTGTTGGTTATCTGTTTTAAATATAGCAGTGTGTACATGTCAATCCCATACTCCCAATCTAAAAAAAAAAGATACAAATGAACTTATTTACAAAACAGAAACAGACTCACAGATTTAGAGAATGAATTTATGGTTACCAGAGGGGAAGGGTGTGGGGATGTGATAAATTGGGATTATAATTTAGTTTTTAAATGTCTCTAAAATATTTTTATTGGTCTTTAATTCTTTCTGTTTGGGTTCATGAAAATACATTTTAAACCACTTATTCTCATTTTAAAGGTGTTCAAAGAATTACTTTTTTGAAAGGTATTACAGCAGCAAATTTTATCTATAATTGTAACAATATCTTATCCTATTTGGGTTTAGTTTATTTGTTAGATAATGTAATTTTTTTTCTAGTGTGGCTCTGAATTTTCATTTCATGAAGATCTGTTTTCTAGTCAAGCAGATATCACGAGTTATTTTGACTGGTAAATCTAATTTTAAGTACATACGATAATATTGCTTCTAGGTAGGGGAGAAAAAAAAAAAAAAATATATATATATATAATTGCCCCCAAATACCATGGTAGTACATACTAAAAAATATTAGTGCTCTTTGTGTTCTCAAAATCTTTATTATTTTCTCTTTAGAATTATCCTTAGTTCTAAAAGAACTCCTTGATGCAGAAATTTTTATTTTCACACCAGATATAATTTCCGTTATCTCTTATATTAAGTATTTTTAGTACTTGTGAACTCTTATGAGTTCCTTACACTAGCTCAATTGTATGATGTCAGACCCTCATTTCAAATAACTTTCTTATACATAAAATCCTTAGTACTAACAACTAGTATATTTTTAATATTATTAATTTGTGATATGAAAAAGAATAGGTTTGTCTTGTCAGAAGGTGATTGCATTCTTTTTATCACATACCAGTTTTCTTTCAGTTTCAGTAATTAACAAATGAATGTGGGTGTGAGTTTTGTTAACCAAATAAAGCACACATCAAAAGATTATGCAACTGTCATACCTAACATATAAATATATAAAAATAACAAGCATTAACTATGCTAACAGAGATCAGGATAAGCTAGAGACAAAGATAATTTGACCACTTGAGATCTGATCCCATGACTTTATTTTACAGATCTGGAAGCTGAAGATGTCACATTTGCCAGAAAGGATGCTTTCTTGGGTTGAGCATAGGGTTGGGAATTTTTCTAAAATTTTAAATGTGTAATGAAGTTTTGCTTGGATTAATCAGTTGATTTAAGATTTCCTTTTCTTATTTCACAAAATAGTGAGAAACATCTTCTCTTGGAGTTTAACAGATTTAATTTAAATATTATGTCTATTTGCTTATGCTGAGGCTTAATAAATGTAACAGAAGAATACCGCTGGCTGTACCATTTTATAAAGACTTTCAAAAGACACTTGTTAAATAGAGCTGGCTTTGAATTGTATACTAGAATCTATGTCATTTTATTATCAGTACAGTCATCCCTCCGTATCCTTCCAGGAGGTTGGTTCCAGGACCCCTGCATAGATACCAAAATTGGAGGATGCTCAAGTCCCTTTATAATATGGTGCAATATTTGCATATAACCCTTGCGTGTCCTTTCATATACTTTAGTCATCTCTAGATTATTTATAATACCTAACACAGTGGAAATACTATGTAAATAGCTGCCACCAACAAACAAATTCAAGTTTTGCTTTTTGGAACTTTATGGAATTTTTTTTTTTCGCAAAGACTTCTGATCCAAGGTTCGTTAAATCCTTGGATGTGGAGTCTGTGGATACAGAGGGCCGACTGTACTCTTTGTTCATCTGTTTTGTAGATAAAAACACCAATGTTTAAGATAATAGAGATTTGATTCATCACCATGTAGACTTATTTGATCTCCAGAATTTGAGACAATACTGACTTGTAGTAGCATAAGAATTCAGATTCTTTAAACGTGAACACAGACTTAAAATGTGTGGAGAATATATGTTACTTAAAATATTAAAAAATATTTTCCCTCCTAGGAAGACAGGACTGTTAAAGATTTTTTTGTTTTATCTTGTTTTTTGTTGCACTCTGAGAGGAGTATCTCATTTTGCTGTATAGCAAAATTTCTTTTAACTTGAAAGCAGATGTAAATCATTCATGAAAGTAATTGAATTTACTATATAAAATATAAAGAAAAGGCAAACTCGAGGACCTCAGAGACCTGAAAGTACTGCATACTTTCTAGCAATGAACTTCACATGCTTACCTGTGACCATTCGCCACTATCCACTCATACACAACCGGGGGGGAAGTAATAGCAACTAAAACACTTTATCTTTAAACGGTGTCAGATTTATATTTTATCTGTAAAAAAAGTAACATGAATATATTTGACATCTACCTCAGCAAACAAATTAATGCTAATTAAAGATTAATGTGTTGTAATTAGCATTAAAAATGCAATTAAATTGTGAGTAAATGGACCAGGAATAGAAAATTGTTTGACGTCTCACCGCCTGGTTTTTCATATTCTGCCTTTTGTTTTTGCAGCAAATAGAGGAAGCGGAGCAGCAGGCAGCTCCCAGACTGGAGATGCTCTGGGGAAAGCACTTGCTTCGGTGAGGAAATATTGACTTTGGACTTCGTATGTACCATGGCAGAAGGGTGAACTTTAATCAGAAGTGGACATTTAGAATTTTAGAAAATGGATGGCAAGTAGCTTTGATTTTGGGGAAGGCTAGCTTCCTTGCATAATGATCATTGGAAAATTTGAGGAGAGAACTCTGAAGATTCCACTGGACAGCAGGTCTCTTCCACCTTGCCTCCTCTGCTACGCGGCACTCAATCATGGATTGGTGGATATTCCTAGGGCCTTTAAAAGTGTAGATTTTCTATCTTGATGTCTTATTTTCCTCTAAAGTCATTTGGGTGCTCATTGATTGACCAGCTAAGACTGACTTTACAAGGGGCAATTCTAAAACACTTTGAAAAAGGTATTGAAAAAAAATGACCATGACTGAGGCCCATGAGAAATTGTCACGTAATTGGCACTCAGCTTCTCTGGTTTGCCCACCCGCTGCCAGGAGGCTAGAATCCAGCGTTCCTTGCATATTCGCTAGTGACAAATGGCACCCCTTCCTTGTCTGAGGGAGTGTACCTGGTATTGTCTTCAAGAGCTGAACATGATCATTTGTGAATGTAAGTGGAGAGTTGTTGCTCTAACATTTTGTCTCTTCAGTTGGTTTTTCCTTACTGTTGGAGCATAGATGAGTTTGATTTATATTAGCATTGTGACCTAAGGAAAAGTTTTTCTTTAGTCTGAGCATTCTTATGCCTTGGAATCAAATGCCTTAAACATAATAAAGAAGGCTTTGGACAAAAATCTTAGCGATGATGCTGTCCAACCTCTTGTTTTATGGAGGAGGAAAGGGAGGTTTGGAGTTTCTATGTCGCTTGATGGCCTTTGCAGCCATGGGAGGACATGGGAGGAAATGGAGAAGAACTAAAGTCAGCTGACCCCAGTCCAGTTCTTTTCCCACTATCTTATACCACCTCAATAGCTCTTCTTTTGAAAAATCAATTAGGTTTTGCATTTTAGAATATTGGTACTGTAGTTGATCATTGAACGTATTGTGTACCTTGGAATTTATAAATGAATTGCATTGATACCTTGTAGCTTAAAATTGTTGAATATTTATTCCCAATGAATGAGGGCTTTTTTTTCTCCCCACTGTTTTAAGATCTATTCTCCAGATCACACTAACAACAGCTTTTCATCAAACCCTTCAACTCCTGTTGGCTCCCCTCCGTCTCTCTCAGGTACGGTACCATAAATCCACTGCATCCGAGTGTCAGTTTATAGAATGCTTTCCCCCTTACACTTCCTGAGCTATTAGGTGGAAACTCACTCCCTCCAAAAGCTCAAAACAGAGCATTTCCGGACAAATAGGAAGGGGTGGGAAAGACAGGCTGCCGTATGATGGTGAAGTCATTTACATCCAAAATGTTTCTTAAAAATTATGTGTTTTTAGAGTACACAGACACATGGGAAACTTACTTCTTAAACTTCTCTTGGCTCTGTAGAAGTATTCAACAGAATGATATACCCCAATAAAATATCTCAATGAGAAAACCCAGTTCACATCATCGTGAATAGGAATATAGATTATGTAGTCTTCAAATATAGACTATTCAAAAGGATCATTTCCCACAGAAGTTTTAGACTTTTCATATTCCCTCTTTAAAGTCTATGTTATTGGAATGTTTGAAGAAAACTATGATTGTACCAATAAATTGTGATGTAACTGTGTAGAGTAAAAGGAGATGTTAGCCATTTAAAATAGAACAAATTAACATGACCTGTGGCTTCAAATAATAAAATTATAAGTTGTTAAATTGTGTTAGTAAAGCATTGCACTTTTCAAAGCTCCATTTAAAAGGCTTATTGCCTTTCCAGTGTAAATGCTTCCAGAAAGGCCCTGTCTGGTGCATGTCTCTTCTCTTTGGAAAGAGGACAGATGGCTTCTTAAAAAAAATTAAAAAAAAAAAACAACAGCAAAAAAAACGAAATCACATCTGTACCTGATTGAAACCTGACCTTACTGTAATTGACTAGAGTCACTTGCCTGAATGTTGCTGCCTGCATCTCCGTATTATTCCCTGCATGTAGCACTCCCACGGCCCCTTTTAACGTGGGTTCCCTGGTAAAGAATGGGAGGTTTCAGATGCCTGCAAAGTTAATGGCCATGGCTTAGGTGAGACTTCATATCAGCCTTTTCCAAGCCTCCATTGACATGAGGGGGTCACAGAATAGAGAGGGAAATAGCTTGGACCTTGCAGTCTCTAGAGAGACAACGTTGAAACTGGGAAGAACCAGAGATGACGTGAAGATAATGGACCAGCAATGAAGCATTATTCCCCATGACAGAAAAGTCAAGTTCAGAATTGTTGTACTTGTGGCTCAGGACCATATTGTTAGGCTGTGGAAAATGATCACAGGTGTCAATGCCCAAAGCTAGAGAAGGACTGAGACAGCACGGAGTCCCGGGAGGCCAGGGATGAGGGTGTCTGAGCAGGGAGAACTCCCAAGTTCCCCATTTCAAACAAAGCAGTTCAAATTTCATCTATTTTATAATTTGGAAAGAAGAATATTCTAGAATTTAATAAAGATTGAGAACAGCTGTTTGAGTTGAATGCTCTGAATTAAACATGGACGTACGAAGGCCCAGAAAGGGTATGGGGTTTGCTGAGGGTCCGTCAGTAGTGATACCAGAGCTCAGGCTAGAATCCAGGGCTCACCACTCTGCCGCTCCACTTCTGGGTTAAGGATGGGAGGGCAAAGTTATGATCACACACATCATTCCAGAAAATGCTACATATACCCCAGACGTGAGTAGCATGCTCTACGTGGAAGACACGGAAACAAGACCACTCTTGGGGTCCTAGCAAAGCCATCCTGGAAGAGCACATGTTAGAAAGAAAGAACTTCATGAAGATAGACGTATGGGGACAGATTGCTATTTTCACACCGACAGCTCTGTCCAGATTCTGTCTGTAAAAGTAATTAAACAAAATATTCTATTTTTATTTAGCATAAAAATACACACACATGCACACCCAGACATGGCAGGAAGAATGGGTTTTTAAAGTGCTAACCGTGTCGGGGCATGAGATTTCAGTGAGATCACAGATTTTTTTTCCCCCCCTCTTGAATTTTTTATTTTCTAAGTTTTCTACATGGAGTGTGTATTCTTTTAAATTTAAAAGTGGTTTTTATTTTGAAAGTGGTAGGTTAGACATGTTATATTTATTATAGCAGGAATCTTTCTTTACCTTCAAGTTTAGAGAATCATTAAAAGCGTTTTTTCTTGGGAAGAAACTACTTACTTAATGTTGTTATATTGAGTGTTTAAATTTCTGGTTTAGTGGGTCACTGCCAGCTAATCTTATTTCCTTGAAAAGTTTCTGAAGACTTATCCTTTCTTAAGGATCATTTTAAAAACAAGTAGCAAAACTGTTTTTCATTGGTGAGAGAATTTTGGTTTAAGAAACTGGCTTTGAATGAAGGTGTAATGAAAATCCCCCTTTACACTTTTAGAAGTCCGTTGACTGTATAGTGATAGTTTTCTATCAAAGGGACATTTCTCTAGCTAAAATTCAAAATCAATTAAATGTTCCCTTTTATGAGGAAGCCTGAGAGAATTCTATTTAAAGTCTACATATTTTACATTTAAAATGTTTTCCTCACCCCCAAATTCTTGTATGGGAAGTTTCCGTGTATTTTCTTATTGTCCAAATAGAAATTGACATTGCTGATTTCTAAAAGAGCTGTTTAAATTGTTGCTAAGATTGTTTAACATTGTACAGATCTCATTGTAATTCCCATTTTCACATCAGCAGGCACAGCTGTTTGGTCTAGAAATGGGGGACAGGCTTCATCGTCTCCTAATTATGAAGGACCCTTGCACTCTTTGGTAAGTTTCATCTGCTCATCTTCACTCTGGCCATTCTCAGACCACGTTTCTCTTTTTGCACCCAGTTCACTCTTCAAGATTCTTATTTTCTCTAATAGGAACTTTCAGTTGACATAAGCCCACGAGTTTGGTTAGAGCCAGAGTTTATTAGACTATGCTTGTTCCTGTTTCTAGTTGTAACCCAAATACTACTGCAGTGGAAGCCTCAGGGCTCTAAATATCTAGACCCAGGTAAGAAATTAAGAATCTTGGAGGGATCGTGGCCTCCTCACCTTGTTGGGCAAAGATGCGCATCAGTGATTAGATACCTCTCCCAGTATGAGAGTGCTGGAGTTCCAGCTGTGCTGTGAAGCTGAAACACTTGGAGAGTCTGTGTCTCTCTGCTTTGCTTTCCAGAGTAACAGGTTTAAAGGAGTTTTCCTCTTGACCTCTGAACAGGAAACCTACTGTTTATTTCCTCGTTCACTCTGATTCTCATGGAAATCTAGTAATTTCATTAAATCTCTCTTGTAGGGAAAAGCTGAAAATTTTCCTTGGGTGTAATTAATATTATAAATACTCACATGGTGATTCACTGTTTGACACTCCACTCGAGGTGGAAGCGGCTGGAAACATACATGAAACAGCACTGCTCTGTGCACTGTCTGGTCTGTGTATGAGTCAGATGGGGAGCGGTAGCAGCAAGGAGCTGTCCTTCAAGGTTGAGTTTCTCTTTTTCTCCCCATATTTTGAGGTGAAACGTGAAAGTAGGCATCACTCGATCTATCCGTCTGTCTATCTATCTATCTGTCTTTATGTTATCAGCTATTAAGGGTTTCCTTTCTTCCTTTTGCTTAACGATGTAAATTAAAGACAGTCTAAAAATGAAAATACAAAGGTGGATTCCCCCTTCGTCGCACTTTTCCATGCTGTCATGCATAAACCATCCACCTCCGCATTTTAGCCAATAGGGCAACCACAGATTGAGACAGCGTAAGCCCTACCTACATAAGCCCCATGAATCTGCAGCCCACATCCCAATAAGCCATTGTTCTTTTAAGTGTTTCCTTCCATTAGTTATTCTCTGGGACCCATCGATCAAAACTGGGGTTTTTCCAACTATAGAATTTAAAGACGCAGTTTATAGTTGTGAATGGCAGCTTCAATTCTCTGAATTCTCAGCACTCACAGGGGATTCCCAAGCAGAAACTGCTCTCCACCAGGAAGCTGTGAGCCAGAAAGGATGATAGGCACGTGTATTATTTCTTTTCATGCTCACACTTACACTGGAAAGTATATATTATCATTCCTGTTTTTATAAATTAAGAAGCATAGACTCAAACAAGTTGAGTAACCTTTCCAGGGTCACACAGGCAGCAGAGCTAGGAGTTTAAGGGAGGCCCTTTAACACCAGAGCCCACCAAATCAGAAGGCTCTGTACCATAGACTGACTATATTAGACACACATTCTTTCTGTCAGTAGAGAATAATTAGAAATTATTTTTCTCATGCAGGAGAGCTGGTACATCTGTTTGCACAGCCCATTGGAAATCAAAGTGGATTGTAGCATGATACAGTACAAAGAGGCACTAGATTTGAAGACTTAGATTGCAACCCTGACTTTACCATTCTCTGGCAGTGTGACATTAACTAATTCACGTAATTTCTTTGAGCCTCATTTGCACTTCTATAAGGAAGGGATAATGATGTCTTCTCTGCTTGCTTACACGTGTGGAATGGGGATCCAGTGAGATGGTATATGTTAAGGTGCACACTGGAGACATTTGATGTCATTATTGATCACACGGAAAAAGATGAATACGCATCTCCATGTCCGTTTTCTTCACCAGAAACTATCACGTGGGCTTTATCCAGTTGTGACAAAACTAGGATCCTAATGGCTGCGGTGAAAAAAAAAAAATCATTTGGCTTTTCATTTTGTGAGGTAGTGAGTTCTATACTATAGTAAGAGCTTTGAAATCAATTAGAAGCCCCCGGTGAACAATTCACACAAGTCTTTGTGATTCTTCAGTCTTGAGATCTTCTGTCACTTTGGTTGACAGAATTTTTGCAGTTTTCTTCTTGAACGGTTTTGAGGCTCCAGTTCCCTCTACATGCATACGCACAAGCGGGTGATGGTAGAAGAAAACAAGAAACATAGGTAAAAATTGTTGATACTCGATAGGAAATTACAGTCTGTATGCGCTTACCTCTCCCTGACTTGGTACTTAGCACTCTATCATACGGTACAGAGGAAACCCAGGGACTATGCCTTCAGGAGGATAATTTAATTGGGAAACTATAAATAAGCCACCTTTCCATTGTTAATTTTTTGAAATCTTTAACCGGTGCCTTTCAGAATGTTCCTTAAATTCAATAAGTGTTTTTCTTTTCTGAAGTAAATTTAACTTTTCTTTCAAGCTAATGCAATATAATATAGCGTATGTACTGACAGTGTCCTGGAAGAATGACTGAATTTCCTTTGTTCACAAAAAAATGACACTACAATTAGAGCATTAACAATTTTCACCAGTTTTCTAGGAAGCTCACTGTTTTTTTATTATCATTTTAAGGAAATAGACTTTATTGGAAACATATTCAGAAACCCAAAGCGTGGTTTGTGTCATCTCAGGTTTTACTTACATAACCTACACACGTATTTCGAAGTAAATCAAATTTCACATCATTTGTTAACCAACAGCAGAGCCGAATTGAAGATCGTTTAGAAAGACTGGACGATGCTATTCATGTTCTCCGGAATCACGCGGTGGGCCCGTCCACAGCCATGCCTGGTGGTCATGGGGACATGCACGGAATCATTGGACCTTCTCATAATGGAGCAATGGGTGGTCTGGCCTCAGGGTATGGAACCGGTCTTCTTTCCGCCAACAGACATTCACTCATGGTAAGTGATGAAATTTGGGGATTCTGATTATCTTATAGAATTAGACTTTCTCGTACAAATATTACTGCTGCAGCTTTTCCTTTTGTAAACAGCTTTATTGAGATATAATTTATTCAATCTACAATTCACCCATTTCAATTTTGCAATGTACTGTGTTCTGTATATATTCACAGGGTTATGTCATCAGCACCAGCATCTAATTTGAGAACATTTTTGACCCCTACAAGGATGGAGGACTGCCTGTTAGCAGTCACTCTCCATCCTTCCCTCCCTCAGTCCCTGGCAACTACTGATCTACTTTCTGTCTCTGTATATTTGCCTGTTGTAGATATTTCCTATAAATGGAATCCCGCAGTATGTGGTGGTCTTTTCTGACTGGCTGATTTCACTTAGCGTAATGGTTTCAAGGTTTATATATGTTTTATCATTTATCAGAGCATCATTCACTTTTATTCCCCCAAAAGATTGCATTGTATAGCTATACATTAAATTTATGCATTTGTCAGGTGATGGATATTTGGGTTACTTCCAGTCTTTGGCTATTAGGAATAATGCTCCTATGAACATTCATGTACTAGTTTTTGTGTGGACATATGTTTTCATTTCACTTAAGTATAAACCTAAGAGATCACTGCGGGGTCGTTGCTGGTGTGTTCAGTTCTTCGTCTTGGTGACTTCAGCTAAAGGGCCCAACTTATGTTCATGTTACATTGCTGGCATTTCACATGTGAATAGGTTGGATTATTATTAAAGAAGCCAAATCAGTGTCTTCTGCTTCTGAGTATGGGAGGTAAAAATATAAGGTGTGTCTGTCTAAGTAGATGATGTGGTACCTGTAATTTAAGTATATTGTAGTTTTACTGTTACCTATTTATGAATAAGTGTTTATTCGAATAATATTTAAGCAGATCACATCACAATTGAAATTTCAGTTTTACCAATTACTTTTGGAAAGGACTTGGGAGTGCATCCTTTTTTGGATGCTTGTAAGGATTCAGCAAACCTCCCTAACAAAATGCTAAGTGATGACAGTTAGTGAGGTAACCAAATGGGTGGAGAATTGGATATTGCTAGTGATTCTGTGTAATTCTTCTCTTTACAAACTCCGGACCAGCAAACACCTGAGTGTCCTGTTTTGTGCCTTACAGGCTCTCAGAAAGTTACATGTATAAAGGTCTTTTTTCCATTATCACTAGAGCGTCTTTTATTTAAAGATAATTCCAAAAGGAGAATGCAAAATAAGCACAGGTTATTCTGAGGCTCTTTAAGTTCTTTTCTTGTTCAGAAGTATTCTTCTGCCCTCCTTTCCATTTCTCTTAATAAAAGATTGAGTCCCATCCTGAGTGGTATATTATGGAAACCTGCAACCAATTTGAAACCAAAAATACTGGTTTATAAATAGAAGCAATGAACTCACTTCTAAAACGTGGAAAGATATTTTTGAATGCCAGCGCTAAATCTTTTTTTTCTTTCTTTCTTTGCTTTTCCTAGACTCTACCCTAAAAATTCCTCATTGAGTAAAAATTGTTTGTCTATTCATGGCAGTTGCTAAGAGTTTACAAAAGGAAAATCTAGATTTTAATTTAGCTTGGCCTCAGGTAATGTGCCAAATACACTTGGGATGCATATAATACGAGATTTTAGTTTGTACAGCTCTTTTTTTTAACTACAATGTTTAAACAATACTGCTTTTAATTAAGAAATCTGGCTTTATTAAAAGCCAGATCTGTGACTTATAACCATTTCTGTATATCTGCTCTCAATCAAGAGAAAAATAGTTTAATTTCTGTAGCTGCGTTCGTTTTGCGTATGTTAAACGGATGCAACATGCACCCAGGGCATTGCTTCAGAGATGTGGTGTTTTTTTTTTTTTTTCCATAAATATGTAAAGTTTGCTCTTAAATACCAGATGTAGGTTAAGTGGTTCTTTAAAATAATAAACTCTACAGAGATGCTTTTTTGGAACTGTTTGACCTTTGAGTTGCCTCCTCTTTGAGTTTGATTCAGAGGTGGGATAGGAGAAAGACACAAGAATCATCGTTGAAGATGGGAAGGTGGACTGACCCAGGTCGGGGCGGGGGGGAGGGGGCTGGAGAGAATGAAACAGATCAATAGAAAAGGGGAAATAATCGGCCAACATTACACAGAAATGTCTTTTGATTATTTCGAAGGAAATTATCCGAAGCGACAAAACTGCTAGTTTTGCTGATGAGGAAAAATGCTCACCCACTCTTCTGAAGAAACTTATAATTTAATCAAGGGTGATGGCTGTGCCAACCAGATCACAGTGTAACTCCAAAGCCATGGCAGGACACCCTGATGCCCTTTGAGCCAACGGAGGCTTTGCAGTCTTTCTCCGTTTTTCTCGAAAATATTCAGGGCGCCCACAGCATCTGAGCTCCTCGGCCTGAAACCCCAACATGTGCACAGGAGATGGGATCCTCATTTCTTGCCTTGTGCAAACGGGTATGAATTTTCAAACAAGAACATCAGAACAAAGGAAATAGTTTTTGAATTTAGTCAGTCTGAAGTTAGCCTTTGACCATTTGATCCATTCCACAATAAAAAGGAAGTCGAAGTTGAAGGGGAAGGGAAAAAAAAAAAACAACCCACCCCACCCCCCCCTTCCCCTCGAACAACAACAACAACAAAAAATTCAAGGAGGATACTGGTAATGTTTTCCACATTTGAATTTTAATACATGAAACAGGCTATAAAACGTTGGCCAGCTGCAGTACATAAAGTAGCAGTGGGAGGTACACACCGGACACGGCGGCCCAGCACTGGTGGGAGTTTCATTCCCAGCTACACACCTTCAGTTGTTGTCCTGGAGTGGAAGCGAGTTGCAGTAACTTAACACCCATCCCAGGGCTGGTTTTGTTTTGAGCAAATCTCCTCTATAACTCTCCTTAATAATTCCTTCTGATTAAAGAACAGATAGCTTTGAATTCTCTTGACCTCCGTCCCCTCCTCGTTTCCTCTCTCCCTGCCTTCCGAAAATCAAAACAAAATGGCTTGATCACTTGGAAGATGATAGAAGCATTTCTTTCTGCAGCAGCTTGCAATCGTGGTGGGGAGAACCGTGGTTCTGCCTGGGCTGTTATGTTATCTCATTTAATTGCTAACATATTGTACTTAGCTTTTGATTCATAAAATGTTTTCCTTGGAGTTCTGAAGTAGGTCTTCAGTGAATTACGAAGTATTAGTATAATGAAAGGGATTTTTTTTTTTCACAGCAGCACGGCTCATAACACTCGAGTGAATGTTGATTCTTGCGGGCTTTCTAGATGATATTATTTGGCCATGCTCTTTCCTGCTCAGAAACCTTCACAGGCTTTCCATTATCTGCAAGATAAAGACATATTTCTCAGCCTAGCTTATTAAGCCCATAACTATTTGCCAAAAGCCTTATGTTTAGCTATTCCAATGCAGAAACTTTTCCAGCAAGACCAGCCTCTACATTTTACCAGAATATACCCTGTATGTTCTCACTAGGTGCTTCTTTTTGCATCTGTCTGGCTTGGCCTGTTCTACTCACTTCTCTTCGTCCATCTCATTCCCACCCATTCCCAAAGCTTTCACTCAAATTCTGCCTCTTCCGGGAAGCCTTCCTTTGCAACCTCCACCCGTGAGAGTCTTTCTTTTCTACTCTCACAGTGCTGTGAATCAGACCATTGGCTAGATGGTATGATTGTATTTTACCCACTTAGGCATAGCAGTATATCTCTGGTAGGTTCTGACTTTTGCCTTACCAACTAGATTGCAAATTCCTTGAGTGGCATGTATTACATTTTGTTTCCCTCCCTGTAAATAAATCATCAGTCAAAAGGGAAGAAAGGAAACTCGTATTTTCTGAGTGCCTGACAAGTTGCCAGCCCCTCAGCTAGGAGTTTCATATACCTTATCTCAGGCCATCTTCACGAGAGCCCAGCGAGGATGCTAATGGTTTCCATTTTAGGTGTTGGTCAGATGAGCCTTAGAAGTTTGAGTGGTTAGTCTCAAGTCAGGAAGCTAGATTTAAACTCAGGGGACATTGACTCTAAATTCCCTGCTTACAATCATGAGCATTCCTCAGAGAGGATCTATAGCTACACCTTTTTAGAACTAATTTTAGGTGGTTAGAACTTGTGATTTTCAAATTTTCACAAATGTTGGTCGACGAGAAAGAAGTTTTTAGGTATCTTATGACCAATTTCCCAAAGCACCTCTCTGCCCACATGTAAAGGTAATGGAGGAAATACTTTCCTCCAGTATGGTAGCATGCTAGATTAAATCCCACATTGTCTAAACGCTCATTCATAAATCAGCATGTCTGTGCTAAGTGGCAAGAGGTGTGAGCTCTCCTTGCTAGGGTGGGTGGAGTAGTAAATTTTAAATTTTTAAGTTATTCTTCTTACCTTAACCTCCCAGTTTTCCAACAGAGCATCAAAGCAGAAATTTCCGAGTGTGGAAGAATAAAGAAATAGCTGGGTTTATCACTAATCTGGTTAGAAACTCTTATGCAGATATCATTCCCCTCTGTGCCTCGGATATCAGTTCTGATACTAAATCATTAGATTTTTGATAAATTATTGAAACGGCAGTTTTCCAAATATGTCTCTCCGTTATTCATGCAGTATTCAGATCCACAGATGAGCTCTGAAAAAAAGCCTTTCAGATGACCTTACTCCTCTTTTATCAGAACAAGAATGAAACCCACATCAAAAATACCTTCATGTGGTTCTGTTCCTGCTCCTGATTACTCATCAGTAGAGTAAGCAGTGGTGGGATCATTGAGCTGAAAAGCTCCTGTGCTGTTAATATAAGATTAGTGTGATTCCCAGAGCCTTTTTGCTTGAAGCCCATCTATTAATTTCAAAAACATTTACCAAGTCATTACCAAATGCCTGGCCGTATGCTAAGGTGTGGTTTCTGCCCTCCAGGGGTTCACAGTCTCGTAAGATAGGGTATATATTTAAAAACCAGTTGCTGGAGCAGTGTAGTAAGACTCATAGGCGAGCAGGGGCCCAGCTCTCATATCTGGGAGGGATGATCAGGTTGTCACTTGGTAGGAGTAGTGGTCTCCTCAGGATCTACAAGGGTGAGTCAAAAATTATCCGCACTCTGGCTGTAGAATTCATTTTTATTAACTTTTAGAAAAGACAAATACATCATTTTTCGACATACTCTCCTTGCTTTTCAATATACTTTGTCCATCTGTCAATAAGCTTTCATATTCCCTCGTTAAAACATGTTTTAGGCTGAGCTGCGAGCCACGGATGCACCGCTGTCTTCACTTCTTCATCAGAAGTGAATCTTCATCCTCGTAGGGCTGCTTTCAGGGGACCAAACAGGTGAAAGTCCAATGGAGCAAGATCAGAACTATAGGGATTAACACCTCAAAATGAAGTTTTTGTAGAGTGTCAACGGTGTAGGCAGAAGTGTGTGGACGTGTATTGTCATGCAAGATCACAACGCCCTTGGATGGCAGTCCTCTGCGTTTAATCTGAAGTTTAAGCTCAGCTCTTCAGTAAGCATCTCTACCCATTCATGCACACTTCTTCACAACAAAACACTTTCTTCATACTGCGAACAGTCTTCGATAAATAACGACAACCAGGTACGCCCTCAGACCACAAAAAACAAATCACTGCACATTGCCCTCCTTTCATGCCAATCGCAAGTGGAGCATCTATGTTTGCTCGCACTGCAGTTACAAATGAACTGATGTAACACGTTCACACCTGCACAGCAGTGACTAGGGAGACAGTAGCCTTGAACAGCAAGTGCTGATAAGACAGTGCGGCCAGCAGCAGTTTTAGTATAACCAGAGTGTGGATCATTTTTGGCTCACCCTCGTAGTTGCCCTAGATGACCTAGGGGAGGAGGAGCCCTGTGAAACTCGCCACCCACATCTGTTCTCCACAGCATCACCTGAGGCCTGTTACTAGACTCCTAGGTGACAGTGTGGCACACATTTCAGAAACCACTGGTAAAAACTAATCTTAGCCCACTTTCCCTCTTTTCAATAACATTTTTAATGTGACTTTGGATTACAAAGAATTTATCAGAAGAACCAGTCATTAGGTGAAGGAACACCTTTTTATTTCACACTAAACATGTGAGAGCTTTTACCACTTAGGACTTCAGAGGATAAACAACTTAAATTAGTTCTGCTTTCATAGTTCTTCAGAATTAGGACCATTGAATTTTAGATGCTGAAAGCACCACAGAAGTCATTTAGCCCATTGCTTTTTTACTGCTGAAGACTGAGGCCCAGAAAGGGGAAGTGACCCAGGTATGGATACTCTCTGGTTAATGGCCAAGCTAGGATTAGCAACCAGACAAGCCAGCAGAGAGACTAGCACTCTTTGTACTAAATATTACATTGCCGCAGCAAACTTCCTCTCTAACCCAATGCCATAGCAATTTCAAAACTGTGGCTATATTACGTATGTTCTGTTAACTAACGAAACCCAAGAAAACTCTTTAGTTGCCCCTTGGCTCTCTGTACTATCTTGCTATTTAGTTCTGCCAATCAGATTTGGCCCCGAGAGAGTAGCAGGCAGTGATGTGATATTTTGGGTAGCATTTACTGGTACATCGTAATGGGAGTAGCAGAAGTCAGAAAACTCTGTTTCTTTGTGGACCTCTTCAGCAGGGGGGTGATCTGTACTGGCTTAGTCATCTTCAGTCTTGTTCCTCTTGGGTTTTCAGGGATTTTGACTCCATAAGTTTCTGTGTGTATTTGAGCACGTACTTCATTTCTAAGCAATTATTAGCTTACAATCTCGGAGACCGTGCGAGGTCATCTCCATCCAAATCCCCTCTACACACTGCCTGCCGAGCAGAGAGCAAGCCTCTATCAGCCTCCTTCCTCCAAGGCTGAGTAGCTCTAAATCAGTGGTCCCCAACCTTTTCAGCACCAGGGACCGGTTTCGTGGAAGACAGTTTTCCTGTGGACTGGGGAGTGGGGGGGCGTTTTGGGTGGTGATGGGAGCAATGGGGAGGGCAGATGGCGCTTCTCCCACTCACCTACTGCTCGTCTCCTGCTGTGCGGCCTGGTTCCTCACAGGCCTCGGATCACTGCCGGTCCTCAGCCCAGGGCTTGGGGACCCCCTGCTCTAAATGACCACAGAGCCCATTTCCATCAGCCTTTAGAAAATTCTCCATTATGTCATGTCCCAAATTTACTTCCCTGTGAAGTTTTCATTTTTGCTCATTGGAGTGACTCCTAAATCAAGTCAACAAAGACTTGAGAAACTCTCAGTTGTTTGAAGACAGTCTACTCTGTACTTTTTTTCGCTGGGCTAGACAGCTGTGTCTTCAAATATTTATCCTAAAAAAAAAAAAAAAAGTTTTGACTTTATAACTTTTCAGTGCATTCTTCCAGGTTTAGAAAGAATGCTCTCCCCAGGACCTTTTAGTGTGTAGAATCTTAAATGGAACACAGTGCTCAAGGAATCATTGGCACAGACTAGGGTGGATCGATCACCCAACCCATTCAATACATTATATCTTCATTAAAGGCCACCTAACAGCATCCTGTTGGCAGTATTTGGTGACACCATCATCCTGTTGACAAATATTGAACTTGTAATCGGAAGTCCATTGGCGACACGTCCATCAACTGTCCTTGTGCACTCTCTGTTGTACCAGTGAATTTCATATGGCAGCCTTCCGTCTGTTTCCAGTTTCAAAGTCTCCTTTAGGTCCTCATTCAATCGCATATTCTGCAGCTCTGTTATTGGCAGATTTGTCACAAAACACCAGGTGTGCAGCATTCCCATGAAGGAGGTTTATCCAGAAAGACTTGTTCTTGGTGGAACCACACTGGGTTGGAGAGGTCATTGCCTGCAATGCTGTAAATTTCAGAGCATTTTGGAACTGTCTTTTACATAACCTGTTACAGAATTTCACCCACGATCTTAGTCATCAATATCACCTTTCTATAGATTCTCTATTGGGTTTTTTTTCTCTTTAATGAGGATATTTGCCTATCTCTAGTGTTGCACTCTCTCTCCTAATCTCCACAATTATCAAAAATTTCTGAAAGCAGATTAACAACCTCAATTGAAAGGTATCATCAATGTTATATTTTATTTTAAGAAAACTAGGTGGTGGGGGGGGCGGGGAAGGCAGAGAGGAAAAATGACTTGAAGAAATTCCCTTCATTTAAAAAAATTGTGCCAGCTTTATTGAGATATTACTGACATGTAACATATGTAAGTTTAAGGTGTACGGTACAATGATTTGATACATGTGTATTTTATAAAATGCTTACTAAAATAAGGTTAGTTAACACCTCTGTCCCCTCACATAATTAGTTTTGTTTTTGTGTGTGTGTGTGGTGGTGATAACCTTTAAGAGCCACAGTCAATAACTTTCTTTTCATTTTTGTTTTTTTTAAATAAATTTATTTATTTTGGGCTGTGTTGGGTCTTCGTTGCTGCGCACCGGCTTCCTCTGGTTGTGAAGAGCGAGGGCTACTCTTCATTGTGGTACGCTGGCTTCTCATTGTGGTGGCTTCCCAGACCAGGGTTCGAACCCGTGTGTCCCCTCTGTTGGCAGGAGGATTCTTAACCACTGAGCCACCCGGGAAGTCCAACAGCTTTCAAATATATAATACAGGATTGTTAATTAATGTCACCATGCCATATATTAGATCCCCAGAGGTTATTCATCTTGTAGATGGAAGTTTGTCACCTTTGACCAACATCCCCCATTGCCCCCAGCTCCCAGCAGCCACCGTTCTACTCTCTCATTTCTTTGAGTTCATTTTTTTTAGATTCTACATATAACTGAGAACATACAGTATTTGTCTTTCTCTGACTTTGGTAAGTTCTCTTGACCATGGATTAGTTACGAGAGCTTTAGAATCCTTGAGCTCACCATTTGATGTTTCGGCATCCATTTAAACGAAAGTCAAAGAGGTTTTGAATCCAGCCATAGCAGGGGGACCATTTACTCTCTATTAACAACCCCTGAAACAAGTGGTTGGGCATGACGTGCACCTGGATCCTACAGCTCTGGGTCTAAGTTAGGTATATCCCCTTTCTCTTCCCCCAGTACCCATTTTAGTCAAGTTCAGGCCCTGTGACTTAGAAACGAGACAGTCAGTCTGCATTGGACCGTCAAACCCAAAGGACTCCCTTTCTCCTTGCTTCTAGGACAAACCAAGCCTAGTTCCTTAATTTTTCCCCCGTGTTTAGCACCCTGGTGTTATGAACCTTAAATACATAAAACCTAACGGTTGTCTCCTCTGCTTTTAAAATATAAAAACACATTTAAAAGAGGCTCTGTGACCTCAACACATTTTGATTTTGCTTTCTTCTTAAATAACAGAGGAAAAAGCAGGTAGACACCTTTTTTTTTTCTTTTTTAGTTCTGTAAAACCTTATTTGGAATTTTACACCTATATTAATGATTACGTTTAGCCTACAAATTTCTTTTCTTATTCTGCTCTAATCTGGTTTCTTTTTTTTTTAAGAACTTCAATTGAGATATAATTGACATACAATAAACGGCATATATTTAAAGTGTACAGCTTGATTTTTTTTCTTATTAGGAATGTATATATGGCAATCCCAATAGACGCTTTCGATAGCACAGTTCTCATCATATTTTGTTGGGGACAAAGGCACAGTGCTAAACTGTCTATAATTTTAAAAAGACACAACCTGTGCATTTTCAAAAAGTAGTATTACCCTCATTTTCTCAGGAAAGCAGATTTTCTGAAGGGAAAGCTCTGTATTGTATAGATTAGAAAATACACCGATGTTTCTTCACTCATTCTGTGTCGTCCCTGCTTCAGATCCTTGGGGGACACACACATGAGGAAGAGAAAGTCTCTGAGCCCACAGGCCTCTGGCTCTGGGAGGACGGGAACCCAAGTGTGTGCCTAATCAACCATCATGCAGGG
Organism: Hippopotamus amphibius kiboko; assembly: GCF_030028045.1. Classification (NCBI taxonomy): domain Eukaryota; kingdom Metazoa; phylum Chordata; class Mammalia; order Artiodactyla; family Hippopotamidae; genus Hippopotamus; species Hippopotamus amphibius. The sequence goes on along the minus strand of NC_080196.1, from coordinate 95,837,362 downwards.
TGGAATGATTAAGTGCCATGAGAAGTGAACTGGAGAAGGGCGAAGATTGGCCTGCCTTCGCAATGGCTAAGGAGAGCTTCGTGGAGAAGATGTCATTGAGCTCATATTAGAGTGTGCATCTAATTTCAACAGAGGCAGGCTAGAAAGGGCATTACAGAGCCATAGAATAAGCATGATCCAAAAAAAAAAAAAAATGCAGACAATCAAGGCTCTTATGTACCCAAATGGAAGTAAGAAAATGACCCAATGATGCCAACCCTTGCGGTGCACCAGGCAGGGCTGCCTTGGGCAGAGAGCCCCTCCTTGGAGCGCGGCAGCTCCAACAACTGGCTCACATCTTTCACAAGAGAGTCCACAGGAAGAGTGAGTTTTCATGTATATTTTTTACATCCAAATTAAATTAACTCATGGAATGTTCCACCCTTAGGAATTAAAGTAGCAGCTCATGAAGTAATTCAGTTATGTCATTCATACCAAAACAGAAAATACTGAAGCAACTTGGCACCGTTTAAAAGCCAAGACTAGGCCTTGGCCATTTTATATTTTTTTCAAAACCTGTGGCTGTTGTGTTATTTTAACTTTTATTGGGGCTGTAAATTTTTTTTTCAAATCAAAAGTATCTTCATTGCTTAGAAAACAGAAGTGCAAAATGGATTTGAAATAAGAAGAGGGTTTAGGCAAAGCAGCTTTAGGAGTGAAAACCTGAAGAAAAAAAAAAAAGAAGCTTTAACATTGAATTTCTGAAATGCAAGGATTCTACCTAATTGGTTGACATTCACAGTTGTACATAATTACAGCTTCCTCTAGATCCATGAATCAATTTAGGACTATAAAGTTGAGTTTAACCAAAAGATCTGTCCAATATTAGTTACATGACATGTTTTGGGGAAGCATTGCCCTGATACAATAGCCACATCCATTTTCAAGCAGTTAATTGGAAATATTGTCAAAAACCACGGTGTTGAGTTTCCACATTTTAATTTCACATTTGCCTGCTCCCCGGCTTCTGCACAGGGACGGGTCTCATTCGGAGCTGAAAGTGTGTGAAAGTTATTGGAGAATGGTAGTCTCTGGGTAATGTTTCTGTAAGCCGCCCAAAAATTTTCCCCCTGTAGTCTAGATGGGAAACAGCTGGTTTTTGTTTTAAAAGCTGTTTTGCGAAATGTCTGAATCTTGAGGTGTAGAACTGAGGTCACCAGTAAAAGCAGGTGCTAAGGGACCAAGTGAGAAAGACTCTGGGGCCGGGTTGGCCCTGTAATCTTCTGCAGGGTACTTCCTGTTAGAGGAAGAAGTGTTGAAATTGGCTCCTTTATTTAGGATGCAAACAGATAAAGTAATGCATTAGCGATGCTGTTAGAAATTGAGCATCTTTGAACATAGCCAGCCCTTGAGTGAATAATCAGCTCCCTCTGAAATGGCTGTTTCCCTCCCAAGGCTTCAAATACAAAGGTCCAACACTTTAGCTTCCTTTAGGTATTATAAGTGCTTGAATTTCCTCTTTAAATACACCCACAGTAAAAGAACTGTAATTTCAAATAAGTAGTCCCAGAACTGAGTACGTCCTCTGAGTTCATGGAGGCAATCTCAGGGCAAAGCAGAAAAGGAACCCGAATTGGCAGGACCAGGACGGGGCACTTTTGAAAAAGGCCAAGTACAAAACATGTGGAATCACTAAAGTCCAGTGCACGTCAGATACCCAGCAGCCTGAAGATGAAAGGAAACGACCTCCTCCCCTGGGAGCTGGAGGTTATTAGCAGCTGTTTATCCAGTGGGGAATACAGATTAACATTGTAATTTTTTTTTAAAGAACTAGAAGAAAATTTGTTTGGGAAGTTGGCTCTTCATATCAAGTCACTGTGCATTGCCAAAAAAAACTTCCTTTCTCAGAACTCATGTACTGGGGTTGAGCAATGTTATGATTCTCTGGGAAGCTCAGGATTACCAAAAAGCCCATCTCCATAAACTAGAACAGAAAAGGACAGAGAATTGGATGGACATCTGCCAGTGCCATGTTCCCTTGAACACTACACCGTAACACTAGCTGTTTGGTCTGGTACCTGTCCTCCAGCCTGCCTCTACATGGGGGTGTTCTCCCCACCCCATCCCCCGCTGGCCCCCTTCCCATCCCCCAACTTAATCTTTGCCACTCTAAGACCTACGCAAATGGATTTTGCACATGCCTACTGCTGGTAAATGCTTTTTCATGACATATTGGAGAAGCTGCTTGGTACTCTGTGAAGCTTTATTCTCAAAAAAAAAAAAAAAGAGTTGGATATTGGTATTTTTTTCCCCTGATTTAATGCTACTCTTAATGTCATTTTCTTTTATTAAATCCTTTCTTTTGCTTTTGATCTTATTTATAGCAGAGCCACTGGTCATATGGAAACTATTATTGTATAGCTGGGAGATGAAAGACTTCATTGCAGTTAAATAAGAGTGAATCATTTGGGCCAATAATACACGCATACAGTGAGGTACCATTTGTATCCAAAATGCCCTATATTGTTCACTTTGTAACAAAGCCAGTGAGGTTTATAATGGGCTTTACAAAAGTCTGCTTTTTGTTCAAAATATGTCGTCTGACAATGTAAAAACACGTTGACATGCAGTCCGTAGCTGCTGCTTCATATATATATATCTATATATATGTATATATATAATCGAAATATTGGCACTTCTTGTTGTAAAAATAGGAACTTTCATTTAAAGTTGAGATATTAATGTTAAATGTCAGTTTTAAAATATATATATATTTAGATAATCTATAGCAAAATTCTACCCAGCATTCAAACCCTATCTAAAATAGTAGTCTCTGGTTTCTGTATCTGATATGTTTTCACCCATCCTTTAAAACCCTACATGAGGGACTTCCCTGGCAGTCCAGTGGTTGAAACCTGCACCCCCTGCATTGCCTTCCAATGCAGGGGGTACAGGTTTGATCCCTGGTTGGGGAGCTGAGAGCCCACAGGCCTCATAGCCAAAAAACCAAAACATGAAACAGGAGCAGTATTTTAGCAAATTCAATAAAGGCTTTAAAAATGGTCCACATCAAAAAAAAATTTTTTTTTAAAACGTCTACATGACCTTATACTCCTTTTTGACATTCATCTTATTTTGCCTTATGTAGTAATCATATTAATCCAACACTAAGGTATAAGAGACTATAAAGTAATACACACATCTATCTTTTATTATTTTTTCCTGCAGTGACTTGCATATAATAGACATTCCTAAGGCATTTGTTGAATAAAATGAAATTTTAATCTTTGATAGAAACATGCTAAACCTATATTTGACAATACCAAAAGCTTTTAGGTTTCAGATAGTCTCACAAGATACAAGCCATTGGTGTCATCATTTGCCGTTTAGTAAGTATCTAATTGCACCTCGTGATATAACAGTCCTATACAAGGACCCAGCACTTGCCCTTGGGGTGCTTACATTTCAAGACACGTATAGGCTTGGGACTTCCATGGAGGTCCAGTGGTTAAGACTCTGTGCTTCCACTGCAGGGGGCATGGGCTTGATCCCTGGTTGGGGAACTAAGATCCTGCATGCCACATGACGCAACCAAAAAAAAAAAAAAAAAAGAAGAAGAAGAAGAAGAAGAACAGGTATAGGCTTTGTGAATAGCAGCAAAACAAGATCATTGATTTGTAGGCCCTGCCCTATTAGACAGTGGCCTTGAGTGTGTTTTAAGGGTGGTGTCCGTAATGAACAGTCAGGGGAGAACCCTGTCCAAGCCCACCTAGCAAGATGCTGAGAGTTCTGGAGACCCAGACAGTCTAGGAGGAGTGAGAGTGTGGGGGTCTGTGGGACAAATAAAAGAGAAGTGGCTGATCACTGGGTCATGGGGAGGAAACCAGCCCTAGGGGACAGAAGAGGGAGGGCTTAGCTCAAGCCTCGGGGATGTGAGAGTGAAGGCAGCAGATGATGGACCACAAATAGGTAATTGAAGATTGAGATGAAGGAATTTAAGAATAGGAGGGTACCAGCATGGTCCTCTGGTGTCCAGGTGAAGGACCCAGAAGCATAAGGTATTGATCTTAGACTTAATCCATAGAACAATGAAAATCCATGCTGGAACCTTGATATCCAAGGGACCAAGTGATGGGCAGAGGATATAGCATTTACAAGCTGAGTATTTAGGAAGTGATGGGGAAGAAATGTTTTATTAGTTTAGGCAAGCTTCTTCACACTTCCATTGCCTTTCCAAATATGTTACAATCGGCAGGTGTTACTTGGATAATAAGAAAAGCATTTCAGAGATAAAGCCCTGATTCTTCCCTATGTATAGGTCATTACAGAATATTGAGTAGAGTTCCCTGTGCTATACAGTAGGTTCTTATTAGTTATCTATTTTATATATAGCAGTGTGTGTGTGTCAAGCCCAGTCTCCCAATTTATCCCCTCCACCCCCTTGGTAACCATAAGTTTGTTTTCCACATCTGTGACTCTACAAAAGAGTGGATATATGTTTTTGTATAATCAATTCACTTTGCTGTACAGCAGAAACTAACACAACATTGTAAGTCAGCTATACTCCAATAAAAAATAATTAAAAAAAATAAAGGCCAGCTAGGTAAGGATGAATCCCTAGTGTTGTTCTTCCTGGACTGGCTACAGAGCCTCACACAGGTGTGTTTACACTGCGGGGACCCAAAATTCCAAGTACACATGAAGTGTCCAGTTGTCTTTTCCTTCACACTAGACAAAAGAAGCTGCTTACAAGTAATTCCAAAAGTGCACCATAATCTGTGCTACATGGGCTTGGTTCACTAGGCGTGGATTAACTTTAGTTCCCTCCAACCTACTTACTAACCTGCTCCCTGGGGCAAGGAAGGGATGGAATGGACTCTGCTAACCGCCCACCGAGGTACCCGCTTGGTGGGCTGCATCCAGTTCTGGTTTCCTGTGAAGGAAAATGATGCAGAGAATTGGGGGCAGGGGTGGGGATGCAGAGGAGAGAAATGAAACAGTTTTACTAGATGGAACTTACCAGTTAAGAGGAAAAAAAAAAAAAAAAGATGAACTGAAATCAGATAACAGCCATTTGCATCTCTTAAACTAGATCACAGAATCATTCATTTTTAACCATTTTGGTGGACATCATGGGAGTTTTAGCATAGCTGATCCCATGACAGGTTAGGCACTGCCAAAGTCTGGGTCATTTAGGTTGTGTTTAAATCCTCTCTAAAATTGTTTTATCATCTGGGGAATAAGCATTAAATACATTTCCGAGAATTGCCCAGTAACAAATTAACTTACATTTCAGGCAGAGCCTAAGTGAAGCTGTGAGATTTCTGGGGGGAAAAGTAGGTGTTTTTAAGAAAATTAGGAGGCCCTCTCCCAATAAACATTTTAAGAATCGAAATCCAAACTAAAGAATTGAATCCAGATCTGACTTCAGTGAAAAGTCCTTTCAGTGTTTAATTACATGAATTTTTTAAAATGGTCTGATAACTTTTTAACACTAAGGAATATGGAAATTATATTCGTGGTTGAAGGGTGTCCCAGATGTCAGGGCTTTTTCACACGAAAGAGTTGGTTATCAGAGCCTAGTCTCATTTTCTACCGAATTTGGTGGCTCTGATATTGTTCCTCAGTATCTACCACTGCTATTTCATGAACTTCTGAGTTCCCATCTGTGAGCTATTAAAAGAAGTTTACAGGACCACTTCCCACCTCTTTAAAAGATGCACCTTTTGGACTCAGTGGTATTTTTTGCACATTTGAGAAAATGTTTGTTTTCCTCTAATATGATACAGGCAGATCTGGCAAGATAATTGAAACTGAAATCTAGGACTCTACGACTGTTATGTATAATTGATATTTCATGGGGAGATTACAGTTCAGACACCAAAACTGTTTTCTCTGTCAATGGGTGTCTAATTACAGTTAAAAAAAAAAAAAAAAAAAAAGCCCATCCGCTTTTTTTATGATTATGGCAAAACAAGAGAAAGAAGAGAGAAAAGTAAAAGTTACCAGGACTTCTTTTCTTTGCCCCATTTTCTTATTGTAATTTTTCTTCTCTCTAAAAAACACCTCTCTCAAAAGGAAAACTTTGAACCTGATGCCATTAATTACAAACTTTCGATTTGAGATGCTAAAATGTTTCTAACAGCATTTCTGGTTTTGTGTCATTATGGCGGGTCTAGAAATTGATGACAAGTTTCCTAAAGTTCCCATCCTACACTCTTTTAGAAGGATTATGGTAGAAGAGAAAGAACTGAGGTCTGAAAGCCTGTTTTGAAGCAGTTATCTCTGGAGATAACATTAACAAGGATTGAATAACTGCCAAATGAAATTTAATACATTTTCCCATCCATGAAATAGGCCTCTTAAATACAACAGAATAATTACTTTCACAATACTCCCTGGAAACAAAGAGAGCAGAAACATTGAATGCCTTTTTTGTTTGTGGTGTTTGTTGTTAGCTTGAGGATCAGGATAAGGATATTTACCAGGACGCTCTCTCTACGAATCCCCACATAAAAACAGCCTTGCCAACAGCCACCTAATTTGAAGCTGCATATCTTTTAAATCTGTTTATGTTGGAGGAGTTGTGGCAGATATTAAATTTTGTAATTTAGTTAGACATCTTGACCTTGGCCTGAGTTGGTGGACTATGATGTTTTTTTCCCCTATAATAAGGAAAACTAAAATGATTTTCATATCTGCATCTATACACATACACACACACAGAGTTTTAAAATGAAAAGTCCAGGAAGTAACCCCATTTGTCCCTTAACTCTTCTCCCCTTCCGTGTGTGTGTGTGTGTGTGTGTGTGTGTTTGAGCCCAGTCAAATTGTTTGATGTTGTTATAAGTTTTTTGAATTCAAAGTCTGTTTTAGTCCTCTCACTAGATGTTCACTAAGTCACAACCATTTTCGGCCTTCACTTTCTTCTCTGTAAAATGAAAATTTTGTCCTAACTGGTATCCAAGCCTCCCCACACCCTTAAAGTCTATATACTGTGATTGAAAAGTGTTCTTAATATATCAGTTCTTTCCTCAGAAAGTAAGATTATTTAAAATTATATGGTGCTTATGTAATTCAAAAGAAGTAGTGCACTTCTGAAAGTATTTAATAATTCCCAGTGATAAATTCACACAGAAGAATTTAAAAAGCTGTGTCAGAATTTGAATATTCCTTGACCTAAGATGGAATGGAACTTAGGTATTTGCATATAAAAGCCATGATTTACGGGGCCCGAGGAAGGGGCAGCCGTATTTGGACCACATGACCTTGCCTCCTCTTCTTGTTTTGTAGCTCATTGGATCAGGGATGAGGACACCGGCTGAGGACAGCCTGATTCCAGGCTGGTCCATTCATTGGATGGCCCATGTCTGCTTCAAAATGATGAGCTGGGCCATCAAATGATCTTGGCATTCTGAAGTCAGAAATACTAAAACAGAGAGGGAGTTAGGAGCAGGTTCAAAACCTGAAAGGATGTTCTGGGAGCTCCTGTGAAGGAAGAGAGCTGTCCAGGCTGTAATCCTGAGCAGGCAGAAGCCAGGGAGAGACAGAGGTACCAACAGAGGAAGGAGAGAGGCTGGAATAGCCCCTAAGAGACAAGGGGTGACCTCAGATCCCGAGAGTTCTCCAGGCACAAAACCTAGGTCACATAAATCTTGCTGTTAAATCTCCTTTTAGCTGAGCAAGCTGGAATGAGTTTCTGGTCCTATTAAAACCACCAGACTAAATTGATCACTCGACAGAAATCCCACCAAGGATTGCTAGAAGCTCCATGAGGGCAGGGGCCACATCTAAGTTATTCACTACCCTGTCCCCAGCACCTGTCACAGTGACAAGCATGGGCTAGATTAGGAAATATTTGTTAAATTAATGTGTACTCTTTGACCAATCAACTAATAATTATTGAATAATTTTTAGATTTTAGTTCTGTTTTCTACTTTTAGCATAGATATATCTAAAACCATATTGTATGTGACTATAAGAAAACTGTATTCTTAAAGACTGCAAAAAAAAATTTACAATCCATACTGATAAAACTGTTTTCATAGCCTGCCTTTTAACGTTATTGCTCATCTAGATGAAAAGGTTATCAAAGTAGGACTTTAATGAAGTATGGATTTTCTGGGCACCCTCCTTAGAATTGATTTGTAGGTTAAAGGAACCTGCTTTTTTTCTAGTTACATTATTATATATTTGTAAGTGAACAGATTCTGACCCTCCTATATACAGATGGCAGTGTTGGTTTCTCTGTCTATTTCAGAATTATTCCATTGATGGATTTTTCCTGGCCGTTCAGTATGGTTTCTCTCTTATGTGGCCAGAAATGATGTTTCTGAGGGAGAAGTAAATAGGATTAGGAAATGCCGTCTGTGGCCAAGGAGATGAGCACAGCAAAGCTAACTCTTCAGACTGGAGTACTGCTCCACAGCCTCAGGTGGTGGACTTGACCCTGGACAAGCAAGCTAAGAGGGTGGATCCATGGGTCCGAACTGATCATTTGTCATTCATTGACCTGGAATATCGTAGTTTACAAGGGAGACCCTCTAATTTCAAGGATAACATTTCTAATTTCCTTTATGGAAAGTGATGTATTATCTGAGATGATCTAAGATGATCTATAGAAAATGAAGTTAGGTACCATGCGTGGCTAAAAGCCAAAAATCTAGTTGGAACAACTGTCTTCTCAAACATACTTATAGATCATTTAAGATTTTACAGTCGTGGGAAGTTGCTGTATAACAAAGGGAGTTCAACTCGAGGATGGATGATGCCTTAGAGGACTGGGATGGGGAGGGTGGGGGGGAGTCGAGGGAGGGAGGGAACACGGGGATATGTGTATAAAAACAGATGATTGAACTTGGTGTACCCCCAAAAAATAATAAATAAATAAAATTAAAAATATATATATAGAAGAAATATAATAAAATATTATTAATAAATGCATGTCCATTTGATAACAAAAAAAAGATTTTACGGTCATTCTGCAGGAGAAAGATTTAAAATCAAATGGATGTGAACAAGAGAGAGACAATGCAAAAAGGAACGTAAGTGACGATGGCTTGCGTTCTAAGGTTTCCTGAACGGTGTAGATTCTTATTTTTATGTAGTATGCAAGTATTTTCAGCTGGAACGCCTAACGGTATCACTGATTATTTTGTACCTTTGTGTACCAACTGTCAGGCGTACTACCGCTCCTTGCAATAAATCTGGGACTTATTCTCTGTAACTTCCACTGTTATTTTCTTCATTTTGGATTTGAGTAACTTACCCATGATTATACACCGAAGACCAGTTACAGTTAGAATCTACATATTTTTAACTCTCATTATTGTATAATTTTCACTTAGTTACACTGTCTTTCATAACAACTGAGGCAAGGAAAATAGAAAGGTCATTGGTTGTGGGTTCTTTTATCCTCTTTTAAAAACTAAACATGATCTAGAAGGGAAAAAAAAAGAAATTTCAGGATTAATAAGTGAATATGTTTTAATTGAAAAGCAAAATATTAACCTCAAATTGCATGGTAGCTGCCCACAAAGAAGGCTTGAGGATTTTAATAGAATGACTGTGAAATAGAAGGAGGGTATGAGGATCTGCACTGTGCTCAAATCGGTGGCTTCCTTCAATGATTCCAACTTAGAATCATCCTTTGTGGAAAGAAATGAAATCCATTGGGAATGCCAATAACTGTGAATCAGCACTTGGGTAACTATTTAGGTTAACCTTGATTGACAGTCTAAAAGAGCTACCATTTGATCAGGCCTGTAAAATTCATGCTTGCAAGTTGACATCTCAGATTGAAAGAATAATCATTGATTGAATCAGTCTTCTAAATGCACAAATATAAAAATGGAAAACAGCTATCACTCTTTGGTTTGGAAGGAAAATATCAATAAAAACATATACAAAGAGTGAGAAGTGGTTGAAGGAAATTGGGTGGGCATGGTCGCCTATAAGAGATCATCCTTCAGTTACAGATGAAAAATGGGAGTGGCTTGGCAATGGTGTTAAATATGTGAGAAGGGCTGACACTTATTCCATGAAACTCCAGTTGAATCTCAGACCAGTGGGTGGAATGTACAAGGAGGCCAACCTACGGGAGATAATCAGGGTCTTAATATATTTGAGGCACCCACCCAGAAACTAACCACCTTTCAGACTGTTTTGGGAAGGGATACAGGCACCCAAGTGACAGACGGTACCCGACTCCCCGGATCTCTCCACTAACAACATTCATTTATACTTCCTGATGCTCCTGGGTCCTTAAATCTTTGCTATTCTTGCTGTATTTTGTTTTAACTTTTTAAAAACTTATTTTATTGAATTGGAGTTGATTTACAATGTTGTGTTAATTTCTGCTGTACAGCAAAGTGATTCAGATATATATATATATACATATATATATATATACACATACACACACACACACTCATTCTTTTCCGTTGTGGTTTATCGCAGCATATTGAATGTAGTTTCCTGTGCTATACAGTAGGACCTTGTTGTTTATCCATTTTATATATAATAGTTTTATTTTGCTGCATTTTGAATCTGGGCAGTTAGTATGATTTATATGATCCTCCTCTCTCCCCCGAATTATTTTCTTCTCTACTGTTTTGGAGTATGTGAAGGTGACACTTCATACTAGGCTGCCTTTAGATAGCACATGCTTCCTTTGGTTCTGTGAATTTTATTGTTGCCAGTTCAGATTCTTCTTATTGTTACGCTTTGTGGAAACACTCTTTTAAAACACTGGGTAGCAGAAGAGTGAAGATTCTGCTTTATGGTTTTAGATTTTTGGAATGGGAAAAAATTACACTTTTTGATTCATAGAAGTGTAAGTTCATGGATAAATATTTTTAGTGTTAGACCCACGGTCCTGTGTCAACGTTCACCTAACAATAAGCTAAGAAAATAACTGCTTGGAAATGCCAGTGGAAATGCTACTCATGTTCCTCTTGGTTTGCAAATGCTTACTGGTCTTACTTGAAGGCATACGCTATAAAGTCAGCCATTGCTGTCACGGTGCCACAAGTTCAACATCTCTGGACCCCAGAGTAGGTAGTAGTGGTTAACAAAAAGCTCAGCAGTATTTTTTACAGACCAAGTCGTCATGCTGTACTCTATAATTTTATTCTTGGAAGCATAGAGAGTGTTTACAATATGGTGTCTTTCTAGGATCAGAATAGTGAAAAAAAAAAAAAAAAGGAAAAATATCCAAACATCTTTGCATGGCAATGATGGCATTACTGGTGTGTTTAATAAAACCTTTATTGGTACATTTTCCGGTATGGTGGCATTGGCAGAAACGGTCCCCCTTTGGATTTGGAGCTCAGCAGCTGATGAAATACAGTAAACATTAATTTGGAATGGGCTGCCAGTTTTGGAAAGCCAGGTGACATTTTATTATATTTGTACCGAGCAGGGGCTGTGTCCCATACTGCTGTAGCTTCCGCTGTCAGAGGCTTAGCTGGCATTATGGAAAAAAAAAATGGCAGGCCTGAGAATCTTATCCCCTGAAATGAAAGTCGAATGCCAAATTGAAATTCCTGTAGGATTTCCGATAGCAATGGGGGAATTGAGAAGCCCACAATTAAGCATATGGGCATTAAGATAATTGTCAGATCTGTTGGCGGACATGATAGAAGACAGATGGGTACGAATCAGTGCGCTCCACTGCAGCACCCTGGGAGACAATTTGACGTTTTACCTGCCTGAGCTACTCTGCCGTATTTGTCACTGGATGTACAGCACGGCATCTTACTGAGTGTTAAGTGTTTTTTGCTGGGTACTCTAGGTGCATGTGTGGTCCTTCAGCGCCCTCTAGTGAAATGCATTTGGGAGTATTGTTTTTCAAAGGCTAAGTCTCCCTTCATTGGGTCCTTGCTGCCCCTGGAAGTAGCTGTCGCACCTCTGATTTCCACTAAATTCTGTGGTTCCTCTCGTCCTTTCAGGTTGGGGCTCATCGTGAAGATGGTGTGGCCCTGAGGGGCAGCCATTCTCTTGTCCCAAACCAGGTGCCAGTTCCACAGCTTCCTGTCCAGTCTGCAACGTCCCCTGATTTGAACCCACCCCAGGACCCTTACAGAGGTAGGTCCGCCTCAGGGGGCGCTTCTGACCTCCCTGAAACAGTAGATCCTGTGTGGATCCCATGCTTACTTGGCATTCATCCCTCAGGAAGCACTGGCAGATCACCAAGAATCCATTTTGGTACCAAGATGGTAAGTAAATGGGAAAGGATTTCGAACATAGCTGGGTAATTATGTTTCTTCAGGAACTGTTTTCCTCCAGCATCCTCTGAAATCCTGCTCCTATTTCAGCAGGGAATGAGACCACAGACTGATGAGAGGAAATGTGATTTTAGCTATTTCCACATTGCGCTCATTCAGATCCTTTAATGTGGTTAGTTCTAGCCTGACAATGATGTTTTCAAATGAAGAGGAAGGAAGGAAATGGTTTTTGTTGCTTAAGATGGAAGGAAATGTAGGTACATTTGAAAAATGGAACTTGGTCGGTTGATTTTTGCTCTTGAGTCAGCAAGCCCTGTCCCGGTTGCCTTATACCGCTGGCTCCTTTCGGCTTTCCGGCACCCTAGGTAGCTGTGCCGCAGGACAAGACCTGGGTCCCGGGGTCCTTGTGCGACTGGCTGGCCAGGTGACCCGAAAATGCTTACATAACATCTCATTCCCCTCATGTTGAGAATAAAAATGATAACATTGCCATGAGAATGAATACATAGAAGCATTTGCCCACCTGTTAAGCACTGTAGGAATCTGAGTGTTGATTATATACGTGAGTATGCCTGTCCATTTTATCAACAGATAAAGCGTAATACTTTGATGGCCCTTTCTGTTAAAGAGCCTTTGCGTTTCCTTTCTGTGTCCTAGATCAACACTTCTTCATGTGCACAGACATGACCTGAGGATCTTGTTAAAATGCCAATTCTGAATCAGTCGGTCTGGGGTCCTGCTTTCTGATGGGCTCCCAGGGAATAAGGATGCTCCTAGTCCACTGACCCGATTTTAAGTGACAAGGTTCTGGACTACGATTACAAATAGAAGGAAATACTAAACAGACATGTTTCTACCTTAGAAATAAATGATTACATTAGCGTCACGTTTTAAAATACATTGTGATCTTGGAAAGTTGAGCAGTGGTAGAGCTAGAAATGTCTTCGTTGATCAGTAACTGCTTTCTATATGTACCATTTTTAAATGCTGATTACTCCTCGAGGATAAGAGAAGCCTCATTTCAGAATATCATTAGGGTATCTATTGAAGTCTTGACTGTACATATTTAGCGTACTCCCTGGGAATTATATTTTAAGGACATTTTTCTATTAAATCATTGCATATGGAAGAAACTCAATATAATAGCTGATATTTACTTGGGTTCTTAATCAGAACATTGAGGTGTGTGATTTTCATGATTATGATTTTCATTGCAATTAAGTTGATGTTTTGTAGACAGTGAAATTACCATCTACTCCAAAAGATTGCAAAATAGAATTTAACCTCAGAGCCAATGCAGGGAAAACTTGTTTCTGCAGGTGCGTTTTTGAAACTTCACCAAAGACTGTGAAAAAAGTGACAGATCACACAGTTCGGCAGTCTGAACTGTATAGCTGGCAGCTCTCCAGTCTGGGGTGTGTGCATGTCTGCACCACGAGGCTTTGGTGGCCATGTCACCTGGTCTCTCTTTTTTTTTTCTGCAGGCATGCCACCAGGATTGCAGGGCCAGAGTGTCTCCTCCGGCAGCTCTGAGATCAAATCTGACGACGAGGGCGACGAAAACCTGCAAGACACGAAATCTTCCGAGGACAAGAAATTAGATGACGACAAGAAGGATATCAAATCCATTACTAGGTCAAGATCTAGGTAACAGTATATAATACTGTCGCTTCATTTAATTCCTTTATTGGACTTTGATGAAGTGAACAGAACAGGAAGAAACTATTCAGTTTTTTCCTGGCAGGTAAATCTGCAGCTGAAAAGAAAATGAAAAGGCTTGCTCTAGAGGTACGGAAGTATCGTTTGAGATACCTGTACTCTAGGAAAGCCGAACGTGTCTTTGCATTTATGAATTTGGACCCAGTGCTAATAATGACACAGCAAAAACAATTTGTCACAGATTCAAAAGCAAGCAGTCGATTTGTAAAACTATACTTATTCTACAAATTTGGTCAGAAATGTTCTTTCGACAATATTTCTAAAAAGAGATCTTAGCACTATTGAAAGCTCAATTGATGTATGTGCAACTGTAATTTTTTTCTTACCTCGGAAGTGAGAAAGGACTGATTTCCCAGCTTTATTCTAAACATGTTGATATATATATAAGAGCAATACCTAAAGTGCTCGTTTTTTTTCTTTTGGGTACTCCCTTCTACAGAAAATGCAACTGCAGGAAAGATAGGTTCTGGTTGGTTTTCTTAAGTCCCTGATATCTTTAAATTAGAATCTGTCTCCTTGAATTTTAATCTGAGCATCAGATGGGGTTTTTTTGCATATCATGACACCCATGTTCTTTGCCTCAGTTCCCTTGGATAGTTTTTATTTGCAAATTAAATGAATTGTTGTAAGGTGGTACCTCCCGTTTAAAGGCTATCATTCTCAAGGTTATAAGGTCCTTTAGGAATTAAGGACATACTGCCTTTTCATACTGCCTTTATAGTTAATGAGATGAATTTTATTACAAGGTTCTACCAGTTTCAAGAATTCTGGAAGCTTCTAGCTTATCCCTTTTCACCATTGCTACAGAGTTTCCTGACTCTTGGCCACTTGCCAAAGAGGGCCTTTCACAGCCTTACCAGCTTCTCTGTTCGTTCAGTCAGCTCTTGGTAACTTAACTAGTGGCCATAAGGCATGCATATTAATGGATTCTTTGAAGTTTCAGTACAACATTTTAACTGGCTGTTAAGAACCTTCTTGTTTCAAACGGTCACTCTTTTGACATTTACTTAGGCCTCCAAAACTTGTGTTGTAAGGCACGGCTTTCCAAGTCGAGGCAGTTTTCTTAGTATAACCAATTTATTTATAAGTAGATAACCAATTCTTGTTTGTTATTGGCCTGAATACCCTTGGAAAACAAATTCCCATTTTCAGGCCCACTTTGGAAAAGGCATGGCACCTGTTTGATGTGTAAAAACATTACCCAAATTTTTAACTTCAGGACGGGACCAGCAGAAACTCGACTCTGTTCTCTTTTTGCTTATTATGTCCTATTTGTGTGGTGGAATGTGGGCATGAATTAATAGTAATCTTGATTTCCTTGGCATCAGCAGAGGTCATGAGTGGGAGAGAGAGGGAGCAGCAAAGGAAGTGAGGAAGGAGAATCAGATGGTGGAGAAAGAGAGCACTTTCCGACGGGTTCAGTGCAGTTGCGCGTTCACCAGCACACGTCCAGGGCAGGCAGTCCCATCTGGAAGGGAGTTTAACCTACGGGAAGAAGAGCCAAGTCTTACAGCATCTTTCTTTGGTGTCTGCCTCCCTTACAAGTGTTCTTAGCTTACTTACGTCATCTTTATGAGCAGCATGTGCTGTAACCCAAGAATCCACTCCATTTCTGATTGACCGGGGCTTCTCCACTGTAGCGGACCCTTGCTGCAATTAGGAAGTTACCCAGAGATTCTCCACAGTGGAAGCTTCAGAGCCATACATTTTAAGCCAGTACTCACTAAGTGTGCATTGAATTGAGTGGATAACTTCCCACGTGTTTCTCCAGCTCTGAAAGGTTGTGATTAACATGTTTATTCTGTGAGCCTTTCAGATTAGTGGAATTTTAAAGTAGAGACTCACCTCGATGGTCCTTGGGGTCAGTGCTCGGATCTCTAGGTGACATCCTTACAGGTGGTCACCTCCATATTTTTTCTTGACATGAAACTCTATTGCTTTTGAGTGAAGTTTACTTCATTTTTTATATCTCTCATACTCAAAAAAGGTTCTTGCTCATGTTAATTCAGACTATTCCCCTGGGGGTTCTTTGTTCTATTCTGCTTTCCTGAGGCATTTCCCACACCACTCTTTTTCACATGATTGCCCAGGAATTATTTGAAGCTTTGATGCCATGAAATATTTCTGATATGACATGCTTTCCAGGTGGCTCATCGTCCTATTTGTCCCCCATTCAAAAGTTTCTAATTTGTCAGTGTGACACCCAGAAACAGAAGTTATCTTCCCTTTCCAGACTCCTGGCTCCAACCATGCCTTTGATGTGAATCATATAATATTTCTATTCTCACAGTCAGAGATGAGCTTTGGGGCTTCATTTTTGACTCACAATGAGATCGTGGGCATTGATAACCAGTAAATGTCTGGGTTGGGTTGGATTAGGTTTGTTTTGCCTAGAACCCATGTCAACTCACGTTTCCCCAGCTTGTCTGTGAATGATAAACATCAGCAATGTTGAAGGCCGTGGAGATGATGTTTTTCTAACCTTTCTATTTAATACATGGAAAAAGCGAGACTCAGATACATTAAGTGGACTGACAGAGCTTTCCAAGCTGGTTAATAGACAACAGGCCCTCGTGTTCACTCCCATTGCTCTGTTGACTTGAATGTAGGACCTTCTTAATCCTATTTGAGCTGCATCGTCTTAACCTATCCACATCATTTTTCAATCCCTTGTTCTTCCTCAGGTTTCAGATGTCACAATATGAAAGGGCTTTTTTTATTATTATTTATTTATTTATTGGCTGTGTTGGGTCTTCATTGCTGCACGTGGGCTTTCTCTAGTTGCAGTGAGCGGGGGCTACTCTTCATTGTGGTGCATGGGCTCCTCATTGCAGTGGCTTCTCTTGTTGTGGAGCACAGGCTGTAGGTGCGCAGGCTTCAGTAGCTGTGGCACGTGGACTCAGTAGTTGTGGCTCACAGGCTCTAGAGCACAGGCTCAGTAGTTGTGGCGCATGGACGTAGTTGCTCCGTGGCATGTGGGATCTTCCTGGACCAGGGATCGAACCCTTGTCCCCTGCATTGGCAGGCGGATTCTTAACCACTGTGCCACCTAGGAAGTCCCTGAAAGTTTTTTTTTAAAAAGCAACTTTAGTCTGAAATGCTTTCTGAATTGTGGTCCTGAAATGTAGCTTGAGCTGAAGTTGACTGTGCTCCGCTTTGCAGTGCGAAGCCTTGGGGGTGAAAACTGTGTTTTCCCTTTTGCTCCCCTCCATCCATATGGTGCACTCAGGGCCCCAACTTGAACCTCTCCTGTTGGGTTTGGGTTTCATATCCGGGAGACACCAAATGTCTGGCGTAGGGACTGTCACAGCCACCTAAAGCAACGCCGAGTCCAGGTGGAGGGAAAATTCTGCCAAGGACAAGAGCTTGAGATGGAAAAGTTCCCTGAAGACTCAGGAAGAAAACAAAAGGAATTTAGAAACCGTGTTTTTCCCCACCCCATTAGAAAATGTCGCATTTTGCCTTTTGTCCCGCAGCAATAATGATGACGAGGACCTGACACCGGAGCAGAAGGCGGAGCGGGAGAAGGAGCGAAGGATGGCCAACAATGCCCGGGAGCGCCTGCGGGTCCGTGACATCAACGAGGCGTTCAAGGAGCTGGGCCGCATGGTGCAGCTGCACCTCAAGAGTGACAAGCCCCAGACCAAGCTCCTGATCCTGCACCAGGCCGTGGCCGTCATCCTCAGCCTGGAGCAGCAAGTGCGAGGTCAGTGCCAGCCCTCCAGCCTCCATGCAGAGGTCACGGTCGCACGTGGCTGGAGAGAGCAGAGATGCTCTCGCAGCCTTGAGCAGGAGCAGAGAGTAGACTCTTAGGCATCCTTCAGAATCATTGTTTCAGTCTCATCTAAATCTACGAGGCAGCTCCCCTTTCTCCTGTAATTCAAGTCCTGGGATTTTTCTCATAACTGAGACTGCCTTAGGACGTTTCCACAGGTCCTCTCAGTAATCAGAGCTGAGTATATTTGCTTTACCAGCTTTCTTAGACTGTAAAACGGCTGCACAGTTTCACCAGGCAGTTTGACTGTTACTAGCCACTGAGCAAATGAATCGCAGTAGTGTGCATTCTCCTAACCAGTCCTCTTGTTCTGGAAGGTAGAAACTGAGAGAAAGGATCAGCAGACCCGCAGGCTGCCCTGGGCCGGAAGCCTGGGCGTGACCTTGATGCTCTTGTGCTTTTCTCTTCCACAGAAAGAAATCTGAACCCGAAAGCCGCGTGTCTGAAAAGAAGGGAAGAGGAGAAGGTGTCCTCGGAGCCACCCCCGCTCTCCTTGGCAGGGCCCCACCCTGGCATGGGAGACGCGTCCAATCACATGGGACAGATGTAAAAGGGCAAGTTTGTTTTCAGCCATTTCTGAAAGCGTTCCTTTGTGACTCTCACCAAGGCATCAGCCATGAAAACCATATTTGACCCAAATTCACAGATTTTTCTCCCCCCCGGAAAAAAAAGTTAAAAAAATAAAAGCTTTCCTCCTTCTGTTATAAACGTATTAATTCAAAACGTATTAATTCATCTTTCTTTCTTCTTTCTCAGGTCCAAGTTGCCACATTGCTTCATTAATACAAGAGACCACTTCCTTAACAGCTGTATTATCGTAAACCCACATAAACACTTCTCCTTAACCCCTTTTTTTGTAACATAAGACAAGTCTGAGTAGTTATGAATCACAGACGCAAGAGGTTTCAGCATTCCCAATGATCAAAAAACCGAAAAACAAACAAAAAAAAAAAAGAAAGAAAAAAAGTGCAACTTGGGGGACGACTCTCTTTAACATATCATTCAGAATGTTCAAAGCAGTATGTGCAGGCTGAGATGCAGCCCAGAGACTGAATGGCAATCTTTCCACACTGTGGAACAATGCATTTGTGCCTAAACTTCTTTTGGAAAAAAAAAATATATAATTAATTTGTAAGTCTGAAAAAAAAATATTTAATTTAAAAAAAAATTGTAAACTTGCAATAATGAAAAAGTGTACTTCTGAAGAAAACGACATGACCATTTTTGTTGGTATTCAAGTCAGCTAGTGTTTATAATTACCGGATATCGAATAAGGGAAGCTCGGCTGCCCTCGTAACAAAACCAGCAAACATCCTGATGACAGCGAAGTGATGACATTAGCCATTCCTTAGGGTAGGAGGAACAGATGGATCTTATAGACCTATGACAAATATATATATAAATATATATATAAATATATATTAAAAATTTAGTGACTATGGTAAGCTTTTGTTCATTTGTTTCAGACTTTTTTCTCCTGTAAAAAAATAGTACTGATTAACTTTTTTAAAAGAAAGATTTTACTGTAAATATGGGTTTTTTTCCCCCTTTTTTTGGTCTCATTTCTGTCCCTCTCCCCGGTTTGTTCTTGTAACCTGTAGTGCCAACTCTGCTTCTGGAGGGCTGGTGCAGGATGAAATGCTGACCCTGATGTTGCTTTTCATTCATAAATAAGTAGAAAGTTGTTTCTTCCGTCTTTTGGGAACACAGGACTTAAAAGTCACATCATGTGTAGATATTAAAAAGCAGCATTACCAAGACATGGCAAAAAGAGTTTGTCTGAATTGTAATGTTGCGTTTGTGACCCTCTTCTGGGATTTTCAGAGGTACAAGGTTAGAATGCTACAATGTTACCACTGTGCCTTCCAATGTTTATATCATCGGAAACATAACATAATCAAAGTGGCTGTGATTTAACAAAATGATTAAAGTGTTACCTACATGTGTAGCCGAAGTAGTGTGCAGTGAGGTGTTTCTGAATACATGGTCAGATTTTTGGAAAAAAACAAAAACAAAAAAAAACAAGTAAAGTTCAACAACCATCCAATGAGGAAATTGCAAGTAGTGTGACAGAGCTGATTGATTTTCTTGCTTTCTTGATTTTTTTTTTCAAAATGGGTTTACTAAGATATAGATGACTTAACTGCCTCCTCCTTCATCTGGAAAAAAAAATGCCAATATTCAATCATCATGCAGCATTATAACAAGCCTTATAAGTCCTAAAGCATTAAGTTGCACTTTCTTGAGGAGGGGTAGTGCAGTATTTCTCTGGCCAGTATGAATGAAGTTTATACTTAACATATTTGATAGAAACATAGATCAAGCTGTGGCACAGCAACTCATCAGATAGCTAGCTTTGACGTCTGGGCACAATTGAACCAACTTCCATCGTGAATCTTTATAATGATTGACTTTGGTGTATAGTGCAGTAAAGAAATAGTGCTCCTAGTTAAGTCTTTGTCAGCATCCTTTTGTCTCTAACTCGTTTCTATTTTTAAAGCCACACAATCTTGGCATGTATTAAGAAAAAAAAAAATCCCTTGTTGAAGTAGTTTTTCCACCTATCAGCACTGAGTAAATGCCATAAACCCATCGAAATGGTCTAAATGTTCCATCTGTTCTCCTGTTTTGCCAGTTATATAGTAATGAAATACATTTGTAAATTTTATGCAACAAATGGCAAACGTATCATTATTTTGAAATTGTGTATGTAAAAGTTATATTTTTACATGTAGACTCTTGTTATTATGTGTTTTAATACATTGTATTGGTTTTTGTTCCTTTTTTTTTAAATGGTGTGGTTTAAAAACCATCTCATTGAAATGAAATAGTGAGCTACAAGAATCTGAATTTTATGTTCATTTCTGAAAATGTAAGAACAAATAAGATAGTTACCACGTGGTCATCTTTTACAAACCCATAAACATTTTGATTAGCTGTGTGTGTGTGTTGAAAACTGTAAATATGTTCAGTAGTGATAAAACTAAAATACTTTGATTTGTTGATAAGTTCCTAAAATGTGGAGGTGGATTAAAACCTTAGAATAGCAGAAATCAGACTTCATGAAAAGTTATTTTGAGGCTTCCCTGTGAAAATGGACAAACAAAGGGGCTCAAAGAAGGGCATGGAAGACAATATTGTATACTCTCCCCTCCTCCTGAATAATGGAAACTGTGTGTACTTGTACCCTCAGTATGTTGAAGATTTCCTTTTAGTGGTACATTCTGCACTCATTTTGTATACTCTATCAAGGCGGGTATCCCTAGGAACAATATTATATAGGAAGCAGGTATCCTCTGATCACATTCAGGATAAGTGTATAGAAGAAAATACAATATGGTGTTTACTCTTTAGGGAACTGGAAACACTTCCTGCATTGATGTACATTTTAAGATTGGCACTTTTGATACATGTTATCATCAAGGTGCTTTCATAGAGCTGATTTAAAAGTTTTTCAAATCTGTAAACAAAGCAAAAAAATTAAATTGTAGTTCTTGGATTATTTTTTAAATTGGTGCTTTATATTTTGTTCTCACTCAAACAGAGTAAAAGCTGCAATTTATTGTTCACCAGCTTTGATGCATTCATTAATCAGTCATGTAATACCTCTATTGTGGAATTCCCTTTGGAAATAAGCGAAAAACTTTCTAACGGCCACCAAAAGCTGCTCACTACTTTTTGCTTGGTGGAGAAACACCTGCACCCATCCATATTCATTGGGTTGTATCCCCATTTAAAAAAAAAAAAAAAAAAAGATGAAAGGAAATGTGGCCTTTTTACTGTGTTTTTTTCTTGTTGTTTTATAATTATCAAACCCAGGTAAGATATTGGTATCCTGCGCTGGATTTTCGATTGCAATTTAGCAGAAGACAGGATTAAAGTACTATACAGAAATTTCCTAAGGGTCCATACTACTCTATGTATATGATGAGACAGGCTGGGGATCTGTTTAAGAGACTTGGACTTTAAAAGCAACTTGGAACAGTTGATCCACCTCCACATTCAAGTAATTTATGAATATGCAGAATAGGGATCTGTTCATCTAGACATTTTTCCCATTTGTCTTCTGTGTAGCTGCAAGGAACACTAATGTTTATACAACTGTCAGTCCACCCAGTAATGCAACTGGTTCTGATTCAGTCTTCCGATTCCTTTTTGTGTTTCGCTTTTTCCTAATTCTTGATTTTTTTTTTTTTTTTTTTTTTTTTTTTTGGTGATCTTTATTTTGATGAGGGGTGGGGGGGGGGGGGTGGGGAGGGTGTTGAACCAAGACTTGGGGTTAAGAGGATTTTCGTCTTGGATCCAACAGGCAGAATACGATCTGTGTCCAAAAGTGAACTTGAGTCAGGAATGAAACGATTTCAGCATAAACAAGCACAAAAATTTAGTCTGCTGGCTGACTGGAAACAAAAAAGTCAAGATGGAATATGAGGAATTCCAACACAATGGGGCACCAAGGCCTTTAGGCCTCTCTTTTTATTTTGCTTTGGTTCTGTTTGTTTTTCTTTAGAGACATGCTCTTTCTCATGGGACTTGAAGTGGACTCATCTTTGTGCAGTGCTGGTTTTGCCATACTCATTTCAAGTATTATAGACATATGTAATGGTGAAAATATATGAACTGTGGCCTTTTTCATTCTTGTTACTTGTGATGCAATTAAGTGAAGATAAGAAAAAAAAAAAAAGCAGAGATTTACCATGTATCAGTGCCTGGCTTTTTGTTATAAAGCTTTGTTTGTCTAGTGCTCTTTTTGCTATAAAATAGACTGTAGTACACCCTAGTAGGAAAAAAAAACTAAATTTAAAAATAAAAAATATATTTGGCTTATTTTTCGCAGGAGCAATCCTTTTATACCATGAATATTACAAAAAAAAATTGTCAGATTCTGAATATTTCTTCTTTGTAGATTTTTGGAATCATTATGAGTAAAAGTTTGTTACTTTATTTTACTATTTAAAAGATGTTATTTTACCATGTGTTACTGAGATGAAATTGTATGGTAGCTTTTTTTGTTTGTTTTTTGTTTTTGTTTTTGTTTTTAGTTGTAGGTCGCAGCGGGGAAATTTTTTGCGACTGTACACATAGCTGCAGCATTAAAAACTAAAAAAAAATTGTTAAAAAAAGAAAAAAAGGGAAAACATTTCAAAAAAAAAAGATAAACAGTTACACCTTGTTTTCAATGTGTGGCTGAGTGCCTCGATTTTTTCATGTTTTTGGTGTATTTCTGATTTGTAGAAGTGTCCAAACAGGTTGTGTGCTGGAGTTCCTTCAAGACAAAAACAAACCCAGCTTGGTCTAGGCCATTACCTGTTTCCCATCTGTAGTTATTCGATGAAGTCATGTACATGACCGTTCTGTAGCAATAAATGTGCCATTTTTATAAACTGTTTCTGACACTTGTTTCATTTCATTTTGCATTGTCCATATAGCTCTGATTCTCTGCTGTAAGTAAAACCGCGTCTAGATTTCATTTTCCAAGTGTTGGAGGTTTGACAGCTTAACAAACAAAACATTCAAAAAAAAAAAATCACAAAAACAAATTGAAAAGCAAAGCACATGACTGACCAAGGAAGAGATGCCCTTAATGAAAATGGAACAAGATGCATGCAAAACAAAAAGAAAACTGTCTAGAGGATTAACTAATTGAAGGAATCTAATTAATGTACGTGTAACACAGAAGCTATGCATTTGAAGAGCTTTGAACTGCACCATTGTTGCCAGTGTTTTCGGCTGGGCTGCAGCTTGCCTAAGTCAAGTCAGCCTTAAATTTTTGGATCAGTTGGTCGATTATTTGGCAGAACCTCCTCAGCTAGATCTTTTCAGTCAAAAATCTGAGATGATTTCTTTTGTATCACTTTGTGAAGAGCTGTTGATAACCACAATTAATATTCCACTGTATTGACGCCTTCTCAAACTACCCACCCCGCTACTTCTGGTTGACTGTTGACTATTAATCCAGATGTAAACAACCAGATGGGCTTTTTTCTAACCTGTACAAACTGATGTGTGTCAACTATGATGGGAGGGGGAAAAATGTACAGATTAAAATTATTCAGTGTTATGTACTGTAAGTTAATATTTTTGTAGAATGGACATCAATCTCTTTTGCAAAACTTGGAGGCTGTTTCAACATTGCATTGTAGAAATGTAAAGTAATGTATGCAATGGAAGGAAAGCCCGTGGTTAGATAAGCGCTTCATCACAAAATGTTCTAAATTCGGTACGTGATATTTGGGGATGTCTTCATATCGCTCTTGTACTTTTTCTAATGGGGTTTAGTGACTAGTTTACCTGAAGGAAAATGTGATAACGCCATTTGGTTCACATGTGAAATGCCCTCCATAGCCAAATGTTGGGGTTTTTTTTGTTTGTTTTTTCTTTTTGGTTGGATTGTTTGCAGATATTTAAATTTTATGAAATTTCCAAAGATTTTGGTTGATAAGGCTTTTTCCTTCTAAATGATTTGAGATGTTCTTATGTTCTTACTGTGTGTTTTAAATATAGATAAAAGAGCCACAAGCATTTAGTCTTTTAGTATTATATTTGATCATCTCACTATTATAAAAAAAGGGGGAAAATAAGCTTGGGCATCACTTCAGTGTTTCTTATTCAGTCTATTAATATGTTTTATTTAAAAGGACCATATTAAACATGAAACTCTGACTGGTTCATTTTTCAAGGGAAAGTTAAATTGCTGGAGAAACTAAAATAGTATCCAAAAGTAAAGAAGGTCCCAATAATGTTAGAAACAAAGAGAGAAGGATCACCCAAAGGAGTTAAAACAGACAATCATTTTTAGTCTCATAACCATTCATATAAGACCCAGTGAAGTTTTTATTCTAGGCTTTAAGTATAAACCACCTTTCTCTTGACGAACAACCTAAAACATTTCATTTGTAAGCCACTTTAAAGAAAAGCATGAGACCGACAAAAAGAACTAGTACGTTTCCCATATCAAATCACCCCAGGATCATACATTTAAATTGCACTTGGGCCCCTTAAAGCTATGCCAACCACAAGCTCTCACAGTCAACAAGCCATGCTCCTCCTTCAAACTAGTTACAAGGCCACATGCTCACCTGTCATGGCCAGTGTTACAAAGAACATAGCCAGTTTGGAAAGCACTAGAAGGGCAAGAAGAGCCAAAGTCACATTGGTTTTCCTGAGGGATCCTTTACATTGAGAAGGTTTGTTGAACAAATGTGGCCTCAAGAGAAAATCCTCAAGCCTTCAGGAAAGGAAGACTCAGTGCCACAGCTGGGAGAAAACACTAGTTATAAGCATGCGTGCCTCGAGGTGCAGCCCTAGAAATATGTTGGGAGCTATGGGTTCGAAACAGTCAAATCAACCAACCAGCCATCATCCAGGTATTTATATGTACGCCAGACCTTAAGATGATGAGTCTGTGCCTAAGTACGGCAAGTGTCATAGTTTAGGGGTTTTGCTTTGAAAGATGTGTCTCTAAAGCAGGGCTTCTTAACATTTTTGAGTTGTGTAGGCTTTGAAGGTGAATGAACCCACTCCATACGAAAAAGGACATATATGAAGGTCAAGGTCACATGCAGCTTTAAGGAGCTCATGAATCTCTAGAGTCTAGGCGTAGACATTTGAGATACTTGTTCATGGATCCTAGGTTAAGAATATCCAGCATATGGTAACTAAAGCTGCAGGGCTTGAAAAACTAGAGCAATCCCATTTTACCTTGACCCAGATGGCTGAGCCTAACCAGAACTAGACTGGTGTCTGGCTTTTCTGGGTAAAAGAAAGACCCTTTGTGCAACACAGAAAAATAATACAATCCTCATTCACATCTGTTACGCTATATTTAGAAGTCAAATGGCTTTGGTGTTGGCATGAATGTTCTTGTAAGAGGAAGCAGAACCTTGCCAAGTGCAAAGTGAAAATGCTCATGCGGAATCAGACCTGCTGGCTTGAGGTTTCTGATGGTAACCAGCCCATGGGTGAGGAACTCTTTTGTTCTTGAGCAAAAAATGACCAAATTTTGAAGAACAGGACAACTTGATTTTTGTAAGGATTTCTTTTACTTTGCATAATCTTGATCTGTGAGTTGGGTGAGGCCATTTTAAAGGTGAGGAAGTGAAGGCCAAGTGACATGCTCCAGCCCTCATCCTGACTGTCCAGTAGTCCCTGCACTGGCCAACCTCCCTCAAATGACAGGTCTGACTCCACGTTTTAACATGATCCTACCTCCCACCCCACCCCCGCCTCCCCCAACGCACCCCCCCCCCCCAGCTTCATCCAGTTCCAGCTCCACTTTTTATTTGTTTTGCTATTATCTTTGCTACTGCCTTTTCATGGGCTTTTTTTTTTTTTTCTAACAGGAGCATTTCTAAATTTCTCTGCAGTTCTCATTTTCAACTTTATTCTACAAATTGTTCAGCTATAACTAGATGTGAGAATGTTTGTGCAGTAAGAGACTGCTAGCCAAACTAAAATGTGCACTCTGGCCCACTTTTTCTAAAATAAACTTTCTATTCGGGAATAATTTTAGATTTACAGAACAGTTGCAAAGATAATACACAGCATTCCCATATACCCTTCACCAAGTTTCCCCTCAGGGTAAAATGTTGCATAACCATGGTACATTTGTCAAAACTAAGAAATTAACATTGGTGCAGTCATCCGTTGGTATCCGCAGGGGGATTAGTTTCAGAAGCGCCTGTGGATACCCAAATCCATGGATGCTCAAGTTCCTTATATGAAATGGTGGAGTGCATTCGGCCCTTTGTATCCATGGATTCAGCGTCCGCGGATACAGAGGGCTAACTGTACTTTAATTGAATTTCACCAGTTTCCCACTCGTGTCATTTTTCTGTTCCGGAATCCAATCCAGGATCCTCTTTTCGCTGTAGTCAAGCTCACTTTGAGTTTGAATGCTAATACAGGCAGCATAATTGGAGTCTGTACAGCATCGTATGGTCCAGGGTCTTAGGGAAGTGAGTTGCTGCCCAACTGAACTACGTGCGTAAAAGATTGACGCACCTTTTACAATTCTTCCCGTTTATTGCCTTCTCTCAAAAATCCCTCCCTCTTTGACAACGGGTATTGAACAGTAAGAAGAAGACAGGAAGGACCTGAAAGGGAATGAGGGGAGACCTACATCAGGCACAAACTGAATAAATGGTGAATCATACATGGTTCATGGTTCATTGCTGCATTTGTTACTGAGTGCCGATCAGGTCAAAAGCACCAAGGGAACTTGAAGGGAACCATCTCTGCCTTTAAGAAGTCCAGTACAACAGAGGCATCTGTCTGACCAACAGCAGTTGCCTTGAGGCAGGAGCAAAGCAGGCTGGGAGTGGTGGAGAGAGCCGCTGGGGTGGTTCAGGAGCCGAGAGGACATTTGTAAAAGTGACCTTGAGGTGGGAGGTGTGCTTTGACCATCAGAGTAGATCATGGATTTAAGACAATGGCAAGGCTTTCTGCACAGTAAAGTAGACAGATAGGAGCAGCTTCAACATGACAATGCATTTTTCAAATGGTCATCACTTTCCCATCTCCCAAACCATACCTGGAAATCTGTGGCTGACCTTTTTGATCTGTGGAATTATTCTGGGTTTCCCTATGGGTGAGGAGGAATGAAAGGAACCACAGCCTTCCATTTGTTTACTCTAAGGACCTGAAGGCGAATCTAGATCAGCCTGCAGATTTTACAGAGAAGGAGAATGAGGTCTTGAGCTCAGCTGTATTCTCACCTTTCATACAACTCTAGTGTCCTGACTCCCGCCCTAAGGATGCTTTGCAATAGGCCGTTCTATCAGCACAATGACACTGTTTGTCTTCCAGAAGCCCACAACCCAAGAGCGTGTGTAAGGAACTGAAACAAAACAAACTAATGGGGGAGGTGTAGGCCTAAACTGAAGACTGCTGGGGTGTCACTGATGATTGGAAGGATGCTGGAGAGTGGAACAAGGCGGGGGTGGGGGGATTGGGGGGGAGGATTCAATATTAGAAGACTTTACGAAGGAGGTAAAAAGCTGTAGGGAATGAAAAGGATGCAATTTGGTGTCTACACCATTCTAGCTGGTGAGAACTGTGGGCCTCTGAGTCAGGATGGCGTTAAGAATGGATCCACAACGTGTGGTAAACAAAGGATGTCTGGATGCCTGTGGACTGAGGCAATCCTGTCTTTCCTGTTTTATTCATTTCTACCAAGCCTTGTTCTAAAAGGCTTTTGAAGTCACACTGACAATCATTAATAGCAATAAGATGAGAAAAGCTTTCCTTTCCTTCCCATTGCCACCAGTGTAAGCTAACTGATCAGGACTTTAACTTCATAATACTGCTTATAAGATATGTGGTATTGAACTAGACACTTAACCTCATCACTACCCTCACCTGTGAAATAGGAGTAATAGTACGTACATCTGGGAGTAAATACTACAAAGTATGTGGTATGCTTTCCCCAGTGCTGGCACATAGAAAATGTCAGTGCACTACATAGAGGTTGTATGGCATGTAAATATTTATACATCCATGCTCCAATCATAGTCTGCATTGGCCTCTATTTGCATGTCCTTTCCCCTCCCCCCAGTTCTTCCCTCATAGGTGGGAAGAATCATCTGGTCCTTCTGTGCCTCTTTCCAGAATCTACTGTGACTTCCCATTTTCTCTTGCAATTAATGGAACTCCTACATAAATAGTCTAAGAAAAATCTGCAAATAGAAGGAGCTATCCTGTAAGAAATATGTTTAAGCAGAAGCTCAACCTAATGACAGCTCTGGTTCCAAAATGACAGCACTTCCACAAACGTTATTTAATTTAGCCTCATGGCTGACCTAAGAAATCAGTGTTATCATCCATGTCTTAGAAAGAAAGCGAGTGAGGCTTTGAGGGCTGTGGTCAGCACAAGTAACCAAGGGCAATGTCATCAGAGGCAAACTCAGGTCTGTTTGATGTTGAGGCCCATGGAGTTTTCAGCCTCCCACAGCTGTCTGGAGTTGGGAGGGATTCATTGGCTGGATTACAGGATGTCTGATGTCCTTTCTAATTCAGAACATGGGTCCACTTGTGGGATTGCAGGCTAGCCCTCCCTAATGATGTTCTTCTTGCTGTGCCCACTTCTGTAGACTTTCCACAACCGCACAACCCAGAACCCCAAGAGCTTGCCAATCCCTGAGACTTCACTCTTCCCAGGGGCCCTTCTCTTTATCTTTAACACATCGTTTCCATTGTCTGGCTTCTGCTTAAGATCATTCCATCACCTAAAAACAAAACCAAACCCCAGAAAACAAAAACAAAACAAAACAACAACGACAAAAAAACAAACAGCTTAATAACATCTGGGGATCATAGATTAAAACCACAGTGTTGGGTACTAGGGAGAAAACAAACTTGTTACCACAAGAACCTTAAAATCTCTTGCAGATATAAAGCATACAAACAAGCACAAATGAAAAGAGAAACAAATGGAATTTTTGAGCACTACTTTTAGACCCTAACGAGCACAAAAAGCATATATCTCAAAGAACTAACTCATAAAAAATAATAAAAGACAGCATTTCTCTCCTCTAAAACCAGTTTGTGCTTTATTTTATTTAATCCACAGAATTCTGTTAGCTGAGTGCTGTTATGATTTCCATATCACAGATGAAAAAATTGAGGCGTAGAGGAACTATTAGTTAAAAGGCCGAGGGGTGATATTGGAAGCTAGGCCATCTGACCTAGCTTTCAGATCCCGAAGTCCGTCAAAATTTGCTGTGTGATATATAGAGGCTAGAATTAATAAGCAACTTATTTTCACAGTAACTCAATGAGATTTCCTGAGAAATACGAGGCCCAAAGATATTACATTATGTTATTAAGATCGTGCTTCCGGTCAATGACCAAGATGGGATTTATTTTTTTCTTTAGATCTTTATTGCAGTATACTGGCTTTACAATGTTGTGCTAATTTCTGCTGTACAACAAAGCAAATCAGCTGTATTTATACATATATCCCCATATGCCCTCCTTCTTGAGCCTCGCTCCCAACCCCCCATCCCACCCCTCTAGGTCATCATGAAGCCTGGACGCATCGAGCTGATCTCCCTGTGCTATGTAGGGAGAGAGCACACTAGCTGCCTATTTTACAGTTGGTAGTGTGTATATGTCAATGCTACTCTGTCACTTCATCCCAGCTTCCCCTTCCCCCACCACCTCCTCAAGTTAGTTCTCTACGTCTGCATCTTTGCCCTGCCACTGGGCTCATCAGCACTGTTTGTTTAGATTCCATATATCCGTGTTAGCATACAGTATTTGTTTTTCTCTCCCTGACTTACCAAGATGGGATTTAAATGCAGAAACATCTACCACCAAATTCTGCATTTAGTGCCCTAGACCACACTGTCCTTCAAAAGAACGACGCAAAAGTAAATACAGGAGAGCACATATTACAGGCTCTGGCCAAAGGAGGGTATCTTTGTGAAAAGAGCAGGAAGAGTTAATCCCCAGAAACACCCAGTGCAAGAAAGCATTTAATAAAGATGTGTTCATGTATCCCTTCTGCCAGCACTTAGAGCAATTTCCAAGTTCCTCTTTCTGAATTGCTTGAGGGCAGACAGCTCATGGCCCAGCCTGGAGGAAAAGCAAGTCTCCTCACAACTGATCCAGGGAACGTTCCAAGAGAAATGTTTAATTTGATGCCCCACTATTATCCAATTTTAATAGGTCACTGCAGCCTGTAACTAGACGGATCAAATGTTTACGTTTCTCAAACCACTGATGAGCACCTGCTGAGTGCGTGCTGGGTATGCAACAGGGATCAAGGTGTAACCTCCCCTAAGAAGGCGACTGTCTTGGGAGGAGAGATGCTGGGTGGAAGGCGACAGACACAGAAGTGGGGAGAGAGGGCTGGGCTGGGCTGGGCTGGGCTGGTCACGATCTTGGGTGGAGGGGAGTAGGAGTGGGAAGAAGTGAAATGTGTGATAGTGGAGATGTAATCGTGGAGATGTGGTTTGAGAGTCCAGAGGAGGTGCTATAGGAAGGGGGACCCCTTCCAGGGCCCGAGAGGGGGCTCTTGTCTAACACCCGGAAATGAATTGTCCGAGGAGACACACGTGCTGGCAAAAGCAAGAGACTTTATTTGGAAGGGGTGCATGGGCGGAGAGCAGGCAAGTAAGGGAACCCAGGTGAACTGCTCTGTCATGTGGCTCACAGTCTCAGGTTTTATGGTGATGGGATTAGTTTCTGAGTTGTCTCTGGCCAGTCATTCTGACTCAAGGTCCTTCCTGGCAGCATGCACATCATCACTCAGCCAGGATGGATTCCAGTGAGGAGGATGCTGGGAGGTTGGTAGGACATATGAACGGGTGTCTCCTCTCTCCTTTTGACCTTTCCCGAATTCTTCCGGTTGGTGGTAGCTTGTTAGTTCCTTGTTCCTTACCAGGACCTCCTGTTGTAAGATAACTCAGGCAAATGGCTGCTATCTTGCCTGGCCAGGGCAGGCGGTTTCAGTCAGTGGCTCCCCCAAGAGAGGGACTGGGGATCAAGGAAGCAGAATGTTGCTAGAAAAAACTTCTCAATGAAAATAGCAATTGAAATTAATCCTTGGGACCAAGAAAGAAATTTCCATACAAGAAAAGAAAGGAAGAAAATTGAAGGTAAAATGTGATACTGCACATTCCATTCTTGGAACACCAAGCAATTCCAAACAACTTAATAGTAGAAACAGGGTGTACATGATGTGAGCACAGCAGGAGGTGGGCGGGGTTCTTGACACCAATAAAGAATTTGGACTGTCCTGTGGACAATGGGGAACCACTGAGGAATTTAAGTAGAGAAACCATTGGATGAGTTTTGCATTCTGGAAGCCCCGCAGCCCCATGATTGTGGTGCTGTGTGAGGAAGGCGTCTATTGGCAGAATATTCACACCATTGAAGTTAGGGACAAGAGCTGCCCTGGGTTCAGCCCACCCGCATCTCCAGCTCAGGAAGCAGATTCTAGCTGTTTTTGCTCTTTCTGGAAGATACCCAGCGTGTGGACTGAAAGCATCATGGATGTGAAGGTGATCTGGCTGCGACATCTGTCACCCCACTGGTCGCCAGGACTGGACTAAAAGCATCAGCTTCAGGAGCAGTGGGCTTA
Source organism: Hippopotamus amphibius kiboko (assembly GCF_030028045.1). Classification (NCBI taxonomy): domain Eukaryota; kingdom Metazoa; phylum Chordata; class Mammalia; order Artiodactyla; family Hippopotamidae; genus Hippopotamus; species Hippopotamus amphibius. The sequence continues at coordinate 95,805,576 of NC_080196.1, read as the reverse complement.
CGGAGAATAGCTTAATCAGCTCCCCGGAGAGCGTTCCTGAAAAACAGAATATTAGTGATGAGTTCTATGAACGGGTTCTGCACCTAATGGAATTAGTTCTCTGATCTGATTAGATTTAAAGGCTTTGATGACCCTGTTTCCAGCAAGAAGGGGCACTGGTAGTCCATAGCACACAATGGCAAAGCTGTTACTCAAATTATCACTCGTACGTACCTGTAGTCAAGCGCCAATAGGAGGCAAGGCTCTAAATGACCAGGGGATTCCTGGCACAGGATGTTTTAGTCAAAATAAGCAGTACACTGGGTTAGGCTGATCATTTCTAACTGCACTGCAGAACTTGGGGAAAAGAAAATGGTGAACTAAAGGCTTTAAATGCCCAGCTCAACCTGAACATAAGGAATCTGAAAGCTTCTGCTACTGCCCTGAAAGAAATGTTTCTCCTGCAGCTGAAAGGTTTTGAAACTGAGCAGGGCCCTGGGGCCCTGGGGCATGCAGGCCTTTTTTTGTCCCCCAGTTCCTGTAGGCAAGACTCCAGCCCCCTGACCTTCCCTGAGTTCCAAAGCTCAGATTCAAACCATTGCTAATCGAGGGAGGAACAGCCAAGAAACCCCCAGAGGCAAGATTAAAGGGCCCAGAGAAACTCATCAAGATTAGGAAACCCACCACCGGAGAGGAGGTTAAAGGCGTGCAGTCCCTACACACACCCTATTCTTATAAGAGACCCCACCCTTGAAGCATTGTTATAAAACCCTTCATCACGTCCTCTGGGGTTGGGACACCTAGGTTTTGGGGGCAGAAGCCCTCTATGTCCCCCTTTGCCTGGAAAAGTAATAAAGCTATCCTTTCCTTCTTCACCCAAAACTCTGTCTCTGAGATTTAATTTGGCACTGGTGTACAGAGAGGCTGAGTTTTTGGCATCCGTTTTATTTGAAAAAAAACAGTCTAATCTTGCAGGTGATTGAATTGCAAAGTAAACTGAAATTCCAACCTGCAGTCAGGGTCTCTTTTGTTAAAGTTAGGGCATTGATTGGGAGGGGATGGGGTCATGAAAATTGGAATGGGGACTTAATGGGATGGAGACATTCTGATGAAGCTAGGGACTTTTTTTTTTTTAGGGACTTTAAAAAAAATTTATTTTACTTATTTATTTTCTTTGGTTGTGTTGGGTCTTAGTTGTGGCATCTGGGATCTTTGTTGAGGCATGTGCGATCTTTTGTTGTGGTGTGCGGGCTTCTCTCTAGTTGCAGCGCGCGGGTTTTCTCTCTCTAGTTGTGGCATGTAGGCTCCAGGGCACGTGGGCTCTGTAGTTTGCGGCACATGAGCTCTCTTGTTGAGGCGCGGGAGCTTAGTTGCCCAGCAGCATGTGGGATCTCAGTTCCCTGGCCAGGGATCGAACCCCTGTCCCCTGCATTGGAAAGCAGATTCTTTACCACTGGACCACCAGGGAAGTCCCAAAGCTAGGGATTTTGAACTCTTAATTTCTGCCAAGCTTTCCAAGGCAGTAGAAGTGGTCCTTCCACCCCTGCTGAGGAGGTTCGTCATCCCTTGCCTGGAGAACTTATAGTGGCCTCCCTTGAGGAAGTTGCCTTGAAGGCATTGCTCATCCTCAGGATCTAATTGTACCACCTCTTTTGCTTCTAGACCTATAACCAGACTCAAATTCCAGGTGTCCTCGAAGGTACAAAGCATGGCCCATAAGGAAGTATAACACACACCAAAAGAATCTGATAATTTTGTCCAACTATATCGATGGAAACCTGGGGAGTACATGTGGGAAAACATCATAAGGGTGCAGGATCAAGGAGGAAGGAATATATAATCAAATGTATTGCTAGGAGCTCACTAAGCAGAGAATCCAAAGTCAATGTTTAAGCTCAGGAGGCCAGGAATGGCTCCAACCGTTTGCTAGGCTGGTTGCCTGAAACGTGGACTCCAAGTTGACCTACTCTAAATGAAGTTCAAATGGTAGAACGTCTTGGTATCCTACAAAGGAAGGTACCTAAAAGCTTAGGGAGATTGGAACGCTAGAGTGGATTTATCATGTAAGATCTGTTTACCTACTCTGGGAGGGTCCAGAGGACATGATCTTCACTGCAGCATTGAGAGATGAATCCTGGGGCAAGTCCCCCACCCCCAGCATCCCTATCAGAATGGGCATGACAGGAGACAAGGTGTCAGGAGCCAGGTGTGGGCACTGAACTGCTACAGGCGAGATGGGCATGGTCACTAGAAGAGACAACAGAGCCAAAGCAGTAATCAGAACAGTCTGATTCAGATAGAGCTATGATGTTGGCTAGTTGATTGGGGTGTCCCCAGAAGAGAAATAGATGGGCAGTCTGCTAAATTCTTACTTGATCTGTGTAAGTGGAAGTCTGAGTTGAATCACCAAAACTCATAGCCACTCAATTCCCAAATCTGAACCAGTTCATAGACCCAGAGGAGGGACTGGCCACATTGCCTGAATGTACACCACCCGTCTTCCTCCAAGCCCTCTCCAAAGGGACTTTTGGCCATTTAGCAGAGTGACTGTGCATTGAGGAAGGAGAAATAATCAGACTTTTAGGGTATTACTGGACACTGGCTTTGAACTGATGTTAATTCCTGAAGACCTAAAATAACATTGCAAAATAACACTATGAAATTTTGGAAAATTTGTATCTATTGCTCTGAGGTTGACAACTGCCCAATACTTGAAAGGTTTTTCTGAGGAAGTCAGTGGTGATATTAACAAATGTGAATTTGGGGATATGGTATAATGAAATGTGTCAACACTTGGAAGATCTGTATAGTTTAGAGAATCGATATCTCTAATGATCAATGCACGATGTTACATATTCATGCATGGGTAGAAGATCTGTTCAAGATTTAAGACAGAACAGTGGAGTTTGATGTAACAGAGTATGAAAGGGCATTACTATGGTTTCAGAATCTACAGAGCACCTAACCTCTAAGATACTACCACTTGTCGAGTTTTGGGGTAGTATCAAAAAAGAAGGTAATTTGAAAAGGCTGTTAAATATGCTTCCCTTTTTAATGACATATCTATGTGAGGCTAGATTTTCTCCAAATTTTCAACTGAAGCAACATACAGCAACAAATTGAAATCAGAAGCAGACATGAGAATCCAGCTGTCTCCTCTTAAGTCAGATATTAAAGAGATTTGAAAAAATGTAAAATAATACCTCTCTTCTTATTACTTTTCTTGTTTTGGATGTTATTTTTTCATGTAAAAAATTGGCTCAGGTTTAAGGATGTAATGGGCTTGTTTTTTTTAATGAATAAAGATTTTTTAAATGTCTCACTTTAAATCTCTAATATGGTAAGTCTTACAGGTTATAATAAACATGATGGAAAGCCTTTTGGGGTCCTTGATAATCTTTGAGTGTATAAAAGGATTCTGCAGAAAACATGAGGACTTTTGCTCTAATTCTTGATCAGCTGCACTAAGTACATAAAATAAACAAAGAAGACCAAGGCTGGGATAACACCTGAATTTAGAGCGTCTCCTTTCTGATTCCAAGTATGTCCCTGTATTAGTTTGATTGTGCTGCTGTGATATTGTGATTTATAATAAATATATATTTGGTCTTTGTCCCAGTTTAGGCATGGAGTACCTAAAACTATTGGAATTTCCTAGGTGATGAGAGCAAGAAAGATGTCTTGTGTTTTGTTAATGAGGTGACTTTCAGAAAGTACCTGGGTCACCTCACGATGGGAGCTGCTTGCCAGGAGAACTAACCATGTGATTGGAGGTTTGGAAGTTTCAGTCCCGCCCTTGACCTCCCGGGAGTAGAAAGGAACTAGAGAATGAATTAATAGCCAATAACCAATGATTTAATTAATTATGGCTATGTAATGATGTCTCCATAAAAACCTAAAAGGACAGGCTTTGGAGAGATTCCTGGTTGGTGAACATGTGGAGATTTGGAGAGAATGGTGCTCGGAGAAGGCATGGAAGCCCTGTGTCCCTTTCTACATATCTTGCCCCATGCATCTTTTCCATCCGGCTCTTCCTGATTTATAACCTTTCATGATAAACCAGGAATCTAGCAAGTAAGATATTTCTCTGAGTTCTGTGAGCTGCTCTAGCAAATTAATGGAACCCAAGTTAGGAGTCATTGGAATGTCCAATCTATAGCCCTGCAGTCAAAGGCGCAGGTGACAACTTGGACTTGCCACTGGCATCTGAATTGGTGGGGGTGGGGTGGGGGGGTGGTTTGCAGTTTTGTGAGACTGAGCCCCTAACCTTTGGGGTCTGATACCATCTCCAGGGAGAGTGTGTCAGAGTTGCGTTGTATTGTAGGTCACCCAGCTGGTGTCAGAGTATTGCTTGGTGATATGGGGGGGAAATACCCACACCTGTTGGAACTGGTGACCAGAACCCTTAGTTGCCCCAACAAAATACCAAACTGGTGATGGAGGTACTGCTAACCATTGAAGAAAGGTTTTCCTCTAAGGCAGTGAGTGGTTCTGAAGCTGGGCTGTGTGTCAGAGACTCCTAAGAAGATTTTTTTTTAAAACCAATATCCCGCTCCTCCCCCACATCCCCCTCCCTTCCTCCCCCCTCCTGATTTGATTTGTCTGGGATGAGGTTGGACAGTGGTTTGTGTTAAGAGTCCTCCACTGATTCTAACCTGCAGCCAGCGCTGAGAATTCCTGCTCTAAATTGTGAACGGCCATCAGTGGCAGGGACCCACCTGGTCGGCACCTGGTTGGTGCGGGTGCCAGACTAAACAGGAAGTCAGGTGGATGAACATCACGGGTGGCTAATAACCACATTCCCAACCTGACAAAGGTTGGAGGAGGGGGATGGATGAAGGGCAACTCCTGCCTAAACAGCCCCAAAGGATTCATCCAAAGAGACTTGCTCCCGTCAACGGGAGAAGGAGGACACTCTGTGGCAGCTAGCGGGTGACTAGAGAAGATGGCTCAAACAGGACTTGCCTACAAGTATCAGAGTCACAAAATAACAGTGCTTAGGAAAAAGTAAAATGTATTTCTCCCTCACACTCACAGAGTCCAGAGGTAGGCAATCCAGGGCTGGTAGGAGAGGGCCACCTGGTTGGGCCCCCTGACTTTTCTGCTTTCCTGCTCCTCTGTGTCTGCTGTCCATTCCACAGGTCACCATATGGCTGCTGGAGCTCCGCCCAGCAAGTCCACATTCCAGCCACAAGAAGGAGGAATGGGGGAGGAATGAGAAGCAAAGGGCTGGCATCAGCTCCCCGAAGCTTCCTTGAAGCTGCCGCACGAACTTCTGATTACATAGTGTTGGTTAGAACTTGGCCATGTGGCCACGTTACATCCTGGGAGGCTGGGAAGTTTAGTCTTCATTTCTAAAGTCCTGGGCCACCCATATTTGTGGGTTCTGTGGAAATGGGGTAAAGAGATATTGAGGGATAACTAGCAGTGTTTGCCAAAGGAAGCTTTTGTGAAACCATGCCTGGGGCTCTGAATTTAAGCTTAAGTCCCCTTTTGGGAAGAAATGGGAAGTTTTTCCCCATCATCGTCACAAAGCTTTACTCTGTCCCTCCTCTTTTTCTGTATTGGTAACTGTTTGCTGGTCCTGACAGTCATTTCTTCCAAAGAGCTTGCAGGGGCTGCTTTCATGGCTATTTGATTCCCTTAGAACCTAAAGCCAACAGGATTCAGAGTCATTTACAATTCTCTAATTTTGCATCATAATTTAAAATAGTTCAATAGCATTGGAAATATATTTTGAAGTAAAACAAATTCATCATTCTTTTAAATGTATCTAAAGTAATTTAAATGTGATAGCAATTTAATACCCTCTACCATTCCTTTAGAAAATATTCAACAAGCCCTTATTTCACAGAAGGTAATCCTACGTTATACTTTTTCTCCTTAAACTCGTATTTCCCTTCAAACTTCTGCTACTTAACTTTTTCCAAATGTAACATATTTTTATACTTAAAAGTCTTTATTTACCACTCTGTCAAACACATCTGCATCAAAAATGTGTCTAATATTGAAGTTTATTTTAATTTCCTGTTGCCAGAATGCTCTAATCTTTTAATAAAATTATTCTGGAGTTAGTATTACAGTTATTATTAACGCACAACTAAGCAAAAACAATATAAATGCAGCACAAATATTGATAATTATTAAACATAAAAAGTGCAAAACAAAATCCACGGAGAGATCATCTCTAATGAAATAGCTAGAAGTTTTCTTCCTCCTAATTTTCTAGTGTCCACAAGGAAATAATGCTTATTAATTTAATAGGTAAGTATCTAGCATCGATTCAATTCCTGCTTTTTGTTTTACAGTCGAATGCGCTGAGAAATCTTAGTCACATAAATACTAGGTGGGAATGGAAGTTTTGTTAAAGCAGCAGCCCCCAATTCTCTGAAATCCTTTGAAGTTATGTGGGGATCTATCATCAAAAATTATGTCTAATGATCTCTCAGCTGACAATTCGATTAGGTCTTCTTCAGTGGTGATGAAAGCACAGAATTAGAAACCACCTGATGTGTAAAAGGGTTTCTTACCCAGTCATTAGAGTCATTCATTTTTCTAGTTTCTGGGAAATATACCAAAAAGGCTTTACCAAGTCTTATGGAACAACTCTCAGTAATTATACCTGTTACTCTGCCACTTAGGTACCTTGTTTATTCTCACAACAAGTTGAGAAAATGGAAATATTGTGAATTTCAATACCCCTTTGCCAATATAATCTTGTTGATTTAAAAAATACTCTAAGTATCGTTTCACCAAGACCCTGGAGCTCAAAATAAATAAATAAATAATCCACCAAGCAAGCTAATAAACCCTACTTTTATTGTAAAATCCCATCAGCCAAACCAAACCAACTTTCAGAAGAAAAAAAGTCTGATTTTATTTCTCAATTCAAATAAGTGTCCCCACAACAACCATCTCTCTCTTGGATTTTTAACTCTAAAAAGAAAGACAAGGTGCAAAGTCTTTCTGTGAGCCTTCAATACTTATTTCTGACACTCCCTTTGCTTTTTCTCATACAAGAGTCTCTCTCAGGAGCACTGCGTTCTCCATCTTCCTCTTTGTTTCCTGCTCTGCGGGTTTTCGCCCCTTGGGGCTCTGCACCGAGGTAAGATTTGATGTGGTTGAAGGGTTCAGCTTCCTTTTGTGAATTGTCAGAAGTGGAGTTGGGAAACGATTGCCAGTAGACCAGCTCAGGCTTGGGAGAGAAGGGTCCACAAGAATGTAGAGGATTTGGAAAATGTTCATGCACCTTGGTAAACTTGTAGAGTGAACCCAACACTTCTTGGTTCAAATATGGAAAGGTAGACAAGTTTCCTTGTTTTCAATTTGCCTGGGGTTATATGGGGACACAAAGGAGAGGCCTCAAAAATCAGGGAAGACTGCCTAGAGGAGGCAACTACTGAGCCAAATCTGGGAATGTCAGTTTTTAATAAGCTCACAGATGATTCTTACCTGAATTCTGAGATCAACTGCTATTAGAATTTGAAAACTACTAAATAAAATTTGAGAACTACTGCTATCGGATACAAGACCTTGAAATCAAGAGAGAACTCAGTTCTGCTGATGCTTAAAGAAGCATCCCTATTTCAGGTGGCCCTGACTGGGGTACCTGCAAGTGACTTTCAGCCTGACTTGAAAGCAGAGGTCAGTGCAATTCAATTTTAATGTTTCTTTCCCTCTGATTTAAGCAAAGAAGATACCAGCCTTGACGGTGGGTTCCCACCATCACACAATCCCTGGGTGCTGTGAGTGACAGAAGCGTTTATAATCCTCACACCTGGCTACCTGCTGCTTATAGTGACGAGTGGGCTGATCACCTGCAATTCTTGTCTGTCTTCCTGAACCAATTCCAAAAACCTGGGATCTCTGAAAACTCGAAGGCAAAATCCCAGCCCCAGAGAAGGCTGTGAAAATGCCAGACTATTTACTTGCTGTTCTTCTCCATGGTTCCCTGCTCCTGCCCACCCGGCTGCCTTTTCAATGTGTCCTAACTAGACGCCTTGGAAATGGGGCCTCGGCTTCTCCCGGAAGATAGCTTCAAAGCCCCAGCCCTAGACATCACACGTTTCCTCAATTAAAAGCTGTCCTCAAGAGTACCTTGCCAGAACCCCTAAGATAACGAGGCCTTTCTTCGTTTCAGCTCACACCCTCTCCTACAGGAGGAGATAAGGAGATGTGTTACTTGAGCCATATTTTTGGAAATTGCTAGTTAGTTGCAAAATGTTTCCTGAGGTAGAAAAAAAAAGCACCAAGGACTGTAATTATTGGATTGTTTCACTTTTGAGGCCAAGAAGCAGATGCTCCACTTTCAAGACTTGGACAAGTCTTGTCACAAGTTAACTCCTCTGCTTGCCACCCGAGCGTCCCGGTTCACTGGCTTCCTTGAAGAGGCCCGCTTAGGAGATCAGTTGAACCACTGCCGAGGATTTGGTTTGCAAGGCTCTTAAAAAAGCTGCCCCATACTGTAATCTGGTGCTAATCAGATTTCAGTGTGATCTTGCCAGGAAAAATCGATATGTATAATGCTAGACTAGAAAGGTTTAGGACCAAATTCCAAAGACGAAATTCATTCTCCAAATTATATGCCTTAAAAAAAAAAAAGAAAGAAAGAAAACTTAGTTTGAGTAAAATAGAGAAATTATTTCATGTCTCTGCTTTCCTGCTCTGCTATGTTTTATCCCAGAACTGGAAAACGACTTTCCTGAAATGAAAGCTAGTCCTCGTGTTGCGGGAGATATAGGTAGTAGTGTGTTAAAACATCCAGCATAGCTGGAAGTGATTAATTAAAAATAATTCATTGAATATATTTTCTTCCTTCCTTTAAAATTCATGTAGTTGAGTGCCCAATATGTGCTTGTCTCCAGGAATTAATTTTAAAAGGACCCATTTTGTTGCTGTCCACTTGGAATTTAATATCTATGGGGGTGGCCTAATGTTAAACAGTTCATGAAATGTGGTATCTTAGATTGTTTCTGCTGCTATGAGAAATATATCATAGATTGGATGGCTTAAACAATAAAATTTATTTCTTATAGTGCTGGAGGTTAGGAAGTCCAAGATCAAGGTGTTGGCAGATCCCGTGTCTGGTAAGACTCACTTCTTGGTTTGCAGATGGTCATCTCACATGGTGGAGAGCAGAGAAAGAGGAAGCAACCTCTCTTGTGTCTCTTCTTGTAAGAGCACTATTTCCATCCATGAGGGTCCACTCTCATTGCCTAATTATCTCTCAAAGAACCCACCTCCAGATACCGTGACATTGGGGATTACGTTTCATGTATGAGTTTTGGGGGGACACAAACATTCAGTCCACCGTATGCGGTATATGCCGCTGGGGTGGGGGAGAGGTGCAGGGGACCGTGATTGTCTGGGTGTGGGTAGCTCTCAGGGAAGACTTCCTGGAAGATGTGATGCTTAATTTGAAACCTGGAACTTTAGCAAGCATTAGCCAGGCAGATGCACCAGAGGTCAACGGCAGAGGGGAAGGTGGGGCATTTGATGACGGAGAATGCCCCAGGCAGGAAGGACCACACCACGGAGTGTGCAAGATCTAAAGGTGAGAGAATGCATATTTGGAGAGCTGAAATAAAAATGGAAATTGTAATCATTCATTCATTCATTCATTTAAAGATATATTTTAGGGACTTCCCTGGTGGTAGAGTGGCTAAGAATCTGCCTGCCGATGCAGGGAATATGGGTTCGATCCCTGGTCTGGGAAGATCCCACATGCCATGGAGCAACTAAGCCCATGTGCTACAACTACTGAGCCTGAGCTCTAGAGCCTACAAGCCACAACTACTGAGCCAGTGTGCCGCAACTACAGAACCCCACATGCCTAGAGCCCACACACCACAACGAAGAGTAGCCCCTGCTTGCCACAACTAGAGAAAGCCTGTGCGCAGCAACAAAGACCCAACACAGCCTCAAAATTAAATAAATTAAAAAAAAGATATATTTTAGTGCTTATTACATGCAGACCTGGTGCTAAACTAGAGAATAAACCCATGAACAAGGCAGAATTGTTGTAATTATTATTAATAATAACCAATTATACTTATGACTGCATTTCTTGAACACTTGCTGTGTGCCAGGCACTTGAACTACTTCACCAGCATTGTCTCATTTCATTCTACAACACATATGAAATGGGTACATTCTTTTAGCATCACTGTACAGATGAGTAAACTGAGGCACAGTTGACCTCAGTGACTTGCCCAAGGTCACCTTGCTGGTGGGTTGAAGAGCCTGAACTCAGGCTGTCAGGATCTAGAACTTCCTCTTGGTTCATAATCCTGACTGGATTATGTGCAAAGGGATTCACTGTGAGAAGCAGAATGACCAACTCTCTTGGTTTGCATGGGACCTGGGGGTTTTCTGAGATGTGGGACTTTAAGTGTTAAAACTGGGAGAGTGATGAGTAAGCTTGTAAGTTTGGTTATCACAGCTGAATATCAAGTAGGGCCACAACTTGTAGGACCTAATAAAACATGCTAAAGATTTTATACCAAAGGCAATCCTCGTGTAAGAAGATTATACTCTGATAGTTCCAAATCTCAATTGCACAAAATGAGCTTTAGCTCCCCATCAAGTGACCCCCAGTCATTCCTTGGAATTATAACGTTGTGGGCACTATAAGTTTACTAGCTGCAGCAAGTAAATTGTTCATCTATAGTGTTCATATTTTTCATCTGCTCTTTCCAGTGTAGAAAGCTGACTCCCTGTGTATCACCAATACAAACTCTTGATAAGACAAAGCTGAGTTTATTGCTAACAGAGGTAAGGAGAACACTGCCTCAAGAAGCTTTGCTAGCATCTCAGAGGGTGAAGACAAGTCAGAATTGTATTGAGAACTGAAAGTTTGGTTTAAGGTGGGTCTTTCAAATTGGGGGCTCAATTAGCATCGGGTAATGGTCACAATACAACAGTCCAGGATCTGGTGGAAACATCAAGGTGAGGATTTTGAAGCGTGGGAGTCAAAGAATCTTTGGATGAGAACAGTCAGTTGACACTTTCCATTGAAGAGTTAAAGGGTCCTTCAGGACCTGTTTGGGAAGTTTCTATAATGAACAAGCAAACCATTTGCCCACAGTTAGAATGCTGGGAAGTTAAAGCCCTGGTAATGAAGGCAGAGAGCTAGAAAGTCATGTGAATGTAGACGGTGAAGGGTGGTTTCCATCCTGTGTCTAGGCTGACATGGGGTGGCCGGTTCTGGTTCTCATGAGCATGCATTTGTCTATCACTGCTTCCGACCACATACTTGGAGAATCTTCACCATGGACAGTTCCCTCAGGAGGACCCCAAGACCATCTCATATGCTGGATGAAGGTGCTCCAAAAGGCTTCAAATGCTCAGCCCCCCACAGGTGATATAGCAAGGACATTTCCCGCAAATCTCACCACGTTCTGTCACCAGAGCCTGGAAGCAGCTCTACCTGTACTCAGAGTCTCAAGACTCTCTTTGTAGCCATTTCATCAGTTTCTGCTTTTCAAATGCTCCCTAGAGGGCTCAAAACCAGCCCAAGAAACCCAGTGGAGTACAAACAACATCATGCCCTCAAGCTTCTCTTTCTCCCCTTCTCAGATCCTCCCTGCTTCAAAACTGCTCTCACTTCTCCCAGGTGCAACAAATGCAAGACTGCTCTGCATGTGACTGCACATCTACTGATCCACTGATACTGGTGTGTTTGTGTTGTGTGTTGCTGCGTAGGTGGGAGGTTGACTATCGTCTACACTAGCAAGTACCCACCCAATGCACCCTGTGGTACTCATATTCATACCCACTCAGAAAACCTCCCACTTCTCTCTAATTCTATCAACCCTTTCAGTCCTTACCACTCTCTTCTTTCATGAGATGATCAATGTTAATTCCAGTCTCTGTTAATCTTGCTCCAACTGCCTATCTATTTTTCTAGCTTTATTCCTTTTTTATAATCCCTTTTGGCATTTCCTTACGTTCAGTTTGGTTTCCAATCATCTTCTGTCTTAAATTGTTCTCCCACCATGTTATTATACAGTTTTTCAAACATATAGAAAGGTAAAAAGCATTACACAGGGAACATCCACATACCCATCACTTAGAAACAGAGGTCAGCAAACTTTTCCAGTAAAGGATTGGATGGTAAATATTGTCGGCTTTGCAGGACATATGGTCTCTGACAACTACTCAGCTCTGCTGGAGTGGTGCAAAGGCAGCCGCAGACAGTATGTAAACGAAAATGAGTGGGCATGGCTGCGTTCCAATAAAACTTTATTTGCAAAACAAGCATGTCCTGATCCCTGACCTAGAATCTGCTATAAATATTTTCCTACACTTGCTTTATCACATGTGTAACTGTCCCTCTATCCACCTCATTTCTGATGCATTTCAAATTGTTTCCAGCATCAGCACACATCACCCCAAAACACTTCATCTATCACTTTCATATGTATTGTATCACACATATCATCTTTTTCTCCAAAAGACTGTCATACCTTTAATGACAAAAATTCACTAATTCAACAAATATTTACCTATCTATTGTTTTCCAAGCACAGCTCTAAATAAGATTCAAAAAGAATCCTATTGTCTAAAAAGAAAACTGTTATGCAAATAAACAAATACAAGGCAGCTGATAATAGAAATGGGAATAGAGAATTGTTGACTTAAGGGGAAAGGACTTAAACGCTACCCTGGGGGAATTGGAAGAGACCAGTCAAGAAGTTCAAGGTGGGATTAAAAAGTGATCTGGGCTTTCATAACATTGTTTATATTGCTCTTGTGTTTTGCTCCATCTGAAATTTGAGATTTGTTCTGTTTTAAGACCCCCTCCCACCCCAGAGGTCACTGTTGGGGATAATAATCACCTTCCACTCCTTATTAATCCACCCTGATGTGTCTCCACCAGAATATTCTGGCCTATGACTCCACTTCTTACTCAAAGCCTGTGGTTCCCAAACTTGAGCACACGTCGGAATCACCAGAGGGTTTTAAAAATACCAATCACTAAGCCCAAAACCAGATATTTTGAATCGGTAGGTCTGAAGTGGAGCCCCAGAATCTGCGTTTCTCACAAGTTCTCAGCTGCTGCTGCTCCAGGGACCACACTTTGAGAACCACTGCACTAGGTAACGTAGTTCATCCTCACTTTATTCTTATCATCATTACATTTATGGCATCTTTTATGAGATGTTTTCCAGAAAGTTTGTACCAGCTTACATCCCTATTGTGAATAAACCAATATTTTGATACTTATCATTGAATATTAACATAAAATACTTTCTGATTCTGTAGATGGAAATGATATCATGGTCTTTTAATTGATAGCTTTTCCAATTACTCATGAACTCAAAGCTTTCATGAGTAAGCTGTACCTTCCTCTCAATTTTCTCTAAAAAAAAAAAAAAGTATTTAAAAAAAAGAAAAAAAAAAAGGTTGTTGACTTCCTTGAATGTATTCCATTCAAGGCAACACAGGAAGTGATGATCTGATGTACCCTGTCAGCTCCAAACATGTAATGGTTATAAATAAAATATCAAATGTAAAGCCAAAGTCATCTATGAGGGCTCAGAACAAGATAAATTCTGTGTGGATCAAAAAAGAAGAAAAACGTTAAGTGATGAGAAGGGCTCTGCTCTGGGTTCTAGAGGAAGGTCGAAATAATAGGAAGTTTGACTTCTGAGGGCTAGTGGAGATGTGAGGGGTTCCAAATGAGGTGTGGGCTGAGACAATCTTGTTTATTGAAGCAAGTTAGGACCAAATCATCCCAAGAAATATCATCAAGCCTAAGCCGGACTCTGACCCTGGTGTCTGGGTGACAGCAACGTAGAAGAAGAGTGACGGCACAAAAGAAAAACGTAAATATACCTCTTACTCAGTCATTAAAAAAATGAAATAATGTCATTTGCAACAACACGGATGGACCTAAAGATTGTCATACCAAGTAAAGAAGTCAGACAAAGACAAATATATACGATATCACTTATACGTGGATTCTTATATACTCCAGAATAAGATAAATATGAGGACACAACTAAAACATAGTGTAAATAAAATGGAGTAATGGAGAGGGAGTGGTGGGGGGCTGGAAAAGGATAATTTGGTGAGGGTGGCAAGGAAGGCTTAATTGAGGAAATGGCATTTGTGTTGAGATTTAACTCATGAAAAGGAGACAGTTATATCTCTATTTGGAAGTACTTCATTGCAAACAGAAAAGACAGTTGGACAGGTGGACAACCAAAGGGGAAAGGGACAGGGGAGGGATAAATTAGGAGTTTGGGATGAACAGATACACACTACTGTATACAAAATAGATAAACAACAAGGACCTGCTGTATAGCACAGGGAGCTATATTCAATATCTTGTAATAACCTATTATGGAAAAGAACCTGAAAAAGAATATATGTTATATATTGTATAACTGAATCACTTTGCTGTACACCTGAAACTAACACAAGTTATAAATCAACTATGTTTCAATTTTTTAATTTTTTAAAATGTTACAAAAACAAAAACAGCCACTCTTGCCTGAGAGTATCTAGCTCTTTCATAGCCTCATGCTTCCCCTTTTGCTGTGCCATTTGCCTGGTAACTCCCCTTTGGTCTTGGTACTTATCCTTTAAGCACATCTCTTCTTCTCAGAGCTTTCCAACCTGATCAGGTGCTCTTCTAAGTGCTTCCTTGGAAATCTGCACATACTTTCTGATTTACCTGTTGCTCAAACTCATTCCTCTCCACCACTCCACTCCAGCTTCTTAAGAGCAGGAATCAGACACCACTAGTGCCTACGACAGTGCCTGGCACACGGTGAAAGGTCCAACAAATGCATCCGTTACTCCCTTCTCTCCCACCCTCTGCCTGAAGCACTTCTGCATGGGCACACACTGGGATTCTCATTTCTGGTCCCTTCTATCCTGTTCAGACCCATTGCCTCCTATCCCCTGGGGTGGCTTCTGATCTTCTCATCACACACTGCATAACCTCAAGCCTGAGGTTCAGAGAAGGCCAAAAAGGATTTAGTCAGATGAAATGGGTCAGAATGACTTGGCTTTTGTTATTTTCTATTAGCCAGACAGGCCGTCATTGCCAGTAAGCTGGGTTGACCTTTTGGGAATGGGGCACTGGGGTAAGAATTTTCCAACCAGCCTAGTGGCTGGTCCACCCCCCTGGCTTTCTGAGAGATGGCTGGTGAATTTGCCAGTGGATAAGAACAAACACTTTGCTATCTAGAGCAGGATAGATAGAGGGGAAGTCTTAAGAGAGGGGCTAATCTGTAGACATTTAAGCCAATATGTTTTTTTTTCCCTCAAGTCCCCTCTGCACCAATCTGCAAGCCATTGATCCTGTATAATATGTCCCCATTACCCCTTTCCACAGATACATTACTCAGGCTGCAAAACTAAAACACATAAATTATTCAGCATAGTTATATGATATTGGGTTAATTAGATAAAGCTTTCTCATGAAAACATTCAGTAAATAAGCCAGAATTCTTTCTGTTATTATTTATTGAATGTGTAAAACACAAGTCTTCTTTCAGCCTTGTAAGTTTGGACAGAGAAAGAACATGCCAGGGCCATTTGATTTAGAAATCCAGACCCTGGGGTCATTTTGACCATGCGTATAAGCAATCCTACAATAATAAAACAGTCGGGCATTCAAGGGGAGAAAGCACATTGCAATGTGGAATAGTTTCCATTGCAAGTTGCCAATTTGAAATGATCTTTCTCTGACACGATTTAATTTGAAAACTACTGAGGTCATTTCCTTTTAACTCAGTTCTACACAAGCAAAACTGCATTTACCAGTTAATCCAATTAAACAAATGGCTGAATTGATTTTTTTTAAAGAGTGAAATTGTCCAATTATTTTCAATTAACTGGTCTATTTTTTTCAAAGTGGCACGTAGGTATAGCCCCATGCTAATGCTCCTTGTGGATGGATATGCAGGGCATTCGACAGAGTCTCCAGCAAATTCTTTCTGCATCCTCCTCAGGGCCCTGGACACTATGCAGGATACAGAGATACAGGATGTATAGTATTGTGCTGGGACTGAGCTTGTGATCGTCTTGGGAAGGCAAGCCACCAAATGATAACTAAAGTGCAAGACAGGAGAGGGAGAAGGACAGGCGATTTATAATTTAGAAAGTTCTAGAAGAAGCCTAGTCTCTGAGAAGAACTTTATGGAGAAACTAAGACTGAAGATAAAGTTTGGCTGGGCAGGGGAAAGTATGGACAGAGAGAAAAGTGAGGGCATTGCCAGGGGTTGGGGCTACAGGCTGGGCCAGTATTGGGCCAAGTTGTGGAGAAATAGGATAAATGGAAAGACATTTAAGAAAAATGAAGGTAAAGCCTGAAGGGCTTAAATGACCAAACTGGGCTTCCATATGGATAAGATATAGGCTAAATGCCATCAGAGGGCACAGAGTGAAGATAAAGCCAGAGAACGCATATGTGATGCTGAGGCAGAGAGAGGTTTGTGGTGAGACCACCCAGGTTCCCTACCTGGTGAATGTAGCTCCACTCTTGGTCTATCTCTTACCTTTCACAGGTCTTCTCATTCCAATCAAAACTTTTCCTACATTAACCCTTTCTCAGCTAGACAATGAAGAGGAAGGATTTTACTTCTGTCTCCTGCCTTGTAATCGTCTTTCCTCATGAGATTTCCCTCTATACCTTACCAAGATGGAAATTAAAGAGAAAATTGGCAAACAAACAAACGAAAAAACCCAGACATCCAAAAACATAAGTTAAAAGACTAGCATAAAGAGTGATACTGATTCTTCATTTTCATCTATTTCACTTATACTCTTCCAATTCTCCTCAGGGTTGTTTATAATAATACTTGCTTTGTAGAGTCATGAGAATTAAGTGATAACATTTATTAAAATGGACTTAACATTAAATGAGGTACATACCAGGCATCCAGTAAGTTATTAACTGCCGTTTGTCATAGATAGGTTGGACCATGTATTAGCGTTTGCCAAGCTGCCATTTTTTAATAGCAGCTTCTGAAATGTCTATCCCATTCCTCCATACACTCATGTGTCTAATAATGAGCACAGGACTTGGGTCTAGCCAATTAGTATATTCTATCCTAAACGTGGTTTATGTTTCAAGGTTGGACATGATCCCAGCCAATTAACGATTCCCAATCCCAGGATTTGAATCGGCATCATCGAGAAAAAGTCTTGTTTTCCTCTGAAAATATGAACTGTAAGAATAAGTTAAATAGAGCTGCTATGGGCCTCCATATACAATATTATTCCGAGAATAAAGGTATTAAATGCAGAGAGAGAGAGACTGATTTAGAGGGAGAGAGATTTATGATACTGTTGGAGGTCCTTAAAAATTACAGAAACCCCCTGGACTTTACATGAGCCAATACATTTTCTCTTTGCCTAAACCAGTTAGAAATGCTTCCCTTGCAATTTAAAGAATACTGACCGTTGGGGAAAGACATTATGATGTCATTTGTAGAGAAAGAAACTGAAGTGTTGAGAGAGTAGACTTATTCAAAGCCAGATGGCTGGTTATTGGGACCGTTCAGGAGTGATGAGACCAACCACTTCAAAGTCTTAACATACAACGTGGGCTCCTGAGTCAGCCCTTTCCCTTGGGGTGTGACTGGCCATCCTTAGGCCTTTCCTCTCAGAGAGCTCCCTGCTGCCAAAACATCTCCAGCTGCAGGCAAGACAAGACAATGCCTTAAATCTTCACTTTCCCGTGCTTTCAATTTTCAGTTGTCCAGGAAGCACTCTCAGTGTGCCTCACATCCTCATACACTTTAATCGACTTCAGAAAGTCCAACCCTCCTATGCTATGCATCATCATAGATGAGTATCTCAGAATCCCGATTTTTAATAACCCCATAAATCTGACTCTACCTCCCAAATATACCTTATAGAACCCTAGATACTGTGTCTGTGATGCACACTTTGTCAGGTGGTCTAGGTGGTTTCAACTTGTCTGTGACTCCAAATCTCCAGTCTGGCCTTCTCCTCTGAGCTTCACCTGCCTACTCAACACCTCAGCTTGGATGTCCACCTGTCCCACTGTCTTTTCTGTTTGCAATGAAGTACTTCCAAATAGAGATATAACTGTCTCCTTTTCATGAGTTAAATCTCAACACAAATGCCATTTCCTCATTTAAGCCTTCCTTGCCACCCTCACCAAATTATCCTTTTCCAGCCCCCCACTACTCCCTCTCCATTACTCCATTTTATTTACACTATTTTTTAGTTGTGTCCTCATATTTATCTTATTCTGGAGTACATAAGATTTATTAATTTGTCTACAAGCTTATTATATGTTTCCCCCTTGTATCAGTTAGATATTGCTGTGTAACAAATCACTCTAGCACTCAATGGTTTACAACAGTACATGTTTATTATTATGTATTTCTTGTTGCTCAGAAGTCTATGTTTCAGTGGGGTCATTCTCCTGGTCTTGGCTGGGCTCACTCATGTATCAGCCTCTAGGGGTTGTCTGGGTCATCACTGGGGCACTCTGCTTCTCCTCTATGTCTTCTCTCATCCTCCAGCAGGCTAGCCCAGGCTTATTCACATGGCAGTGACAGAGTTCTGAGAGAGACCCTCAAAGGGCACAAGGCCTGTTGTGTCACTTCTGCCATGGCCTATTAGCCAAAACATGTCACAAAGCCAAACCCAGAGTCAGTGTGAGAAGGTACTGCCAAAAGGCATGTAGACAAGTAGTGTGGACAATTGAGGCCACAACCAATATACCTCACCCTTTATTAGAATCTAAGCTCTTTGAGGGCAAGTACCTTGTCTCCTTAGCTGTATCCTCAGCACTTAAAATAGCGCTTGGCACAAAATGTGTGTGTGTGTGTGTATAAAATAGTTCCGACTGACTGATTAGCCACTTGCTTGGAGTCCAGTGCTCTCTGCCCACTATGTATTGTCTATGAATGCATTCAGCATGGTTACTGCATATTTTTATACTAGGCATATAATATACTCAGTGTATGTCATCTTTATTTTTTTTTAATAGCAGCTATTCAGCTAAGAGGAAATTGATAGAGGTTTATCAGCTCCCCACCACAAAGGATTTGTACCTAACTAGAGAGAAGCATATGAGGGAGGATCATTTGGGGATGGAGGGTGAAGGGTGTGGAGAAGGTGGGGACAGTAGAGAACTTCTAGAATGGAGGTACCACAAGGACAGGGATGGTGCCCCATGATTCATGGCTCTGCCCGGTGCCAAGCCCACTGCCTTGCACATTGAGTGGCCAACAAACTCATATTAATTGGAGGAGTAAATGAAGAAATTGTCTGTTCATGTCTAGGAAGCCAAGGGAAATTACGGGATATAATACATATACTTCTGGGAAGTTATTCTGGGAAGGAAAGATGTAACATTGAAATACAGGGGTTCTGAACTCAGCCAAAGTGTGTGGAGCAAGAGACCTCATTTCCTGGAGATGTCTTGGAGGAGAAAGTGGAATTTCAGCAGCCTGAGAGAAAGGACAGGAGGGCAGGGTGACATTTGAGGCTTAGGGTGAGACCTAACAGAAGGCAGGGAGTTGATAACCTGAGGAAGAGAGGGGCTTGTACCGGTGTCTCAAGGAGAGCGGGGATAGACAGAGTCAGAGAAATTTGATTCAGATCCATGTCGTACCAACAAGGATCACATCAGTATGAGCTTTTCTTGTCCTCTCCCCTCAACCCTTCCAAAGATCTTATTGTCCTAAACCAGACTGAAACACTCTGAAATGAATTATTTAATGTGCTCTAATTTAAGATCTCTGCATGCAAATGCTAGTTCCAAGCTGGGTTAGGGCCACCCAAAATTTGGGGTGGGGCTGGGGAAATTTTGCACATCTTTGCCCTTCAAGTTGACCATATGTACTTAATCAGGTTGGGCTATAGCCTCAATGCCATCCCCCACATGCCCTGAGTGGGTCTGAAGCTCCTGTGAGTGCTTTCAAGCCCTAAGAGGCCTGTGGGTAGCATATGGGGGCCCATGAAGGTAAAACCAAGCTGGTTCTGGGATGGAGGAATATTATTCCCAGCCTCTGCCTCTTACATATTAAGCAATTAATATCTGTGCCATCCTGAGAGGACACAGGAAAGCACGCACATCTCCACACATGGGTAACGCACATCTCCACACATGTGTACCAGATGACTTGGATACAGAGCTGTCTCGGCTGGTCTTAGCTTCCCTTTAAAACACCAGTGAAAGCAAGCATGTGATGTGTTCTGAAACATTTGCCACGTTCTATACGGGTTTAATAGAGAAGACCCTCACTTTTCTTTACCACAGCACTAGACTTCCTTTCCTAAGGGTAGATCCAAAGGTTGGAAGGAAATAGAAAGAACACAGTATTAAACTTCTTTAGACTCAGTTTTTGTATCTGTAAAAATATGACGGTTAAACCCATTCTACAGGTTTGTTGTGAGGATTAGAAGTCACGTATGCCATGGTTTCCAAGCACACGGTAGGTATTCGGTAACTAGTGAATGTTCTTCCAGCTTCTGCTGCTGCTCTTATCATTGTCATGATCATCACACAGAGAAAGCTGACTTCAAGAAGCTGGGTGAATTTTTCATCAAGATGGAGCAAGAGAAACTCGCAGTAGACAACTGATGGAGCCACTTTGGGTGGCTGCCCTACTCAGAAGCCTGCTGAAGCCTATTCTTTGTAATAACAATATATCATACTTTGTATTCCTTCTCTGTTTCCAAGAGTATTTCCAGTCTTTTGTTGCATCAGTCAGAATAGGCTATATCATGTCGCAATAAGGAGATATGTCAAAAATCTCTGTGACTGAACTGAACAAAGGTTTATTTCTCATTCCCGTTATACTTCATGGGTTGGCTGGGCTCCTGGATCATCAGAGTTACTCAGGAATCTAGGATGATGGATCCAGGCTATGTCAGTTGTTGATCACTGTGCCAGAAGACATAAGAATCTCAATTTTCGGCACACTCTTATTTCCCACAGATACGTCCTATTATTTCTGCCACAAACTACCACTCCATTCAAACCAACTTGTTACCCTCTACTTGCTTACTTCTTTAACCAAGCTTTTGTAAACTTTTATCTTGTGGAATTTTGTAAGAGCAGAAAGATATAAAGTTATCAGAGACACTGGAAACTAGTGGATTATCTATTACTCTGGAATACACTACTTCAAATGTTTAAAACAATTTTTTTGTTTTACTCACAGGCGTCGGTTAGAAATTCAGGATGGATTTAGAGATTCATCTCTATCCCACATGACATCAGTTAGGGCTGGAGGAACCACTTCAAAAATGACTTCTTTCCTCAAGTGTCTGGAGCCTTAGTGCTCCTTGGCTTTTTTCTTTCTCCCTATATTATTTCGTATCCTCCAAGACCTCTCAATGGAGCTTGGCTTCGTGTAACATGGTGGCCTCTGAGTAGCTGAACTTGTAACATGACAGCTCAGGGCGCCAAGGATGAGTATTTCAATGACCTAACTTCAGAAGTTTCACCAAGTCATTTCCACTGCATTCACTTGGTCAAGTCAGTCACTAAAGGGGCCCAGATACAAAGGAAGGGGATTAGACACCTTATCTTGTTGGAAGATATCCCAGCTGCCATGTTACCAAAGGTTTAGAAATGCTGAATGGCTTGCCAAGGTTGAACATGTCCCTGGATTCCCATCCAGTTTCCTGCCATTGACCAAATTTCCTTTCTTTCTTACAAACTACAGCCTTTCTCTGGGCCCGAGATTCTCTGCTCATAAACATATGAACCTGGAAAGATGATCTCTAGGATTGTTTTCTCTCTAATGTATATTTAGCAAGTCCTATAATTTGCATCTCTCCTTCGAATTTTGCTCAAAATCCCGCCCCCTCCCCCAAAAGCTCTTCTGATGAATAAAACCTGGCTTTCATCACACACTCCCCATTAGTGAATTTCCTCAGCACACATGTGGGTAGCTTTTGCACTAAGATCAAATTCTGTACTTGTTTTAATATGTCACAAGTCCCAATTCCCAGCAACTTCATCCGACATTGATCTCTTCCTTCTAAAAATTCCTATTACATTTTTAGTTCAAACCACAGAATTTGGCATTTGAGAACATGGTGTCTTGCATTGCTTTTAAATCGTTTCATGTGTACAAGTTCTGTCTTGCCAACTAGACTTTAAACTTCATGGGCATTATTCATACTTCATACTTTTAAGAAGTATCACAGTAAGGGGTGCAAGAAATGTGTAGTAAATTCTTATTGATGATGATTGAGTTTCTTCTTAAATTCTTATACTTACACTTTACCATTGGGCTCATTGGCTCACTTTTTGGTTAGTTTATCAAGAGCAGAAGCTTTCTTTTATTTCACTGGTAACCCTCCAAAGAATTATATACTCAATGCCATATCATTCATGACACACAATAAATTTTTCTAAGTAGCTTCTTTCTTCTGATTTGCTAATCCAAGAGTTGTACCTATACCAAGGAACATTTTCTAAAACTTCCCCCTGATTCTTTACCTGTAGATGCTTCAGTTTTTTTTTAACAAAACAGCATCATTATCAAACCAAGAAATTAAATATTGATGCAGTAATATTATTTAATATACAGCCCGTAATCCAACTTACCTATTTTTTCAATATTTTTTTCTTTATAGAAGGTTTTGTTTTTTACCCAATCTAGAGTCATACACTGATTGCATTTAGTCATCATGTCTCTTTAAACTCCTATAGTCCTCATGAAATTGATATATTTGAAGATTCCAGGCCAAGTACTCTGTAAAATATCTCCAAACCTGAATGATTATTCACAGGTCATTTTGGACAGGAGAACTATGGGAGATGTTGTATAATTCCCATTGCCTCTTTAAGATGGCACATAATTCTTGTTTGTTTATCAGTGATGCTAAATTTGAATACTTCTCATGGTAGTATTACCAGATTTCTCCATTGTAAGGACACATCTTTCCTTTATAATTAAGTAAACTCTGGGGTGATATTTTGAGATTATCTACACAACCTATTCTCTCAAAACTTTCTAGTAGATGTTTTCAGCATCCACTGATGATCCTTGGCAATGTAAATTACTACATTGATGATGTTATATTTTTAGCTAGTATGTCAATCCCCTGTTTTTAGTTATCAAACCCATGGATTTTTTTCTTTATTCAAGGGATTATAACTCTTTTCACAATTGTTTTTTTGTTACTCAAATTGTTCCACATTTGGCCAGTGAGAGCTTCTTCAACCTGAGTCCTGGGCCTTTTGGACAGATCTCAACAGTCTTTGAAATATTCCTTGATTTCTAATGTAAGATTTCTAGGCTTACCTTGTACTTTTCCTGCCACAGACCTATGTTCAGCCATATTTCCACTGAGCCATTATTAGCTTTAGTAGAAAATGGTAATGAGAGACAAAAATCTGGCTTTTAGGTGTCCTCATTGCTATTGAGGTGTAGCTAATTTTATTTGAATTTTATAAAAGATAAATGTACTGAAGTGAAAATTGCTTTTTGAGGAAGGCTCATGTGTTATTGAGTTTTTGAAAGCTTTTCTGGTTTCCTTTAAATTTGAATGACTACAAGCTGGTTTGATATTCCTGGGTTAGTCTTGTCCTAAGAACTTTATATCATTGTTTTCTGGTATTAGCTGAACAAGTTTTAAGTCAGTCTGATAACTTCCTCTTGCTTTTCCTATCTGAATGACTGAAGAAATCATTCTTTACTCTTGATTTTTTAGTAATATAAATAGGACATATCTTAGTGATAAATGTTGCTTATTAGATTTTCTTGTAACATATCGTGCCCTTTCTGTTTTTTGTTGAGTTAATTTTCTTACATTGTATCTATGAATATATCTTCTTTTTCATTTGTTGGCTTTTATGCTTTAGAAGTACTAAATATATATATATATATAATTAATTTTGTAATCCGGTATGTTTAATCTTCCCATTTTTTCTCAGCCTGAGTTCACTGTGATAATCTGTTCTTTTTTTATGTTGTTGATAGATTTTTTCAGTGATATTCATTTTGTTTCCTGTTTCTTATACCTGTTATGATTATTTTGAACCTCAATTTGTTTCCTTATCTCTGTAATCTATCTTTTCATCTCATTTGGGTGTTTAACCTCTTAAGTTTGAGATCTTGTTTTGTTGAATTTGTGTTAAATGTTCTCAGTTGCTATGAAGACATTGTGAGTAGAGTCCTGAGTTTCTTGACTTCCTCTTCTTCTGGGTTGTCTTACCCATATTTTGCATCCTATGTTCTTTTTGTAATTTTTATGCTAGTTGCAGTGACATCATTGCCATGCTGTTTCTCTCTCTTCTGTTCATGCTTGGGTAGTTCCCTCTCAAACTTCCATTTACTCTGATCCTGTGCGAATGACTTCTTAACTCTGTTTCTTCTCTCTTTCATTGTTTCTTCTTCCTTCTAACGTAGAGGCTGAGGGCTGGGTATTTCTTACTTTTCCCACTTTTGTGTAGTGAAATAATGTGATGCAGTTTCAGTCATCGTAGCATGGAATTCTTTCATTCCCTGACACCCACCCCTGGTTATGAAATCAATTCATGCCCATTGTAGAAAATTTAGAAAACACACAGAAAACAAAGAGGAAGGAAGGAGAGAAGGAAAAAGGAAAGAAAGAAGGAAGGAAAGGATCACTCAATTCCAGATAACAAGTATTATAATTTTGACATGTTATAGCTTTTTCTACATATATATGTTTAAAATAAAAACTTGGATTATAGTGTGTTTAAAATTTTTACAGTTGTTTTTTAAAAAAATTAATTTATTTTACCAAGTCATTACTATTCTCCAAAATACAACTTAAAAACCACAAAATGTTCCATATATGGATTTCCCAGAATTTTGTCAATTATTACTGTTGTTAAGTGATAGCTATTTTTCAATTTTGTAAATGAAGGTGTAGTGAGCATTTTTATTCCTAAATCTTTGTCTTCAGTTGCTTTATTTCTGTAGGATGCAGCCTCAGTCTAGAAGAGAAAGTGTATGGAGATAGACCCATCTCTTGGCTTGGTCCTGATGGACAAGTATTTTCCAGTGAAGGTGAAAGTTGTCACGGTGGGGCAGGTGGAGATTCTGATGAGGAGGAGGGAATATGATAGGCTGATTTCAGCTTCCGGTGAGTTCAGGTCTTGGCACCACTTGGCTGAGCCAACGTCTTCTCTCTTCGAGACCCGCCTTCCAGAAACACTGGCTGGGGGGAGTTTCATTTCTGAAACTCCCTCTTCATGTATTTGCTTTTCCCTGCCTTTCATTCTAAGTTGTTCCTGAGCCCTGTCAGCATTTCTTTTTTTTCATTTCTCGAAGTTGCTTAGCCATTTCCCTTCTGAGGTTTTCTAAATCTAATTTATGTTTTTCTTTTGTTGCGTCTATTATTTTCTTAGTGTTTTTTAGCTTGTATTGAAATGTTAGGTTGTGGTTTTTCTCTGCTTCATGGCAGTATTTTTTTGGCTTGACTCCATTTTCTGTAGATTTGTAATTTTGAGTTATCCTTTTTTTTTTCTTCTGTGGTTGGCAAAACAAAGACCCCTCAAAACTGTCCACATCCTAATCCCTAGAATCTGTGTATATGTTATATTACATGGCAAAGGGGAATTAAGTTTGCAGATAGAATTACGTTTGCTTTTCAGCTGGCCTCAAAATAGGGAGATTATTCTCTATTATCTGGGTGGATCCAATGTAATCACAAGGGTCCTTTAAAGAAAATGAAGGAGGCAGAACAGGAGCCAGGATTAGAGAGAGATTTGAAGATGCTATATTGCTGGCTTTGAAGACAGAGGAAGGGGCCAGGAGCCAAGGAATGCAGGTGGCCTCTAGAAATTGGAAAATGCAAGGAAACAGATTCTTCCCTAGAGCCTCCAGCAGGAATGCAGCCCTGCTGACATCTTGATTTTAATCCAGTGAGCCCCATTTTGGACCTCTGATTTCTATAACAGAAAGATAATAAATTTGTACTGTTTTAAGCCACTGCATTTGTAGTAATTTGTTAAAACAGCCAGAAAAACTAATATGCTCTCTTACAATATCTTGCGTGAGATTCAAAGGCAATTATTTTCTGATACCTGTTTGAAGTGAGCTCTACTTTCCTGCTTTGGGGAGGAGAAGCTGCAAGGTTTGCCCTGGCGTTCCCAGTCCGTGGAGGGGGCAAGGCTTCTGCTGTGCATGGGGTTCTGATACATTCTTCTAAAATGGAGTTGAAATAGCAGAATCCTATTATTTTTATCTTTAACATTCCAGAGAGCATTTTACCCTGCCCAGACTTTGACCTGGGGACAAAATGGAAGTTGGAGAATTTCCTGCTTCTTTCTCAGTTTTTTTTTTATCCTCTTCCATCTTTGTCAACCGGGCTAACCTCTTCTGATTCGGGGGGAGTGGGGAGGGGAAGGAGAGGGAGAAACGCAGGAGAAAGAAGCTTGGTGAGTGGGAGAAAGACAAGACAAAGCAAATGATGAGGAGAGTGGTACCATGTTCATCAGCTTAGGTGTGGAATGAAGGTCAAGTTCTCTACAACTCTCACTGGATACCTCCCCCACACTCTCTTGACTTTTACTTTCTTAGTCCGTGTGTGGCCGCAGAGTTCTGGAAATCATTCAGACTCCTGCATTTTGACAGAATTTTCAAACAAGCAGTTCTTATGTTGAAAGACCCAAATCAGAGCATTGATATCATATGTGCCACCTGCTATACACACACATACATACTCACACACTCACACACCTCTATGAGTTACACGGACGAGCTGAAGGTAAAACTGTTATCGACTGATGAGCCTGGTGGAATATATAAAGAGTGTTTTGTTATGCACCTCCTATGCTGGAGAAATGCAAATGAATTCAAGCAAAAAGACGCGTTCCAAGGACCCGTACCAAGGCATCAGGATGCAGCTTGCTTATTACATTCAGTTGCCTGTTGTTCATGCCATCACCAATTTGCACCTGCAATTACCTCTTCACACCTGGGAGTGCACAGGTTTTGTTGATTCCATTTCAGGAATGCTCAACCTATGTGCTTCCCAGAATAAAGAGCCTTCTAGAGCTCTCAATTCTGATACCAAGGTGACAATTACTCGTGTTCTTGAGTGTTTTAAAAAGAAAGTAGGAAAAGGGGGAAAAAAGCCAAAGAGACAAAAGGAAAAGTGGGAAAAGTCTCATACCCATCATCAAAGGAGCTGAATTTACAAGCCTGGGAACTTTCAGCCTTTGTTGCTTTTAAGTGTCAGTGAACTCAACCCCCACTAACAAGATACAGTCATTCCAGGACTCGCGCAACAGCTAGCAGGACAGACTGTGTCATTTTCTACAAAGGCGGCTGGAAATCATTTACACTGCAAGAGGCTCTGTGGTGATAACAAGGTATTCAAAATGAGAGTGAGGTCTGAGATAATCTTCAAAAGGTTCCCAAGTGAAATCTGCCCCCATTCTCTAGAAGATTCCTCTGGAAGAAAGCAGATGCAAACACATCACTTGAAGTTGTTGAGACTGATAGGATTTTCTGCACCTGTGCTTGAAGTTGGCTGTCTTTTCTGCATGAGGGGAATTACATGTGATGAAGCTGAAATTCACCAGACATTGGAGGTCAAATAGTTTGATCATTTGCCAGCCAAGAGCGAAGGAACCATACCTTTCAATAGGGCAGCGAATATTTTTTTGTTCTTGCTTTCTTTGCGCATAGTTGACTGTATTTCAAACCTGGGAAGCCCAACAGAAGCTCCAAATTGCAAAGATAAATGATAAACGTAGGAAGTGCTTTCCAGTGGCCTCTGACTATATTGCCAATCTAAGAAGCAGCAGTGTGCTTCCAAGTTACAGAGTACTAGATTAAGATAATCAATAAGGATGAAACTTTATGAAGAATAAAATTCATTACAGATATTTAAAATGCATTTTTATTCATAAGAACAATGGTATAGTACAGTTACAGACTTGATTATGCTGAATATGTGCTAAGCCCTCAACAAGCAATTGCCCAGCGCAACGTTCTCCAAAATTCTATGAGGTGGTGACTGTTAATATCAACATTTCACAGATTAGGACACTGAGGCCTGAAGCATCCAAATCCCTTTCCCAAGGACTCACTAGGATTAATGTTTAGAAAAAGTGTCTGAATTCAGTGGGGTTGACTCCAGAAAACAAGCTCTTAGACCTATAGGGAATTCATAAATATTATTCATGGAGAGAAGGGTAGCCTTTATAAGGTTTCTACCTTAGATCCAATATTTGATATTGAGCTAATACCATCTTTAAGACACCGGGATGTTGCGGGTGAGAAAAGTTAATTGAGAGAGGACCATTGAGAGAGATTCATTTTCATAACATGCTATTATTTTCAAAATGTACTTTCTGAGCACTTGATGTGTACAGAAGCATCCTTGATATTCCCCAAGCAATCTGAAGACTAGGTAACAATGTAATATGTTTATGCATGGGAATGGGGTCTTAGCCGTTTCTCCATGGACCCGTGGAGAAGGAAGACCCCGGCTAAAAATTTCCTGCATTTCACTCCACTGAAAGATCAAGGAATGTGAAGTGACTCCAGGAAATCAGAGATCAACTGACAAGCTCTATTTTCAGATGGTTGTCTTTCAGAAGGAAGACATCAGGGTGAAATAAGGTGTACCCAGAATTATTTCACTTCAGACTGGGCACCTCAGTGGACACTTTCTCCAGGGCACATTTGTGCTGGGTCAGTTTTTTAGCTGAAGAAATATAGTTTCTGCTTTCCCTATTTACTTTCCCTATTTGCTGAAAGAGACTGTAAATTCACAGTAGCAGATGGTACCTTCTTAGAAACACAGTTATGCAGACCTGTAGAGCACAGAGGGACAGACTTAGGGAGGCAAGACAAAATCAGCACGACAATGCCATTTTAAAGGGGCAGGGTACAAATTTAGCACCAGTGTCTAGTTCTTCAAATCTATAGGCATTTATTGAGTACCTACTTGGCAAAGGTACTGTGCAATGGTTTGCTGCTGGTACAAAGGGAAAATTAAAAGATGAAGATGAGGAATTGTTTTTTTTTAAAGATATATGTATGTATATATGTATGTATGTATGTATTTTTGGCTGTGTTGGATCTTCGTTGCTGCACGAGGCCTTTCTCTGGTTGTGGGGAGCAGAGCATACTCTTCCTTGCGGTACCCAGGCTTCTCATTGAGGTGGCTTCTTTGTTGTAGAGCAAGGGCTCTAGGCGTGCAGGCTTCAGTAGTTGCAGCGTGTGGGCTCAGTAGTTGTGGCTCATGGGCTTAGTTGCTCCATGGCATGTAGGATCTTCCCAGACCAGGGATCAAACCTGTGTCCCCTGCTTTGGCAGGTGGATTCTTAACCACTGTGCCACCAGGGAAGCCCCGAGGAATTATTCTTTTCTACAAGAAACTTACACTTCTGCATGTAAGGTGGACATATTGATCACTAACCCTCATGTAAATGCAGGTGCTAAATAGTGGTACAACTCTTGGCTAAAAAATGAGTGCGCCATCTTGTCTGGTGGTTGCTGAAAACAGTGGCAGCAGAGAGAAAAACAAGGAGTTGCATGGGGTTGATGTTTGTGTGATTAAAGCCCAAGATGTTGTGAGTGGTTAAAAGCTGAGAAGCTAGTTCAATTCGAGTGAGTTGGTGATCTTGATGCTGAAGTTAATGTGGAGGAGCCATGTTTCAAATGTCAGTCACCAGCCTTAAAGGCAAACAGAAGAGGTATGGAGGACACATTGCAAGTTCATCGTAAGAATGATGGGAGCAGTGAGCCCCCTTCTCACAGATGAAACTCAGCACAAATATTATTCCATCCTAGCATGACATTTGCTTACAACTGACACGTCAGCAATTAAAACATGAGCTGAAAAGACTTGCTGAAGTGCAAAGAATGAAGAGGCTTTAGGTCCATTTTTATATTTGATTGATTGATTCATTCATTCAACATTTCCTGCATGGCTGTGACCAGATACTGTGTTGAGCACTGGGGCTACATAGAGAAATAGCCCCAGTTTCACATTTCTTTTCTCACTATTATAAAATAAGAGATAAGCGAATGTCTTCCACTGAGGACCTGCTGGGATTCGAGGGAATGGAGTTCAGGACTTTTGTTCTTGTTTCCCAAGGTCCTAAGAACTGAAGAGGAGCTAAACTTTGTATGTAACACCTAGAGCATCTAATTGACAATTCCCCCAATTTAGAAGCCAACTTGTGGCCCATTCCTTTCCCAACCATTTAAAGTTCCATGTTTCTACCTTTCTCCAAACCGTCCATCTGTAGTGTCAGTTTGGTCTTTTCTCTCTTGTACCAGCTGGTTGGTTCTCACTTGGACTGGTTTAGAAAAGAAGTTTACCTTAAAAATGGGGGCTTCAAAATAGAATGCTGTCATGATAAGTGGAGCACGTGAAAAGGTGTGCATGAAGGAGGGGGCGATCATACTTAAAGTATTGCAAGGGGCACCTGGTGAACACTTGGCTTTCACATCCTCCGTAATTTGGCATCTCTGAGTGCTCTCTTGGTACTCTGCACCCCTGCCCCCATCCTCTTCTTCTGCTCATCAGAGCAGCTCTGTTTTCTATTTGGTGCATATTGATTTTTCTATAATAAGCAAGGTTATTGGTTTAGCAACGTCCTGTGTCTCCAGTCTCTCAGTGAGAGTACGTTTAGAGTGTGCCCAGCTCTGCATGAGCCCTTGGACTGACCATAATATTCTTTGTATATGATCAAAAGAGGAGGGAGAATAATTTGTATTCTCCAAAGGGTGGTACATGCATGGTCCTCCACTTCATGGGAACAGGGGAGAACGCAGCGGAATGTGCTGGGAAGGCCAAGTTTGGCAGGCTCCCTGCCTGCTGACAGCAAAGGCATTTATGGCAGGACATCTTAGAAAGTTGGAACCTTGTGAAAAATGACTTCAGGAAGTCATTTCAAGGAAATAGAAAGTCTTTGCTGACTCAACTTAGCAAATCCCAGATGTAGCACTTCTCTTAAGCCAAAGTGTCAGGGATCTGGTAGCTGATAGTTTGAGTGTATTCTTTTATCTCTAACAAACTGGAAACCAGATACCATTGCCTTTCCTCAAACCTGGTTTGAGGTTCCTTGTTTGGTCAGTAGCTATAATTGATTAATATCCCTGTCATGTCCGTACGTTGTGTGAACAGAGAGGATTTGGGATAACAGAATGTGGGAGGCAGAGGGGACCTAGAGATAATGCAGTTCAAATTCCTTACCTGGTAGATGGGCAAATAAGACCAGAAATATGAAATAACTTTGTGAAGGGCACAATTAGTCAGGGACAGTGTGAAGATGATAAGGCAGTCTTCCCATGTCCCAACCAATGTGCCATTTGTAACATGACAAATCTCTACATAGCATGGCATCTGGGACGCTCCTCAAGCCTGAGTTACATCTCAGCTACCAAAGGGCTGCTTACTAAATCCATGGCTTCAGATCCTAAATTAACTGACTTCCGATAAGTGAGTGAGAACTTCAAGTTACATTTATTTAATACCAGGTTAGATTATACTTCTAGCATGGTGCTATCCAATAGAAATAGAACATGTCACATCTATTATTTTACAATTTTTAATTGGCTACATTTAAGAAAAGCAAAGAGAGATAAGTGAAATTAATTTAATACTATACTTGTGAAAAACTCAGTATATCCCAAATATTATGATTTCAGTAATACAATCAATACAAACCATTTTGATGCGATACTTTACATTTTAAAGAATACTAAGTCTTTGGAATCTGGTGTGTATTTTATTTCAATAGCCACATGTGCCTAGTGGCTACCACTTTAGACAGCTCAGCTCTAGAGTCAATCCAGTCCTCTTTTTGTGGTCTTCACTGAATTAAACTTAGAGCAGAACTTCAAATGGTTTAATCTCTGAAGAGGAGATTTTCTAAATCAAAACCAAAAAATTCACGTGCTGTTTCCAAGAATGAGAAGCAGCCCAGAAGCTGCAGTTTAGAAACCAACATATTCAAATTTCTGGTAGATTTTAATGGTTCTTTGGAACGAGGGGATAACATATTGAAATTAGTGCTTGAAAAATCTAAAGCAAACAGAAACTGTAGATGAGCCACCCTGAAGAATTTATAGTGACTTTGGAACAAGCTGCTCCATTGCTTCTGAATTGATGGCTATGATTCTTTCCTTTTGCTCAAACCGTCTCATGTTTTTGCTCTTCCCCTACTAGCCAGCTGATGTGGTTCCAATCACCCTATTAGCCTCCTATAAGGCTGTGATGCTATAAATTCCTTGAGAGTGTTGTCTGTAACATGATTTTTCTTCTCTAGGCAATATTTTCCTTTCCTGTGTAATAAATTTCTTTGATGGTAGAATGTCCCAAAGTTTAACAATAGATTTATATGTTACCACTGGAGGGAAGGAAGGAAAGTTCATTCTCATTATGAAATTCCTAATGATAGTTCCTGAAGGTACCAGATTATGAAATGAAGAACTTTTAAGGCTGGTGGAAGGTCAGGGGGCAGAGGGTACGGAAGCTTTCAGCACAGGCAGCCAAATAGCCTTGGTCAACCAGAGACTCTAAGCTCTTAAGGAGGCAGAAGATACTCTGTTGGTTCATGAGTGTATCTGTAGGTCCTGCTACAACATTTGGTCATTCAGTAGCTTCCTAAAAGGTTGATCATTAGATGAATAAAGGATTAAGGAAATCATGCTTCATGTTTTTCTTTCTGTTCCTTTGCATCTTCTTGCCTCTTCTTGGTCTTCCTGCAGGGGTCAAGGAATTAGGTTGGTAGACCCCTGAACCTTTAAAAGTTCGCATGGTTATTTCAGGGGGTAGAGAAGGGTCTTTCTTTCTTCACTCCCTTATCAGGAATTGAAAGGAGCTTTGGCTGCTACCTCTGGCTTAAAAGGGGTCCCCTGTTCCAGGGTTGCCTTCCTCTCAACTACCCCCCCCCCCATCCCTTATGCTCCCTGCCCCTGAGAGATGGGAAGGAGAGCAGTGGCTTAAGTTGGTGGTTGGGCTGTACACCCCAAGCCCCTTGGACACTGAAAGTTGGGACACTGTATGTGTGTGTATGTGTGTGTGTGTGTGTGTGTGTGTGTTTATGGGGTGTTGGAAAGTGGAAGGGAAGATGCCTTGATTCTCTCATGTCATAAACATCTGCTGGCAATTAACATCCTTTCCTTCATGGAAGTTTAGCTCTCCCCCTGGGCTCCCCTCCTTCCCACACTACAGGGACTCTCTGGAAGGGCCATGGTGGTAAACTAAAGTTCTCCTATGTCAACTGACTTGGCAAGGCCAAATTGGCTAGAGATAGGAGGTTTGGGCTTATCAAGGTTTAGTGCTCAAAATGTAGATTGTAGGAAAGTTGAAGATATCCCTATAGTTTTGGGGTGGAAATAGACTGGATACCCCATCCAGAGCTTCTTTGACTGTTAGCACAATGTCCTCGGGAACACTGAAGTGTTCCGGTACACTTGTGGAG
This sequence comes from Hippopotamus amphibius kiboko, assembly GCF_030028045.1. NCBI lineage: Eukaryota > Metazoa > Chordata > Mammalia > Artiodactyla > Hippopotamidae > Hippopotamus > Hippopotamus amphibius. The sequence goes on along the minus strand of NC_080196.1, from coordinate 95,772,212 downwards.
GCGGGGAGGTCAGGGAGGAAGGGAGACATCTGTGTATATGTGTCTGGGCAAAGCTTAATTTTCATAACATTTGCTGAATGATTCAACAAATTTTGACAACTTATACAGAGCTAGGGTGAGGTTCTTTTGAGAAATGACTCAGGTTGGGCAGAGATTAGACTGAGAGAGGAGATGGTCAGAATTGGTGTCAAGGACCACCTGCTTTTGACTCCACCCCACCCTGCCTCACATCACATCACACACATACACACACACACACTGAATAAAAAGGGCAAAGAGGGAGCCCTGGAGGAGAGGGGAGTCTTTTCCTAAAAGATGTAATAAAGTCCTCTCTTTTATAAGCCTCTGAAGTAGGCCTTGCTCAGTATTGTGGTGGCAAGAAGGAAATACCCAGGTATTTGGCATTCGGAGCAGATGCACACATGATAGATCAACTGCAAACAAATAAAAACTAATTTCCTCCTGGGCTTCCCTGGTAGCACAGTGGTTAAGAATCTGCCTGCCAATGCAGGGGACATGGGCTCGAGTCCTGATCCAGGAAGATCCCACATGCCGCGGAGCAACTAGGCCCACGCACCACAACTACTGAGCCTGTGAGCCACAACTAATGAGCCCAAGTGCTGCAACTACTGAAGCCCATGTGCTTAGAGCCCGTGCTCTGCAACAAGAGAAGCCACAGCAATGAGAAGCCCATGTACCACAATGAAGAGTAGCTCCCCACTCTGCAGCTAGAGAAGCCTGCACACAGCAGTGAAGACCCAATGCAGCCAATAAATTAAAAAAATAAATAAATAAATTTATAAAACAAAACAAAACAAAACGAACTTCCTCCTAATGTTCATCTCTGGAAAAAGAAGGTGCACTTCCTGCCAGCGGAGCTTTATGAGCCTACCAGCCTGGCAGGCCTAGGCCATCTCTTACCCTTATCTTGAACTCTTGCCTCCTCCCCAGTCCTAGAAAACACACCCAACTCCAGTGCAGAATGACCACCACCAAGCCCCTTTGTGAGGAGAATTCTAACTCCAATCACATGGCTTAATTGGCATCACTGTCTCTGGCCTCACTGATGCCAGGGCACTTGCATCCACTTGCTTTCAGGGGCTCTGGAGGTCACTCACAAGCTAGACCGGGAAATCCCAATGCCAAGGTCCATCCTGGGCAGTCCACTGCCTCTTGAGTAAGCAGCATGTAGTGGCCTGCCCTCCTGATGAGCTCTCTGTCTCTGAGTTACTCCTACATGCTTCTCCCTGGGTGAATAACTGCTGCTATCAGTAGCTTCATCAGCTCTGGTCAGTTTCTTGGACATCAGTGTGGGCCAATCAGACCCCAAACCAGACGACCACATTAAAAAGTACTATTAGATCTTCCTCAAGAGCACTTGCTTCTAGATTTCTTTCTTACCTGGGTATGCGGTAGCGCTTTCCTACCTGCGTAGTGAGTGGAAATCGTTGATTGTAGCCTTGCTTTTCTAGCCTTGCCCAGAAGACCACCCCATAGATTTTTCCTGGGTTGTCAGCTCACCCAGTCTGTCCTTAGTTCACTCCCAAGAGTTGTTAGGACACCTTAAATATGCAAATATAATACACTTGCTGTAAGAAACAAAGAGCACGGTCAAGTCTGCTAGGTGAGATCCCCGACTCATTTTATTTTACTCAAGTGAATGAATCCTGCTAAACATCTGTGGGGTTGGAAAACGTGGCTGTTGAAAATTGCAAGGTGGGTAGGAGTACTTCAGAAGCGGTGGGTAAGATGTGGGTGGAGGTTCAGAGGCAGTGTCCAACTGCATTCGCTGATTGACCTGCACGTTCATTATCTATCCACAGACTACTCAAAGGACTGAGCAATAATAGCCTTGGGACCATGATTAAAGAGTGCATGAAATCAACTCCAAAAGGAAAAAAAAAAAAAAGGAAGAAGAAGAATGGCAAAGTGCACATGACGGGTCATTTATAGCAAAAGGCATGAGTCATACAGTTTGAGCCAGTCTCTGGTGGGTGTCTGTTATTTTATTAGTTCATGCATTTTTGGGCCATTAAGCAAACTCACATTCAATATTGAAGATAGATGCTGACTAAGGAACTTGTGAAACACTTAAAATTTTACGAATTGCCTCAGCATTATCTTTTAGGAAACTCTTGGAAGTTCTATAAAGAGAGGTGCATACATTAGGGTAAGTTTAAAACTGCCTCCAGCCTGCAAGTTAGGCTAAAAACATAGACGTTTGCTACTGTTTTCCCTCTGTTCACAGAAATATTCACTTGTCAAAACAAGACAAAGATCTGAATGTATCATTGTACTAAATGTGAAGTGAACTGGAAGCCACAACTCAGCATATGTCCATCTCTCTCAGAAAATAGTCATGGATCTTCAAAGCAAGATCGCTATTTGCTTCTTTTAAAAAAAAAATAGATGCCTAGGCAGATTAACAAATGAGTTCTAATTAGTCTCAGGTGATAGACTTATTTCCCACAAAGGCTGGTCAGTATCTCTTTCTTCCATGGCCACAGGTGGCACCCCTAAGTTCAGCTGCCCATCCTGCAGTTCACACAGCTCCTGCCCAGCTTCAGTCCGGTTGAGAAGCAAATCCATCTCCTCTCCTAGCTAAATATCTCCTAGCTTCCATTCTACTGATGACATCACCTTTGCACTGCAAAGATCGTACCTTTGTTTCCGATAAAATAACCAGGTCTTCTACTTATCCCTAAGCTCCCAGTAATCTTATTTGAAAGATTATTGGATGGGAGATCTTGCTGAGAAAATATTGCATCTCCTGTGCCATGTGATTTTCACATTCATGTTTGACATTGCCAAGCAAGAAACAATTTTAACGTGCCAATGCTAAAGTGACGATGTAGCTAAGGTCTCGGAGATGACAACAACATAGCTGGAAGGCTGTAAACCACATCTGCTCTAAACCACATCTGTGCTGTACTTCTCACTACAGGTGGAGTTTGAGTGTGAAAAATCTTGTTTACTGTACTGGCTATGACCACTACAGTGTCATTAAAATCAAAGAATCCACCTGAGTAACCACCTTTTGAGAAATGACTATGTTTCTCAAGGATTTAAAAATTAGATGCTTTATTTCATTTTAGGCTAATAGTAACTGGTGCAAATAGAGCCTTCATTTATTGATCTTTTGTATAACCTATTGTAAATAAAACATAAATCTATTTTTGACTTATCCTAGTGGGTTTATTGCCAAATATATTAGAAAGGCCTTTTCTATCATTATTCCATGCATTTTGGACTCCAGGAGGAAACTTTTTTAGGGTACTATGATTTTCTGCATAGTACAAAGCCCTGGCAACTTGAAGAGCTCATTTTCAATCCCCCAAGCCCCCACTTTGACGAGCCCCAACTAGACCCCAACTTTTGGGAGAAAACAGATTGCCCAGTGAGAGTTTTCTTGAATGCTGGAACAAATGAAAACTTTTCCCAATCCACTCCATCTCCAAAACAGGGCACGAGTAAGTTTTCATCTCTATGACTTCTTCCTCCTATTAGAAATAAAACTCTTCAATTAAATCTTGAAGAGGTGTGACACCTGAGTGTCACCACATACCACATCATTGATTTTGGAAAGAAGTATTCAGAGAAGGGTGACAGGGAAAGAAAGAAGCCCCAAATTGCTTTTTTTTTTTTTTTTCCTGATTTAATAAAGTCTCTTAGCCTTCTGAGCCCACTGTGGTTTTCTTGAATTGCACAGCTGTTGCACAGCTGGCAACAACCTAGATCAATGCTGATCTTTGGCCAAAATGTAATGAAGGACTCAGTAGAATGGAAAGTTAGTGCAGAGTCTTTGGGGCCGTCTGGGGTGTATTCTTCCCCGTGGAAGGCGAGAAACCCAAAGAAGATGTACTGGACCTTAAAAGGAAAAAAAAATCTTCAAACAATTGGCTTTGGAACAGACACATAAGAAAATTCACCAGAAAGCTACTGTGTTTCTCATCTTTCATCCATCAGTATATAGAGAGATTCCCTTTGGAGGATTTTGGGCTGGAAGCACATGCTGGGGCCCTAAGAGGCAGAGTAGGACCTGCCTTATTTTGCAGTTCCCACCTCGTCCCACGTGGACTAACGCTGGAGGTCAGAGGATTAGGGAAGAGGAAGGCGGAGAGGGGTTAGAGAGTTCTGTTCTGTCTTTTAGCATTTTCATTCCTTTTGCCCATTGGAAACAGCAAAATCTCCTCCAAACTCTCAGGTTTCTTTCTTTCCTTTATCTTTTATCAGGGACTGGAAAGGATCATTAAAGTTGATAGAAAGAAAATACATATTGGACTGATCTTGGCAGTGAGGGTTGATGAACGGGGTATACCCGCCCCCGCCCAGCTCCCTCTTCCACATCTGAGTTGTTCTAGTCTTTTTATTTTTTAATATAATCCAAAAATTATCTTATCTAGCAGATATGGAAATAAGTGACAAATTATTGAATGTTTTAGTTTCTTAGTGAAAGTTTACATACAGACTCATTTTTAAGTAGTTGTTATTACCTACCACAGTTTATATGGATGAGATATATTTGACAAATTACAGCATTGTATGTTTTACGAAAAGCTCTGAATTCACCCATTTCAGGCAAAGACACCAAGTCAATGTACTTGGGAAATAAGAGGCTGTCATTCTGGACCTGATGTGGCTGCCAGCCCACTGCTTGTGACCTTTCCAAAGTGACTTGAAGACTTGCTGCTGTGGTTTGCCCAATGGAAAGAAACTCGCAGCCCTGCCTGCCTTTCTCACCCCCATCAGAGGTGAGGAGGTGCAGTAAACCGAACTGGTACTTTTCCTCCTCAGCCAACCATTCTAGCCAAGACTCCCTCCATGGCTCCTCCCCCTGTTTCAGGCCAGCCCATTCTCCAGACAGCAGCTCCCCATTTTAAGAGCCTCAGGTCCACTGAACAGGTATCTCTGGGGATGGAATCCAGACGTCTATATTAAACAAAAAAATTCCTCCAGGTGATTCCAATGAATAGTCAGCTCAAGTAACTATTACTTCAACTGAGTTTTATGAACTTGACTTATTTCATCCTCTGGCTAATAGATTCTGACTTTTTTTCCTGCCTTCACTAACTTTTCTGGTTGTGATTTCTTTTTTTTTTTTAATCATTCAAACTTTTTAATCTCCCTTTACACATTATATTAATATTCATATTCCAAGGCATTCCATTCACAAATATTACAGTTTGATAAAAAACTTCACACACATTCCCCCAAAAGTCTATACCAGATTCAGCCATTTTACTAAATCATGAAAATAATAAAAGTAATGAAAACATTGTCATAATTCCTTTAAAGCAAAAAAGGTCTGAGGCACTCTGGGAAAGATGTTCTTGTACAAGTGTATGTAACATGTCAGTGGTATCAAACTATCTTAGAATAAAGTTACCAGATACCTGGTAATCAAGCACACTCGAATGACAATGACTTCAATCTGATATGTCTTCACTGGATACACTCCCATTTGGACTGAACTACTGAAAGGGACACAGATGTTGGGCAGCTGAGGTCATTTCTAATGAGGTTCCCAACTATGTAAAGGAGAAGTGTGTTTTCAGCACACCGAGGACAGCTGCATCCCTACTGCAAGGGAATAGTCCAGTCTCCAAAGAAGTTCCTTTCTCATCACCACCAAGTTTACCAAATGTTAGAATTTCCAGACTCTGCTCACTGCTAGAGAGATTTCAGAACTGTCTTTCCTCATCAACCTCCAAAGTGCAACCTCCACCCTTCTCTGAATATCTTCAAGGTATGCCCTTGAAATAAATCAGAGAGGAAGGGAGCATTTTTCCTCCCTTTATGACCAAACAGAGGTCTGAAATAGCAACGTATTACAAAAATCTCATTCTCTGCAACAGCCAGCTACCACTTGGAGCGTGGCTATTTTTGCCATAAACTAAATTTTTAAAAACCTGATAACCTTTTTCCAAAGTGAATTTTGCCATATCCATTCACTCACACGGAGTCCACAATGGAAAGTCTCACTGACCAAGTGCTTCCTTACACACAATTACAAGTGTAAATAATTAGCGGGGGGGAGGGAGGCCCATTCCCAGCTGCGAATTAAATCACTGCAAATGATGGGTCCATTTATGACAGCATATAACCCCGTCAGAGCAGCATCAACACAAACCCCAGGTCACTATGTGGAATTTAAAATGTATACATATATATTTCCATACATATATAATAAAAAAAATCGGGAGCAACCTATGTTGCTAAAGTTTCTGATCTTCTTTTTTTCCCTTTCTACCTGAGCAGATTTTTGGTCTTGGCCCTGCTGTCGATCCTATTCTGTTGACCCCTTCACTAGTCAGTTTTGGTTACCTGCTTCCCAAGCATCCGTCTCCTTCTCCCACCAGCATCCTCTGGCTTCTCTTTGGAAAATTCACCCACCCCTCCTTACCTTTTGGTTGAAATTGTCCCCACCTCTAGTTTTGGAGGTGGTACCTGACTGGCTTAGAGCAATGAGCTTATTTTCTTCCTTCCTTGGGCACAGTGATTAGTTTAGCAATGGGCATATCAGAGATAGAGATGAGGGAGGGATTTCACAGGTGTCTGGAACAGCTGTGAGAGCAAAGTTTGTCCTTATTTTATTAGAGATGTTGGAAGGAATGCTTTTTTTCCCTAGTATATGTGACAAAGCCTGCTGGCCACCATCTTGCAACTATAAAGGAAGAGTTTACCAAGAATGAATTCAACACTAAGGAAGCAAGGCTGAGAAGGACAGAGAAAGGAACTCTGTCCTAGTTACACTGTCGGAGCTGCTGTTCAGTGAGGAGATGTTGAAATAGTTGAAACTAACAGATGATGAAGCTCCAAACCGAAGCAGCAGTGGTGAGAGATATTAAAGGGGTAGACTTTGTGGGGTGTGAACGTGGGAAAGACAGTCATTGACAATACAGGGGGAAAAGATCAGTTTTTGGAGTGAGGTCTCTAACATGGTAGAAGTGAATGGGGTCCCAGCTGTGGGTAGAAGGCTAAATCTTGGGTAAGGAAAGATATATTGCTAGAAAGGTATATCACTACTAAAATGAGAGAGGAAAGAAAGAAAGAATGGGCACATAGGTATACTCACAACTAGTTTTACTATGTTTGAACTCCAAACTTGTTGGTTCATTCAATCATTCGTTCATTTACTCGTTTGACCAATACTTATTGCCAAGTATTGAGCTTCAGATACAATACAGTCCCTTTAAAACCCTTCCATGCAACTGCCCTATGTCAAGCTGTAATTTCCATGAAGATTTTGGGAAGCTACCAGAAGATGTACTTGCACATTCTTGCCCATTTCCTGAATTCTAGATCACCCATCAAGCTAGTTAGACTAGAATTTGATACATCTTCCCCAGAGACACATTTCAGTTCTCTCAAAGCCTTAGAGATTCTGTGAACCCAATGCTTTGAGTATAGATTTTGAACCTGGACTTTATTGCCTCTTTTTGTAACATAATGTGAGGCCCACTTGTTAGCAAGGGGGTTCTATGCTTTTCTTCCTCCAAAGCAGCAAACCCTCAATTCCTTCGGACTGTGCTTTAGCCAACTTTGCCAGAATTCTGAGGGCCTGTAGTTATCCAGCTCCTTCTGGAAATCACATTGTTTTAGACAATGCTGAGCTCTGATGGGTGGAGAAGCCAGAATGCTTTCAGTGATCTCGTTTGCAAGCCTTTGATGTTCCTTCTAAGTCATCTTGTGTCAGTGGAAACGCTGGTCTGAGCAGACTCTAGCAATTCTTTCAAAATGCACAAATGTTGAGTGTGTGTTTTTAATGGCTTTAAGCATTAAGACAATTTAGAAATAATTAGAAGTAGCAGCTCACTAAGCCAAGAAGGCTGAGGGCCTGGATGGCCACTGGCTTGCTGCTGTGCCTGGGACAGTGTTGTGAAAGTGATGCTTAGGTCAATGGGAGATCCTGTTAGAAAATTCGGGCATAATCTAAATCAGCTGCTGCCTCTGTGGTGCAGCTGCCCCTGAAAATGGGTCATTAGAAATTAACGGGGGAGAAATGTGGTCCCTTAGGAAAATGACAATTAAATACAAATGCAGGAGTGAGCACATTAAATATACAAACACACAACCAAAAATTAAAAAAAAAAAAAAAGGTGATTTCTTCAAACTAGAAACTTATAGAAATTGAAGCCAGGCATCCAAAATGCTTAGTCCAAGCAAATTCTCTAAGGGCACCCAGGGAGGGGTAGCAAACTGGTAGAGAAGGGGAGATTTCAGAAATCGTGTAGGCAGTGGTCAACCAAGGATAGAAAGAGATGGATTAGGTTATCCGTAAGCACGTTAAGATGATAAAAAATTCCAGCATCAAGAGCAATAAAACAGTTGAAAGATCATTAACATGAATCAGAGATTAATCGACATAGAACTTAAGAAGGCTGAGCCCTGGTGATCTGCTATCAATGGGACTTGTTTTAGCAGGGAATTTCAGAGGATTTATCACCAGATAATATGGATAAAGAGTTGCTCTTGAGTCTTTAAAGAGATATAACCAAATGAAGTAATCCTGCAGGATGACTTTCCTTTTACAACGACCCATATTCAAGACAAAAAATAAATAAATAAACATAAGAACATTGTGTCTTCTGCAAACCCACATGCAAAATGCATCATCGCTATGCTTCATTTTTCTCTGACTACAAAGAAAAATCAGTTTGGGTCTCTTTCCTCAAAGGAGCCAGATTTGAATTTGAGCGGCACTTCTCGCCAAATGAATTCATCTTTTCAATTATGTTAGAAGTTAGAAGGACACACAGAGAGGGAAAAAAAATTCAAATCCTTTTTCGGCTTGTTCTAATCAATTTAGATTCTTTTCCATTTTAAGACAGCAGCAAAAACTTGGATATTCACAAAGTCAACTTCACCAGAAGCTTGAGTTTCTGAATTCAAAACAATGATTACAGACAAATTACAGCCTTTATCTTCTTCATTAATAGTGAGGAATAGCCAATTTAAACCAAAACAAAAACTCTTATATGGCTTTCTTTTTTCCTCTTTATGGAATTGACTACCACGTTTTTCTGCTTTTAATTCGTTTGGTATTTTTCTCAGAGGACAGACAATGAACTAGGATTATACTTTTACCTATTTTTGACTTCTTTTTCTTCTTTTCTCAAATTTTAGTAATATTTATGGTGCATTTCTGCTCCACATCTTTCCTGAGAATGGACTCCACACACCTGTGTGCTTTCACTTTCCTTGGTTAACTGCCAAGGTCCTGGCCCCCAAGGCCCTTGTCCAGACCTCGCAGACACCAGCAGGGGCAGAACTAGGGCTGAAGGATCTTGCAGTGTGACAGTCCCATTTGGATACTTTGCTGACTTTCTGGATGGGTGTACTGCAAAGAGAAGGCCAAGTCAGAGACCGGCCAAGGCCCTTGCAATCAGTGAGCATGGGCAGGCAGGGCTGGGCCCGGTAAGATGTGTCAGTGGCTCTAACTACAAAAGGAAAACTTCTTTTGTGTAATTGGAGGAACTGCTCTGGCCAGGAGTTCCCTGCTGCTTCCCCTGTTCCCCGACAGGCTCCGGAGGGGCCTAAAGTATTGTCAGTTGCGGCCCAGCCCTCAGTACCCTCTGAAAGAGGCAGTGGTGAAGGGCACAGGTGTTGGAATCAAGCTAGTTCTCAGGCTAGCGCTAGCTAGTCCAAAAAGGGCCCTTGAAACTCGTGGAAGGGAAAATGGCCTTGAGAGCCAAGGCTCCTAATTTCCAAGAGCTGGGTGTTTTGGAAAACAAACCCTAAGGGAATACAAGCCTTCAATTTATTGTATAAAAAACGTCCTGGAAAAAAACTGGTAAAGAGCTCAGCTAGCCTGTCTGCATAGACCAGATAAAGGTGGTTGGAGCTGGTAGAGGAGGTGCTACGGAGAGAGAAAAGATGACCCTTTCTCTGAGAAGGGGTCCTGTTCCTTGCCTGCTATGCTGGGGTGGGGGTGGGTCAAACAAGTGGACAGGTGACTCCCTGCCTGGGTGACTGGAGGGGCGCTGGGCTCAAAGAGAAGACTTCTTTGTCAGCATGCGGTACTGACTTAGGACAGAACTGACAGCAGGCCAGTTCCAAGCAGGAAAGGCAAAGAGCAACGGTGTGCAATCAGCTGAGAACAGAAAGGAGGGGACATCTCATCAGGACCGTGGATGGTAGAGGTTACCTGTGGGAAAACAAGGAAATATTTGAATTTACTACCTGAATATAACTACATCAAGTAATTTGCCAGTAGGCTAAATGGGGTTTAAAAGATAATTTAAGTTCATTTATAGAAAAAGAAACAGATTTACAGTTTTTATGTACCCAAGTGTGTAGCTTGCAAATTTTGTACCTGGTAAAGGACTTAGTATGGTACATTTTTAAGTGGAGAGCCTTTAATGGTTTTTAAGTACTAGATCACTAGAACTAAAATTTCATGGTAGAAAGAAGGGAAGAGAGCTTGGGGGTTGGATGACTAGTTACTGGTGAGGATGATATTCAGTGAGAAGAACTGAGGTTTTGATTTTGAGACATATCCTAGATATTGAGGATTCAGGAATGAATTCAACGTAGAGTGCAAAGTGAAGGGACGGTTGAAATATTGAAAAAGCTCAAGTACCTGGAAAAGGTACCATCAGGGAAGTGGAGAACAGCAAGTGATAATGTGGAAAGTGTTGGATTTGTCTTACAAGTAATTTGTTAAGTGTTTTTACGTTAATCAAAATAGCCATGTGAAGAAAGCAATAGAATATTGTAGATGTAAAAATGCATATGCAGGCTTGTACATGAATGCTCACAGCAGCAGGATATACATCATAGCCAAAATGTGGAAACCACCCAAATGTGATCTGTTCATACAACGGAGTATTACTCAGTCATGAAAGGAATGAGGTACTGATACATGCCACAACAGATAAGCTTCGAAACATCAAGCCAAGTGGAAGAAGTCAGCCACAAAAAGTCACATATTGTCTGATTCCACTTATATAAAATGTCAAGCACAAGGAAATCTACAGAAACAGCAAGTAGTTGCCAGGGGCTGGGAAGGGGTATGTATGGAAACAGCGAGTGACAGCTAATGTGTACAGGATTTCTTTTAGAGGGGACAAAAATATCTAAAATTAATTGTGGTGATGGCTGCACAACGTGGGGATATACTAAAAAACATTAATGTACACTTTAAATGGGTGGATTTTAATGGTATGAAAATTATACTGTAATTATCTTTTTTTTCCCTTCCAATGGATGTGCAGAGAACATTGGCAACTTGTCTGGGCTGATCCAGTTAATAAAGGAGCAGAATGTGAGTCCTAGATTTGCCCAGAGCTGAGCACAGAGAGGGTTAAAGGCCTCAAATTGTGTGCTTTTGGAGACAGATCAGGTAGGCATTTTGAATTGCCTTCTTTTTAATGCAGACTTGGCCAACGTTGGCATCTGAATCTAAATTCAAATCTACAATTGCACAGACTTGTTTCTTGAGAATATAAGAATGTCCTAAACTCAGCCTCCATGGGGGTTATCAGATATGAAATTGGGGTAAGGATGCATTGATGAAATCTATTGAATAATTAGGTTTCTAATGCTTGGGGAAAAAAGTTGTAACTGTTTGGTTGTCTAGATCCAATAGCATGCCACGGAGAGTAGAATGTCAACACCAGGTTCGGTGACATGGATGGACCTCAGAATCTCTCTTGTTGCAAATGGTTGGTCTGATGCAGGTTGTGGTTGGGTGGCTTGTCCAAAGTCACTTGGGCCACTTGAGCTGATGTTAGAAGCAAGAGCTATAGACCTTTTTAATGTTATGGTGCTTTGACTCCATGCTATTTGGGGATATTTCAGAGTTTTTCTGAATTGCCGACCACAGGTTTTTTATTTCTAATCAGAAAACAATACCCTGATTCAGAATTTGAAAAAACAACAAAAAAAGTGTAGTTAAAACAATTGCATTATTTGAAAAGGCAAAGGAAATTCTGGTCCTATAGATTCTGGAGATCATAGAATCCCTATATCCCATAGCTGTTTCTACTTCGCTTTACAGTGAAGCCATCTTGAAAGTCTAAACCCTAAACATAGCCTGTACATGACAGCAAAGAAACTTTTAGAAAAAGAATAAATAGCCGAATGCAAGCGTGGACTGTAATTTCTTGATGTGGAATAGAAGCAGATGCGCCCAACTTAACATGTCATTATTAAATTCACTTCCAACTGGCATTATCTTCTCCTTTGGTGGGAGGGAGGGGTCTTGGCACAAAGCTCTCTTATGTTCGTCAAGCAGCCCTATTTTGGTGTATGCCATGAGAAGTTACTCTTGGGTCATACGTTAATTTTGAATAAAGGTTTAAGCTATAGCCGTAAGTTCTGGATTTCGTCACTGCTACACCGGGTTTTAAGAGTAGGCTGTTCAGTCGAGTCGTCCCTTCAAAAGCAGTGGGATGTAATAACCTATTGTATCTTTAGCATCCTTTAGCACCACTTATTAAAGTACAGCATAAACTTGCAAAAAGCAAGTGGCTGACACATATCGAGTATTTATAACGGGCTGAACACAGGGCTGGGGACATTGGATCCATCATGGCTAATCTTTGTAAGAGCGAAGCAAGATAGGCATCTCCACTGTGATGGGGCCATGGAATTGTAGCTCTGAGAGATTAAGGCTCTTGCCTGTGGTCATGGTTTAGAAACAGCCAGGCTAGCATTGCAAAGCTCTGACAATGAAGCATGAGCGTTCTTTACTGGCAGGGAAGTGTGGAGACCATCTCATTTACACCCTTGTTTTCCAGTAGAAGAATGGTAGTGAGGGAAGTTAAGAGACCACCAATATCACACACTTAGCCAGGATAGGAACCGAGGTTGCCTGGGGTGGAGGTGGGGGAGAGACCTTCCTGTAGTATGAGCTGGAAGATGAAGACAGAGAGGCAAGAACTGAGAAATGCCCCAGAATGTAATTTATTAAACTAAACAAAGATGCTGGAAGTCCATGCTTGAGCATGTTTTGAGGTCTATTTCTAGAATATGGAAAGAAACTCCCAGGCTCCTCCGTGTCATATTCTAAGGTGCCCGTCAGGGGGAGAAGCAGGGCACTCAATGTTTGGGGCCAACCTCCAAGGAGCTGTGAATGTCCGTTCTTACTGGCCCAGGAAAACACTAATTTATATATCCATGAATCTTGCTCTCATCTTCTTACCTAGAACCTTCTGTGGTAGGGGTGAGAACACTAGACTTGTCTTCAGAATGCCTAGTCTGTGGATGTGGTGCTGGTGGGACACTACCTCTGTCTCTTATGGGAGGTGACCTCACTTCTCCGTGACTCAGTTTATTTGTCTGTAAACCAGTACACTCACCTACCTCTTAGGGATGTCCCTGTATATTAGGTCTGGCCACAACTCATATTTCTACCATGGTGATAATTTGAACTGTTCCATCCTGGGTCCCCTCTTAAGACTGTGATCATGTGCTTGTGAGCCTGGTGGGCTAGAAGGAGGTCCATGGCTGAAGAACTTTGAGCAAAGCTCCAGGGGAGGTTGACACACCAGATCTGCTTTTATATGGATCCTTTGAACACCATACCCTACTATTCTGAGCTGCATATTAAATACAGGCCAATGGGACTTGGGCCTAAAATGGTGATATATGAACACTTAAAAATATACAAGTCACTCAAAGGAATGGTTCAAATGGCTAATAAATTTGGAACGAATACAAAGAAATACTTTTCCATGCAGAGTGCGGTCGACCTGTGGAATTCGCAGCTGCAGGAGGTAATTGAGTCAAATGCCGTGGGTGGATTTCATAAAGAGTTGTGTGGCAGACAGCTGCTTGGGCAATGCAAATTGTGCTGTTAAAATTATGCACTGGTTGGGCATTCAACTTTGTCGCAAGGGGATAGGAGTCTCTAGGACTTGAGACACAAGTGGGGGTAGCAGATATTTTTACTAGAGAGCCCTTTATCTTTCCAAAGTGCTTTCTCACATCACTCCTCTGAAGTAGAAAAAAAAAAAAAAAAAAAAGGAAGGGGGGGTAATGTTAACTTCTCTATCTGAGTGTGTTTCCAAAGAGGCACTTGGGAAAGTCTGCTGTTTTTTCCTCAAAAAGAAAAAAGGATGCAAAGTTTCCTTTTACCTCAGGTAAGTCAAGTTCTCATGTAATTGCATGTTTTCCAACTAAACTTTCCAAAGTGAAGTTTCTTCACAGCAACCCAATCCGTTTTTCTCAGATAATCCTGTGAAAACAGAAGCACAAAGCTCTTTTACCTTTAAGTAATTCTGATGGTTCGTTTGACCATGAAGCTGATGACTGAAATGGTCTTCAGAGGATCCTGGTCCTCCAAGCCCACCTTGAACCTTCCTGAATCTTCCAGAAGCTTTCTGGGACTGCTCCAACTCTTGAACCATGTATATTCAGATAAAGGAAACAGGAAAGCAAGCGTCTAGAGCTTTTAAAACATTTTCCTTTAGGACTGGATTGGACAGACACATCAAAATGAGAGATCCTGACATTCTGCTTTGTAGATGAAGCCTTAGTGTTCATAAGGGCACAACCATTCTTCATTCTGTGTGCGTATTCTTGGCTTTTCTTCCCTTATTCTGAAATCCTGGCATCAGCAAGCCTTCAGAGGCAGTGGCCCAGGTTGTTGACCTCCGTTCTTCTGGCATGTTGGGTGTTGGGGATGAAAGATAAAGAATTGTAATCATGATGCGGTGACTGCAGAGTATTTTGCAAAGCGTGGGATAAGGGCTTTGGGATGGCTCCCAGGCTGGGGGCTGCAGAAAGGCAGCCTGCCTGCTGATGTTGGCACCTGGGTTCAGGTTGTTCACCCCTGTATAGACTTGTGTTTTATAAAATGAACACTTAACCTTTGACTGGTCCAAGGGGAGTCTGCATTGCCAACTCCTGTGAAATAGGGCTCTTTTGCTCAGGGGAAAGATAGAACTCACAACACGTGGTTTTGGTCTTTCCTCTCTGTGAGCCTGTACTAATGGAAATCTCTACTCCTTGGACATGAAACCAGAGAAGGTTTGTGAAGGACTACAGACCCTCAAAGACAGATGATGGACAAACCTGCTGTCATTGGGGGTCTGTCAAAAGCTTCAGCTCATTCGCATGTTTCTGACTCAGTAAAACCAAAAACATATTTTTCCAAACACATTTCCACCCTCCCATCATTTTAAAAATCCTGTGTAATTTAAGGGAAATTCAATCCATATGCTTTTGATTTGTTTACACTTGTATCATCAAAATATGTTTTTAAAGAGCTTGCGGAGATCCCAAAAGGCTCCTCAGCCTTTTAAATGAGCCTTTTAAAAGCTTTTTTTCCCCCTCTTAGTAAACAGGAGGTTGCATGTTGCCAAGGGTAAATGAACTTGAAAATGAAGAGGTTTGTGCTGGGCTCAGAATTTTAAATCTACCACTTCTGCTTGGGGTTTGAATTCTAAAATCAGCTCCTGGAGACTTGTCTTGTCTCTGTGCTGATACAGGTCATGAGGCCAACAAGGGGCTTGTTCTGTAATAACTGTATCTCCAGAGCAAGGGGCCAGAACCTTCTTCAGAAAACGACGAGAAGAAAAGACAAGGGTAAGGTACTCACATCCCTTCTCCTTTCACAAGAAAGGAAGAGAAAAAGAAAAAGGAAAGAAGAAAGATGGAAAGAAGGAAGGAAAGAAGGAAGAAAGAAAAAACCCACTCCTAACAACCCCAAACATCTCATTCTTCTCAAGTCCTATAAATGACCCAATAAAATTATCCCATTGACATCCGCATATATCTTTGGGACCATAAACAGTTCTTCTTTACAGTGTCCTCTGTGTTACATGGTATTGTTGACTCTTATGATTGAAAGGGTTTCCTAATTTACAGATGGGGTGACTGAGTGAGTGAGGGACAACACTGGGAATAGAGCTGTTTCTGGATTCTTGTGCATTCCACCTCCCTCACTGCTGTGCCCTCACCCCCGAGCCAGTTTTACAAATGAGGAAATGTAAGGGATGGGTAGAGTCATACCTTGTCATGAGCAGGGACCACCTGTTTATTCTGCCTTCATGGAATCCTCTCATTGTCTAGCACTTAGCACAGAGAAGGAGTCGGTAATTATCTGTTGGGAGAAGGAACAATTAGATCCATGTAACCTAGAGGAAGAAACTCAGAACTAAATACACACACACACACACACACACACACGCACACACATCCATTCTTAGAGACATCAGGAATTTGGTTTCGCTTGAATTATTCTAGTCTCTTATTTCTCTCTGATTTTCTTGTCCGTCCCGTTGCTTGGCTTTGTCACATATTTCAGGCCAAGACATTTCCAGAAAGATGTCATTGGCCAGATCTTCTTTCATATCAGAAATCAACGTCTTTAATCCTGCGACTCAAAGAAAGGGAAGGGAAGACAAAGCAAAGCTTACAGATTATCCCTCCATCACTATTAAATGGGTCCTATACGTCTAGCCTTCTCATGGAGGTAAAGGGTTGGGCTGGACCTGCCAGCCGGAGCCTCAGCCTGGGGCTTCTACGTTGGCAAAACTCAAACTAATAAGTTAGTCACAAACCTGTGACCGGGGCGTGTTCACAGATTTGTTCCTGTGCTGACATTTCTGATTTAATCCAATGATGTTTGTGTTTAACTGAAGGCTTTCACTTATCCTTGTCAGGAGTATTTGATCTATCAGAATAGCACGTTTAAACCCTAACAATTCATCTTGGAAACGAGAGGAAAGACAAGTATTGGGTTGGCCAAAAAGTTCATTCGGGGGTTTCTGTCAGATGTTACTTTTTGGCCAACACAATACAAGTTTTGCTTTTCTGACTTCAACAATAGCAGCAAAATCCCCCAAACCTCTTTAATATGGTAGGCAAAATTTGGTGGTGATGTATGTGTTTGTCTTTCTACCAAGATATAACTATATAAATACATGTTCTTTCCACATGTTCATATATACCCCAAATTTGCATGGAGGAGAATCATTCCATAATAGGCTATGGTCTGCAGGTAACTGGAAGCTTCTATGAATTTTAGGAGTCTTCCACATATATAATTGGGAGGGATTTTCCTCTGAAGACCAGAAGAAGCTAGTCAGATCATCACGCAGAGAATATTGATCATAGTAATAGAGCTTAGTAAGAGCTTTTATTCTGTAGAAGAAACAACCCTGGATACACCAAATTTGTGTTGCCACATCTTCTTTGATTTCACTTTACTTTAAATGTTCTCATAGTTGGAGGGTTAGATTAGAGCTCACGTGGTCCAGTGTTTCTGCAAGTTTTCTGAAGATAAGATCTAGTGGAGGTCTGGGCCTCCATCCAGACCAACAAAGTGAGTCTCCCCAGGGGAGAGGCCTGGCTATGAGCATGCTTAACAAGCCCTACAGGTAATCTACATTGTTAAGGAAAAATACTGACCCAGTGCCTGTGGATACGCACAGCTAGTTAGTGGTGGAACTGGGCCGACATTGAGGCCCCCTTATTCTAAATCATGTTCTCTCTACTTTACCCACCTGTGTCTTTGATGATTAAAATTGGGCTTTCTAGAAAGATCCATGAGCAGGATTTAGGAGGCTGAAGGTCTGGACCTGTGTGTCCTTGTGGAAGTGTCCTAAATGCTCTCCGTCCTGAATCCCTCATCTGTATAATTCAGGGCTAAGATGAGATCTCGGAGGCCTTTCCACTTTCTCCTCCTAAGTGACAATTGGAATTGCTACTGGACTTCCCCCAAAGCAGGGGCTGCTTCTTATTGACCTCTGATTCCCTAGTATCCTGCACTTAAACTCAATAAATGTTTCTAGACATAAAACTAAATATGAATGTAGCACATTGAACTGTGTGGTCCTCAGTACAAAGCTTTTTCATGTTCTTGTCTTTTCCAGGCTTTTATGTGTAATAGTGCTTTTTATAATAGTAAACCTGCTGTAACAGAGCAGTATTGTTGTGAAGGTTTATTACCTATGTTTCTCTGGCACATCCTTGAAAACATTATCTTTGGATCTGAGTCATTTAAAAATGAGTCACTGTCTTTAAAACCCCTAGGGAGGGAGCCTTTTGCCTTTTCTCCAATGTCCAATCTGAAATATGAGATGTTTAAGTCACATCCTCTGTTTTTCTTGAAAAAGGAAAACAGACAAAGCTGTTGCTTTCCATTTAACATATTCACATATCCTGGGAAACAGACCATTTCCAGGGAAGTATGTTATGATTTAAAGCCTTACAACTTCAAAATTCATTTAAGAAACCCTGGAGGTCAGCCCATCCTCTTCAAGGCTGCTATTAATTTAAACCTCCTGTATGGATACAATACAGGTGCAAGGTTTTAAAGGAGTCAGGAAATGAGGCGATGGGAGGCATCAGGCACTGACCTGAAACACGACTTCACAACTCACAAGATGACCCGAGTAGGAGCGGGATGAGAGGAGAGTCACATGTGGATAGAATTCTTCAGGTAAAGCTGGCAGGTCGCTAAGAATTCTTTTTCTCCATCTGGTCCACATTTGATGGTTTCACAGGATGGGGGGGGGGGGGGGGGGGCGGTGGCTAGGGAGATGAGGGAAGGGGTGAGGAAGAAGAGCTAGCATCTAACCAGCATGGACAGGCTGTGAAGTCCTAATTCAAGCTCTCCACTGGCTTTGTCTTGATCCTGTCAAATGGAGACAAAACTCCCCAATGCTACATCCTCTGGCCCGTTTTTTACCCATATTTTGAGAAAGAAAGGCAGTCAAGAAAACAAGGAATGCCAGTGTGTGATACTCTGCAGACCTGGGGGAGGGAACCTTTTTTTATTATGTGGTTAAGTGCTGTGATCATTTGGTCCTTTTTCAAGATTTTAAGTAAACTGTTTGAAATGAAATTGTTAGCACCAGGGTTGCATCAGGACGCCAAAATTCATGATTCATCACTAGGTTTCTTATGTGACCCCGTTGGGGTGTTACTTGTGAACTGACACCATCAAGAACATTCCCAGGAAAGATCAGTACCCATGTGAGACTTCCCAGAGACCACCGGTTCATTACAGATAAAACCTTTCTTAGGCAGTGATGCAAAGAAAGATTCGGTTAACTCGGCGACTTCAGTTCCAAAGATGCCCAAATAGAGCCTTTGGAAGAACATCTGAAGGGTACCACCTGCCCCCACCAAAAGCCATCTTACCTCCGTTTTCAATCTCTCTCCTGTTTCCCCACACGGTGCTGACCTCTCTCCACTCCAGTGCCCGTTTCCAAAGACTGGAACTTATGTCTTTGCCTATATATTTCTAGTGGTTGCCTTCTATTGACAATTCTCTTCTTCAGTTAGAATACAAATCCTTGAAAGGAAAGAAAAGTGCCTGTCCTTTTATTTGAACCCTTTTATTTGTGCTACCTCACAAAATGTTCCATATGAGCTCAAAAATAGTTGCAGACTTGACCGATAAGATAACCTTATCTCGTTGGAGAGTCTGCCTGATTTGGTCACACTTTTCTGACTTTGTCACATTGCCACACATGTACTAATGCCCTGAATGGACTCAAGAGTTGCAAATCTGTTGACAAATCTTCCAGAACAAAATGAGAGAAAAGTTAAAGCTGAGAATAGGGGTTAGGTTGAAGACGCCCATCTATAAGGGTCTATTGTAGTTTTTGCATGTTTTGTCTGTAAACATGATGATGGAGATTGTATCTCTTTCATCTGAAAAATAACTGGTATAATGCTTTATGTGAAATGGGCATCATAAACATTTGTAGAATAGAATTGGGGAAATACTTGAATCACTTCAATTTCTGCTATAGCCGTCATCTCCTTCATTCTCTCTGGCTGAGAAATTGACTGAGATTAGACTGAACCTGCACTTGTCTAATTCAAAACTTGTGTCTGAGCCAGGTGGGAAGAACCAAAGACCTTGGTGAAGCTGATACCTGGGGACCTGAGTGCGCTTGCCTAATCTGCATAGTGATTTCATTCACATACATCTTCGCTTTCCCTTGACAGGGGGGATTTTATTGATAGCAGTCTCCAACAATCCACTTAGTGAATTCATTGACAAGCAGAGGTAAATAAAAATGCAAAGGGTACCCTCCCAGCCAAATGGACCAGAAGAACAATTATAGACAACATAAGAGAATTCATATTCTAGTTCTTTGGACACCTAGACTCCTAAGTCTTTCATAAAAGTCAGAAGAAAGATCTTCAAGGCTAGAAAAGAGTGGAGTAAGATGCTCTTCAGATCAGCTGAGAAAGCCAGCAAAACTTGCCATGGATCAGGCTAAGATGTATTAGGGAAGCATGTATGCCCAGGAAACCATGTGGACACTGAAATTCTGGTCTTTGTAAGAAAAAAAAAAAGTTTTGCTTTTTGGAGAGATTAATAATATCCACAGATGAATAAGTGTTCCAGGTGCCTTCTTTCTAAATGGCTTAGACGTTTGGGGTGGCAGAAAAAGAATGGAATGGTGGCCCACGCTTTGCACACATGAGAGTTCCATGAGTTACTTCTGTTTTCTGTGTCTAGACGTCTCTTCTTCGGGGGTTTCAGTCACTGGAGACACATGAATTAGTTGCAAGGCTGAATTCTGCTTAGTCTTAATAGAAGAATGCAGGGCATAAGGGAAATTCCAGGGTGAAGACACCTGCTTAGGGACAAGATGCAGATGGACACACTCAGCACCTCCACGACGGACACCCTGATCCAGGCCACTGTCATCTTTTATGTGGATGCCTGTGGTAGCACCCCCATAGGTCTCCCTGCTTCTTACCGTTCCTTCCCTCCCTTGTTTTACATACCAGAGCCAGAGCAACTCTTTTACAATGAAAATCAGGAAGTGTCAAGTTTCTGAACTCCCACAATAGGTTAAGATATGGGATGTCCAGTTACATTTGAATTTCAAAGAGTGAACAATTTTTAGCATAACTGTCTCAAAAGTTGCACGGGACATACTTGCATAGTTACACTAAAAATTATTTCTTGGTATCACTTTCCTATTGCTATCACAGTTTGTATTGCTTTCCTATTGTTGTAACAAACTTCCACAAGTTTAATGGCTTAAACCCCCACACATTTATTATTCTACAGTTGTGGAGATTAGGAGCTGAAAATCAAGGTGTTGACAAGATTGAGCTCTTTCTGGAGTATTATCTGTTCCCTTGCCTTTTCTAGGTTATCATTGAGGCAGCTTGAATTCCTCAGCTTGTGAAGCCTTCCTTCATCTTCAAGGGCAACAATCACATCACTCTAACCCGAACTTGGCGCATCACACCTCCTTCTCCAACTCATCTGCCTCCTTCTTCTGTTTCTTAACGGTCCTTGTCATGACATTGGGCTCACCCGGCTAATCCCAGGTAATATTCCCATCTCTAGACCTTTGACATAGTTATATCTGCAAAGTCCCTTTTGGCATATAAGGTAACAGATTCCATATAAAGTAATAGGTTTTGGGCATGAAGATGCTTTTTGGAGGGAGCTTTTGTTCTTTCTACCACACTGTTTATCTGAAATTAAAACTTCACAGGTATCCTGTGTTTTTATGCTAAATCTGCCCCCCACCCAGCCCATGGCTTCCATTTTACTCAGAGGAAAAGACCATTCCCCTCCACTGGCCTGCAGAGTCCCCCATGATGTGACCCCTCATTCACTCCATACTAGCCATACTGCCTTCTTTCTGTGCCTTGAACGCTTTCAGGCATGCTCCTTCTCAGAGCTTTTTCTTGGCGTTCTCTCCCCTCCAGCCCACCCATGCCATCTCTGCCTGACCCATTGCCTCACTGCCTTTAGCTCTTTGGAAATGTCACCTTTTCCATGAAGCTTTCCCTTAATTCTCTGTCTACCAACCACTGGTGTGCCCTAAACTCCCTCACTTTATTTTTCTTCATGACACTAATCACTATCTGAAGGGCTATTTTGCTTTTGTGTTTTGTTGATTGCCTCTATTTTCATCTGCTCTTTGGCCACTGCTAGAATGTATGTTCCAAGAGGATTTTATGCCCTGGTGTATCTCCCATGCCCAAAGAGTCCCTAGCACATCAGAGGGGCTCAATAAGTATTTGTTGGATGAAAGAATGAATGAATGAATGAACAAATGGCATCTTTCTGGAGTGGATGAAGCTATGGCCTACCTTTTCTTGCCAGATCTAAGAAGTATTTGGTTGCTCATATTTTGTGCATCGAAGTGAAGCCTAAACAAACTATTTTAATAAGCTCATCTAAAAATAGGAGTGATTCCCGCCTTGTGATTTATAGGAATCTATTAATGATTACATAAGATTGGGAGGCAAGCAGTTATTATTGTTTTTGCAACAGCTGCCCTTCCCCTGCTCTGATACCCTCATGCATTTCCAAGACATAACTGTCACATTTCTCATTTTAGTGGCGAGGCTTGGTTCCAGAGAATTAAAACTTTCATGTGGTCTTTGTGATTAAACTAATAACAAACAAGCCTCAAGAAGCAACTTTTCAAAGTCGTCTAATACATTTTTTCTTCAGTGTGGAGTACTTTATTAAATCTACCAACTACGAAATTTTTATAGATTTGGATAGTACTCTTCTAAAGAATTTAAATGAACCTTTTTCTTAGGGTCAAGGGCCTTAAGGAGAATTGATGGAGATTAAGAAAAGACAGGACTGAGGCTTTCCTTCGATATAAACCTTTCTAAGAATATATCACTGTGAGCCCCAGTTCCATATTTGGCGGTTCATATAGGGGTCATGTAGAAGTCTTGCTGACTGCGTATTCTGAACCAACATTTTTAACAATTTGACAATAGGGCTTCCAAGAAAGACAGCAGATTTCAAAATACGCCGAAAGAAAGAAAATAATGACAAAAGATTATCATAGAAGTTTCTGGAATACTTAAATCTCTCAATAAATATTTGAATGAATGAACGAATGATTAAATGAACACATCCGTGAACAAAAGAACTCAACAGCGACATTTCTGGTTACCCCAGAAAGTCCAGCATCTGTGACTCTCCACATGCATCGTGTCTTTTCTCTGTTATTATTTCTAACATAGATATTGTCTTTTATCTCAGGATATATCCAGATGGAAGCTCTCTGGCCCGGAGAGTTTTTAGAATGCGGATAGTAAACATTTATGTAGGCAAGGATGCCCCACGCTCTGAATTGCTCCATGATTTATCTTAGAATCCCAAGTATTTGAAATGAATACGTTATTTTTTCTCCTGCTGACATGGGAGGCAAGTGAAAGATCTGCTGCCTGATATTAGACAGAAAAACTGAACACTGTCAAAGTCATGTACCTTTTTCACTTTCTCCAACCAACCAGATCATTCTCTTCTCTGAATTCTGTAGCATTTAATAGGTGGAGTTTGACATTTTGACTCTTCATTACATCCTATTATATATTTTCTCCAAGTACAAGTCTTGGGTAACCAAAAAGATTGGACAGCATGGCATTGTGGAAAGAGCTAAGGCTTTGGAGAGTGAAGACCGGTAGGCAAATCCTGAATCTTGCTACTTAGTAGACGCAAGTTAGTTGTTTTTTCCACATTCTATTACATTACATTTCTGCCTATAAAATGGGAATAATAATCCATGCTTCATGTAGCAAGAATGACACAAGACAATGTGTGTTGAAAAGATTAATGGTGAACCACAGCATAATATGTGCTCAATGTGCATTTTTCTCTCAATGTGTAAGGATGGATTGTTTGATTATAATTTGATTGTTGAGCTTGGGAAGTGTTTCAAATTTTTGATTCTCTGTCCTTAGTCAAAAGTACACTAGAGTTTTATCAAGGGTTAGCCCGTGAACTGTAAATAGGATGGCATTCTTCTCACACCAGGAAGTCCCTCTAACAAGTGAGAGAGGATTTTAGAAAAGATGGTTTTTCTAGAGGCTATACATGGAAGACATTTCCATCGCTTAGCAGCCTTAAACGGATGTGCTTCTTGCAGCATAGAGTACTTTCTTCTTCAGGAAGATAACATTTCTTCACCTTTCAAAGCACTTGGACAAACCAGGTAATAGATATAAACATATTTGGATTTTCATTTATTGAAACTATCAGAAAAGAACTTGCCAAAATTAAAATAATTCTTTCCCATCAAAAAGGAAACTTGTGTGCTTACAATCAAATATTTTCCTGTCTTGCTAAGCCCCATATCTAAACCTGTTGGGCCTCTGTATTTTTCTAGGTACTTCAGAGACACCCGCTACAGGGGATGAGGAACATTTGTGTGAAATGTGGGTGGCGTGCAAAGGTGTCCCCAAAGTTCAGCCTTGGCTCTCTTTAACCATTGGACTGGAAGATGCAGCTCTGCCCTTCTGTGGATTCAGAAGCGGGGTAATGTGTGGGCGTGCCACTCATGACAGCAAATTTCCCCCAGGTATCTGCCTCTTTTTCAAATCAGACACTTGGTTATGAGCCATTGTGATTGACATTTATTACCACCTAGGGCTTTTCCTATGCCTGCACGCTTACACACCCACACTTAACTATTTAAAAGTCAGATCATGTTTCTGTTTTAAAACAATATAAATTCAGCCTGGTGGCCCACCTTTTTCACACCATCAGCTCTAAATGCTTTCTTTGGTTTAAAAAGTACAGATTTGTCATCATCGATAATGCTTTGAAAGGATACAGTATAGGCTCAGCATCATCACCCTCATCACTATATACACTTATATAAGCTGTTACTATGTGACAAGCATCATATTTATTGAATTACTTTAAATTAATTAATTTATATTATTATTTTAGTGTTTCATTTCCATGCCAACTTTGTGAAGCAGGTACTAACCTCTCTGGCATTATTCCCTTTTTACAGATGAGGCTACTGAGTGCTAGACAGGTTAGGGAAATTGTCCAGAGGTCTTGCAACTGGTTCTCAGTAAAACCGAGAAAGAAATCTTATTCATTTCCTAAGGCTGCCATAATGAAGTACCACAAACTGGGAGGCTTAAAACAGCAACTGTTACTGTCTCACATTTCTGGAGGCTACAAGTGTGAAATCAAGGTGTCAGCAGGGCTGTCCTTCCTATGAAGCCTTAGGAAAGTATTCTTTCTTGCCCCTTCCGGCTTCTGGTGGCCCCGGGGATTCCCTGGCTGGCAGCTGCGTAACTCCAATCTCCACTTCCATCTTCACACGGCCTTCTTCCCTCTCTGCCTCCATGACTCTGTGTCTTTGCGTGGCATCCTCCCTGTGTGTTTGTGTCCAAATTTCCTTCGTCTTATAAAGGTATCACCCTTTATAAGCCCACCCTAACAACCTCATCTTAACTTGACTACGTCTGCAAACACTGTTTCCAAATAAGGTGATATCTCATCCAGAGGTTCTGGGGGTTAGGACGGCTATGCATCTTTTTTTTTTGGCAGGGGGTCAAGGGGGTGGGGACAAAATACAACCTATAACAAAAATCCTGTCCTGTCTGGCTGTAGAATCCATTTTTTCGTGGATTCTCCCCTGGAGGCAAATTCCTAAAAGGTCTTGCTCAGTGGGAGTGGACAGACTTGAGGGACACACTCTGCAGAAAAGGGTGCTCATTTAGGTACAGGATTTCCTACCTGTTTAACAATCACCTGACTCTCTAGAGACCGTGCAAATCTCAACAGACCAAGACTCTACTAAACAAAGAGAATGTCTGTTCCAAATTCTGACTTGGGGTTCCTTTTCCTCCCCAATCTTCACCAAAGCTCCTTGGCTCCTGATGGTCCTGGAACAAGAGAAAGCAGGGGCTTCCTCTAGGGACATGTTGCCGGGAGACCGCGTGGGCGGGGTGGTCGCTAGAAAGCCACGGTGGCTGCTCTTTGCCGGGCAGGGGGCGAAGCTGCTGAATCGACAGGGTCTGGGCACTGCAGCCTGGGAGTTCTTCACCTGTCTTGACTCCTCTGGGCACGGATCCCTGCCACTAGACTGCTGGGGTAGCCAGACTGGAATCTTTTTAAAGGTTAGCAAGTTTGTCTGATGCCATCTGTCTTTCTCTGTGTATGTGCTCTCTCCTGATTCTGTACGATGTGCAAATTTAGAACTTCCTTGGAACAATGCTGAGGGAACAAACTTCAGCTCTGGCTTTCAATCACCCCCAAATCCAGGGGCACAAGAATTCCTGAGATGCGTGTATCTTTGTGGCAGCCGGGGATGGTTGGAGAACACAGTGACCTGTGTTAACTGGAACAAAGTTTGACAAACTGGTAAGTGACCCTTAATTTTTCTGTTGGTGAAATTGAAGACTACAGAATTTAGTGCACGACCAAGGTCACATAACTAGTTAGAGGCAAAGCTGACACTAAGTCTTCTGTCTCTCTGATTCCCAGCTTAGGGATTTCTTCAATAAATTAAGGAATCGGTACATTTGATAAAACTTTTCCTTCGCAAAGGGCTTTCGAAAAGCATTTCATCTTTTCCTCCCCACATCGTAGTAATAAGAGACTTGATTTGACTCCATTAAGAGTAGCTTAGCACCCGGCATATGCCCTTCTGACAAACCAATCTGGATTCAATTCCGCAAATGTTCTCTCTCAAGCTCACGTGTTTATGTTTATTCCTCTGTACCTTTGTATTCTGTTCAGGGTTAGCAAAGTTCAGAATTTGTTTTCCACTCAGTGGCTGGTTTGGTTCCTGGTAAGGATTTCATGCTCTCCAATGCTTTCTGGGACTCACTATGGCAATAGACCCGAAGGCGACTGTCCATGTGCTTACGACTGGCAGTTGCTGCCTTTATTGCTTTAGAAACCTCATCTCCCTCTCTGTTTCCGAGCTCATCCTTCTACCCACGGCTTTCGTCATTGCTCTGCCATAAGGTATCCGAAAAGAACACAGGCTTTGAGTCATATAGATGTGGTTTTGAACCTGGCTCTATCACTAACTGAGCATGTGACCTCTGTGTTCTCACAGGTACAAAATATACCAAAACAACAGAAGATAGGCAACCTTTCTTAAAGAGGTGTTGTGATGGTTAACAGGATAAAAAAGGTTGCATGCCTGGCACATAATAGGTATTCAATAAATACTAGCTCCCCTTGGGCTTCCCTGGTGGGGCAGTGGTTGAGAATCTGCCTGCTAATGCAGGGGACACAGGTTCAAGCCCTGGTCCAGGAGGATCCCACATGCCGAGGAGCAACTAAGCCCGAGCGCCACAACTGCTGAGCCTCAGCTCTAGAGACCGTGAGCCACAACTACTGAGCCCATGTGCTGCAACTACTGAAGCCCATATGCCTAGAGCTGGTGCTCTGCAACAGGAGAAGGCACAGCAATGAGAGGCCCCTGCATCGCAACGAAGAGTAGCCCCTGCTCGCCACAACTAGAGAAAGCCCACACACAGCAATGAAGACCCAACGCAGCCAATTAAAAAAGAAAGAAAGAAAGAAATTTATTAAAAAAATTGCTAGCTCCCCTCTAAGAAACCACATGGGAGGGTTGTGCTGATGGTCCGTTCTCTTTACCTCGGCTAATGTTTGAGGTTTTTCAGATTATGAAACGATAGAGGCACATGTCATATCAGCATTTAGATGAGTGGTTTTGACACCCTCTGAAGGAGATGTGTGGATGGGGCAAACGCATAGCAAAAACGCCA
The DNA here is from genome assembly GCF_030028045.1 of Hippopotamus amphibius kiboko. Classification (NCBI taxonomy): domain Eukaryota; kingdom Metazoa; phylum Chordata; class Mammalia; order Artiodactyla; family Hippopotamidae; genus Hippopotamus; species Hippopotamus amphibius. The sequence continues at coordinate 95,744,756 of NC_080196.1, read as the reverse complement.
GCAAGACTGCATGATGTCTGAGGACTTTTCGAGCTCTGACACCATATGATGCTAGTAGTTGCTTGTGAGCACTTTTTGGAAGAGCCTGAAAGAGATCAGGGCAGTAAGAGAGCGAGTTGGGGAGACTTGGAAAACTATGTATCATTGACTAAAAGAAAGAAAGTTGAATTTGTTGCACGTCAACCATATGCCAGGTACTTCTTACTTTGTGTTTTCAAAATGTTATCCTATTTAGTGTTCAGAAGAACCCTTTAACGTAGGAAGTATTATCCCATTTTTCAGATGACAAAATCTAGGCTCAACTTGTCCTAGTAGCTCATTTAAGTTGTGCAGCTTGTTCATGCTGCAGAGAAGTATAATCCAGGTTTCATGTTCCATGGTGTCTCAGGAAGGCTGAGCTGAGCAACATGCTGGCAGGGCTCACGCTGAGGGTTTGGATAAAAGAATTCAGGCAAAGCTGGGGGGCCCCACTCATTGCTCCCTTTACCTGAGTACAGTAGCAGATACTTTCACCAGAATAGGGGCACCTGCACCCCTCTTTGGGCATTTGTTTGAGATGATAAGTGACCTGAGGAGACATTTTTGGGCAAAGGGATTGCAATGAATAAGACCAGGTGTCCTTGTTGAAGGGCGAGGCCAGATGATGCTCAGAGTAAGTATTCCTGAGGTCTCGTGAGGTTCTCCTCCCTGAACATCAGGACAAGCCCTGCGAGTAAATGCAGAGTAGATAGACACTCGTATTTGTAGACCATTATGGCTTATAAACAGCCCTGACTTATTTCCAGGGGGTATATTAGACAAAATGGCAATGACCATTGGAAATGAGAGAAATTGATTATACACAAGATTTATTGCTTCTTCAAAGTGATTTGATCTTCCTTACCATCCATGTAATTTTTTTTCTTTGAAATTTGGTCTGTTTTTCTTCACAAAAGACCTATAAGATGTAAATATTTATATTTAAATTTCTTGAAAGAAAAATAAGCACCCTCTCAGGGTTATCTGCTGTACAAAAATCAAATCCTTATAGGAAAGTCATATTCTAACTTAGTATTTTTACTTCTCAAGTGACCTATTAGAATATTTTTCTGATGCACTTGAACTTGGTGATTTTATATGTTAAGGATCTTGGAGTCTATAAATGCTGACTTAAAAAAATCAAACTTACTGTAACTGTGGATGTCTTTCTCCTTGAACTTGGTGATCAAGGTGGAAGACAAACACTGGGATGAGTCTTGCTATACCCAAATCACTCACCTAAACCATTGCCAGTCTCCTTTCAGCCCAAACTAGTAACAACTTAGGCCTGAGTTAAGGAACTCTTCACCCATGGTCTGTAGAGCTTGGCTGAAGACCAAAGACTGGCCTGAACCTCTGGGTCCAGTGGGTGTTTCCTCTAGATGAACCACATTTCTTGAGATTTTTCATTAGCCCTGGATGAGTGGGTTCATATTTTTCTCTACCGAGGGAGAAACTATTTCAAGAATCAAAGCCGAAAACATCTATTTTTCTTTGCTCTGCCTTTCTTTTGTTTCCATTTTATCAAATACCATCTGGAAAACATGGAGAGATAGATCGTATGTGATATATGAATGTGTTCAGCATCATCTTTGGAATGAAGAGGGAGTTTAAAGCACAGTAAAGGGAAAATTATAGGATGAGCTGGTGGATTTTAACAGGCTAATAATAGGATCATCAGCCAGTTCCGAGTATTCCCTAAAACTACATGTGCATTCGGCTGTTTTTGCTTTACTATTTGTTGAATTTTAGGATGTATGTATGTATGTTATTGAAAACACAGAAAGATACCCTAGTAATTAAAGTCAGGCTGGATTTATCATTTCAATAGGACTTATACAGTAAGTGGCTATATTATAGGCAGTTGGCATAGAGATTAATTTATTCTAGTTCCATATACATGATGCTTTCAAGTTTATATTATTTTAACCCAAGTCACTCCCGGGGATTGGAAGGAAAACAAATGGTTGTTTGTTGATACTCCCATGCTATATTATTGTGGCACTTGCCCTCAGCTAGTAAGATCTGTTCTTTTTCCAAAGTACCTCTAATGGGTTTGATACTAAACGCCAACACATTTCTTAGAAACTGCCTGTTTCATAATTGTGACAGCTTGGGGATTACAGGACAACCAATATTTAGTGGTCCCCATGCCTTGCATTCACTTAGAAGGGCTTGGACCCTCTGCAACACTCTTTGAAAGATCACATCCTTCCTGGGCTTTGAGCATTTGTGTCCTGGGGTGTTTTGGGGTTGACGCTGGACTGCACTCATGGTTATTAGTTCATGGTGTTCTTGGGAGGTGTTTGAAGTCAGCTGGAGCCCTGCTGATGGAGCTGCTGAGAGCAGCATCGCACTGACATAATTTCATGATGTGTTTGCATCGAGGGCTCTGCTGCCCTTTCCCAGTGAAGTAAGCACTTTTGGAGCCAGTGTTGACAAAGTTATCTACTTGTTGCCCACTCTGCAGGATGCTTTCTGTTCTCCTGCTTCCCGGATATTTTTCCGTCTTAGTTGCTCCACCAGTGATACCTTCTAATGTGCATTTTTGATGCTTATTGTTCAATGGTTTAGAAGTTGAAGTGTAGCCAGAGATTTTCTTTCCATAAACCAGAGAGCTTCCTGCAAAGAAGATATGAAATATTCTTCGCTAAAATTGTGGAGTTTATTGCTTTCATTCAACTAGTTTATTTCATTCATGTAGGGACACACTAGATTTCAGTGGATTTCTTGATATTCATTAAATAAAAATAATATAGTTTTCCCTACATTTATTTGAAGAACTGCTCCTTTGATGAAAATCCTGAAAATTTGTATCCATAGTGGGGAAACAGTTTCACTGACAGCAGTAATTGCATTGGCCTGAGAGTGATCCCTGTCCCACTACTAGAGGCTGATTCTGTCCCAGAAACTCTGGGCTCAGTGGAGGAATCACTGCTTTCCTTTGCCACATGAGGGAGAGGTGTCTTTCCTCCAGCCTGTATCCTTCTGGTAGCAGATCTAGCTTTGCGGGTGCCCTTGAAGTCAGTATTCCAGCTCTACTACATCCTGTGTCCCTGTAAAGTTTCAAATTGCTTTGGGCCTTGGCTTTTTTTGTCTATAGAAGGTTAGTTCCTTTGTCTCCAGCCCGAGGTGAGGATTAGGTGAGAATATGGATGGAGAAGGTCTGGCACTGTTGCCAGCCCTCAGGTGGCACTCCATCCAAGTCAGTTTCCTTTTTCCTCTAGGGAACAGTCCCTGTGACTATGCTTGAGGACCACCAAGAAGCAGCCTCTGCCAGGGAAGCTCCCTCCACCATAGACCCCCCCAACAGGTGTACTCAGAGGTTGTCTCATTATCCACCACAGAGTTTGAAATTCTGCATTGGTGGTCTTACCCTTTGGTTGATGGACTAGGATGGCATCACGGTTCAGTAATAGCGATTTCTTCAAGCTGGGGCATGACTAAACTTCAGTGTTCCATTGAGGTCAGGCTTGGCCACGTTAATGGGTTTGGCCAATGACACGGGAAGAAAAGCCATGTCATTGTCACTTCCAGACAGAACCTGGTGAGCCAGTCTGTGATTTGCCATGCTCTTTCTCTCTGCCACATTCACGGGTCAGATTCTAGTTGCTGCCAGCTGGGTTCCCCTCTGCAGTTTGCCTTAATCAGCAGATTTTCTTTTCCCCCATTGATTTACACTGGACATCTGGTAATAATCCTTTGTGGCTGTAAACCCCTGAGATTAGGGGGTTGTTTGTCAGCACAATATAACCTAGATATCCTGACCGATGCAGATGATAATGATGATTATTAGGTCTTTGAGGTATTGCATTACAATTCAAGTCGTCTTGGAAAGAGTAGCAATTTCAGCCTTTACCACCTGAAATCTTAGAGTGGGAGGGGATTAAAAGATCCAGGGAACAACAATTGGTGTGAATGTGACACGGATAGAAATGTAAAGTATAGAAGTGCTGAAAGGAACTAGGAGAGGCTGTCAAAAACAGACTCTGCAAGCTACTTCCAATGGCCTTTTGCCAAACACTGCCTGTGACCCAGAAGGGCAGGGGCTGCAGTGAGCACTTGGAGCAGAGCGATCTAATAGACATCAGGAAGCACAGATTTCAAAAAGGCTCTGGGGGTGCTAAATAAATAGGTTGTGTGTTTAACTTTTAGTTTTAATAAAAATCAGGTCTTAGTCCAGTGCTTCTCAAACAGCATCATCATCACCGGGAAGGGTTGTTAAAACACAGGTCACTGGGTATCAATTCCAGAGTTTCCAGTTCGGGTCATCTGAAGTGGGGCCCAATAATTTGCATTTCTAGCAAGTTCTCGGCTGATACTGATGCTGTTGGTCCAGGGACCAGCCTTTGAGAATCACTGCCTTAGTCCCACAAGGGAAAAAAGGGATCCCCCCTAGAAGTGAGAAAGGAAGACATCTGAGAGGGAGTGGCCACCTTGCTCAGCACAAGCTTGTCCTCCAGGTGACTCCTGGATGAGCTGACCAGGCCGGCCCCCTGTGCTTCCTGCCCAGGATGCTACAGAGGGCGTTTCCAAGTGTCTCTCCACATTGTTTGAGGATATGTCTCAGTATCACCTTCAGAAGTATAATGGTGGAATAGGTGACTGGCTCAAGCTTAGGAAATTTTGAGCATAATAATTCAAACAGAGAGCTGGGGAAGAGGGAGTGTTTTCCTCAATTCATGGCCACAGGACCCATGGAGATCCCAAAAGAGGAGGGCTTGAAAAGCCACATTTTTATGGAGCCCAACAGGTATTAGGAATACTGAATACCAAGAAATATGTGTAAACAGAGGAGATATTAAATGAATTCTACATTCCGGAAGGGTAAAAATGCCATGAAAGATTCTCTCCCAGTTCAGCAAAAAAAAAGAAATCACAGAATCTGTGAAAATATTTAGGTAGCTTACGTGGCCCTTGCAGGATTGCAGTTTTTCCCATTTGTGGTTTGGGGACCAGAGAGGAAAACTAATCCAAGTTCTCACATAGTCATTAAGAGGCATACAGAAACAGGAAATGAACTACCTATTAAAAAACAAAGAATTATGTCAAAATAATTTTAAAATTGCAAAACTAATTCACAGTTTCACAAGACAAATGAACTTTGGGACATACTCTATGCAGTGATCTAAAAACTTGCACAGCTTCTTTAAAAAAGGATGGAATAACTAAAATATATATATATGGTTACTAAGCACATTTATTCTTGTGGGAAGGACAAGACTATGCCAGATAAGGAAAGTTCTTTTAAACTGAATCTAATTATCTTGAAAGGTGAAGGATAGTTTTGCCTCACTTCTTCAAATGGTAACTTCCATTTTTGTGTCTCCTCCAAGTCTCATGATGTTTTGCCAGCATTAGATTTCTATAAGCCTAAGAGAATTCACAATGTGACTGGATCCTCCATGTAAATAAAATGTAAAGAGGACTTCTATGTAAATAAAATGAGAACGCACTCTGTCTGGAAAATAGCATAAACTCTTGCAGGAAAGAATCTTCCACTGCTCTTGGTAAAGAACTAAAGTAACCCTCCATATAGCTATGTCGTATTAACAACTCATGGTCATGAGTTGATGATGATTACCTCAGAGTAACAGACCAACTGTGGGACAATATTCATTAAAAATTCTGTGTCTCCTAGGTAGAGGAAAGCATTCATGTGTGCTAGGGTAGAGCAAGCTAATGAACGCAGGGAGGAATCCCCCAGTGTTTGAGGTGCCCACTTTCCAGGGAGATTAGATGAAACTCTCACCAGTTAGCTCCCTGTTCTTTTAGGGATGAAATTGAAATTTCATAAATCTCTATGGCTTACTGAAGTGAAAAGACAGGACCAATGATCAGTTTTCTAGGATTCTAGTTTGATTAGTTAGGATTATGCAAGTTTGCATTATGGCTTTTGTGACCCTGGGCACTTTTACCTGCAAGGGCTATGTCATCTATGAAAAAATGATTCAAGATGATATTTTATAACTGTGTTGGTATAAGACAAAAATACTAACAGACTCATTATTGTATATTCATTTTTTATCATATTCATTTTTTCTTCTGATTTTAAAGTAAAATGAAAATAATTTTGTGGACTCCTGAATGTGCAGTGGGCCCTGGGTATAGTACATACTCTGCCTAATCAGTTAGGTCCACTCCCAGACTGTGTTTGACTGCAAATTAAAAAAACAAACAAAGACAAACAACAACAACAACAAAAACTTCACTAACATCTGGCTTATTAGCACATTGTCTTCACGTAGGAGAATGAGAGGTAGGTAAAGCAGAACTTCAGCCACCTCACAGATACACCCATGAGCCCAGGCATGCCTGGCCAATATCAGCAAAATCCCATTGACACAAGAGAAATTGTTGCTATTTTATGCCACTGAGTTTGGAGTAACTTGTTATGCAGCAATAGCTAGCTGACATATAACGTCTTAGCAGCTATCACATTGAGTTGGGATTTTTTTCCCCCAGAATGCCATGTGACACCATTGGAAGGTTTTAAGAAGGGGAGTGCCTGCTCTGATTTACTTTTGACAAAGTTCACTCTGGCTGTGGAGAAGAGATTGAAGGGAAACCAAAGTGGAGGACGGGAAACCAGTAGGTGGCTATTGCAATAATCCAGATGTAGAAAGATGACACAATGATGGTTAGGTTTGGGAGGAGGGGTAGAAATGGAGATGCAGAGAAAGGGATGGGAATGCATAATATATGTATTCAACTTATATTCTAGGTCCTGTGGAGGATGTGAAAAGACACAAGGAATTATAAGATCGTGCTATGTCTTAATTGAAAGGAGGAGAAGTAGATTGTTTCTGAAAGCAGGAATGGTGAGCTAATTAGTGGCTTTTCTGATCCCATCCAGAAAATCCTGCTAAATGTTCCTAAACTCACTGAGGGCCAGATTCAACTTTTGAAATCTGTTTGTGGGAATCAAGGATAATGGCAGAAGCAGATGGCTGTGAAGGATGCTATGGTGTAACATTTTGTGGGTTGTATTTTAACAGGATGGTAACTGAGCTTTCTGAGCTTGTCTGGTCTATTGCCCTCCTCAAAATTCTCCATCCATCTATCTGTCTTCTCTCCATTTCTATAATTTGCAGCAATTTGATTTTCCCTCGAGGAAATCTACTTTCAGAAAAGAGAGAGATCATGAAGAGACTGCTTGTTTATCTTTAGTTCAACCAAAGAAATGCTCCAACATAACCACACCCTGATTTCACTTTGGGGTATCACTCAATTATAACATGCCATTTCTTTATGAAATTCAAAGAGACATCTCACAAATGGATTCTTAATTCATTTCCTAGAGGCGTGCAGGGTTTGCTGTGGTTATCAACAGTTTTCTTGTTCTGAGGAGTGAACTGAGGTATAATGTGATAAAGCAGCTTCCTAAACACATTTGAGGCAAAACTGAAAAAAGCTTTCAAACCTCTTCAAACCAACCCCCCATCTCAGATCATGCAAATATGGCAGGAATATATTATACACATTTTAAATCTATAAGTTTTTCAATAAATGGGAAAATACTGATATTTCCTGAGTGATTTTTCTTTCCTTGTCCATTAATATTGATATATAATATTAAAAATAAAGCCAAAAATGCATTTCATTTGTACCAGAATCATTTGAACAAAATGATTTCCTTGCAAAAGTTTTATTTTATTGTACATTAGTCATTCATTAGTTAAAAGAAAATTAAGCTGTCCAGAATAGTATGTAAGAGGGAAATCTAAGTATGGCTGAGGCAGAAAAATAAAGTTTCTGAAGAAAACCAGTGACATTTTGTTAACAATAAATGTAATGTTATATCTAGTTTTATTATATTTTTATTTTGATATGTCTTGAACTTGGTCTTTATATTCAGAATTATTTATATTTCAGTCTAATGTTAATGTTAGTTTGAGATTATTTGAGTGATATTTACATTCATCTGTTAATACAAATGGGAATAGATATATTTATTTTGAGTGTAGGGCCTGAAAAATTGGCCAACTCATTCCTGCCGGTTTTTTTTTTTTTCTCACAAACAGTTTTAGCCTTGAAACTTTCATGTGTTTTGGCATCATTCAACTCTCCACTGTGCCTTTTTCCTTATTAAGAAACTCATCCCTTAATTAGCTTGCTGTCCCTTCATTTGAAACTTGGTCCATTTGATAACTCTTTGTCGCTTCTAGAACGGTTGGTGCAGGCTTGTGTGGGCTTCCAAAACACAAAAGCCAGATGGATTTTTTAAAACAGACAAATTTAGTCTTGAATAGAGAACTGTGAAAATTTAAAAAAAAAAAAAAAAGAAAAGAGACATGAAAAAAACCACAAAACAAAACAAAACAAAAAAATCTTGGTACTGATAAAAACCAGTGCGAAATCACAGATTCTCAAATTAGGGGAAAAGCAAACCTTTTTCCATCTCTTTCCCCTCCTCCTCATCCTTCCACTTTTTAATTTGTTTTGGGCTCAAGCGTTGAAAAGTTCTGTTCCCAATTAGAAGTGGATCACATTTGGGTCTGAGAGAGAGTCAGCTGCCTCATGATATGAGTAGAAGACAGAAGGCTGTAGATAGATTCAGAGTCCTTTGGTAACCAACACCACTCTCTCTGTGTGCTAATTTGCAGAATGGGGAAAATATTGGCATTTTGCCTTCAGTATCCCTTAGAAGAAAAGCATTAGAAATAAGAAAACATTAACATTCTGTCCAAAGTGTTTATCTTATGGAACAAATTTATTGGGGCGTCTCAACATGTTCTGGGTATACAAATGAAACCATTTTATACGTATCCAATAACAGCCCCTTCAACTAAGCTATGTTGACCCACCTTTTCTGCTGGGAAGTAACTCCCTTAACAGCAACTTGGCCAGCTCCTCTAACTTTCCTGTCCCTTTTGGTTATGAGAACAGTCCATTTTGTTATTTAAGACTCAGTCCTATTTATTTTGATACTTCAGTCTCAGATCAGACTCAAATCTTGTATCCCGCTCCCCCTCTCCCCGCACTGTTGTATCTTCCACTAGATGGCTTGGAGGTTGGCAGTCTGTTCTTCATATAATTGCCTCCTTCCTCCTCTCTGTGAACTCTTTCCTTTAGACACCAGAAGCCTCCATTGTGGCATCGTCAGCAGGGAAGGCGCAGATGGACTGAAGCATGTGGTACAGGAAGGGTCTAGCTCTCCTTCAGTCTGGTCCTTTCTGATGCTGGTGGTCTCAGCTCATGTGTCAGCCTCCATGCAGGAGGTGTATATGTGAGTGTGTGTGTGTGTGTGTGTGTGTGTGTGTGTGTGTGTTCAGCTTCACCCCGGCTCCTTCTATCACTGAGAACTCCCACCTCCACCCAGAAGGAAGTTGTATCTGGGGCTCGAGCAGTGATAAACATCTCCAACCCCTTGTTTGTGTTGGGATTCTCATCACTTGGTCCAGTGGTTATCTTGAATGGCTCTGTGGCCCCTGTCCTTCTAACTTCCGTGTGTTTCACATGGAGCTGTGGAAGTTTTCTACTACGGGAGTTCTCCTCTGTGCTTCCCAGGTCCACAGAGGCTTGAGATGGGGTAGGGCTGCCACATCTAATTTCCAGGCATAAGCCAGCCCTGCTGACTGGTGCTCCTGACCTAGACAAACTGCCTTCAGAAAACCCTAAGCGAACACTAGTCTCTACACTCAAATATGCCTCACCCCCCAAGACTCCATGTATCAGGTAAACACTCTTTTCTCCTCTTTCCTTTGCAGGCCTTAGAACATAGAAAGGACAGCAAGCCATAGTTCTTATTTTCTCAGTAGCTCTCAAGGCCCCATTCCTGTTGCTCCAGAGGAGAAGTCGAGGTCTGCAGCCCAACATGTACCCCACCAGTCTCCTTTTCTTAGAGTCACCATCAGTATTTACTCACAGTTCTCTTGGAGGCTGCCTAACTTAGCTTTGGGGAGTGGGGAGCACCCTCCATAGCCACAGAGACGTGAGAGAAGAGACTTTCATTATGAACATGGACTTCACCAAAGACTAGTTAACTCCCATCCATCCTCAACTCAGTTCATTTCTTAATTTGACCGGGGACAGTTCAAAGATGAAGCTCTCTGGGAAGTGTTTATCACCAACAGTTTCAAGCTCTATTTTGGACCTTGGCCACGGTTCTGGGACAACAGAAAACATCTCCCTCTACATCCTATTATATCAGTGTCATACTTTGTAATTTATCATCTTCACTTGAACTCACCAAACTCTTACTTGTGTTCTTCTCCTCATCCCACACTGGTCCACACTGAGGTTGTGAATGGAGCTAGCAGTTTCCTGGGCTTACAGACTAGGCCTCTAACCCTGGCCAGTTACCCACAAAATGTGTCTACAGGCCTTAAGCAAGACATGATGGTGTGAGGGAAAGGACAGTCCTATCATAGGTCTGAACCTTGGCCGTGGGGCCAGGGCTGACCATCTGTGACCATGATCTCTCTCTCCTCTAGAAATCGTCATTCTTAATTGTCCTTCATTTCTAGAACAAAAGTTTGAAATAAATGAATGATTATCAAACATCTATTGAGTAACAGAACCCAGTTTTCAAATTGGCTATTGAAACCTAGATGCTCCTTAATTCCCAGCTATAATAGTCCTTAAGACATTTACACGAAATATGAGGACTTCACAGTACAAAATTTGAGACCTACTGAAGCAAAATCTCACATTGTTCTCCTTTCAACTTTAAAATTATTTTGAGTGTGGCTGTGTCTGCAAAGACAGAGCCCACTGTTAACACATAATTTCACGTTTATGTCTGACTTTCTGAATGTCAATTTCATATTGGGTTTGTGATCAGTAAGGCCATCTCTCTGAGTATTTTCAAATTGTTATGGATGTTTTTAGAAGTCAAATGTTGTTAATGTTTATGTCTACTCCATTTTATTTGCAAAGTTAATACTTTGGAAACTGCTGCTTTCACAGCTGTAGAGTAGCATTTCCCCACGGGTTGGACAGTAGTCTCTTGAGAGGCGATCTGAAGGAAGGAGCTTCATGGTCAAAAAGTTTAAAAAATGCAGTATTCCATGTCCTCCTCTTAGAGATTTATGAAGGGCTCAGAGGAAGTTCTGCAGCAAAGCAGCATGTTTAACTTTGTTTAACTCAATATTTCCTAAACATGTGACCACAGAACCCATTGTTTTCCCATGTAACATTAATTAACATCCCATAGAAACAATGTTTCTTCTAATACATCCTGCAGATCATTGCCTTTGAGGAGAGATCAACACACTTCTTCTGCAAGTAGCCAGATGATAAATATTTTAGGCTTTGTGGATTTCACTGACTGCAGCAACTACTCAGCTCTGCCATTGCAGCGCAAAAGCAGCCATAGCCAATATCTAAACAAATGGGCGTGGCTGTGTTCCAATAAAACCTTATTTACAAAAACAGGCAGTGGTACAGATTTGGCCTGTGGGCTGTGGTTTGCTGCCCCAGTTCCTCCATTAAACAAGTGAGATTTATTCTGACTAGGGAAGGTATTATCATAAATAGTGAAATAATAGCTTAGTTCTTTTATAAGCTATTCGAAGTTTGCTGAACTTCAGAGACTAAGCCACTGAAGATACCAGACTTCCCTGATCATCCTGAAATTGGGATTTGGCTAAGTGACTCATTTCATGCTGCTTCTTTTACCAGATATTTATCTAGCTGTGAAATCCTTGCCCAGCTCATGATCTATTGTGCTAACCATCAGACGGTTTCCCTCTGATGAAAGTCAAGCAGCAGATAGGAGACATAGCAACCACCTCAGTGTCAACTCAATTATTGTATCTGAAATGAACCATCCATATTTTTCAAGCTCTCGGAAGGAAAACGCTGTAAATATAATCAGAAGCATTCAGACGATCTTGGCCATTTCCCAAATGGTTTACCATAGTTGAATACCATATTAGTTATCTATTGCAGCCTGACAAATAATTCTAAAAACTTGGTGACTTAAAACAGCAAACATTTATAATTTCACAGTGAGTATGACAATCTTTGCAGCTTAGCTCAGTTCGCTGGCTCAGGGTCTCTCCTAAGGTTGCCATTAAGGTGTTGGCAGAGCTGTGGTCTCAACTTACAGTTCAACTGGGGGAGGATCTGCATCCAAACTCATTCACGTGGCAGGGCTCACGTCCTCGAGACATCAGTTTCCATGCAGGCTTCTCTGTAGGGCTGTTCGCAGCCTATTAGCTGGATTCCTTCAGAGTGAAGGCAGAGAGAGAAAGAGAGAGATAGAGGGCGCAGGACAGAAATCAGAGGGTTTTTTTGTAACCTAATCTTGAAAGTGACAAACCATCACTTTTGTATATTCTATTCATTAGAAACATATCACTAGGTCCAGTCTATATTCAAGGCAGAGGACTCTACACACATATGACTACGGGGAGGCAGAGATCATTGAAGGCTAGCTTAGAGGCTGTCTACCACATACATTAAATTCATCTAAGGTAATATTGTAATTTTTGAATTTCCATCTACAATGAGGGTTCAAAGTACCTGGCCTTGAGGAGCGAGGAAGGTGCCTCAGTCATAGTGGAAGCATTAGACTTGTCTCCATGAAAGCTTGAGATGAGAGGAGGTGAGAAAGAATATGTGTGTGTGTCTGTGTATGTGTGTGTGTTGCCAGGTGGCCAGAGGAGAAGAGAAAGGCAAGGCAAGAGGTTATGGAGGAATTTTTCTAGAGTAATATGTCCTCACTCGGAAGAGAAGGAGCAGAAGGGAAGCTGGCTGGAAGAGACCTGGCCAGTGGACTCCTTCTTGTCTGGCTATAGCTCAAGCATGACTTCCCTTTTCCCACTCATTCCTTAATGTTTTGGGTTTAAACGCACCTCAAGGACTACAGGACCTCATTCTCCCAACACCCACACTAACTATGATCTGTTATTGCCAAAGCAATTTGATAAAGGTTTATCATTTTGACTATCCCATTGGCCAATAAAAAAATCACAAAGGAAAAGAAAAATCTGCTAATCAGCCCCATACAAGGGACTAAAGGCGAGACAATTGTATGCTCTGTCTCCTGCTTTCGATGATCTTATATTCCAATTATGGCAACAAGGCAAACATATGGGAACAGTTATATTAAAATCAAAGATTTAAATAACAGTTCAAGGTAACAATGGAAGGAATATCATAGGGCGGTGTATGATTAATTACCAGCTGAATTATATAGAATTCATCATTCCTGGAATTCAGGGGAGAGAGAAGGATCGTTGTGAGGGAGGTGATTGGGGAACATGTTGTGAAGTACATGAGAAGGATCTGGAGAGGGAGAGGAAAGTAAGGGCATTCCAGGTGGATGGAATGGCACGAGGAAAAATAAGAAGGCGAGACAGGTGTTTGGGGGAAACAGTGAGTTAACCAGTTTGGAGAGTGGGTTTTCGGAGGCGAGGCATCTGAGACAAGGTAAATGGTAAGTCAGACAGCCATGCAGGAACAGGTTGAGTTTAATTATCTAACCTGTGCTGGGTCCCTGAGGCAGATGGCTTGCCAACAAACTTGCATGAATTACCCTCTATTAGAATTTTTAAAAAGAGGTAAGTTCCAGGTTGATTCACTGAACATCTTGGGCTCACAAGCCGTGCCTGTCTTTTAATAGCAAGTGTGGCAAATGGAAACGGTACCTGGGCTTTGTCTCCATAGCAGCGACTCAGAAAAGCCTTGATGACATCCAGCTGAAAGAGACTGTCGTCGTCCCCCTCCTTTGAAGAAGAGGAAGCAATAAAGAGAAGACGCATGGCTGTTGTTTCAAGAGACTCCCCGAATCAGAGAGTTGGGGGTCCCGAGACACCAGGAGATACTGGCCGATGGAGGGTTGGGAAGAGGGCTCAGTGTAGCATCACTAAGTCAGACTCAAATGTAGGGTGACAGCAACTGGGGACCCTGGGCCCCTTACTTCACGCTCTGCCAGTTCAAAGCCAAGGAGAATTTGGCACCGGGGAGACGTCCTCAGAACCTTCACAAAAGTTCTTAAAAAAATTCCTAGGTGAATGTGCGAGCTAATTCAGTCCCCCTGAGACTTCCTACCTGTTGCTTAACTTCTCTAACTTCTGTCTGCTCATCTTTGAAAGAGGGATAACGGCATAACCTACAGCACACATAGGATTGTTCTGAGCATCCGATAAGCCCGTGCACGTAGAAGTTTTACAAAGTGACTTATACAACGTTCTCAATAACTGTTAGGTACCATCATTGTAACTGCTGTTATTCTGTCCTTCCCAGCCTCTCCAGATCTTTGCCACAAGAGCAGGGAGCAAAGACGGAAACGTTTTCTTTTAGATTTAGATCACTTTGAAAGGTTTGCAATGACCAAAAAGAGCTTAACACTTGAATGTCTCTGGGTTTTAGAATGTCAGAAAACATCACCCGCCCTCCCCCCCGCTCCTTTTTCTTTCCTTCCTTCAGAAAGCTACGTTCTGAATGCGATTTCCGTGCCAGGCACTTGGCTAAACATTTCCAGAATTTCTCGGCTCTGGACATGCAGACTCCAAGAAGGCCGATACTTAAGTCCTGGTTTCCGAGGAGTCAGTGATCCTGCTTCAGTGTGAGTTCAGAGATTATGAGTTAACACGGTCTCTCAACAGATAGGAAAGAATGATTTCGCTTTAAGGAAGAAGAAGACAGAAACACATGGCTAACGCGTGCAGTTGGGAGGTTAATTCCAGCAGTGTGTCTGGAGCGGGACGGGGGCAGCGGTGGGTGTCCAGAGGCAGCGGGTCAGCAGGCAGGCGGCACAGGGCCGGGGACCAAGGCCTCCTGATGCAGGGTGGACGTGCACACAGCAGCAGCAACACCATCCACAGCCCGGGACTCATTTCTGCCCCTGGCCCCACCTCCCAACCCCATAGGTTGTTCCCTTGCTGGGAGGAGAGTGCCACGAAGGCGACAGGACCCATCTTCTTCTAATTATTATTCCATGGTATTATGCTCCTGACTACTATTTAATATATTTTGACTGGCAACAACGTGCGAAGTGCTCCGCAGACCACAGAATTAAGGGTGGCTGTTGGCTATTGTGCAATAGGCTGAAACCTTAATTCCACAGGCACGAGATTCTCAGAGACGGAAGGGAGGCTCTGAAGAGTTAATAGCAGGGGGCGCTTTCTCGTTCCCCGGTTTGGTGGCCTTGACCTCAGTCTCCATCCAGAGGACCCTCTCCCTGGTTGCCCCAAAGGACGCTGATTTCCGACACCTCAAGAAAGTCTTTTCAAAATAAGTGAGCATTCAGAAAGTACCTGAAAGAGTTTAAGGATTTCATTGGTTTCAGATATTCGGAAGAGTCAGGCAGACTGCAGTGAGAAGGGACTCCACAGCAAATTAGGGGACCGATAATAGCTGGAAATACTGAATTTCCCATTCTGCTAATACGCAAGTAACTAGGAGACTACGAGCCGACAGGAGCTCAGTCCAGACCTTGCCCAGCGTTTGTGGCATCCCAAATTAGCAACAAGTGTCATCGAGCATACGGACTGGGAGGCATTCCAGAGAAAC
Organism: Hippopotamus amphibius kiboko; assembly: GCF_030028045.1. Taxonomy (NCBI): domain Eukaryota; kingdom Metazoa; phylum Chordata; class Mammalia; order Artiodactyla; family Hippopotamidae; genus Hippopotamus; species Hippopotamus amphibius. Next base: position 95,729,273 of record NC_080196.1, on the reverse strand, counting down.
CAAATCATTGCTTTTCAAATAGATGGAGAGAGGATGTAGTGAGGGGTCAGAAGTGGAGAGGACAGGCACAGGAAACCTTTGTGGTGTCATTTCTGTCCCAGAACAGGATGCCGGAAGGAGAGAGGTCAAAGCAAAGGGAAGTCTAGCATTATAGTGCAAAACGTTATCAGGACAGATTGGATTTTAATTGTTTCATTTTTTAGGGCAAGGGCTGCGTGATCACTTAGCCCCTGAATCTCTATTGTGTTACATTTTTTAAGTTTATTTTTAATTTAAAGTCAATAAATGAAAAGTTGAACAAACAAAGGTAGAGGTGGGGGTGAAGTCTCTCACAGCCACTGAGGGACTTTTCTGTAGGACTCTCTCAAGCCACTTCTCCCACTGGACATCTGGGTTGTAATTCGGAGCTTCAGTTCTGGCTTTGGCCCCACTTGGATTCTCGGGGTGTCCGGTCTTACTGGGTCATTGTCCCCAGAGGATCTTAGCTATAAAATCTATTTACCCTCTGGTGGTACAAAAAGAAAGAGGACACTTTAATCAGCCAAAGAGAGAGTAGAAACTTCCAGCATCCCCTGAACTACGTTGGGTTCCCCTCCCCCATACAATTCTGACGCTTAGCACTAAGGAAAAATTGATAGTGTCACCCTCTGAATCTACAAAGAAACTATGATATGACATATCCCTTTACAAATGAATTTCCCACAGAAGATCCCAGTCTATGTCCACTAGAGAGAGAGAGCCTATGTTTTATGTAACAGTGTCCAGAATCACATATCCCCAAGTGTAAGAGAGTTGGGGGTTGGAGAAAAGAGTTCACAAACACGCCCTTGGAATATGGGAAGTTCTCGGCATCTGAAAGTGTTCTCCCAGGTTGGTGCACAGTAGTGTTCCAAGTTCTTCCAGTAGCTCCCAAACTCAATCTGAGGTCTGTGCAACAAGTTGCGTGGTGCTTAGAGGGTACCCGTCTGCTATTGTCCTGACTCTTTGCATTTTAATTGTCCAGGGAACCTGCTTTAAACCACCCTCCATTCCCTGGTAGAGGACAGGAAACTCCACCTTGGGGATTTCCTGTTCTTACGTTCTCTCCTCTTTTCAGGATGGCACTAAAACTGGGACAACAAAAAGGTGAGTTGTAGGCACGACACATGAGGGGAATGATGGGCTGCATCGGATGGATGGTACCCCTGGCCCCTCACACAGGAAGGCAGATCTAGCCACTCCGCCCCAGCAGTAGAGCTGGACCATTTTCTGAATATTAGAAATGTAAGGGATACCTAGACTATCTTTAGACAATCCAGCCATTATACTCTCAGCTCTCAGATCAGGCTGATGGCAAAGATTTGAAAAGGCAAAACATCACTCATTTGTTTTCATTCATTCAACAAATATCTATTGGATACCTACTTTGGGGCAAGCACTCTGCTGGATACTGGGAATACAAGAGTCAGCAATGTAGCCATTTGTCTGCCCTTATGGATAAAACACAAGTGAATAGAATGGGACTTCCCTGGTGGCACAGTGGTTAAGAATCTGCCTGCCAGTGCAGGGGACACAAGTTGGACCCCTGGTCTGGGAAGATCCCACATGCAGGTGAAGCAACTAAGCCCGTGTGCTACAACTATGAAGTAGAGGGGGTGGAATCCTTTAGCTGGGTGATCAAATCCTGCTTAAAGAGATGGTATTCACCCTGAAAAGGATGAGAAGGAGTTTTGTAAGCAAAAAATGGGGAGGAGAGGGAGACAGCACAGCAGGGAAAGCAAATAGCATGTGCACAGCCTTACAGTGAGAAAGTTTGTGTGTTCTAGGAACGGAATGAAAGAAGCCCAGCAGACGGTTATGACCCGAGGAGTGGGAGCCAAGACCAGAAAGAGAGGCAAGGATGGCCTTAAAATCCAGAGTGGGAAGTTGGGGTTTTATTCTTAATGTGATGGAAATCTATTGAAGCGATGTGATTGAGCCTTATTAAATGAATGAAGGGGAGCGAAGTGATGCAATTAATATCCCTTAATTTGTGTGTCTTTGTTGAGAAGCATGAGGAGGAGTGAGAAGAGAAGCAGAGAGACCCATTGGGAGCCGTTGCTGTAATCCAGGTGAGGGGGAGGGTAGCCTGGACCTGTGCTTGGCAGTGGAGGTGGAGAGAAGTGATATAACTGATTGAAATTAGCCAGGTACTTGATCCAAATGATGCCCAATGATTGTATTGTCCTCTCTTCATGTTTTACATTCCAATCATTTCTGCATAAAACCAAATGGAAAAATAAGGGGAAAAACAATTAAGGGGTAAAATGTTAATATAAAAACAGTAAAATTCTCCAAAGTTGATTTCCAAATATCTTCCTGAAATCCATCAAGATGTTTTTTTTCAAAGTGATTCTTATAAGTAGGAACATCTTCTCTGGACTGAAATGATCAGTATTAACTTTTGGAGAGGTGCTGCTTCAGTCAGAATGGCCAACAGGCTATGCAAGAATCTGAGATCTAAGTCAACCAAACTTGGAGAAAATCTGGAGCCCTGGAATGAACATTTTTCCAAAAGGTTACTAGATTAATCACAAATTGATTTATAAATGACATTGTCTGCTATGGTAGTTTGAAAGAACCATCTTTTTTTTTTTTTAATAAATTTATTTATTTATTTATTTATTTTATTTATTTATTGGCTGCATTGGGTCTCCATTGCTGCACACAGGCTTTCTCTAGTTGTGGTGAGTGGGGGCTACTCTTCATTGTGGTGCACATGCTCCTCATTGTAGTGGCTTCTCTTGTTGTGGAGCACGGGCCCTAGGCACATGGGTTTCAATAGTTGTGTCACATGGGCTCAGTAGTTGTGGCTCACGGGCTCTAGAGCACAGGGTCAATAATTGTGGTGCATGAGCTTAGTTGCTCCGTGGCATGTGGAATCTTCCCAGGGCAGGGTTCAAACCCATGTCCCCTGCATTGGCAGGCGGATTCTTTACCACTGCACCACCTAGGAAGTCCAAGAACACTCATTTTTGAACAGAATTTAAATGGTATTTTTCATGAAATTATAAAGACCATTTGATCCATGATCATGAAATTTTCCAACACACATATCCTATGGACAACTGTTGGCCCACACCTCACCTTGGATCCTGTGCTATTTGCTCTTTTTAACCTCATTCTCTTACCCTAGTTTGGCTTCTCCAAGTCTCCTCACTAAGATATTCAGATCACTATTATGAAATATTTATACAGATCCTTTGGTTTTCTTGATAATGTTATTGGCAATATCAAAGACTTTCAGAGATATCTTTTATGGTGTGTGTTTTGCCTGGGAAGAAAAGATGTCTTTGATTAAAGTTTGAAACCCTTTATAGCATGAAACACCACACGGATCACACTTTTCTAAGTTAGAAAATTGGAGACTTAAGGATATCTACTGGTTCATGTTTCTAGATTTTTTTGATGTTATTTTTTCTTTACTTTGTTGAGATATCCAGACTAAAGCTTAAAGGTAATGCATTTCAATTTCATGGCTTTATATTTTTGTGTTTTTTTCATAGTTTTGTTTTGTTTTCTTTTTTGACCATACCACGCAGCTTGCGGGATGTGAGTTCCCCAACCAGGGATTGAACCCAGGGCCGTGACAGTGAAAGCACTGAGTCCTAACTACTGGACCTCCAGGGAATTTCCCCATGGTTTTATGTTTTTTGTGAACATGTTGTTTATGTTTTTAAGTTTCTACTCATATCACCACCATTATAGGTAGTGCATTGACTCCATTTTCTTCACTTTTACCATAGAATAGTATTGGATATTTGTCATACACAAAGTATGAATTATAGCACTTGTTAGTCACTAACTGGTTTTTCCCCTGAAGCAGAATCTAATTGGTTCTGTTCATCTTCACCTTTTTTGGTTAAAGCTGTCATTCCAGGCCTCTTCATAGGATGCTGACAAGCCCATGTATTGTTTGCCTTTGTTTAGGTGCCCACCCTTTGCTCCAATTAGCTGAGGCCAGAATGTAGTAGAGAACCATGGACAAAGAACAGGGATGGAAACTCCTAGGGCAGCCTTGCTCAGCAGCGGATACGAACGGGAGTCCTTGGAAAGATTTGTGCTTGTGATAGGTATTGGAAGTCTTGACTTATGCTATGGAAGAATGGTTTGTTGTGAAAGTACCTATTGTAAATAACCTCTGATCCATGTCTTTTCATTGGCATGTACATTGACGGTAACTGTACAGTAAGGGAGTAAAGCTCCAGGGACTGAAAAGATCTCATGAGTTGGTAATAAAAAAATTCAAATTAAAGACATATATTACAGTCTTACAAATAATTTTAGGCAAAGTAGGCTTGAGATAAGCTCTGCTGATTAATAGAAGAAATAGTAAAATATTGTTTCATGGAAAGATCACTGGTTCAGGAATCAGGAAACATGGAGAGCTCTGGTTCTGAGACTCTTCATGTGATCTTGGGAAAACTACTTCTGTTTTCTGGCCTCCAGCATCTTCCAACACTAAGAAATTAGTGTTGTTATGGATTACTTCTACCTCTAAGCCCTTCTAGACCTGAAATTTGAGAAACAGAATCGAGAATCAAAATGAGATAGAAGCAGATAAGTTGTTAGGAAAAAAAGGGTCAGAGTGAAATCAACAGTCATTTACGGATCATCTGCTGTGATAGTCCATGTGTTTTATATATACTGACTTTTTATTCTCATAAAAGCACTATGGATTTACCTCCATTTTACGAAACGTCGGAAAGATACGATACCTTGTCCCCAGACATATAAATTGTAGACAGAGGAGGGATCCAAACTGGTCTAGTTCTCCTCCTCCAAAATGTTTTTTCATCATAGTAATTCTTCCTTAAATACGGGGAGAAACAAATGCTTACGAAAAGATCAACACAGGTGAAAACATGAATGTTTTACAGAGAAGTAACATTAGCGTTTTTGCTATAATGATGTGGAGCTTGGATTGAGATTTCTGAAGTGTGACACAGAACTTGAACCTTTGCACTGACTGTTCTCACTCAGGTTTTATGAAATCTGTAGGTGTGTGGGTTAGCAGTGAACGCTTCAGCACGTGCCTGGCCATGCAGAGACATCTACATGCAAAACAGCAAGGAGCGCTCTGTTTATCACAGCTGCACTCAAGCCAACAAAACTGTTCTACCATTGAGGATGAAATTTGTAAAACTCTCTCTCCCAAATAAAATAACATAAAATAAAGCAAACCTCTTGTGTGATTGCCATTCCTTGGGGTTACCTGCTCAAATGCCATGTTTCTATCAGGTTTCCTTTGAAGTCTCTCAAAGAATGGGGTCTTAGGGGCACTAAAGGAGAGTCAGGTTCAAGGTTTTAAGTGTAAAAGTTGCTTTTAAAGAACCAATCAGCCAACCAAGCAACCAAACAAAAGCACCAGATTAAAGCAACACAAAAAGTCTTTGCCTCCTGTTTATAATCTGCACCTCTTTGTTAACACAAGGCAGATAAGAGTGCAAGTGTAATGGAAATCAAAGAACTAAAACCTTATGTTTACATAGATGAGTGTTACGCAACTTTTCAAAATCTTATCCCTTTTCAGAAAAAATCTAAATATTTGTCACAGCCCTATCTGCACACGAGGAGCTGCCACCAGGTGAGAATCAACATGGAAGGTTTTACTGAGTGTTGCTTTCTAAATAAAATTGTAGTTTTGATGCTTTTTCAATATGCCCAGAAATGTAGGTATATTCTTTCCAGGAGAGCCTGCCCCTCTGCATTGACGATTGCTGGCATGTGAGTTTCTTTAACCAAGTTATCACTTTGAATCTCTCACCAACCCTGAGAGGTTGGTAAGTAGAGCAGATGTTATTAAATTCATTTAAACACAAGGAGACGGAGGCTCAGAAAGTACAGTTACTTCCCCAAATTCCAGTTAATAAACAGTGAAGCCAGAACTTACTCATCGTTAAGTTCTTTCCATTATGTTCTTACCACTATGGCATATTGCATGGTTAACCAAAGCAAGGATACAGTGAGGATGGCATTCACTTGGTGAATGGGAATTTGCAGGTGACTGCACTAAGAAATCCACTCTTTTGAAGAACAAGGATCCCATTTGCTTCCTTTCACTCTTGGAAAGAGTAAAAACCCACCACTATTTACAATAGCCAAGACATGGAAGCAGCCTAAATGTCCATAAACAGATGAATGGATAAAGAAGATGTGAGATACGCGCACACACACACACACACACACACAATGGAAAGTTACTCAGCCATAAAAAGAATGAAATAATGCCATTTGCAGCAACATGGATGGACCTAAAGATTATCATTACTTACTAAGCGAAGTCAGACAAAGACAAATATCATAAGATATCACTTATATGTGGAATCTAAAAAAAGACAAAAAGAAAAAAAAAACAAATACAAATGAACTTACTTACAAAACAGATATAGACTCACAGACTTAGAAAACAAACTTATGGTTACCAAAGGGGAAAGGCAGGGAGGGTTAAATTAGGAATTTGGTATTAACAGATACACACTACTGTATATAAAATAGATAAACAACAAGGACCTACTGTATAGCACAGGGAACTATATTCAACACCTTGTAATAACCTATAATAAAAAAATAATCTGAAAAAGAATATATATAAGTATATATGTATGTATGTATAGCAATCACTTTGGTGTACAGCTGAAACATTGTAAATCACATGTACTTCAATTTAAAAAAATCAGAAGTCTCAAATAAACAAACCCACTGCAAAGACATTGGGTAGTTCTCAGAACTGCTTCTGGAATAGTCTATCTAGCATTGATCTCTGGTATTCTGAGACCCGATTCACATGTGAACAAGTAAAGCTGAAGCTTGACGTTTCACAGTGACCTAACACAGTGCATTTCCATTCTGTAGTTTGTCCTGACCAGGGCAAAAATTAAAGTCTCAGTCTCACAGCTGGTAGGGTTTGGAATTAAAAATCTTTCCCAATAGGCTTGATTTCCAGTGACCTAGGGCAGCCCATTTGCTTTTGTTGCCATAGGTCAACCTTAAGGTTTGAACCCCACTTCTTCCTGTGTCTGTGCTACCGCTGCTCCAGTCCACGGGATACCCTACTATCTCCCCTTCAGGTGGGACCTGGCCTGTAGAAGTGTTTGCTGCAGTCTATATAGTAGTGTGTATTATTGATTTGAGCCCTTCTTTCAACAGTAGCCCCACTGGCTGGGACAAGACACCCTTTCCTTCTTTTCTTCCTTCCTTACCTGAATTGCTAGAATTCCACCTTATCACATCTGCTGGAAGGCATCCAAGAGGACTGATAACACCTCAGAATCACCTGGCTCCAGCTTGGCTCTCCCCTGCTCTCCACGCCCTCTGACTCTCAAACTCCTGCTTGCCAAACGGGCTGCCCTGGCCATGGGTGATGACCTGAGCCACATCTGAGTTTGGACCCTGGGTGGTGTCCTGCCATGTTGCTCTCACCAGGGTCAGCTTCTGCATCTGCTCTGGTTTACCCAGCCCGCATCTCAGTGGGCTCCCAACAAGCCTTGGGTTGGGAGGGTCTGGCATGTCTTAGGGGAACTGCAAGGCTCCTATATTACCACCTCCCAAAACAAAATGAAACAAAACATGACACCTCTTTTAAGTTTTGCCTGCCATTATGCCTGTCATACTTTCCAACCTTTAACGAAGAGTTGGCAAACTGGCAGGATCTGGCCTGTAGAAGTGTTTGATTTGGTCTACATAGTATTTGTAGTTATTTAGAAAGTTGATTTCCAACATTTACAAATCAATTATGGATTTTTGATTGCCTTGAAAATCAAAAGTTCTGGCATGGCTGAGCCAACATGCCCCTGGCCACAATTGGCTGGAGTAGAACAAAATTGTCCCCTTGGAGGGGGACATTTAGGGAGGGTCATGACCTCTCTGATTCCCAGGAGACCCCACTTCCCTATTGTCTGCCTGCTAGGTTGGCCTTCCTGCAGGCATTGGATTTGTTCCTCCTGCTTTAAGTTCTTGCCATCTTTTAAACAGTGCAATTTTCTTCTTCTTCGTTCCTCAGCCCACCCAAATAGACATACTTCACCAATGTCAGCCATTTTCACCTTATGTTAAATGTAAATCTCTGTATCGGTAGAGATTGTGGAATATGGAGCTGAAGGAGGAAAGGGGGGTGACAGAAAAAGGACACAGTGACAGAGGTGGTAAAGATAGAAAAACGACATCCCTGTTCTAAAGTGTCTGTACATAGCTTTTCATCTTCTTCAGGGCATATTCCACAAGCCAAATACTCTAGCTCTTTGTGTAAGTCATTAGTCAAGATGATAACACATCAGACAAGCACAGACAGCAGAGTCTTGAAGAAAAGATGGAAAGCGTTTCTTACTATAGTCTTATCTACCCATGGCCAGGATTCCTTTAGATATAAGATAATACTTTCCAGGACCTGGTTTTGTTGACTCATCTTGTTTAAATAATCATTACTGATAAGCCCTAGAAGGTTAGAATTTAGAGATCATCTAGATCAGTAGTTCTCAAGCCTGGCTACCTGTCAATACTAATCTGGGGAGCTTTAAAAAAATCTGGATGCCCAGCCTGGATGAGAAAGGAGTTAAATCAGAAAATATGAGGGTGGGGCCAGGCACCAATATTTTTAAAAAAAATGCTTCTTGGATGATTCCAAAGCCTAGGCAAGTGTCAGAATTACTGATATAGATCTTAGAGCTTGCCTGAAAAGGCCTGTTTTTATGGGTAAGGAATCTGAGGTCAGTGATTTACCTGTGATTTACCCAAGACTCCAGGGTCCGAGAATGGAAGAACTGGGTCAAGAATCCTGGTTTCCTGACTCCCTATTCGGGATTCTATTACCATGAGGTGTGCAGAACTCTCTCTAATACTCCACAAACCCTGAGAGGTAGTAAGGAACCATTTTGTTACTCATTGAAGAAACGGGCACATCATTAGGTAACGAGTGGCCCAAGACTGCAAGGGGAAGAAAGGAAGAAGCGGCATTAGATGCGGAAGCTTCGGCCGGCTATAGTCAGCAGCAAATGGAAGGGGGGATTCCACATGCATGAGTGATTAAGTGGTAAGAGTCTCTCTTTTATCCTATGATGACTTTTGGTACTCTGCCATCTGAAGAATCTAAAAGCTGATTGGCAATCTTCATGGTTTTTAACAGAGAAATTAACAACTTGACAAGGAAACACACTATCAGCATTTTTGTCTAGAATGGGAGAGGATAGCAGGATTATTTTAACAAGAAATCTGTTTCTTGACAAAGGATTAATCTCCAAAATATATAAACAGTTCATCCAGCTCAATATTAAAAAAACAAACAACCCAATCAAAAAATGGGCAGAAGACCTAAATAGGCATCTCTCCAGAAAAGACATATGGTTGGCCAAGAGGCACATGAAAAGCTGCTCAACATCACTAATTATTAGAGAAATGCAAATCAAAATTACAATGAAGTATCACCTCACACCAGTGAGAATGGGCATCATCAGAAAATCTACAAACAGTAAATGCTGGAGAGGGTGTGGAGAAAAGGGAACCCTCTTGCATGTTGGTGGGAATGTAAATTGATACAGCCACTGTGGAGAACAGTAAGGAGATTCCTTGCAAAACTAAAAGTAGAACTACCATATGACCCAGCAATCCCACTGCTGGGCATATACCCAGAGAACACCATCATTCAAAAAGACACATGCACTCCAGTGTTCATTGCAGCACTATTTACAATAGCCAGGACATGGAAGCAACCTAAATGTCCATCAACAGATGAATGGATAAAGAAGATGTGGTACATATATACAATGGAATATTACTCAGCTGTAAAAAGCAATGAAACTGGGACATTTGTAGAGACATGGATGGACCTAGAGATTGTCATACAGAGTGAAGTGAGTCAGAAAGAGAAAAACAAATATTGTATATTAACACATATATGTGGAATATAGAAAAATGGTACAAATCAACTGGTCTGCAAGACAGAGATAGAGACCCAGACGTAGAGAACAAACATATGGACACCAAGTGGGGAAAGTGGGGAGGGTTGGGGGGAATAAATTGGGAGATTGGGATACCAAATTGTACACTCTAAATATATGCAGTTTATTGTCTGTTAACTGTATCTCAATAAAAATTCTTAAAAAAAAAAAGAAATCTTTTTCTTTAAAAAAAAATCTTTATTTTCATCCAATTTTAGACGTAAAGTTGCAAAAGTAATACAGAGTTCCCTGTATACCTCTCACTGAGCTTCCCCTCATGTTAACATAACTGTGGCATAATTGTTAAAACCAGCACAATAGTATTGGTCCAGTATTATTAACTAAACTATAGACTTTATTGGGATTTCATCAGTTTCCCCATTAACGACCTTTTTCTGTTTGAGGGTCCAATCTGGATCCCACATTGCATTTATTTGTTATTTCTCCTTCATCTTCTCCAGTCAGTGACAGTTCCTCAGTGTTTGTCTCTTATGATATTGACACTTTTGAGAAGTACTGGTTCATATTGTAGAATGCTCCTCAATTTGGGTTCATTCGTCAAATAACGAAATCATGATATTTTCTCGTGATTAGAATGAGGTTATGCATTTCTGGTAAGAATGTTACAGAAATGATCCTCAGTGCCTCATTTCAAGGAGTTCGTGTGATCAATGTCTTATTACTGGTGATGTTGACATTGGTCACTTGGTTACAGTAAAGTCTTTATTTCTGAGGATCCAACTGAACAAATGAGTTAGAAAACTTGGCACAAGAGAAACCCCTAAGTAGAACCTTATGCTTTCGTGAAAAAAAAAAAAAAAAAAAAAAAAAAAGACTGTGGTATGATTTCAAGGGGCTGAAATGATTCTAATCGCTTTCTTCTCCAACAGCTAAATCCTTCTCCTTGCATGGGCTGTTGCTTGAAATTCTACCGTTAGAACTTCATCCATTTAGCCAAAGATTTGATCCCTATTAAGATACAGATGCTGAGGGAGGAATTCCACGTACCGCATTCAGCTGTCCCTGGGAGCCACCTTTGGAGGGGAGGTAAAGCAGTAAAGCCTTTTCTACTTCTGTTTGGATATGGAAGCTGTGAGGTTCCTAAAAAGGTCCTGAAAACATTTGTTATGGAAATGCCAATGTGGTTTCTTTGAAGCATGTGCCTTATCTCTCTGGCCTTTGGCTCAAGTCTTTCATGGGCTCTTCCTTTTCCTATGGATGAGCCTCTTTCTGCTGTATGACTCCAGCTTCACTTCATCTTTTCCACCTTTGCTCTCTCCAGTCCAGTGATCCAGAGCTTCTTTCCGTTCCCATCCTCTGAATGGTGACGTGGGCCTTTCCCTTGCCTTGAAACGTCTTCCCCAGTTCTCTTCTCTAGTTTGACTCTTACCAACGCAGCAGGCCTTAACTTAGTTATTATTGAACTTAACTTAGTTATTATTTGCCCCAGAGGGCCTTCCATGAATCCTCCAGTAAGGCAAATTGCCCTTCTCTAAGCTCACACTCTCTGTATTTCTTCTTCATTGCGGTTATCACTCTGGTTTGTAATTTTCTCTAAACTTAAAGGTATCTCCCTCTAGACTAAGAGTTATCAACTACAAGTGATGGGCCAGAATTGGGCCCCCTCCTGTGTCTTTAAATAAAGTTGGATTGGATCACAGCTATGTTTATCTCTTAATGTATTGTGTATGGCGTCTTCCATGCTATAAGGCAGAATCTAGAAGATAGTGCTTGTACAGCCTGCAGGGCCTGAGATTCTTACCACTTGGCCATTTACAGAAAAAGTTTGCCAACCTCTGCTCTAGATTATGCATTAGTCTGGAGCCCCTGTTCTAATGCACCTTGATAAATAATTGTGTGATCCTGTCTGCTCTTGAATCCATAGCTGTCATCACCCCAGGATCTAGCCCAGAGTAGATCCTCAATACCTATTTGTTGAACAAAGAAGCCTCACGATTTCACTCCAGCCCAGTCTTGTCTACATGTTCGAGCCAAGTAGAGTGACTAACATAACAAAATTCAATGAGAAAAAAGTGTCATATTTTCTATGTGTTTCTGAGGAAGAATTTACCAATGGAAGTATGTCTATAGCTTATTCTCAGACTTTTATATCCCATTTCTCATCCTGAAATAAAAAAGAGGAATGGTTTTCAGTTCAACTAAGTCCACAGCCTCATTAACAAGATGGCATTATATTCACGTAATCTGGTCACAGGTTAGATGCATACTGACCAGTTTTACTGACACTATTGGGATTTTTGAGGACTCAGGAAGCATATCCTGGCCCGGGCCAAATTCAAAAAAAAATAACTTGGGATTCCCAGAAAGTTTCCTGGTGAAAATGCCAAATTTAACCAGATTAATTGCCATTCAATAAGGTCACGGAGGAATTAAAAAGATTTCCCGTGAGTCGCTAAAATTAAATTAACAAAAGTAAGAGGTGGGCAGAGAGAAATGTTTATTCTGTTTGCTCTGATGACTTGGAAACATACTTGGTCTTCACCCTAGGAGGCCCTACTTACACCTGCCTCTAGTGGGGGTTTGTGAATTTCATTACCTCTCCAAATATGAAAAAATATAGACTGAGTTTTCAGACTCTTGACTTCCTCGCGGAGAGGGTTTAAGATCAAAGCAACTATTTCCACAAACATTTTAAACATCTTTTCTCTTCCTGCTTTCCTTCCCCCTACTGCTTTGCTTTTGGAAACACTAAACACACCCAGTTTTCCAGGCTCCGATGGTCCCACAATACTCCTTTTCCTTAGCAAGGACCACATTACTGCCATGATTTATGGCTGGTGAATAATTAGGAGCCTGTTGCTATGGTCTGGGGTTGAGATCAAAAGAACCATGTGTCAAAGTGAAGGGAGGGGTGGCTGGAGCAGAGGCAAAGGGTGGTGGTGTTTGTTTGTAATCCTAACCAGAGAGAAGCCCGGCCATCGCTTAATTGGGAAAAGGCGCAGCGTCTGAAGAAAGCCGTGAAAGAAGAGCCTGTTCTATGAAAAGAATCCGTGTGTTTTGCAAATCAACACTATTTAGTGATAGGTGAACCCCTAGGGGACCTGGAGGCTGGACGGTTTGAATTAGTACTCAAAGGTTTGGAGAAAAATGTGAACTATATGAATACTGAGTATCAAAAAATTGCCCAAATGGGCTGGCTTATGAGATGTCTGGTATTTCCTTCTTCTGGTCAAAAGGAAATGCCAAAGAAGAACTGCAGTATTTCAGTACTTCTGTATCTGTCATCCAAGTTCCCAATGAATATTGATTCCCTGCTTTCTCTTTGTCCCTCCACCTTCCTGCTCGTGAAGAGGGGGGTACCGGGGGCAGAGAGCTGGGGTGCCCAGGCTGGGCTGGCCTGAGGGGTCCAGAGCTGCCGGGGGTGGGGTGGGCAACAGTGCGGGTTGGGGGTGGGGCTCTGAGGTTCCATCTGCTGCGCGTTTATGACTCTCTATAAATCACACAGGGAGTGATGGGAAAAGGTCCTGGACAGGGTGTCAGGAAACCAGTTTTCCAGTCGTGGCGTGGCTTCTAACAAGCTGTGTGGCCTCAGGCAAAGCTAGATTTCTGGGTCTCAGTTTCCTTACATGTCAAACGAGATTGGCTTTGATGGACTCTCTGCTCTAAAATGCTGTGATGGGATTCCTCCCCCCAAGCCTTGGAAATTGTAGCGTGAACCCCTGCACTGAGCAGAGGTCCTATTCAAGTTTGACTTTCCCGCCTGAGACAAATATTGAACCCGGCTGTGACCGGAAGTCATTTTTAACTGAAATAGTCAGTTCATTGAGGAAAGCGTTCAGATTCAAACACACCCAGTGTGCAAGGTTGCAATTGAATGGAAAGGACCTTCCGGGTGCTCACAAAGTGAACAGCAAGTACTGCAGACCTCGTTCACATTGTAAAACCACAGGCATCAGAGGAGGAGATCAGGAATGGGGCTGCACAGAGTAAAAGTCCTTTTGCCATGTTTGAAGAAAGCCACCGGGCAGTAGAAAGGACAGCTACAATCCTAGGGTGACGTTACCAGCACTGAGACCCACATTGCCAGGTAAAGTACAGTCACAGATGACACTTGAGAAGCTGGGACCATTTAGCAGTCGTGTGTGTGTGTGTGTGTGTGTGTGTGTGTGTGTGTGTGTGTGTGTTCTGTGACTGAGCCTTGTGGGCTCTGGCTGCTGGGGCCTCAGCTCTCCCCACATGACCAGTATACCATGCTGCCACCTAGCGTGGGCTCCGGAACTTCTGGGTGTGCTCCAGAGATGCTGAGGAACAGAAAGACATGAAGGCTCACAGACAAGAGGCACCATTCGCATTAAGCGGTGGGACCACCTATCTCCCTGTGATAACCCCACTTCTAGTTATGGACACGCGTGCGTCTCTCACTAGTTTTCTTATCACTTGGACAGAATCCTGAATTGTATGCAGAAAAGGTTTCAGCTTTAGGGCACCAGCCATTGGTATCCACACATGCTCTCTCAATAAAATGTTGAAATCGAAGGTGATAAAAAAGGAAAAGCCTTTACTGGAAAGCCAGAGGATGGAGAAATAGATAATCACTTGCTATCAACTTTCCCTTGTCTATCAGCTGGGAAGGTGTGAACTCTGAAAAGTTTTCTTTGCAAATTATGCAAAGGGATTTTACCCCAAAGTTTACCATTCACGTCAGTAAAAGGTGGGTATCTCAGCATTGACATGAAACCGTGAAAATATACCCCCTGAATGTCTCTTCCAAACACGTGCCCACCATGGAAACGTATTCTTGATAAGGCATGGAATGGGTGGAATTATGCTAATCAAGGAAAACCTTACAGGGTGAATAATTTAGTAACCTCTTTCCAAGTGTAAGAGCCTAATTTAAAGTTCTAAATGGCACTATAAATGTAGTCAGGCAGATATTTCCATACTGATACTGGATAATAAACACAGTCGGAGTCTAAAGTACCTTGAGGGACACCCTGCTGGGCTTATTATCCTGTACTTCCCTCCTAATCACTAGAGCCTAAACTTTAATACTCAGGGCTCTGTTTACCTAACACTCCGTCAAGTCCAATACATTTTGATTCTCCTGCCTTTCCTGGAAAGGCAGCCACGAGCATGGAACAGTTGTTTTTCTCCTTAGCACCAGCTTGAGATCTTTTGTTATAGTCTAAATCCACATTTTTAAAATGGAGATGTTGGGGAGGGTTTGACTGGGAATTTGGGATTAGCAGATGCAAACCATTATACGTAGGATGGATAAACAACAAGGTCCCTATAGTCAATATCCTGTGATATTGCAATGGAAAAGAGCAGGATAAAGAATGTAATATATTACATTCTCTCTCTATATTATATATATGTATGTATGTGTGTATATATATGTATATCTCAGTCACTTTGCTGCCCAACAGAAATCAACACAATATTGTAAATCAACGGTACTTCAATAAAATAAAATTTTTTAAAAGTTAAAAAAATGGAAGTGTTGCTTCAAAACTTTAAAAAAATACTGTGTTAGAATGCCCTGTATGCTGAGGCTGAACTAAGTCTTAAGGTGCCAAACAGAAACTTCACTAAAAAACTGAAAATATTCACGTTTCTAGAAATCCTCTCATGGCCCCTTTGACTGACTTTGTAAAGAGCCAATGTTATAGTTGTAAAACATTGAAACAATACACTTATATTGCTAAAATACTGCTTTATGCCTGTTTAGGTATTGGGGTTTTTCCAAAGATTCATTTCCTCAAAAGCATTCAGTGCTGAGAAGTTTCAAGTCCACTCCATGGTCTCTGTTCCTTCATCTCTGCAGTGATCTTTTTTTTCCCACAGAAATGCTGATGGACTCTATCTTAGCCAATCTCATTCTGCAAACTTATTGTTAGTGACCTCTCTTACTTTGTGTGGGTGCTTTTAAACATTTTTAATGTGTTTACCAAACTGCTTTCCAGAAAAGTCTTGCCCTATTTACTTAACTTCTTTTTAAAATTTTAAAAATAAAAATTTAAAAAATTTTTAAAAATTGTAGGATAGTAAGATGTACTTCTAGGTGATATGATATGTATACATTGTAAAATAATCACTACACTCTAATTAACGTATCCATGACTTCACATAGTTATTCCTTTTTTTTTTTTTTTTTTTAGTGGGGAGAGCGCACTTAGGATCTACCTTTTAGCAGATTTCAAGTATACAGCACAGTGTTGTTACCTACTGTCACATTAGATCTCTGGAACTTATTGATCCTGTATAGTTGAAAGTGGTACCCCTTGGCAAACATCCTCTCTTTCCCCCTCTCCCCAAGCCCGCGGGAACCACCATTCTATTCTCTGCTTTATATTCCACATGTAAATATGATCTCCCTTGCTTTAACCCTCTGAGAAAATGGGAGCATTGGGAGAGAGAAGTAATGGGAAAACTCTCCGTGAACAGCGACCAAATGTTCAATCTGATGCTTGTGTACGGAGTGGGCTGAATCCAAATTTCAACTTTTCTGCACGAGAACTAAGAGTTCTGGTGACATCCAAGTACATGCGTAGAGGAGAGCGAGGAGAGGAAGGGACAAAGACCATAGGATGGGAACCATAATCCATTTCGTGCCCCAGTCTCCACGGTCTTATCGTTTCGCACATGGGAGAGAGGTGTGCACCAATTCATGACATTGTGGTGGCCTATGGATCCCTAAACTCTCATGCAGGAGGTCTTGGATGCTTCACGTGGAGAGAAGAATATTTTCCTCCTGCAGCATGGCAGCAGCTGTATGTGGAGCAGATTTCAGGTGGCAGACTGTATGTTAAATGAGGACAGAGGTAAGAAAAATCTCCATGACCATGAACCCAGGGAAGGACAACGACTGAATAGATGCTCAAGTGCACAGACTATGCACTGGGACTATCCAGTTTTGAACTCCAGCTTTACCACTTAAAAATCATGTGACCTTGTGTAAGGTTTTTCACCATGCTCTACCTCTAGTTGCTCATTAAAAAAAATAGTGATAACAGTATGTACTCATGCGATTGTTGTAATGATTAAATGAATTGCAGGTATAGAATGCATAGAACAATCTCACACATAGTAATTGGTCAAAGCACATTAGCAATTATTATGTCCTTGTTGAAATTAATGAAAAAATTGTATCTGGAAACTCTTAGGGTAACAAAAAGGAAGACAAGGAGTCCAATTTTTGACCATCTTCATAGTCAGAGGTTGGCAGGTCATCTGAGTTACACACCAACCAGCTCTGCTTTGGGCCCAGGACTGGCTAAGTAATGTATGGGACCCAGTGCAAAATAAAAATGTGGGTGCCTTGTTCAAAAATTATTAAGAATTTCAAGACAATGAGAGCAGAACATTAAATGGAGTTTGGGGCCCTTCTAAGCAGGTGGCCCTGTACCACTGCACAAGTCACATGCCTTTGAGGCTGGCCCTGCAAAGGCCACATGATATCAGTACATGGCTTCTGGACCCACAGAGCTCGCCCGCTAGCTCTCAGATTCTATGTGATTTTTCCCCTTTCACTCAATTCTTATTGCTTTACCCTTTCATGGTAGTGTTATTGGTGTTTGAATTTATGTTTCAAAACGCAAGCTTCTTGGAAATCATCTAAGAGCATTTGAACCCTCTGTCTCTATTTCCCCACATTTCCTGCACTCTTCACTTCACTGCAATCTGGCTCTCACCCCCAGCACCCCTACCCCATTCAACCACCCCTATCATTTGCTCTGAATTTTTATGGGCAGGTGCCAATGGTTTCTTAATTTTCTCTTTACAGTACCTGTAGCTGTTCCACTTAAACTGTGTTTATCATTTACAGTTTGACATTGATGACATGACCCTAAAACTCCCCTTTCTAAGTTCAGTAAGGCTGCTCCAGGGTCCCTTGTGTCTCTCCTCTCCCATTCTGCTATTTTCACTGCCTATATCTTTGTCTGTTCCTCAACATTTGACAATTCTTATGGATTTATTTATGATTTTTCATCCTGGTTCTGATTCTTTCTCTGCACATACTTCTTGAGGAGCTCATTCACTCTGAAGTCTTCAACCACCACCAGATAATGCCAGCTCTGAAAGAAACACGTTCACCATTTTCTCTGCTGATTTAGATCTATACTTCCAGTGCACATCTAGACAACTCTGTCTGGACATTCTTTGTTTTGTTTTGTTTTTTGGCTGCATTGGGTCTTTGTTGCTGCACGAGGGCTTTCTCTAGTTGAGGTGAGCAGGGGCTACTCTTCGTTGCAGTGCCCGGGCTTTCCATTGCAGTGGCTTCTCTTGTTGCAGAGCATGGGCTCTAGGTGTGCACTTCAGTAGTTGTGGCATGCAGGCTCAGTAGTTGTGGCACACGGGCTAAGTTGCTCCGTGGCATGTGGGATCTTCCCGGACCAGGGATCAAACTCATGCCCCTTGCATTGGTAGGTGGATTCTGAACCACTGTGCCACCAGGGAAGTCCTTGTCTAGATATTCTTAAGGGGCCACACCCTCAACACATCTCAAATCAACTCATGTTTTCCCCATTTCTTTCTTCTATCGTCCACTTTTATTGCAGCATGATTTAGGAACCTCAGCTAGAATCTTTAGTGAGCCTTAACTTCACTCTTTGCCTCACCACTCATTACCCAATTCTTCCTCATCTTCCATTCATCTTATCATCTAAATATCTCTTGAATCAACCCTTTCTTTCAATTTTTATTTCATGCCCAACACCAAAACTAGTCTATTAATCTCTCTCTGTACTCTTCTATCTTCCCCATAGATTCTGTCTCTAGGTTTTCTATCTTCTAGTTATGTTCTATACATATCCTAAAGATGTTTTCCAAGATATAAATTTGTTCAAGGTACCCCTTTGCTTAGGGAACCCTGTTGTCTGATGCTTAATGTTAAAACTTGTTTGGAAATGGACAAAGATTTTTATTTTTCTGTTGATCCCAATTTATCTGAGATTAATCTTCCTTCTCCAGTCTTCCTAATCACATACCTTAGGTCAAGCAACTCCAGACTCTTGACCTTTCCTTGACTGTGTTGCCCTCTTTTAGATTTCCATGTTCTTGCTCATGATGTTTCTTATATCCAGAAATGCCTTCCCCTGAATTCTTTACTGCCACATTCCTAATTGTCTTTCAAGAGTCAGCTTATTTGAGACTCCTTCTAAGAAATCTTTTCTACTCTCTGTGCTCCTGTAGCAGTTCACACATAATTACACTGATTGCAATTAGTTATTGGCCTTCTCTACAATTAGCCATGAACTATAGTATTATGCTCTATCCTTCTTCACATCCTCAACATCTACCACAATCTCTAGCTCAGTGTAGAAACTGAAACAGCACTTCATGACTATCTTAAGTACAAAGCCAAGGGTTTACAAGAACTCTTGACTCAGACAAACTGAAAGGGCTTATTTTGTTTTTCTGTTTATTTACAAGTGATGAAACCTGGACCAAGGAGAAAACAAAAAAACTTTATAACAAACTTCCCATGCTGCCTATGGAAGTGCTCACAGAGGTTAGTTACGTCCCACAGAGGGCAAATTTGCATTGGGACTGAATGCTATCTTAATTTCTTATAGTAATTCCTTTGGTGAGTAAGATATAGCAAAATTATCTCACAGATAATAGAATCTGTGATGTGACTACAGCACCAGCGACCCTTTTTCTTTTGATCTCCTTTACCCCCACTCATTCAGTATTTTTAAATGAATTTATATCTACTATTGAGTGGTTATTATGCTTCTACGTTGAAGAACTTCTGTGACAGAAAGCCAAAAATACAAGACGTTTCTTATTTTTGATCCTTAACTTGTCAGGCTGGCCATGCCATTTGTTTAAGCTCCTTCTGGTCACAGAGGTCAAAGTTACAGAGTCAGTCCTCATATAGATCAGTTATGTTCCCAAAAAGAATTATCACCTCCTGCATTCTAAGACAGCATGACTTTCTCTTATTAGGTGAGAAAATGCCTTTGAAGAACATCTCCATTATAGGAAATACAATTCCAGCCAGATGACAAGTCAACAGTATTTGTGTGTGTCTATGTATTTTTACCGCTATTTGTGAAATTTCAAGTGTCTCCAGCACCAGAGCTAATTCTATAAGGACAAAATTCTGCATCGTTGTTTCTTATATACTTATCTTTGGCATCAAGACAGTCAGCCCAGGCTAACAATGGTAAACAATGCAATGGCAAAGTACTTTTTATACTACAGTTGTATTCTTCTACAGTGTTTTAAGCAAATTTGGTTGCTTTCTTTTACTATATTTAAAGCTGCTATGAGTCATACTTTATTACCCAATTACATATGGTAACAGAGGTTATCAAATTTTCTAGTGAAGACCACAGGCCAGCTCCCAAGCATAAATTTCTTCATTTGTCAACTGGGAACAGGGCTCTTCAATGGTCTTGTGTACAACCATCATTCTATAAATTCTATAAAAGAAGTATACCAAGTTTTTGAGGCAACAAATTCAAATATATATTAGAACTGTGTTTAGAAATGGAACTGGTTTTGGATAGGTCAAGTTTACGGGTCAGTTAGAGAATTCATGGAGAATTATCCACAACAGAAAATAAAAGTAATTTACATAGCATTGTAAACATTGGTGGCTCTAGACTGTTCTATATACTGTATAACGTAAAAACAAAGGACCTAGTCTCTGACCCTGAACAATTTTCAATTTATCACTACAAATGCGCTAAAAACTCAGAACAACGTGGCATGGATTAAAGGCACATTAAGTATGAGGCACTGTCATTGAAATCCTCCTCTGAGACCAAATTTCTAAGAGGATTTTAAAGGGAGGAATGTTGGCTGATATTAAATTGGCAAATGAGTGTAGGTTGAAAGAAAAGATTTCATGAACAAACAAAGCATGACCTTAGAATGAACAGAAAGACAAGGAGAACTGAGATAAGAACACAAGGAAGAGTAGGGGTGTTAATGGGATCGAAGATGTTGGTCAGATGCAAAGCCAAAAGTCCAAGGAAAATTAAGAGAAACCAGTATATACTGCAATGAAAAGACAGTGAATATAGATTTAAATGTGCAGCACAGGGCTGGCAAACTTTTTCTGCAAAGGACCAGATGGTAAGTATTTTTGGCTTTGCAGGCCATATAGTCCCAATCACAACCCTTCAACTCTCTTATAGTTGCAGGAAAGCAGCCATAGACAATTCATAAGGAAATAGTGTGGCTGTGTTCCAATAAAACTTTATTGACTAAAACGGGAAGTAGATTTGGCCCACAGACCAAAGGTATTAAAGAACGAGGTAGGATATAATCAAGCCAAATTGATTTACCACACTTCTGGCACTTTTAGCCGTGGCATGATATCATGGCCCAATAACTCTGTGGTTATCATTGAAACCACAATCTTATACAGGATTTCTAGGTAGTTAAGTAAATGATACCAATGGTCTTGTTCAGGGATGACCTAAAATTGTGCAGTAGGCAGATTACCTACCTTCTCCTCATTTGTACTCTCTTTTAGTGGGTACTTCCTACTATCCTCTGTCCTGATTATCACTTACAGGCATCTTCCAAGAGACCAACAACTTACTCCCCACCATTGCTGGGCTAGTGCACATTAAATTCTGTATTTTTGACTACCATAGAAATTAATTTGAGCAACATTGGGAGTGACTCTTTAAACATAATAATAATAGGAATCTAGCAATATAAAATGGATACAAAAAGGTACTTCAATTAACTCTAAAATTGTCATCATAAAGACTTTAGGAATCTCTTTATTTCACACCTGGAGACAGGCTTAATCACAGAAATTATTTATAGTTGGGGCAGAGCGTTAACTAGAACCCAGGTCAGTAGATTCCTAAATTAGAGTTCTTTTGTCCCATTTGATGCTATTCTACTTGTGTTGCTACTGTTCAAAGCCTTGAAAGTAGTTTTAAATAAATGCAAAAAGATTAATGATCCCATAAGATCTAGATGAAATCTCCATTCCTTCTGTGTTGAAGTAGGAGAGATTCCGTCTTGCTTAATATCAGGGACATTGATCAAGTACTCTCTTCTTCCATTCAAATATTACACTAGCTTCATGAAAAGTACATTGCACTCTGGCCCAGGAGTTCTCCACTTGTGAAGATAGACAGGTACCAATTCATCCACCATTCTTCACTCTCTTGGCATCAGCAACTACATTTATGCAATGACTGGTCAGCCTGGGGATATAGGACATCACAGTCAAAAACAGCCCGCCCAGGTGGTTTCAACCTCTCTGTCACCAACTGCACTAGCCAGCCACAAATGTGAAAAGCTAGCACAACACATGTGTTTCTAAGAGGAGAATCATTCTGTTCGCAAGTGGTCAACACCTCACGACTGCGTTTGCTAGACGTCATTTGGCCAAACACTAACACTGCTAGTTTAGCTGATGAAATCTAAATCATTCAAGTCAAATACATTGGATTACTACCCTTGGATTAAGATAAATCATTTCCCCAATTTTGGGTCTGTTTGCTTTGGCTGAGCTTGAATCCTGCAAACTCTGCTTTTGATAGCCACACTAAAGCGGCAGGGAGCGAGCTAGCAGCGGGAGATGTGAGAGAGATTGAAATAGAAAATACATCATCAACAAATGATTCTTTCAATTTTTTTTCTTGGATGTTTTAAAACTTGGAATCTTTCCGTAATTGCATTCATTACCCTTGACCCAGGAACTCCATCCTGAAGAAAACAGGATTGGAGATTAGTGGTAGATTTGTGAAGAAGGGAAGACACTACTGGTAATTCCTCTGTCTGTCCTTCACAAATCCGGTGAGGGTTTCCATGAGCTGGGAGGATCATAAGGTATATGTGCTTCTAACCTGACCAAGTGCTGGTATACTCTGTCCCCATTCAGCTTCCCTGCTTAGGGGACAAACTCCAGTCTAGTGCTGCCCAGGCTGCCGGAAGGCTACTTGGGGCTTTGGCTCTGGGGCCTCTGTGACTTCCTTTTAGAATCCATATGTTGTAGTCACTCAAGTATTGCAAATTTGCCGGCGAACAAAGTCCAAGTTCTTTGTTTGCTTTCAAACTCTGCAGTTATCATCATTGGAATCAGAGCCTTATGTAGGTTTCCTGATGGTTAAATGGATGATATCAATGGTCTTGTTCATGGGTGACCTAAAATTGTGCAGTAGGCAAATTGCCTACTTTCTCCTTACTTGTGTTTCTCCTTTTGTAGGTATCGCTCACCTTCCCCTATCCCCGACTTAAATGCATCTTCCAAGAGACCAACAATCTACTCCCTGCCACTGCTGGGGCAGTGCCCTGTGGATGACTCTTTTTCTTTCCAATGTCCAACTTTCTCTAATGCCCTGGATTAATTCACATGGTTATTAATGGTTGAATCCTCCTGGGGGTAGTTGCACTTATGAACTTGTTTTCTGCAAAGAAATAAAACTCCATGCATACACATTGGGGCTGACTTATAAAGGAAATCATTTGCGGGGTGGAGTGGGTTTCCATTATCCTCGAATCACGTCACTTTACTACTGTCTACTCAGGACTTCATTGCCTCCTGCAATACGTGGCTGATTTCAAGGCTGTTGGGGTCAGGAAACCATTCAGAGAGCATATTGCCATATTGGCTTTTATGGGGTCCTTGTTTAAATTGGGTAAAATATCATGTTCTTTAACTGTGGAATATAGGCAAACTTATCCTTGGAAAGGGTATAGAGGGGGTCCCAGAAGGAAATGGAAGCTAATAAGGTGCTCAGTGCTGTTGCAGAACAGCCTGATCTGGGTGCTTTTGACTCCCCTTCATGTTCCAAATGGAAAAAAAAAAAAAAAAAACCACACAGGCACAGAGCCATGAATAGCCATGACAAGAGTTAGGATGGGTTTTTTTCCCTTTAGGAAAAATAAAACTCTTGAGAATCTTTTTTGCTCAGGAAAAAAATATAGGCTAAAGAATTTAATAAGATGGAGACTTTATTTAGAAACAACATGCCTTCCTGTGAACACAGATCTCACTCAGAAAAAAGCTAAGAATGGACCTGTACAATTATTTTCTGGCAAAGAACCAATCACATTTGGAGACCTCAGCAGCTGAACACAGAGTGACAGCTGAAAACTAAAACATGTTACAAAGATCAGAGACATTGCTGAATGCTCCATTTTGAAGTTTGATCCAAAGACCCAATTTATGTCATGTTGATTTTATTGAAGAATGGAGGTTTATTCCAAAGGCTCTTTTAAGCCCTAACCCCTTCTTTTGCTCTTTCGGCCCTTCAGCCTCACAGGATTTCCAACATCCCTGGAAGGTATTTGCCCTTCAGAAACGAGTCCAGCAGTGCTTAGGAAGGCATTAGCTGCTTCTCCAAGCCTGCTTCCTCCCCCCCCCCCCCCCCAAGAACCATGGTTAAAAGCCAGCAGTTTCCCACATTCTAATAAGAAAATGTATTTCTCATTCTGCCTGAGGGCTGCTTGTCAGTTCTGGGTTCTTTTGAAATATCTATGGCTTGTCCAACATGAAAGAGAACCAGGACAAAGTAGATCAAGTTTTTTATTGCTATCTAGATTTAAAAAATACTTACAATAAAAGAGACAATAAAATAAGGGGTAGTTTGGGGTTAGGGTCTTGGGCTCTGGAAACCAACAGCTGGGGTCTGGGTAGTACCTGTTTTGTGACCATGGACAAGTCATTTCTTGAAGCCTCTGTTCCTCTTCTATTAAAAAAAAAAGTATAATAATCTCTACCTTATAGGACCATTAGAATTAAATACGTTTTAAGTGCCTTATATGTGGAAGCTTTCGTTACATATGATGTAATAATATGAAAAGTAAGCTGGCATGATTCAAAGTATAAATACTGAAATGGACATCAGAGCTGTTCAAAGAATACAGAACGGGGTGATGCAGTTAAGGGCGGATTAAGCTGAGGTGTAGAGTTTGTGTTTTTTCCACATCCCTGTCCAGAACGAATGGGTGACTTCAAGTGTGAATTTGCTGCCATCTCTAAGGAACTAACAGTTTTCTTTTCCCACTCAATATTCTAAGGTTAACTATTTTACATATATACTTTCAGAGCCTTTTGAAACCTAAATGAGCATGTTTGGCGTAAGCAGAGCTTCACCCTTTTCCCCTCCTTCCCTGCTTCCTCGCAGCTGATAGATTACGTTCCCCATTGTGTGTGTGGACCGCTGGCCAATTTTCTGCTTCCGTGGCTGGCCTCTATCTGACCCAGTTCAATCCAATTCTTCAAACCACGTTTTAGGAAAACGCTTTAGTTTCGGGTGTTTTATTAAATTCAGATGCATTGTGTTTATTGAGTTTCCTATTCTAATTCTAGGATTCAGTTTAAAAGAGATCCAACTGGTATACCATGACACACTCACACATTTTGAAAATAGTCCAGAAAATTCAGTGGGACCCCTTAATTAACATGACTGCACCACAGTTACAGTCTCTAAAAAGTGATACCTTTCCTCCCTTGCTTCTTACATTTTCTCTGCAGTTCCTTGCCTCGCAATTTGTAGTCTACACGTCCCTGGAATTTACATCTTTTTCAAAGGCATATTGGGTGAATATCTTTCCTTTGCTGTGACCCTGAACTACTTTCTATCTCCCATAGAGGATACAAGCTCCATTCTCACTCAGGAATTCCACTGGATAACATGAAGACTTCATCCTAACTAAGTGACCTCCTGGATAATGATTGTATTTGATAACTTGACCAAGAAGCCTCTGAAATGTTTCATTATCTATTGTTTTATAGTCACTGAAACAGATTAATTTACTTATCTTCTGAAACCTCTAGTTTTCCAATTTGTGCAACCCAACTTCTCAGCTTCAGTTTTCACGGGTTGTGAAGAATCATCAGGTTATGGAAAAATCACTAACTCTTTGGGATGCCTGGCCCACAGCGCAAATCTACAGCCCTTTGATTCTGTGGCAACTTTTCAAGTTGTTGTGTCTTTGTTTTCAACAGATTTCATGTGGGAAAGGCTGTGAGCTATGGCATCTGTTTATCCCAAATGAGACTTCTAGTTCAGGGATATAGTAGTAACCCTGATTTGCAAATAAACCATGGCCATACACATATTTTTTCACACACATATTTTTGTTAATATTAAGCAGTTATTTGCAAAACAAGCTGGTATAGTTTCTTGGTTGGATTGTTTTACAGTCTTCTATCAGCTGTTGCAAGAAAAGAACTGAGCTGCAAAAGGGATTTAAGTCGTATCTTATTACTCGTTGTTAGGGAAGGTATTGAATTTGGTTAAAAATCAGTCAACTCATTTAGAAATTATGTTGCTGACAGACAAATGCAAAATGCCAGATGGCGAAGCTGGGTAGAGACCTAATTTGAGTCAATGAAAAGTCCACTCTGACCTCTTATTCTTGTCCCTTTAAATGTTATTTACTTTTATTTTTTTTCTCCCACTTAACTGAGTTTTGCTGTCTTATGAAACATAAAAATTTGTAATACACTTTAACCCTAATCTTATTTAAGAGGTTGTTTTATATAGATCTATTCTAGATTCCCGCAGCCTCTGTAATCACAAAATAGTCTCGGTTGACTAATCTTCCTGGTACCATTAGTCCTAGGACATAATGAAGATCTACAACGAACCACTTGTCATTTAAATTAATTCCACTTTTTATTTGTATAAAGTCTTGTATAGGAAACTGATTATACCTTTAAAAGTTTCCTAGCTTGTGTCTCTTCCTTCCAAGACCATCGGGAAGCTTCAGTGATTGTATTAAACTAAATAACACTTCATTATTCTACTATTATAGAAATCATAAGGCAGAGATAGTAACACATCAATTATTCGGCTTTGTCAGTAAATGAGCTATTCCTTGTAAGCAGTTTTATCAAGAAACGAAGTGTATCCTATTATGAGTTAAAAATATTATTATTAATCATTTGTCATGGAAATCTACTAAAAAAAATATCTGTTTACTTCCCGGCTAGTCTGGCAGGAGACTGCCACTTAAAATCCCATTCTCTGGCTACTGATAGGAAACCAGGTGGTTCAGAAAAGAAGAAAAGAATTGCTCTGGGATTGGCTGGCCCCTGGCTGTGCACCCCCTTGTCCCCATGTGTTCCCATGGGGAACCCCCTCTTTCCTTGCAGCCTATTTTGAGCTTTACCCCTGTGTCCAGGTGATCCAGCTTGGTTCGTTGGGTTGCCTGAGTCTCTTGTCTCCGAATGAGAGCTTCCTTTGACTCATGGTTTCCTGAATCCCCGACTGGCATCTTCCTACCCCTAAACTCGACGCTCCCAGATCTGTTCTCTGTCCCCATAGTCTTGTCTTTTTGAGAATGGTGTATAAATGGTGTCATCCAGTCTGCTACCTTTTGGGATCATCTCTTTTCACCTAGCATGATGTCTTTGAGACTCATTCACGTTGTTGCATGCATCAGGAAGCCATTCTTTCCTGTTGCTGAGCTGTATTCCATTACAGGGTTAGATATCAGTTTGTTTATCCATTTCTCCATTGAAGGACACCTGAATTTTTTTCCAGTTTGGGGTGATTATGAATAGAGCTGCTAGAAACATTTGTGGGTAGGTTTTCATGTGAAGTAAATTTGCAGTTCTTCTGGGATTGCTGGCTCATATGGAAAGTGCATGTATTTTTAACCTTTTTAAAGAATGGCCGTGAAGAGTGGCAATCCCATTTACATGTCCCTCTACAAAGTATGAGAGCTCTAGTTCCTTCAGTCCTCACCAGCACTTGGTATAACTGATACTTTTTAATTTTAGCCATTTTGATGAGTGTGGAATGCCATCTCATTGTGGTTTTAATTTGTATTTTCCACATGACTAATGATGACAAACATCTTTTCAAGAGTTTATTTGCCATCCAATTACTGTCTTTGGTGAAGTGTCTCTTTAAATCACTCACCCATTTTTAAAATAGGGTTGTATTCTTAATTATTGCTGAGTTTAAAGTTTCCTTATATACTCTGGATACAAGTCCTTTGTGAACAAGTGATATGCAAGAATTTTCTCTCAGTCTGCAGCTTGTTTTCCCATTCTCTTTACAACGTCCTTCACAGAGCAAAAGTTTTCATTTTGTGGAATTCCAATGTACTTCTTCTTTTTAGATTATGCTTTTGGTGTTGTATCTGAGAAATGTTTGACTCACCTGATGTCATAAAAAACCTTTTTTTTTCTACTAAAATGTTTATTGTTTTGTATTTTACTTTTAGGTCTATTACTTGTTTTGAGTTAATTTTGTGTAAGATGTGAGGTTGTAGAGAATTTTTTCTACCTATGGATGTCCATTTGTTCTATCACCACAGCTCTCTTAGTTTTCTATGTCTCTTTATTCTGTTGAGATGTAGAAAACCAGAGAGCCAAACTTATTAGCATAGCTCAAAGGGACAGAGGCTTTGTGATACCAATTGTAGTGACTCAATGGTCTTTTTCCTTGCATCTTGTCCTGAGTCGTGCCCTAGGAGGTTGGGAGGACCCTATAAGTGATATTTGGATAACTGAGGAATCACCATGAGTGAAAAAAACAAAAAACAAAAAACAGGTCACTTGAGTTGACTTGTGTATTTCAACACAACTCAAAATATATGATCACTGGAATTATGTGGACATTTCAACAGACTGATACAAAATTATTGAATCACTTGCATATCTTTTTTTATAAGGTTGCCCATATGACTTACATGTATGGGTCCAGTCATCAATTCACTTAACAGATTTTTTTTGTAATTGGTGTATAATTGTTTTATGATGTTGTGTTAGTTTCCATTATACAGCAAAGCAAAGTAGAGTTCCCTGTGCTATAAGGTAGGTTCTCGTTAGTTGTCTACTTTATACGTTAGTGTATATACATCAATCCCAATCTCCCAATTCATCCCTCCCCCCTTCCCCCCTTGGTGTCCATGCATTTGTTCTCTACACCTAACAGATCGTTGTTAAACACCTACTGTGTGCATGTTGCCACTCCAGTTGCTTGGAAATCGTTAATGAGCAAAAGCAGACAAAAATCACCCCTTTGTCAGGCTTGATTACACTCTTGTGGGTAATAAATACATACTTATGTGTGAGGAATGGGTGAGCATATATTACTAACTTACATTATTAAGATAGTTAAAGATGTATAAGATAAGATAAAATGAACTATATACATGTAATAAAATAATAGAGTAGTAAGATAATAGTAAAAGTCAAAATCATACATCTGTAAATAAGATAGTTTTCCTTTTTTTAAGGACTTAAGAAAACAAGACATGAGTTCCAAGTAGTCCCTTTTCATTGATTTCTTATTTATTTATTTAATAAATATTCTCAGGTAATATATGCAAATCACCATGCTGCTCAAATAAGTATTTTAATATATTTATTGTACAGTAAATATATCCTTTCTCTACCTTTTCTTTGGATTTGGCTATGTGTATGTGTGTGTGCACATGTGTTGGAGTTTGATGTTGATGGAAAACATTGTGCACATGCAAATATCATGCTCTACACGATGCTCCAAACCAGAGCAATGAGAATTCAGAAGAGACGATCCTGGCTGCCGACGTACAAGGCCCTGCTCGTTTGGCCCCATGCCTGTCATGCAGTGGGTCATAGCAAGGATTTCTATCTTCAAAGAGAGAGCATGGCCCTGCCAACACCTTGATTTCAGACTTCTAGCCTCCAGAACTGTGAGAGAATGAATTTCTATTGTTTTAAGGTACCAAGTTTTTGGTACTTTGTTCATGGTAGCCCTGGGAAACGAGTGCTGACAGTTTAAGAGATCTGCCTGGAAATCTTGTTGGCATTATCCATTTGCACAACTAATAGTTCAGGTAGACTCTAAAGGTAAACTCTGGTCCTGTTCCCTGTTGAATGGTCCCAAATGCAAAATTAAGAGAGTCTGGGTACTTCCCTGGTGGCACAGTGGTTAAGAATCCAGCTGTCAATGCAGGGGACACAGGTTCAAACCCGGTCCGGGAAGATCCCGCATGCCACGGAGCTACTAAGCCTGTGTGCCACAACTACTGAGCCCAAGTGCTGCAATTATTGAAGCCCGTACACCTAGAGCCCGTGCTCCGCAACAAGAGAAGCCACCGCACTGAGAAGCCTGCGCACCCTAATGAAGAGTAGCCACCGCTAGCGGCAACTGAAGAAGGCCCGCGTGCAGCCAAAAATAAATAAGCAAAAAGGAAAAAAAAAACCAAATTAAGACAGTCTGTTTAGAAACGTTAATGGGAACCCGTGTATTAGACATATAGGTCCAACTCTCCCTGTACTGGGCAAAGCTATAGATGAACGTAAGAGAATGGCACATGGCAGTAGAAATATTAATATATGCACTTTCTGGCCCAAAGACAAAAGTAAAGTGTAGGAACATCCCTTCTGGGTCTCCTGGCTGCCACAGAGCCTCTGGGCTTCAGCATGAAGATGCTGTAGTTTTGAGTGAGTAGTGAGCTGTGTTGGTGTTGTGACAGCAGGCTGGGGATGATTTTGGAAGCCTATTGTGATGCTCAGAATGCAGGGAAGGGCGGGGGGAGCCCTGCTAGGGGGATTGGAGCCCATCCAGGTTTGTTTGTCTTACTGCTCAGGCACCTCCCCCCCAAGCTTTCCTTGGAAGCAGCCGAAAAGAATGCTCCGGAAGGATTTCACAGAATGCAGGTGGGGACTCGGACAGTTTCCGACTAGTTAGGGGGCATCTCATGAGGAACAGAGTTCACTCCAAAATGGCGATAAGACATAGCAGTGACTCGAGACCAGTCTTTTGCGATCTGATGTGGAAGATCTTATCCGTTCCCCTAAGACTCACAGCCCAAAGTCAGAGATGTGCCTATAGCAGAGTTGACAAAAATAAACAGAAAGCAGATTGTTGGCTACGCCTCTTTCCAGCTGACTACTATGGGGAGTGGAATAACTGCCACATCAGTTCTCAGAAGAAGAGCTCACGTACCCTCTACGCATTTGTTCTGATTGGAGGAGCTGTCCATGTCCAAGGCAAAGTTAGAGAAGGGAAGGAGGGCAGGAAATTTTATTAACAGACAGTTCTGTCATTGCATGGTCAGGCAGCGCTCAGCCTCAGGGCTTCTGCCAGTGCTCTTGGGTTGTCTGAGGGCTCTGGGGGCTTCTGGACTGTTTCCAAATCCTAGGCATTGGTATTTTTCCTGTGGAACAACATGGAACAGGATTGGACCTCAACCCTATTCACTTTTTTGGGGGGGGGGTTGCAATTTCTGTTTTTGTCTCTGAAAGAGACTCCTTCCCTATTGGAATTGAACGTTTCCTCCAAAATTCATATGTTGAAGTCTCAGTACTTCAAAATGTGACGTTATTGGGAAATAGGGTTGTTGCAGATGTAATTACTTAAATTAAGATGAAGTCTTTAAGGTGGGCTACTACCAGTACTCCAGGGATAATCCAATATAAGAATGTCCCAATAAAAAGGAAACGTTTGGACACAGAGACACGTGCAGAGGGAGAAGTCCATGTGAAGATGAAGGCAGAATTGGGGTGATGATTCTGTAAGTCAAGGGATACCAAGAATTGCCAGCAAAGCACCAGAAACTACGAGAGAGGCATGGAAAAGATCCTCTCATAGCTCTTAGTGAGGAATTAACCCCAGAAATCAAGCTGATACATTGATTTCAGACTTCTCGCCTTTAGAACTGTGAGACGATCACTTTCTTATTTAAGCCACACAGTTTGTGGTGCTTTGCTACAGCAGCCTAGGATACCAGTGCATGCCCCTTTATTAAGTATGAAATCAGACATGGGGAACGATGGGCTGAGAGTAGGCTGGTGGGGCAGTGGAGCAGATCTTGGGTGTGGGGTTTGACGGTGGGGTTGTGGTGGGGAGATTCGGGCTGTGATGGTTGGCACGTGTCCAACCCTCCATGGCCATGACCCACCCATGCCCCAGACTGTTTTTTTCCAAGCACGTCCCCTCATCCTGCGTGCTGTAACAGCCCTTCAGGGCAGCAGTAAAGGAAGAGAGGCCAATGGAGCAAGGACTCCAGGTCACATACACACAGGCAAGACATGACAACCAACTCTTTTTAAATTTAATCAGAGAGTTGAAGACAGGAAGCTGAAGACTTTAATTCCCTAAGGGATAATATATTAGGATTCCAAGTATATCAGTTATTCTAAAAATAAAAGTAAACATGTGAAGGAAATAAATTAACAAAATAGCCAAGTTTTCATGAGAAGGCTGCTGTTTTCCTGCCTTAGAAATCCTGCTTCCTCAGTAAAGCCTTCGCTTCTCCTGCAGGCTGACCTTGAGGTAATGGACAAGACATTCCAGAATTCTGTGTCAAAGCCCTTTACTTTTTTCCTCTCTTCCCTCTTTTGTTTTCCACCCCAGCTCTTAATAGCTTCTTCCTATAAATGAGGTAATGCATGTCTTAATGCTAATACAATGCTTAGCAAACAGATACTTAAGAAACAATCATTCTTTTCATTGTTTCCTGTCTCTTAATGGTCCTTTTATTATATCTTCTTTAAATATATGTGCCTTAAGCCTCAAGATTTTCATAAAATCTGAGGTTGCAGTTTTAATTTTATTTGTATAATGAAATTTAATTAGCTGCTAACATTTTTTTAGAGTGAGGTGTCATATATATACTTTATTTTTTTTTTTAATTTTTTTATTTTTTTGGCACACGGGCTTAGTTGCTCCGTGGCATGTGGGATCTTCCTGGAGCTGGGATTGAACCCGTGACCTCTGCATTGGCAGGCAGATTCTTAACCACTGCACCACCTAGGAAGCCCTATATATATACTTTAAAAATTATATATATATATATAAAATTTTATATATATAATTTTAAAAGTAGATTTCTAACTCCAACTTTTCTGAAGGAGATTGGCAGATCTGGCCACACCGGTCA
The DNA here is from genome assembly GCF_030028045.1 of Hippopotamus amphibius kiboko. Lineage (NCBI taxonomy): Eukaryota > Metazoa > Chordata > Mammalia > Artiodactyla > Hippopotamidae > Hippopotamus > Hippopotamus amphibius. Next base: position 95,696,544 of record NC_080196.1, on the reverse strand, counting down.
CTTCTGCCTGAAGCTTAGTAGATGCAGCTGCTTCGGATAGGGCATCTATGCACCTCCATCCTGCCATGGCCCCAACCTGTGGGTTTTCCCTTAGGCATCACAAAACTGTCATAGCCAGGGGCAGCGCCCTCAGGAGACAGCAGGGATGAGTCCCTGCTGTGAATTACTCTTTTTTCCCCAACTCTTCTTCCTCTTGCTTGCCTTCACATTATTTTCCACAGCTTTGTAACTATCAAATTCCATCTGACACTATTCTTGGTAGAAAGAAAACCTGGTTAGCATTTGCATTAAGTGTGCATTAGTAACATTAGCCAGAAATGGCTTCCTATGTCAAATTTGGCAGAATCAACAGGAATCTGCAACATTAGTATTGCTTGGTTAGAATCCCTAGAGACCCTTGCGTATGAAAACTTTGAGCTTGTGATTGATGTTTTCCGAACACTAATTAATAATAAATATTTCTTTTTACATTGTATCTTGTGAGCCAGGTCTCTAGTGACAGGACTGGACAGTGGCTGATGCAATAAAAGAAAAGAACTAATTTTTATTCGCATGCAGTTTGCAAAGTGTGCAAAGTTCCTTGCTGTGAGGATAGCACATCATCAGCTTGGCTTTGGCAGGGATGTGTGTTGGAACCTTGGCAGTGACAAAAGGGAACGGGGAGGAACTGTGGAGTGATCTGATTCTAATACTGTTCTCTGGAGGGGACAGGAGAATCACAGTGTCCTGAAGAGGGGGTGGGTAGCAAAATTAAACTCAGTCCAGGCTGGGGTGATAGAAGTCGTCAAAGGCGGTTGATGGATTTCAGCTATGATGAGGCTTATAGGCGAATGGAACAGCATCTTCCATGGGGGAATGTCCATTTGGTTTGAAGCAGGAAGCCACAGAGGGTTAAGGTGGACAGGGACATGGAAAGCTAGGAAGGTTGTCAGACTCCCAACCAAGTGGCCTTAGGGGCCAAGAAAGAGCTCTAGTCCAAGGGGAGAACTGAAAAAGTTTATGAATTCAGTAAATATTTGTTGCAAGCATGGACTAATAAATCTAGCCCTTGCCTCCTACTAGCCACGTGATCTTGGGAGAGTCATTTTTTTTAAATTTATTTTTTAAAATTTATTGGCTATGTTGGGTCTTTGTTGCTGCGTGCAGGCTTTCTGTAGTTGTGGAGAGTGGGGGCCACTCTTCATGGCAGCGGGCAGGCTTCTTATTGCGGTGGCTTCTCTTGTTGTGGAGCATGGGCTCTAGGCGCACAGGCTTCAGTAGTTTCAGCTCATGGGCTCGGTAGTTGTGGCTCGAGGGCTCAATAGTTGTGGTGCATAGGCTTAGTTGCTCCGCGGCTTGTGGGATCTTCCCCGACCAGGGATGGAACCAGTGTCCCCTGCATTGGCAAGCGGATTCTTAACCACTGCACCACCAGGGAAGCCCAGGAGAGTCATTTAAATCCTTAGTGTTTGGTCAGGAAAACCAGGCCATTTTAGGTATTTAGAAAAGGTTTCATGCAGGGAATTCGAGGCTAAGCAAGCAGATATCAGGAAGTCTGGAAATACAAGGATTCCAGGGAAGCTGACTCTAGCTGACAGCCGAAGGGGGTGATTCTTCAGAAGCCACCTGGAAGCCATGGGTGGAACGTCCTATCTGCAGTTTGCCTGCAGCCAGAGAGGGGCCAGAGGACAAGGGCTTCTGCTTCTCCTCCACCTTCCAAACCTGCAACAGCACTTCTCTTGGGTGAAATGCAAACAGAGACCTGCTGGCCCAGTATTCTGGAAAACTGAGTTTTCAGACTTCGTGAACCTGGTTCCTGGGGGTTAGCTTAGAAAAACAAAGACCGTACTATCAAAAACAGTATCTGGCGTACCTCTCCAGGCCTCACTTGCTTCGGCTGTAAAATCAGGATGAGACTAGTGAGGGCATCAATGTTTGCGGAGATTTGATATGCACTTGGAACAAAGCAGATTCTCAGTGATGAATAACCTCTACAAGCAACAACATCCGAAGAACTACAATAGCCTTGACCAACAAGGCAACGTGGCTAGCAGCACAGATTCTGGAGCTGGGTGTCGGTCCTGGCCTCACTACTTACTAGCTGGTCTCTTTAGACTCGTGAACTTCCCTATGCCTCAGTATAATCTGTTATAAAATAGGTACAATAAAGGTCACTTCCTCGTAGGAAATTGTTGTGTAAATTAGGGAGTTCATCTATGTAAAGTGCTTACAATTATTATCTTTGAATTTTCACTATGTGGTTTTTCTAAAAACCTATTTTTTAAAAAAATTTTGAAATAATTTAGATTTAAAAAGGAGTTGTAAATATGTTATACACACTTTCCTTCCTTCCCTCCAGCTGCCCCTGATGCTAACGTCTCACACAATGATAGCACAGTTACCCAGACTGACAGTAATAGTGGCACACCACTATGAACTAACGATAGACTGTACTAAAATTTCACCAGTTTTTTCCACCAATGTCCTTTTTTCTTTTGTTCCTGTTTCTAATCCAAAAGACCTCACTGTGTTTACTTGTCATGTCTCCTTAGCCTTCTCCAATCTGTGACAGTTCCTCCATCTTTTTCATCTTTCTTGACCTTGACATGTTTCAAGAGAACTGGTCAAATATTTTATAGACTCTTCCTCAGTGTGGGTTCGTCTGATGTTTTTCTCATGAATAGATTTAGGTGATATGTTTTGGGGAATACCAAAGAGGTGACGTGCCCTTTCTCAGTGCCTCCTACTGGGGCTACGTGATGTCACCATGTCTTACTACTGGTGGTGTTGTCATTGATCACGTGGGTGAGGTGGGGTGTCTGCTAGGTTTCTCCAATATAAATATTAATCATTTTCCCTTTGTAAGTAATAAATGTTTGGGAGAAGATACTTTGAGAGGATGCCAAACTTCTATTTCTTTTTATATTTTTGCCCACTAATATTAGCATTCATGGGTGAATCTTGCCTGGAGCAATTATTACTGTGGTGTTCTAATAGTGATTTTCCATTTCCGTTACTCCTTCTGCATTTATTAATTGAAATTCTCTTGTAAGAAAGAGATTCTTTTTCCCTTTATTTATTTATTTAATAATTTATATCAGTACACACATACACTGTATATACACACATACATGCCTTATATAACTGTGACCTAGCAGTTCCACTTTTAGGAATTTATTCTAGAGATACACTCATACATATTTGAAATACAGGATTACAAGATTATTCAACCACCATTGTCTATGATAGAAAAGACTGGAAACAATCTGCAAGCTTATGAATGGTTAAAGAAATTATGACACAGATAATGGGATACTGTTTGGGAGGAAATATAAAGTGAGGATACTCTTGATGCTGAATTGAAAAAAATCCAAGAATTATTAAATGAAAAAGTGTGTTATGAAACAGTGAAAAAAATAATTTATTTATACCAGAATGGACTCATGGATATTTCTTTTTGTTTTGGATTATAGTATAATATGATACTGTTTATTTTGGTGCTCAAATTGGTCCAGCTTTGGCCACTGGAGCTCCTCCAGGTTGGCTGCTGAGTCCTTTCGACCTGCTCCCATCATTTCTGAGTGCCTCCCTACTTCCCGACACCACAAGATATTCTAGGTACATCTTACATTTTCCCTACCCCAAACCTAAAATCAACCACTTCTCTAAGGAGTCTTGGTTTCTTTTGTTAGGGAATGGTGTTTAGAAATCAAGAACCGAAAGGGAAGTGGTTGGTTTTAATAAATGTTTATAAATTAATTTTTTTCTTTAGATTTCACCATTTTTCTCTTCTGTGTGTCTTGGTCATTTTTGTTTATCTGACATGTGCATGAGATTGTCCTACGCCTGGAGATGTACCCCCCGCCACGAGTCTTGAGAAGAGTCAGACATACATGCCCAGAAAAGAAAGAATGTGGGAATGCTATGCTTACTCCAAGATGCAGGAGAGGCATCCTTTGCGGGAAGGAAATAGGAGTCAGGGAAGGCTTCGTGGGGGAAAGCGATCTCTGCAGCTATCCTTGAAGAAGGATGCTTTCCGTGGTGGAGGTTTGAGGGAGAGCGTTTTAGGGCAGCAGAACAACCTGAGCACAACATAGGGCAGGACACAGAAGCATACAGAGAGTCTGTGGGACAGAGCCTGGAATTCCATGTATCTGGAATTGTTTGGGGCAGGAGTTGGGGGAGAGGCTATTCACCATGGCTCTGAAAGTCTTGTGTGTTCTTGCCGAGAATACCTGCCCACTTCCAATCCAGACATCTGAGCAGCTCTGTTTCTTGCAGTGTTTGCAAAGTGCAAGCTTGAGGGCTGAGGTCAGTTCTTTCCCTATAGAGCAGGCTTGCTTCTGCTTGCTATAAAAGTGGTGAATCCCCAAGTTCAGTGTTCCTTTCCTATAATGCAACCCCGTGACTATGTGGGCGTCCACAGTGGGCCCTTGCATTACCACTTGGGACTTGGGGCACAGGGGGAATCCATGCAAACACGAAGACTTCAATACTGCTTTTACCAGAGTATTGTAAAAAAGCCAAGAACCAGGGGACCTAAAAGGGCAAGGCAGGTTCAGGGCAAGGTGAGCAGAGACTCAAGAGTTAGGAAGCACCTTTTTCTCTGCTCCCAGAGTCTTGATTCTTCTGCTGGTGTCCACGAAATGATATCAAGCTAGTTTATTAGCTTACAATAGGAAAAAATCCCCGACCTTGCATGGTTCTTGGGAGGTTCCGGTCAGGAAGGCAGGTTGCATTTCTGGCAAGAAGAGCCTGGAATCCATTTGACTCTCGTGTGTAATCTGCTGTGGAGACTTGCGGAAGGTAGATGTTGCTGTTCCTCACTTCCTTTTTCTCCAAAGGAAATACTTTTATCCACAGTTCAAGACTGATGGCACGTGCTTTTTATTCGGAATTTTTAGTCACCTGTCTGTTTATCTGAGGATGGTCTTGCTCTCTCTTTGTCTCTCTACTGTCTGTGGGTTTAGGATAGTAACTAGCAGAGAGGTACTTGCCTTTTCGATAATTCTAGGTTGAATTAAATTGAAGGTGATACACAAGGGCATGGATGCCCACTGATTGGATGAAGCCTGTGAATCCGATACAGCTGAGGATGTAAGAACTTGGCATAATAGAGCACTGAAGGAGCAGTGAGTCACTAAGGGGTCAACAGGCCACATGAGGCACCAGGAAGTGTGACATTTAAAGCAAGGAGCGGGTCAAGGCTGGGTATAGAGATAAGAATCAGGACACAAATGCCAGATCATAAGGCGAGATACAAACCTGGAGCATTGTAAAGAGCCGAGAACCAGGAGACCTGAAAGGGCAAGGCAGGTTCAGGGCAAGGTGAGCAGACACTCAAGAGGTAGGAAGGACCTTGGTCAGTGAGGTGAGTACCCACCCAGCAGGAGGGTCCTTCCCCAGGCAGAGCCAGTCCCAGGGTGGGACTAAGAGGAGAGTAAGTAAGTGCTTTGCAAGTTAACCCTGGGTTAACTCAGGTACATGAAAAGCTGCTTTGAGGATGACATCTTATTTTTGAAAGTCTCTAATAGATTTTCTTGGAGGAGAATAAAAATGCAGTGCCTCTTTCTTGGTGTGTCCTCATTAAACCCCGGCTCTACTGACATTAACACTTTTCAGCATCTGCATTTTGCCATCAGATCAGACCTTGATGATCTTTAAAAAAGTGATGCTATGGGTGAGAACAGTGCTGTTCAGCATCGTGGTACTTGATACCAGTTACGGCCTCCAGATACACGTAATAGTCTCTCTGAAATGTGTATCAGGCTATGGAATTAAAAATATGTTTATCATTTAAAATGTGAAATAATGCTTTCAGGGAAGCTGACAATATAGAAATCAGTTTCTAAAAAAGGTGCAGTCTAGAAATAGACACATGCTCCCTCCATCCCCTCCGTCCTGGCGCACATAACCCAAAATTTGGACCCTCACATTTGCAACTCATTTGCATATGTAAGTGCCAGTTGGCAGTATTTTGAATACTTCAGCACTTCTCTGCATCCGTTTGAGTTGGGGCTGCTACCGAAGCCCTGTTTCAACGTTTTTTGTTTTTCCTGCCATTTCAAAATGAAGTCGTGAGCTTGGGACCTCTTCCAAGAAGGTTCAGAAAGTAATTTATTCTCACCTTCTTCCTGTCCTAATCCTGTCTCATTCGATACCTCTCTGCAGCTCTAACTAGAGGTCTCATGGTCATTTCAGTGAATCCCAGAATGTCTAACGGTGATTTTGGTGCAACATGTGGGAAGCCATCCAGGGAAGATGGGCATTTTGGCTTCTGTTAGCATCAGGTAGAGATTTTTGAAGAAAGTGAACACAGGCTAGAGTGGGGCAAGGAGAAAAGCACATCACACAAATTCCATTTTCCCTAAACTTTGAGTTCTTTTTCTAGGTTAAATCTGCGTGCTGAGATAGATGTTATTTCTTCATTTTTCCTCCTTTCCTCCTTCCTGACCCTCAAATTTCTTTTCTTTTCACCTCCAAGGGGGTACTTATCAATTGATAACGCAAACGTTTGGCTGGTTTACCAACAGAAACAGTCACAGCGGTGTAGCAAGGGTGTAAGCTGGAAATGCCTTTGGGAAAATTTAAGGACAGGATGATTTTTCAACTTAATTTAAAAAATATTTATTGGAGTATAGTTGATTTACAATGTTGTGTTCGTTTTAATTTTTACTTTAAATCTATTTTTAATTTGTAAGGCTATACCTTAACGGTTACAAATAGGAATACAGGGAGACGTGTCATCCACTCCTGTTTCCAAAGCCACCCACTTCCTCTCCTCTTTGGTAATCATGGGTTCCCACTTTACGATTTCACAGATATTTTATGCACATGCAAGTGTTACAATGGAAGGTTAACATTAGACACCAAGAAACAGGATCAGATGCTTTCGAAAGGAGGTGACACATAGCATGTCAGCAGGTGAAGGTGGGTCTCTTGTTCGAGGTAAAGTTTCTATTCATGCTCTAATAAAAGATGCTTTGTGCTTTGAAAGTCAGGAAATGTGAAGTTCAAAGGCACTTTCAGCATGGAGAGAGAGAAGATAGACTGCTGATGATTCAGGGGTTAGAAAACCTTCCTTGTAGCCTCTGACGTCTGTACCCAGATGAAAATAAGATGAAGATGGAAATCAAGGACAGCTGGCCAAAGTGCCTCTTGAGTCATTGTCCCGAGGTGGGAAACCAGCTCTGAGTCTGGAGAGTCAGACCAATTAATGGACCCTTGAATGGTAATGTGCATAAAAGTGGGGGACCTTGCTAAACGTAATTGCTGGTTCAGTCTGTCCTGGGTGTGGCCTGAGAATCTGCATTTCTAACAAACCTCCAGGTGCTGCTGGTCCCCACGTTGAGTGCCAAGGACCTAAACAGACCCCACCTGCAGAGACTCTGCTTACACGGGTGTAAGACAGAACTCTGTTTTTTGATGACCTTCCCTACTTTGAAAGGTAATTCTGATGTAGGTTGACCTCAGAACACACTTTGAGAAACCAAGCTACTATGCCTGGAATTTTCTTTCCTTCACATAGACAGAGTGGAGAACATGATCACAGATGAGGACAGAAAAGGCCTGGCGAGGCTAGGATGAAGCTATGGGAGGATGCATGGGGGTGGGGTGGGGGGGGAAAGGATTTTGAATCGAGTGCCTATTCTGTGATTGAAACGTAATTTTGCTTCTCACCAGTGAGAAGACTTTCCCAGAAGGATCACAGCCCTTATTCCCTTTCTCTGCTGTAGGCTTTGGATAGTAGCCACAGAGAATGTCACTAGACACATCATTCCTTGAAACGTCCTCTTCTCCATGAGCTTTGGTCCCAGTCATGTAATCGTCCACTTATCCCAAGGAAGTCAATGTGCTTCCTTGAATCATCTCATCCCAGGGCACCCAGATGCCCTCACGAAGGCTGATTTTGTCCCCAAACTCAGATTTGGCTTTCAGATGTACCATGTGCAGATGCTTACAGGGAAACGTGCCCAGATTTCCGACACAGTCCTGACCTCTCTTCAGGCCATGTGTGGGCACCCCTTCAGAATCAATTTGGCTCCAATAAAATAAGTAAATAATGTCTGTTTCCGCTTCCTGGGACACTGGGCTCTTTCTGTGAACTCAGGCTTTTCGGGGAGGGCTTCCCAGGGCGTCTCCCACCGCAGGGCAGTCATGGACACACCACTGAGTGTGCATCTGCTTCTGGGCTCCCTGGGGCAGAGGGTCAAGTGTCCACTGGATGTGATGGAGGAAGGATGGGCAGGCATCTTCGCCTCCCCGACACAGAGACCCCTGTCTCAGGATCTCCATGTACAAGTGACGGCCCCCTTTTCATCGTGGTTTTCCAAGTCCCAGCTGAGCAGGCTGCAGGAAGTAGCCTAGATTGAATTCTTTGCTGCTTTGTGCCCTCTTCTGTTCACTGTACTGCTTTTCATCGTAACAACCTGACCACACACAAACCCCCCGAAGCAGACTGGGGGGATGAAGTTCTCCATAACCGTGCACCTGCCAGTGCTAATGTAGGAAGTGAAAATAACATCAATGCACTCCATCCCACGCAACACAGAAACGCCAGCCCCAAAAAATCCCCTCGCAAAATGCCGCTGAGACTCCCACTCAGCCCACACCCTTACGCAGGCGCAGCAGCTGAGCACCTGGCATGTGGGACATCGCCTTGCACACCTCGCATGCCTTCTTGCTTGGACGGGAGCAGAGAGATTTAAGCACTGGCACCCAATGCACAACCTTCCAGTTTCCCTACTTTATTTAATTCTTTGAGGTGGTAATAAAGGTCTTATTATTATTTTCCAGCATAGTAAAGATTACACAGCCCATGTTATGGGTTGAATTGTGTCCATGTTGAAGTTCTAACCCCTAGTTCCTCAGAATGTGCCCTTATTTGGACATAGGGTTGTTGCAGATGTCATTGATGAAATTATTAGGATGGGCCCCAATTCAATGACTAGTGTCTTTATAAAGTGGAGAAACTCGGACTTAGACACACATGCAGGGAGAACACCATGTGAAGATGAAGGCAGAGATCACAGCAATGCTTCTGCAAGCCCAGGAATGCCGAAGATCGCCAGCAAAGCACCAGAAGCTGGAGGTGACACATGGAACAGATTCTCCTTCAGAGCCCTTAGAAGGAACCAACCCTGCCGACATCTTGATTTTGGAGTTCTAGCCTCCAGAACCGTGAGACAATACATTTCAGTTAGGTTACCCAGTCTGTGGCACTTTGTTACAGCAGCCCTAGCAAACTAATATAGCCACTAAGAACAGCATGGGCTACAAAACAGGTTTGGTTTTCTGGATCCTTCTCTACTAGTGCTATAGCTTGTTGTACCAAGGAGGAGCTGAGAATGTGAGGGCCGTGGCAACGTTAACATTTAATTTTATTATTATTTTTTTAACATTAACATTGTAAAAGCCAACGAGGAAGCACTTTTGTCTCCCCAGTCCCCCAATTTAGACCCACTCAGCAACATCAACTTATAAATAACCATTCCTTTCTGCCCCTAAAACTCCCTCAACAGGGCTTTGGATACTTTTTCCCAGACTGTATACAGTATTGCTGCACTAGCAAACTATCTCCAAACACAGAAACTTAATACACATTGCATTTTCCTACATCTCATGGATTCTGTAGTTCAGAAACAGGTAGGCTCATCTGGGTGATACTTTTTCTACTCCTGGCATTTTCCAAGGTCTATAAGTCATCCTCTGCTGGTGAAAGGACTGGTATGGAGAAACCAGGACAACCTCACTCACATGGCTGGTGCCTTGGTGGGGATGACTGGAAGTTGGGGCTCTGGTGACCGAAGTCCTTTCACGCAGCATCCGAGCACGGTGGCTGTAGGACTTCTTGCATGGGCACTGGCTTTCCCCAGAATAAGTGTCCCAAGAAAGCCAGGTAGAAGTTGCATGGCCTTTAATGACCTAACTTTGAAAGCTGCAAACATCATTTCCACCACGGTCTATTGGTCAAAATGGTCATAGAGTCCCACCCAGATTCCAGGGCAGCCTTCAAAGACCCCATCTCCTTATAGAAGGAGAATCAAATAATGTGTAGCCATTAAACAACAACCTCATTCTACTTTCCCATCTTTTGAATAGCAAAGAAAATGAGGGAAATCTCTACTTTTTCCCAGTCTCTACTCTCGTGTTCCCAGAGTTCAGACAGAGATGGTGGCTGTAAGGTACCCCCCCCCACCCCCCCAAGAAGCACTCTTAGCTGCCTATTTGCATGTTTTGTAGCTGAAACTGTACCTTAGGAGATCAAAGTCTGAGCCCTTGTGGAGGGTCCAGTCCCAGGCCAGGAATTTCTTAGGAAGCCCAAATGGAAACATAAAGGGGTTAACAGGACCCCCTTCACAAGTCAGCAAGCTCCCAGATATTTATTATCTTAGCTCCTCATCTTCATCTTCATGCTTCAGGAATTAGTTAGCATCCTCCCAAGGACTCTTTCATTCAGCATCTCTTCAAAGCAGCCATGAGTGAAGCCCTTACCTGTCTGCTGGGGGCCCAATGACAGGCTGAGTAGTAAGAAGAACAAAGCTCCTGGAAGAAGCAGAGGCCACACCACCAACCTGTGCCCTTCAGAGCAAACCTCTTTAAAAATATCAGCCCTGTAAGCAAAGTAAAGAGGGGACTGGACTTCCTGTTGGCCTCCTTTGGCACTTCTCTGTGTTGTTCTAATCTCTCATCACTTCCATCTTGCTCTGCCTTGCTTGTGGTCCCCAGGTTGTCTGGATTATCCAGGATGGTGACTCTACCTGCAGAAGCCTAAAGCTAATGAGGCCCATTAGATTCAGAGCACCCTACTGCTTACTTGACCCTCTAAGACAAGGCACAATAAACAGCTAGACCATACACAGTTGTTTTTTAACCACAATATTATTGTCTTGTGTATGTGTGTGTGCACATGTGCGTGCGAGTGAGTGAGTGAGAGAGAAAGGGAGAAAAAGAAAGTCTTACATCCATATCTATGGAGTAAGTTCCTTGAAGATAGGAATTATATGATATTTACTTTTGCCTCTGCAAAAACCCATAGTAATGTGTTCACCCCACAGTAGATAACATGTTTGGTACAGAGCAGGTAGTCACCAAATGTTTGTAGGAAGATGGAGGGGGGAGAAGAGAGGTTGGTCAAGCCAAGTCTACTTTTTTCGTTGCTTTCAGGATTCCTAGTGGAATCTTATATGTATGCTTAAGTATATGGTGGAATGTGGAACAGGAATGGAGAAGAGGGGAGGTGTCAAGGTTGAAACTGGAGCCCTTGAACTAGAACAAGACTGATGAGGGGAGTGAGTGGGTTGGTGGCCAGGTCACCTGAGTTAGCTTTGGACATATGTGGTAGAGACAGAAAGGGGAACTAGACTGATGGCCCTTTTCAAGCATGAAAAAATTTTATCAGGTGCTCAAGTTCAGGTGCTTTTTGAAGAGATGCAGTGATAGATGGTCCATCTTGGGTATCTCAAGAAGGAAAATGCTGGCTTCTGTGCATTATTCAAAACTTATCGCCTACATGTCCTACACAGGCCTGCATTCAGCTGCCCGCAAGATATTTCCTTCTCCCTCACCTCCCTGCAATCTGCCAGCAAGCCTTCAGCTCCAGCCTTCTACTGGAACTGTTCTCTAAAGTGTGCCAATAAACCTGGATTTCAAAATGGGTGAAGTCTTCTTAGTTTTGATTCTTCTAGACTTCATCATTCAACAGTACCCTATCCATAATTTTTTTGGAAAAAAGTTACTTTACTATGTAAATTAGAGTGGCTTGTCATCAACTCAAAAGTCCACGGTAGTTCCTGTTGCTCTGGTGGAGGCCTTGGAGGCTTGTAGTCAGATGGGGAAGCTCAGGACATCACTGTTTTAGAAAGCTTAAGGTCAAGGTGGTGGCCAAGTTGGATGGGGCAGTAGACAGAGTCGGGGAGATAGTCAGGAAGCTTGGGAGGTAATAAAAGTAGATATGGACACAAAAGGCATTTTGAAGAATAGACAGTTTTGAAGAAGAGTTGAAAATTTTGACCAACTAGATAAAGGAAAGGAATCTGAGATGGTTTCTAAGGTTTTGAGCTGTGAGATTGTGATGTTACAGCTGACAGAAACTGAGAAGTCTGAAAGGGGATTTGGTTTGGGGAAAAGATAAGAGTTGGTTTCCGACTTGCTAAGCTGAAAGAGTTCTGGATAAGAACTATGACATTGTGGACTAGGGTTCGTGGTCCACGTGAAACTTGAATTTCCCCCGGCTCCTTCTGTGCCCAAGGAGGAGCCGTGATATGGTCCAAACCGTAAGCAGACCCAGGCGTTTGGGGTAAAGGCGCCAGGGAGGAGTGGGGTGGTTAGTTCTTTCTCTTCTGCACGGAAGGACCATTTCCTCTTTGAATCGGCTCCATCTTAGAATTGTCTTTCATGCAGCTGGTGTGGTAAGGCGGGCGTTGGAAATTTCTCTGCTCTGGAATCATTCCATTCTATCTTTAAACCCTCCCAACCTTAGAAACCCAGAGAGGAACCAAGGTGGGGCCTTCCAGAAAGAGGGTTTGGGGGGTGTCTCATCCTGACATTTTTTTTCTTCCTGGGCCTTAAATTAAATGGAAAACTTAATCTTTATATTTCACCCGTGGCCTCAGAGGCAGCAGACCAGGTAGATGTCTGAGTTCAAACTTCCAACGGGAAGTAATTCTCATTTGCCTGGGGGTGTAGCAACAGGGTGAGTCCACTATCGGGGAGGGGATGATAGTCAAGGACTTGAACTTGCATTTTTTTTATGACTAATGTATAATTTTGCTGGTGCTTAACTGAACAAAGAGGTGGTGAATATAAAATAGCAAGTTACTCATGTTTTAGAGGATGATCCAGAATATACTGTTGATGAAACTTGTGAAGGAAATTATGTCGAAAGAAAAGACAAAAAAAGCAGAAGTATCTTATTACAACCCAGCAATTCCACTCCTAGACGATTGCCAACGACAATGGGCACATTTGTTCACAAGAGGCATCTACAAGGATGTTCATAATATATGACAGCCAAAAATGGGATCAAGCCCAAAGCTGATCAACAATAAATAGATAAATGAATTGTGGTTTCTTCATTCAAGGGAATACTATATAGCAGTGAGAATTAACAGCCAATAACCTCAACCACCATGGCTGAGTCTCACAAGCAAAATGCTGAGTAGACGTGGCCAAACTCAAAGGAGAACATCCCCTATGATTACATTTCAAGAAGTTCAAAAACAGGCAAAGTTATCTTTGCTTTTAGAAGTCAGGAGAGTGGTTACCTTTCGGGGGGAGCATAACAGTCTTCTGGGAATCTGGGATTTTTTTTGTTTTGTTTTGTTTTGATCTGGTTGCTTTTTTTACAAATACAAATTTTTTGAGTGAACACTAATGACTTTCATCTGTATATATGTTATACTGTGATAGCATCTGCAAAAAGAAAAAAAATCACAGAGCAAATCTTTGGGGAAAGCTCTCTTTTAGAAGTGAAGTATAGAAAGATAAATTCGAGAAGAGGGCATTAGAAAAGTAGTAGAATTGCTTTATTCAGTTGCACAGATGCTGAGAGGAAGTCTTGAGAAATTGTAGGGAACTACATAAAAATGTTTAACTTGCTATGTCAAAACAAAGAAGTGATAAGATCAAAAGTCAGGCAACAACATGAAAGATATATTTACAGCAATAAGGAGATGGTTCACGCAATTATAGAGGCCAAGTTCAGACCCAGGAGAGTTGATGGCATATTCCAATCTGAGTCTGAAAGGCTGAGAACCAGGAAGGCCAGAGGTGGTAAGCTCCAGTCTGAGTCCAAGTCCAAAGGCAGGAGAAGAGTGATGTCCCAGCCCAAAGAATTCTTTCTTACTCAACCTTTTGTTCTGTTTGGGCCTTCAAGGGACTGGCTGAGCCGCACCCACACTGGGGAGGGCAATCTGTTTTACTTACTCTACTGATTCAGTTTCATCCAGAAACACCCTCACAGACACACCCAGAAGTAATGTTTAACCAAATGCCTGGGTACTCTGTGGCACAGTCAAACTGACACACGTAAAACAACTATGACTAAATATAAATGAGCAAAATACATGGGTGGGGGATATGAATGGTTGATAATGGCAGATGCCATCGCAAGTCCTACAAAATATACTCATATACACTATCATTTATGTTAATTTGTCGTAATTTAGACGTTTTCATGTAGTTTCTAGAGGAACATGTGAAAAACACTAATTGAAAATAAAACTTTAGGACATCGAACTCACTTGGTCAAAACTTTAACCTCTCTGTGCCCTAATTCTACTGGATTGTAGGGTGTTTAAGCCAAGGGCTGTGTCTTTTGCATTTTTGCTTTTCAGCACCTAGTGCAAAGCCTTTGCTCATAAACAAGCCACTCGTGACACAGGTGTGTTGTAAGTTTGGTAGGCTCGGTGGGTTATGGTCCAGCGGGCACAATGTCATGCCAGGCTGCCCTAGACGGGGTCTGCACAACTGTCACTAGAACGGCCGCACTGATCTCCTGGAAAAGCCAGAGATGACTTTTGACACATTGGTAAACTCACTGCTCATTGGCCCCTTCCTAACCAGATCTTCTGATGTGCAAATTCATCTTATAGTCTACAGATGATCTAAATCTCATTAAAACTTAGATAAAAAATGTCATGCTTTTAATTGAAAATTCCTACTTCATTTTAAGACTCAGAGTTGTTACAAATAAGACAGAATACATCATTTTCATAAGATAGCAGGTAGATATTAATATCAGTATTCTAAAACTATTGCTAGGAGGAATTTCAAGAGGAAAGAAATCACGGTGGTTTGTAGGGCATTGATATACATGACACACACCTATATTTTCTAGGTATGTATGCATATCATTTGTGTGGTAATTACTTTGTCTATTGCAAGTAAGTGCCACAGGTATTTAGTTTGTGATACTTTTACACTTTTTCCTCTTGGGAGAGTTAATTACAAACAATTTAATTAAGATCTCTTACTCATTAATGTTCTAGTAGCTTAGCAAGTTTGGGTTAGCTCAGCAGGTTACAAAGGTTTAATTTTATCAGTTATCCTCCCATTAACTCATACACCATCAGTACTGTGCTTGTTTTTTTTTATCCTTCTCTGCCTGGGGTACCGACAGAATTTAAAATATCATTAAAACTAAGAATTCAGGAAAGACTTCGTTAGTTGCCACCTGTCCTGATGAGGCTTAGATTTCCATTTTGAATCTCTAGAATACAAGATTAAGGATGTCTCAATAACATTCTCTCCAATAAGACCAAACAAAAACCATATTTTATTTTTGATTAGAATTAGAGCAATAACATATGGTTTTCATTACCTTTGTGAGAAACATAGACTTCAAAGGAAAAAACCTGTTCTATCATTCATTAGAGGCTCAAACACTAAAGATATAAGTTTTGGCTAAAAGAGTAACATAAGGAATATATTTCACATGGTGGTAGGGGGAGAAACACAAATCAAATCTTGAGGAAATGTTTTTCTATTTATTCTTTCTGAGGACATTATATAGAGGCACAATTTATACTTTGATCTCAGGTATCACCAGTACAGGCTGCCCAGAATGGAATATATGACCTGTGAAATTCAAGCTTGTTAAAAGTCAGTGCAGTTTTTGGTATTATTTTTTAACTGACTGACCTTTTTTTCAGGTGTAAATGGTTAAGTAAACAAGGAACGATTAGCTTCCTGATTTAAATAGTAAATAAGAAACAGTTCATGTTGTACCAAGCTGTTTTTTTTTTTTTTCAACACTCTGACCATGAATCTTATGTCCTCCTATTAACCATGATGTGTACTAATAATTATTGGGGTTGAATCTCCTTTCTGTTCTTGGCCACACAGGAGGATGGAGGCCACACCCTGTAATGCTGTGTTTACTTGAGGAAAAATGGTTACAAAAGGAAAGACACTTTGGGTTTATTTCTCTCTTTGTTTTCAACTCTACAAGCCTTGAAGTAACCTGGGAACATTTTTTATTTTTGAACTGAATAAATTCTATATTCTGAGACTGTATCCAGAAATAATTACATAATCATAGGGAATAGAATAAATTCAAAAACCTTTGTAAAATTAACGGGAAAATAGAAATACTATTCCTTTAACAACGTAAAGATTAAAAATGTACAGATTAGTTAAATTCAGATTAGGAAAAGTATTTCTTGAAAATTGATAAAGGAAAAGGAAGAGCTAAGAAAGGGACTATGGGCCTCTGAAGATGAGACCCAGGACGAGTCGCAAGATTGAGCAAATCAAAATATAGAACTGTCAATTAACTCTGAATTTCAGATAAGCAAAACAATAATATTTGGGGATTGGTTTTTCCAGTACAATGTTTGGGGTACTTTCACCATGAAAAAGTAGTTATCATTTAGCTAAAATTGAAATTTACCTGTGCATCCTGTTTTCTATCTGGCAACCCTAGACCCAGGGAACTTGGGTGATGGATTCAAGGTCACAGAGCTACTTTGTGGCACACTCACCACTAGAACCTGCGTCTCACAAAAACATATTATTTCCATTCTATGACATGTTGCTCTACATAATTCTCCTATGGACAAACATCTTTAATCCGTGTTTTTTAAACAGAAAAACTATTTTTTGCTTTCATTTTCAGATATCTCCTGTCCAAAGACATTTTCTATTCCATAAAATGACACTATTAAAAATCTTAATATAAAAGCCACACGAGGCTCTCCTGGTGATTCTGTAAAATGGTTATTTTAACATGGACTATCAAAATTGTTCTTCACTCTGTGACTTTATAGCCAAGTAATTTGACCGTGTATTAAAACTTAAGGAGAATTATGAACAGGGAAATTACAGTTAGGGATTGGATTTACAATGTAAAACTTTGAACACTCTCATAAAATCCATATTTTTCCTCTTTGCTATTATTTTACCATCAAAAATGAAAACAGAGGGTGGCTACTTACTGATGAAATGTGCAAACACTGAAAAGACAATGATTTTTGCAGCTGAGAAATCTAGATGGAAGTGGGCAGCGGTTTGTTTCAGTGGCTGTGATTTTTATAACCTAAAGCTGTGTTTGCTGGCAGGAAAATTCAGTGCCTGGATTAGAAGTGTGAAGACATGAGGTCCTCTGCAGGATGCTGGGAAATGAGGCTGGTGATTCCCATGGCCTTTGAGGACAGACACTGAAACAGTGGCTAGTTTAAAATTAAAAACAAACAAAAAACAAAACAGACAAACAAAAAACCTTAAGAACCACACTCACACCATCTGGATGGTTTATCTGAAAGGGGAATAAAAAAGGGACTGATTCATTTCCCTCTGTGCCTCTGTGAGTTAGGGGCTGGGGGGAAGGGTGCTGATCTATTGACTATGGTGCAATTCTGTGAGCTTCTATTTGGTTAGCCTAGGCTCTCAGGCTTCCATGGTCTTACCTTCTAGCAAGGAAGACAGCCTGGAAACAGATGGGCTACCAAGTTTGTTCTCGGGAGTAAGCAAAAGTGTCCTGGAAATACAAAGGAGGGACCCTTTGTGGAGAGCTCAGGGACATTTGTCGAGGGCTCAGAGGTTTCTTGCTGATGATACTTAGTTTCCTTCTAGAGATCTACATCAAAATACTTGCAAATGTTGTGATAGGCTATCTGAGATTTGCAAAACAATGATACCACAGTGAGAGAGGAAAAATGAATGAAATAGGTTAGCCATGAGTTGATATTAGGTTGAAGGTGGGTTTGAGTCCATGGAGGTTAATTATACATTCTATTTGGTATATGTGAAATTGTCCATAATAAACAGGAAGGTGCATGTGTGTGTGTGTCTCTGTTTTTCTGTGCATGTCTGTGTCTGTGGCGATTAAGACAGAGAGACAGAGAAAGATTGAGATTATAAAACAAGGCAAAGGTGCCTGGGGAAATTGGAGCAGCTCTGAGACAACAGCTTGTTTCAAGGCACCAATCTGCAAAATGAAGATCAGTTTTTGCTGGGTGACTCCAGGAATGTGAAGGAGGCAGAGGCAAGGACAGGGAAAGTTAGCAGCATTACTTCTGGCAATTAACGAAAGGCTGGAATATGGGAAGTTCAACTAGTTTACTCAGCAAGTCCACCAGTCCACTCTGGTTTACCTGTAAAGTCTATTATATCTTGATTGTCAAGTTCTCAGAGACCTACTTCCTAGGGTCTGGCAAGGGCAACTTGGACAACCACTGCCAAGCAGACTGGATGAATTATCCAGACCTATCCGGAGTGTTAGAGAAGGATGTCATCATCCTCCCTCCGAGAAAACTTCAGATCCATGAACCCTTGGGCCAACATATCTTTGTTCTCTGTGGGTCTAGCACCCTTGGCTCAAGATGGCCAGTCTTTGTCAGTCCCAACTCTTTGCTGAGCACTAGGCTGGGTGCGCGGAGGACAAGGGGCTCACTGTTCCCGCCTTTGGGAGTTTCCAGGTTCGTTGATGACTTCACAATCTTGCAGGGAGTGAGCAAAGGAGCCGACAGAGCATAACCTCTTAGGAATTGAGTCAAGTGTACCTTTTTTAAATGTAGCCATTTAGTCACAAAAGCAAGCTGAGTTTGAAACCAGTCCCTCTCTGTCCCTCCTTGGCTGGGTAATCTAATTTGAATGCAAGGCAGTCTGGCAGTTGCAAATGCTAGCTGGCAATAGAAGCACATTTTCATTGACTTCCTGGGATTCTTTGCCTCCCTCAAATATTTTGGATACAGAGAACATGGCACAGATTCTTCCGTCGGTGCTAATGATGAGAAGAGCTGCATAATGGGGAGTGAGCCTCATCCAGACCCAGAGAAGCAGGGCGGATGCACGCAGCCCACCCGAAAGGGAGGCCGCTTCCAAGGCTGCCAGGCTGGCGACCAGGAGCTGCAGAGACTGTGACATCCAAGTGTCGCGGCTCCAGAGTCGGTGGAGTCTGCCAATTGAAGACAATTAGCAAGCGCGACTTCTCAATTGTGTTGACAGATGAGGGAGAAAAAAATCAAATAGATGTGAGAGCTCTGTTGATCCTGCTGCAGTGTTTTGCAATATTACATCTATTGATTTGCTTTTTTGTTCCTGAGTTCTTGGGTGGAGGGTGTTCTGCTCTGCCTGTCAACCCGGCAAGCCGGCTCTCACAGCTGCTTGTCAAGGGAGAATTTCTACACAAATCATCCCAACCCGTCTCACAGGGGACATTAGGCCAAAGATACTCTGTTATGATTTAATGGAAAGGGGGGGAAAGACCCCACAAAACTGTAGCGTGTGGCTCAGTTGTCTTTTTATAACAATTGGTTACAGCTTTTGAATTCTGTAATGTGGTGCAGCCTGCTGTCACTGGTTTTGTGAGTTCTTCCACCATCCAGGAAGGTAGGCTGGGTTTTGTGTAGCTGTTATTTGTTGTCATGGATGACCCTCCTGCTAAAAGGTGATACCAGTTCTCATGATCTTATCATATGTTGCGACATCTCTCAAATTAAGATATAGCAGACAATCATCAGAAGGGTGTATTGTTATTTCAAAAGAATGTGACACCTCAAGCCCCCTACAATTACTAGACATAGAATTGGTCTTTGCTGTTTTGACTCTCTCCCTCTGGCTGTACCTGCTCCACTCCTGGAAACATGTTTCCCAGAATGGAATACCGTCCCCAACTGGATCAGTCCTCTTTAGTTGGACCACTCATCCCAGGGCATTTTAAATTCTAAACTTTAATGTTAAAATGTATCTAATTCATGGACCAGTCTCAAAAAGCCTTACGTCTAATATAAGGGAAAGAAATTCAGGATAATTCAGGACTGTATGATAAGCGATTCATACTCAGCCCTTTGTATCACTTTTATTTTGGAGAGAGGGTCTTATCTACAGAAATGACATTACTCAATATTCTGTGATAACCTACATGAGAAAAGAATCTGAAAAAGAGTGGATATATGTATATGTATAACTGAATCACTTTGCTGTATGCCTGAAACTAACACAACATTGTAAATCAATGATACTCCAATAAAATTCAAAAAAAATAAAAAAATTTTAAAATGACATTTATAGTAGGAAATTTGGAAGCTATGGCAAGAGAGTAGGTGAAGAATTTGGGGCCCCAGGATATGGAACACCCCTCAAATCAAAGTTCATACTCAGCTTCCTTTCTCTTCTACATGTAGCCCCAGTCTTGCAATATATCAGAATTATTAAGCACATCCCTACACCCCAGGTCTGTGTTTATTCATTTGCTTTTAAGCCTTCCACAAATGGGAACAGTTGTGGAGTCTCTTGGTTCAGCATCCCTACATGCAGGCTTCAAGGAACCCATTCTGTGCAATGGGTGTCAAGCTGGGCTGAGAAGCTCCAGAAGGCAAAATCACATACATCCTGGCTATTAAAAAAAACAACAACAATAAAACATAAACACTGCATTGTTGGCGTGTGTTCATGTGCACACATTTCTTCTTGGTATTACGCATCGATGCCCCTGTGTCCAACTCATTCCCTGGCAGAGAGTTAGGTGCATTTAGGGAGATGCATTACTTTTCTGCAAACAACACAAGGACTGTTAAACAAACAGCAGGAAGACGACTCAATTTTAAACAAAATTTACGGGCCCAGAATGAATGCCCCTCCCTCAAAAACTAACTTACCACCAGGGAATTTCTTAGCCACTGGGAATTAGAAAGGCTGATTTTAAAGTTAATTACAATACATACACATGTATTTAAAAAGATAATTATTTGACATTATTTTGGAACTTGACTGAAAATTGCTTTCAAAGGACAGAAGCTCCTTCTAGAGGGTCTCCTCTGACTTAGTACATGATGAAAAGCATGTATCACACAGCAAGTGGGACTCTTTTGTAGCCATGCATCCTTTAAAAAAAAAAACAGTGTTTCCAACTCTTTATTCTATCTCCTGTTCTGTTATTTCCTCTCTCCAGAGTCTTCTGCTACCTAAAATGTCATAAATATCATTATGGGAGAGAATGTGGTCTAGTGCAGTTTTATTAAAAAGTCTCACGCGTTTTGCAGCCAAATCATCACCAACATATGCTGTTCCCAGCCTGTCCTCTGTTCCAACAGGTTCACAGGGAATAACATCAGTAGCACTGAAGCTTCACAAGTTTTCAAATGCGATTTTATTCAGTTAGACAAATGTCTATTCAGTGCCAGTTATGTGCACAGGATGCTATAAATGTATGATGTGATTTTTAACAATAATCCCTGTCCTCGAAATGCTGACCGTCTAGTTGTGATTGGACATTCACAGGAAAATATTTCTAGCCACGCTCTAACAAAAAGCAGGCATTTCAAGAAACTGCCATGGGGCCGAGGCTGATTCCTGACTAGGAGGATGCCTTGCATCTTTACAGGTTTGGATGGTTGTGAAGTCTGGCCACATTTAATCCTGCTGGCAATGTCTGTGGTATAGGTGTTTGCATCCCTGTTTTACGGAAGCAGAAACTGAAACCCAGGCAAATTAAATGACTTGTCTAAGACTCCAAAACCGGTAAGTGATAGATCCCAAGCCCTGTAGAGGGCACATGGGATAATAAAAAAGCAAGAATGTGGGGTCTAACATGACTTAAACTCCACTCTAATTTTTTCTAGCTGAGCAATCTCTGCTGCGTCTATAAGATGAGAATGATGAGACCCAGTTCATAGGGTTATTGGAAGAATAAATGAGGTATTTTGTGCTTCCCCAAATTTAAGATATCACCTACTGTAAGTGGCATCATTATTTACTTTTACTAAGAGAAAAATGCCAGTTAATTTCCAAATATAATCTTTTTTATTACTTAGAAGTTTTATTTATTGTTTATTCAAAGAGATCCTTTAGACTTACTTAGACATAGGTCTTTTTAGAATCAAATCTGACCTTGGGCATATATAAAAGGGGAAATATAAGAGAAATGAACAAGCCAAGGATTCCTAGACTTCTTCTCATCTGATCTTTCATACCAGCTTTTGGACTCAGAGTTCTTGATGTTTCTGTTTTTCCTACAATATCACCCTCTGGGGTGGCATGATCGATGGTGATGCAATGTTTCCTAAAAAAATGTTCTATTCTTATATCTGGGATTTCTCCCAGGATGCTCTCACTCATGGTACATGGTTTGATGCTGGGGGGTCAATAGAGGTTTTCAAATACCAATCAGAATTTTCATTCCTTCTTCAAATTGTCCTTTAGTGTTTTGTTGACTGACATGCCAAGGGTTTGAAGTTGTCCAGTCATTTTTACCAAGGATAATAACTGGACAATGACAACTATGTCATGACTGCTGGCTGGTCAACAGTGTTGGCCACACCCAGTAGATTCTGAGGAGCATCCTGATTACAGAGACATTAAGATGTAAAAAATATTGTATCTTTTGCTCAACATCACTAATCATCAGAGAAATGCAAGTCAAAGCCACAATGAGGTATCACCTCACACCAATCAGAATGGCCATCATCACAAAGTCTGGAAACCACAAATGTTGGAGAGGGTGTGGAGAAAAGGGAACTCTCCTGCACTGTTGGTGGGAATGTAAGTTGGTACAGCCACTATGGAAAACAATTTGGAGGTTCCTTAAAAAACTACAAATAGAACTACCCTATGATCCAGTCATCCCACTCCTGGGCATATACCCAAAGAAAACCATAATCCCAAAAGAAACTTGTACCATAATGTTTATTGCAACACTCTTTACAATAGCCAGGACATGGAAGCAACCTAAATGCCCATCAACAAATGAATGGATACAGAAGATGTGGCATATATATACAATGGAATATTACTCAGCTATAAAAAGGGATGAGATGGAGCTATATGTAATGAGGTGGATAGAACTACAATCTGTCATACAGAGTGAAGTAAGTCAGAAAGAGAAGGACAAATATTGTATGCTAACTCACATATATGGAATCTAAAAATGGTACTGATGAACTCAGTGACAAGAATAAGGATGCAGATACAGAGAATGGACTGGAGAACTCGAGGTATGGGAGGGGGCGGGGGGTGAAGGGGAAACTGAGACGAAGCGAGAGAGTAGCACAGACATATATATACTACCAACTGTAAAATAGTCAGTGGGAAGTTGTTGTATAACAAAGGGAGTCCAACTCGAGGATGGAAGATGCCTTAGAGGACTCGGGCAGGGAGGGTGGGGGGGACTCGAGGGGGGGGAGTCAAGGAAGGGAGGGAAAATGGGGATATGTGTATAAAAACAGATGATTGAACCTGGTGTACCCCCAAAAAAAAATTTTAAAAAATTGTAAAAAAAAAAAATATTGTATCTTTTAGAATCCACAAGATACAGATCTACACAGTACAGCATTGTACACACCCCATACTTAGTAGATGGTTTTAAAATAATGATTCTTTCCTGTTCTTTTTTCCG
Organism: Hippopotamus amphibius kiboko; assembly: GCF_030028045.1. NCBI lineage: Eukaryota > Metazoa > Chordata > Mammalia > Artiodactyla > Hippopotamidae > Hippopotamus > Hippopotamus amphibius. The sequence continues at coordinate 95,673,230 of NC_080196.1, read as the reverse complement.
TACAAAATACCCATCAAATTGGTGGCATTGCCAAAAAAGACTGAGTGTTCAGAGGAGGAGTAAGTATCTTGAAATTGATCAAAATTGCTGTGTGGAAGAGAAGCCCTCAGCTGGACAGAAAGGATAAGCAGAGAGAAACTGGAATTACAGTGGCATTTAAAGATTGCTTCAGTGGTACTAACTTCCTCCCTACAACTGCCATCAGCCCCATCAAGTCCAATGGGCTTGCTATGCAAATCAACTTTAAGAAAAATTCTTTGCACTCTTCTTTCAACTATATTGCCACCTCTAATTCTGGAAATTCTATCAAAATTTATAGAAATAACAATATATATGGCAAAAAAATGTATATGACATTTTGGGTTGAGTGGGTAGTCACTGGGAAAACTGAGAAATCTATTTGAATTGTAGGATTGGGAATCAGGCTGACTGTGGTCCTAAACAATGACCTTTGCTTCAGTCCTTCATAACTGTGTGATCTTGGGAACATTTCTTTATCTTTCTGCACCTAAGTTTCCTTTTTCATATTTCAATATTTGCCTATCGAATAGGAGTATTATTATATTTAAAGAGAACACTAGATAATGTATATAATATGTTTAAAACAGTTCTTGGTTCGTGTAAGCCCTCATCAGGATTTGCACTACAATGTAATCCTAATTAAGGTCCTAGTGGCAAGTGATGAATCCACCTGTCTTCAAGTAGCAGCTTCCATGTGTACTAGTTGTAAGACCCTGGGCTAATTACTTAATCTCTCTGTGCTTCAGTTTTGTCATCTGGAAAATAGGGTTACTCAACCTATTTCACAGCGAAGATTAAATGAATACATTATTTTCTAATAATCGAGACATGGGATGAATTAGTAAGTGACAAATAAATGGTAGTCATTATAATCTCCCCTGGAGGTATGTGCAGTTTGCAGAAGATTTCCGGAAAAGGCAGTAGCTTGACTCAATCACTTGCTCAATATTTACAATACACACAGAGAATTATACAACACACAGAATTATACAACACAGTAAAATGCCTGGCCATGGAGCAGGGTATTCAAGTCATTTGGGGTGTTGCTTGGGAGAAGAGGGCTATATAAATGATTACTTGCTCTACGTATGAATCAAATTAGCTGTGAACCTAGCCAGCTTTTATAGCCAGTTTAGTCAGTTTCTCCAGAGCCACATGGAAGTGTTAGAGCTAGCATGTGACTTCTAATCTGAGTTCGAACAGGATTTGCTACAGGACCTGACTTCTAAGTCCCAACCAGAGTTCTGGATGCAAAACCCCTCCCCACTCTCTCCTTGCCCAAGGCACACACTTTCCCTACAGTAGAGAAAACAAGAAAACAGAATCTTCCCCAACAATCCCCTCTCCTCTTCTGCTCCTGGCAGCTCCTCAGGTCACCATAGCATAATGTTAAACATTTATTAGCTCTTCTAAAATTCTAAATGGAAGACCAGGAAATTGTATTGCCCTCTGCTGTGGTTCAAAATTAAAACACGGCTCAGTAGAGTTGCCACGCCATCTTTACCGAAATGTTGCACGCTCTGTCATTTTCAATGAGTCATTTATTTCATTCATCGATATTTTTTTCCCTTTGGTTTGGGTGAAAAGCAGGCTAATCACTGACGTGGCTCAGATGTTCTGATCCTCCAATATATTATGCTGGTGGTTCTCCAGAGTCACATTTGAATTAAAAAAAAAGAAAAAGAAAGAAAAAAACAGAGCAAGTCAATTCCTTTTTAATACTGTTTGTTCTCTTTTGCATTCAGTTTGATTCTTTTACTAAATACAGATTTAAGCCTTTAATTTTACTATCTTCAACTCCCCAGGAAGATGAATGAATATATATAGTTCTCTAAAAAATGTTTCAGGAGAAGGGATAACCTTTAAAGTCAAGTTGTAATTTTTCTATCAGAATGGGTCTTCCCATCTGGCCGCTAGCTACTTTGGTGTATCCAGCCTCCTGGAACTACTGACCCTTTAGTCAGTAACTCATTATCTTCAGTACCTTGGGCCTTCGCATGTTTTGCACTCTCAGAAGAGGCCCCCCATCTTTCTGGAAAACCCCCCTCATCCTTCAAGATGCAAATAAGATGCCACCCTCTCTGCAGGATGTTGTTCATCCTCACCTTTCCCTCCTCTAAGGCAGACTTAGTTTCTTCTCTCCTGGTGTTCATGGGCTTTGGGTATTTATTCCTCTGGTAGAGTACCCAGTCCATTATATCCAACCTCTGATCCATTTACCTCTCCTATTCAAGTGTACGAAATGGCCTGCATTATGAATCTTCATCTTTTACTCCTGACTTTTGAGAACATTCTAGACTTGCCAAGGGTACTCAATTGAATAAATGGTTACCAAGAACCTTTCAGGACCATACAGCATATTGAAGTCATACTTTTGAAAGCCAAGCATGACAGTTGTTGATTCATTACCTCTTAGCTCAAAATATGCCCTTCTTTGTCCGCTGCTCTGTAATAATGGAGATGGGATTTGTCAATATTTCTCCTCTGCCAACTGGAAAAGCATTAAGAGTTGTCACTAAAGAGGGTGCTGGCAGAACAAGGAGAAAAGGGTTTCTCTTCCATGTTCCGGTGTGCCTTGCTCACCAGATTTTTACAGGGCACAGTTTCCCCAACACCTGGCTCCTGTTGGGGAAGGTTACGCTAGACCCCAGTTCCCGACGCTGAACGCGACCCACAGCAGCCAGTGGCTTCAGCAGGACCTCCTGGGATGGCTTCAGAGTTGGAGTGCTGCTGGCAAGGCACAGACGCACGAATCTCCTCTCTCGCCACTTTCTTGGGTGACTTGACAGTGATTTCTGAGGCCTGGCGCCAGCCTGACGATTGCTTTCCCCAGCACCTCAAGAGGACAGATTGCCAGCAAGTCCTGCCAGCGCGGCACCTCAGCTGCGTCTTGCTATCCCTTGAGCTACAGCCAGGCCCTCTTCAGTGAGGTCTGTATCTCAGCCCTGTGTGGGGAGGGGTCTTCTTTGGTCCCTATCTCAGTCCTAGGCATAGAGCCTGCTCCTCATATCTGTTATTCCTGGATTCTTTGCTGTTTTCTTTACCTCCTACTAACTAAGCCCCTGTTACCCCAACTCTCTGTTAATTGTTCTTTATATTATATGGTCCATATTCAAATGACCATGTGGTTTTTGTCTCCTGGTTGGGCCTTGACTGATATATCAGGTGCTAAATAACTAAAGGTTTGAAGACTTTTTTTTTTTTTTGGAACTTCGGAACCAATGTCAAGGTATAGGGAAGTCTATGGATGTATCTATCTCTACATAAGACATTTAATGTTTATTATACTAAATTTTAAATGCTGAATTTGGAAGTAGTCTCTGATTACACTTAAGCCAGGACTGGAGACTAGAGAGAAAAAAGTATGAATTTAGACACTCTCAATTTTGATTTTTAATAATTCAAAAATCTCCTTACAAAAATTTTCTTCTAACTACTGTAAGTGAGTGTCATGATCACATCTGCAAAGGTAAAATTTTAAAATTGCCCTCCTACATTCAGACATACCCAATGTATTCTATACGGCAGGTCCTTAATATGCGCTGATAATGCTATAACTGATGTGGTGAATACAACCAAATCTTTCGGTTCATTAAAACAGTTTTTTCTAGGACCTCTTTCCAAAATACACCTAGCCTTCCTAGCTGGGTTTACTGCATCTACAGGGAGTCACTTTCCTAATATTTCTAAAACTAATCTCAACCCGAGTTAATTCAAATTAGTGAAGTATGGGCATTTGTTACTTTTACTGTTGCTGATGTTCTTCACAGTTTTTAGATGGGGAGTTTAAGAATACATTGAGTTGGAATATTACTCAGCTGTAAAAAGCAATGAAACTGGGACATTTGTAGAGACATGAATGGACCTAGAGACTGTCATACAGAATGAAGTGAGTCAGAAAGAGAAAAACAAATACCATATATTAACACATATATGCGGAATATAGAAAAAACGATACAAATCAACCGGTTTGCAAGGCAGAAATAGAGACACAGGTGTAGAGAACAAACATACAGACACCAAGTGGGGAAAGCGGGGAGGGTTAGGGGGGAATGAATTGGGAGATTGGGATACCAAATTGTACACTCTAAATATATGCAGTTTATTGTCTGTTAACTGTATCTCAATAAAAGTTCTTAAAAAAAAGGATACATTGAGTGATTGAAATATAAATTTTACTGAAATAACAGATAGAAGAAAAAATTGGGGAGAGTTAACATACATACTATAGACTCTTCTGAGAAATCAGAGTCACATTAGAAAACTGAATATCACTTAGGTTACATTACTGAACTTGGGTTTCATATCTGAATCAATTAGTTGCATTAGTGAAGACATCCACCGTTATTAAAACCTGCTTAAGGATCTCATTCACTGCCAGCTGCTACTTTGAGACTTCTAGGGGAAATGCCCATGTGACCGGGAACAATTTACCCTTACATTGGTTTGCATGGTAGCGTGTGTTTGTGGTGGCTCATTCTGTTTTGACTAAAGCCTTATTCATGGTATAATTTTCTCGTCTATAAAATTTAGCATGGACCTGTTTATCTATGATATGGACTCCTCATTTTAATCTTTGGTACGGTAATAGCATGCTTTATGTCAATTTTTATTCTCTTCACCTTTCCAAATCTTTTCCAGCTAAGTAGCACATTTTAGGCTGCCCAGCCCAACATAAAGCGCTCCCTTTTTCTCTGATCTACTTAGGCAACTTTATAATTTCTAGAATAGGAATCAACAAAGTTTTCTGTCAATGTCCAGGTAGTGAATATGGTGGGCTTTGTGCACTATTCAGTCTCTGTTATAACTACTCAGCCATGATGTCATGGAGACAATATGTAAGAGGATGAACACAGCCAAATTCTAATAATGTTTTATTTACAAAAACAGGCAGCAGGTCAGATTGGGCCCATAGGCTACAGTTTGCTGATACCCTATCTAAACAAGAGTCTTCAATGTAGGGCGTAAGAATGGCTTTCCAGAGGGTGTCTGGACATGGATAGCTTTCAGGGAATCACTCTTCTGATTACGAACTTCAATCACATTATTCCCTGCAGTTAATCTGCCTAAGGTTTGCGGTGGGTCAGTGCTCCTTTCCTGCCTCCTCTTTGGAAATTGTTCCACTTTACCAAAGAAATGCAAATTTCATCCATTCTGAATCTTCTTACCCCACTGTGTGAAAGCCTCTGGGGCCCCAAAATCATTGCAAAGGGTGTAAACACAATTGTAACATAAAATAAAAGTGTTCCTTATGGATGACTCACTCCTAAGGGATTGTTCTTTGAGATCCAAGAAAAAAATCTACTGTAAGAAATCTTGAAGGATGTTGTACCTTATTTCATCCTGGTGAAAAACTCAAGGCAAAGCATCTTGCCTACTATGTCATCTATCTATCTATATCTATCTATCTATCTATCTAATCTATCATCTATCATCTATCTATCTATCTATCTATCTATCATCACAGATATAATTACAGATAGAATTCAGAAATAAAAAGATTGCCATGGGGACATTCATTAGCATTTTATTTGAATTAGAAAAATAAAGTCAGATTTTATTTTCCTAGCATAAAGTAAGTCTGGTTGGCTGATTTTTTTTTGAGAATGAGGACTAACAGACTATTTGGTTAAATTGCAAATATTTTCCACAAATTGAGTGAGCTAAATCTGAAATTCAATCAATATTCATAGTTTAAAATATATTGATAAAAATACATTTAAAACACTTAGAGATTATGTAATACACTGCAAAACACATTTTTTGGAATTACAAATATACAATAAAATTTCTATATGTACATTTAAAGTGTTTAAGGGGATACGAAAGTTTTAAAGATTTTAGCTGGTACATAAACAAAATATTTGAATTTTCTGGTCTATAAAAACCTTTGATAATCATTCACTTCCTCATCATGCCTATATCTTTGTCTTGAAACTTATTGAAATCTTTTACTGTTAATGTAATTTTTCCTGTATTTTGGGTACTATCTCCTAAATGGATTAGACGCTTATCTACCCTACCACTTCCTGGACCTGTGATCTCATTACTTTTTTGACTTTTTTTTTTCCTAGCTGTACCACGTGCTTGTGCAATCTTAGTTTCCTTACCGGGGAATTAAACCCAGGCCAGTGCAGTGAAAGTGCCGGATCCTAACCACTGGACCACCAGGGAAGTCCCTGTGATCTCATTTCTTAGTTTCCATCTAGTGATAAATATCTGTAATTCCCCATCACCACCATGATTAATTTGGTATCTGACCCAAAACTTCACTAAAATGGTTTCCAAAAGTCCTCAGTGGTCTTCTGTCCCATGAGTCTCTCTCTCTTCCAATTGCCCATGCAGCAGAGGAGACTGGATGTGAGTGAGTGCTAGTAATGTCTACTACAAGACAGTTTCCCAATTATGAATGTGTGCAAAGGTTCACATAAAATATTCAAGTATTACTTTAAATATTCACAGACAATGAATAAAAAAAGTATTCAATGATGAGAATTGGCTAACTTTAGTTACATTGTATGTGCACGATGGAATACTATGAAGTCAATAAAAACGTTCTAGGGTAATATTTAACAACATGGGAATATGTTCATGTTATAACATTAAGTGGAAAAGAAGGCTGTGAAATAGTAAGCTTAGTATAATCCTAATTTAGGGAGAAAAATACAGCCAGATACGTGTAGGAAGCTAAGCATCAAAATGTCAGTAATGCTTATTTTTGAATTGTGGGATTATAGGTAATTTAATTTTTTTTTGGCCCTTTCCTATATTCTCTAAATCTTTTATAATTAATATGTATTTATTACCAGCAAAAATTATTTTGAAAAAGTGTTTTCTTTATGTATATTTGTACAAAATACACTGTACAATATTTTACTTTTTCTTTACTTATCTCTTATATACTTCATTCTTCAAACATGACTGCAGTTAAATCTTTTGTTTCCTTTTGTACCATCCCACCTAGGGAGCCCAGGGCAAAACCAGTCACAAAATCAACTCTCAGCAGTGATTGATAATAGAAGGATTTTTTATCCAGATTAGAAACAAAACCCCCAAAAGAGCAACAGTGACAAAATAAAAAACCCATAACATCTTGAGAAAGCTCAGACTATTCTCTTATTTTCAATTTATGATAAAATATTTAAATAAACATAAATCAGAGTCTAAGCTTGTCATTCTTCTGAAAATAACCAGAGCATTTTTTTAAAGTTAATTTTCTCCACTCAAGTAACCTACTGCTATTCCATGAAGTTCCAGTCTCCTTCGGAAGAACTGTGAGGCAAAGATGGGAAAGAGATATAAAAATCTCAGGAGTCAGTGTGCTTAGAATTTGGGACAGATGATTTATTTACTGCTGGGATCAAGATAGATATTATGATACGGTGCAAATTAGAATGAAGATACTAAATAATTTACGCTAATGCTCTCAGTTATAAAGATAACTGCCTCACTTTGCAACTGATATAAATTAAGGGAATATATTTAAATGTATATTTTAATCAATCAAGAAGGCTCATCTGCCAGCCGGTGTCAGATGCTAATGCACCCTCTCCATGAAACGGTCTGTTTATTAACTAATTAAGTGCCAACTGACTGAGTCACTGAATTCAGACACAGAGATGGTAACAGTGCACCATTCTGGTCATTGGGTATTACTTCACGATACAAAGTTCAGCCTGTACCAAACTGCGAAACTTAGTTTATTGCTCAGTGACCTAGGCTGCCGTTTATCCAAAATGTGAGTGTGTGATGGGACTAAGAGAAATGAGACATCAGAAGTAAGAATATATTGCAGGAAGCAGGATTAAGAAGCACTTACACTTAAATTGAGCCCTCTGGTTCCCTGCTTTTGCTACCCAGCTGCCCGGCACATAGTAGGTAGCTCAGCGAAGGTCTGTGTAATTGAATTGAATGAGGCTGAATGTGCTATTAGGTATCTGGAGGAGCTGGAAGAAAGACATCTATTCAGGGAAACTTGGGGACTTGATAAAAAGCGTACCTAAATAACTGCCAGCATCAAAAGATGTAGAGCAATAAAAGAAATGGAGAAGTACAGGTATAGGTACTGAATGCCTGAGTTGAAAGCAGAACCAGCAAATCAGGGTACATTAACAGCTCGAGCATAAAACATGAAAGAAAAGGCTTTTGAAAGGAAAGCCAGAAGAATGAGACGAACTAGAAATTCACAATCAGGACCATTTCCTTACTAATCAAAATCCATTTTTTCAGCTTTTTATTTTTTTCTGCACTGGCATTTTTCTCCCACATCATGGGCATAGAAAATAAAATCAGCCAGGAAAGTGGCAGCTTCTCAACATCGCCAATGAGTTGCTATCACGCTTACTTTTATTTTCAGCTTTCTTCTTGTTTTTAATTTTGCCTGCTTTATTTTTGAAATTAAACAGGAAAACCTGAAGATGATTCGCATTGAATCTAGCCTGCTCAAATAATGTATTTACGAAAAGAAATTCTCCTATCCAGATTTCATCCTCAAATGAATTGCCCTTTTCATGATATGTTAATTTTTTCACATCTTAAGGACTCACAAAGCACTTTAAAATTAAGATTAGTGCACTGACTAGAATGCAGTTATGTGAAATGTAGTAGTTATTGAACTTAAAGCAAATGTAAATACAATTTTGGATTGAAAGTTGTGAATATCTTTTTCAACCATAAATTTGAAAGCCAACTTGAAGCTGAAGACCCTAAGTGGCAGATACTCTACAGGATTCTTAATATCTATAATTTTTGAAGTTTTAATTCTTACCCTTTTGCTTGGCTATGTTTCATTCTCTATACACCTTCAAAAAGCTTCCACAAAAGGATCACACCAAATTGGAAAGCTTATGCAAAGATTCTTTTTTCATGGAATGTGGGTGTCAGGGAACAATTTAACTGTCTTCTTATCATTTGGTCACTTACCCTACTTTGATTATAGAGGCCGGCTTGAATAATACGTATCTCTAAAATCTTAAATGACTGCTGAATTGGCTTCAAAAATTACATTGCTTTTTTAAACAGAATTTTTATTTAGTGAGAACCATAAGAAAGAGGACAAGTTGACAATGCTCAAGACTAGTTCCTTAATTATTCTAACATTTGATAAATACCCAACATTTATATTTGGATATTTCTAGTAGCTTAACCTGGAGTTATTTCCTAGGTGAATGACCAAATCCTGGATTCCTGAAAGTTTAAGTGAATTACGTAAATGGCTGAACTTCAGTCAGAACGCTCTGCACCCCAATTTACTTCTGTGCATAAATGGGATAAAACTTCTCTCTCCAAACCTGTTTTTCAGCTTAGGAAAACCGTGGAATTTCCAGGGGATGTGCGTACTTCCTTTGTGTCCTGTTGGCAACAGCAAGGATGATAATGCCTAAGGCGATCAGAAGAGGAATTCTAACAATGGTCAAGTCAAGATCAACTACATTTTCTTCTGCAGTTCAAGGGTTTCTGTGGCCAGTCACACCAGCCAGAACCACATTAACTTTCTTCTGGAATTGAGTCCCAGGGCATTGCCACTAGAGTTACTCATCTTCTCTTTATTCCATTCCAGTAGCACTAAAGCTGCTAATGTCTCCTTGCAGGTTATAGATCACACCAAGGATGGCCAATTACTTCTTACTGATGAAGTATCAGCCAATAAGGAGCTGGGTTCCAATTACTTTGGATGCTTTTATCTTTTTTCCTTCTATCCCAAGTCCTATTTCCCAAGGATAAAATTGTATGCGGTTGGAAAGGAAGGTTTGGTAGGAGTTAGGAAAGCAGGACCATTTAAATTTTATTTGCATGACATCAAAACTTTATGTCAAATCTTTCTTATTTACTTTTCTATTTTAACCTTGTTGTTTCTTTTTATTGCCCATTGAACAGGTCAATATACCACTGCATCATTGGCATGTGGAATAAAATATTGAATAAATATTTCCGGTACCCAGAGCTGCATTAGATGCTTTATATCCAAATGTTTCCTTTAGAGAGTAGTAAATATTGCCTTTCATTTTGAATTGTAGGAAGAGGTAAATATATCTAGTTATTGTTTCTATTTATAAAATTAAGTGCTGTGTATCACAGAGCTAGTGGTGTTGAGAATTGCTGCAGTCGAAAGTTGGATGTGTCCTTAGAAATTAGATCTCTAATCTTCTCATTTTATAGATGAAGAAACTGAGACCCAGGGAAGGCAAGTAATTTGTTGAAGGTCACCCCATCTAATTAGAATTAGAGTAGGAATTTGGTCCTAGGTCTCCTGAGTCCTTGGCCAGTATTTGTCCCTTTTGTCTCGTTGCCTCTTGTAATAGTTATTTGAGGATACGGTGGGATCCTTTGGTACCTTCGTCCCATGGTATGAAAAAATATTCAAATGAACAAGCTCTGCTTTGAGCTGTAGTTTTTCTTTCTATAGTTGTATTTAAGATCAGCACTTTATTTTGCCCTGAAATGAAAAGAACAAATGCACAATATTACATGCTAACATTTCTAAAGCTCCATGAATCACTGGAAATGATATAGACGCGACAACATGGATATAGTCTATGCCAATTATCGCGCCTCTCTTATGGGATAATTAGGAGATGTTCACTGAAATATGCTTTTCATTTCCATTCACTGGTAATGACCATGCACTACTTCAGAGAAGATTTATTTTCCCTCCACCTCTGCTTCTACCAAGCTAAGCACTTATTCTGAACTCATGCAAATGAAAGGTGTATATTCGATGCAAGAGAGTGTGTGTATTTGTGTAATTAAGACGTACATATTAACTTTTTAGCTGACACAAGGAGCTACAGCTTCAAAATATTGGAAATTTGCTCTGGATAGAACACATCTTCATGTCCTCTATTCTATATAAAACAAGCGATATTTACAGGAATAATTCTCTATGTAATTACACAATTATTAAAAACATAGTAGTGAAGTAGGAGCTTTTATCAAGTCATTCAAATTAGTGCTATTTCATACTAATCACTATCTACTTGAATGTGTATTGCTTGGATGTGACTGTAGAAAGCTCATTAAATAAATTTTCTTTAAAATTTAATTACTGGGAACTTCTTCAGATAATAATGATTATGGGTATAATTAGGATCTTTGTTCCTCTTTGTTGTTAGACTAAAAGGTACAAAGACTCGGAGAAAAAGAGATCGAAATTGCATATCCGACACTTGGAGAAGTAGTTGTCACAGGCATTGCAGAATATTAAAGAGACCCATCCCATAGTGGAGCTGCAAGATCGAAGTATGAAAATTGTGATTTGGCATTTAGTTATTTTGTCCTTCATTTTCTTCCTAAATTGCCTGGGTTGTATTTGTGAACTATAAGTGAGAAACAATGAAAGCCCGTTTCCTTTAATGTTGGTCTGTAGAAGATGATAGAAATTTACAATGTCTTCACTTAAAACCACTATTGGACCCAGATCCTGTACTTTGGGAGTTTAATAAACTTACATGAGAGGTGTTGTGTGTTGCCTTTACCGTGCCGAATAAAACTAGCATACATGCTTACTGGAGTTAGTGGCTTTGATCCCTGTAATTCAGAAAAAGGCACAAGCACTCTGGTAAAGTTTCAAGACACTCTTTTTAGAATGGTGATTGAACTTTTCTATGAACTGAAGGTTACAACAAAATATTTCCTCAGATTACCTCATTTAGAAATAATATACACTTTGAGAGGTGCTATTGCATATAATTTCTGGATTTAAATACTATGACAACCCCCAACTCTCCAAAGACAGTTCCAAGCAGGACGCAGAAACATTCTCTACTCTGAAACTCTGAGCTAAGAAGTGAATTGTGACTATTTCGTCAAAGATTTCTGACAAACGTAAAAGTGAATATACGTTAGGCATCTAAACTTGATACAAATTATGTTTGTAAAGGATTCAACATAAGAAGTTAGAGAATATTTTAGCTAAATAAGGAAGCCTCTTATAAGAGTGAAGAGGAAGGCTTGACTCTTGTTCCTATATTAGTGCTAAAGCACTGGATGAGGAGGGTCCATACAAATTAGCAAAAAGAGTGACTTTAGATAGCAACCTTCTGACCTAGCACCTTCTTCAGTTAGGTGGGACCTTTGTGTGTAGGCTGCTGTCCAGGGCATCACAAATCAGGGGCCTGTTGTCAAAAGGGAAGTAATGGGATCATTGGAAATGCCCAGCCAGAAGCTACTCTGTTCATTTTAGTGGCCAAGATGTGCACTAAATCAAGGACTATGATTCTGTATCTGCCTTTCATTTCTCATATACCATCTCTTCCGCACGTATATGGCTTCAGCATGAAGATATGTGTAAGATACGGTCTTGACAGGCAGTTCAAGTGTGTGGTCTATAGGAGGCAATGGTGACCATTTACATCTCTGGGCATCGTAAAGAACTTTGGGACAAGTGATACTATCATTCGTCTAAATTTTAGGGGTTATAATTTAGCATGATGAAGATAACATCCTCCCTTACACTCAGAGAGAGTCACATGCAAATAATGCTTCATTCATTTCAGATGTCTGCTGCTTTTGTTTATTTTTTAATTTTTTAAACTTTATTTATTGGCTGTGTCGGGTCTCCGTTGCTGCCTGTGGGCTTTCTCTAGTTGCTGTGAGTGGGGAGCGGACTACTGTTCCTTGCAGTGCGCAGGCTTCTCAGTGCAGTGGCTTCTCTTGCTGTGGAGCCCGGGTTCTAGGCCCTCGGGCTTCAGTAATTGTGGAACATGGGCTTAGCTGCTTTGCAGCATGTGGGATCTTCCCAGGCGAGGAATCGAACCTGTGTCCCCTGCACTGGCAGGCAGATTCTTAACCACTGTGCCACCATGGAAGTCCCACTTTTGTTTCTTTAAATCATTAAACACTGTTTAGGCAGATTATTAAATCTACAATGAGATTTTGCATCTTTAGTTCCCAGATGTGAGATCATTTTGGATAGCTGGTATGTTAGTTAATTGATGGTAGATTATCAAAATAGTATTTTTGAAGCAATAATATTGTAAGTAGAAGAGCATGGGTGAGATGAGCTCTAAAACTTCTGAATCCAGTATTACTTGATTTGATAATCTTGTGTTTGCTGCCATAGATTGGCACCATCTAGGGACAATAGATTATGCTGGGGGTGGCCACGTAAGAATAATAAATAAGAGGAAATGGCCAGGACAAAGACAGACGCAAAAATTAGGTGAGCATCCAATGTTTAACAGATAAACCATTGGAAAATTTGTCCCTTCAGGCTTCCGTCCTTCTCTAGATTCAGATTCTCAGCACCTGTCTCCATCTCTAAGTCTCACCTTTGTGGTGAGTCCCAGACGAATATAGCCTGCTGCTTCCTGGCTGCGTCAAAGTTGCATGTCTCTAGCTGTACTCATCATGGTTTCGCCCTCAAACCTTTTATTCTCCTGTTTCCAATCCTGTTTCTTGTAACAGTGAACTAATGTGTTTCCCCATCTCCAGTCTTGTTCTCATCACATCAACCCTCCCCTCTAGATCTGCATGATCTTCAGAATATGAACCTGATCACACTATTCCTCTTTTAAAATTCTTCATGGATCCCTCTTTCCTCCAGAATAAAGCTTGAACACTTGGGGATGGTATCCAAGGCTCTTCATAATCTGGTCTTCATCTACCTTTATAGGTTTTTGAATCAAGGGCACCCTCTAGAATGAGTTCCCTCTCCACAATGGAAACTCTGTAAAGTCAAGGACTTCACCTGTTTTGTCCTGATGTCTCCTGGTCCATAGAAACCACTTAATAAATATTTGTTGAATAACAAACTGAGTGGATGAATACTAGTGTCTTTATTATCTACTAATATCGATTGGTGTGATTTCTCAGAATGTACCATATTGTCCACACCTTTAAATCTTTCCTCACACATTTCCTTCTTCTTGGAACATTGACTCTGCCTTTCATTTCCTGGCTAATCATTCTCATCTACAAGACTTAGCTCAGAAAGTGTTTTTATGAAGCCTTCCCTGAAACTCTAGGTGAGGCTAACCCACCTTCCGTTGCGTTCTCAGAATATTCTGTACAAACTTCTATCCTGCTCTTACTTCAAATTATCTTGAAATGCAGTATTTATGGCTCTATCACATTAAACAATAAGCCCCTTAGAACCACACCTAGCACAGAGCCTAGCACATAGTAAGCACTCAAAATCTATTCAATGAACTGATCTGTATAAACTAAGATTTCCCCCTCATTCGTTCAAGACAATGCCAATTCCCACTTCCTCTGGGAAACCTTTCCCATCGACCATGCGGTGTATTGATCCTGTTAATATTCCTACAATTCATCATCCCCAAATCACCTTCTTCCAACTTCATCACATACTGCTTTTTTGTTTTAACAACTTTAATAAGGTATAATTGACATAAAATAAGCTGCACACACATTTAAAGTGTATAATTTGATAAGGTTTAACATATCTGTACACCCATGAAACCACCACTACTATTAAGAAAATTAACACGTTGTCCATAACTCCTAAATGTTTTCTTGTGTTCCTTTGCCTCTCTTTATATTCCCCTCCCCAAACAATCACTGATTGACTTTTTGTCACTACAGAGTCTTCTGTAATGTCTAGAACTTTATATAAACAGAATCATAAGTATGTACTCTTTTTGCCTGTGCTTTTTCACTAAACATAATTTGAGAACCATCCATGTTGTTGGGTTATCAATAATTCAATCTTTTTTATTGCTGAGTAGTAATCCATTGTACAGATATACCACAGTTTGTTTATTCATTCGACTATTGATAGACATTGGGTTGTCTATTACAAATAAAGCTACTATGAGCAGTTATATACAGGTCTTTATATGGACAAGTTTTCATGTCTTTTGTGTAACTGCAGAGGAATTGAATGGCTGAATCATATCACTGTAGGTATATCTTTAACTTTTTAAGAAATGGCCAAGTTGTTTCCAAAATGATTGAAAAATTTTATAGTCCCATCAGCAGCATATGGGCATTTCAGTTCTTCCACATCTTTGTGAACATTTGGGGTAGTAAGTTTGTTTAAAATTTTAGCCATTAAAATAGGTGTGTAATGGTATTTGATTTTGGTTTTAATCTGTATTTCCTAATGATGAATGATATGAAATATCTTTTTAGTATGCTTATTTGCTATCTGTATATCTTTGATGAAGTCAGTACAAGGGTTTTTCCCATTTTACAAAAGGTTGTTTTCTTATTATTGTTTTGAGAGTTCTTTATATATTTTGGATATAAGTGTTTTAGCCGATATATGATTTGCAAATATTTTTTCCCACTTGGTGATTTGTCTTTTCATTTTCTTAACAGTGATTTTAAGAAGAGTTTTAATTTTGGCAAAGCCTGATTCATCAGTTTATTCTTTTATGCATCATGCTTTTGGTGTTGAGTCTAAAGTATCTTTGCCCATCCCAAGGTCACAAAGATTTATTCCTATGTTTTCTTTCAAAGTTTTAAAATATTAGGTCTTACATTTAGGTCTATGATGCATTCTGAATTAATTTTTATATTGGTGTAAATCAAAATAAATTTTATTTTGCTTTTGGAAATTCAATTGTTAGGCACCATTTGTTGAAAAGACTATCCTTTTTCCATCTAATGCTTTTGCATCTTTGTTGAAAATCATTGGTCCACATGTCATATACGTATGAGTCTATTTCTGGACTCTATTCTCTTCCATTGATCTTTTCATTTATCTTTGTACCAATTGCCACACTTTCTTGATTTCTATGGCTTTATAACAAGTCTTGAAATCAGATAGTGCTAGTCCTCCAAGTTTGTTCTTTATCAAAATTACTTTGGTTACTATTTTTTTCAATGAATTGTTTTATGTCATTGTTTTCACAACAGAACCTAAGCTAAAAGAGTTGGCAATGAAAATATTTTACCATGCACACTAAATAGTTGTGTTTTGTTTTCTTTGTTTTTGTCTAGCGATTTTATCTGATCTCTGCTTTTCCAATAAACTTAGAAATATGGTAGTCTTTCCCAGTCTCTTTGGAACTTGTTCTTGCCATTTGCCAGAATTTTTTGAGAATTTTTGAAATGTGACAGTTTCCCCCAACTTTAGTTAATCATACATAAAGCGCTCACATACTGAAAAACCAGCCATTCTATATGTCGGGAGGCGTGCTTTTCCCATAGAAGGAGAAGAAAGAGAAAGAAAAAAATCCACACACATTAGTGACAATGCTGCAGAAGGTGTTTTCCTGAACTCTAGACAATGAACGCTAATGGATCATTTATGCTGTATGCTGAAGCCTTTTGAATTCACAACAAGAGAAATCATCTCTGATGATGCTTTGCTCAGCCAAGTTCTCCAATCAACCAAATTACAAAAACTGAAACTTCAAGGAATGAGACCATCTTTGGAAGGACAAAAAGTCTGCTTGGCGGTTTGACTACTGAATAGCATGTGGAACAAGCTGGGAAATTGTCTAGAAAGGTACCAATGTGTACAGGGTCCATTATTCCGTGTGTTAACATCGTCTGGTCCTTTTTTAATTCTTAAATGAGCAGTCTTAATGCTTCCTTTGTAATTCAGGGATAGTGGGTTTCTACAACACATCCACCCTGACCCATTGGTCCAGATTCTAAATATGGGATATGAAATGTGAAGGTTTAACACCTGCAGGTGTTAAAACATCTTTTCATTGTCCTAGGCAGTCCCTTCTGCCATTGAATTGAAATCACTGTAACCAATTCAAGTGGTTTAGGAGCAGAAATTTCTCCTCATTAAAACCCAAATGGAAATATAAAATCTAAAATACCAGCTTTGTTTCAGACCCAAGGCAAGGATTGGTGAACCAGAGTCTTGCCTTAATTAAGCTACCCCACAGATGATGGTAAACACTTTTGAAAGGTTCTTTGAAGGGTATATCTTGCAGATGGCTGGTGGAGTGGAAAAGCCTGTCCTGTTCTGCTTCTTTTCCTCATCTATAAAATGAGTCTTCCTTGCTACTGCATATTGTAGGAGATTGGAGCAATCATACAAATGTCATCGTATTGTGGTACAAAAAATTGCTCTTTGGAATCTCTTCTTGCCCTAAAAATGTTAAACATTTTTAAAACAAGGACTTATCAAAATAGAAGCTAAATTGTGTAACATTTCCTTGTACCTAATTCTAAAGTATGGCCACTGAAAAAGTAACCTATTTTTTAAAAACATGGTTTTTCTTCACTGTAAACTCTCTCAGTGTTCTATTAAGAACATTTAACATGAATCAAAAAATCTATCTTGAGAGGCTTATTTGATACTGTTTGCATTTTCTGTAATGGATAATTCATCCATTCAACGAATATTAAGTAAACACCTATTATGAACCACTGTTTGGCCACTGTTATATACAATAACAGACAAAACCTCATGAACAAGCATTTGTGTTCTTATTCAAGATGGGGGAAATCTGAGGAAGTTAGAGTTACTTTGCTGGTATTCTGGCCATGAAACTGCGGCATGATTTTAAAGCTTCGATGATCTCAATGACAGTAAATGGTTTACTTTGTTGTGTTGGTGGTTTTCAATGCTGAGCTCTGCAAGGGCAGGCTCCTAAGATTTTCCCACAACTGGATGTCCAGTGTTTAACATGCTCCTGATTATATATTAAGGTGCCCATTAAGTATTGAACAATGTGAGTAAATTAAGAAAATATAACTATTTCCTGAGGTCATGAAATGTAAGAGGAGAAGCTGAGCGTTCACAGAAGTTCAATGTTTTGGTCTTTGTAAGCTCGACAGATGACAGAGACTCATCGGTTTCACCTTATCACAAGCTTTTAAGTTTTTAATTTGTTGGTGAAAATCTGTGACATAAAACCAACATTTGGGAACAGAGGGTCTGTCTTTGAGTCCACAGTAGTAAAAGGATGGCCTTTTATTCTTGAATATCTTCTGTAATAATATATCTTTATTGAAGTGCCTTTTATTACAGACGAATCTGATAATCGTGATTGTTGTTGCTCAGGCTAATGGTATTTGTAAAATCCAATTGTACAGAACTCAGACTTTATTTTAGACGGTGTGTTGGGGGAGAAAAAGCCAAAGCTCTTCCTTGAGCATTTTTCATCTGGAGATGAATCATAGGCAATTAACAGGAACAATTCTAATTAACTGACATAATTAAAAAACTAATAATGTTTAACATTATTGTTTTATACAATGACATTAGCCTTAACCGCCTAGCAACACATCAAGGCCTCATTTCCATAGTCACAGAGTATATTATTTATCCTAGGTTTCTCTGGTAACCAGTTTGACAATAGTAACGGCAATGTGGCTTCCTAAATTGTTTTGCCACACAGCTTCATAATTTATGCCATTGGCAGTAATTGTAATGTCTGTATAATTTCCTTTTAATTATCAGCTAATGAAATTTACATTCATTGGGGTAAAACAAATATTCACATTCAACTTCCAATCACCTGTCCATGCTTTCATTTAATTTTCTCAAGTTTGGTGCCTTTTATTTCCATTTTTAATATCAAACTGTGAGAGGAATATTAACATTTATTTTCTGATTGCTGCTTAGGGAAATATTGATTATGTGGTTCTTTTTCTCTTCTTTGCCTTTAAATTTCAGTGTGTGAATTTTTTAATTCAAGAAGATACATACTTCCTAGTTTTTTCACATTAAACTCCAAGGAGTTTAAGTGGAATTAATTTAGTAAACTTTAATTGCAGAATAATCTCTGCCTGTTCCCTTATCTCTTGATTTATTACAGGCATTTATTTCTACTTTGAAAAATTCTCATCAGTTTCCCAGGGAATTAATTTAGATTTCTAAAAAGAAAAAAAAAAAAAACCAAATTGCATCTAAATTCAAATTAAGATGCTAATTACAATAATTATTTCATCACATCATATAGAAACTTTGTACATATGAGTATAGCAATTTTGAGGCAAAAAGTGTTATTTTTTTCACAATCCTAATTCTTGCAACTTTGAACAGATGAGCTACTTAGTTTAATTAGTTGTATACAAAGACACTGCCCCTCAAAAGAAGTTATGGTGAATGCCAATCAACTGCTAATTTGAAAAACCGATAATAAATAGTCTTTATAAGTGAGCTGAGTGCCAATATGAACCCACCAAAGCGAGATGAGCTTGTGATTAGTAAACTGTGGGGGTCGGTCATTTATAGGCAGGAACAGTACAGTTTGGACCAGAGAGATCCACACTCATGGACTGTGCTTTTCCAAATGGGGAAAAACTTATTGAAAAAGTGATTATAACTTTATTATTATTATTATTAAAAAGAAAAACACTCTAGGAAGAATATTTGTTTATTCTGCACCTGGGCCCAGACCAGTGGGGGCAGTTCCCCTGTGTACCCAGTCACTGGATGGCCACAGGCTCCACACTCAGGGTTTAATTCTGCGGAAGAAACTGCTGGGAGAGTTGATGAAAGGACATGTGCACCTCAGTCTTGGGGGAAGGAAGATTTTAGCAGTTCTGGCTTGTTCTTTTGATTGGGGGGAAAATATCAAGGATTTTTGATTCTGGTTGCGTTTCTTTTTCTTTTCTTTTCTTTTTTTTGATTAATTCAAATTATTTCTCCTTATACCTCCTAAGATAAATGTAGAGTTGGTGCCCACCCATAGATAACACAGGTGCTTTGAAAGTAGAGTTAATGGATCTGTTCTTATGCATTCTTTTATTTTTCCGCTACCCTGCTGACAAATGTGTTTTAACATATTCTTGCAATGTACCCATTATAATCCTTCTTCATTTCACCTTTCTTGGAAAGCTTGGTAAAAATCAGATTTTTGGGCATGAAGTTTGTTACTGACCTATGTCAGGATTTTGAAGCGTGTTGTGTTAGGAAGAGTTGTCCGCATTTGGACCCAAAATAAATAGGTCGGCTACTTACTATGTAAAGACAGTAAGAGACTTTACTTCTCTGACCCTTGGCTTCCTATTTTGTAAAACGGGGATGGATAATAATATCTGCTACCTCTGCACTCGTGTGAGAATTAAATGAGATAGGAAAGGCCAAAGTGAACTACAAACTAGAAAGTCCTAAACAAGGACAAGACACTGTTACAATTATTCTATTTTGGCCTTAACTTAAAATAGAACTAACTTCAGTGCAACTTCCATTGTGTAGGATGTTTGCATCTATGAATAGACACTCAAAGTACATATTTTCCAGAGTAAATCTATGGTTTATATTTGAACAGTGAAGACTATTTTATAAAAATAAATTATGACCTCCTAACTTAACTGTTGTCTAATTTTGGATTTTTCATATTGATCATTTTACTTCTAAAATTATACACATTTTATTAGTAAGCCTCTGTTAGATCTTAACAGATTATTAACTATTAAATTTTTCCCACTAATTTGATTTTACTAGAGGCTGAGACTACACTATGGCCATTTTTAACAGTAATTAATAAGTAGTTATGTATTACCCCCTGAGGTTATCTAGGGAGTCCCAAAATAATTCTTAGGTAAATCTCCTGTGGCTCAGATTGGGAATTTTACTTCTTGATCTTTCAGTTTAAGCAATATCCTTCCAATTAGGACAAGCCAAAAATAATAAATTCATTTAATGTGCAAAATGAACCACTACTTGTTAAAACAGAAACATAGGCAGTGAAAGTCTTGATGATTATGTGAATAATTGTTTTAATGTTTAGAACGTCCATGGCAAATTCATTGGTCAATGTAGGTTTGTAGGATTTATATTTGGGTCCTGTATTACTTGTGTCGTTTCCTCTTATCGCAAGAAGGTCTGGACTACAGTAAACAAACAAACAAAAAGCAAAAACAACAAACAAAAAAAAACCACTGTTAGAATTGATGCTCCTTTTTGTTATCCATAGTTTGCAGTGTCCTCCAACACAAAAACATCATCAATATAAACACTATCTGTAGACTGGAAAGTATTTGGATGACAAAGTATGGAGTTCTGCCTCCAAGATATTTTTTATTAAGTTTGGGAAAGCATCCTAACGAGGTGAAAAAAAGTTACAAGGTAGCTTATAGCCAGTGCAAAATGAATGGTAGAAGTAATAGGTTTATGGTAGACTTTTAGTTGGTTTGGGCAGAAATATCAGTATTGCTTCAGTCACATCTTCAGAGCACCAGTACTTGTTGAAAACACAGGATGCCTGCCTGTGTATCCGGCGGGCACCCATAACTAATTCTGTGAATTTGAGCAATTTATTTTCTCCGTGTCTCAGTTTATTTATCTGTAAACGTGACTGATTATAATATCTACTTGCTAAATTAGCATTTTATATTATTATTTTTATCTGTATTATTTCATCTATTATTATTTTCATCTTCCAGATGAGAAAACTGAAGTACAAGGAAGGTTAAGTAACTCATCTAATAATATATCTGGGATTTAAACCAAACTCTTAAACCCCATGCTACTTTGCTTTTCAGTAACTCTGTGTATACAGATGCACAGACCACCTCAGAAAAAAAGTGCATTTCCAATTTTAACACAGTTGGTGTATGTATCCCTAAGTTATCACTGAGACTTGAAAATTTGGAATTCGTGAGTGAAACTCAACAATGAAGAAGTTTCCAATTTAGTTGAAAAAAAAAGCACAACAGGTTTAATGTATGGAAATATACAAGTTGAATTGTAATTAATGCTTTAAATATGAGTTTAAAACAATGACAACAAAAAAATGTCAAAAGATAGTCAATATATTTCAAATTAAGTGTTCTAGCTAATAATTATTGCACTAGCCACTATTTAGAGAAATCAGGAGAAAGACACTTCCACCCCACCCCTCCGACCCCAATTGAGGAGCATGCTACAAAACCTAAGAGGTTGTTCCAGCCTCTCCTAGGTTAAGCTATGAATAATAGAATAACCCCAAGTAAGAGTGACTTAAACAAGATAGAAGTTTATTTCTTTGTCACTTCAAGAAATCATGAGGTCCAGAGCTCATATGGCAGGACGTGGTATCAAGTTTCTTTCCTTCTTGTTTTATCTGTGGCTTTCATTTGCAGTGATCCTTATGGTTCAAAGTGGCTGCTGGAGCTCCAGCTATTAAGTTTATATTCCAGCTGTTAGGACAGAGAAGAGAGGGAGAGGGAGAAGGATCTTCCTCCTATCTTTAAGGATGCTTCATGGAAGCTGTGCAATCAAATTCTGCCTCTATTGTCCTGACCAAAAGTTAGTTGACTGACTCAACTGATTGCAAGAGGCCGGGAAATAGTCTTGTTTTATTTCCCCCTGGGTAGCTAAATGATCAAATAAAATATTTCTGTTACTGAGGGAGGTAGAGAAGACAATTGTCAGTTTTTGCCATATTGCCTCATAAATCACCATTTATGGGCACCAGTCCACATACTTTTGGACAGGCCAGTCTACGTCATGAAAAGCTTCATAAGTAAGAAAATGGAGACTCTGGTCATTTTCACACCCTACCATAACTTTTTTCTTGTTCTGGCTGATTGAATAAATGGCTTGGTAGAGCTAAGTTACCATCACCATGTCTTTACTTCTCTTCACATTTGTAAGCATCAATCACTTGCACTAGGATTTCAGAGGAGAAGAACCAAGGAAATAACCCCACATAAACTTTTTTAAGCAATATACTATGATCCTCAGGTCTACCAAGAAAAGTGTGGAAAAATGAATTCTCCACTTCATTCTCAAGAATTGAAAAGGTTCCTACAGTATTCCTAAGAAAGTTCTATATGTGCAAAAAGGAAAAGAAAAGATGTGCATGGATTTGCAAAGTATTTGCAAAGCAAATAATAATAGCAAACATCACAGGTGATGCTCAGGCTTGTGTTTAAATAAGAGACTGATTATGTGAGCAGACCATGGACTGAAACGGAGTTCCAGCTCTCAACTTGTAGTTGTTGTTTTTGTTTTATTGGTCTTCTACATGATCTTGAAAGATTTATTTAAGCTCTGGGAATGTCATTTTCCTCTTCCGCAAATGAGAGACCAAAATTAGTACCCTATTCCATTCCTCACAAGGGAGAAAGCTAATTAGTATAAAGCTGGGGCAATTATTTGAGCTCTGTAGAGAAAGGTATAAGCAATTTCTTATAAATTCCTACAGGGAAGGCCATTATTATTAATCTATATATTTTTCTCTACCTAGAAATCTCTTCCAATACGTTTCTGCCCTCTCATCCTTCAGGATGACTTCACTGATATTCCCTGGTTAAATATAGATGTGCTTCCTCCTTCTCTAATGCTCATGTGGTCCCTGACCCTTGCAGGATGTGTTTGTATCTGTAATGTGACTTTTATGATCCTATTATGCTTTTTCCCTATGATCTATTGGATGGTATAAGAGATTAAGCACTCAGGCTTTGCGAGCAGAAAACAACTGGATTCAAACTCCCAATCTGACACTTGCTAACTTTGTAAACTTCAGTAATTTAATTTCTTAAGCCCCAATTTTCTCAACTGTAAAGTAGATGTAATTAATACCTGTTTCAGAGGACTGTTCAAAGAATTAATTAAGATGATGGATGTGAAGCACCTTAATCGATCTAGCTCTAGAGCAAGAACCTAATAAATGAATATTATCATCATTTTAGTGAAATTATCAAAGATGGGGATTTTTTTTATTGCTGTGTCCCCTGAAACCTAAATACTTGTTGGATAAGTAGTTAATGAAAATATTTATCTTGTTTTGTGTACAATGAGCGGTAATCATACAATGATACAGTTTGAAAATGGCAGGGCTGGCATTTGAATCCAGGTTGTCTGATTCCAGACTTCCTGTAAGTAGTTACCAGTCTTTCCTCTCAACCACTGAGGCTCTTATAAAGCATCACATGGTACCTCCTAGGACTCTCAAAATTCTGTCTCTGCGGATGCTTGTAGGGCTCCACTGGGGTTAACAAGTCATCTATGAAATCTCCTGAACAGCATTATGTGCTGATGAATTTCAAACACTGGACTCTGCCTCTTAAACTTGACTCAGTCTTTGGTCCTTGGAACTAGGAAGTAGTGCTGGGCATCCCCAGTGCAGGGCTGTGTTTTCCCCAACACACTGGGACAACTCAGCCCTCCAGCTCATGGTGCCCTACACTGCTGCATGTCGCAGTTGCTGCCCTGGCCCTGGTTCTGCAAAACGCTCTCTCAACAGTGGTTGTGTGGCAATGCCTGCCCTGATCCTCATGATGGGGACATACTGTTCTAGCATTTATCCCCCCCATGGATTGGGACCTCAAATGTAGTACTATTATTTCCCAAATATCCATGCTATTAACGGGAGCACACATACTCGTTGAAAATATTACAACTGACTTGAGTGTGCAGGAAAAATAGACTCAAAGTGATGTGCTAGGGTTATGAATGTGCATACACAGAGATACATGCAGATGCGCACAGCCGTATACACATAATAGATCCCTCAGGGACATCTCACTGCCTCCATCTCTAGTTTACTCCCTAGGGAGCTAGGACGGAGGAGTTGGGGGTAAGGGTTTTGAGAGATGGAGAAGTCTTTCAAGCATTCACTAGTTGTGTAGTTCACATGTGATAGCTATTATACATGATGAGACATGCCTGTAGACTGAATTGAATGATATTTGCAAAAACCTACCAGAGTGCCTACAGACGTCTCTGAGTCTGTGGAGCTCTAATGCTCCTTGTGGTCTACAAATACTCTTTGAGCATTTTATCTTCTTCTGAGTAATTTCTGTCTTCACAAAGAGAAACTGGGGGAGTTGGTGCTGCCATTGTTTTGCTGTTGGCCAAAACTGCTTTAGAATTCTTTTTGAAGTCACAAAGCTGGGTCACGAACTTTTAATTTGTCAGTGTGTAAGATATATTTTAGAGCTGGTTTCTCAATTTTGTAGAAGTTGTTCAAGATCCCTAGGAGGTAACTTTGGGAGGTAAGGTGGTAGTAGACCAGGCTGGATAGCAACATTTAAAAATTAAAAATAACCAGTGAGGACAAAATCATGTCATTTTTCTGTGATGCTCACCAGATTCCTTTGAGGTCAGTATTCAAGGATGAGTTAGAAAAATATGCTTCTGGCAATGGCAACACCACGGGAATAAAAGTATGTGAGCCTCCTAGAGTGTTTAATTTGAAGGGGATCAAACAAAGCTGAATATACAAAATCTGAAGTTTGTTAAAAATTGACAGCCTTTCTTTAGGGTTGTGCTTTGCTCTCTTTAGCTCATTGCTTTTTCAAATCAGTGGATGCTTCTCTTTTCTGGGCTAGACCTAATTTCGGGACTCTTAAAAATTACCAGCAAAGCAGAAATATCACACCAAGAGATGGAGACCAGGGCGCTTTTCTACCCTGCTCTTTTGGTCTATCTACAGAGTGTTAAATACCACTCTGGTTGAAGTCCTTGGCTTAAAATAATCTTTTCCCGAAAATCCAAGCCATTTGGTGGGGAAGCTGATACAAGGCAAACTGCTTTAAATGGAGGTGTTTTGCTGACCTTTTTTTTTTTCAATTACCTCCCCAAGGCAGAAATGATTGACTTTCATGAAAGCTAATCATAAACCCATTACCTTATATGACATGAGGCTAACAGGCCCCGCTATAACTTAGCGGCAATAAATATTATAGTTAATAAGCGTAGGTTAGGAAAGATTTCTGAAAGGAACTCTGCAATCATTACACATCTTACTTGTTGCAACATCCTATTTTTACCTTTGGGAAAACTATTGAATCTTTTAGTATCACTTTGTAATACACCACGATTTGTTAGTTATATTTTATTTCTGTAAAGAGAGAAAAGAAATCATTAGCTATACAATGAGTGTGAATAAGCTTCAAGTTTAGAAAGGGAATCACTGAAATCTGGGAGAGGCTTGGTCTCTCCCAGATTTCAGTGCTTCTCAAATTCAGTGCATGCAAGGATCACCTGAGGTTCTCGTTCAATTGGAGAGTTGGGTTCAGTTGGTTTGGCTGGAACCTTAGTTTTTAATTTCTAACAAGATCCCACAAGATGCTAATGCTGTTGGTCTGAGGGTTTCTCTTTGGGCAGCAGAGATCTTAGAAAATATTTCTTTCTGAGGAGTTCTTATTAAAAATACATAACAAAAATATATAACACAAGCTCCCAATTAAAACTTCGACACATGCTCGCTGTGATTCATGACATTCTGAGTTCTGGAAGCCATCAGGGGACTCAGTACAGCAGTGTGCATACTTCTGTGTGTATAGCGCGTGGGATCGATTAGTGTTGGACGGGACCAGGTGTTGTCTGATTGGTGAGCGGCCAGGGGAGTGAGCCTTTGTAGTTATTTCAGGTGTGGGTGTATTTCATTTTTAAACAATAAAGATCGGGGATAGTGGTTTTGAGGCTCCAAAAAATCAGGGGTATATGGTCCCTTTGGTGAGCATATAAATCTTCGATGTGAGATAGAAAAGGAAATCTTGGGTTTAATTAAGAAATTTGGTAGACGCAAAAGCCCTGTCAGATATTTTGCTTTGATGTGAATTCTTCAACAAAAATAAGGAACTAGGCATGATGAAGATCCAGGCGCTTACAAAAGCAATACAAAGCATGCAAACAAAGAACCCTCCCTAAGGAGGCCATCGGGATTTTCTCTACATTCTCTGTTATTACTTATTCCACAATATAGTGGGTTTGAGGATGTGCAAGACCTAGACCTTAGTGTCCAAATGTGCTTTTTTATATCAGGGAAATTAATCTAATTATTTATCATTATCTCAAGAATGTTAGATATATGCTACCATGGCTAGATGCTCTGGAAGCACAGATGCAAGAAAGCGTGCTATTTACACACTGCCATAGAATCAGATCAGAATGACAGTTTAAGTGTATGTTTAGAGAAGAAAAATGTCACATTTGTGACATTGTTTGTAATAAGAGTAAAGATTTTTAAAATCAATGTAGAGCTTAAAGTTATTGCAGATTTCTACTTACACATATTTTCTAAAGATGCTCAGATTGACAAAGGACTTGAGTCATGTTCTGCATATTCTTTGAAGGATGGAGCCAGTATCCTACAAACCTCATAGATTGGGCCAAGTTGTGTTTCGTTGGAACCCCAGTCCTATAAGGTCTTTTGAAAACATGAGGTCCATTTACACGTGTATGTTGGAAATGTTGCAGTATATATGTTCCTTATCAAACTTCACATTGCATTCTAACCAAGTGAAGAAGGTAAGACATCCCGTGATGTCTTATTTCTCTCTTATTTACCCTAATTTCTCTCTCTGGTAAACTATTAACATCTTGCACAACACTTTTGAAAAAGGAGCTTCTGATCAAGCTTTTATATATCAGTGGTGCTTTTCATATTATCAAATATCTGTGACTTCTGTTTATTGTGTGACTGCAGCTGTGTTATGTTCATTGTGTTAAAGCTTCCAGATAATTTTAGTGAGAAGGAAAGACTAGTAGAAAGCTCTGGGAAATTTCTAGCTAATTCCATATACATACAGGGGTAATTTCTCATCTCTAGCATATGGTTATAAAAATTTGATCTCTTGTGAATATCGCATTTGCTCCTTTAGATAGGCACCCCTAAGATGAAGTTCTAGAGTGAAGAGTGAGGAGCCGAATGTAATCCTTCCTATAAAGATGCAATGAATATGCTTCTATTGATTGATGGACTGAAAATGTCTACAGAGTAGCAATTACCATAGGCCTTGAATTTTACCGGGTGCTTTGGAAAGCACATTGGGCAAATATTCTGGCTTTTAAGAATTGACAACATAATTGGAGAGATAAGACAGCCTCCCTTGACAAGTTAAGTATATATTTAAGTGTCACATGCGTGGTATAGATATTTTGGACAATGGATATTTCAAAAAGAGCAATATTGTATCCTCCTGGAGGATGAGACAATTTATTTCTCATCCCTTAGCTCCCCCTCAAAACCTACTATAGAGCTTTGTTGAGTTGCATCAGATTCTGTTGGTTGGCTTGAGTAGTCAAAGAAAGGTTCATGGAGGACAGTGGGCTTGCAAACACTCTCATCTGCTGATTATGTGATTATGTGCTCAAAAGGCTTTCCTCCATTTAAGTGGTATAAGCAGCCTCATCGCCAAAAGAGTTGGCACAAGAGCAAGCAGGAAAGTCAGAAGAAACGATATGAGAGGATCTTCCAGCTCTACCTTGTGAGGCCACAGCATTTGACGGATAAGCTTAAACCAGAGCTAGAATCCAACAAATAAATCCCTTTGTGCAAAAGGGTGGAAAAACTGATACACAGCTATTTTTTCTCTCTCTCCTTCAAATAAATATTACTTTGTATCCACTTCTATAACTGTCAGTCTTGTCAATCTTAAAGCTCACCCTGTATCTGGGAAAAGATACTGCCGGCCCTACAGACCCTCATCCATCCTCCACAGATGTATCTGCCTTGTGCGATGTTTTTGTTTTCTCTGAAAGGTAACAGGGACATCTTTCCTTGGTTTCTGTGGACTTAAAGTTATTTTTAGTTTTTACTTCCACTGTGATTGTTTCTCTAACTTGGGACTCATTACAGAAGAAAACTCTGACAGGGAGAGTAAGGGAGAAGAATGAAGAATCATCTGGGCCCAAATGAACAACATCTAGTCACCTATATACTGATTAAAATAATCTGTTATTGGGGACTAATGGGTTTCTGTCAGTTTTCTTTTGCCTGTTATTCCCATGCAGGTGTTCAAATTCCACTGCATCTGTATATCCATGGTGATGCCTTTGACTATATTTGTTCAACTCTTTGAAAGTTCATGGACCGTGGAGAAGAATCTGATGAATGGGTGAGATGGGAATGCAAGAGAGAAGAGGACCACCGTGGCGGTGGGATTGCTATGGTGCAAGGGACTTGGGGGAACATGGTGCTTCAGGGATGAATTCCATTGACTCCCAGCCTCTTGTAGCTTCCCTGTTCCCTGTGACTGGCTGTGGGGCCGGGGTGGGGGTGGGGGTGTCTTTGCAAGCCATTTATCCTCTCTGAGCTTCCTTGCCATAATGGTGAGCTTGAAACGATGCTATTTACTAGTTTGTAACAGGCTTTAGCATCCCTGTCTGCTGTCAATTGGTTGATATTAACAATAAATGCCTACAGATTTTTCCAAACCATTTACATGAAGAATCTTTGCAATACGAGGTTAAATTACAATATGCTAATAGTCAGTCAGTGTGGAACAGGATACTTTTCCCACACTGAGCTGACACACTTTGCCTGCTCAAAGCAAGTGCATTCCATTTCAGACTTGCATTTTTTTTTTTTTTTTCTATTTCAAGCTTACAACTGTCTTGACATTAGGGAATGAAAATCTTTTTTACATAAGCTTTCCTCGACGCTTCCATTGTGCCACGGTGCTTTGGAAACCATGCATGTGTCTCCCTTCCTGTAGCAGCTATGGACACATTCCTGCATAGGTTGTGTGCAGCTGCGGTGAGAGACTCTCGGAATTCTTGTGAACAAAGAAAGCTCTGTGCTGAAACGTAGCTTAAAGGAATGGCATGAAGCGTGAGGAAATTTGCAGGAATTTACCCAAAGGGGAAACTGTAGGAACTAAATTTCAACCAAGAACAATGTAAATAAATCTAATTTGTACAGGCTATATAAACCAGAGAGACAGCAGAGAGTAACAGAAATGTCAGTGACCTGGTCCAGTTTTCTAACCTGCCTGGAAGGACATGTGGCAGATGAAAGTGAGGTAGAGGCTGCTGGAAAGGTATTTTTGGCAAAATTTACAATTTTTCCATCTTGGCCAAGAAATGAATCAAGTGGAAAAAAATGAAGGTATGAAAGAAGCACACATCACAGTCTTTTACCTTGAGAATCCTATAATTTAGTTGGTGAGACTAAACAGTCACTGCCTAGTTAAGCTCCTCTTTATGTTGGGAATCAGTGGATTTCACAAAAACATGCATCTTGAATGAAGAGTGGGATTATCTGGAAGAGTCCTTGCTGTGTCTGAGTTTTCAGGAGTTGGAATATCATTCCCAGTTGTTCAGGGACTTGATCTAATTCATCACTATATTACCAGCCTCTGGAAGAGTTCCTGCCATATGACATTCAATATTTGTTGAGTGAACGGTTTAACGAATAAAAGTGAAAATGAGCAAGCGGTATGGGTATAATAAATACGAATTGGGGTTCAGAGGCCAAGGATTCCCTTTTTCATCCATTGGAATGGGTTATTTAGACCATCAAAACAGAAGATGTGACAGCAGAGAAAATGTACAGGGATTTTTCTGTTTAATGACATACAGGGCAGTCCAGTGCCATTGGAGACCTAGATCGTTCCATGTTTCTGCTTTGCCAGCCTTAGTATGAGCCTTTGTCCTCACTGCTGTCACCTCATGGTCACAGGATGGCGGTTGCAACTATAAATATCACGTACGTGGTTTGGGCAGGGGAAAGGGGAGAGTGGGAGTGGAGTGAGGGGGGGAAAGGCTGAACTTCCCCTATGGAGGTTTTGCCCTTTATGTCTGTCAGTTTCTCCTTTCCCAAGGATTCTTGTTCAGAACCATGATAGGAAGCGATTTCTGACTGCAAGAGAGGCTGAGACCTTAAGGGGTGTGGTGGTTTTCACCTTGTCCCTCACAAGCCATCACCAAGTAAAGAATTCAAGTAGATTTCTGGAGAGAGGGACTGTGAGGGGAGAGAGAGGGAGGGGGTGGGTAAAGCTCTCAGTTTCAGGAGGCTAGTCAATGGTGGGACAGCGATCAGGACCCACTGCTGTCGTCTCCGAGGCCTGTGCACTTAACCGTTCTTCTCCTAGCCCTGTGGTGACGTGCAACTGTTTAACCCCTTGTAAGACTTAGTTTCCCCTTTTTATTTAATGTGATAGTTATAAATTCAGAGGCTTTAAAAAAATTAACAGAAACAATGTTTATAAAGTATTCAACCACATACAGACACACATATGAAATGCACACAAAATTGAATGACCACCCTACTGACATATGAAAGTCAGAGATTTACATTGATACCAAAACCAGGTCAGATAATCACTGGTGTTAGGTGATACACTTATTTTATTATAATCGCAAATTGATAAAGAACTTCACTGGAGTCAAGATGCGTGGGAAAAGATAGCTATGTCCTCCAAGAGTGACACAGTTCTGTTTGCTGGTCCCCAAAGGTGCAGCAGCGGGCACAGGTGTAGGTACGATCTGAATGATGCTATGGAAAAACCCGAAAGAACTTTTTGGCCAACTCAGTATTAAGGTTTGGATGAGGGAAGGTCATATCAGACTTACTGGAAACATCACAGGCTCTCTCTGAGTCCATCCTCCTATACATAGGCGCTTTCTGCTTTTGTTAGCCTGCGTCCTGCCAGGCCAGCTCACCTGGGCTGGGTGCAACCCCTCAACCTTGGAGTTACCCAGTGGACTGTAGATTGCAGGGTTCTATAAAATGCAGACATAAGCAAAGACCCCCACTTAAACTACACTCAGACTCTCCACAAAGTACAGCAGGTGCCCAGGACATCACTAACCCGAGGGCCACAGGACTAAACACCAAAGCCGCTTCTCAAAATTTAGTTCATTTTCTAAAAAAGTAGACTGACGGTGGTTGTATAATAAGATGTGCTACTGATTTCTTTTTAAACAAAAACATATACCGGGAGAGCACTGAAAACTAGGATTTACAACACTACATATAACTGCAGAGTAATGAGGCCCATAGGCCACCTGTGGCTCTCAGTCTCTGTAACTCACACACATAGACCGGGCTTTCCACCGCCAGAAAGTCTTTCTTGCCTATGCACTGTTTAAATATGAGGGGGTTGTAAAACTGTTCAAAGAAATAGAAATTAAAACTTCTTAGCAAGAAAATTATGGTCGGCAGGTATTTTTTAAAAGACATGTGTACAATGTTTTCAATTTTTTTTCTCTAGCAGAAAAAAAATGATGACATTTTAGAAAAGGTAGAAAATATAGGAAAACCAAAAGAAAAAAGGCACCCAAAAGTCTACAGTTTAAAAATAACTACGGATAGTTTCATCTATTATTTTCCAGTTTTTTCTTACAAATTTATTAATTAGTACTATATATATTTTTAGCAACTATGTTATATATTTTTAAGTGCCTGAAATGACTAACATAATAAAGTGAACATTTTATCATATTATTAAATAATTTTTACCAATGGCATCAATCAACATGCAGTCTAAATAAACTGACTTTTAAAGCAAGGGAACCAATTTATATTTCCATATGAAATGTTAAAGAATATTCATCATTTTTAAACCTACAAGCACTAAATATTTCATTTTATTCCATTTTAAACAAATAAAAATTGGACCTCTTTAATTTCTAGAGAATATTTATTTGATTTTACTGGAGATTGAAAATTTTTTCATGCTCTTATTGACCGATTACATATTATCTTTTGCAAATTACCTGGTCCTGTCCTTTATGTATTATTTTGAAGGGGAGGATGAATGGAAGGTTTTATTTGTTCCTTGCTGGTTGATAAGACCTATTTCTGTAAAAGAATAATAAACCTTTGTCTGTCATTTATTGTAAGTGTTTTTCTCAGTTTGCTGTTTGGCTTTCTTACGGTCATTTTCAGTCTTAGAAATGTAATATTCCATGTGTTCAAATCTCAGGGACTTGGAAAGAATCACAAATGTAAATGCATAAGTAAATAAATCTCTCTAATCAGGACATTCCTAAAATAGTTTGGAAATGGGAGTGAGTATGTTTGTATACGCAGGTGGCTGCTCGCTGTGCTGGTCCAGCCTCACTCCTCTGCCTCTAACAGGGTGGCCAGGTTAAAAATGCATTTGCCGCAATTGCTTGAAGGAAAGGTATGGGTTAGGTGTGCTTTCTGTTGCTCATAGATGGATAACCTCTTGAAGAACCCAGTCAGAGAGCAAGTTACTTAAAATAAAATGGGAGGAACACTTTTAGGAGATGGAACATCTGTGATAAGCTCATTTTCTGTGTGAGCACCAGTGGAGATGCCTGTCTGGGTCGGCTGAACGGCATCTCTATAGCCGTCGAAATTCATTTCATTTCATTATCGGAACTGTTCAAGCACCCCGGTTTGGATCAGGGAATGGCTTCTTAAACCTGCAGGAAGCTCATTTACCCCTGCTGAGGCTCCAGCTCCCTTTCTTATGGGAAGGTAGAGAAGGCTCGCTTACAAATCCTGGCAAATACATATGTATAGATACATATTTCCCTATATATATCTTCCCTGATCATGTATCTAAATATGATTTGTATTGAAGGAATGTGAACATTTCCATCTTGAAAAGCCTTACTGCTATCCTTTTTCTGTTTGATTTGGGTCTTTTTCAAGGCTACTTTCCCAACCCTATCACCTGTTAAAAATGCTGCTCTCCGTGCATTAGTAAACAGAGAGGCGTCTCCGAGGTGACGCACAGCGGAACAAAGAACGGAGTATCAATTCTCTCAACAGCCAGCAATGAAGCAAGCTGGAGTATTTCTCAAACAACAAACACTGATTGAGAAAACTTTTAAAGAAGCCCAGATGGCATTTACCGAGTCAGAACTAAATTAATGGAGGGGAAAAAAAATCCGTATAACTTGAAGCCTTTACAATGCGAGCCATAAGATTTCTACCTGTTTTTCAATCGCAACACTCCTGGGCTGAAAAGCCATAACTGCAAGCACCTTCTTGCATCCTCCACGTCCGAGACGTAGCCAGAAGCCAGTGGATACTGGGACGAGGCAGACTGAGTGACTGAGACCGGGGAAGGGGGCACACTGTTAGAGATGGGGGCGTAGTGATTGGGGTGACACACAAATGCTGATGACAAAAGACATGCAGCCAGTGATGGCAATTCTGTGTCCAGAGAGTGGAGCGGCAAGGAGCAGGTGGCAGCCGAGACAGTCAGTTAGTGGGTACCAGCATCCCAGGCGTCAGGGAGCAGTTGCTGCAGGGGAATCCAGACTGGTGGGCCTGGCATAAAGGTGAGAGAGTTTAGAAAGTGAGTTACTCCACAGGGGAGTTTCCAAGGGGAACTCAGTGCAGGCCTCCATCCCTGGGTCACTGGCAGGAATAGGCCACCGTCCTCCCCACCCCCCTTGAAAGGAGAATTGGACAGGTTATTGAAGCATGGACCCGGGCTCAGGGAAACAAGTCAGATTCCCATGAAAGATGGTTCCCAAAGATGGGAGCAGCCCCACCGCTGAGCACAGGCAGGGCTTCACAGAGGGGTCCACGTGCGGCCCCCTCTACATGTCTGGGTTGTGACTCCTTCTCTTCATCCTACTAAATATAGGATTGGTCTTACACCTCCAGAGTGGTAGTCTTACACCTCTTCTTTCTGCAGGAGAGAGAGAGAGACAGAGACTGAGAGAGACAAGTCGGAGAGAGAGAGAGGGGAGGGTCCAACTGGGCTAAGGGCAAATCCATGCAATAATAGTGTGGTCAAGTTCTGCTGCTTTTAAGAAGTTAAAATTGAAAATACTGAATAAATGGCATTTGACTAATTTCAATACCTGGTAGTGTGTGTGTGTATTTTTAAACTTGGACTCTCATATAAAAGCTGATTAACTGCTCACTTCCAATGGAGAAGACCAAGTTGGGAATTGGTAGGCAAGGGAAGAAGGGTGGGGTAGAGATCAGAAGCCCAGTATGCACCGGCAGAGTCGTAGCCTTAAGATTCTTAGTGTTAAAGGCTTTATCACGTTTACTTTGCACTCCCATCTATTGCTGTTCTCTAAGAAGTCTATCTGTCCTGGCACTGGGCACACAGTGGGAGCCACATTAATGCACGTTGCTGGCCTGGAGACATTGCAGGAAATCAGGGAAACAAGCCTTGTGGATAAGCATTGGAACCAGTTCTGGTCCAGGGAGAGCACAGCTCTGCTTTGTCAGATAAATGAGTGGGTAACAGACTGATGGAGGGCAGGGCCAACAATGAAACCGCAGTAGCTGACCTTGCTTGAGGATTTACTACAGGACACACATTACGTGAAATGGTTCATGAGCATTGTTTCATTTACAGGAGCCCTTTGAAATGGGTACTCTTCACCAGTGTAGGTGGTAGAACTTGCACAAGATTTCTCTGACTTGGAAGCTTCCAGTACTAGATGCTATAGAATGTCTTCTTGGTCTGGTAAGGTTTGTTACATGTAGGGTCAGGCTTAGCCTGATGGATTCACTGCTGTACTGAAAGTGCAGGATCACATATCTTGTCAACACAGGATATTTGATCTGAATTCCCGACCTTCAACTGATTCACCTTTTGCCCGCGTGAGATTAGTAAAATGGCTACATTAACATTTCTTTTAATGCTCTTTTTTAAAGAGTACATTTTTAAGCGTGGAAATAATGCATTTAAATGTGCTCTACAAAATGTGCGTTTGTTTATAATAGACCAAGAAAATTGCAAGTGCCAAAGTACAAATTGTTT
Source organism: Hippopotamus amphibius kiboko (assembly GCF_030028045.1). NCBI lineage: Eukaryota > Metazoa > Chordata > Mammalia > Artiodactyla > Hippopotamidae > Hippopotamus > Hippopotamus amphibius. Next base: position 95,637,962 of record NC_080196.1, on the reverse strand, counting down.
TAGACATGAGCAATTTTTGTACTTAGAGTTCTTATAACAGCCTAAAATACACATTTTAGTGTATATGTGCTGAGAAATGTCTTTTTAAATGTTGACTGGTGATATAGACATATCAAACATTCTCATTAATTGCAAGTATATCTCAGTTGCTCTCTATTCCTTGAATTAGAATAATACCTTCCTCATTTTAATGACCAATATAGAGCAATTCACACATATGTAATTTATGTGTGGCAAGCAAGATGGAAACTAAATGTACAAAATGCTAAGTCCATTACCTCAAAAGACAAACACCTTTATTCTATGTATTTGAACAATTCGGCTTGTTGTTAGATCTGAACAATAAAGGTGGTAATAGGGAGAAAGAAAAATAGAAAGGAAGGAAACAGAAATAGAATAAGAGTGGGAGTTTGGGGGGAATAACAGTCATTTATCCACATGACAAATAAAAATGAATGATTTTTTGGCAGAAATATTTCATTAAGGTAGGGCTGTGCCTTTTTTTACTCATTTATATTAGGCTTACATGCCAGAAAAATGTTATTATTTTGCCTACTTTCATTTATTAAAATCATTTTAAAAGTGTAGTTCCCAGACACCCATCTGTTATATCAGAAAATAAGCTAATTTTCCTTCTTCCTTTCTTTCTTTCTTCCTTCCTTCCTTTCTTTCTTTCTTTTTCTCTCTTTCTTTCCTTCTTTCTTTTTCAAATATGCTAGAAGAAATTAGATAACCTAGTGTAATATAATTTATTATATATTTTTTCCACTCTATAAGGATACCTACACTTGTTAGAAAATTTTGAAATAAAGAAAAATAGAAGGGAAAAATCATTATTCTCACCACCCAAAGAAACAAATCTTAACATTTTAGTGAATTTCCTTCCTCCCAGTTTTTTTCCCCCTAACCACTTATGGGTTTAAACCAACATTTTTGCAAATCAGTAAAATATCCAGAGTTTAATAATTATTAGATACATTCTTATTATTTTCTCCCAGATTGAAAAGAAGCAACAAAATGCTTCAGGGACCTTTAGTTCATGCATCTTGCTCTGAGTCCCAAAGAAATGATGTTTTAGACTACACTGAGTTAATTTCAACCTTGCATCCCTCACTGCTTTTGATGTATCCAACCATATGTGCCACAGAGCAGAGCCTCCATATACTGTTCCCAAGTCTCTCTCCCAAGTGCATCGTAATGATGATGGAACCATGAAAGCAGCGTCAATGAAGAAATTGCACCATTCAGAGTGTCAGTGCAGAATAAATCTAATGAACTTGATGTCTCAGGAGGTACCCATTGGTTCCAAAATTGGAACATAATACATGGTAAGAATTTTCTTCCCAGGAGACATTAGCCAGTAATAGATCTGTTTTGATTCCATTAGCTTAAAGTGTACGTTGCTCCCTGCACAGTTTAGTCTTTTACCAAAGATTGATGAGAAAACAGTCGACATAGTCCAAGTGAACGGAAATGTTGATCATTCCATGGGAAATTCAGGTTCCGTAGGAGCGGACTTTGCATCTGACTGTGCACGTCCGTGCTTACCCGGCTCGAACTCTGTGCTGTGTGGCTGCTTGAATGAGGACTCAGGAGACCTCAGAAGTTCAGCTCCGACAATCAATCACTCAGCAGCCTGATCCTTATTCTGTTGTCCCCCCACTGGAGGCACAAGAGAAGTTATTCTAAATTTGAGAATGGAGACTTGATGTTAATTACCACTGATGTGGCTTACAGACTCAAACATTATGGACCCAAATTATGTATGTTTATTTGAGCATTAGCATTTGGTGCCTTCATGCATGAGTGGCCAACTCCATGTGAGAGGAGTGATGGGAAGTTTTCTAGCATTGGCAACTTTATCCCAGAGTCAGTGGTTTCTTTCTTAAGAAAGCAGTTCTGGTCCAATGTTTTCTATGACTTTTTGTCTAGGAAGGTGCTGTTGCCTTGATCTTTCCAAAGAATATGTAACTCAGTGCAGAACATCATCCAGTTGTTATCTCTGGATAGGCCGGATGCTCTTGTGTTATCTTCACATATTTCCTAAGAGGTTGACACCTACTTTTAGTGAATCAGAGAACTAGATTTTGTGGCATCCTCTAGGTTCTATTTTTCTCTGCTGTGTTATCGTTAGTGTTAATATTGGTGATGTGCACACACACATTTTGAGGAATTGTATATATCACTGATCACATTTCTGTGTTTTATTATCGCCTTTGATGCAGAGTTATTCGGCATGAAGATGGTATTCCTTGTTTGCCTTTGTTAATAACACAAAACTTTATTTTATTCCCTCTTCCTTGTCTGTTCCCTCCCCTGTGGTCCTCAGATAAGCCAGCTTCTGTTTACTCCTTAATGTTGTTCTGCTCATGTCGTCACTTGCTTCTACCGTGGTTACCATTATTGTTTTGCTTGCTAATTAGTGAACTAGGGTCGTTCTCAGACAATCTCTTCCTTTGGTATTTCTCTAAGTATTGGATTTCCTTGAGCTCCAAAATATTCTTCCCAGATTTCTTGTATTCGCTTTCTGGTCTGATTGAGGCAGACAACTATTAGCTTTTGACAGAAATTCAGGGCTGGCAAACTTTTTTGGTCAAGGACCCGATAGGTAAATATTTTAGGCTTTGCTGACTATGCTATCTCCGTGGCAAACATTACCTCTGCCGCTGCCGCACAAAAGCACCACAAACAATATTTAAATAAATGGTTGTAGCCATGGTCCAATAATATTTTATTTACAAAAAGAGGCAGCAGACCGGATTTAGCCTGTGGGTCACAGTTTGTCCACCTCTATTCCATGCTATCACCTGCCAGGTCAGACTTGCTGGCATCCTACCACATTTTTGGCACGTTAAGAATTTGTAAATGTTTACGGACATAGTTATGTTAATCATTAACCGTTAAAAAGCTAATAAAAATAATAATAACAACAACATTTCTCGAACTCTTAATATGTCCTAGGCACTGTGTTAAGCGTGGTATATGAATTATCTCATTTAATTTGCTCCATGGCCTTATGAAGTCTATTCTAATATGAGGCTTATTTTATAGGTGAGAAAATTGAGGCAGAGAGAGGCTATCTTGCTAAGATCGCCTGTTGAAAGGTATCCCAGCCGTCAACCCCCAGAGCTCATGCTAATCACCACTGTTCAGGTGATTCCAGGTGTGAGGACTATAAGCCCAATGGTACCACGGTGAACACAGCCAGTTGAGTGTGTTTTAACCAGCTGTAACCAAAGAAATAACAACAGTGCCACTGGTGACCGCCCATTCTCCAATAATATTAAAGGCTGAGTATCACTGCCTCAGAAACCACTCTCAAGCATTTTAGCCACAGTAACTTCTTATTTTTGCTGCCTTTTGATTCTCCATGGAGAATTGAAAGGGAGATTTAACTGTTGGTGGAGAACATCTTTATTCTCTGGTGCACTGACCGTATTGCTTAGATTTCCATTCACGTGATTAATGTCGGCTGCAATTCAGACAACTATTAGCTTCTGGCAGCAATTTGGGGCTGGAGTAGCGCATTCGCAAGGGCTTACTCTAAGTGAAGCCTGTAAACAGTGTGACCTTACTTTGCTTTGTAGAGTGTAGATACAAGATGAGGGTCAGTTACCCGTATTATAACTTCTGGTTATATCACTCAGCCTCTGTAATAAATGAGTGCATTAAAAAAAAAATCTTAGTCTATATAAGAAAGCTAAAAAAACCTTTCTCTTAAGTGAAGTAGTTCAAGAGCACCTTATGTACGGAAATGCCCCCAGAATTTTTGAGTGTCTTTATGTAAAAATGAGTAAATGAATGAATGTTCTCTGAGCATCTATTACGTAAAAATACGCATTCGTTACTTAATATGTTCTAGGCACTGTTGAGTGGGGGGTAAATAGTGTACCTATCATACAATTTTAAAAACCCCAACAACCATATAAAAAAAACCTGATTATTAAAAAAGTTCAGTGTAGAAAATCTGAAGAAAAAAAAAGGAATGAGGAAAAAAGTTAAAATCCTCTTCAATTGCCCATTCAAAGAGAGCCATGTACCAATTTGTGGTGTTTCCTATCTTCCTATGCATATTCTATATGTAGATCATTTTTTAAGGTAGATCAAAAGATCTACTTTTCCCTGTACCATACTCTATCTGCAGCTCTTTATTGAGATAACACAAAATATGGCTTTATTTCTTTTTTTGCCATTCAGCATTATAGAGCAAGTATTTTCCATATCATTAAATATCATGCAAAAGTATCATTTAAATTGTGTATTGTATTCTAATTCCTCCTCACCAGGTAACAGGATTTCCTCCACACAATTATCTGGTACTCACTTGGAATCCCCATCAGAATGGTTTCTTTAAGAAATGAGGAAAGTTAAGACCTTTTCATTAAAATGGTTAAAATAAAAACTTGGTGGGTTTGATGTTGGTTATCTGGAAAACTCACTTATGCCAAACTTATAATGGTAAATAAATGAGCTGTTAATGAATGCACATTGTGTCTGGTCCAAAAACGTCTATCTACATGACAGGATATGATTCCTATAAATCAATGCAGAGCAGTAGAAGCTGTGTATCAATACAGGTGCGTTTTTAAACGAAAACCCAGATATGTAAGCCAAACAAAAAGTAAATTGATTACTTGGCAAAATTAATGCATATGAATCATTACTGTCATTTAGACATTCAAGAACTATTTTTTTTTCAAATTAACATTTTTAATCTTGCCACTCCCTCCTCCTTCAAAATACATACGCTCACCCAATGCAGACAACACCTAACACAACACACAAGCACACACAACACACACACACACTTGCTCACAAACACACATCCATATTCCTGGATTAGTCAACCGATTCTCCATTTTGCTGTCGAGTTTAATCATAAGATTTAGTGACAGATATTTTTCATATCTTGTCATACCTAACTTGTAAAATCATGTACATATGGTGAATTTTGGTACAGAATCATGACCAGATTTTTTCTAAAGCACAAATCAAAACATTTTGATCTTTCATTTAATATAAGCAATAAACCCCCTCGCTTTACCTTTTTTTGCAACTTTGTAAAACATGTGATTTGGGTGGGGGGCTGTGGGGGTGGGTTTCACTGTGTCAAAAAACATCTTGAATCCCTCTGTCTTTTTTCCTTCTCCTCCTTGAAGGTTCTTCAAACTTGGAATTCGCTTCAAAATCTGAGTCTAACTAAAATTCACTTCGGTTGTTAATCCCATAAGGGTATACAATAGCTGCGACACAGGCTGGCAAGACTCAAAAATCTACAGATTTTTACTTTTTAATAATGTTTTCCCTGTCTCTAATTTCCTGTGTAAGAAGACATTCTCTTGGACAATTACCCCCCTAATGGCCTTGCCAGAATCAGTTTCAACTTTAGCTGTCTCAGAGAGTTCAGTAGCAGTCTGAGATTTTTCTTCCTACAATTTTCGTTTTGCTGCACGAGAAAACTAAGTTTCCTTTTTCATTGCCTTCTCAAATGCTCTCACTTATTGTTCAATACACACAGGGCATATATGTATTAACGATGTGGAATAAGACACTATTCAGACTGTCTTCAATTTACAAATGGGTTAAGGTCTAAAAACCGTTTTATCAATCATTTAAAGCATGTTACACATCTCCCCAGAGAAGCAGTGGTAGCATTAAAGGGTAGAGTCCAAGAAAAACAAAAAATAATTTAAACCATACCGCATTCGTGTAAAGAACTTTCCTCAGTATTTTAATGGCACATAGCCACCAGTGATGATAAGAAATTCATTCTGAATTCCAGTAACGCATACCAGAAACACATCTCTCCCCATTCAGTGGTTTCTCTGCAGGGGACAGAACTGGCATGTGGGGTTAGGGTGGATTGCATGACACAGGCAAAAATAATCCCTATGCCAATATCTTGTTAACAATCTACAGCTTCAAAAGGAAACACATTTCTCCAGATAAATCACACCCCAGGGGGATCCAAACGGAGGGAAGAAAGGATACATTTATCCACAAGAAATGGGAGCTCTAGTCTTCAACATATTCATTGACCTGGTATTTGTCTATCAGATTCTTTGTTTTTTTTTTTCTCCAGTGAGATGAGGGTAAACTTTTTTTTTTTAATAACTTAAAAATGTCATGACATTCAACTTGCACAATATTGGGGTCTCAGAAGCTACTCTCCAATCACCATTGCTTTTGTATGTAAGAATTTCACCAGCAGAGGTGACCAGCAAGCTGGTTGCAGGGAGGCAGGTATAAGCATCACTTAGTGAATACGCCACCTCTGAAGGATCAATGGCAGCTTCGTGGCATGGAGGAGCCATCCACCTCCTGTACCCAGATCAGGCTTCACTCACCAATTGCCCTACTGTTGCCTGCTGGGCCTGAATGAGGTTTCAGTATCTTTTCCTACAATGATGCCCCTTTTTTTCATAAAAAGTACATAAGAAACCAATCACAGTAATCTACCATGTTCTCAGACCAAACAAGAAAAACCATATGATCACAACAAGAGATGCATATGTTAATCTAAAGGGGTTGTGGACTTAAATAGAAAACCCAGAACTTTTCAGCTACTAGAAAAAAATTATAGGAGAAAACCTCTGTGACTTTGGGGAAAGCAAAAATTTTTATATGTACGTCCAAAAGCATGATCCATACAAGCACACGTTGAGAAATTGGACGTGATTGAAATTAAAAACTTCTACTCTGGGAAGACGTTGTTAAGAGAACAAAAATCAAACGACAGTCTGTGATAAAATATTCGTATATCATATGTTTGATAAGGGATTTTTATCCCAAGTTATACAAAGAACACTTAAACCTTAATTATAGGAAACAAAACCCCTGAATTTAAAAATGGGTAAAAGATTCGAAGACGCTTTTTACCGAAGAAAACATACAAATGGCAAATAAACTCATGGAAAGATTCTCAACATCCTAAGTCATGAAGGAAATCCAAATTGGAGCCATAATGAGACACCACTACACAACCCAAAGGGTGGCTAAGGTGGAAAAGTCTCACCATACCAAGGGTAGGGAAGAACTGGAAGTGACTTCTTGGTGGGAAAATAAAATGGTGCAGCTATTTGGCAGTTTCTTAAAAAGTTAAACATACAGCCATCATATGATTCAGCCATTTGGCTCCTAGGTACTTACCTAAGAGAAATTAAAGTGAGTATCCATGCAAAGCCTTGTCCGTGTAAAGCAGCTTTATTGATGTAGCCAAATATTACAAACAACATAAATGTCCATAAAAAGGTAAGTGAATAGACATTCACTTATGATGTATCCATACAGTGGAATACTAGTTAGTAACAAAAAGGAAAGAACTACATGATGAACATGAAGGAATATTAAAATGATTTTGCTGAGTGAAAGAAATAAGACAAGGAGAGTATATAATGTATGATTCCATTTACATAAAATTCTAGAAAATGCAAAGCAATCTAGAGTGGCAGAAGCAGGTTCATGTTTGCCTGGGGACCACAGGGCAGGAATAAGAGAAGGAGATCACAAAAAGGGACAAGGAAATTTTGATGTTTCCCAGGTGTATTCACATGTCAAGATGTAGCAAGTTGTGCATTTAAAATATTTGCAGCTTACTGGATGTTAGTTATACCTCCATAAGGTTGTTATAATACCAAACAATAAAAATCATCAGCCCTACAGACCAATTCAATCCTCTGGAGAGAATCCAACTGGATGGATAGTTCAGTTTCATGCAAGGAAAGAGTATTATGGTTCAAGAATGGTTTCTAAACACACAGGAGGTTAAAGATGGACTGTGTTAATCCTGTCTAACACAGCTAATAGATGGAACTATATTGATCATTTTTTAGTAAAAAATTGAAATGGGCTATTTATTGGCAATAGTGGAGAAAAATGTAAATGTGCAATGATCTATCTGGGCTTTCCCCATTTCTGCTATCAGGGCTGAAGATGCTGAGCTTCCAGGCATCTCCAGCTCAAGAATGGATGTGACTGGTAGCGGTGAGCCACCTTGGACCATTCAAGGCTTTTGCTGGAAAGAAAGCATCTCTCACTTTAGGTCTTTAAAGAGAAAGCAAGGACTTCCTAGGTTGCTCAGTGGTTAAGAATCCACCTGCCAATGCAGGCGACACAGGTTCGAACCCTGCTGCAGGAAGATCCCACATGCCTTGGAGCAAATAAGCCCATGTGCCACAACTACAGAGTCTGCGCTCTAGAGCCCATGAGCCACAACCATTGAGCCCATGTGCTGCAACTACTGAAACCCGTGTGCCTAGAGCCCGTGCTCTGCAACAAAAGAAGCCACTGCAATGAGGAGCCCGTGCACTACAATGAAGAGTAGCCCCTGCTCACCGCAACTAGAGAAAGCCCGTGTGCAGCAACGAAGACCCAACACAGCCAATAAACAAATAAAATAAATAATAATAAATAAATTTTTAAAAAAAAGAGAGAGAAAGCACAGCATTCCCACCTCCAGACCCAGACTCAGCCTATTACAATGCTCCCTTTTTCTTTCTGGTCCTACCAACCCAGGCCAGTTTAAACCTCTCCAACTTATCCACCTTAGCTCACTGGCTGACTCACTTATAGAAAAGCTACAGGTTCTAGTTCCTTACTCTGCATCGGGAGAAAGAATTTAATGAGTGCGTAGAATCCCATCATTGCTACATTCAGGTCTTGCTGACCAGCACAGAGGGATAGCTAATCCACATTCTTTAAAAAAAAAAAAAAAATCTACAGCCAAATTAAACAATTATGCCTTTACCACTCCTACTTCTCAAGGTGACAAAATCCTGAACAGAACATTATACTATATACCAAAGCCCCTGGAAAAAGCTTCACCCACTCTTCTTTCCTAACCAATCAAAGGAAGAGAAAACAGAATTTTACGGAGTCTTCTAAACACGAAGGGGCTGTATGAGCTTGGGCCAGTCACAATTTGTTAGTCCTTGATTTTCCCAGCGGTAGAAATGAAAAGATTATACAGAAAGATCTCAAAGGTCTCATTCAATTCTATGCATCACATATGTTCCAAGGCCTTAGTGGGTTTGCAATCTGGTAGGAGTGGAAGACTAACCATCCTGAAAAAACAGCAAGCATTACTAGAAAAAATACAATTAGGTGTTCAATTATGTGGTACAAATTCTGACTATTCTAAGATTTGGGTGCACAGTCATTTCTGAGGTTGCAGAAGCAAGTCAAGGTTCATGGAGAAGTGGTGGTTTCATCTGGGTCTTAGACATGACTTATTAGCATTGTAATTCCAAAACCCATTGGGGCAGTGGCTAATTTTCCAGGCAGGAACTGTGTCTTCCTAATGGTTACTTTTTCTCCCGAGAGCTTCTTGTCTACACCATTGGATTTAGCTCTAAATCCAGTCTATTTTGTCCTGTTTACTGTGGACTCATGCATGCTAGTCCAACTCTGTTGCAAGGTCTTTGAGAGCCAGGCCTCTGTTCTACATTTCTGTATCCAGATTCGTGGATTCTGTGGTACAGCATCAAAGTAAATCCTATGCTAGGTCACAACCCTTTCTAAACTCTCTTCATAGGGTTGAAATAAATTTAAAGTGTGTGATAAAGGCAGGTTTCAAAGGAAAAGAAATTGTTAAAGAAAAACCGAAGAGCGTGGAGAGGGGGGATGGTGATGGCGGACTCTTGTGTGGTACGTACGTACCACAAAAGGTACATGTATGCATATATACACAACATTCCTTTGTGGTCATAGGCTGAGTGTGAACCTCATGTTTTTTGGTTGTTTGGTTTGTCTTGATTGTGTTTAGCTCTATTCTCTTCTACCCTGTTTGCTATCTTTCAAAATCCTTCCTCCACTCTACATAACTTGGGTACCCCATGCTGAGGTCATTAGAGAATTGTGGTCTAGTGATAACTGTGTCTGTATCCCTCCCCCAGTCTCCACTATGGAGCTGGGCATAGAGTGATGATTTATAAGACATCAATTTCTTCCTCTATTTATTTCTCCCTTATGTTTAATTTTCCTTAGATAACCGAAACGATCTTTGCTTTACTAAATTAGAGTCAAATTTCAGGGCATGGCTATTTTGGTGCAACAATTGGCTGAGGCTGGAGGCCCCCTTGAACTTAGACCTGGCTGAACAGTATAGAAACTTGGGACGTGATGGCTTAGGGGACTTGAGCTAGACTGTGGCTTACATTGAGTTTCCATGTAGAGTGTGGGCCAGGAGGGGTGTAGTAGATCATGTTAATGGTCTCAAATAGTCTTCATTCCTTCCTGAATTTGTGCCCTCTGCCATGTGATTTTGCACTTTTAGTCAAGAGGTGAACTCTATTCCCTTCCCCTTGAGTCTGGGCCGAACTTGTAACTTGCTTCGGTCAGTTGAACGCAGAGGAAGTCACAGAATGACAGTTCCAAGTCCAGGCCTCAGGGGCCCAGGCATGTTCCCCCTTGCTCTGCTCTTGCTCCTCTGCAGTGGCCATGAGAACACACCTGGGGGAGGCTGCTGGAAGCTGTGATGTAGGAACAGAGCCCCATCATCCCAGCCAAAGCCAAACTAAACCTAAAATCCCAAATGCATGTGCAAATCCAGCCAAAATCAGCTGAGGCCAGCCCATGTCGACCAAACCCTGCAAACATGTGGGCCCCCAAAATGTTTATTGTTACCTGTTGCTAGGATTTTGAGGTTGCATGTTCCACAGCTTTATTGTGGCAATAGATAGATAACGGATACAGGGGCAGCCACAGAAGTGGGACCAGTGCCCAGCTGCAGCTCTTGTCACCGCAGACACCCAGCCCTGGAGGAGCTGTTGGACTTTATATTCCTGACTTATTGGTCCTATCTGTTATTTGCAAGCAGAGCTGGCCTTTTTTAGACACAGTCAGAGAGGTTCTTCGGCAATTGGAGGGCAAAAAGTCCTCCAGGTGGAGATACTGGACTTCCTGCTAAAAAGGGAGGTTCTTTTGCAGGCTCATGTGAAATAAAAGAGGTATGATCATCTTTTGGAAGAAGGCCATGCCAGTCACACTATATTTTCAGGTAATACAGGAGAAATAAAACAAAAAGAAAACAACCAAACATCATACAATTCCTATCTGAGATATGGTCATATTTGGATCTATTAAAATGTCCAGACTAGGTAGACTAATTGATTTATTCATGCAACAAATATTTATTCAGCAAATTCCATATGCCAGACATGATTTTGGATATTGGAACTATACCAGTGAACAAATCATAAAAACTTCCTCTACTTGTGGAGTTTCTGCTTAGTGGAGGGAGAGAGAGAATAATCAATAAACGTAATAAGTAAATTATAAATATGCTGAAAGGTGAGACGCTATTGGAAAGAGAAAAAAAATAGAGTAAGGTAAGATACATTGGGAGTGCCACAGGGGAGGGTTGGGGACAGTTACAATTTATAGGTGACACTTAGGCAAAGACTTAGAGGGGAGGAAGGTGAGCTGTGTGGCGATCTGAGGAAGACTCCAGACAGAGGTAGCTGCTGGAGTAAAGACCCAGATGCAGGATCTGGACTCCTGGTTAAAGAAAAGCAAAGAAGCCAGTGTGGCTGACTAACAAGCTGAGGAGGGAGGAGTAGTAAGAGAGCTCAGAGAGGCAGCAGGAGGCAACATTGCTTAAAACCTCCAAGGCCATTAGGAGAACTTTACTTTGTTGTTGGAGAGTAAATGGGAGCCCGTGGAGGGTTTTAAGCAGGAAGGTGGTCATAGTCTGAATCAGCTGCCTGCTGGCTGAGGCTAACACCACCATGGGATATGGTAGAGACCAGTTCAGAGGCCACTGCAGAAATCCAGGTGACATGTGGTGGCTTGGCCCAGTGCTCACAGAGAATGTGGTGAGAAGGGGGTGGATTCTTGGTGTGTATTCAAGGTAGGGCAGAGAGGATTTGTTGATGGGTGGGATGAGAGATATGAGAGAAAGAGAGAAGTCAAGGATGCCTGCAAGGCTTTGAGAAACTAGAAGAATGGGGTGCCTTTCACTGAGATGGGAAGACGGTGGGAGGAACAGGGTTTAGAGGAAAGACTAGAAGTCCCGTTTTAGACATATTAACGATGAGGTATCTGCTAGACATTCAAAGAGATATATCCTATAGGAAGTAGAACTAGGATCTTGCTTTATGGATTCATTGAAAAAACTACATTTTCCTTTTACAAGCATACAAGCAAATCCAGAAAGCCATAAATTCCTGATCTTCTAGGAGGATGGTGATTATTAATATCTGTTTGCTTTAGTTTCCCTTTTAAATTACATCTCCATTGTATTGATCTAAACCTTTACACACTCAATTTAATTATTCCACATCAGGATAGACCCAGTTATGTTATTTCCAAATCATGAATTTTGTTTGGTGACGTAAATTACCAATCAGTATCACAAAATCTCTCAAAGCATCCCCTACATCATTTCCAGGACAAAGTAACAACAGAGCTGAGAAAACCAGCATACCACCAAATTGCACATTTAGTGTTTTAATTTTAGATATACATAAATTTATTTTATTCACACACAAAAATTTTATTAATACCAAAAGTCTGGCATTGTGCTAAATACCAGAGGGTGCACAGATTTTTTGATTACTTTTTTTTTTTTTTGTCATTTAGGAGACTGTATGAGGCAGAGGTACAGGTGATGGAGGTGATAAGGAGTCAATGAGTAGAATGAAATATTCATTATAATAGAACCAAGTGCTATAAAGAAAAGGTTTGAACAAATTGTTGTGGGTGCGCTAGAGGAAGACATTGTCTTTCCTTCATTCTACATGCAAATTCCATCCCCAGTATGGGGACAATTCCTTGACTTTTTAGATCTTAGTAAGCGGGGCTGGTTGAGTTCAGAAACAACAGGCAAAACTGAGTTAATTCCATCAAATATTCACAGAGTCTGGGTTACCTTCCCAGATAACAATGTTTAGTCCCTAAAAAGTGACCACTCGAGTTTGAATTCTGGAGATACTTTGTCATGTAGAAATAAGGAGGGTGTACCTACTGTGATCCTACACCAGTGGGGCTGCCTTCTCTGTTCCAGCCCAGGGGACACACTGCTTTCTTTCTTGGAAGCCTAGAGCTATTTCAAGTATTGTATATATTCAATAAAAAAAAAAAATGAAGTCACCTCCCCCCACACCCAACACCTTATTTTATAAAATGATGTCCATTCTTGATCTTTTGCACAAGATAAACTGAGGGAGTGAGCGATGTCTATTCAGTTAAGAACCTGGGTTCTGCATTCAAACCTCAGCGGTACAGCTTGGGACCAAGTGACTTGGGTGAGTCTCTTAAGTGTCCTATGCCTTGGTTTCTTGATCAGTATAATAGGGAGATATATACATCAGAGATGTATCAATTATATGAGATAATCCAGGCAAACCTTGGCACAAAGTAGATGCTCAATAAATGTTAGACATTTCTCATTTCTATCTTCTGGTGTTGATCCTTGATTTTACAAGAGTATGTTGATGATTCTAGAGCCTAGGACGATCATGTGAAATAGGAGTGCTGTATCAGTCGGTGTGGAAGTTCCCCCCAAGTCCTGGGTTTTATGATCCCAGGTATAAACACAGCATCAGGAAACTGGATGTCTAGACATTTTCTGAAATGTCCACTAGGTGGCAACATGTTGTCATATTTACTGTCCTCACTGTCTAAATTTGTAGCAAGAATCCTGAGAGACTACATTCCCCTTAATTGTTAATTAAGAATTTTGTTATCTCAAACAAAAATGCGCTGGCTACAGTCATCATTTGAAGGAAGAAAAAGCTCAAACTAGTGGCTTTTTGTTTAAAAAGTACCATTTTTTACTCACGTTTGAATTAGTTATCCTTGTATCATAAGAGCAATGCAATAACTATTACATTCTAGGATTTGTCTATTTCCTATTCTTGGGCTGTTCTTTCTTTGAATTTTGAATATTCTGTTTTAACTTATTGGTTTCCTAACAAAGGAGGAATAATTTAGGAGGTGTTCATCTCCATGAGTCAAAAAATTTCACTGCCTCTCCTCCTTTTCATTTGCCATGATATTAACAACTTAGTGAGACAAAGGATAAACAAGTTTTCTCTTCTCATGAATTTTATGTTCTTCGATCAAAGTATTGATGCAGGCTAAAAAAGTCAGGAACAGCACGTGGGATTGATTGTGTAATAAAACAAGGATGGCATTTTTTTCCCCACAAATATCAGAGTAATTGCTCCAAAGTGAACTTCTGTTTTACGGTCTTTGGCTGCTACCTTATAGTGTGTTTATTTGGAGAGGCATAGAAAAGGCACAAGGGAGGAGTTGACGAATCTGACATGAAGCTTTGGGAAGCAGCTATCAACGGGAGAGCAAGGAGTAAATAAAAATGTTTGTGGATGAGACAGGAAACATTCCTAGTGATTCCAATTGGCATTAAAGATTTACATCCTGAGGAAGGGCTTAGGTTTATAGGGAAAGCGTAACTATATAACAAAACCATTATAAGGAGATGAATTGAAAAATATTTGTATCGTGAAACTCTGTTACTTTACACAATATATATTTGAGTACATTATTGAGAGTGCTTTGAAAGTGCCCTGACACACTTGGTTGCTTACCTACATTTACTGTAAAGCATTAAATGGATGGGGAATAGTTGATATTAACAAATGAAATTCCGGAACAAGTGCTGTCTGTAGGCATTGCTTCTGTAATCCTACTGCCTAGAATAAAACAATAATATATTCTTTTTTAAAATTAATTAATTAATTAATTAATTGGCTGTGTTGGGTCTTCATTGTTGCACATGGGCTTCCTCTAGTTGTGGTGAGTGGGGGCAACTCTTCATTGTGGTGCCCGAGCTTCTCATTTTGGTAGCTTCTCTTGTTGCGGAGCACGGGCTCTAGGCATTTGGGCTCAGCAGTTGTGGCAGGTGGGCTCAGTAGTTGTGGCTCATAGGCTCTAGAGTGCGGGCTCAGTAGTTGTGGCACACAGGTTGCTCTGAGGCATGTGGGATCTTCTTGGACCAGGGATTGAGCCTGTGTCCCCTGCACTGGCAGGGGATTCTTAACCACTGTGCCACCAGGGAAGCCCCAACAATAATATATTTTCGATCAATACATATGCTGTCTTTACTTTTTAATTAAAAGATTCATTATCTAACTATTGCTTGAAAATGAACCTCTTGGCCTATTATAAAATTCTCATTCTCAAACTCAGATTTTTAAACAACATTTTAAAATTGCTTTTGCTTTTATTGGTGATAATTTTGGGACCCATTGTGGAAGAGGAGGCTTATCGATTACAGTATATATTAGTGAGCAAGGGTCACCCAGCATAAACTTTCAAGTATATTGAAAGTCACCCTGTGGTAATATGTAAGTAGTTGCAAATGTTGAATAGTAGGGTTTTATCTGTTTGTTTTGTAAAGAATACTCTGTCAGTACCTGAATGGTTTAGAATTATTGAAAGTTGTAGTAGCTGAGAGCTGAAAACTTAGCCTGAGCAAGAACAAAGTATATCATTGTTCACTAAACAAATATTTGTTGACTTTGTGATGTAGGCCTTTAGATGGTAATACATGAATATCAGCAAACGTTGTAGAGTGGGGTTTCATCTGTTTTGCAAAAAGCACATTGTCAGCACAGGAATGCTTTAGAGCTACTGAAAGTTGTAGTTGCTGAGTGCTGGTAACTTAGTCTTAGCAAGAACAAAGTATATCATTGTTCCTTAGACAAATATTTGCTGACTTCCTGATTTAGGCCTCAGGAATTTAGTGGTGATCCAAATAGACATAGTCTCTGCCCTCACAATTACTCACAGATTTTAATAGGAAAACAGACCATAAGTAAACATTTGTAATACATGTAGTGATGATGGGAAAGCAGGCTAGTGGAAATTTGAAATGAAAGAAGAAAGTTTGCCCAGAGTACATATTGGAATTTAAGTCTACTAAATCAACGATTTGTACATGGAAAACAAACAACCCCCTGGCAAAACCCCACGTTGTTTAATGTAACTAATTAATGATCTTTCAAATAATCAGTAGACATATTATACTACCACTGTGCTGGCACCCTGTGATCCTTCAAGCTAACATAAAATCTACAAGAGAAACTCTCCTTGATCCCCACCTCGCTGACTCACTAGATTGAACTTCCAGTGTCCATTCCATTGTCAAATCGGTGAGTAACACTCGCTGCCCCTGGATACTGGCAGCTGGTAAGGTATCTCTCTAGAACCCCCAGACACTTCTGCTCACACCAGTGAATTGTATGCTTATTAAGTATCAATTACACTTTTCCCCAAACCTCTTTATGCCATATCTCCTCTACATTTTGGTTTTTAAATTTATTTAAATATCGTGTCAACAGAGAAAATAGTGTGAAAAAAGAGTAGTTGTTTTTATGAAAACATGGTGAATGCTTTGAAGGCTCAAAGGCAGATTGTTAAAAAGTCTTTTGCTCTTAAAATAGGTATAGGTAAGAAAATTAATGGATTGGGAGAAACACTAAAAACCTAGACGGATCCTACCCCTAGAGTGCTTCATAAGTATGTTAAAGTCTCTGCTTTTTTAAAGGAACTGAATTTGGACATTGTAGGACGTGACCTTTTAGGGTGTGTGTATTTAGAATCCACATGCCTGAAGAGGATTCAACAGAAGTCAGCCACTTACTCAAAGACTTGGGCCCTGCCTCAAAATACTGATAAAGGGATACTTATGCTTTAAGCTAAAGTAAAATGTTTAAAGTATTTACATACCTTTCTTTTTTTTTTTTTAATGATTCTACCACTTTAACCAGCTATTTGGATCTCACTGCAATTTTTTTTTTAACCAAAAAATTCTTTAAAGGTAGTCAAACTTTCCCTTCTCCTCACCCCCCCGCCCCTTTTTTTCCCCCTGTCTCCACTTTTTAACCCTTCTTCCTCCTTAAACCCTGAATCAAGACATCAGGGATCTCAAATGATTCTCCTGACAGCCCAACACCAGAGCCAGGGGGCTGTGTCTTTCATTTCCTTTTTGTTCTTGCTCCATTCCCTGTTCATTCCAAGTTCAGACGTTCAAATTTGGTAGAAGACTCCCAGCTAGCCCGCTGCCTCCAGCCTGTCCTGTGTGTGGATGCCAGATTAATCTTCCTAAAATACAGCTCTGTTCAGGTTGCCCAAGTCCTCCTTCAAAGGTCTGGGGGCTTGGCAGGAGTAGGTTTGATAAAGGGGGGTGGGCATGGGAGAGTGGGAAGGGGATGGGGATGCATTCAGGGGTTCCAGAGGCAAGTTGAATGAACCACGTAGACCATATCAGCAGAGTTCACAGGAAAAAAATCCAGACTGTGGTGGAGGGAGAGCCAGGAAAACTGTGCCAAATGTGAGGGCTGAAGGATTACACTGAGGCGAAAAACCATACAGGGAAATAGGATTGGGGAACTGGAATGGGGAATACATAGAGAATGTGGTCTCAGTAACAAGAAGCCTTGTAGTAAGGAGTGTGGGGTTGGCTTTCTCTGGGTTACTCAGTATTTGAGCTGCCGAGCAACCCTGGGATTGGGGTTGAATTTAAGGGCTGTGATGCCTTTTTAGTTACATTATCTATCTTTAGAATTCCTTGGCAAACTCTCTCTCTCTACTGCATGCATTCTTTTGGGATTGTTGCCAAGATTCTCTTCCTAACTTTGGCCAAATAATGAGCAATGACCCATATAGACCAATAAAATTCTCTGTGTTGGAAATCTGAATCTCAGGTGGAGAGAATTTTGGGTGTTGACTCACTCTAACAAAAGTGTTTTGGAAGGACTTCCTATGGGGTCCTGCTCCTGAACCCTGGTCTAGTAGAGCTATCTGGGTTTCTCTTTCTCCCGAGACTTGGTTGTTAAGCTTTCCCCTTGATTCTGTGACCTTCTTCCAATCAAATAATTTAATGAATTCTGTGTGGGGTGCAATTTCTGCTGCAGGCTGCCTGAGAGCAGTGATTCTCAGGCTGCCTGAGACCATGCTCCTGGTCTCTGCCTAGGGGGCTTTTCTGTCCAAACATTCACTGGCTCCCTGTGACTGGGCACACTGTGTACATTCCTTACCATGAAGTTTCAAGCCTCCCAAAATATAATGATGGTCTGCTTCTCAAGTTTCACTCATGCTATGTTTCTTATTTACATTCTGCTCTCTAGTTAATAAATTACCTGACATTAGCCATCTGGGATAAACTGTTATGATAAAGATTGACAGTGAATCACACTTCTGAGTATCCGTGTCTTTGCAGAGTCCCTCCAGCACTGATGCCGGGCTTGGTCACGTGACTTGCTTTGGCCAATGGGACATTAGTAAATGCACAGAAGCAGAGGCTTATAAATAAAGCCCTTCCGCACTGGGGTTTGTCCTCTTAGAACATTGCTGCCACCAGGTGCTGAAATCTGGTGTAGCCTTTTTGAGGGAGACGGAACATGCAGTTCCAGCCCCCAGCAATCCTCCTGCTGAAACCTCATGGGTGAAAACCCCACAGAATCCAATTGTGAGACTTGATAAATGGTGATTATTTTAAGCTACTAGATGTTAGGATAGTTTGTTACATAGCAATAGATAACTGAGACAAAAATGATTCCCATCTCCTTAATCAGAGCCATGAATTCATTAGATACTTTTTAAATTTTCTAAGTATTACTCTTTTATTTTCCATAACAATCCCCTTACGCTCTTCCAGCCTCTGCCGGCTGTCTGGTCACTGTCTGGTCGCAAAGTCAAGGCCACATGTTTCTATTTATTTTAATGGCAGCATCTGCATGACCAGTTTCTATCCTTTGCAAAATATTGCAGTCATGTTTTTTAACGTATTACAACATTTTAAAAATGCCATTTCTTCCATGAAGGCTTTCCTCCTGTACCAGATGTGGTTTCTCCCGTGTTGAAACTCTCATGATACTAAAGATTTGTATCATACTCTTTCCTGCCTTGTGGTTTTCTTCCAGGTGGCCTCCTGTGTGGCGTTTACCAGATGTTAGAGCACTCGTCTCCGCACTCCCTCTGCTCTGCTCCTTGAAATGTGGTCCCCAGACCGGGCAACGACCTCACTTGGGAGTTTGTCAGAAATTCCAAATCTCAGGGCCCACTCTAGAAACACTGTATCGGAATCTGTGTTTTACCAAGAACTCTAGATGACTTGAATGCATATTAAAGTTTGAAAAGCATTGCTTTAATGCAGGTGTATGCAGCTGTGCGTTAGAATAACTTGGGGATTAAAAAAAAAAATCTATCCCAATGCCTGGGAATCATGCCGGATGAATTGAGTTAACTTACAGTCTGGGTTGATACCCACCATTTTAAAGTAGAATTGCCAGATTTGGCAAATGAAAATATAGAAACACCTAGTTACGTTTGAATTTTAAAACAAGAGTAAAGATTTTTTTAGTATAAGCCTATCTCAAATATTGCATGGGACATACTTACACTAAAAAATTCCTTTTTGTTGATCTGAAATTCAAATTTAATGGAGCACTCTAAGTTTTATCTGGCAGCCCTACTCTAATGTTTATTCCAGAGCAGCAAGTGATTTTCAAATATTTGAGTGCAACGGAACCACTCAGAGAGATTTATCCACAGAGTCCTAGGCGCCAGTCCCCAGAGTTTCTAATTCAGTGGGTTTGGGATGAGGAAGAAGAATTTGTATATCTAACAAGTTTCCTGAGGGGAACTGTTGATCTGGGAGCCACATTTAAGAACCATTGTTCTAGCATAAAATTTGTCTGAATGGATGCGTTACATGTATATAAATCGGTGTTTGGAAGAAAACCTCTGGATAGATACCGTGGTTATTTTCATCAGCCATGCTGAACATGAAAATATCTTATAATGGTGATAAGAGGTATGTGGGTTAGAAAATCAGTTCCCAAGTGGACACAATGAGCTCCAAGTGCTGACAGGTTCCTGTGTGTGCCACTCCTTCCAGGCAGTCAAAAGCTTGGCTGATATCTAAAAAGGTGACTCTAAACCAGAGCTGTCCCATAGAAACACAATGTAAGCCATAGATATAATTTTAAAATTTTAGTAGTTACATGAAAATAATTAAAGGAACAGATGAAATTACTTTTAATAATAGATGTTATTTAACCCAGTATATCCATCATCTTAATCTGTAATGATTATCAACAATTAATGAGATCATTGACATTCTTTTTCTTTCATAGTAAGTCTTTTAAATCGCATCTTGGTTAAGACCAGTCACATCCCAAATGCTCAATGGCCACATGTGGCTTGTGGGTACCATATTGAACAGTGCTGCTTGAAGCTACTGCCTGACTCCAAACTTGAGGACATGGCCTGACCTTGGACTGATCACCTGGTCCAACCACCACATTCTTCTCCAACCACAGACTTGGACTGGTTCCCAGGCCAGTTGTATTCTGTCATTTTTCCTTTTTCCAAAATCCTACCCTTGCCCTTCCCCTGCTCACTCCTGATCCTTTGCTCGAGGGGAAACCACATGAGTGAAAATTCCAATGTCAGAAATAACTAATGGGGCTTAAAAGGACCTTGTTGCCCATCCAGTGTCATGAAACGTTGCATAAGTCCATTGCTTTTTTTCTTTAGATAAGTTTTCCCATCACCCGGGAGGCTTAACCAAAGTCTCAGTCCAAGAAGCCCTTGTTTAATCTGGTTTTAAAATCATAAGTGCCAGAGAGACTAACATTTCCTTGGGATAGCTTGACTCCTATAGCTTTCCTTTTCAAGGAAATAACACAAGTGAAAGAGAAGAAAAATCACCAAAAGGTGATAGGCCAAAAGTCTTCAGTTCCTGAATAAAACATAAACAGGGTGTTATAATTGAGACTATCATTTATATTTTTTCCATAGATGGGTGGCATAGTGATCTCATATTTGAAACTTTAAGTTGCAAAGTTGTCAAAGAGTTTAGTCATTTTATAGTTAAAAGTTGAAAAGATATTATTTATGGAACTATTGCTCTATGAGACAGAAAAGACAGACGCACACATTTTCTGTATATTAGTTCTACTTTCATAGCCTTGGGAGGTTCAGATAAGTTTCCGCCTGAGGTTCCATGAGATTTGGAACTTGGCTACTTTCATGGAGAAGCAAAGAGGCACAGGGGATTCAGAAGCTAGGATCACTGCTGTGATCTAGAATTATGTGTGAGGTCCTGAGACATAGGTTAAATTTAACTTAGATGATTAACTAGATGAATTTTCGGCTGGATTTCAGCTGTAAACAATCTGACAGGATGATTGGCAGCCTCTCATTATAGAGGCATAGTGATTAATTAACACAGAGCTTAATTAATTTTGTAAGGCAAGGAACAGTATTTCCTCGCAGTAAAAATCAATATTTGAATACTTGGAGCCCTTTCTCTGAGTTAATTTCACTCAGATATTTAGCTCACTTTAAATTCCCAGTTCTTGGTAAATGTTATGTGCTTCCAACTCTTAAGGTAATTGGGAATATTTATGATATTCTATCTCAAGCTATTTTGGGAAAGATGTGAAGTGTAAATAAATATATTTTAAAATTCTAGTTTCAATTTCAAAAGTGTATTTCTATTATTATACTTGTCAGGATGTTAAACTACATTGTTAAAAGCAAAGAGGTATATAGAAATTGTGGAAAAATATCTCCCCCACCCCAGCCCTGCCTTTGGTAGGAATTATCTCAATGTTGTACTACTCAGTGCACATTTAAATCATTTTGCTATTGTCAAAGTGTAGAGAATGATTTCCTTAAACATTGGAGCGATTCTCAGGGACTACACGGAAAGGAGATCATTCCCTTGGCATATGACTTAACAGTAATCTTCATTCTGCAAATAAACCAAGAATAGGAGATATTCTTCAGCTTGGAAAAGTAGTGTGCTGGGAGAGACCAAGATTGCTCAGAGGTTGGAAACTGGAAGGGCTGGGATTCTCCCTCTGGCTGGGAAAGAGGGACGATGCTTGCTCAAGTAGCTCAAGACGAGGACTAAGCTACAAGGTGGTCACTTGGACCATCTGAAGTCAAGCTCAGAACAAATAAAGATGCTTGCTTCCCTGAGGAAGACAACAGTGAATGCAGCATTGACCGACTATGCAGGGCAGAGAGGTGCAGGGAGATGGGCCAAGGAGGGGAGTGCGGGGGTGGGGGTGGGGAGGTAAGGGTGGCCCTTCGGAGAAAAGATGCTCCAGAACATTCCTTTAGAGGGAATGTGAAACCTACTAGAAGCCCAGAAGCCCAGGCAAGACTCAGAGGTAAGGGCGTGGGGATCTTCTTTTTATTTATTTATTTTTTAACTTTTTTTTTCTTGTTAAAGTCTTTATTGAATTTGTTACAATATTGCTTCTGTTTTATGTTTTGTTTTAGCGGTAAGGCATGTGGGATCTTAGCTCCCTGACCAGGGATCGAACCCTCACCCACTGCGTTGGAAGGGGAAGCCTTAACCACTGGACTGCCAGGGAAGTCCCTTCGTCCTCCTTACTCTAGTTCCAAGAGCTAGAGTAAAGCATGAGGGGCTCTGGAAGGGCAGATTGAAGAAAGCAGACAGGAAATGTCTCTGCTCTTGTGGGAATCGATGATCAGGAAACAGGTTCCAGCCTATACACTGTTGGTGGGAATGTAAAATGATACGTCTGCTATGGAAAACAGTATGGTGGTTCCTCAAAAAATTAAGAATAAAATTGCCATATGAATCAGAAATTCCACATCTGGGCATGGACTCAAAGGAATTGAAAGCAGGGTCTCAAAGAGGTATTTGTTTTTTTTTTTTTTTTTTTTTTTTAATTTTTTTAGGGGTACACCAAGTTCAATCATCTGTTTTTATACACTCAAAGAGGTATTTGTACATCAATGTTTTGTAGCAACATTAGTCACAGTATTTAAAACATAGAAAGTAACCCAAATGTCCATCAGCAGATGAATGGATAAGCAAAATGTGGTATCTCTATTGCAATGGAATATTATTCGGCCTTAAAAAAGAAAAATTCTGACATCTGCTACAATATGGATGACCCTTGAGGACATGAAGCTCAGTGAAATAAGCCAGGCACAAAAAGCCAGATACTGTACGATTCCATTTATATGAGGTTCTTAGGACAATCACAATCATAGAGACTGGAATGAGAATGATCGTTTTCAGGGGCTGGGGGAGGGGAGAGAATGGGGAGCTGCTGTTTAATGGGTGCAGAGTTTCAGTTGCGCAAGTCAGAAAGAGTTTCTGGAGATGGATGGTGGTGATGGTCGTACCACAGTGTGGACGTCCTCAATGCCACTGAACTGTACCCTTAAGAGTGGTTAAGATACACCAATTTTCTGTATATTTTATCACAAGAAAAAAAAGCTGGACAGATAAACAAACAAAAAGAAACAGTTTCCAGGACTAACAGAACCTCCTGAAACACCTAAAACCCATGATGCTGACTCTTCACATCTGTGGGAACCATATTTTACTTTAGTTTGTGGCATAGTTCTCTCCAAGCAATATGGTAGTTATTTGGTTAAGCTAAGTTTTTAAGCAAATATCACTCCTTTAGGGTCTCTTTGAGGTCACAGAGAGGGGAGTAGTGTCTCCTTAGGACTGAAGTGTGGGGTTGTCTGAGACTAAAAGCCCAGAGAGAATCAGTGATGTGGGCAGGGCGAGATGAGGTACCGGAGGGAGAATTTCAGGGTCAGCTGTGGACACCTGGGGCCCGAATCCCTGGCCGTTGCTAAAGCCCTGCTCCTCCCCAGGATCTGTCACTACTTCACATCATGTGTACAAATCATGTGCACACAGAGGGGACATTTATTTCCTAGTAAAGATAAGCTGTGACCTTTGGCCATTCTCTGTTTTTAGGAATAAGACGCAAATTACACTTCTTCCCAGATTTTAAACTGATTCACCTGTTGGAGCAGTCCTAAATAGCTTCCTTTTTGATTTTTAATAACATTTTAATTTCCCAGTTCATCATCATGAAAACATACAGATATAAGCTCTGAATGGTTACACACCAATCATATTCATTCATTCATTGATCTTGTGATTGAATCCTCCTATTTTTATGACACCATGAAATTTACAAAGAAATCTGAGATTTCAAAACTTACATAAATCCAGTTCTTTCATTGGCTGTTTTTTGTTGTTGTTGTTTTGTTTGTTTGTTTTTGCTACATCCTCCTCCTATTTCTGTCATCTCAATATTCCTTCTCTGTACTCATTCCCTCAATTTCTTCATCCAGGCCTATATTTTCCCCATGACTTTTTTTTTTTTTTTTTTTTGGCTGTGCACGGGCTTTTCTTTTTTTTTTTTTTAGTTGCAGTGAGTGGGGGCTACTCTTCATTGTGGTGCGTGGACTCCTCATTGCCATGGCTTCTCTTGTTGGGGAGCATGGGCTCTAGGCGCGTGGGCTTCAGTAGTTGCAGCACATGGGCTCAATAGTTGTGGCTCACGGGCTCTAAAGCACAGCATCAATAGTTGTGGCGTACAGGCTTAGTTGCTCTGCGGCATGTGGGATCTTCCTGGAGCAGGGATCGAACCCGTGTCCCCTGCATTGGCAGGTGGATTCTTAACCACTGCGCCACCTAGGAAGCCCTCCCCATGATTTTGATAATTCACATATATTTATATCCAGTTTTGAATTCCAAACTCATATATTCAGCTTCCTCAGCATTATCTGTCCTCACTGGGTATCTAGTAGGCATTTCAGTCATAAAAGTTTGAAAACAAAACACTCCATTTTCTCTGACTTCTTCTTTCTTCTATTACTCCAATGTCACAAATTAGTTTATTCAATGAATATTATTGAGTTCATCTTATATGCCAGATAATGCTCAAGATTCATCAGGGAACAAAAAAGGGAGGAGGCAGAAAACAAGCAGCAAATAAAACACCTTAATAAATTACCTAGTGTGTCAGAGCATAATAAATGCTTTGTAAAAAAATAAGAACGAAAACTAGATCAGGGTGCAGTGGAAAGAGGCCAGCTTCATTAAATGAGGTGGTGAAGGAGACGTCACCGAGAAGGTGGCATTTGAGCAAAGACTTGAAACTGGTGAGGGAGTTCAGCACTGGGAACTGGTTTAAGAGAGATTAGAAAAGAGACATTGGAGAGAATAAGTCTTTTTAAGAGTTTTTCTATATGTTGGTCCAAAGACATGGAGATCTAACTGGCAGAGGAAATGGAATCAAGAGAACATTTTTCTTTGTTTTTATTAAATATTTCAATCGAAGTACAAAAACACATAGAATGTGCAAAAATTCTAAGTGTAGATTGCGAATTATTTTCATAAGGTGAACACTACCTAAATCAGAAACAAGAATAGTGCCAGCACCCCAGAAGATGTCCTTGTATCCCAACCCAGGCACTAGGCACCCAAAGGTAACCATTGTATTGACTTCTGATTCCACAAGTGTGTTTTTCCAGTTTTTGGACTTTATATCAGTGGAATCATTTAGTTTGAACACTTTTGCAATGGGCTTCTTTCTTTAAATTATATTTGTGAGATTTAGCCATGCTGTTGCATGCAGGAGGAGGGCATTTATTCTTATTTCTGTACAGGATTTAGTTGTATATCATATCACTCTGTGGCTTGATTTTCACTCTCTTAATGATGTACCTTGATGAAAATAATTTATTAATTTTAATGTAGTGACATTTGTTAATCTTATTCTTTAGGGTGTGTGATTTCTTGCGCTGTGTAAGAAGGTTTGCCAATGCCAAATTTACGAAGATATTTTCCTGTGTTACAGTCTAGAGCTTTATTACTTTGTCTTTTAAATTTAGATCTAAAATCCACCTGGGGTTAATTTTATGTGAGGTGTGATGTAGAGTACAAGATTCACTACTGATTATTGTTATTAAAAAATCTTTTCCAATTTTTTCATGTCATAAATTATGTGACTGGATGTATGTGATGTGTCTCTGGACTTTCTACTCTATTCAGTTTGTGTTACTCTCTATCTTTGGGCTACTTGCAAAGCTAGTTACTATAGCTTTTTACCCAATCTTGATAGCTTGACTGTGTAAGTTCTCTAACTCGGTTCATTTTTGTTCAAGTTTGTCTTGACTATTTTTGGACCTTAACATTTCTGTACACTTTTTATAAATAATTTGCCAACTTAAATTTAAAAATATCATTTTGATTGTGATTTCATTAAAACTAGAGAGATCAATGTGAGGACAGCTAACATCTTTCTAGTATATCTTCTACTTTACTATTTAGGCTCCTAAACTATGAACATATTACATCTCTCCTTTTCCTACAAACCTTCTTCAGTTTGGCTCAGTTTTGTACTTTTTCTGTGTAGAGGTCTTGCATTTTTGTTTTACTTATTTTATGTTCACTGGTGCTGTTGTGAATGGTATCTTTCCAAAAATCACCATTTTCTGTGATGATTGTTGCTTTTATGTAGAAATAGGATTGGTTTTCTTCATGTATTAACCATGTGTCTAGTAACACTGATGAATTCACTCCTTAGTTCTAATAGTTAATCTGTAGACTTTTGTGTACATTCTACATATACAATCACGTTACCTGCAACTAAGGACATAATTTTTTCTTTTCAAACTTCACATAACTTATTTCCTCTTTTTTGCCTTATATCACTGGCTAGTATCTCCAATATGATTTTGCAGATGTGATGAAAGCATCCTTACTTCATTTCTAATCTCAGATCAGATTCTTTCAATTTCTCACCATTAAGTATGACATTTTCTATAAGTTTTGTGGATATTCTTTGATCAAATTCAGGAAGTTTCCTTCTCAGTTTTCTAAGAGTTTTGTTTATTTTTAAATCATGAACAGGTGTTGAACTTTAACCAATTATTTTTCTCCATTTTTTAAAATTATCAGTTTTTTTTCTTTCTTAATGGGGGGAATTATGTTGATTCATTTTAATAGTTAAGCCAATCTTGGGACTTCCCTGGTGGCACAGTGGTTAAGAATCTGCCTGCCAATGCAAGGCACATGGGTTCAAGCCCTGGTCCGGGAAGATCCCACATGCTGTGAAGCAACTAAGCCCGTGCGCCACAACTACTGAGACTGCGCTCTAGAGCCCGTGAACCACAACTACTGAAGTCCAGATGCCTAGAGCCCGTCCTCTGCAACAAAGAGAAGCCACTGCAATGAGAAGCCTAAGCACTGCAATGAAGAGTAGCCCCTGCTCACCACAGCTGGAGAAAGCCCGCATGCAGCAATGAAGACTCAATGCAGCCAATAAAAAAAAAAAAAAAAAAGTTAAGCCAATCTTGCAACTCTGGAATAAGCCCAACTTGGTTAGGATATATTACACTTTTTGTACCTTGCTGGATTCAATTTGATAATATTTGAAAGCTTTACATATGTGATGATAAAAGACATTGGCTTTCATTTTCCCTTGCTGTAGTGGTCTTGATACACTGTCCGGTGGTCTAGTTGGGAGTGCCAGGTCATTGTCTAGCAATACCAAGGCCATTTGTTAGCACCATGCTATCTCTTGGCTGACAGGGCCTGAATTTCTTTCTCAGTCTCTCCTTTTAGCAAAAGGTAAATAATGTTAGGCCACAGGGCCCTGATCTAGGATATGCAGCTCTTTACCACTGCCATGGTTTTACTGATGAGGCGCTTGTCCAGAGAACATTGCCTGTCCTTGAGGGAGGGTTAGTGTTTCCTCCTCCTTTTGTTGCAGGATGAGTTATTCAAACCTCTGATATCATAATGGCAGTAGCATTTAAAAATCTGGAAAGATACATCAGCCAACTGCAGCCTCACTGATTACCAAAAACAAACTGGCCATCTGTTCTTGTATTAGACTCTGAAGCAGGGGCCTAGTCTATCATCCTAGCATAGCAAAACATGTCCTGAAGTTCAACTGGTCTTTTCTAGAGACCTGGGTGGTTTTCTTGTCCTTAAGATACAGAGGGAAGTGATATTGATTATTCTAGCTACTGCTAAGGCAGAATGAACCATGCTCATTATGGAAAGAAAGGTTATAAAGGTCACAAATTGTTAAGTCCAAAAGAATTTACCCAACTGTGTACTTTGAAATGGTATTTTTGAAAGAAAATGAGAGAGCATCTAGTTTTGCTAAGTGGGCAGCAGTAATTTTAAATAGTGATGTCTGGGGCTGACCTCCAGCTGGTCGACATTGGTTCACCCTTACCAGTGCATCATGGCCAGCGGCTTTTCTGATTGGTTGGCGCCATTGCTCAACCAGTAGGCACATATTTGGAATATCAAGCTTGGTTATGTCATGGTTTCTGTATCCTTTATATGAAAGGAGTCTTAGAAAAAGATCTACCTGTTTAGACAGACATGTATATACAAGCAGTCACTCATATATTGTTTATAAATATTTGCTAAGTGTTTTACTAATGAACTCAAAACAATCAGAGTTTCATTTCCTACAGTGACTTTTTCTTTCCTCTCCTAGCAGAGATGAACAAGAAGAATATATTACCTGGACCTTTTGTTTGTTACACACCATCTGTTTCCACCTCTCTGCTTTATCTCCTAATAGTCTCCCATGGTCCAGATGGACTGCTTTACTGGGTAGCTCCCAGATCTGCCCGAACATTTACTTGCTTTTGTGTGCCTGCCTTTGATCTCAAAAGACTCCTCTGCTCTCCCAGTATAACATGGCACTTATACTCAAGACCCATTTCCAGGGATTTCCCTGTTGGTGCAGTGGTTGAGAATCTGCCTGCCAGTGCAGGGGACGTGGGTTCGATCCCTGATCTGGGAAGATCCCACATGCCGTGGAGCAACTAAGCCCGTGTGCCACAATTACTGAGCCCACATGCTGCAACAGCTGAAGTGTGTGTTCCTAGAGCCTGTGCTCCGCAACAAGAGAAGCCACTGCGATAAGAAGCCTGTGCACTGCAAGGAAGAGTAGCCCCCACTCGCCGCAAGCAGAGAAAGCCCACGCACAGCAACAAAGACCTAAAGCAACCAAAATTAATTAATTAATTAATTTAAAAAAAAACAAAACCCAGTTCCAATCCCGCCTGCTCTTGAGGGTTTCCCTTCATCCCTAACTAAAATCAATTTTCTCTCTTAGTCTTCTAGTACTTACTAGCGCTCTTACTACTCAGTGATGATTTGTTTGGGACAATTTTAATTTATATGTAATTGTACTTATAGTTATTTTCCATGTGCATGTGTGACATCCATGTAAAGTACAAACCCACTGAAATTTAAAATTACCAAAATTGCGAGAAGTGGGTGGATTGTTGTCCCAGGCTGGTGAGAGACATTTAAATACTCAGTTTCCCTAGTTCAGAGTTCAATCTGCAAGACCCAGGGGGCCCATAGAGTTCAATTTTGTCAAGATCAAATGCCTTCATTTCCACATTTGCTTTCCCTTCTCCATCCCAGAAAGCCCAGGAAGAATGTAAGTATGGGGGTAGGAGGAAGAGCTTAGAAAATCTGCCAACATCAGGCCCTCCTTAGGGCGGCACGTGTGTGGGGGGCCATGGGAAAGGGAGTGGAAAGAAGAGAAAGGCAGGCAGAGGCATCACTGAAAAGATGGGCGCATGCCTCCTTCATAATCTTGCCAAGCCTTCTTGATTTTATGCCTTTAAAAAATGAAATATTTAATAAAATCTAATTAATATTTGAATCATAAAGTGATTTAGGAGCACAGCTGTGACTAGTAGAATCATGACCTCAAAGCATGTCCATGTCCCAATTTCTGGGACTCGTAAATATGTTATTTTACTTTGCAGGTGTGATTAAGTTAAGGATCTTAAAATGGGGAGATTATCCTAAACTATCTGGTTGGGCTGAATGTAATCACAAGGGCCTTGATAAGTGAAAGAGGGAGATTCACACTGTGAGAAAGAGATGGGGCTGGTCTTAAAGATGGAGAAATGGACCACGAGCCAAGACATGCAGGCAGCCTTTAGAAAAGGATGGAAAAGGCAAAGGAACAGATCGTCCCCAAGAACTTCCGGAAAGGAACACAGCCCTGCTGATACACTGATTTTAGCCCAGTGAGGACCATGTCAGACTTCTAATTTACAGAACTGTAAGACAATAAAGATGTATTTTTTTAAGCAATCAAGTCTGTGGTAATTTGTTACAGCAGCCAAGGAAAGTGATACAATAACAAATGCAATATATCAAGCATTTTATGGGAAGACCTAAGTGGGATGCCCCACATAAGCTGGAAAGTTCAGGGAAGGTTTCCCTATATGCAGCAAATAAAGGCAGAATGAATTTTCAGGACAAAGAGGAGGGGAAAGGGCATTGTAGTCTGTGGGGTCAGGATGTGTGTGGAGGAAACAAGACCAAAAAGGAACCAGGTGAGAAAGGAGAGTGAATTTAGAGCACTACAAGCCATCCCACCTTGCTAGCAAGCAACACGGCAGGAGATGAAGCAGGAGGGATGGGGCAGGGTGTGGAGGGCACTTCTCTGCCCTGGGGAGGGGCTGACACTTTAAACAGGAGGGCGAGAGGAGGCAGTGAAGTCTTTTAATGAACAGTGGTGTGTAAGTGTATATATTGGGGTGTTGGAATGACATGGCAAAGATTTGCATTGAAAAATTTATCTTACATATGATATATAATATAATATATACATATATATGTACATATATGCATAGATACATACATACCTCTATACATATATACACATATATACATATACATGCATTCATATATATGCACATATGTATATATAATATATAGTATATACATATATATAATATATATGTATATATATAATTATTTCTTTTAGCAAATAACTTCCAAACAGAAATAAACAACAGTGATTTCAAATATAAAGCCCAGTGGCTGTGTCACAACTCACAGGCTCTGAATGCGGGCGCTTGATTTACAATCAGACCCTCTTCCCACCTGGGTGACAATGTGCACTGTGCTCCTGGAGGGGAGACTGCACCAGGCACTTTCTTCTGCCCCTAAATCCCTCCTCTTTAGCGGTCCTCCTCCACAGTGGCTTGGTAAGAGGATTTATTCAGTGAGGGCCCTCACCGTGAGTTGGGGATGCTTTGGTCTCTACACAATCTCCATCAGACCAATCCAAGCCACTCTAGAAAAAAATACATAATACTAACACTTTAATAAAAATTTGGATAACCTTATAAAACAGATAGGTTTGGAGCTGCTCTGCTTGGAGGGGGTGTGGAGGCCAGATTATCTTCTGCTCAGCTTTCTCCCTTGGTCCATGGCAGCCTCATCAAGGCTCTAAGGATTCTTCGACCATAGTAAAGTACCACCCATTGCCCTCATTCATTCCACAGTTATCGTGCTGCTACTACCTTGTGTCTGGAACTGCTTTAGGCAATGAAGGGAGAAAAAAAAATTCTCTCTCTCTCTCTGTCTTTTTAACTAATGTGCAGAAGGTAATTAGTGCAATGGAGAAAAACAAATCTGGAAAGAAATTTAGAATTCTGGAGCTGGAGGAAAGCACTCCAAATAGGTTAGAGCAGATAAAGTTTATCTTCAGATGCATTGATCTTATCAGTTAAGCAGGGGAAAAGGTCATCAGCTGAGCATACTAGAGAGGAGTTGTTGCTGGAAATCTGGGAAGAGAGGAGGAAACTTGAAACAGTCACGTAGGGGAATAGGAGAGAAACAGGTATGGGGCCATATCATGTTATCACTGGGCATCAAGGCCCACTTGAAGTTAATGATAATAAATTTAAAGTGAAGCCAGTTGATACCTCTCCCCCACTCCCCAAAAAAGAAAAATAGATAACCTTAGGTAAAGTGTGAACAAAAGCAGCTTTAGAATATTTGACTATTTTAAATGATTTGTACATATTCTGTCGTAAAAATAGTAACCAAATGCTATAGCTATAAAAGAAATCCATAAATATTGATCCCTCCTTCCCCAATTTCCAATCTCTAAGACACACCACGGGCATTTTGTATTTAGGGGGGATTTATAGATTCTCCTGAGCTGAATTATGTAGGTTGCCCATGTTTTCTAATTCCACATTCTTGTTGATGAGTGGTTCCCGTTCCCCTGTACACAAGATTTATTAAAATTACCTGGGGAATAGTACATTTGCAAAACTATGAAATACAGTCAGTTTCATGCTGATTAGAATTGTTACTTTCAGTTAAAGCCTCCTCCCAGAAAAGTGCAGAAAAATCTCACTTTCTCCTCCGATCTTGTCAGTTTCTTCTGGGATATAGCGGGCCTTAAATACAAAAGATTTTCCCTTAACTATTATTATTTTTAGTAACTTTGTCAAAAATACATGAAAGACAGAAAATCACTTAGCTCTGTGATGCTGGATACTGGGCTGTCCGTCTTGTGTTTACCAGGCAAAACTTGGACTAATGCAGTAGATTTCATTCTCCAAGGAGAGTTAAGGACAGGAAGACAGGTGAGAGGGTCTAGGAAATCAGGGCAGGACCCAGTGCTGAGCCAGAGGCACACTCAGAAGGAGGAAACGTGGGGTTTATGGGACCAACTTGCAAATGCAAACATGAGTCAGCCAGAGCAATACAACAAAGGCTCCTCTGCAGCTGGATTTCTTTGCTGTTTAAAGTAGTAATAAACTTCCATGGCTATCTTTGGAACTTGATTTATCTCTACATATACATATATCTATTTACTAGAACCACAAGGATTAGTTAACCAAAACTTACCTAAGAACTATCAACTTTCACTTCTCTAATTGGTCCCAACCCAAGAACTTATCTGTTGGGGAAAAAAAAATCTTTTTACTTCCCATTCCTGGTGTGGGAATCAGTAATTGTAGGGTTCCCAGGAAGGCTCTGAAAAGCCCTCGGATTTGGGTGGATTTGGGCTGCAGTTTTCCAAGTCTGTTAGGTGGGAGGGGATAGAGCAAATAATTAATAAGTTTCTGTCTCCCCCTTTCTAAAAGCTTAAGAACTTTCCAGGCGATACAGGAGCCAATCTGAAAGAGTTGCAGCCAAAGCTGTAACAATTTGAGCAACAAAATAAATAACATTGTATTGAATTATAGCTCAAATTATAAAATAAATACATATGAGTCCATATGGATATCAATACATGGTTGAATAAATAAATATTTGAGAAAGAGCATTTCTTTCTTACAGAATTATTCCAAATAATAAAGTAAATACTCCCCCGCTCCAGGAGGTGGAGTTTTACTCCCCCCACCCTCCTTTCTTGAGTATGGGCTTAACTTAGCCACACTCATCCAAAGAAGAGAGTATGGAAAGAGAAATAGTAACTGCCCAGGAGAAACGGGGTAGACACTACCTTAACCAAGCTATTAAGGTCAATATCACCAGTGACAAGTCCTGTTGCTATCATGTAGCCCCTGATAGGATGTGATAACGAGAACACTATCTGTGTGGTCTTCCTCCCCCAAACCATAAGCACAGCCTAACCATGAGGAAAATATCAGACAAAGCCAAATGATTGGGGCTTCCCTGGTGGCGCAGTTCTTAAGAATCCGCCTGCCAATGCAGGAGACACAGGTTTGATCCTTGGTATGGGAAGATCCCACGTGTGGCGGAGCAACTAAGCCCATGTGCCACAACTATTGAGCCTGCCCTCTAGAGCCCTTAAGCCACAACTACTGAGCCCATGTCCATAATGACTGAAGCCCCCTGCGCCTAGAGCCCATGCTCTGCAATAAAGGAAGCCACCGCTACAAGAAGGCCCGGGCACCACAACGAAGAATAGCCCCCACTGGCCACAATTGCAGAAAGCCCCTGTGCAGCAAGGAAGACCCAACGCAGCCAATAAATAAAGATAGATATCCACAAAATAGCTTAGCAGCATTTTTCAAAACTGTCAAAGTTAAGAAAAACAAGAGAAGACCAAGAAGCTGTCACAGACAAGAGGAGATTAAAGAGACGTATCCCTAAATGGAGCATGGAGTCCTGAGTGTGGTCCCGGAACAGAAAGATCTTAGCGGAAAACTAGTGAAATCTGTGTAAAGGCTAGTTTAGTTAATAGTAACGGATCAATGTTCATTTCTTATTTTTGACAAGTGTATCGTGGCGAGGTAAGATGTGAATATCAGGGGACACCGGCAGAGAGGGTTTAAGCAACTCTGTACTCTCTCTGCAACTTTTTCGTAAATCTAAAATTACTCCCAAATAAAAAGGCTTATAAACAACAAAAACAAAAGTTTATGAACTAGGGAGTGTAAACAGAACCTTAAAAAAAAAAAGCAGCAACTATGCCTCTTTACGTAACTCAGTTACTGAGACGTGTGCAGTGCTGGCGACTTGAGTGTTGGGATTCAGAGAAGGCATCCCGGGGCGCCCGGAGCCGGTCGTGTGCGTTGGGCGCGGCGGGAGCCCAGACTCCTCCCCGGAGTCGCTCGGGCGCCGGACTCTGCCCGGGGCGGGCCCTGCGGGGCGGAGCTCACTCTGCGGGCGGCGGAGCCACCCCGCCCCGCCAAGCCGAGCCGGCCCGAGGTCCAGAGCCGAGGGGAGGAGCAGCGCCGCGACCCTGGGCTCGCTGAGCGCCCTCCAAGGTAGGCGAGCCCCTGCTACCTGCGCACAGGTCACCGTCCGGCCCCTCCGCCCCCGCCCCCCAGGTGAGTGGGTGTCCAGGTGTCCTTGGAGCCGGTCCCCCCAGCGCCGCCCAGCCCACCAAGGGCATTTTCCTGTAAACAGATCCACGGTGAGGAGGAAATTCTCCCTGTAAACCTCTCTTCTGGGCTCGGATTCCCTGGGCGAGAAGTTTGTGCTCCTCCATGAATAGAGTTGCCTTCCCGGGGAAACGATACCCCCTCCTTAGCCCTGCGCACACCTGATTATTTATTTACGCAGTCCCTTGGCCAGAGGTCCCCGAGATTCAGAGGCGGTGGAGAAAGCCCTCTGGAAAACTTGCTGCTATCTGTGAACCCCCGCGTGGCGACTTTGACAGCCCACTGTGCCTGACAATTTTAAGAGCACGAAGGAATGAACGAGTGAAGGTGGTTGTTTTACCCTTCATTCATTCGTGCTGACTTCTGTAGCTGTAGGTGTAGCAAAAGGAGAACGGCCTATTAGTGGACAGTTTTCTACGGTCATGGGATTTTAGAGCTGAAAGTTACTCCGCTCCAGGCAGCTGTGCGAAGGAGCAGTGTCATCTTAACAGAAAGAATAGTACAGGACGGTGCAAGGTTGGATGCTGTAAATTTTCAACCTTCTTCAAAAGGGAAAATAAATTTATATCTATATAACCATATATATATATATATATATATATATGATCAGAAGAAGCTATTAGCCCCAAACATAGTTGAAGCTGGGTCTGTTTACCATTTGCACTATAATCGTTTGGTTTTAGGAATCAAAACCTCTTTTACTTCTGGCATGTATAGGCTAGATGACGTGTCCAAAAGGGAATTATTTCTCATTTGCAATAGGGAAAAGATAGTCTGTGACCTTTTTAACCTAATGCTATTAAATATTGAGTTCTGAAGAAGTCTGGCTCTTCAGAAATATGATCTGCGCTGGAGTCTCAGGTGCCCTAGCACACACGATTGGCGCTGTTGTGTCCCTGCTGCTGGGCTGTCCCTCTCGCTCTCCCCTTAGGCTGATCATTTGAGGGTGACGCTTCCTGACCCAGAGGAATGTGTGCCTGAGGCAGGGACTTCTCAGCTGCTTACAGAAAGAATGAAAATGGCTTGCATGTCCTGTGACCCAGGCAAACTTCACAGGTTTTTACTTCTGTGATTTCCTAAATAAATTTAGTAACTAAACCTGCACTAACTAAAAAGGGACTTTTGAAATAAGTACAGGCACTATTGCAGTTGTATTATGCACCTTGATGATTTCGTGAATTACTGACAGGCATGTTATTTGTTAGCATATTGATTTATAATGTGCTGGACAGTGGGCTTGAGTTATAATCCAAATCCTGGACAAAGCTGGAAAATCTAAGCTAGATTTGGCCCAAACTGAAAAATGAGGTGTACATTTATTTGTTTGGAATAATGACTGAATAACAACGGAAGATTTCCAAAGGGAATGTAGAAGTCTTTTAAAATAATGGCTTTGAATCTTTGAGATATTTAAATCAAAATTAGATGGCCATTTACTGATAGAAAAAAGTTTCAAAATGGCAACACGTTACTATTAGTTTAATAGCATATTGAAGTGAATTTACATTTTACTAAGCACGAAAACAGCCACCCACTGAGTTTGGAAAACAAAAGCACATTTGTGTGTGTGTGTGTGTGTACGCTCAGTTTTAGAAAATGTTTGGTGCATCTACGGATTTTGGGGCCTATTCATATATTCATTGAACCAATATTTATTGAATAGGGCACCATGTCCTATCTTGGAGACCTACAGGGGGGTACAGCTTTGTGTAAATCTGACACATTCTTGTCCTCAAGGAATTTACAGAACTTTGGAATCCTCTGGGACACCCCGAGGCCATAGATTAGGAACCACAGCTATCACCATCCATCACCTTTTGACAGTGACCGAAACTAGATTAGTTTCAAATCACAGACTCTTTTAAACTGATTTAAATAGTCAAATTAAAAAGATTGTAAAGGAACTTCTGTGTTACTCAGGTCAGTTTTCTCTTTTGCTTAGGTTGGGAAAGCATTTAGGAATCCTGTGTTCTGGGTTTAATATTATAAAATATTGAGATCTTAAACGTAAAATAGCTAAATATCAATGTCATGCAAATTCAATAAAAGCTAAACTTGTAGTAGTAGATGCCAATAATTTAGGGGGTGAAAAATTCAAATCGAGAAAATTCTATCCATCAAGTTATTTTTTTCCTGTAAATTAGAAAAACATGACTACAATCATTTTTTAACCTCAGAGGAAAAGAGTGACTTTATGTAAGGCATTCCTGCTTTTTTTTTCTTTTGCTATTTTTAAAAACAGCTCTTTTGGAGGTATAATTTACATACCATAAAATAGGTGTCCAATTCAGTGATTTTTTGTAAATTTATGAAATTGTGCAGCCATCATCACAATCCTATTTTAGACCATGTTCATCATCCCCCTCCTCCCAAAGTCTCAAGTGCCTGTTTGCAGTCACTCGCCATTCTCACCCCCAGCCCCAGGCCACTTCTAATCTACTTTCTGTCTCTTTAGATTTCTGGACACTTCATACAATGAGATCATACTATAAATGGTGTTTAGCATCTGACTTCTTTCACCTAGAATAATAATGTTTTTGAGGTGCATTCAGGTTGTATAGCATGTAACACCACTGGTTCCTTTCTATCGCTAACTCATGTTCGTTCTGTTGGATGGCTGTGCCACATTTTGCTTACCAGTTGATAGACATTTCTGCAATCACATTGAAGTGGTAAGACAGATATTTTGGGCCAGCTTCCATAGCAGCATAATCTGAAAATAACTGATAGAAACCAAACTCGTATTTATATTTATGAAAAATATATTCCTGATTTGGCTAACTGATATTTACCAAATGTCATAACTGTGGTCTTCCTGTGATACTTCATGAAGATAGCAAACCGTAAATCCCGTTCCAGTGGCAGGGAGCATCAGTCATTTCATATTCTAGGTTGGACTTGGAAGACGTTTAACTCTTGATGTTAACTTTTGTAAAGAGCCTGTATCTCCTTTGCTAAGTTTTCTTCACAAATGATATGCATTTAAAGTTGGGGGATTTTGATGAGTGCTTGATCCAGCAGTGATAACTGCACTACTCTTAAAAGTATGAGCACTTCTTAATAACGTATTTTAGTGGCACACACAACATGCAGCGTGAGGCATCTGCAGCCTTAAGCCAGAAAGTATCAACAGAAGGGAGTGCATCTGGATTTAAGTGCTTTTTGTTTTATTATTCTGTAGTTTCTATGACTCTGCTAAAGGATGAAACTGATAGCACTGTTTGTTGATTTACCAAATCAGGCTCTAATTTGAGCTCTTAAAATCTAAAACAGAAAGAAATGCCACTCCTTGTTCCTCCAGGGCCTTTAGAGGAGCTAGATCAAAGTTATAAATTATGCCAGGTTCCTGTTAAGTAGTGGTATTTTCTATGAGTAGTCCACAGAACAAATCAAATAAGAACTCTCTAAGACTGCAAAAGCATTGGCTTTTGGTACAGGAAGGAAGCTGGGACCTTGAACAGCAGTTCAGTCAGAGCTGTTTTCTTATACACCCCCGTTTACCCTGCCTGGTGCCAACTCTTATGGCAAATGCATTTTTAGTGGGTTACGTTTGACAACTTATACTTAAAGATCTCTTTAGGGAGATAGCTCCAGTTGAGTAGAAACTCATCTATAAAAAGTTGGAAGATTCTGTGAAACTGAAGAGAAGACACTATGTCTCTGAATGCCTGTAAGTTATTGCTGAAACTGCAAGTTCCTCTTGGGGAAAAAAGAGCATTCAGATAACTTAAGGTCTATTTTATGGACAACTTGGAATGCAAAGGACTTATTTTTAAGCCTCCAAAATTTGAAAATAAGGTAGCCTAGGTTAAATAGTAATAGTTTTCCAAAGCTGGTGTGCTCATTTGGAGCTCAGTTTGTCTGCTGCTAACACCAAGACAACTGGCTGAACTCTTGACTCATAACAGTCTGTTTTGCTGATCTGTGGTTGGATGGATTAAATCTGTTGGTAACATCTCTCTCTCTCATCCTCTCTCTCTCTCTCTCTCTCGGTAAGAATTTTAAAATTTCTAGAATAGATGCATTTTTCTGCTCTTTCACTGACAGTTTCATTCCAAATGTCTCCTGAGAATCAAATGCCAATTACAGGAATCCATCTTCATCCTTCTCACTTTTTGGAAATCGGAGTGGACATGCTCCCACGGTTGTGTCTGTTCACCAACAGCAAGAAGGCTTGCTCAGGCGTTGAGCTGTAAGATTCTAATTATTTTGGTGCGTTCACTCACTCATCACTTATGTTCACGTGATCTGGTGTAAGGAACTTGGTTTCACCCAGAACCAGGAGCTGCTTCTCAGCCTTGTATCTGTCTATTATCCCCTGGATTTTGGTAGAATACTGCACTGGGCTCAGTCTGACCTCTTCCTGGCACAGGAGGATAGGCAGAGGTGCGGCAAAGCACAGGGTCCAGGCTGCTTCAGGGAGTGGTCAGCCTTAATAGACTTTGGGGTCACTGCCTCCATAGTCTATGTGCTTATGCTCCACTGTGAAGAATGAAAACATGCATCTAGAAGATGATTAGAAAAGGAATGGAATAGATGAGATAAGGAGTTCTAGGTTCAAGAATTAGATTTAAATCTTCTTGTTGCAGATATTCTTGTATACTTCTTATATATTTCCTCCTACTTTTCCACCTTAGTAAGTAATAATTATGATTAACTTTCTTAAGATGTTTGAGATTTCCCTTGTTTTTGTCACCATATTGAATGTTAGACTTCAGGGACTATTCTTGTAGGAGAATACCTACTTGTCAGCAGCCCAGTTACTTGCTTTTTAACAATTCTGATTCCATCACTAATTTTTTGCCATTTTACACTTTTGGGGGGTCAGCAATTTGAATGAAGGAAAAGAAATCCAGCTCATTGTGGCTTCCAGTTCTGATAAAATCAGTGAAGTTCCTTGGATTTTGAAGTCTCCATTGTACTTTGCTTTTTCTAGGGTACTGTTGAATTACCATTTTTAAATAAAAGTATTTTTTAAAAATCCATCTTTTTAGTGTAGAGTTCTGTTAGTTTTGACAAATGATTACAGTCATGGAACTAGCATCACCATCAAGATACAGAACAGTTCTATCACCACCCTCTACCCGCCAAAAGTATTCCCCCGTGTCTCTTTTGTAATCAGTGCCTCCTCTACTCTCTCAATCCCCAGTTCAGTTTTCTGTCCCTATCGTTTCAGATTTTCTAGAATGTCATGTAAAGGGAACTAGGGAATATGCAGCCTTTTGGATTTGGCTGTTTTCAGTCAGCATAATGCATTTGAGATTCGTCTGTATTGTTGTGTGTATCAGTAGGTCATTCTTTTGTATTAATGGGTAGGAGTCACCCGAATATTTGGATTTTTTCCAGTGTTTGGCAGTTATAAGCATTTGTGCTTTATGGAACATAAAAAATCCCCTAGGAGCGGGGCTGCTGGGTTGTACAGGCTGTGCTTAACTTTATAGGAAGCTGCCTAAGTCCTGCTGTCCTGTGTGGCTGCGCGTTTTGCTTTCCCACCAGCAACACACAGCACTTCCAGCTGCCCCCCATCCTCACCCGCACGTGGTATTGTCTGTTTTTCCCTCCTTTGCTGGATAATTTTTACAATGAAGTAGATGATTTGAAGCTCAAATATCCCAAGACCAGCTGAGGAAGCTATAGATATTTTGTAAATGCCTGAGCCTTTTACTCTTAAAATATTCCATCAAGCTACAAAAATTTTCCAAAAGGACACCTTCCTTATAAATGTTACCAACGACTGAGGTATATGTCAGTGACAACTGTTTCTTCTCATTTTTTTTTTTTCACTGACGGGTCATAAGTGGCTTTTAAGTTGTTAACTGAGAAGGTCAAAGCAGGGGGACTCATTGACTGACGGGGTGGAGGGTGGGAATAGAGGGGCGACAGCTGGGCTTAGGTGTTGACACTTTCAAATGATGCCCTGTAAGCAAATGTCCACAAGTTGTGAACATAAAGATAATCATTTAATAGTTTCTGAATGTGTATTATGGTCAGATACCCCATTTAGGGACTTTTTATGCAGTATCCCATTTAGCTGTCATATGACTCTGTGAGGAAGTTAACATTTTCATCTGGATTTTTCAGTTGAGGAAGCTAAAGCCTAAGGGAGTTTAAAAACTTTTCCAAAGAGGAGTTTAGGATTAACAGATACACACTACTATAAATAAAATAGGCAATAATGACCTACTGTATAGCACCAGGAACTCTGCTCAGTGCTCTGTCATAACCTATATGGGAAAAGAATCTGAACAAGAATAGACAGATGTATATGTATAACTGTATATGAATCACTTTGCTGGACATCTGAAACACAACACTGTAAATCAACTATACTCCAATATAAAATAAAAATTCATTTAAAAAAAGATGAAAATAAAGATGAAAAAAAAGGAACAGACATATACCGAAATGGAAGAGAATACAGAAATTTATTCAAACATATAGTCAGTTGAAAACATACATAGCCATCTGATTTTTAACAAAGATAAAAATGTAATTCAATGTGTAAAAAATAATTTCAATAAATGATGATAAAGGAATTGAAATTAAAAAAAAAAGCTTTTCCAAGGCTGCTCAGCTAGTGGGGAAGTAGAATAGTCTTGTGGGCAGTACAGACTGAGTCCCAAGCCCTCCTTTTTAAGCCGTGAAGTCACCCTGCCTCTGTTTATGGAATAAATCTATTGCGATAATGTCTGCTTAGGCTCCTGAAGGACACACCTGGGGGCTCACAGCAGGAGTTACTTGACTGTTACTTAGTCACTTACTTTGGAAAACCCCCCGTTACTAAATGAGCTTGGGCCCAGTAAAC
Organism: Hippopotamus amphibius kiboko; assembly: GCF_030028045.1. Taxonomy (NCBI): domain Eukaryota; kingdom Metazoa; phylum Chordata; class Mammalia; order Artiodactyla; family Hippopotamidae; genus Hippopotamus; species Hippopotamus amphibius. The sequence continues at coordinate 95,596,732 of NC_080196.1, read as the reverse complement.
TAGGCTTGAAAACCCATTCAGAATGCAGCAGGAGACAAAATGGAAATGTGGAAGGAGCCCCAGACTTGTGGGTTGGCGTCCATGACCATCATTAACGAGCTGTCTTGGCTTGATCTTGGGGAGCTCATTCCCTCATCTGTAAAATGGGAACAATAATACCAACCCCCTCAGGTGTCGTGAGGATTATTAAAGGCAGCACACCCCAGCCTGCATGTGGTGGGCCGTCATCAGATCTCGATCCCTACCTCTCCCTCTTCCCCAAATGGGAAAGGATTCATGTGATTTGTAACACTCTGCCGTCAAGCTGCTGTCCTGGCATTGGGTGAAACCTTCAGTTGTTTTTCAGAGTTTCAAATTATGCCAATGAACTATGAAGATACATTATTTCATCACAAAGACACTTTGATATGGGGGTCAGCTTGTCTGGGTTCAGGTGATGAGATTAACTTATGATCTTGAAAAACACACCACTTGTCTGAGACTTGGCTGCCTTATCATACGTATAGGTAGATATAGAGGTAATAATTGTAGCACAGTGTGTTGTGATGATAATTTTGACAATATATGGAAAATATTTTTTTTTGGTACATGGCACAGTGCTTTGACAATAGTATGTGTTTTATATTGTGTTTATGAGTATTTCAATCCTCTTTTCCCCCAAAACTAAATAGCTTTTATTTCCTATCGAAGAGCTTGCTATAGCACTGGCTGTGATATAAATATATGTGTGTATACAAATGAGTAGTATGAAGAAATGAATAAAAATTAATTCTACTTTAAAAAGCATAGATTGTTTCTTGCAGACAGCATTGCTGTTACTTGGGCTCAGTGTGAACATGCATGCCTTTTGATTTACTGTGCCTCCTTTTCAGGTAAACTGCACCGTCACCTGAGATTTAGCCAGCTGACACTGGATGTCACCATTGTGCCGTATAATGTCGCTGCAGAACAGGTGTGCTAGTCAGTGTTCAGGACATGACCCGTCTCTTCAAGGGTCTGGAGATGTGTCAGCTTTTTTCCCCTCACATAACCTAATTACCCTTGTGGCACTTTTATTGTAATTTACTCTTTCAGTTTCTAATCTCGAAGGTCTCTATCACAGTGACCAAGAATGATGAAACAATTGTCAATATTCTTAGCTTAGAGCTGAGAAGCTGAAAACTCAGAAAGTGTGCTAAAACAGGGCTCTTGGTCACTAACCAGAGTCACTGACTCCGGCTAACCTAAATAGGAAAGGAAGTTACTGGAAGCAAATTCAGCATCCTGAGTTGATGGGAAAGTAGGTATGGAAATGGGAGAATCCAGTCCTGGTCCCTCAGCCAAGATCAGTTTGTAACAAGAGGGGGATAGAGTCCTTCTGGCATTGCCACTGGTCACTAGATACCACGCTGGTGTTCTAGACGCTGGACACAAAGCACTCTGTGTGCCAGACTCCTTCCTTCCCAGAATAATGACGGGAGTTTTCCCTGCCTCCAGCTCAGCAAGGCTGAGGGACAATCCTTTGCTGGCCTTTCCAGGTGGGAGCACTCAGTTGGCGGAGTCTAGGAGTGCTACCTGTGCTCCAGCCCCAGGGAGTGAAGAAGAAGTAAGGGATCTTTCCTGCAAAGACTTTTGCAGAAGGTGACCCTACATCTCTGGGAGGGAGATTCAAGCCAGGCATCCATCACGGTGCTTTTCAATCAGCACCCACGGAAGTGAGTTGAGAATGCGGCTGTGTGGGTCGTTGCCCCATCCGTGGGTGGACCTGGACTCAGTTGCATATGCCCTGTGGCACCTGACAGCATCCCAGACTTTGCTGTCCCTGCCTTTCCTTCAACCCTGAGGCAGCCTTACCAGCCAGGGCTAGAGCTGTTTTAAGTGACTAAGGAGAAAACGCCTTAGGCAAATTGAAAGTCTTAACATGTTTCAGTCTATTAAAATTTTTTCCTGCCCATTAAAAGAAAAAGAGAAAAAAATGGTAGGCGACATTGCGTATCTTGTTCTTAGAAGGTGACTTCAAGCAAGTTCCAGCCTCTGCTCTTGCTCTGCCCTTTGCCTGGAATCCTCTTCTCCCAGAGGGCCACACGGTTTCCCCTCCTTTATTCAAGTCTTTTGCTTAAATGCCACCTCTTCAGATCAGCCTTCTCTCACCACCCATCCAAAACAGCACCACTTTTTATCTTGTTACCCTGCTCTGCTTTTCTTCATGACACCTCCTCTGATTATGTTCCCTATATAGTTATTGTTTTGTTTCATGTCTGTCTCCCCCTCTCTACTGAAAGTCCATAAAGGCAGGTCTCTGACTCATTTCTGTAGCCACAGCTCCTGACACAGCTGTATTCAATGAATATTTAATACATGAATGAAATCAAGGGTTAAATGAAGGAAGGAAATACCTTTGTTAAAATCTCTAGACTGTACACATTGCCTGTATTTGTTTCCTAAGGTTGCTAAAGTACCACAAACTGAGTGGCTTAAATGTACTACTTTTTTGTCTTTCACCTCTGGAGGCTAGACGTTCAAGATCAAGGTGTTGGCAGGGTGGATTCCCTCTGAAAACTGTAAGGAAGACTCTGTTCCATGCTTCTTCTTTAGCTTCTGATGGTTTCCTCGAGATTTTGGGCGTTCCCTGGCGTGTAGAAGCATCACCGTGATCTCTGCCTTCAGCTTTGCATGGAGTTTTCCTTGTGTGCATCTTGGTCCAAATTTCCCCTATTTATGAAGACATCAGTCGTATTGGATTAGGGTCCACCCTACTCCAGTATAACCTCATCTTAACTAATACATCTGCAATGACCCTGTTTCCAAATAAGGTCACGTTCTGAGTTACTGGGGGCTAGGCCTTCAACATGTGAGTGGAAGGAGGGACAACATTCAACCCGTAACAGGTGCCTTATGTGTTTTTATTGTATAATGGCTGAGCCATTCTTATGTCATTAATCAGAGAAGTAGGTTTAGTTACATAATCCTGGGCGCCCAGTGATGTGTTGGTTCACCACATGGATTACAATTCACAATAATGTGTATGAATTGCTTTGTAAATTGTAAACTGTTCATTGGATGTTAGCATAGTCAGCTGGGGATGTTGACAAGTTATTGATGTGTTATCAAGAAGGAATCAATACCATGGATTTGCTAGTCTTAAATCCCCCCAAATGGATTTTTCTTTATAGCCCAGCTCGATCTGCAAACTGTTTGAAGTATTACTGGATTCTTTTCTACCACTCAGACTGCTTGTCAGTAGTAATTGTGGATAATGGCTTTATATTTTATTTACTTATTTGACAAACATGTACAAATCCTTCATTATGTGCTAAGCGCTATTATAAGTGCTTGATAAATGTTAATTCACAGTCACATGTTTATTATTTATATTATTATTAACAATTAATAATAATATTATCTGAATTTTACTGGTAAAGTAACTGAGGCACAGAGAGGTTACGGAATTACTCAAGGTCACACAGCTACCGAGTGGCAGAGTCAGGCCATGAAACTAGGCAGTCTGCCTCCAAACCTTTTAGTTGTAGACCATTCTTTCTTCACAGAAAGTCTCATGGAAAAATTCAGTGTGTGACAGAACAAAGCAGAACTGCTTTGGTTCAAGTCCAGACGGCAAAGCCCTGTCGGCACAGCACCTCTCCTTTCCCTGGGGAGCCCTGTTTGAAAAGCCCTGATCTAGGAAATAATACCTCTTGGCATGATGCCACTTGTAAGCTGTCTTCAATCCACTCTAGCATAAAACAAATAAAAGTCTTTTCTCACTTTAATTAACTGATTGTGTTTTACTTTGAAAAATTTATCTGCCTAATCTACTTCTGGCAGAAATAAAATGCTAAGATGGATTTTCCCCAGGATGGCAATGCCATATGGCAATTTGGACTTTGCTGGCTTAAGTTCCCCTTGGGTTTCTTTATACAAATGAAGGACTGTGGTTGTGAAAGTTTCCTGAACCAAAAGAGAAATTAGATTTGGTTTCATAGAAATAGAGTTGCATATAAACTTTGCAACCAGATAGGCATGATCTACCCCGTGTTATGGACTGCTTATTTTTTATTTTTATTCATAATATAAAACAATTGGAGCAACAATATTAATAGTTACTGTCCATTGAGTGCCTTCTATAACCAGGAATTGTACAACTTCTACAACTCCTCATTTTTACAACTCTAGATGTTATCACCCCTATTTTACAGATATGTAAGTTAAGGCTAAGATTTTATGGAACTTGTTTAAGTTGGCCCAACCAATGAGGGGATGAGGTAGGATGTTTTGAGAAATATCAGTGGTTAAGAAGCAGATTTTTTAAAAATTGATATATAGTTAATTTACAATGTTGTGTTAGTTTCAAGTGCACAGCAAAGTGAGTCAGTTACATACACACACAGGTAGATGTATATTCTTTTTCAGCTTTTTTTCTGTTATAGGTTATTACAAGATATTGAGTATAGTTCCCTGTGCTGTACAGTAGGTCCTTGTTATTTATCTATTTTATATACAGTAGTGCATGTATGTTAATCCCAAACTCCTAATTTATCTCCCCCTACTCCTGCCACTATCCTCTTTTGGTGACCATAAGTTTATTTTCTATGTCTGTGAGTCTGTTTCTATTCCGTAAATAAGCTCATTTGTGGAGCAGAATTTTTTGATATGGAGAATAAAAGGCACATAAGAGAATATATTTTAGGATATATAATTTGAAACCTGAAGCAATTTTCAAATTATGAAAGACTGAGAATGCAGTTCTAAAGACTGGGAATGCATTCTAAAGACTAATTCCTATGATGACATGTCCCTTATCATTTGGTAATGTACACGATGTCTACATAACACACTAAAAAGAAAAGAGAAGGTAAATCAATCAAATGGGACTATAGATCGAGGGAGATTGAATTGAAGAACAAAAAAACAACTCAGACCAAGTTAATTGCTTTGCTTGACTCTATTTTGCCCCTGCTTTTGCTCCTACCCACTGTCATGCGCTACCCCAGGGGAGGGCAAACTTTTTCTGTAAAAGATCAGATAGCGAGTAAATATTTTAGATGTTGTTTGCCATGTATTTTCTGTGTTGAATCTACTCAACGGAGCTGTTATATTGCAAAAGCAGCATAGACAATACTTAAGTGCATGGCCATCCATGGTTATTTTAGAGTAAAACTTCATCTATGAACATTAAATCTTAACTTCATATAATTTTCGTGTGTCATGAAATGTTATTCTTCTTTCGATTTTTTTTTGAACCATTGAAAGACATAAGAACCATTCATAGGCTGTCCTACCTAGTAGGCTGGAAGGCAGACTGGGCTCCCGGCCATGGTTTGACGACCACCACTCCAGACTGACTACCCCTCGCTCATTTCCAAACGCATCACTTATTGCCTCTGTGGGCATTTCTTTCACTTCTAGCATTTAAATGTTGTTTTGGATTAAGAACTTAATCCCGAAAGAGACTTCAGAGGACGGAGTAACAGAAGTAGTTCCGCTCACACTCTGTGAAAAACAGACTTGCAGAGCTGCTACAGCCAAATCAAGTTCCCCCGAAACAAATAGAAGCCATGGTGGCTTTCTAAGAGGATTTAACATGAAATGGAAAATTCTTGGCATACTCTGTCAGTTTCATTGAAGATTAGAGGATAAATGCAGGACTTTGAGTCGTCCCAAGAAGCTTTTTAGTTTTAAAGTGATGCTAGCATATGTGAAAATTCTTTGTGTGTTTTAACAGCATAGGTTGTTGCTAAATTTTAATTCTTTTCTCACTAGGGAATCCGGCCTTAACGTAATGGGAACATTCTTGATCTTGGTGTCCCAAAGACGAAGGTTTGAGTTTCAGCTCTGTTAATTTTACTGTGATCTTGGGTAAGTTAATATCACCTACGTCTTGGCTTCCTTATCAGTAAGATGAGATGAATAATCCTACCTCACAGTACTTTTATTTTATCTTAATTTTTTAGTCCTTTACTGTTTATTATGAAAATTTCAAACAGAAGCAAAATAGTAGACTATGGTGAATCCCATGTGAAGCCCTTGCCCAGCCTCTACAATTCCATGCATTTTATCAAACTTCTTTCCTTTTCACCTCATCCCATTTTTTTCTTCTCTTCAATAGTAGAGTAAAATACTCTCTTTAAAATTTCAGATGTAATATTATCTCACCTGAAGATATTTCAGTATGTATAACTAACAGAGAAGATCATTCTAAGGAATGTCATAATTCCATGATCACACCTAAAATTACAATAATTACAAATAATGCTTCATAAAATTGCATTAATTCTTTAACATCATCTGTTATCCAGTCAGTGTTAAAATTCCCCTACTTGTTTCAAAAATGTTTTTATATAGTTGGTTTATTTGAATCAGGAACCTAAGAAGATTCATATATTGCATTTGGTCATATGGTTCTTAAGACATAATTTCTGGCAATTTCTCTTTGCCTCTTCCCATCTTTCTTCATATAATTAATTTGTGGAAAGAATAATTATTTGTCCTGTAAAATTTTACATAATCTGGATTTAGCTGTTTTCAACCTTCACCCTTGGAGAGTCATTGAACAGTTTCCTCTTTCTCAGGTATTTGCCGTCGGTAGATAGAGGAACTGCATGCTTCATAAGTGATGCTTTCTACTGTGATTGTACCGCATTTCGAAGATATAATATCTAGTTGTCTCTTTTTTAGTTTTCTGTTAAGATTGAACCTCTTCATCAACCTCTCACCTAATGCTTTCAGCACTGGTTGATGACTGTTGCTTGAATCTATTACTTCACAAGGGGTTGCAAAATCTAGGTTTTCTAAATCTATCAATTCTTTTGGATTTATTAGCAGGAATTCTGTAGCAAAATTTTCCTAATCAACTCTATGGTTCCCAAGAGATAGTTGGTAAATTCATATCATAAAGGCAAGATAAATGCTTATTGGTGTCCCTCTCACCCCCTTTTCTGGGCTAATTTTTAGTATAATGGTGGCCTGTCTCATATTGAGTTTGAGGATTATTGTTGGTGCTGGTGGTGGTTTTTCTCTTGTCAACATAATTTCAGGAATTAAAAAAAGTTTTGGTATGTTTTAATCCATCACAGTTATTCCTCTTCACGTTGGCTTTTGTGTCTTATTCGAGTAATATTTGATCACTTTTTCATTTTCTGGTGTGACAAGATATCTCAGGCTCATCTTATACATTTATTGCCCCAGATCTAAATCACTCAAGAAGCCCTGGTCTCATTTTAGTAGAAAATGGTGTACTGAGACCACGGTCTGGGCGCGGGGAGTGTTAGTTACTTCTGTTTCTAAATTTTCAATGCACAGACTTGCAATATACATTTTTAAAGGAAAATAGATCATTATTTTCTACTCTAGGCTTCAGTTTGGATTGTAAGGTTTTTACATAACATTTTTGGTTCTAATTTGGATTTCTTTTTCTGTTACACTAAAATTCTTGGTTGTTAAGACATTAAGACAATGACTTCTTGACTTTATTCTACATCACGCATTCTTGTGGGTGAGTCACGTGCATGGGTGCATACACATATAATAGTTTCAAAATAGCAATACCAATATTTCCACTAACAATATTGTTAACGAGTACAGTTTAAGATTGTTTTGTGATTCTTTTTGTTCTTAGGACATATCACACCTGGGAAAAAGAGTCCCTAGTGCATATTTTAAAGCAACTTCAAGCAATTCATGTGGATTTGCCACTAGCTTGTTACGCAGATATATTCATATGTTTTATTTGGTTTTTATTTTGGAGGATTTTATTTTTTTCTTTTCCGTTTAGTTTTATTTTATAATTAGGTAAAATAATTACATTGTTCGGTGTCAAAACTACAAATCACAGATTTTCCTCTTCCCATCCTACTCCTTCTTCTTAGAGAAATTATGATGTTGTGTATCCTTCTCTGCACCACACTTTTTCATTGAATAAACATATCCTGGAGAAGACTCTATAGAAGTAGGTAGTTCATTCAGTCAGTCCTCTTTTTGTGGACATTTGGGCTTTTCCCAATCTTTTACTATTACAAATAGTTCTTCAGTAAATGGCCTTTACTGGCTACCGAAAGTTAAATAAAATGCATTACATTAAAGGTGTCTGTAAAATATAAAGTTTTATATATATGTATGATTTTGTTATATTATTTTAGCTCCACAGACATTTATTAAGCACTTACAATGTGCTAGAATATGAATATGAATAAGGTGTAGTCTCTACTCTTGAGTTTTTATAGTCTCATTGATATGGAATAAAAGAGAAATTTCACATTTTTCCTTCTCAGAGAGTTTAATTTTTAAGTTTCTAATCAATGATTATTTCAACTGGTGTTGTTTTAATATTAAATGAATTCCTAGATTTTTGGATATATACAGCTTTCCATAATTTATAATATTTTCTACTATATTTGATTACAGTGCTGACGTGGAGCTCCTTTCAGTTTATGCACCACATAATTACAAGATCTAAGAAGTTAGTTTTGTCCAACTGATTTATGTTTTCCTAAAGCTGGACTTCACAATGACAACAGTAACAGTGACCACGACAGTTCCCTTGAGGGGGAAGGTAGAAGATAATTCTGCCTTGTACGAGTCCACATCAGCTCACATCATCGAAGAAACTGAATATGTGAAAAAGGTATGTGACACTGGCAATCATGTTAGCACGATATGACTTTTTACAGTAAAGTCTGATATGAATTTGTGGGCTTTGTTTCTCCCCCCCCGTAGAACATGTGAGGAAGAACAGACCTAGTTTGGCACAGGACGACCTTGATAGCTGAAATTTAAACACACGTGTAGTCATTTCTCGAGGGTATGAACCTCTGTTCCTACACTTGGAGTAAAACCGAATGAAGGGCCAGGAGGGCTCAGAACACCTATCAGCCCCTAATTTGTCCCACACTATCACCACTGCATCCGATGTTTTGTATCATTTCTCAGTTCTTTCATTAAGTGTTGATACTTTGTTGCCAAGTGGATATTTATGATTCCTGCTGAGTTTCTGTCTCTCTTTACCTTGTTCCTTCTCAAACAGTTCAGAGTGACGGTGGCCAATGACTTGTACACGTTGGCATGTTACTTCATTAAAAGTGTGAAATCTTAGGAGAATCCAATGGTAATGGCGGACAAAGGTGTATGTTCTCATGAACTACTTTTTAGAACAGGTGGAAAAATTTGGACATAGCTAGTCTGTAACTTATTCAGATCGATTAATTCATCTTTGAGTGTCTTGCAGTTCCACAGGTCACCAACACATGGGGCTTGTATTTCATGCACAAATTTTTATGATCTTCTCAGAGTAATTATTCTCTAGTAATTACTAAATAGTAGTTATTCTCTAGTAATTACTAGATAGTAATTATTTTGCAGTAATTACTGGATAGTAATTATTTTGTAGTGATTACCAAATAATAATTGTTTTATAGTAATTACCAAATAGCAAATTAGTACTAAATTACTAAATAGAAAGAAATAGAACTAAATAGTGTTAAATACTAATTACTAAATAGTAATTATTTTGTGGTATAATATTCATTTGGGTTATATTTTAGGTTTGTGAAGAAAGAGCAATAAAGACCAGAATGTTCATTTTCTGTGATCTCAACAATATTAACCTAAATGCAGGTTAGCTTGATGGCAGTTATTTAAATCTGAGATTGGTATATATGTACTACTTTCTAGATACACTTGGTTCCCTGTAACTGGTAGAGGAAAAAAAAGTATATGGGATTAAATGCCTTTGAAAAAAATATTTGTTCTTTCTTTTAGATTCGAACTACTCTGGAAAAGATCCGAAATCAAGTATTTAAAGATGAAGTAAGACATAACAGTACAAATCACAGACAAGATGCAAAGGTAATGAACTTGTCAGAGGTACCAATTTTATTCCTTCAGTAAAGGACCATAAAGCCATATAGACTTCATTTAAATAACTTTTTGATATTATTGAATTATTGTTTGAATGATGAGTATTAAATATTTTGTTGGTATCTAGAGGGGTTAATGGGCATATGTATGAAATATTTAACCGCAGGTGTCATTAGCAGGATCAGATGGGAATGGCCAGATCTTACTTGAATATTTTCACCTTGGCTTACTTATCCAAAGTATATGGGAGGATATTGGCCCAACCAGGATACATGTCAGCAACATGTTCCAATGACAGACAAAGATACAAGCCTTTAGGTTCACCTGGGCCACACCAATGGACCCTCAGTTGAAGCCATTAGGCTGAGTGATCAATCAATAAGCTTAAATGCACCTCTTCCCCTGCGACCAGCCTTTTATTCTTAAGGTCAAGCAACATGCACTTAGCCTTGTCTGAATTATGCCAGGTTGAAGCTCACCTGAGCCACGTGCACCTCATCAATGTCAGTGTTATCCACTGTGTAGGATGGCCACAGAGAACACTAGAACATAGCGTAAGGTGTATAAACAGTCTTCTTTATCATCCTCAGCTCCTAAACTAGCACATCTAGCTCCAATTATTTTCTTCAATGTTCTGAAACTGGAAAAAAGGTTAATGTTTATGAATGAGAGGAAAAGTCAAACATTCAGTTCTGATGATGTTGAGGTGCCTATCAGACTTCTGAGTGCAGGCTCCTGGTGGATGGTTGGATATTTGATTCTGGAATTGAGAGTGGAAGTCTGCGATAGAAGGTCCAGGCTATGGGGTAGAGATTTGGAGAGTCAGGATGGTATTTAAAGTTCTGACACTGGAGGAGATCACCAAACATATGGGTGTGGATAGAAATGAGAGAAAATCTAAGCATTTAGTGCTGAGATTTCTGATATTTAGATGTTGGGAAGAAGAAGAATCATCACAGGAAGCTGAGAAGTGAGGCCCGTGAATTAGGAGGAAAAATGGGAGAGAATGGAGCTATTGAGAGGACAAGGAAAAAAGGGTTTCAGAAAGTGAGGAGGGACTGCTGTGTCAAATGGTGTCTGTGGGTCAAGTAAATTGAGGGCTGGTTATGGACCATTGGCTGTAACAATGGGGAGGTTGTTGGAGACGTTGCTAGGAATAGCTTCTTGGGGATACACGTGAGTTGTGTTGCCAGAGTGTTGGCCTCGGTCATCTCAAACCACAGAAGGTCAGCAAACAACTTAGATTAAAAAAACGCACACACACACACAAAGAACTGGCTTTGTGGATGTCTTTTATCTCCCTAAAAGGTCTTAATATTTAAGACTGTAGGGAATATAAACGGCATGAAAGATGTACTTCTACCTTCCTGTTAATATAGGAATCTATTCAAATTTGAGCAAGTATAGATGGCAGCTGCTTCATCTGGAATTTCCCATTGATATTTGAGATTTGAAAGATTTATTTGTGTTGACCTGAGTCTTCCTTGAGACAGGTAATACTGAGTGATGATTATCGTTATCAAAGTTAGCAGAGGGAGGAAAAGTCAGGTGTATGATTTTCTGCTTTGTTCATTTCAGCACTGTCAACACATTCAGAACGGCTCTGGCTCTGAAATGGACCCCTCTGGTTGCAGTTTTGATCTGCTCCTGGAAAGGATAAAAGGAAAAGACCGACAGCTCTTAGAAATGAACAAAGAGAATGAAGTGTTGAAAATCAAGGTATGAGCAGTAGGAGAAATTTCTGACTTTATACTTTGAACCTTTGAGCCAATAGAATAGATTCATGCATCTGTGAAAGCAGATAGACACCCACACACATCCATAAATCCACACGTACTCACATACCCAGAGAAGCACTTTTACGTTTGATAAATTAAATCTCACTGTTTTATTTGGGAGGCAATTTTTATTATTAAAAAGATTTGACAAAAGTTCAGTGGGTATAGTTTTAGTGGTACAAGATGCATATGTTCTAGAGATTTGCAGTACAATATTGTGCCTATACTTAATACTATATTGTACACTTAAAAATCTGTTAGTGGGGCAGGTGTCATGTTAAGTGTTTTTACTACAGTAAAATTTAAAAGTCTTTACATATGTAATAATTAGATATTAATAATCGCATATTAATTAGAACACTTATAGTCAAATGTCTCATTGTTTTGCTTAGCTCATGTATTGTTGGGTGCCTTAGATTTTCCTTCTTTGGCTTATTTTATATGCAGTCCTACAGTGATTTAGTAGGTAGCTCTTTACCGCCATCCTTGATTATTTCTTAGGTTAGATCTTTGAAAGATTCATGACATTTTGTCTTTATTGCCCCTTATACTTCAATCTTGTCCTACTTCTATTTCAGGAAATATGTCTTTTAGTACTGTCATGGCTGTTGGTAATAAAATGCTTGCAAATACGTGTATAAGCCAATGGGGCACGGGGGAGCCCTTTGCAAGGGTGTGGTCTATAAATGCAGGGCACTGGTGTTCATAGAGCTCATTTTGGCCTGGCCAGTGCAAATCACCTGCATGACAGCCCCAGTAACTAGGGGTTCTCATTTTATGTTTTCTTCTTACCAGGTAAGAGCATCTTTCCTCCTATCCATTGTCTATGAAGGTGCAAATGGTATGGTTACAGCCTCTGTGTTTTTGGGTGTCCATCAAACTGCATTGTCTTTAACCCTTTTTATTGTGAATGTCAAAATGTGAATGGTGACCTTTTGTTTTCTAGCTCGAAGCGTCCAGAGAAGCAGGAGCAGCAGCTCTGAGAAATGTGGCCCAGAGATTATTTGAAAACTATCAAACACAGTCTGAAGAAGTTAGAAAGAAGCATGAGGACAGTAGACACCTACTCCAGGTAGTGAGCTAGCAGCTTGCATACTGGTGAACTAACCTCCAACTTGTCAAGCCTCTCTTTTGGGGAGGAGTTAGATGTGAAACAAGTAATGGCCACATGACTTGGCAAGCCCCAAGAAGGGCAGGCTGCCCATCTTCTGCCCTGATCTCCCCCCACCCCTGTTTAGCCTGGTACCCGGGTGTTACTGAGCTGCTCTGTTGCCCCTCTTGCCCAGAGCCCTGCAGAGCACAGGCAGGAGGGAGGCCGTGCCTCCCAGCCTAGAAATAAGGGCTGGCCCCATGACACTGGCCAGTGGCTTCTCTTCTGGTTCTGCCTTTGACTAACTAGGTGACCCAGTTTGAATCATTCTGTCTCTCTGACTTGACTCAAAAATGAAAAAGTTGGGCTAGATAAATGGTCGCGAAATTTTTTTGCTCCTGGAATACATTCTTCAGAGTAAACAAACAAAAACATGTATGTATATGTGCATATATACATTTCATATAAAAATTATATATTTTATATTTTAATATATACATGTATATATTAAAATATACAATCATATAAATATATATATGTGTGTGTGTATGTATGTCTGTATATCATAGACACACACACACACTCTTGTTTGTTTTTCAATCTGAAATATGTATCCTAGGGCCAGTAAAACTTTATCTGGAGAACATATTCTAGGACTGGAGGAGGGAAAGTGATTGTATGTGTGTGTTTGCCAAAACTCAAAACAGGGAAGTTCATTCAGGTGCAGGTGGGGCACCTGGGTCTCTGCCAGCTCGGGCCCTTGGAAGGTCCCCAGGGGAGCACAGCAGGAAATCCACTGCAGAGGCGACACACCCTCAAGCTGCAGGTTGTGGGTGGTGATGGTCACAAACTCGAGGACGGGCAGGGTGCAGAAAAAGTACCTAAGGGAACGAGCGAGCAAGTGCACAGGAGTGCCTGTGTCCCAGCAACGGGGACCCAGCCCCAGCCTGGAGTTCCCCGGTAGGAATGCCCGCCTGGTACTTTCAAGGGAAGTCAGACACTTTTTTTTTAACTGTAAAGTCTCAAGTTCTATTAAATGAACAAACAGATGTGAGCGCACGTCAGTTATACGTCAGTTGAAACAGTCCCAAGTGTGGCCCACAGGCTGCCCGCTGAAGGCTTCTCTCCTGCGTCTTTTAATATCACTCCTGCTACATACCTAGGAGTTAATCCCGTGACACAGAGGGAATAATTATCTGCTTTTATGACACTTTCTGATTAAAACACAAAACATGTTTTACTTGAATGTGTAAGATTTTATTTTTGTTCTAGATAAGTTTTATTGAGAAAAAGTGAAAAGTTTTGCTTTTCTTAAATCACTATCTTTCACTTTTCTGTCTCTCTTTCTTATACAAATTCAGAGAGTATGCTTTATGGTAGCAAATGTCAACATTCTAGAAATAATATTTATATATTATTAATTCTCCATTGATTTAGTGATGGTGTAGTCCTTCAGGTGTATTTTGAAGGAAGACTGAATTCAAGGAAGTAATTCTAAACAAGTGTGAATTATTAAAATTTTTTTGCGACTCAAAAAATTATAGAGGGAGATAACATCTGTATAGGTTTAATTAAAACAATAGTCTGACAACTGTTTTTCTGACCAAAGGTTAACAAACTTGAAAAAGAACAGAAACTGAAGCAACATGTTGAAAATCTGAAGCAAATTTCCGAAAAGCTTGAAGAAAAACATAATCAAATCACAGAATTGGAGAATCTTGTACAGAGAATGGAAAAGGTAGGCCTCTGGAGAATTAAAGGGATTTCTTCCTGACAGGGTTAGGGTGAGAATTAAAGAAAATATTGTAATATGAAAATAAATAACATTAAGTGAAAGTACTCTTTGCAGCTCCTAAGATCTTAGGATGTACTCAATAATGTTCGTTTCTTCCCTTACACATTGAATATGATGTGTATTGTAATTTCTGATTTACCTCTTTACAAGTACTGCAGTTATATCATTATCTGTCACTTTTTTTTCCTTGTAAATGTATGGCTTAGAAAGGGGAACCAGGTGAGGCTATGAATAGAAATAATGGCAAAGTCCACCTACTGCTACTAATGATATAGCGAATCCCTGTAATCGTAGCATTTTTATGTATTGGAGTCAGTGAAGTGTTTATTTTAGGCCACCCAAGTCCCCTTTAAGTTTGTAAAAACCTGTGGCTGCCCTAGGACAGGTATAGTTCACAATTAAGAAAAGACATTCTTGGAACTTCTCTGGCAGTCCAGTGGTTGACTCCACACTCCTGGTGCAGGGGGCATGCCACACAGCTCGGCCAAATTTAGGGAAGAGTAAGAATAGAACAAAAATTATTAAAAGTTTCATGCAGTGTTTGTTTAAATAGCCTGTCCTGCAAATACATACAAAAGGTGAGCACTTAAATTTCATTTTGCATGCCTTGGAATTTAGAATTCAGACAAACCAAGGAATATTTTTTAATAGTAAGACAAACGAATAGAAAATTGTAAAAAATTTTTAATAGCAAAAGAAAAACCCAGTAGATAAGAATTCAGACTTTAACTTCTAGTAAATATTGACCAGTACATTTTTGTATTTGTTGTATGATTTCCTTGATTTTCCTCTGCTGTTTTCAGCTTCATTTTGTTTTATAAGTCTGCTTGAATTGAGGCTGTTTTAGAAATGTCACTTCAAAAGCATCACATTTCATCATTCATGATATTTGCCTGAGAAACTTTAATTTTTTACATGTTTTCCCCAAATTTAATTTATAACACTGTGAGTCTGGCTGAATTTGTGATCTTAATGAAGGTCCTATGAAGAAATCACGAAAATTAAATAAGCCCAAACTCAACTGAATCTAATAATAATAATATACAGCTACTTCTGTGTTGTATGGTAGGTGGAACTGAGTGTTTTACTTTAACCAAAATCACAGGGCTAGGATGTCCTCAAGGAGCTGGTTTGCCCATGTGTAACAGTTTATAATTATTATGTTTTGGACAAACTGTTACATTTGGATGAATACTTTGCAATGTTAGAATATTTATCCTGTAATAAATAGTTTAGCAAACTAAGATAGCACAAAGAACGTTTACATTGAGGAAAGGGAGACAATTCTGGAATGTAAATAGGGTTGTTTAATCAAACTACTCGATTAACCAGCTTGACATTTAAATTTAAACTTGCAATCACCTCAAGCCCAGTAACACTGGGTCACGTTTAGTGGTCAGCTGTCAGTCCCTGAAAATTAACAACCACCGCAAAATAGTGGAATGTAATTTCTATTTTCTAGAAACCCCAGGAAATCTGTACCAGATGTGAGTTCATCTCAGAATTCTAGGGTATATTCACTGGACTATTTATTCAACAAATGTTTGAGCTCCTACCATGTACCAGGCAGAGCTCAAGGCTAGATATCTATTTGTGAATGAACCAGATACAGTCTCTTTGTGGAGATTGCAATGTAATATATCCGGGTTGTGTGAGACTCAAGGAACTTCCCAGCTCTCCTTTCATTCACTCTCCCAGGGGTCCTTAGGGAAGCTGACATCCTACCGAAGGTAGGGAAATGGACCCCAGAGTAAGGTTAAGTGGCTTAGATATTGGCAGACATTTTGGGGATGTGATGGCCTAGCATTTGTCTTGATATTGACCTATAATGGAGGGCTGTCTCTAGGAGCTCTCTGATACAGTAAGTGGACAGAATGCCCATGGTTCATCAAGGCCATGCAGGAACCTTCCAGAACATTCTATTTCAGTGACTTCCTAGAGTGGAATCTTTTGGAATCTCTGAGAGGTTGAGGGAGGTGGGGATGCAGATGCAGTGGAAATAAAATGTTAAGAAGTTTTTTTTCTTTTTTAAACATATTTAAAGATACATTATATTTGTAAAACAAACAAGCAAATAAATAAAACTGTAAGAAGCAAAGCTTGGTAACATCTTGGTTTAAGGAGATACTGAGGATACAGGCTGTGATGAAGGGTTTCTCAGGAGGGGAGTGTGTATCAGAATGAGAGGGGTGGGTACTAAGACATTTGGATTAATAAGAAAAAGACATGAGTTAAAAAATGAAATGAAAATTAAAAATGAACATCCATAACAAAGGTTGATAAATACTGCCCTGGTGATGGGTACCCCCTGGAGAAGGATTCATTTTCTACTCACTTGCACAAGCCACTGCTCCAGTAAATAGCCATTAGTGGTATGAGGTCTGGTAGTGAACACATTACTTAAAACCTTCACCATCTGTCCCACTTTAATCAGGAATGCAGTGAGAATGAATTCCATAAACACAGTGATAAGCCAGCAAAAACGCCCAATAAGAGCATTTTAATATGGCATATGTTCCCTTGGCTAGCAGTGCACTTCTGTTGCATCATATTTGTTTTCCAGTGTCATTTATTTGGCTCTATTAGAATTTTAGATCTCAAAGGCGCTTTTAAGACCATCTAATTCCTCATCATCATCTTATAAACGAGGACAGTGCGAGTGAGAACTATTCCACAGTGCTCTAGTTAGCAGTTCACAGTCCTTTCCATTATGTCCTCATCTTCTCTGATGTGGGATAAAAAGGACATCATTGATTCCTAAATCATTTAGAAGTTAACATTTGGCAGTTATTTAAATTGGGATCCACTCCACCTTGACCAATAGGGTAGGGTAACTCTTCGGCTCTTCAGAGGTGTGGTTTGGGCAAGAGTGGATTGCCTACTGGATGGTGCTGTGAACACCTTTCCCTTTCCAGAAGACACTGTGCCTGAGAAGTGCTAGCTGGTGTAGTGTGATTTTCCGAGTTGTCAGAGAGGAAGCGTTGAGTCTAAGTTACAAGGACCTACTGTATAGCACAGGGGACTCTACTCAATATTCTGTAATAACCTATACGGGGAAAGACTATGAAAAAGAATGGATATTGGTATATGTATAACTGAACCGCTTTGCTGTACACCTGAAACTAACACAACATTGTAAATCAACTATACACCAATATAAAATAAAAATTAAATTAATGAGTCCAAGCTAAATATTGGAGCCTTGACTGAGGCAGAACATTTCCTTGTCCAGCTGTCTGATCTCCTTGAACCCTGGTTATAAAGGTTCATGAATTGAGAGTAAGTCCATTAGAAAGAATGTTTGTTAAACATCCCTATAAATTCAAAATATATTATCAGTGATGTGTTTCTTTGATGATCTGTGTGTCATAATAAGCTTGCAAAGAGTACCCTGATCCCTCAGATCAGCAACATCTAATATATGTGATAAGAATGCTACAGGGAATTTTTGAAAAAGTTAGTATACATTTTAAAAATACCAGAGCACATAAGTGGAAGTCAGGAGTTGAACTATAATAAATCAAGGGAGTTTATATTATAAAACTCCTTTGTTGTGAAAAGGCAATTCATAGACCCTTGCATTTTACAGATTGGTCCAAGCTCCTCAAAAAAAAAAAAAAAAAGATGTTAAGCCATGTTAATCAGAAGAAGCAGTTGTTTTAGAATTATCTATTAGGAGAGGCTAGGCGGGTGGGCAGTCTTGTTGCTGGGGAATGACCTGAGGGTGCGGTTTTCAAACATTTTTACCTTCACTCATATTTTTCAGTGATTGTCTAAAATGTTTCTTCAAAACTGTAAGGTGTTGCAAAGGATATTCTTGCTGGTGATTTTTAAACAGCTTTATTGAGGTATAGTTAATGTACAATAGACCATACATATTTAAAATGTACAATTTGATAAGTATTGACATATATATATCCATGAGACTACTACCACCAATATCAAAATAATGAAGATATACCGTCAACTCATCCCTTTCCGATTTACTCATACCCCTTGGTCATCTCCAGTGAATCTATCTAGACTGAAGTTAATTTCATTAAAGGTTTTCAACAAGAAAAAATAAATTAAAAAAATAATAAAAATAACAGAGCACATAAGATATGAAGTATTTGGCATCTTCCAATTATTATATACTGACGTCCTAATATGTTCCAGAGAATCATGTAGACCTTTCATATGCATCTCCAATCATCCCAACATTTTAATATAGGTAACATTATCCCCATTTTAGGGATGTTCAAAAAGTCAAAAACATGATTCAAACAAATATAAAATGAATACATGTCAGATGTTTTATTCAGCTCATTAATTAATGAGGGAATCAGTAAGATGGTAAAGCTGGTTTAAATATAATATTTTTTGAAATTGGCTATTTACGTGGATTTTGAAGAAGAATACAGAATAGGATTACTAGGTTAGATACAAAGCTACTTAATATTCTTTAAGACAGTAAACCATAACCTTTGGGATTACCTTTTCTACCAGGCGGAAACCTACAAATTAACATGCAACTTCATAAAGTCAAGTCTCTAATCAAATAATAAATAATAAAGTCAAACACAAAGAAATTCCTCAAGAGAATTAAAAAATCCTTGGGTCAGGTTATTAAACAATGACCCAATATGACATTAAAATACTATATTTTGATTTACAAATTTTGGTTAATTTTTCTTAACAGCGATAAGGTCTAGAGAGGTTAAAACCTTGGCAAAAATTACACAGTCACAAAGTATCAAAACCATGTCAGTCCATGTCCAAAGACATTCTGATATTTTTGCTATGACGGCACTGTCTTGTATTTTACCCATATAAATACTGCAGAAGGAATGATTTTAAACAGCATTGTAAACAGTGTCAAAACATCAGATATAAAAAAGAACACAGTCATCCCAACTTGGTTTTTCATGGACTTGTCTATTTTCCTGTTGGATGGGAAGAGTTTTGTTTAATAATGACATTAGGCATTTCTTTAGGTATTCTTTCACAGTGTAAAAATTTCTGTTATATCCGAATTAGGAAGTGACTTTATCACTTGTGGCCTTGATCATTCACTAAAAATACATTTACTACTTTTCTGCCTTCTGCCAGATGCCATGCGAGCAGCTAGGTATCAAAACAAGCACAATAATATCCTTGGATACCAAAGACTCAGACTAACGTCGGAGAAGCAGGTGGAGTGATGGGAGAGGCAGTGTCTAGAGAGAGATGCAGGCAGTTAGCATTTGGGGTGGGATGGAGAGATGTAAGAGAAGTTTGGCTGAGAAGTGGGCTGGGGGAGGAGCCAGAGCTCTCCAGACAAGTGAAGGCAGTAAAGGCAACTAGTCTTGACCTGTCCTTGAGCTACTTGTAAACCATGCAGTTCCGGGGTGGGTTGTAACAGCTCCATATGAAATTAGCTCTTTAGCTCAAAACATATTTCTAATATTATAAGAAGCATCTTTTGTGAACAGTTTGCAAGAATTCCTTGCCAAACACACACACAGAAAGAGAATGAGAGAGAGAGACAGAGAAATAAAGAAAGAGAAATGAGCAAAACATATCTTATTTTCTCCTAGGAAAAGAGAACACTGCTAGGAAAAAAGCTGTCTTTGGAAAACAATCTGCTGCATCTCAAATCCAAGGATACAAATGCTAAAAGGTTTGCAAATGTACCCCCTAAGTAAAGGCAGTTCCTGGTATCTTTCCTCTCTTCTGGTCCACTGACCCTGGATAGAAGCCTACTATCCCCCAAGGGAAAGGAAGCCTGAAAGTGCAGGAGGGAGGGAGATTTCTTAGCATCAACAGCCCTGTGTCTCTCCCTTCCTACCCACTGGGGAATCAGGAAGGGGACAGAGGTCACTGGGGGAACAGGGAAACTGGTGTGTGTGTGTGTGTGTGTGTGTGTGTGTGTGGTGGGGGTGGGCGGAGGGCTAAACTTTTTGAAGACTGCATGAGCCTGTCGCCTCCCTGTTTACTCTTTGTGCTGAAAAGGATGCTGTTGAGGTCTCCATTCCCCTGATGCTTCTGATTTTGTTAATGAATCTCTGCTACAGCCAGCATTAAATTAGCTAGCCCACTAGTGGAATCGTAAGATAGTTTTGTCGTGCTCCCAACTTTGTAGATAATGAAGGAAATACTGTGAAAAGCATTCTTAGTTCTTGGGACTTACTTACAATTACTTGTAATTCACAAGCAGTCCTGGTCCTTAGTGTGCTGGGTATGGGGGTTGATTTATGGGTTTAAGGATATCAAATGGCTTGATTACTTGGCTGCTGTTAGACAAATTCTCTGGAATATCATAGAATAACTCATTTCATATGAAATTTCCTGACCTTTTTCTTTTCTTTCCCTTTCCTTTCCTTTCTTCTTTTCTTTTCCTTTAATTCTAAGCCTACCACAATCATTACATATTCTGATATAACATTCAAAGTCAAATCTATTTCAAGATCTTAGTTCATCCATCTAGATCTATTGCTCTATGCACTATTATGAATCTCAAAATTCACACATTCTTATTCTCATTTATTCAATAACATACTCAAACATCACTTTCTCTTGGTCTTTTGATTTCTTCCTATTTCCTTTTCCTTTCCTATTATTTCTCTTTCTCTTCATTGGACCACATAAGCCAAAGTCCAGAACTGGGCTAACGCTGGCAATTGTACCTACATATTTGAAACACACTGGGATACCACTAATATTAATTTCCCCATATGCTTCTCTGTGAACAAGCATATAGCCCCAGAAGGTGGACTTCTAAGTTTTATAGCACTGTGCATGTCTGTAGAGAATGAAGGAAATACTATAGAAAATATCCATAAGTCTTTGGAATTACTTGTAAATACTCATAATTTAACTCTAAGTAAATTTTTGGCTTACCTCTTTTTTTTTTTTTTTTTTTCCTAAAGAGTACTTTTCCATGCAGCAGAACTACAGCTGGTACAGTGTGCCTTCCATTAAGAGCCCAGACAATCTGAGGTTGACATTTTTCCTTTAAAAATGATTTATTGATAATAGAGCTTTTGTCAGTCTTTGAGCCAAAAATGTAATTGTTTTAAAAACCAAACTGATCTATTCCTTCAGTTCTCTTATATATGAGCAGTCATGATAAAGAATTCTCAAAACGCTCTTGAGGAAAGTGTTAGAAATACCTTGAGGGAAATGGAGGCTTTGTGTTTCCAGAAAGGTGTTTGAACATCCTGGCTTATGCGGTTTTCCTAAATTGTAGCTATCACAAGTATTTATTTTACTTGTTATTCTGAGCTGTGTGTAGAGGTATTCACTTCGCTAAGGGACAAGAAAATGAAATCAGTATGAGTCAGACTCTTTTGGTTAAAGCAATAGAGACTTGGTTAAGGTACCAAAACTAAGAGGATTTCTGTTGGGCTGCGATTGGATAGATATGGCCATAAAGAAGAAGTACTCATGGGAAGCCAGGAGGACCACCCTTTAGCACCTAATGTGATTTGAAAAACCAGATTATTTTGTTGATCCCACTTATTGATGCCTGTTTATGCAGGTTCACTCTTTTCTTGTTCTTTGTTCTTCCTGGATAATTTATTACCTTTTCCCACCATTTTTTACCAGCTGGTTTATATTCTCTGTATTTTCCTTTCGAATTTCAGAGGAAAGAGTCTAATTGGCCTAATACTGCTTCCTGTACTGGGAAGGTTGACCATGTTGACCAACCCCTACTTTGACATCCAATCAGCAGCCTTTGGCAGGCACCACCTCCCAGTCTTGGGGGTGGGGGTGGGGGGTGGGGGCTCCTCTTACTCAGGGAAGAGCCTAGGGCTGCTTCCCTGCGCAGGGGGCTAGGGGTGATTTAATTTCTCTTAAACATAGATAGTGAGTTTGATAGGCATCATGACTTTCTTGAATTGCAGTGAGCTTCATTCTACCATTTTGATAAAAAGAGAAAAAGACTCAATATGTTGTAACTTGGCATTTCTAATATTAGAAGGATGATACCTTTTAAGCTTTTATAATTCAGAAGAAAAAGAGTTTTTTCTTGTGTGTAGATATGTGTATATCATTATATTAAACTAATCTTCACAATTACTTTTAATGAGAGTTGTTAGATTTGGCAGAATCGTCTTGTCTTAAAAACAAGGTTGACCCCATATTTCTACTACTATCAGTACTAACTAACATGTGGATAGTTAATTCCCTTCAGTTTATAAAGTAACCCCAGGTACCTTATTTAATTTAATCTTACCATTGACCCTTCGGGAAGGGAACAGAGCTTCTAATGGGTTAGGTGACTTGTTAAGATTATTCAGCCTACCAGAAGTTGTAGGGCTGGGAGTTTGGGCTCTGATATTGTTATAGCAAAGCCCTTAGGCTCATTCCTCTATAGAGGAGATTTTACTTTCTTCTTCTCATTTCTGCAGACTCCAGAGACCTTCTAGCAGACTGGTTTCCTCAGTCCCCTGTGTGGCTGTGAGCAGAAGGCGGTTTTCCAACTTCTCTCTCTGTCCTGTGATGTCACAGACAAACACACACGCTCATTTGAGAGTTACCCTTCGGGGAAACACATCTGCAGTTTGTCCAGACAAGTGGCGTGTTGGCTTCTCCGTGTCTGTAGAAGCTGCCTAGGGATGGCAATATTCCTTAGAGGAGGAAACAGGGTGTCTTGAAGATGTGGCTGCATGTCAAAGCATACTGTTGCTACTTACATTGCACATTTATCTTCAGTAGTTTTGAGGGCTGTCTTAAGCCCCCCATTTAGTGCCACCACTGAAAACAACAATGGGGAAGATTTTGACCAACAACAGTAGTACATAATACATACATATTTGACCAGCAATAGTAATACATAGTGATTCACATTGGTTGAAATGTGAACAGAGCCACACACACATCTTAGCTTATTCTTTCACCTTGGTCTTGCCTGGGAAAGGTGAGGACCTAGCCTTCCTGTGCCCATGGCTGTGATCCTCAGTTTCCCTCTCTTCCACTGGGGACTCACATTCAGTGATCACCACCACAGAGGTTCAAAGAAACATCAGCTCCTAAATAGCATATACCTGAGTCCCTGTAGACTCTGGTAGGATTCTTTCATAGCTTCAGAGAAGCTCCAGGTTGCCACCAATCTTACTACCTTCTCTCTCAAGTGGGAATTCCCTATGGGGTTATTCATATGCCCAATGCCTGGGACGTGTAATGGGCCCAGAAGTAGCAGCAGCATGGTACGTGCAACATAGTTTCAGTTGCCACTTTTATGGCATTCCTCTTGTGTTTCAGTAACTAGCTCTTTTTATTTCTCCTGGAATTTTCATTCCTATAAACATCATAATGCATTAATTCCTGATAATAAGTATCGTTTATGAAGACTTAAAAGGGTTCTATTTTGGGATTGTGCAAATATGGCCATCCTCATGTTCTTCATACCCTTTGTAATTATATGTTTATGTACCTGAGTTCTAAGAAAATGTAAGATCATTTACAAAAACTACATAAAAGTAACATAATTCTTTAACTGGAAATAGATTAGATGAGAAGGCCAAGAAGACACAAGAACAGGTATACAATGAGGTTGGCCCACAAAATGTGTACCATGAGGTGCTATACACTTGCTCACAGTGGACCACTAACTCAGTTTAAAATTTTCTAGCAGCCAATCTAATGAGAAAATTATGATTAATTTTGTGATTCACAATGTCCACATGGCTAAAACCAACCAAGTCTTTGGGAGAAGTCTAGTTCTTTTTAACATATCGGTAAGGGAAGAGAGAAAAAATTTCCAGGATATGCTCATAAAAAGGACCATGAACAATGTCTTCAACTGAATCCTTACAGTAAACACAGAAGCTGTACCTTGGAAAATGCTTTTAAAAAGGATAACATGCATCCAAAGAACAATTCAAAGCCATTTTAACAGTGAGCAGCAGAGGGCAGTGTGGCAAGGCTCAATAATGATATCTCTGATGGTGGAAGTTAACCCCAAAATAGATTTTAAATATCCTGACAAATGGATGGAGAGACAGTCCTCCATGACCTCAAGGCTTGGAGGACTCCATGACCAAGCCTTTGGCAGACATTGGCCAGCAGAGAGGTTGAGGATGTGCTTCTCACACAGTACTATGGTCATCCCAAGTAACTAAAGACAAACCATTTGTTTTCACATTTCTGCACGTTAAAGACAAGATTGACTTCCTTTCTTGAACACTAAGGAATCTAATATGAGGAAGACCAGAAATGGTGCCCTGTTCGCTCTCCCTTCATATTGATTTGAGACATCATCCTCAGTTCCCTTTCTCAAAAAGCTGGAGCCAAGGGTTTCCTCTTTTTTTTTGTTTGGGCTTTTTTTCTCTGCTCCCATTGCCATTTCCAGGCTGTGGACTTTCTCAGCTCCGAGACTGGCATCTATGAGGCAAAAAGAAAACCCGGGGAGCTCACCATTGTGCTGTTTCCTGGATCCCAAAGTCCCGAGCTAGTCTTCCTTCTTCTTTCCACCTTTCAGAGTCTTCTTGTGTGTGTTGATGTATAATGCTTTGGGTTGACTTAATAGGGAGAATAGGGGAAAACACATCTTCTACATCTTCCTAGAAGGGGAAGTTTTCATTCTCTTTTAATTTCAACATTGATTTTGTATTTATATTGAGGCATTGGGAGGCAGAGCATAAATCCTAGATACAGATGTTTGGCCTCCTTTCCTAGGCCTGGCCTTCATTAATGTTTCTTCTTACTGTTTTGCTTTAGTACATCTTAATGCTTCAACAGAAAGATAGATAACAGAGATTAAAGTGGGCTCAAATGGCAGCTTATTTAGATATATTCTCACATTCAAGGATCTTAAATGGATGACTAGGTTTTCTGTTTATTGAACAAGCCTAAGAGAGATTTTTTTTTTGCAGCTTCCTTTAATCACTGTTCTAGTGTATAATGCAGATAAGTCTGAAACCACTATGCTTTCCAGAGTGCTTCCAGAAATACTTTTCTTCCATCTTAAGACATTTCAGATTTTTATGTATTTATGGTGAGCTTGATGGTAATATTCTCATGAAATGCATGGGGAAGTTTCCTGAGTTTTGTATTTTAGAAAGCATAGCTACCCGCTCCCATCCTCCTAAAGACTTCTTTTTCCTTTCGGTCCCTGAATTCTAGGTCATCGTAAGACACAATGAGACCATTTTGAATATTCACCTTTAATAATATACAGTATTTTCATATTTTATGAATTTTCAGAGTTGACTTGACTCTGCAAAGCATCCCAAGTTCTTTCTCATTATTCCCCAGGAAAGTCCTGAATCTGACTGCTCTTTTCTCCTTTTCTCTTTTTTTCCCTTCTCTCTGGAGCAATTTTGAATCTTAGTATCAGCTGTGGGCCAGATTTCTGTTTGCCTTCTGTGCCGCTTTGATCCTTATGTCTGCAACTCATCTTATTTTGTGAAGCACCTCTTCAAGTCCCTTTCTAATTTTTCTGCTGGGTTCCTGTTCCATTGATTTGTAGATGATCTTTATATATTCTGGATACAATGCCTTTATTAGTCATTTATGTGACTGAGATTTTGAGGCTGTCCTATACACTCTCATTTGATGACTAGAAGTTTTAAATTTTTGTCTATTCAAACTTATGTCTTTAACTTTGCAGTTAATACTGTCCTGAGTTCTATTTTAACAATCTTTCTCTATTCCAAATTCATGAAGATGCTCTCTATACTATCTTTTGAAAGTTTTTTGGGTCCCCAGTTTTATCTACATGGAATTTATTCTTTTGTTGAAGTGAGGTAGGGATTAATTTTCTTTTTCTTTGTTTCCTATGAGTGTTCAGTTATCACAATAACGTTTGTTGAAAAGACTATCCTTTTAATAACCTTCTGCAGCATCATCTTTAATGTAAATTGTTTGTCTATTGGTCTACCTCTGTGATATATATGTATGTGTAAAATAAAAGTAGCATGGATATAGCATAATTTGTTTTATTAGACTTCTATTGGTGAACATTTAGATTGTTTCCATTTTTTAATGCTATGAACAATAACTACATTTTATATTTATTTTGTGACATATATGCTGTGTAATTATACAGTATTTTATAGTATAAATTATTTGATTCCATAGGATAAATCATTATACATTATTTTTACTTGTGCAAGGATTTCTATAGTTTTATAGAAATTAATTTTTCCTACAGTAAAACAAACTCTTTTTAGAGCTTTGTCATACAAAACCAAACAAGGGAAAAAATCAAGACTGTCTTAAATATTGCAAGTTGCCTGAAAGTTACTTGGCTTTGAGCGACTTTATTATATATTAAACATTCTTGAGACAACTGTAGTGGTTTAGTTCTGTGCTACTCAGAGCACCGAAAGCCTGGTTCATGGACCAGCAAAATCACTGGAACACCTGAAGCATGTTGGAAATGCAGACTTGCAAGCCCTACCCCAGCCTATTGGATTAGAATGTGCATTTTAACAAGATCCCTGACAATTTAACAAGATCCTCCAGTGCATATTAAGTTTCAGAAGCAATGTTTTAGTACATGATGTAAAACAAAACGGAGACTCTTCTTTTAAAAATAAGAACAAGTTCTGCCGTAGTGTCATGTGAATTTCCATGACCTTTGTAATATTTGTAGAGACTATAAAAATCAGAGTTGCAATTGTGTTGGATGTTGGCTACTAACTGTGAAACCTTAATAAGCTAAAATAATTTATTACTTTGTAAAAAACTCATTTTCCAAAAGCACATTCACTCTTTAAGTGTACAGTATAATCTTGTAATGCTGTACAGATAGGGATTATTATAGCTGTTACATGGAGGCTTAGAAAGGCTGTATGATTCCAAAGTCACAAAGCTTCCAAGTTTGGTGGTCTTGCTGCAAGGCATTTTGCCTCAAACTCTAATAATATTGGCAAGAAGAGAAATAGTCAAAAGCTATATAATCAATGCCAGTTACCTAAATGGAGCTTTGGGAAAGTATGAATAATCTAAAGCCAAACTTCATTCATCTTTCTTCACCATGGTTGATGCAGACTCAAAATATTAGGTGGAATTTAATTTTTTTCTTGCCTTATTTACAGGTAGTTGAATTAACAAAAATAGGAAGAAAAAAAAAAAAAAGACAAACACAGGCAACTCACAACATATACTAACCCCTGTATCCTTGGAACTAGATTTCTGGTATATATGTAAAGTCTCCATTCTTGGCCCCATGTTCTAATCCTGCTATCCCATGTAATTATCTGTGCATTCTGATGGCTGCTGTCTGTGAGTGCTCAGAGGTGAGACAGATTAGATATGTAGGTGCTTCATCTGGCTCAATGCAGCTTGACTCAACTACCTGCTGGAGGGAGGGGCGTCATGGTTGGCCAGAGAGGAGCTTTTGACCTGAATTGATCTTCTCATTCAAGTTCATGTCTGAGCTAATGAGAGGGTGCTTTGGGACTGTTTATCTTCAGTGTGTCTTTCTTGGCATCAGGGACCCCTGGTGTCTTACCCACATGTTGTCCAGTAGTAGAGTCATGTGTGATGAGATCCTGGCAGCACAGCTGTAAAAATAGCTATATAATGCATTAGCAAATCTTTCTCTCTTTTTTCCTTTGCATTTCCAGTTGCCAAGATCTTCAGAAGGAGATTTCCCTCCTCCAGGAGCAGATCTCTCACCTGCAGTTTGTGATTCACTCCCAGCATCAGAACCTGCGCAGTGTCATCCAGGAGGTCAGATTAATCGAGTGTTTCTCTGGTAGATGGTATGTTTACAGTGAAAAGACCAAATACGTGGGGCTTGTCTGGACTCTGTAAGCACTGAGATTCTTCTCTTCACTGACATATCCTTTTTATCCTCATGTAACGTGGCTCTGTTTTCAGTGTCTTCTTTTGTCTCTATGCCAACACCTGTGATGCTCTCAATGAAGATATTTGGGAAATTGTGTTTGCTCTTTAGATGTTTTGGTGATTTTTTTAAAAGTGTTCTGAGCAAGATAACGTACATGGTTCTTTAGAAGATTTTGTAGGTTAGGAGATTCAGCCCTTTCTTGAGGAAGAAATGATCTGTTTTTTAACCTCATAAATGGTTAATTTAGGTAGGGGTTGTGTGTTAGCACAGGGGTGTAGCCTGGCCCTTCTTCACTGGGAGCATCTTGGCAGGTGGGAGAGAAGAGGTCATCGTGATGGCAGCCAGATGGATGGTGAATTGCATCCTCATACAGTTTACGTCAAGATCTGTGTTGCTCTGGTTTGGGAATCTGCTTTAGACTTAAAACCAGACCTTCATTCATTTTTTTTAATTACTTAATATTTGTTTCTAAAAGGAGTCCTTCCAAATAATTCAAATGCCTTCTTGACACAAATGTAGCATTTGTGCTTGCTTGGCTAGGATCTCACGAAATGGCCAGGGTTGTGGCACTTGAGAGTCAGGTAGGACAGAGGGCTTATCCCATGTCTTTATTTCACAGATGAGAAAACTGAGGCCTACAATAGTTACATGGCAGAGCTGGCCTTGGAATCTACATGTTTCCTCTCTTCCAGCAGTCTCTGGACTTCATTACCCCACCTCCCCAGCTCCACGTTGCCTCTTAGCAGATGCTTTTCTTCCAAAGCAAAGTGGGCTCACCTTAATTTGCTGTTGGTTGACCAGATCTCCGCCGCAGGGAGCTTCCCTATGCCAGGCCATGGCCTTGAATCATGTCCACGGGCCTCTGCCTCTGCAGGATGAAAATATTAGGTGGCTGAGACACAGAAAAAGGACCAGTGTTGCTTCCCAAGGGAAGCATCCTGCTGATTTGGTTTAGACAGGTTTTCTAAAGATTAAAATGTTTAATCACATCGTCTGTGTACTCTCGTCCCCAGGTGCCAATTTGTCCTGCTGTTTTCTATAGCCTGTGGAGTCTGTTAATGCTTGGGATTTAATTTTGTTTATTTGATAAACATTATTTGACCACAGACACCTGTACAATTTCTGACTTAAGGAACTACTCTTTGTTGTCTGACAAGATTTTTTTCATTTGTGTTTCTTAATTCGTAGATGGAAGGCTTAAAAAATAATTTAAAAGAACAAGATAAAAGAATTGAAGATCTGAAAGAAAAAGTTAACATACTTGAAGCCCAGGTAAGGAGGGAATCTGTTGTGTATGTGTGTGTGTGAATGTGTGTGTGTATTCGTTGTATCTGTGAACCTGTGTATGAATGTGTCCTGTGTGTGTGTGTGCTTGTATATGATGGTGTGCCAGTGTGACACTGGGTCCAAGTCCATCTGTATGTGAATGTGTGTGCCTGTGTGATTGTGTGTGACTGTGTCAGTGTCTATGTGTGAATGTGTGTGTGTGTGTGTGTATGAGTGTCTTTTTGTGAGTGTGTGTGTGCATCTTCTATGCATAAGAATTATAGCTTTGTGGGGAGGTACTCAATAATTATAAAGCATTAAGTATTAAACATAATATTATATTATTAAATTATTAATATTAAATATTATTAAATCCTTGTTAAAAGTTTATTCCAATTTTCCGGAATACTTGCTCTACTGGGGAGACCCATGATACTATCTCTCGGTGTGGACTTGAATTAGAAGCTTGGTCAAGGCCACTCTTCTGTGAAGTCAGTTCTAGCTAGATAGCCGGGTTTCTGTCTCCTGTCTTTGCTTCTTCCCCACTGTCATGAGAAGTCCTCTTTCCTACTCTTTCTTCATCCACACTCATCAGGGTGTCCAAGCTTTGCCTCAGAGCTCACCTACTTCAAGAAGCTGATTGAAATTTTCTTGTTTCAGTGTTTTAAAATTTATCATAAAATTTTATAATTTACTGTGAGAAGACATACTTTTCTCCTGCCCAATCATCCCCTACTTGACTGGGGAAGCCCTTTTAGGCGTTCAGCTGCAGTCCTAGGTTGGTGGTACCCCTGCCTCACAGGAAGTACAGAGCCAAGCCGCATGGAGGTGGGAGCGCCTGAGGACCCCCAGGTGCCTCCAGCCCAGCTCTGCTTTGTACTCAATGCCACCCTGTCTATCTCTGTTGAAAGGCTCATTGCGGGCTGCCTAGACCTGGTCACCTTTTCTACTTCATACCTCAGTATTGTAACTTCTCTGTGTATCATGTTGTCCTGTCCTGTGGAGTACAGAGATGCTCTGCCTTCCATTGAAACCTCATTTTTTTGGAGCTGTTCTCTTCCCAGGACAGACCAGAGAGGAGCTCCATGGCTGTACTCCCAGCAGATGCCTCACCATTTCTTCCACCACCACCACATTCTTTCTGCTTTTCTCAAACAGAAGAAAAAATCATAGTAACATAAAGAGGTTGTGAATATTTTGCATCTTAAGTTTTGTAGCCATCTCCCTATTTTGCCATTTCAACCTTCCTAGAGGACCACAGTTCTCTATTCTAGAGGGTAAGCTCATCGAATCTCAGGCTTTCCTTAGATTCTCATCTAGGTAAGATGTAAACTGGTCAGTTTACATTAGATAATGTGATTCATGTCACACTAGAACCCCTTCCTCCTAACAAACATCTCCAAAGGCATTTCTTCATGGCTTTTCTTACATAATGGCCTTTTGGCAAATGTTACTTGATAAAATATTTTTTCTTATACATATTTTTCTTAGAATATTTTAATAACTATTTTTTCTTTTTTTATATAACTAACATATGTTCATTCATCCCGTACAAATTAGGGAATATGGATGAGCAAATATAACAAGAAAATCACTCAAACATACCGTCCAAGGGCAATTATTCAGCACAGTTGTGTATATCTCTATTTTGTTGGGAATTTTGTGCCTGTTACATACTTGTATATATATGTTAAAGATGTAGACTATATATGGCATCATTTTATTGTATTTTTAAACTTTTATTTGTTTCATCAACTTTTTCATACCACTAGTTACGTAAGTCTATAAATACTTATTGAGTGGCTACTATGGTATAGGCACTAAGTTTGGGTAAACAATGTTGAACAAAATAGACATGAGCCCTGCTCTCTGGAATTTACTACCTAGTGAGGGAGACAGATACAAATAAATTAACATGTAGCCACCAACATCATGGAAATGTTGTGCAAAGAAAGGACAAAATGCTTCGGGCAATAATACCTGGATGGAAGAATGTATATGAAACATTTAGATTGGTGGGTGGGAGCAATCTCTCTAAGAAAATGAATTTTGGTATGAACTTTGTGGAAAACTGGGTGGTAGGGCATGCCAGGTAGCCAGACAGGTGGCTATTGTAGGTGCTTCTAATCTATGAGAGCTGTAAATAGCAAAGGATGACATTGGAAAGATAGGAAGGGGCTAGATCATAAAAGGCCTTTAGTCCATGCTAAGGTCTCTTTTTCTCTATATAACAGTATAACAAGAAGGTCTTTGCTTACCAGTCAAATGAAATTTATATTCTTTTTGAAGAACCACCAAGGTTTCCACTGTTTTACTATGAAATAATTTAGTTAACTTAATCCCTACTATTGGATTGCTTTCCAGTATAGCTTTTGTAAACAGCAATGAATTCAACAGACTTGTACAAACATTGCTGATTATTTGTATAATTACTTCCTTCCTTAAGATAAATTTTTAGAAGTAGAATTGGTAACTCAAGGACTACATCCATTTTTAAGATTGTTGCTGTGTGCTCTCTGATTTTCCATGTGCGTTGGATCAGACATCTCCCTCAGCTGCCACAGCCCCACCGGCAGCTGCCTCTTCTCTTTCAGTTAACTCTTTACTCACCTTCTGTCTTTCAGTTCTGACATTTCAGATCTGCTAATAGTCCTCTTTTTTCCTCTTTATTATTAAGGGATTTCAATATTTAAAAATGCTTTGTTATCATTTTAATGAAATCTAAGAAAGTAGAGATGAAAAACACACATGCTCAGATTCCTGTTTTGAGCTGGGATTCTCATTTAGATCCAAGTTTATCTGTAATTCAAGGTGGTCTGGTGTGAGGTAGGGATCTAACTTTTTAGTTGTCTCATTTGATTGAGCAGTCTAGCCTTCCTTCATGAATTTGAAATGCTGATATATCCAGACTAAATTTTTATGCTGGAAATCTGTTCCAATGGTGTATGTGCCTATTTGGCTCCAATGCCCTACTGCTTTAATTATCATACATCTGTAATACATTTTAGTGCAGAGATTGTTGTCTTTCTCTGATCTTTCATTATGATCCCAGGCTCTGGCCATATCTAATTAAGTTCCAGCCCTCATCACAGAGTCAGGGCATCAGTGGTGCTACTGCTTCTAATTCAATCTTATGTTCTTTAGTTGTGTCTCATCCCCAAAGCTAATTTTATTTTTTTTACCATTTCTTTTTTTTTTTTAATTTTTAATTTTTTTTTAAATTTTTTATTTTTTTGGGGGGTACACCAGGTTCAATCATCTGTTTTTATACACATATCCCCATATTCCCTCCCTTCCTTGACTCCCCCCCCCTCAAGTCCCCCCCACCCTCCCTGCCCCAGTCCTCTAAGGCATCTTCCATCCTTGAGTTGGACTCCCGCTAATTTTTTTTTTAATTTTTTAAATTAATTTTATTTATTTATTTATTTATTTGCTGCATTGGCTCTTCGTTACTGTGCGGGCTTTCTTTATTTGCCGTGAGTGGGGGCTACTCTTCGTTGCAGTGTGTGCACTTCTCATTGCTGTGGCTTCTCTTGTTGCGTAGCACAGGCTCTAGGCTTGCAGGCTTCAGTAATTGTGGCACATGGGCTCAATAATTGTGGCTCGTGGGCTCTAGAGCGCAGGCTCAGCAGTTGTGGCGCACGGGCTTAGTTGCTCCGAGGCATGTGGAATCTTCCTGGCCCAGGGATTGAACCCCTGTCCCCGCGTTGGCAGGCAGATTCTTAACCACTGCGCCACCTGGGAAGCCCCCCAAAGCTAATTTTATTGTCCTAAGTAAACTGGCAACTTAACCCATACACTGCATTATCCAACTGGCCTTTTGGTGTAATTGTTAGACCAGAACAATGTATGTGTTTCTGTATCCCCAAATTTAGCAAATAATTGCTTACTAGCCACTCAGTGTGGTAGGAGGAAGCAACAGATTGTGTTCACTTCTTGGTTGGATGCAGTCTGCCCACACTGATGGGACGGCATCTCTCAGCACTGCCAAAGATTCTCTGTATGAAGCTGATTCAAACTACTATTTTTTAACATTCTCTTTTATTTAAAAAGGCTTCAACTTATAGCAGTATTGATGAATGTCTTTTATAATCTCAAAATTTATTATCTTCAGTAGATAAATCATTACCTTCACTGCAGGGAATGTTATAATGCCCATTTCAGCTTTAAAAAGCCCATCCAAGCCACATTAATTTGTTTATTCAGCAAATAGTTTTGTGTGTTTATGATGTACCAGGAAATGTTCTAAGTGGTAGGTATATGGTATGAACAGGACACACTATCCTGACCTCATCTAGCTTTATTTTAATTGAAGGTACATACAATAAATACATAAACAAGTAAATACATAACTTAATTAGGGAGGGGTAACTACTCCAAGAAGAACAGAACAGTTATAAAGTGATGGGAGTCAGGAAGGGCATCTCTGAGCCTGTGATCTTAGACCAGGTATCTGAATTGAGTGCTTGAGCTGGAGTGAACCCGTTTCTTGTCTAGCCTTAGTCAGTGCTTCGTTGTGAAGATCTGAAACTGGGAGGACATATGCAGGGGTGTACTGTCTTGCACTACAAACTTAAGACTATGACCTATTTTGAAATAACAGTGAGAGCTGATTCCATTTATAAAAAATTGGTCACCAGAGCTGAACAACCCGTCAACTTTCTAAACCACACGGACAGCATAGTTTTCTCATCCATAATAAAGACACTCGTCTCTTTTAAGGCATGCTACATACTTCATTTTGTTTAAGCTACTCTGGGAGAAAGTTATTATTTACTACATTCTCTAAGGGATTAAACTGAGATTCAGAGAAGTTAAGACACTTGTTCAAAATCACTCAGCTGCATTTGTCTTCCTGACTTTGAAGCACAGGCTTTTCTTCCCCAAATAGCTACTAATCTGGGTGATCAAATAAGTGTGTTATATGCAGATAAGCGTGTGTGTTGGTATACACACCCACATGTATATATATTTAGAAATGATGTATATTTCTACATATTTAGAATATATATTTAGAAATGAATAGTTATAATGTTAAATCTGCAGGATGATTTATATGTATTTTACCCATTGTCACACTTACTACATTACATTTTTTTGTTTTCTAATTTTTTGAGTCATGGAAATGAATACTTTTTTTTCCCCCTGTATATTCTTTTCTATCCTAGCAAGGATTTCCACCCCCCACTCCTCAAGGGGGATAAAATTCACTCATCTAACTCTGTTCTTTTTTTTTCCCTTTTCAATCTTTAAGTATTTTGAACCTCTTAAGTATCACAAGAAAATTTCTGCTTAACTCTGCCAAAATTATTTACTTTTCTTTCTACTTTGGCATATCTTTCATCATCTTAATTTACAGCTCTGAAATTCATCTCACATTTCACGCATTTCTAACTTCTTCACTAATGACATGCTCAAATGGAGATGCATCTTCAGAAATTACTCCATTTTCTAGACTTTGAAGAGTATCCTACTTTATGTAATCACCATCATCCCTAAAATTTAATTTACTTCCAAGAGCATGTTGCTAGAAATTTAAGTATGCAAAAGTTAGGTTCTTTTGGAAAACTGAGTCAATGAACTATCCTTGGATAGCATCATAATAATGGTGGACTTACTCTGGTCAGTGGTTTGTAATTCTGTAAGTCAATGATGTAAATAAAACTCATGCATTTGGTTGTTTTAGTTAAAGGAAAGCATAGGAAAGCCCATGAATCAAAAATAAAGACCTTCATCCAGTGGATGAAATAAATCAATACAGAAGTTGAACTATATGAAAATAAAGACAGTCTAAGGTGGTAACTCTTGTGCTTCTGTATTGTTTGGAACCCAACAACTTGAGAAAGTAGGAGTTTATTTTGGAAAAACTCCAAATAGCTTCTACATACTTGTCCAGCCACAGAAATATTTTTATTCCATTGCATGTTGTCATCATGATATTGTGTTTCAAGTTGTGCTTTGTAACTTGTAAAGTACTGTACAGAGAGGAGTTTTTCTCAGCCACGTACTTGGCCCTGATATATGCCTGCACTTGTTTGGAGTGTATATTCAATTTATCTCCAGTATACAAGGAACATATTTACCATCAATTTGTCAGATCTGAAGTACACTTCCTGGGTGAGACTTAAGTGCTTAACTCTTGAAATATCACAGTGAAATGATTCATTTGTGAAGATTTTTGCTCCATCCTTTAGTTATTATTCCATGTAGATGCTGAGGGATAGAAAGCACAAAATTCATATCTTGTCTCTGCTTTCTTTAGTTCAGTGGTTCTTCATCTTAACTGCACATTAGTATCACTTGTGGAGTTTTGAAAACTCCTGAACGCAAATTAAATGGAAACTTTGGGGGTAGGACCCAGGCATCACTGGATTGTAAATCTCCCAGGTAATTCCAATATACAACCAACACTGAAAACCACTCCTTCAGTCCAATGGCTCTTCAATGTGAGCAGACATCAGAATCATCTGGTGAGCATCTTAACACACATCAACTGGCCACCCCAGATTTCTGATCCAATGGCTTGGTTGGGAATTGAGGACTTGTAGTTCTAGTAAGTTCCTAGGGGATATTGAGATTGTTGATTCCAGGATTACACTTTAAGAACTGTGCCTTCATCTTTCTTCTCTCCCTTTTTTCCACCTAACCCATTTCACCTTGTCTTCAAGGTCCAGGTTAAACCTCATTGTGTAGGAAAATTATTCTAGTCACACTGATTTCTGTTTATACCTTTTATGTAGTAATGAATTACTGGCATCTCTTTGAATTATATTTATTTATTTACTTATTTATTTATTATTTTTTAATGGTCACATGTTTGTTTTATCACCTCTACCATGTATGGATGCTGTGTACCTAAAGGGAAGATGCTATGCTTTCTTGTGCTGTTTCACATTCCCTCTGCTCCTGGCATGGTGCTGCAGACATGGCGTGGTGCTGCAGACCTGGCGTGGCAGGGACTGTGTAACTGGGTGTATTGCTGGCAGGGTGTTGGGGGTGGGGGGTGGGGAATGATTCTTCACTGGAAAGACTCACTTTCCGGAGCTGTATAAATTATTTGGCTTGGCTGAGTTGTAGAGAAAGTACTGTGTCTGGACTAGGAAGACCTGAATTTGTGGGGGTTTTTGTTTGTTTTTCCTTTCCTTTTGTGTGTGTGTGTGTGTGTGTGTGTTAATTTTTATTGGAGTATAGTTGCTTTACAATGCTGTGTTAGTTTTAACTGTACAGCAAAGGGAATCAACTGTACTTACACATATATTCCCTCTTTTTTGGATTTCCTTCCCATTTATAGGAGGACCTGACTTTGAATCTAAGTTCTGCCCTGAACAAGATGCTGGACATTTAAACTCTTCAGATCTCAGTTTTTTGTTATAATAATGGTCCTTGGACTAGAAAATCATAACCAACTGCCTTTAAGTCTTAAAATCTGTGCCAGACACCCAGCTGAGTAGTTTGCATATCTTTATCTCATTTCAGAACCTGTGAAGAAGGGACTATGAACATATCTATTAATATGAATGAGGAAATTAGGCACAGAGGGGATAAGTAACCTAAATGAGGTCACACAGCTAGTAAGTGGTTGTGCTAGAATTTGTACCTGAAAACGTAAATGCTTACAGTTCCTGTTATTAGCCATTGCATTATCTCCCAAAATTCCAAAGGTGCTTCCAGATTTAAAATATTATGATCTCATGATATCTGTTTCTTCCACCTTATACGAGGCTGAGTCAAAAATTATCCACACTCCGGTTATATTAAAACTTCTGCAAATTCTACAGCCAGAGTGCGGATAATTTTTGACTCATCTTCGTGTATGCTAGGCAGGGCGTGTATCATTTACCACAAGTACAGAGATAAAGAAACTGAGGCTTCAATGAGAAAACTGAGGCTAAGGATGCTGGGAACCTAAAGAACAGATGGTGCCTATTTTCATGGAGTTTCTAATCAAGATTGCACAAGAAAGACAAATGTGTAATCAATACTGTGGGTGTCTTTCAGAAGGTTCTTTAATAAAATTCTTTCATGAAGTTCTTTGCATCTGTCCATATAAAAGAAACTGTAAAGTGAAACAGAGAGTTCAGCTGTTGCATTTCAGAGGCTAAGTCAGGATACTATATTTGAATCCCTTGGTAAATGATGCATTTTTCAAGGTTTGTTTATATTTTCAGAAGTAATATTTGGGGGCTCTCAACTGGCTACATTCTGTGTTCTAATAGAGTGACTGGAACAACAAACTTCCTGCTAAGGAGGGATGTAGGTGGTGGGTCGACCAGAAACACTAAGCCCCTGGCTAGTAAATGTGCTAACTATGCAATCTCTACACATTTTTTTTTTTCTATTTTAGAACAAAGAACTTAAAACCAAGGTGGCATTCTGGTCTGAAACTCCTAGGACGAAGGTATCCAAGGCGGTCTCTACAAGGTAAGGCTTTTCTTCCACCACTGCCATCTGCCTTCATGACCTCTGTTGAACATAATTGACATTCATCCCACTTGAGAAAGACTCCAATTGATTAATACTTCTGTGATCATGTGTTTATGGCCTCTCTCCCAGTTCTTTGAGAGTGGGAAGTGTATTAATCTTGTTCACCACTAAATCCTTGAAGCCTGATGTATGAATATTTACTTTATGAGTAAATGAATGAATAAATTTAGATATCTTTTTTCTTCTTCTTTGGCATAAAACAAGCCCAGTCTTGGCTTCAACACTTACTCCAAACAGTACAGATTATCCCCTCTACTATCCTTGTTTCTCTACTGCTCATATTTTCTGTGCCACTGATGGGCATTTTAATCATAAATCTTGTGTATTTATTTAAATTTCCATGTCTGTATCTCAGATCAAATAGACTATAAATGTCAAGAGGGCAGGGTTAGCTGCTTGTTTTTCACTTTATTTCCTGCATTGTTAAGGACTGGTATCAACAACTACCTAATAGTGAATGAATGAAGCAATGATAATGACCCCTAAAGGAATGGAAGTGATAGTTGAAACCATCAAATCACTTTCTAATGTTGACAGAATCTGAAGTGACAGGTTTGGAGAAAAAAAGAAAAAAGAAAAAAAAAAAAAAGACTTCTGGGCTCAAATCTCATTTCCATAATACTCCATGAAATTATCACTTAAAAGAAAACATAGTCTGTAATTACATGAATCATTTAGAAAGTGATTAAAAACTTCCTGTTCTAGCAGCTTTTGAATTTCCTAGTCTGGTCTCTCTCTAGGGCAGAAACCCATTTTCTGAAACTCTCTTCTGCACAGTGCCTGACGTGGAGAATCAGGTCCCCTATGATTAGCATCAGTCTAAGAATTCAGGTGGATCCGTTGCCCTCTTCAAGACACCCTATAACCGTGCTTCACTTTGCTAATGATGTATGTAATTAGAGACTAGAGATGAAGCCATCATGGATCAAGTTTTCTAAAGCGTTTGGGCCCCCAGATGCTAAGTTATTAACTTTTTGGCCAATAGCCCTGCAACATCTAATAAAGAAAAATTAAGCCCCAGAAGTATTAAAGGAGGAAGTGAAATGCCCACATTTCAGAAGCAGTGAGAGAAGCAGACACTTCAGAGCAGGAAGAGATGAAAAGTTTAGAATAGAAAAGCAAGCATAACTTTCCAAGGGAAGGGAGGATGGTCAGTTTTAGTTCCCTTACCGGATACATTCTCTTAGGGTAGTGAGGTATCATGGTCAACCTCAGCTGTTTTGACCCTGGAGGGAATGGAACCAGAGTGGAGCAGAGGAGGGAGAAATAGATGGTCTTCATGATGTACTGACTTCAGTATTGAGTGCTGAGACTTGCGCTGGTACAGAGGGGAAGGGTTTGAGAGAATGACTTATACGACCAGTTCTTTAGCTGCAGTTCATTAAGTAATGGTTTTAATGACTTTTTTTTCTCCCTATGACTGGGGAGAGGTCAAATGGGAAATTTTCCGAATTGAAATAGGGAAGCTAAAATGAATATGCCCTTCGTTTTATGATTTTGATAGAAATTCCAATAGCAATGATATATCTATAATGGCAGGTCTCACGTTTGCAAAAGGAAATCTAGCCAATCGGCTGTTTGAAAAGGTAAGTGGTAGTGTGGTTTGGTAAGTCTAGATTCACCAACATAGAATGGAATTATGACTCTCGGGAGGAATTGGAGTATAAAAATAGCCATTAATGCAAAGAAAAAAAGAATCACATATATTTAAAAATTAATCTTGGCAAATCTCTTAAATCAGAGAATTCTTTCAGTTAGTACGAGAAAACAAGTTTTTTTTCCCCCCAAGCATTAGAACATATAGATGTTTCTTGAGTTGAACACCAATGAAAGGGTTTGCTGGATATTAAGGATCCGGTTGTTACAAAACAACAAAACAGCAACAATAAGACACACATATATACATATATGTGTACATACGTGTGTGCACAAATATTGATGTGTGTGTGTATATTTGTGTGTGTGTATATATATATATATATTTTTAAACTAGACTCACACAGTGAAGAGAGAATTTTAGGCTGTGAGAAACCCACAGAACTAAAACATCCTGAAGGAACAATCGATTTATCTGTCCCATCTCCAAGTCACTCTGGTTCATGTCTTCACTGAGTAGAAGGGCAGACACAAGCTCTAGCTCTTTCTCCCTCCTGTCCTCTTACAATCAGATCCACTTACATAAGGTTAATGCATCCATAACATGCTTCTGCTGTGTCTTATGGGGAATTAGAATCGGTCAATTAACCATCATCCATTCAGTTAAAGCAATTAGTTCAGACTTGGAAGTACAGCAGTAGTGGAGATGGTAATGGAGGTGGTACAGCAGTTATATCAATAAAGTTTTATGTGCTTGATTTTGATAATTGTGTGGTCTTCTCCACAGTGAGTTGAAGACTGAAGGCACGACCCCATATTTGATGTTGGTTAGGCTACGGAAATGAGCTGCTGGGCTGAAGATCGGAATGAGAAAGATCACTATCTGGGTCTTATTTATTTCTTGAAACACAGTCTAAATTTACATATTAAACTGCTCAATGCCAGTATTTAATGGAATTTATTGTATTATATTTAATATGTACATCAATGGCTTTGCAGGAAGGTAACATTTCAGAAAATCAAACAAATATATATTCAAGGAAAGGAACTCTTTCTTCAAAACTTACTAAGTGGATGAAGAAACTGGATGCTTTCCCACGAAGGAAGATGAATTTTGCTTTAAACTTAAAAAAAAATCTGAAATTTTTTTGGGCAGTTTTTTTTCAAGGAACTGGTTAAGGGGTTAAGATTGTCAGCTCTGACCTTTTGATAGTGGTTTTTATGTACAGTCATCCCTCCGTATCCACAGGAGATTGGTTCCAGGAGCCCCTTCGAGTACCAAAACCCATGTGGATGCTCAAGTCCCATAAATAAAGTGGCGGAGTGCAGTTGACTCTCTGTATCCATGGTTTCCACATCCGCGGATGCAACCAATGTCGGTGTGGAAACTGCGGGTACAGAGGGCCGACTGTATACAAATATAAGGAAGAATGTACAGGCATACTTCCTTTCACTGCATTTCACAGACTCTATGCTTTTTACGAATTGAAGGTTTGTGACAACCTCGCATTGTCAGATGATGGTTAGCATATTTTAGCAATAAAGTGTTTTTAAATTAAGGTATGTATACTGATTTTTTAAACAATGCTATTGCACACTTAACAGGCTACAATATAGCATAAACATAGCTCTTAGATGCACTGGGAAACCAGAAATTTCACGCGACTAGCTTTACTGTGATATTCTCTTTATTGTGGTGCTCTGGTACTGAACCTGCGATATGTCTGTATGTGTGTGTATGTGTGTGAATAAATGATGTATTTTAAAGTTGACTTTTGGATAATACGAAATATCTTACCATAATATAAATTCATCTCCCAACCCATGATTGGTGGGAGAGTTATTCTCTACTGAATTAAGGGTAGAAAAAGGTAGAAAAGATTCTTTTTAACTAATTACCCAACCCACAGAACCCTCTGAAGTCAAGAATCCTGGCTACCTCATCACACCTTAGGAGGCCACCGTTCTTCAGTTGGGATTGAACTTTGGTTGCTAGAGGCAACTCACACATCAGC
Source organism: Hippopotamus amphibius kiboko (assembly GCF_030028045.1). NCBI lineage: Eukaryota > Metazoa > Chordata > Mammalia > Artiodactyla > Hippopotamidae > Hippopotamus > Hippopotamus amphibius. Next base: position 95,555,112 of record NC_080196.1, on the reverse strand, counting down.
ACAAAGAGATGCACTTTGTGACTAATTTTCTTTTCAATCTTCGTTAATATTATCTAAGTAAAATGTATGAGGGAAAGAATAGAACAGTGCTGTTAGCTCTTACCTCCATAAAAAGGTATTTGTTAAGGGTTCAAAGGGACAATGGCTGCTGTCTGCAGCCATGAAGAATCTGAATTCATGAACTTGGCATTATATGTCTAGTGCTTTTGTGAAACTGTGCTTAAATTTTGATACATGCATTCATTATAGTGGAATTTGTGATTGCTATAAGTAAAAGAGAACTCTAACTTGTAGAAATGCAAACATACTGACACTCAGGAAAGCAGAACCCACTTCAGCTAAAGGCATAATGGGAGACCTTTGTCCTTCTAAAGGTGAATTACTTGTAGGCTTTCTGATCATTCTCTTTGGTGTATAACGAAATATTTTCTCAGGAAAGATGCTTCATGCCTTTCAAGGTGGCATGTGAAACATCTGTGTGATCTATGAAATATTTAAAAGTATTCACTAGTGAGATGAAGTCATGTCTTTACAAATTCAGCAAAGTACTATAATCCTTGCAATGTTGCATAACTGTGTGTGAGGTTCATACTTCTTGGTTTTTATTGCTTTGTAGTTTTTAAGGTGTGGTTCTCTAATAACATTTAGGTCACAGTCACCCTATGCCAGGAACAGTTGTAAGTACTTCACCCGCATTAATTGCTTTGATCCTCCCAACAACCCTCTGTTTTCAGAGGAGGATACTCTGAGCGATTAGGTAAGTTTCCTAACTGCTAACTATGGAACAAACATTTGAACCTTTGACTTGGCTATTGATACCCCTGCCTGCTCACTTGGTGGTCTGAGATCCCTCCCAGATATAGAAATGTTTCTCTTTTTGCTACTTTAACCACCACAGCTTTTTTGCTGGCTTTCTACACCACACTGTGGATGACAGTCAGAAACAACACTTGCTATTTAGGTAAACATTTTGCTGAGATGAGTTGGCCTTTCACTGTTGAGGTACTTAGTTCAGAAAAACTTCTCTGCTAAAAATCTACTTATTTTACCTTTGTTATTCATGCCTTTATGCCACCTTGAAGATTTTTGGTAGAATGCATTTCCTGGCACATGTGTAGCAATATCGGGATCATGAACTCTGCTTTAAGCATCTGCAGTGTGGTAGGAGATTTCACCTTTCACGTGGAGATCACTTAAGTTCCTCTTATACCCCAGCCATCATGCTGGGTTGTAATAAATGTGAGCTTTTGGAATGGACCCATCTAACTGACGTAACAACCTGGATGATTTCCATTAGAATAATGTATTCTAAAATCAAAAACAGAAAGACACTGTTGGATTTTATTTGCGTTTCACTATATTCATTTTTGAACACAGAAGGACAGTTCAATGTAATGCATAGGACCTGATGATGTGGTCTCCAGCTTCACTTTGGGATGGTGTTTGGATCTCTTGAGAATAGGAATGAGCAGCTTCAGAAGCCTGAAAAGATCTGAACTCTTCAAATACAAAAACATTGTTTTATTAACATCAGTAGATCATTTATTTGTCATGTGTGGATTATTTCCAATCTCCTCATCATTTCAGCTTCATCATTTGAATTGTTTCTTTAAATAAACATTCCTGAGTGATAAAAAAAAAAAACCATTACAATAGAGAATGAAATTTATTAGTCTAAAAGTAGCACCACACAGAAAATACAAAAACAAAAACCATTAGCTCAATTGTAGTCAAGATATTTGTACTTATAATTATACTAATCAAAATTGGATAAGAAGGTCTGAGGTGGGCTTTGAAGTAAATACATGAAGGTGGGAAATGAAAAGAAACTTAGTTTCACTTTGATTACATATATTGTTATAAATTATCATTAAGAAATATTTAAACAATTGGTGTAGTATATACCATTTGATTGTGATATGCCTTAAATAAAGAAAATTGATGCCATAGTTTGTGGGGTTTTGTTTCTTTTTACATTAAAATTATTATGCATAAATGAATTAAGCAGTTGTTATTTGACTGCTCATGATAATATAACCCATAGTAAATAGATTATTTTTGTCAGTGAGCATACATTTAGATAGCTCTTGAATTTTTCTCCTATTTTTCCCTGAACCCAAATTAACAGCAAAAGTAATTTATTACATTTTTATTCTAAATTTGAAAAAAATGGTAGCATTATAATATTAAGAACACACAAACACTTATCGAATTCTTCCATATTGCTTCACTTTGAAAATTCTTACTTGACCTGAAGTCTTCTGATCTGAAAATAACTATAGAATCTTTATCAATATCAGAGTAGGGATCTAATCTATCAATAACTAAAAATTCTTTAAACAAATATCATAATCATGATAATTCCTCTCCTACTTTTCTTCCTTCCTTCCTTCATATTGGAATATAACCCAACTGTAAAAATCAATCACAAATCTTACCATAATGGATAAATATCAGATTATACACTTGAAAAAGTCCAGAAGAAAAACAGAGGACATACCGTATGATTTTATGGGGACAGAAAGCAAATCAGTATTGGAGGATAGGAGTAGAGGAAGAGAGTGAAAGAATCAAAGAAACATTGGGGTGTACTAGCAATGTTCAGTGTGTGGTGATTTTTCGTGGGTATGTTTCATGACAAAAAAATCAATAAATAGTACGATTTAAACATTTACTTCAATAAAGTAGTAAAAAAATTTTAAGTTAACGCTACGTTATTCTACAATGCACTCAATCAGTTTCTCACACAAGATTCATTCATTTCTTTCACCAAATATTTATTGGGGCTCCCTATTTGCCAGACACTGTTCTAGATGCTAAGGTGACAGCAGTGGGGAGAGGGAAGAGGGTACACGTGGCAGGGAAGAGAGAAAAGGGAAAAATCTCTACCTTCATGGAAATATCTTCTAATGATGAGGAACAGATAATAAACTCAGGGAAGTTCCCGTGAACTGTGAAGAACAGTGAAGCAGAACACAGGGATTGGGAGTTACCGGGGTGAAATGCTGTGGCTGCGATTTTTAATTGACTGATCATTGAAACTATTCTGTGTGTAGATTGGTCAGTTAAATAGGATACTGATTTTAAATAAGACCTCTCTCTTTGAAGATAATATTTAAGCAAAGATAGGAAGAATACTAGGGAAGTGATTGGAAGGACATGTTTTTTTGGTGGAAGAGGGGTCCAGGCAGAAGCAAGCACAGGTGCATGAGTCCTGAGGGACAGGCAGGCCAGGTGTATTCTGGAATAGCCAAGACATCAGCTGGACAGGCAGGTGAATGATAAGCTCCCGTATTGTCTAAATTATTTTCCACACAACGTATTCCTTCATGTTTCTGTTGTATAAGTCATCCCTTTTATTTGTTTAGTAAGTCATCTTTCAAGTTCTTTTTTGACCTCCTAGTGGTGGCAAGCTAACGATTTTCAGGAATCTGTATCTCAATCCCCTCCTTTGCCCATGTTTCCCTAACATATGGGACAAGCCTATGTTCTGTGGAAGGGGCAAGTGAAGAGAAAACTGCCCTTAAAAGGTTCAGTTGAGAAATCTTGTTTTGACCGATCCTGTTGGCCTAGAGGACTCACACAGAACTGCTCTTGGAAGTCAAGGGAGGAGAAGGGGGCCCCTGAAACTGGGTAATATGGATTCATAATCCAATGTGTTAACTAACGCGATGCCAAATCGCTCCTTCCGGTTCATTTTTTCATGAGAGTGAATGAGCTCATCATGTAAATTTCTCTAGGGAATCAATCAAAGAGATTGAAGTCTGCTGCTTTTTTAAAAAAACTTTTTGGTAAAAAAGTCTTTCTCTCAGAGACCTACACAAATGGTCCAAAGTGATGATAATTTCAAAACTTTGATTTCTATCACAAAATCTTTCTAGTACTTACATTATAGCCTTAGTCAAATTATAATTAGTGTGTTGGCGTCCTAAACCATAATGCAAGTCCTGTAAATGAGCTTCTAACAGAAGAGCAATGCTTGCACTCTTATTACAGCTATCCTTTCTCCGCAAGTAGCAATCCACATTAGAAACGAAATTTTCCCTGGTATAGAAAACTGTGAAAAACATACAGTTTTTTGTTTGTTTTGTTTTTTTTATAAATTTATTTATTTATTGGCTGTGTTGTGTCTTCCTTGCTGCACTAGGGCTTTCTCTGCTTATTTGTTCCGAGGCATGTGGGATCTTCCTGGAGCAGGAATCAAACCTGTGTCCCCTTCATTGGCAGATTCTTAACCACCGCACCACCTAGGAAGTCCCTACATACAGTTTTAAAAAGAGAAATCCTACCATGACAGTTGAATGTCAAGATGGTCTTATTTTCTCCTCAATAAGGAGCATGTTATGACTATTTTTACACCCTATAAAACCATTAGGAAAAGCAAGTCTCTAAGGACTTATCTTGAATTATTTAAAATGAACCTAGGAGGCAAAAGATTCTGCCTGTGTGAAACAGCATTTCTGCTACCATGGAGTAAAGTTGAGAGAATGGTGCCAAGGATTTATTTGCTTGTAGTGGGAGTTGTTTATCTTTAAATTAAAAACTCATCATTATATCTTGGCAAAGCCTATCTATGTAACATATGGAGAGAGAACAACTCCGGGAACAAGGCAGCCTTTGCAAATGAACATTTAAAAGGAAGCTGTATGGTTGTGGTCTTGAATTGGCCTTGAATGTCGGTCTTGTCACCAGTCTGTGACTAAGGGAGATACTAACACCTGCCTCAGCATTTTATTATGGGGAAGAAATAGGTTATAATGCGCTGAGGTGCTGGCGTACCATGGACACTTTGAACATGTTAACTGCTAGTTTTATAAATGTATCATTCAGAATTATTAGAAATATTCCCTTGAAAATCCCAGCCTTTAAACAAATAATGTTAGAAAGTTTAGAGAGATGGATAAAAACCACTTGGCCAAATCCAGATCACTTCCTCTTTCTTAGTTCCTAATGGATATCACTTTTAATGGAATACAATTTCCATACTGATACTGATTTAATGTTCCCCATCCACCATACATTCAACTTCAGAATGCTTTGAGTACGCAAAATAATCAATAAAAATGCATTTTTATTTGAAAATTGCGCAGAAACAATCACTGAATACAGTTCTCAACCATAGTATTCAAACCCACACACCACAAAATCATTGGATGCTCTGATTTCTGAAGCTACTAGAACTTTGGTACAACAAAATAATGACCTAACAGTGTCTGGCAGGCACCACAGTCTATTCAGGGGCACAGAGAATAAAAACTCCACGTTTAAAGTTCTAATTTACATTCATAGCACTAGACAAAACAGAGATCTGAGTAGATGACAGACAAAACAATCGAACGTGCTTAGCTTAAAAATGAAGATAATATCACTTAAAGGCAGACCGTTGGGATACAGTGAAGCACTTCAGTGTTATGCCAGAACATTGTCTACTTTTAACACATTAAGTAGGATAACTTTACTTTCCTCAAATAATTTCAGATACAGTCAGTATCTTTTACAAGGCTATGGACACAAAAGCCCTATTTATACAAGGAGGATTTTAACCAAATTGTAATATACTATCTAGTAGGTAATTGGATTCCTTGAAAGAAATATAAGCTGACCTACAAAATGAAACAGAACTAATATTTTTTTCAATAACTTGAGGTATGTTAAACATTTTCAATCAAGTACAATGACCGCAAGCCGACCACCCATTTCAAGGTTCCAATATCTCTTCTAAAATTAGTGTTTTGTCCCTGCTATAACACTTGTGAAAGTATGGTTGTGAAAGTACGACTGTGATATTTTATTATTCTTATCTTGGGATAATAGTGCCAGTTTGTGAAATGGAACATAATTTACAAACCAGTTTCTATATATGTTCTCCTTTGGGCCCAACATGAACCCTATGAGGCACCCAGGATTTACGAGCCTCCTACTTGGAGAAGCCATATTTAATGACACACTCATGGCCCCCAAAATATTCTTTCTGGCCACTTTCCTTTCTGTAATACTAGGCTTCTTCTCAAAGACTGTTTGAAAAAATAACCTGAAGAAGGGAAGAGTAAAGATAATCATGTTATTATCTTTCTAGGGGCAGATACATTTTGATGTGCCAATAGACATAGACAGCAGCCGTCGGTTAAATAAGGGATCCATAAGGTTAAGAACAGACATGCGGCTCCTACAGAATTTGCTAATGACTGAGTCAACTGAGAGATAATAGCATGACTTCCATGACCCATTGGAAAGAAAAGGAACCGGGAAACAAATTTAAGTAACTGAATTCAAAAACAATTTCTTTGTACTTTTTTTCTTCAAAAGGTGACGCCCTTTTAAATAACCCCATCATTTTGGTACTCATGCTTTGGTTCGTTTGCTTGTTATTCTCTCTAAATATGAATTTAGAAGATATCTCAACTGTAGCCTGTTGGTAAAATGAGCTCTGCAGAAAGGCATCTTTGTAATGCTACTTCTTAAAAAATTAAATTCTCAGTTTATGAGAAAATTTGATTCAGATAGCGTAAATAAAATGTTTCTAATTTTCCCAAATTTTGATGCCAATCATAAAATACTTGGTGTTTAAAAATTTTTATTAGCTTAGTTCTAAGGGCATAAACTTCTAGTTGGTAGATAAAAAATAACGGATAAGTATATGCCACAGATCTGGTTACAAAACTCTTTGTTACTGTTTTTCTTTTTTTTTTTTTCTTACCTAAAAATCAACCTTGTCAGTATGGTCTTCTCCATGTTCTGCCATAGTTAGAGACTCTATTTAAACAACTTTAATCTCTATTCTCTCTTTATAGCTCCTGTTCAACAATGTCATCATGGTTGGTTGTGTCTCTAGCCAAGAACTCCAAGGCAATAAGTTTATAAAATACCCTATTCATCTAACAATGTTTTATTTTTCTCAGTTCTACTTTATAAGAAGTATCTTAATAGATTTGTAAAGCATTGAGACAGCACTCCTCTCAGAGAATATTCTCTATCTACTTTCCATGGTTAAGAACTCAGCACTCTCCGCAGAAATAAGCTTATACCATTTTGGTCAAAGCTCAAGAAGAAAATATAGCTTTTGGAGAATATTTAAACAATCTTTTCAAATATACACAGTATCTTGGTATCTTGAAAAATGATAAAGCTTTCCCTGAAATATTCAAATACACTAGACTTTTAATGCTTTAAAGCTTGGGAGTAGAAGGTGAAAGACAGCTTTCCTATTACTTTGGCTAACATAGCTCCCAGATCTTCCTTTTAAAGTGTTATTAAGTATCTTAGGAAACCAGAAACTTCATATTATCTCTTTACAAGTTGAATTTTAGATTAAACTTGAAAATTCCTTATGGATGAGGATTCAAATTTTTAGTTCCAGGTTACATACTACACCTACACATTGTATCTCTTTACAGGTATCGCTTCTCCTTCTAACTGATGTACCCACTCCATTGGTGAGAATGTACATGAGCTTCATCAAATCCGTTGATCCCCAGTGGACAAAATTTACACTTTAAAGAATATTTCAGCTGTTATTAAACTATCTTTTAATGTAGTCAATCCTTCTCTATGGTCAAGTTTCTCTCTCTTATAAAGAAGACAAGAAAGGGCTGATAAAAACTCCTGCCCAGTTCCTTCTATCCGTATAGGTTGGCAGAGAATAACTTATACTAGAAGCATCACAAGGACACCCATTGATATATAGAATGTCCTATCTGGTTAAAAACAACAAATAAAATATTTACTTTAGAAAATGCTGGTTTTGAATTTGTTTGCAGTGTGATAGCTGATAATATGGAAATGAGAGCAACTTGGCTGGAGTGGTGACTGGCCAGAGTTTGACATTTTTATGTAAAGACCCACAAGCTCAATCCCCAGCATTTGGCATTTTTTTCTGCCAATTTGTGACTTGTTACCCTCATCACACCAAGACAGACATATCCTCTCAACTGTTTTTGGTACATTTTTCATAAGATTTTTGTTTTTCATTAAAAGCTAACCTTGTACCTAATCACAGTTAGAGTCTCAAGTAATGCCCATTTCCCAGAAAGTGACCAGGAGATGGTGTTAATAATCTCCAGATTGGAATAAGATTCTTACACCCTTTGCTGAAGACATCAGAATACCTTTATCTGCACTAGTGTCTCTGTGAGGCCTTCCTACAACATTACAGGAAATAAGCTATGTGGTTGGAGACGAATTTGGTCTAGGAGGTATCTGAGGCACTGTGTTAGAACAACGTAAACATGAAACCAGTGTAAACACTCCAGAAATGGTTTCTATATCAGAAAGGAACTTTATGTACATTTTAAATAATTCTCCAAAATACGATATCGTTAACTAAAGCATCAGGGACGTAACAAGCAATACATATTGTTGTGTGTGAAATGGCGTATACAATTCTTTAAACGCAGTCTGTATTCTTCATGGCCCCAAATCAATTTGAAATTGTAAAATGAATTGTATGGAATAATGAATTCTGAAATAATGAAAGAGTAAGGTTACTAGTAACGGCTACATAGACTTTGGGATCTTATGACAAACTTGACAGAGAAAACTTTTTTTGTTTAGATCAAGTATTTATAAGTGGAATACTATTTTAAATTAATTTTCGTTTCTCTTGAGATTATTACCCAATAATTGTTATTTTTATAGGAACAGTTCTATAATTAGAGGCATCATCACCCTCTGCTTCATGCTATGGCTATCACATAATGATCTTAAAATAGACCCTGAATAAAGGCTTGTTAAATAACTGACAGTGACAGAATCTTGGCATATGTAAATCAATCATATAACTGGAAAATAAAAAGAAACAAAAAGACATATCCAAAATAGAATGTTTTTCAGATTTTAGAAAGGCTAAATATTCACTATTATGGAAATACAGGGGGCATCACAATTTGAATCCCAAGGAGAATTGGATATAATGACCACAAAAGTTCACCAAATTTTGCCACACCAATGGTTACATTGTTTTTGCCCATATTCCTTTCAGAAGAAACATCTTTGATGTTAGCTAATAGCTTTCTATTCTCTTGGCACAGGCACTGAGGTCATGAATAGTATCATAGAGAAAAACATCCTGGAAGGGGATACCCACTGGTGACCAATCTTAGAAGTTGGCATCGTGCTGCAGAAATCAGAGGACCTGGGCAGTTAACACTGAGAATTTGTTAATCTGTTAAGGACTAACTCCATCAAAGCTTCCAAATTACCTGGATTCATGGAACATTTCTGGGTCTTATCACTAGACAATCTCTTGGATTTATGTTTCTAAAACTGATTCATACCAGATGGAGGTTGGTAGATGGAGGTTAAAGGTTCCTACCTTTAATTTCCTATGTTAGTAACGTAACAAAAAATATACAGAGAGTCTAGAAAAGTGAAGATTAATTGGCAAAATTTTCTACAAAGAGGAACTCTCCTGTAGAAAAATCATATACTCACAATAAAAAGAGAAAACCTAAAGTACAATGCCTTTGTGACTGAAATACATAAATAATAGTTTAATAGAAACGGCTTATGTTTATCAGAAACTAAAATCAAAAACTAACGTAATATTAGTTTGGATGCAATAATAAGAATAGGCCAATGGAAAATACTTTTGTGATCATTTGTAGAAAGAAAAGACAGCATTGTGTGGAAAAATAAAGCCATTAACCAAATTGTTGCTGGAATAAGATACAACTCCATCTCTGCCCACCTCCAGATGTAGTTCAATCATAGGTATTTTGCCTTAGGCAAAATAAAAACAAATGCTAAATACACTGTAATATGGCATGAGGTATCATCAATTTTTATGTGATCAATTACATGAAAATTCAGAGTGACCATAAAATCGATCCATCATTATTCTGAAGTTGTTGATTTACAAAGTGACACACCTTTATTTTTACAATTGAGTCAAAGCCAGGGGTGGGTGTAGGTTGGAGGAAAGTAATGTGATTTAGAGTTTCCAGTACTTTGTAAATCAGAAAGAAACCTAGAATTAATGGTCAATTTTTATTTTATATCACCAGCATACTTTATCTAAAAAAATTAAGGCTAAATAGTTTTTCTTGAGTGCACAAAGACATAGTTAATAAAAAATAATCTTTAATTTCTCCCTGTGACTATCATGATTTGCTAAGAAATATGAAATGTGAAATTGAACACTACACCAATTTCTAAAATGTTGTTGGAATTGGAAACCTCTGGAGACTCTCTTAATCCCAACTGATAATGTAAGCTTCTGATTGGCTTGAGTGAAATTTAGCTAAGTAACTCTCTCAGACATCTGTAACAGATACATTTAATTTCAGTTGTCCAAATGCCATGTTCCCATACCTTCATTTTTCTCCTGGCATTTCTCTTGTCCTCTGTCATTCACAGTCCTATTCTTGTCTATCTGCCATTTATTAAGAATATACAAATGACATTATTACACAGTCTCCTACATTTTCTCAGAAGTCTGACATTCATCCTCTCATAACCTTATCAATAAGGTAGTCATTCTAGCACAGCTTATGGGATGTACATAGTAATGTCACTCTTAATGAGCCACTTAGAACTCCTTATTGTGTATATGCATTTTTAGTTAATATGTTTCCCCCAAGGCAAACCTAAAAGTACAAATCAAATTCTATATAAGAAGTAAATCCAACCTTTTTAAAAAGTCACCTTTCTACATTATCCCTTTAGAAGCCTATTCTTGTCCTCAATGTGACAAGGTACCTTTGGTTCTGATTGAAAACTCACTGGTATTTCTTCTTGTACACTCTCTTACATACTCATCTTCTTTATAAGAAAAATGAATTGCGTGTCCATGATGGTATGATGACACTGGGAAATCCTTGATCTTGTTTGGAGGGGCCTCAGGGACAACTGGTCAACACTTTTGAACACTGTTGACTATTCTGGTTTCTTAAAGTAGATTTTCTGGCAGAAAAAGAAAGGCATGCCATTATGCATGGTCTACTCATCAGCAATTGTATGGTTTGTCGCTCTTTTTGAAAGTGATGTTTGCGTGGGGTTCTGGATGATCAGGTCCTAGGGTAAAGTCTAGCAGGCACATTTCTTCTCTGCTGCCTTGTCACCATCCAGCTTCCCAGAGCTGCCGCCATTGACAGTGTCGGGGACTTGGGTCTTCTCTACACACTGTTCCATTCGTTTCATTATTAAGTCCAAAAGGGTTTCCACAGCTTTTTCCACGTTCTGGCCAGTGGCTGCACTTGTTTCAAAATATGGTATGCTAGCATGGAAAAGATGACAAATATTTTTGAGAGGAAGGAACCAGAAAAGATACAACAAGATGTGCCAATGAGTCACATATGCAAAAACATGGCTGGCTGAGAAATTGTGAAATAATCACAATTTTGCTGGCTGAGTTGGAAAACAGCCTTGTTTTTCCTCAGTGAGTGAAAACTGGTGGGTTGCCTTTCAGTATGGGCGTAACCAGTTTTATGGGCAAGGAAACTGATATAGGAGGTGATCAGGGACTTGAAGCCAAAGCATCATCCCTGATTTTAAAATATTAAGAGGGTAAAAATGCCTAAACCAGTGATTGATACTGCCATTAAACTCTTACGTCTCTCCAGTCAATTATTTAGAAGTCTGATTTAGAAATTAAGCAGGCACTGTATAAGATATTCATGTGAATACAGTCTATATTTATTTGGAATCCGAAGTTTCAAGAAGACATGTACATTTTTAAAGCTCTCAAGGAGAATCTTTCAGTAAAAGTTGGCAGATTTGGCAAAATTCTTAAATTTGAAAAAGAATGACAGTTTCTGCCTTGGGAGTCAATTTACCACTGCATGGGGTATTTTAAATTTGTTTTACTCTACCATTTAAGCTCAGCTAGGATAATAATTGCAATATTATGTCCAGGTCAGGTATTAGTCCTTAGAGTTTTGTAGCTATTAATTAAGAGGCAGTAGAGTACAGTTGATCAGAATATAGGCTCTGATCTCAGTCTGCCTGGGCTGAATTCAAGCTCTTCTACTTGCTAGCTATGTGGCCTTCCATCAGTTATTCAATCTCTCTGTGTCTCAATTCCTCATACATAAAATGGGATAACTCTAGATTTCATACACATGATTATGAGGGGTCAGATGAGTTAAAGTCTAGGAATAGTTGCTAGCACATAATAAGCATTCAGTAAATGTTAGTTGCTACTATTATGAAATAATTCATTAAAAACCTCACATATATTCCTCTGGAAGATCTTTTTCATTCACGTGTCATTCCTGAATCAAGGGGATCCCTCCTAATATCAGTCTCGTGACCCTGTCCCATTATTAAGCAGCAGTGTGCAAGGTCAGAGGACATCTCCACATGACTCACTTACCTGTATTTGTCAGCCAGTTCCCGAGCTTGCCGTTCGTTGACTTCCCTCTGGTCTGGCAGGTCTGCCTTGTTGCCAATTAATACTATATCTGGATTTTCACAATAAGCATTTGCTTGCAGTTGGCCTTGGAAAGCAAACAGATGGAACCAGCAAGTTAGCTATAAACAAGTGATGTCACATGACTGCTCATACTTCAGAGTCCTAATCTAATTGTTCATCTCCAGCTTGGCTGCTTACGTGTTATGTTATATTAGCCAAGTTGCTTAACTCTTCCCAGCCACAGTTTCCTCATCTAGAAAATGGAGATAGTGCCTCACAGGTTGCAGGTTGTGAAGATTAATAATAATGTATATGAAGCACCTGTATGAACACCTATCAGCACTCTTCTACACCTGGGGAAATGCCCTTTGAGATGAACATACTGTTTTTCATACCATTTGTCCCTCAAATATAAGTGGAGATAAGAGTACATAGGTTTGCTCTTTCCTTTAGGAGGCTGCTACATTTCCCTTTCCTGAGGTTCAAGGTGATGATCTATAAGAGCAGAACATTTTTGAACCACACAAATTCATGTAGAAACAATATTAGGGCAGATCACTTGTTTTTCTCTTTTCTTCAGGAGACACTGTTTAAAAGAGAAAGGGGGTGTGGGGGAGGAGGAGGAGGGAAAGAAGAAGGAGGAGAAGGAGAAGGAGAAGGAAAAGAGGGAGGGAGAAAGGAAGGAAATGATAAAAAAAAACCAAACTTGTCAACCTATGTTTTCAAGGTTATGGGACTATATTATTGTCTATCTCAAGGCATACTATGTGCAACCTTGCTGAGGCCAGAGGAAGAAGACAAAGACTTACTCTGCAACCAATTATTTGGATATTAGGAGTTAAAACCTTATTAGATATGGCAATTAATTATCTTAAATCCCAACAGTATCCTTCTAAAAATTTTTAGAAACAAGGGAAAATCTCGTCTACCTTGAAAAATGATGACCGAATCATTCTCTGAAAGAACTGAATAATCTTACCTGGTTATCCCCCCAGAACCCACTAATAACACTAAAATTTGGATAAAGAAATGTAATAATAAAAGGAAATGGAGACAGATCCTAGGATAAAAATTCACTTGGAGAAGCAATTGTCAGAATATGTTGGTATTTTTCCCACTGGCGCAACTGAGTTAGTGAACTTACATTTAAAGCATATACATAAAATTACATTTAATATGTGATAATAAGATATGAATATATTTGAGAAGCTACACAGCCAGACACTCTCAGCCAGGTGCTCTGGGGTATCGTAATGGAACAAAGTAGACAAAGTCTGAGCCTTCATAGAGCTTATATTTCTAGGGGTGGAAAGGATCAAAGCTACATGTAAAGAAAGAAATATATCATATCAGGTGATGGCAGTGACCAAATGAAATGAAAATTGTACTGAGGGAATACAGGGTGATGGAGAGCGCTGTTTTAGATGGGGTGGTGAGGGAAAGCTTCTCCCAAGAGAGAAATAAGGTTTGAACAAAAACTTCAAGGAGGTGAAAGAACTAACACATGCTGTAAATGGGAAAAGAGCAGTCAAAAGCCCCAGGCAGAATTAAGCTTTTTAGGAGGAGGCCAGTGAGCTGGGGCGGAGTAAGAGTGAATTAAAGAGGAAAGCGATCTCTATGGCCTTGGAGGTAAGCAAAGGACTCTGGATTTTCTTCCAAATGAAATGGGAAATCCCAGAAGGACTTTGAGCAGAGGAATAATATGATCTAATCTTTTAAAAACTATCGCTCTGGCCACAGACAGCCCCAACAAATTTAGAAATGACAAGCAGCACCAGCCCCATGTCCCACTAGGATCAAAACTGGTATTTGTAATTTAAAAAATGCAGATGAAATATTGTCTTTAGTGCTACATCAATTGAAAAATCAAGGAAAAATCAAATACCAGGCTTCTGTGCTGACATATATCAATCTGGCTTTAATACCTGATTAGGCTACTTTGAAACTTTATATTATGTTTAAATTGCCATGAAGGCTGGTGATTTTTTCTAGATCCATCTTCCTCACACTTGAATACTTTTCAAAAGAAAAAGTAAAGTTTCAAGGAGAGTTTATTAACCGATACACCGTACCATATCTTCACGTGGCTGTTCTGCCCTGAAACTATTTCTCACCTAATTAACCCATGAGGAACCCTTTAGGTAACCCATGTGCAAGGCACACACTATAGGTGCCCAGGTGCCTGCTCAGAAAACACTGCTATTTCTCTGTGTCCCCTCCAGGCTAGATGGAGTAGATGTGACCACTCGCTTAGTTGTAAGAAGTCCTTCAAGACTTACTGGACAAGTGGAATGAATGGCCTGTCAATTGCAATAATAAAGTCCTTACGTATAGGTGGTGGTTCTTCTAAGGTGTCAAAGGAAAATCAGTTTTATGTGGTAAGCCACACAGAAGCCACCTCTTTGAAGGTGACGCAGGAAACACTAAACTTGTGACTTCTTTTTAGAGTTAATGTGTGGTCACCCATCTGGCTTCATCTTGTGAGGCCAACAAGCAAATAGAGCCGTTGTGTCCCAACGTGACCAGTAGAAGTTACTCAGTCCCACTTACTCATCCAGTTTCTGACATTTAAGAAGCTCTGTTGACTGGTGAGGTCAAACATTAATAAGAAACCCATGGCGTCTCTGAAAAACGCAGTGGTGAGACTCCGGAATCTGCCAAGAAAGCACAATGGATAGTTCTGAATGTTAGTCCACATGCAAATTCAGATGACAATACAAACCCTATTTCCCTTTCAAATATGAACTCTCCGTGGCATCCTCTGGGTGATCATATGATGGGAGAGTGAGCAGAAAGACTGCTGAAGGGTCAGAGGAGAACACCTGGTTATAGATTTGTTTAAGATCACGTCCTGGCTTTATGTTCCATAGCAGGTACACACACAAAAGTTTGTAACCTTCAATCACACACTTGCTTACACAGCCCTTTGGAATCTTTCTCTCGTTGGCACACAAGCATCTTGTGGCCCACAATTAAAATATAAGCTGGGGCTTATACTTATACTTTTCAATTTTCCTGTCTGTGGCCAGAAGGAAGCTTGGCACATGGCAGCCTGAAAGTGAATGCCTGGGGTTACATGCAGAAAACCACAACTTGTTAGCAGCTGGAATTAGGGTTCTTTTGCAGGGAAAACAATGTTGGTGAGAAAACTCTTTTATAAGCACTCTTTGGGGGTAAAACTGAACTTTAGGCTGGAATGCATGTCTCTTAAAGAGAAGGAAGACAGTGAAGAAAGGAAAAATAGGGTGTTGATTAGGGGGGTGGAGGCCAGGGCAGAGAGAGTAGTTGATGAGAGAAAGCAAGAGCACTCAGCTCTAACGGAGGATTTTGAAGAATACACTCCATCACATGTAATATGAAGGCTTTCTCTCTCCTGCTCCACCTCAATATCCTAGGGGAAGTTGAAGATGCTCTCAGATTGACTTCAATGTCAGAAATGGGCAAAACCAGAGATCACACATATGGTCCAGAGAAGGTTTGGGCTATACGGATAAAGAAGTGAATTTGGCAATTGGTTTTTAGAAAAACACATGACTTTGAAACAGAGAAGCATATCGCTTCCTAGCCTAAATGTCCTCCTAATTTTTGATCTCCTACTTTGGCCTGTTTCTAGATTCTTGGGTTTCCTCTGGATTCTATTCTTGACCCCTTCTTGCTCTACATAGATTCACTGGGTAATCTCATCCACTTCCATGGCTCAATTATCACCTATATGTTGAACCCCAAATTTCAGGTCTAGCTCTTTCCTGCTGTCCACACTGTACGCCCAATTACTTGTTGGGTATTTCCACTAGGAGGAAACTAAGGTACCCTCAACTTCACATGTTCAAAACCAAACTGACCCCTCCTCCTGATTTCTTTTTCTGTCAGTGGATTCACCATCTGCCTTGGTTGCCTTCACCTGCTGTATACAAGCAATCAACAAATATCTCCTGACCGTCTCATTTCTGCCACTACTCTAGTTTCCAGCCCATTATCTTCCACCTGGATAATTTCAACAGCCTTCTCAACAGGCTTCCTGTCTCCAGTGTTGTTTGGGATCCTCCTCTTCCCTGATTTCTTCCCATTGATTATATAAATCCTCTGCTAAAAACATTTACATGATGATGTATTGCTCTTAAGATAATGACTGAACTTTTCAATAATCCGTCAAGGCTCTGCATGAACTAACCCTCGCTCTTCTCACCAGCTTCACCTCTTGACTACCCACAGGCATAATGATCTTCTTTTAGTTCTTAGAAAGTTCACTGTCTCCCCTGGGCTTCCACACATGCTGTTATTCCTGTGGGTAACCTCGCCTTCCTGCTTCCTTTACCTCCTATCCTTTTAGCCTAGATAAGATTCACTCATACATTGTATGAGTGTATATATTTATATATAACACTATCCCCTCCCAACGCTGACTTCCCAAGACCCCCATGTAGGTTATGGACTCCTCTTGGTGCAACTGACACCCACTCTTTTTTTTCTTGTTACTGTCCTAAAGCTATTATTGCAATTGTTTATTTGTCCAAATTCCACCCTACAAGCTCCAAGAGAAAAGCAGCTGTTTCTAACTTGCTACCCATTGCATTTTTATGGCCCTGAACATATTTTTTGCTCACTAAATGTTTGTCAAATTTTGATACAGGAATAAAGAAAGAAAATAGCAAAGGATATAACATTATTAAAGTGTTAAATGACTTCAATAGAGAACAATACTTTTAATACTAAAGCAGGGAGAAGGGATATTTTAATAACTATTTATTTCCAAAATAAGATTTCTTTGGTAGGACATAATCATGATGATTCTGAAATACCAAAAGTTTTACTCAATTTTATTTTTGTGGATTTGTCCCTACTAGTCACTAGAAGCTCAGAGATTACAGTGTTTTTATTGAACGGTTCTTTCTCTCTCTTTGGGGACTAGCTGTACTCACAAAACTGTCTCCTACTCAAACCACAAGAGTGTGGCTAACTCAGCCACAAGAGTCTGCTCTCCGTCCTCTCCTTAAGAGAGAGAGAGAGAGAGAGAGTGTGCGTGTGTGTGTGTGTGTGTGTCTCATTTGAGGATAAGACTGTGCTTTATGCCCCTCTCACTACCCACAGCACATTATAATTACTTTAAAATGTACCCGGGCCTTCTCTGGTGGCACAGTGGTTAAGAATCCACCTGCCAATGCAGGGGACACAGGTTTGAGCCCTGATCCAGGAGGATCCCACATGCCTCAGAGCAACTTAGCCCTTGGGTCACAACTACTGAGCCTGCGCTCGAGAGCCTGCGAGCCACAACTACTGAAGCCCGCATGCCTAGAGCCCATGCCCCACAACAAAAGAAGCCACCGCAATGAGAAGCCTGTGCACCACAATGAAGAGTAGTCTGTGCTCGCCACAACTAGAGAAAGCCCATGCACAGCAATGAAGACCCAATGCAGCCAAATAATAATGATAATAAAAATAAAAAATTTTTTAAAGGAAAAAAAAATATTTAAAATAAAAATGTACTTGTTGGATAGGTCTCATTGGAGCAAATACTTTCCCATCCATAGCAACACGGGTAAGATACTCTTGCTCTGGACCAGGCTCATACCCTGGACCACTCAGCCCAGTACCCTTGTTAACCCCCAGGGTTAACTTTCCAGGGTTTACTCCAGGTGAAAGGTTATTTATTTCTAGCTTTACCCATCAACCTCATTCTGTCCCCAGGGTGAGGAAAGCTAGGCCCCATGAGAAAACAAATCCTGGGGCACATTATGGCTTTCTCCCTCACTGAGAACTAAGTCTGTGCCCTGCATCCTTTAGGTTTACATAAGAGGGATGATTTTTTTTCCTCCTTCCCATAAGGTGACTCTTATCAATAATCATTATCATACATGGGTCATAGTGCCAGATGTCCTCAGGCACAGGGTTGAGGTGTGAGGCATTGTTTATCCTGTTGCTTAGCTACACCTTATATATATAGAACACAAAATTCTCAAGGGATGAATAACCTCGATGTTACTAAGACTGTCCCTAGTATTTCCCACTTCTCTCCTGGAGCAACTGTCTTAAAAGGACAGATGAGAGAAGCCTGCCATCATGCTAGGCTGACATATCGTGTGCGAAGACATATGGGAACCACATTTTCTTATATTACTTCTTCAAAAAATGAATTAAATTGGTCTATAAAACATACATCTTTGTGACAACAAAACTGACATATGAACAGAGATTCTTGTGAGGAACGGCTTCAGAAGAACCAGCCGTGTTGAAGGATGTGTGTAAATGGAATTCACAGTCAAAAAAGCTCACAGAGAGGGCCCGGCACCTCTCCCAGCGTTTACACTCACTGAAAGCGAGAATGTTTTGGATTCGTTTCAAAGACTGAAGTGTTTACAAGCATAAACATTGTAAGACGTGCGATGCATAGGAGGTATACGCCTTCTAAATATCTTCTCTGACAATCTATTGCCAATTTTTGTTTCATCTAATATTGAAAAGCTTCACTAGCTTGGGGTCTTTCGCACTCTGAAAGTTTACATCTCAATATTTCATCAACTAATGGCATAGCACTTCTGGCTCTAAGCAATCAACACTACCGTCTACTGAGTGTGTCTTGTCTTGGACGTTGTACCAGGGAAGAGGCTGAAAAACCAAGCATGGCCTCTGTCTTTATAAAGCTCACAATTGTGTTGGGGTGAGAAGGTCACAAGTGAATCGAAGTACAGCAGTTAGAGAAAAAATAAAAGATTCGCTTATTGAAAGGTGTTATATAATTAACTGAGTAACTTAAGGGTAGATGTTGTAGGAGGTCGAGAAAGAGGGAGTCTGTTTCAGCTGGAGTGTTCAGAAAAGCCCCACCGAGCACACGTGATGTGAGCCACGCCTGGTGAAAGGAGAGGCTCAGGGAAAGTGGGGAGTAAGACTTCCCAGCTGGAGGGTGATGGTGAGACCAAAATCTTAGTAAAGCCAGTCAAATGGCACAGGATGAGAGGCTGTGTGTAATGACAGAGAGTGACGAGAAAGATATTAACACCCTTTCCTTCAATTCCCTCTTCAAGTAGCACTTGTAACAATGTTAATTTCCCACCTCAATTCAGTTAAATTCTGGAGAAGTTTTTCTTTTTTCCCCTATTACAAAGTACAAAGACAATGTATAAGAATCTTCACAGAGATTTCTGAAAATCTGATTTTTGAAATCTGCACCAAATATACAATGCTAGTTATGGTTAATTAACTACAAATAATTTATTTTTATTTTTTGATACATATGTCTATTTTGACACCAGGAGGAGAGTTGCATATCCTTAGATTTTCAAGTTCACATACAGCATTCACATTAAAATAAGTTTTTCCAAGCTATTTGTAGCTAGAAACAAAATAATTCACTGTTACCGCTCTTGTCCTGCGGTGTCCCAAAGCTGAAGATGCACCTTAAATGCTTTCCCTGTTGACCCATTTGGTCCCTGTGTGTTATAAACCTGGAAAAAAATACAAATGTCATCAGTTGATACTGCTTTGGATTTTGTCTGCATTCAAATTCTCTGGGTTCACTCAGCATATTTTTTCTCAATTAGTATAATCAAAGTTCATAGTGCAGAATAAATATTTGCTCTGTTTTTTTTTCCCAGAAGTATCACACATACTCTCACTTTTAAATGTCAAGTATAAGTATGGTTTTCAACACAATTTAGGCATCCTGCAAACTTAAATTAGACGCCTTCTGTCTTTCCTTCACGGAGGCAGCAAACATTAGATTTAGGACCCAAGTTCTAGGTTTGAATATCGACTCTTCATTTAACCTCTTAGAATCTTATTTTCTTTTTAGATAATCGAGACCCATAATCTCCTCCTACTTTACAGAGTTACTGCAAACTTAAATGAAATAACAGATATGAAGGCATTTTTAAAACAGTAAAATGCTTTACAAATACTTGAGTATCTTCTACTGTGCACTGGACTTTCAAAATGACTTAGCCACGAAATACACATAAAATTTCTCAATAAGTTTACACAGGATATTTCACATCTTCCCTTACTAGCTTTTTCTTCGAAGGCTCTTTTTTAGAAAAGTTTAATTTTTTTAAATGACGGCCTTTCGACTTCTTATTTAAGCAAAGCATAATAATTTTAATATTCATTCAGCTTTCTTACTTACGGTTTAGTGAAAATGTTTTAAAGGGAAAACTTTTCAAGGACTTATACCTAGATCAGTGGGGGCATTTGGAAGGGGAGTAGGCACAGAAAAATCCTGGAGGGGTTGGGAGCAAGTTTGCTAGAACTACACTACGCGACTTTCAGATAAGGTACAGGATAGTGTAAGGAACCATGATTTAACTTCTCAATCATCACTTTCTTTGCTGTTTTTTGTTGTTGTTGTTATTTATTTATTTATTTGCATTTCTGACATCAACTGGAAGCAGCCGCCATCTTGGCAATCAAGAATACCTCCGGTGGCAGTAAATCTGGCTAAGCTTCTGTGCCTATGCTACACGTCTCACATGTCACAATATCCTTCTTCCTGTCATTAGCGTCTAGCATAGGAGAAGGAAGTGGCTGTGATTCTCACTTAAACTCCCTTATCTTGAAAAATAGCATGGATTGGTCTCACATTCTGTTCATAAGAAGCTAGTGATTGATGGCTGAGTCTACACATAAATAAAAATGCAGCAAGAGCTCACAAAGCTCATGTTCCAGCTATGTGCCAATCATTCTTTTAAGCTCTTTCGTCAGCATAGGAAAATGAACACTTGTTTTTATTGAGGAACTGAGATCAAGAGTTAATGATTTTAGATACTAATTCATGTTTTGAAAGGTTC
This sequence comes from Hippopotamus amphibius kiboko, assembly GCF_030028045.1. Lineage (NCBI taxonomy): Eukaryota > Metazoa > Chordata > Mammalia > Artiodactyla > Hippopotamidae > Hippopotamus > Hippopotamus amphibius. The sequence continues at coordinate 95,533,986 of NC_080196.1, read as the reverse complement.
CTTAAGAATTCAAAGAAAACACACTATGGAAACCCGTAGATGATTTATTTTAGTTGCCCTGTGTACTTCTGGAGGCAAGTGATAGTGCCACTCATTTTTTTCTAAGCAAAATGTAATCTATATTTGAGACAGTAAAAAATAATATTCAAGTTGGATTAAAGTGACAGGTTATGAATTTCACGTGATAAAAGAGAGACACCTTGCAATGCAATAAACATAGCTTCTTAATTCTTATTTGATACAGGAGAATCAGCAACCGGTTAACAGTATGGTTAAAAACGTACCACACGTTTTTCCCGAAAATCTATCCCTACTGTTGTGATGAACTTGGGATTGAATTTATTGTCTGTGTATCGATAAAGAAATGTCGTCTTCCCCACGCCTGAATCTCCAAGGGCCAGGAGTTTGATCAGATAATCATAGTCCCCATCGGTCATAGTGATGGTTTTGATGGGCCTGTGTGGGAAGAAAATAAGTATTTACAATTAAAATTGGTTTTCCTTTGCCTTCCTGTAAAACCATGTACATTTAGCTTTCAAAGGTAAAAAATTGAAATGCCTCTATTCTGTGAAATTCTAAGTTAACTAGTTCAGAGCAGCTTCAGGAGTAAGGACTCTTCCATGATTTCACTTAGTACCTATATTTTTACATCATGTCAGGTAATACAGAACAAAAGCTATGTGTACCCACCATGGCTATTGCCACAGCAATAGCAGAACTTAGAATTACAGCTTTTTTTCTTTTTTTTTAAAGCCAGTGTCCCTTGAGATCAAGAGTATGATATGGGGCTAGGAAGAGGAGTCACAGGGAACAGAAAAAGCTGTCCAAGATGATGCAGGTGTGCTAGGGGGAGACCGAAATTATACATGAGTAGTGGAACAGAAAAGCCCAGGGGAATATTCTGCATCTAATCCTGCAGAGCTTTCTATTACATGCATACAAAATATTCCTTTTTAATTTAAAAAATTTAACAACTGAAATGACAACCTTTAAAAACACTGATTTGAAATCATTTCAAAAGCAATGTTTTAAAATCTTCTATTTTGAAATACCGAACCCTATGTTCTCCAATGGCAAATCTGCTGTATTTGGCAAATCTGTTGAATATTTTCTAGGTCTTGAAAAAAGGGGAAGAGCTATTCAGAGGCATAACTATGGTAACTGCTGATGCTTCTCCTGAAGGAACATCACTTGCCATTTCTGCCACTCCCCTCACCTCTCCTGCCTCAGTCTTAGTTTCTTCTGTTGTTGCAAAGGCTATGCGTGGTGCCAAGGGCTAATGCCAGAAACAGTGGTCACACCCAAACTACTACCACATGCCTTTGAACTACACCATCACCCACTAAATACTTGATGTAGTTTCCACTCTTGAGGTTAGCAAAATGACTTGCCGTTTGGTACAACTTTTCTGATTTGTGTGTTATAGAAATGGGTTTGTCATATCCTATGTACAGAAAGGCTTATGAAGATGTCCCTAGAATAGAAACATTTCTCTCCTATCATGTGAGAAGGAGGAATATTTCCCCACCTCTTCAATCCAGAAGACAGTGTACTCTTCAGGAATTCTGAGGTGATCAAAATGAAATGTCAACAATAGGCTGCTTCACCGACATATCTAAAAATTGCTACATAATTCTAATCATTTTTCTACATGTAAGAAAATGATGCAGAGAATTCCCTGGTGCTTTCAATGCAGGGGCGCAGGTTCAATCCCTGGCTGGGGAACTAAGAACCTGTAAGCCACGTGGCATGGCCAAAAATTTTAGAAAAAGAAAGAACGAAAGAAAACGATGCACATATTCATCAATTTAAACAAAGCTTTATTTTTCACACGGTCATTTCAGCATATGGTCAAAACTACACTGTTTCATGTCTTTGGATAAATAATGATGAAGATGAAGATTAGGTGGTTAGCCAGCCAGTATATTACATCATTTGGAAGATTTACAGTGTTTTCACATTAGAATTTTCTAAAATTTGACCGCTATTGATGCTAAATCCTCCTAAATGTATTATGGTTGATGGATGTATATTTCTTTAATTAACGAACGGTTTTTGAGGTCCGGTGTTTTGAGAGCTGTCAATATATATTTTTGCGCTAAAGCTTTCCTCTCTTATAACATCCTTTCTTCACTGAGTAGGACTCTCACGGTGGATGTTTGCTGACTGTGAATGTACTCTTTTTCTTTTTTAAGATCTATACAAAGTATAATCATAGCTCAGGAAGAGGTGCATAGCAACTACCAACAACCAGCCTTCCTTAAAACAAGGTTACAGATACCTCCACTACTGATGTGAAATTCTTCTTAGAAAATGTCTGCATTGATTGGCTGCCTGGCAGTGAGTGGTTCTGTGTTTGAGTTTGTGCTAAATATCTTACCGGGACTTCTGGGTTGAAGATGTTGCCGCTCCTAGTCTTCGAACCAAATGGGTTGCTAGAGGAGATTGCTGCCAAAGTTGAATGTTCCCCCCCCCCCCCATTTAAGGTCTACCATCCCCACCATCACTCTACCTTAGTCTCTCTTTCCCTTCCAAACTTGCTCATGTAAAACTCCTCTGGAGGGTGATAAAGTCTGTCATTTCCCTGGTAGAATCAGATAAGATTTAATTCTCTTGGAAAGAAACAGATTAAATCTAAATATTCTAAGATAGTTAAGTAATTAATGCGAAATTCTTCCCTGGACACAAACTCTGATAATCAGAGGGAAGAAGCTACTAGCCGCCTAAAGTTGGAGGATACTGTGGTTTCCTGGAAAAATGAAAAGAACAGATCAAGAAGATACATCAGCACATTTTAAAATTTTGCTTAAAGTTAACTATGCTTTTTGCAATATTTTTGGTGACAGCATCACAAAAGGCTAAGTCTTGAGCAAATCTAGTTAAATACCTTTAACATACAGTGTCAGGCCCAAAGATGAAAATTCCAAAAATGTAATCCAAAATCTAGTTTCTGACAAGGCACGCGTGAAGAAGGATGCAACAAAGTAAATACAACATAATTTTACAAGATGGAACACAATCAGCTGATAAATGAGTCAAATAGTTGTGCTTTTTGTTCCAACAAAACGATAATCTTGATGGACTGCAATGGTCAGAGAAGATTTTGTAGAGGAAGATGAACTTGCATTTAGCCTCATAGCACAAGGAAGAATTAGGTACGAGAGGAGATTCAGGACAATCGCATGAGAGATTAATTGCCACTTAGAGAATGATACTATCACTACTTGCCAACTACATGCCCTACCATATATTCCTGACCTGTAGCCAATCAGCAGTTTGTAAACCGCCTGGGGTTGCCTCCCAATCAGGCTCTAATCCAGAGTCAAAAACACTGGCTAACATGCATCAGCTCTACTGCAGCCCACACAGGCTATTTTCTTTAAGCGAAAGATGGTGGAGATTTTGTGGCATTGAACATAAATTCCACCTGAAATGAATGGAAAGCTTGGCACTGTGGAAACCATTTATTTAGTGTCTTCAATAGACTATTTAAAGAAATTGGCATATTAAGCTGGGTATGAGATAGTTTGCCTCCAAGTTGCTTTTAAAAATGAATTTTATAACTCATTATATACATAATTCTCTAGCATTTAGTTTGTAATTAAAAAAAAATTCTTTTGTGCTTAGTTTGGTTCCTCTTTTATTACTATGGGATTTTCTGAGTCCTAAAATCATATGACCTCAATAGTCTATCCTTGGCACGGCAAATACAACACACAAAGAAAAATAAAAGCCTTGGTAAGGTTTCTTTTTCCAGGAACTGAGCTAAAAAAAAAAATGATCTGGAAAGGATCAAAAAGCTGACAGGTTTAGCAGTATTGTTTATTCCCGCACAAGGATTGATGGGATTGTTAGTTCTTGGTTCTATGAATCTAAAAGGGAAGAAAAAGCCAGAAGATTGCTGTGTTTCAGGAAACGTGTCTGACTCTGCCATTATCACTGCATCACAAACTATACCACAAGAGCCAGAAGGTCTTTTAGACACAGAAAGATACAGAAACTGCAGCAGCATCCTCAGAGCCTTGTGTGGGAAGATAAGAGGCTGGGAAAAGTAAGGAAAAGAATTCAAAACACCCATGAGGCTCTGTTTAATGAAGAATCTGAAAGGTAGAAGGAAATCTGAGTAATCATGTGGTCTAGCCCTTCGTTTACAGATAAGAAATCACATGCAGGGAAGTTACATAATTTATGGGATGACAGTTTCTAATAGAGGAAGCCTCAAGACTGATGCTCATTATGATTTGAAATGGAAAGTGGGTTAGACAGGGAGAAAGTAGAAATATTTTCATTCTAAGGGGAAGGGAATTTTCTCTGGGAACATGATTTTCATAGTCAGAATATCTCAAATGATGTTGCCCATACTTTCTCTCTCTCTCTTTTTTTTACCCAGCTATATTTCTTTCTTGATCAAAATAAATTCCATTATCTCAGGAATTTAATTTCCTTGTCCACTGCTAGATCCATAGAGCCCAGTATAGTGGCTGGCATATAGGAGGAGCTCGATACATACGTGCTAGTGTATAAATCTACTGAAGCTTCTCAGAGTCATGCAAATGTCATGATTAATGAAATTTATCTTTGAGCAGTTGGCGGAAGTGGTGCCTCTCCAAATTCAGAACTTGGTTCTCCTCCCTTCCTCATCTGAAAAGTGAGGATTTAGATTAAATAATAACCTTGATACTTTCCAAGTCTGGCTTCCTGAGTTCGTTTTTCTATTTTAAGTTGCACAAGAGTATAAAAACTTCCTCAAGATAGAATATTTATATCTTCAGGGGAGCAGTTTCAAATAACCTGGGAAAAGAGAAAGTACAGAAGGACTATAATTTTTGAAAGTGAGATTTGTGCTGGCAAAGAGCATATAAAACTTGTCAGTTGAATAGGTCAGAGCTCAAAGAACTGGACTTTCTAACACTTACTGGCACCTCTTGCTTTGCATGATGTTTTGTATGGATACACTCTGATTCCTCTGGGGGAGCTTAACAAATGCTACAGACATGTGTGCATGGCTACTACACAGACACACTAACCCATGCAAACTTCGGTGTTCTTTGCTAGTTCTCCAAGTAACAATCTGAAGAATGTCATGACAAGCTATGAACTTGTGACCTGAACATATTAAATTCATGAAAACCAACTTCACATTCTTAAAGTACCTCAGAAAGCTTAAAATAGTAGACAAATAAAATATCAGTGATACTACTTTGCATCCACTGCGGATGGTTTCAATAAAATAAAACTATGAAGCATAAAATGGACAGATGTTAAATATTTTCTCATTTATCTCTACTTGATTGGTTTGTGTTGGGTTCCACTAAGAGCATTTGAGGTCTGGGACTCTCATAGCAAGCTCTTCATTATCTGAATGATAGCCTGAGGGTGGTTCTCATTAACTGACCTTGAAATATGGCTTCTTACAACTACATTCACGTCCAGGAGGTTACAGTTAAATTATGGACAGCCGAAGTACTCTAGGGACCTGTGGCCTGTGCATCAGTAGAACAGACGGCATTTTCTGGAAGGAGGGAAGTTGGGAGGGAAGGGTGTAAATTAAAAAAAAAAAAATTCTCTTTAGTGTATTCTATAGCATTTTTTTTCAGTTTGCAAGATTTATTTAAGATAATTTTTATTTCGATACTTCTCAAAGGCTATTTAGAATTAATGGATGTGAGCCTATATGGAACTCTCAAACCAAACTGCAAATATAAATCAACATCAACTTAACTGAACAACTTTTACTTAAGATGACAGTGATCGATATGTCTACTGAAGCAATCAGATCTATTTTTAAAAAAATATGTTCCTTTTGTTTCTTTCTATGGTCAAGGAATCTAACATGATAGAGATAAACCAAGAATTTATTGAGCTTACTCACTCTGAAAGTAAAGGGTAAACATTCTAACACAAGTCAGCTTTAAATTGGTTTTTCTCCATTGATATGTCATTATTCTCACATACTAAGTGTACTTCTAAGCCAATGAATAATTTCATTTCTCTAGAATTCTTTTTTCTATAAGGTAATATTTTTCCCTTTAGCTTAATTTTTCTTTTGAAGCTGCATGAATTTCCCCCTTTTCCCCTTTTAGTTTTTATTATGAGAACTTTCAAACATACACAAAATTTGAGGGAATAGTAGTATATGCCCATATACTGATGGCCTAGCTTCTAAATTACCAATACATGGCCTATTTTGTTTCATGTGTCCAAAACTCTCCCTTTACCAGATTATTTTGAAGCAAATACCAAGCATCATAACATTTTTTTCATGAATAATTCAATATCTATCTCTGAAGATTTCTCAACTTACCTCTGACATTGTGCTTACTTATAGAAAATGTTGTCAAACATCTGGCTTTCTGAGTATTTGATAGGTCAGAAGCCATATTTTAATGCTATTTTAGCCTGTGTTTCTTTTACAATGATCAAGGTCAAGCATCTTTTCATATGTTTAAGGGTTATTTGTATTCCTTTTTTGTGTGAATGGAAGGCTCATATTGCTTGTTCATTTTAAAAAATGGTTTCTCTCTCTTATTTTTAGAAGTTTTTTGTGTATTAAGGGTATTAAAACCTTCTTATTTAAGTTGCAAATAGGTTTTCCCATTTGTCTCTTTACTTTGCTTGTGATATTTATGTCACCCAAAAGACTTTTATTGTTGTTTTTGATGTCTGAGGGAGGAGAAATCAAATTCTGAATCACAGGAAGGTTTTCCCATCCCAGGTAATAAAGGAATTCACTCATGTGTTCTTCTGCTACTTATATGGTTTCAATTTTATATTTAAATACCTAACTCGGACTTCCCTGGTGGCGCATTGGTTAAGAATCTGCCTGACAATGCAGGGGACACGGGTTCAAGCCCTGCTCTGGGAAGATTTCACATGCCACGGAGCAACTAAGCCCATGGGCCACAACTATTGAGCCTGTGCTCTAGAGCCCGTGAGCCACAAAATAAATAAATAAGTAAATAAATAAAAAATAAATTAAAAAAAATTTTACAAAAAAAATAAATAAATAAATACCTAACTCACCTGGAATTTATCATAAATATGTTATGAAGAATTGATCCAAACTTATCTTGCTATAGCTGTTCAAATACAAGTTATGCACAAATTCATCTTTTCATCACTGATTTAAGATACTACATCTATCATATAGTGAAATTTCATACACAGCATGTCTATTCTTGGATTATTCTCTTCTGTTCTCCTGGTCTGACTATCTCTTCATGCAGCACCAATTTAAATATGATTATTCATAGAATGTTTAATATCTGAAAAAGTTATCCCCTCCTTGTTGTTCTTAACATCTTTACAATATTGAATATTCTTATCCAAAAACATATATCTTCCATGTGGTCAAGCTACTTATTGTGACTTCCAGGATTATTTCACGGTTTTCCTCATACAGATTTTGGATATTTTGTTGTGTTCACAACTAAGTATATTATTTTCTTTCTTTGTTTTTGTAACTTGGGATTCATCTGTGAACTTCTGCCTATTATTGTTTTGTTGTTTATATGAACATTATTGACGTCTGTATATTGGTTTTATTACCCAATGCTCTGGCAAATTTTCCTATTATTTTAGTGGTTTCTTCAATTCATTAGTTTGAATTTTCCAGATGTACAATTATATCCTTAATTAATAGGTATACTTTATTTCTTTCTTTCAAATTTTTATGCTTCTATTTGTTTTTTCTTTCTACTTTCACTGGCTGATGCTTCTACTATAAAATTAAAGAGGAATAGAGATAGTGGACATCCTTGCTTCTGATTTTAATTGGAAATTTTCTAGTGTTTTTCCATTAAGGAAGATGCTGGCTGCTTTTAACATGAGTGGATATTAAATTTATCAATTACTCCTTCTTCTATTGAGACGACCTTCTGTTTTTTCTCCTTAGCTTAATTTTATGAATAGATTTCCTTATATAGCAATATCTTTACATTTCTGAAATGTTTCACTTGTTCATGATGTAGTATCTTTTAATGTGCTGTTGGGTTATGTTACTTACATTTTATTTAACTTTTTCATCAGTATTAATAAGTAAGATTTGTCTTGTTTTTGCAACAATATTTAGTTTTGAGGTTTACATTATAATCACTTCATTGAAAGGATATGAAAAATTTCCTTCTTTTTCTATGCCTTAGAGTAGTTTAAGTATTATGGGGGTTATCGGATCTTTAAATGTTTGACGGAATTTCTATGTGAAACCATCTTGTCCAGGTGATATGTGTGTATTGTTGGGGGGAATTAAATTACTCTATTTCTTCTCTGGTAATTGGTTCATTTAATCCTGTCTCCAGTAGGATCAATTTTGCAAAGTTGTAATTTTGTAGAGCATTAATCATCTCATCTAGAAAATGAAATGTACTTTATGGAGTTGTACAAACTGCTCTCGTATGATTTTTAAAATCTCTTGTTTTGCTACTTATTTTTCCACCTGACATTTCTAATTCTGTATAATTGTATTATACTTATTTGTGGAAGGCTTTAGAAAATCAATGAAAGTACCAGTCTTATTACCTCAAGAGTTTATTTTAAGTTTCATATTATGGCCCATAGTCCAGTAATCCTATTTTCTACTATCGTTAATTTTCTCTTTAGAATGTCCTCTCTACCCCTACTCTTTACTTTCTAAACTCAAATCATATCCACACTTTCCTTGTTCATGAGTTCTTACACTTCTCCAATTTTATTCCAGTTTCACTGTACCCATAAGGGGCATAGTACTCTGGGGTCAAGATCTAGTAGACCTTGAAATTCTGGACTTGAAATTGCTAAAACCCAAATCTGTGCAATGAATATTCTTACTGAGAACACTGGAGCTTTGCCAATAATTCTCACAATCGGGGTCATAAAAAGGCTGCTCCTTTATTTGAGAAATTTTTACCTGAATTGAAAGAGCTTTTAAATTATTCAGTTTACTAATATAGATCCATTCAGATCAATGCTTTTAATGTTTCCCTAACATTGGATCATTACAGCTCTGCAGGAGCCAGCAAAATACAAAACTATTTTGTCCCCAGTTGCAGCATAATATTGACAAATGTTCTAAATGGAGTCTTTCTGAAAAGGACATGAGAGCAATGGCCTAGCATTATCCCTGAAGCTCACATGTAACCCTGGATAGAAAGCAAACCCCTAACTGATGTGTGCTTAAAAATACTGTTTAGCAGACATGACTCAACTCTCAGGGTAGTTAAAGCAATTCAGGCTTTTGGCTTCAGATGAGTAAATGGTCAACAGGAACAAACTAGTACTTAACAAAGTCGCTGTTTCAGATTCAGAGAAACCTCTGAAGGCTTGTACTTATATTGCTAACTGCTGATAAAGTGAAATACCTCTTAAAAAAGAGAACTTCACAGCCTTCTTGGAAACTTAAATATGTGCAGTCCCAAAGTGTATCCAGGGTCATGCTGAGGGCACAGGCCTTGAAACTCACATACTTTGTCACTGATCTGTCACCTCACCTTGTTGGCACAAGAAAGAACTGGGTGTTCAGTTTCTCCAGCTCTGACAAGATCTCCTTGTTTAGCTTCTTGGAATCCTAGGCTGGGTGTGTGTGCAGCTCCACAGAGAAGGCACAACGTCTTCGGCAGGTCCTCTGCACCATTAAGGTTAGAGGTGATGAGAGATGCAGGCAAGTTCCAGGCATCCTCCTGGATTCCAGTTTGTCCTCAAGGATTTTCCTGTTTGACCTTGCTCTGACTTTATGTCCATCTTTCTCTCCTGACCCTGGTTCTGATGACTTCAGGTACAACACAACACAGAAAAGCAACAGGCTTACATAGAATGCCAAGGCAATTGTGAAAAATCCAATCTGATTAATAAACCTCATGTTCTGCATCACAGTGATTCTGCTTTTTTGGTAAAACCCTCATTGATACCAAATTCTAGAATGTTGAAAATCTCACTTCATGTTATTTTTTAAGGTTTAGAAAATTAAATGGACATTGTTATAGCTAAGATAGTGCCATGGAAAAGATACCTATTTCATATCAGATCTCCTATATAACTTACTTCAAACTCATAAATTCTAGTTTTGAAAGAGAGCCGCATAATTACCACGTTAAGCATTGCTTAGATATTCTAAGCCACTGAGAGGGTCTTTCAGTGAACTGTCCTGTAGCTAAGGGGTGCGTTGTATATTTCACTGCAATATTTCTATATCCACTGCAAAATAATTTTAAGCTTAAACATGAAATTACCCAATTCTTAAGGCATGGTTTTGGCATTTCCCTCCAAAATCTCTAAAAGAAGCCCAGTGGGTGCTGACATGTCTCTGTAATCAATGAGCAAGTGAATCAAAGAAGAACTTTCACTTTAAATGTACATATTAGCCTTCAGCTCACATTGATGATTTAAAGGAAGAAGTTGGCATCTAGCCCAATTTACAGTGTATTAAGCCAATGGAAAAATAATTCTTGTATGGATTGCAATAAGAGCATCTGTAGATATTATTCTTAAGTTTAACACATCATGAAATTCAGAAATAGTAATGAGAAACTTCACAGATGCTTCTCTACAATGTTACAAGGTAGGATTTTATGATTCCTTCTCCAGATAGGTAAGAATTACACTCAGGCAATTCTAATAGATTTTACCAATTAAGAAAATTTTCATATAAGTATAATAACTTTTACCAGAGAAAGCAATTTGTGAATATGAAGAGAAAAATGCCACACAGAAGACAACTGCAGTAAAAACAACAAAAGTATCAAATAGAAAGGAATACTTGAGATAATTCACATGATAATATAGTGATATCTAACAAGAATTATATTGCTTTCTTATATATCAGGCACTTTTCTAAGGACTAAGTATTAAGGATTAACACATTTAATCTTTAACATAACCCAATAACATAGATTCAACTCAATCTCTATCAAAGTCTAGCTGCCTTGTGGCAGAAAATACAAGCCGACCCTAAAATTCATATATAAATGCAAGGGTCATAGAACAGCTAAAATAATCTTGACCGAAGAAGAATAAAGTTGGAAGATTCATACTTCCCAATTTTAAAACTAACTGCAAAGTAATAGCAGTCTATACAGTGTGGCACTGGCCTTAGGGTAGCCATGTAGATCAATGGAATAGAATTTAGAGTCTAGAAATAAACTCTCACATTTATGGTCATTTGTGATAAGGGGACCAAGACAATTCAATGGGGGAAAGAATACTTTTTCAACAAATGGTGCTGTGGCAACTAGACAGTCACATTCAAAAGAAGTAATTTGGACTGCTGCCGTACACCATATACAAAAATTAACAGAAAATGGATCATAGACCTAAATGTAAGAGCTAAAACTATGACACTCTTAGAAAAAAAACATAGGAGTACATATTTTTAACCTTAAATTGTACAGCAGTTTCTTAGATATAATACCAAAAGTACCAAAAACAAAAAATAGATAAATGGATTTCATTACAATTACAAACTTTTTTCTTCAAAAGACATCATGAGACAAGTGAAAATACACCCTTCGGTTGGGGCGAAAATAGTTGCAAGTCATATTTCTGATAAGAGACTTGAATCTAAACTATATAAAGAATTCTTACAACTCAATAATAAAAAGACAAATAACCCAATTTAAAAAAATGGACAAAGGATCTGAATAGATATATTTCTCCAAAGATTATATACACATGGCCAACAAGCACATGAAAAGATGCTAAGATAGCATCAATCATTAGAAAAGTACAAGTCAAAACCACAATGAAAAACCACTTCCCACTCACTAGGTGGCTATAATAAAAATAGGGACAACATCAAGTGCCAGTGGAGAGGTGGAGAAATGCAGCCCTCCCATATCACTGGTGGGAATGTGAAATGGTGCAGCCACACTGGAAAACTGTTTGGCACTTTCTCAAAGAGTTAAACATAGAGTGATCCCAAGACCCATCAATTCTACTCCTAGGTCTGTATCCAAAAGAAATAAAAACATATGACCACACAAAAAATTGAAAACAATCCAAATGTCCATCTGTGGATGAATGTATCCATACAATGGGGTACTACTCAGCCATAAAGAGGAAGGAAATGCAAATACCTGCAAAAACCTGACAACGTTTTTCTGAGTGAAAGGAGCCAGGAGCAAAAGGCTACTTATTTTATGATTTTATTTATATGAAGTGTCCAGAGTAGGCAAACCCATAGAGACAGAGTGTAAACCAGAATGTGCCAGGGGATGCAGAGAAGAAGAATGGGGAGTGACTTTTTGGGGGAAATGATGAAAATTCTGGATTTAGATAATGGTGACATCTTTGTGAATACCTAAAACCCACTAATTACACACTTTAAAAGGGTAGACTCTTTGGTACATGAATTATACCTCAATAAAGTTATTATTTAAAAAAACTCAACAATGTAAGAATACTGTATTTTATATTAAAAAAATTGATTGGGCCTAGCTCCTCTAGCTAGGTGTTAATTAATACTTGTTGACAATGAAGCCACTTCCTAGGAAGTGTCCTGTGTATCTGAACAATATCCTCCTAAAACCTTGTGAAAAGGGCCCGTAGCATATACTCCAGTAACTGTATTCCTGAGGCTCTATAACCCCTTTCAGCAACTCATTCTAGTATAGAGAAACCCAACGGTCAGGAAAGCAGCCAGTTTATCTAACTTGATCCTGTTACAGTTTTGAGCAGTTTCCTCTTGCTGACTGTCATCAGCAGAGCTCGTCGTACAATTAGCAGATGCCTTCTTCTGCCGAAATCCATTATGACAACGCCCTTAATATGCCTTCCCTGCTACATGTACTTTTGTTCCCTCACATATCCTAAATTTTGCTTCCCTGAAAATCAGTAACCCTAAATCAATACTTTACTTGCTCTAAGCACATATACTACATCACTGAGATATTACATAAACATTTGGATTAAATAAATTAAGCTTAAAGCATTGTCTGCAAGATTTAATATTTGACCTGGAAAGCTTTTCCATTTGTCTTCCTAAATGGGCTGCACAACTTACTTTTTAAAGGAAGTTGTACTTTTTAAAAGTGCTTTCCTAGGTCCCTTTCGCCAGAACTTCAGCCGGGAGCAAGAAAAAGAAAAGTAAATCTCTGAAATTCTGCAAAGCCTTATATTGAAAGAATCTTTGACATAATCTATCTCTTCCAGGCTGGAAAATTTTCTGATGCAATAAATCAGATTAGTAAGTATACACAAAGAGGTCAATGCCTTCCCTGAAATCTATCAGCAAGACCAGAAAATAGGTTTTTCCAACTTAGTGGTTCTCAAACTTGGCTGTGTTAAAATTCCCTGATGCCCAGGCCATATCCCAAACCAAGTAAATTTGAACCCTGATGGTGAGACAGAAGTGTTAGTAGTTTTTGATGCTCTCCAGATGGTTCCAATATGCAGCCATGTTTGAGAAACACTGCCCTACCTCTAGCCCGGAGACTCCTCACTGCCAATGAATGATTTCTAATCTGGAGGTAACCTCAACCTCACCCTATAGCTACTAGAAGAGCAGAATGGACCACATTCATAAAGACATCCTTTTTCCTAAGACAGTGGCTGGTTGGACAGGTGGTCCTTTCCCACTACAGGCCTCTGCTTCAATGGGCCAACAAGCACCAGTTACAGGACCGTTCCTTTCCCTTATCATGACAAGGACAATTCATCCTCTATGTCAGCGGTCAATCCATCTCTTTTCCCTGTAGAGTTATGTGATATATGAAAGGACATTAAGTGTATACATATGTAAATTAAAGCTTCTACTCTTAAACCATGTCTTCACATTAAAAAAAGACATGATTTTAAGTTAAAGAGATGTTTGTTGAATAAGATGTTTTACTAAGTTTTCAGATTTTGTCCTAATAATCTTGCAAATTGGATTCATTTTCCAGCTGGCTGCTGCTTTGAGAAAGTCATGCCAAATGTCTACTGCTTTGCTTCATTATCTGAGAAAGGACATACTAATCATAATATCTGCCCACAAAGTCTGCCTCTCTGACATGTGAGGAAGCCAAATTAGATAGCATCTAGGAGTTCACAGGCAAATATCTATGAAAATAAGATGAGTGCCATACTATTGCAATTTTCTCACTTACACATAATTCTAGATAACGCCCAGGGCCATAATTCCAAGAATAAGAAATATAAAAAGTCCAAGGCCTCTTTAGGAAAAGAATGTTGGCTGGTCATTATTTTAGCCAATATTTAACAAGATGCATTTTATTAGCTTAATAAATATGGGGAAAAGAGAGATTGTATCTACAAAGAATGGAGTTAGTCCAAAGAAAGTGCTTATTTGTCTCACAAGGGCTCTTTCCACGTTATGTAGATGCTTATGTTAATTGAAATTTCTAAACTGGAATTTTATTTCTGCAACAGGTATGCTCTGAGGCTGAATAGAAAATTTTAAAAAGGATATTCCATATGGTCCTTAACCCGTGTGTGGTTGGGAGAAAAATCAACAAATGTTTGGTCCCTTCCTCTGATAAGTTATTTAAAATGAGATCTACATCAGAAAATATAGGGCTCAAATCTGATAGGTGTTCAGAAGAGAGAGAAAACTCATAAAAGAGGGATATGCAGGTGGGCTGAATTAATCAGGAGGGCTTCATAGAGGAGGTGGGATGAGAGCTGCAGTTTGATGCAGAAAGTGGAGAGACAGGGACTGGGATGAGGAGAACACTCTCTGGTCCTGGAGGCAGCATGTGCACCCTGGGGCACTGGCTACAGGAAACTTGGCTCAGATGGAAGCAGAAGCAGCTTTCTGGGGGCCCTTGGCTGATGCGGTTGGATGTACAGGATCTAGTACTGACTGTAAGAGGTGCAATGGTACAGGTTGGAGTCCACAGCCCTTGTTTACAAGTTCAGTCTTAGCCATTTGCCAACCACGTGGCCACGGGCAAATTACTTAACCCTTTATTTTTAGGGTCTTTATCTGCAGCTGTAAGTAGGTAAAAATACCTGGATGGATGCATTCAGTCACCATGAATTCTCCTTCACTCCGAATTTACCAAGAAATAGAGAACCATAAAAAATATTTTGACCAATGACACCATGTAACAAAAACACAAAATGATTAATCAACTAACGTGGGTCATTTTATAGCCTAACGTGAAGTTACCAAATTTCTCAGAACAAAAGTGGTGTAGAAATCCCAAGGAAAAGCCATGGCTACATTTTTAAAAGCCGGTCTTACTTCTCCTTAACAAAGCACTAGATTATTTCAGCCACTTTATCCCCTGCTGGAGCTCTGATTAAAAATACAATATGTCAACAGTGACTAATTACAACTTTAATGAGTCTATTGTTTACTTCTTGGCGGTAACCTAATCAACTAACCATGTCTTAAACTCACCTAGTGTTTTCCAATATCAAACATTTATAATTTTGAATTGGACAACTTTCACCCCCAGCTGTTACTGGTGTGACAAGAAAAGTCATCATTAGCACAAAGACATTTATAGCTATGCCCACCTTTTCCTGCTGTTTGGTGCGTTTTAAAGACTAATCAAAACAGACCAGAAGGCGGCTTATTTAGTGCCTCGCTCAGGGCCAGCTAAGGTTCTGACAACAGAGAGAGTCCTAACAGGGCAGTGTGCTTCTCCTTTCTACAATTTGCTTTTTTTTAAGGACTTTTATTGAGATATAATTGAGATACAAAAAACTGCATATATTTAAAGTGTACAATTTGATATTTTTTTCTTATTAGTAATGTATATATGGCAATTCCAATCTCCCAATTCATCCCACACTACAGTATTCTTTAATTAGAGTCGGTGAACATTTTTTGGTTAATAACAATTCGGGGCTGAGAAAAGGCATGAAGTATTCAAAAGTGTGAGTGGTTTACTGAAATGACACTTATGAAAAGGTTGCTACTCAGAATTTTGCATTATACTTTTGGTCAACTTTTCCTTAAACTGAAAAAGGGAATTTCGTGTGGAAACTTACTCTCTTGACACCTCCTGTCCATAGTAACTGTTCTCACTGTAAAAGAATCACAGTTTTAGGAAAGAAATAAGGGCTGAGAGTTGGACTTTTAATAACCTAACATTTGTCATAAGACAGCTCTTATGAAATTAGCTTTGCCTGTGTTTTCCAGATTTGACCTAAAATGACAGGAAAGCTCACGGCAGGCTAGGGGAACAAAGATTGGCTTATATTGCATTTCATCTCTGCAAAATCACCTTCCTGATGTCCATTCCTGCCCAAGGAAAAACATGATTACATTTTCCATTAAATATTTACATTTTACTTTCTGGTATTTTTGGACAAAAGGACAAATATCATAATTTACTATAGTAAGTCAAAATAGTGAAAGATAAATGTTAACATTTTTACTGGAAAAAAATCACAATAAGCTATCCAACATGAAGAATACATTTGCTGTATCTGACACTTTTCAGTTTATAGAAGTTCTGTGTCTCGAAGAAATTATTGGAAATCAAGCAATTTCCCCAACATCAAAGAATGTTCTTCCTATATCATTTCCATCAAGTTTTTAAAAAGGAAAATCCAAATATATTTCTTTCACTGTCTTGTTTCATATGGTTCCAGTAATTTTAACTGCAAGTGGGGGCCGTGGCATAGTTAAACTAAAGGTCATCCTGCTGAAATCTGGGGCATTTTGGTAGATTTTATTATTACCATAAGAGGCAAAATTATGAAAGTTAAATGCTTGCATATTAAATTTCAAGAGTATAACTTCCAGTTACATAGAATAACAAAAGAGAGAAGTTTCACAAAGATTATTAGGCCTACGTATACACTCCCTAAATATATTTGTATATATTCACCTTATGCACATATTAAGGTGAATATATACACCATCGTGTGTGACTATTTGGGGGGTTATATTTTAGAACAAAGTTGGCTCTGATCTTCTCTGATAATGTCACTCAGCAGCTAATCTTCCAGTTCATATTTACATAATGACACACAGAGGCTAATACTAAGTTCACTGTCTTCCCCCTAATAGTTAAGCAAAGGGTGGGGCCATGATAGTATACACCTGAAATCTTCCAGCGTCATCTGGAAGAGTTGAATTTCCCTAGGATCTTAAACAGAAACTAGTTTTATAAATCCAACTATAGGTAAGGTGTCATTGAATAATCACAAATGTCAGCAAATGATATACTCTATTTCACGGTAGATAGAATTACATTTTCCGAAGCAACACAAATATATGGGATAAAACATAGGGAATGAGTATAAGAAGGCAAGCTGCAATATTTTTTCTCCAGCACGACAGCACTGACCAGGTTACATTAGGTAACCTGATGATAAAGGATTGGCAGGGTAGTAATGAGCATATATGCACACAGACACTCATACACACACACGCGCGCGCGCACACACACACACACACACATGCACGCAGGCACATCAAACAGAAAGATCATTAGGCCCACATATATACTCCCTAAAAGTCAGTCTCCTATTTAACTTGATCTAGTCAGAAAATGTCTGCTTTGAATCTTTATGGAGTAAGCCAGAAATATATATGATTTATAATACAAATTTTATAAAATAAAGTTTGAATTTTTTCTATGTCCATAAATCAAAGTAGCAGAGCAAGACAACCTTTCATGTTGAATCTGGTGCAAGTTATACAACAAGCAAAGGCGTCTCTACCTGTAAAGAGTGGGGTGGGGTCTTATGGACATGATTCCCAGGTTTCTTTACCCGGGAGAAAGGTGGTACTAATTTCCCGGAGGAGGCAGAAGAGGACAAATGAGGGAGTTCCCTGTCAAAGGAGTGAGGGGAACGTTAGGGCACGACATCCCTTCGGCCTTGTAAATGAACCCTGACAGATTGCCCAGGTGGAGGCCTTCTGTGGTTGGGCATTAAAAACGCCACAGGATGCTTCAAAGAAAAGATCAGAACGTTGCCTGGGGACACCGAGACTGTCAGTGGCCTCTCCGAGTCCTGCCTTTGATAAAAACTAGTGCAGCAAACACATTTACAGAACCTCTGTATGTAGGACATTAACCCCAGGAGAGGGGAGGAGATGAAGGAAAAAAACGGATGTACACGTGAGATGGTTTAGAAACATTTAAAAAGCAACAACGATGAGGTACTACGTAAAAAACTGAAAAAAAGTGTGGATTTTATAATCAAAATTAGATTTCACGATATACTTGTAGCACAACACCGTGTAGAAGGAAAGGGTACTAATCTCTCCCAGATTCACGCATTTACTCATGCACTCACTCAACAAACATTTATTGGGCACTTACTATGCACTGGGCACAAAGAGTTTTTTTTGTGGGGATTAAATGAAGTGGCCTAACAGGTTCTGCTGCTCTCACCCCCTCCAAGGACTACAGCAAGCGCAGGTCCTGGTATGCTCAGTTGGCCCTGTTTTCCCCTCCTATTCTACTAATGGTCTCCCCCTTGACTCTCAGAAAGATATTAATCTGAACAAACTGTATGATCACTGAAACTAATAAGAGCCTCCAAACTTATCTTCATGCCTCCAGTTCTGTCTTCCCCCCCATCCATCCTCCACATAACAGGCAGAGTTATCTTTTAAACATGTCATTCAGACCATGTCACTGTCCCACTTAATATTTTCCAATGGCATTCCAGCAAACTGAATCTAAAACCTGAAGGTCTTCTTTTGTCTTACAAAGTGCTGTATGACCTGCCTCTGGCTCTTCTCTACTGACTCTCTTTTCCTTGAAGGAGTCAAGTTTCAGCCTGTCTTAGGACCTTTGCACGGGCTATTCCCTCTGCCCGTTTTCACAAGCTATCTCCTTACTATCATTCAGTTCTCAGTTTAAATGTTTCTTCATCAAAAAGATCTTGCAGGGCCCCTAAATGTAAAAAAAGCCTCCCATTCAATATATTTTTTTTAAAGATTTATTTATTTTTATTTATTTTTGGCTGTGTTGGGTCTTTGTTGCTGCACACAGGCTTTCTCTAGTTGTGGCAGGGGGGGCTACTCTTTGTTGCAGTGCACAGGCTTCTCACTGTTGTGCCTTCTCTTGTTGCCGAGCACAGGCTCTAGGCACTCGGGCTTCAGTGGTTGCAGCACACGGGCTCAGTAGTTGTGGAACAGGGGCTCTAGAGCACAGGTTTGATAGTTGTGGCGCAGGGGCTTAGTTGCTCCCTGGCATATGGGATCTTCCCGGCCCAGGGATCAAACCTGTGCCCCCTGCATTGGCAGGCGGATTCTTAACCACTGTGCCACCAGGGAAGTCCCATCCCATTCACTTTCTATGGCATCATCCTATTTTAACTTGTTGAGAATCCCTTCTGCCCCACTGACACCTGTCTTCCTGTTTATTATCTCTCACTTTCCCTTCTAGAATGCAAGCTCTTGGAGGGGGGGGAGTTCTTGCAGGCCTTGTGCACTTTGAGGTCCAGCTAAAAATAGGTGTCAACAAATATTTGCTGATTGCACTAATATATGCCCTGTTAGATTTAATTTTGTGTGGTTCTGTAATAAAGACTGCTGGTCTTGGAGAACTTCAGGTTGTGCACTAAAAAACCTGAATACACTACAGGAGAATAACTATCTTTACCATCAAAGTTACTGTGCATGTTGAGTCCAAAAAAAAAACCAATCTAAAACTTACAAGTTGAGTATAAAGCTACAGAATAAAGGACTCTGATAGGTGAATGTATAGTTTCCAACTCTATTAATACCTGTTTTTAAGAAGGTAAAAGGCTTAATACCTATCTCTGCTTCCTTGATTTTCAAAACCATGTCCAGGAAAAATAAGTGATGGGGGACTTTGATGAGGTGATGAAAAGGGTCTTATTTAAGTGCTCTAAGGATAAGATTACTGAAGAAGGAATTTCCTTTGGGTTCCTGGACCTAATTCCAACGTGTATGTGTCTATGTGTGTGAAGCTTTCCCCACACAAAAAAAGCAATTCTCAGACATGAGCAGGTGTCTGAGAAATCAACTCAATTCAACTCATTTCTGACAGTATCTACCCATCAGATACCACAGGTAAAGGGCTGAGTCCCACACGACCACCCTCCAACTTCAGATGTCCATCGCAAGCCCAGGTTGTGACCTGTATTTCTGACCAACTGGCTATAAATCAGAGGTTCCCACAATCCCCTACTTGAGTTCAATTAACTTGCTAAAGCAGCTCAAAGAACTCAAGAAACCCACTTATTCACTAGATTAACAACTTACTACAAAGGATATTAAAGGATACAAATCAACAGCAAGATGAAGAGATATATATGGTGGGGTCCTGAACAAAGGAGCTTCTGTCTTAATGGAGTTTGCGGCCAGGCACGATGGCATGTGGACGAATTATGGTTCCCCATCTTGGAAGCTCTCCAAACATCCTTCTTTTGGGTTTTTATGGAGCCTTCATTGCTTAGACAATGAACTCATTGGCCACTGGGGATTGATTCAACCTCCAGCCATTCCCCCTTCCCCCTAAATCTAGGGAAGGACTGAAAGTTCTAACCCCTTATTCATGGTTGGTCCCACTGGCAACCAGCACCATCCTTAGGTGCTTTCCAAAAGTTACTTCATTACTGTAAACTCAGTTGTTGTGGGAAGGAGTTTGTTATGAATAAGAAGACACCCAATTTTGCCTTTATGGCTCTGAAACACAGGAAGTGAGGACAAGAGATGAAATATCATAATAAAAGATGCTCCCATTGTTCTTATCTTAGGACGTTTCAAGGGTTTTGAGGACTGTGGGCCAGGAACTGTGGATGAAGATCAAATATACATGAGAAATATATTTTGATCATCTGAATGATCAAGTAAAAGCAAAATCAAGTTTTAAATGTATAAAAATGGCTAGTATTTCAGGAAAATTCAAGAAAACATTATCACAATAGCATGCAAATAACTCACATTATATGTAAACTGAAGAATGACGTTTGCTGCTAAGCCACTGTTTTTACTTTGGACTTGGCTCTGGGAAAGAGAATAAATTAATTGCTCAGTAAGGGATTAGACTCTGGAGGTAGGTCTTCCTGTGGACAAATTTCAGCTATGCTGAACTCTCGGAACCTGTAATATAGACATCTTATGGAGGATAAGGAAATTTTTACTTATTTGTTTTATATTTTCCAACCTCCACATATTTTTAAAATAAGGGTTATGGCTGATATTCTCCTGTGTGACACAAGTGCAAACTGTATCTTGTGTGTTCCTGTATCTTTTTTTCCACAGTTGTTCTGTAAAAGTGGCCTCTGTGGACAGTTTTTTTTGAGGTGTACTGAGACTGTCATGGACCCCACCACAGTGCCTGAAATCCTCATGAAATCATGATGGAGTAGACATTCATATTGAGTCTAGTAAAAGAAGTAATGCCACAACTAAAGATCCTGTGTGTCGCAACTAAGACCTGGCACAGCCAAATAAATAAATAAATAAATAAATAAATAAATAAATAAATAAATATTTAAAAAAAAAGAAGTATGTTAACTGTATTAGGGCAAGTCACCAAGGAAGTAATATATTAACTAGCTTCCTCGTTAGCGTTGATTAAGTTATCTCATTAAACTCACTACCTCCCACTATCTCCAAAGCAAGTTTTCATTAGCCATGTACCTGGTAAAAAGAGATGCAACATATTTTGTTGAATGGATAATGAAAAGGGGGACAAGATTAGAACAGGACATATTTGTATTAATGAAATTCCTGAATGGGAAAGGAGAGAAGAAACTTAGTAGAATAAGGTCCATGGGCAGATGGAGGGACACTAATAATGATGGGGGGAGGAGACAAAGTCAAGCCCCTGTCACTCCCCCCCCCCCTTGGAATTTTGTTCCTAGTTGGCTGTAAAGATGTCATAACACATCCTAAATATCTGTAGTGTAAATGGTCTCAGCCCACATTTGTTGAGCTCTTCAGATTCTAAAAGCTATATTGTAAATAATTAACTTGGGAAAATCACTCTGTCCTTTACTGGTGGCATTTAATTAAATCTATAATAATCTGCACTTTTACTAATATACTAAGTCTAAAGCTGTGTGTTGAAACAAGATGCAGTAAAATGGTGAGGCGTCAAGAGGAGACACCAAATTGTTCACAGCTAGAAATTATAAAGACATACTCGCATTCCCTGATTCCGGAAGCAAAAGAAGCCACAGGCAAAAGGCTACCAAAAAATTCAATTGCAAGTGGTCTGAAGAAAGAGGGTGAAGTGAGATGAAAATGTTAGATGTGAGACAAAGCCAGGCCTGGCCTGGACCAAAGGAATTCTATAAACTCCCAGCAAGAGTTATACATCATTCTGTGTTTAAAAAGGCTAGTCCCTCAATGAAAGGAAAGTACACCAGCAGTGATACACATGAAGAGAACCCACTGTATGGCAAAGCACCCACTATGATACTTCTGAAAAAGACTCAAGAAACTTCAGGCCAGCTCATAAAATTAACAAAATACTAAGAGAATGAATAAAAATTAAGAAGTTGATCTGGTTTCTGTTTTTTTTCCTTTCACAGCCTTTAGAGAAAAAACTACTTACAATTTCTTTGATGCTGTCACAGCATTATCCTTTGGATTCTGGGCTGAGACCCAATTCCAAACTACTGGAATAACTCAAACTGTGGTTTCATGCATGTCTTTTTTTAAAGCAAATCCACACTTGCTATAGACTGCCAAGCCTCAAGCTCTCTCTAAAATTCACTGGGTCTTAAAGAGTTCTTTCTCATCTACTTTTGCTGAATGTTAAGATTTCAAGTTTCGTTGATCTTCTAAAGATGCTTCTGTGTGAACTGAAGTTGTCAAAATTAAAAGAACTTAAGATCTCATTGCAGCTCTGTGGTCTCTGATTCCACAATAACTACGCTTTCAGATTCTGCCCCACTGATATCCCCACGTTGCCAAAATACCCAGAACACAGTACATCCTCAGTTTTAAAAGAGAATCGCAAGACAGTTCAGCATACATTTACTGAACATCAGCTACATACAAGAGACTTTCAAAAGTGTCTATATTGTCCTGCGTATTTTTTGTGTGTGTGTCTTCAAAAATTTAGAACTGTATTTAAAGTTTCTCCTCCTGACTCTATCAAAGTAGGTATTTGCATCCCCTCAAGAGATAATGAAAAAGAGTTAATACAGAAGCCCTTGTGCTAGCACACAAATAAACTGTATCCAAATTGGAAACAATAAAAGTCCACCAATATTGAAGTACATATAGACATAGTAGTATATTCATGTAATGGAAACTAAAACACTATCGAGGAGAACAACCTACTTTATATGCAACATAACGGGTGAATCTTTATGAATGAGCAGGAGGAAAGGGGACCTGTCACAGAACCTTCTATCATTTACATACGTGAAGGTTAAGATCAGGCAACACTCATCTGTAATGATGGAGACCAGAATGGTTGGGCAAGAGAGGGCAGTGAGGAGGAAATGATAGTGGGGCTATGGTGGAGGTGATGGTGGTTGCACAGGATACATGAGGGGACCTTCTGGGGAATTAGGATTTTTCTATCTTGAATTGGACTTCGGTTACATTTTTATATATTGAAATATTCATTGAGCTGTATATATTCATGATCTCTTCTCATTACAGTGTACAAGATTTGCTTCAGTTATAAGCGAAAGACTTGGACTTCCTAGGTGGGGCAGTGGTTAAGAATCTGCCTGTCAATGCAGGGGACACGGGTTCAATCCCTGCCTCAGGAAGATACCACATGCCATGGAGCAACAAAGCCCGTGCGCCACAACTATTGAGCCCATGTGCCGCAACTACTGAAGCCCATGCACCTAGAGCCTGTGCTCCACAACAAGAGAAGCCACCACAGTGAGGAACCTGAGCACCACAACGAAGAGGAGCCCCCGCTCGCAGCAACTAGAGAAAGCCCGTCTGCAGCAACAAAGACCCAACACAGCCAATAAAATAAATTTATTTTTAAAAAAGTGAAAGAATAAATGAAGAAAATTAAGTGCCAAAATCTGCACTGTGATGGAAATTCTCAACATCAATCTCCAGTGAAGACACTGATAGTGCGATATGACCTAACTATTCACGGTATAATCAGTTCCATATGAGTCTTATTTGGCATGTTTTCCTTATCTTTTAACTCCAAATATGCCCTCTGTCTCACAACACTGTTATAACCTTTGAAATGAATAGATTCATGCCCCCCACCCACCCTCAAAAACTGCCATAAATATGGAGACAGATGAAAATAGCTAAGCTGGGAATAGAATTCAGTTTCTTCTCTCTGAATCTGTCTCGAGTTTACTGAAAGATATCATTATCAGGAAATGACCTTGAAACAGATATTCACATTGTGTTCTTTGCTGTAGAAACTAGAATCGTTTTTGGTCTGTCTCTGCCTCATACATTTCATAAAGCACGTCCAGAGGAAGAGAAAGAAAACACTTGTCATGTGCAGGACAAGATATCCACCCCTAGTGTTTTAATTCAATTCCTTCATTTAGTCACACATCCAGACATGGATATGATATACACCCACTTTGAGCAGAAAGATAAGGTTCATTAGCAAAAGGCACTGCTTCCTTTCCCCCTAAACCACAACTTGTCATTCTGTTTGTTCAATTCTTTTTCCATAAGCTCGTCACGCTTGGGTGATACAAGACAGATGAACCAAAAAACAGAAAATCCAGAATGACCTTAAAGGATTTAATAGCCATGAAAGAAACTTGAGCCCGAAGGAATTTTTCCTGTTTGGTTTCTCCCAGCTGGTTCTCTCAAGAAGGCATTTTAGCTGAGACAGTCATTCACTGAGCAACAGAAACTGCTGTTCTGGATCTTTCCCCAAATGAAAAATAGGAGTTTTTGAATAGTGTTAAGAGAGCTGGAATCTGAAAATTAGGCCAGATTGGGATGTGACATGAGCAAGACTTTGAGGTCAGCCATGGTTCCAAACCCCAGTTCCTCTAATTACTAGTTACCTGGCTTCTACTTTATTTAACCTGGGTCTCAGATCCCACCTGTGTGTGTGGGGGGGGGGGGAGGGGTCGTCATACAATATATGTAAAGCACCTGTCTCACCACTTAACCAATGGGGAGAGAGCAAGTAGGCGGAGTTGATGTCTTGGTATAAAGCACCGCTGGCAAGTATTTCTTTGCAATTTCTGCATGTCTTTTTAATTAGTGTTGCAAACACTCATTAGTAACATTCCTCATTTTTTGGGTTAAACCTAAATAATGATTGCAATAACAGACTCTGTGGTTAGTCAACGTGCATTTACCTGAAACACGTATGAAGTGCTCAAGTGCTAGGAAGAAAAGTTGCATAAAATACAATGGTTGCTCTAAAGCATTTACACGTTAAGAAATCATTTTCGGGTGACTGCCAAAATATACTAAGTAAAAACAGGTGTATGTATTTGTCAATGCTCACTGACTTGTACACTTAAAATGGGTGTATTTTTTGTGTGTAAATTATTCCTCAATTAAAGATAATCACTGAAAAAAATTTTGTTGCCGAAGTACAACCATTAGAGATTCTGATGAAATTGGTCTGCAGTGTGTGACGTGGATATGGAGAGTTTTAAAACCATCCCAGGTGATTCTAACATGAAAAAAATCAAAAACTAAAAGTAGATAAACAAGAAGCCAAACAATATGAATAGTGATTTAGGGATGCCAGGGTTAGCAAAGAAAATTCAGGGCACTGTTAAATTTGAATGTCAGATACAACACCAGTTAATTTTTTAGTGTAAGTGTGTCCAAAATATTGCACACTTAACTGGATGTCATGTATTTCATTTGGCAAAACTAAATAGTGTGCTAATTTTGTGCAAAAAAAAAGAGAGAGAGAAAGAATATGTGAATTCAATTGTGTAATTATATATGCATAAAATGGATTTGGAAGATTTGCTTCTGGGGATGAAACCCAGACAGGAGGGGAAGAAGGGAAGGATCCTTTTCACTGTTTACTTTTTGTGCCTTTGGAATTTTGAACCATATGACTATATTACCTATTTTTAAAACAAATAAAATTATAAAATTTAAAAATAATTTCTAATTGGAGTGAAACCTCAATATAGGGAAACAAAATTAATATACATGATACACTTAGAAAACAACACTGACTGAAATTTGCCCCAATATTTTATTCTATTACAGGCTGGTAGTTAGATGTAAGTAGAATATTAACAACCACTTGTGGAGTTGCAAGACTATAACTGGAATTAATATGAGCAACCTCCTGGGGAGTTGCTATTATGCTAATTTAATTTACTCCTCACAATAATCTTTGGGGGTTTTCCAAATGAAAGTGCTGAAAAACAGAATCATTAGTGGACTCGCCCAGAACCACACATTTAATGACTGGCAGGCCTCGGGTTTGAATCCAGGTTTCTCAGTATCCACAGCCTGTTGCTTTTAAACACAAGATATCACTGTACTGTCTTCAAGAATATGCATTTCTAAAGTCAGGACATTTGTATTTGGGCAAGAAAGTTTATGCAAAAAGGAAGAACAATGAATGAGCGCTCTCACACGCTAACATCAGTTACTGAGCTATGAAACAGGACACACCAGCAAGTATTGTGTTTGTTTCTAAGTAAACATGCAAGTATATTTATTTCACTTTATGCAGTCCTTCTGTTTTAGGACAGTTGTTTATAAATGATATTTATACAAATGTAATCATATTTAGAATAAAATCGGGAGTCTCTTTTTAGGTATACTCAGTTAAATTCTTTTTCAGAAGGGAAGCTATTTTTGTAATATGGCTGACCCAGATTCAGCTGGTTTTGGACAGGGTACAAAATGAGATACTCTAGGAGTCTGCTAAGTGTCCTTTGGAGTTAGGGGTCTTAATACAAAACATGACTGGTAGGCTATGTGTGGAGAGGATACTTTGCTAAATGATGAAGGATTTAACTCGTTAAATGAAGTTCCTAACTTGAGCCTACCTTTAGCTAATTTAGTGTTTAAAAAGTATGAGTAAATATTTGCCAGGGAGAAGCAGAATGCCACTTCACTTATCAAACCAGTACTATGTTCATTGCTTATCAGAGACAGGAATATTTCATTTTCTAATGTGAATGGGTTTTGGATTTCTCCAAAATCTGTTCTGGTCTACACATTCTGTACATTCCCAAAGATCTGTCCTCTTCATATTGCAGCATGTAGTGAGCAGGATGAAGGGGTTAATCTGTTGGCTATGACAATTGAAAGCTAATATTTAGTCTTTAAAAATTAGTAGTTTTAAAAACAGTTGACCCCAAACTATCATTCCACTGGGAGGAGAGCCACAGACTCCTTAAATAGTTGTCAGGATTTCTGTCAGATATTGCGATGGGAGTGGTGGTGGGGCAGGTCATCGTCCTCTCCAGCCCAAGTGCAACCAGAGCAACACAGCTGAGGTTACGGCAAGCCTTGACTTCCCCATGTACGAACTTTGTGCTTTCTCCCGTCACGCATGAACTCTTCTGAGCAGTCAGTACTACAATTCCAAATTCAAGCCTTTAAAACATCAGCTCCGAGATGAACCTTTAAGACGATGCCCCAGAGGTGCTGTTGGCTGGGCAATGGTTCCATTTGTCAGTGTTGGTCGCCATCTCTGTACAGCAATGTCTGTGCGATCATCAGAATATTCTATTTTCTTCTTTATTCCTTAAAACGTGAGCATTTTCTTTGAAAGAACAAAATTAAGGGATGTGTATAAAATGCTAGATCTACACCATCAAAGATCGTGTCTAAAAGGCCATGAGTAACTGAGAATTTTACATTACTTTTACTCCATGGAAACGGATACCCCTCATCTCCCTACTTTTTACCACCCCCACTCCACACCATGAAATTTATTTACTTTTCAACATATTTACACATATTTGATTTATTAGACATTTTCCAGAATGCATCACATTCTGCTAAGGCATTACCAGGAATTAACCTGCATAAAAACTCATATAGTTTTCAACAAATCAAATCACATCTCCATTTAATTGTATTTGTTTCATCTAATTTAATCAATTTTTTTGTTTACTCTTCTTAATTTTAAAAATAGGGAAATCGAATGGTTTATATCTTTTATAAA
Organism: Hippopotamus amphibius kiboko; assembly: GCF_030028045.1. Lineage (NCBI taxonomy): Eukaryota > Metazoa > Chordata > Mammalia > Artiodactyla > Hippopotamidae > Hippopotamus > Hippopotamus amphibius. The sequence continues at coordinate 95,506,060 of NC_080196.1, read as the reverse complement.
TCACAATGGTTAAAAAATGTTTTTCTCTCAGTTTTCCGAAGCCCTTATTTTTTTTTCCTCTGTAGGTCAGTAACCTATTCCTACTTAAATGTCTTCTTACCTAGAGTCTGGGGCAATATTTGTATACTTATTTATGAATAAGTTCCATGAGTTTTTCCCATTTAATATTTTAATAATATGAAGGCCAACACTCAACATAAAAATCTCTATATAAAAATTGCTGATAATATAGGGTTATGAAACAGCCATAAACACATATTTTTATAAATTCTGACAAGAACTGGGTTCATAATCAGATCAGGACAAATTAAAGTCAAGAATTTGGACATCAACAATCAACCCATGAAATATATGTTGGGAGGTTGAAATGAGTTTATAAGCTTTAGCTGAATTTTTTTCTTAACATTTCTTTACTCACTACTTGAGCCTGTACTTTATATCTTCCTCCAAATCTTACCAGGAAATTCTTAGCACCAGCGGTAGGATTAATTAATAAATAATAATGATTATTGCTATTTAAAAGAGTCAAAGCTTGGAGGGGGCAGTTTCAGGTATATTTATTCTCATAATCAACATGATTTTTCTAATTAACATCATATTCCTAACTGGACTTGTCTGGTGTGGGTTGGAGGCCACAGCCTCTTATTCTTCTGGCCTCCCCTACTTGACTGTCTAATCCAGAGGTAAATGTAGATGTCCTCGTTCTATAGTGATTTTTAGAGGCACCCAAACAGCAACCTGAGCAAACATATCTCCTCCTCCCAATTTACCAGAGAACTGGGTAACTCCACCATCACAATCATTTCATCTGAAGCTCTTTAGAATGTAAATGTCAGCATCATACATGTGATGGTACTGCATTTCATGTCAGTGTCCCAGCAATACACAGGACATTCAGATCCCTTTAGAAGTCCTTCCTCGGGCAAATGAAATAGTATTTGTGCCTTGGGCTTTGTTGTCAATATACAAGCAATCACATAAGGTCCTTTTCTACATCACTTATAAAACTACCATTAGAAACATTATCTATTCTGTGCTTGTGCCATAAAGTTACTCTTAGAACATAACAATAGAAAAAAAAGGCTCTCTCAACAAATTGATATACTTTCTTTAATCTAATAAGAAAAGCTATGGTACTCATCATCTTTTTTGTCTGGAAGATCAGAGCTCAGTTTTTTTGCTTAAACACAATAAGCATCAAGTGTCTCTTGTTTAAACTATTTTCCTTCTCTTTAATTCTGAACTACATGACTCAGTTTTTGCTTGTTTTTTATTCTTCCTTTGGCTACTTGACTGCATTTTTATCACTAACCCTAAACTACTGCAAATCCTTTTATGGGAGGAAGTAAACACAGCCAATTCTTATTATTCATGGTAGTTTTATTCTATAAAGTCACTGCCAACACTGAATTAGCAAACACTGAAGAATTACTTCTAGAGAAAATACAGGGTGAGGTTCCTGTGAGCCTCTGGTCACAATATTTTTTACCAAGTGATCAATACATCACCTTGCTTTATTGTGTTTCTGTAAAGAGACCTTATTTAATATAGATTGTTGATTCAATAACATTGAACTCACAGCTAACAGCACCATAACTCATGCCTGAATGAAGTTTATCTAACACATATATTCTTCATAAGACACAACGCAGCTTTCTTGAGCTCGGGAACATCAGACAGTCCTTCAGCAATATGCTTGGGAGCCATTTTAAACAGAAAAACTACCACCTAAAAGCACAAAAATGCAAAAAATGTGGCTCTAATTAAACCGTGAAAAGGACGCTTGTTTACTGTATGAGAGTTAAAACAAGAAGGGAGAGTGTCAACTTGTCTGACCTCAGCCGGGAACTTGCACAAAATTTTCCCCACTCCATGCATGTCTGTGAATGCCTGCAAGACCACCGTGGGTATTGATTTGGGGGTCACAAAGGAATTTCAGCCAGTAGGCAAATTCACAAATACACAATCAGTAAATCATGAGGATGGATTGTTTTCCCAAGGTTAATGTTTTATTATATTTTGGCCAATTAGCACATTAGTAACAATTAGAATATTAAATGATTGAGTAGAAAGGAGGGCCCTTGGGGAACGGAACCAGGGACAGGAACTTTTTGATGACCCTGTGGAAATGTGAGAAGAGGAAAGACACAAGGAGCAGATGCAAAGGGAGCAACCAGCGAACCACGAGGGACTCGGTCTCTGGGAAAAGTATAGCAGAAACAAGATGAGGCTAAAAAGGAGACTGCGTTAACCCATTTCACACTTTTACTTTTTTCCTATTGCAGTGACCCTTTTATTGCATCCATTATTGCCTATCTCAGAGAATTCAGGAGAACTTCTTGCCTACCTAGGGGACTTCAAGGGAACCTCTTTTCTTCCCCAACAGATTCCTACCCTAAGATTAGAAACATATATCAGACTATATGACCAAGTATTGCACTGCTAGAAGGTCTGAAGGAAAAGCAGCTTAATACGTACCTAGTTAATTTTGGTCAAATTGTTAGTAAAAGTTGTAATACCAGATTTGGAGGGGAGATTCCTCTTTCTAGAGCTGATGATGAAAAAGCGAATTAAACAGGGAAGAGCCACTCCCTTTCCCAACACCTCCATTTTCCCAGTGACACCAACACAAAGACACACACTAGGCAAAAACTGGCAGAAAGGCAGATTGGGAAAGAGTCACGTGAATTTTGTGGGACCAGTAGTAAAGCAGATCAGTCCATTCAATTAGGATGTTGCACCTAGTTAAGTCCTCCAGGGGTCAACTATGTAAGAAGTAGCTCTGAATGAAAACTTCTTAGCTCACAAAGTGAAAATGCAGCCTGGTTTTCTGCCTGTACCTGGCATATCGCCAACACTAATTAACCCTCTTGGATCTTTCATTCAGTGAAAATCATTGGGATTATTAGCACCACAGGGCACTGTAGATATTTTAACTCATGGCTATTTGTCATGGTTGATGGCTAATTCAATGTCTTTTTCACAGAGCTACTTCCTGTAGAGGATACTGATATATAGATAAACCATAATTATACGCTGTGCTTTATTCATGAACTTGGCTTGGTTCTTGAAGTTGCGCCCTTATTATTTCAGACCCCACCCTGATTACTGTGATACTCCTTCTCTGCTCACTGAAGCCATCTCAGGGTAATGGAAGAGCTTTTCTACTTCTGGGACGCTTATACCTCCTGTGCTTCATTTGTACTATGGTCCTAAATCTATTTGGATGAGCAACCGGCATACAGATGCCAGCATGGGAGGGATGGCTGCTCTAATATTCATGTTTTTAAAAATTAGTTTAATCTTGATTACCTGAAAAGGGAGAAAAATGTATAGCTCGAGTTTGTTCAAACTTTACAGAATTTGAAGAAGTCCTTCAAAGAAGACTTCATCATTCACATTTTATATTTCAGGAGACTAGAAATAATCATCTTGTTATCATATTATATTTTAAAGCACTAGAATCAAGTAGATTGAGCCAAAAGTTCGAATGTGTCTTAGTTCCAAGTAAGTCAGTTTGCTCTGCTTTATTTCATAATAGTTTGATGTTGGTCCCTTGGCCCAGCTGATATGTACCAGGTACATACTAGTGTGGCTTAAATGTTCCTGTTATTCTTATTGGTCAGCAGGTGCCATGGCAATTGTTTAATGTGTTTAATATCAAACCCCTAGTCCCTTGGGAAATCGGGAGAGGAAACAGGAAAGATGAGAGCAAATACATCCCTGATGCTATTTCTAAAACCACACGTGCATGTTCTCCCGTCAGCAACATCTTCTTAATATAGGGTAGTTTACCACTGCTAAAACAAAATAATGAGTTTTATTGAAAATGTAAAATTATAGGTACACTATTACCACAAAGCTTTAAGAAATATCAACGGTACACAGTGCTAACTTTTTTAATGCCTTCCTGAACCTCAATAATCAGAAAAAGTTTAACCACAAACTTTGGTCGGGTTATATTACTTGCTGACACAATGTCCAGTGACAAGGGTACAAGTAAATTTGAAGGACAGTGACTGAATTTATAGAAGTTTCCAGTTTCTGCTCATGAAAAAAATAATAAAAATATATGATTTCAAGACATTTTTGCCTGAAACTAGCAAATCTAAGGTGAAATTTTTAGTTGCAGCAGCCCTCCGAACTAAGAATATTTTTAAATAGGCATTTTGCTCTTAGAAGTAGAGACAGATAAAACCTAATGGCAATGGGTATTTTAACATATATTGCAGTCAATGTTTTGAATTCTGCTTTGACCTGCAGGAAAAAGGAATTCTACCTAGCCTATTGGTATGTTCTCAGTGGATATTCTCTTTGTTTTATTGATATTATCATCTAAGCTTTGATGGAGTTGATAATGTCATGATAAGCTGTTATACTTAAAATTTACTTGAAAATATCTATATATTTCCTTTCAAACATAAAGCTTTACTGAATGAACTCTCTTTCTGAAAAATAGCTCAAAATCCTCAAGTCCTTGAAAAGAGAAATTATTTCAGTGTATTTGTTTATGTGTTCTAGAAGTTCTGCAAAGAAAAATCCATGAAATATTTCTAAAGTTTTCAGTAGTTACCTGACATGGGTTTTCCATATAGTGGAATAAATAAGAAACTGCTTACTTATCACTTCTTAGAAACAAGAGGGTCAACCACTTTCACGACAATTTTCTAAATTTCACTGACTTAAAATTAATTATTGTTTGGATATAAGCCAAGTACAGACAGAAAATCAGGACTAAATTTTCCCACGATGAACTAATTAATTTTACTTCAGGGCTATTTCTTCCATAGCAGTCTTTTGCCATTTTGACATTTGACCTTCCTTGTTACTTAGCAATGCTTCCAAATATTTTTATGTGGCAAATACTAGACTCCATTTTGCCTACTATGATCCTTTAGGTATGTTTCTGTCTCTAAAGAAAACTAAACTGTTATTGCTTCGTGGTTCCTGTGAATTGTTGAAATCCCCAGATTTGAACCATTTTATTCTATGTAATAAGTCTGTTTTCCTAGGCTGGCAGGCTGGAAAATGAACTGAATAGTAGATGGGTATCTATTTCTGAAGGCAGCAACTCAGAAGGCAGTCATGGTGTTAAGGATTACTGTAAAATTACCAGGATGCAAACAACCCCAAGAGATCTTTTGCTGTCTACAAGGTTGGCTATTTAGTTGGCCATTGTGGATCTGGATCTGTTTAGAGAAACTACAGTTTTTTATGAGCCCACCTCTTACATTAGCAGTTGGCTGAGGTTAGCTAAGAAAACTGCCACCATTCGGATGGAAAAATACTCAGGCAGTTACTATTACTTTAACTTGCAGACTAACCAGCGTGTCTGCCAGTTTATCAACTGAGTTTATTTACAGAGACTTGTCATGTACACCCAGAAGACAGGAAACCAAGAACTTACTGTCAAGGATGCACAGTTAAGTGTTTCAAACAGTTTTGGTGATCAAGTCTCAGACTCTATGAACGGACCAATTCCCTTTCCGAGGATGGACGTAAGAGGCTCTACAGAAAGGACACCCTTTCTACAAAGGGGCCGTACTTTCAGAACGAGGGATGTGAGTATCTATCTAACCCAGATTCTGCCCCAGGAATTTTTTCTGTCCCAGAAGATTTTAAACGGTGGCTGCTCCAGAAATTCTCGGCCAGGGCATCACCATCCACATAGACTACATTAGCTCTTACTGATAAAGTTATTTTTGCCCCAGATTGTTCCCCTACAACTCTACTCTTAAGCCTGGAACTTCTAACATTAGGCATGCCTTTGGATTTTTGCTACACGTTATAAAGCAAACATGCTTACCAGGAAGAGTGATTCATTAACTGTTTTCAGTCATAGCTACTTCAGCAGAAATTAATTCATCAAAAAAGATTGGTCAATAAGTCATTGGTTTCCCAGGTTGGGATCAACAAATTGGTACTAGCACTGTAGAAAAGTATCAAAAGAGATCAAAGTGGGCTCTGAGAGAGATCAATTTTACCCATGACTTGTACTAAAAAGAAAACCTTTGCTCCACCTTTAATAAATGTCAGAGAAAAAAGATTCAAGGAGACAATCTTCCCTCCATGATATAATAGACATGTAATAAAATTATTTGGCTAGACAGGAGTTTAGGGGCCATAGGGAATATTTGGCCTTATAAAAAGCTTCATTATTTCCAATTACATAAGAGAAGCTGAGAATATATCATGTTTACAAAAAGACTGCAGAAAAGCATCTTTTGTTTCTTCCTTAATAAACCTTCATGACAAAACCTACCACTGTTAAAAATGTTATGGATTTACTTACAGACGCCATTGCTATAGTATAAACGTAGTTCTGGGAACTCATTCCTGGAATGGATATCATAAAAATATTCACTCTAATTCTAATATAAATTCACTTCAGATCCAGTTAAACAGGAATATTTTTAAAGTAATCAGAATTAAGTGATATTTGTTGCAACAAACAAACAAAAATATATCGTTCAAGATCCAGTCTACTCCATAGACTTTTCTTAATTAGTACTGGATTTTATACAAAGGTGAGTCCAAAATTATCCGCACTCCGGTTATATTAAAACTCCTGTAAATTCTACAGCTAGAGTGCGGATAATTTTGGACTCACCCTCGTATATACTCTCAGTGTCTGGGGATGCTAGATAATATATCAGGACACTAGAAAGGCCCTAAATAGATAAAAAACGTCTATTCCTGCCTATATATACCCCTTTCGTTGGGACTCTGTGATTTGGAAAAGACCTCCCTGTTGCTTGGGTCAGTCAGTTCAATTTTGCCTTTAAATGTGCCTGGGGTCAATTTTGGCAATCATGTTGAAAGAAACTGAACTCATAAAGATTATGGTTAGAGTAGGAAAAATGTTTGTTTAACCTTCTTTCATCTCTTTCATACTTTGGCATGTAGCCTGTATTAGTGCCCTGAAATCTCGGCAAGTTACATGCAAAAAATTATTCCAAGCTGAAAGCAGTTGTATGAGAAAGTAGAATTTGTAAAGCTGTACCCACTAAAACGAAAATTATCAAACTTTCTATTTTCTTCCATAACGGTCTAGACTTGAAAATTGGTGCATTCAATGAATGCATTCTTCTGGTGATGATATTTCAAAGCTGAAAATGAGGATGCTTGCTGTCAGTCTTTAATCCAAGTTTAAACATCATTGCAAATGTTCACCCTTGACAACCATGTCAAACACTCATAATTTAGAGTGATCTACAAATGTTCATCATAAGTTATACAAAGGATTTTTTTGCAGTAATGATATTTGTTTTTTCTTCACATTTATTATGATACTCCCACACAAGTAGGAATGCCAAAAACAAGAGATTTGCTTCCCTGTTAGCTTACCTACTATATTCAAATCTCAAACAAGAAAAAAACACACTGATATTTCCCAAGAGAATATGAAATATTGATGAATTTACAGAAAGGGATAATCTAGAAGATTCACAGTTGGATGATAGCTTAGTAAATAATGTAAGTAACCAAATGCTGGAGAACAAAAAGGACTGAAGTCAACATGGCTGGGTTTTTTTTTTTTGTTTTTTTTTTTTCAATTTATATTGTTGGCTGTGTTGGGTCTTTTTTGCTGTGCGTGGGCTTTCTTTTTAGTTGTGGTGAGTGGGGGCTACTCTTCGTTGTGGTGCACAGGCTTCTCATTGCCGTGGCTTCTCTTGCTGCGGAGCACGGGCTCTAGGCGTGTGGGCTTCAGTAGTTGCAGCACATGGGCTCAGTAGTTGTGGCTACGGGCTCTAAAGCACAGGCTCAATAGTTGTGGCGCACGGGCTTAGTTGCTCTGAGGCATGTGGGATCTTTCTGGGGCAGGGAACGAACCCGTGTCCCCTGCATTGGCAGGCGGATTCTTAACCACTGAGCCACCTAGGAAGCCAAACATGGTTTTAATTAGAAATCTTGACTAGGACATTTGTAGATATGGATTATGTGTCTAACTCATAGATGAGTCATTTAAATGTTGTTTAGAATTTTTCCCTCTCCATCTATAATAATCAGCACACAAATAACTGAGCTATTGGCATATTACAAGGACTTTTATGGAAAAACACATTTGTTCAGAACTAGATGTCTGAAATGATGCATCCATAACAAAGAATACTTTAAAGAATCCAAAGGGAACAGAGAGAATGTTCTCATGCTGGCTATCTAATAATCAGAAATACTTGTAATGGAGAGTGAGAGGCCGTCAGATGGTTTTATGTGGAATGTTCTTAAATGTTATAAAATATTCCCCAAACTTTTTCAAACAATGAACTGGAAAGACTATTAACATGGGGATGGAGATGGGGTGGGGAAGGGGAGGTGGGAAAGAGAGAATAACTTTCCTTAAACTTGGTCAATAGACATATATTTACAAGTCAATGACTTAATATTTTACATGGGTTGGGAATTTCAAAAGTAATCATTACTAAGCACGTAATTATTCTTTAATTCTTTTAGAACATCGAGATACATTTGGTTATGCTTTGGTAAGCAGGTCTTGAGGTTCAAAGTGTCATAAATTCAGTCATAGCAGAGCTAGAACAAAGCTATTGAGTAAAATAAAGAGGATGGCAGTTAATTTGTTCTTAAATTAATACTGGTTGGGCAGCAGTAATTAAAGCATGATATTAATGAGCAGAAATCCTAGATTCAATCACTTTGATAATCTGTTAGGTTTTTCATTCTATGGTACTAGAACAAATTCCTAACCGAGCTGTGACTTGTCATTTTTCACAAGGGGGCCTGGGAGAAAATATGGGTGAAAAGAATTCTAGGGAAAGGAAATGTTTAAAGTGGTTGTCCCAAAGAAAGGGATAAATGATTCCACAGTCATAACTAAGAGCTACAGGCATATTTAATATATCCTCCCAATCTAATAATAATAATAAACATTATTATATATAACCGTACATTTCCCCTAAGATTTTAAATGTCATTATTAGCCAAAGCCAATCAGTGCTGACAGAACAGGAAGAAAATCATTACTCCTATCTTATGGCTACCACCCCTCTCTCTTTCCAGAGTCTCCTTAAGAGATGGCATTACGTCTTGTGGATTTTCATGATAACTTGCAGGCCAGTACTTCTAATTACTATTACCAGCCTGACCTCTCCTAGGAGGTTTAGATTCCAGAAGCCCTTTTCCTGAACAAATCCAACTGAATCACTATAGGTACCCGAATGCAGTATGTCTTCCTCCTTCAATGTGCTTCACCTTTTCTACACTTAATTTCAATTTTGGGGACCACTGTTCATTCATCTAATACCTCCTTAAAACCAGCGGTTGAGACTATAAAAATTTCTCTTTCCTCCCAATATCTAGTCAATGCCACTTGTTAATTATTTCTCTAGTCTGGCTTCTCCAACTGTACAATTATTGAGCTCATTTCAGACCATTTATATTTTCCACTTCTAACTGATCTCTCTACAGTTTTAACCCCTTTAGATTTATCTTCTTTATTTCCACAATACTGCATTCAAACCACTAACTTAAACTTTAGCAGGTTACACTAAGACTATCTGCTCATGTCTCTGCCTCACCAGATTCTAAGTTCGTCAAGAGCATGAACTATGTCTTATGCATCTTTACAATCAAAGTACCAAATATGCTGCTGACACAAAAACAGCACTTAATGAATATTTCTAATAAAAAATTCAGATATGTTAAAATTATACTAGAAATTAAGTTGCTATTATTAGTTTTAACATAGTGAGAAGAACTTTTTATTGTAATAAATAATGTTGTCAACTTTAACGTAACTCACTTGACATTTTCTCTAAGGTTTATACTATGCAGGTAGAATTTGTGCTCTCTAAAGGATGTCAGTAATTCCAGGATTTTTTTATTTTCATATTTTGGATATGGTGACCATGCACAATAACTTGTTTATGGTAGAAAAGACTAATTAAACAGCAGTTTTGAGCTATTTCTTTAACCTTCCTATTTCAATTTCTACACACGTCTAAAAAATGTGATTCCTGAGAAATAAGACAAAAATGTTTCTACTGTTTATAAAATATTATGATGAAACAGACATCTTTCTTTAACTACAGAGTTAACGTTTACGAATTTGATTTTTTCCTTTTCTCTTTTGAATTAGTTTTCTGCTCTCAAGATGCCAAACCTATCCCCATAGGTGTCTGCATATTTGCTATGTTGATTTTAAGAAATCAACATTACTACTCTAGACGCATTGCACCATATCTCAGGCTTTATTTCACTAAAAGCACCCTAATCCAACACCTTCCAGGAACTAAAGGATAGGAAATGAGTTTCTGGCTTCCTGGGCCTCATACTTGAGTTGACTTTAAAAGTCAAAGTATACTTTGAAAGAGTGAAAAACCAGAAGGAGTCAGAACCATGAAAACCACAACCGATGAGCAAAGCTGCTGGGAACCAGAAAGAACATTACAATTCAAAGGAAATTCAACTTCATAGCAACTCAGTTATTATCACATAGTTGTTTTACAGAGAAAACCACACCATAGAACTCAAAAACCTCCTCCAGCTTGCACCGGAAACAGATGCATGCCAGGCTTCCTCCAAGTCTGCAGAGCAGAGCAAGCACCTGGTTGATGTAGCTATCCCAGGAGAAACACATGTGGGACATGGGTCCTTATGTTCCATTTCTAATCTCGCTCTCACCTTTATCTGAGAATACTCTGTCATCTCATACGGAATGATTTCTCACCAAATGTGCAAACTCCTGGGATGGGGGAGGGCACCTCAATTAAGAAGCTATCCCGGAACAGTACTAATGAGTTATACATTCCACTTTTGTTTCCTTGGTTTTTCTAGTAGCTAAGTGAAAAATTATCATCTATCAAGGTGGGTTTGGGGAAACTAAACAGGTCAATTTCAAAATGACTAGAACCTGATGATGGCTTAGTGCTGTCCTGGGAAAAAAGCAAACCCAAAGTTGTTCATTCCACTTTATTGCTACTGTGTGGTCCTTCATCAACTAGTATCCCATTTCTTCCTCCTTTTTTTTTTTAATTTTAAAATTTTTATACAATTTTTAAAGGTTACTTTCCATTTACAGGTATTATAAAATATTGGCTATATTCCCCGTATTATACAATACATCCTTGAGCCTACCTTACACCCAACAGTTTGTACCTCCCACTCCCCCACCATATATTGTCCCTCCCGCACCTCCCCACGGGTAACCACTGGTTTGTTCTCCTTATCTGTGAGTCTGCTTCTTTTTATCATATTCACTAGTGGTGTTGTACTTTTCAGATTCCATGTATAAGGGAAATCATACAGTATTTATCTTTGTCTGACTTATTTCACTTAGCATAATGCCCCATTTAAACCCGTTTCAATATGTTTTTAACCCTCAGTTGTAAACGCCAGGATGTTTTCAGTAAAGTGACTTTTTTTCCTAAGATATGTTTTGCAGTATTTATTTTCTGTACTGTTTCTAATACAAGCTTTCACCTCCAAACCCTGAGAAGCAGCCTTTGATAACTGGCATTGCCAACTTTGGAACGATTAAGATCAAAAATTGAATGGGGGAGGGATGGGGCAGAGACTGGGAGTAATAGTTTACACGTGTTTAGTTGCGGTATCCATCTTTAGTTCACACAAGAAATTAAGAAATTAGCAAATGAGGTGCATTGCTCCTGCGCTTCCCAGCATTTGGAAAACAATTTCAGAAAATCTGAGACCTAGGTCAGCCGAAGGAGGCAACTTGGGTTAATATAAGGAAGCTCTGATCTTGGAAAAGGTTTCTACCTTTTATAAGCACTAAGAGATGCCTAGTTTTTTTGTTCCCTCTTTGAAAAAAATCTAGTTTCATTCTGTATTTTTTAATATTTTGACATATCCAGAAACATCTATCAACAGTACATTTTGTTTATGAAAACAGTATATTTTGAATAACAGTCCATGATAACTGAGTAACTCTTTAAATAAACTTCTCAGGCTCTGAGGACCTTGCCTACGTTAAACTGAACAAATAGCATACAAACCCATTTTGCTTTTTCTAATTGTTTTTGTTCTGATGTATCCCTCAGGTCAAATTTAACACACAATTTCATTTTTCTGAGCAAGTTAAGAAGACAGCAACAAGAAAACAGATCGAGTTGACCCCAAGTTCACTATAATTGAAAATAAATTTATGAGCTACAGAAAGACAACTAAAATAAAATCTTGAATTTTTTTCCTAAGCCTCTTAAAATGAATTTTTCCTCTTTTATAGAGTTTATGTGTTTCATTTTTTTCTTTTTCTGAGTATGTGTGTGTATATACATATACACATATATACCTCTATATCTGTGAATATATTCATACACATAAATACATCTATAACTATGAATATCTATCTATCTATCTATCATCTATCTATCTAAATAGGTAAATAGGTACATAAATGACAGAGAAAAGACAAAAAGAAAAAAAAGAAAATAAGGAATTAACGTGAAGCAAGAATTGTAGATTACCAGGTCTAGTGCTAGACAACAGGGATATTAAAATAATCAATCTATTCCTTTTATTTTACACAGGAGAGAATCATGCCTTAAGAAGACTGAATGACATACCCAGAGCTATACTACTCAGCACTAGTAGAATTTGATAAATGGATTTCTTAAAGGTTTGATTTAAATCCCACCGAGATTTATGATATCTATATCTGCCTTCTCTAAAATTGTTCCCCAAATTATGTGAGTGAGTCTTGATGTCCTTGAATATATCGACAGTTTTACCTACTAAAAAAAAGGTTGTTCCTGCATTTCTGGATATTAGACACTGGGTTTATATTGCAGCTACAACTTACTTTACTTTGATGTTAGTTTTTACAACTGTATTAACTAAATTTTCTCTATTATCTCTTAATTTGTGATCTAGAGTATCTATTAAATACCAAACAAATTGTGTCCTCTCTTGTGTTTGTAGGATCAGTTTTGGAAGAGGGGTTGAAGGTCACAGTGCAACTTCTCGGTACAGACCATCTCTACAACAAACAAGTCATGGAGTGGACTCCTTGGTCTTCTCAGATATTCTCCAGTCTTTGCAATGACTTCACACATGGTCTCCGCAGCCCACCTTGTGCCCCTCCCCTGCCCCTGCTTTCCACTCTCTAGACTCTTCTTTTCAGTAGGCAATATCTAAATGATAGTATCTTCTTTCACTCCAAATAAAACTCGAAAGCCAACGTGTTTACTTTCAAAGCCCTCTGTGACCTGCCCCATTATCGCTCCGCCCCCAGGTAAACATTTTACAGGCTTCTCTGCTGCTCCTGGAAGATGCCAGGCAAACCCTTGCTTGTTGTTCCTTCAATCTAGATAGTTCTTCAGCCTCATGACCACTTGGCTCACTCCCTGGCTTCCTTAAGACCAACATTCAAATGTCACCCTCTCGGTGAGCCTTTCCCTGGGTGCCTGATCTAAAATTTCGACACTCCCTGGGCCTTGCCACTGCCACTTTCTGTGTGCCTCCTCTGTTTTATGTTCTCTTTATAGTCTCGATAGCATAGATCCAACTTGCTCATCTCATTTATCCTCTAAAGTAAAAGGCAAGCTCTCTGCGGTCAGGCATTTTTGTCCGTTTGGTCCATTCTGTCCACACAGAGCCCACAAGAGGGCTTGACACTATTCATAAATATTTGTTGAATAAATAAATGAGAAACTTAAGTTCATTTTCTTACTACATTCAGCTGTTGTTTAGTTAGAAAAGACAATTCATTGGAGATTTTTTGGCTATGTGTTAAACAGCATTTTATTCTCATTACTGCTAAGCCAGACGAGTTTCCTTCATTTAAGGAGCACTTATGAGAGAAGGTTAATATTTAAAGAATATGAATAATAACTGCAAAGGGTGTGAAGCAAATTAAGTAATGCTTTCAACCCCATTTATAGGGTTTACAATAGGTTTTTATCATACTTCGTGGCATTGCTACTTCCTACTACTATGTAATAAAAGTCAGCTGCATATTACATTTAATAATGAGTGAAAAATCATTTCCCTTTAGCCACCAACACCAGAAAGTGGCATACCCTTCATGGGAAACACCTGGTTTGTCCTGTCTGTTTTTACTGTAATTGTTTTCCTGCCTCTCAACACTGCGATTACTTGCTTAAGAGCTGAACTATTGGTCAACCAACCTCGATGAATCAACTCAAGAAACTGGATTAATTGTGAGCTGGGCATTATGTGAATAGTTGGTCTATGTTTCATGCTCTCCTGATCTGAAAGACCAGAAAAACTAACCAGAAATGTCCCAGGCTGAGGGTGGGAAAAGAGCAGATTTCTGTTCTCAACCACCTGGGGCTTTGGATGACTCCCACCTTTCCAGAAGTACAGTTAAATAAATGAAAAGCAATTCAGAAACCAGTGGATAATTTTAGTGTCAGCTGGTATGCCAAGGAGCTGAGCAGATCCTATATTATGTTAGGGTTACCTTCCCTATCAGGCCGTCAAAGAGTCCTGTTCCAAAGGCCTAGAAGAGAGTTGTGGTTTGCTTACATTTGACAGATTCCCTTTATTCCTCCTTGGCATCTTTGAGAACAGGCTCATCCAGTTTCATCTGCAATGTTCTGTTCTCCTTTTGAAGGCAAAGATGGTAACATTTTATAGGAGGCCACTGTCAGTTCTTAAGCAGAAAAGGCTCATTAATATTAAATGATCTGCCAAGATTAACCTGTTTCGGTCATTCCTGAGAATCCCTTCTTGCCTTCAAGAAGGAATGATTCCCTCTGGGTAGAGGATTATGATAGGAAACTGAAAAACAAGTATTTAGGGGAACAGCGCAAGGCAAGTATGGCTCTCACTGCATACTGCAATCTGGACTTTACAGTAGCTTAAAAATTCAATAAACTTAAATTCCTGAGGCTATAATGCTGAAGTTAACTTTTCTGTTAACTTTTCAAATTTAGGACTCTATAACCATGCATATAAAATATACATATATTTATAATATTACTGAAGATGTGTGAATGTAACTCAATATTAAGAACAGTACATGTTTTTCTTTGAAACAGACTAAATCAAAATTCATAGCTATTATTATGTTCAATAACAATTTTGCTGCTAATAACTCTGAAACTATGTTCTATTAACTTGGGCTTAATTTAATATTGTGCCATCTCCACAACTACAATCTTATATACCCTTAATTTTAGGTCTTGAAACAAAAAGCAGTATCCATGTTACAAGTGTGATGACTTTGACCAAACTCAAGCCTTTTCCTAGGAACGCAGCCTCTAGCTTTTGCTTAGGGACATTTCATCTGCTTTTATAGTTTTCAGATAATGAGATAAGGTTGTACTGAGTGGGAAACTCTTGGAAGCTAATTTAGTGACCAGTTGAACAAACACACATCTACACACCCTCTAGGACTGCAACACCCGGATCACAATTCAGAAGGAACACGGTAAAAAAAAATTAAAAAAAAAAAATTGGCAGACAGACATTACTCTTGCTTTCTCTGCAGCTATTTCACCTAAGGACGGACAAAGAAATGTCCTATGGCTTGCCCGGCTTGCCTCACGAAATGACTTCTCCTTAAACGAAACTCTAAACACATTACTATGATGATGAATTGTTATTTTGGTTGTTTTTTGAAATACAGATGGAAGGAAATTGACATTGCTGTGCCAGGTTCTTTTTTAATCCGAACCAGCTGTTTGATAAGCAAGAACCGAAATAAAGACAGACAACTAGCTAGCTAGTTTTCTGATGACATCCGCGCACCCATCACGTCTGCACCAGGATCTCGGTGGAAGCCGCCGATCCACGGCGCTCACACCCAGAACCAGGCTCCAGCGCCGGCTCCCTCGCCGCCGGCCTGCGCCTCTTCATCCACGTCTCACTTCCTTTCCGCAGGCGAACCGCCCAGCAAACCCCGAGTGGGTGGGAACACATTCCAGCAATAACAGCCCGGCTTCCCCAACTCACCAGCCTGCGAAGTTTCCTTGGCGAGAGGTGTCAGGTTTCAGAGGGTTCCTTCCCCTTCCCCAAGCCTCTGAACTCCTGGGATCTGCCTTCCAGGGCGACAGTCCTGGGGACAGCTCCGATTTTTTCCAACCTGTGGCGCTGGATCGGTCCAACGCCCGCCGGTCCCCAGCCCCTGCCCGGCAGGACTGCAAGTGGCAGGACTTGTAGCACCACCCCTGAGTCCGCCGAGACCCGGGATCTGGAAGGTTTGTGTGAGAAGAAGGCGTGTCTCTCAGTCCTAACGCGGACGTGCGGAGCGCACCTCCGGCTAATCTAGGTGGTGACTCAAAGGCGCTCGGTTTCTGGTTCAGTTCTCCACACTGTGGGGCTCCAAGCCCTAGCAGCCAGCTCATTTTTAGTCCTTGATTTTCGCGTGTTTTCTTTGATTTCTCTTTTTCATAGAGCCCTGTGCACCGTGAGAACTGCTTCCAATGCATTGCATTCTCTCCTCCCCGGGGGATGTCTAATTAACTAGACCTAGGGCAAGGAATTGCCAGTGGAGAGCAGAGAAGGGCCTCCGTAAATAAAAGGGCTTGGAAGGAAATCGTGTTTTAAAAGTTAGGATCTGTTAATATGAACATTCATCAGTATGCACCCCCCTAACCTTTGCCTCCTAAAATCATTTCAGAGATCTGTAAGTTAGCAAATAGGGGTCATGTCTATGAGATCAGAAGAAATCAGGAACACACACATTCCCTGAACAAATCTTTACTAAGTGCCTACTATGTGGCCCACCCTGTTCTAGACACTTCGGATTCCTCTGTCCACAACCAAGATACTGGCTGGCTCTCTTGAGGCCATATTTCAGACAGATACTGACATCCTTGGTGTGTAGACTGACGGTAAGGATAGGAATCCAAGATTGAAGACATATAATTGCAATTGATTTTTTCCACTGTGAAGAAAATCAAGAAGTTCCAAATCTGTTGCTTGCATTCATGTTGGTTACGAGCTGACTGCTTAAATGTTCATTGTTTGACCCAGTTCTGCCAAGGTACCTAACAGACAATCTGAGAGGCACTGACTTAGCGATGATCATCTCCTGAAGAAGTGCTGTGGGAGAGGGTAAAAAAAAGAACCTAAAACCAAAATCAAATGCAAACAAGCAAACAATAGCAAAGCAATGGAGAAGAGGGGTGTTGGAGAAAACATTTGGTTTCACAGGAATCTGTCTATTCTACTAGGAAAATATGGGAGAAGTTCTATTTTCTGTGCCTCGATGTTCTTACCTTGAAAATGGGGATAATAAAATGCCTTCATAGGGTTATTGTAAGTAAATGAGTTCATATCAGCAAAGTGCATAGAATAGTGCCTGGCACAGCAGAGTCTATATATGGGTTGGCTATACTTATTATTTTGGTAGCACTTATTTACTCCATTCTCCCAAAGTAAGGTCCGATTCATAAAAATTGTTCTGATCTACTGGGAACAATTATTGGAGTTTCGGGTTGTAGATTTTCAAAATATATATGCTATGAATCTATATTCATGTAAATCTATTTTGCATCCATCAGCAATATCTGTATAATGTGTGTGTCTATGGAGCCTGAAAAAGATAAAAGAAATACATAAACAACTTTGACTTTATTCCTCTGCACATTAATTTAAAATGATTCTCGGTACATAATATAAAATGCTAATCTGTATTCTTCACCTAGTTTATGTGTTCACTTACTCGCATTAATCCTAATAGCTATTATTTCCCATATTCAACAGCGTTTATAATGACCTTGTCCATAGATCATCTCATTTGACTTTCACACTATGCTTTGAAAGAGACAAGGCATCTATTATTTTTCATTGTCCCAATTTATGAGAATGAAGAAACTGAGGTTGAGAAAGTCCCACCAATATGCCCAGAGTCATGAAGGTCCATGAATGTAGAACTCAGGTCTGCTGATCTGGAAGGCAGAGCTCACAGTGGTCAGAATACCGTGCGGCCTCCCTTCTGTTTATGGAAAAAGTTTCTGTCCTGAGAAAGTCTAACACTCACACTTATTGTCTGCTCTCTTTGTCACCCTTCCCTTCTGCTGATTAGTAAGTGTCAGCTGCCTTGTAGGGTTAACTCTTGCAGGGACTATTCTCCTGGAATCACTTGCCACAGAAGTCCTGTGTTTCTGTGTTTCTGGTTCTGAGGCTCAGAGTCACTAGTATTCCATGGTGATGCTATTCAGCTGCTCGAGAAAGTGGAACTTTTCCTTCCCTGTGGAAAGAGGGTTCCAAGGAAGAGAAGGCAGTGAGAGATTATGAGTGAAATGATTCTTGGCCACTGCACAAAGGCCACTTTGACCAGAGGTAGAGCAGAATAAAAGACCCTGGAAAACTGTGAAAACAAGGTGACAGCATCCTGTGTTGTAATAAAAAATAAATGCCTTTCTGCACCTGGAGTTTACACAGCACACATTCAATAGACGTAATTTCTGTCAATAGGTTTATCACTGAATAAATACAGCACTGAGGTAAACAGATACACAAATGTACATGGGTGACTTCTGGTTAAAAATGGTACATTGATCACACGTATTTCATTTCCCCTTCCCCAAAGTCCTGTGACACAAGAATATATACATTTTTATAT
This sequence comes from Hippopotamus amphibius kiboko, assembly GCF_030028045.1. Classification (NCBI taxonomy): domain Eukaryota; kingdom Metazoa; phylum Chordata; class Mammalia; order Artiodactyla; family Hippopotamidae; genus Hippopotamus; species Hippopotamus amphibius. The sequence continues at coordinate 95,487,546 of NC_080196.1, read as the reverse complement.
GTTATGAAATCATAGAGAAAATAAAAGGGAGAAGAGACATCAAGGGACAAAGTAAACTGCAATGGATAGTTTGGAAAAACCTAAATCAGATGGAGGCTGAGTAAGTGATCGGGCAGAGGGGGAGATGTACACTGCTTGCCTGCAGGAGGGGTGATGGATGAGAAGCATTAACTCCCTGTGTAGCCTGGGAAACTCAAGCCTAGGAGACAGAAATACCACCAGAGAAGGAGGCCAGCTGGTGGAGTGAACTCAGGGGTTTGGTTAGACATCTATATTCAGAATGCTTGGACCCAAAGTTCCCTTCCCCACTGCCGTGCAATCAACCAGCCATAAGTTCCTCCGTCTGCTCAACTCAGCCTCCAGGAGACTGGAAGTTTATTTTCTGGAGAAAGTAAACTAGAGTAAACTGTGGTTTAACAAGATGTACTGAACACATGCATTTTTACTCCATTCCTATAGAAAATGAATTAAAAAGAAATGTACCTTTAAGACAGTATAAAAAAAAAAACCTCAAAGTTGAACATATACTCAAAATTTGACAAATATGAAAGATGGGTTATAAGATGAAAAGTCCAGGAGAATAAAATTTTTAATTAAGTAATTAATTAAACACATCAGGATACATTCTGAAATATCAGAAGCCCAGGAATAAAAGAGAAGAGCAAAAAACATCTTCCAGAAACATAAAGCAGATCACATACAAAGGAAAAGAATAAATATTGTATTGGATATCCCAAGAACAATAAAGGATACAGAAGATCCTTTAAATGCTTTCATGATTTATAAATGAAATTATTTTGAAATGAGAATTGTGTACCCATACAAAATGTTGACCAAGTACAATTAAAGATATTTTTAGACATACAAGGATTCAAAAATGTATTTCCTTTACTGTTTTTAAGGAAAGGTCCCCAAAACAAGCTTATAAATCAAGAAAGAGGAAGAGATGGAACCCAGGAAGTGAAGGTCCAACACAGGAGACAGTGAAATGAATTCTTTAGAACAGCAGGCCTAGAGAGAAGCAGAAGGGTGGATTGCAGAGGGAAAGTCTTAGGGGATAAAAAAAAAAAAAAAGAAAAAGAAAGAAAAAGAAAATAAGTGAAAAATACATTTTTAATGTACATGTACATTTGAAAATGTTTTGATAATGCCTGTGTAGTGCAGACTGAATCCAATCCCAGGTTCTCTTTTTCCTGAGCACCCCACTGGATTTCAATTCTTAGCCCTTTGCCAGCAGGGAGGCATGTAAGTGAGTTCCAGCCAATGGTATATGGGCAGCAGTGACATACACCACTTCTAGGCCATTCCCATAAAATGACCTAGGAGATCCTCCATGCTTTCCTTCTTCCCTTATTAGTATCCAGACACAAAGACTAAGTGAAGCGCTCTGAGGCACTAGAAGACGTTAAAGCCCCGAGATGAAAGAAATTTGTGGCTCTAGATGACTGTGTGACATAGAAACCCTAACTGCCACACGCTGGGCTGTGACATGAGCAAGAAATAAACTTACACTGAGATAAGCCACTGAGATTTTTTGGAGTTGTTGGTTAACGCAGTTAAACTATCCTTTTTTTTTTTTTTTTTTTTTTTCTTTTTAGCAGCACTGTGTGGCATGTGGGATCTTAGTTTCCAAACCATGGATGAACCTGTGCCCCCTGCAGTGGAAGTCTGGAGTCCACCAGGGAACTCCCACAGACTATTCTGATTGTTGCAGTCTGAAAGATAATTTGGGGGCATTTATAAATAATTTACAGTAGGTACAAAGTATACTAAACAAATTGAAAAAAGGATATTAATAACTCCAGGAAAAACAAAAGGTTATGAGGAAAGGAACATAATAATGATATAGCACTTCATTCAGATGTGAATATAACCAGAATCATGGTAACAACACTGACAAGAGAGCAACCATAAACTATAACATAACTGCATGTGGAAGGTGGGCATAGGGAAGATGGTACATGTATATGCAAGACAGCTAAATTCTCAACTATTATAAAATAAAGTCAATAAACAATGTGTAAAATTGCTAAATAAAGAAATAGCAGGATAAGCAAACCATTTAGAAATACACAAGTTAAGTACAAAAAAAAATCCGCTAAAAGAGTCAAATGTTTTCCTGTGGGGACTGAGACGGGGGTTTAGGAGGAAATCTGTGCTAGTTTTTAAGAATTTGAACACCCTTTTTTTAAAACTATGAGATGTTTTACCTTAATAAAAATATTAAAGTAGTTTAAAAATATATGTAGGAAAACAAAAGATATGTGTTCCATAGAGAAAACATTACAATTTATTTATAAAGTATTTGTATTTTTTTTTTTTTTTGCATAATAATCTATGAGCAGTGGAGAAAGTGAATTTGGAGTGCAGACTGAAGATAGATTTGAGAGGCTGACACAGTCATTTATTCACCCAGCAAACATTTATTAAATAACATGTGCCTGATACTTGGGGATATCACGCATGGGGGATAAAGCGTAGAACATGAAGGAAAAACATAAGGTACTCTGAGAAAACGTGTATTTTAAAGCTTTCAACAACAAATATATTCTCTCTTGTCCTAGGTGACATGAGCCACTGACTTAACTTTTAGGGTAAGATACTGCCTTTCATCCTTCAAAATACTCTTAAAAATTGCCATCTTGTCTCTGGAGTTGAACCCCACACTGATGAGAATCAGAGGTTTCCTAACTCACCCCACTCCTAGGATTCCAGTGAAAGCTTTACCAGGTAGTCACACAAAGGTGTGCCTCCATCCTCTGCTGAACTGCAGTTCATATGATGTCTGTTTAATAGCAAATAAAAATCAACCCCTCCCCAGCTTGAGGAAACCCCAGAGCATGACTAAAAGTCACAAGACTGGACTCCCAGATCATGCTAGTTTTCCTAACTACTTTTAAAGATATCACATCAAGGAATATATACGCTTAAGTGAAGTGGTAAATTAATTTAAATGTGTAACACATCAAGACCTATTTTAGGCATCAAAGTGGACCTGTTCACATAATCATATGTACAGCATCTATTCTATGGTGAGGTCTTAACTTCCCCACTTCTAATTTCATTTTGACTCAGTTTCTTAAAATGTGAAATGGACATACCCTGGAAGTTTATATGGAAATTATGTAACTTAGTCAAATTCTCTCCTTTTATGTTAAAGGAACATTCTGTGGGAAAGGACCAAACTGTTTCATGAATAATGCTTGCATATACACAAAAAACAATTATGGACAAAATTACAATTATAAAACTAATCAATTTACCAAATTGATGAAGGAGAAATAAATTCGTATTAATGAAAACTAAGCAGGTAGGAAAGAATGTAATGACAGTACATACACACACATATAGTCATACATCAACATATATAATTGCATGTGTGATGTAAGTATAGTCATTTACAAGTACATGTAAAGTATATATGTATATATGCGTAACACTAGCTTTCTAGTGAGCTACAAAATAAAATGTCATATGAGCCTACCATATAAGTGTAAACAACTGTATGGTGATTCTTTCATTTTCCCAAAATATGTTATCAAAAAACAGTGTTCTTGTTCACAACTTTTGCTACTTTTTTAACTGCAAACACTTCAGATTGTGATGCCATACACTCAGGAATAATTAAATCTGTCTTAAATTCCTTTGCCTGCCTTTTAACCAATTATCAGGTAATTTTTCCAAGCATCCAAAGTAACATTGATTGATGTAATTTCAGCCAAATATGTCTCTTTCCCAAAATACATTTTTGGTCAAATTAAAGTTCTTTCATTAATGTTCCATTGTAAGAGATCTATAATGACACCAATATAAGATAAACATCTCTTTTTTTAAGGTATAATTTGGGAAATGATGTGCCTTATGTTTGATCATATGTGATATTAAAAGATAATTTTCAAAAATAACAATTAGTGGGCTTCCCTGGTGGTGCAGTGGTTAAGAATCCGCCTGTCAATGCAGGGGACACAGATTCAATCCCTGGGCCAGGAAGATCCCACATGCCTCGGAGCAACTAAGCCCACGATCCACAACTATTGAGCCCACATGCCACAGCTATTGAGGCCATGTGTCACAACTACTGAAGCCCGCACACCTAGAGTCCGTGCTCCACAACAAGAGAAGCCACAGCAATGAGAAGCTCACGCACTGCAACGAAGAGTAGCCCCCACTCGCCGCAACTAGAGAAAGCCCGCATGCAGCAAAAAAGACCCAACACAGCTCAAAATAAATAAATAAATGAATTTATTAAAAAAAAACAGTTAGTAAACGAAGATTTGTTCATAGCCAAGAATCCCATGCTAAATGATTACTTTTTAAAACTATATTTTTAAGAAATACTGACTTTCTATTAAATAATCTTACATTATAATTACATGAAATATCATCTAATTTATTTTTGTAATCAATATGGTAAAAGTTTATATACCCATAATAATTTTTATCATATTTCTAAGATACATTTAAATGTCCTATTTCCAAAATAACATGAAAATTGTAAGTACCATAGCCATATAATAACTCCTGAAATATGCATTGCTCCCATAGCTACTAAGTAGGTTCCCATTCTGTGGAATACTTAGCTATGTATTTTATTACTACTGTCGATCGAGAGAATGGAAGAAAATCTCTGTGTATTTCGTATAAAATACATGTTTTGTTGGAACTATTCAACTTACTTTAAATTATAAATAATTTATTTTTATAGTCATATATTTAGTGTGTCTTGGGAGAGAAGATGTTTCAAAAGAACTGGTAAAAGAACACATGATCAAAATGAAGATACAACAACTAATAAGAACTCATTTTCTTGCATTTCTCCACCTGTAAAATGTGGTAAATATTAGTCATCTTCCTGGTATAAGGCATTCGAACCCCTTTTTTGTTTGTGGGGTCTTCTTTAAATTCATATCTTGGTGAGAGTCCCCTATAAAAGCCAAAGGGGTTGGATACTCATGACACAGGTGGCGGTACGCGGGGTCTGGATGCAATAGTATTGAGTGGTTCCCATGGTGGCGTTCTAATCACATGATCAAATGCTTTTGGGCTTATAACTCTAGTTCAATGCCAGCATGTCCTGGAGTGGAGACAAAAAAATACCAAACCTGGGAAAAGCAATCTTACAACTAAAAGAAGTACAGAACTTGCCAATTTATATAAGCAAAGATGTGAAAAATATGTATGGGAATGTATTCGAAGGGTGCTTGTACCAAGGAGGAAGGAGCGCAGTTTTAGAACAGGATGGACTGATTAATATGGATGCCCAGGATAAAGTGTACTAATTTAATTAGCTCAGAGTGTGTGCAATTGTTTTCTCAGTTTGATGACATTCAAAACTTAGAGTAAGCCCTACCTTAATTCAAAGACCCACTCTTGATCTTTAGGAAGGACACTGAACAACATTGCAAATATATACAGAATGTCTTCTTTCTACATTTTCCCAAATGATCATGTTGCTATTACAATTTCCCAAGGTAATATTGGGGAAACAGGATCCTTTCTAGAATGGTAGAACATTGACTCTCAGGTATCACTAATGTCTGAGTAACAAGAAAATCACTGCAATTTCAAGATTAGTCAGGGCTTATGGCTTAAATCAAACTCTACTTCACAGTGGGCTCAATAGGCATCTCAAATCCATCTCATTTTTATTTTGCCATTTTTTCTCTAACCAATAGGTTAAAAGATAATGTGATAGAAAGTTAATTTGGAGATATTGAAACTATGCAACACAACCTTGGAGAATGTGTCCAATGGAATAGTTTTTCTCTGAAAGAATTGCAGATATTAGTGTCATTATGAACTTGAATGATGCAAAGAAGTTGATTCCTATCACACTTGATTCTCTACAATGATCTGTGCCAAAGGTGGATGGGTCTTCAAGAATGACGATAAATATCTAAAAGCTTAATCAGATGATGACTTCAATTGCAACTAATGCAACTAAACAGATACAGTTTCTAAGATACAGTTTGTTATATGATATATTTGGATAGATGACTATAAACCATGTATTTACTGAATTACCTGAAAGGCTTTCCAATTAATCCAGGTTTTAAACAAAGCATTTCTGCTTCTTATACTTTATGCCTAGGAGATTTATAATAAAATAATTATCTGTTGTAGAGTAGGATGCTGTATAGAACCTTTGGCATTTCCTAGTAGGGAAATCATTTTGGAAGGCTCTATGTATAAAATCATAGAATGGAAGATATTCACAAGTTCTGGATAAAGTAAGATGAACAAGAATTCTAAATCAAAAGGCTTAGCTTTCCACTCCATAGTCTTCCAAAAGACATTTGTGATGATTCTTCTTTGATCTTACAAGTTAGAAACAAAAGGATTTAAGTTAATTTGTTCTGCTTACAAAAATTTCATATGTCTGACGCCAATAATGGTGTCCAAAGAATGAATGTTCGTTGAATGAGTCAATAAATAAATGAATCTGTTCACTACCTTGACGTCCTTAGCTAGAAAAAGTTTTCTTAAAAGGGGGGCAGAAGAGTCGCTTGTTTATTCTATTTTTATATTTCAGCAAATCTGATTTTTCATCACTGAAATATTAAAAGTTAGAAAAAAAGATTTGTGAAAATGATTCACAGCACTATATGTCAGACTCTCAAAGTAAATGTAATTTGAAATAAATGCTCATGACAAATTAAGCAAACTCCTTGAGGCACCATGATACAAATGTGTGTATTTTTTTCAATAAAAATTAGAAAGAGAAATTTTGACTCTCTCATTTTATCTATCATGACCTTATGTCACAATTAAAGGTAAACCCACTGGCAACTCCCTCTCCTACTATTTAATATAAGATAAATAAATCACAGAAATGCCTTGGCTATCGCTGGGTGCCCTCAGCCCTGCCTCGTCTCATTAGTGGCAAAACTGGATCTGTAACAGCCAGAAAATGCAAGGCCCAAACTTGCACCAAATGATCTAAGATCTTTTAACATTGGTCATCACCGTGTGGGATCTGCTTTCTCAAACTAATAGCAAGTGTTTGCAAGTTTTCTAACCTCTTCTTCCTCCTTGAGACTATCACTGTAAAGCCAAAATTATTATCCTTCAAACAACTCGGTTTTAAAGTTAGAAATAAAATTAAAATGAAATATTTGTTTAAATAATTCATTCGATAATTAACAACCACTCAGTAAGTTAGAGAAATCTTTAATATGTAATTCCACACATGTCCATCCTTCAGTTGTTTTGGCATAAATATATTTACAGGTTCAAAAATAGCACAAATAAGGCTTTTGATAATATTGGAAATTTGTGTAGTCCCTGACCCCATAACTCCATGACCCCATGAATCATGTAGCTGCAACTATTACTCTATGTAAGTTGGGTTTTTTGTTTGTTTGTTTGTTGTTGTTGCTGTTTTGCATTGGCTTTTTGTTCACAATTTGGTCCTAGAGGACCATAAAGGATTTGTAGTCCTTTAATGCCCGCCTAGAACTTTTGCTGACACTATTGATGGTTTGGGGCTATAACAAGGAACTACCAAATCTGTTTCTCTACAGCAACTCTTACATCTCTGCATATTAAAATAGTGCTTTATACTATTAATAGAAACTATAGTTTCATTTATACTGCTGAATTTGCATTATCACAAAACAATTATAGTCAATAAACCAGTGAAGAAGGCAAGGGATTAGATGTTCAAATTTAATAAATACAAACACTAAAACAACAACAAAAATTGCTATTTAAAGAGACAAGCTTTACTTAGCAGATAAATTAAAAACATTAAGTGAAATATCAAATTCCCTGATGGTGTCACAGAAGTCAAACATTTATGTATTTTAACTAGCCTTGAAAATTAAAATTCACATTTTTGGCTAGAATAAGTATCTCATCATTTTATTTACTGATCCTCAAAATAAACTTTAGTCTCTACTTTGTCTTTTTTGGTGCATATTTCCTCATTTAATTAATATCTACCTGCAATTTTTAAAATTGCATTGTTTGACTGAATATCTCCCAGTGGTACTTCTGATAAGACGGAAAGGTTTTGGGTTTTACAAATATTTTTGTTCAACAGTTCTCATTAAATTTCTTTCTTTGAAATGTTCTGATTTTTTTAAAATCTGGTAGGTGGTATTAAATTAAGTACAATCAGTTTGTTCCAGGACCCACATAGTAATTATTACCACTTTTTTGAGTCCCTAGTATTGTTTCTGAAAACTAAAAAAAAGTTTTCATATTTGCTGAAAATATGAAGCATTCTATTCTATACCTTAGCTTAACTGATTAATCCATTAAATTAAAACTATAATGTCCTCTTATAACTAAAGAGTTCCTAGTTCTAGATTGATTAATTTTCCCAAAGCCATAGCTTGGGATGAATTTTATACATTGTGACTAATCTATAGTTGAAAGTTTAGACTATATTTTTTAGTTATCATTTAACCCCAAAAAAGGCTGCTGATTCATCCTTTAACACATAAATATTTTTTAAATGAATAGTAATTTACACAATGAAATTCTACAGCATATTGCACATAAGAATGTTGTTACTACTGCATCTCTCATATGTGAATGCCCAATTCTAACCATTCTTAACTTATTCAGAATAAGTTTCAGAAAGTTCTTCAGTGACTAACTAAAGCTTGATCAGCACAAGGGATCACTGAGGACCGACAATAATGTCAGATGTAGGACAGATAAGCTATGCCCTTTCTGCATTAAAATGGTGCGTAGGATTTTAGCCCTTCAAGCTAGAGAGTTTACTAGTTTACTAGTACTAAACTGTGCCCCAGATGCTATGCTTATGGTTAGTTTGGATTTGACACCTATTTTTTTTTTTCATTTATTTGTGTCTGTTTATACCTAAATTTGTTTTAGAAAGATGATAGGTTTTTATAACTGCATAAAATCCAGTGAGAAAAATAAAATTGAAATCAATAACCTAATAGAAAAATGGGCAATAAAGTTGAATAGGCACTTTACAGAAAGAGAAAATCCAAATATCCAGTAAGCGTGAAAAGTTGCTCACCCTTATTTGGTCATCAGAGAAATGCAAATTAAACCATAATGAGATACAAGTATGCATCTACCAGGATGAATGAAACAAAATACCACATGTTGGTGAGGGCAAGGAGCAAATGAAATGTTTATTTACTGCCAGTGGGGTGGAAACTGGTTTGACTATTTTGGAAAACTGAACTTGGGCAGAGATATGGCAAATTTAAATACATGATTTGAAGAACTTTGTAATATGTTCACCAGAAGTTTTTTACAAGAGCTATTTGTAGGTGCTGTGAACTGAAAACACCCTAAATGTCCATTAATAATAAGATAAAAAAAATTAAACTTCAGGTGTATTCATAAAACGGAATATTACACATCAGTGGGGCTAAAGTATTTCTACCTGTGATATCAGTGAGTCACACAGGCATAATACTGAATGAGAAAATCCAGACACTAAACAATACACTCTGTAGGATTTCATATATATAAGCTTCAAAGTTAGGCAAAATTAGTCGATACTGTTAGCAGTCAAGACAGTGGTTATCTTGTCGGGGTTGGGGGTACTGACTGAGAAGAGACAGAGGAGGGATTCTCGTGATGTTCTATTTCTTCATTTGTGTGCTGGTTACATAGATGCGTTTGTTTTGTGAAGTTTATTCAGACTCACATGTACAATTTGTACACATTTCTGCATGTATTTTGTTCAGCCATCAAATTATGTTAAAATATAAATTAACAACAAATGAAAACTGAAATCAGATTAAGGTGAAAAAGATAATGTGAATGATGAAGTCAGAAGTTAGACTAGTACAGAAAAATACCATCTCTAACATTAGTGACATTTGTTAGAGACCATGAAATCAGTATTATCCATTACGTCCATAAAAAACAAATGTGTTGCTCAAGAGACATCCGTCCGTTCATAGAATTAAGATCTCTGCTCCCATGCTTGTAAAGAGGAGTTGTCCTATGTAATGAGCTACAACTTACGGAATATCCTGATAGTAAAATACCACAATGAGTTGTGTGGGGTGGTTTCTTAAAATGGCCATCGGTGTAAAAGGATGCCACTAATAGTAAATTATAATTCACTAAAAGTAAGTAGTTCTATGGGCAAACAAGGGGCACACAAACTGGCATTCTTTGCAGGTTTAATCTAATTCAGGAATTGATTTTAGAGTAAGGAATTGATAGACTGTATCCTCAGTACATAGATTTCGATAAGTCCTGAGACAAGTGGATTTCAGACTATATCGCCCCAGGAGTACATGGACACCAGCCATTATATTATTGGTTAGATGAGAATCCATGGGCTTTAGCCAATGAGGGTAAGAGTGCCATCTTGTTATGAAAGCTGAGAAGCTTCGCACGCATGTGTGTCTGATAGAAGAGCTCCATATATCTATCTGCTCAAAGTTAGATGAAGGGAGGCTCCTCAGTAAGCAGTTGGGGGTCTTCCCTACTATACAGTCATCACATCCCTGAAGTTCTACTTCATAGAGCATTAGTCCAATTCCTGGAAAAAAAATTGAAGTAGGTATACTCCCTACATTTTCCATGGGAACAATATTACCCATAAGTGGGTGAAATTCACTTGGAGAGTGAAATAATCTTACTCTTCTCATGCATAAAACAAAAATATACATACAGCACATAAACAGATATACAGTATAACTGTTGTATTAAAATTTCACGGTGAGGGACAATTAGGGGGAAAATAACTGAAAATGCTCCTTGGGTGTGGGGTGGATGTGAAATAAAGGTTAGAGGACTGGGATGGGGAGGGTGGGGGGGAGTCAAGGGAGGGAGGGAATACGGGGATATGTGTATAAAAACAGATGATTGAACTTGGTGTACCCCCCCAAAAATAATAAATAAATAAAGTTAAAAAAAAAACTGATGTACTCAAATTCTAAGCACAAAATAATAACAGCTACCTTTCTCCAGCCCCAACTCATAGACATTTAAACATTTAAACTTCCACCATGACCTCATTCAGTATCCTTCAATATAAATAATTTGTACTGTATATTCTCAGGTAAAGGAATAAGTTACCTCAGTTAAATGTTGGAATATGTCTAATGAAAACATGAATTCGTTTTTAGAATATTAACATTTTGGCTTGGTTATTGTTCTATTAATGTCAATCCTATGTTGGGAAAATAATTGTATTACACTGCTTAACAACCCCTGTCTTTTTATGGTCTGCAGTAGGAGGGAGTAGATATAGCTCACCCAAGAAGTGTATCTTGTGGTTGTTAAAAATAAAAAGTAGCCAGAGGGTAATATGCTCTGGAGCACTGAAGTGCAATCACTGTTTGAAATTTAATTTTAAAAAAAAATAGAATTTCATTGTAACTTGTGAAACAATGCAAAAGCACATAAAGAAAAGCCACAAATTCCCTTATTCCACTTTATCCTGTGCCCTCAAGTTAATCAAAGGTATTTCCCTGAGCTTCTTTTCTTTCCAGCTTTATTGAGGTATAATTGACATATAACATTGTGTAAGTTGAAGGCGTACAACGTAGTGATTTTATACATATATATGCTGCAAACTGATTACAACATAAGGTTAGTTAATACAGCAATTACCTCACATAGTTACAATTATGTGTGTGTTTCTGTGTGTGTGTAGAGAACTCTTAAAATATCTCAGACAACTTTCAAATATACAATATGATATTGTTAACTATATTCAAGTACAGTACATAACCTTACATTATATCCCAGGAACTGATTCATCTTATAACTGAAAATTTCTACCCTTTGGCCACCTTTACCCTTTTCTCCCCCTCCCCCTCCTGCCCCTGACAACTACCAATCTGCTGTTTCTATGAGTTTGGTTTTTCTAGATTCCACATGTAAGTAGGATCAAAAGTGTCTTTCTCTTTCTGACTTATTTCACTAAGCATAATGCCCTCAAGTTTCATCCATGTTGTTGCAAATGGCAGAATTTTCTTCTTTTATGGCTGAATAATATTCGTGTGTGTGTGTGTGTGTGTGTGTGTGTGTGTATCACATTTTCTTTATCCATTCTTGCATCAATGGATACTTAGATAGTTTCCATGTCTTGGCTATTGTAAATAATGCTGCAACGAAGATGGGGTGCAGATAGCTCTTCAAGATACTGATTTCATTTCCTTTGGTTATATACTCAGAAGTTGAATTGCTGGATCACATGGTAGTTCTATTTTTAATTTCTTGAGGAAACTCTATAACTGTGTTCCATAGTGAGTGCACTAGTTTGCATTCTCATCAACAGGGCACAAGGCTTCTCTTTTCTCTACATCCTCACCAACTCCTGTTATCTCTTGGCTTTTTCATAATGGCCATTCTAATAGGCGTGAGATGGTATCCCACGGTTTTGATTTGCATTTCTCTGATGCTTAGGGATGTGGAGCTCTTTTTCATGCACCTGTTGGCCATTTGAATATCTTCTTTGGAAAAATGTCTATTCAGGCCCTTTGCCCATTTGTAAATTTGCAGATATTTCCTCCCATTCTGTAGGTTGCCTTTTCATTTTATTGATCACGTTCCTTTTAGTTTTTTATATAAATTTATTTATTATATTGGCTGTGTTGGGTACTTTTTTTTCCCGCTGTGCGCAGGCTTTCTTTTAGTTGCGGTGAGTGGGGGCTACTCTTCGTTGTGGTGCGCGGGCTTCTCATTGCCATGGCTTCTCTTGTTGCGGAGCTTCAGTAGTTGCAGCACATGGGCTCAACAGTTGTGGCCCGCGGGCTCTAAAGCACAGGCTCAATAGTTGTGGCGCATGGGCTTAGTTGCTCCGCGGCATGTGGGATCTTCCTGGAGCAGGGATCGAACCCGTGTCCCCTGCACTGGCAGGCGGATTCTCAACCACTGCGCCACCTAGGAAGCCCTAGGTTCCTTTTAGTTTGATGTAGTCCTACCTGTTCATTTTGCTTTTGCTGCTTGTGCTTTGGATGTCATATCCACGAAGTCATTAACAAGACCAACGTCAAAAAGGTTTTCCCCTGCTTTCTTCTAGGAGTTTTATGGTTTCAGGTCTTACATTTAAGTCTTTAATCCATTTTGAGTAAATTTTTGTGAGTGGTGAAAGGTAGGGGTCCAGTTTCATTCTTTTGCATGTGAATATCCAGTTTTCCCAGCACCATTTACTGAAAAGACAGTCTTTTCTCCATTGAGTATTCTTGACTGTATTTTCAAACATTAGTTGACCACTATAAGTATGCACAAGCTTCTTAATGTTCATATACAGGATGTTTTTTAAAAAAAGTGTAGTTATAGTAAATAAATCTAGATAACAAATCTGGGTCTATAACTGCTTTCCAGTTACAATGTCAAAGTTGATTAGTTGCTGCGACAAAGTAATTGCCAAATAACCCATGAGCCTAAAATGCTTGACACTGACACTTTACAAAGAAAGTTTGCTGTCCCCAACAACAGATAATAATAAGCTCTTGTTTATCCATTTTGATGCAAGACTGAATCCATTAAAATGTTATTGTAAAAGAATGTGTAATTAGATGAAAATAGATTCACAATGCATATGAACCAAGCAATTGAAAACAATATACATGGCAGAAGTCAATTTTTGTTAAAATATGTATCCATATGTGTGTGTATATATATATATATGGCACTATGTGGGGTGCCTAGAATGGAAGGAGCCCAGCTGTCAGTCTGACAGGCCCAAGTTCCATTTCTGACCTGACCAATCACCAACTGTGTCGAAACAGAGAAGTTATCTTACCTAATTGTTCCATTTCTTTTTTTATACACTGGAGATGTTCCAATATAGATATTCTTACCCCCTTCCCAAAATTGATTTGCAGTGAATTAACATAACAATATCCCTTATGGTGATTTAATTATGAAATAGAATGCATAAAAGTTTTAATGTGATGTCTAGCACACAGCAAGGCATGCTACATTTTAAAATTTTCCTCTTACCTCTGCTTCAAATAGACAATAGAGGAGACAAGAAACTCCTATCTTATTATGTCTTTTTCAATAAGCAGATGGAATAGAGAAAGGAGTAAAGAAAACCCTTTCAAAGGCTAGGGCATTCTTCACCACAGTGATTAACAAGGACCACAGAGCCCCAGAGAAAAAAGCCACAACTGATAGCAACATGAAAAAAGGGCGTTAATGTATTTCTATGCCATGACATCTGGTTTCTTCTCTGAATTATGTCAATTAAGGCCATAATTGCAGAGGATGACAGAGGAACTATGCTTCTTTGTTCATTCTGTTCCCCATGCTGAAGCTTAGAATTATCATTTGCATCGAGAAGTGGTAAAAAAAAAGTCTTAAGTTATTAGTTTTATTTGCCATTATTTTGTATATTTATATCATATATATGTATACATATGTACATATATACACGTGTATTTCTTCCTTACACTAAATCCTTCTTCATTTTATCTTTAAATCATTAGAAATGAGAAGGTTATTAACAAATGTAATTCCTAAAATGTCCTTATTACTTAATTTGGAGTCACAGAAACTCAGAATTTAAAAGCAATCACCTAGGTCAGAATTTTCTAACTCTTTTCCAAGGAACACTATATAGGAGCGGTATTAATTGTGTGCATGTGTAAGAGGGGTTCCTTAGTCAGACTACTTTGGAAACACTGCTTCTGCTACTGCCTCTTCCAATTCACAATGACTGCAAACACATTCAAGTGTCTGCAGTAATAAAACTCTACAATCTTATCAAGACTGTCTTATCCTAAGTAATTTGGCAATAAAATTTTTTACTCATGAACTCATATTTCACATCTCCTTGAAGTATTCTTCCCAGAACATCTGTAAGTCTTCATCGTGTTTAATTCACTCATTCTACAGAGACGGAAATATCATCGTGCATGACAAAAAAGTGAACTTGGCAACTCACATCCTCAGTTCACTTCTGTTTGCCAACCACTGATCTAAATGTTTTCTAGATCCTGAAGTCCTGTTGAATACATTTATCATGTTTATCTTCTCTCCATCCCCAAACTCCAAAAAAATGGCAATGAAGGAATCAGAAAGGTATTAATGCATGAGGACAAGAACAAGAGAAAGGAGCAACAGATATTAACAAGCAGATATCATTAGCAAGCAGATGGAAGTTTGATAACTGCCTTAGCAGAGTGCTGGGAACCCACTAAGTCCCTGCATGGGGGACACACAGGAGGTTGTAGAATTCACTGGAGATACGCGGGATGAAGCTGACATGTAAGGACTGAGTTAACAACACGATGTAGAGAACCTCCTCTCCCACCCAAAGCTTAGGAAATAGCTATTTCTGAGTGACTCAAGTGGGTGATGAAGCACAGGAAGGCTAACTTGATTCTTATAATTATGCATTTGTTCATAGGAAATGCATTAGTTTCCGGTCACCATCACTGAGCACAACTACATAAAAACAATGGACTGGGGATACAAAGATTTCTTAACAGTAAAGTTTATATGAAAGCCATGATTCCTGGTCTTAAGAAGTTTACATGTACAGACGTTGGAGGGGCAGGGCTCACAAAGATTTGCTGTTCTAGATATTTATTTAATAGGAGTTTAGTAAGATCCTGAGTTTGAATTTCAAAATTATATTAGTTCAAAGAAGTTGCATAACCTCTCTAATGCCTTGTTTCCCCTTTTATATAAAAAGAATAAGAACAATAATAACCACTTCACAGAGTTGCATGCCTGAAAATACTTTGATAGATATTTCTGATAAATATACAAAAATGAGAAAGCACACTATTTCCTATAAGTAAGTTTTGTTCAACCAAATTTATTGGGTGCCTGCTAAGTGAGAGGCCTTACAATGGAACACAAACGTTTAATCTTAGCAAAAGTGAACAGGGAATGGGGGAAGGGATTACAAATGGGGAGAAGGACACATTAAAGATGGGGGATGCATTCAGGGTCCTGACTGTGGTGATGGTTGGTGAGTACATGCACTCATGTGTCAAAGGCATCAAATTGTACACATTTGTTTTGTACAGTGTATTTTTTGTCAATGAAACCTCAATAAAGCTGTCTAAAAAAAGGAACATAAACATAAAACTAGGCTTAAACAGCAACCCCTTAAAGGAGACACAATCATCTTATTTAACTCCTCCCCCTCTTACTCCGACTCCTTCAGTGTGGGGTGCCTTGTAAGCACTGGTTCTTCTGTTTTATATTTTGAAGATGTTTGCTTGTTCTCACATGGTCTATTTTCAATACTGTTTTCAGATCGATATTCTTAACACTTCAATGTACACAAATGTTGAAAAGCTGGACAATGAGAAAAACAAAAGTATGATTATTTAGATTCTTAACTAATAGGAAAACCTAACTTTTCAAGCTTTTTCAAAATCAGTATAATCCAAAATATCATTATCTATACATAAATGGCATGAGTGTACTCTACAAAGCAATTAAAGAAAGATATCCCAATTTTCCAAGAAATTAATCTTAATGTGGGATCTATTTAATAAGTATACTTAATTTTTGAATAGTGTCTTACATGGCATGTAGGTAGATGCTCAATGTGGTGTTGTATTGAAGTGAATAATTACTTTATAATCAACTGCTATCTATTTAACTAAAGCATTTCTAAGCACGTTTGACTCCAAACACTTGGTTTTGACTTTTGTCCTAGTTAAGCTTTTACGCAATAATGCAACATAATGAATCACTCCAAACTGCAATGCCTTAAACCAATGTTTATTCTCTAATTGGGAAAAATTTCATTCAAAAGATTTGACCACGTATTAATTGCTCTATAACTATCTTTCCTTAGGAAATGTTTTTTTCTGTGGGCCCTGGGTTGCATCTTGTCACAGGGGCCTCATTTCGGCATCATGGCCCTCCTTTTGCTTTCTCTTAGCATTTTGTTACAGTTCCTGGTCTAGTAAAGGCTCATCTCGTTCTTGGGCATAGCTAGATATCAATTGATTACTTTTCATATGTTTTGTTTTTTAATTAATATTTCATACTAATTGTGTTACGTTAGTGAGGTGGGAGTATCTAACTGGGAATTCCAATTGAAAATTGGAAGCTTTTTAAGTTATGTAAATGTGTTTGTGGGTGTACACATGATAACCATTTTACATTTTGGACCACAGATTGGAAGGAATAAACTGGTTTATCCAGTAAAGAACTGCATGATCAATCATAAATTAATATATTTTAAAAACACATTCACTAGTATACAGGCTTTGTCTGAGTAGGTTGATATGTGGCATCTTTACTTGTTGAAGACTGGTAGAAATTTCTGACGTTTCCCACTAGCTAGTTCTTCTCTACTTCAGTGGTGGTGAAGAGTTGCAATTTTTTGCCCTTTGAGGTTTGCTTTGGCTACGTGATTGGTTTTGGTAGGGAAATATGGAAAGAGGTGATGTGTGTCACTGCCAGGAGGAAACATTTCTGAGCTGGTCCCTGCTCTGCCTCATGGACCACAGGAGCATGGGTTGAGATGGAGACGCCATGAAACCACAGCAGCCTGGGATGCTGGGAAAACACATGGAGGACAGCTGCCCAGAAAGGTCACCTAGACCATATGTGAATAAGGAATAAACTACTCAGAGATGAGGACTGCTTGTTACCGCAGCATTGCTGAACTTACCCCAATGAGTAGAAAGAATACATAGCACCTTAAGTAGTAAACAATGAACAAATTTTAAATATTCATCATGGCATAATATGTAACCAATTTTGTTTGTTCTTACAGGATACCTTACTTTCACTATAATGGAAACTCCTCTGGCTTTTTACTAGTTTTTAATCAATGTTTAACATGTAGATAGTGCAAAATTAACTCCTATTTTTAAAGATACAGACTGGGGACAAGAAAAAGATCTAAAAGACCAAGCCTTAGTACCATGTATCTCTGTGTTCAGAGAGACATGATATCCCTTGAGGTGATGAAATAATAAGGCAAATTTTAAGGTCTCATTTATTTTCTGAACTCTTTTTTTCCCCTAGGTCAGACAATGGGTGGTTTTCACAGTATGTGCCCTGTCAGCATGGAGTTACCCCATTTTCAGAACTCATCTGGGAATGCAAGTGTAGATGAAGGGCTTGGGAAACTTGGTCGGTTTCCCACTGAGTGTGCAAGAACAAAACCAGTACATCACTAACAAGACACTGCAGGTGGTACTTAAATCCAACAAAGGTATCATTACTGACACACATTCACCAGGAAAAAGATGAGCTTGTTTCCATAGCTGGCTGTCAAATGGTATGCAGGTTGACAGAGTCAAGAAATTAGCTGGTTTTGTCAAAGGCAGGGGGTTAACTGTATGAGTCAAGTTATTGTGGTCACCCCTGTAAAGCCCTAAGTTCCTGGGGAGGTTATGTTCTTAGGGCAAAAAGATGAGGGCTTATACAAAGCCTGCCCAACTCTTCTGTTGCCCTCAAAAAAGATTATCTTCAAAGTCAGTGCCCATCAATGTTTGGAAATTTTTTTTGTCTGAATACTGACACTGCACATGATGGGCTAAATCTCAAAGCAGGACGAGTACCGTTAAATGAAAACTAAATTCCAGTTGATTTAAATAAGCCTCAGAAAGTGGTTCAGCATTTCAGAATAAGCTCACCATCTTCCAGTCAATTCAAATTTGCTCAAACCTATTCTTGTTTGCTTGTAAGAGATTTATGTTTATTTTTGATATTAAGCAGGTTGGTATTGATGTTATCCTTTAATTTTTTCAATGTTATTTTTTTCTAGTCTGTAACAGATTAAACATGGTGTTAGAGACTCGTGTTTCTTATTCGCTTAACCATCCCAGCTTGATAGCAACTAACAAAACATCCTGAAAGCTAATCTCATGATGCCATTATACATCTGAAAGATGTTATTAAATTACATGGATATAATCCTCAGACATGTATTTATATTCCAAGTATGTTACCTTCTTTGCTTGAAAATTTCAGTTTTTGATTCTTTCTTCTATTTGTTCCTGTCAACATTCATTATTATTTTCAACCCATATTTGTCCTTAAATAAGGTGTTTTTTTCTATTTTTTAAGAGTATAATATAGAGACGGTAAGATTCACCATTTTGGGTGTGTAATTCTGCAAGTTTTGGCAAATGTATTTGGTAAATGTCACTTAGTCACCACCACTGTCAGACAGAACAGTTCCATCATTTCAAAAAAATCCTCCGTGCTACCTGAACTCAACCTCCTAGCAATTACTTATTTGTTTTTTGTCCCTATAGTTCTGCCTTTTCAATAATATCAAATAAATGGAATTATACAGTATATAACCTTTTTAGTATGGTTTCTTTCAGTTTGCTTAAGGTGTAAGTTTGGGTTTTTTAATCATGTCTTGCCATTTCTCAAACTTTGGTTTGTTAATTCTTACAGCATTAAACATACATTTCTGCCTTACTTTCATAATCTGATGTTTCTTACCTAGTAATTTCTAATGTAAATTCTTCACATAAAAGAGATCAATATCATCATAGTTTATTAAAGCAAATTCCTGTCCACTTCAATATCTTTGTTTAGGTTTCTTTTCCCTCATGGATACCAAAACCATCACCTTGACTAGTTCAAGTCCTTCCTATATTATTCCTATAGTATCAGATCAAGTCCCACTTTCTCAAAGAGTTTTCTCTGAAAAATATAGCTGATAACAAACCCTATGTTGAATTGATTGATCATGTAATACCTGGATTGTTTCAGACTTATTTGTGTTTTCCCCCCTACCAGACTGTAAGGTCCCTGAGAGCAAGATAAGCTTCTAGCAAGAGAAGGATTACATATTATATATTAAGACCTATTATAAAGACACTGAAGGGAACTCCCTGGTAGTTCAATGGTTAGGACTCTGCACTTTCACTGTCAAGGGCCCTGGTTCAATCCCTGGTCAGGGAACTAAGATCCCACAAGCTGCAGAGCACAGCCAAAAAAAAAAGAAAAAAAAAATGACACTCAAAAGGGTAACTTGAGAATTCCTATATAGAGGTGTTGAAGGAGAGTAGGGGACCAGAGGACCAGTATGCCTTCATAAACTTGATCAACTGATGTTCAAGTAGAGTGACATATTATTATACCTTCTCCAACGAGTGTGCAAAGTGAGAGGGCTAGTTTTTTTTGTAGATGATAGGTTTAATTGGTATGGCTTTGAGGAACGGATGCAGATTGGATTTACCACCACTCACTGATTCATCGATTGCAGAAACAATCCTGGTGACATCTTGTTTTCCCTAGATTTAGCAACTAGAAGGAGAATGGCAAGTCCCTAACTGAGGAGCAGATGACTGCAGAAAAGTTGTTAAATGAATACTATTTCTTGATGTAAAGACTGCAAAATGGAACATGAGATTTTCTTTGAGATCCATGAAAGGCAATAACTTCAACTAATCAACTCAAAGAAGAGTCACAGGTGAGTATTAGCTGTCACTTTTCCCCCCAGATACCAGGGAAACTCATATTTGCTTCGTAGTGGCCAACAGCCAAGGGGAACCAAAATGAAGTACGTAGATATGCTATGTGAGACTCACGTGCCTTTTATTGTAAGAATTTCCAACCTGCAGATACTTTGCATTGGTATTAGGGGTCATACATCTAATGCCTTTATTTCGGAAGAAAACCTATTTCCTACAAATAGAGACAACCAGTGGCTCTTCACACTATTTTATGAAGTAAGCAAACAAACTTTAAATATTTTTCAAAATACATAGACTAACCAGAGACTGCCTGGTAGTGATAAAAGCATCCCCCATCTGCCACTGCTTCAGTCCCTGGTAACTTCTCTCCTCTTTGATAGAAGTCTTTGAAACGTGTTTATTTTTCTGCAGCTCCATGAAGGTAAACGCGATCTTATTCCTAACACATTCTCCATGTGTAGGTCACCTTGGAAGTGAGAAACATTTCAAGTGACTGATGAAAAGAAAGCATGCGTTTTTAACACCTAACAGACCTGACAAAAAAAGAAAGAGCGTGAACTAGAGAATCATTATTAATTTTCATTGTGATAATTCCCATAATAGTAACTTTCGAATTAGGCATTTAAGCTCTTAAAATATGAATGAGAAAAATAACAGTGTCCAAGAGTGTTAGATGGGCTGAATTTTTTCACTTGCTTTTGGTTCCTCAATGCTTGTATACACTTGAAATCAAAATGACTAGCTAAAGAAGGAGATAAAAAGAGAGACAGCTCCTCTAATCAAAGTCTTATATGCCTCCCACAAGTAACACACAATAGTCTCCGTGTCACAACAGGCTTCATCTCTTTAAGAAGAGGTGGATTCCGAGTTAAGCAGATGACTCAAATACCAGCACGATTTCCAGTCCTTGACCTAAGGCTGTGTACGTTGCTTATCTGCACTGGCTGTCAACATTATCTCAAAAACTGTGACTCTCCTCTAAGCACAGGATGTGGGCATCGGAAACAAATAAGGACGCAACACCAAAGTGTTTCATATCTCTGAAGGAAATCCCACAGCTTGCAAGTAAATCCAGTGGACTGGATACATCATTCACTTTTATCCTGAAGAAGCAGCTAAATCAGATGCTCTACAACAGAGGCGCAAAAACAAAGGAGCCTGCAATTTCATATGTAGCTGCTTTGTCTCAACTTATGAGAAAGAAATGTATGCTTCTGATGGTATTTACTTATTCAATCCATGCATTTGGGAACCTAAATTATATTTTCCAGTGGAGTAAAAAATACATGCTTTTCTGAAGCATTTTTATAACTCAACATGAAACCCAATCTCTTGAAACTGATCTTCAGTTTAGAAACTTATGTTTCAAGCAACAACTAAAGGTACCTGTTTAGTGAATGGTGAGTCAACCTTGAGCTTACACTCAACTCTATTAATATTTTCTGAAAATTACCTGCTCTTTGTTTTCAGGCCATGATAGCACACGATTTCCAAATCCACGATCCTTGCTAGGGTTTCTGAGTCATCACTGCTGGATTGTAGTCTTTTCATAGAGGGACATCTTCAACCACACAGGGATAAAGACAAACCCACTCATGGATTCTCCAAGTATATGGAGCAAATCACTACCATTTAAGTTAGAGAAAATTGTTTTGTGCTTTGGAGACATACCTAGGATAGTACCCTGACAATTTTAAATAGAAAATAGAAAGACATAAATTTCTACAAGTGGAGAGAAAGGCAAATGGAAAGTTTTACCATTATATATTGATGGGGAAAAAAAAATGAACCAAAAGAAAAAGGCACCCGGAATTAAAAATGTTTCTATGCTGCTTTCTGATGGAGTCTATTCTGGGAACTAATGCCATAGTTTCCCCGCCGTCTACTCAAGCTTTTCCTCTGCTACCTCTCTGACACTTGATGAGAATTCCCCCTTCCTGCCTGCAACACCACTCAGAATAAAATGTAAGCAGTTTGCACAGTGCCTTCTGTGGCTCTGGGAGCAGAAAAAGAGAGAAGAATTAACAATGACTTATTGGTTTTGAATTTAAACAACTGGGCAGCTGATGGAACTATTCACTAAGATGATGGTCAGGACAAGTCTGGGAGTTCATTTGGGGACGGAGGAAATCAATGGCTCTAGAATGTTGGGATTTCTGGTGGTGAAATCAGTAACTTTGGAAGGTTTGAACTGGATGTGACAGCATTAAAATAAGCATGTGGTATTTGTTTTTCTCTTTCTGGCTTACTTCACTCTGTATGACAGACTCTAGGCCTATCCACCTCATTACAAATAACTCAATTTCATTCTATTTTATAGCTGAGTAATATTCCATTGTATATATGTGCCACATCTTCTTTATCCATTCTGGGCATTTAGGTTGCGTCCACGCACATCTTGGCTATTATAAACAGTGCTGCAATGAACATTATGGTACACATTTCTTTTTGGATTGTGGTTTTCTTAGGGTACATGCCCAGTAGTGGGATTGCTGGGTCATATGGTAGTTCCATTTTTAGTTTTTTAAGGAACCTCCAAACTGTTTTCCATAGTGGCTGTACCAACTTACATTCCCACCAACAGTGCAGGAGTGTTCCCTTTTCTCCACACCCTCTCCAGCATTTATTGTTTCTAGTTTTTGATGATGATTTAGAGGGCCGGGGTGGGGGGAGGGAGTCATGGGGAGGGGGATATGGGGATATATGTATAAATACAGCTGATTCACTTTGGTGTACCTCAAAAATTGGCATGACAGTGTAAAGCAATTATATTCCAATAAAGAACTTTAAAAAAATAATAATAAGCATGAAGGATGGTGGGATTAGTCCTGGTGAACTCCCAGACTCATCCTGACCATCATCTTAGCGAATAGTTCCATCATCCACCCAGTTGTTTAAATTCAAAACCAAGAAGTCATCGTTAATTCTTCTCTCTTGTTCTGCTCCCACAGCCAATCTGGCAACACTGTCTCTTCCAAAACACCCCAAATCTGTTCACTTCTATTTGTCTCTGCTGCTCTTAATGCGTTGCATATCACCACTACCTCCTGCACGACTGAAATTATTTCCCATCTGGCCTCACTGCTCCCACTCTTGTCCCCCTCCCCACAGCCACCAGAGAGATCTTTTTGAAAGAACATGTCAGGTTCTTGGCTACTTATTATATTTAGGGAAAAAAAAAAAATCCAAGCTCCTTTCTTTTTTGTAAAGACTTGTGTGACTTCTCTCATTTCATCCATGCCTGTTCACTGGTCAATTTGTTTTTTTCTCTGACCAGCCAGTCTTCAAGCTGCTTCTGCCTTTGATAAGCTTCCTCCTGAACTTTGCATACTTGCTACTTCATATTATTCAGACCTCTGTTCAAAAGCCAACCCCTCCGAGGACCTCCTGATCGCCTTATCTGCAATTGCCCCTTTCCCCAATTTCTGTACTTGTCTACCCACTACCTTTATTTTCATGGTAAGCATCACTCTGTAAAATTATGTTATTTATTTATCTGCAGGAGAAGGAACATTGTATCTTTTCATTGATGTATTTAAGTTCTAATACCAGATATAACATAAGCACTCAATAAATATTAACTGGAAAGAAATGAATGAAAGAGGGAATAAATGAGGGCTACCCTAAGTCAAAATGTTTTGGTAAGCAAAGGATTGCCAATGAGGAATTGGTAAGGTATCACTTCTCATGTGATTGCACACCACCAGGGCATCCTTTCCAATCTGCACATGCTCCATCCACATAGATTTTAGACTGGAATGACATTGATGTGAAGCCCTTGGACCATTCCTCTTACTATGTCCAGGAGCCTACTAAAAGTTTTGCAGAATGATACTAGTCCAATTAGACCTTATACCCTTTGGCATCCCAACGCCCCCCATTTCTGCCAGGGAACTTCTTCTGACTTCTCCTGGTTTCAAGAAGGTAAATTAAGCCTACATGTTTATACTCCCTTTGCCCCATATTTCATTGAAATAACTAAAGAATTTAAAAGCAGAAAAATATCTGGCGCAGTTTAGGAAAATAGAAAACGGTAAGATCCCTCAGCAAGAAACGTGAAAAATGTCAAGAGGATGTAGAGATAATGGATTTGTCCTGCGAGAAAATCTGATCCATGCTGACCAATCTGTACATCCAGTCAAGAAAAGAAAGAACTCACCTTAGACATAGATGAAGAGGTTTTCTCAACAAGTTCCAGGAGAATGTCCAATCTTGGGTCACCACACACCAGATTCAAAGGCAAGGGCTAAGTCAGTGGGTGAGGGCCAACAGAAAACTAAGCGAACAATGAGAGTACCCCCAACGCCAGCTCTCTTCAGTCTTCCAAAGCAAAGAAACAAAGGAAGAAACTTGGTTCAGCCCAGGAGTAAAACCTCAGTGTTCTCTCTCTTGGAAATGTCCTTTCTACCTCCCACTAATAATTATTGCTGGAAGGAAAAATACACTCTCCAGTGATACAGTTAGAAGAAAATACACTCTCCAGTGACACCATCAGGAGGCACTGGAGCAAAGAAAAGGACCCTGTGAACTCTGCTAGGGTGGAGCTTCATTGCATCTTTAATAACCTGGACTTCTGCTTTACTCTTGTGGTTGGCCAGCCAACAGAAATGGAGGCTTTGCTGTTCAGAGAGTCCCACAATCAAGTACCTTACCTAATGGAAGGGAAAGGGCACCAGAACATCCCAGTGTTCATTGCTCTTGACCTACTTATACTCTGAAGGGAAGTCCATCAGCTGTTCCATCTCCATCTTCTCACAGGTCCTAAATTCGGGCTCACTCCCAGTTCTCTGCCGCCCTCCTCCACACTAACAACATAGAAGGGACAGTTTCCATAGGGGATAACACAAATTGACCAACACGATTGCTGGCTAAGTTCAAACCTTCTACAGGTTTTAATCAGTCTAGATCAGAGGTCCCAAACTCTAAGACAGTGGTTCTCACAGAGTGGCTATTTTTGACCCCCTCTCCCCAGGGAAGGTTTGCAACAGCCAGAGACATTTCTGGTTGTCACAACTGGGCACTAGAGGGTACACTACTGGCATCTAGTAGGTAAAAGTCAGAGATGCATCTAAGCATCCTAACATTCCCTGGACAGCCTTCCAATTTTCAGCAAAGAATCATCTGGCTCAACACGTCAATAATTCTGAGGTTTAAGAAATTCTACTCAGAGGTCAATGGGCACAGATGGACGACAGTAAACGTGAAGCCAGCCGTGAATCGACAGAACATCAAAGGGATGGTGGTGAGCTGGGATACAGCAACATGGGGCCAGTAATGACAACCTACAAAGCGAGGAAAGGAGTCTGGGTTTTTAATGGGTGATTTATACTATTGCGAACCGTTTTATAATGGTTCTTATAAATTTTGGCAATCAATTTTACAATGTTGAAAACCCATCCAAATTAAAATGCAGAAACAAAACATTAAAAAAAATAATAAAGCCACTCCATGAGACAAAAAAAAAAAAAAAAAATGTCAGTGGTCTGGATTTGGCCCATGGATTGCTGGCTTGCCATTGCAGATTTAGTACTTTATTTATTACACGTGAGATGACTACAACACACAATTTGGTCTGAGCACCCAGGAGGACAGACAGCAGTTTAAAACTGGGCATTAGTCTGAGCAATAACCAGAGAAAATGCCTCCAGTAAAAAATATTAATATAAACAAGAACTAAATTTAAACAATATCATGTACTTGATAAGATTACAGAGGATGCTGAGGAGGTAAGCAGGGGCCAGTCTTCAAATCTGTGACCTATAATACTGTTTCAAACAGACGATCCAAAGAATATACAGTAGACGAATGGAAAAAAATACAAACGGGTAAATCTCAAAAGAAGAAATGCAAACACTTGCAAAAGATGCTCAGTTGCCATGATAATGAAATCTATGCAAATAAAAATGAGACAGTTTTCCTCACTGAGATTAAAAAGGAAGGGGCTTCCCTGGTGGCACAGTGGTTGAGGATCCGCCTGCCAATGCAGGGGACGGGGGTTCGATCCTTAGTTTGGGAAGGTCCACATGCCGAGGAACAACTTAAGCCGTGCACCACAACTACTGGAGCCTGTGCACCTAGAGCCCGTGCTCCACAAAAAGAGAAGCCCGTGCACTGCAATGAAGAGTAGTCCCCCGCTCTCCACAACTAGAGACAGCCCACACCCAGCAATGAAGATTCAACACAGCCAGTTAATTAATTAATTAATTAAAAAAAAAAAGAAATCAAAAAGGAAGTACTATCCAGTGTGGCCTAGCAATGAGGAGAGAGAGAGGCACACCAGTGCACTCTTGGCAAATAAAAATTTTTTTGCAATCTAAAATTGCTCTCAAATTGAAAATGTACAGGTTCCTTCATGCACAAGCCCACATCTAGGAAATGTCTTCAGGAAACAGGTGAATTGAACAGGTGGATACAGATGTATATAGAATTTTGTTCTTTGCAACATGGTTTATAATAGTAAATAACTGGAAATAACCCACATGTCCATTCATAACCCACATGTCCATTCAAAATGTAACTGATATTAACAATCACCCAGTAGAGTGTTACACAGCAGTTAAAGCGAGTGAGCTGTCCATATGAATGCAGAAGATGGTTTACAGTTTTTTTTAAGTAAAAGAAAAACTCAAAATATTATAAACATAAACTAGATGGGAGGGCATGAGAGAATGTGAATGAAAGGAGGCATTGAAAGAAATGTTCTCAATAGTTCATGCTTCTGTTGATTAATATTTTTACTGCTTGTTTCTGGGTGGTGAGATAATATTTATTCTGCTTAAAAATTATTGTCTACATTTTCTGGTTTTTTTCCTATATATACTGCAAATATATCTTACCCCTGTAATAAGAAAAAAGGAATAAAAGTTGCTATTAAAGCATAAGATATTATTACTTTCATGCATAAATCAATCTGAAACATAATATATATTTAAAGGCAGAATATCCATACATTATACCCTCGGGGAAAATTTAGTCTAGTATTTCTTTATATGAAGTTGTATGTCATGACCTAAAAGACCATTAACACCAGACTTTACTCGTTCTGCTAGCAATCAAGAAAATTCCAGTTGATTCATTTGTGTCTCTAAAAGTCTGAGAAAGGCATAGTTAGTTAGAGAAAGCAAAAGTGCCACTAAGTTAGAAAAGGAGACATTTTTTTGTCCGTAATGATGAATTATGTGGTCCAAACAAAACAAAACTTGTAACTTATTATATTTTCCCCCAAATTCTAGCACCATCAACTAACACCAATTTGGAAGTGCGTCACAATTTTGACTTAAAAAAATAAGTATTCGTCTACCATTATAGAAACTTTAAATTTTTATAACTAGTGCTGAGCATAACCTAAAATAAGAAATCATTTGTAGGTAGAAACCAACTGGACATAACAATTTTATTTTACTTTTAAATGAAAACTGCCAGAGAAATGAACAAAAGACGTTTCCTTATGCAACTAACCCTAGAGTGAGTAAATGTAACTCTGAAAAAATGTACGCTTTGATCTTAATCTTCATCTCCACCCCCCTTGATGATTTCAACGTTTTTGTAATCTCTTGAATGTCAATTCACTCCAGAAAAGAATATTTAAAAAAATTTTAATTTACAAGACTGTGCGATATACTACCTTAATGTCTAATACCATAGGTGAAAACAATAGATTCATAAATAAATAATAGTATTTAGTATTCAAACAACTACAAACTTTTCAATATTAAAGTCTGAATCATAGAATATGATCTAACATATAACAGAAGATTAGCAACTTAGAAGTTCCCAAACTTACAAGATCTATCTCTTCATAGTAAGTAGTACTTTGAAATCTCATGCTGACAATATTTTTTTCTACTTTCTTTGAGGGCTTAACACACAGAGAAACATCACAAGTGTACGTTGGCTTGGAGGGACTATGACTTTTCTCTGCCTGATACTTATCTGAAGGGACTTATCCACTTTCCTATGACAGCGGTGGTATGAGGATGGAGTGGAGTCAGATTAAGCCTGGTTGCCCCATGACCATGGTTCTCATCCAGGCTCTGCCATCACTAGTTCTTCGACCCCTACATCTTCATGCTTCTATTTCATCATCTGCAAGATGAAAGAGTTCAGCAACCTGATACCTAAAGTCCCTTCAAGCCCTAAACCTCTGTGATTCTATGACCAGATCGGGAAATATGCTTTAATCATGGATTCCGTGGAGCCTTCTTTTAGCATCTTTCAGGTTTTGAGGAGGGTTGCCTGTATGCTCCGTTTGCTCTGAGCTGGATAGTTGTCTCTCGGGCTTCTAATGTTCTTAGGAACTAGGAAATGAATTGCTAAACAACAGAGGAGGGGAAAGAAACTCTCAATATTAAATATTAGTGGGAAAAACAAGCAGAAAGAACAGAGAAATGGGAAGAGAATTCAGTTGTGAGATTACAGAATAGACCCGTGAGTGATTCATACATTAGCGCCTCCTAGGGAGTTTTGAACAAAAGGCTCAGATTTATCTTAATCAATTAAATCAGAATCTTCCAGGGTAGGGCTGATATTGATATTGAAACAAAAATGAAAATAATAAGACTCCCAGGCAGCCCTTTTGCAGAGCCAGGACTGAGAATTACAAGATGAGACGATGGTAAAAGTATCATTTGAGAAAGGGAAAATAAGTCAACGCAGAAATACTCTTACGCAAATAGAGATTTGTTTTTTAATTTACAAGTTTAAAAATCTTAACTCTTCTTAGTTTACAAAGAAACTACTAGCCATTCCTTTAATGAGTCTATTGGGCAGCCAGGGTTGAGAATCTCTAGAGCACAAGGAAGTAAGCAGTATTTTAAAATGTGCTTCCTATTAGATTACTTCAGTCACTAGAAAATAGAGACAGATAGTTGTTTCTTTAGTCTGTTACCATAAATGAGAAAAGTAAATTAGACTCAAATATTCTGAATAAAGAAGGAATGAATTAATGTTTTGCATTTTAAAAAGCTGTCAGGACTTCCCTGGTGGCACAGTGGTTAAGAATCCGCCTGCCAATGCAAGGGACACGGGTTCGAGCCCTGGTCCGGGAAGATCTCACATGCCATGGAGCAACTAAGCCTGTGAGCCACAACTACTGAGCTTGCATGCCACAACTACTGAAGTCCACGTGCCTAGAGCCTGTGCTCCCAGAGCCTGTGCTCCCCAACCAGAGAAGCCACCGCAACGAGAAGCCAGTGCACCGCAACGAAGACCCAACACAGCCAATAAATAAATAAAATTAAGATACATATGTGTATATATTTTTTAAAAAGCTGTGGATCCCGATAAACAGTTCCAAATTGTTAAAGGCCTGTACACACACTTGCACACTCAAATGCCTGCACATGTTTATATAATTACCTTGCACATACTTTCATAGGGCTGTAAATATATTTTCTTGATGTCGACAGCGTTAAATATGTCACATCAGAAATGAACCAGATAAACAGAACTCTATATCCCCATTTCTGAAGCAGAGTAAGGATTACAATGATTCATTTTAGACTCTGATGTCTTAGAAGATTCTCTGTCTCTACACCCTGCTCAGGACGAAGTACCATGTGATACAGCTATTAATACAACTGTCACGTGGCTACTGTCTTAATTTCAGATCCACTAGAATGACTGTTTCCTGGCTATAGTTTTCCCAACTGTAGATATAAGTTGGGAAAGTATGAGAACATATTTTCACAGAGCATTAGTCTCTGATTGTTTAAAACATCTGGGAAAGAAGATTATGCCACAAACTTACACTGTTTCATCTATTAATTGTTTGATCAGTCAAATCCATACTTTTCCCATTAGACGCTGATATGACTAGATTTGGCTGGTTATGATCAGAACAGTAATAATGGCAACAATTTAATGAATAATGTTGAACTTAAAGCCAGATTTTGAGGTGTTAGTCCCAGAATGAGGGTCTTGAGGCTGTACTTCCATGCTGTCAACTCAGGCATGTGACAAGGGAATGACATCACGGTAGCATCACAAATTCTGTAACATGAACCTGAAGTGGAAAACAAAAAAAATTTAAAAATCACTCTGAAGCTCAACTTCTACTCTGATACAAGGATGGGACATCTGGAAAGCTGGTGGCAGGAGGCAGGTCAGCCTGCTGTGCTGCAGTGAGGAACGGAGGGCCTCATGTTGAAAAATACTGCTCGTAGTTTCTGCAATAAAGTGGGATAGCCAAGAAAGCAACACACATGTAGACTAGCCAGTCATGTAATTCAGAGGAAATCATCATTTGTGTGTCATGTGACCAGACTGCTGGTCATTTGTTTCTATTTATATTTTTCATTCTTTTACACTAAAAGAAGGAACCACGGACACGAACATATTTGGGAGGGACAGTCCAGACGCTGAATGAAAAACAACAGGGACTGCTGGGGACCCGCATTCTGGAAACGGCTCCTCCACTCCAAAGGGGGCCACCTCTGCTCACCTCAGCTGATCACTGTCACGGAACATGTTGCCACATTTATGCTTCTTTCAAAAGAAGTGGAAATCAAGATATTTATGTGAACGCTCATTAAAAAATAGTAATTCCAATATTTTTTCAGCAGGATAGATCAAACACATCAATGTGTGCTTTGTTGTAAAACTATCTTAGTATTTCCAGACTGAGAATTCTCCTACAGAGAAGGCTCAAATCTCACTTCTTAGAAAAGCTTAAGGAAGTTTCACTCTGTCAGAGCTCACGCCAGAGCTGAATGGCATTTCACCATTCCAGCTTAACTAAGAGAAAAAAAGCAGGCTTTTTGATACAGACACTGGAGCTCATTTTGATTATTCTCAATTTTTTACTTAATGAAAATTCAATCCTGTTTAAATGTCACTGATAAGGGCACTTATAAAAATATGCCCATGAGTTCATCCGGCACTCAGAATTTATAGAGAATTTGTAGAAGGTTAGTGTGTGCAGTGATGGTGAGCACTTATATAGCGTTTCCTGGGTCCCAGGCTCTACACTAAGCACTTCGTGTGTGTTAATTCATTTAATTCTCATAACAGCTACCTGATGTAGGTATTATTTTTATCATCTGCCTACAGATAGAAAAACTGAAGCATAGAGATTTAAGTATCTTGTCTAATTTCTTACACAGCTAAGTAAGTGGCATAACCGGGGTTTGAATCCAAGCAGTTTGGCTCTGGAGTCCGACATCAATCCCTCTGCCAGCTTTTCAAATTAAAAAGTTAATAAATATCCAAATGATTGTCCATCTTTACGTGAACCATGAAAACTACAGCAGAACCCGATGCTTGGTGATGACCTAGAGGGATAGGATAGGGAAGGTAGGAGGGAGACTCAAGAGGGAGGGGATAGGGGGATATATGTATAAATACAGCTGATTCACTTTGTTGTACAGTGGAAGCTGGCACAACATTGTAAAGCAATTATATTCTAATAAAGATCTGAAAAAAATAAGGATCCTCTTTAAAAAAGAAAAAAAAAAGAAAAGAAAACTATAGCAGAATCTCGGACTCCATGCATTCCTGTGATACAGGACATGGGATGTAACTATGTATTCTGTCACCAAATGGACTCTTCCAGTGCCCCATCTCATCTTCTGAATTATGAACCACTGGCCGTGTTTTTGGTCCAATATGCAACTCAAAGAAGACTTTATTACTTTATGGCAACATTTGATTTGCTCACTTGCTGTTGTCATTTCAAATATTTCACAAAATCCTAAGGAATAAAAATTAGAAGGGACAGACCATAGTGATCATCTGGTCCAAACTATCCTTAACTGAGAACTTGGGAAAACTAAATGAGAATTAGGACATCTATCCTTCCATTGACCAAACTGAGTCAGAATATAGGGGAATCCTCTTCCTCTGTTACTAACCTATGTTCCTTTCTCTTTATGCTGCACACCACCTGAAAGAGGATGCCATTTCCTGATGGAGGAGAATTCTTCCAGGGAGAAAAATGAGGAGGAATCAGGTCAAATGGCTTTTCTCAAAGTCTGTTAAGTAGTGGAGTTGAAATATTTTAAATCTAAAGGATTCTCCTATTTTTTTCCTGCTGAGTTTTTGTTCAAAGACCCACGGATATTTCAAATGTCCATCAATTTACTAAGTATTTACATCAGGAGTTGAGACAGTCTCAATTTTCACATAATAATATCATAAGTTTACTGCTATGCTGCTATTTAAAAAGACAACTATTATGCTATTGACAACGACAGTTTTATAAACCCCTCGTGTCCAAATATTTTACCTCTTATGACTGCTACCAGAACCTTAGAATACCTACTTTTTGTTAGAAATTTGTAGAGCAAATTTTCTTCTGGTAGTAATCTAGCAGAGGGTTTTATGAGTTCCTTATTATTATAGAGTGTTATCTAAAGGAGCATGGAAGGAAAAATTATTTCCTGTTTTGAATATAAATGAATAAAGTAATATCAATTACAGTAATCACTAGAGGAAACAAATGAAAGGATTATTTCAAAAATGAGGGTATATTCCATTTATCCATTGTCTTACAAGCATAAATACATTTTTTTGCTCATTAATGCAAGTGTTCATCTAAGTTCCTATCTCTTACCTTTGCTCAGTTTGCACAATTGAATCAAGGGGCTTTGACTGTTATTTATTGGCCTCACTTCTGCATCTTTGATGACATAAACAGCATGTACAGGAATCAATTTGTAGAGAGAACAAGCAAAGTTAGTTTGTGAGTCTGATGTTTTTGGTGCATATAGGGTTGAGGTTTCTTTTTCTTTCTTTCTTTCTTCCTTCCTTTCTTTCTTTCTTTCTTTTTCTTTCTTTTTTTTTTTTTTGATGATATAGATCTCCCTTTATTATAAGACAAGGCTATAAAATAATGAGAGGGATTAAGAAAAACTTACATAAAATTCTAAAATCCAAATCACAAATGATTAGTCACCTAAGACCATATTCTTATGCAATGTCCTTGTTCAAGATGTTTTTCAAATTCCACTTTTTAAACTGTCTTAAGTATCTTTGAAACAAACCTTGGCACTCAAAAATCTTGGTACTTTGATGCTGAATTCGATATTTATAAAGAGCCAGGAACCATTCTGAATCAAGTGTGGTAAAGAGAGGCGTTCAAGAAGTTGAGTCATGTCCCTGCTCTGCACGGTTCAAAATTAAGCCTTGAAGATAATTCTACAAGTGCTAAAATGTTTCACAGACATTTTGGCATTTTTAGTGTTGTAGCATTCTAGGACAATTTTTTAGCGACAGCACTCATTTCAGTTTCTAAATTCTTATACGCTTCCTTAAAAATTAAAAAAAAATACTACAAATAGCTATCTGCCATAATAAACGTTGGAGTCATCTCTAAGAAATGTTTTAAGACTGTGGGCATATTACACACAAAAAAACATATTCAATAAAAATTGAAATCTTTTTTCTTTGTTGATATATGCTGATTATCTGGCTCTTTGAAAACATCTAGCTCTTTATTGAATTTTTTATTTTTACCTCTACATTTTAATATACAAGACAATCTTAATGTGCTTGTCTCCTGGCATCATGCAAGATTAAATTACTGATGGTCTTTATGTAGTCAACATCCAAAATAAATTCAGGTATGGTCATGGCAGCGGCCAGAGATCAGTCAGAGTTTTGGAAGGAATAATTTTTCACAAATGTACTCACTCTTTTTGAAAATGTTACAGATGTTTCTTGGGTTCTGTTCTTAAACACTGTAACTAAGTTTCACTTTTATAAGTATCTGGTTATATGCTTAATGTCTTTTTTTTCTTTAAAATATGCCATACTTCATCCATTAATATATTCATCTACAGAAATAAGCATTTAGAGAATACTTTATAATATCAACAAAGAGTGTGTAATTCTTTAACAAAGTTATCTTTAAATACTGTCTTTCCTTTTCTGACATACACAGAATGTCAACAGTTCATTCCTCTACTTCACTAATTTTCCATCAATAAAAAGTTTGCCTCATGTTAAGCTATGTCAAAAAAGAGCTAAGAAATCTGCCACTCTGAATGAATTGATGGTCAGTTAAAACTAGACAATCTAATTTTAAAAATGTATAACAATTGATCTCAAAATTAATTAAAACAGTCCACTGCTCAAACGTAAAAGCAAAATCTTAGTAAATGTAGAATAGACCAGGGTGGGATTGGAGTGTGAATGTGAAAAAATCCTAGTAACAGATTGTTTCATTGTG
Organism: Hippopotamus amphibius kiboko; assembly: GCF_030028045.1. Classification (NCBI taxonomy): domain Eukaryota; kingdom Metazoa; phylum Chordata; class Mammalia; order Artiodactyla; family Hippopotamidae; genus Hippopotamus; species Hippopotamus amphibius. Next base: position 95,453,055 of record NC_080196.1, on the reverse strand, counting down.
TTTAATTTCAATTCTGCTAATGAAATAGGAAGTAAGCAGAAGGTAATTTGAATTTGAACATGGCCAGTTCTTCTGATATGCTAATTACATTACAGAGATGTTTGATCTAAAAATCCATGTGAAAGATTTGAAAGGGCCAGTTGTAGTGTATGTCTTTTTCCAGCAGTAGTCATTTGCAACTTATTTAGTTCACATGTAAAACATTATTGTTACAGCTACTTAGTTCAAATATAAAACATTTTCTGTTGGAAAACAGGAAAAAAAATTTCAAGACAGGACATTTGAAAACTATATTTAGGCAATAATATAATCAAATGAATATGTAAACATGCATATTTATGAAGCACCATGAAATCTTTATTATTTTTCAAATATCTATCACTTTAATTATAAATTATTGGGGCAATAATATCTAAACAGTGTTCCAATATTTTGTTTGCTTATAATTAAAAAAATATTATTTAAAGAGTATTCTATATACTGATTTAGAAAAATATAGATCAGTTTGATTGAAAGCATCCCATAATATGCCTAAATTTATGATTTTGATACTTAAAATACCCTTGGCATGTCCTTGGCATGAATGTAAAAAATAAAACATTTCAATGTTGGTGTGCTCTTTTAGTTCATAATAGTATTTTAAGGATGTTACGGATATCACCATAAAGAATTGAAACATTTCATATAGCTCTGGCCCAGATGATCTACATTTCTTCAACCTCAAAGTTGAAATTAAAATTAACTTTTTCTGCTAAGTGGCTAGGATCTCCCTTACTGGAAAGTCAACCAGACCCAATATCTAGAATAAATAATGCCAGGAAAAATGTCACGATTACTTAGAACCATGAGCTAAACAGAATTTGTGGACTTCATAGTTTGCAGTTTCAGCGACCTCTCTTAGGCACTGTGAAAAATCAGCACACTCTATTCAAAGGACCTTTCAGTTACTGAGTTCCTTGGGATGTAAGACTCGTGCAAAGGGACTAGATGCTGGCTAACTCTATATGTTTTATTTCCTGACACCTAGTTGGGGGGTGGAACAAACATTACGACTCAAAAGTAGCTCCTTTGCAGATGCCACCATCGGGAGATCTCATTAAGTTACTGAACTCTGAAATACAAATCTTGTGAAGTTTATTCCTTTTGCTTATTTCCCATTTGATGTTGATCCTAAGGAAATAAAGGACTAGTTGGGATACGGTTTTGCTTTTATTGACGAGGATGCTAAAGGTCAGAACTGGAAGAAGAGGAAACTGTGGACAACTCCAGAGTAGTAAGAAACAGCTGGGAGTTAGGGTAAGAGGTCAGAAGAAGACATCAGGTTTTTTTTTCTTTTTTTCTTCCTTCCTAATTTTGTTTTAAGGCTGAGGAAGACTGCCGAAGGTAAAATTATCAGATTTCCAAGAGCCATGTTTGTAGCCTCAGTGCTTTCAAAAATCAACTGGATCACCACACTTCAACACCATATGCAATCAGCAATGATGCATACAGATACTGAAATATTTGGAGAGTTTAGAATTCTCTAAATCTCTACTTCTTCCCATCAAATCTCTCTATTAGAGCTTGCTTAGTTTAACCATTTTAATTCTGTCTTGGCTAATCCTTGCCACTCTAGTATTTTTCTGGTCTCACTGAGAGAACGGGAGGAACACAGGAAGAAATATACCAAAAATATAGACATGCACAACCGGTGCTAACAATACATTCAAAGTCGATCTCTTCATGAATCCCAGAAGAGTGACTTCTGAGTGACAACTGGGATCCTGTAGGTTCAACATTTTTGGTTTAATATTGCTTGAGTGGAATCTTTTACTGAAATTTTAGACCACTTAAATTGACTTTTAAAGAATTCACGTGAAAAAATTATGTAGTGCAAGTTATAGACACTTAACTTGGGCATATACATATTAAGCTAAAGTCATCATTTAGGCATAAATCTCATTTTAATTACCTCACTAGGAATTGGCAAGTTTTTAGCAGTTTTCTAGCCAGTTAATATGTTCTTTTGGAATCTTACACTGATCTTTGCAGATTTTACCCACATTTTATTATATTTCCTGAAGTTTGATGCCATTACTATTTCTTAGATTTTAGCTTCTTTTTATCCTCTCTCTGCCTCTGTGTGTGTGCTGAGAAGTCAAAATTTCCATGTGCTAAGCAAGAGAAATCTCTCCCCACCATCAAGTTACAGGTAGTATGGCAGAGGTCTATTGTTTTTGTTGACTCAGAGCTCCTTCCCCTTTTGAAAATAACAACACTGCAGTTATCCTTTGCTCACTCTCAGACCACGTGATTCTTGCGGGAAAGAGAACCTTCCCACGTATCGAGAGTGGGCACATGACCCAATGCAAAAGGCTCAAAGGCAATGAGACACAATTCCAGGATGTTTTTGTGTTAGTAGGTGCAAACTTTGAACAGCTGGCCCCTGTCTTGCCCCCACAAATGAGCACTGCCTATCAACAGAGTCAACCCAGGGCAACTGAGCCTAGATATGGGGAGAGACTGGATGATCCTAATGACAGTTTCAGATGGTGACTCCATTCCTATTTGCAGCTCACCCTGCTCCTAGACCTCTCAGGATTGCTGCTTTTGTGAGAAACACTAACCATTCAAACAATATTTTGATGCCATCTAAAGAAGGCAACTCTTGTTTTCACTTTCAGTGTGTGAAACTAAAGGGAAAACTGTTCTGAACTGGACTAATACAGGGGACTAGAGAAAAGCTTTAACTCTTTTCTGCTCACTCTTCTATTAAATATTTATTTTGCAGAGCTACTACCCTGTCTTCAAGATTGGGACCGAGTTTTCGAACTGCACTATCCAGCATGTTTACAGTATCCTGGCATATGAAATTGCTTTGGGCATGATGAATTAAGCAAAGCAAATAAATCTGAGTCAATATCTAATTAATCAATGCACATGAGCACAACAGAACTTTATTAATCTCTGTTGACACAGAGAGATGTGTTAAAATGCTGTTATTCAATATTCAAACACCTTGCAATAAATCATAAGCCCACTTTATCATAGCTGAAGTGCTTTGATTTAATTTACTTATGAATATACTTCCTCCAGTTGTAGTTGTCAAACCTCAAATGCATCATTTTTAGATAAACATATTCTAATAATGTTAAAAAATAATTAACTGAAAATTAAATTCTATAGTGATTTTAAATTTCTCAAACTTTTATTAACATTTCCAATGGCATTGGTCTGTCAAATAATTTAAAAACTATTCTCTTATACTTCCACTGCATGTGTTATAGATCAATACCTGTGTCTAGATGTGTGTCTAAATGTTATTACTCAGCCATTAAAAAATGAAATTTTGTCATTTGCAGCAACATGGATGGACTTGGAGGGCATTATGCTAAATAAAGTAAATTAGACAAAGGAAGACAAATACTAGATAATATCGCTTATGTACAGAATTTAAAAATACAGCAAACTAGTGAATATAACCAAAAAAGAAGCAGACTCACAGATACAGAGAACAAACTAGTGGTTACCAGTGGGAGAGGCATGGGGGAAGGGGCAAAATATATGGGTAAGGGATTAAGAGGTATAAACTATTAGGTATAAAATAAGCTACAAGGATATATTGTACAACATAGGGAATGTAGCCAATATTTTGTAATAATTATAAATGGAATATAATCTTTAAAAATTGTGAATCAATATATTGTACACCTGTACCTTATACTATATTGTACATCAACTATACAACTATACGACTTTTTTTTTGTTTTAGAAAAATGAATGATATTATCTAACCTAACCTGATATTTCAATGGTATTTCAGACAGTACATTCTGACTTCAGACGACTGTATCATCCTGCTGATTTGCATATGAAATGAAGTAATGAGTTAGCCTGTCACCAGGGAATTAGGCAGAAATGAAGGTTGGGTCCTGGTTGCTCCCAGTGAACTTCCACTTCGACTAGACTAAGACTTGCACATCGAGAGACAAGTGAGAACAGGTCTGGGGAGGCAGGAAATGTCAAAGGCATGTTGCTGCTGATGTTACTTTTTTTCCAACAACTCTGAATTGGTTGGAGTAATTCCGGAAAGACTCAAGGGAAGGAATTTTGGCTTTTTCATAAAGTTGAAAGCAAACACCACATTGTCTGAGGGAGGAGGAACAATTTTGCAGAAGGCAAAAATGATGGAAAAGTAGAGGAAAAAGAGAAGTAGAAAATATAAAGAAAGAAGAGAAAGCAGAGGAAGAGGAGGAGAAAGAGACAGATTAGCCACAAAAAGAATGGAAAAAGAATGTGTTTTTGGAAAATGCCAATCAAACTGGCATAGGTCTACACTCCATTGCTGACACCTCCCTTGGATGTGCTACTTCACGTTAGGGGCCTCTATAGTCACAGGTGTAGGATGGGAAAAAATCCCTTAGTCATTGGTTTGATCTTGGATTTCTTGTAAATCGTTTGAAGCATATGCTATAGTAGCTGGCCCACAGCTTTTCAAAAACATGCATTCCACTTTTTTTCCTTATTATTAGGCAGTGTCTATAAAATACGCACTAATGCATTTGAACAAGAAATATTTACTGAATACCTCCCATGCTCCTGGAGCTTAGCAGACAGCAGGGAAGAAAACAAAACCCCAAATCCTCATGGTGCTTACATTCTGGTACGAGAAGACAGCCATAAACAGAACAAATAAGTAGACTATAAACAGCATTATATAAGACGGTCTTACCAAGGGAAATACAGGAAGGGAGACAGTCAGTACTGGGAATCGAAGTTTTGAAAGAATGGTCAGGCAAGGTCTCACTGAGAAAGTGGCATTTTAAGAAAAGATCTGAGAAAGCTGAGGGTAAAGAACATTCCAGTCACATGGGAAAGCCACTGCAAAGGTCCTGAGGCAGAGGTGTGTCTGTTCATCAATTGGGCAGGCACTTGTTGAAATCTGAAATGTGGGAATGGCTGGAGGGATGGACAAAGGGGACGGGGAAAGGGATATTGTTAGAATGGTGGTTGTGATCACAGAGGCTTTCACTCTGAGTGAGAGGACATCTGAGTGTTTTAAGTGGAGGGGTGACATGATTTCACATATATTTTAAGCAAATCGACCTCTCTGGCTGCTGTATTGAAAATAGGATGCAAAAAAGGTAAAGTCCAACGTTGATAGAAATTTGAAATTTGGAAATTATTTGATTCCTTGGCTGCCTGGCAGAACCAGATGTGGCGTCTCTCCCTTAATCCTCCTCATGCCAACTTCTGCCTTGTTGCCTCAATTAATCCCATCACTATTCAGCCACAGCTTAGCAATTATTTTCTGGAATATGACCATATGAGTACACCATGGTTGACTCCTCAGGGATAACTCTCCCAGTCCCCTTGTTTCTGCGAACTGTCCCCCCTCCTTTCTGTCTCATATTTTCACGGGGGCAAGTATATTTGCGTAATGTGTCTCTGCCTTTGTCACACTGATTGGTTCACAGTCGGGCACAAGACCCACACGGGCCAAATGGGCTGCTTCCCAAGGGTATGTGTAATTCTGAGAGTCCAGTGTCTGGCTGTTCTCTCGAGGAGTGGAGGTGTAAGCTTGGAACATGTGCTTGGCATCAGTTTCCACCATGCAGACTTTCCACCATGAAGAGGAAGAATCTGGTTTCGAGAGAAAGGGGAGAATAAAGCCCACACCCAAAGGGTAGCAAAGTGACGAGAGAAGGAGAGAGCAGCTTCCAGGACGTTTCTGTGGTCTCCCTTCCTTGGTTTCCATTAGACACCCTCGTGTCCTCACAATAAAGTACCTGCTTTCTTACTGTGATCTAGAGTTAGTTACAACTATATGTAATTAGAAAACTTTAACCTAAGAACCTGGTGTGACAACTAAAGAGCTAAAAGTGTGATGAGTATATGCATAAATGTATGAATATAAAGATATATATCTCCACAGGCACCATGATTAACATTCTAAAGCTGGAAGCAAAATATTTACCAATTCAGCTACCACATTTGAAATGCGTTTTAGAAATGGATATCAGAGCTGCAAAATCACAGGAGGGGAGGTGCTAAAACACACCCTTTGAACTCTGGAAGAACTGTGATAAGTATCAGTTTAAAATATTATCACAAGAGCTTCCTAGGTGGTTAAGAATCCACCTGCCAATGCAGGGGACATGGGCTCGATCTCCCACATGCCACGGAGCAACTAAGCCCATGCGCCACACACACACACACAAAAAGCATTAAAATATTATCACAAGAATCTTATCATTGTTCACCTAAGAAATCCATAATGACCCTGTCATTGTGTCAGCTGCACATTTAGTTCCTGTTTTCATACAGGATTCTGACACTGTATATGTATCTCATCAATGGAACCGATGGAAGTACTGCAAGGTGTATTTCCAGTTTAAAAATCATGCTGCCCTAGCTATTACTAACTGATTTGTTACTACATTTTTCTGAAGTTACAGAAGAGTCAACATCATCATTGCTCAGAAAATGGAGCATGTATCAACTGTCTGTTTTACAATCAAATTTAAAGAATCACTGGATTCAATAATTTTGAAAATCACTGTAAAGGTTTTCTTGGAATTTATATGACAATCAATGACAAAAATATATCAGAATAGCCATAGAGTTGTATCTTAGTGTTGTTTAATACAAGAAGAGAAATAGGAAGGGAAGAGGGTAGGAAGAAAAGTTTCCTAGAATATTTAAAACACACTAAATTGCTGTTGAGAAAAGCATCTTCTTACATCCCTTAGTGTGGAGGGCAAAGAAAGGCTGTGCATGGTTGTTTGAGAGTCTGTACATTTAGACCAAATCTATGTTCGCACTGTATAGCAAATGAGTGAAAAAATGTTAATACACTACTGGATTTTTAATTTCTTTTTTATGATTCAGCTTGTACCAGGACCAAAAATCTCAATTTATGATCATGACAGTGGAGATTTTAAAACTGTCTACATTCTTTCTAAAATACTGTTGGAAGACTTAAAAAAGGCGGGGGGGGGGGGGGGAGGTGGCGGGGAAGGAAAAGAAATACAGGGAGATGGTGACCACCTTCAAGTTAATGAGTGAGGCCTCAGAAGAAACAAACCCTGCTGACACCCTAATCTAGACTTCTAGCCTCCAGCACAATTAGAAAAATTTCCGTTATTTAAGTCATCCAGGCTATGGTATATTCTTACGGCAGCCCTAGCAGACTAATAGAGTAGGTCTGAGATGGGACTCAGTGATCTGTATTTCTAACAAATTCCTATGATACTGATGCTGCTGGCCTGAAGAATCACACCTCGAGGGCCACTGATCTGGTCCTTTCAGCTGATGGAATATCTTCCTGGTTCTGGACCCTTGTACTGTGCCGTGTATACTCCTCCCTGGTTGTGCTGAACTTGATTTTGACTGCATCCTCATGACATGATACCTCCGTCTTGGGATTCTGTCTGTGCTGTGCCCCCCTGAGCAGTCCTGATTGATGGGACCATCTCCTCTCAAGTCCCAGGACCTAGAACTCTTAATGAGAAAATAGAAAAAATGTTCGTCATGGATGTTACTTTGTATGTTTCCAAAGTCTGTACTTTTTATTTCAATACTATGCAGTGTGGCGTGTAATTCAGTGTGTAAGAACTGCATTGTCAACAAGATCTTTGGGTGATTCATATCTTACTCAATGGTGACAACCAATGCTCGAAATTTTAGAGGAGGAAGAAAGAACTGCTATCTAAAATAACCTAGACTTACTTCAAAAGAGCCAACTAATCCTTGAAGGGTAGGAAAGGTTTACATGTATAGAAAGTAATGAGAAAGAACTTAGAGGTTAGTAGAAGCTGTGGTGAACAAAGCAAAGAGGCAGGAAAGCACAAGTAGTGTCCAGGGACTGCACAGAGACCATCTTTATTGGAAGGAGAATGGAGAGGAGAGAAATAAGGGCAGAAAGCTGGGTTAAACCAAGATGAGATAGCCTTGAATATAAAATAGCCATCATTTATGGCTAATAGCTTCTATATATTGAACATTTACTAAAAGCTACACTGTAAACTCTAAGAGGACAGAGTCTTTCATCCTGGAACCAAGCACAATGCAAAGCAAGTGCTCAATAAAAACAGATCGAATGAAGGAATATAAAGCCCTATGTTACTCAGTTGGTTTACATCAATAATGGGCTCAGGTGTGTCATCTTCTTTTATAGGTTCACAGAGGTTAATCAATTTGTCCAAGTGTCACAGGCAGATCTGTATCCAGAATTTGTGAGTCAAAGACCCGTTGCTTTTATCCATGCAGTGCTCTCTGAGTTCAGGAGTTTCGTGCTACAGTAAATGGGGAAATTGAGCAGAGGCAATTGGGGGTCATGTTAAGTAGCCATTTCAGAGGAAAAGGAAAAGTGACAGCTATGGCTTTAAGTGTGTTTGGTTAGAGGTGATGGCAGGATGCTCAGATGCAAATTCTGGAAGTATCCAGAGAAAGGAATGGCAATTATGACATTTGTGAGACAGAGTAAGAGCTTATGACTTATTGGCCAGAGGTAACCTGCCAGGCCTTCTAATAGTAGGCAGAAGATTTTTGAGAGAAAAACTACACATAAATGTGTAATTCTGAAAAGTTGTAAATTGTTATAGCAAATTGGCAGGGAGGGGCTTCTTCATTTGTACACTGACTTTTGTAGTAAGTTTTCCTTGTCTCGTTATTTTATATTTTTACCAGAATCAGTAAGTGAAAGTGAGAGCTAGACTAAGAGAGAGAAAATGCTACTCATTATATCCAAAGAAATACTTAAAAACCAAATAGTCAATTCCTAATTAGATTTGTGAGGAACCTTGTTTTTGATGATATCATGAAGGAAATCAAGAAATACGGTTTGCAATTTAAATCCATTTTTAAGGAGGTAAAAGGGAAAATTAAGACAAATAGCAAACAAACTCAAGTTAATACCTAATGTTAAATACAGTCACCCTAAAGAACTATAGCCAAGGGCACAGATAATATACTTCTTGAGTACACAAACTAGTTACTTAAGCAAAAGGTAAGCTAACTGCATGCTGCTTACTAAATTTCTCCTAAATCCTTCCAGTTTTTATGGGAGAACTTTCCACTGAATTTAAGTGCAGCTAGAGTACAGATTATGCAGGCATGCTGGGCTACAGAAATATTGCGCTGGTTTCCAACTCTGTAAAAATGTTCTCACATCAATGCATTTCTAGTAACATTTTCTCATTCACCTCCTGCCCTCATCCCCATCCCTAATTGTTCTGTGAGTCCTGCAGTCCTGTGTTTTGAATGGTCTCTCTCTTCTCCTTTCCCACCATTCACCATTTATCCTTTTTAACTACTTTACTTTAACAGGCCAGAGCTCATATTCTTCAAAGCTGTAACGATTACTTCACCTTATAAAAGTTATTGCGCATTTAAGAATTTCTTTCACTTTTTCCAAAATGTATGTGAATAAAGAGTACTTCAAAGCACCCTATTTTATATATGATTATGTTATTGTGATGAGATTCATTTCTTCACCAAATATTCCCCATGTGGCTGATTAGGAGCTGGAGTTATTTTAGGCACTGTGGTCATAAAAGTGAAGACTCCAAAGATGTTCACAGTCTAAGAGACAGGCACATAAACTGATAATTGTAGAACAATGTTGAAGGGACCCACATAGATATCTGCACAGGGCATCATAGCAACACCCTCTAGAATCTATCCTTCAGGAAGATAAGGAAGTCGTCCATTTTATTCACTGCTGGTTTTGCAATCTCCCCAAAGCAGCGATGGTACCTCTCTTCTGACTTGTCCTTGCTATGAGTCATTCAAACACAAAAGGTGGAGGTTTCAGGAAACCAAGGGAGAGAGACCAGTCGCTTGAGCTTTCTTAGCTCCTGTTGCCTACAAAATGCAAGGCCCAGCAATGCTCACATACAACTGGCTGCTCCTGCTCCCTGAAGGTGATCTTATCAAGCTTGATTTTATGAATGATTGAGGCCTCAGAGAGGGTTCAGTTCACTTGGTTTTGGAATGGAACACAAAGGTGTGTGAAGAGTAGTGGGTGGGGGATTCTGCCTGCAGTCACGTCTTGCCTGTCTGAGCAGGAAACCATTCCTGGGAAGGGTGGTGCTCTACCTCGTAGCTGAGATTACAGGCAACTTTCTTTCCTCATTGGAAACGCTGAAGGGCCAGTTTCTCTCTCTTTTCTAAAAACATTGCAGTCAAGCAAATTCAATTTGCAAACAAATGGTATTTATACCAAGGGATCTGCAAATACTACGTGTCTGCTCTGTATGTCACATCTGACCTATTTTCTGATTAAGCAGCACATAAATCTTGGAGTAACATACTTAACAGCTATGATCACAGTATAGTAACTCCATATCTCTTCCATGAGAAATCATCTGTGCAAATGCCAGAGGGTCTCAGCATTTTCCTATGGTTGCCTTACAGCACCATGATGCTTCTCAAAATCTGGCACACTTCAAGGCACCTGGACGCTCAACATATATGTGACGGTCATTGATGTCACTGAGGCTGATCATACACTCATATGAGTGGTGGGGGTATCAAGGAGAAACTTGGAGAAAACTAGAAACTGGCTGGGTCACAAAGAGGAGGGGTGATACTCAGGCATTCAGGAAGAGGAGACAGCATGAGCAAAAACTCTGAGTGAAGGCAGCATGGCTGACATGGGGACATTACAAGTAGTTCTACCAGGGGGTGATGGGAGATGAAGTCAAAACAGACAAGGGCTAGGTTTCTGGGGATTACTAGATTCAGTTCACTAGAGCAGTTATTCTGGGGTCAAACTCCATGTGGTCCACGTGTTATCCTAAAGGCTAGGATACAAAGCTTGGAAGTTGAAGAAGATGGGAAGAATTTATGGACGCTGAAAGGACCACATTATTGCCTGGGGCAGCAGGTTTGGGGGGACAAATCCCTAGATATATTTTCCTTGGCAATATCATGCCAAGAGGACAAAAATTAGGCCAAGAAATTCAGCCTGTTCTCTGGAAGTGTAATGGATGGAATATTGTCAAACTGGCAACAATTCCAGCCTCAAGAAAAAGGTCTAAAGTGCAACTGCTACATTCCATCATTTAGCTAATGGGAGCTTGAGAATGTGCCAGACATCATTATTGGGCTTTACACAATTTCAGAGCTGCCTCATGTTGACACTGTGATAACAGCCTCCTTCAGGTGGGAGCTGTGCAAAAAGAGAATGGCAGACACACTCCCAAGTTGAGCCTGGGTGAAAGGCTGAACTGCCCACTCCAGGGCCAGGCCCTCTGAAGATGCAGTGGAAAGGACAGATGCCAAGTTCCTCCCAGGATGCAAGAGCAGTGACTGACAGCCCCCAAAGAGCACACAGACCCTTTTGTATTTATTCATTCAAGCTTTCAGCAGATATTTGTTATGTACATGGTGTTTCTAAGGCACAGATCTAGGCTCTGGGGAGGCAGCAGTGAACAAAACGGAAGGAGCCTTTGATGGAGTGAGGGGAGGCTGAAAACATACAAATGAATACAAAACTGTCAGATGGAAGTAAGTTCTATGAAAATAAAATAATAAATCAGGATATGAGGACAAAGAATAGCAGGAAGAAGATGCTATTTTAGGATCTGGAGCAATTACTAAACAGCGTTTCTTCACTGTAAAATGGAAATGAAAATAGAAATGAGTAGCCTCAATTTCTCCAAGTTGTAACAAGAAATGAATGCAACAAAGTTATGAAAGGTTATTCTCTCTGGAATATAGCAAGTACTGAATAATCAGTAGCCCACGTAATTATTGAGGGTGACACCATTGGGGCAGTTAAGTTCCCTTAGAACTTAGAAGCCTGTCAAAGTACCTGCATTCAATTTTGGTTTCATGCCTTAAAATCCACATATCCTTAGTCAATTCACCCAGTTTACCTCTCTGGGTCTCTGTTTTCTTGTCTGCAAAATGAAATAATAATGTAAAATGAAATAATAATAATACATTCCTTGTGCAGTTGTTGGAAGGATTGATGAGATAATATTACATACAAAGTGCTTAGCCCTGAGCTGGTCACATGGACTAGATGCTCAATATAAATTATCTATTAACATAGTAACCACTTCAGGAAAGTGTTCCCAGCATGAAAATCAGCCTTACAGGGTTATAATTATTTCTGAATGATAATCTGTGATTTTTTTTCTGATAGCACTCACTTTTTTTGAGTGGGGATGAGGGAGAGTAGAGTGTCAATCGAGAGGATAATTGGCAGAGATACCTTGTGTGTGTTTTAGCTATTCATTCATACAGTTTCCTTAAAGATTTCTCTGGTTACCATTTGGAGAAAACGAATATGTTAGGAAAAAAATGGAAGGTATATTTCTTACTAGTCAAAGGTTAAATTAGTTCACACTTTCTGGCCTTAGAAAGTAGCATATATCCTGCTTTATGTACCTGTATTCTATACTAGAGTGTGCATTCTTATGTAAGAAATCTTTCTTATTCATGTGTATCTGTAACACCTAGGACAGTGACTGGCAGAGTTAAGTGCTTAAAAGATAAGGTCAATTTGACCTGAGTAGCCTGATGGAAAGGAATAATAAATAACAGCCACAGTGACAGAGAAGAGGCCATCATACTGAGCTACACTTGTATAGAATGGAACTGGGGCTCAACACCATGTAAATACCCCCTTCTCTTTCCACTGTAGAGTCTCTATGGTCAGTTTCCTTGGGGAGAATCAGGCCAAAGTCATCTCTACCCCTGGTGCAGTCACCTCCTCTGCCTCTTCAGATGCTTCCCCAAGGCAGCATGACATCAGCGCTGAGCTTCTGTTTAGAAGGTCCACCTAGGAGCATCCTTAAAGAGGATGAAATTACTACATTGGATCCTGGCCTTAGAAACAAGAAAACATTGATCCCTTTAATTGTCTGCTTGACTCATTTTCTTTTGTGTTTTAGAAAATTAAATTTCAAAGCCAGTAACTGCTCAATTCAATTGAATTCAGGACAAAATATGAGATGATCTTTGCCAAGTGAACCAAAAATCATTGGTGAAGAAAGAAGGATATACAGACATGAAAATTTGTCTACCCGCTTTTTTTTAAATTCTGAAAATACATTGGATTTGAAATTGCATATAGATAATCAGGTACAAAATGCATGAAAAGACCATGGAATTAAATTATGAAAGAAACTGGTATTATTCTTCCAGACACCAAAGGTAAGCTGTATGAAGAAATGAGCAAACAAATGAAAGCAGTAAGAATCACGTGTAATAAAGCATATGGGATGGGACAACATGTAGCCTAGTGATTATACATAGTATATCTTTAATAAAAATTTGGTAAACAAGTGAATGAATAAGAAGCATTGCTTACTAAGTATGCACCAAATTGAGTATAAAATATGTCTTAAGCATTACTTTGCAATAATTAACAAATGAGAACTGGGTTTAGAGCAAGGATTTAACTGTCCAATTCAATGTAAGTAGTTCAATGCAAAACATCTCTTATTCTTAGACTCCATGTCTATTTGAAGTTTGGATGTATGCAATTTTTAAACTGAAAGATCTCACATTTTGATTCAAACTGCTGCATGGAAATGTGGGAACAATCAATAAGGAGAAGCCTAGACACTGATGCAAAATTAAGGATGAGCCACCAAAACATCCTCTTTTCTCCAGCAAAGGAAGGAGAGTTCTAATTCCCAGGCCTCATTTGCACATGCTGTTACTCACAGATGAATAAAGCACGCCATTTTGTTAGTCACCCCCTGGGTTCATAGCACGTAGGCAGAGAGGAAATGGTCCAAGAACCATTGGCATCCAACCCATGATACATTATGTTACTAAATATCTGGCATGGCAATTGGCTAAACCTCGTCAGCCAGCTGCCAAATGTCATTTAACAAAGCAGTCCCCATCCAGGACCTCTATGTGACTATACTGATAATATTATCACTGGAGGCGAAGAGACACATTCTCTAAAGAAACTCATCATTAGAAACAAACACGGCAGCTCATCAAAAAGCGAAAGCAACACCAAGAAATCAAAGAGGAGCTTTTAAATAAACCGATGTTTGTGTGGATTTGCATGTGTGTCAATGAATGTACGCAAACAAGAAAGTCTTTACTCCATCAAGTAACATGGATGATATATTTTTATTGACTAAATTAGTGACTAGACTTCCCCAACACCATAAATAAAGCAAATATTTATTCTTGCCAGCAGTCTTAGATCACAGTGTCCAAGACTGCTTGGGTTTCAGTCCATCCTTCTAACTATTTTAGGAAAACTGAGTGAAGATTTATCCTCAGTCTGGCTTCTTTACAAGTAGAAATATCCTTTGTCAGTTTGCCAACATGAATCAAATGTGATGTTTTAGAGAGTGGAAGAGTTCCTTTAATGAGCTTTTATCTTCTTATCTTGTATGGTCTTTTGGGCAATCTCACCCTCTACACACACACACACACACACACACACACTCCTCAACTATAATCTTCACCCTCAGATACTCCCTCTATACTTCTAACCAAGATCTCTCACTTCAACTCCAAACATATCTATTATTAGGCACTTTAAAATGAAATGTGTCCAATGTTGAGCTCACTGTCTCTCTGCTCCTGGAAATCTTTACCTTATGTTGACATCTCTATGAATGGCACACGTGTGAATCTAGTCACAACCCAGCCAAGATCCTAAGTCATTAAATACACTTACGTCTCCTTCAACTTCTGAATTGTTGCATTAAAAATTTATGTTGATCTTTATCTGCAAAATAAGTCTCTCTTCAGTCCCCTCTTGGCCCACCTGACTGTCACTGCCTTAGCTTGGGCTCAGTATCTTTTGGATGGTGACAATATCCACACAGTGGTCTTCTTCATCCTGTCTTACTGCCATCTAATCCCTCCTTCATTCTGATGCTCCACAGAACCTTTCAAATACGCATCTGGTCAGCAGCCTAAACACTGCTGAAGATTCCTCAGTTTAACAAGAAAGGGACAGAACTGAAATGTGGAAAACTATAACGCCTTTGCTCCCCAAATTAATGCATAAATTTAATTCAATTCTAATTAGAGCCCAAACAAGATTTTCTGAATTGGACCAAATGATGCTAATATTTATATGGAATAATATGAGCAGGAGAAATTTTTGGAAAAGAATGTTAAAGAAGGGATAAGCCTTGCCCTTTCTACAGATAGTAGAAAGTACTATAAGGCTGCTCTTAAAAACACATGGTATTGGTACAGGAACAGAGAAATAGATCAATGAAACAGAATTGAGAATGCAGAAATAGATCTCAGAATACAGAAGAATTTAATGTATGATATAAAGTTTGTATTTCAGTGCAGTGGGGGAAATGGTAGTTAACCTAATAAATAGTAGGCTACTTAACTAGAAAGAAAAGAAATTGGACCCAACATATATTATACACAAAAATAAATGCCATATGAATTAGAGACTTAAGTATAATAAATAAAACCACAAAATCGTGAAAGAATATCTCAGTAAATACATGTGCAATGTAGGAAAGGAAGACCTTAACCACAACCAGAACGTGCAATGTTAGAAATGAGAAGATATCATATAAAAGTTAAATCTTATGTATGGCAAAATATATTATTGTTAAAACTCACTAGACAAAATAGATTTTGAATAAATATTACTATCACAGCGCATAGACAAAGAGCTCTCAAAAAGTAACAAGAAAAAAAATAAAACAACAAAATTGGGCAAGGAATAGAAAGCTAGACCCAAAAGATCAAATCCAAATGGTGAAGAAAAATAAGAAAAAGTGCTCTAATGCAATACTGAGGTGGTATAAGGTAATAATTTGATATACAACGGACCATCCAAAACAAAAAAGAACTATATCATCCAGTGCTGGAAAAGTTGTGTAATAAAAGGTATTCTCATATGCTGCTGGCAGGAATGAGTGCTGTTACAGCCTCCTGAGAGTATAATCTGGCAATTTATTAAAATTAAGTATTTACCCTAGAAATACAGACACCGGTCTGTAAGAATATATACGCATATGTATGTGTATATATAAACAGAAGGCAAAGAAAAACCATATCAATAGATGAATAGGTGAATTATTAAATAAACATGGAAAATATGATACATTCACATTTTATGAAAACTTGAAAATGTAAGTTAACTTGGCGGAGTTTCAAAGAGGTATTAAGTGAGAAAACCAAGATACAGAAAAGTATAGACAATATGAGTAAATTCTTATTAAGCAATGATAACTCCATCTATGTGTGTTTTTACATATTTGCATATGATTCTACAAACTGTGAGAAAGCATGAAGGTTAGATTAGATTGTTAGCATTGACTACCCCGAGTGCATAGTTTGGTGAAGAGAAAATAGGAGACAAGAGGCAAAGGTGAAATCAAATATAGAAAGCCTGTGTGTTCACTTTTAGTATGTATGAAAAGAACATATACTTTGAGTGCAGGAAAGAGAATTTAAAAGTTCCCAATGGCTTTTCATCGGCTTTAGGCAATAATTTTTTTTAATTTAAAGACTGTTTCCCCTTCAAGTCTCTTCACTATATGACCATCGCCTATTATTCCAGCATCACAGCTCTCCATTTTCACAAACACCTTCATGCTTTACCCATAGGGCACATTTTTCCATTCCTATAACATGCTCCACTCTCTCACCCTCTTTTCTTTGGATTTACTATTTTTTTAAATAAATAAATTTATTTATTTATTGGCTGCGTTGGGTCTTCGTTGCTGCACAAGGGCTTTCTCTAGTTGCGGCGAGCAGGGGTCACTCTTCGTTATGGTGCACGGGTTCCTCATTGCTGTGACTTCTCTTGTGGCGGAGCATGGTCTCTAGGCGCCTGGGCTTCAGTAGCTGAGGAGCATGGGCTCAATAGTTGCGGTGCACGGGCTTAGCTGCTCTGTGGCATGTGGGATCTTCCCAGACCAGGGATCGAACCCGTATCCCCTGCATTGGCAGGTGGATTCCCAACCACTGCGCCACCTAGGAGGTCCCTGGATTTACTATTATAACGATTTCCTCTGTAACCTTCTGATGAATTTCTACTCGTTCCTCAAGGTGAGCTCAGGTTTCACCTCCGTCAGGGTATTCATCCAGTCCCTGCACACCTTCCTTGTCTTTACTCTGCAGTGGCTCCTACCGGGCAGTACTGTGATTGCTGCTTGCTGTCTTTCTTCTCCATGTCTCTATTGGCCTGGGATTCTTGGAAGAAAGGATAGTCTCTTATTTATCATTATGTCCCTGTTCATCATTTAATCTTCTCACTAGCTCCCTCCACACAGGCATTCCCTGAAGTGATTCTAGGTTCCTTTCATGGAGCAAAACATTCCCTTCCAATCTGATTACTTGACTGGAGATAAGGCTGAGCTTGCTGCACCCACACTATAGGTGAAGCTCAATCACAAAATAATAGCAACATTCTACGTGCAGAGGGTGGCACTTGGGGTTATTTTGTGTGCTCTTTGGTGAACTGTGGGAAACAGGCAAAAGAACCAAAATCTGACTTCAGCTGGTTGAGGACTGACCAGATGGAATGAAACAAGTGTACATTAAATAAGATAAAAATGGAAGATAAACAACATTCGCTGACTTCATAGTATTCGGGGTCATTATCTCAAAGTAAAATGATTGCCTCATTGTGTTTGTGAACACCCTGACACAAACAGTTGCCACCTAGATTATTGTTAGTTGTATCTTGTTTTAAAGAAAGACCGCTAATCAGTCACCATCTACTGGTGGTTCTCTCGAAAATACAGCGAGTTAAATAGCTATTGCAATCAAATGCCCTCACGGTCTTTGTCTCACCAGAGAACTATCCTTTGACCTCTTACCGTTTAGTTAGAACAGCTGGGCGACTCCTGAAACATCAATACTGCCGACTGCACACCAGTGTGAGCCACTGGGTAAACCCTGGTTGTGTGTAGAGCTATTTGCCCTTCCAGATTATTTACCCATGTGAAAACCTGCTTGGGGAGTATTAGAGCAAACATTTCAGAGGGAAAATGGAGAACGGAGTTTAGTGTTTCATTTCCTTTAGGCAGTATGCTAAAAGTCTTAGATAAAAGAAAGAAAATCTTTGGCTTTCAGGCTGAGAAAAACCTTTGTGATAGACTAAATTTTTCCCACCTTCTCTATTTGAGTCTAGAGTCCAAATTTGTATTCATTCACAAATTAAGTGAATTGGATAGTCTTCAAAAGTTCCTTGTCAGCTGTGGCCAAATGCCTACTTTCTTGTCATTTGGCACAATTAAAGGAAGAGCCAAAAGTGAACCTTCTAAAGAAGCCATTAGGAAAGTCACATTACGATGCATCAGTGATGATTTAGCTCCGTGATTCACATTAAAGATTCCCTAGGCAGGCATCGCTTCTTCACTTTAGAATGAGTAACTGAAATGACATTTCAATACCAACAAGCTGAGTTTATTATCCCTGGGGAACCAGCACACAAACTACCAGAGGGAATATGAAACAAAAGCCAGTCACTTGCACAACCCTTATCAGAGATTTGTAGCCTTTCTGAGCTACATTGATGTCCTTAGGCATATTTCATGGATTTGTATGCAACTAAAACGAAAAGAACCTCAGTACAGAAACATAGACACTTAGAACCTAAGACATATTTTAGCACTTATTTAACCTAACCCCTTCATTTTATAAATGGAAAAAAATCTGACAACTGGGCACACTAAATGACCTGCTTAAATCCTAGGGCAGTTGAGGGCAAAGGCAAGAATGGAACCCAGTTCTCCTGAATCCTAATCTGGTGCTCATTGCATAAGCCTGCTGGATTTTACGCCACCAGCTATACAACTCTATAAGCTAAGTTTATAGGGTCATCACTGCGCTTTTACTCTCCAATAATGACTCCATTTGTAATGTTCCAATGTTGCTTTGCTTTATATTTGTTTTTATTATTTGCTGCTTTTGATAATCTCTGGAGGGTATACCATGAAGTTGATAAAACTGTGAAATGGAAGAAAGCCATGTGTTACTTCCTGCAACGATTACAAATCTGGAAGTGCAGTCAAAGAACTCATAGGTTTACCAAGTCTAAAACTGGCAGTTCCAGAGGTGTGATTGCTGTGCACTAAAACCAAAAATGTGCCACAACAAAAGCTTTTGTTTTTGTAGTTAAATAAATCTGAGAAACTACAGCTCCCACTGGAAGAAGTCAATGTTTATTAGCATTATTAGCATATTATTAGCATATTAAAGGATCTGAGGAGTCCTGCTATAAATAAACTATTTTTCTTTAACCCACTATTTCTCAAATATATTTGAATATGGAAGTCTTTGTGTGCGTGTGCCTGTGTGCCTAATACCATTTTCTGACAGAACTAACCTTCTACACAACAAACATTAGTAAGTTGCTTTATCACAGTGAGCAATGGAGTGTGGGCCAGTATCTCATCCTTCAATACTTCATTTTATTAAAAAGAATTTGCAAAATGTTTTGTGTAGCTAGTTCATTGTATTGCGGGGGTGGGTATAGAGGGGAGGGAGAAGGAAATGTAGGAAGTTAACAAGACTCTGGACCACTTGAGTTTATAATCTCATCGTGTATAAGCAAGATGAACACACAAGTAAGCAAAATCATAAGGCAGTGAATAATTCAGCATCCAGTATCCCCATAAGGCATAGATGAAACCATTAGAATTTTCGACTTGAGCTCAACTGGGACAAAGCACATTTTAAATTAGACGCACAAGTATATGCAGAAAGGATTTTGCCTTGCACAAAGTGCCTTGATCAATACATGTTTGCTTAACAAATGAAGGGCATTCTGGGCTGGGGAGCAGCTTGAGCAGAATCTTGAAATCAGATTGAATGCAATGTTTTAGTCATGGAAAAGTGAAGAATCTAGGTTGCCTAGAGTAGGTTTGGAGGTAAGCATTGAGCCTGCGGGGGAAAGGAAATTAAGATTGGAGGGGCCGGATATATGCATAATTTAAATGTCTTTATTCTAAAGAGAATTCACGAGTCTTCCTGAAGTTGTGGGTCTTTTCTTATTCATCCTTAGCATGTACATGCTACCGTGCCTGCAGCCTGGGCATGGAATAGGCATTTAAAAGATGTTAGTTAATGAAAAGAACAAATGAACGAATAAAAGATGTACAATGGAGAACAGCTGGAGGACTTCTGTTGGGAAATTAAGATGACCCAGCAGTGTTTTTTGAAAATAAATCTGATTGGTGATGTTTTAGGTGGGTTGGGGTTGTGAGATATCACAAAGAGTAGGGATCAGTTAGAAGACAAAGGTAGGAGTTTAGGACAAACCTACCCTGGAGTGGACACAAATTTGAAATGTGTTTTGAAGGAAGAATCAATATGCCCGAAGAGCAACTAAATAAAGAAAATGAAGAAAAAGGGATGGTAAAAAAAAAAAAAAAGCAACCAACTTTAAACCTAAGAGAGAGGTAGTGTCATTAATAGACAAAGGAAAATGCCAAAGAGGAACAGAATTTGTAGAGGGATTGAGTGTTGAGGGCATGACAGCAAATATCCAAGGGGAGATGTTCCATCACCATAAGGTGACCCAGGAAAGCACAGCTACTTGCAAAGCACACTCACCCATCTTGGCTCATTTTCCAAATGAGATACAGATATGATACTATCACCTCTACTCTTCAGATAAGAAAAGTACGTTGTAGAAATATCACATTTTGCTCTGAACACACACACTCAGCAGGGAGCACAGCCAAAACTTTAATCCCAATCTCCTGATTTTATATTCAATGTTCTTTTACAATATTACATTTCAGGAAATACAGGATTGAAAGAAAATGTCTGGTCAGAGATACAGATTTGAAATTTACCCACACAGACATGAGAGTCGGAGTAGGGACATTGTATTTACTCCATGAGAACTGAGTTCAGTTTGATGAGCTTTAATGGGATGCCTGGTATGTGCTTGGTTCTGTAACCTCGATGAGGAAATGGGAAGATGTATAGATCAGGAATTTACATCTAGGGGGGGCTGAGAGGAGGAGAGGGCAATAAATTAACACACCAAATTAAATATACACCAAGATTAACTACTGTTTCATGAGCACCTACTACATGCAAGACAGGGCATGATTGAGCGAAGAAGAATGTGCAAATGAGAAAGTGCAATGTTTACGATGTTGGGGCTGCCAAAGAGGCTTGATTAGAGGTGACAACCCTCACAACTAGGGAGTGAGAACTTGGGAACTTTTCCCTTCTCAATACTGGTCCTTTTCAGGCAAACCGAGAATGAAAAACAGGTTCAATTAATACCTCTCATTCACCCAATCTGCCAGTTTCTACTAGGACCAGACTGTTGCAACAGTCCTGGATTGAGTATGAGGCTTTAGGACTTAAAAATGGATGGAGCCAATGGAAAAGAAACAAATGATGCATAGGGGCTTCAGGGCAAAGTCTGAGTCATAAAGGTTTTCAAATATATTTGAATGACAGAGACTCCTCCTACCCCCGTTTCTCTCTCCATCAACAGGAAGTAGAGGAATCAAATCATATAGACGGTATTTCAGTCTATCACCTACCTTCCTGGGCTTCTCTCCCAGTAAAGCTGGAAACACTGGACATTTACCAGGTCAGTATATTAACATACAGTATATTAGAGTATTATTTGCTATCCTTGGAGTACATTCTGATAATCTCTACTAACCAAAATCACACCTACCTTCATAGCTTTGTTCAAATACCTTCTCCCCTGGATGCCTTCCCTGAAAGCCTTTGCCTGTAATGACCTCTCCCTTCCTGGGCTCTTTAGCATTTTGAGGTTTTGGAAGGACTTTGTGTTTTGTGTCACTTATTGATTTGTATTGAAACTTTTCAAAAAGCGTGACTTAACAAAACTAGAAAGTTAATAAAATATTTTAAATGCTCAGAGTAATGTGAGACAGTATATGAACCACAGTACTGTCACTTCAGAGACTTTCCATTACCTTCACTTACTTTTTGTGTATATATTATTTATCCTTTTAAGTTTTAAGTTCCCTGAGGGCAAGGACCAAGATGTACGGATCAAAGTATTCACCAAAGCACTGAGCTTAGAGACTCCATAAATATTTGATGGATGGGTGAGTTAATTAATTACAAAAATAAATGTGAAGTGTCAACTGAAAAAAAAATGCACAGCCTGAGAGTTGTGAGTTGAGTTTTATTGGGGGCAAAATGAGGACTATAGCCCAGGCGATGGCATTTCAGATCGCTCTGAGAAACTGCTCTGAAGATGCTGGGGGGAAGGTCAGTGTTATACATGATTTTAGTGCAGGGAGGTGAGTGCAGTCCAGCACAGGTGTTGGCAGAGGCTTGCTGCTAGTCACGAGGAGCAGATGTCACAGTTAATGATTTTAGTGCTTTTCTAGATATAAGATGCAAGAATTGGGCTTACAAAATCTTATCCTGAAAATATCTATCTAAAGTCCTGTTCTGCCAGTTTTTCCCGGAGCACAGAGTGCCTCATTCCTGATCTCCACCCTGAACTCCTTTTGGGGTGTGATGAGGGTCAGTGGCTGCAGTGACTAGTGATGTCATCCTTGTAGAGGCAGGTGGCAAGTGCCAATTTTTTGTTGGAAGACGTAAAGTAACCTTGAGTTTAAGCACTTCTCCCTCTCTGCCTGGGTATGCTGTGACACACACTCTTACAGGGGTTAGGGATACGGGTGTGACAGATACAGTAAAGATCCACGCCCACACAGCCTACAGACTAGAGGAAGGAGCCATGCGATATGCAAATAAAGGAGTAAAATATGTGCCAAAGAGTGATACATGCTAGAAAGACTAATAAAGCAGGGGGAAGGATAAGGAGTGAGTGCGGGGAGGAGGGAGGTGTGCAATTTTAAATAAGATGATCAGGGAAGCCCTGGGGAAAGAAGTCATCTTTGAGCAAAGCATCTTAGGAAGTTGGCTGGGAGAAGACTATTCCCAAGAGGGGGAAGAGCAAGTGTAAAGGCTCAAGACAGGAGTATGTTTTGGTGGTTTAAGGAGCAGCAAAGAGGCCAGTGTGGCTGAAGCAGAGTGAGCAAGAGGGGACTAGAAGGAAATTAGGTTAGACTGGAAGGGAGTGTATTCGTTTCCTAGGGCAACCAGAGCCAATTACCACCAACTAATGACAGAAATTTATCAGAAGTCCGAAATCAAGGTGTTAGCCGGGTTGGTTCCTCCTGGAGACTCTGAGGGAGAAATGGTCCCATGCCTCTCTCCTAGCTTCTGGGAGTTGCTGGCCCCCCTTGGCTTGTAAATGCAACGTTTCAATATTTACCTCTGTCTTCACCTTTCCTTCTTCTCTGCGTTTCTGTGTCTTCTTTTCTGTCTCTTCCAAGAGCACTCTCATTGGATGTAGGACCCACCCTAATCCAGTAGGGTCCCATCTCCATCGTTACCTTAATTACAATCTGCAAAGACCTTATTCCAAATCAGGCCACATTCATAGGTTCTGGGTGGGCATGAATCTCGGGGTGGGTGGGGGGCCACTACTGAATCCACTACAGGAGTCAAGGGTAGTTAGGGAACGCTTCAGATGTCATTAATGCATCTGTGGGATCATGTGGCTTGAGTTGGTACCAGTAGAGATGTGGTGAGAAGTGGTCCTTATTAGATCTATTTTTAATTAAGCCAATGGGATTTATTGACACATAGGGTTTTTGACGTACTGGGTTTTTCTTCTTCACTGCTTTTTAAATAAGAGAAGCACTGGTGTTAGGAAAAGAAAGTAGTTGTTACCCAGTAGTTGTTACTGCCTGATTGAGTCTGCTGTGAATAAGGGATAAACCTGAATGATGGTTTACAAACAGTTGTATGTAGGCAGGGGACACTGGGTCCCTTTCCCAGTTTTAATATTTGGTGTTTCTTATTAAGTATATCTATGATTCAACATATTTTGTTGCGATTGAAATAGAGCAAAACTTTAAAGATAAATAAATTGTTCTGAGGGAGGAAAACACATTCACATGGCAGGGATGGATAAATGTACTACATTTCTTATGCAAACCCTAGAACCAAAACAACTCTATATTCTGATTCACTGAACCTATTTGAATGGAAATATTTCTCTTTAGGGAAGGAAACCGATCTCACCCATCTGAGAAGAAAGCCAAGACTTGCATGTTAAAGAACCTCAGGAGTTAAGCTCAGCTGGAGAAATAATAATGAGAATCAATATGAACTTATGCGTGCTTTGGTAACAGTTTCAGCTGAAATCTTGATTTACTTCCCAAGTTATAACCTCGGGGAGACAGGACGTGCAGGGAGAATGAAGGAAATGAAATCCTGTAAATTATCCCCGTTGTGATGTCAGGTCCTCGAGCACATTTCTTGATATTCAGTACAAAATAAAGACCACATATGCCCCTTATTTAACAATTGCCTCTCCATGGACCTTTCCCATTGACTCAACAATGGTCTCTTGTTATTTATTATGTAAGGAATATTCTTCCATTTTCTAAGACTGGTATTCAATCTAACTCTCATACTTTCTCCTCCATCCATAAGAGCATCAGGGCTCCAGTTAAAGTCATTCAATGTCCCTCTAAACACAGTGTCCTTTGATTGCATTCAGGCTCTGCCTGCCCTGCCTGAACCTGGAGAGGACCACATCTCTCTCACTCAAAATTCTCCAGGTTTTTTTCTTTCTTCCTTTCTTCCTCTCTACCTTCCCTCCTTCTTTCTTTTTTTGTTAGAAACATCTTTATCAAAAGTATTGTTAAACATTTCACTACATTTATTAAGGTATGAGTATCACTCCCTTTCACTGAAAAACTACTGAGCTGAAAGCAGTCTAGTGTACAGCATAATGATTCAATACCTGTATTCACTATGAAATGATCACCACAATAAGTCTAGTTACCATCCAGTCACAATACAAAGTTACAATTTTATTTTTTTAATGTGTGTGATGTAAACTTCTAAAATTTTTTCTCTTGGCAACTCTCACCCATTTCACCCACCCTGAAGCTCCCTCCACTCTGGCAACAACCATCATTCTGTCCTCTGTCTCTATGAGTTTTGTTTTGCTTGCTCCTTTGTTTTGGTTTTAGATTCCACATTCAAGCATACCTTGCATTATTGCATTTCACGTTATTGCTCTTCCCAGTTAGTGCATTTTTTATAAATTGAAAGTTTGGGACAACCCTGCAATGAGTTCAAGTCATCATCTCTTGCCTGGACTAATGCAACAGCCTCCTTGTTTCCATCCTTCATCCCTCCAGTCTATTTACCACATTGCAGCCAAAATGATATTTTCATAATATAAGTTAACATGTTATTTATTGCTTAAAATCCTTTGGGTAATTTTCCATTTTGCATAGAGTAAAATTCTAGTTTCTCCCTATAAGCCACAGCCCCATCTTCACCTGCAACACAAGTAATTTACTCTTGGCCCGATTCTGTCTGTACGCTCCCACCTGCCTCATCTGACCTGAAATAATAATCCTCTCTCCCAGCTTCACTTGCTTTATCCTGTAGATCTAAGCTCAAGCATCACATCCTCAGAAATGCTTTTCCAACCCATATTAGATCAGGTACCCTGCTTTTTCATGCTCATCGCACCTTACATTTTTTTTAAATTTTTTTGTAAATTTATTTATTTATTGGCTGTGTGGGGTCTTCATTGCTGCACACGGGCTTTCTCTAGTTGTGGTGAGCGGGGGCTACTCTTTGTTGTGGTGGGCGGGCTCCTCATTGCAGTGGCTTCTCTTGTTGTGGAACACGGGCTCTAGGCACATGGGCTTAAGTAGTTGCAGTGCATGGGCTCAACAGTTATGGCTCATGGGCTCCAAAGCACAGGCTCAATAGTTGTGGCACATGGGCTTAGCTGTTCCGTGACATGTGGGATCTTCCTGGAGCAGGGATCGAACCCATGTCCGCTGCATTGGCAGGCGGATTCTTAACCACTGCGCCACCTAGGAAGCCCCTGCACCTTACATTTTGTATAGTACTTATCATGCCTGAATTATGTGCTTGGCTGATTCTGAGTTCAGCTTATATCTGAGTTAGTCAAGATTGTCTCTAGGTGTTCAGGCAGTCACCCTGAACAGAGAAGTAGCTAATTAAATGTTTACTAAATGAATAACACATTTTCTCTACCACTTTTTGACATGTATTATGTTTTACCCAGGATTCCTACTTATCTTTGTATTTCCACCCCTCAGAATATATAGCATCTTGCAAATCACCACATCTAACCTCGACACCAGTTGGCACTCGCGGTAATTCAATATATACTTTATTGACGAACTACTGTATGCAAAGATCAGTGCTACTCACTGATGGAATAGAATATTCACAATTTAAAAAAAAAACAAAAAGGAAACATATCGTTACCTCTGGTGAGAATATGATAATAGAAGTTGGTGCTGGGTTTCTGTTTAATTGTAAATTCCAGAGCTACAGAAAGAATTTTGAAGTCTCCTGACTCCCTCAAACTCACTTTTAAATGAGGTACCAAGGCCTAAACAGGTTACATAAGGCTAACTAGCGGCCACTCCTATTTGCTACATTGATGTTTGTTCCTACTTCAGCTCACTACAGAGCACATTAGAACCATGAGTCCAACATCGTTTTAGAGAGAAGATAAATGAGAGTAATTTGTTTGTCTAGAGTGACATACAGTGGACTTACGGCAAAAGTTAATGTTAGAATCCAGCAGGATCTCTTGGCTCCATCCTCTTCCTCTTGTTTTTTGTTTGTTTCTGGTCACTTGAAAGCTGGACAGAGGCACCTTGGTCTATCAATTCTGCCCCCAATTCCCCGCAACCTTTGAGACCCATTTCAGATAGTCTTGCATTCATGAAGTCTTTCCTAATTCCTCCCAAATCTGATATATATTCCCCTCTCTAACTCTTATACTTTGTTTATAACATATTTCAGGTATTAATATTATTGAATTTTGTACTATATTTATTTGGATGCTTGTTTAATTTTCTTCATTGCATTGTCGGTTTCTTGAAGGTAAAATCTTTATCTGTTCTATGTTCATATCATCTGCAGTTACTAACACAATACTGTACACATAATGGCTTTCGTATTTGGTAAATTGAATGGAATTAATGAGAAATTACCACATATTGTACCTGTCCTGTACATTACAGTGAAGGTAGTTTCTCAATCAAATAGCCAGGGTATTGCCAACAATCTTAAATATCATGCCTCCAACTAGAAAGTGTTTTAAGAACACTTGGTTATCATCTAATAGAAGACAAAGAATTGCCTGGAAAACACAGGAAAAAACCTAGGTTACAAAACACAGCATTAATCTTACACCTAACATTCATCAGATTCTTCAAAAATAGTTCTTTTTTTCTAACCAATAAAGCCTTCTAATTCCCCAGAGAAAGAAAAGATACCACACTCACTGAATCACAACCCATTTCACAAAAGAATTCTCCCTGCTCTAAAAGGATGTTAAGATTAGTGACAGAAAAGCACAATTCTTGATTCTCTGGTTTCCTGCAGTATGCTCTCCTTTCTGAAGAAGACTGCATTGTTATTTCTTTGCTTGGTGGCGGTGGGTGGTGGTGGTAGGGCAATCTGTCAAATAATACAAATGAACACTTTAGAGCTTCCAAGGAAGGCTACTTCATAAGCTGGGGAAAGATGCAAATCAAAAATAAAGAGAAAAAATTTAAAGGATCATACAGGTTTGACAAATTAAAATAATATTGGAGCTTTTAGAAACCACATTATATTTGGGGTCCAATTATTCAGACAAGTGGGCTACCTGTAAGTATTCAGAATCTTTGCATTTATTGGGGTAATAATTTGAGTTAACAGAAAATCTGACTTTATTTCTGGCAGGTACAGTAAATACAGCTTTTAACCTACTGAATATTATGAAAAAAAATCAATTCTTGGTTCAGATGTGCTTTGCATTTTACATGACATTAGTAACCACTGCTATTGATTTCACATAACTTGAAGCAATGCTATTCAGTTAGAAGATGTGGAGAAAGAGCCAGGCCAGAACTCTTGAGAGCTCAGTGGTAGAGGTCAAGTTTACACATACAAGCTTTGGACAAACTAAGATCCTAAGAGTCAGATTCCTGAACAGTAACACACCAGCTGCACTTAAAAATAAGTAATAGCACCTGAGGAAAGTAATAATTCAGTTAAAATTAGCACATGTTTATTGAGATTGCTCTGTTTAAGGTATAATCTGGATAGCTGTTTACCAGGGACAGAATCCAAGGAAGAATCATACATTCTTTCTGATTCATTATCTAAATTAGAGCAGACCTTCCTGGGTATGATATGGTGACATGACTGGTAAGATTAAGGGAAATAATTTATTTGGGCTTTAGAGGTATCAAATTATGGTTGGCTGTTGTTTCTCTCATCAGATCTCAAAGCAGGTCACCCTGTGAGTATTTGCAGGCAGTCTGTGTCATTCTGTGAGTACGTGTGTGGTATACACAATTTTATTTCACTGGTTTTCAAGTATGTTACTCTTTTTCTCTATTTCCTATGTCAATGTATTTACAAATACTAATACAGATGTTGCTTGCAAAAACCTTTAGGATCACATCTTTTTTAACTGAAAATTACGATTTTTTTGGTGCATTACCTAGTGTCATGCAGATTATATTGCAGGGACTTCCCTGGTGGCGCAGTGGTTAAGAATCCGCCTACCAATGCAGGGGACACGGGTTCCATCCCTGGGCCGAGAAGATCTCACATGCCACCGAGCAACTAAGCCCGGGCGCCATAACTACTGAGCCCACACGCTACAACAACTGAAGCCCACTAGCCTAGAGCCTGTGCTCCACAGCTAGAGAAGCCACTGCAATGAGAAGCCCGCACACTGCAACAAAGAGTAGCCCCTGCTCACCACAAGTAAAGAAAGCAGCCAAAGACCCAATGCAGCCAAAAAAAAAAAAAAAAAAAGACACTGTCCATTTCCATTCTGACTTTTCCTCTGTCATATTTCCTCTCACATCAGACATATATCAGTGGCCATGAGCATTTTGGGTACTTAGCTAAGGGAATGTTGAGTTGAAAATCTCCATTTTAACCACAATTTAGACAGTCAGTCTGAATATTTACAAACGCCTGATTTAACATACATGAAAAGTAGCTTCTTTTATCTCTCTAACAGCATTCATTAAAGATTTGAGAGAAAATTCAGATAAAGAATTAACTGAAAGGTAAACAAAAGTAATATTGATCTGTGATGAAATCCATCTGGCATCAAGAAGGAGACTGTAACAAAACACAGATAAAAATTATCCGCCAAAAGCAACAATTTATTAAGAGGAAGAAATACATTTTAAAAAGAAGTAATGAATCAACACTCTTTCATGGTTTGATAATTTAATTAATGAAGAGGAGTGAATCTATGGACCCTGGAAAAAGATTTAAATTTCTTGCTGATTTCGCACAAAATATGGATAACAAGGATAACACAAAACAGAAAAGATATTACAAGGACAGCGATGACAGACTAGTAAATGAGCATCATCAGCTTAAGTA
This sequence comes from Hippopotamus amphibius kiboko, assembly GCF_030028045.1. Taxonomy (NCBI): domain Eukaryota; kingdom Metazoa; phylum Chordata; class Mammalia; order Artiodactyla; family Hippopotamidae; genus Hippopotamus; species Hippopotamus amphibius. The sequence goes on along the minus strand of NC_080196.1, from coordinate 95,423,661 downwards.
ACACTTAAAGATCAGACACTGCATAAGAAAATCTGAAATGTTTTAAAACCTACAGCTCATACATGAGAGAAACTTGATAGATGTTTGCCAAATTTGTCTACAATTCTATAAATGTATATGATGGTACCAAAAATGGTGTGAAATTGAAAAAAAGCCTTTTCTACATAATCAATAAGTTAAACATGCATATATACACATGCAAGCCTGCACACACAGCTTCTGATAAATTATGCTAACAGAGAGACTGAATTATCTTTCTATTCTATCTATAAAAAATGATCCTATAAATCTTTATCATATAAAGAACATATAACCCCAAACTCCATAGAAAAATAAGGTACCACAGAAGTGTATCAGACAATTCATTACTACAAATATTTCTAGATTTCATGTTTCTTATATTTTCCAGTTTTTAGAATTTGTAATTTCTTCTGTTTTTGTCATTTCAATTATTTGCTTTCATACATAATTTTATATTCATAATTTATTTATAATCAAATCAAAGAGGCTTCCCCACCCCTAAATATTACAAGCTTCAGGCCCCATAAAACCTATATTTTCCATCTTTACTATGATAATTTCAACCAGAACTCTCTTGTTCCTAAATTTGTACCAAGAAGATAAATAAATAAATAAATAAATAAATAACCCTTTTCAGTCTCTATTCTGACAAAACACTCTCCCTTGGGATAAATATCGTCTCTGCTACAATTTACACTAATTTATTAGTATTCTGTTTTTGGTGGATACATATAGGGATTTGCTGTACACATAAAATATATTGTAAATAATAAAATTAGATAATCAACAACTTTTTCAGGAAAAGGTAGACTGAATTTCATACTCTCCTTTGACTACTATGCCACCCATCATTGTCTCTCAAATTAAGATGAAAAATTAAGGTCAAAAGTTATGACTAATTGAAAATGTTATAAGGAAATAGGTTTTTAATTGATATCCAACAGATATGTAGTAATGGTTAGAACGCACTCGGATGCTGTTAGAGCATTAACTCCTTTCCTCCTCTCCCCAAAGTTCTAATTTTATCTCCAAATTTAGATTCTGACTTTTCCTGATAATGGCTTGGATATCCAAGGGTTTCCAGGCTCCCTGTTCTGTTCTGACTCTGGTGTCCTTTCAATACTCGTGACCTGTCTGCTTCCTATTCTGCACATGCTTCCTGTATTGATATTTGTGTATGGCTCCTAAGTGAGATTTTTGTCTGCTCCTGCTCTGAAACCAGGACTGCTGGCTGGGCCTGGTCTCACCGTTAAGTTCACTGCTTTGGGCATAATGGCCCTCTGCCCATCTGGTTCCCGGCAATCCTGACCATTGCAGGGACCACCCTTATCTGAAGCCCTTACGGCTTGTATGCTACATGGGAGAGATCTGGTTGAACTGACTCAATGAGGATTACCCTAAAAGTTGTTTACTTACACGCAGCATGAAAGCTTAGTTGGAAATAAAGAAAGAACTTGCTGAAGATTAAGGTGATAGGTACAGGAAACCCATCCTCCTGTAAGCAAATCAAAGTTCCCCAACTGACCTTAGTAATTTATGTATCCCCTTCACTCTTCAACCATTTATCTATGCATGCATCCGTCCATTCACACACTCATTTAACACGAGTATCTGGCAAAGTGCTAAGGTAAACTAGACAAATGCACTAGTTTTTCAATGGCCACACTGAACAGGTAGTTCTGAACGAGATGTGGTTGTTCCCAGGGGCAAGAAGAGGGGGCTGGGACAAAGTACATGCTAGTAAGGCAGTATTTTAGAATCTGGAAAAATGGAACTAGCACTTGGGGTTCTCAAGGAATGTATCAATACAGAGAGACAAAACAATCTGGGCGAATGAATCAGTCAGATGCAATGTCTAATAGAAAGGAGGGGCTTCTGGATGAAAGAGGAGCAGATTGTAGACACCAAGAAAAGGCAGAAATGGTGGCAATGATTCCAAGGAAATGCAAAATGGTGTTTTCAGGTTGTAGTTCTGTTACCTAAGGAAAACATCACTGGGGGGGAGGACAGGCAAGGTTTTGGTAATTCCTGGATCATCCCTGTTGATTCTTCGTACAGACATGCCTCGTTTTATTATGCGTCACTTTACTGTGCTTCATAGATACTGTGCTTTTTACAAATTGAAGTTTTCTGACAACCCTGCGCCGAGCAAGTCTACCGCCATTTTTCCAATAGCATTTGCTCCCTTCCTGTCTCTTTGTCACATTTTGGTAATTCTCACAATTCTTCAAACGTTTTCATTATTACCATATTTGTTATGGTGATTTGTGATGTGATCTTTGATGTTACTACTACAACTCACTGAAAGCTCAGATGATGGTTAGCATTTTTTAGCAATGAAGTATTTTTTAAATTAAGGTATTACATTGTTTTTTAGACAATGCTATTGCTCACTTAATACATTAGAGTATAGTATAAACATAACTTTTATATGCGCTAGGAAACAAAAAACTCACTTTATTGTCATATTCACATTGTTGCAGTGGTCTGGAACCAAACCCACAATATTTCTGAGGTACACCTACAGTAGAGGTTCAGTTCAATAGAATTACCTAGCTGACAGATCAATGATCATTGCATACTTTTTTCAATAGATTGATAACATTATTCAGTTATCATTCTTCATTACTCAATGATAGATGTTTTTACTTTTGTACAGAGACACAAACTGCAAATAGATAATACGATCCAGATCTCTACTGAAATGGCCAATGAAAGCAGAGTCACTATTAATGGACAGAGGTCTCTGTGGGTTAATTGCTTTTGATTTCACACAAGGCTCTGGACCAAAACCAGATTGTGGCAACACTGTTATCTGTTCTCAGTGTCATATTCAGCATCGTCTTGTGCAATGTTTTTACATGATCATTGCGCACTGACATCTAGCTTACTTCCTGACAAATTCATGTGGCTGCTGGAACTCTGATGACTGTGATGGGACAGGGGCATTTGCTATCACTGACTTTTCCTATCAGTAATTCAAACTGAACGTTAGCAAGCATGGGGACCTGGGGGCAGACCAGGTGTTTGCACAATAAAACTACAGCTGAGTGATGATCCCATGCAGTTCACACTGTTGGCCCGTGTTACTGGGGCTCTCTTTAGCTCTGGGGAGGTTAAACGCCAAAGTGCCTTGAAAGGGGGGCTGCCCACTTGTCATTTAATGTGATCTGCAGTTGTGAGAATTGCACTGTCCCATAGGGGAGGAATCCTAGAAACTCCTTCAGGAACCAACCATAGTGTGTTGCCATGGAGAAACTATTTCTGGATCCAAAAACTCTCCTTTAGGTGAAAGTTTTAAGTGATTTTTTTAAATGCAGGTAAACAAACATTTCCAAGTGTCAACAGAGCAATATGCCCTATAAAGAAAATGTTCTATTTCCAACATTTTTCTTTCCTTTCACAGGAAAGTCAATACTTTATAATAATTATAGCAGTAACAATAACCTATATTCATATAGCTAACACAAGTTACAAAGCGGCTTTGTAACAAAGGTGCACATCCAAAGAAAACAATCTCAATCAGCTATCTCTGTGTAAACAGGCACCATTTGCTTGGTCTAACTTCTCTAAGTAGCAGTGGAAAATCTACAAAAACAGTAGGATCTGCTAACATGAATATTTATTCTAAACACCATTTGTATGAGTGTGTACAACATTGGGGGTCTTGGAATTAGTCTTTTATAAAATAGCAAAACTACTGGATGTGACTAAGTGAAAGAAGTTATGCAATGAAATAAACTATGTGCAAATTACCAAACAATTAACTTACACAGGTGTATTATCTTTCTAATTCTTTTGTTGTCTGTTACACGGAATATATCTGTGAATGCTCACAGGAGTATTTTGTTTTAGGGGAAAATCTGGGCTATGCCAAGGATAAATAAATAAACAATAAAATAAATTATAACTAATGTATAGCACTGCAGTGCCCTGTGGTTTACCCATTTTGGGGTGCTTCCAACCCATCTAGCACTGTGCTAAGCACTTCAGATGTGTTATCTGATTTAACTTTCACAACAGACTTGAGTACAGAAGAAGAAATGGACGGGAAAGGAATTCAAATAACTTGCCCAAGGCCAAACAGTTATTAAGTGGCCAAGCCTATAAGACAAAATGTAAGTCTTGGAATGTGTTGCCTGGAGATATGTACAGAAAGTAGAAAGGCAAGTGGATCACTTACAAAACAGGAAAAAGGCGCAGAAATCCCAAGGTAAGCGATTATAAATATAGGGCTAGCACAGCTATTCCATCAGACGGGTGGGGCCACGTAAAATGCCTGCTCAGACAGGAGGGCTTTCATGGTCCTTCCGGCTGTTGGGAGGAGCACAGAAATGTCTAAGGCTGTCTACTGCCTCGTCAATTGCTCACCCTGGCACAGGTATCTTTTCAAGATTAAAAACCCACAAACAAACCAAACAAAAACAAACATCTTCTGGTGTTGCTTCCTTAGGACTTTGCTATTTCATTCCTCAGTGCCCTCTTACAGTAAGATTATACTTTCACACACATTCGTTACCTTATTGGATTTCTTCCCGCTGCTCTGATTTGGGAAAGCAGGTGTTTCCCTACTTGACAGCAGTGATTCTCAAGCTCGTCTGCCCTTGAGAATCACTTGGGGGACCTTTAAAACATATGAATGCTCGGGCCCCACCCCATGGCAATTAAATCGTAATCTCTGGGGGCGAGGAGGTCAAGGCATCCCGTTTAATAAAAGCTTCCAGATGATTCCAGTGGGCAACCAGGGCTGAGAGTTGCCATTAAGCCTGCATGAACTGAGCTCATGACGTAAGGTGCAGAGATAGTGTCAGAAGCAGACCAACTGCGCACTGTGTTCCCCACCTCAGTTTACATGTGAATCAAGCACAGAAAAATATATAATGGTGTGTTGTGCCACATTGAATGGTGGCAAGCAATAATAACTTCTTGGACTGGAAGGACCAGGTCCTCATCTTAATTCACAATTTGGGTCCTAGAATGTGAACCAGATGGGGCCATGGAAGATTAAAAAACCCCAACTAGTAGGAACTGTTACACTAGAGTCCCACAAAAGTGACAGCCAGAGAACTTATAATTTCAGCGACTATTTTCCCAGCTCAGCATTTTCACTAATGACTGTGTCACTCCAGCAAGTACTTTTCTCACAACCTAACAGATGTGATGCTCAGTTTTTATGAATCTTCTTTATTCTGTGCTTCATGAATTGCCCTTCCTCTTTTACATCTTCCCTCCAGCATCTGGGGAGGCTCCACCATATTTTGTGTGAGCTGAGAGAAATGCAGTCCACATACATGCTACTGGTTTCAGAATCGGTGTCCCTCAACCTCACTTCTGAGTTTGGGGCTGGCATTGGCGTTGGCATTCCAATGGCTCCTGGAATTCACTGTGCTCAAAGTTGAACTCAGATTTTTCCAACTACCCCGATAGTCTTGGGAACCCCAAATCTATATCCCCTGCCCAGATTCCCTTTCACGTTCGAATAATCAGCTACGATGGCTCCCCCGAGAGTGATACAGGCACTTCAAACACAGTGTGCCCCAAACCATACTGATCATCTTCTCCCTGCAGATTCCCCATCAGTGGCATCACCATCCACGTGGTGACGCAAACTAGAACTCTGTGTGTCATTCTTGATGTTTTCCTTCATTGTTATTTCTCATATCAATCAACCACTAAGTGTTGCTGATTTGACCTCCTCTGTAGTTCTATGCTACCATCCTCTTCAACACTGGGTTGCCCTAGTTAAGACTACCACGTCTCGGGACTTCCTAGGTGGCGCAGTGGTTAAGAATCAGCCTGCCAATGCAGGGGACACAGGTTCAAGCTCTGGTCTGGGAAGATCCCACCTGCCGTGGAGCAACTAAGCCTGTGAGCCACAACTATTGAGCCTGTGTGCTGCAACGGCTGAAGCCCACTTGCCTAAAGCCCATGCTCCGCAACAAGAGAAGCCACCAGAATGAGGAGCCCGTGCATTACAATGAAGAGTAGCCCCCCCCCCCACTTGCCGCAACTAGAGAAAGCCCATGTGCAGCAACGAAGACCCAATGCAGCCAATAAATAAATAAATAAGTAAATAAATTTATTAAAAAAATAAAAAATTAAAAGAGACTATCATGTCTCACAAGCACTAATTCAATGCTCAAAATTCTAGTATTGTCTTTCTTAAACCCATCAGCTATACAACTGCCAGAGTATAAAATTAAACCTGTTTCATTACCCTCTTAACTTTTAATGTCTCCCAGAGACAGGATAAAATCCCATCTCTTCAGCAGGCCAAGGGTCCCTGCCTTGCCTAGTCCCCGTCTTCCTCTTTATTCACAAATCCTGTCAGCCTCAGTCTAGGACTCAGTTCTCTAGAAATACTAAATGTTCGCACTGCCCCTCCTACCTGCTTTGAAATCTGTGTCTTTGCCCTCTGCTTTTTGTTTGGCTAACTCCTGCCCATCATCTAAGACTCATTTCTGTTACACCTCTTCCAGGAAACTGTACCTTGTCCCCCACCGCCTCCCAGGTTCTACTTTGCTTTCATAATATTTCGTGCAATTCTCTGTCATTAAAATCAATCACTATCTTTCTCTATAATGTGAGTTTATTGAATTCAGTGACTATATTCCGTACCCTCAACAACTAGACAGAATCTGGTACTCAGTGAAACACTGTGAATGATGAGCACCTCCATGGCACTCTGTGTGTGCTTCTTCTGCAGCACTCATCACCTTCTATAGCATTTACTGTGTCCTTCCTCTCTCTAACGACACTGCTAACTCCAGGACTACTCTGGAGTATACAATACAAAGATGTATTGTATTCATCTCTGTTTCTCCAGTGTTAACCATATTGCCTGACCATAAGTAGGTGTTCTATCTGCAACAACTTAAAAAAAAGAGGTAAGTGAGGTCCAATTTCCATACAATGGTTCAGCACAATTTGAAAATGGTAAACATTGAAAATTCAAGTAAAATCTGTAATATTATCCGTCACTTCTCTATACAGACAAATGAATTCCTAGAGCTTTAAGATATAGTTACTGCCTTCAAGAATATACAATGGAGAAAAGACAGTCTCTTCATTAAGTGGTGCTGGGAAAATAGGACAATTACCTGTAAAAGAATGAAATTAGAACATTCTCTAACGCCATACCCAAAAATTAACTCAAAATGGATTAAAGACCTAAATGTAAGACCAGATACTATACAACTCTTAGAAGAAAACATAGACAAAACTCTGACATGAAGTGCAGCAATATTTCTTTGAATCTGTCCCTGAAAGTAAAGGAAATAAAAGCAAAAGTAAACAAATGGGACCTAATTAAACTTAAAAGCTTTTGCACAGCAAAGGAAACCATCAACAAAATGAAAAAACAACCTATTGAATAGGAGAAAATATTTGCAAATGATATGACAGATAAGGGATTAATATCCAACATGTATAAACAGCTCATACAACTCAACATCAAAAAGACAAACAACTCGATTAAAAAATAGGCAGAAGAACAGAATAGACACTTTTCCAAAGAGGAAATGTAGTTGGTTAACAGGTACATGAAAAAATGCTCAACATTAATAATTATCAGGGAAATGCAAATCAAAACCATAATGTGGTATCACCTCACACCTGTCAGCATGGCCATCATCAAAAAGAACACAAATAACAAATGTTGGTGAGGATGTGGTGTAAAAGGGAACCCTCCTACACTGTTGATGGGAAGGTAAAGTGGTGCAGCCACTGTGGAAAATGGTATGGAGGTTTCTCAAAAAACTAAAAATAGAACTATCATATGACCCAGCAATTTCATCCCTGGGAATATATCTGGAAACGACAAAAACACTAACTTGAAAAGGAACATGCACCCCAAAGTTCATAGCTGCATTATTTACAATTGCCAAAATATGGAAGCAACCCAAGTGTCCATCAACAGATGAATGGATAAAGAAGATGTGATATATATATAAACAATGGAATACTACTCAGCCATTAAAAAAAAAAAAGAACAAAATTTTGCCATTTGCAGCAACACGGATAGACTTGGAGTGCATTATGCTAAGTGAAATAAGTCAAACAGAGAAAGACAAATACTGAATGATATCACTTATATGTGGAATCCAAGAAATACAACAAACTAGTAAATATAACAAAAAAGAAATAGATTCATAGACATAGAGAATAAACCAGTGGTTACCAGTGGGGAGAGGGAAAGGGGAGGGGCAACATAGGAGTAGGGGTGTGAAAGGTATAAACAGTTAGATACAAAATAAGCTACAAGGATATATTGTACAACATGGGGAATAGAGCCAATATTTCACAATAATTAAATGAAGTATAACCTTTAAAAATTGTGAACCACTATATTGTGCTCCTGTAAGATAATACTGTACAGCAAATATACTTCAATTTTTTTTTAAAAAAAAGAGCTAGTTACTGCCTTTACATATCCGACTGTAAGCAGAATATTTGCCTTATTCCAGAATTGAATAATTATAAGATTCTGAAAGAAATCATCAATTTCATTGATAAAAAGTTGAAAGAAATAGTCCCCTTACGTGCATGAATGGACAGAGGCATACTAGAAAGAATGGCTAGTAAGGAAAGATGGACCTTCCACTGTATACAAATCAGCACGAGTCATCTACCTTTTTAGTTCGGTGACAATGTTGTTAAAAGCATGACACTAATTGATGCAAAAATCTGAAAACATCAATGATTAGGGATTCAAGAACAGTCGTTATTTGTTAAAAAACTTGTCAGGAGGTATTTTAAAACAGTAGAAACATTTTCAAAAGCCCAAAGCAAAGAGCATACTTAATAAGAAGTATTAATTTATAATAAAACATAGCTCACACTGTTATAGCTTGCAAACAAAAAGCAAAACCAAAAGTACTCCAATATTGTTTGTAGCATTGCTGGAGAAAGCTATGAATATTTAGAAAAGTTTTGCTCCTTTTTTCTCTCCCTATCATCTCTCTCCATACTAAAGAAGTCACTCATAATTTTAGCCTTTTGGAACTCTCTTATCCCACTCATCTAGTAACTTTTTTCATAGAATACGGACTTTTCAGAAATGAAAAAAATTTGTGTTTCCATTTTCTGCGCTGTTAATTGCAGGCAGTGGTGGCACCTAATTCAGAGAAGTCCTCTACAATCTCTGCTAGTGCAGTTGAGGAGGAGGGCAACACGTTAGGAAATGGCAGCTGTCAGCACCTGCCATGAGAAATCAGGGTCTGTGAGCCACCCGCCTGGGACGGAGGACGTGCCAGCACGTCTGAGACTGGGAGCTAGGACAAGGCAGTCAGGCCGGAAGGAAGTCGTCAGTTCTGCTGCCTTTTGTGAAGCCCAGTGGCTCTTTGTGAACGTGTGATCTCTACCCACCTGGGTCAGAGTCACGTGGGTTGCTTGTTAAAGATGGACATGTGCACCTCAACCCAGATGTACAAGATCTGCTTTCTTGGAGGTAGGGCCCAGGAATCTGAATGTGACCAATCTCCCCAGAGGATTCAGAGGCAGGCTAGAGTTTGGGGGCACCTGTTAAGCCACATATAAAATGTCCATGACTACAGTGCCTTTCTCTCCCACCCAAGAGAACCGCATTGTTTTAGGGACAGCCTTCAATCCACTTACATTTAGGCATTTCATTTAGAAACTTTTGTATTTTACTTACAAGAAATTACTTGTAACGTACATTACAGTGAATTCCCATATGTGTTAAGGCTCGGAGGTGAGAGCTGCTGTGAGGTTCTGGAAGAATCTAGCTCACTGAACTCCCACACAGTCATTCTGGCTTTTCTCTAGAAAAGGCTTCCTGAAGGCTTACCCTCCAGAGTGATTCTCACAGGAAATATGAGTTCTCTTTCTGAGAACTCAGATGATTTTGTAGATGTAATACAACATTACAATTGTAAATAGGATAGGATCAACCACTGAGAAAGTTTTAACAAAGAGAATATAAAATATATATAAAACATTTCCGAGCTGGAAATTCTAATTTCACAATCTAGTAACTAACATCAGCTCTGAAATCCATGCCTATTTTGGAATGTCATAATTACATATAGGCAAAGAATGGGAAGCAAAAAGAGAATTTAAATGTGCGCATGTGAGCACAGGCGTGCGTGCGCGTACACACACACACACACACACACACACACACACACCCTGAAATGCCAAGAACTATCATTCAGATTTTAAAATCCTCCCACATTCTTCAGACTGAATCACCCACTGTGGTCATCTGTGCAACTCCACTGGCTCATAATTCATAGCCACGGTAAACTGGTCTTATCCAGGTTTTATTTTTTAAATCTATATTTAAAATTAAAACAAAAATCTATACCTAAAAAGTTTTTGTTAGTTTTAACCTTGTCACTTGGAAGGAGCAACCCATAGATATTAACAACCACTATTATATTATTAACCTGTATTTGTTTGTAAGACAATGTGAAGAGAGAAAGTGAGACATTGGATTGGCAAATTTTGATCATCACGGGGGAGAGAAAAAATTCTACAGAATATAGTCCCTTGTTATGAGTAAAAGTAGAGGTCATTTAGGAGTAGCTTGACGCTAGAGAGGATTTGAGACTGTGGGGAGGAGGGTGCTATTAAATGGAGAGGAGGTTGGGGAACACAGAAGCTGAACATGAAAAGTCTGTCTTGGCATGGCCCAGTGGAATAGTATAAGATAATTTGTAGCAGATGTGTATTTCTTCTCAGCTACTTAGGGATCTGAAGAGGAGGCAGCTCAAGAGGGGACTGAGTTTATTTTACTTGTAGGTAAACATTAAATCTCTGTACTGCTTCTCTTTGTTATTGGGAAGCTTTTCTTTTCACCTTCTCCAAGCCAAGACTCTTTGATAAAGCTTGACTTACGTTATAAAATTTAGAACAAGTTATTTGAAGCAAAACCACTGTGGTACAAAAAAGTGTACAAAAAGTGAATTGGGGTTTGAGTATAATAATAACTATTAAGACTTAATCTAAGCCAGCCATTTTGCTACGTATTTTACTTATACTAATTCCATTTTCAACTATGATAAAAGTACTATTATTCTCCCAATTTTTCAGATGACAAAACAAAGACTAATTAAACAAGGATAACAGGTAGGAGATAAAGCCGAGGTTTACACTCGAGTCTGATTTATTCCAGTCCTCTCCGTCTTAATTGCAAGCTTGAATGCCTTCAAAACCTAAAGGAGTGTTAACTACATAAAAAGCCTTAAATTTAATATTCCTGTACCTACAGTCTCCTTTGATCTGTATAAAAGCAATTCAAATTTATTTTTAAACCTGCTTGCAAAATTTCAGGAATATTTTCACAGGTTAAATTTATGGCCCATGTGGAAATATTTCAAAACAGGCCTTTATAAATTAACATCACTGAGAGCTCAGGTCTTACCATAGATCCTCCCAACAGCAACTATATCTAATAAGATTCTTGCTATCCAGAAACCAAAGTCAATCTCCTGGTTTTCATCCCATCCAACTGGCAATCAATAGTCTTACCTCATACCCAGGACCTAAGCAAAGGATATTCTTACCATCTAATAACACCAGTATAATCTTTATTCATTTTTTTCCCAGTTGGGGACTTCCTTTTATAGAATGAGCACCTACTAATTTCCCTCTTCTTAGACAAGTTCAAAAACTAGTCAGTGGATTTCCTTGTCCACATAGCATACTCCTTCTAGCTTCATGTCATCCGTCAACATCTTCTGAGACTCCTCTCCCACTTGCAATGAGAAACCTCCCTCCGTATACTCCCACAGCTTCCTGCACATGTCTTCTGTGGTTCATACCTCACGCTTCTATATAACTGCAGATTATGTGCTATTTCCCCAAACAGACTGTAATATATATCTTTGTATCTATATTGGCCAGCACGGTGGTCGACTCACAGCTATAGCTCAATAAATATTTGTAAACTGACTGAATGAACGTTTCTAATAACTTCTTTTGAAGTATTATTCTTCCCTGGATGGCACTGGTCCTGATATGTCTATACATCCTCCTATACAAAGAAACAAGCTAATAGGTCTAGATGGTGGGTGATGAGGTACAGGGTCACAATTCTAGTGTTACCAGTTTAGTCCAAATCTTAAAGGAAAAAAAATAGCTTTTATTCTCTCTTAAAAGATTTCTTCATCACATTTTGGAATAAAAACAAATGAACTAAAAATCTTTTCCTGAAATGAGTTAGGAAAAGCAAAATAAATATTAAAAATCCATATCTGGTAATCGTCCCATAGAGGTCTAATGAGACAATTTAGTCCAAATCTTAAAGGAAAAAAAAACAGCTTTTATTTTCTCTTAAAAGATATCATCACATTTTGAAATAAAAATAAATAACTAAAAATCTTGTCCTGAAATGAGTTAGAAAAATAAAAGAAATATTAAAAATCTCTATCTGGTAAATCCTCCCGTGCAGGTCCAATGAGAGTCGCCTAAGAGATATGGCCATGGCTTGAAAACCTTCAAAGGAATGAAATCAATCTATTTTATTAACGTGACATTCCTTCACTGTTAATTTTACGAGAAGTACAGTGGTTAAGAGCACAGCCGCAGGCACACTGCAAGGCCCAAATTCTCTCGAGAGATGTTTGCTGGATAACAATAACACCTGAATAGGTCCTCCAGCCACTAGCTGCAGCCACTGTTACCTCCTGTCTGGAGTATTGGGACAGCCTTGGAAACGGTCTCCCTGCTTCTCCCTTTGTTCCCTTGCCCTGAGAGTGAGACAATTACCTGATAGCTCCTGTCTCTCCTTTGCTCAACTTCCCCCAGTGGCCTCCCATCTCACTCAGCACAAAGGCCACAGTTCCATAAACTTATTCACGCTACCCACCCAGCCTCTCCCTTGTGTATCTGATTTCATCTATTACTCTCCTCTCTTACACTTCGTTCTATCCATAGGTACCTCCTTGCTCTTCCTTGAACATGGCAAACACACTCCCATGCCAAGCCCAGGGCATCTGCCATATGCCACTCCCTCTGTCGTAGGTGCTTTCCCTGCATGTGTTCCCTGCGTGGCTCCTTCACTCACTGAACTCAGGTCACCGTCTAAAGACCGCATGGTCAGTTTCCTTCCCTCACCATTCAATCTAAATCAGCCACACTCTCTCAGCCCTTTCTCTTCTTTCATTATCCCCATTTAACAAATTATAGATGTATGTATATATATAGTACACTACCCAGAGCTCTAGGATAACGGGGATTCTATCACGGGCCCCTAGAAGAGGATCTGGTACAGAGCAGGCACTTGATATTTACTGAAGGAATAACGGAGCACCTCTGCTAAAAAAAAAACCTCATAATTCAGTTATGTTAAGAGGATGTAAACTATTGAAAACTACAGCATATGAAAGCAAAATAGCTCCATACTTGAGTCATATTCCACATGTTAGTACAGAATTAAGGGCCAGATGTGCCCCACTTGATGTCTTTGCATGCGTGAAATGATGTTATACAGGACCAGGAAGGAAAATTATTCTTTCTGTTTCTGTCTAGGTTGCTAAAACTCCTGTCCCAAATTGAAAGACACACTTTTGAGGGTAGCCAGCTCCTGCAGGCTCTAAAGGTAGAACAGGGTCTGATTACTCTCAGTAGCTGTCCCCATAGTTGTCCCCATTTGCATCCATGTGGACACGGATGCAAAATTTACAAGGTTTTCTTGTGCACTCGAAACAGTGAGGTCCACCATCAGTGTCCTGGGATACGGCCACTACCTGCAGAGGAAACCAAAATGTTGTACAACTGAGAACCCTTGGTCTTGATATTTAAGTCAGCAGTGACTCCTTGTGGCTTGGCTGTGTTCTCTTTCACAGTCTAGAAACCCAGAAACTGTGGACGCCACACTGGTTTACACCTACCACTCAGCTGTCTCCAGGGCACCTGTTCTTCTTCTTTAAAATTTTATTTTATATTGGAGTATAGTTCGTTAACAATGTTGTGTTAGTTTCAGGTGTACAGCAAAGCGATTCAGTTATACATAAACATGTATCCATTCTTTTTCTTTTAATGACTTGCTTTGTATTCAGTAAATACAAATAAACTTGCTTATTAGCAGAAGCAAAACAGAAATAAAAGTAAATCTATTGCAGAAATAGCAAATGAATTCTTCAATTTTTATTGAAGTATAGTTGATTTACAATGTTCTATTAGTTTCAGGTGTACAGCGAAGTGATTCAGTTATACATACATGTATATATCTATTCTTTTTCAGATTCTTTTTCATTATAGGTTATTAAAAATATTGAGTATAGTTCCCTGTGCTATACAGAAGGTCCTTGTTTATTTTACATATAGAAGTTGTGTATCCGTTAATCCCAAACTCCTAATTTATCCCTCCCCCTCTTTCCCCTTTGGGAATTATAAGTTTGTGTTCTATGTCTGTTAAGGCTCTGTTTTGTAAATACGTTCATTTGTGTCACTTTTTTAGATTCCACATATAAGTGATATCATATGATATGCAAATGAATTCTTAGTAAATAAATTATGAGTGACTTAAGCAGTCTTACACTTTTTAATATTTGTGTATCTAACACTAACATCTTCCTGCCTCCCATTATTACAAGTTAAAATAATTGTATACACGTGTTTTTAGGTTTTAAAAATCAAGCTGCGATGCTTATAAATTCAGAAAGATGAAACGGAATTCAGAAATTTCAGCTACAAAATAAACTGCAGTTATATAGTGTTTCCAACACCACACTGCACCCACCATTATGAGTCAGAGAAAGATCTCTCATGTGTGTTCTTGGGAGATCGTGTTCCAAGAAGCTTATAGCTTCCTCCAGGGTGTCAATTAAGTCACCTCTATGAGCAACTGCTTTAGAAGGATTTCCTTCCAGTCATTTGCTCTAATCAGGAGATAAGACTACATTAGACTCCTTTCCCCTTTCAAGTTTTACACATGAAAACATTCACTCTTCAATGAAAAGCTGTATTAACTTTTATGCTGAAACATACTTTTATTTGTAGCACAAGCCTTCAGGCTAAAACCAATTCCTCCAGACTGATTTTGCCAGAAGGAAGAATGTCAGAATTCCCAGAGCCCCTTTTCCTGAGTAGTTAAGCTCTAGAATATGTCTTCAAAAATTACAGGGGCCTGGACTTCTCTGGTGGCACAGTGGTTGGGAGTCCAGCTGCCGATGCAGGGGACATGGGTTCGAGCCCTGGTCCGGGAGGATTCCACATGCTGCGGAGCAGCTGAGCCCATGCACCACAACTACTGAGCCTGCTCTCTAGAGCCTGTGAGCCACAACTACTGAGCCCATGCGCCGCAACTACTGAGGCCCACTCACCTAGGGCCCGTGCACCGCAATGAAGGGTAGCCCCTGCTCGCCACAACTGGGGGGGGGGGGCGCAGGGACCCGCATGCAGCAGCGAGGACCCAATGCAGCCAAAAATAAAATTAATTAATTAATTTTAAAAAAATTACAGGGGCTTTGAGTTCTTACCTATTGCCACCTTCTGCCTCTAGGCAATAGCAGAACCACACCATCAAGGCTGAAATAGGTCACTTTCTTATTTAGCAAAGGGCTTGCAGGGTTATTGTTTCAGCAGCACAATCAGTAAGGTTGGAATGCTACATAGAAGCTCAGCATGGCCATTCCGGAGGGGTGACATGCTAATTTCTATACATATATTTTTTAAAAGCTAGATGTACAACAGAGTATGTAGTATACTAACTTTTGTATAACAAAAGGGGAGGAAAGACTATACATTCATATTTGTCTGTATTGGCATAAAAATACAGAGTAGGTAATAAAAGTGATAGCTTAGCAAACAGAGGTATGGGGAAGCTGATGGGTGGGGAGAAGAGTGGAGGTGAGTCTTCTTGGTGTAGCCTTATTGTTGGGGTTTTGAGTCAGGGCAATTTATTACTTATTCAGAAATTTAAAAGGTCCCATAGGAAGACATGGTGTCTCTTAATAACAGTTAATTTTATCTTACCTTTGAAAATAATTGTGATACCACTTCGTTCTGTGTTTTTGCACACCAAAGATATAATTCAATATCCATCACTACCGAGACACACTTCTTATGAAAAGAGACCACAATTAGATTATGATTATGAGTAAAAACCTAAGTAGGATTTACTGAAAATAAAGACCAAGTTTTTAATCTTGACATTTTTGTCCTGCTGAATTTCTTACCTTTCTTCTCATAATAAAAATGCACCAGAAATAAAATTTATCTCTATTTCATTACTTGTATCACCAATCAGTAAAACAAAACAAACAAACCAAAAAAATCTAGTGAGATCCTACTATATTCTGGTGTAGTATATATGAATCTTTACATTTTACAGATGAGGGAAACTGTGGCTCAGGACATTTCAGTGACTTGCTCACTTTGCCAGCCCAGTATACATGCCTAGCTTTGTCTGATTGGAAAGCTCTCATTCTGCCCAGAGGACCACTGTAGCCACTCCTAAGGCATGATTCTTCTGAAAAGCAAGTGATATATCAACTAGAAACGTTCCATTGCTAAGCTGTGGAAACCCAGGCAGGCATCTTATAAATGAAAAGTCGAAGAGAAGTTTCTTATTTCTTTTCCTGCTCTAACATCCAGATGAGTTATGCTACATTGCTGCCTATAATGAAAATAAGTTCTGGAAATGTGCATTAGAGAAATGATCTGACTGCTAAAATGTTTATTCAATGGATGGAAAGAATGCCTTATCATTTCCTTCCTAACCCAGAGGCTCTATAACTCTTTCTATCTAGACATCCAAGGAGTTAGGAGGACAGTGCCCATGAATCATTTCATTATCCAAAGGACTGGTTAATAAATGTATAAGGTAAAATCACTCTTATATGATGATCCTCAATATTACTGCCTTATGTAGAGTCAATCAAGTAACTGTATTTCAATAATACTAAGCATGGAATAAACTCTTCCTTTAGTCATGTGAAATTGCCACCAGACCATGCACAAACCGTAAAAGACAAAAAAAAAAAAAAACCAATACATGGGACTATATAAAATTAAAACCTATTGCTCTTAGTAAAAAAAAAAGAAACTGTTATAAAAATAAAAAAACAAAACTAAACACACTCTCCTCATACAACCGAGTAATCATGCTCTTTGGTATTTACTCAAATGAATTGAAAACTTAGGTCCACAGAAAATCTGCACATGGATGTTTACAGCAGCTTTACTCATAACTGCCAAAACTTGGAAGCAACCAAAATACCCTTCAGTAGGTAAGTGGATAAACTGAGGTACATCTTGACAATAGAATATTATTTAGCACTAAAAGGAAATGAGCTATGAGAAGACATGGAGCAGACTTAACTGCATATTATTAAGTGAAAAAAGCTAATCATTCCAACTATATTACATTCTGGAAAAGGCAAAACTATGGAGACGATGAAAAGATCAGCGGTTGCCAAGGGTTGGGAGGGCATGAATGAATAGACAGAGCACAGAGGATTTTTAGGGCTGTGAAAATACTCTATATGATACTTTAACAATGGATGAAAGTCATTATATAAAACATTTTTCAAACCCAAAGAATGGACACCAAGAGTGAACTCTAACATAAACTATGGACTTTGAATGCTAATGATATGTCAAGGCAGTTTCATCAATTGTAACAAATGTACTACTTTGGTGGGGGATGTTGATAATGAGGGAGGCTGTGCATGCGTAGGGGAGGGTGTATATGGGAACTCTCCATACCTTCCTCTCAATTTTGGTGTGAACCTAAAACTGCTCTAAAAAAATTGTCTTTCTTAAAAAGTCATAGAATGAGAGAACATATTTGCAATACATATATCTTACAAAGTATTTGTATCCATAAAGTATAGAAAACTCTTACAACTCTATTACAAGCAACTAAACACACAAGTGGGCAAAAGATTTGAACAGATACTTCTCAAAAGAAGAAAAACAAATGTCCAAGTAAAGATGCTTAACACCATTAGTCTATCAGAGACTCATTTAAATGCAAATTAAAATTATAGTTAGATACCACTACCCACCCACTAGAAAGGTTTACTTAAAAACATGAACAATATCAGGTGCTGGTGAAGATATGGAGAAACTAGAACTCTCATACATTTCTGCTGGGAAACCAAATACAAAAAAACCCCAAAACTCAGCAATTCCACTCTTAGGTGCTCACCAGGAGAAATAAAAACATATTTCTATAAAAAAGTCTTGAAAACCAGGGTTCATACCAATTTTATTCATAGTAGCCAAAAAACAAAAACAACCTAAATGTCCATCAATAGGAGAATGGATAAACAAATTGTAACATATTCATAAGATGGAATACTACTAAGAAAAATTTTTTTAATAAAATCTTGAACTACGTATATATACCAGGACATGGGTGAATTCCAAAAACTTTACACATGAGAGAAGCCACACACAAAAGGATACATACCGTATGATTTCATTTATATGTATTCCTGATAAGGCAAATGAATTTATAGCGACAAGTAGCATATCAGAGGCAGCCTAAGGCCAAGACTGATTACAAAAGGACATCAGGGAATTTGGGGAGTGACGATAATATTCTCTATCTTCATTGTGTATACAGGAGTACACATTTTTCAAGATGCATTGTTATAAATTTAAAACAGGTGTCGATTTTATGTAAGTACACCACAACAAAGTTGTTTCATGAAAAAAAAGTTCTTATCCAGATGAAGTTCTGTTACCACAACTAGCAAAAAAAGCAGATAGTTTTTTTTTAATTTTTAAAAATATTGCGAATGTGTTTATGTTCTAAAAAAAGTTTAAGGCAGAGACACATTATGTAAAATTCTGACTACAATGTCTGGGATATAGCAGGTGACCAACAAACGTTAATTTCATTCTTTTTTCCAGTTGTTTTTGTGTGGAAAACATAAGTAATATCTTCAAAGGCAGTCAGCTATAAAATACTGAGAAATATATGCAAAAGGACAAGATTATGAGTCAATGGTTAGTCATCTAAGAACAAATAGAGGAGTTTAGTATTTATGAAAGCTCTTCCCTCTTGTGATTTTGAATATGATGTGGGTTTCAGAATGTCCTTGTTGTTTACCTTCCTAACTCTGGCATCTCTCACTCTTTATTGTACTCATTTGGCATTTAGCACACATTTCCTATATTAGACATCACATTTTTAAGCAACCATCCTTGTATGAATTCCTAGAAGGCAAATCCATGCCTGATACCTTTTATTTTTTATGGTTGACTTGTACAGAGGAGACATTCAATAAAAGTTGAATATTGTTGACGAGACTGATAGTCTCATCTTTGAAAATCTCGTCTCATCAATATTATTTCATCAAATAAGTTAGATATTATTAACTTCATTTCATATAAAATGAAAAACTTCAAGAGATTCAGCCAGATATTTTAAGGTCTTTTCCTTTCTCTTAATATATTTATAAATCTATGATCCTTCACTTATTCACTTGCTTAATCCGTTAATAAACACATATTGAACATTAAGCATTAAGTGCTGGAAATACAGAGATTATTTTGCGCTCATATTCTAGAAAAAATGTCGAATACAGCAACAAATTTATAATAGTGGGACAAATATTACATCATGAGAAGTATGTGGACAGAGAGAAAGACAGTGCCAAGATAATGTTCCAGATAAAGTTCACAAAGAAAATTTTGATCCACCCATTTATTATCTAATCTAAAATTCTGCAATCAAATGTAATGCCACTTAGATAGCTGAATGTAGATGATCTATAATTGATACTAAAATAAAGGTTATTTGGGCATTAAGATTGTGGTTATTTTCCCAGGCAAGGAGATTGACTCTTTTTTCTGATTACTTAAACACCTGCAGTTACACCTAAAGTCATTAAGCCCATCCAAGGCTTCATTTTTATTTATGAGAAAGAAACTTTGTTTGCATAAGACAGCCCAGAGAGTCAACAGTGAACCCATAAATTAGGATATGATTAGAAACTGACCTCTTCCATTTTGGACTTTAGCGGAAGGTCAAGGAGATTACTTTACAGGCAGCTTTCTTCCACAGAGGGAAACATTTTTGGCAATTCTGAACGAGAAGCAGGTCACAAGGATTTTGTCTACTTGTATATTTCCTTGATTGCGATTTGATATAAGAAGGTGCCAATCTGCTCTCTCTCTCTTTTGGTCAAAAAGAGGATATAACATTAGAAAAACAGTTCAAGTCACTGTATCTTCATCCAATTGAAAACTCAAATGCTCATGCTACCTTCTTGGGCAAGGGACCTTCTAAATGATGTTTCCTTCATGAAATTTTCTACCCTCCACAGCACTCCTTTACCTAGAAAATCCCTACTCATCCTCCAGATTCTAACTTACGTGGCACTTTCTTAAAGATGGCTTTCTTGGCTGCATCCCTTCAAATATACACCCAGCTCCTATCCCAACAGACTAGGAAAGAGTTTTCCTCACATGCTCTCACAAAACTTCTTTATAAAACTTACACCATTTGTAATTAATTAGTTATTTATCTTCTGCCTTCCTTACCAGTCTGCACTCTCTGTATGGACAGACACTATTTCTATCTTGTTTGTATAATAGGCACCTAAGAGCTATTTGTTTAATACATGAAATTTACACACAATAATGAAATCACTATGAGAGCCTATTAAAGAATTTTATTCTCCTCTCTTCTGACATCATTGGTTATTGTCATAAATTAGCCAATCACAGCCGATCAGTCTCATCATCAAACAGTCTCATCAAACAGCTCTCTGTTTCTGGATGCCTGCCTGAAGGCTCTGCTATAGGCTAGAATTGGTGTCTTCAGCAAAGGTCACTCCCAGAGCCTCATTAAAGGACAGTAGTACCAAGTACTCTTCAAAGAATAGACTGTCAGGGATAAGCTTCTAAACTCACATGGTTTAGATGACTTTCAGGCTGTACCAGTGAAATGAGTCAGGATTTGCTGGACTCTCTGTAACCCAGAAGCAGACACACTGCACGAGAGGATTAACCACCAGGACTAAATGAGCTCATGAGGAAAATCCAAGTGTGGTTATTTGTCTGGAATATGTTTGCCATTATTTTAACATTCTATTCTTTAACGAATATATAAGGAAAACTTTTTTCTTCCTTCTTAAGTTATCTCTAATCCTAACATTAGAAAAGTATACTTTTATAAACTGAAATTAAATGTTCTAAATGGTATCTGAGTCTCACTGACCCACCTGGAATTTAGCAGTAAATATTTTTACTGAATCTCCTTCCTTTCTGTGACAATAAAAAATAATAATATAAAATATAATAATAAAATAATAAAAATTATAATATAAAATATAAAAAATAATTTAAAATTTGCATAGTATCAATAGGAATTTATTTCCATATTTACCAGGCTATAACTATACAGATCAATGTTGCAACCAAGCCTATGCTTGGAGTGTCATATTTCAGATGGATTCTTACTTAAGTATGACAGCTTATCATTATAGAACATATGCAGAGTAGATGCCCACAAAGCCTTTCTAGGAAAGTGGTCTAGTCCCTGCTTCCAAAGTCCCAGCCTCCCAGGTAGTAAAAAAGGTTACTTTCAGCAGGCTAGGGACCTTAGCAAATTTGAGGGAGCTCTAAAAGAGAAGATATCATCTAAAAGTAGAGGTATTACAGGTGAAATCTAGTGGAAAGGATGTTTTGCAGTTGGTTTCCTAGCCTTAAGATAGAAGAGATTCTAAAAGAGAATTTTAAAAGCCCAACGTAAGATTCCTTATGAAAATTTCCAGACAGAAATAAATTTTGTGGTGTTAGTGGTTGCTCAATACTG
This sequence comes from Hippopotamus amphibius kiboko, assembly GCF_030028045.1. Classification (NCBI taxonomy): domain Eukaryota; kingdom Metazoa; phylum Chordata; class Mammalia; order Artiodactyla; family Hippopotamidae; genus Hippopotamus; species Hippopotamus amphibius. The sequence continues at coordinate 95,401,898 of NC_080196.1, read as the reverse complement.
TAAGGACCTGTATTTGCAAAGCAAACTCTAGAAGGCCTCCATGGTGAATTAACACTCTTGATGTACCTTTGGAAATAATCAGGTCAAAGCTATGCTCCAATAAGGCTTCACTTACAAAAAAGGTGATCAGCTGGACTTAGCACACAGCATAGTTGGTTGATCCCTGATCTATACCATAGAAATGAGTCGAAAAGATGGGCAGAATGTACTTTCAGTAACACATGAGTCACAGACCACCTTTGGCCTTGTCTAAGGAAAGGGACTTCGTTCATCCCATTGTTTACTATTGATTAAAAGTCCAAGATAGGGCTTCCTAGGTGGCACAGTGGTTGAGAATCCGCCTGCCAATGCAGGGGAAACGGGTTCGATTCCTGCTCCAGGAAGATCCCACATGCCGTGGAGCAACTAAGCCCGTGTGCCACAACTATTGAGCCTGTGCTTTAGAGCCCATGAGCCACAACTATCAAGCCCATGTGCTGCAACTGAAGCCCACGTGCCTAGAGCCCGTGCTCTGCAACAAGAGAAGCCACGGCAAGGAGGAGCCCATGCCCCACAACGAAGAGTAGCCCCCACTCACCGCAACTAAAAGAAAGCCTGTGCGCAGCAAAAAAAAGAACCAACACAGCCAATAAAATAAATAAATAAATAAATTTATTAAAAAAAAAATTAAAAAAATTAAAAAATAGAAGTCCAAGATATAATCAAGTTACTTGTTATCTTTTAGGTTTTTGTCCCATAGAAATGCAAATAACTTTTGTCTGATGAAATGGATAACCCCAAAGATTAACCTTTTTTTTTTTAAACTCCACAATCTTACCCTAACACTTCTTTTTTAAATTGAGACTATATCCCGTTTCTTAAATGGTTTTCAAACTGGTCATTACATCTTACTGATATCCTTCATTAAATAATTAATTAAAGAAAATTTCTTATACACGTCTATTTTATATTTGCCCAAAAGTTATAATTTTACATTTTCAAATTATACTTAATGAACTATACGCTGATACAATAAGGCCAGGATGAAAATCGTAAGACATGGTTTCTCATGACCTGACCACTTAGAACTTCAGGATCGTTATCTCTAAACTGGAGGTGGTAGACAAAGATTTCTAAAGTCCTTTCTAAACTTCACTTTATTCTAAAACTGAAAAGTTTGAATATGTTAATGGAGGCAGAATATTATAGAAAGAAGGAAACTTTAACATTCTGAAAATAACTTGAACACACTTGGAATATAATGTCTTTTGATTGCAGTAGCAACTAAAGGAACCCATTCAGAATGAAAAAGCATCATTGAGATGATCACTTTGCCAGGAGCAGTAGCTCTTTAATTGAGCCATTTGTTCTTCAGATAGATAACTTTTGACAGACACAGAGAATGATACAAGATTTATATCCTTCCTAGAGTTTTTTTTCTTGTCAAGGCATAAAAAAAGGTCATTCTTTATCAGAGTATATGTGATGCTCAAACAGAAAGTCTCTCTGCCTTTTTCAAATTGAGAGCAAAGTTGCTATAGATCTGAAATGGAATTTTGATCTAGTTTGAATTTTGAAAATGGAAAATTGAGAAAAATTTAAATTTTTCTAAAGCGAGGCATTAGAATGGTATGTTAAGGGTCATACAAAGTTCTATATTCTAAGGTTTTTAAAAAACAGTTTATAAAAGAAGTGAAAGGCAAGATAATAATTAAAACAAAGTAGATAAAAGTAACCTATAATATTATGAGGCAAATGAATCATTTTGGGGTTCCATTAATAATGGATTTCATCACTATTTATTTTACAGTGATGGAAATATTTTCTGTATTAAGAAATACAGGGTATTACAATATAGACCATCTTGAATCCAGTTATGAATTAATTCTAATCTTGAAAATGAGGATTTACCCATAGCTTTCAGAGTAAATGCAATAGAAATTTGGCCTCAGAATCAGAATCGTGGATTTATTATAAACCAATAATACACCAAGACACATATTAATGAAACTAACGACAATTAAACACAAAGAAAAAATATTAAAAGCAGCAAGAGAAAAGCAACAAACAACATATAAGGGAAAACCCATCAGGATAACAGCTGACCTTTCTACAGAAACTCTGCAGGCCAGAAGGGAGTGGCAGGATATACTGAAAGTCCTGAAAGAGAGAAACCTACAGCCAAGAATACTCTACCCAGCAAGAATCTCACTCAGATTTGACGGAGAAATCAAAAGCTTTCCAGACAAGCAAAAGTTAAGAGAATTCAGCACCACAAAACCAGCCTTACAACAAGTGCTAAAGGAACTTCTCTAAGTAGGACACACAAGAAAAGGAAAACACCTACAAATATAAACCCAAAACAATTAAGAAAATGGTAATTGGAACACACATGTCAATAATCACTTTAAATGTAAATGGATTAAATGCACCAACCAAAAGACACAGACTGGCTGAATGGATACAAAAACAAGACCCTTCTATATGCTGCCTACAAGAAACCCACTTCAGACCAAGGGATACATGTAGACTGAAAGTAAAGGGATGGAAAAAGATATTCCATGCAAATGGAAGTCAAAAGAAAGCTGGAGTAGCAATACTCATATCAGACAAATTAGACTTGAAAGTAAAGACTATTAAAAGAGACAAGGAAGGACACTACATAATGATCAAGGGATCCATTCAAGAAGAACATATCACAATGGTAAATATCTATGCTCCCAACCTAGGAGCACCTCAATACATAAGGCAAATGCTAACAGCTATAAAAGGGGACATCGACAGTAACACAATAATAGTGGGAGACTTGAACACCCCACTTACATCAATGGACAGATCATCCAAACAGAAAATAAATAAAGACACACAAGCTTTAAATGACACATTAGACCATCTCAACTTAATGGATATTTATAGGACATTCCATCCAAAAACGACAGACTACACTTTCTTCTCAAGTGCACACGGAACATTTTCCAGGATAGATCACGTCTTGGGTCACAAATCAAACCTCGGCAAATTCAAGAAAATTGAAATCATATCAAGCATCTTCTCAGACCACAACACCATGAGACTAGATATCAATTACAGGAAAAAAACTGCAAAAAATACAAACACATGGAGGCTAAACAATTCACTCTTAAACAACCAAGGAATCACTACAGAAATCAAAGAGGAAATCAAAAAATATCTAGAAACAAACGACAATGAAAACACAACAACCCAAAACCTATGGGACGCAGCAAAAGCAGTTCTAAGAGGGAAGTTTATAGCAATACAGTCCTACCTTAAGAAACAAGAAAATGATCGAATAAACAACCTAACCTTACACCTCAAACAACTAGAGAAAGAAGAACAAAGAAACCCCAAAGTGAGCAGAAGGAAACAAATCATAAAGATCAGAGCAGAAATAAATGAAAAAGAAAGGAAAGAAACCATAAGAAAAATAAATAAAACTAAAAGCTGGTTCTTTGAGAAGATTAACAAAATTGATAAACCATTAGCCAGACTCATCAAGAAAAAAAGGGAAAAGATGCAAATCAACAGAATTAGAAATGAAAAAGGAGAAGTCACAACGGACACCTCAGAAATACAAAACATCATGAGAGACTACTACAAGCAACTGTATGCCAATAAATTGGATAACCTGGAAGAAATGGATACATTCTTAGAAAAATACAATCTTCCAAGACTGAACCAGGAAGAAATAGAAACCATGAACAGACCAATCACAAGTATGGAAATTGAGGCAGTGATTAAAAATCTCCCAACACACAAAAGCCCAGGACCAGATGGGTTCACGGGCGAATTCTATCAAACATTTCGAGAAGAGCTAACACCTATCCTTCTCAAACTCTTCCAAAATATTGCAGAAGGCGGAACACTCCCAAACTCATTCTACGAGGCTACCATCACCCTGATACCAAAACCAGGCAAAGATGTCACAAAAAAAGAAAACTACAGACCAATATCACTGATGAATATAGATGCAAAAATCCTCAACAAAATACTAGCTAACAGACTCCAACAGCACATTAAAAAAATCATACACTATGATCAAGTGGGGTTTATCCCTGGGATGCAAGGATTCTTCAATATATGCAAATCAATCAACATGATACATCATATCAACAAACTGAAGGATAAAAACCATATGATCATTTCAATAGATGCAGAAAAAGCTTTTGACAAAGTTCAACATCCATTTATGATAAAAGCTCTCCAGAAAAATGGGCATAGAAGGAAATTACCTCAACATAATAAAAGCCATATATGAAAAACCAAAAGCCAACATCGTTCTCAATGGGGAAAAAATGGAAGAATTCCCTCTTAGAACAGGAACAAGACAAGGGTGTCCACTCTCACCACTATTATTCAACACAGTTTTGGAAGTTTTAGCCACAGCAATCAGAGAAGAAAAAGAAATAAAAGGAATCCAAATTGGAAAAGAAGAAGTACAATTGTCACTCTTTGCAGATGACATGATATTATATATAGAAAACCCTAAAGACTCTATCAGAAAACTGCTAGCACTAATTGATGAGTTCAGTAAAATAGCAGGATACAAAATTAATGCACAGAAATCTCTTGCATTCCTATACACTAACAAAGTATACAAAATTAATGCACAGAAATCTCTTGCATTCCTATACACTAACAACGGAAGAGCAGAAAGAGAAATTAAGGAAACTCTCCCATTCACCATTGCAACAAAAAGAATAAAATACCTAGGAATAAACCTGCCTAAGGAGGCAAAAGATCTGTATGCAGAAAACTTTAAGACATTGATGAAAGAAATCAAAGATGACACAAACAGATGGAGGGACATACATGTTCCTGGATTGGAAGAATCAACATTGTGAAAATAACTGTACTACCCAAAGCAATTTACAGATTCAATGCAATCCCGATCAAATTACCAATGGCATTTTTCACAGAACTAGAGCAAGAAATCTTACGATTTGTATGGAAACACAAAAGACCCCGAATAGCCAAAGCAATCTTGGGAAGGAAAAATGGAGTTGGTGGAATCAGGCTTCCTGACTTCAAACTATACTACAAGGCCATAGTGATCAAGACAGTATGGTACTGGCACAAAATTAGAAAGGAAGATCAATGGAATAGAATAGAGAACTCAGAAGTAAGCACAAACACATATGGGCACCTTATCTTTGACAAAGGAGGCACGAGTATACAATGGAAAAAAGACAGCCTCTTCAATAAGTGGTGCTGGGAAAATTGGACAGCAACATGTAAAAGAATGAAATTAGAACACTTCCTAACACCATACACAAAAAGAAACTCAACATGGATTAAAGACCTACATGTAAGGCCAGACACTATAAAACTCCTAGAGGAAAACATAGGCAGAACACTCTATGACATCCATCAAAGCAAGATCCTTTTGGACCCACTTCCTAGAATCATGGAAATAAAATCAAGAATAAACAAATGGGACCTCATGAAACTTAAAAGCTTTTGCACAGCGAAAGAAACCATAAACAAGACTAAAAGGCAACCCTCAGAATGGGAAAAAGTAATTGCCTCTGAAACAACGGACAAAGGATTAACCTCCAAAATATACAAGCAGCTCATGCAGCTTAATACCAAAAAAGCAAAGAACCCAATCCACAAATGGGCAGAAGACCTAAATAGACATTTCTCCAAAGAAGACATACAGATGGCCAACAAACACATGAAAAGATGCTCAACATCACTGCTCATCAGAGAAATGCAAGTCAAAGCCACAATGAGGTATCACCTCACACCAATCAGAATGGCCATCATCACAAAATCTGGAAACCACAAATGTTGGAGAGGGTGTGGAGAAAAGGGAACTCTCCTGCACTGTTGGTGGGACTGTAAGTTGGTACAGCCACTATGGAAAACAATTTGGAGGTTCCTTCAAAAACTACAAATAGAACTACCATATGATCCAGTAATACCACTACTGGGCATATACCCAAAGAAAACCATAATCCCAATAGAAACTTGTACCATAATGTTTATTGCAGCACTATTTACAATAGCCAGGACATGGAAGCAACCGAAATGCCCATCAACAAATGAATGGATACAGAAGATGTGGCATATATATACAATGGAATATTACTCAGCTATAAAAAGGGATGAGATGGAGCTATATGTAATGAGGTGGATAGAACTACAATCTGTCATACAGAGTGAAGTAAGTCAGAAAGAGAAGGACAAATATTGTATGCTAACTCACATATATGGAATCTAAAAATGGTACTGATGAACTCAGTGACAAGAACAAGGATGCAGATACAGAGGATGGACTGGAGAACTCGAGGTATGGGAGGGGGCGGGGGGTAAAGGGGAAACAGACGAAGCGAGAGAGTAGCACAGACATATATATACTACCAACTGTAAAATAGTCAGTGGGAAGTTTTTGTATAACAAAGGGAGTCCAACTCAAGGATGGAAGATGCCTTAGAGGACTGGGGTGGGGAGGGTGGGGGGGACTCGAGGTGGGGGGAGTCAAGGAAGGGAGGGAATACGGGGATATGTGTATAAAAACAGATGATTGAACCTGGTGCACCCCCAAAAAAATAAAATTAAAAAAAAAATAAACAAATGAATGGATAAAGAAGATGTGGCATATATATACAATGGAATATTACTCAGCTATAAAAAGGGATGAGATGGAGCTATATGTAATGAGGTGGATAGAACTACAATCTGTCATACAGAGTGAAGTAAGTCAGAAAGAGAAGGACAAATATTGTATGCTAACTCACATATATGGAATCTAAAAATGGTACTGATGAACTCAGTGACAAGAACAAGGACACAGATACAGAGAATGGACTGGAGAACTCGAGGTATGGGAGGGGGCGGGGGGTGAAGGGGAAACTGAGACGAAGCGAGAGAGTAGCACAGACATATATATACTACCAACTGTAAAATAGATAGTCAGTGGGAAGTTTTTGTATAACAAAGGGAGTCCAACTCAAGGATGGAAGATGCCTTAGAGGACTGGGGCAGGGAGGGTGGGGGGAACTCGAGGGGGGGGGAGTCAAGGAAGGGAGGGAATATGGGGATATGTGTATAAAAACAGATGATTGAACTTGGTGTACCCCCAAAAAAATAAAAAATAAAAATATAAAAAAAGATTATTCAAGCCATAAAAAAAAAAAAAAAAGAAATACAGGGTATTACAATATAGACCATCTTGAATCCAGTTATGAATTAATTCTAATCTTGAAAATGACGATTTACCCATAGCTATCAGAGTAAATGCAATAGAAATTTGGCCTCAGAATCAGAATCGTGGATTTATTATAAACCAATAATTTATTTATTTGGTTATCATGCAGATGTGGCTCAATGGGAAAATTTCAAGGGTGTTCAGTTCAGAAACCTGGTTGTTTTATCTAAACCCTTACACAGTATCCTTGAGTAAAAGGTGAAAATTGTGCCCAGTTAGAAATAATCCCAATTAGATGCATGGATAAGTGAAGTTTATAAATGAGATCAAATGAAATTTAATAAATATTTTTAAATATAGACACTATTTTCTAGATTTTCAAGTCTGGATTGCATTACCTTTTGCATTGTATATAGCTAATTTGAACTGCATAAGTTTCTAGTACAAATAAAATTTTATACTGTAATTAATGATAACTGATATTTGTTCTTTGCCGTTTGTCGAGACTTGCTTTGTTTTTTGTGTAAATTTTTATGCATAAGAAGGATGCCTATGCATGCTTAAGAAAATAACTTTATTGGTTGCAGGTTTCATATATGTCTAATACATTGAGATTGTAAATTGTAGTCTTCAAATTCTCTGTTCTTATTAATGTTTGCCCAGTTCTGAGAGAATTTTGATAAAATCTCACTACAATTGTGGATTTTTCAATTTTTTTCTTGCTTTATATATTGTTTATATTAATTTAGGTTATGTTATTGGGTGCTTACATGTTCAGGATGGATATATCTTACTGGTGAATTGTATATTTAATCATTACTTTACAACCCTTTTAAATTTGAATTATGCTTTCTCCTTTAAAACATATTTTCCTACTATGATTACTGCTAGTCCAACTTTCATTCAGTAATCATCTGCCTTTTAGATACGTATGCATTACACCTGTCTCTCATTTAATAATATTAATGTATTACTAACATTCAATATATTGCAATAAAGAAACTAAGACCTAAATAGATCAAGTTACATTTCCAAGGACACATACATGGAGAGTGACAGAGCAGTAGATAGATTTAAATACTAGCAGCCCAATGTCTCATGAACTTGAATTTTACTTCCTGACCTGAACTTCTTCACTGCTTTCTTCACCCTCAGCAATGGCCGTTGTGCCTTCTTGGTCCTGCACAGAACAGACTTTAGTCTGAGTTTGCCAATTTGTCTGGCTGCCACTTTGGAGTAGTCCATCTCCTTCCACAAGATCGGGGACTTGGCCACATCAAATCTAGACCAGTCAGGGACCTTACTCCCCCAATGATCTCTCTTTTCAATGCCAACCTCTTTTATGCTTTTTTTTTTCTTCAGATCTTTATTGGAGTGTAATTGCTTTACAATGTTGTGCCAGTTTCTGCTGTACAACAAAATGAATCAGCTCTATTTATGTTTAGTTTAGCTTTTCATTTTGGATTCTGTCTAATAAAGTAGCTTCAACTAGATCTAGCTGATACCATCCAGGATTAATATGTTTCTTTGAAATGGCTAGCGAAAAACATCCTTGAACAATTTTGCCACTGTACCTCGCTATAATGTCAAGAGCAATACGGGGAAAATACTTGAAAGTCACTGTTAGCAATTTTACACTTAAAAATCATACATATACATGTGGTTGTTTGTGTACAGGTATATATTTTATGGCCACACACTGATGAGATGACAAAACTCCAAAGGTGTTTAGATGTGAGTCACTCCAAATATCAATGAACAATCTTCTTCATCAATGAATTCACTTCTTCAACCTAAGCTTGAACCCTGTGCTGTTCACTGTTAAGTGCCACGTTCATCTCACTGACCTCTCAAGAAGTTGTGTTTGACAGGTCAGGTCCAGTAAGCACAATCCTGCCAGGGGGCATGTGTCTAACCTCCTAGGGTGTGGTCATCTCAGTCTGGCATTCCCAGGAGGAACAGCACTGTTATTAATCCCCATCAAGCACCGTGCTGGTGGGTTCTGAGGAGATGATCAAAAAATCTACCATGACTGCATCTAACAAGCTCCTCATGGAGACTTGGTCTTCAGGAAATTCAGGAGCATTGCTCTCTTTTTCTGCTGTCTGTGGGAATGGCCATCTTTTCTCCCTCAACTGTGTGATATAAAATCACCGAAAGAATTTAAAGAGAAGGGCACAGGAGTGATAAAATAGTCCAATATTTGTTTATTTGACTAGGTATTCAAAGGAGTGAATTCATCAAGTTGCAACAACACTTTATAAGCTATAATGGAGATTTAAATTTGGCCCAGACATTATATCATGGACACTCAACATGTTATCTCATTTTTCTCAAAACTCTGTAACGTTTTATCAAGGGGGTGGAATGCTCAAGATTTCAAGGTTTAAGAATGACACAGAATGGATGTAAACTGCAGTACGTTTGCATGATGTCTGCACATTCTCTATTATAGCACATGCTGCCCTCTACCTGACTGCCTCTTTTACTGGGATCCCTGATGACACGTCACTTTTTCAGGGCACCTTCTAGACAACCACGTCTAAAAACACCACCAAGTCATTCTTTATCGTAGCACTCTCTTCTCATTTTCAAGTTAGTACCTATCAGATATATTCTGGTTTATTTGTAAGAAGTTATAATAATAATTTTTAAAGAATTTTAATAATCATGTGTTTGGTTCATATTATTTGCTTGTTGCCTATTTCCCTTCGCAAAATGACAGAAATGCTGGAGACCATGAACGGTAGGCATAGCTTGTTTACTGGTCCAAATTCCATACCTGGAATACACTGAGATGTCGATAAATATCTATTTTAAAAAAGACAATCCAAAAATATTAAATGCTGTGTCCATAAAATTTTACATTGACTCCAAAGTGCAAACTACAATTACTACCTTATACGTGGGGGAATAGCAAAGCTCATTTGCAACTTAAACACCTATGAAATCATGATTAATATTTGTCAACAGGTTCCTTAGAGTTTGTAACCTCTTCCCTCTTAAATAAAAGGCCTAGCGGAAGGGACTGAGCATATGTTAGTGGTGTCCCACGTTTACATCAGTTACAGTTGTGAGAACTAGGAAAGACAATTAATGTTTGGATAAATCAGCTTATCAACGAGTGGCACACATTTCATATTGTTAATGGGTCTTTACTACCCAAAGGCTGCATCTCATCTATTTAAAAGCCTTCTGCTGTACCTACAAATTTATCTCTTTATATGTAAAATCAATTTGTGTAACCAACAAGATCTTTGCTTTCCTGAGAAGCTTCTTCCGAAAAATTTCACAGATAATCGCTTACCCCCTACTGCCAAACTACACCAAAATACATAACGTATCCCTCCTGGTTTGCACAACTATAACTGCCGTGGACATGGCCTGCCACAAATACCCTCTCATTCCCTTCCTTTTAGGTCTTTTATTTAATAAGTGAAAATCATAATTAGATTTCCAAGAAATATTCAAGTGACATAATTCCTCTCTATTGTGGCCTGTATACGTGGCCAACAGATTCTTAAAAACTCATGTTAGCACCGTAACCACCTTTCAGAACAAACCGAGAAGGACTATTTGTGATTTCTTAACATTTGTTTCTTTATCCCTTCAACAAACACAAAGTGCTTGCCATTGGAAGACAGCCCCCAGCTGCATTTCCCAGGGCTTCTACTAGGAGACATCTTTTCTTAAAGCATAAGCGCTCAGAAAACCAAAATAAAAGTAAACTGAAATACGAGAACAAGTTTTGCCAATGTGTCTTTTCTCCCTTTACGCTAGTTTCTTCCAGGTGATTTAAGCCTGTAAACACTATTTTTTTCCATCTCTTTTTAAAATGTCTTACAAAGCCCCATTTTCATATGGAATATGATATACTTTTTAGAAAAAAGATCGACACTGCTGCAGGCAAAATTGGAGTAACCAGATTTGATATCTGCTGCACCTCTTTACATAAATATCTGTATGTAAAATTAATCTTTCAGAAATATCTACCTTACTTAATCAGTAAACCTGGACAATGTTGATATTCACCTGGATCTCCTGGGCAGGGAGAATTTTCAAGGCCTAAGGGAATTATCTTCAGGGATAAAATCACCCGATAATCACTACTTTCACACTTTAATAACTTAATTTTCGCTTTTGCATTTTATTCTTCAGCTTAACCTCCTCTTGTTTGCCAGACAATTCCAGATTTCTGCTGAGCACTCTTCCCACTGTCTTCAATTCGTTCGTTCTACCCAGTGGACTTCAATTTAGGACTTAAATTCAGGAAGAAGGTTCAGGTTCTGAGAAAGGTATCAAATTCTGAATAAGATCTATGTTCTCAAGATTTATTTTCCCTGTGATCACTGAACTCAATGAATCTTTAGACTGAACATATAATGAGGTTATGTAAAAATTATTTATGATAAGACATGTATAATGAGTATAATATAAACCTGAAGATTAAGGCTGTAAATCATATGTTAGACAAGAATTTTCAATCTAAGTATTAATTTGAACAATCGAGTCTTCGATCTAGACTTGGAATATAGAAAATGTTTTGAAAAAAGAGAGGGAGATACTTTATTAACACAAAGTTCATGGAGCTATCTAGTATATAGTTAGACAAATAAAAATAAACATTGAAAGTTACTTTTGCATCACAAAATATTGACAGGCTATTACTAACCCGAACCCGATTTCCCTAATTTCCACCAGAAGCAGGGCATTATCTTCAAAAAGATTTTCCTTGCTTAAGAAGTCTTACATAGCAGTATTAGCATGTTATTTTTACATACTTATATTCATTTGCACTTAAGATGTTTAATTAATATAAGCACCTGTAATTTTTGTTACAGTTTGAAAAATATGGGTAGCATATTTATATAGGAAATATTTAGTCAGAGTGGTCAAAATATACCAAGGATGGGGCAATAAAATAGGACTCAATTTCTCCCTCCCTGGTTTCCTCTGTCCCTCTTTCTTCTAAAATATAGAGTTTTAGAACTATAGGTATATTTTCAAAAGTTTGGTACTTAAACAAATTAAAATCTCACTTAGGGTATTCCAATATAGAAAATATAATGTACTTAATTCTTGAACCACTGAAAGTACTTTAAAACTTATTTTAAAAATTATTTTCATTGAAGTCACTTCAATATTGATGAATTGCTGTGAGTCTTAGTTTGATATTTTCTTTCCTGAAATAAATTAAATGACACTGTTTATCTTAAAATTTTCTATGAATTGACCATTAATATGACTCAACATTTTATTGATTTATAAATATGTTTACCTATTACATTTTGGTGTAAGATTCCTAAATTTGATATAATTTCTAGGGTAATTATCTAACCTGACAATCTGACAAAGCTTTAAAGTTTTCAAAGAGCTTTTAATGCATGAAATTGGTACCAAGACCCTAAAAAAGCAACTTCAATTATTTGTAAAATACTTAAAGAGAATGTCCCATTTTGTCTGTAGAGTCATCTTTATTTAGGTTTTCTAATAGCAAACTACTCCCTTACCACACATAACCAGATTTATTGTTGAAGAGCAAAGGGAATCTTAAATTTTGATTGTTTTTAAATGTTTCTGTGTGTAATATACTAATTGCAGTATTGAGTATAGCATGGTCAAGAGAAAGCAAACTAGATTTTTCTTCAATGTCTTTACACTGAGAGGTACAGAATGGTTAAACAGCTTTCTGGCAGCCCACATTTATGATAAGAGTATTTGAAATCAGAAGTAAATGAAGCACAAAAAGACTCCTACACTGCACCACCGCAATGATTAGAAAGGACCATCTTTGAGCTTTGAAAACAGAAAGCAGAGAGCAAGCAAGCCGCCTGCAGCCCTGAGCGAAAAGCTCTTTCCCATCAAAACTCTGTTGCAAATCCAGCTTCTCCTCTTGCAAACCCACAGGCTAGAAGAGGGAGCCACAGCCACTCCAGAGTGGAGTTTCAGGCCCATCATTAGTGGTTACTGTCACCGTCTTGGTGCTTTTCCTTCATGAATGAAATATGCAGATGGCATCTTACATTGGCTCCATCAATGAGGAAGAAGGTCAGGAGAAAGAGTTAACACAGCCAGCACATTAGAAATCTGTGACCGATGTACTTACACCTCCAAATGCCTCCAGATTTCAGCCTCTGGAAATATCTAGCCCATTTCTTTATGGCACTGTTGCTTCCATCAGCTGTGGAAATTAACATAAAATAATATAGTAACCCAACAAGTGCTGGACAGCGTTCCAGGGCATCAGATTAAGTGAACACTAAAGGCACACGGACGGTGTACAAAATCTGAATGATAAATAGCAAGTAAATACCTTCCGATCCACCAGAAGGGGGAAGGATGCTGAGCTGCTACTGCTGCTGCCTGCTCTCTTGTGTAACAGCAAAGGCGGCTCAATCCTTCTGACAGGCGGTGAAGCGTGGCTGCCTATTGGCGTCTGGGCGGTCCTAGTGCCTGCCCCAGGTTAGCACACAAGGTAACTCTGAAGAGCCGCCCTATTTCTTATGATTCTTCTAGTGGGTGCCACCGAGAGTTTTTCAGGGACGTCAGCTTGTTAAGCATTAAGGCAGTGGGGTCTGGGTTTGGGAAAAGTGATTTGTAAAGAAGGTCTCTAATGTTTCCGGATACTGCTGTTGAAACCAAAAAAAAAAAAAAAAAAAATTACAGATTATGTTGTCTGTTAAATAAACTGTGCTATCGAAAATGTTAGAGCCAGAGGGCTGTTAGAAAGAAAACTAATTCCCACATATACTATACTGACTGCAATCCATGTCTTTTGCTTCCCCTCCCCACATTTAAAATGTAAAGGGAGAAAAGAATAAAGGAGTAGGGGATTTTTAAAAGTTGACAAATTTTTTCTTACCATTCGAAAAAGTACTTGTTAAAGGCCTAAAAATTCCATGTTTAGCATACTCTGTTTAGAAGTCTCAAAGAAAATAAATGCAAAGCAAACCAAATAGAGACCTCTAGGAGCTTATTCTTTAAGAGAGGCAAAATGTACAAAACTCCAGATAAACACCACCCTTCATCTATCTCTATTCATTTGCCCCACTTTTTTTCCCTTTGTAGCACCTTTTCCCACATAATATTCATACTTTTTTTATTTAGCTTTTGTCTAACTCCCCCACTGCAACATAAGCTCTATGTGGGACTCTGTTCTATTTACTTTGAGAGCCTGGAAGATTACTTAGCACATAGTAGGCCCTCAGTAAATAAATATTTGTGGAAAGAATGAACCAGATACCAAACTGAGAAATTACACTAAAGAAAACAAGTACAAAAATTACTCTCTTAACTGACTGAATTCAATCAGCAGATCTCTCTGAGCAGCTGTTTTATTTAAGGGATTGTGTTGAATTTATATTTGCCTTTAAGAAGTTTATAATTTAAATGTAGAGAAGAGATATTAATATATGTGTGCAATCAAACAATTATGTGTACTTATAATATTTGCCATGAGGGAGTAAACAATACAAGTCAGGATGTGCTATGCTTGCTAGGGGCTTTGTTTTGACATTATGAATATGCTGTTCAGCCAGGGGCTCTTGTTTTGACATTATGAATATGCTGTTCAGCTAGGGGATTGGGTTTGAGAATTCAACACTGATTTCTACCCCCAAGTATGTGGTTAGAGTGTGGTTGGCAGTAGGCAGATAGGTTCAGAAGGGATCAGAATCTGGAAAGTTAACTCCAGCAAGATTTGTTAAAAGAGTAAATATAGGTACTAACACAGGTGAAGAGAGAGGAGGGCAGGTAAGTGGGGTACTACAGGCCCCAGATCAAAGCCTCAGGGAGTCAGCAGGAGGGTTCAGCATCCACTAAGTGGTGGCTGCTTTCTGGAGCAGGGTGGGGGGCCCTCATACCTGGTGGTCCAGGAGGTCTGACCATGCAGGTGAGAAATGGCAGCCAGTAGCAAGAGTTTGGGCCCATAACAAGGTTTGCTGGTAAGGCTGAGGCTCAGAGTTTCAGAGGCCAAGAGGGGAGAGAGAGAAGATGGAAGATCAAAGTAAGACTCTCCCCATGGAGTAATCAAGGCGGGATGTTCTCATAGGAAAATACACACCAAAAAGGGACAGGGTCAGACTGAGCCCAAGAGTAAGGGGCACTCGTGCTTTTTAAGATCTACGGATCTGGAAGTCAATCAGTTGGATGGATCTCAAGTCACATACAGGTCAAGCAGCTGTGACTGTGTTTGGGGAAGAACTGCCAGAAGAGAGAGTCAGGCTAGTCATCAGAGAGTCAAGTTAAACCAGAGTCATTTTGCCTCCACGAAAGAAAGATTGCTTTGTTGAGCCCACAGATTATGATTCGCTTATCCACTGCATTTCTTTCCGCTTCTTCTCAATTCAGCATGTTTTCAGAAATGAGACTCTGTTTTAAAGGAAAAGCTGGCTAGCAGCAAAAGGTACTAATGTACCCTCCAGAGATGCTATAAGTACACAGGTATGTGGATGAGACCGTAGCAGAGGAATGTCTGTGACTGGCACAAGAGGGAGGCAATACCCCTCCAGCAAGCACCTCTGTGTAGCCCCTGATTTTTATGAGTTGGAAAGCATCCTGGGTAACAATGCACTATGTCCATGGTTGGGCCTCAGAAAAACACTGACATGTCACCTTTGCAGTGATACCAAGTGGAGGGAAGAAGAGTAGGGCTGCTGAGAGACATGTCACTATATACACAGAAATTTATAAAAATCAAAAGACTCAATCAACATAAAACAATCTCGATCTAGTGGATATAGGAAAAAACAGAGAATGTACTTTCTTTTCATACAAATATGGAACATATATCAAAACTGATCATGCACTAGGTCATAAAACAAGTTGCAAAAACTTCTAAAGAATCAATAGCACATAGACCATGTTCTCTGACTAGAGTGCAATTGCATGTTAGTGACTAAATGAAAAATCAAACATTCCTATACAATTGACAAATAAAACCATATGTCTAAGTAATTCATGAGTCAAAGACAAAGTGAATACACAGATTTAAAAATAATTCAAAATGTACAATCATAAAAATACTACATGTGGGAGGCTATAAAAGCATACTTAAAGATAAGTTTATAGTCTTCAGTTTGAAAATTAACAAATAAAAAGGCAGAAAATTAAGGTAGGAGATATTGGGTTGGTCAAAAATTTGGTTAGTGAATACACTGTTCAATAAAATTCTTGGTGAAAAATGAAAAATGTGTCTTTTATTTTTACTTAAAACCGAATGAACTTTTGGCCAACCAAGTAATAAACATCAGAGAAGAAATCAATGAAATAGAAAACAAATCTAGGGATGATCCCACATGCCATGGAGCAACTAAGCCCATGTGCCACAACTACTGAGCCTTTTCTCTAGAGCCCGTGAGCCACAACTATTGAGCCCACATGCTGCAACTACTGAAGCAAAAGAAGCCACCGCAATAAGAAGCCCACGCACTGCAATGAAGAGTAGCCCCTGCTCTCTGCCACTACAGAAAGCCCATGCAGCAACGAAGACCCAACGCAGCCAATAAATAAAAAATAAAATAAATAAAAATTTTAAAAAATATTAAAGAAAAAGAAAAGCAGTTAAGAAAGAAAAGTACTTATGGTTAAAAAAAAAGAAAACAAATCTACACTATAGAAATACAGAATATAAAGAAACAACAAAGCCAACAGTGTTTTTTTAAGTTAATGAAAGAGGTAGATATTTGGCTAGAGTGGTTAAATATAAAAGAAAGAAGGCACAAAAGCCATTTTAGAACACCAATAAGACAGTTTTTCAGTTTCTTAAAAAGTGTAACATACATCTATCATATAACCCATCCATTCCACTCCTAGGTAGTTGTACAACAAAGATGAAAACTATACAAAAACTTGGACGTGACTTTTCATAACTTTAGTTATAACTGAAAACGAAAACAATCTACATGTTGATCAAGAGATGAATGAATAAACATATTGTAGTATATTTGTATAGTGGGATAAAACTCAGCAATAAAAAAGAAATTAACTGTTGCTATATGTAACAACATAGATGAATCTCAAAATCCTTACACTGAATGTAAAAAGCCAGACCAGGAAGGGTACATATTGTATGACTTCATTTATATAAAATACTTGAAGATGCAAATTTGTCTACAGCTATAGAAATGAAACCAGAGTTTGGGTGAGGAAAAGGGGCAAGACAGGTGTTGGGAATGACAGACAATGAATGTATTCATTACCTTGATTGTGGGATGGTTTTATAGTATTTATAGAAGTCAAAACACTGCATTAGGCTAAGTCCTCAAGAGGCAGGTACCACAATAGGATCAGATTGTAAGAGAACAGTTGCGGGGAAATAGGTGAGGGGGAGAGAGGAGCCTGGAAGAGCAATGAGACCACAGTACAGAACGGACCAGGTGTGGGAGACAGGAAAGTAGGGAAAGTAGGATGGAAAACAGGAAGGTCTTGGACAAGAGTATAGTTCTAAGAAATGTTGGCAAGGTTGACATGGAGTTCTCTGGGCCCATCAGTGAAGTCCTGCATCTCACAGGAAAGGGTCTTATTTCCCTGCTGCACTTGGTCACTGGGTAGGAGCAGCTTGTGGGAAGTGTGGCCTTGGCCCAAATGCATGGATTTCAGAGCACATCTGTCGGCACTGTTAGCCAATTACTCTCCAAGCAGTACAAGAGCTGAGAAGGACATTCCCATGGCTACCCCCTCACCAAATAAGACACTTTAAAAATGTGCTGTTGACTTTATGTCAATTGTGACTCAATAAAATTATTAAAATGAGAGACCCAATAGTGGATAAAGCAGAAATTAAACATAACAAGAGAACACTATGGACATCTTTATGTCAATAGATTTGGAAACTTGGAAATGGACAAATTCCTAGAAAAACATAATTTATCAAAATTGATTTAAAACACAGGAAGTTGATTAATCCTAGCATTCTGAAAGAAATTAAAACAAATACTCTACAATTCAGTAATCCTATTCATGAGATTTTACCTAAGAGACATCTATACATGAATGGTCATGGCAGCAATGTTTGAGTAATAAACTTGAAACATTTAAATAGCCATGAAAAGAAGATTAGATAAACCAGTTGTGCTCTAGTTACGCAAATAATAATACACTGTATAATCTACAAATGTATAACCTTATACACAACCAAATTTTGACACATATATTTAACTGAAAGCATAAATCCCAAAAGAATAAACACGATACAGTTATAGAGATAAAAATATAGAATTAAACAGTATGCTGTGATAAACTATATATTAAAAGGCCAGGAATTCACACTTAGGCTAGTGATCACTTCTGAGGTGGGGTAGTGAAGTATGACCTGCAACCTATTAATAATGATCTAATTCTTGGGTTTGTGGGTATTCAGTATATTCTTACGCTTTTTACCTTACATGTACCTTATATTAATCCTTTGTACATAATAATATAGATATAATATATATCTTCTTATAAGAAAAATAAAAGGGAGAAAAATCCTATTCCCGCAGAGGAAACAGCATGTGCAAAGATACTGAGCACCAAGTTGGAACAATAATATGGAACAAGTGAGAAACAGCAGTGAGGTGAGGTTGGTAGTGGGGATGGAGAGGGACAGTTCATGGGCATCTATGTAGTACCGATTCCAGTCCTATCATAGTTAACATCTTCTCACCTTGTTGGGAAGATGGTCTTTGCAAACTTGACCTTGTTTCTCCTAACACGTGCTGGTTAGTCATGCCATGACTGCAGGCGCAGCTCACAGAGAAGCCTTTTATGTTATGCCCCATTAATCCAGAATTCATGAATGAATGGAATTTTCCAATTCCTCATGAGGACCTGCTAGGTTTTCAGTCTGAAAACATGCTTGTGCGTACCATTTCAATTTGTAATCTCATCTCACTTCTCTCACTACAAAAGTTCATATAAAAATACATTTTTTTCTTCTTACAAAAACAAGTAATATACTGTTATTATGGAAAATGTGAAAATACAGAGAAGCATGAAGTAGATACTAAACTTCACCCTGATGCTAATATTCAAAGATACATCCTGTTTAAAGATTGGTGTACAAACATATATAAACATCACGCTGTATTTCACAAAGTTGGAAATATTATAGATATCATTTTAAAAGCTGTTATCTCTCAAACTGTTGTTATTGTTAATATTGTCATGTTGTCTCTAATTCATTACAAATTCTTCAAATACAGGAGCTGGCAAACCATAATGTAGGCCAAATGCAGCTTGCTACGTATTTTTGTAGATGCAGTTTTATTAGAACACAGCCATGCTCACTGGTTTGTATACTGTCTATGGCTATAACAGCAGAGTTGAGTAGTTGTGACAGAGACCCTACAACTATTTGGCCTTTTCTGGAGAAAAGTGCAAACCCTTCCTAAAAACATAGTTTTTAATGGCTAGATAATATTTCATTTTATGAATGTATCATAAATTCAATTTCCAACCATTAGGGGCTTTGACTATTTCCAATTTTTTTCCTCTTCTGATCTCTTTGGCTTACAAATTTTTGTAGCCATCCTAAAAATGAAACCACTGGAGCAAAGTACATGTCCTCTGCAAGGCTTCTGAATCATGTGGCCAAATGTTCCTCCAGAAGATGGCACCGAGAAACAGCACCACCACTATCCACAACAAAACTTCCACAGCACACACATTCTCCCCATCTACTTTTGCTCACTTACTTTCGGTGGTTATTAGTGATCCTTCTGTCGCAATATTAATTACCTGTTCCGGCCTATCTTGCCTGACCTTCCTCAGGTCTTTAACACATTGACCCTCTTTTTCCTTGGATCTGAGGCCCTCCAGTCTCCTGTTTTACCTCTACTCACTCTGTCTGCCCCTTCTTCCTCTTAGCTATTCTTCCTCCAGTATCTTCCAGGTGGAAATTTCTCAAGAACAGACCTTGTCTCTTGCCTGAGCCCTCTTTTCTCTCAGCATTTACATCTGACCTCTTTTCTCACCTCCAGCTTTGCAATCCTGCCACTGCTGCCTACCTATCTTCATTTTGGCACATTTTAGCCCTGTTCTAGATGCTGAAATGGTCTCCTGACTGGTCTACTTTCTATTGTGACATCTTCCTGGATTCTTTTCTGTACTCCTGCTAGATTGTTTCCTTTTTAAAAGTTCTAATGACATTAATTTCCTGCTCATAAATCTTCAATGAATTTACACTGTTTACAGAATAAAGTTAAAATTCCTTTCATTAGCATTTAATACTCTTCACATTGGCCCCAACGTGCCTTTCTGACCTTCATTTCCTTAACTAATCTGTTTGCCAAGCTTTAAAAAATTATTCTCTATTCTTCAATCATGGATTTTTAAATCCTTATATATTTTTTGTGAGTTCTATGTGCATAATATGTCTTTTTACCATTTACCCCAATACCCTCTGCCCAAGCCATCAAAGCATACCCATCCCTCAAGGCCCAGGTTTAACGTAGTGTCTTTTAGAAGGTTTTTGCCTCATCTTGTCAGCCAGAAAGTGTATCTCCTCCTATGAACTCGCCAAAGTAGTTATATTTTTTATCCATACCTGTCACATAATACATACTTTCCACACAATGATGTCTCAAAATATTTTGCTATTTGTTTTACACTAAATTACTGCACGCTTTGTGCCTTCTTTTTCTTTGAATTTTCATTGTGCTGTGGCTTCCATAAAATAAAGATATAACTGAATGAATGAACTGACTATTAAACCAATAATGGACAGACTTGAAGTAGTTCAGTATCTTTTGATTCATCCAGCATTGGAATAAAAACCAGAGCATTATAGTTTCAGGTCTTCATTTTTTGTATTTTATTTATTTTTAAATTGACATATAGCTGATTTACAATATCATGTTAGTTTCAGGTGTACAGCACAGCAATTCAGTTATATATATATATATTTTTTCTTCTTCACATTCTCTTCCCTTATACATTGCTACAAAATATTGAGTAGAGTTCCCTGTGCTATAAAGTAGGCCCTTGTTCGTTATCTATTGATTATTTCATATATAGTAGTGTGTATATGTTTTAATTAATTTTCTATTGGAGTGCAGTTGATGTACAATGTAATGTTAGTTTCTGCTGTCCTGCCTTCTGATAGCATTACACAACCTATCACATCAATGCTACTACTATTTACTCACCTAAAAAGCAGTACTTAGGAGGCACGATACATATGTCCCATCAAGATACAATATTAATACACCAAGCCAACCAGGGATGAATCTGTTTCTTTCCGATTAAATCACATGAGTAAGTGTAAGTATTGCTGATCCATTGCACTGAACAGGTAGTGTGTGATGTGGTACTTCTCAACTTGAGATGCAGAAGAAACAGTGCTTACGCTTGAGGGCACTTTCCAGACTGAAAAGCAGTAAGAACTTCTCACTTTGTTCTGGTACATTCCATTAGACACAAACTAGTTGGTGGGTTGGATTTTCTTATCTCTCTAGCGAGTTAAAGATTGGTTTACTCACAAAATTCCAGATGACAGAAGAACAAGAGCAGTATATTATACATAATTAATATTATCTATAGAATATAAATATATTAGATGACAAAAAAGCCTTTACTGTAGGAAGTAAAAAAAACATCCCCAGCATGACATATGAGCATGTTTGTGCATTTTTTTGCTGAACATTAGCATTATCTAGATTCTTTGGTAAGATGTGGAGAAAAAAAGATGTGTGTTGCAAGACAAGTTTTGTCTAGGGGCCTTCACTGGCCGGTTGTATAACCTTGGGTGAGTTATTTCACTTCTCTGGACTTGTGCTTCCCTACCAATGAAGTAAAGGACTCAACGAAGTGATAGCTAACACCCTTTTCACTTCTGCAATATCTGGTGTAGAGAAGGAGAGGACCATCTCAAACAGACATGCTGCAACTGCCACTGAAAACTGCACTGGGATTGTGTGACTGCCACTAGAAGTTTCTGTATTAGATCTCTCTAATCTAAGGACATCTCTCCTTACCCAAAACTGAACTCACATTGTTCAGGGGCTCAAACAGAGCGTGTGTGCTGGGAAGAACCTAGGTCAGCATCTTGGGAATTAAAACTTCTTAGAAGCCACTAAGCTGTAAATGAATTCTTTAATATGAAAAATATGCTATTTTCTCTTTAGAAATGGCTATGAGTTCTGGTCTTCAACAGGAAAGTAGATATTGGGTTGGCCAAAAAGTTCGTTTCAGTTTTTCTATATGATGTTTCCAATACAATGTCATGGTCAAGGGCACAAAATAATGGATTTATGAAGCTCTCCTTGTTTCAATGACTCTGTCAGCAAAAGTTACATATTTTGCTTGAGTTTTTACTTAATCTTTCCTTTTACATTTATGTTTTACAACAGTGCAATTTCAGCAACTTTTATGAGAATCGTGATTAAATCCTCTTCTCTTTAGTAGTTATCAGACCAGGAGAGCACTTTTTATAAGTATCTGTCCTCCCCAGCTTGCTTTTTATTTTCCTTATACTTCCAAAACTCCTGGCTTTGCTACCAGGGTCAGCTTTCTACCATACTTCCTTGCTCAAAAATTTAAGTGATTAAATTATAATAATGGTATTTTAGAGCTTAAAAGAATCACAGAAATAATTTAGTTCAATTTCCTCATCTTACAGTTATTAAACTTGAAGACCATGGAGATTTAATAGTTTAAGCTCACTGTATTAGCCTGTGTTTCTTAGAGAACAGGGCCTGAAGCAAAATACTAATGCTGTACTGGAAGGGAAAATCCAGCCCACTGAAAGTAACGGTAAAGGAAAGTGAGGTAGAGAAGGATGGAAAACAAATGGACAATGATGTATTATCATGCTGACCACTGATTCCCAAGATCAAACAGACAAAGCTGGTTACTCTGCAGATACATGTGCTCCATTAAGCAAGGCAGCTCCAGACATCTGCAGCGTACCCAAAAGAGTCTGTCACAGAGAGAAGGAAGAAAGAGTTTACCTGCTGGATCCAACTTTTTTCTCTTTCGATTACTCCTTAAAGTTTACACCATGGAAGTTAATGCCCCCTCACTTCCAGGTTGTGTTACCTGGTAGCCATTTTGGCATATTTTGGGAAAATCAAATTCCATGCCCTGTGTTTGTTGCATAGAAGCATTGGTTGGAGCCAGAGACCTGGGTGAGGAACTGGTAAGCCTTAGAGGGCAGAAACATGAGAAGCCAAATGGACTTGACTGCCCCTCTGTCAAGCAGAACAAGTGACTGGATGTCTTGGAGACAGGTAAGCCCAAGAGAAAACAAGAAGGGGCCAATATTGTCCCATAGCCTTAAAGGAGCAAATCAAGACAAGTGAATATTCTTACACTAAATTTAACACTCAGATAATAGCCAAATTTCTCAACCTGTCCTTCAAGATTCTCTATTATTTAAATTTACCTTATGAATCAGCTTATTGCCAACTAAATTATTTTTGGAGAATTAACATCATCTGTTTCTGAACAACTCAACTATTGGGACCAAGAACTGAGAACTCCTGTGTCAACATGACTTGATTGTTTATCCTGAGAAATTCTTGCCCAGATAGATAAGAACATAAACCAACAAAATAAAAAGTCAGTGTTTGTTTTAGAAAATTCTTGCAAACCCATTTGTCCAGGAAAACAGTTTGCTCGTGTGAGCAAACAGCTTTCTTTCAAACGACTGTTTGCTTCTCAACATTATCTTCAAGATCCTCCCTTATTGTGCCAATGAATCTTCAACTATTACTTCGCAAAATTTGTCCAATTTCAAAATCATCCACCTTGAAGATCCTGCTTTAAATTCCTGAGCCTGGGTCTCTGCCTTTTGAGATAAGTATTTGATTCACGTGGTTACTTCCCAACACCCCCCACAAAATCCCACCAGGAGATGGGCAATTCACTTATTTAATGCAGTTTAGGTACAAATGACCAACTAATTCATACAAATAAGGTAATCACTGCCTGAATCCCCAAAATAAAATCAGAAAAGACCCCACACAGAAAAAATAGAATCAACTATCTTTTCAATTCTAAAAATTAAAAAACGCACAATAAAAGAAAACGAAAACATATCTATTTAGAATCACGTGAATATCACCCATTTTTATTGTGCACAGTCCCCATTTTATTGTATAAGTTCATGTATTTTACGCTATGTTCTTCTCTGTTTGTAAAACAGTATGAAATTTTCCCTTAAAAATGTATTGAACTGAATGCCAGCCAATTCAGTGAAAGCTTGAGGCTCAGAATTATCCTATCACATCTGCAGGTAAATTTAGTGCAGATCCTGCCAGTGATGATTTGATGATGCAGAAGTAGTAGAAGCATCATCTCTGACAGGTCTTCAGCTGTGCCTCTTAAAGCATTAAGAAAGACCTGTTTTCTAGGAACACTTCTCTGGCCACTGAGGGGCACATATATTAATATGACATCAAAACATCCTTAAAGAACATGGTTTTAAAATACTAACCAAGGTGAGGGTAATGGTGGGTGAGTAAGGAGAAGTATGCTAAGTGCACCAGGAGGCAGTTTGGTTCCTTAGTTAGATACCTCTTTTTTTAGGTCCCACTCCCTGTTATTCTGAGAAAAACTCAGAATCACTTTGCAGCAACACAACAACAGATTTATGAAAGCTGTTTTTTCCTTGTTTATATTGTTAAAATCTTGCAACTTAGTAACAGGCTAAGTATAAAACAAATGGCTCCGGTATAAATGTAAATTTGGGGACTTCCCTGGCGGTCCAGTGGTTAAGACTTCGCCTTCCAATGCAGGGGGTGCGGGTTCTATCCCTGGTTGGGGAACTAAGATCCCACATGCCTCCTAGCCAAAAAACCAAAAAACAGAAGCAATATTGTAACAAATTCAATAAAGACTTTAAAAGTGGTCCACATCAAAAAAAAAAAAAACTTTAAACACAAAATAAATAAATGCAAATTTGACCTGGACATGGAAGCAAATGGCAAGCTGAAGTGGTCTCAGAGGGCTGTATGGGAGAAGCAGAGCTGAGGTGGGACTTGGCTTGAATAACGGCTATGGTCGGGCACATGGAAAGTGTGGAAAAGTCCAGGTCAGAGTCACGTGGCAGGGCCAAGTAAAGGGAGGAACGTGGGTCTGATTTCTCTGCATTAGAAACTACCTAAGTAAGCCTATAAATTTTCTATCACCAAAGAGATAGAAACGTTACTTAAGATGGATATTCCTAATAGTAATAATACTATATAAAATGCTATAAGCCCAACTAGAAATGAGCAAAAACTACAGAACTGCATGAAGAAAACAATAGATCTTTACTGAAGGACATAAGAGAAGACTTGATTAAGACACTAAGAGAGAGCCTAAGTTTTCATATTGAAAGAAGTTAATATTGTACAGATAATGTCTCACTAAATTAATATATAATTGCAATGCCAACAAAGACTTAGCTTTCTCTTGCACACTATATTTTCTATCAAACCACACCATAAAACTAGAATTACTTTGAAAATTGTGGCACTGGTGCAGAAATGTACAAAATTTATTGAGCACGAAACAGAGACATGTATATATGAGCATAATTTATGACAAAGACAGAATTTAAAATCAGTAGGGAAATGACAGGCTATTCAACAAATAGTATCAGCACAATTGGTCATCCATTTGGGGAAAAGATGTCAAAACACCTACAACATTCCACACTCAAAAATAAATTCAAATGGATTAAGTAATTAAAAATCTAAAAATGAATTAAAAATTATAATGGAATGTCTAAAGAGTTTTTCTAAGCAATACAGTAAACCTAGAAGCCATAAGGTGATACATTAACAATTTTAAATATACAAAAATTGCAACATGACCTAAATATCAGAGTAAAGATTAACATTTATAATTAATAGAGAACAATATCAAATTAAAGACAATAAGCCACCTAACAGAAAAATGGTCAAATTAGCTGAGCGGCAAATTTCCAAAAGCAGATATACAAATAAGATAAATGAAAGATGCCTGACCTTATTACAAAGTTCATTCCAACCGAAATGAGTTTTCATCTTTTGTCCATCACACTGTCAAAAATTAAAAAGACTGATCCCATAAATAAGTGACAAAAAGGTAGGGGAAGTCAGTCACTGTCATACCTTATTGGTGGCATTTTATATTGCTAATTGTTTTAAAAAGCAACTTGATATTATTGATCAAGGAACAGTACATAAAATATAATTCAATTTACATTTTCAAACTATTATTTCAAAGTGCTTATGTGTGTAAATGCCATGGGTAGGGATGGGAGGATGTGCAACCATTTCTGTGATTATTTCTGGAGAAAGAATAAAATTGAGGGAGGACTGGTGACGGAAAAATGACATGCCTCATTTTGTCTATTTTGTGAATCTTTTGCTGGAATTTAGTGACTTCCTACTTGTCTAAGATATTTTTAACTTTTTAACTGAACATAATGTGTATTCTACAGGCACATACACACACAGGCAAATGTAGGTACACAGGATGAAGTACACCTAAGTGTATATAGCTTGATGAATTTCCACATGATGAGGAAATAATAGCAGTCAGATCACGAAAAAGAATGTTTCCCACACCTCAGAAGCTTTCTGGTTCCCTTCCAAACAGAAACACCCTTTCTCCCCAAAAGGTAACCATTATCCTGACATCTGACAACTAAAACTATTTTTACCTATTGTGTTATTTTATATGAAAGGAATTGAATGCTTGGTAATTTTTTAATGTCTGGCTTCTTTGGTCAACGTTATAATTTTAAGTCATCTTTTATTTTAGTTTCAGATTTTTTATTCTCAATATTGCCCACTGAGTGAATATTCCAGAATGTATTTATCCAATCTACAATTGGTGGGTATTTGGTTAATGCCCTAGTCTAGCAGTAATAAACAGTACTGCACTGAACATTCTTCTACACGTCTCTTGGAGAATTAACCTAAGTACACATTTCTGATAGTATACACCCAGAAGTGGAACTGCTGGCTATAGATTTTGTGTATGATATATGAGAAGATGTTGCCAAACAGTTTTCAAAAGTGGTTTTATCAATTCCCACTCCTATCTGTGGTGTGGAGTTTAGTTTACTCTACACTCCTGCCAATACTTGGTATTATCGGTCTTCTACACTTGATCATTCTGGTGGTTATTTAGTGATATCTAGTCATGATTTAGCTTGCATTAAAAAAAATAACTAATACAGTTAAGCACCTTCTCATAGATTTAATGGTCATTTAAATATCCTCTTGTGAAGTGTCTGTTCAAGTCGTTTGCCCATTTTTCTACTGAGTTGTTTATTTCTTATTTATACTTATACAAATATGTATAAGTATCCGTTCCCATTCTGTGGGTTGCTTTTTAACTTCTTAAAGATATCTTTTGAATAATATTTATTTTTATTTTAATATAATCCAATTTATAATTTTTTTATTTTGAAGTTAATCCTTTGGTGCCCTAATTAAGAAATCTGCCTCCTCTAAGGTGTCAAAGACATTCTGTGATAGTTTATCTAACTTTTCTGATTTTTGAAAAACAAAGCAAATATAAGAAATTAGTCAAATCTTTCTTAACAATAACACCTAAAAAATAGAGCCATCAATAGAATTTCATCAATAGAATTTCAATTAATACCATCAATAGAATTTCACAGTGAGGGTCAGAACTTTAATTGGCATGACCTTGCTAGGAGGAAATATACCAGTCCCATGTAGCATTAAAAAGTTTACTTCCACTTCAGTATTTGTAAATAAAATGCATTGCCACTTGACTGTAAAACTGATGACTATAGTGAATAGGTATATGTAGAAAACATAGGTGAATTTATTGAAAAAATGATAATTGACCTTATCTTCAGATCAATATTTATCACCCCAACAGCTTAGAAGACAGACTAAATTTCAAAAAAAAAAATAGAATTCCAAAAAAAACTTAAAAGATACAACATGCCTTCCTGTTAAATTGAAATGGCTATTGGATTTAGCCAAAATAAACTGAAAAACTCATTCTCTATCTTATTTAGGTCCTCTTTCTTTATATTTTCTTTTTATAAATTTCTTCTTTCTCATTTTCTTGGATTAGCAATAGGAATTTAATTTAAGATACGCTTTACTGAAAGAAATCAATTTTTTCTTCTGTTCTTCTGTTCCTTTTCTTCCTAATTCTTGGTGATATTTTTGGTTACAGTTTCACAGGTTTTATAGAGCTCAAGAAGATTTTCAAGTCTTATACAATCCGTCCTTCAAAAATATCCAAGCAATATGAGGACCAATCCTGATTTGTGACAATTTGCCAAGCCTTCAGCCATAGGGAGTATAATCATCTGGTTCTGTTTTTTATTTTGACTAACTAAAATATGAAAACTATAAACAATACTTAAAATCACAGAAATAAGCTAGAAGATCTGTTTTATTCAATGTCAGTTTTTAAAATAACTCCTTTTACAATTCTAAATTATTAAATGATGATTATAAAGTGTTACACAACTAAATATGTTTAGTGTCTTAGTGAAGAAGATGGGTTCCGTTATTCTCCTAAAGATTTGGAAAGAAATGATATTGATTGGATTGATTTCTCATGTATACTATTTCTTGGATGTATCCTCCTTTAATTTCTTTTTTATCTTTCATCATTTAAATCTGAAACTTACCACTTGTAGGTGTGTCACTGAAATAGCTCCCAACTGCTTTTCTCCTTAGTCTCCTAGATCTCCAATCCATCCTATTTATTTTCAACTTCATCTTCTTAAAACAATGAGGGAAACAAATACACTTTGGCCATTACCCTTAAAAGAGAATAAGGGGAGGATGACACACTTTGAAGACTGTCTGCTATTGTCTGAAACTTCCTCTCATTGTGATAAGATGAACCAACATGCCCTCTGGCCAGAGAATGGAAGAATCCCTATCATGGCAGATATTAAACCCTAATAAATTAATATATAACTGAATAGAGTGAATGAGTGGGACATCCCATCATCCTCACGGTGATTAAATATTGGAAAGGAATTAATACTATCTGCAAAGGGATTCAACCCAATGTATAATTAAGAAAATAACCAAGGAAACAAGGTATGGAGTTAACCTATACTAAGGTTTTAACCCAATTTCTTAGTTTGTGCTTATTCTAAATTCAGTTCTTTTAATGTGGCTACAGTACAAATGTGTTAAAATGGAAGGTGTTTATTTTTATATTTCATATAAGTCTTTTACTTTCTAGTATAAAATGTTTTGCTATTAGCAGGTCTATATTTCAAGTAAAATTGAAATAATTTTACCTTCAAAAGTAATTCTCTGTATGATCCTTGATGAAACTTGAGACTACTTTCTATTGGATCAAGATGTTTGAAAGCTAACAGTTTCTGAAATTACATCATTAGAAGTCATTGAAATGAGAATCTGAAGCAATTTGAGAGAATTCTGAAAAATCAGAGGTTTTTTTTTGGCGAGTCTCTAATATTTCTTCTTGTTTCTTTCATGTTAATATTGAGTCACCAGGCTTGCTCACATCCTGAATTAATTTCTTTTCATCTCTCTTCTATGTGGGAGCTATCTGTATAATTGTTAGGACACCATTACTCCATCTCATTTTTCAGATGACTAAACTGAGGGTGAATGACTCGGTTTGGGACCAAGCTGTTAGCCTAGGTATACTTTTGAGTTCTCAGCTGGAAAAGCACTAACGGATGTAAGGTGTTGTAATTACAATTTACAGCCCTGATTCTGCAACATGTTGCTTAGCTACTATCTCACCCTCTTTGTTCTCTGATCTATACTTTCCCTTTGGGGCTATTTCTCACAACGCTATCATCTGGATACACCTCGCTGTGACTCTTGTCTTCTCTATACATGAAAATGAATAATTTCAATCACAACTTTATTTCCTAAGAAGGTGAAAAGAATTCGCAGAGGAAAGTGTCAAATCATTTTCAGAACTCTGTTTTCAAAATTCCATTTTCAAAACTCTACTATGTCTTTAATATTTGTGCAGTGCTACAAAATGTTCCCCGTAAAATGATGCATGTACAGGTTTGGGCTCATTCTTGTGAATAAAGCTTTAGATTAAATGATTATAAATGCTTTTAGAATATACCCATAGTGCATTAGCCATCTGTCTTCTAGACTGAATTTTTCAGTAACTGACTCATAACAAAAAATTGTTTCAAATTTAGCAATATGTATAAATAACATTTGATAATATTTTTAGTTCTAAGAAATGTTAAATACTAAAATATATTATGTTTCCCTTATAGTCTGATTGATTAACATAAAAAATAAGAGAATTTTATGTAATATATTTTGCGTTGAATAGGAAACAGACTAGCCCTTTTATTGAGATGACTAAAATCTAAATGGGGAAATAATGGACTTTCCTGGTGGCAAAGTGGTTAAGAATCTGTCTGCCAATGCAGGGGACACGGGTTTGATCACTGGTCCAGGAAGATCCCACAAGCTGCAGAGCAACTAAGCCCGTGAGCCACAACTACTGAGCCTGCATTCTAGAGCCCACCAGCCACAACTACTGAAGCCCACGTGCTGCAACTACGGAAGCCCATGCGCCTAGAACCTATGCTCTGCAACAAGAGAAGTCAGCGCAATAAGTCCACAGACTACAACGAAGAGTAGCCCCCACTCACCGCAACTAGAAAAAGCCCGTGCACAGCAACAAAGACCCAATGAAGCCAAAAAAAAAAAAAAAAAGAAGGGGGAATCAGATTTAAAGAAATTACATTAAAATGTATGCCACTGTAGTATTAAGTGACTAATAGAATGATTCAGATCCTCTACGGTATGAAGCAATCAAGAGTAGGAATAGGTTCCGTGAGGCCAGGCTAATCTGGTGAGGCTTCAGAGCATAGGAAAATGCAAAGTTTGATGTGAATGAAACGTAAGTTGAGGAAGGAAGAAAGTGATGGCAATGATAGAAAGCAGATTTTTACAGAGTAGAACAACACAGAAATAAATCAAGAATGATAAAGAGATGAGCTATGTGAATCAAAGGCTATACACCAGGATAATAAGTGAGATGAGGCCAACTGATGCAGAAGTTTAGCCACCAGGCAGATTATTAAAGAATTTGGATGTAATCAATTAAGAAGGTAAAGTTCCAAATAAACTAATGGGAACACATAGGCATTACAACATTGCCAAAGTGGACGTTATTTTTGCATGGGCATTTTGAGCGGCATCGTGTACTGAGTAGTGGAAAATGTTTTCTATTTATTTCAGTGAGCTGTAGAGTGTTTCTATGATAGGATGAGCATAAAATATAGATTTTGGCAGCTATAAGGCAGTAATAACAATAAACAAATATTACTAAGTAATGTAAGAAATGAAAATGAATTGAATTCTATCTTACATCAATTAAATTTACTATACTATATCTATATACATTGTTTTACAGTAATATTACTTGGGGGAAGTTTTCTGAGGTTACATGCATCCAGATATATAATGAGAAATGAAAAAAAAAGTGCAAAAATTGCAATAAATTTGACTGCGAGACATAAAAGTACATTACTGCAGTGCCTCTATTTGGTTTAACACTGTGGCATAGATTGTTGCTACTTACCTTACCATACATCTCACCTGCTGCCCTATGTTTCCCAACTTCCCACGTAATCAGGTCAGGATTATGTGACTAGTTCTGGTCAGTGGTTTGGGAAAAGCAATGTATGATGTGTGTCACTCCTAGGTCAAGACAGTTAAGAACACATGTACTCCCTCCATTCTTCCTTTCCCCTTGCTATGGCAACCTTGGAAGTCATATGTTAAGATGGGGACGTGAAAAGATAGAGAAAGTGTGAATCTCCAAGTCACTAGATGGAAGAGAGCCCTTCAAAAACTTGATAAGGAAGAAGTAAGCTCTTGTGCTAAGCCAAGAGTTCGCAAACTATGACGTATTGGCCAAATCTGGTCTGCCACCTGCTTTTGTATACCTCGCAAGCTAAGAGTGTTTTTTACATTTTTAAATGGCTAGGGGGACAAAAGCAAAAGAAGAGTAATATATTGTGATATATGAAATTATATGAATCAACTTTAGTGTCCATAAACTTTCACTGGAACAGAGTTGCTCTCATTTGCTTATACACTAGGTATGGCTGCTTTTCTGTTACAAGAGTTAAGTGTTCATGACAGAGACCATCTGGCCCACAAAGCCTAAAATGAATACTGTTTGGCCCTTTACAGAAAGCTTTCGGTGTCACTGCTCCCCACATCCTAGGCACCCATGAAACGGATTCCTAACATCGTGTTGTTACCAGCCGACAAGGATTGCTGATTAGATGAGAGTCGAAAACTGACCCAAAGTCAACAAAGAAAATGACCTCTGCCAGGATAAGGGAGTAAAATTTGGAAATCAGGAGACCAGGAGAGATATATGCCAGGTATTTCTAAATGTTGGAAGTTAGAACTAGGTAACTTGGGAGCTAAATCTGCTCATCGTTCAAGATGTGCTCAGAACAGCAGACAGGAGAGCCAGTGAATCCCAAAGAGAGGGAGAAGGAGAGAGGAGCACCCCTGTCCCTCGCCACCTCTCCTGTTCTTGGGTCCAGGCATTCCATACTTCCTTTTCTCATATTCCACGAAATGCCCCTTTATCTTTATTTTGAGAGCTCTTTAATTAATTGATTTCTTTCTCTGCTTGGGCTAGTGTGAATGAATTTCTTTGGTTTGAGAACAGAAAAAAAAAAAAAAATCCAGACACTGACCTCAAAAAACTTTCATTAAAATTTCCAGAAAGATTTCACCAGTATTTAACAGGGTAAAGCTCTAGTGAAAAAGAGGTATTCTGTCACAGAGATGGCAACGACACCCTAGAGATATCTTAGAGTCCTCTTGCAAAGTTTCTAATACATTTCTGTAAGGTTTAATATAATTTTGTGTCAGTTTTATACTTCATTTTTCCTTCTATAGTTTAGAGATATTTCCTATATGTAATGAAGACAGCATTTGATCCCCAAATGGGTTACTTACCTGCTGTATGACTTTGTGGAGTCATTTGAGCTTGTAAACGTCTAAGGGTCAGTTTCATTCCTAAATGGGGAGCAATGCCCCACAAGTCTAATAACAGAATTTCTTAACTTGAATGCCATGGATGAAATTCAGCAGTCCGAAAAATTCCTGAATATTGTAAGTAAGATGTTATATATGTACATATTCTCATTTCTTTCTGTAGCGGGCTCATAGCTTTCATCAGATCCTCAAAGGGGTCCATGATGCAAAAATAAAGTTAAGAAACATTAACTTAATCATCAATATCAATGAAAAAAATACAAAGTCATTAACATACGTAGAACACAGTACGTGTATAGTACATAGAACACTCGGTAAATGTTTGTTCATCTCTCTTTCTTCTTTCTCATTTATTTGATCTCCCCACCTTCTTTTCCCAATTATGTTACAATTCTTGAGGGCAGAGACTACCTTATAATTCCTTGTATGGCTTCCACTGCAATTAAGTACAGTAGGAAACTGCTACAGAATGAATATTTGTGTCTCCCCAAATGCATATGTTGAAATGTAATCCGCAGTACGGTAGTATTTGAAGGCACGGACTTTGGGAGGTGGTTTGGTCATGAGGATGGGAGCCTCCTGCATGGAATTCAAGCCCTTATGAAAGAGGCCCCAGAGCGCTCCCTCACCCCTTCTGACGGTGAGGATATAGGGAAGAGGCAGCTGTCTAGGAACCAGGCAGTGGGCCCTGACCCGACACCAAATCTGCCAGCACTGTGATCTTGAACAACCTCTATTCTTAAGTAGAAGAATAGAAGAATCTATTTTTTTAAATCTATTTTTAAATAGGTAGTACATTCACATGGAACAAAGTTCAAAAGTTGCACTGTATTATACCAGTGAAATCTGCTAAGAGAGTAGAACAGAAATGTTCTTGCCAAAATAAAAGAGATAAATATGCGAGGTGACGGATGTGTTAATTAACTAGATCTTGGACTTCTTAGTTTCCGGAACTGTGAGAAATGTCTGCTGTATATAAGCTACACAGTTTACCTCATTTGTTTTAACAGTCTGAACGGACTAAATGGAAACAATTATCTATTAATTAGACTGCCCCCAACGTGGTCCTGGATGTATGTGAGTGTGAGTGTGTATGAGTGTGTGTGAGCGTGTGTGTAGCTGTGAAGAATTATTTTCACTATCAAAGGGTTCTTTTCCTTTTCATTTTTTTCTTACAGCCTTTTAAACATGGAATAAAAGGCTCATTTAAGATTAAAACCAAAAAATCCTTCACTGGCTCCTTTCAGTCTTCATTTGTCCTTATAATATTTCAAAAATACTTGTACTCTGGGAGTGATAAGAATCTCATTACCCAAATAATCCCATAACCTACTTTTCCCCCAAACTATAAAACTTCTCTGGAAATGTGGAGCGAAAAGTTTCAGCAGATAGCTCCCTTTTGATTAATATCTATGATTGTATTCCCCTTTGAATCTCTAGGCATCTTCCTGTTGGGTTATTTCCCTCAGAAATGCTGTTGCTACTGTACTGCTGTGGAAATTCCCTCGCCACTCCACTCTCACTGACCTGCTTCCTTCCCAGCTTAGACTTTTTCAGAGACCACGTCCCTATTTGGTTGCTAGGTAACCAGTCCTAGAAGGTAGTTTTACTGTGCATGTGCTTTTCCTCAGATGGATGATTTGCTTTCCGTGTCTTTATTCAGCCATTATTTGAATCTAATTCCTTCCAACATTCTCTACTGTGGCTCTAATCTTGGGTTTTAACAAACTATTACAGTGCACAAGACCTGCGATTTTTACTTTTTATTTATATCTTATTTCTCTTCTAAGAAGTCTTCTTTTTTGATCTCTCTCATGATTTTCCTCCTTTCTTATTAAATGTCGGCATGAGTCTCACTATCAACCAGTCAAGACTTCTCAAATTTACATTCCATCACTGTGGAATGTCTGTTTTTACTTGGTTATTTAACCATAGATCGCATTATAAACACTAATGTACCTAAAGATCTTTGAACCATGTCCAGGGTTCACACTGAATGTGGTCTTAATGGGAAAATGCAGAATAAGCATAGACAAAAAAAAAAAAAAAAAAAAGGAAAGGAAAGAAAAGAAAAGAAAAAAGACCTCAGGAAGACATTACAGAAATTTGCTGTATGGGGAGATTATCTGCTCATTGTTGAGGCTATGTGGTAGGTACATGAGGGTTCATAATTGCTGACTTTTTGAAAAGTTAGAGGAATGTCCTTGTTATTATTTTATGTTTTTAAAGCTGGATTAAACCTGTGGCATGGAATTTATGAATGTCTGACAGAGAAAAATTCTTTCTTGAGAGGATGGAGCCTCATCTGTATTCAAGGACTCAGTCCTTGGAATTAGGGAAGAAGCTGCAAGTCTGTAGTAGACCATTCTAGTCAAGCTAAGATCCAGCAAACCTGGACTATTTTGATTATAAAATTCACGTTGAATCCTACGCCACAGTTTCTAAATCAGGGCACTACTGGTATTTGGGGCAAGCCTAATGGGTGGGGTACATAGCCTTCAATCCTGCCATCATCATTGCTACTTTCTTCATGATTCCAGTGAGCAAGCCCCGCTGTGGCAAAAGAAGGAGGATGCCTGCTGTCTATAAAGCAGACCATTCTTGCTGCCTGATTTTTAAGATCCTCTTTTGCACTGGGAGCCTTTCTGGAGTATTCTCATGGGACACGAATTCTCTCAGGCTCTGAGAGTTCCATCCACACCACTGTTCTCCAAATTTCCTGTGACACCTCCAGATTTGGTGTCCAGCCAAAGAGGTGGATGTGTTTAAGGTTTTATGGAAGATGACACCATTACTCTAGGCTGAGGCAGCTATGGCGAGCAAGGAGTGAGTGATGAGTAAAACAGAGAGGAAGGAAATACAAGCGATGACTTGAGAGAACATAGTTACAAACCACATGCCCAATGAAGGACTGGTATCTATAAAATATTAAAAAATTTTAAAACTCAAAGTAAATGAAAACCCAAACAACCCCATTAAAAAACGGACAAAGGTCACAAAGAGACATTTCACCAAAAAGGAAATACAGACAGCAAATACGCACATGAAAAAATGTTCATACATCATTATCTATTAGAGGAATGCAATTAAAAACACAATGAGATATTAGTATACATCTATCAGAATAGCTAAAATTAAAAACTGACAGTACCAAATGCTGACAAGGATGTGGAGAAAACAGGCCACTCATATACTGCAGGTTGGAACTTAAAATGGTCCGGTCACTCTTGAAAACAGTTTAGAAAGTGTCATAAAAGTTAAACATATCGTAAGAAGAAGCATTTTACTCCTGAGCATTAATTCCAGAGAAATGAAAGCTTATGTTCATACAAAAACTTATATGTGAATTTCACAGTAGTTTTATTTGTAGTAGCAAAATACTAGAATCTGATCAGTTGTTCTTCAACAGGTAAGTAGCTAAACTGCGGTGCACACACATCCCCCGGGGAAAGCTACTCAGCAATAAAGAGAAACAAACTATTGCTTTACTGAAAACTTCCAAGAATCTCCAGGGATTCATGCTGAGTGAAAAATGCCAGTCCCAAAAGGTTTCATACTGTTTGACTCTGCTTATATAACATTTGAGAAATTAAAAATGTGAAAATGGAGGACAGATTAAGGATTGCCAGGGTTTGGTAACCCTGGGTGAAGGGCGTGCTAAGAAGGGGGCTGCAGGGAGGTGGATGTAATTATAAAAGGGCAACAGGAGGGATCCTGTGGTTTTGAAACTGTTCAGTATCTCAGCCCTGGTGGTGGACACACAAACCAACATGTGTGGTAAAACTGTATAGAACTGAACACACACACACACACACACACACACACACACACACACACAGATATGAGCACAAGTGAAACAGAGGAACTGAATGAGATTGGTGGATTGTATCAATATCAAAATCTTGCTTGTAAAGTATAGTTTTACAAACTGGAGAAATCTGGACGAAGTGCATATGGAATCTCCCTGTATTATTTCTTACAACTGCATGTGAATCTACAATCATCCCAATAAGTATTTCAATTTTATTTTATTTTTTTTATAAATTTATTTATTTATTTATTTAATTGGCTGTGTTGGGTCTTCATTGCTGCACAAGGGCTTTCTCTAGTTGCGGTGAGCGGGGGCTACTCTTCGTTGTGGTGCATAGGCTTCTCATTGCGGTGGTCTTTCTTGTTGCAGAGCACGGGCTCTAGGCTCGTGGGCTTCAGTAGCTGTGGCATATGGGCTCAATAGTTGTGGCTCACGGGCTCTAGAGCACAGGCTCAATAGTTGTGGTACACAGGCTTAGTTGCTCCGCGGCATGTGGTATCTTCCCAGAGCAGGGCTCGAACCTGTGTCCCCTGCATTGGTAGGCGAATTCTTACCCACTGCGCCACCTAGGAAGTCCAGCATTTCAATTTTAAAAGTCACACTGAAAATACATATTAAGGGTTGTTATTCGCTTGGTCTCACAAAAGGATTGTCACAGGAATCCTTTAACTGAATATATATATATATTATATATAAATTTATATATTTTTATAGTAAACTTACAAAGAGAAAAATTAGATTCTACATTTTGCAGAAATACACCCGTTGTTGAAAGTGAGTTGCTTATCTTTTTATTTTGCTTTCATTATCAAAGGGCAGGCAAGTCCCACTCCATAATGATTGCTTTTCAAATATTCCATTTACAAAATGGATTCAGGATGATTGCTTCAGTGTCACTGAAATCTCTGAATTCTTGTCCCTGAAGTGCTAAAGCGGGTGAGAGGGGACTCGTGGTTTTCCCCAGCGGCAGGTCCCCGGCCCTGCAGAAAGGTTCTGTGCTCCACCCCATGGGTCCAGCACTGCAGCCAGGAGGGGAAGGATAGCAGGGAAAACAGACAGGAAGCAGGAACTCCAAGGTCCCCGGCACCTCTCTGAGCTGTTGTCTGTACTGTCAGTGGACTCCTGTCATCATGTCCTGTTTCCTTCCAGAGCGCCATATTCTTTACTATTCAGGGACTGGAACTGTTGAGTAGGCAACGATACATTTTTTTCCAAGGCAAACATCTTTCACCTGGGTACACATTTCCAAAATTACTTATGTGATCATTTTGCAAAAATGTATTCAACGTTTCATAACTGCTCATCTTTGTAAGTAAAACACGCGTTTTTTTAAAGATGGGATCAGAAGTGCAGATGTTAATGGCTAGGTTTGGGTATGTTTCTAGGGCACTTTGGGCCCTCCCTCCACCTGCCCAAAATAAAAGATGCAAATCTTCCCTCATATCACTGCATTTCTGTACCCACAGACATCTGTGGCTATTCACACAAGAACATGATCGAACTGAAGCACCACAGAGACATCTACTGGTTGGTTTCTTTTCTTCTGGTCTGGTTTTGAGACATTATTTTCTGTGTCATAAGGAATTATAACTAGCCAGCACTATTCAGCATTGCTTATAAACTGCATATACAGTTATGCAGACAATTATATTGCCCAATAACCTGGGACAATTAATTGAAAATCTGGAGGGACTGATGCTCTCACGGTCCAAACTTCCCATCACGTGCACTCCACTGGATTTATAGGGCTGCTGACAGCCCAGATGGCAAAGAACCAAACCTGTTAAATCCAGTGTGCAAGGCAGAGGGTGGGCACAAACAGGGCAGCTCACAAATATGACTCAGTTGGAAAAAATCAGTAGATGCCATTCTAGCCTGTTCACAGAGTATTTCCTATAGCACAGTATATAGGCAATAATTATGAAAACAGATGAAGGTTCAAAGTACTCATCTGGGAAATTTTCTTAGAATCACATCAGAAGTGAAGAACTTAAGTTTTGTTTGTTTTTAAGAGAAAAGACCAATGAGTAAGTCTTCAAGCCTATCGGGCCCACCCTGGGAGGGGCTGATCACTTGGACAGAAAGAGAAGGTGGCATTGATGTCTCTACCTCAGGATACGTTAGTATTTGGTAAACCTACTTTTACTTTTCCAGAATTTTTCAACTGTTGTTCTGTACTTGTATGCTTTATGGACATCTTTGGAGGCCTGGTTATCTTAGGTTTCCTCGCAGAGAATATTTTATCTGAAATACAATTGTGGAGAACAATGATGGCACAAGCTAAGCTGTAGAATATTTGATTGAATCTTGATTCAATTATAGAATGAATTTGGAATATACGAGTTGATTCATGAATCTAAAATGACCAGAGACCTGGATGTTTGACCCAGAGTCATGATTTATCCCTGCACCTGTCCTCTCTTCTCTGCAGGAGGAAAAAGCAGAAGTTTGTGCTAGAACCAAAAACAAAAACACGATCTGTCTAGCAGATTTAATGTAAAATATATCTCCATTAGTATATAACAGGAATATATTGATATCGATTTGCAAAGGAAAAGTAAAGAGGCACACAAAACAAAAGGCACACTTCCTCTGGGTGATTAAAATCCATTTCAGACTTGGTCACATGCCATAAGCATTAGCTGTGAGGTAGGATTCCTACTGCTTCTGTTGATTACGAAAGCAGCACAAACCCCTTATTCTCCCATCATTTTCCACAGAAAACCACTGCCAAGAGTTTGCTGGATATTTTTTGATGTTTACACGCACACATAAACATGCATATCTACACACAAGCATGAATATGAAAACATACACTAGTCCTCTTTCGTCACCTGTTTGCTGCTTTTTTTTTTTTTCTAAACTTATTGTGTTTAGGGGTGTATTTCCCTTGTGAGACAGGTATAACTACTTTGTTCCTTTCGAGTGTGTTTCGAGGACTTCTGTGATGGTGCAGTGGTTAAGAATCCGCCTGCCAATGCAGGGGACACGGGTTCAATTCCTGGTTCTGGGAAGAGTCTACATGCCACAGAGCAACTAAGCCCGTGCGGCACAATTACTGAGCCTGTGCTCTAGAGCCCTCAAGCCACAACTATTGAGCACGAGTGCC
Source organism: Hippopotamus amphibius kiboko (assembly GCF_030028045.1). Classification (NCBI taxonomy): domain Eukaryota; kingdom Metazoa; phylum Chordata; class Mammalia; order Artiodactyla; family Hippopotamidae; genus Hippopotamus; species Hippopotamus amphibius. Next base: position 95,361,888 of record NC_080196.1, on the reverse strand, counting down.
ACAACTACTGAAGCCTGAGAACCTAGAGCCCATGCCACTGCAATGAGAAGCCCACACACCACAACAAAGAGTACCCCTGCTCACCACAACTAGAGAAAGCCCGTGTGCAGCAACGAAGATGCAACGCAGCTAATAAAAAATAAATTAAAAAAATTTTTTAATTAAAAAAATGAAAATAAAATAAAATAAAAAATAAATGTGTTTCTATATTTAGCCAGATATCAGCTGTCCCCCAATTCCCCCTGTGAGAGGACAGTGTTCTGTCACCCACAGCAGGCATTAGAGGGTTTGATTTTCCAGCTGACAGTCTTCCCCATTCCTCCTAGCATCCTCCTCATTTAATCTGTTGCTTCCTGCACATTTTCCTCTAAATCCTTCAAGCAAACGGGCAATCCTCTCTCCTTCTCCCTCTCGTGTCACAGAGTCATCAACAAGTGGTACCAAGAGGGCTGATTACATTTCCCCGCACTGCTTAGACATGAGTCAGCAAAACAGATATGAGCCCTCCCCCTCTTGAAGCTTATAATGGTGTATATATTCCTTGAACAAAAGACTATATGAAGAAATCAGGAAACTGAAGCTTAGCGGGAACACAGCAGTGGCCCAGAGCAGTCCGGCTGGCAAGCTGCAGAGCTGTCGTTGGAACCACTCTCATAATCGTCCCATTTCACTGATCTAAACACCATGGTTTAAAATATCTAGTCATCTCCTTTGGGAAGAACTCAAAGGGAGAGATGTTTCTTCCTGACTCTCTAGAATACCCTACATCTGAATTTTCCTTCCAAAACCCCTGAGGGCTTTGGCCATGTGTTCATTAAGACTGATGGCCACCCAAGTCTCTCAGAATAGCTAGAAGGAGGGGAAACATGACAGGAAAAGGGAAGATCTCACATCTCCATGTTCAATGCGCAAGGAAGGTAGCAGAGTCCTCTAACGTTTTATTTTTACATATAAGGGTGAGTCAAAAATTATCCACACTCCAATTATATTAAAACTTCTGTTAAAACTGCAGCCAGAGTGCGGATAATTTTTGACTCACCCTCGTACATATATATATATATATATATATTTTTTTTTTTTTTAGATTTTTACTTTAGTTTTAATGGACATTTTGCTCAAAAGCACAGAACAGTAAACATTTCGGTGGCTCAATGTTAGGGTTACAAACAATATCCTTAAGTCAGTTACAGTATCCCATGTCAGTACTTCACATTAAGTGCGGGTTGTTAATAACAACAAAATCAGTGCTGTGCTTGAATGGAGCACAAACAAGCATTTTAATTTAATTACACTTTAAACCTAGCACCCTTAAAATAAATACTGTAAGTATGAGGGTATCATGGGGGATCCAGTTCACCAACAGTGCAAACGAACAGCAGCATTTTCAAAGCTGAAATTAAATTGTGTAAACACATACCCACCCGCTACAGTGAACACACACTTCTGTTGTGCCCTCCCCACCCAGGGCGGAAAAGAGCCCCTGCTGAGTCTCTTTCAGATTCCGAGTTGCAAAAGCTGCCCTGACTTCTAGGCCTCGGGCTGGGAAGACTTAGGTGCAGGACAAGGAGATCAACGTGTTTGACCAGAAGGACCAGTTCTTTTTCAGACGGGCCAACTGCTAACACTTCCAGCCACCTCCAGAGCTTCTCTGCCCAAGGGTGCCCGTGGTCACAGACCTACCCCGGACTTCAGTGGGGGCATCTGAGAGCAGAGCTCCTCGCAGCGCGAGGACTGGTGGCCTACACTGCCCACAGCTGACACTGCTTTGCAAACCAGCGTCTAGGCCAACTCGGGATAATTAAAAACATCTGTGATTCTTAACCAGTTGTGACCAAATGGTTCTTAAGTAGGGAATGTCTACATGTTAAGTCTTCCTTTTCCTAATATTTTCAAACATTAATGATTATTCATTTCCAGTTTGGTTTTTACATCGTTCACAAAGTCATGTTTTCTTTCTCGTGAGCACTCCATCTTGACACTGAACCTTGGAGCTTCAGGTCTGTCTTTTAACAAGTACAGCCAGATATAAAAAGAAACACCGAGAAGCAGACTCAGTGGCCACATACTTGCTTATACTGTTAAGATAATGGCTAGATATTTGTTTCTAAATCATTCAGCATTTACCAACTGTCCAGACCAAAGACCATTTCCAAGGAGGAAAGTTGTGGTTCCAACTTCTCCCCTGACCCACGTGCAACAAGACTTCCTCTGCTCCCACATGCTTGCGGAAGGACTCGCTGGCTCGGCCATCACCGGCGCCAAATGGGCTTGTAGACGCAAAATGCCATAAGGATCATGGTCACCAGCAGGATGCTTAAAATGGTTCCCATCAACACTTAACAAGCGAATGTACATGTATGTGCTGGTAAGTATATGGGCCCATCCAGGGTTCCAGCTGGGGCCTAACCATGGTTATTCTCCAGTCTGGTCACTGTTCCTCCAGGTTCTGCCCACGCAGCACCGCATACGGCCGGCTCCGCTCCGGCGGCTCCACGGGGCTCGGGGCCTCCGCCAGTCCCAGCAAGAGGCTGCACAGTCCAAAGCAAAGCCACCGCCACACTGGACGCAGCATCTTCCCCGGCCAGCAGTGGAGGACCCGTACATATATATTTTTAAATGTGTTCTTTTAGGATTGCACGTTTCTTTTCATAGTGGGATACTTAATTCAAGCACAAGTAACTCCGCTTAAAAATATATTAATTTTCAGAAACAACTGCCTAAACCTAATGATAAAATATGTCACTTTCATTGTAGTTTCTATGCGTTTAACTATTAGTGAGGTCAAGTGTCTCACTCTGTGTTTAAATACACTCCTTGGGTTAGTCTCCAAAATATATAAGCAGCTTATGTGGCTCAATGTCAAAAAAGCAAATAACCCAACCCAAAAATGGGCAGAAGACCTAAACAGACATTTCTCCAAAGAAGACATGCAGATGGCTAACAAACACATGAAAAGATGCTCAACATCACTAATCATTAGAGAAATGCAAGTCAAAACCACAAAGAGGTATCACCTCACACTAGTCAGAATGGCCATCATCAAAAAATCTAAAAACAATAAATGCTGGAGAGGGTGCGGAGAAAAGGGAACCCTCCTGTACTGCTGGTGGGAATATAAATTGGTACAGCCACTATGGAAAACAGTATGAAGATTCCTTAAAAACTAAAAATAGAACTACCATATGACCCAGCAATCCCACTACTGGGCATATACCCTGAGAAAACCATAATTCAAAAAGAAACATGTACCACAATGTCCATTGCAGCACTATTTACAATAGCCAGGACATGGAAGCAACCTAAATGCCCATCAACAGATGAATGGATAAAGAAGATGTGGCACATACATACAATGGAATATTACTCAGCCATAAAAAGGAATGAAATTGAGGTATCTGTAGTGAGGTGGATGGACCTAGAGTCTATCATACAGAGCGAAGTAAGCCAGAAAGAGAAAAACAAATACCGTATGCTAATCATATACATGGAATCTAAAAAGAAAAGAAAAATGGAACTGATGAACCCAGTGACAGGGCAAGAATAAAGATGAAGATGTAGAGAATGGACTTGAGGACACGGGGTAGGGGGCAAAGGGGAAGCTGGGATGAAGTAAGACAGTAGCATTGACATATGTACACTACCCAATGTAAACTAGATAGCTAGTGGGAAGCTGCTGCATAACACAGGAAGATCAACTCGATGATGGGTGATGACTTAGAAGGGTGGGATGAAGAGGGTGGGAAGGAGCCGTGGGAGGGAGGGGATATGGGGATACATGCATGGACGCAGCTGATTCACTTTGTTGTATAGCAAAAACTGGCACAACAGTGTAAGGCAATTATATTCCAATAAAGAGCTAAAAAAAAAAATACACTGTTTATATTTTTCTTCTGTGACAAGCACATTCATGGCCTTTGCCCATTTCTCTTTTTGTGCAGCTATAAATACCTTACAAATTTGTAAGTGCTCAGTATATGTAAAGAATGCTTTAAAATTTTTTCTATGTGTTAAAAATATTTTTTTCCCAGCTTGTTATTGAAGACACAATAGAGCCAAGCTACAATTTCCGTGTAGAAATTTGTGGACTTTCAAGGCAATGCTTTTCACCAATATTTATCTTGATAGCTTCTGAGTTTTGATATGGGATATACAATATCTCTACATAAATATAAATTTACTTTTCCAATTTTTAACGAATAAGATGATGTAACAGTCAGCATTTTTTTTTTGCATCATAGCTATAAAAGGACCTAGAAATTACTCAGCAAATTTCACATTAGTTCTTTCCTTAAGTTCATACAGAGGTGAACTCTGGCAGAGATGATTTGGGGCACAGCCTTAGGTCTAAAGAATATAAAAAGAACTTCCTGAAGATCAGATATACAGTATCGTGACTATACTTAATAATACTGAATTGTACACTTGAAATTTCCTGAGAGTAGATCTTAAGTGTTCTCCCCCACACACACACACACAAAAATTCTAACAATGAGAAATGATGGATATATTAATTAGCTTGACTGTGATAACCATTTCACAATGTATACATATACCAAACCATCACATTGTACGTCTTAGATGTTTACAATTTTTACTTGTCAATTATACCTCAGTAAAGCTAGAAAAAGAAAAACATAATTTCCTATGTCTGAAGAGAAAATTAGCAAGAGCTAAAAGAAAGGGGGGTAAAAAAAAAGAAAAGAAAAGAAAGAGGGGGTGGAGGGAGTGTATGAATAAATAGAGAAGATAAAAGATGCTATTCTCTCCCACTTTCTCAGATGGTCTTGTTTGAGTGACCAATGAATCCCCAGGGCCTCTAGGGTCTGTGCTGTGAGCCATTTTAATGGTCGATTAGCACACAATTGATTGGATTAAGCATGCAGTCCTCCAGATTAGATTTTAAGTAATCCGACTGACCCTGTGTAACCCAGTATGACAGAATCCCTAGGGCTGATGCTAAGAACTCGGAAAGGTGAGAAAAGAGGTTGTGCACCAGCAACACTGTTCTTCCCAGGACAAAACAAGCCAACAAACAAGGATGGCCAAGGCTACAGTGAACAGACAGGGTCATGGAACCAGGGTTTTTGCCCAAAGCCCAACTCCACTCCTTGCCACCTATGAGACTTTACACAAGTTACTTAAATCCTTAAGCCTTAGTTCCCTCTTAAGAGGAAATGGACAAATGAATATCTCTTTTTTAGGGTTGTTTTGATTAAATCAAGTGATGATATCTATAGCAGATAGATATTATAACTAAATATGAACTTGCAAGGCTCCTTTGTGAGCTTCTCTTTCTACCTTCTTTTCATGTTTCATAATCTCAAGGTCTCATCATTTCCTTACCTATTCAAAACCTGGGTGCCTGTTTTATGTAAGACCCTATGTCATAGGCTACTAGACTAGTACACTATTGAATAAAACATAAGTTTTGCTTTTTAAAAAATAAACGCTTATAGATTAGAGAGATAATGATAAAGGCAATATTTATTGAGAGATTATTCTGCACTAGATGTTTAATTCTCACTTAATTTTCACAGCTATTCTAAAGACTACATGCTATCTTTATTCCCATTTTACAGGTGAATAAACAGTTAGGAAACATGTCCATGGTCACATAGCCTCTAAGTGTCTGAGCAAATATTCCAACCCCGATGTTTATAAATTCAGAGTCCAAGTTTTAAATCAGGCTTAAGCCCTATGTTATACCAGCAAAGTAATAACAAGGTAGCATAGTACAACTAGAATGTGGTAAGTGACGTTAAGTACAGATAAATCTACAGTAACTTAGAGGAAGAGTGACCACATTTGGCTGTAAGAATCAGGGAAGACTCTACGTAGGAGATATTAGAGTGCTATCTTCAAAAGAAATAATGTTTTATTCTACACCCTGCCAAAGTTGTATTTTCCCTTTCTGCAGAAATTATTTCAAACGATACTGGGGGCCTATCCAGGGACAAACCAACATGAGTAAAACATAGTCTTAAAAGTTAAGTGCCCACTGCTGTGAAATAAATATTCCTGTCTTAGGCCTCCAAATGCCAAGAGTGGGAAGTGGAAACTTTCCACAGAGGAGCAAACACTATTTCATCCTTGACGAACCATGGGTGAGGACCAATCTGTGATCTCTTTCAACATTTTAGCTGGCAAGATGGACTATGCATGTGCTGGCAGTGATGTGACCGTCCAGCACCTGTGTGAACAAACACAAGTACTGCTCTTGGAACCATACAAAATAATCTCTTTGATACCGGGATTCCCTACTGAGCATGGAATCATACCATCTATTCCAGGGGAAGGAGAAGAACAAGGATTTCTCTACCCACTTATAGGCTAATATGTTCGTGAAAAATATGTATCACAAGATTTTTTTTATCAACACCATTAAAAACACACTGTGCTATTTTTTTTTAAAGTAATGCATTTCAAAGACTAGATCCTACAACCAGGCATATGGTAACGGATATGAAAGGGAATTCATTCTAGTCCTAGTCCTGCCCTTCCCTGTGCTGTGGATTTTTGGAACTATGCCAGGGCATTGATTGCCCCTGAGTTTTCTGTTTCCACCCCTGGTCATGTCCTGCGGATATCTCAGCTGGACTTGCTAAAGACGAACTTTCAGTAGGGTCCAACATGTAAAACAGGTAAGACTCTTTATTCATTGCCTTCCCTCCCATTCCTGCGGCCCCTTAAGCTTGCTGATCCAAACCAGATATTTGTGGCTGACCATGTCCCTTCTGTGCTGACCTCTGACCACCCTGAAGGCCACACATGCATGCCTGCCGCAACCATGCCTGCCTCAACCCTGCATCGTTATTTTCTTTTGTTTGTTGAATCTCCTATGTTGTCTTGAACTCCCATGGTACCATGACTCTTGGTTTGAGGAGCACAGATTTCCTTCACCGCTTCTGTGTGTCCCCTCAGCCTGCCCTGGTAGGACAGTCACAAATGGAGGGCCCAGTTGCTCACCTACGTGATGTTGACTTCAGTGCAAATATATAATATATTCAACTTAAATGTTTATGACTTCTATGTTTTGGCATACACCTCCCATGTAATGAACATCATGTTGCAAATATAGACTCAAATAAGCAAGAAATGTCATTATTCTATTTAGTTATCTAAAAGAAAATTTTATCCTAAGTCATTTAAGCACTTGGTGGGGAATTTAATCACATCACCACTGGGCTTCCTTGCCTTTCCCCCTCTCTTTCTGCAGTTAAAATTTGAAGGAAATTAGTGACAAAGCTATTATTTGTGGTTTAAATAAAATAATTTAACTGAACATAGGCGATGCTCAATACTATATAAAAAAAGTTTATTTTACAAGACCAGCTTCTGAGCTAGGCTGAGAAAAATGAACACTAAGACAGGCCCACTGAGAGAGAGAACACTGAGCAAAGGGTAAGAGGGTCTTAGATGTCAAGCTTCTTTATTCAAACTGCATCCTAGAGGTCTTGCAAGTTAGATCTAGGATAATTTCTGGAGAATAGATTCCTGAGACCAAGGTCCAGAGATTCTGAGTCTGTAGGTCTGAGGCTGCATCCAAGAATCAGCACTATTAATACACATTCCAGGAGATTTATCCATGGGCATGAAGTAAGAAACGCTGAGACTGACAATTTTAGAGTTCAGCATGAGATAAGAAAGCTCTCTTCGAGAAGACCAATCAAAAACTGTATTGCAAAAATGATAAGAGCTAGAGATAGAAGAGGCCAATTAAATACAATAAAAAGAATTTAGATTAAAAGTAATGGGGAGGCTGGATAAGGCAGGCCGCAGAAGTTTGTCTTAAATTTTGTTTTAGACTCACATGGTCTCGATCTTTCTACCTGTCACTATTCTGCTACTGCTGTATTGCCAAATAGATGGTAAGCCCTTCCATGTTTATGGGCAGATAAGCTTCAGAGTTTCTTTCATAAAATTTTATGTGTAAAAATATCCTTTTACATAATCTTGTTCCAACTCATTGCTTTTATCCAGCATATCTCCTGAGAGGGAAAAATAAAACATTATTTTTACTCTTCTAAACTTTTGGTCATTTGTTTCTTTTCTGTACGTAAAAGTGACTTTATTCTGAATTAATTTTAGACTTATAGAAAAGTTGCAAAATAGTACAGAGGGTTTCCAAATATCCCTTATTCAGCTTGAAACAGAAAAAAGGACATCAGCAGAGAACTGGTGAAGTTCAAATATGATCTTTAGTTAAGAACACCAAACTAATGTTAAATCCTGGTTTGACACTGGTACACCTTTATTACACTAATTAATGTAAGCAGAGGCTATTGAGAGGCTATAGAGATAACTTTTGAAGTTTGCTTCTTCCTTAACAGAAATAGATAATTATTTCTATGCATTAGTTTTATATATTAAGTGTACATGTTCATTTTTTATCCTAGGTGTTGAAAAATTATGAGAATTTTGACTCAAGTTTCTTAGATGTAAGATTATTAAAATAATCTATGTGATTATTTCTATTTTTAAATTGGGGAAATGGAGGCATGGAGAAGTTACATACTGTAATTACAGCAGAGATTCATTGAAACCTAGGCTTGACTATAGCTCCAGAGCTCATAGTCTAGACTATAGTACCACCATGTTATACTACCTCTCACATCTATAAAGTCCGTATCGTGCAGTAATGGAAACTGTTTCATTCTCCTAAATCCACAGTCTAATAGCACAGGCAGAAAAGGGATATCTTGGTCTTTCATTTGTATAATCTTAGTCTCACACTCTTCCATAGATTGGAAACCGTAATAATCATTCTGTAAGTGAAGGAAAATTACAGTATTTATCCTGAGATGTATAAAAAAATGATTGTAATGTCAGGTCAGCAAATTTCTCATGAAAATTCCTTCCATCGCATTAGAAAGTCATAATCAATTACACATATTTTTTAACACACTTTTTTGGAGACAGCACCAAAATAACCTCTTTGATGTTGGCAAATATCAGTAGCTATGGGGGTCACTGTGTTAATGTTAGAAGTGGGGTGTCCGTCAAGATTCTCAGCTACAAGCAATGCAAAACTGACTAACGACTTAAGCAGAAATAGGACTTACTGGAAGCATAATAGGGGTTCATAGAACTGATGAGAGTCTGCTCAGCCAGACTGGTAAAATAGAAGAGGGCCAAGGAGGAGCAGAACAGACACCAGCTTTTAGTAGGACCCGTCTACATAGGCCGCCTTCTCTAGCAACCATCTCCAGGCATCACCACCACTGTGAATGGTATGCATCTCTTCTTCCTTTTATCATTTTCCATGATTCAGAGTCCTGGGTGAGAGTATCTAATTGACAGAGCATTGAGCATTGGTCATTTGCCAGTCCCTGTTTGGGTGATGAAGCCTAGACTTACATAAAGGGGGTCTCCAGGATGAAGAAAGGAGTTTAGTTTCCTGGAAACCCAGATGATGACAATGTCAATTATACATATCACATTCAAGTTTTACGCCAATTTGAACTCACAAGTGGAATTTTATATTGATTTCTTAGAGAATAAAAGAATACAGGTCGTAATATTTCTTACGTCTTATACGAAAAAATCCTTTCATGGAAACAGAGAATTTTAGAATGTTAAGAGTATTCTGGAACCTTCTACTTTAATCACACACATCACACCAGAAATTCATTTATAATTGAACGAAATGAAATAAGTAAATGAAGTTGAAACTCATTTATAATTGTTGTAATTAGCAACAGAGCATAATTAAGAGTGTGGGTTCTAGGTGTCAGCAGGCCTGGGTTCAGATCCTTCCAACACAATCCTAGCTGTATGACCTCTAAAGTTACTTAACCACACTGTACCTTTTCTTCTATTCTGTAAAATGGAAAAGCTCGCACTATCAACTCACATGTTGGTGGAGAAGATCAGTTAATGCAATTCCTGAAAATCAATAAGCATCCAAGGATGGTTTCCTTAGAGGTTATGACATCAACATTCTCACTGAGATCACCATCATCTTTATCACCATCAACATCCAACTACTGCTTGAGAGCATTTAGTGAAGATCCACACCTCACAAGGCAACACATTTCATCTCACTGCTGCATAGCTCCCGTTACTACTAAGCTCTGATCAGGTGAGAAAAGAGCAAACTTCAGATGTGCAATACACGTGATTGTCTGCATCTTTCCATATTTTCAGCTGTGCTCACGCACCAATGTACTCAACAAACATGTGTTTTCTATCCACCTAGCACTTCACAGCATCATCTATTCAATAAATGATGTTGGACCAACAAGTATACATGTATATTCTATGCTGAGCTACAAAAAGCGATTATTTTAAAAGATATTTTATTTAATAATTGCAGAATATACACTGGTATTTTGTTTATGAAACTAATGAAGAGAAAAATTTTATAGAATTAACATCATGAATGTTATGCTAAAATATTCTAAGTTATTTCCCTAAAATATTTATTTTGCAGTAAATCATATGCTCTCCAAACTAAGCAATTTTGTAAGAAATTACATCCTTGTTATTAACACTTGTATATTTAATAGCACTATCAACTCACTTCTGAATAGCATAATTTAAAATTTTTGATTAATGAGAAATATGTGTTGTGGAGTTCTAAATTAGGTTTGAAAACTTTAATTTTTTTTTAATAAGAGAGAGTGTAAGCTATTTGGGCAATCTGAAGTGTATTTCTTAGCTAAGCAAAAAAACAGTTATTTAATGCAATAGTAAACAATTTAAAAATTTGATGGCTGTATTATATCCTAATTTATGAAACTTGAAATTAAAATTATATACATTCAGTGGTATTATTTAAATAACAATAAAATGCAACAAGCCTTTTTGTTAAACAAGATTTTTAGTTTTTCTTCACAACAAACTACCCACTAGATGGCACTAAACAACTGCCAAAATTTTTCTAACGACATTCTACCAGGTCAAGAAAATAAAACAAGAATCCTAATGATTGATGGAACAGTTGTGTCAGACATACAGACCAAATCTCAAAGTACCTAAATTGTATGTAAAGTGATATTTAAGTATAATTGGGAGCTCTTTACTCAAGAAATGTTAGTTATGACAGTCATTTTACATATAGAGAGTGAGCAGCTAGATATTAACAATTCAACACAAACTGGTAAAATGTAAATGATTCTTATGATTAAATTGCACTAATTTGAATTCTATGAATTAAGATTCCACTAAATATCTAACCAAGACCTGTTAAGATTCCACTAAATATCTAACCAAGACCTGGATTTTCTCAATGTTTTTGAGGCAATTGTGTTCACACAACAATAATAAGAAAACAATAATGAAAAGGAATTCCAGGGGAATAATTTATATACAATTTGAGCTGATAATTATACTTACTCCTTGTCAAGGGTTGGCAGGTTAAGGTGAATATAAAAGCATTTTCAATTCTTTAGGATATCCTGTCCTTTAGACCAATCTTTGTCCAAGGATTGAGCTTATATACCTCAGTTCATAAAATTAGAAATATTATAATTTATTTACATAGAGCCAAAACTTCAGATGAAAGCTCAAAGTTTCAGAAAATGGCCAGGATATTTGTACATGTGGAGACATGTGTCATCCTATCAAAATATTCCACTCTCTTTTGGAGGTTGATGCATATCAAGCCATAAAATGCACAAACACTAGATGGCTTTGAACGCAGTGCATTCTACCACCTTATCCCCATTTTGCTGAATCTGCTTTTATACATCACTAGGTAGTTTGTATTTTTATAGTATCAGCAACTTTAGATCTTATGTCTTTCACCCCCAATACAGTTATTACTTATAACCCTTCCTGAAGATATAACATTTTGTTGAACAGACTCAGACATAAAATCACAAAATGCTACCAAGAAATCCATAGTTGTGAAGACCTAAATAGACATTTCTCCAAAGAAGACATACAGATGGCCAACAAACACATGAAAAGATGCTCAACATCACTAATCATTAGAGAAATGCAAGTCAAAACCACAAAGAGGTATCACCTCACACCGATCAGAATAGCCATCATCAAAAAATCTAGAAACAATAAATGTTGGAGAGGGTGTGGAGAAAAGGGAACTCTCCTGCACTGTTGGTGGGAATGTAAGTTAGTACAGCCACTATGGAAAACAGTTTGGAGGTGCCTTAAAAAACTAAAAATAGAACTACCATATGATCCAGTAATCCCACTACTGGGCATATATCCAGAGAAAACCATAATCCAAAAAGAAACATGTACCATAATGTTCACTGCAGCACTATTTACAATAGCCAGGACATGGAAGCAACCTAAATGCCCATCAACAGATGAATGGATAAAGAAGATGTGGCACATATATACAATGGAATACTACTCAGCTGTAAAAAGGAATGAAATGGAGCTATATGCAATGAGGTGGACAGACCTAGGGTCTGTCATACAGAGCGAAGTAAGCCAGAAAGAGAAAAACAAATACCATATGCTAACTCATATATATGGAATCTAAAAAAAAGGTACTGATGAACCCAGTGACAGGGCAAGAATAAGGATGCAGATGCAGAGAATGGACTGGAGGACATGGGGTTGGGGGTGGTGAAGGGGAAGCTGGGACGAAGTGAGAGAGTAGCATAAACATATTTACACTACCAACTGTAAAATAGATAGCTAGTGAGAAGTTGCTGTATAACAAAGGGAGATCAACACGATGATGGGTGATGCCTTAGAGGGCAGGACAGGGAGAGCAGAAGGGATTTGTGGGAGGGAGGGGATATGGGGATATATGTATAAATACAGCTGATTCACTTAGGTGTACCTCAAAAACTGGTGCAAGACTGTAAAGCAATTATATTCCAATAAAGAGCTTAAAAAAAAAAAAGAAAGAGATCCATAGTGGAATTTTGACTAGGATTCTTAGTGTCTTCGGCTTGTGAAGGATGCTAATTATGGACTAATAAAATGGGATCATTTGGTTGCAACAAAGGTTGGTCTTACCTTTTTGCCTTGAAAATCTGTTGGATGTGGCATTTGATGCTCCTTCTCTGGGCTTCCTGTGCCTCATCTGTGAAATAAAAGAAATATTCTCACTACAGGGAGGGAGGAACAGTAAGCTTTTAAGAGCTCAGCTTCATAAATAAGTTCATTTGTATCACTGTTTTTAGATTCTGCATATAAGCAATATCATGATATTTGTCTTTGTCTTACAAATTAACTTATTTACAAAACAGAAACAGACTCACAGACATAGAAAACAAATTTATGGTTACCATAAAGGGGGGGATAAATTGGGAAATTGGGATTGATATATACACACTACTATATTTAAAATAGATAACCAACAAGGACCTATTGTATAGCACAGGGAACTCTGCTGAAAATTCTGTAAGAACCTAAATGGGAAAAGAATTTGAAAAAGAATAGATATATGTATATGTATAGCTGAACAACTTTGCTGTACACCTGAAACTAACACAACATTGCAAATCAACTATAGTGCAATATAAAATAAGACTTAAAAAAAAGAGCTCAGCTTCTAAATAAAGCAGTGCTTAGACTATTCAGTTTTTGATTGTTTTTTTTTTTTTTCAAATCTCTTTCCATTGTTTCTCTGCTCCGATTTAAGATTTGACTCTGTGACAGGTTTAGAAAACATGCAATGCCATGGACTTGTTAAAGCAGGCAGGTAGCTAGATATGAGCAGAGAAAGGGAGGCACAGGCCAAATGGCAGGAAACCACCCATTTTGTAAACAGTGGGGGGTCCTTGAGCAGACAAAGAAAAGCAGGAACCTCCAGGCTGACAGGAAACCACACATTTGAGGTGATAAGTGTCCTGGAGGCAGACAAAGAAAGGTGGGAAAAGGTGGGAATCTCCTGTATTCAAGTGTAACTTTTCCTCCTCATCCTCTCACTACAATAAAATTAGCCTTGCACATAAGAAGTTCCCATCATGCACCGAGGCCATGACACTCTCCATCAAAGCTAAATAAGGACAAAAATCCCTCCTCCCCTCGGGAAGGTGGAGCTGGGGTGAAAATCAGGGAATACAACCCCCAAACTCCTCCCTCCCCAATGAATATTCCGCCCCTTCATTTCTATCCGCACATAATTCACTTGCCAAGGAAACTCAGTGCAGCTACTCACCCGAGACTGCACACTCTCCCCTTGAAAGCCTACTATCACTTAAACAAAACCCTCCCTGCTTTCTTGACCTCCCTGTCTCATCTCTCAATTCTTTCTGCAACAAGACAGGAACCCGCCCCCTGATAACATCTTTGGCGGAGCAGCCAGGAGATTTCGGTGGGCCGCAGCCTCTCGCCTCCCTTGCGCTCGCGAGGCCGCTGCCTGACTTCTGCTTCTCTTTCTCTCTCTTTGGCTTTCTTATTGTCTGTCGCATTTTTGGACCTGTTGCCACAACCATGTGGAGCCGTATAAGTCCCTAGGGGGCTCGCCCCAGAAACTCCCGGGAGAGGATGAGTCGTGGAATGTACTAGAGAGAGGATAGGTCTGTCCACCCAGTTCAAGGTAATTTCCTCAATATTTCAGGCACACAGTTAAAGCATAAGCCTTCTCCCCACCTCCACCCTTATAGGCTTATTATAGGTCCACCTATGCCTGACTATCCTTGCCTCGTCTCTGTGTCCTAATCGCACTCTTTACTTTCCACTCCTATTTCCTCCCTTACTCCGCTGAAAATGGTGAAAAAGAAGTCTGCCAGGCATTTTCCAACCTTGCTGCTGGGTCTTCCCTTCTCACTGTACATAAGCGCAGGGTATGTCAGGAAAAGTTTCCAGCCATCCTCACAGGCAGCTAGCAACCCCAACCATTCTGCCCTATGGGTTTGCCTCATCTACCATTTAATTAACCGTCATCAGGTCCGATTACGTGGAAATATAAAATGCAGCCTTACTTAGAGTTCCCGCCGCAGTTGCGCCACTGCCGTCCCTTTGGGAGCTCCCTGCTCCGTGGGTGGTCCGTGCGGGTTCCCCTGGGTGTTGGGAAGGGGAATGGTCCCATGCCTGCGGTTGGGACCCATGGTGGTGGGACTGCATCCCCGGTCATCCTGCCCCGCCGGGCGTTCAGGCAGCCCCCTCCCTCGCTGGTCGGCGCACATCCGGGGTCCAACCCTGCCCCCAACGCCGACTCGTATTGTCGGGGCGGGGCGTGCACGTGGCTATGTCCCAGGGATGCAGGCCTGGGCGGTGCCCCGAGTTCCCCGTACTTGCCTTCGGGGATCACACGATTGTGAGTGTCTTTGCAGGGCCTCCAGGCCCTGCGTCCCCCTGAGTGCAGAAGACATGGTGCTTCTGCCTAGGGCCACCTTATCCAACCCGCCTCGCTGTGCCTGGACCTGTCAGCCGTCACCCACTAAGCACTGGACGGAGCGTGTGTGGGAAGGGGTGAACGGGGGGAGGGCGGCACCGGCTGTGTTGCGGGGGTGGAGGGTGGGAGAGCATCACCCACAAAAGGGAAGGGAGAAGAGAGGCTTTTTCACGAACCATTTCCATTAATGGCCAGTGCCTGTTTTCAAAAATGTACCACCCTTTAAAAAAAAAATTATAGGGTTGGACCCTAAATAGGTCCTAGAACTATAAGGATGTTCGCAGTTCCAGGGAAATATACTTTAGCACACAGGAATTAATCATTGGCGGTTGAATCTAGAGAGAAATCTTTAGGACGGTCACTCATCCTGGGTACTGAGGAGGCCAGGATAAGACACGCACCTGGACCCTGGGGCCAGCAGGACCACCATAGGGAGGAGTAGCTGACCCCCACTGTGGCCAGGGTTGCCGGGACTAGGTGGCCGAGGACACCTGGAGCCAGTCCTGTCTCTGGGAGCCCCCACAGGACCTCCTGACGCTAGTGCTCCTCTCTGGTTACAGGAGCATCCTCTCCCGGAAGGAACTATGGAAACACCTTCTCCATCCCCAAGGACTCACCCTTGGGGTGCATTCTGAGTCAGTGGGACAAGTTTTCTCTAGATTCTTTAAAACAAACAAACACTCATTTTCTTTTGTAGCACAGCCCAATATAAACTTGAAGATGATGAGGCCTGGCCAGAAAATGGAAGCCTCAACTATAATACTATCCTACAGTTAATCTTTTGCAAAAAGCAGAGAAAATGGACAGAAGTTCCTTATGTTCAGGCTTTTATGGCCCTAAGAGGGAATCTGGATGCAAGTCCTGTGTTGCCAGCTGGGACCCATTCGGGCTACACAAAAGCCATCTCTAGTGGCATCCCTGGGGGACAGAAGACCCAAGCCCCAACATTCTTTCACCATCTTCAGCCCCTCCCCCACCCTATACGCCTCTTTACCCTTCTGAACCAGAAGTGCAGCCAAAGCTGCTTTGCCCCCTTCAGGAAGAAATAGGAGGGCCTCAGGGAATTACCAGAGTCCACATCCCTTTTTCCTTGTCCAACATCAACCAGAGATGCACTCACTTGGGCCGATTGTTGGAGAACCCCTCTAGCCAGTTCACCGAAGAATTCCAGGGACTGACTCACTCCTTTGACGTTACTTGGGGGGGCCTAAATATTGTCCTTTCCCACTGCTGCACCCCTAAGGAAAAGACCCACATTTGGGCATGGGCTCAAACATATGCTGATGGATTACATGTTGTCCAACCTCGTCAATACCCTGTGGGCATGATGGCAGTGCCTCTAAGGGATCCCAGTTGGGACTATCAGCCAGCCCAGCCTGGTGTCACTAGAGGGGATCACATGATCCTTTGCCTCATTGAAGGGATGAAAGGATGCACAATTAAACCTGTCAACTATGGTAACGTTAAAGAGATCACCCAAGGCCAAGATGAAAACTCAGCCCTATTTCAGATCCGATTGGTAGATGCCCTCAGAAAGTATTCGAATGTAGACCCAAACACTTTTAAGGGACATGTTGTATTTGCAACCCACTTCATTAGCCAATCAGCCCTTGACATCATCAGAAACCTCAAAAGCCTGCCATGGGGCCCCCAACCCCTCTCAACCTTCATACTGACATGGCCTTCGGTGTCTTTACCGATAGAGACCAGGCTGAGGAGGAAAGGAAGGAATAGCATGGCTTAAGAAAGGAACGATGGCAGCGTCATGACAAGACCTAACCCAGCTCCTGGTCACCCCAAAAATACTTCCAGAAGACTTCTGCTAGGAAGGGGAGCCTGTTTTGACTGTGGGAGCCCCAAACACTGGAGTCAGGAATGCCCAAGAAACAGGTCCCAGGCTATGGTCAAAATGCCACGCCCACTCTGTAAGAAGATGCGATAGAGGAACCACTGACTGAAACCAGCCACCCTGGCCAGGTAACCATCTGCGTGAGTTGTTTTACAACAGGAGGTCCTAGTAAGGAACACGGAACTAGCAAGCTACCACCAACCAGAAAATTCGGGGAAGGTCAAAAGGAGAGAGGAGACGCCAGTCCATATGTCCTACCAACCTCCCAGAATCCTCCTGGCTGGAATCCATCTTGGCTGAGCGATGCACACACCAGCAGGAAGGACCCTGAGTCAGAATGATTAGCCAGAGACAACCCAGAAACTAACCCCATCACCATAAAACCTGAGACTGCAAGCCACGTGGCAGAACCCAGTATTCCTCCTGGCTTCCCTTACCCTCCTGCTCTCCACCTGGGCCCCCTTCCCAATAAAGTCTCTTGCTTTGTCAGCACGTGTGTCTCCTCGGACGATTCATTTCCAAGTGTTAGACAGGAGGCCACTCTCAGGCCCTGGAAGAGGCCCCCTTCCTGCAACAGATGGACCACTGGAGGAGGGAATGCCCCTCAGCTCTGAAGGCAGTGAGGAAATACTCTCATACCAGCCATGGCAGTGGTTGATTGACAGGACCTGGGGCTTCCCAAGGCTCCCACGAAGACAGTCATCATCACATGGGAAGAACCTCAGGTGACCGAAGTGGCAGGTAAGCTTCTCCAATTTTTAGTGGACATGGGAGCCACTTACTCTGTTCTGACTTCTCACACTGGGTGCCTTGCCTCTGAAACCCACTCTCTATTGTTGGGAGAGAAGGAAGGCCACAGCTAAAACATTTCACCACCCCGCTAACTTGCACCTGGGGAAAGACCCTTATAACTGGCAAGTTTCTTGTCATGCCTGAATAGCCCAGGGATTTTCTCTCAGCCTTGGCGACAATTCTTACTCTCCCTGAAAACCAAAACCAAGGAATATTTTTGGCTGGTCTATGTAATAAACAGGACACAGACAGTCCAGGCTAAAATATTCCCCCAGAAATTTAAGACATTATAGGGATTTCTTTGGTGGTCCAGTGCTTAAGAATCCACCTTGCAATGCAGAGGACACAGGTTCGATCCCTGGTCAGAGAACTAAGATCCCACATGCCTTGGGCCAACTAAGCCCATGCGCCACAAATACTTAGCCCGAGCACTCTGGAACCCACACACCACAACTAAGACCTGATGCAGGCAAATAAATAAATATTTTTTTTTAAAAAGTTAAAAATTTATGGATCCACAGGTCTGGGATCAGGTAATCCCAGAGAAAATAAAGTTTGTCACTGCTATAAAAATAACCTTAAAGGAGGCTAATAACTTCCCTTCTACATGTCAATACCTTCCCTGTCCAGTAAACTCCATCTTTCTGCTCTTTTGCTTCTCATGAAGTCATGTCTCCTTTAACCACACCCACCCCGAGGGTCCTCCTGGTTCACATTGTCACAGCTCCGGCTGACAAGCATCCACCATCGGACACCATGAACGCCATTGCTGAAGTTACTAACCCGTCTGACCATTGGCTCTGCCCCTGCAGCCACGCCTCCCCAGAGGATCTACGACGCCTTTTAGGACTCCCCCCGTCCTTGGAGGACCAGATGGGGCTAATAGCAAAATTTGCCGGGTTCTCATTTACCACCCAGTGTGGTAAGGAAGGAAGAACTGGGGCAGGAACCAACTGGAGGCCAGCCTCTCTGGAACAGACACCCTCCTCCAAATCAGAGGAAAGGGTATTTCAACTTGTCGACAAAGCTAGCCTCCCTTTTACTGGTATTAGCATCGGGGGACAAAAATTAAGATGGCTTGATAGAACATACTACAATCACTCTCTAATTCTTAGCAATCACCGTGGGTGACAGGCACCCATGGACCGCCCATATCCAGTATGTGGGGAACGGTCACTATCTGGTGGAAGAATCTAGTGATTGGAATAAATAAAACTAAAACTCACAATAAAAACATAATAATAGTTAACAATACACAAAAGGTCAACATAGGGATTAGACAATATTCCACACTAATGTTTAATATAATTAATAAGTACACTCAGATATACTCCGGTTTCTCCCAACAGGCTGCCGTATCGAAACCGAAAGTGCCGAGGGGAAAAAAACCCATGGTTTCAAAAAACCCCAACTTCAAATGATGCTGCGTCAGGGATTTTAATTAATCCCACTTGAAGATGGGGAGCATCAACACTCCCGAAACAAGGTTGCTACCTCCTTCTACTCTCTACTTCCCATCTCCGCCACTGTAAGCAACCCTGAGCTCCCTATCTCTGCCAGAGAGCGAGGAGAGCTGGACCCACAGGTAAGGACAATGCCCATGCTCGGCTTGAAGCAGTTACAGAAGACGGACCATCAACCCTTGCCCCTTAACAGATTTTAAGGGTCCAGACTCCTTGAGGGGGGAATGTTAAACCAGGAGGGTAGCTAGATATGAGCAGAGAAAGGGAGGCACAGGCCAGACGGCAGGAGACCACCCATCTTGTAAAAAGTGAGGGGTCCTTGCACAGACAAAAAAAAGCAGGAACCTCCAGGCTGACAGAAAACCACACATATGGGGTGATAAGTGTCCTGGAGGCAGACAAAGAAAGGTGAGAAAAGGCGGGGGAATCTCCTGCATCCAAATGTAACCTTTTGCTCATTACAGTAAAATTAGCCCTTGCACATAAGAAGTTCCCATCATGCTCCAATGCCATGACACTTACCATCAAGGCTAAATAAGGACAAAAATCCCTCCTCCCCTCGGAATTTACACAGCATTCAATTGGTCCATTTAGAATGTACACTGCAATGGTTTTTAGTGTATTCACGAAGTTGTATGAGCATCACTACAATCTGTTTTAGAACATTTCCATCACCCTAATAAGAAGGCCTGTGTGCATTAGCAGTCACTATCCTTTTCTCCCCCAACCCTCCCAGCACTAAGGAACAATGAATCAACTTTCTGTCTTCATAGAACTGCCTATTCTGGCTACTTAATATAAATGGAATCATAAAATATGAATTTTTTCATAAGTGGCTTCTTTCACTTAGCACAATGTTTGTCAAGGTTCATCTGTGATGGAGCATGAATTGGTACATCCTTTCTTTTTGTTGCCAAGTAACATTCCATCATACGGCTATTTCAAGTTTGATTTTTCCATTCACCAGCGGATGGACATTTGAGTTGTTTCCATTTCTGGTGATTATGAATATTGCCTCTTTGAACGTATGGACATATATTTTCATTTCTCTTGGTTAAATACCTAGGCGTGGAATTTCAGGTCAAATGGAAACTCTTTGTCTAACCTTTGTAGGAACTTCCAGACTGTCTTTCAGAGCATCTTCATCATTTTACATTCACAGTAAGACAGCATAAGAGGGTCCCAATTTCAGCAGTCTGTTAATGATCAAAAAAATGAAACTGCCACAGATGTATTAACTCCTGTAAATGAGGCAAGCTTTTTCTACTTGCAATGAGGGAAGATATTGAAATTTTCTCAGTTCATCAAGAAAAAGATTGCACCACCCTAAAGTTACTAAATTGCTATCAGAGAGCAGTTTAGATCCTGAAACAATCTGACTCAGAGGCAGGAGAAAAATGAACACTTTCACCTGTTTTCATTTGTAACTCAATGTTAACTTCTATTCATCAGCTTTGGTTAAATAAGGACATGCAGACTAGTTGTATGTGAATAATAATTATCATTAGAGTTTGCATAATGGTGAAGATATCAAGCTATTCATCAGAAGACATGACTTTCCTTTGAAGTTAAAACTGGAAAAAAATCTGAGTCAATACATAAAGTATCACTATCCATAAGATCTAATTCCTAGTGGATCCTTGTGCCACTTTGAAAATGAGCTTAATCAAGTGTCAGTAATGATTTTACATCCTTTAAAAGGGGAAATCAAATATAGCATTCTATGTGCCAAGACATTAGAAATCAATATAAAAGAAGATATCTGTGTATTGTGTAAATGGATATGAAAATTATAAGTTCATCCAACACAAAAGATTACCTGTTCGCGAGTCCTAATGAGAGATCCCATCTGGTGAGCATTTGGCTAATAACTCAGCAGCTGTGAAGCATTATCGCTTCATCTAATTATTTCCAAGGAGATGTGATCTATCTGCTGCAAACAAAACTGCACTCAGAGAGAAGAAATAGGTCTCTACATTTCTAACTATCTCAAATTAACCACAGGATGTAGAAAAACAATATTTACCTACGTGCCACCTGTATCCCCAATGTAATGCTAAGTCCACATCATCAGTGACAAAGCATCTTGGAGAATGAGAGCAATTAGGCAGATAATTAAGGGGAAGGCAATCATTCCTCCCTGCCTTTCCACTTTATCCCTCCAATTATCAGAAAATTAACATGAAACATTTTTTAAAGTGAACCACATGAGTAATTGTTTTAATATTCTGCTAGATATTTCCAGGAAGTCTTATCAAATGAGAATTCAATTATGAGGATTTGTCTACTACCCAAAATGGTGGATTTAAGGGTTGAGGAAGTGCCCACCCTTCCACGTGCAGAAAACATCAAGAGTCTCTACCTTCGTGGGAATCACATGGAACTGGAGATACAGTCCTGATAGCAACCAAATGCTTGTTTATTGACTGTTTTCTGGATCAACAATGAAAGCTATTGGGGCAGGAGGGGGAAGAAAAAAACAATAAAAGCTATTAAAAAAAAAGTTTCACGACAGTGGGAAAGTCTGAAGACGTATTGCATACTATATGATATGACAATATTTTTTAATATTCTTAGGTAAAATAATGATATTGTGATTATCTCTTTCAGAGATGCATGTTGAAATAGGAAGGTGAAGTGTCAGGATATCTACAACTTATTTTCAAATGGTTCAGCCAAACGAAGTCTGGAGATAAAGCAAACGTAATAAAATAATGACCATGGGAGAATCTAGGTCAAGAATAAATAGGTGTTTCTTCTTTCCAGTTTTTTTTTTTTTTTGGAAGGCTTGTAGTTTTTCAGAATAAAATATAATTTGGGGAAGGGATGAGAAGGAGATAGCCTTGCTGCCTATGGGAAATCTAAATATTCTTTAAATCCTGGCTTAAGTGGTGTGTGTGTGTGTGTGTGTGTGTGTGTGTGTGTGTGTGTGTGAAATCTTATTGTTTACTCCATTGTGAACTGTCCTTCTCTGAGTTATTGCAATACTGGCTATTCACAGAATTACCAATGAGTCATATTCTGTTCTTAATAAACATCTGTTAATTTGATTGATTGATGTGATTGAAGTTCAAGGAATCAGTCTAACAAAGATTTTGTAAGAGCTGATAATAACGGTGATGACAAAGGCAGGTACCATTTATCACACCCTCATTGTGTGCCTGGCACAGGGCTAAAATATTTCATATAAAGCACATCATATGATCTCCCTTACATTTGATGTGGAAGCCTGGATTTTCTGACAATTCATGAAACAAAACCCTGATTTGCTTCAGGAAAGCATTTCTCAGCATGCCGTGGTATTGAAAATGAATGAAACCCAGGATGCCTCTTTTCCTGGGGTGTCACACAACTGGGATATTTTTAGTGGAGTTTGTGTAGCTTTAAAACCCAAAGAATAAGCCACTGCCAGAGTAAAACTACTGAGAAACCATTTGGGGAAACCGAGGTAGTGGCTCTCTTTATCTATGGTGATTTTATTTTCAGGGCAAGCTGTCATGGAATAACCCTGAGGCAGTCAACACACCAATCCATCAGGGTGCTAGACCAAAAGCTCTGAATTTGCCCTGTAATGTGCTGAATGCGTTTCCAAACTGTCCCTGTCAATGGGTAAGATTAATTAATAGGAAAAAGCCCAGGATCTGTTTCCAAGATGGAAGGTTGTCTTTTCCATCTCCATAAAGTCGTTGAAATGAGATCCCGTGGCTTTTATATTAGGTGTCCTTGACTCATGACATTCAGTGAAGAATCCTTTAGGCAACACATTGTGCATAAAACTGTGAGAAGTCTATGGAGATAATTACACATGTAGCTACTGGCAAGACAATTTGTCACAGCAGCACTGAGGCTAACCTGAGGCTGGACACGGTTGTTAAGAAAATCATTGAAATGGATGCTATAAAATGGAAAGTCATTGGCACATTTAAGAGAAGGGTAAAGTCTCAGTATCTCAGATGCATGATGTTATCTTTGGGTAATCAAATAAGAGTAACAGTAAAGTAATTAAAATGAGTGATGATTTTCTATCAAATAAATGGTAATGATGTATTGTAGGATGATCTAACCCATGGAAGAGACCACGTGTTTATTCATATTTCCGAATGATTAACCCTAAGCAGTAAAGTTTATGTATGTGACTATGCATAAAACAAAGTAAAAAAATATTTTCATGGACTAGAACTCCTTGTTTCTTTTATAAAATTAATTTAGTAACCCAGATGGCCCTTAATTAAAAAAAAATACAATCAAACATATTGGGCCACTTTGGCTTTGGCTGTATTTTTCCCCTCAGTGACATCTGTCTACATAGGACAAAATAATGGGGTAAAGCGAACAGAAGATGTGAGTGTCCTTATCTTCAGTTAGTCCAACAGTGGCTTTATAAACAGGGAGCCAGAATGTTGGCACATTTACCTGGCTGAAAATTGCTCAGGAGTTTACCTTTGCACAACTCAACATCATCTCTTGTTCTGTGTGCCAGGCTGGCCTTGTTTAGAGCTTCAGAGTTGCCAAGTTGCTTCCCATGCTACAACCTTTGCGTGCAACTCCCTATGCCTGGAATGATTTTAACTCCAGTCTTCACATAGGTGGGTCCTCCTCATCCTTTGGGTCTTGGCTTCACCTTCTCGGCGGGGGTGGGGGGGGGGGGTCTTTCCTGAACCTCCACCCATGTAAAACTCTCCATGTGCTCGCTTTTGATTTTTTATATTCACATGCTGTTTGATTCCTTTATAGCACTTATGACAACTTTAAAATATTTTGCTTTTTGTTTGTGTTTTGCTTGTCTCTTCTCTGTCTTTCCCACTATTCTTATGGCCCATGAAGTCAGGACCAGTGCCTTCCTTGTTCACTGTTGTGTCTTCAGCATGCAGCAGAGAATGTGGCAGATGGTAAGGGCTGAATTGATACTGGCTAAGTGAGTGAATGGATGCATCCCTGGACATTCATCTCTAATTTGGCCTGAATTCGGGAAGAGGGCTAAATCATTTAGACGAGGTCAATTCCCTCTTTGACCAATATGTTAGAGTTTTTTAGGCCATGGTAAAAAATAGAAGCTTAGTTTGGCCTAACACAGTACAAGTTTATTTCTCAATTATGAAATAGCAAAGACAGTCTATGTCAACAGGGGTGGGAGCAGAGTGGCTGCCTTCGGCTGACAGCAGTTCCACCATCACACGTACTTTCCCAGCTCACAGTGGGGGCTGACAGCCTGAGCAGCCAGAGAGAAAAGAGCACCAGGGTGGGCACAGGGAGGCTCTCAGGGGCTCTGCCTGCAAGTGGTCCATCCACATCGTTTCTGCTCGCTAGGACTCAGTCCCATGTCTGCCCCAGCTGCAAAGGATGCTGGGAAATAGAGCCTAGTGGTCTTTTCTCCAAGATTTTGGATCAGCATAAAGAAAAAATTTTATTCTCTTTTCTATTCATCTAACAAGTGCCTGTTAGAAGTCTGGATTTATAAACATGAATAGACCCCTCCCCAGAAGAACTTACAGACCAACAGGAAAATTATATGTACATACCCAATAGCAGTGTACTGTGAGCCAGGCTGTAATAAAGGTGTCTATGAGTGTCATGTGAAGACATAAAAAGAATAGGGAAAAGCTTTGAAAAGGAGTTGAAATTTGTCAGGCCGTGAGCATAGTTTGCCATGTAGGATAGGAGTTAAGAGTGAGAAGGACATTAAATGTAACAGTGTAGAATTTTAAACTGCGTTGTTACTGGAATGAATAATATTACCATGATATGTCAAATAAATATAATGAGTACAAGGTGAGCATTAAAACTTTGGATATTTATCACTGTAAACATTCTTCTCCATGAACGTATTTTTATAGGCTGCCTTGTCCATTACAGAGTATGACATCTGGAAGGCATGAAATAGAGCATTTGAAAAAAATGGAACCCTCTGGGCAAAGCCTATAATTGGGATAATTAAAATTAAACTTTTTTGAATAATATTTATTCTACATTATAGGCACTTTTCTTTTTGTATCATTGCTTTTGAAATTCTACCAGTGCAATTGGATGCATTCATTTCATCCTCAAATAAGTATTACATCAATACTAATTTCTAAGTACTGGAAAAAAATAAGGGGAAAGCTCATAAAAATGGTCGCTACTAATGGAGACAGAGTTAAATTTGTGTTGCTTTTTAGAAATGGATCTGTAGGAGTTGGAGGTCTAATTACCAATGGGCCTATTGGATAAAAGCCAAGATAAAATTTCTTGGTACTTTCTGAATAATATGGACTAATGAGTGAAATCAAGCCACTTATACATCAGCGAAGCTAAAGGATAAAACAAAATAAAGAATAATAGTGAAGTCAGAGAAAGATAATAAACATAGGATTGTTGAGTAAAATCAAACTGTATGACAAATATATGCTGTTTATAATTTTCTGTTTTCTACACTGACCCAGCAGAGCAGGCTGGAGGAGGATGTAGATAATTAAATAGGAAAAAAAATACAAGGGATGAAATTCTGTGAAAGAAGAGAGGTCCAGCGTGTTAGAGAAGCAAAAAGGAGAAAGAAAATGCCGATGTGTCAGGTCAGGGAAGACCTCCTAGAGAAAGTTACAAGTCAGCCGTGTCCTGGAGGATGAGCAGGAACTAGGAAGGTATAGGACTGAGATGAGGGGACATCAGAGGGAGGATGAGTACTTGGAAGAGGGGACAGTGTGTGCAAGCACTTGAAGAGAGCTGGTCAATGCTGCACTTGAAGAGCCAAGAATGCTTAGTAAGCACCTGTGTTAATCTACTAGGGCTCCCATTAGAAAATACCGCAGAATGGGTAAGCTGAAACCACACAAATTTATTTTCTCACAGTTCTGAGGCTGGAAGTCCGAGATCAAGGTATTGGTAAGGTTGGTTTGCTCTGAGGTCTCTCTCCTTGGCTTGCAGATAGATGCCCTCTTGCTGCCTCTTCACACAGTCATCCCTCTGTGCATGTGCACCCCCGTGTGCCCTAATCTCGCTTCTTATGAGAACATCAGTTGTATGGGATTGGTATCTACTCTGACAGCCTCATTTTCACTTAATCACCCCTTTAAAGCCCCGTCTCGCAACACAGCCACATTCTGAGGTCCTAGGGGGTTAGGACTTCAGCATATGGATTTTAAAGGAACAAAATTCAGTCCATAACAAGATCTCCTTTAGACTTAATGGGTGAATACTTCGCCTCCCCATTGTATTAAAGAGCCCGATGTTGATCACAGGTGGGATGGAGACAAGGAGAATCAGAGATGTGGGCAAGAAATCGGGACCTGAATGTTAGGAGGAGAGAGCATAGAGTCGAGTACAGAAGTTCTCAAACTTTTGGTCTCAATCCCCCTTTCCACCCTTAAATTTACTGAGGAGTCCCAAGAGTTCTTGTTTGTGTGAGTTATATCTATCAAATCCACCATACTAAAAATTAAATCTGAAAATTTTTGACATTTATTAACTCATAAAATAATTAGAAACTCATTCTATATCAACATACATAACATAATTTTTGATGAACATTATATTTCCCAGAACACACACACACAGAGTGAGAAAAATGCCATTGTTTTTGCAAATCTCTTTAATGCTCAGAGCAATGGAAAACAACTAGATTTTCATGCCTCTATCTTTTATCTACCTTTCTTGTTGTTCTGGATGATGTATAATAAGGAAACTCAGGCTCATACAGATATGTAGTTGATAAAGGGAAAAGTATTTTAATAGCCGTTTCAAATAATTGCAGGATTCTTTCATATTTCTAGGTACACCAAAATTCCCCAAGTGATTATTTCATAAAGGTTAGTCACGATGTGAAATCTGAAATCTTATCAATGAACTTATTGTGCTGTTGCATTAAAATCCATTATTCTATCTTGCATTTTTTATTGAATTATAATTCACATACAGTATTATGTTAGTTTCAGGGGTACAACATAAGGATTCAATATTTTTAATACACTATGAAATGATCACAGTGGTAAGTCTAGTGACCATCTGTCACCATACAAAGTTATTACAGTGTTATTGACTATATTCTCTATGCTGTACATTACATCCCTGTCATTTATTTTATAACTGGAAGTTTGAACCTCTTAATCCCCTTTCCCACCCATGATTTTGTAATGTGCTACATTGGTCATTTTAAGAATATTGACTCAGTGAGTCATCCAGATCTTTTCAATGTTGCAACATTTCATTATAGAATGTTTTTTAAAACACATGTGTTAATATCACCACCAATCTCATCAGAAAACTCTTTACATTTTAGCAGCTGTTACTCCTACAGTGGTCAATACAAGTTTTTCAAAATTTAAATTTTCAGTTTAAAGTTCATTAAGAAAAATCTTCGGTCACAAATACTTTCAGTTGCTTTCCACATCACTTCATTTTTAAGACAATGTCTGCCAATCATCCAACTATGGGTAATCGTAGTTAGTTCCGTGAAAAATACAGCTTGTTCGATTCTGGTTCGGTTCACATCTCAGACAACTGCCCAAGTGCTTTATCTCAAGTGCTTTATGTGTCTTCCTATTTCATCTTACAGAATATTAGAAGGTCATATTTTGTTTATTTTACAGGCCTCCATTTGCGGGCCCTGTCCACGAGGTCTGATGTCTTGCATTTCTCTGCTTTATCCTGCTGTATGGTGCTGGCAAAGCGGGGGGAATCCTGTCTCCTTCACATAGGTGCTTCAGAAACAGGCTAGACTCAATACAGGGAGATGGAAGTGTGGGTTTTGGCTCAAACACCCCTACACAACTCAAGCAGAATGAATTAATTCAGGGACTTCCCTGGTGGCGCAGTGGTTAAGAATCCACCTGCCAGTGCAGGAGACGCGTGTTCGAGCCCTAGGCAGGAAAGATCCCACATGCCGTGGGGCAACTAAGCCCATGCACCACAACTACTGAGCCTGCGCTCCAGAGCCTGCAAGCCATAGCTATTGAGCCCATGAGCTGCAACTACTGAAGCCCAAGAGGCTAGAACCCGTGCTCCACAACAAGAGAAGCCACCACAATGAGAAGCTCTCGCACCCCAGTGAAGAGTAGCCCCCGCTCACCACAACTAGAGAAAGCCCGTGTGCAGCAACCAAGACCCAGCAGAGCCAATAAATTAATAAATTTATAAAAAAAGAAAAGAATGAATTAATTCAGAATCTTCTATGGTATTTATATGAACTTATTTTTCCAAAGAATCAGCCTAACTTCTGGAAAGTGGCCACTCTCTAAAGAGAACAGAGACTCACATGCTTACATCTTTCGTAAAATATTCTCATTATATCTTTTCTACATTTGAGATAATCAGTAGTAACTTCTCTTAAGATAAATTCAATTAAAATTTTGTAAGAATCCCTCTTTTCTCATATCAATGTAAACAAACATTGGAGAAGATACCCAAAACATGCAATCATTCCATGCTGAAGTGTAATTACCTTCCAGTGAAAGCGGAC
Source organism: Hippopotamus amphibius kiboko (assembly GCF_030028045.1). NCBI lineage: Eukaryota > Metazoa > Chordata > Mammalia > Artiodactyla > Hippopotamidae > Hippopotamus > Hippopotamus amphibius. The sequence continues at coordinate 95,333,089 of NC_080196.1, read as the reverse complement.
AATTTTTGAATTATATTTTATGAATATGTCTGTAAAATGTGGATGGAAATGAAGAAAGTCCTGAAAATGTAATGTTTTGCAAATGTGAAAAGGGAGTTACTGAAGTTTCTCTTTGGTGTGTGCCATACAAGTGCAGTAAGTGCAGTACATTTTCCCCCTCTTAACAAACTATTGTTTTTCTTGATTAAACTAGGAAAAGGTCTTATTTAACAAAGGGATTTTTGCTTTCTGCCATGTGGTGACTGCTTCATCAGCTCCCTTCTGGATGATCAACTACACTTTAATTCTTGAGGGACTGAGTTCCTGCTCTTGACCCAGACTCTGGCTGCCCTAGAACCCAACCACCCTTCCTCCATGAGCGATTGTAGGAGCTCTTTGCTCTTTGCTTTTATATTTAAGGTAAGTTTCCCAGGAGAGGTCTGGCTTCCCCTATTGGAGAAAAAGGAGCTGCCAGCCCTTAATGCCCAAGCTAGCTATCCAAAACACGCAAGCACCTACAGAGTGGAGATGGAATTATTTTCCCCAGAACATTCCATTTAAGATATTTTATCTTTCCAGGGATAATGCCTCCACAGCATCCTTTAAAGTGTTTCTGCTGCCTCTCATTACTATGTATCATCTTCTCTTCTCTTACTATGTATCATCTTCTTCATTCTTCCCCATCAGGGCTCTATCTGATGTGTACAGACACACCAGCCCTTCCCTCTAGCTCAGAGATTTAGATGACTTCATGTGACCTCTCCAACTCCTTTCTATACCATGACCTTTCTTGCTTATAACTTTTGCCTTTTTCTCTTGGCATGATTTTATTCAAGTTCCCAGTATGGGCAATCTGATTAATCCAGCTCTTCTTTTCTTAGCAAATCACGTCTGAGTTACAGAGCATCAGTCTAAGTACCACCTGAGAACCAAACCCCTGTGGGAAGTGGTTGGAAGAGGATATCAGCATTGTAGCAACGTGATGCTATAGCTCGAATAGGAGCCCTCGGTCCGTGGCTGTGGCCGGCGCTCTGAGCAGAGCAGTTCTTAGAAGCGACTATGGGTGGACAAGCTCAATAATCTGCTTCTTGTATTAAAACTACAGGGTGCTTGTTGTCCTAGGTGTTGTGTTTCCCGCACCCAGAATCTCTGTCACATACTACAATCCATAAACACTTCTTAAATGAATGAATGAATGCAGTTTCTTCTCTGCACACCAGGACAACAAGCAGGTTCTGTTTTATTTTTTACCATGATATAGTTCAATTTAACTCTACATTTTATATGTAGTTAGTTTCTAAACCGAATACAATATAATAGGACAAAAAATTATTTGTTGACAAATCATGTGGTTTCTAATATCAGGTTAGTTAAACATGGTTGAATATCTAAGTGGAAAAATAATTTCGTAATATTATTAACTATTTTATTAAAATAATCTTCATAATACAATCTTTAACAATACACTGTTCTAATGTAAAATATTTTTACTCAAAATAACTTTATTACACATTGTGCAAAACTATGACAGTATTTGAAAAAATTCCTAAGAGGATTTTTATGAAATATATTTCTGTGAAAAGACTTAGGAAATTAAAACAAAAAAATTAGCTAATGTATCTGAACAGTTTTTAAGGTCTTTCCAGTTTTGACTGTCTATAATCTATGCTTTTTCTATCTATTAATTTATTACACATGTAAATTACACTCTCTAACCATTCAATATTTGTTGGATATGCAATACACATACAAATGATAATTCATATTATTGAAACAGAACAGGACCCTATGGTCCTTGCCCAGCCACTCCCCCCGGCCCCCCACAATGTCCTCAGCCTGCCTTTTGACTGTGGAAAAACTTTAGCCAAAGAAGAAGTTTAATTAGAGAAGTGAGAAAATGCAGAAACAAAGGAAAACATTCAAAGGACACCAAATAGTAATAGTGTAGTCATTAAGCAAAGTCAAGGACCTTTAGTTCCTCCTCAAGGGCTATAGATAATATTCTGAGCCATATCCTGGGAGCTGTCCTGTAGATGCTGAAGCCCCCACCAGGTGGGAGAAGTTAACTACATGATGACCAGACTGTAGCCATGGCATAAGCTGCCACAATTCTGGGAACTGGTCTCAAAGAAATGGAAAAAAATGACCCTGGAACTGAAGACTAACTGTACCTAAAACAATCAAGATGACGCTGGTCAGACCACCAATGACCAATTTCAAGATGACTGTCAGAGCTGACTGTATTGTTTCTGTATGTAGCCCCTCCCTCTGTCTATAAAAGCTCTTGCCCCCAACTGTCGGGGCTGGAGGAGTCGGCCTTTGGACAGGCGTCCACCCTCCCCCACTGATTGCCAGCATCCAAGATAAAGCAAACTTTCCTTTCCACCAACCTGGCCTCTTTACTGGCTTTTGAGCGGCGAGCAGCCAGACCCCACCTTCGGTGACATTATTGTTTGTACAACAGTGTATGTATTCTTTGGTTATCATAATGTATACTGTTTATGGGTACATTTTCATTTCTAGCTATTTAATTCCAGTTAAACTATGTCTTTCAAGAAAATTTTCTATGTGAGAACTTTTCACATCTTTTAGGGAATTAATTAAAAGGAATACATCAATTTTGCTGCTTCAAAATTTCATGTTGAAAAAACTCTAAAATCATGAACATCAAACTTAATGAATCATCTTCAGTTGAAACATAATAAAAGATACCAAAAAGTTTAAAGAAAAATAATCCAAAAAATTGTAGAGAAAAATGAGAAATCCAAAACCTTATTTTGTTCTCATTCTACAAATTTCAAACCAACAAACTCCATGAAAAATGTTTTAAGACAATCGCGTATAGTTTTGAGTCTATGGCACCTAAAATTTATGCAAAAGTCTTGTCAAAAAGATTGGTATCCCTACAGACTGTCATACAGAGTGAAGTGAGTCAGAAAGAGAAAAACAAATATTGTATATTAACACATATATGCAGAATATAGAAAAATGGTACAAATCAACCGGTTTGCAAGGCAGAAGTAGGGACACAGATGTAGAGAACAAACATTTGGACACCAAGTGGGGAAAGCGGGGGGGGGCGGGGGGTTGGGGTGGGATGAACTGGAAGATTGGGATTGCCATGTATACATTACTAGTGAGGAAAAAATATCAAATTGTACACTTTAAATATATGCAGTTTATTGCATGTCAATTGTATCTCAGTAAAAGTTCTTAAAGAAAAAAAAAAGACTGCTATCCACTTTTAGTTACAAAACCCAGATACAACGTTCTATCTAGAGAACAGATTAATTAACACTTTTTTATTCTGAATTATACTCTGTTGTCCAAAAGTTAAATGGCGTCATACAACATGCCATTTGGAAATGAACATCTTCTTAGCATCACATAAAGGGTGCAGTAAAGGAACCCTAAGAATGACACAGTTGTGTCAACGCTGAGAACTTAATTTACCTTTACTATAATAGTAAATTTCCACTATTTTCCTACTAAAATTTTAATAATAAAATTTAGGGACTTCCCTGGTGGCGCAGTGGTTAAGAATCCGCCTGCCAATGCAGGGGACAGGGGTTCGATCCCTGCCCCAGGAAGATACCACATGCCGTGAAGCAACTAAGCCCGTGCACCACAACTATTGAGCCTGTACTCTAGAGCCCGTGAGCCACAACTATTGAGCACACGTGCCACAACTACTGAAGCCCACATGCCTGGAGCCTGTGCTCTGCAACAAGAGAGGCCACTGCAATGAGAAGCCCGCGCACCACAAGGAAGAGTAGCCCCCACCTGCCACAACTAGAGAAAGCCCGTGTGCAGCAACGAAGACCCAACACAGCCAATAAAATAAATAAATAAATAAATAAATAAATAAATTTATTAAAAAAAAAGAAAGAATCCACCTGCCAATTCAGGGGACACGTGTTCAAGCCCTGGTCCAGGAAGATCCCATATGCAATGGAGCAACTAAGCCTGTGGGCCACCACTACTGAGCCTGTGCTCTAGAGCCCATGAGTCACAACTATTGAGCCAACGTGCCACAACTACTGAAGCCCATGCACCTAGAGCCTGTGCTCCACAAGAGAAGCCACCGCAATGAGAAGCCCGTGTACCACAATGAAGAGTAGCCCCCGCTCACTGTAACTAGAGAAAGCCTATGCACAGCTACAAAGACCCAATACAGCCAATAAATAAATAAATTTATTTTTTAAAAAGTAATCATTATTGTATTTAATAAAATATCAGTTTTTTTCTTTTATCCCGGAAGTTCGTTCTCTTAATGGTGAGTTTGGCTTTGGCCTCAGCATTAGCCGAATGTGGATTTAACACTTGACCATTTGGCTTTCAGTTAAAATATGTATTCTGTGAACTTCGAAACAAATACTCACATACATATTCTTTTTACATAAATAATTTAATACTATAATACCTTCAGAAAATAATGATATTATAGGTCTATCTCATCCTTTGTAACAGTTATATTTCATTGTATTGCCATTCTCTGGTTTACTTATCACTCTCCTAGAATGGAAATCCAAGTTCTTCTAGGTTTTTGTATTTTCAAACAATGCTTAATGAACATTGCTTTATAGATATCTTTGTGTACTCTTGCTAGTATATGAGTGGTGTGTTTTCCGAGAAGTAGAATTGCTTTTTCTTTGTATGCACCTTAACCTTTGATAAAAATTGCCACTAGGAATACAAAGAATAGACTATGAGATAGCTTTTCTCTTATATCCTTGGATGACTCATAATTGTTTTTATTTCCCCCAAAAGTATTAATTCTTACATTAGATATTCAAAAATGTTGAGCACCTAGCTAACTAAACTATATATATACTTTATTGAATTTTTTAAATTCAATCTCATTTAAAATAATTTTAACTGTTGCTAACAAAGGCAAAGTAATAAGCATTAAGATAGTTAACATATTTTCCCTCTGTCATTTTTATTTATTCATTATTGCCTTATGAAGATGTACTAAAACAAACAAACAAAGTTTGTGGACCTGGTATCTGATGACTCTTGCTTTCTTTCCAGCTGGCGTCCACCAGATGTCTCCCCTCCGCCACCAAGATGTGCTTGTCAGACCTGCCTGCTGCTTTCAGAAGCATCTATTGTTGAGTCAAAATATTCCCACACAGAATTTTTTTTCACAGTACTGTTCATCTTTTTTTGAAATAAACACAAAAATACTTCCTTTAGAACTAGTACCTGAGTGAAAATGGCTTGATACGTAATAACATTCCCCCCATTTTGGAAAATAGAAGACTATACCCAAAACAGAAATTTTTTTTTCTTTTCAAGAAATCATTCTATATGGGGGTGGTATGTACTTTAATAACATAAAATTGATTTACGTAAGAGAATCTACCAACTGAACCAACTTGTTCTGGCGTAATAAGGGTACACACCCTTATAATTGAAATAGGTTTAACCAATTTACGTTTTTACAAGAGCCCAGTTTAATACTTCCAAAGTTTCTCAAGGGTGAGCTCTTTCCAGTACAGCCAAATTATGCAAATATGAAGTATTCCATACATACTTTTAAAGTCTCCTATATCACTTGGTACAGGCAGATGTTTTATAACGAAGTGGCTGTGCAAGCAGGAGAAGTAGGAAAAGAAAGAGGAGATGCTCACGTAATACAGGAGAGAACTGTTATTCTGTGCAGCATAGTAGTTACTGAGCACCTACACAGCCATGGAAGAAGGACATTTATAAAGAAATGCACAGGCCAAAGATCTTTTAGAGGCAGTCAAATCATTTTCTTGTTCAAAAGAGGGAAGTAGAAGAGAAGAACCATATGTTATTGTTTTTAACCTGAAATCTTCCATTTCCTTCTACCTTTCTTATTTCCCGGCAAGTGTTTTCCTTAGAATCAAGCTAGCAAAAGAAAAAGAGTTCCCTACCCCACACTCCCAACCACCCCCAAATCCTCTATTATGAGACAATATTAGGACTCCTAATTTTCAGAGTATTATTCCCTTTCATTCTCATGGCAATTCTGCAAGCATCATTGAAACTTAGAGAGACAGCTTAAGGAACTTACCTACAACATACTTTCAATCATACCTGACAGAAGACCAGACACAGAACTCACAGATATTTCTGCCATTCGGCCATCTTTTCTGTATGTGACACCTTTGCCTCTTAGTGACTCCAAATTCCTTCCCTTTAAAAATAAAGATAATTGAACATTATCCTATAAAATCCATCAAAATTCTAATAGTTTAAATGTTACATTAAAAAAGTACATTAAAGGAGAAGAAACTGTATTTGAATATTTATATAATCTTTAGTGTTGGAGAAAGAAACTTTAGAGGCATAGCACTAACAGCAAAAAAATTTTTAAAAAGGTAGGAAGATTGGAGGTTCCTTAAAAAACTACAAATAGAACTACCATATGATCCAGTAATCCCACTCCTGGGCATATACCCAAAGAAAACCATAATCCCAAAAGAAACTTGTACCATAATGTTTATTGCAGCACTCTTTACAATAGCCAGGACATGGAAGCAACCTAAATGCCCATCAACAAATGAATGGATACAGAAGATGTGGCATATATATACAATGGAATATTACTCAGCTATAAAAAGGGATGAGATGGAGCTATATGTAATGAGGTGGATAGAACTACAATCTGTCATACAGAGTGAAGTAAGTCAGAAAGAGAAAGACAAATATTGTATGCTAACTCACATACACGGAATCTAAAAATGGTACTGATGAACTCAGTGACAAGAACAGGGAAGCAGATACAGGGAATGGCCTGGAGAACTCGAGGTATGGGAGGGGGCGGGGGGTGAAGGGGAAACTGAGAAGAAGCGGGAGAGTAGTACAGACATATATATACTACCAACTGTAAAATAGTCAGTGGGAAGTTGTTGTATAACAAAGGGAGTCCAGCTCGAGGATGGAAGATGCCTTAGAGGACTGGGGCAGGGAGGGTGGGGGGGACTCGAGGGGGGGGCGTCAAGGAAGGGAGGGAATATGGGGATATGTGTATAAAAACAGTTGATTGAACCTGGTGTACCCCCCAAAAAAAAAAATAAAATAAAAAAAAAAAAAAAAAAAAAAAAGGTAGGAAGATCTGCAAAAACAATTTTATACTTCTGAATTTAAAGCAGCCTAGCTAAACCAAAATATAAGTTACAATGTGAGGAAATGTTTCCAACATATGTAACAGGCAAAAGAGATTTATCTTTTCAATGTTTAAAAATTGCTTACAAATCAATAAGGAAAAATAAAGACACCATTTAAATGGGCAAAAGACATGAACAGACGTGATAAATAAACATGAAATAGCACAAACAAGCATGAAAGCATATCCAATTTCACTAGTAAATAAACAAAAACACTTAGACAATTGATGTTTGATCTTTTATTAATTTGGGCAAGATTTAAAAATTATACCCTTTAATTTTGACAATGGTGTGAAGAAACAACACATATTTTTGGTAGGGAAGAAAATTTGTGTTAACTTTCTAAAGAATAATTGAGTGAAATGTTTTAAAGTTCTTAAAAATGCATATACACTTTAACCCAGAAATTTTAGATACAGGGATTTACCTTATGTTAAAATTTATCCACGTGTGCAAAGATATTTATTGCAGTATAAACTTTTAAATGTTATAAAAATTGAAGTCAACCTAAATGTCCAACTGTAGGATGTTGGTTAAACTACAATAGATCTACAGAGAATATTTTAAAACTATTTAAAAATAGCATGTGGTCAGATAATACTGTTTTTGACATTGGTAGTTTATGAGACATTGCTAAGTGGGTAAAAAATTCATCTCAATAGGTAGGTACTTTATTATATATTTTTGGAGGAAAACATGATACCTATGTACGAAAAAGTCTGAGAACCATACACCAACATGTGTACAGTGCTTGCCACTATATGTATATATGGTGATAATGTGAATAATTTTTTTTTCTCTTTGTCAAATAGTCTTTTGCTTTGAACAAATTTTATTTTTCAAGTTACAAAAATACTAGTAAAATCTAGAAGCACTAAACATAACAGATATTGGAATTTATTTCTGTTAAGCCCAACTACCTTCAGCCTGAGGCCAATCAGAACTTCCCTGGAGCTGATAGAAGTGTTTAGACAAGTTCAGGTTTCCCTTTCTCCCCAATGTGGCAGAGTAACATGGCCAGGGGAAGAACACTTTTCTCTCATTAGTTCCTTTATCCCATTCAGAAGCATGTCTTTTACAGAGTAATGTGTATTATTGCTATTTCCACAAAACAAAGGGTTGGGTTGGGATCTCCAGTTACTCCCACGTGTCAGTAGGTGCTGAGAGAGCATTTCCTTTGATCATCAAATATAAACGTCTCCCTGCAAGTCTGAGGTAGGATTCCTGCCAAGCCAGCGTATCCAAGAAGGAAGATATTGCTCAGTGGGTAGGTTTTCCTCGAATCATCTCTGTGGTAATTCAGGGTTGTTAAAGAAACCAATTGAGACATACAGGTACGAAATCAAGAGCTGCTTTTTCTTCCCCAGAAGCCCTGAGGATCTCTGGCAGCTCGGGTGTGGAAGACAACTGGGGCCCACAGGAATGGGAGAGGCGCGTCCCAAAGGGGAACTCCTGTCCCCCGGGAACTGCTGAGAAACCTCCGTGGGAGGCATCACCTGGCTCCACCTCACAGCCGGAACGGATGCCTCCTGCCTTCCCCAGTTTCCTTTTGCCTTCACTGCCTGATTGATGGCTGTCTCAGGTTTTAGTGTTTTCTGGTGCTGACCTCTTAATTTTAGAAAAATGATCTTCATCGTAAAAGACGTAATGAAGCAGCTGATTAACTCTCTGTGTCAACTCTATTCAGGGGGGAAAAGGGGATTAACATGACTTCACATCATGCAAATTGAGATTACAGTCATCCCTCGGTATCCTGGGGGTTGGGGTGATTGGTCCCAAGAGCCCCACGGACACCAAAATCCAGAGATGCTCAATTTCCTTATATAAAATGGTGCTGTATTTGTACATAACCTACACACACCCTCCCATATACTTTAAATCATCTCTAGATTGTTTATAGTACCTAACGCAATGTATATACTATTAAATAGTTACAGATACAATGTAAATGCTATATAAATAGTTGCCAGTATGTGGCAATTTCAAGTTTTCCTTTCTGGAAATTTTTGAGACTTTTCTTTTTTTTTCAAATATTTTCAGAATTCCCTGGCAGTCCAGTGGTTAGGACTTGGCACTCGTTTCCATGGCCCTGGGTTCAATCCCTGGCCTGGGAACGAAGATCCCATACGCTGTGTGGCTCAGCCAACAAAAAGAAAAAATTTCGATCCCTGGTTGGTTGAATCCGTGGATGCAGAAGTGGTGTTTACAGGGGAGCGACTATACTCTGAGGCAAACGTGTGTTATTTGCCAACAAGCTGTGTAAAGTTTTTTTTAACAGTAACAGCTTTTGAGAAATAAAGTATGCTTTAGAAAGATACCAATGGTCATGGATAATATATAGTTGGGGGGAAAAGGGAGAAAGGGAAAAATGAACTAGTGACTTCCACCTGACTAGAGTTCATTAACAACAGGTTGGAAGGTATGTCGAGGAAACTCCAGTAACTACTTTATTTCAAATTCTCTAACTTTTGGTTTTGTAGTTTAAGATTTAGTGTTTGAAACTTTTTTCTCAGAAAATCTGGTCAAATTTATTCCAATTTGACTAGATCTTTTTGGTGAGATGTATTACAAATGTTTAGCAAGCTGACTTCATTATTGAACTTGAAAATTATACTGGTCCCATTGGTTATTATTGTTGTTGAGGAAAGCTCAGTTCTATTTACAATGCTATGATTTGATTACCTGTATTGTTCAGAAAGTTTATTCTTTTTCTTCAGGTGCTTTTCACGGATGAATACTGTTAGTATTTCATGAAAGGGACTCACGAATTTTGGATGAATTACTAGCTCTGAAGTGACTATGGTAGTCTGAGATGTGTTTACACAGGCTGAAAGCTGGTGCCTGTAAAGAAGGCACACGACTTTCACACAATCTTCAAAGCGTTGTGACTGTCAGCCTGGAACCTATGGTGTTTTAACATTTTCTAAACATTTAGTTCTAAAATTATTCAATGGTTTTCATTTTCCTTTTTTTGGATGAGTATATTCCAAGAGAGAAGAAGTTGTTCATAGAAAACACACAGTTTCAGGGCCATGCTTAAAACCTCGGGGCCAAACTACAGACTGTTTGCTTAGTTACATTAATTCCAAATTTCAGTTCAGTGTTTTGCTCATGGTGAATAGCAAGAAACATTTTCTGTCATCCTTTTAAAAAGACACAACCACAAGATTCATAAAACCAATTGATCCTTCCAAATTGTTGGGTTTTATTTTTTATTTTTTTGAAAAAGCTTTAGTTTCATCAGTCTTCAAAGACGTCTTATCCCTCTTCCTTTTTAACTATGAGGAATTATAGAAAAGACATTTGTCATTTCATCAATTTACATTTTATTTTTGTTACTATCACTGATAATTTATTGTCATTATAATACCTGTGTGGAGTAAATTTTGAATGTTTGGAATTAACCCCAAGGTTCTGGAACGTGATCTGCCTGTTGAATGGATAAAGGAATAGCACCTCCCTGGTCTCCAGTTTCCCTTTTATCCCATGGTGAAGAGTGTGGAGCCCTATACCAAAGTCACAAGATAAGATTCCAGAGTTAACCCGACCCCCCACGGCAACCGGATTCTGGAGTTACCTCGACCCCCATTGCAACCTTTGATTCATGACTTGGTCTAGATGATGACCCAACCCGATATTAGGGAAAATACTCACCCTATAGGACTCTAGCTTATCGTCTAATGACACCTTTCACCTTATGGCCCCTGACCAATCGATTAATGCCATTTTATTAGCAGGAATTTTCTTTGTCTAGGGGTTATAAAAGCTCGTTGCGAGCCCACAAATGGGTCAGCTCTCCTTGGCTACCAAGAAGTCGGCCCGCTGTCTTTACAGCATCCCTTCTCTCTCATAAACTCTATCTTCCTTACATTCTGTCATGTCTGGAAATTGTTTTCCAACCCAGGCTTGGACCCTGGCAGAGAGCTGAGAGATCACAGTCTGAGGTCTTTGAAGAGATGAGTCTTCTCAGCACTCAGTGTAACAGGAAATTCATTCTTCTTTTTTCTGCCTCTTCTCCTTGCCTTTTCTTCTTTCTTCCCTGCTCTCAGAGTGAACGTTGGACTGAGAAAATCCTCTGAGTGTTTGTATCTGAGCGAGTGGAAAACAATCTTGCCCACGTTCCATGGTGGCACTTGACAATTTCTCCACGACAGGACACTGAGCCCCATAGGAAGACCAAGTCTGGCTGGCCCAGTTTCCAGGGTGGGAATGGGGGTAGGTGGAGCCCAAGACAAGATGGTGCTGAGACAGGGCTGAAACATATACACTGGCACAAAAATCTCTCAGATGTGTAGTTTCTAGTACCTGTCTGTGTCTTTGTCAACCAGAATGAAGGAAAGTTTTTAGTTATAGTGCAAATGCAAAAACATCTAAGAGGGGCATTGGGAGAGGTCTCCCCACTCCCTCATCTATACTTTTAGTAAACTATACTGTGGCATCCTGTGAGAGCCAGAAACAAAGAATTGCTCAGACAATTATACTTAGGTGCACAAAGCGCCCTTTGGTGCTATGAGAGGCTGAATTATGGCCGCCCAAAGATGTCTATGTCTTAATCCCCAGAGCCTGTAAATATGTAACCTTCCATGGTAAAAAGGACTTTGTAGATATTATTAAGATAAGAATCTCGTGGGCCTTTCCTGGTAGTCCAGTGGTTAGAATGCCACGCTTCCACTGCAGGGGGCTCAGGTTCAACCCCTGGGTGGGAAACTAAGATCCTGCATGCTGCATGGAGCAGCAAAAAAAAAAAAAAAAAAAGTTAAGAATCTTGGGATGGAGAAAATATGCTGGATTATTCTGTGGGCCAGTGTAAACACAAGGGTCATTATAAAAGGGAGGCAGGAGATGAGAGGGGAGGAGGTGAGGTGACAATAGAAGTAGCGATTGAAATGATGCAGTCATATGCTGGTGGCCTGTAGAAGCTGAAAAAGGCAAGGAATGGATTCTCCCCTAGATCCTCCAGAAGGAACCAGCCCTGCCAACACCTTGATTTTACCCCTGTGAGACTCATCTTGGACTTCAGAGAATAAATGCATGTTATCTTAAGCTACTAAATCTGTGGCAATTTTTACAATGACAATAGGAAACTAACATAGTTGCTCTTCACAAACAACTCAGGGTGAAAATTCAGATTTGAGCCTGGAAAGAAGAGAGAAAGTCATGATGGAAAATAAAGAAAATATTGTATACATACAGTGGAATATTATTCGGCCATGAGAAAGAAGAAAATCCTGCCATTTGCCACAACATGGATGAACTTGAGGGCATTATGCTAAAAGAAATAATCCAGACAGAGAAAGACAGAAAGGCAAATACTGCATTGCGTGGTATCATGCAATCTTATGTGAAATCTTAAAAAAGGAAAAGAGAGAGAGAGAAGTCTAACACATAGAAACAGAGTAGAAAAGCGCTTGTGTTGCAGGATTTTACAGAGTGAAGCAGGACACCAAGGCTATATTCAGGAAGCAGCATTTATTCGTGCCGGTACAGGCTCAGCAGATTCGTATCCAAAGACTGAGCCCTGAACACAGCAGGACACCCCCTTATATACTTTTGTTAAACTCCTATACATTGGAATTTTTTTGTATCCCAAATAAGGTAACAAGCAAAGGAGCATATAACCTGATTGGGTACTTCCCCTTCTGTGGCCTCTGGGCCGTTGCTAACTTACACAGTTAGGCAGGAGTTACATAGCAACAGATTTATGCAGGAACCATGAGAGAGGGGCTTCAGGGTTAGTGGGCACAAAAAGATAATGGCAGGATCCAACTGCATTCCTTTCTAGTTGAGTTATGGCCTCCAGGCCCTAGTGTTACTTTGTTCTGGGGGAGCTCCCACCACAATTGCCAGGGCAAATGGATGGAAGAAACAGGGAGAGGTTGGTTAAAGGGTCCAAACTTTCAGCTGTAAGAAGAATAAGATATGAGGACCTAATGTAAAGCATGGTGCCTATAGTTGATAACACTGTATTGTATAATTGAAATTTGCAAAGGGAATAGAACTTAAATGTTCACATGAAACAGAAAGAGATGTCAGGTGATGGGCATGTTAATTAACTAGACAAGTGGAATCCTTTCACCATGTACTTGTATATGAAATCACCCCAAAGTACACTTTAAATATCTTATAATTTTATAGTCAATTATATCTCACTATAGCTGAATTTTTTAAAAGATAAAAGGAAAAGGGGGCTTCCCTGTTGGCACAGTGGTTAAAAATCCACCTGCCAATGCAGGGGACGGGTTCAAGCCCTGGTGCAGGAAGATCCCACATGCCATGGAGCAACTAAGCCTGTGAGCCACAACTACTGAGCCCATGTGCTGCAACTACTGAAGCCTATACACTTGGAGACTGTGCTCCACAACAAGGGAGAAGCCACTGCAATGAGAAGCCCGCACACCACAAAGAAGAGTAGCCCCCACTTGCTACAACTAGAGAAAGCCCACGCGCAGCAACTCAATGAAGCCAATGAAATAAATAAATAATAAATAAAATTTTAAGAAGTTTTATTTTAAAAAAAAAGATAAAAGGAAAAGAAAAAAAGAGTGTTGTCCCTTGAGCTGAGTTGCCCTGATTTGAATCATTGACCTTCCACATATCTAGCCAGAGAATACTAGATGTGTTGCTTAAACTATCTATTCTTCAGCATCTTCATCTGTAAGACAAGGATAACAAAGATCCTCGCTTCTTATGCTCTTATGTGAGAATAGAGGAAATTAACAAATACTGAAGCTCTTTGAACAAAGCACCTGTACCTCCATTAAATGCTGATTATTGTTACTCATTTATTCTTCCTCCCTTTACACAAATGCCAGAGAGCTCCCTAGGTTACAGTCCCTCCAACAGGCCCTTAGTCATCATGAAACTGACAGTCTAGGCAGTACATAAACTTTAAACAACAATCATGCAAACCAATATAAAAGTACTCTACGCTAAATGCCATAAAGATAAAACTCGGGGCATTATCAAAGAATATCACTAAGGGCTATGACTCAGATGGTAGGGTCAGGAAAGACCTTTTTGATAACTAAATAGGAATTAACTACTCGAGCAGGAAAAGAGCATTCCAGTCAAGCCTAGATGCCTTGAGGTGGGAATGATCTCAGAGGGTTCAAAGTGAGGAAGGAAGACCAATGTGGCAGTTGTTAGTGAATAAGAAGAGAGGGTGGGAGGCCAAGCTGGGAGGAATTGTGGTGTTGGAGGGAATTAGAAGCCCTGAAATGGGTGTGGCCTTGCTTGTGTTTCAAAGCGCATTCTGACCTGCAGGCACCTCATTCAGCACTTGGATTACTCAGCCCACACCTCCTACTGTTTTCTTTCCTGTCCTGGTGACAGATGACCTTTCTAGGGCGGATGCTCCCATAAATGACAAGAAAGAGCAAAATGGCTTAAACTCATGCTCCTGAAAACCCAAATGATGTTGTCAGTCTGCGAGTCCAGGATACAGTAGAGGCATCACTGTGCTTTATATGCCCCCATAACTTGTTGTCTGTCCACCCATCCTCACCTCCTTTACCTTGCAGTGTAAGGAGGCTTATGGTCAACATCGCCTGTCCAAGGAGAGTCCCATCTCCTCAAAAAATGTCCTGCTGGTCATTCTTAATCACTTCGTTTTGGGAGTTCTTAGATTGTTTCCGTACCTTTTAGTATTTATAAAAACGCTATGAAGAATACCTTTGCTCATGAGTCTTCATCTACATTCCTAATTATAACCTTTATCGATCTATAGGCAAAACTACTGAGCTAAAAGCTGTGAGCATTTTTTTTAATGTTTAATAAATCTCGATTAATATGACCAAAGTGCCATATGGTTTTATATGGTCTCAAGCATTTTAAAATTGCAGAAAAGAAAAGAAGAAGGGAAAGTACTTGTCTCTGGTGCTAAGAAAATTGGTGATTTTTTTCCCCTTCTTTTCCCATATACTTCTTTAAAGTCTCCAGTTCAGTTTTTCAGAACGAACTGATTAGATTAGAAAACGAAGAAAAAAATTTTCAAAACCCCAAAATTCTAAACATTCTTCAAACCTCAGCCTACATGCCGCCTTTTCCATGAAGTCTTCATTGATTTCCCCAGGAGAGATTATCTATCAATACAAACCCACAGAGCCCTTAGCTTTACCACTTTGATCACTCAGATACTGGGTACCTTCATTTTTCACCACAGACTAAAATTCCTTGGGGATGGAAATTATTTTTAAAAGCTCTTTATATGCCCTAAGTGTCCTTAACATGATAAATATATGGGCAACCAAATGAAATTTGTCATCAGTGGCATAAAAATCTAGTTCTTGGAAGAAGTCTAGGGCCTGCCATCCCAGATAAGTAAAGTTCTGCTGGAATAGACTGGCACTTTATATTCCATTGAGCAGCAGAAAAAGCTTTCTTGAAAATGAGGAGGAATAGTCATGTAGAGTCCAGACTCCTTTAAGCCTGAGCTGCACCAGAGCTATTCTCATACTCATTCAAGCTCTTCTCTAGGCTTGAAGTAATGATTTCTAACCAGAGGTACTTATCAGGATTTCCTAGGGAAAATTAATATGGCTACAAAACAGGCTGTGGTTATGATCCAGTATCTACTGGCTGTTGGTGAGGCTTTGCCAGCCAGAGCAACACAGAAAATGAAATTCCCCAGTCCAAGTTTTACCTCTCACACACTGCACATGGACCCACGAAGATCAGATGGAGGCGTTACTTCTGCCACTTACCAACTAGGGACCCTTGGTAGAATCTTTCCAACTTATTGGAAATCAACTTCTCATGAGAAATTCTGGGATGATAAGGACTCTTTCCCCAAGAAACGAGAGAGAGATCTGCAGAAGTACCTGAATTTCCCCACCTGCCCTGAATCACCCCCAGGGACCAGCATAATCTAGCCTATTTGTCAGGATCACTGGGTTTAAATGTATGTATGTTATGAAGATGTTGTTTGGGGAAACTGTGAGAAGTTAAAGTACTATGTATACGAATATTCATTTACTAAAATAGTTTTCATGTTTTAAATCATAATTTTCTGTACTAAGATGGCCCTCACTTGTTCCCATTAATAATAAAAAAGAAAAATAGCTAAATTTGTTTTAAAACTATTTTTCACTTTGAGGAGATGCGTGAAGTGTGATTCTCTTAGCCAGCTGATAGCACATTCACTCTGTTGCTCTTGCAGGAGTGAAGGTGAATCCTTTTATGTCCCACTTGACCTTCACCTCCAGTCGTTCTTCTCCATGCACTTTAATTTTTATTCCACCCAACTTTTAATCTCTATTCAACTTTGAGGTAACCATGTCATAATACTTACTCAGAAGCTTCAACTATCTTGTGACATGTTTCTCAATGTCAATACTAATTGTAAAATTTTTTGAATAAATTATTTATTAAAGGAGGAGAAATGGCCTAAAGCATGCTAGGTGGCAAGAGGATACCATCCTTAACTTAAGAAGTCATCATTATTCTCACATAACATTTATTGAACATTTGCCAGGCTGTTTTACAAATCTTAATCTATTCACTCTTTACAATAGACCTATGCAGTATATGGTCTTTTTTTTTTATCTCCACATTTTAGATGAGAAAATTGGCACAGAGAGGTAGGTAATTTGCCAAAGTTCACACAGTAAGTGAGAGAAGAAGTTTTCAAGTCCTAATTGCCTAGTTTTAGATCTTGTACATTTCTGATACTGTGTTGAGAGAGAAACATAAAACCCTCTGTGACCTGGAAAGAAGAACACCTGGTTCTTGGGGAAAATGAAAAGTAAAATTGAAGATAGAATGGAGAAAATACAAAGAATAAAATGGCATCAGAGAACATGATTTTCTGTCTTCCAACTGGAAATAAAAATACATAAAAATGAGGTAGCTATTAATAAAATGCGAGTTAAACACATTATTACATGCAGGAAGCAAGTCAAAATGGAGGTCAGAAAATGTAAAGTGAAAAGGTTCTATGTTAGTGCAGAGCCCCAGATCTGAGTTCATGTAATCTCAACTTTAACACAAATTCACTACCAGGTAAGATAACAGGGTTAAAGTCCTTTACGCGATACCTGCACATGCACAGCACTTGCCAAGCTTTATTTGAGCTTATTCAGATCCTTCATCTCAAAAGTGAAGAGTTTGGATTGGATAATCTCCATGGTCCCTTTCTGTTTGATGTTTCTGGGATGTAATCAGTAATATAATTCACCAAATGCTTGCTTTGTAGTTTCTCTATGTCAGACACAGGGCTGGGTTCTGTGAAGATACACAAAAGCATCAGGCATGATCCCCCTTCTTCTGGGAGGGGCTCTTGGCACGCTCCTGTGCCAGGTGAAACTTCTAGAGACGTGACTCCTCAGCCAGTGTAGTTGGCACCCGAACCCAGCTCACTGTAACGCTGTAATTGACCACATCTGATTCATAATTATTAGACACTGTTAGAATTTTGCAGCTGTCAGGATGTTTATAAAAGAATTTTAAAGAGTACCTGGGGCTCATAAAGGGATTAGGAATTTGGGGTGAAATATTTACTTTTTCATCTAAAAATTTTGGCTTTAATTGTTGGGCAGAGACTCTGGGTTGTACCCCCAAACTCTATTCTCTTTGCTTTCCTTATAAACAGAACCATCAATTTTAGCTAGTCATGCAAACACCCAGAACAATCATTACATCTCCTAGTCTTCCTTACAGCTTCCTTATGGCTGCATGACTAATTTCTGGCAACAGAGTATAATAGAATTGTTGTATGCAAATTCTGAGAAATATTTTTAGAGGGAAGGATCAACCACTCATTCCTCTTCCTTCCTGTTGGCTGGAATACAGGCAAAATGACTGGAGCTTAAGCAGCCATTTTGAACCATGAAATAGAAGCAAGATACTGAGAATGTGGAACAATGAGACGGAGGAGTCTAGGTCTCTTATGACCAAAAAATTACTTTTTCAAACACTACCTTCAGTCTTTTAATGTATATGAGAATGAAGCTTCTATATATTATTCTTCTATAATTTCCATAATTTTATCATTGTTTAAGAGCATCTGTCACTTATTGCTGAATTTTAACTGATACAGCAATCCCTGATGTTGTAATTAGGAAATAATAATTTGGAGCTTCTTTGTTCCACTTATAAGTCCATGTCTTCCATAAGGACAGTTGCAAATGTAGAAACAAGTACAACTGATGCAGAAGTATCTGTGCTTTCAAGTATCTTGTATTTTTTAAAATCAAACTACACTTCAGAGCAAAGATCCACTCTGCTGGAAAAGATGACGTTAATTGTTGTGAACAATTATTTTCTTTTTTATTTATTTTGTACAGCTTTATTGAGATATAACTGACATATAACATTATATAAGTTTAAGATGTACATGTTGATTTGACACACATATATTACAAAATGATTACCACCACAGCTTAGCTAACACATCTCTCATGTCACATAATTACCATTTAAGATCTACTCTCTTAGCACCTACCAAGTATATAATGCAGTATTACTAACTATAATCACTATGCTGTACATTAGACCCCCAGACCTTATTCATCTTATAACTAGAAGTTTGTACTCTTGGACCAATATTTCTCCATTTGCCCCACTCCCTCCTACTCCCCAGCCCCTGGTAATCACCATTCTACTCCCTGTTTCTATGATTTCGGGTTTTTTTTTTTTTCATATTCCACAAATACATGAGATCATATAATAATTGTCTCTGTCTGGCTTATTTCACTTACCATAACATCCTCAAATTCCATCAGGTCCCTGTGAACCACAATGGCTCTTGCTGCATGGCTGCTATTGGTAGCCCCTGCTTTTCTGCCTTATTACTAGCTATTTCTATATTACTTAGCTTTGCCAGTCTAGGTGGGATAAAATTGAAGCGGAAACTGTGCAGTGCCCTGAAAGACCGGGGAAGCTGGTTGCTTACCCTGCTCTTTGTTTCCTGGCAAAGGGAACGCTTTCTAGCTGAGTTCCCTCTCAGCACTGAACAACGCCTGTTTGAAATTGTTTAATGCTAAGTACAACTGTGAATAACAAAGAGAGACTCCTACACAACTTGGAAAAGGCTCTCAGGATGCCACGGCAAAGTTAGCAAGAGATGTGGCAAACTGGAAACATGTTTGACTTGATCATAACTCTGATATTAGATGCCTATCACTATAATGGCAATTAATGAGAAGCTTAGATTATTAAAGAACGTAAAGACTAAGCAAGTGAAAGCTCATGAATAATAACTTGTTTTAAAGTAGACATGCTTCCAAACTCCAAAAGCTTTACTTTTTTATGGTTTACTAAATCTTTTTTATTATTTTTTTATATTTTATTGAAATTAATTGCTTTACAATGTAGTGTTAGTTTCTGTTGTACAATGAAGTGAATCAGCTATATGTATACATATATCCCTTCCCTCTTGGACTCCCTCCCACCTGCCCCCCATCCCACCCATCTAGGTCATCACAGAGCACCAAGCTGTGCTTCCTATGCTTTATAAAGCAGGTTCCCATTAGCTATCTATTTTACGGTAGTGTATATATGTCAATCCTAATTTCCTAATTCATCCCACTCTCCACTTCCCTCTATCCCCTCGCCCTGTGTCCATATGTCCATTCTCTATAGGAGCAGGGCAGATTTTACCTATTACAGTGGATTTTCAGTATAAGTAAATGGATCTATTTTGGAAACAAAATGCCCAATAGAACATTTTTTAGTAAAGCATCCAAAGAAGTTAATTACACTCTTATTTGGTGAAGTGCATTTGAAAACAACACTTTAATCCACAAGAATTACTTTGCATTTAAGAATAAATAATGGACCTGAAAATTGCTTGTAGAAGATATTTAATTTTTTTAATTGAATTTTTTAATTTGAGTTTCTTAAAATAACCTTTAGTTGTTTTTGTTTGTTTGTTTTGTTGTTGTTGTTTGGCTGTGCCAAACCAGTTGATCTTCCCCAACCAGGGATTGAACCCACACCCCCTGCAGTGGAAGCACGGAGTCTTAACCACTGTACCACCAGGGAAGTCCTGTAGAAGATATTTAAAATAGAGAATTTCCTGACAGTTTTACAATATATTACTGTCATTCAATACAGTGAATAAATTTTTGAAATAATAAATATTAGGACATGTATATGGTTTTAATATTTGGTGAATAAATCATTACCACTGGGTGATTCCTTATTTATTGAATATGCACATGTCATATTTTACTTTGTAAAATTTTTGTGCAAGTTATGTATTTTAACTGGTGAGACTTTTCCTACAATGCTGCTTAATACTTTAAGATTTTATTAAACCATAAAAGTCTGAAGCAAGAAATGAATCTGAGAGCTCATTCACAACCCCATTTTACAAAGCACAGAAGCCTGATGATCTCAGGTAACCCTAATTACAACAACCTCCAATATTTAACATAGGAAATTCATTGCTAAGAGCAGATTCCTTACACACAATGAAGTTCTTCTCCCTGTATTACCATAGTGCATTCTGTATTATCTCAAAGAGCAAAGGAAGAAAAGAACAGCTTTTATCACAACATCTAGTTATTTAGAATGGCTTCTAGGATACAAAAATTTCTTTTAGATTCTTTATTAACAGTACATTTATTTTAGGGCTTTGTATTAAAAGATTTGATTTCTTTTAGATTACAAAGCAAAGTTGAAATCACATAAGGAAACACATTTGAACCTAGTGAATTTAATCGTTCTTCTTCACAAGCATTTAAATCAAAAACACAATAGAAATGTATTGATTTAAAACTCTACTAGGGAGAAATGCAGGCACACTTTCTCCTTTTTGCCCATTAATCTTATCTAGAGCTTTATGAGATTTCTTTTCTAAAATTTACATAATGCCTTTCATCATTCTTAAATTCTATTATCAAATAATGTTGGTAAATTGTTCAAAAAATTATTTTTCAAAGACTCAAATTTTTACATTTCCCAGTGTCTGGGAAATAATAATAGCTGCTCATATATAACAATAACCTAGTGAATGATCACATTTCTAACCTTTCTTTTGCAGCGCCTAATTAGTCAGCAAGGCCTCAAGGTCTGTACTAATTTACATGGTCTGTTATTGACTATAACAAATCAACCTAGAATGGAATATTGCCAAAATCTTTTGCTTTCAGAAATCTTTAAAAACAAAACAAAATAAAAAATCCTCTTTTGGAACCTATTTAGAACCTCTGCTGGTATGCAAACGAGATAAGAGATCCAGGCTTCCAGTGTCCACCCGTAGGGTCTGAGTCTTTGAACAGGAGCCCCTTCTCTGGAACAGTGTTCCTCTTTTGTAAGTGGAAGTGGAGGATGGAATGGGCAGGTTGATTTTAACCCTAAAGTCTTTTCCAGAATAAAATGTGGATGCTTCTAGTGAGTATTAAACTCTCAGAATATAAGTAACATTAAACAAGAGTCTTGTGTTTCATAGAAAATTATAAGCAATGTGCACTCAAAGTTATAGTATGAAGTATAAGACAATTTAAAAGTTCAAATTTTATAAGTAGTAGTTTATAATAGTTTAGAGATTAAGCAAAATATCAAGTATAGAAAATAATACTGACAATATCAGTAAAAAAAGTGCAGATATATAAAATATATCACGTTACATTTGAAGTGTTTCTAAGTGTGCTTTGGATTTTAAATCTATTAAGCTCCCTTAGCCCTCTCATTTTCTGTTTTAATTCTCTCTCCTTAAATTTAAACTTTTACCCTTGTTCAACTTTCAGTCCTTCCCTGAAACCTTCTTTGATTATTTCTAACCTCACTGATCTGCCCTCTTTTCTCAATTCCCCAATAGTAGGAAAGCTTCTGTAATGACCAATAGTTATACAATAATTTATATTTATTAACCACATTAATTAAACATGTCCTTCTTTCCCTACTGGAATACAAATGCTGAAAATAGTCAAGTGTATGTGATCAGGAAATAATCAACAACTGAATGGTAAATACTGACTTGAGCACCAGCACACAGGAAACAGGCAGGCTCTTCAGCAGCTGAAATCCTCATTAGTGAAATTGAGATTGGTTGATGCAAAGAAAATTCTGGGCCCCAGCCTGGGTGAATCAACCAAGCTCAGTTGAAATTTTTCTCTTACAATCATTTGAACATTGGAGGGCCCAAGACTTGAGAACACTGAAGTCATTCTCATATGGGAATACAGCAAATGATTGAGCAAGAGGGACAGGTCTTATAAAGCTAAATGCTTTCAAACCTCTTGGCAGGAGGAGAGAATACCTTGGACATGCCTCCTTCAGGGTAAGAGTGTTGATCTGGTTTGAGGAGGGCTAAAGGCACCCAAAACGTTATTCTCCATATTCAATGATAACTTCATGGCCCCACGTTGTGTTTTTAGTCATCTCCATAGGAGATGGAGGCACAGTGGTCGAGGAGCTCTGGTTGTGCATGGGGGTAGAAGGCAGAGTGCTCTGAGATCCAGACAGGGATGATGAGGCAGGCGATGGGGCAGAACCAGGGATGCAGGTGACATGATTGGACTTGCTGTCTGCATGAATGATGATGGTAGTACTGTTGGTGGGCTTGCCAAAGTGGAAAAAATATAAGAGCAGAACCACAAGGGTCGTAGCAATTAGGCCAATAGACACACCAGAAATGTTTTCCAGAGTGACCATGGTTTTTCTGTCACCTGCAAAGGATTATGAAAAGTGAATATTTCAGCAATAACACAGTGGTAACTTAGGTAAATGGTTTCAATTAGAATACGGCTAATTTTTTCATCACTCCAAATGCTGTAGTTTAAATGAACACATTTATCTACGCTCTCTCTTCCTCTCACTCTCTCTCTCTCACACACACACACCCCCATATACCCCTTGTCCACAAGTCCATAAGGACAAAAGTTCCCCTCTTAATTAATCCTTTGTACTAAAGTAATAAGGCATCATCTCAAATGCAAATAGGTTGCCTCAGGAATCTATCACATTAAGTTATCTATATCAGCTACTAAAATTGAAGTATAAATTAAATTATGTAATTAGCCCTCAAGGGGAGAAAAAATAAAGAAAAGGCACATCAGGACATGTGGATTAGTTATCTCTGAGTGATGGAAATTTACGGGTATTCTTTGGCTCACTGTCGTCTCCCATTTTCACATGACATATTGAGATTTTATAACTAGAAAATGGCTCATTAAATACATTTTTATCTTTTAAACATAAATAAAAGGAAGTTCATTGGGCTTAGAAAGACATCAGCTCTGTTATGGAGAGGGTCTTACAGAAATAGACTACAGCGCTGATAAGTTCCTGGGGCCCGCGGTTCCCCAGTGTTGCCAGGAGATTGTGGGGTGGGGGGACGCAGAAGGGCAGAGCCACCAAAAGGGGTGCGGCTGGGGAGGCGTAGAGGGAGAGGAGAACACTGCAGAGGGGCTGACAGAGTAGAGCCTGCCTGTCCCGTTTTGCCTTGACTCCAAAGAACTACTGAAGACTCCCCACTGCACCCCATGCCCCAGATCTCACCCACTGAGGCTGTAAGGTCACGATGGGCAGTCTACAACCACAGGGCGCTCCTTCATTTGAACACTGTGGGTTTCTGGGTAACTGCAGAGAAAGAATGTTAAAATACACAGTCAATCAACCCTGATTTTTAAGGATGAAGAAAATTTATGTTATGCAGTAACATAAACACATAAAACACGTAAAAAAATTATTGCAGTCTAACATGTGTTAAATGAAGAACTAACCAAGTTCTAGGAAAATCTGAAACTCTAATAATGGTTTAATGATGTGAATGATACAAATATGTTTTTCATATTAAATGATCAAAGAAGGAAAATAAAATAATCATCTCGAGGCTGAAGGCTGATTTAGCAAAGTTCAGCATTCAAAATTGATAAAAGCAGACAGACAATACCAATCTCAAAGAACTGAAAGGAAAGAATAACTCCCAAATGTGACAGGGAATATTTACCTCAAAGCAGTGACCATCACATTTAGCAGCGAAATGTCAGGGACATTCCTTTCAAGTCGGGAGACGTAAAGAACGTCGCCTGCCACCAATATCAGGTAATGTTTTTCTAGAAGTTCTCATCAGTGTGTACAAATAATGGAAATGTGAAGAGAAAATTCACATTATGTGCAGATGATATGATTGCTTCCAAACAGAATCCCAAATAATTAGCCAAATAGTCTATCAAATGTAATAAGATCTCATCAAATTGGCTGATTATAAAAGTATAAAACATATGTGCAACAGCACTTGTTTTATGTGCGGGGGTGTGTGTGCGTGTATTAGCACCTGCTGTTCACACTGGTAATGAACCAGTTAAAATGGCTAAGCCTGTAAAATGCCATAGGACTTATGTAAAGAAAACCATACAACTTTACTGAGGAACAAAAAGGCAACTTGAACAAATGTCCTCTGATAAAAGGTTTCTGTAGTAAAAGCTTTCAATTCTCTGAATTTTAATTAAGATCTTTATGAAATTTTTGGAGAAAAAATTTAGGTAAATTAACAAAAATTTCATGTGGCAAAATACAGCAATCAAAAGAATAAAATTAAATTGGATGGGGGGGCGAGAAGCAAAATATTAGCAGTCATATTCTCTGGGAGGGATCATGGGTGATTTTTTAATTTTTGATTTGCAATTTTCTGTTTATGTTCTAAAATAAGCAAATAAACTCATAAAGAATTATTTAAAAAAATCTTTCTACCCTTTGTTTTGGGGGCTCTAAGAGGTTATAAGTTGCCTGTTAGATTACTAAAAATGAGAAATCAAACCATTCTTTTTCATAGTCCCAGAAGTTGGTATTGCTGGGGATTTTTTTTATGGCATAATTAACTACTTATTTGACTTAAGGGAATAAATTGCATAAATGTTTTTGACATGTGGGGAAATACCATAGCTCATATTTAATATATACAAAAAGGAGAAGGAAATAAAATGATGTATATATGATATTAAAGCAATGGCATTTTGCAACTTCTGTGAAATGTAAGGCATGCTATCAATTAGGTTTGTGGTAGTCTAGATATTGAATCCCCAAACTGGGCAAACATACAACCTTCAAGTTGCACAACATTTTTTGTATCAAATCCTATATTTGTGTTCAATCTGGATTCTGCAAAGTGATACGTCATCTGTTTCCTGGGAAATTTTCCAAATTCAACCCCAAAGTACACAATTGATACTAGCTGGGAAAATGTAAACAGAAAAATTTGCTCCCTTCCCAAAAAAACCTGCGGAAAATTATCTCACCTGAAGACTCTAGGATTCTGAGCAGATGTAAACACTTGTCTTCCTTATTTCACAAAACAAAGTCACAGAAACTTGATTTCTCACAGGTTAGGAATTCAGTTTTTGCTTCTAAAAAAACCTACAACGCCACTCCTTGGTTATGGATATTGAAGAATTCCGTGGCTAAACAGAGGGATTATGGTGATGACTAATTTCAAAACTGTCCAGAAGTAAGGCAACATTAGGATTATTGGATCAGAATAAATGTAGGTGAATGGTGAGTAAAGGTTTCTGTATGGAAGTCAGTGACTCTATTGAGATGCACTGGGGAAAGAATGCATTAAAATAGCTTTAGCTAGAATCAAAGATAAAAATAGGAAATAAGTACACTTCAGTAGCTCTTAAGTACCTAACTCAAGGATTATCCATGGTAAATCTTATCTACTTCTTAGCACATTTTATCTTGCTTTAGGCTATGAAATTATTTTGTCACTGTTTCCGATGGATCCTGATCTTTTAGATGAGCAGGAACTAGAAGAGAAAGCCCACCTTTGGTACTTTTCCATTTCTCACAAGGACAAGTGTACATGACAGAGCCTGCAAAAGTGAGGTGGTGTTTCACAGCAACCTGAGTGCTGATGCAGTCTGACCCTTTGCCAAAGTGGCGTGCAGTACAGAATAGAGAAAAAATGACTTTAGGATCTTTTTTGATCATGCATATTGCATAGGCCAACTTTGGGTGGAGAGGCAGTAGTCAGTGACATGACTTTTCCAAAAGATTAATAGACTTACATATATTCTAGTTCAAGAGTAGACATGTCTTCTGCTGTGTAATAGCTAATTTACAAAAAGAAAAAATGTTATATAACTGAATTCCAAATCTCTGAACTTTTCATTAAGAAAACAATAAATGACCTTTGCTTTAAATCGCTAATTGCTTTTTCTTTTTCTTCTTCTTCTTCTTTTGTTTTTTCGTTTTCTGTGTTTTTTTTTTTTTTTGCCTTATGGCCAAAACAAATCCTGTTTCATTAACCCAGTGTTGTTCTGATTGTATCTGTGTCCACTATTATGTAATGGTTGGAGAAGTAATCTTCAAAGTATAATTCAAACTTCTCAGTGGTGGTATAAATCTTAGAGCAGCAAGGAATGAGACAAAGTACCTAGAAAAGTTAGCATCAGGAACCTGGCTCCCTGCCTTTTTAAAAAAACTTAAGCTATTACATTTTATTACAATGACCTCTCCAAAGCAAAAGTGAAAGCCAGAAGACAACTAAAATGGTCTTCAATATACTGAAAAAACAATTACTGGCAAGCTAGAATTCTATGCTCGGCAAGAATATATATCAAGTAAAAAGTAAAAATAAGATCATTTTTTGGTTAAACAAAATTTGAGGAAGTTTTTCACCAACAGGCATTCACTGAAAGAAATGCAAAAGGGTAGAAAAGCAAATGGAAAGGAATCTCAGTTGAAAGGGCTGAGATGTAAAAAGGAAAGAAGAAAATTTGACGAGATCCCACTATGACTCCTGTTCCTCAGTATTGTACTGAAGGTCCCAAACAGGGCAGTAAAATAAGAAATCAATTACATAAGGATAAAAGAGGTTCTTATTTGCATCTAGCAGGATTGTAAACATAGAAATACAGAGAATCCACAAGCAACCTATTAGAATAAGTAAGAGTTTAGCAAGATTAGTGGACATAAATCAGTATACAAAAATAATTTTTTTGTATTTATATAAATAATCATTTCATATTTTTGTGTATCATCAACAAATATTCAGAAAACTAAAAACTTAAAGAGCTATTGAAAGGAAATTTTCAAGCTTCTATAAATAAATCTATTAATAGAGGTGTACAATACTTTTAGTGGAAAACATGAAATCTTGAGTAAATCATTAATGAAGTTCTAAATAAATATGCTGCTGGCAGTTACATAAATTGGTAAGATGACTTGGAAAGCATTTGACACTATCTAGTAAACTTGAAGATATTTATGTGCTATGATGAAGCAATTCCACGCCTAGTATGTTCCCAAGGGAAATACACACACACACACATGCACGCACGCATGCACATGCACATGTACACACACACACAGAAATGTTCATAGTACCGTTATTTGTCAGTTTAAAAAACAATGACCCAAGTATAAATACATCAACAGCAGAAAAGATAAGTAAATTGTGTTACAGTGAAATACTTTCACCAAAGGAAATGAATGAACTATTGCTAAATATATCAAATGCATGAATCTCACAAATACAATGTAGTGGGAAAAATAATAGAGACATTAAAACTAACCTATCTTGTTTAGAAATGTATATGTATGTGAAACATCTATTTTAAAAGAGCAAATGATTAATGTAAAACTCATAATAGTGGTTACCTCTCAGGGGAGGGAGAAAAGCAGAATCTGGGCTGAATACCACACAGAGGGACTCTGGGGTTCTGGAAGTGTTCTGTTTTCGACCTGAGTGTGATAACAGGGGTGTTTATTTAATAAATACCAACCACACGTTAAAAATAAGTACTTACCAAAATGTATTGGCCAGCTCTAATAAAATTCATGTTACACAAGTCATTTCGAAAATTTTTTTCAATACCCTCTCTTTCTTCTGTGTTCATAGCAACTATTTGACAAACAATTTGCAAGGCCCCTTTGCCTTTTGGCTAGGCTTGATTCACTGACACCTTTAGCTTCAAGGCCTGATGGCACAGTAAGAAGTAAAACATGAGATAAACTAGTTACCATACTTGTGGCATTGCAAAAAAATACTACTGCTTTAAGGTAATTAGGTCTGATTTTGCTTGATGATTGCCTACTCTTTCAGCACCGGCCTAAATGGCTTCCTGGGGTCTCAGCTCCTCACTTCATAAAAGGTGCAGAGACCACTGATCTTTGGCACCTCTCAGTAGGAAATACGGTTGGCACTGGGGTGACAGTTTTTTATCAACTCGTGTGCAGCCTCTGTTCTGTTTGTATCCTGACTCTGCAAGTATATTAATTCCTGTCAGTCCTTGAATGTGAACCTGAACCATAAACTTTATGGACTGATCCACGTTCTCATGCCTTAAGCCATTTTGTTCTACCCTTTAAGTTTGATCTCCACCTTGACCATCAAAGATTGAAACACTGTTCCTGGGAGAAGGTGGCAAGGGCACATGGCTGTTCCCTTTCCCCAGCTACTGAATGCTGGTTCTCAGCTGTGATCACAAGGCATTAAAGCATAGCAGTCAACCTACATCTTGATTTCTGGTGACATTTCTTGGGCTTCCTTTTCTTCACCCACAAAGAAAAAAAAAGAAGAGATTATTACTCAGAATCCTTAGAAGAAATGAAGAGATCATGTTTCTGGGTTCTGTTGTAAATATCTCTGAAATAGGAAGTTTATCCATATGTCACAATTATGGAGCCAACTGTGAATCCCAGAAATGTCAGCTCTTCAAAGCAGTTGAGAGTAGTACCAAGAAATGAAACACGTTGCCTTGAGAGCAAGGATATTGGGACCATTTGTGCTCCTTCTTGGCTCTGAAGATCATCTAGAAATCAACAGAAAAGAAGATCAATATTTGACTTGCTTACAGAATCTCAAAAAGGGAAATGTAGGATTTTTAGAAAGTTATCTTAGAAGCCCAGTAGAGTAAGAAAAAACTTTGATAAATCAAAATAATAGAAGTTAAAACACCCTAGAATAAATTGTTTTGTTACGTAAATATATAGTAAAACATATATACAGTTGACCCCTGAACAATGCATGGGTTAGGGTCACTGACACCCTGCAGTCAAAAATCCGCATATGACTTTACAGTCAGCCCCCCTCATCTGTGGTTCCACACCTGTGCGTCCAACCAACCATAGATAGTGTAATACTGTAGTACATATTTATTGACTAAATTCACATATAAGTGGACTCACAGTTCAGAGCTGTCTTGTTCAAGGGTCAACTGTCTATAACATGTATATGTATATAAATATACCTATATACCAAAATATTAGCAATTATATAAACAAATACATACAAATATTAACCATAATATATTTATATATATATCAAAATATATCTACTATGTACTTTTATATAAGTATATATACATACAATTATGTTAATATAAATATTAACAATTCTGGCATTGAGTGGAATACTCATACTTAATATTATATATATGTATATACACACACACATATATAATTCTATGCTTCTTCATGAAAACGTTTGTCTCTTATACTAATAAAAACAAACACTTACTTGTCAGGGACTTTGACAGGTACCTAAACTACTTTAATCTTCAATAATGCTCTATGAAAAAGTATTATTCCCATATTACAGATGAGGAAATCAAGACTTAAAGAATTTAAGAAATGTTTTTCAGGTTGCAAAACCAATAGTTGCTGCAGAGCAGAAATTCAGTCCCTAATATAAGTCAAATTCCACGTAGAACAAGAAAATTGATTCTTCAGACACGAATCTAATAGACAAAACACTTGGTAGCCAGATACTCTGATGTAAATAAGATATGAGGTACCATATGTGATTGGATTCACCTATGATATTTTGGATTTCTTTTGTATTTCAGTTTTAAAACAATATTCTACGACTACTACTTGAAAACTAAAAATAAAACAAGCATCCACATAGGATGCTTTAAATCCATTAACTTTAGTTTCCATTACTCACTGCCCCCAATTTACTGTCTCTGCTTCTCTTATCATTTTTTCATTAGGTTATGAAACATCTGACTTTATATACCTTTTTCCAATTATGAGGGTAATATAAGCCTATTTTGAAGATAATTCAGAAAATGTAAAGAAAATAATCACCTATTCACGGTTTAAATTGTTTTGGTTCCTCCCAGACATATATGTATGCATATATAAAGATAACTATTCTTTTTTTATTCATTTTAATGTGTTTTATTGGTTGCATAACAGGCTGTTACATAAGAAAGTAAGATAATTTACTTAACTATCCTTAAGTATTTAGATTGTTTCTATTTTGCAGACATAATAGTCAATACAATAATCATTTTCTAAAATATTTTTTCAAAACTTTGCATTTTTTTAGGTGGCACTTTAAAAATGGACTTTAGTAGATCAAAAGCTCTTGATAAAAAAAATGCAAAATTGAAGAAGAAAATTGTACCAGATTACACTGTCACTAGCAATGTCACAAGACCACCCTACTCACTGTGTTCTCCCTGCTTTGAACATTTTGACCATTTCCTCAGTTTTTGTCATCAGATCAGGAAAAAGAATGAGTGTGCGTGTGTGTGTGTGTCTGTGTGTGTGTAGTCATTTCCTTTGTTTTATAATTCTGAAATTAAACATATTAATAACCATTTAAATATCATTCAATAGGCATATTTACAAAATACCATATCTGTGCTGACTTATGTTCATATTTATGTTCTCTGATAGTTTAACTATTATGGGTCAGTGTTCTTTTTTCTAGTGAACATTTTATGTACCAAGATGCCAATGATTTTTCTGCCCTCTGTGTTGCAAATATTTTTCCAGCAGTTTTTTCTCCCTACTTTTTTGAAGAATGATTTTTCTGACTTACAGAAGTTTTTAAAACTTAAGAAGTTAAATTGTCTCTCATTTTTTACATTTTGAGTTTCAGCAACTAACTCTTCAGTGCATTTGAACTCAGTTTCTGTTTTCCCCCAAATATCTAACCAACTTTCCCAGAACGTTTTGCATAACTTTTTCTTCTCTACAATGTATGATGAGTTTTTCCATTGTCAGTGACTTTAGCCAAGTTCTCTTAAACAATTAAACCTAATTACAAATAAATTTAATTATTAATGAAGAGCTGAGGACAATTACATAAATATTTTGAGAAATATGATAGGAACATCTAAACTTTCATGCATTATTTGAGCATTAGGAAATTAGTCTACATATGTGATATGGTATGACATTTATTACTAACTGGGTACACATCCAGGTGACATCCAGGGGACATCCTGCTGCCTATTCTGCACCATCGTGCTCCTGGGTCTCATCAACTAATACAGACATTTGACATATGATAAGAGGCCTTTATTTTGACAGCACCTTCTTCTGAAAATGTTTCTTCCCTTTAATCATCTTCTGTATTTCTTCATTGTTATCCTGTGATGCTTAATTCTCTCTCTGCAGATGGTACAGGCCCACGTTAGCTCTGCTGTAAAACTGAGCACAAACTATTGTAATTGAATGTATTATAATGTCAGTCTCTCAAGGGAGGGACGAGGCCTATTTTTTGAAATGAATTTCCTGAGTAGTCAGTACCGAACTGCACAATTTACAAGAACTTAATCGATACTGGGTGACTAACTGGTAAATTACAGGTTCAGGATTACCAAATTATATAAAAATGTAGTTTATGACAATTACTAAAGAGCCTCTCTTTTGTTTGTGAATACATAATACCCACAGACTTGGAGGACACCCATTAATTACCACACACAAGTACTGAGTGCCACTTTTCTAGCCTGACAATTCTATCCACCCTACTAGAGGTTTCATTATAGTGAAGTTTTTAGGTTGTCACTTTGGCTCTCTTGCATCTCCAATCCTGCATCTTCTTGTGTGGCTGTACCTTTAGTATATCCCCTGTTTTGAGTTGATGAGCAGCAAATGGAAGCTAAGGCCCCATGAAAAAGGAACCTAGAACTTTTGCGACCATTGTTCCAACAGCTACAACTACTCCTAAAACCACCCCTCCCAGAGTGATTCCAGTAGCCCAATTTGACACAGTGGCATGAGTTGGAGGAAGTAGAAGGGCAATTACATTTACTATGATTGTGAGATTTTGCTCAGACATTCACTCCCACAAAATTCAATAATATGAAATCTGAAGAATGGTAGTACAGACACCTATCTATGTGTCTACTGCCCATCATAATAAATGGAAATCATAAATACAACTGAAACCCCATTGTACACTTCCCAGATAATATCCCTAACCCCCAGAAATAGCAAAGACTCTGAATTATTTGTATATCATTCATTTGTTTTTCTTTGTAGTAAGACTCCACATCCAAAACATAAGTGGTAAAAGTATCAAACTGTATGCTTCTGGACTTGCAATTATTTATTTTTTATTCTATTTTTGTTAAAAAAAATAATGCTACTGTGAACACCTCATCCATGTTTTTGGCACATCTCTAGATGTGTGTATGTATGTGTATATATATATATATATATGCTAGGCATGGAGTTGATGTATTACAGGGTATGCACATTTCAAATTTACTGGGAAATGCCACAACATTTTCCTAAGTGTTTGCGCTATTCTGCATTCCTACAAGAAGTGTATGAGAGTGCTCTTTGTTCTAGATTACTGTCAATGCTTAAGACTTTCAGACTTTTTCATCAAAAAGTCTACAAACAATAAATACTGGAGAAGGTGTGGAGAAAAGGAACCTTCTTACACTGCTGGTGGGAACATAAATTGGTGCATCCACTATGGAAAACAGTATGGACATTCCTCAAAAAACTAAAAATAGAATTGCCATATGATCCAACAATCCCATTCCTGGACATATACCCAGACAAAAAGATACATGCACCCCTCTGTTCATAGCAGCACTGTTTACAACAGCCAAGACATGGAAACCACCTAAATGTCCATCGACAGTTGAATGGATAAAGAAGATGTGGTACATATATTCAATGGAATACTACTCAGTCATAAAAAAGAATGAAATAATGCCATTTGCAGTAACATGGATGGACCTAGAGCTTATCAAACTAAGAGAGGTAAGTCAGAAAGAGAAAGACAAATGTCATATGATATTGCATATGTGGAATCTAAAATACGACACAAATAAACTTATCTACAATACAGAAACAAACTCACAGACATTGAGAACAGACTTGTGGTTGCCAGGGAGCAAGGGAAGGATTGGGAGTTTGAGACTAGCAAGTGCAAACCATTATATATAGGATGAATAAACAACAAGGTCCTACTGTATAGCACAGGGAAATACTGTATGTTCAATATCTTGTAACAAACCATAATGGAAAAGAATATATATATAGATATATGTATATCTATATATATATATGTATAACCGCATCACTTTGCTATAAAGCAGAAATTAACACAACATTGTAAATCAACTATACTTCAAAACTTTTCAGTTTTAAAACTTTCCAGCTTTAAAAAAATCTTTTCCACCTAGTGGATATAAACTATTTCAGCGTGGCTTTAATTTGCATTTTCCTGGTAGTTAGCGAGGCTGAATGTCTTGAATGAAACATTTATTGGCCATTTATACTTTACCACAGCATGAAGCAGGGCACACTCAGCGGCCAGGAGACCTGGAAAGTACCCCAGACTAGGGTAGCTCAGATTCCCAAAAGACGTTGAGAAATGTCCTAAGTCACTCTATGAATTACCACATTCAGAATAAACAGGTGACTTGATGATTCACAATAATTTACTAATCCCTATAATTATGTCCCAACTTGAGATTCCTTCATAAGAACTTTCAACTAAGCCAGAGGTAGGCAGTTTCTCATTCCTAAAGTATGAGAGTATGGTTTGTAGAACTAAAATGCGGAGATGTGTGGTCTACAGGATGCCCTAAACAGGGAATCTTACTGACAAGGAACGCATTGATGGACTCCTTCTGGAGGCTCTGGGGAGAATCCAGAGCTTCTTCAGCTTCTGGGGGCCACCTGCATTCCTTGGCTCGTGGCCCCTTCCCCACCTGTTGCTCTCATCATCACATCTCTTCCTACGAATTCTGATTCTCTTACATCCCTCTTACAAGGACCCTCATGATTACATTGGGTACCAATCCAAGAGAATCTTCCTATCCCAAGATCTTCCACTTAATCACATCTCCAACGTCTCTTTTGTAATGTAAGGCAACATACACAGGTTCCAGGGAGCAGGGTGTGGACATTTTGAGGGGAGTCATTCCTCAGCCTCCCACGAGGGGCACTAAAAGTTCACCACCTGATGAAGGAAAAAGAACTTACTAATGTTTTTGGGATCAAAGAGAATTTGTTTCTAGACTTGGTTTAGTCAAATGCAAGCCTGGTTATCAACAACAACAAAAGTAAAATGAGATCACTCACTCCTAGGTGTGATGCTGCTCTTCTGCATATTTCCTTAGCACCCTGTGCTTACAGCCTTTATCACACATTAAAATAGTTAGTTCATCCTATCACATTGTCCTTTGGATCCTCAGCACTTAGCACAATGCTGGGCACATAGGAAATATCTCATAAGTATTTATAGAATAAAATGAATAATATTAGAAGTACTTCCTATTAAAAGATAATGCTTAGCATAATGTCCTGAAAATATTAGCATTCAATTAATGCTTGCTGATTAATCTGGTGAACCAGATAGACTCCTTTTAGAAGAGAAACATCCCATTTAAGGTAGACCCCATCCACTGCTAAATACATACATTTTTGCTCACTGGTCCCTCAATGCTTATAACACATTTCCCTATTTTTACATTCATTATACAGTAATTTACAGCCATGGCAAAAATATTTAAGAAGGTGACTGCTGTCTTTTGCAACATAGATCTAGGAGGCTTAGAAAATATTTAAATGGGATTAGGAACCTACTATAAATTAATAGTGAGGTGTGCCAGTAAGAAATATGCTAAATAGCCTTTTGCCAAAGATTCCACCTTTGGAATTAACTAAATCAGAGAAACCCAAGCAAGCTGACATTAAATGGAACTAGGTAGTAAGAATTTGACCTTCATCAGTTCCTAAGTCCTAAATACTCCTTTATGTGGATCATACTGAGCCAGAGTTATAGTTAGTAAACATCTTCCCAAATAAGCTAGTACCATCATTTTAATGTGCAAAGCAAATACTTTTTAAAACCTTTCCATGGTTTTTCATTTCACCGAGAATGAAATCTACAAAGCTTCAGTTCAATGCGGCTGCTGCCTCCTTTCCAAATTCATCTCCTTTGAGTTAATACCTTCAGGCACACAAGGCTTGTATGAGGCACTGAATATACCAAGCTTTTTCCTGTGTGTTCTGTGTCTACAAAATTCCTATTCAGGGTTCTAAATACTTCAATCCTTAAAACAACCAAACGAGATACAATGATTATCACCATTTTACAGCATAATAATATGCTCAAGATCACAAAACTAGTGCTGAAAGAGGTTGGATTTGCACCCACAGGCAAACTGGCTCCAACCCTTGCTTTTCCCATACACTGGAGTGCTTCCACCCAAGATCTTGACGTTTACTTGCTTTTTCTGCCAACTTCACCAGCATGTAATATCTGTGAGTCAAGGACTTTGTGTCTCTTGATTACTACTGTGCACCTGACACTTAAACAGGGCCTGGCACACAGAAGGAGCTCTGTTCCATAAGTGTTTGTTTAATAGGAACCATCACACTTTACAACATGAATGGAAAAGAGCTATGTTGATAGCACGTGGAAAGGAGGACCAGATTTAGAGGTCATTTGTACGGGTCTCTGGGCAGGACTGAGAGGTAAAGACTGCACCATGGTTATTAGTAATAAGAGTTAACTACTCAGCTTCACTGTTATCTCCTGTACTCAGGGTCTTGCTGAGAACCAATAGTGGTGGGATGAGAAAAGGAAGAGTCTCCACCAGAGGTTCCTTCCGCATTCCTCCCTCCACCCCAGAGCTTTTCCCTGGGTTTTTCAGGATTGCATCAGAGGATCCTGGCTCATTTGAGCTCTGGAAGAAGCCTCTCTGACGCATAAGGTATGAAGAAGGGGAAAATGAAGAGAAAAGGAGCCTGGTACCCGGAGCCCAGGGGACTGGCAGAAGTGGTATCTCTCTTGTCAGCCTGAAGGCTGAAAATCTAGACAGCCAGGCAGAGTGTGGGCGGGACAGTGAGGTCCTCGTGGCTGCCAGCAGAGGTTCTCCTGACCAAGTCACCCAGAGGAGCTGGTACACCTCCTACCCAGTAGCCAAACAATTCAGGGAAATGAGCCATATATTTCACCATCACCCGCCAATTAGGGACACTACTGCCACAGCTGTACACCTCATGTCCTGTCCTGTAGGACAATCCTGGGGAGTCAACCAAGAGAGGGCTGCTGGTGCCTGAATCTCAGGACATGCCTGGGTGGCCAAATGAGCTTTTGCGTGACCACTTTTTAACAAATATCTTCCAGTGATGCTTCTAAACCAAGCTGGTGATACCCATAGAAGTTTTCTATTACTAAAAACAAAAAGCGGACAAACAAAACAACAGGACTAGACATTTAGAGTCATAGCATTTAGTTGGATATCAATAAACATGTGTTGATAGGACATCATGGAAGACAGTCATGTGACATGCAAAATCCTTCAAAATATTGTGGTTGGTTGTTGTAAATTTATTTATGGTCAGATTTTTCTCCCCCATTTCTAGAACTGTTTTTATTTCCTTATGAAGCAAATTTGTCTGGAAACAGCAGACATTGACCCGACAAAGGTGCTGGACCCCACTGGCTGCTCCCCCTTCTCCATATAATGTATTCGCTCTGCTTCCAGGCCGCCACTCTTCTTCGTTCTCCTTTTATGTCACAAGACAACAATCCTTTCTGAGAAAGCTTTGCTTCTTCCTCCTCAGCTCTCCAACTTCCAATTGTTGGAATCCAGGGCTTGGTTCTTGGACTGCTTCCCATCTTTACTTTCACGCCCTAGGTAAGTGCATCCAGTCTATAGTCCTACGTGTTGTCTACAAGCTGATGAGGCCCACATTTCTATCTATGGCCTGGAATTATCTTCTAAACTCCAGACACGTACATCTGCCTACCCAACATTCTCACTGTGATGAAAACAGGTAATTCAAACGTATATGTTCCAAAAATAATTTCCTTGTTCCTTGTTCATTCACTAATGTCACAAAAGAGCTTTCTTTCTGTTGCAGATGTCCTGCAGAGATGCGATGGACCTCCCGGCCCAAAATTTGATTTGGATTTCAGGACGGGTGATGCCACACAAACACCATGAGGACATGAAGAGATTAATTACTCACATATGAGGCTTTCTGGGGAGAGCAAGCAGGGTTGCAAGCCTGAGAGCAGGCCTGAAAATGGCTTGAGAGCAAAGAAAAGACACATGTTTGGCTTTCATTGTGATTAGGGCTGATTAGGGCGTGGAGCTGGGGTGAGGGTCTCTGCATGCCAGCTGTGCTTTACCTGGATTGAACTTCCTGCCTGTACAGAGAAGGGAGCACCTGGGCTTTCATATC
The DNA here is from genome assembly GCF_030028045.1 of Hippopotamus amphibius kiboko. Classification (NCBI taxonomy): domain Eukaryota; kingdom Metazoa; phylum Chordata; class Mammalia; order Artiodactyla; family Hippopotamidae; genus Hippopotamus; species Hippopotamus amphibius. The sequence goes on along the minus strand of NC_080196.1, from coordinate 95,295,614 downwards.
AGCTTGCCCAGATGTGGAATGGGGACGGGGGAGAGGGGGGCTTGAAAGCTATCAGCAGTGAAACACAGAAGAAATCAGACCCTTCGTTATAGACTCAAAGTCTTCATTATAGACTCAAAGACCCATTTCAGTAAATGGCTACTCCAACCTTTCTGTGGAACAAGCAAAATCTGTGAAGTTATTCTTCCTCCCATACCCCATTAATCAATCCATCCGAAAATTCCAATGGCTCTGTCCTCAAAATAGACCTTAAATCCTAGCACTTCTCACTACCTCCACTACTACCTTTCTGGTCCAGCCTTACTCATCTCTAGCCTGGGTTATTTTAATTCTCTCCAAACTAGTCTCCTTCATCTACTCTTGCCCTTTTACAGACTATTCACTATACGGCAGTCAAAATTATTTTCACGTCGCTGCTCTGCCAACAACCCTCGGATAGATTTCCATTTCACTCGGAGTAGAAGGTAGTCCTGATAACAGTGGGCAAAGCCGTGTACAATCTGCCTGCCGCTCGCTTCTCTGACAGCGTCTCCTACCATCTCTCTCACTCACTCTGCTGTAGTCACACTGGCCTTTGGACTCTCTGATCAAACGGAGACAGGTGGGGGCTGTAGGAGATGGAGTTGTAGCTGAAGTGATAGAAACAGAGACAGTGAGTTCAGCTTCAACTACAGTGACTGATACAAAAATAACTGGATCCCATTCACCCAGGTACCAAGGAGGTGATGGTCGGGGTAGTGGATAAGTCCGGCAGTGGTGGCATGCTTCAAGAAGTATCATTAACAGGTTGTGTCCACTAGTGGTCATCAAGTGCGACTGGAGCTGTAATTGTCCCAGATTCAGTTGTACTGGTGACTGTCATAGGTCCATATGTCATGGTAGCCTTTACTGGGAGATGCGCTTCTATGTGAGTGTTGTTTTGGTTGTGGCAATGGTTGTCATAAAATCACCTGCTTTAGCGGGTGCCTCCATTAGCAGTCACGGGTGAAACTAAAGTGGCAGATGATTTACTGGTGACAGAGAGACAAGTGGCACTTGTCTCCATGTTGATGTGGTGGTGGTGGCCAACATCCTAACCTAGAGTTGGTTGGGGAGCATCCACATGGCCACTTTGTGTGTCGGTTGCTATAGGAGATTTGGGAAGTGTGGCTGCTCTTTCAGAGGCTGTGGGGCCAGATGTGATGGGGACCCGGGGAGGAGTTTGTGGGTTGGCACAGACCTCAGGGACTAGGATCAACCTCACTTGCTCACAGTTTGTTGCATGAAACATGCAGTGTCCACAGCCACTAAAGTGAGGGAATGACTTCAGAGAGAAAGCACAGAAGGCCCATGTGGGATAAGAATAATGCATTCCCTCCTCTGCCTCCTGGCACTTTTTTTTTTTTTTAATTCATAGACTAAAGCACTTACCTGTAGTTGTATTCCATTACTTTTATTTGCATGCCTGAGTTGCTCTCTTTCTACCCTGTGAAATCCTTGAGGGAAGGAAACTCATTTTGCTTTACTTTAGTTACATCAGAACCTTGCACAATAATGAAACTTCATGAAACATGATTGGATTGAATGGGATTTTTCTTCCGAAAGGTAATCGTCCTATCAAGTTTCATGATACGGAGCATTACTATTGCTAAAGTAAAGTTGTTAAAAAAGCAAATACATCAAATTAATAGTAGGGAAATTGTTCTCACTTTGGCTGTCAGTAAAAGAGTTTCTACGAGTAGAAACTTCGGACTGATGTTGGCATCATTGTGTGGCGCGATATTCTATTGGGTTGAGCATAAAGGCAAGGCAGCCAGGTGTTCTCGAAAAGAAGAGGGAGGACAGGAGGCCTTCCAGGCAGAAGGAGCTCACGTGTTGTGAAAGGGAGGAAGGAGAAGCCATGTGACATCTGGGGAACTGCTGAAGGCCATTGGGACTGAGCAGCAGGGCACGTGGAAGGGGTAAGGAGAAAAATGGAAAGGGGACCATGCTGGCCCTTTTAGGCTCTGGGAAGGAAATGAAAAACTAATATAGATTTTTTGATTTGGGGGGAAAAAGTTCAAATGTACACTTCCATTAAAAAATTCTCACCTATATGGGAAAAATATAAAAAATGACAGATATATGTATATGTATAACTGAATCAATTTGCTGTACACTCGGAAGTAACACAGCATTGTAAACAACTATACTCCAATACAAAATAAAAAATTAAATTAAAAAAAATTCTCTGAAAACCATAAACAGGGAGGAGTGTGTGCAACTAGAGGGCTGGAGAGCCAGTTAGGAGCTGTGACAGTGATATAGGTGACAAGTGAAATAAAATCTTGCCAGTAGAATTAGAAAAGATGGAATTGATTGAAGAAACAGCGCAAAGGTAGAGTTGAACAGAATTACTTAAGCAATTAGTGTCGGGGTTAAAGGAGAGGAGAAAATGAAGGGTGAGGGGCAGTGTTTTAGCTCATGACTTAGTGGAGACAGCAACATTCACTAAGGAGAGGAAAGTAGTGAAGGAGTAAGTCTAGTGGAAAATATAACCCCTGAACCATTAGCTCCTGTGCAGACCTTTTCCTAGAGTCCATACTTCTGGCCCCGACTAGATGTCTTGTCTTAGGTATCTCAAGGACATCTCAATATGCACTTACCTGGATCTGGCTGGGGCTGGAACTCTTGAACTTGGATTAAACCTAATATGCATGGTCAGGTGCTTTTCTCCAGGAACACTCACTGGGGAGGGGGGGAGGAGTACAGAAAACAAATTGTTGACCTAACCTGAACTGTGTTTTTATGAGGAGAGTGATGAAAGAAAGGGAGGTGATACTGCTTTGCCTAAAATGAGGGTGCTGGCTTAGAACTGACAGGCAAGGAAATGATGATGCCTGCAAGGTGATTATTGGGGGAAAGAAGGGCATTAGTGCTCCCAAGGAAGTCCAAGAACAGCATAATGGAAGTCAGGAAATGGAATATCCAGAAAAAGAGGTGTTTGTGGTCAGAGTACAAAACTGGAGTTTAAACTTCCAGTGGGAGAGATGTTCCCATAGATGACAGGGTCAAGGATGTGGCCGTGGCCTCATTGGAGGCTGAATGACCACTGACTACATAAAGCGATGGTCACTGGTAAAAATCAAAGAATTATGAGGCAGCAGGAACTGAGTAGAGAAAAGGACTGAGCAGGTGGCAAACAAGGGTGCCCAGGAGCTGAAGGATGACTGTAACCAGGGAGGGTAGAAGGTGGGATAGCCAAGCAGCAAGAGTCTCAAATAATGTGTTTTTAATGAGAAAAAATAAGTAATGCTGTGCCAGCAATGATGGGAAGCTAGAATGTTCTGCTTCCTCTCAGCCCCCACTGGCACCCCCAACCTGCCCAAAACATGCTACAAACGATACCAAGTAATGAGAAATAGTCACTAAGGGATACAAAAGGAGGCACTGTCCTATGGAAAAAGACAGCATCCATTAGGGCAAAAAGATGATGGAGTCATTATTGTTGAAAGACTGAAAAGTAGGAGAGTTTATGTTGTAATGGGAATTCCATAGAGCACAGTGTGGAAGATTAGAAAGAAGGGAAAGAATTGAAGGGCGAATTAGGAGAGAGGAAATCGGGAGGGAGATGAGGATGGAAGTCAGGTCAAGGATCAGTGATGAGAAGGGTGACAGGCCAGGTAGAACTGGCAGCTCTCAATGTTATAAGCGACATTTTGGCTAAAGCAGTTCCAATGCCTTACAAGCCAAGGCCTGATATCTCAGGGTTCCAAATGGTGCGACGTGGACAGAATGAATCAGTTCTAGTGCAACACGTTCAGCAAACATTTCCTAACCATGCGCTATGAACTTGGTACTAGACTGAGCACTGGGGATTAAACATTTGTACAATTCAGCTTTAGAACTACTGATATAAGCACAATTAGCTCGTAGTTCCAACATGCTCAGTAAACACAATTGCTGACTTCCCTAAACGTTGGGTTTATTCCCAATCTTCAAAGATTCTTCCATTTTCCCAAGGGTAGAAACTCTGAAAAGCAAATTAGAAGTTATTTCATAAAAACAAAAACAAAAAACTCAGGCTCTCAGCCTGCCTGTTTCACAGATTCTCCCCACTCTGTTGGACATCTATTTCTGCAAAGCAGTCTGTAGAAAAGGACCCCAAAAAGAAGGATATGGAGCATCCACTGACAAGACATTGACCGAACTGCTTTTCTCAAACATTGTTTTAACTCTTGGAGAACAAGACTTCCCACTTTGACTCCAGGATCTTCCCTAAGTGGTTTATATGAAGCTTACAAGCACAATTCCACTCTGCTACTCCTGCAGAGGAAAAATCTAGAAAAAGCGGTCTCTTAGAGTATACACTATTGGTGGCACTATTTGTAATAAAATGGTAATCAGCCAGTTGTTTCTTAATAAGTTTTATGTTTAGGCTGCAAAAATTATGTTCAATTTGAGACTATGGTCTAAGAACTTCAGCTAAGCCATAAAGAACCATCTAGAAATCATTCTCTGAAATCATGTATTCTATCTTTTTCCTGGCTACGTTTGCATACTTGTCATTGTGGAAATGTGACATTGAATCTGGGTCTGCAGAAACTGGTCACTCAAATGGTTAAAATATTGATAGAAAAACAATTTAGTAATATATCTAAATGATTAGTATTTAGACACACAATGAAAAGTTCATATATTAGAAATGTCATTCCCTATGAAATTGTGCCTATTAATCTTAACATACATGAAACAAAAACTGTTGCAAATATATTGATTTAGCAATAGAAATCTAGATATTTCATGACAGCTGGAAAGCTCAAGTATGAGTTAAATGCAAGAGTTAGAAATATTTCTACTACTCACTATTTGGATTTGAAGTTGTTCAGTATTTGCAGGATGTGTTTCATATTTTCCTTCTAGGCCATAGCAACCAATTTCACAATCCCAGCTCTAGAAATATTTGCCACTTTGTTCAATATCTTTTATAGTTGCAGATTTCAGGAAATACAGGACTTAATTAATATGAGGTTGACTATGATACATCTGTCCAAGGGTGGATTCAGTTTAATAATTATGTTTCATACTATATGCTATATACACCTTTTGGGATAGGATGTCTAGAGCATATATAATAACCATGCCACCATTTGGCTGAAAAAATACACATAACTACTTTTTTAAGAGCCTTCTTAAAAAGAAAATGACTCTGAAACCCAGTATAAAATTTCCTCCATCCACATACTAAAGTATTAATATCACTATTAATATCACGGATTAAAATTTCCAAAAAGAGATGGACAGTTTATCTTGGCAAAAGTCCAAACCCCTTTGTATAATTATTAGGAAATTCTGCTGGCATCCACCCAAACCACTAAGCTCCAGATTGTTTTTCTTAACTCCAAAACATTGTTTGGATAAAATCAATTATCTCCTACTGAAAAAAAAAAGAAAAGAAAACAAACATCTAGCTTACCTGTCAGTCTCCTTCTTAAAACCATGCCTCCAGCCTATTGTCCTCATTTATGTAATTACTCAACTCTTTTCTTTAGTTGAAACATAAAACTTAAGGGACCATGGAAATTATTTAGCCTCATTCTTCATTTAACAGACTTGCAAAGTTGTTGCAGTAGATGTTTGCCCACAACCAAGTTCACCATTCATGAATTCTGTCCTTTTGGTTTTGTTTTAGACATTCACTAAGTCAAACAGAAGCTGAAATTTCTTTGAGAAATTATAGATAAGTAACCAAGCTGGGGGGAAAATAAATTGATGGGAGTGAATTGAGAAGCTAACTTATTAAATGAAGTACAAAATGGAAAAAATAAGATCAGTGTTTACCTGTTTGTCTGCCTGGAAAACCCAAGTTATTCTTTGAATTGGAAATCTTGCTCACAACCTACATTTTCTAATAAACATTGCCTGAGTGAGCTGATGAAGAATCTATAATCATGACTTCATTTCCTGATGACCTTACCTTCTAGTTTATAATATTTGAACAAATGAAGAGCTCAGCTTTAATTTGACAACTTAGCATTTTACATTTATCTTACTTAATGCTTTGGTTCATAATACCTTTCACAAGATGTAACTTGGTCAACGAAACTTGGTTCATTGCTAAAGAATAAGCATTCATTCATCCATCCATTCATTTAACCTACATTTTTTGACATCATCTTTGCCCTATATTAAGTGCTGTGGTTCAGAGACAAAAGACAGAAAGCTCAGCCCAGTAGAGGAGCTGATGCTCAAGCAGGTGATTATAATACCTGGTGGTTTGTACCTTGAAAAAGGTACTTACCTCTTTGAGCATTCAAAGGAGGATGCCAAACCACATAATCCAGTTGGTGATGATAGGGAAGGCATTCTGTAGGGTTCAGGAGCTAAACCGAGTTGTAAATTACAGATAAGAAGTAATCCAGGTGAAAAAAGAAGAGTGAGAGGTCCTGGAAGAGCCAGCAGCCTCTAAAGAAACTGGTGGAACTTTAAGAAGTTCCCTAGGGACAGACTGGAAAGGAAAGAAGGCGAGCTCTCATGTAGGAAACTAGATTTTATTCTGAAGGCTATATGAAACCACAGGATTCATTTAAGTATGAGAACGACAAAGTAGAAATTATTATATTTTTGAGCTTCCTCTAGCTCAAGCAGGAAGAATGGATTGAAAAGGCAAAAGGAGAGAGAGGGAGCCCAGGCTGGAAGCTGAGAAAACTAAAACTGTAGCAAACATATTGCTTTAGCAATAGAAATCTAGATATTTCATAATAGGTGGAAAGCTCAAGTGGGAGTTAAATGCATGAATTAGAAATATTTCTGCTACTCACTGTTTGGATTTGAAGTTGTTCAACATCTGTAGGATGTGTCTAATATTTTCCTTCCTGGCCATAGCAACCAATTTCACAATCCCAGCTCTAGAAATATTTGTCACTTTGTTCAATGCCTTTTATAGTTGCAGATTTCAGGAGACACTGGACTTAATTAACATTAAGCTGAGAAAAAGAGCCGATTTTAAGAAACAGTAAAGAGGTAAAAATCAATGCCCTTTATAAATTTAGCTATGGCTCAACCCAACGTCTAAAATTAAAATTTCAGCTAATAGAGTTTTCAATGCACATAACTTTTGTGACTGACCTAGTTTATGTTAATAGCTGAAAATATCCACTACTGTGTCTAACCAGCTTATTGGGAATTCTAAGTTTATGTAAACATGAAATAAGTATATATTTTACAAAAGCTCTTTTCAACTATACTATGTTGAATCCCTCTTTGCCGACGGATAGCAGCATGCTTAATGTCATTCCTGAAGCCATGGTTTTCGCCCTCCTACATCACCAAGGCACTTTCTCTAAACTCTCCCATACTGTCCTCAATCTTTCTCAGGAGGACCTAGTGTCAATCCTTGGAGGAGATCCCTTTAGTGGATACAAACTCCCCTTGTGTCTGCGGCTCCCAGTGTTTTTGTATTCTCATACTAGCTCAAACTCAGCAATTTCACAAAAATTTTAGTTGAAATCCTGCCTGCTTGCATGGTAACCCCATTTTTGCCTTACATTCCTCCATAAGTGAGCCAGTCCTTGGGTCCCATTGCTCCTTGCAGGCACCTGTCTTTGTTTAAATTTCAGGCTAGTAGGTTGCCCTATGTTGTCGCTTCTCTGATGGGTTCAAAAATCTAATGATCTCGTAGATTATCCACCTTTTTCTTTTTGGGGTGAAAGTGATGTTCTTTTTAGCTTCCTACATCTTAGTACATTGGTGTTTTAAGAAACTTCCTTAACTACTCTGAATTGTAATATTCTCCTTTATAAAATAAGGATGTTAGCACTTATCTCATTGAATTGTCATGAGGATTTTCTGAGATGTAAAGCACCTAGTCCACAATAGATGCTTATCAAATGTACTCCCACCCTAAAACTGCACACCGGTGTTTATTAGAAATTCATTACATCTCTGTTGCACAAATCATGTTACTTCTACACACTTTAATGACTGGGTGGTAATTCAGGTGTCCCTTTTATGCAACCTGTTTCAACACAAGTTTTCACTCTTTCCAAGAGTAAAATCGTTGATAGAGGTGACAGGGATTACGAGATTCTGACCAGTGCACCAGATCAGAGTAGATCTAATATTATATGGGAGCCCATGAGATTTCTTTTGTCTTTTATTCATTCAATTGGTTTATTTAGCCAACATTGAGTGTAAGGCTCTTACTATGTGCGACGGTAGATATCGATCCAGCCTGGCTCTAGGGTGTATTCAGCTTAGAGGTGAACAGGACAAAGTAGGAAAGGTTCAATACAATTGGAACTTATACTCAGGAGCAGACTCCAGTGTAGGGCACGTAAGAGAAAACATGTTGAAATCAGAATGAAATGATGAATTCAGTCCACACTCTAGGAGGCACCACTGAAGAGCTTCTCCATGAAGCAGGGATATTGTTAGCTCTGCCTTTCTCATATACCCTGCCCCTCTGCCATCTGCTCCCAGGTTCACTCCACCACACGGACACCCTGAGTGACCCAAGCCACTCCACTCAAGACCATTTTTTCTAATTGTGCACCCTCATCACAGCTCTCTGCTCCAAGTGGTATCAGTTTGACAAAATTCATAAAACTATTTTCAAAAGAAAAAATGTGCTAAATAGGAGATCTGTGGTTGCTGAAAATAGAACCTAATTTTCTTTAACGTCATTTTTTCTGAATAATATTTTTGAATTAAAATATTTTAGAAAATCTGCAAGATACAGATAAGCCTAATCACACACACAAAAAAGTGCCTAGGATCTCACTATTTTGAGAGAACCATCTTTTAGTACATTCTTGTCTTTTCATCTTAAAATTTCAAGGTATATTTTGTAATCTTCTTTTTAAACCACATTTTCAGGATGTTGGAAAACTATCATTACTGTATTTCATCATGTAATCCTTCTGCTTTTAGGTATTTTCCACAATATTTTGCATTTATAAATAAAAGTACTAAAAAATTATTTGTACCACAAAGTACTTTTCTATATTTTAGGTATTTCGTTAGCATAGCATTCCAATAATTGACTTCTTCTGACAAAGGGTATAAGATTGTAAAGCTTTCAGTACACGTTGCCAGGTTTTTTCCTTCAATACATTTGGATTGATTGATAGTGCCATCAGCCAAATACAAGATTGTCTATTTCACTTCATGCTCACCACTATCTGAGTGTATTTTATTCCCAAAGCTGAGAAGGAAAAAAAGTATTTATTTCATTTGAAGATTATTTTTGTTGAATATTTTTTATTATTAAATTATTATTCTGCTTTCTCATCTTATTTGTCAGTATCTTTTGTACATGTAATTGAAGAGACCTCAGTGATTTTCTGAGAATAATTATCTTTTAGCTTTTAGAATAACATTCTCTTCAGGGGAAAAAGTATACCTCCAACTACTCCAAAGATTTTCATGGTTTGTCCCTTGAATTCCAAGGAGTCACAACTATAGAATAACTTACATTCCTTCGAGGAATTTCTTGAGCATCTTGAAGAAATTAAAAGTGGCAAAAGAGGACATTTCTAAAAGGCATAGTGCTTTAGGTGCCAGAAGCTCAGAGTTGAGCCCCCATGCTGCTAATTATTGCTGGAACAGGTGTATTATTCAAAGCTATGGTATCCTCAAAATGACAATCAGAGTTAGAAGGGCCTTCCTTTGTCCTTTTTTTTTTTTATTGAGATACAGTTAACCTACAGCAAACTGCATATATTCAGAGCATACAATTTGGTATCCCAATCTCCCAATTCATTCCCCCCCAACCCTCCCCACTTTCCCCACTTGGTGTCCATATGTTTGTTCTCTACATCTGGGTCTCTATTTCCGCCTTGCAAACAGGTTGATTTGTACCATTTTTCTATAGTCCGCATATATGGGTTAATATACGGTATTTGTTTTTCTCTTTCTGACTCAATTCACTCTGTATGACAGTCTCCAAGTCCATCCATGTCTCTACAAATGTCCCAGTTTCCTTGCTTTTTACAGCTGAGTAATATTCCATTGTATATATGTACCACATCTTTTTTATCCATTCATCTGTTGATGGACATTTAGGTTGTTTCCATGTCCTGGCTATTGTAAACAGTGCTGCAATGAACATTGGAGTGCATGTGTCTTTTTGAATTATGGTGTTCTCTGGGTATATGCCCAGCAGTGGGATTGCTGGGTCATATGGTAACTCTTTTTAGTTTTGCAAGGAACCTCTATACTGTTCTCTGTAGTGGCTGTATCAATGTACATTCCCACCAACAGTGCAAGAGCGTTCCCTTTTCTCCACACCCTCTCCAGCATGTACTGTTTGTAGATTTTCTGATGATGCCCATTCTAACCGCTGTGAGGTGATACCTCATTGTCGTTTTGATTTGCATTTCTCTAATAATTAGTGATGTTGAGCAGCTTTTCATGTGCCTCTTGGCCATCCGTATGTCGTCTTTGGAGAAATGCCTATTTGGTCTTCTGTTCATTTTTTGATTGGGTTGCTTGTTTTTTTGATATTGAGCTGGATGAACTGTTTATATATTTTGGAGATCAATCCTTTGTCTGTTGATTCGTTTGCACATATTTTCTCCCATTCTGAGGGTTGTCTTTTCGTCTTGTTTATAGTTTCCTTTGCTGTGAAGAAGCTTTGAAGTTTCATTAGGTCCCACTTATTTATGTTTGTTTTTATTTCCATTATTCTAGGGGGTGGATCAGAAAAGATCTTGCTGTTATTTATGTCAAAGAGTGTTCTGCCTATGTTTTCCTCTAGGAGTTTTATAGTGTCTGGCCTTACATTTAGGTCTTTAATCCATTTGGAGTTTATTTTTGTGTGTGGTGTTAGGGAGTGTTCTAATCTCATTCTTTTCCATGTAGCTGTCCAATTTTCCCAGTGCCACTTATTGAGGAGGCTGCCTTTTCTCCATTGTATATCCTTGCCTCCTTTGTCATAGATTAGTTGACCATAGTTTATCTCTGGGCTTTCTATTCTGTTCCATTGATCTATATTTCTTTTTTTGTGCCAGTACCATAGTGTCTTGATCACTGTAGCCTTGTAGTATAGCCTGAAGTCAGGAAGCCTGAAGTCAGGAAGCCTGATTCCACCAACTCCGTCTTTCCTTCTCAAGATTATTTTGGCTATTCAGGGTCTTTTGCGTTTCCATACAAATCGTAAAATTTCTTGTTCTAGTTCTGTGAAAAATGCTATTGGTAATTTGATGGGGATTGCGTTGAATCTGTAAATTGCTTTGGGTAGTATAGTCATTTTCACAATGTTGAGTCTTCCAATCCAAGAACATGGTATGTCCCTCCATCTGTTTATGTCTTCTTTGATTTCTTTCATTAGTGTCTTATAGTTTTCTGAGTACAGGTCTTTTACCTCCTTGGTTAGGTTTATTCCTAGGTATTTTATTCTTTTTGTTGCAATGGTGAATGGGATTGTTTCCATAATTTCTCTTTCTGATCTTTCATTGTTAGTGTATAGAAATGCAAGAGATTTCTGTGCATTAATTTTGTATCCTGAGACTTTACCGAATTCATTGATTAGCTCAAGTAGTTTTCTGGTGGCATCTTTAGGATTTTCTATGTATAATATCATGTCATCTGAGAACAGTGACAGTTTTACTTCTTTTCCAATTTGGATTCCTTTGATTTCTTTTTCTTCTCTGATTGCTGTGGCAAGGACTTCCAAAACTATGTTAAATAGTAGTGGAGAGAGTGGACATCCTTGTCTTGTTCCTGATCTTAGAGGGAATGCTTCCAGTTTTTCACCATTGAGAATGATGTTTGCTGTGGGTTTGTCATATGTGGCCTTTATTAAGTTGAGGTAGGTTCCCTCTATGCCCACCTTCTGGAGAGTTTTTATCATAAATGGGTGTTGAATTTTGTCAAAAGCTTTTTCTGCATCTATTGAGATGATCATGTGGTTTTTATCCTTCAATTTATTAATATGGTGTATCACACTGATTGATTTGCGTATATTGTCCTTTTAAAGTGACGTAAATATAACACAATGTTGAGTTGATGAAAATATATCAAAAAAATGTGTTAATAGTTGTTCTATTTGTTTACAGGGGTAAAATCTGAGCCTTTTAAAAGGAATCTCTTAGCTATATTGAGCTGGTTCAAAGCATCTGAATTTCAGCCAGCATTGGCAATTGCCCAGAAAGTGACTCTTCTCACCTTCACTTGAAACATCAACATCAACTTTCTGGAAGTAGGCCTTTAATATTAGCTTTGAGAAAGAAATTCACAGTAGCTGCTGAGCAACCTTATGTGTGATATAGATGCAGTTGCTATGACTCAAGCAATGACAATCCTAAATGAATTGTATCATATGTTTTAGCTTCACTGCAGGCAGCCCCCCCCCCCCCTTTTACCCTGGAGAGGGAACAGATGTGCCGATCAAAACAGAATCATAGATTGTCAAGTTCTGGACTTGGTGACCAAGATGGCGAAGTAGAAAGACCCTGAGCTCACCTCCTCCCATGGGCATACCAAAGCTACAACTAGATTGTCAAGTTCTGATGGCATTCTACCTCTTCTCAGTCTAATGGCTGAGAGGTCATCTTAAATTAGTAAACAGGAAAGAGATTGAATTATGAGTCAAGATTAAGTGAGGCAGAAGTCATTGCAAATCTGAAAAGGAAATAAATGAGGGATACTTCAAGAAAATTGGAGACAGTTGCCAGAAACACTAACCCAAATGAGAAAATAAGAAAATCATGCCAAGACAGCTGAAGAAAAAAGAGATACAGCAGCATCTAGGAGCACTGAAGTTAAAATAAAGATCAGAGTCCACCAGGGGTGGCCTTGAAAAGAAGTCAAATAGAGAAGGTTTGGCCACAGTTTTTATATCAGAAAGCCATGTTCCATTTATCTGGGAAGCAAACTTTATCTGTCTTAAAACAGTTGTATTCAGAAGTGTTGTCTGGCAGGTAGTCAGAATCATTCTAGATATTATCTGTGATGCACCCACAAAAAAGTTTCTAATTTCTTCTTCCAATTGCTAGGAAGAGAAAATATACTGCAGTTTCAAAGTAGCATATGCTGAGATCTGGATATAAAGTGACAAGGAAATGAGAAGTAGAGGGAGCAAGAAAGGTGTATACAGTTTCGGTAAGTAAAGAGTGGGAGAAGAACATTCCAGAAGGGTGCTTAGACCTGCCTTCTAGGGGAGGAATTGCTGAGAGTTGTGAATGAGAGCACAGTCTTAACTACCCCCAGGAAGGGGGCAAGTCTCAGTCTCCAAACAGCCCCTGGCATCTCTGGGCAGGACTCAGGCAAATTATCAGTCCTACAGCTGCCAGGCCAGAAGAGCAGTGCCTCCCAGCACGTATCCAGAGGGAGTGATCAGGAATGCAGGCAGAAATGATCAGCCCTGCAGCCAGGCCTGCAGCACATGCCAGGGTTCGCCCAAGGAAACCAGGAGGGTCATAGCCAAGGAGACTGAGGTTCACAGAGGAGCCTCCCATCACTAGAGATGGAAACAAAACATGATGGAAATAAAACCAGGGCAAGTTTCCATGTCCAGTAAGAGGATGGTGGGAAAAATAGGATATGAGAACAGAAAATCAGAATTGAGTCTACAACTGGGCTTGCAGTGAGGAACCTTCAGCATTTGGGAGGGCAAACATGCCTCAGTACAATGCTGCATGGGGAGAATTCGGACTCAGGGACCGCAGAAGAAACCAACAGTTGACAGTGGGCCATCACACTCCTCTCAGGGCCATAGCAAAAGTGATTCAGGGCCCAGAGTAGGACCTTAGTTAAGTATTTGGAGCTCTTGCCCAAATGCCATCTCCACAACTACCCCATCTTAAGCTGTGGATTATTTTGCCTCCTCCTTACAGGCAATATTTGGTAATGTCTTCAGACATCTTTAAGTGTCACATCAGGGGGTAGACGCTAATGGCATCTAGTGAGGAGAGGGCAGAGATGCTGCTAAACATGCTACAATGCACAGGACAAGAATGATGTGACCCCAAACGTCAACAGTGTTGAGGCTGAGAAAACTTGATGTAAAGTATCCTACCTTCACTCCCATCACTGGCTAGTTTCAACAACCCCCTGGCACTTGTTACTATTGGAAATTATTTTGTTTGTTTATGCATTGGCACATTTATTGCCTGTTTCTCTTATTATAGCATAAATTCTGGTAGCTCTGGTAAACTTGTCCTTCTTGTTTCCCTATATTTCTAGAACCTGACATGTAGTAAGTACTGAATAAATATTAGCTGCATGAACAAATTATGAGGTGAATGAATGATAGAATCCATACATGAAAAAGGGCAAAATCATAAACCAAGGAAACTTCGACTCCAAACCTGGTCATTATGAGGTAGGTTCAGAAGAGTTCCTAATTCAGCTCGAAGGCACACTCAGCGAGGCAGCAGCTATATTATACCTCTCTGTGTTAAGTTCTGTACTGGAGTATAAGCCCCTTGAGATCAGCATCCATATCTTCCTCATCTCTAGCAAAGCGCTGAGCCCGGCTGTGGTGTTAAGAGCACAGACCTTACAGCCAAGATACCCGTGAATCATTATTCATTTGCAGTTCGTTCGGGATGTCAATAGAAGCCCCAAATTTGGTCCTTCAGGTCACAGGAAGAATGTGCATTCCACGGGCAGTTAATGTACAATGGTGAGTCGTAGAATCAGCATGTTTTCTACCCTTCCCAAATTGCACCTGGGGTCACATCTCATTCTTCCCAAAAAAAGAGTTGTGTCACACAGTTTGGGAATTGAATACTTTGTCATTACATCATTTGACCTACACTGTTTACTTACTTACAGAAAGGCTGGCAAATGGGATTAAATCTTCTAAATGATCCCATGGCTTATAATGGAATAAAAGTGATGTTCTTCCTGTTTGCATGAGTGCCTTGTCATGTATCCCCCTACTGTGCCCTTCCCTTCAGATGGCTTTAGGAATGACAAAATGATAAACCAAGACGATCACTTTCAAGTAGCTAAAATAGAGAGAAAACTTCCAAATAATATTCATTAGATATATTAATGCTGAGAAGAAAAAAAAACAAAAATGTCTTTAATTGTGGATATTTTTTTCGAATGGGGGAAGTACTAGGGTATACGGTGGGTTACAAATTGACCATATGGTAAAAATAACATTACAGGAAACATAAATATGAGTCAAATGTATGAAAATCCCTTATACTCTTGCCTGGTGTAAGTTTATTCATAATTACTACTGTTCTTCCCAGCCTCTACCTCCACTATGGCTCTTCTTCGAATGATCAACAGTGACCTGAAGCCTTCACTAGGTACTATAAGAACTTATGACTTCAGTTTTATGGAAACTGTGAACATTCAGAAAATGAAGTACATTATTAAAAGGTGGAAAATGTCTTGTGAAAAAAAAGATTAAAAGAATTGAAATGATTCAATCTAAACAAAAGCAGGCTAAAGTGTTTTATTAATACTAGCATTTAAGAGCTAAATAGTCTTCTCTTGCAGAATTAGACCTTTAAAATTATCTTTCAAATATAAATATTTGAAATTTGAAGTAAATACTTATTGGAGTCTACTGTGCACCAGATGGATACAATAAGAAGTAATACAGAGGGTATATTCTCATGGATCTTATGTAGTACAAGTTAGCTAGCATTTACTTATTTAATGCGTATTTCTTAAGAACCCATTAAATTACATGCTAAGGAACTCATTATTCCTTATAAAATAAGCTATATATGTGTTTAATTACAATTATGAATAAACGTCATATTATCATTCTGATGACTAGCAGAGCTGGGAAAAAATTAGAAAGTGGTAATTCCAAATCAGAGATTGAATGGTCTAATCAGTGATGTTTTAAATATCTCATAAAATATTCCTAATCAAAACAGCGGGGAGGGAACGGAAGGCCAATGTGCATTATTAGAAATCTAAATTAATATATTTACTAAAATGTCAGCACTTCTAAGCACATAGAATTAAAATAACTCAGCTAGTAAAAATTAACAATGAGTATCCACTGAGCTCCATCCAATTTTGAGATTTTTAACAATTTAAAATTTTTTCAGCTTTAATTTGAAAGTCTTTCTTGAAAATTTTTTTTACTATTTGGTAAATGAAACATACCCCTTTTGATCATATGTATAAGTTTTGTTGTACATAGCTAGGTCTGTAATTTTTTTTTTTGCATGCCTAGTACATGATTCTGATCTTTAATATTTTTAACTAGAATTCATGTTGCTTTAATGCCATTCTTAGATTATGACTTTTGAACCACTGATTCTCAAATTTGTCTGGACACTAAAAACATCTATAAAGTTTTTTAAATTATAGATTACTAGTTCCAATCTAAAGATCCTGATTTAGTAAATCTGGAGTATCATTAATTGTAATTTAAAACTGCTAGAATTATTAAGAATTCAAAATTGAGTCTAAATTAATGAATTTAATACTTAATCTGCATTAGCACATATTTGGGCCTTAAGACAAGTCTTTAATTAGTTGACTTACAAGATTACAGAAAATTAATCATTTAATTTTAAAATGGAGGTTTAAATGCACTTTTGGTAATACTAAAATAAATAGAATATGGTTGCCTACAAGGTAATTAGAATCTAAAGAAAAACTGAAGAAACACAACAAACTTCACTATAAAGGAAACAATCATTATAAATTCTAAAATTTTCTCTACATAAATTTGTTTAAATCTCCCCTGTATAAAATGGGTTCTATACATGTGTATTTTGTCTGTAGAGGAATGCAATGTTCTGAACTGAAACCAATACATATTAAAATCTAAATGGCTACTTTTACTGTAAGATTTTATATAAAATGTCTTAAAGACATTCTAAATGAACAAATCGGGTTACTTTTTCTAAATGAAATTATATCATTTTGAAATATAGAAGAAAGAGAAGGTTCTTACAGCTTAAATGTTCAGTTCTTTTTTAAAAAATTTTACTGAAGTATAATTGATTTACAATGTGTTAGTTCCAGGTATACAGCTCTTTAAAGGAAAAAAAAAAGCAGTTTTAATAGTTCTGTAGGTCCTAACTGTTGGTATGGTGAAAATTAAGGTAATTTTTTCCATTATTCACTGTCTAAATTACTTTTCTTCAAATGGCATCATGGGAGCTGCTATAGGTATAATGCAGCAATGGCAATGGGTAGAGACTTAACTCTTGAAGAGGTAGCTACAGTTTGAGGAAGGAGCCAGTGAGGGAAGATAGCTGTAGGCTACTTTGTAGTGAAAATAACTAAAGGTTAACTTGTCATAGAGAACATTGTGATGATTGGTAGTAGTTCCACTAAAGTGATAATGGTGGCATCGCAGTCACAGGTTAAGATGAATAGATGGAGATTACAAGTTGTTGAAGGAAAGGGATGACCATTGGTTTTGCAAGCTAAGTGGAAGTCACAGTAGTTGCAGATTAGGTGGAAGTGGTAATGGTTATCCATTCAGTTGAAGTGAAGGCAGCTGTGCATTCAGTGGAAGAGATGGAGGAAGTGGTGATTGTTTTGGTGTCATCTAGTTTAAGCTTCAATAGTATTCTCTATTATTTAATCTTCAGCAGTTTAAGATTCTGGTATAGTGAAAGAATCTGTGGTTTCACCTGAAGGTGTGGTGGCGGCTGTTGCCGTTAAATTTCAGTTCAAGTTGTGGAGGCTATAGATCCAGCGTCAGTGATGGTTGCGCCTGTCTCTGGCATAGGCCCAGCGGGAGTGACGGTTGTGTCCGTGTCGGGCGTAGGGTCATCGGGAGTGACGGTGGTGTCCGTGTCGGGCGTAGGGTCATCGGGAGTGACGGTGGTGTCCGTGTCGGGCGTAGGGTCATCGGGAGTGACGGTGGTGTCCGTGTCGGGCGTAGGGTCATCGGGAGTGACGGTGGTGTCCGTGTCGGGCGTAGGGTCATCGGGAGTGACGGTGGTGTCCGTGTCGGGCGTAGGTTCAGGGGGAGTGACGGTGGTGTCTGTTTCGGTGGTGTCTGTCTCGGGCATAGGTTCAGTGGGAGTGACGGGTGTGCCTGTTTCAGATGTAGGTTCAGTGGGCAAGGCAGAGGTAGTAGATTCTGCTGAAGTGGTTGTAGCTGTCGGTTCAGTTGAACTGGTGGTCACTGTAGGTTGAGAAGTAGAAGAGGTGGTTCCAGGAATAATAACTATAGGCTGCCCGTCATTGGAGGGTAGCTGGATAACAACGGAAGTTTTGTCATTTCCCCTACTATTCACCAGGCTTACTATGAGTACCCCAATTGCTGTCGTTATCACACAGGCTAAGAGACAAGCCAGAAAGACTTTCCACAGAGACCAGTTATTGCAGCAATTTTCTTTCACCTAAGAAGAGTGTAAATAAATAATATCAGTAGTGAGAAATAAAAATGCTTGTTATTTATCATCTTTCTTGTGTTATTTATACCCTTGTGCATTAATACCATTGAATCCCTATAAGTCTCTGAAGACACTGGCTTGAAGTCCACATTTTTATTCAGATTGAAGTAATTGCATGCTTTCTCTAACATTAGAAGAAATCAAAAATCTGCCAATATCTCATCTTCTTTTATCCTATTTTCCAACGATAAGTTGGGCATTTGTCTTTTCACATAAGCAGAACATTTTGATGGTAAATTCTCTGTCATACACCCAATACTTCCCTGAATATTGTCATCACCCTCAACCTGCTCCACTTCTAAAATCACTTTTTCAAGAATCCTGTGCTCTAACCACCATGTCCTCTCCTTCCAGCTTGTTTGTTCAATTATTCCTGTAACAACCTTTCTTTAATTTTATTAAAACATCCAGCCCAGCAGCCCTGGCTTTACTCACATCTCTCCTTATCCACCTTTTGTTCCAAGGCCCATTACTTTGATATATTTACTAATTCCCTAAAATCTCTTGCACTTTCCTCTTTTCGGTTTTTCAAGTTGGCAAACAAGTGACTACCTGCTTACTCTGGGCCTTCCCATGAACAGTCACACTGTTGGGGAATAGCCACCATTATCATATAGATGTTCTGTACTGCTCTACCATCCTATTATAGTTCTCTGATTAAGATACGCTCTCAATTTGAAAATACTTTCTTAACCTTCTCCCTTCTCTTTAAACTTGTAACCTCCGCCTACCAACCCTTACACACAAATCGTCCCTCCTCATTCCTATCAAATGACTTCACTTTCTTTCTACTTCTTTGAGAAACTTGAAACCATCAAATGGAAACTTTCAAATCCCCACTAGGTACCAGACCTGCAACTCCACCTCTTCTTTCCTCCATTGACACAGAAGATTCTGTCTGTCCTTCTGCCTGAAGCTGGCCTGCCAATCTGCCTTTGGATCCCATTGCCTCTGCCCTCCTCAGCAACTTTTTTTGTTTATCCTTCCTCCAGGACGGAATACGTCACCATTTTCCCCTTAAATGATTTCTTCCTTTTAACATTTAAACACACTCAAATCTCTCCCGTCTTAAAAAAGAAACCCTCCTTGGTTTCAAATACCCATCTAGCTACTTTTCTCTCTCTCTTCGGAAAATGAAATTTCTCGAGTTGTGTACATGCAGTGTTTCCTTTGGACACTCTTCAAAGCAATCTAGCCTGGCTTCTGCTTCTGCCATGCCTCTGAAACACCTCTTAACAGAGTCACCATGACATGCATTCACTAAAATGTAGTTAACATATTTTAGCCCTCATTTTACTTAAGGCCTCAGTAGCATTTGCCACTGAAGATCATTCCTCTTCTCTCTTGAACGATCTTTTCCCTTTTGTGATATCCCATTCTCATTGGTTTCCTCCTAACCTCCCAGAATAGTCTCAGTTTCTTTCGAAAGTTCTTATCCACTTTATGCTTTTACTGTTGACATTCTTAGGCCCTTGTTTTTTTTCACACTAGGTCTAGGGTTAGCAAATTTTTCCTGTAAAGGCCCAGACAGTAAATATTTTCAGCTTTGTGAGCCATACAGTTTCTGTCATAACTATAGCAATCTGCCGTTATAGTGTGAAAGCAGTGATAGACAGTGAGTAAACAAATGAGCATGGCTGTGTTCCTATAAAGCTTTATTTACAAAAATAGGCAGTGGGTTGGATTTAACTACCACCTATATCCAAATGACTCTCAAGTTTATCTCCAGTCCAGCCCTCCCTACTAGCCCTCAAATGCTTACACAATAGCACATCTCAGATGTCTCAAAAGTGTCTCACTGTCTCCAAACCCAACGTCATGATCTTGCCAGGGAAACCTGGCCAGCTCCATCTCATTAAATGGCACTACCATCCATTCAATTTAATTTCATAAAGTGGAGCAAAGGGGTCATCCCTGAAATCTCTTAACCCATTACCAAGGTCTTTTAACTTTAGCTGCTAAACATCTCCCACTGTTAGTGACTTTATCTCTGTTGACACCACTTTAGTTCAAGCTTCCTTTATCTCCACTCTGGACTAGTGCACTAGCCCTGGGCCACACTGGCCTCCACTCAGTTTCTTCAATGCACCATGCTTACTAGAATTCTAAGGTAGGACTTTGGCTCAACAGTTCTGTTGATTGGGAATGCCTTTCCCAACCTCCATTACCACACAGAAGGCTGCACGGTTCACGTTCAACACAGCAAGTTCTCTTCACATGCCTATTTTTGCCCCAATACCTGGGTATCGCTCAGTGATTGTGTTATCAGGAGAGGAATGATACACTGTGAGGTTTTTCAAAATCGTCCTTAGAGTGTTTCTAAATCTTTAAGTAATACTGATCACCAGGTGCCGAATCAACTTCTGATAACAATCCTTTTAACTGCTACCACCCAGCATGTAAGTAGCTGCCTAGGACCTAGGATGACTAGGGGATGCAGAGAATCTACCTGAGCGCATTATGTTCTTCCCAGGCTTAAAATATCTGAAAGTGCACAATGAAAAGAACTCCTGGAAGCTTTCCAATGATGAGAGGAAAAATAAGGCAATGTTTGCAAAGTTCTTGGCACTGTGAAACCTACATAAGTTTTCAATTGTCCCATATGATTAATTATTTCATTGTTATTTGGATGAGAGCAAGACCCTGGAAGAATGGAATACAACTACAACACTCGTGCCTTCTAGACAGGCTAGAGCAGGTCTTAAATGTTACCAAATACAGGCTATAGTATTTGTTGAAAGGTCAGTTTTGTGCAAATGGCGGCAGCTCCAAGGCAGCAGAAGCAGAATGAGGACAGGAGTCCCCAAGGCCAAGGAAATGAGGGCAACGAAGACCAAGTTAGCCCTAGAAAAAAATGTCATTGTCTTTACCTAGACTGAAGGTACCACAAAGGGGTCTCACGAAAGGAAGATGATGAAATAGTTATGCACATCTGGAAGGA
This sequence comes from Hippopotamus amphibius kiboko, assembly GCF_030028045.1. Lineage (NCBI taxonomy): Eukaryota > Metazoa > Chordata > Mammalia > Artiodactyla > Hippopotamidae > Hippopotamus > Hippopotamus amphibius. Next base: position 95,274,371 of record NC_080196.1, on the reverse strand, counting down.
GACTATAATACTGCCTTAAGAAAATATTATAAAATAGCAGCTTATGAAATAAAGTGCACAAAGCCAGACAATAGGACACCTAAGTTTCCTCTCATTTCAGCCACTTCTGGCAAAAGCTATGTGCGTTCTGGAAAATCTCTTAAATGTCCTGGGCCACATTTTCCTTGATTGTTAAATGACGGAATGGGACTAGATTACACAGTCTCACCATTAGTTGCACATCAGATTCACCTGAAGCTTTTCAAAAATATTAGTACATGGGCTCTATCCCCAGAGTTTCTAATTTAACTGATCTAGGGTGAGGCTCAGTCATCAGTATTTCTTAAATAATCCCTGGGTAATTCTAACACACAGATTAGATATTATCTAAGACCTCTTTCAATTCTGCTGTTTACCTCCGCAAACAAGTAGAAACATTTTCTATCTCCACCCATTTTAGCTCATTTATTCTTTTACATTAACCTAACAATAGTATCAACAGGTTACATATTTTATCCAGAATCAAGTAACAAAGCTCAGACTCTTTCTATTGAACCTCCACAGCAAGATTAAGCAACAGAAGATAGGGATTCCAGAATCAGAGTAACCCAACCAAAGTGCCAAGCAGAATAAGTAATTTATAGTCAATGTCAAGCTTCTACACTAGGGCTGAAGATATAGAGATACAGTCCTGAGGTAAAATTAACTCAGCCAACAGACAAGATCAAGAAGCAAGGAGAGCCGAATCTAGTCTTCAGAGCTAGGGGAGAAAATCTGGAGAAGAGAGCCAGGGTTCTATGTCAAGTTTACATGCATCAGAGGTCAGAACCAAGAGAGCTGTAGAAAATGTCACATACAGTTTCAGAGGCTGGACTAGTATAAGAAATAAAGTGATCACAATAGAGTAGGACCCTCAAAGTTTCAAATATGACCCAGTCTTTCATCTACATTAGAGAGGTGTCTAATTAATGAATTAGTCTCTACATTGCTGACATATTTGCTCCCCTGCCCCCCCCTTGCATTTGTACTTTACATTTATTCTTTTTATTTTCGTACAAGTTCTCTGTCTATTAGAATGAGTCTCAGTGTTCAAAGAACATTAGCTCTTTTAAAAAAGAGACTATCAAATACTCTCCTTCTTGTAGATTGCCTCATAGTGACATAATTATACTGAGAGAAGAGCAAATGCTTAACATGAATGTTGGTGAATTAAACGATTAAATACATTTCCTGGGAAAGACTACACTAAATACATCCCCATATAGAGCACAGCCCACCTTGGGTAAAAGCTGCTATACCAAACATTACCTGTGTGTGGCATCCTGATTGTGCAACAACTCTTGGGTTCACACAGACCCCAGTAAAGTTGGAAGGGACATCACAAGTTACGTCACTTGAAGGTGGACGCCAGCATGCAGAGCTATGGGCCTCTTGGTCATTTGAACACATGACTGGCTATAGAGATGAAACGTTAAGTGAATAGGAAACAATGGTGTTGAATTTCTAAAATTAGACTCTTCAGCCAAAAATAAGCAAGAGTGTGACTTTTTTAAAAAGAATAACAACAAAACTTTTTAAAGAAATTAATGTTTCCTTATTCTCTGAAGACAAAAAAAAATCTAGACAGGTTATTCTATATCACATTTTAACTAATTTTTGTAAGTAATCCATGTTCCAGACGAGGAATGTATATAATCCATCTTCTCTATCATATTACAAGCATGTATTAAACAACCTTATGTTGACGATGCTGTAGGTGGAGCATATATTAGGAAGCATCAATTCATACAAGGAATAGAATGTTAGAGCTGAAAAAGTTCTTGCAGCTTTATCAGGTACAACCTGTTCAGGTCATTTTGGAAATGAGAATAGTGAAGCAAAAAGAGTTGAAGTTAGTATTATTATTATTGGTGGTAGTAGCAGTAGTCGTAGTACTATTATTATCCCGTGATGACCCCATAGCAAGCACTGGTGCCCAGAATTTCCAGCGTTAAGGTCAGTGTAATTTCCACTCTACTACACTAGATGTGGCATATTATTATATTAACTACAGTAATATATTAATATAGTGTATGCTATGCTACACTATACTCATGAAAAATTCTCACACAAAGAGATTCCTTTGCATAATCCACATCATACTTTACATAGTGGAACTTGCAAGCCCATGACAAGGACACAGCAGACCAGTCTTTTGTCCGGTTTGTAACATGTCTTTGCTGGGCTTCTCTTAGGCACAGAGCGGTATGAAAACAGTTTTCAACAACAACAAAAGTCTCTACACTTAGTGAGTTTGTATGCTAATAGAACAGGGAGGAAAAGAGATATTTGTGTATAATTAAATAAGTACAGTCATCACTAAACATTGTGGAGAAAAGGGGATAATAAAGATTGGAAATGGGAGAGCTCAGTGGGAAAGACTGGGGGAGAGGTGTGTTAAAAGAGGAGAAAGAAGAAGAGAAAGTGAATTGGGAGAGGAGAAAGCTCAGGAATTTATGGATCTGGGCAAAAAGTTTTGCTAAATCTCAAAAATCATATAGCATTGTCTGGGGGTCTTCATCTCATAGGCTAATAATGCAAATTTTCTAAGAGTCAAGGGCATCGCTGCCACTTCTTGCTGATTCTCAGAAAAGGGTGATTAGGACTACCTACACTCGTAGATTTGCTGTGAGGACTAATGGTTCATGAAAATGGTTAGAGCAATGTCTGGCATATAGTATGCATTCAATAGGCACTAGCTATCATTATCATTGATATAGTATTAGTGTTTTTATTCCTACCGCTAGAACTGCTAATTCTCTCTTATCATGGTGATTTAATAACCCATTACTAAATAGCTATAAAAATTGTTGGCCCATCAACCGAGTTCCATAAAACTGTCAAACTAGAATTGGATAAAGTCATTGGTCCACTGCGAACTATCATTAACAATACCAAAAATAAATGATTTTTATTAAATATAGATAAGATGGAATACTTTTGGCAGTAAAGAGTTCACTAGGTTAGATTTTTCTATAAGTGTTAAATCAAAGAAATAAACAAAATAGCTCTAGCTTTACCGAATAAGATGAAACAAAGTCCATGTTATCCACTAGGTAAATCTGAGTAAAGTTGGACTTACCTTTAATAAAACCTTGTTGGTTTTCCTAAGTGCTGATTCTGTTGCTTTAGTTATTATCCAGTCTGCCTGTGGCTGATGAACTTAGATATTTTGAAGAACCTAAATATTTTAATGGGCTTTGTAAACAAAGTAAAACTCACTCACCAGGCCAGTTTTCCAGAATTTTCTGGCACCGGTAGAATCCCAACCCTTTCAGAGAAGGAATATGATGGATGACAATTACACTAAGGGTGGAGAACCTGTGATCTAGGCTCAGCTTCAGGGTAATACTGTAATCCAAGTAATAACTCTTGCTGTGTCAGAGTTGCTCTGACTCTTAGTACAGGTGAAGTCTCTGTACAAAATTGGAATAGCTGGAGAGCTGTGAATAATGTTTAATGAGAGAGGCAGCCTTACCTAATAATGGTCATAGGCAACGGAAGCGTATTAGCAATAGTTACCAAGGAAAGGTCGAAAAGCTCTTCCCCTAACTTTATAAGGATTGACTTAAGTTCTCATATATCCCAACAGAAAAACAATTCACCAAAATTTATTTTCTTTTTATGATTTTCAATTCATTTTTTAATTCTATTATTGAATTTGGTCTTAAAAATATTTTTATGACTATGTCTGAAATACCCACGGTAACTGAAATATTGTCAGCTATGCAGACATATGCTGTAAAATGTGCTTAAGATAATATTTGTAAATATCTTCAAGTTTGTTGTTATCTAGAGAAACTATCAAGATGATGAATACTTGGCTAAAGGGATTTTTTTTCCATGTGAATATTCCAGCATCCTGAAGGTCGAATTATAGAGTGTCAAACTCAGAGACAAATGACAAAGAGAACAACCTCAGGAGGGTCCTTTGATGACTCAAGGGGAAATCCCTTTTCTTTCAGTAAACCAGGAATCCTCCGTGGGATTCTCTTAATTCAACTAACACTTACCAAACAACAGGAATTTATCTTCGTTGGCTTATTTTATGATGATTAATACAGGCCGATTGCCACAGCTCCAAATTGCAAAGACAAAATATTGCCTTTACTCTTCAGGCGTGAATTTTAACTTACCATTGCAATTTTTAGCACACTTATACCCTTTGATCTGGTATTAAAGAGACCACTTATAACTATATAGTGAAGATTTGATTCTTGGTGCAAAACATTTTAAAATAGACGGAATGTACATATTATCATACAAAGTAGGGATTTTCAGAGGATTTCTTTTGCCTAAAGAGAATATCCAGGATTAGTATCTGGATTTCTAACATATTTAGAAATGTGAATTCTGACAGGTTTAGAAATTATATATAAAATCTAAGAATGAAATTGTAAAAGTATAATTTCAAAACTAAAACAAAGACATCTTTGGAGCTTTATGTTTACATGATGGTGAATATTGGAAGTTAATTTATTTTATATCATGTGGTGATGGAAACATTTCTAATGCTGTATATACGTAAATATACAAAATAACTTCTAAAGTATAATAGAGCACAATATAGCATGAAAAGTTGAAGGAAAATATTAATATGTGGCCACTCTTCCTTTTGAAGAAGAATGCAGAATTATGACACTGACTACATTGCAGTAAATACATTCGATTGCTGTTAAATGCAGAAAATCAGGCTGCGATATAGGCAAATATTAAAATAGAGCAACAATACTCACTGCCGGGTTTTCAGGGTGTTCAATATTCACCACATATTTTCCGTGCTTTCTGTCCATTCTTGAGCTTGAAGTACTGCAAGCTGAACTCCAAAAATATTTTTCAATCCGTGCATTACCTTTTATATCTGCAACCCTGAGAAATAATTTAAATGACTGGTGGAGAATCAACTCTGATACATCAGTGCAGGTGTGGATGAAACTGAATGATAAACAATTATCCACTAAAACAGGATCCACCTTAGACAAGGAAATGAGGTATTAATTACAGAAAGACGCAAGAAATACTGCTTCCGAGCGCTGCTATGACTACCCCCTCAACAATCCTCCTGACAGAAAGGAACTCTGAAATGTTACACAATTCTTCCTCTTCTTCTTTTTGGCACTGTCTTTCAAACACCTGCCTTCTATTTTAGGACCAGCCTAAGAAAAAAGCGAGGTAGAAGTTTGTCATCGTTTTCTCTTTACCCATACATGAATGCCGTCTCAGCCCTGTGAGCAGCCAATGGCCTTAGGGCTGTTTCATCTTTTCCGTCTCGAGGTTGATGTCTGGAAGTCTGCTTGGTCAGTTGATCAGTAATTCACATGCATTTAAAAACCATTAGAATCAATTTTCTAGGCAATAATGCCAAAGGGGTAAGGAAATGTTGAAAATCTTGAGGAAAACATTTTTTGGTCAAGAAATCTGCAGAGTGAAGTAAGCCAGAAGGAGAAAAACAAATATTGTATGCTAATTCATATGTAAGGAATCTAAAAAAAAAAAAAAAATGGTACTGATGAATCCAGTGACAAGAAAAGAATAAGGACGCAGATGCAGAGAAGGGACTGGAGGACACGAGGTTGTGGGGGTGGGGGGTGAAGGGGAAGCTGGGACGAAGTGAGAGAGTAGCATAGACATATATATACTACGAACTGTAAAATAGATAGCCAGTGGGAAGTAGCTGTATAACAAAGGGAGATCAACTCGATGATGGATGATGCCTTGGAGGGCCCGGACGGGGAGGGTGGGGGGGAGTCACGGGAGGGAGGGAATATGGGGATATGTGTATAAATACAGCTGATTGACTTTGGTGTACCTCAAAAGCTGGTACAAGAGTATAAAGCAATTATATTCCAATAAAGAGCTAAAAAAAAAAAGAAATCTGGTTTGTCTCAGATTGAAAAAAGATTAACTCTTTAATAGATTTATTAACTCAACAATTGAGAATATTGTGTTTCTAAAAAGCACCAGGTATTTTCTAGTACAAAAAGTTCAGCAGCAAATAAAACAGACCTCTTTGTATTTGACAGTTTTGGATTCTGAATTTTTTTTCCTAAAAGTTTGATCCCCTGAAATTTCTCTTTTAAATGTGTTTAACGCCATCAGTTTAATGAGTTTTATTGGATCAACTGAAATGGCATAGCCTCAAGCCTTCGAATATAAATAACATAGAAAAACTGTCAAGGAATTGAAAAGCTGGGAAGGGATTTGTTCTCAAGAGGAGTAAAAATATGATGACTTACTTTTACTCCTGTTGAAACAAAACCAATGATGTCATTGTATGGCCATGGGCTACAGGGGCCAGGCATAGGTTGAAGGTATCAATAATATTAAGCATGACCTTCTAATAAACTGATTTATTTGAAGATCAGAATGATATAATTATCAAACATGTGGTACACATTTGACTTTATTTGCTTTAAGATATTACCACATTTTTATTCTGCAGAGACATTTGTTTTAATTTGGTACTTGAGCTACATAGTTATGGCGTAAGTAAAACCTCATCATTTTTCACAGCATCCACTCATTTTATCAATAGATAAAGAGGGAAAGTTTATTCTATCTCTTGAGTCTCGTGCTCACAATCTCTAATTGACCTAGTAGTTGCAAGACTCAGTCACAAGTCTTCTTCTATATTTTGGAAAAAAATATAGGAGATATGAAATTTTTAAAAAATAGCAACGTTAAACGACATATTGCTCTGTGGCTAAATTTACCATGTAAAACTCAGAATTTTCTTTGTTTGGCAAAGAACAATACTTCAGCATGTATTATTGACAATTCTTGTGAATACTTCAATCTGAAGGTCAACAGAAAAAGCAGAGCATGCCTGGATTGTTATAATGAACAGAGAGCATAGGTATCTTTCATTGTCTTGTCACAATATCCTATGAAAGATCTTTGTCTTGAGTAGGATTTATAGCCAAAAAGAAATCTGAAAATCTTGTTGGCTGACATGTAGTTGAGAGGACTCTTTGGTAGCTAGCCAGTCTTGGGGGAAAAAAGTTATTTTTCATTCATCTAATAGAGAGATTTGACAAATTATTAAAAGTAATTATTAAAAATAAAATTAAAAATAAATACTGAAGCATTCTGTAAGTGTGTTTTCTATATGGTTACCGTAACACTATCAGGGTGTTCTTTATGATAATTTTTACCAAACTGAACCAATTCCAACAGCAGGTGTTCCTTCACTAAATAAAAAGTAATTTAAAAAGTATTTCAGTGATACAATGGGATTAAAATAATTAGCCCTATTTAAAAGAGAAACCTCAGGAGGAAAAATATGTTTTGATGCATATTATTGAATTTCCTAATTACAAATTTGAAGTGTAGATATAAATTTTAAATATGTTTATTCTGACAGAACATGGTCTTTCATTAATTTAGTCCCAACTGTTTATTGAGCACCTAACATACCCCAGGCATGTATGAAACCACGATAGCCACACAGCGTTGGCTGGGTCAAACAAGACCCCTGCTTACACTCTTCTTTGTTTATCGAATGTTTGGCTTTTGATTTTAACTTTCAAATGTGTTTAAAATGTAATATTTTGTCTAAACAAAGAGAAGGTTCTTTTTTATTTAAAGATGTGTGTTTTTTGTATGTCAGGAGATTGGTTCCATAATGTTAAGTCTATCCGTTTCTACAGGATAAAGGGCAACTGCATAATGCATCTCTGTTTGATCACAGTGACTGGGAATTCAGGACTTTCCCAGGGACTAGCAGTGCGTTTCAGGAGGACCTTAACTGATTGAAAGTTCTTTTTTCTATTAACCCCCAAATTTTCTCGTTCCTTCAGCTGACTTACACTCTGGTCCTGCCGTATAAGGAGACGCCCAAAATGAAACCATTTTTTTTCTTCAGAAAATGGGTCTGTGATCCCTGATGTATAGTTCCAAAATCCAAAAGGCTTCAAAACCAAAAATTATTTTGTACTTATAGCACGAATTTACTTGGCAGCAAAAGTTAATTCAAACTAATAAAGCTACTTTTAGCCTTTAATAAATGTAAACATCATTATTTATATGTTTAATTATAAAAATGTGAAAGTCTATTGCAGATTACCACCACAGCCCTGCTGAAGGTCTTGTGTAATATACCGCATATGTATCACATTACTTTTATAAAATTAGAAGAAAATCTAATTTATGAAACGTACCTCACCCAAGCACTTCATATGAGGAACTACAGGCTTGTAGACATTTTCAGTTTTTTACAGACAACTAATGTGTCTTTCTTTATTCTTATTGATCTGAAAAACTACTTCATAAAGACTTCAGTTAATAGGCTGACTCATAATTGGCATTTTTATTTTACTTTATATTGCAGTATAGTTGGTTAACAATGCTGTGTTAGTTTCAGGTGTACAGCAAAGTTATTCAGTTATACATATACATGTATCTAATCTTTTTCAAATTCTTTTCCCATTTAGATTATTACAGAATGAGCAAAGTTCCCTGTGCTACACAGTAGGTCTTTATTTTAAATATAGCAATATGTATATAACTGGCATTTTTAAATGTGGGTGAGAAGACAAGTAAAAACAAAAGTTTAAACCTTGGCTGGGTCATAGCAAACGGTGTTACCCTTGGGCAGCTTTGACATATGACATGACCAACATAAGATTAATAACCTTACAGAGATGTTTGTGCCTATTTCAGTGAGCATACACAAGAATTAAATATTATTATCTCCACTTCCCTGATGAGACACACATGTTTAAATGACCTTTTATAAACCAAGTTAAGATTAGAGTGTATGGCCCTTGGGCTCCCCTTTCATTTATTGTCTATAGCCACGAATAATTCATCTAATGTATAGAACACTGTACCCTAAGAAGGATGGGGAGGAAAGGTGAAAGACAATTCAGAGGTTAAATTTACTGGAAAGAGCATACAACTGTTGACCTTTCAGAAACTCTGTTGACATACATCATGGTCCATCAGGAAAGTGCCGATGTTTACTGGAAGCAAGGCCAGGGTGGTGTTGCTACCTGGAATTAGACCTGCCCACAAGGACAGAGACTACTGGAAATCACGCTCTAAATAACAGCAAGGACTAGGCAACTCCCAGGGCGGAGACATGGCTCATCATCTATGCTGGCCCTGAGCACTCTGTCCAAACATCAGACAAAAGGTCAGACTAGAGCATCTAAGAGGTTCATGGAGCGAGAAGTCAGCAATCAGTCATGCAGATCATAACCCTCTGAGGACAGCAGGGCCCTGGATTTGGGAGCTGAGGTTCACTGAAGGGACTACACAAAAGCACAAGGCAGGATTCCTGAAGCAACCACAGCAGACAGATTTGTTATTAGAATGGGAACTCAGAATGGAAATTAAAGAAAACCTCAAATCTACAAGGAACGGCAAAGAGAGAAACTGGGGCTTGTAAGATTCAGAACCATAATTAGGTAATCAGAAATGAGGACCCATGGGGGACTGAGGTTGACCCTAAACCTAGCATTAAATTAAAATCCAAGCACTCATCAGTAGGGCATCATAACCATGCCTGGGGTACAGTGGACAGTTCAGGACCCAGCAGTTCCAGAATTCAAAGGTGAGGCTTTGTTTATTTCATCAACCTCACTTGGGCCGGGAGATGGGGTGTAAAAAATGAGAGCTATATGGGCTGAAGCAGTTCATAAAAATTCTACCAGAGTCAGCTTTGGACCTGGAACAGTGATGGCAACTAAGACAGGATGAAAGGAGGCTGCAGTGAATTCAGCTTTGAGGAGCAGGTGGGGAGAGGGCAGCCAGGCAGGGTAGTGAGGAGAAGCTGAGAATAAACCCAACGGGTGTAATGTTTGAAATATCAGGAAAGCCAAGGCAGCAACCTTTGTGATGAAGGGATAAAACTGGTCATGGTTCATAAGAGACAGATTCTGATCCATATGTTAAAGGTCCTCACATACCTGGATACGTAGAGAAGAGGAAGGAGATATTGTGAAAGAAGACAGCAGCTGAGACACACGGGGAGAAGCGGAAAGAGGCAAGGCATAGGGGGAAATTGTGAAGAGCAATCTAGATGTAGTGTGAGGCCATAATGGAAAGATAGATATTAGATCCACTAGACAAAAGGAATATGTAAATTTATGTCAGGATGTGAACTTTAAAATGTGAATTCAGAGTGAACAAAACAGTAGTATTTTGTATAAGAAAATAAATGAAAATTGTTTGGAATAAGTAACTTTGTAGCCAGTAGTGTCAGTAAAAAAGGAAAGATTATGACCATCCCTGAAATGATTCTAGTTATAACACTGTTAAGCATACTGTTGGCTATCTCTTGCGTCTCCAGCTATGTATTGGATCTGAAACACGAATAATGATCCCATCATCTCCCAGGAGGAGGACCACACATACCTGGTCTCCCAGCTTCCACACATGCCCTCCTCCAATTCATTCTTCACAAGGCAGCCAGGATGCTCTTTTCAAAATATCAGCCTGCTTTAGATTGCCATCCTGCTCAAAACCCCTGAATGACTTCTCATTCCTCTTAGGGTAAAATCCAAATCCTTTCCAAGGCCTACAAGTCTCTGAGCTTTCTGACCTCTGCCCACCTCTAAATTCTCATCCTGCACTACTTCACACATCATATGCCTCAGCCACACTGTTTTAAAAATGTATGAAAAAATATTTCAGATACACAAAAAGGTGTAAAGAATAACTTGGTAAATAGCCAAATCCCCATTGTTACCCAGTTTAAGAGAGTCAAAATTGTTTTTACTCACAATACTTCTGAAACCAAATGTTTGAATCTTTTCTGTACCAAACAATTCTCCAGCTCTTCAGAAACCAGCTGGATGCCCTATGATTCAATTCAATTCAATTCTGACACTGTCTATCCAGAGTTAGCATCAGATACCACAATAAAGAGCTCAGGCCCAAAAAACTGCCCTGATCCAGACACCAATCTCAAGTCCTAACCACCTGTACTTCCGATGAACTGCCTATGAATTAAGGTTTCCCTTCTCAGGTTTGATAATTTTCTAGAATGGCTCACAGAACTCAGGAACATGAAACTGTGTACAAGCCCCTGTGTCCTTGTCTTTTGAAGTAAAAGGCTGACTCAAGAGTTAATGATTAGGAAATGTGAAGATGTAGAAACAAAGAATAGCTGTTGGGCTGGGGAACTGGTAACAATTTAGATTATAAATCCACTACATAACAGAAACCAAGAACTCACAGTTCCCTGAAAGATACAGATAAAGGAGTAACACACACTCCTAAGTTGTTTTTACAGGAAGCAGACCCCCCACCAGATGAAAACTGCTGACTGCAAGAACATAGACCCTAGAGTGGTTGAAACCAGAAGGTTAATGATGCTTGAACCTTCACTTGATGCCAACAAATCCAAGAATGGTACACAAGCTGATCATGCACCCTGCCGCCCCTCCCTCCCACTGGCTTTAAAATCCATTCCCTGAAAGCCATCAGGGAATTTGGGGTTTTGAGGATGAGCTGCCCATTCTCCTTGCTTGGCACCTGCCATAAATGCTGCTTTCCTTCATCAAAACCTGGTGTCAATAGATTGGCTTCACTGCACGTGGGGGAGTGGACCCAGGTTTGGTTCAGTAATAAACACACTTTACTTATGTTTGTCAATTCATTAGAAAGTATTTCATAAAAGATACAAATGAACAGCCAAATGAAGAGATACACAGAGCAAGGTCTAGAAGTGTCCCAAGTGCAGGAGTTTTGTCCCTGTGGAGCTGGGGTATTCAGCTCTCCCCAGCACATGGGTAAGTTCACCAACTCAGAAGCAATCTAAACTCTGTTGTTTAGGGGGTTTTATGGAGGTTTCATCACTTAGGCATGATGAGTTTCTAACTCAATCTCTAGGCCCTCTCTCTCGTCCCTGTAATTTGGAGAGTAGGGCTGAAAGTTTCAAGCTTCTAATCAAAGTTTGGTCTTTCTGATGACCAGACTCCATCCTGGAGTTTGTGGAGGCTGGCCAAGAGTCTCCTTCTTAAAACAAAAGACACTCCTATTACCTCAATCACTCAGGAAACTACAAGGGATTTAGGAGCTCTGTATCAAGAATTAGAGACAAAGATCAAATAAATATCTTTAGAAGGTATCACAGAGATAAAATTTTTTACATGAAATTAGAGCCAACTCTATCCTTACTCTCAATCACATTCCCCTCCTTCCCTTCCTATCAGCAGTAATCACTCTCTTCAATTTGATGTTTATATTTCCCATGTATTTTTTATGACTTAATACATTCCAAAGATATACAATACTGTTTGAAGGCTTCAAAATTTATATGAAACATATTATACTTTATTTTTTTCACAATATGGGATTTTTTTTTTGGCCAGATTACATTTGTAAACTTCAACTACACTGACAGCTGTAACTCTATTTTACTTGTTTTTACTATATTAGAACATTTCACTGATTGAATACATCACAATTATTAATCTATTCTGTTAATAGAAATTGAGTTTGGTTCCATTTTTTTACTATTATAAACAATGATGCTATGGATATTCTAGTACAATGGTCCCCAACGTTTTTGGCACCAGGGACCATTTCCATGGAAGACAAGTTTTCCAAGGACCAGGGGTGGGGAGAGAATGGTTTCAGGATGATTCAAGTGCATTACATTTATTGTACACTTTACTTCTATTATTATTATATCAGCTCCACCTCAGATAATCATGCATCAGATCCCAGGGGTTGGGAACCCCTGTTCTAGCATATGCCTTCTTGGGAACATTCATTAAAATGTTTCTAGAAGTATAATTAAAAATGAAATTCCCAGATCATCAGGTGTGTGTTTTTTTCATTGTACCATATAGTCCCCAAATTGTATCCAAGTTTGTACGAATATTCACTCCCATAGTAGTATTCCCACTTTTCCATAAGTACTAAACACTTAGTGTGGTCAAATTTTAAGTTTTTCTAGCATATATAGTATAAAAAATACCCTATTTGATTTCACCTTTTTTTCCACCCTTGCTTACATAAAAATTGGAGTTTACAGGCATCTTCATTTCTGTATTACACAATAGATGTTTACAGTGCGAATTTTTTAGTTTTCTCTTTGTTTTGCTCTGTGTGAATTTTAGAAATGAATGTGTGAAGATTCAGAACTAAATGGCTGTTTTCATGCTACAGAAATTAGAAAGCTTCTGTCTTTTTGTTGTACATTTGTTGAAGTACCACCTATACATATATACATGTATAGTGTCTTCTTTTTCATTGATTATTTTAGCATATGGATTTGCCCCAATAATTTAAAATCTTTTCAAAAACAGCAACACATTTAGTGTTAGTGTTGGGTGTGACATTATGTCAAGTGTGAATTAGTTGAGCTGACCTGTTAGATTTTTGTGTGTCTTCAGTTATTAGTAATACCAGAATTACTGGTATTTCAAGCTATTTTCCAGTGACCAGTTCTCAATAACTAAGGTTAAATAGCTAAATAATATTGAAAGAAAGGTAAGAAACACATGTGAGAATATAATCTGAGGGTGCTTGTCTAGAGAGAAAGGATTATAACATTTGATTGGGCCAAATGTAATGGTATCAGGACATCTGCTCAAAGTTCTGGATTCAGTGTGCTAGCTTGAGGGGCTTGGAGTAGCTCTCACAGTTTATTCCTTCGATTGCATAAAACCTGGATGGTGGTGGGTTATATTTAATGGAGCTAAAATGACACAACTCCTTTGATATAATATTTTAAAAAATGAAAAATCCAAAGCCTAGGAATAAATATGTTGCACTGGATTTGTTGTATGTGCGTTTCTCACCCATAACATGACTGCTTCCCTTGGGAGGACTCAGAGGAAAATACAATCCATGAGAGAAACAGCACCATCCATGGAAAGCTCTTTGGACACTGTCCTCTGGAGATTGGGAAATGCACACAGGATAATACTCTCAAGTGAAAAGCAAGTTGCTTTATCTTTTACCCCTTGCCCCCATGTTCACCAAATCAGTAGCATATTGCTTGGTAGGACTTTTTTCAATTTTGGTGGCAACATGTACTATTTTTACATGTTTTTACATAATTAGGTAGCTGACAAGGGCTTAATTTCCAAAATATACAAATAGCTAGTACAGCTCAATATCAAAACAAAACAAAACAAATGAACCAATCAAAAATGGTCAGAAATGGCCAACAGGCACATGAAAAGATGCTTCATATCACTAATTATTAGAGAAATGCTTATCAAAACTACAATGAGGTATCACCTCACATCAGTAAGAATGACCATCATTAAAAAGTCTATACAGGAGTTGGGTGGGGTAGAGAGTAGGGGGTGGTAGTCGGGGGTGGTGGGAGAAGGAGGAGGCGGCGGCGAATCACTTATAAATGGCGCCGAAGCAGGACCCGTAGCCTAAATTCCAGGAGGGTGAGAGAGTGCTGTGCTTCCATGGACCTCTTCTTTATGAAGCAAAGTGTGTAAAGGTTGCCATAAAGGATAAACAAGTGAAATACTTTATACATTACAGTGGGATGAATGGGTTCCAGAAAGCAGAGTGCTCAAATACATGGATACCAATTTGCAGAAACAAAGAGAACTTCAAAAAGCGAATCAGGAGCAGTATGCAGAAGGGAAGATGAGAGGAGCTGCCCCTGGAAAGAAGACTTCTGGTCTGCAGCAGAAAAATGTTGAAGTGAAAACAAAAAAGAACAAACAGAAAACACCTGGAAATGGAGATGGTGGTAGTACCAGTGAGACACCTCAGCCTCCTCGCAAGAAAAAGGCCCGAGTAGATCCTACTGTTGAGAATGAGGAAACATTCATGAACAGAGTTGAAGTTAAGGTAAAGATTCCTGAAGAGCTAAAACCATGGCTTGTTGATGACTGGGACTTAATTACCCGGCAAAAACAGCTCTTTTATCTTCCTGCCAAGAAGAATGTGGATTCCATTCTAGAGGATTATGCAAATTACAAGAAATCTTGAGGAAACACAGATAATAAGGAGTATGCTGTTAATGAAGTTGTGGCAGGGATAAAGGAATACTTCAATGTCATGTTGGGCACTCAGCTGCTCTACAAATTTGAGAGACCACAGTATGCTAAAATCCTCGCAGATCACCCTGATGCGCCCATGTCCCAGGTGTATGGAGTGCCACATCTACTGAGATTATTTGTACGAGTTGGAGCAATGTTGGCCTATACACCTCTGGATGAGAAGAGCCTTGCTTTATTACTGAATTATCTTCATGATTTCCTAAAATACCTGGCAAAGAATTCTGCAACTTTGTTTAGTGCCAGCGATTATGAAGTGGCTCCTCCAGAGTACCATCGGAAGGCTGTGTGAGGCGCTTCTACTCACTATGTTTGGATCTCTGTAAACACATTTTTGTTTCTTAGTCCTTCTCTTGTACAAATGATGTACTTTGGAAATGTTAGTGTATAACAGAATTGATGTTTGTTTTCTGTTTGATTTTAAACAGAGAAAATAAAAGGGGTTACAGGCTCCTTTTTTCTTTTCCTTTTTGTTTTTCATTTCAAAGTTGCTACCAGTGTATTCAATGATGGACAACAGAGAGACATACTGTAGAGTGTTTTATTGCTTAGTTGACAAAGCTGCTTTTGAATGCTGGTGGTTCTATTCCTTTGACACTACACACTTTTATAATATGTGTTAATGCTATATGACAGAATGCTCTGATTCCTAGTGCCAAAGGTTCAATTCAGTGTATATAACTGAACACACTCATCCATTTGTGCTCCCCCCCATTTTTTATGGTGCTTACAGTAAAGAGCCCATCCTTTGCAAGTCATCCATGTTGTTCCTTAGGCATTTTATCTTTGCTCAGATTGTCAAAGAATGGTGGCTTGTTTCATGGTTTTTGTATTTGTGTCTAATGCACGTTTTAACATGATAGACGCAATGCATTGTGTAGCTACAGTTTTCTGGAAAAGTCAATCTTTTAGAAATTGTTTTTCAGATCTTCAATAAATTTTTTCTTTAAATTTCAAAAAAAAAAAGTCTATACACAATAAATGCTGGAAATGGTATAGAGACAATGGAACCCTCCTACACTGTTGACGGGGATGTAAATTGGTACAGCCACTATGGAAAACTACATGGATGTTCCTTAAAAAAAAAAAACAAAATTAGAGTTACCATATGATCCAGCAATCCCAATCCTGAGCTTATATCCAGAAAAGACAAAAACTCTAATTTGAAAAGAGGCATACAAACCAATGTTCATAACAGCAATATTTACAATAGCCAAAACATGGAAACAACCTAAATGTCCATCAACAGATGAATGGATAAAGAATATGTTGCATGTGTGCGCGCACACACACACACACACACACACACTGGAATACTACTCAGCCATAAAAAAGAACAAAATAATGCTATTTGCAGCAACCTGGATGGACACAGAGACTATCATACTAAGTGAAATAAGTCAGATAAAGAGAAATATAATATGATATCACATATATGGAATCTTACAAAACAGAAATAGACTCACAGACTTAGAAAACAAATTTATGGTTACCAAAAGGGAAAGGGGGAGGGAAGGGATAAATTAGGAGTTTGGGATTAACATATACATAGTACTATATATAAAATGGATAAACAACAAGAACCTATTGTATAGCACAGGGAACTATATTCAACATCTTGTAAGAACTTATAATGGAAAAGAATCTGAATAAGAATTGTATGTCTATAACTGAATTACTTTGCTGTACACCTGAAACAAATACAACATTGTAAATCAACTATGCTTCAATTTAAAAAAAAGAAACTATGTTTCATCTATCAGGAATATAAATGCAAATACCAAGATGAAACCAACAGTTAAAAGAAAACAAAGATCATTAATCCTTTGCTTTATTTTACTGAAAGTATAATTTATCAGAGAAATATATAATCATCAATATCACATCAATATTAGAAGAGATTCTTTTAATAATAAATTTGGGTTTAATTTCTAAGTCTCCATTCCAGAAAAGGATTGCTTTTAAACTTTGCCTAACAGAAGAAAAAATGTCCACCAACTTCTCAGATACTCTTATATCTGGACCTCTCTTGTTAAAAATAAATAAATAAGGAGTTAATAGAAATTTGTTAAACATTTACCTCTACACAAAGTGAAATCAAGACACACGCAGGGGGCTGTTTATATCTGATAAATATTAAAAGACTGACTTAAATCCCCTCCTTTCTGATCCTGACTATACCTGAAAGTTCCATTAATAGATTCCTTCAGAGCCTTCCAGCAACGTGCATTGTAACAGAGCTCAGTATTGATCCTCACACATTCTCTGGCTAATGATTTGATTCAGATTAGCATGTGACAACATGAAATTCTGGCTGAGACTGCCCTTGTTGGAGTTCAGTTTCTATCAGCTATTTTCACTTGGAGAATTGCTTATCCTTTCTGAGCATCTACTTTCTTATCTGTAAGATGCTGGAAATAAAGACACTTGACTTATAGGACTAATATAAGGATTAGTGCAAATAAAATAGCTTTGCAATTTATGAACCACTGTGCAAATGCAGGACTGAAGTGAGATGCTGGGTGCCCAAGCTACAGTGCTGTATGAGCTTGGGCAACTTAATTAAACTCCCTGATCCTGTGAGTCCTCAGCTGTATAATCAGGATAATGGGAGAACAAGATTTTATGAAGCAAACATAGTATGTACAAAGTAGTTAGAGCACAGCTTGCCATATAGTAAATGCTATGTAAGGGTCTGTGAGATAATGATGATGATGGTGGGGTTGATGCAGCAAATATCGTCTATGAGCATTATAGGATAGGCAACAGGACAGATAAAGAATGCAAGCTCTGGAGTCAAACTTGAGTTTAAACACAAAACCTCTGAGATCTAAAGCAAGTTTCTTAACTCCTCTGAGTCTTTAGGTTCTTTTTTAATCCCTAAAGTGGTGAATACTGTAAATAATAATAGGGTAGTCTTTAGGGAAAGAATTAAAAAGAGGATGTAATTTTATTTTTTAAATTGGTCTTTATCAGAAGCAGTGTAGCATAGTGATTAAGAGCTTTGGAGTCTAAAGACTCAGGGTTGAATTTTATCTCTGACTCTTATAGGCAGGTTAATATCTGGCAATTTTCTTAATGTCCTAGCCCCTATTTCTTCATGAGAAAGAGTATACCTATATCAAAGGATAACTGTAGGGATTAAATATGATAATAATGTGTATAAGGTACTTGGTGAAATTCCTGACACTTGCTCAGTCTTAAAATCTGTGGTTACTGATAAGCTCATTGTCACTCAGGCTTTCATGGCTGAGGTCAGGGAAAAAGTAGAGGTGAGAGCACATCTGATATCTTTGAAAGGAATGGAGTATGTCTCACTGTAGAAAATATGAGCCCTGATCTTGGGAGAGACATCTCAGTTTGGGAGTCTCAGGTGGCAGCTCCTGAGAAACCAAGAAGAACAAGACATTGAGCCACAAAACCAGGGAAACAAGGGCCACCAATGGTCATCCAATGTCACCTTGTACCACAGTGTAGTCTAGGCTTCAGCAAAAGGAAGCTTGAAGAGGGAGCAAAATAAATGGCTGCCCTCATAATTCAGAATAGGCATATTTTCACTTGGGTTTGAATCAAAATCAGAAGAAGGATAAAGTGCAGGCAGATTGGAATGTTGCAACAGAACTTAGCACACAGGCTGAGTCTACCACTAACTTAGCCATGTGAATTCATGCAAAAATGTGGCCCTCCCAGAACAATATTTTCCCCATCTGTTAAATAATGTGTTAAGACCAGATGCTTCCTACAATCTCCTTCTGTTCAACTGTAGATAAATTTGCAATCAAGAAAAGCCACTTTAAGTACCTCCTTCAGATCCAGGTCTTTCATTGTTCACTTTGCTCTCAGACCTAAGAGGCAAGACTCTCTTTTTTTGCATCAAGAGTTAAGTTCAGGAGATGGTTCAAGATGGCAGAGCAGAAGGATGTGCACTCACTCCCTCGTGCAAGAGCACCGGAATTACAACTAACTGCTGATCAATCATCAACAGAAAGACACTGGAGCTCACCAAAAAACACACCCCACACCCAGAGACAAAGGAGAAGCCACAATGAGACGGTAGGAGGGGCACAATCACGATAAAATCAAATCCCATAACCACTGGGTGGGTGACCCACAAACTAGAGAACAGTTATACCACAGAAGTCCACCCACTGGAGTAAGTGTTCTGAGCTCCACGTCAGGTTTCCCAACCTGGGGTTCTGGCAAGGGAGGAGGAACCCCAGAGAATCAGACTTTGAAAGCCAGCAGGATTCGATTTCAGGACCTCCACAGGACTGGGGGAAACAGAGACTCCACTTTTGGAGAGCACACAAAAAGTAGTGTGTGCACTAGGACCAAGGAGGAAGGAGCAGTGACCCCATAGGAGACTGAACGAGACTTACCTGCTGGTGTTGGAGGGGTGCCTGCAGAGGTGGGGGGCAGCTGTGGCTCACCGAGGAGACAGGAACACTGGCGGAAAGGGTTCTGGGAAGTGCTCATTGATGTGAGCTCTCCTGGAGTCCACCATTAGCCCTGCCAAAGAGCCTGTAAGCTCCAGTGCTGGGTTGCCTCAGACCAAAAAACCAACAGGGTGAGAACATAGCCCCACCCATCAGCAGATAAGTGGATTAAAGTTTTACTGAGTTCCATCCACCAAAGCAATACCAAGCCCTACCAACCATCAGTCCCTCCCATCAAGAGCACACACAAGCCTCTTACATAGCTTCCTCCACAAGGGGGCAGACAGCAGCATCAAGCAGTATCAGCAGTATTTCATTCTGTGGAATTGAAAACCACAGCCACAGAAAGACAGAGAAAATGAAAAGGCAGAGGACTTTGTACCAGATGAAGGGACAAGATGAAATCCTAGAGAAACAACTAAATGAAGTGGAGATAGGCAACATTCCAGAAAAAGAATTCAGAATAATAATAGTGAAGATGATCCAGGACTTTGAAGAAAGACTGGATGCAAAGATTGAAAAGATGCAAGAAAAGTTTAACAAAGACCTAGAAGAATTAAAGAACAAACAAACAGAGATATGCAACACAATAACTGAAATGAAAAATACACTAGAAGGAACCAATAGCAGATTAACTGAGGCAGAAGAACGAATAAGTGACCTGGAAGACAGAATGGTGAAAATCACTGATGCAGAAAAGAATAAAGAAAAAAGAATGAAAAGAAATGAAGACAGACTAAGGGGCCTCTGGGACAATGCTAAATGCACCAACATTTGCATTATAGAGGTACCAGAAGGAGAAAAGAAAAAGAAAGGACCCGAGAAAATATTGGAAGAGATTACAGTCAAAAACTTCCCTAATATGGGAAAGGAAATAGCCACCCAAGTCCAGGAAACACAGAGAGTCCCAGCCAGGATAAGCACAAGGAGAAACATGCCAAGACACATAGTAGTCAAACTGACAAAAATTAAAGACAGAGAAATGTTATTAAAAGCAACAAGGGAAAAATGACAAATAACATACAAGGGAACTCTCATAAGGGTAACAGCTGATTTCTCAACAGAAACTCTACAAGCCAGAAGAGAGTGGCATGATATATTTAAAGTGATGAAAGGGAAGAACCTACAACCAAGAATACTCTACCCAGCAAGGATCTCATTCAGACTTGATGGAGAAATCAAAAGCTTTACAGACAAGCAACAGCTAAGAGAATTCAGCACCACCAAACCAGCCCTACAACAAATGCTAAAGGAACTTCTCTAAGTAGAAAACATAAGAGAAGAAAAGGACCCACAAAAACAACAACAAAACAATTAAGAAAATGGTAATAGGAACATACATATTGATAATCACCTTGAATGTAAATGGACTAAATGCACCAACCAAAAGACACAGACTGGCTGAATAGATACAAAAACAAGACCCATATATATGCTGTCTACAAGAGACCCACTTCAGACCTAGGGACACATACAGACTGAAAGTAAGGGGATGGAAAAAGATATTCCATACAAATGGAAATCAAAAGAAAGCTGGAGTAGCAATACTCATATCAGATAAAATAGACTTTAAAATAAAAAATGTTACAAGAGACAAGAAAGGACATTACATAAAGATTGAGGGATCAATCCAAGAAGAAGAGATAACAATTACAGATATATATATATACCCAATATAGGAGCACCTCAATACATAAGGCAAATGCTAACAACTATGAAAGAGGAAATTGACCATAACACAATAATAATGGGGGACTTTAACACCCCACTGAAACCAATGGACAGATCATCCAGACAGAAAATTAATAAGGAAACACAAGCTTTAAATGACACAATAAACCAGTTAGATTTAATAGATATCTATAGGACATTACATCCAAAAACAGCAGATCACACATTCTTCTCAAGTGCACGTGGAACATTCTCCAGGATACATCATATTTTGGGTCATAAATCAAGACTTGGTAAATTCAAAAAAGTTGAAATTGTATCAAGCATCTTTTCTGACCACAATGCTATGAGATTAGAAATCAATTACAGGAAAAAAGCTGTAAAAAACACAAACACATGGAGGATAAACAATACGCTACTAAATAACCAAGAGATCACTGAAGAGATCAGAGAGGAAATCAAAAAATACCTAGAGACAAATGACAATGAAAACTCAACGATCCAAAACCTATGGGATGCATCAAAGGCAGTTCTAAGAGGGACGTTTATAGCAATACAATCTTACATCAAGAAACAAGAAAAATCCCAAATAAACAATCTAACCTTACACCTAAAGAAACTAGAGTAAGAAGAGCAAACAAAACCCAAAGTTAGTAGATGCAGAGAAATCATAAAGATCAGAGCAGAAATAAATGAAATAGAAACAAAGAAAGCAATAGCAGAAATCAATAAAACTAAAAGCTGGTTCTTTGAGAAGATAAATAAAATCGATAAACCTCTAGCAAGACTCATTAAGAAAAAGAGGGAGAGGACTCAAATCAATAAAATTAGAAATGAAACAGAAGTTACAACAGACATTGCAAAAATAAAAAGCACTGTAAGAGACTACTACAAGCAACTATATGCCAATAAGATGGACAACCTGGATGAAATGGACAGATTCTTAGAAAGGTATAACCTTCCAAGACTGAATCAGGAAGAAATAGAAAATATGAACAGACCAATCACAAGGAATGAAATTGAAACTGTGATGAAAAATCTTTCAACAAACAAAAGTCCAGGACCAGATGGATTCACAGGTGAATTTTATCAAACATTTAGAGAAGAGCTAATACCTATCCTTCTCAAACTCTTCCAAAACATTGCAGAGGAAGGAATACTCCCAAACTCATTTTATGAGGCTACCATCACCCTGATACCAAAACCAGACAAAGATACTACAAAAAAAGAAAACTACAGACCAATATCACTGATGAATTTAGATGCAAAAATCCTCAACAAAATACTAGCCAACAGAATCCAACAACACATTAAAAGGATCATACACCATGATCAAGTGGGGTTCATCCCTGGAATGCAAGGATTCTTCAATATATGCAAATCAATCAATATGATACATCATATTAACAAATTGAAGGATAAAAACTGCATGATCATGTCAACAGATGCAGAAAAAGCTTTTGACAAAATTCAACACCCATTTATGATAAAACCTCTCCAGAAGGTGGGCACAGAGGGAAACTACCTCAACATAATAAAGGCCATATAAAACAAACCCACAGCAAACATCATTGTCAATGGTGAAAAACTGGAAGCATTCCCTCTAAGATCAGGAACAAGACAAGGACGTCCACTCTCTCCACTACTATTTAACATAGTTTTGGAAGTCCTTGCCACAGCAATCAGAGAAGAAAAAGAAATAAAAGGAATCCAAATTGGAAAAGAAGTAAAACTGTCACTGTTCTCAGATGACATGATACTATACATAGAAAATCCTAAAGATGCCACCAGAAAACTACTTGAACTAATCAATGAATTTGGTAAAGTTGCAGGATACAAAATTAACACACAGAAATCGCTTGCATTTGTATACACTAACAATGAAAAATCAGAAAGAGAAATTAAGGAAACAATCTCATTCACCATTGCAACAAAAAGAATAAAATACTTAGTAATAAACCTAAGTAAATAAGTAAAAGACCTGTACTCAGAAAACTATAAGACACTAATGAAAGAAATCAAACATGACACAAACAGATGGAGAAATATACCATGTTCTTGGATTGGAAGACTCAACATTGTGAAAATGACCATACTACCCAAAGCAATCTACAGATTCAATGCAATCCCTATCAAATTACCAATGGCATTTTTCACAGAACTAGAACAAAAAATTCTAAAATTTGTATGGAGGCACAAAAGACCCCGAATAGCCAAAGCAATCTTGAGGGGGAAAATGGAGCTAGAGGAATCAGACTCCCTGATTTCAGAGTATACTACAAAGCTACAGTAATCAAGACAGTATGGTACTGGCACAAAAACAGAAATATAGATCAATGGAACAGAATAGAAAGCCCAGAGATAACTATGGTCAACTAATCTATGACAAAGGAGGCAAGGATAGACAATGGAGAAAAGACAGCCTCTTCAACAAGTGGTGCTGGGAAAACTGAACAGCTACATGGAAAAGAATGAGATTAGAACACTCCCTAATACCATACACAAAAATAAACTCCAGATGGATTAAAGACCTAAATGTAAGGACAGACACTATAAAACTCCTAGAGGAAAACATAGGCAGAACACTCTTTGACATAAATCACAACAAGATCTTTTTTGACCCAACTCCTAGAATAATGGAAATAAAAACAAAAATAAATAAATGGGACCTAATGAAACTTCAAAGCTTCTGCACAGCAAAGGAAACTATCAGTAAGATGAAAAGACAACCCTCAGAATGGGAGAAAATATTTGCAAACAAATCAACAGACAAAGGATTAATCTCCAAAATATATAAACAGTTCATCCAGCTCAATATCAGAAAAAACAAACAAACCAATCAAAAAATGGGCAGAAGACCTAAATAAGCATTTCTCCACAGAAGACATATGGATGACCAAGAGGCACATGAAAAGCTGCTCAACATCACTAATTATTAGAGAAATGCAAATCAAACTACAATGAGGTAACACCTCACACTGGTTAGAATGGGCATCATCAGAAAATCTACAAACAGTAAATGCTGGAAAGGGTGTGGGGAAAAGGGAACCTTCTTGAACTGCTGGTGGGAATGTAAATTGATACAGCCACTATGGAGAACAGTATGGCGGTTCCTTGGAGAACTAAAAATAGAGTTACCATATAACCCAGCAATCCCACTACTGGGCATACACCCAGAGAAAACCAAAATTCAAAAAGACACATGCACCCCAATGTTCATTGCAGCACTATTTACAATAGCCAGGTCATGGAAGTAATCTAAATGGCCATCAACAGGTGAATGGATAAAGAAGATGTGGTACATATATATAATGGTATAAAAAGGAACCAAATTGGGACCTTTGTAGAGACATGGATGGACCTAGAGACTGTCATATAGAGTGAAGCGAATCAGAAAGAGAAAAACAAATATCATATATTAACACATATATGTGGACTATAGAAAAATGGTAGAAATCAACCGGTTTGCAAGGCAGAAAAAGAGACACAGATGTAGAGAACAAACATATGGACACCAAGTGGGGAAAGTGGGGAGGGTTGGAGGGGAATGAATTGGGAGATTGGGATATCAAATTGTACACTCCAAATATATGCTGTTTATTGTATGTTAACTGTATCTCAATAAAAGTTCTTTAAAAATAAAATAAAATAAACACACACACACACACACACAAATCCAAAGCACACTTAGAAACACTTCAAATGTAACATATGATATATTTTATATATCTGCACTTTTTTACTGATATTGTCAATGTTATTTTCTATACTTGATATTTTGCTTAATCTCTAAACTATTATAAACTACTACTTATAAAATTTGAACTTTTAAATTGTCTTATACTTCATACTATAACTTTGAGTGCACATTGCTTATAATTTTCTATGAAACACAAGACTCTTGTTTAATGTTACTTATATTCTGAGAGTTTAATACTCACTAGAAGCATCCACATTTTATTCTGGAAAAGACTTTAGGGTTAAAATCAACCTGCCCATTCCATCCTCCACTTCCACTTACAAAAGAGGAACACTGTTCCAGAGAAGGGGCTCCTGTTCAAAGACTCAGACCCTATGGGTGGACACTGGAAGCCTGGATCTCTTATCTCGTTTGCATACCAGCAGAGGTTCTAAATAGGTTCCAAAAGAGGATTTTTTATTTTGTTTTGTTTTTAAAGATTTCTGAAAGCAAAAGATTTTGGCAATATTCCATTCTAGGCTGATTTGTTATAGTCAATAACAGGCCACATAAATTAGTACAGACCTTGAGGCCTTGCTGACTAATTAGGCTCTGCAAAAGAAAGGTTAGAAATGTGATCATTCACTAGGTTATTGTTATATATGAGCAGCTATTATTATTTCCCAGACACTGGGAAATGTAAAAATTTGAGTCTTTGAAAAATAATTTTTTGAACAATTTACCAACATTATTTGATAATAGAATTTAAGAATGATGAAAGGCATTATGTAAATTTTAGAAAAGAAATCTCATAAAGCTCTAGAGAAGATTAATGGGCAAAAAGGAGAAAGTGTGCCTGCATTTCTCCCTAGTAGAGTTTTAAATCAATACATTTCTATTGTGTTTTTGATTTAAATGCTTGTGAAGAAGAACGATTAAATTCACTAGGTTCAAATGTGTTTCCTTATGTGATTTCAACTTTGCTTTGTAATCTAAAAGAAAACAAATCTTTTAATACAAAGCCCTAAAATAAATGTACTGTTAATAAAGAATCTAAAAGAAATTTTTGTATCCTAGAAGCCATTCTAAATAACTAGATGTTGTGATAAAAGCTGTTCTTTTCTTCCTTTGCTCTTTGAGATAATACAGAATGCACTATGGTAATACAGGGAGAAGAACTTCATTGTGTGTAAGGAATCTGCTCTTAGCAATGAATTTCCTATGTTAAATATTGGAGGTTGTTGTAATTAGGGTTACCTGAGAGCATCAGGTTTCTGTGCTTTGTAAAATGGGGTTGTAAATGAGCTCTCAGATTCATTTCTTGCCTCAGACTTTAATGGTTTAATAAAATCTTAAAGTATTAAGCAGCATTGTGGGAAAAGTCTTCACCAGTTAAAATACATAACTTGCACAAAAATTTTACAAAGTAAAATATGACATGTGCATATTCAATAAATAAGGAATCACCCAGTGGTAATGATTTATTCACCAAATATTAAAACCATATACATGTCCTAATATTTATTATTTCAAAAATTTATTCACTGTATTGAATGACAGTAATATATTGTAAAACTGTCAGGAAATTCTCTATTTTAAATATCTTCTACAGGACTTCCCTGGTGGTACAGTGGTTAAGACTCCGTGCTTCCACTGCAGGGGGTGTGGGTTCAATCCCTGGTTGGGGAAGATCAACTGGTTTGGCACAGCCAAACAACAACAACAAAACAAACAAACAAAAACAACTAAAGGTTATTTTAAGAAACTCAAATTAAAAAATTCAATTAAAAAAATTAAATATCTTCTACAAGCAATTTTCAGGTCCATTATTTATTCTTAAATGCAAAGTAATTCTTGTGGATTAAAGTGTTGTTTTCAAATGCACTTCACCAAATAAGAGTGTAATTAACTTCTTTGGATGCTTTACTAAAAAATGTTCTATTGGGCATTTTGTTTCCAAAATAGATCCATTTACTTATACTGAAAATCCACTGTAATAGGTAAAATCTGCCCTGCTCCATGATAGGTCCACAGTTATTTTAGGGAAACATTTCAGAAATTATACTGTGTAAGCCATTCGCTCTGATATTGTGCAGTTTCAAAGATGTGAATGGACCTGTCATACAGAGTGATGTAAGCCAGAGAGAGAAAAACAAATATCATATATTAACACATATATGTGGAAACTAGAAAAATGGTACAGATGAACCTAATAGAGATGCAAACATAGAGAACGGACATATGGACATGGGGTGGGGGGTGGGGGGAAGTGGAGGGTGGGATGAATTGGGAAATTAGGATTGACATATATACACTACTGTAAAATAGATAGCTAATGGGAAACTGCTTTATAAAGCATAGGAAGCACAGCTTGGTGCTCTGTGATGACCTAGATGGGTGGGATGGGGGCAGGTGGAGGGAAGTCCAAGAGGGAGGGGATATATGTATACGTATAGCTGATTCACTTCATTGTACAACAGAAACTAACACTACATTGTAAAGCAATTATATTTCAATAAAATAATAAAAAAATAAAAAAAATTTAGTAAACCATAAAAAAGTAAAGCTTTTGGAGTTTGGAAGCATGTCTACTTTAAAACAAATTATTATTCATGAGCTTTCACTTGCTTAGTCTTTACGTTCTTTAATAATCTAAGCTTCTCATTAATTGCCATTATAGTGATAGGCATCTAATATCAGAGTTATGATCAAGTCAAACATGTTTCCAGTTTGCCACATCTCTTGCTAACTTTTGCCGTGGCATCCTGAGAGCCTTTTCCAAGTTGTGTAGGAGTCTCTCTTTGTTATTCACAGTTGTACTTAGCATTAAACAATTTCAAACAGGCGTTGTTCAGTGCTAAGAGGGAACTCCTCAGCTAGAAAGCGTTCCCTTTGCCAGGAAACGAAGAGCAGGGTATGCAACTAGCTTCCCCGGTCTTTCAGGGCACTGCGCAAAGTTCCAGCTTCAATTTTATCCCACCTAGACTGTCCTTACATAGAGAGGTTTCCTTCTTACTATGTCAAAATATCCACATGAAAGTAAGTTTCCAGTCAGATATACAAGGATGAATCAAAAATTATCTGCACTCTGGCTACAGCATTTATTTTAATCAGCTTTTAGAAAAGACAAACACATCATTTTCATCATAATCTCCTTGCTTTTCTATACCCTTTGTCCATCTGTCAACAAGCTTTTGTATTCCCTCATTAAAAAATGTTTTAGGCTGAGCTACAAGCCATGAATGCATCACTGACTTCACTTCTTCATCAGAAGTGAATCTTCATCCTTGCAGGACTGCTTTCAGGGGACCAAACAGGTGAAAGTCTGATGGAGCAAGGTCAGGACTATAGGGAGGATGTCTTAACACCTCAAAATGAAATTTTTGCAGAGTGTCCACAGTGTGGGCAGAAGTGTACAGACATCCACATCCTCAGACCACAAAAAAAGAATCACTGCATGCTGCACTTCTTTCAGGAAAATCACAAGTGGGCCATCCATTTTTGCTCACAGTGCAGTTACAAATGAACTGATGTAGCACATTCACACCTGCACAGCAGTGACTGGGGAGATAGTAGCCTTGAACGGAAAGCACTGATAAAATGGTGAGGCCAACAGAAG
Source organism: Hippopotamus amphibius kiboko (assembly GCF_030028045.1). Classification (NCBI taxonomy): domain Eukaryota; kingdom Metazoa; phylum Chordata; class Mammalia; order Artiodactyla; family Hippopotamidae; genus Hippopotamus; species Hippopotamus amphibius. The sequence continues at coordinate 95,245,961 of NC_080196.1, read as the reverse complement.
TTTTCATATCACTACAGTGCAGATAATTTTTGACTCAGCCTCCTGTGTGTGTGTGTGTGTGTGTGTGTGTGTGTGTGTGTGTGTGTGTGTATACATACATATCCTATACCTTGTTTTTTTAAGGATTTGAAACATTTCTAATTTTGTTATTTTCTAGAAAAATCATCACCTTGATTAACTAATACCTTAGTAAACACAACTACTTTTTGGTTTAATCTTAGTATTTTAACATAATGAAGGTCCAGTTCTGAGGATTCAGTTACATCTGGAGACCATTTTTTAGAGTCATATGAACTACAATAAATAGGTTTTTTTAAATGCCTGTTCTTTTGAGACAGAAGTATCTTCCTTGATGTTCTATTATTCAACAGATACTTATTGAACAATATGATTTTCTTCCTTAGTTTATCTCATGGCTGGAAAAAAATATTTCTCCACACATTTATAAATTATTCTTTAAACTGTTCATTTCAAACTGCATTTCCACATTTGTTTCTACTACCAAGACAAATGTAAGACCTAAACAAGAGGTTAACCCTTCAGCATGAAAAAAGTACTTGTTAAACAACTTTGTAAATCAACTATACTCCAATAAAAATTTTAAAATATTTTAAAAATAAAAAAATAAAGTATCTGTCAAAATCATGTCTATATGAACCAAGGTTTTTTTTTTTTTTTCATTTCTTTATTGCACCTTTAGCATATATTTAAGATTAATTCTGACTTTCAAAGATATTAGAATTATCTGAGCTATGAAAGTTTTAGAATTGGCCTCAAAATTTGATGAATTTTACACCAAAACCTAGACATCAAAAATTAAAAATACTTTTAAAAGTAGCTAAAGTTACTGTAATGCATGATTATAACTGCATATTGTAATATGATTATAGTTATATATTCCCAGAAAAATAATAATATTTTAGATTAATAATACATAGAATAAAAATTTAACCTATGCTTACAGATAGCACCAAAAAGTCAGATTTCTTAATAAATTGCCTTTCCCTTACCAAGTATATTCATTCTACTGTAACAAATGCAAGCCAAATAACATAGCTTACACCCTTTAAAAGAGTGAATTCTTCTCAAAAAGAAGCCCTCCCCCCCATCCAGGGGTCATTTGGCAATGTTGAGAGACACTTTTAATTGTTACAACTATAAGGAGTGGTTGCTACTGGCATCGACTGGGTAGAGGCCAGGAATGCTGTTAAATATCTCCTATTAACAAAGAATTGTTTTACCCAAAATATGAATAGTGCCAAGGTTGAGAAACTACTCTAGAACATAATGAGCATGAAAAAATCTGTGGAAAGGAGGAGAAGGTAGGAAAGGATTTGTTCCAAGGAGCAATGAAAACATGACATCTGCTCAGCAGTAAAACTAACCCATGATGCCACTGTGTGGCCTCTAGGCAAGAGAATTATCAGGGACCCATGTGATGTGAAAGTTTCCATAGTAATGAACATGAACATTCAATTTAATTCAACTGAAAATCAGTAGGTTATCATTAGCAAACCAAATTTATGGAAGTTAAGTAGAAAAGAAATTAAACTGGATTGTCTGTAAAATCTGGCTACATATTTCAAAAGTGCAAATTATTCTAAATAGTTATTCTTCCCTTCATTTTCATTGTAAGGAATCCCCCGATTTTGAGTTGGCACACTGACACCCAGAGTAAAGCCTGCATTGGCCAGTCCCCCTTGATGCCAGGTGCAGCCATATGACTAAGTTCTGCATAATGAGATGTCAGCTAAGTTAAGTCAGCAACAACACAGTCAGTCACTTAAAAGGGAGGGGCATACATACCCCCTTTCCTTTTTTCACTTCTTGACACTGGAATGTGGATGTGGAGGTAACTCACCTCAGATCCTTTGTTTAAGGACAACACCCTGAGGATGGTGGAGCAACAGGAGACAAGGTAAGAAGACTCTAGACCAATTCCCCATAGCAAAAGTCAAGAGCAGCCTAAAATCCTCCCTTACTGAGATACACATCTTAATTTGGCACTGGGGTACCATAACCATAGAGCAAATGAGATTCTATAAGCATTTGATTGCACCTCTGTGTTATCCACTAGCCTGGAAAGTGGTAAATTGTTCTATCACTTCTGCAGAAACTTTTCATTCCCCACCCTCAAAATCCTACATGAACCAATTACTAAGTTCCAAAGAAAATATAAAACTAAGCATTTTAAAAAATCATGTTATCGGGGAGAAAAAGATGGTGGTGAAGTAGAGGGACGTGGAATGCATCCCTCTCCACAGATGCATTGGGAATGCACCGAAGGATGCAATTATTCCCACAGAGAACCAGCTGAACACCAGCAGACGACCTCCAACACCAGAAAGGACCGCAAGGAGCCCGACATAACCGGTAGGGAGGCATCTACGACGGCTCAAAGAGGGTGAAGCGGCGGAGCTGTGGCAGATGGGAGGGAGTGAGAAACACACGGAGGGTCCACACTGCAGCTCAGCGTTCCCGGACTGAGTCGGTGATCCACAGCTGAGCAGAGGGTCTAGGAGCGGGAGCGTGGAAACCGGAGAGCTGGTTCAGGGTGAGAAACATTGTTGCCAGTAAGGTGACAGACCAAGAGGACAGGAGGGAAGAGGTCCGTGGTGAGGAGTGCCCGTCCCTGAGAGCTGTCCGGCCATGATGGTGGCTGGAAGCTGCAGCCTCATGGGTGGGGGGGGAGGAGCCGCGTGCATAGCCTCTCTCTCTCTTTCAGCGCCTCTACAACAGGCAGTGGAGAGATGCCCTGCAGGCCACCTAAGGTGCTCAGGGATAACAAGAACCCTCAGGCACTCGGGAGGGGCTAGATTAAAACCCCTTGGAACACTGGCAGCAGGGAGGCTGCAGAGAAAAAAAAAAGCCCAAGAGAGGCCCAATTCTGAGACTTTCTGTTTACACCTGAGCCACCGGCATCCCTCTGCAACAGGCACCTCCAAGCCCGACTGAAACAACAGTGCGCCACTGCTCACTCACTCCCAGGAGAAGGAGCCACTATTGTACCCTATCCCTCCCCACGCACCAACACTGACAGACAAACAATGAAGGAAGCTCTGCTGGTCACAGAATAATTCAAAAAAACCCAAGGCGAGTAGAAGGACACTTACAGCCGAGACTCTAAGGAAACAGAAATATTAGTATCAATCCTATTGAAATGGTCCATTCTGGGATAAGTTCTGGATTTTTTTTTTCCTTTATTAATTAGGATCTTAGTCCTAAGAGATCTACAAGTTTTATAACATAATTTTTTAATTCTATTTTTTATTCTATTTTTATTTTTTTGCCTTTTTATATACTTCTGTTTCTAGCTAAGTTTTTGGTAATACTGACAATATATCTCTCATACTTTCCTTTCATCCCTATCTTTTATACATTTCTATTCCTTTCTTTTTATTTGCACATTTCCAATCACACTATGCTCTTCTGTTCCCCTTTCTTCCATCCATTTTTAGTTTATTTTATCTTAACATACTTATAAGCAACACTATTGATCTGCTCAGACTCCTTGCTCTATTCTCCAGATGACGCACTGCCTTGGCATTTAATATTAGGTTTTTGGCTTTATCTTAGTTCTTAGTACAATTGTCTAATTTCATTCTGAGAATCTCCACTCTGTCTGGTGGTACTCTAGCTCTTTTCTATATTTGATTCTAGCTTACAAAATCTCCCTGGATTAGTGTTTGTATGTGTATAAGGTGTTATTTGTTTGTTTGATTGCTTTTGCTTTTGTCTCTGACTTGTTCTGTTTCAGTTGTCAATATCTGTTGGGTTTCTCTTTGAATATCTGATAGCATACTGGGGTTCTGTCAGCTCTATCCAGAGCCTTATGTCCTAATGGATTCAGTAATTGTGTGTCTTATACATGTATGTGTTTCCTAGACTTAGTATTTGTTTAACCCAACACTTGGACATTAGTCTGAGGCTTGGACAGTCTTCTATAAACACCTCTATTGCCAGGACAAGCAACCCCAAAAGTTTGGACAACCATGAGGAAACAAAGAAACACCATGCAGGCAGAGGAGCAGGAAAAAAAACCACAAGACCAAATAAATGAGGAGGAAATAGGAAAAATGCCTGAAAAAGAATACAGAGTAATGATAGTAAAAATGATACAAAATCTCAATAACAAAATAAAGTACAAGAAACAGTTCATAAGAACTCAGAAAAACAAACAGCAATGGATAACAAAATAACTGAAATTAAAAATACTCCAGATGCTATAACCAGCAGAATGACTGAGGCAGAAGAACGAATAAGTGAGTTGGAAGATAGAATGGGGGAAATAACTGCCACAGAGCAGGAAAAAGAAAAAAGAATAAAAAGAACAGAAGACAGTCTCAGAGACCTCAGTGATAACCTTAAAGGTACCAACATTTGAATTATAGGCATCCCAGAAGAAGAAGAAAACAAGAAGGGGGGGGGGGGAGTCAAGGAAGGGAGGGAATATGGGGATATGTGTATAAAAACAGATGATTGAACCTGGTGTACCCCCCCCCAATAAAAATAAAAAAATAAAAAAAAACAAGAAAGGGTCTGAGAAAATATTTGAAGAGGTTATAGTGGAAAACTTCACCAACATGGGAAAGGAAATAATTAACCAAGTCCAAGAAGCACAGAGAGTCGCATACAGAATAAACCAAAGGAGAAATACACCAAGGCACATATTAATCAAACTAATGATAATTAAACACAAAGAAAAAATATTAAAAGCAGCAAGAGAAAAGCAACAAATAACATATAAGGGAAAACCCATAAGGATAACAGCTGACCTCTCTACAGAAACTCTGCAGGCAAGAAGGGAATGGCAGGATATACTGAAAGTCCTGAAAGAGAGAAACCTACAGCCAAGGATACTCTACCCAGCAAGAATCTCATTCAGATTTGAGGGAGACATCAAAAGCTTTCCAGACAAGCAAAAGTTAAGAGAATTCAGCACCACCAAACCAGCCTTACAACAAGTGCTTAAGGAACTTTTCTAAGCAGGAAACACAAGAGAAGAAAAACACCTACAAAAACAAACCCAAAACAATTAAGAAAATGGTAATAGGAACACACATGTCAATAATCACTGTAAATGTAAATGGATTAAATGTTCCAACCAAAAGACACAGACTGGCTGAATGGATACAAAAACAAGACCCTTCTATATGCTGCCTACAAGAAACCCACTTCAGACCAAGGGATACATATAGACTGAAAGTAAGGGGATGGAAAACGATATTCCATGCAAATGGAAGTCAAAAGAAAGCTGGAGTAGCAATACTCATATCAGACAAATTAGACTTTAAAGTAAAGACTGTTAAAAGAGACAAGGAAGGACACTACATAATGATCAAGGGATCCATTCAAGAAGAACATATCACAATGGTAAATATCTATGCCCCCAACCTAGGAGCACCTCAATACATAAGGCAAATGCTAAGAGCTATAAAAGGGGACATCGACAGTAACACAATAATAGTGGGAGACTTGAACACCCCACTTACATCAATGGATAGATCATCCAAACAGAAAATAAAGACACACAAGCTTTAAATGACACATTAGACCATCTCGACTTAATTGATATTTATAGGATATTCCATCCAAAAACAACAGACTACACTTCTTCTCAAATGCACACAGAACATTTTCCAGGATAGATCACATCTTGGGTCACAAATCAAACCTTGGCAAATTCAAGAAAATTGAAATCATATCAAGCATCTTCTCAGACCACAACACCATGAGACTAGATATCAATTACAGGAAAAAAACTGCAAAAAATACAAACACATGGAAGCTAAACAATTCACTATTAAACAACCAACAAATCACCAAAGAAATCAAAGAGGAAATCAAAAAATATCTAGAAACAAATGACAATGAAAACACAACAACCCAAAACCTATGGGATGCAGCAAAAGCAGTTCTAGGAGGGAAGTTTATAGCAATACAGTCCTACCTTAAGAAACAAGAAAAATGGGGGGCATCAAGGAAGGGAGGGAATATGGGGATATGTGTATAAAAACAGTTGATTAAACCTGGTGTACCCCCCCAAAAAAAATAAAAATAAAAAAATAAAAAATAAAATAAAAAAAGAAACAAGAAAAATATCAAATAAACGACCTAACCTTACACCTAAAACAACTAGAGAAAGAAGAATAAAGAAACCCCAAAGTGAGCAGAAGGAAAGAAATCATAAAGATCAGAGCAGAAATAAATGAAAAAGAAAGGAAGGAAGCCATAGCAAAAATTAATAAAACTAAAAGCTGGTTCTTTGAGAAGAATAACAAAATTGATAAACCATTAGCCAGACTCATCAGGAAAAAAAGGGAGAAGATGCAAATCAACAGAATTAGAAATGAAAAAGGAGAAGTCACAACGGACACCTCAGAAATACAAAACATCATGAGAGACTACTACAAGCAACTATATGCCAATCAATTGGATAACCTGGAAGAAATGGATACATTCTTAGAAAAATACAATCTTCCAAGACTGAACCAGGAAGAAATAGAAACCATGAACAGACCAATCACAAGTACAGAAATTGAGGCAGTGATTAAAAATCTCCCAACACACAAAAGCCCAGGACCAGATAGATTCACAGGCGAATTCTATCAAACATTTCGAGAAGAGCTAACACCTATCCTTCTCAAACTCTTCCAAAATATTGCAGAAGGAGGAACACTCCCAAACTCATTTTATGAGGCTACCATCACCCTGATACCAAAACCAGGCAAAGATGTCACAAAAAAAGAAAATTACAGACCAATATCACTGATGAATATAGATGCAAAAATCCTCAACAAAATACTAGCTAACAGAATCCAACAGCACATTAAAAAAATCATCCACCATGATCAAGTGGGGTTTATCCCTGGGATGCAAGGATTCTTCAATATATGCAAATCAATCAACGTGATACATCATATCAACAAATTGAAGGATAAAAACCATATGATCATTTCAATAGATGCAGAAAAAGCTTTTGACAAAGTTCAACATCCATTTATGATAAAAGCTCTCCAGAAAATGGGCATAGAAGGAAATTACCTCAACATAATAAAAGCCATATATGCAAAACCAAAAGCCAACATCGTTCTCAATGGGGAAAAACTGGAAGAATCCCCTCTAAGAACAGGAACAAGACAAGGGTGTCCACTCTCACCACTATTATTCAACATAGTTTTGGAAGTTTTAGCCACAGCAATCAGAGAAGAAAAAGAAATCAAAGGAATCCAAATTGGAAAAGAAGAAGTAAACTTGTCACTCTTTGCAGATGACATGATACTATATATAGAAAACCCTAAAGACTCTACCAGAAAACTGCTAGCACTAATTGATGAGTTCAGTAAAGTAGCAGGATACAAAATTAATGCACAGAAATCTCTTGCATTCCTATACACTAACAACGGAAGAGCAGAAAGAGAGATTAAGGAAACTCTCCCATTCACCGTTGCAACAAAACGAATAAAATACCTAGGAATAAACCTGCCTAAGGAGGCAAAAGGTCTGTATGCAGAAAACTTTAAGACATTGATGAAAGAAATCAAAGACGACACAAACAGATGGAGGGATATACCATGTTCTTGGATTGGAAGAATCAACATAGTAAAAAGGACTGTACTACCCAAAGCAATTTACAGATTCAATGCAATCCCAATCAAATTACCAATGGCATTTTTCACAGAACTAGAGCAAGAAATCTTACGATTTGTATGGAAACGCAAAAGACCCCGAATAGCCAAAGCAATCTTGGGAAGGAAAAATGGAGTTGGTGGAATCAGGCTTCCTGACTTCAAACTATACTACAAGGCCATAGTGATCAAGGCAGCATGGTACAGGCACAAAATTAGAAAGGAAGATCAATGGAATAGAACAGAGAACTCAGAAGTAAGCCCAAACACATATGGGCACCTTATCTTTGACAAAGGAGGCACGAGTATACAATGGAAAAAAGACAGCCTCTTCAATAAGTGGTGCTGGGAAAATTGGACAGCAACATGTAAAAGAAAGAAATTAGAACACTTCCTAACACCATACACAAAAAGAAATTCCAAATGGATTAAAGACCTACATGTAAGGCCAGACACTATAAAACTCCTAGAGGAAAACATAGGCAGAACACTCTATGACATCCATCAAAGCAAGATCCTTTTGGACCCACCTCCTAGAATCATGGAAATAAAATCAAGAATAAACGAATGGGACCTCATGAAACTCAAAAGCTTTTGCACAGCAAAAGAAACCATAAACAAGACTAAAAGGCAACCCTCAGAGTGGGAAAAAATAATTGCCTATGAAACAATGGACAAAGGATTAACCTCCAAAATATACAAGCAGCTCATGAAGCTTAACACCAAAAAAGCAAATAACCCAATCCACAAATGGGCAGAAGACCTAAATAGACATTCCTCCAAAGAAGACATACAGATGGCCAACAAACACATGAAAAGATGCTCAACATCACTACTCATCAGAGAAATGCAAGTCAAAGCCACAATGAGGTATCACCTCACACCAATCAGAATGGCCATCATCACAAAGTCTGGAAACCACAAATGTTGGAGAGGGTGTGGAGAAAAGGGAACTCTCCTGCACTGTTGGTGGGAATGTAAGTTGGTACAGCCACTATGGAAAACTATTTGGAGGTTCCTTAAAAAACTACAAATAGAACTACCATATGATCCAGTAATCCCCCTCCTGGGCATATACCCAAAGAAAACCATCATCCCAAAAGAAACTTGTACCATAATGTTTATTGCAGCACTCTTTACAATAGCCAGGACATGGAAGCAACCTAAATGCCCATCAACAAATGAATGGATACAGAAGATGTGGCATATATATACAATGGAATATTACTCAGCTATAAAAAGGGATGAGATGGAGCTATATGTAATGAGGTGGATAGAACTACAATCTGTCATACATAGTGAAGTAAGTCAGAAAGAGAAGGACAAATATTGTATGCTAACTCACATATACGGAATCTAAAAATGGTACTGATGAACTCAGTGACAAGAATAAGGATGCAGATACAGAGAATGGACTGGAGAACTCGAGGTATGGGAGGGGGCGGGGGGTGAAGGGGAAGCTGAGACGAAGAGAGAGAGTAGCACAGACATATATATACTACCAACTGTAAAATAGTCAGTGGGAAGTTGTTGTATAACAAAGGGAGTCCAACTCGAGGATGGAAGATGCCTTAGAGGACTGGGGCAGGGAGGGTGGGGGGGACTCGAGGGGGGGGAGTCAAGGAAGGGAGGGAATACGGGGATATTTGTATAAAAACAGATGATTGAACCTGATGTACCCCCCCAAAAAAAATAAAAAAAATAAATAAAAATAAAAAAAATAAAAATTAAAAAAAAAAAAAAGGAGGCATCAAATCAAAAAAAAAAAACAAAGATCCTTTTGGACCCACTTCCTAGAATCATGGAAATAAAATCAAGAATAAACAAATGGGACCTCATGAAACTCAAAAGCTTTTGCACAGCGAAAGAAACCATAAACAAGACTAGAAGGCAACCCTCAGAATGGGAAAAAATAATTGCCTATGAAACAACGGACAAAGGATTAACCTCCAAAATATACAAGCAGCTCATGCAGCTTAATACCAAAAAAACAAATAACTGAATCCACAAATGGGCAGAAGACCTAAATAGACATTTCTCCAAAGAAGACATACAGATGGCCAACAAACACATGAAAAGATGCTCAACATCACTCATCATCAGAGAAATGCAAGTCAAAGCCACAATGAGGTATTACCTCACACCGATCAGAATGGCTATCATCAAAAAATCTGGAAACAACAAATGTTGGAGAGAGTGTGGAGAAAAGGGAACTCTCCTGCACTGTTGGTGGGACTGTAAGTTGGTACAGCCAGAATGGAAAACAATTTGGAGGTTCCTTAAAAAACTACAAATAGGACTACCCTATGATCCAGTAATACCACTACTCGGCACATACCCAAAGAAAACCATAATCCCAAAAGAAACATGTACCATAATGTTTATTGCAGCACTATTTACAATAGCCAGGACATGGAAACAACCTAAATGCCCATCAACAGATGAATGGATACAGAAGATGTGGCATATATATACAATGGAATATTACTCAGCTATAAAAAGGAATGAGATGGAGCTATATGTAATGAGGTGGATAGAACTACAGTCTGTCATACATAGTGAAGTAAGTCAGAAAGAGAAAGACAAATATGCTAACTCACATATACGGAATCTAAAAATGGTACTGATGAACTCAGTGACAAGAACAAGGATGCAGATGCAGAGAACGGACTGGAGAACTCGAGGTATGGGAGGGGGCGGGGGGTGAAGGGGAAGCTGAGACGAAGAGAGAGAGTAGCACAGACATATATATACTACCAACTGTAAAATAGATAGCCGGTGGGAAGTTGTTGTATAACAAAGGGAGTTCAACTCGAGGATGGAGGATGCCTTGGAGGACTGGGACGGGGAGGGTGGGGGGGACTCGAAGGAGGGTGGGGGGGACTCGAGGGAGGGAGGGAATGCGGGGATGTGTGTATGGAAACAGATGATTGGACTTGGTGTACCCCCAAAAAATAATAAATAAATAAATAAAATTAATTTTAAAAAATCATGTTATCATGTAAAACCATGTATTGCAACATGCAGATATTTGGGGTTTTTTAAACCCACGTATCTTGTGCATTTCTTATTCCATAGATCAAACTAATTGAGTGAGAAGGTGTATAAAAGGTATTATAGCTATATCTCACTATTTATCATACTCTCCCATGAAAGCTCTTTAACTTAAGCAGATATTTTAGCCAAAAATATTAGTTGAATACTTTCTTGTATAACAGAGTAACTGAGAGCGTTGATATTTGAGTTTTTATTAGCCAAGTTAGTTAGCAGTGGGCTATTTTGGTGTCATCTATTAATGGGAAGTGAACACCACTATTATCTTAAATGCTAGGTCAACATTGACTTTTTAAAACTTATCCATATCACATACTTTTGTGGATGAAATTTGACCATCATGATGATAATTAAAATATTTGTGCATTCTTCTTTTTCTCTATTGCTGACAACTGAGAACCAGTATGACAGCTCAAGCTCTCTGATCATTAGTAATCAGTTAAGCAAAGTGATTATTACATTCATCATGTTTTCTTATGTAGTTGATACAGTAATTAAATAGCCAGACACCAGATTTCAAAAGCTTACTACGATTGCTGTTTGAAATTCCTATACCATCTGAATAGTTCTAATGAATATTATTGTGGAAAAAAATCACAGAAGATACAAAAGAAACTTTCATGAACACTGTTAGAATCATTATTAGAGCATTTATTGCATTACATAAAATATATTTATTTTAAATCATATTCTGTTGTGTTAATATATATGATTATCATAAAATAAATTTGTTTTTAATTTTATTTTTCTTAGTTCTGGCCCTAGTATCTGGAGGAGAGTGTTCTTTCACAGAAGTAAAACCAACTAAAAATTATTTAAGGAACACTGTGATACTATAATTAGTGGCACCAATCAAAATAGAAACTTAATCAACTTTTCAGTATTAGGTCAGTTGCAATTCAGTGATTTTTCTAATTCCAAATTATTCAAGCCCCCTAATCCATGTTGGCTTAAAACTTGTGTATATGTTTTTATTGCAGGAATAGTGCCTTTTCATTTACACAATAGATATTCATTTTACTCAACAAAGGTTTATTGAGCAGCTAACTTGCACCCGTCATGCTTCTGAGCACAGTGAATAGCACAGATAAGATCCCTGCTATCACAGAGTTTACCATCTAGTCTTTGTTTATAAATTGGGTGACCGTATATTTTATCATCTTACCCAAGATACTTTTGAGAGTGAAAGAACTCACTATTAGTATTATTCTGGCATAATTGATGTAATCTGAAACTGTGTGGTCATCTCACTAATAAATGACATATTAGAATTTAGATAATAACTTTCAAAGCTTTTTAACTGTAATATTTTTATATGTCAAGGATATTTTGTCATTTGTAAATTTATGTTTATATATGTAAATTTTAAGACCCTCAGTTTTTTTTTAGCTTTTTTTCTTTAAGAACTTTTATTGAGTTACAATTGACATACAATAAACTGCATATATTTAAAGTGTACAATTTGATATTTTTTTTCTTATTAGTAATGTATATATGGCAATCCCAATCTCCCAATTCATTCCCCCCCTAATCCCCCCCAGCTTTCCCCACTTGGTGTCCATATGTTTGTTCTCTATATCTGTGTAAGACCTTCAGTTTCTAATTCAGTCCTCCATTGAATGAAGGCCAACTGCATCATTCAACCTCCTGTGACAAGTGCCAGTGACTAGAGTTCATGAATTTTCTAGAATTTTGGCATTCTATTTTCTAACGATACTTATTGTCAGAAAAATGTTCTCACACTTTGTTGAAATATTCTTCTTTGTAACTTTAACTTATATTCCCCCTATTTCTCTTTTCTAGAGATAAAATAACTTTTCTTCTAAATAACAGCTTTTAAGCATTGGACAAATACTACAGTTTTTTTTTACTCTAAAAATAGTATTTCTTAAAGGCTAACATTGGTCATTTGACTTTTACTTAAGTCTGATATGCAAACTTCTTTTAAAATATGTAAACGGTGGGGAAAAGAACCACTCTCTTTATTATCAAATGTCACTGAATCACACTTAGTGCACAGTACCCCTGGTTAAGTGCTTGACTCAGATGCAGTTTGCCATTAACATCAGTGACATTTAGTATGGAAAAGTGTGTATGCGTTTACCAATGAGTATACCGTGTGATCATAATCTAATTCTAATTACAATCCTCCATGCATTATTGTTTCCACTTATGGGATATCAAAGTTTTAAGAAATACTTTTTGAATTCCAAGGTATATTTAGAATGCCACCTCCATTAATTAGGCATGACTAAGTGCTAAGAAGGAAAGTAATGGTGGGAGTGGGAAGAAATACATTTAATAGATTAAATCTATTGTAAAGGCCAAACAACAGTAATGAACACCAAGAAGACTCTAGCCATATGTTTTAGGATTTATCCTGGTGGCATGATAAATATGGCTCAATCGAAGGTAGGTCTGGAACTGAGGGAGGAACTAAGGCTACATGTTGTGTTGGGGAAGATTTGTTGGATTGAGTGGGGAAGACCTGAGGTTGGCTCAGTCAGGGACAGTGAGATGGGGCCGACGATAACTGGGTCTGAACTGATGTCATTAAAAATATAAAGAAAGTGAAGAAACAGTTTGAAGCCGGCCATGACATGTGGGAATCAAGTTCTGGCCTAGGTCTTAAAGATCATGATAAGCAAGGCTAGGAGAGGAGGAAAAAGGAGGGTTTTGTAGGAAAGTAGAAAGGGGAGGCATGAAAGGGAAGGACAGAGATTGATAGAGAGAGGTCTGAGTGAACAGCAGAGAGAATTGATATCAGGAAAACAGAAGTTAAGTGATAGTATGAAACTTTTGATATTTTATGTAGAAATGGCAAGCCAAACAGCCACATTTTATACCGGAAAATAATGTGAAAATTATATTTGGATCCCCAAAGCTAAACATATGCTTACCCACTGATACATGGCATAGACATTTTATTGATTGAAAGAAGCCGTGTTCAAAAGTGTATATACTCTGCAATTACATTTTTGTGAATAAAGCACAGTCAAAACTCATCTGTGGTGACAGAATTCAGAATGATGGTTACCTCTGGGGAGGTGGGGCACTGGTATTAGGAATAATGAATTTCTAGGGTAATGGACTTCTTTCATAACTTAATCTAGATATATACATATATGTATAAAATTTACTGAAAAATTAATAAAAAGGAAACAAAAATAAAAAATTACACTAGGACTTTATTCTGTTTTTCTTTATAATTTTAAAATAACGCTTAACTCATTAACTATTAGCATTATATTTTTCAATATAAACTTAGCAATAATATAAATTTTCTTCCAAATTCATCTGGAGGACATATAATATTTTCATTATTATAAAATTCTTACAATTTTCTAATTGCCATTTTTTATTTGACTCAAAATTTATTTTGAAGCTTCTAAAATATTCTCCAGTGTTAGGGCTCTTCTAGTTATCTTTTAAATTTTGCTTCTAACTTAATTGTTTATGATAAGAGAAAATGATTGGAATAATACAACTTCTGAAATTTATTGAGAATTATTTTATATATATGGTCAATTTTTGCATATGTTCCCTGTGAGCTTGAGAAAAATATGTATTCACTTATTATAGAGGGAGAAAACTATAAATTGAATCACCCATTCAGGAATTCTAAGCTCTAAAACTGTAATTCAATAAATTTATGCTGCTTTAAGCCAGGAAGTTTGTGGTAGTTACAGCAGCAGCAGGAAACTAATATAGATATTGGGTCCTGGAAGGTACTGTGGTAACAAATACCTAAAGAAGTAGAAGTGGCTTTGGAATTAGGCTATGAAAAGAGGTTGGAAAATTTTTGAGGCACATGATACAAAGCCGAGATTGCCTTCCACAGATCTCAGATGATATATGGTTAACATCCATCCATATGGACATTAATAACTCTGCTATTACAGCTTCAGAAGAAAGTGAGAAGCATGGTAGAGGAGGCTTATATTGTCATAGAGAACAACTAAGTCATCATAAACAGACTGTTAGTAGAAAAATGGATGTTAAAAGTGCTGCTGGGGAGGGCTCAGGTGAATATGAGAAATACGTTATTGGAAAGTAGCGGAAATTGGGTCCTTGTTACATAATGGCATAAACTTAGCTGAATGGTGTCCTTCACAATTTAGTTATGTGGAAAGTGGGCTTGTAAGCAATGAACTTGGACATCTAGCTGAAGAGATTTCCAAGCAAAATGTTGAAGGTGTGAACTGGTTTGTTCTTGTTATTTATAGTAAAATGCAAGAGGAAACAGATAAATTTAGGGAAGAACTGTTAAGCATAAAAAAATGAGGACTTGATGATTTGGGAAATTTTCAGCTTATCCAGATTGCAGAAGATGCTAAAAATAGGAGATTCACTGTTAAGAAAGGCTGCTAGAGAGAGAGCCAGGAGTGTGGTTGGACAAGCTTTTACTTGTGCCTTGGAAGGATAAAACGTCCGAGTATTCAATCATAGAGACAGCTATTTGAAGAGCTTGTGATCCATGGATCCCCCTCAGTCATCTCAGCAGAAGCCGGGAATAGAGATGAGATTTTTCCAGGAAAAATCTGTGGAGAAATCTCTTGTCTGATGAAGTGACATACACAGGGGACCACAAGGTCCTTGAGAATTTTATACCAGCAGAAACACTGCCAGCTTGGAATGCAAGGGAGAGAGACAGGATGAAATAAAAGAAGTTACTTCAGCTCTCAAAATTCTTTAGGCAGGAAACAGGCTGACAACACTACTCAGCTACAAACATACGCCACTTTTCAAGAAAAAGGAAGAATGACTGCTTTTCAAGTAAAAGGGTGAAACAGCGGACCCAGAAGGTGGAGCCTCAAGCCAGAGGGCTATTTCCAGGCCTCGAAATCTAATGCTGTTTTTCTGTCTGGATCTAAATTGCTTGGGATCAGTGGCTAATTTTTTCTTTCATTTTCTCCTTTTTGGAATGGGACTATCTATAAATGTTATCTTACACCTGTCTCACCATTGTACTTTGGAAGCAGATAACTTGTTTTCTAGTTTCACAGGTCCACAGATGAAAAGCTATTTTGTCCCAGAATGGATTATACCCAGAGCTTCATCCATGCCTAATTTTAAGATGATTTAGATGATGAAATTGGGGACTTTTAGGTTCATGAAGCTTAGATGATATGTTGGACCTGAGTTGATGCTGTAATAGGTTGACACTCGGAGTTTGGGATGGAGTGAATGTATTTTTTATTTGAACAGATAAAAATCTTTGGGGCGCCAGCAAATGAACAACGTTAGTCTGAATAATGCCCCCCAAATGTACACATCTTAATCCCCATCTTATCTTACATGGCAAAAGAGACATTGCAGATGTGATTAAATTAAAAATCTTGAGATGGGACATCATCTTGAATTATCAAGATGAAGCAAATATAACCACAAGGTTACTTATAAAAGAAAAGCAAGGGATTCAGTAAAAGAGAGAGAGAGATGTGATGACAAAAGCAGAGGTTGAAGTGATGTAAATAAGGGGCGACGGGCCAAGGAATGCAGACATACTCTAGAAGATAGGTAAGACAAAGAAAACAAAAAACAAAAAACAAAAACACATCTCCCCCAGAGATAATAATTATTGTTACCTCTATTTTATTTTAAAAATAGTAAAATTGCATTTTTACATCCTTAAATTTTGGTAATTTGGCAGCAATAGAAAACTAACACAGAAGTCAATTAACATTTATCTATTTGTATGTTTATGTAGGCAGGTAGATAGGTATTCATGCAACAGATATTTATTGAGGACCTACTATACCTCAAGCTGGAAAAAAATCTTACTATCATTTTAAAAAGTAAGCTTGTGTGAGTGTGTGTGTGTGTGTGTGTGTGTGTGTGTGTTTAACTGAAACGACTTGAAGAGAAAGGAATTTCAATTTGTCTAAGTAAAATCCAAATTAAAGTATTCAAATACAATTATTTCATTTTTAAGTATGTAGAATTTATGGTAAATAGGTTAATATACTAAAAATAATATTCCCACTGCAGTAATTTTAAAATTATTTCTGCTTAGCATGGTCCATATTGAAATGTTTATTTAAAATTTTTTGCTTAAACATACATCCTTTTTTTCCTATTTGGTAAGCAAAATATTCCCTCCTCACCCCTCCCAGAATGTAATCATATGATAAATTGCAAGCAGTCCATTCTTTATAGGTTTGAATGAAGCTAACATTTTTTATAGTGTGTACAATAGACTGAATATTTATGTCCCCCAAATTGATATGTTAAATCCTAACCCCCAGTATGACGGAATTTGGAGGCAGGACCTTTGGAAGGTAATTAAGTTATATATGAATAGGGTTAGTGCCCTTATAAAAGAGACCCCAGAGAGCTAACTGCCTTCCCTTTCACCACGTGAAGCCACAGAGAAAAGGCAGCTGTTGATGAACGAGGAAATTCTCATTAGATACTAAATCTGCTGGCATCTTGTTCTTGAACTTCCCAGCCTTCTCACTACGAGAAATAAATTTCTGTTGTTTTTAAGCCACTCAGTCTACGGTATTATGTTACTGCAGCCTGACCAGACTAAGACAGTCTCAATAACTAACTTTTTAAACTAATTTTTCCATGTCTATTGATTTGTAAAATATATATTTATGGCTCCCTCAGTGATTCTGCTTCAGTAATTTCCAGTGGAGCCTGGTCATTGTAAGCATCAATTTAAATTTCATTTATTAGCAGAAATCATAAAGTCCAAATTAATTATTTTATTTATAATCTTGCATAGCTATTTTCTTCCTTGGAATCTTCTTCAGTATTTAGTTAGTACTTCCATTTGAAATAGCAAAAACAAATTTATAGTAATGTTAATAGCAGCCAATATGCTAAAAACAAAACAATTTGAGGAGAAAAATAACCATGTTTATGTACTACATACATAGGAAACAAAATATAATAATTAAAATTATACTATGTAAGTTTATTTAACATACGTCTATATTTAATGTTCATCCTTTAAACACACTGGTAGTTAACAACAGATATTAATAGTAATTTTACTATGAGACTTTATCATACATTTCTTAGATAAGGCTTTTTCAATAACAAATTAGGTTCACTTTTTTTTAAATAAATTTATTTATTTATTTATTTATTTATTTATTTATTTATTTATTGGCTGTGTTGGGTTTTTGTTGCTGCACGCGGGCTTCCTCTAGTTGTGGTGAGTAGAGACTACTCTTTGCTGTGGTGCGCAGGCTCCTCATTGCCATGGCTTCTCTTGTTGCAGAGCACGGGCTCTAAGCACGTGGGCTTCAGTAGTTGCAGCACACAGGCTCAATAGTTGTGGCACATGGGCTTAGTTGCTCCGCAGCATGTGGGATCTTTCTGGAGCAGGGATCGAACACGTGTCCCCTGCATTGGCAGGCAGATTCTTAACCACTGTGCTACCTAGGAAGCCCCCAAATTAAGTTCACTTTTATGCAAATTATATAATCTAAAACTTTTAGGAAAACTGATAAACTTTTTAAATTAAAATTTCAGTTCTTGTAAAATGGTGATCTAACGTGTGGAAGACAATGTGGGTTTTATATAATAGAGTAATGGATTACTGATAGGCTAAATGGTTGTCTTTTGTCCTTGAGAGGGTGGTAAACTTTAAATGAAGTATTGCTGTTGATTAAAGGATCACCTACAATACTTATAGACACAAATTTAATATGAGAAATAGTAGGGGCGACTGGATAATGGGATAATTAGAGATAATAACTAAGAATTCTTTTGGTATGAGATCACTGTGTTGTTGCAATGTTTTTCTGTTTTGTTTTGTTTTATAAGTAGTGCTGGGAACAGTTATGGTAGTCAATTAACCAACATGGTGGTTGTAGTTGCAGTGGTATTAGGCTCAACTGAAAAATATCACATCATGTGATTCCACAATAACCAAAATTACTCCCACCATTTCAGATAAATCCCCAGCATCATTTCATGTGGCAGCTATTACTTCCATTGTTGTATTGGTTTTGCGATGGTTGCAAATTTAGTGAAAATAATGGTGGTCATAGCTTCAATTGAAATTATTATAGTGTCTTTGTGGTAGTAAAATTATATAGAACATATGGTGATTTTTGATTCAGCTAAAATAGTGAAGATGTCCTACTGTGCTTTTTGGTTTATTAGAAGCAATGGTAGCTTTGATAGTTGTAGCC
Organism: Hippopotamus amphibius kiboko; assembly: GCF_030028045.1. NCBI lineage: Eukaryota > Metazoa > Chordata > Mammalia > Artiodactyla > Hippopotamidae > Hippopotamus > Hippopotamus amphibius. The sequence goes on along the minus strand of NC_080196.1, from coordinate 95,227,126 downwards.
TTTGTTACCTGGAAGTTAATTGTTGTCATTTCAATTAACCAGCATTAGTTGAGTGAATGCATGATATTGTGGTGGCTGTATTGTGAGAGAGGTGAATTTCATTGAATAAGTAGCAATGGCTGATATGGTTGCAAACTCAAAGTTGTACAAATTACAGGTTTACTTGAAGTACTGGTTAGAGAGAGTTGAGATAAAGTGGGAGTAGTGGTGGCAGTTCTGGTAGTAGGGTAGTAGCAGTTACAAATTCAGCTGAAGTATTGGTTCCCATTGTGGTTGAAGTGGTTAAAGCTATGGGGTTATAGACTCGTTTGAAGTGTTATACGTTCTGTTGAAGTGCTTTGTTATTTTAATAGTAGCTTCTGAAAAAAAATTATGAGTGTTTATGAATGAAGTTTTGGTTCTTGCTTTTGTACCTGCACGTTTAGTGGTATTCGGAAATTAAATTTAAATGGGAGTGACTTTTTTGGTTGGAGGTTCAGCGGAATTGGTAGGAGGTTTAGGTTTAGTTCGAGGATAGTTGGTGCTGTGCTAGAGTTTAGTAGAAGTGGAAGTTTGAGTTATCATATTTGTAGTTTCAGCTGAAGTGGTTATTATATCTCTAAGTGTAGTAGGTTCAGTAGAACTTTGTAGTGCTTTCAGCCTCAATGAATGAGGTTGTATCAACTGCATTTGTTGTAATTTCAAATGAAGAGATTGTTATATTTGTAATAGTAGTAGGTTCAGTAGAAATTGTTGTATTTTCAGATTCAGTGGAAGTGATCATTTCCACCGTGGTGGTCATAAGTTCAGTAGAAGTACCTGTAGTCAAATGGGTTTTGAGATCAATGGAGGAGGTGATACTTATAGATTTACTAGAAGTCAGGATGGCTGTCGTGGTAGGTTCAGAAGAGTTTGTGATGGTTGTAGGTACAGTTGTATGGTTTACTGAAGTGGTTATTGCTGTAAGGTCTGTTGGAGTAATGCTGGGTATAACTTCTGTTGACATGGTTGTAACTGTTGTGATGATATTATGCTCAATTAAAGTGGTAGGTTCAGTCAGAGGGGTGGTAGTATCCATCATGGTAGATGGTTCAGTTGAAATGCTAGTGGTTGTTTCCATTATGGTGGCAGCTTCAGTTGAAGTGGAGGTTGTGGCGGTTGTGTTTGTAGGTTCATTTCAAACTGTGTTGGTTGTAGGTTCAGGTAACATGGTGGTAGTGGGCTTTATGGTAATAGGCTCAGTTGAAGTGGTAGAGTTGTCTGCTGTGGTGGTTGCAGGTACCTTCACTGTAGTAGTTGTACTGGTAGGTTGTACTGTAGTTCATAGTAGTTGTACTGTAGGTTGAAAAGTAGGCAATGAGGTTGTTCCAGGGGCAATTATTATAGATTCCCTATCATTCAGAGGTATATGGATAGTGATGGGGGCATGTTACTTCTCCCTTTGTTGACCAGGCACACTATGAGTACTCCAATTGCTGTTGTTATTACACAAGCTAAGAGACAAATAAGGAAAAATTTCCACAAAGATCAATAACTGGATATATTTTGTGTCACCTAAAAAGGATTTAAATAAAAATAGTAAGAATGAAACCAAATATTTCAAGAAAAATAAAGAGCATTGTCACATCTTTATAATCTGTATTTGTACTTTGTCACATATATGTAATTTTATTCATCAAAGAAATGTATGTGTCATTATTATTTATTATCTTTTGATAACAAATATTGTTATCTTTCTACAATTTCATCCTGAGAAAGGATTGGTTTTATGCTTTCCTTATCACTGGAGGAAAGAAATATGTACACAATTATCACTCTTTTTCATTCTTATGTCTGAATCTTTTAAAGGTAAAAAAAAACCTTTAAAAACTCAACACCTACCCCAAATACCCAGATAAAGATGAGTATTCAGAAAGGTTGCTGACTGCATAGTACAAGTAAGGAACCCTCAAATTCTCCTGGTTAGGATTTCCTCTTTTCTGAACCTGTTAATATCCCAAATTCCCCGCCAATAAGCAGGCTCCCTAGTAGCCTTCCAGCAGCGTGCATTTTAATTATTTCACACCCTTCTGCTAATCTTCAGTTCAGATAGTATTTATCAGCATGAAATTTTTCAGACGGACCAGTTTCTGCAAGCTATCAGCTATTTCACTTGGAAAATAGCTTATCCTCTCTGAGGTCAAGTCCTCATCTGTAAAATGCTAGTAATAGGAACACATAACTCTAAGTGTACTGTACTGGCATGAAGAGTAACGGAGGTGAAATTGCTTTGTAAACTATAAAGTGCTGTACAAGTGAGAGGCTGAATACATGGTGGTTGGATGGCACAGAGTTTGAAATCAGAAAAACAACCTGGGTTCCAACCTGGTTTTGCCCCTTAATGTGTGGCCTTGGGGAAGTTACTTCAACTCTGTTCCTCAGAGTCTTCATCTAAAAAACAGGAATAATAATAGAACTTGTCTCAAGGGGTTGTTGTGGAGCTTAAATGAGATAGCATAGGTAAAGCACTTATATCTCTTCTGGCATTTACTAAATGCTATAAAGTGCTTGTGATCAGGTTGACACATGATTATTATGATGCTGCAACAAATCTGTTTTGTTATGATTTGGTGGACAGGAAACATGGTGGTGGGAAAAGAATAGGTTTCTGTATTCTTGGGTGTAAGTCTCAAATTTATGAGATCTAGTAGTTTCTTAATTTAACTAATACTAGTCCCATCTTAGCCAATTAGTAGCTGTATAAATTCTAGCAAAACTTTCAACTTATCTGAATAATTTTTTTTCAGTCAGTATATGAAGAGCTTGGATTAACTGGTATCTAAAATCACTTTCATCTCTGAAATTAAAGTAAAGCATTCTACCTTTGCAAGCAAGGAGAAAATCCTCTTGCTTTTTCCCTTTAAGATCACCCCTACTTACATGTGGCCTCAGTTCTGCCAAAGTTGACACCTGACAATTTTGTTTCAAGGACCAGGGCTCAGATCCTCCACAAGATGCTCCACAGTAGAAAGAAACAGAGCAGAGGTAGATTCAGAGCCAGAATAACCCAGCCGAACTATTAAGCATGTCACCAATTAAGAAATGTCAATTTTCTGCCAGGGTCGAGGGCTTAGAAATCATGCTATGAAAGGAAGTGAATATAGCAAGCATGACAAGATCTCAAAAACATGGAAGATCTGAGCCTGGGCAACAAATTAAGGGGGAAAACACTGAGAAACCAAGACAGGTTTCTAAGTAAAAGACACTAAGATCAGAATCAGGAGAGCTAAAGACAGATTGTGGTCTCTAATATTCTTGACTGAAAGAAACCAGGGATCCTTGGAGGAATAGCTAATTCTAAGTCTGGGTTAGGGAAAGTACTGAATAAAAATGATATTTCTGGGGCATCTTATATGCCAAAAAATGAGGAATCTGCCAAGGACTAATCAGGCTTTCTCAAGAAGATACAAGAACCAACCTGAAAGGGTTCCTAACTGGCCCTAAAAGGAAAATTCAAGCATCAAAAATTGATTCAGAAAAAATATTCATTGCCCACCAACCAATTCATTTCTTTAAAAATTAATAAATAAAATGAAAAATAAAATATTTTGCTGTCATTTCTCTGAGAATTGTATTTTGTTCAATTCAATTCAATCTTGGAAGCCCATGAACTAATTTTGTGTGTCAGATTGCTTTGGATCTGAATTTTTAAATTTTAGCTCTTGCAGCATTGGATAGAACATTTAACTAGCTCATCACTGTTCACCAATAATGGCCACAAAATAAAATTCAAGTGCATTAGCTATGTCTATGAAATAAAGTTTTATTTTCTCTGTTTATACATTTAAAAAGATCAGCATACTAAATTTTCCCTAAGAGGAAAAATAAAACCACCTAACCTGCTGCTCTCTCTTTCTCTCTCTCTCCCCCCCACCTCTCTCTCTCTATGTATATATATAGCCTAAAACATATATATATAGTCTATAATCAGTTGATATTTTTTTCCATTCATCAAACCTTCCCTCAGTAGAAAAACTCTCTCTCCATAACTGTTCAAATATCTAGTTAAAAAGAGAAAAATATATTCTAAATCTTATAACATTTGAAAACATTTGTAAGTTTAACATTATCTGGAGAAACCATAATACTAGCTAATGAGTAGCTTCATAAAGAGAATTTAATTTTAATTTTAATTGGAGTGTTTTGGCATCATAGTGAAGTAAAAAATCACAACAAATATGGAAATGATTTGCATGGGTGAGGGGGTAAGGGGTCTCATTACCCAGGAGCAAGAGGAAAAATTTCCTGCTTTTGAGGCAAAAGTGTCTTCCTTAAAAATTGTTCATTCAGCAAAAAAGATACATGCACCCTAATGTTCATTGCAGCACTATTTACAAAAACCAGAACATGGAAGCAACCGAAATGTCTACCAACAGAGGAATGGATAAAAAAAGATGTGGTACATATATAAAATGGAATATTAGCCATAAAAAAGAATGAAATAATAATGCCATTTGCAGCAACATGGGTGGACCCAGATATTGTCATACTGAGTGAAGTAATTCAGACAGAGAGGGACAAATACTGTATGATATCACTTATATGTGGAATTAAAAAAATAATGGGGAACTTTCCAGAACGCTCAGTGAGAAGCGGAGGAGCGGCGGCTGCTTGAACTGCGCACAGCAAAGCGCTCCTTCTGGCTCCCTGACACCGGCATCCAGCTCACTCACCGGCTGTAGAAAATGGTGAAAGAAACCACTTACTATGGTGTTTTGGGGGTCAAACCCAATGCCACCCAAGAAGAATTGAAAAAGGCTTACAGGAAACTGGCCTTGAAGTACCACCCTGATAAGAATCCAAATGGAGAGAAGTTTAAACAGATTTCTCAAGCTTACGAAGTGCTCTCTGATGCAAAGAAAAGGGAATTATATGACAAAGGAGGAGAACAGGCAATTAAAGAAGGTGGAGCAGGTGGCGGTTTTGGCTCGCCCATAGACATCTTTGATATGTTTTTTGGAGGAGGAGGCAGGATGCAGAGAGAAAGGAGAAGTAAAAATGTTGTACATCAACTCACAGTAACCTTAGAAGACATATAATGGTGCAAGAAGAAAACTAGCTCTGCAAAAGAATGTGATTTGTGACAAATGTGAAGGCTGAGGTGGTAAGAAAGGAGCAGGAGAGTGCTGTCCCAATTGCCGAGGTACTGGAATGCAAATAAGAACTCATCATATAGGACCTGGAATGGTTCAGCAAATTCAGTCTGTCTGCATGGAGTGCCAGGGCCATGGGGAGCGGATCAGTCCTAAAGATAGATGTAAAAGCTGCAATGGAAGGAAGATAGTTCGAGAGAAGAAAATTCTAGAAGTTCATATTGACAAAGGCAAGAAAGATGGCCAGAAGATAACATTCCATGGTGATGGAGACCAAGAACCAGGACTGGAGCCAGGAGATATTATCATTGTTTTAGATCAGAAGGACCATGCTGTTTTTACGCGATGAGAAGACCTTTTCATGTGTATGGACATACAGCTGGTTGAGGCATTGTGTGGCTTCCAAAAGTCAATATCTAACCCTCAACAACTGGACCATAGTCATCACTTCTCATCCAGGTCAGATTGTCAAGCATGGTGATATCAAGTGTGTGCTAAATGAAGGCATGCCAATTTATCGTAGACCATATGAAAAGGGTCGCCTAATCATTGAATTTAAGGTAAACTTTGCTGAGAATGGTTTTCTCTCCCCTGATAAACTCTCTTTGCTGGAAAAACTCCTATCTGAGAGGAAGGAAGTAGAAGAGACTGATGAAATGGACCAGGAAGAACTAGTGGACTTTGATCCAAATCAGGAAAGATGGCACCATTACAATGGAGAAGCATATGAGGATGAAGAACGTCACCCTCGGGGTGGTGGCCAGCGTCAGACCTCCTCATGGGGCCGGTGAATATCACTCGCTGCTGGCATTTTATTTGCAATAGTGATTGAATGAAGGACTATAATCATACTATGCTCACTGCTTGCTATTGTTTTGTTTTAATATTCAATTATAGTAATGTTTTAAAAGTTAAATGAAAAATAAACTCGAATATAAAAGCTCTGACTTTGCCCTGTATGTATGATGACTTCAGTGCACAAGATAAGTTTAATACTTGTAAAACTACTTTAAGAAATTTCTCTTAGCATTTGTTAGGCCATACTTTGAAGGTGATTTCAGCTGTGTACATGAAATAGCTTAGACTGAAATGCCAGGTATATGTATTGACTTCAGTGTATGACCCTTAATTGTTAAGCTATGAAGTTAAAACTGTATTTAACTGGCAGTCAAAGAATTTGTAGAGAAGTTTTGGTCTGTATAATGGGATTAATTGTGGGATTAATAAGTGGGATTCATTGTGATGCCTCTGCATTTATTCTGCTGCCTCAACTGTTACTTGAAGATGGCATGCTATATAATATAACATGCTGCTTTTTGAGGGCTTGCACTTGTAGAATTGCATTCTGCTGTGCCATCTTTTTCTTAATATATGCAGCTATTGGTCCTGGTTACTTCCCCTGCCCTTCCCTTTGGACCACAGTAAGCCTTTAGAGTAGTGACTTCTGGAGCAGGGTAACTTAGAAGTTAGAGTGATGAGATCTTTACATGGAGAAGTAATTTGCATGTATGAGATAGGAAGGTGTTTTGCAGGTATGTTACGAGCTTACTTTAAACCACTGAAGTTATGCTCCAAAGTAGCTGTAATTTAATGTTGGTAGTAGAGCAAATTATGATGAATAGCTTTAATTGTATGTTTAAAGTCATATGTTCACAAGCTTAAATCTGGATATCAGAATTTAAGCAATATTTGAAATGTATGAATGTCTCCTTAATATACTGATTACAAAGCAAGAAAATAAAAAAATAAAAATAAAAATGAACTTATTTACGAAACAGAAAAAGAGTCACAGATACAGAAAACAATCTTACGGTTACCAGGGGGAAAAGGGGGGAGGGATAAATTGGAAGACTGGGATTGACATACACACACTACTATACATAAAACAGATAACTAATAAGGACCCACTGTATAGCACAGAGGACTCTGTGCTAGCAGAGTTAGTTAGTTCTCTGTATAGCACAGAGAACTAAATACTCTGTAATGACCTATATGGGAAAAGAACCTAAAAAAGAGTGGATATATGTATAACCGATTCACTTTGCTGTACAGCAGAAACTAACACAACATTGTAAATCAACTATACTCCAATAAAAATGTTTTAAAAAAATCATTCATTGAGCAAATATTTATTGAACAACATGACTTTCTTCTTTGTTCTGTCTCTTCAGTGCAGAAATATGTTACTCCACGCTTTTTTTTCCTTTGGACTATTTATTTCAAACTGTACTTATATTATTCCATCTAGTTTTACATTTTTTAAAATATCAAGTGCAATTTGATTAGATTTGCCTATTTACAAAAGAAAATGCTATTGTAAATATCATCTAGCACATGGTTAACACTGGTATAAAAACAATCATCTTAACAAATTGCACATAAATAAAACAGAATTTTCAGAGAGAATCCCTCGTAGATCTAGGGACCATATCCAGGATTAGCTCCTAATTTTCAAGGATTTTGGAAATATTTGAGCTCTGACAGGTCTAAAATTTGTGCCAAAAGAAAAATCTATGCATTATACAATAAAATCTGGACATCAAACTTTTAAACTATGCATGGAGTGACATAATGTATGAATAAAAATACAAGATTTGTGATTACAATAAGTGGTTAAAAAGTTAATAAATTGACTTTCCCTCAATAACTAGAAGTATTCATTCCTTTTTTTGAAGATTACAAAAATTACTAGAATTTTCTGTAAAGACTGAATATGACTCACATAAGCACGCTGTCAAAATGGAAAAATAAACACTCACTGGCTGTTTTCCAGAGGGTTCAACATTCACAATACATTTTTCATGCTTTTTCTCCATTCTCTACCACACACTTAACTCCAGGAAAAATTTTCAGTTTGAACAGTGGCCTTTATGCCTGGAATTTTGAGAAACAATTGAGTTGATTGATGCTACCATTATCAACTATGATGCATCAGTGCAAGTATGAACTAAATTAAGTAATAAACTATCATTCCCCAATATGGGATCCACCTTCAAGCAAAAAGTAAGGTAGTAATTCATGCAGGAAACAAGGAAACTAATCTTGCCTCTGGGAGCTATTCCTTCCTGGCCCTCCAAAGAGAAAAAAATAATTCTCAAATTATAGGTCATGTTACATTCTCTTAACTTTTAGCAACATCTCTCTCCTTTACCCTTCCTTCTGACTTTGGGACCATCTCCCTGATAAAATTCTGCAGCAGGTGATATTTGCCATTGCTGTCTTTCCAACTAAGCATAGCCATCTTCTCTCCCCTTGCTGGCACCTCCTCCTATAGGTACATAGCTCTCTTCTCACTAGGCTTTGACACTTCTAGGCTCTCCTCCATGCTCTAAAACTTTCCAGTCCTCCTCCTTCAGCTTCCAGAAGAATGTGTCTATCCTGAGCCCACTTCTTCAGAGCTCCAACTCTGAGAGCCGGCAAATCTGATATAAAAATAGTTGCTAATGTATGCACCAAGGCCTTCCATCTTTCAGAAGGGCACTAGGAAATTTAGTTAAAGGGAACTTGATTAAACAAGGATCTTCCAACATCTTCATATTTAACTGCTGAGGCAGCCTCTGCTTTACACGGGTAGAAATGCTGCTGTGACTCAGCAAAATCTAAAGGGCAATAGGCTGGAGTTCAGCAATAACTAGCAATTTAGAAGTTAACAGTTAGTATCCAACGTATATATCCAGAGAGATCTTCACAAAAGTGGCACAGAAAGTTCTTGCTGAAGAATGGTATTTGAATAAGTTTTTTTAAAAAATGACATACAAACAAACAAACTAAAAAAAAAAAAAATCCTATTGAACTGGTCCATTCTGGGATCAGTTCTGGATTTTGTTTTTTTCCTTTATTAATTATGACCTTAGTCCTAAGGGATTTACAAGTTTTATAACATAAAAAAAAAAAATGACATACAGTAAGTAAACAAAAACTAATTCAAAAACAACATTCTTTTATAATATATCATTAGCACTAATTGACTAGCTAGGGATTCAACTAACTTAGTACATCTTAATCTACCAATAACATGTAGACCACCTATTCCAACCCTGCTAATTTGCAATTGAAAAAATTGAGGCCCCCCAAGAGGAGAAGTGACAAAACTAGTTTTCTAATCATCACGGTCAGAACCTCTTGATGTCTTTCAGGCTAGCAGCCACCCATATATCCCAGCTCAGTAGGAAGAATCCATTAGAGAGTCCATTCGCTCTCCTTTTAAAAACAAAAAGAAGCAAATAATCAAGTTCCAGAGTTGGAAAGGAATGGAGAGACATCTTGGGGATGTTTACTCCTGGGCCTCACACCAGACTGACTAAATCTAAAGGGGGTTTTGTACTCTGCTTAGATGACTCTAGTGCACACCAGTCTGAGAATTACTAACTTAGAAAATGTTGTAAAGAAAAGTGATGAAATTACCTGGTATATGAGTATTTAGGAAGAAACGTGTGTGTGTGTGTGTGTGTGTGTGTGTGTGTGTGTAGTTTAACCCTTTCAAAATGTATACCATTTTTTATAAATATATTTACCATTTTTAGCTTAAGAGTTCTAATTGGAATCAACTAAAATAGAATGTCATTGCCTCAGCTTCTAAAATAAACAGGCGGCGAAAATTTTATGGAGGAGGGGAGAGGGTGAGGGTATCATTTGTTTCAAAAAGTAGTATAACACAATGCCTGCCAAGAATGACTTGAGACTGTAGGCTATAAGAATCCATGTGAATGGAATGTTTCAATAGTATTGAGCCCTGATAATAACATCAGCATCAGTCGCACTTGAAATGACTAAAAACTGGGCTTTTTTTCTAGGCTGGCTATGTGTTTGGCACACTGCTAGCTATCCCTAATAATTATTTTCTCTTTCACTTTCTTAGTAAGCAAATCCCAGAATATTCAGCTGGGAGCCTTCCTGCAACGCAGATTATAATAATATCCTATGAAGAGTGGAGCAGCCAACAGGAAGAAGCCTAGACCTCTAAATTCTTAATAATAAAAAGCTACCGCAGCCCCTAGAATTCTATAACAGCTGGACTGCATTCTTAGTAATATACTATCTTATGATGGTAGGAAGACACTATCTTAACCTGACCCTGGAGCACCATAACCACAGAGTAGATAAAATTTCACAGGTATTTATTTACATCTATCTTTTTTTGGTAGCCTACAGAGGAACAAATAATTTTATACTTGTGCAATAACTGGAATGTTCCGCTTTCAAAATGCCTGATTAATTAAGGAGTTGCAAGATCAAACTGCATGTACTGAAGAAAGTATGTTACTGTGAAATTCATACGATCTCTACTTTGTCAAAGAACACTTTTAATACAGGTATTGCTACATTACTCAACAGGACAGAGTAGAACACACCTGGATTAATATGGGTATGGGTATATCCGGAAATGCCACTTTGCCCAACACTGGGGGTGCTTTTTGCATCCTAGATTGTGAAAATGGTGACTCTTGTAGTGTTTCCAACTATCTTCAAAGTCATACATGAAGGTATACTTCACAGTTAAGTTGGAATTTCCTGTAAGGAATCCCTCTTCAACCTCTGGTGAATTTTTAGCCAAAAGAATTTGGAAAACTTTGTTAGTTAGTGAAGTAGTAAAGATGCTTTGTATTCGGCCATTCTTTAGCCAAAAGAATTCGGTGGTCTCTTTCAAATTCACCTATTAACGCCCTGTCAAATTGTTTTGTATTTTTGCCCACACACAAAAAAGTCCTGGGTTTAAATTACACCACAGTTTGATAACAGTTAAATCACATTTGGTCCACTAATTGGCTGAGACCAGTAGGACAGCTCCTGTTCCCTGATTTGGGGCAATCTTTAGCCAAAGGGATTATTTTAGTTCATCATTTTTATTGTTTGACATAGTAAATAACGAGCCAGACAAGATGTTTAAAAATAGAGTGGTTCGGGGATATGTGTATAAAAACAGATGACTGAACTTGGTGTACCCCCCAAAAAATAATAAAAAAATAAATTTAAAAAAAAATAGAGTGGTTAGTGATAATCAGTATTATTCGACTAATTTAAATGCATGAAAAAAATCATTATAAAATACACAAACTGCAAAGAAATTTTCAAAAGCCCTTTCAGAACTGGTATTTATTCAATTAGTGCTTTGCATAAAATCATTACATGTAGAAGTTTAAAAAAGGAAAATTTCATACATTTTCTTATGTGATTATTATAAAAGAATGGGTTTTTTTTTTTACTCAATTCCCAAAATCTATGACAGAATGTTATTTCAACAAAGTTAAAATAATGAAGTATTATTTAGGTAACATCTTGGACCAACAATAATTAGTACTATTCAAAATGGAAACAAGCATCTGTTTGATCCGTATCGGTGATTTTTTTCTAATTTCACATTACACTAGATTCCATTCTAAGTCTACTTTAAAATGACAAATGTGTTTTTATTGATAGAATATTGAGATTCTTTATTCACTTGTCAAATGCATTGAATTATTGAGAACATAACTTAGGCAATTTTCTGGGCAATGGGGATTTATACAGCAATAAATAAAATAGGCAAGCACTTGAGCTGTTGGAGTTTATATTGCAGACTTATTCCAGTTCACAATGCATGTAACATTTTACCTTTGATTATAAATTTTAAAGTTTGTTTAAATAATAGTTGTGTTTTATTGTGGGAAATGCTCTGCTTTTATGAATGGATGTAATTATGTTTGAGTTAAAAGGGTTCTAGACATTCAGGACAAATGCCAGTGAATGAAGTGAACTCTTACTCCAGCCTCTCTGTGCCATGTGCCGTGACCAGGAGCTCATCTGTTTTCTAGGCTTCAGTACTCCTTTCTGGGTTGACTTTCCTGCTAGATCGTTCTTCCCTATGTTGAGTCGACGTCTTCATCTCAGTAACTTCACCCTGTTTACCCAGGTTCTGTTTTCTAGAAAGATATATGAAATAAATAAAATTCTTCTCTTAAATAGTAGGTCTTGATTATTTTGGCACCACAACCGTGTCCCTCAGTATTCGAGATTTTTTTTTTTAATCTACTTATTAAAAGACAAAAGTTACTCACTTGAGTTTTATCTAAGTCCTATTACTGTTTTTAATGGGTGGAAGGAAGGAAGGGTGGGTGGAGGGAGAGATGAAAGCTGGGAGAGAGAGAGAGAAGAAAGACAGAGAAAGAGAAAGTGGGGGAGGGAGAGGGAGGAAGGAAGAAAGAAAGAAGGAAGGAAAGAGAAAGAAAGAAAGAAAAAGAAAAAGAAAGAAAGAAAGAAAAAGAAAGAAAGAAAGAAAGAAAGAAAGAAAGAAAGAAAGGGAAAGGAAGGAAGAAGAGAAGGAAGGAAAGAAGGAAGGTGGGAGGGAGGGAAGGAGGGAGAGAGGAAGAAAACAGCACCATAGTACCATCTGTTGTTGCAAAATGTCACTGCAGCCTTCTAAATGGGCCTTAACACCTGGGTGTTAAGTCCTTTCAGGGACTATTACTGACGTTTACTATGGAGAGATGTGGTGTTGTAAGTGGATGCACTTCTCTAACCATAATTTAATCTTCATAACCTCTCAAGAATTGTGTTATTATCCCCATGTCCTTGATGAACCATCAAATCTTAAAGAAACACTTCATGAGTCCCAAACTAAGTTTAATATGTGAATCTGAGGTTGCCCCAGACAGTCACCCAACAATCAATTAAGGTCATTCTATAATTATTGTACACTTTCGTTAAGAATAATGGGGAGTGAGAAATTATGTATTTAAATGGGTGAATCTTATAATGTGAATTATATCTCAATAAAGCTATTAGAAAAAAAGATTAATAGCAGGGAGGTAGAGGGAGGGGAGTAAAAAATACTTAGAAGTGAATTGGGACTTCCCTGGTGGCACAGTGGTTAAAAATCTGCCTGCCAATGCAGGGGACATGGGTTCGAACTTTGGCCTGGGAAGATTCCATATACTGCGGAGCAACTAAGCCCATGCACCACAACTAGGGAGCTTGTGCTCTAGAGCCTGTGGGCCAAAACTACTGAGCCCACGTGACACAATTACTGAAGCCCACACACCTAGAGCCTGTGCTCTGCAATAAGAGAAGCCACCGCAATGAGAAGCCCATGCACCGCAATGAAGAGTATCCCCCCTCACTGCAACTACAGAAAGCCCGCGTACAGCAATGAAGACCCAACACAGCCAATAAATTAATGTAAAAATCCTTGCTCATAAAAAAAAAAAAAAAAGTAAATCAGTCAAAGAGATCAAACAAAATTTTGAAAAGAATAAAGATGCTGGTAACTTACCTTAAGATGCATCAGGGAGGCCTGGATGTTAATAAGACAGGAGTGGTATTGAGGGCTGGAAATAGACCATCCATGGGGGAAATAGATGCAAGAGTCTATTTCTAAATAACAGAAAGTGCTTAGCAAATTCAGTCAAGGTTGCCAGCCTTCTGTCCATACACACTCTACAATCCCTGACTGGGATTTAGGCAGAGAGATGATTAGCACTCAGGTGTCCACACTGAAGAAGTTTAACCTTCCAACAGGTGCCCTGAGTACCTAAGTTAGAAATCTGTTAAGAGCTCTGCGGTCTTGCAGTCTTTGTCTAGATCTGCCAGGAGTCAACAGGGCCCTAGCCCCTGGGGCTAAATCAAGTTCCTGGCAAAGACCCAGCCTTCAGGAATGGGGCCTTAAAAGAACAAAGTATTGTAAAACTGACTGGGAAATAAGAGGGAATCAACTAGATGCTAACCAGCAACTCAGAAGGGACCTTCAACTTATCAGAGGCCACAAACTAGCTCACAGATAGGGGCTTATAAGCAAGCATCAAACCCCTGCTCATGGCTGCATAAGTGTTCACTGCAGGATCCTGCTGTCACAGTGTTCAGAGCTTGAGATTTGATACTTGTCCACCTAATCTGGGTTGAAAGTGTCAGAAGATGATCATATGAAGCATGCCTGCCCAACACTGGAGCACTTAATGTTTTTCTCTGATATGGTCAGTTCTGGAACTTGGGCAGAAACAGAGGTAAGGCAGGGGCTAAAGATTGGAAGGTTTGGTGGACTTAGCTGTGAAGACTAGAGACAAGTCCAGAAAGGATGTATTTCTGTATCTCCTCTTACCAAACCCATTGCAAAAATCTAATTTTTCTGTTTCTACGTTTTCAGTCCTCCAATCCCTTTTCCACCAAGCATTTACATTGTTCCACATAAAATTATATCAGATATATCACTTTTCCGCTCAAAGCTCCTCAATGGCATTTCCTCTTGGGAAAGGAAAATCACTAAAACTTAGTATAACCTATAAGATCTAAAGTAAGTTAGCCCCTGCAGACTTGTGTATTTATGTAGATGACACTTGCTATGTCCTAGCCACACTGCTTTCGGAAAATTAGGAAATATTTCAAATATACAGAGATATAAAGAATTTTAGACGGAACACCCATATATACTCTATCACTCATCCTCACAGACAAATCATTATAAAGCATGTATAAATCTCACAAGTAAAAGGCTAAGCCAAAGAAGTCAGACACAAAAGGGTACATACTATATCAATTCCATTCCTGCTACGTTCGCAATCAGACAGTGTGGTCTGTGGTGTTTGTTAGAAATCAGAACAGCGTTTACTTTAGGGAAAGAAAAAAGGAAGTAGTGTCTGGGTGTGGGCACACGGCAGGCTTCTGAAGAGCTGCTAAGGTTCTGTTTCTTGATTTGGGTATGGGTGTGTTCTCTTGGTGATAACTCATTGAGCTGTACCTTATGACGTGCATTTTCTGCACACATGTATTTCAAGTAAAAAACATTTTAGAAAAATAATACTTAACAGTAAAAAGTATATTAGAATACCTTAATATTAAAAAGTACATTAAGAGATCATTTAACAGTATAATTCCAATTCTAAAATCTTCATTTAATAATAAATTCTTATAATTTTTACTGTTTTCACTTATTGCACAAATATTTATTACCTACTAGTTGCCAGGAATGCAATCTGGTTAAACATAGAGGCCAGGTTCCTGCCTTCAGGAAGCTTACCTAATATACCATTACTGTGATGAATTTATGCAACTATTAAACAAAAGTCCATTGAGCACCTACACTGTATTAAACTGGGAAAATCTTCCTTTACAAAGCAAACTTGTGTTTATTTACACAATGGATCTACTGCAGAACATTTCTCATCCTGATAAAATGTAAAAATGCAGAGCTAGAAAATGGTAAAAGTTATGTCTTCTTTAACAAAAAAAGAAAATTTCAGTCAGTGATGCATTTAATAATACACAGTATCACTAACTGAAAAAATAATGAAAGAGAGAAATAGAATTAAAGGGTTCTAATAACGTTTTATTACATTAATTGCATACAGGTACAGTAAGTAGGTTAGCAATACGGGGGAAAGTACCTCTGTAAGACTGACTTGAAAGGATAGTTTAAAATTATTCCTAATTAGCATAGTGGCTATTAAAATATTTGTTTTAAATTACTTGAAAACACATCTTTCCTTTTGGGTAAGGAAAGCATTTTCACACCCACTCCCAATCAGGTGCTCATGCATCTATACACTACACAGCATCCTTTGTTTATAGGTAAAATTAACACCAACAAATGGAAGTGACTTTTGTTAATGCTTTAAAGAATGTTTACTGATTTATATCAATCTCACTAACGTGAAAGATACAAGTCATGATGTCCTTCTGAATTCACTGCTTCAACTAGTGGTTATCAGTCTTGTTTGAACACTTTTTGAAAAATACAGATTTCTGGATCATCCTTGATGATTGTGATTCAGTAGGACTGCAGTAGAATGTGTGTACCAGCAACACTGAAACCTGTCAATTACCAAGAATTCTAAGTAATATAACCAAAATTTGTAAGTTTGTTATCCATTAGCATTGCATTTTCTTTTTCTGAATTTTCTCTGGTATTTCAGCAGATAACAAGAATAAGAAAATAGTTATTCAAAGTATTTAACTGAATGCCTTTATGGATTACTGCAAAAAAAGTAGCAGAATATAAAATTATTACTTGAAAATAGTGGTAACACATTTAAAACATTACTTATATATCAAAATTATTTAAAGAGTAAATGAAATGAAAATAATGTTGACAATCTGAGATGTGGTAATATATCAATATATTTAATACACGCTTATCATATAGAATGTATTTTCCCTGTTACACATGGAATTTGTGTGTTAAAGACTAAAACTTTGTAATAATAAGACTGTACTCACATCTGATAAATTTCTTTAATCATAACAGCTTTCCAACATAAATAAGTGGATTGGGTTTACTTTGTATGAAAACTATTATCTGAAACCTTACAAAGTAGAAACTATCCACAGTAAATGGTCAGGTCTAATATATGGTATTGTTAAATTTAAATGTTGTTTTGAGGATGAAATTCATTATCATTTTAGTGACAACTGAATTGGTCATTAAGTAACCTTGTTTTAGAAGTAGTTATTTTGGTCATTGTAGTTATATGCTGGGAGTTATTGACACTGGAATCATTTAAGCTACTACTAGTAGCTACAGTTTCTGGTGTGGGAGTGACGACAATGGACATTAGGAGTTAATTTGCAAGCATCCTAAGGAGAGTTCCAGTGGTGGGGGTCATTATGAATTTATCGTTTATGTCAAGTGGGTGTGATATTGTGACTTACTGGATTTACTATAAACAGAGGCAGCATTGGTTTAGATGAATCAGTAACGGATGGCTTTGAATAACATACCAGTAGAAGTTACAATGCTTATAGATTCAGCTGATAGGGTATTGAAGGGTTTAGTGAGGTTTGTATGTTGTAGCAGTACACACAGTATAAAGGGTGGTGCCGTATAAATGATGAGGTGTAGAAATGATAGTATGACTGCAGCATTAATTGATGTGGTGCTCCCTACTGCAAAATTTCAGTAGACGCTGTAGTATTAGCATATATTGTTGGTGTAATATTGTCATGGTTATGAATTCATTTGAAGGGGCAGTGAAATTGCTGAGTGTATTGTGATAATAAATGACAGCTGTGGTTGCATTTTCTATTAACAGGTATTGTATCTATTAGGAGATTACTGAGATTATAATTTAAGCTGAGGTCATTATGGTGTTGTGATTAGAAAGTCAGCTGAGTTGGTAGCATCTGTGTTGACTTTATTTTTACTTGAGGAGATGGCAAAGGAGGTGGAAGATGATGTTTGCCTTATGTCAGAAAACAGACTAGATTCACTCACTGAGATGGAGGCAGCAAATGTAGTGTAAATGCATGCAATAGCAGAGAGTAGTGTCTGGAGATTCTGGTAAACTGATACTGTAGGTTCATTTGAAATGAAAATAATACAGACTTCAGTTGATATTGTTGAATGATTTGTACAGCTGTAACATCAAATGAGTAGGAGAGTTTCCCATTGTGAAATAGCAAGGGGTGAACTGGTATTGTAATACAATAAGAGTAAATTCACAAAAAGTTATGGTGGTCAGAGATTCAGTTGTTATGAACCAGGAATTCATGGGCACTGAGTGCAATTTAAATGATAATTGCAGATGTGGTAATACCTTCAGTAAGGGAATATGCCAGAGATATGGATATAGGTTAAGGTTAAAATATAGTGCTAAGAGTTATGCTGGTGGGTTCAGAAGAAGAGGTGGCTGTTGCTGTGGTTGTAGATTCAGCAGAAGTTGTAGAAGGGATAGTGACAGCTGATGGGATTGTAGCATCAGTGGTAGTGCAGGAGGTATATGGCGTAGTTGATTCAATTGCAGTTATGACAATTGTGGTAGTTGTCAGATTAGTAGAAGTGGCAGAAGCAGTAGTGGTCCTTGTGCTTCTGCCCTCAGTGGTATTTCAAGCAGTTGTTGTCACAGTAGGTCCAGCAGAAGTGGAGAAGGAGTGGTTATATGGCCATTAAGACATTAGGAGACGTGGCTCTTCCTGGGGTAGTTGGTACAGTTCCTGGAGCAGTTGGTACAGTTCTTGGGGTACTTGGTAAGGTTCCTGGAGTTGGAATTGTGGTAACTGTAGTCTCAGTCTCAGGGGGCAAAGTAATGGTGGCTGTTGTGGATGGAGCCTCAGTGGTAGTGATGGCCGTTGTAGTGGTAGTTGGTTGAGTTGTGGTGGTGGCATCTGTGGAATTCGTAGATTCAGCAGGAGTGGTTGAAGGAGTGGTGGTGACTGTGGTCGTGGTAGAATCAGTAGTAGTGGTTGAAGGAGTGGTGGCTGTTGTGGTTGGAGCCTCCATGGTAGTGCTGGTAGTTGCTGTGGTGGTTGGTTCAGCTGTGGTGGTGACGGCAGTCGTGGTAGACTCAGCAGTAGTGGTTGAAGGAGTGGTGGTGACTGTGGTAGTGGTAGACTCAGTAGTAGTGGTTGAAGGAGTGGTGACTGTTGTGGTTGGAACCTCCGTGGTAGTGCTGGTAGTTGCTGTGGTGGTTGGTTCACCTGTGGTGGTGACTGTGGTAGTGGTAGACTCAGTAGTAGTGGTTGAAGGAGTGGTGGCTGTTGTGGTTGGAACCTCCGTGGTAGTGCTGGTAGTTGCTGTGGTGGTTGGTTCAGCTGTTGTGGTGACTGCAGTCGTGGTAGACTCAGCAGTAGTCGTTGAAGGAGTGGTGGTGACTGCGGTAGTGGTAGACTCAGTAGTAGTGGTTGAAGGAGTGGTGGCTGTTGTGGTCGGAGCCTCCGTGGTAGTGCTGGTGGTTGCTGTGGTGGTTGGTTCAGCTGTGGTGGTGACTGCAGTCGTGGTAGACTCAGCAGTAGTGGTTGAAGGAGTGGTGGTGACTGTGGTCATGGTAGACTCAGTAGTAGTGGTTGAAGGAGTGGTGGCTGTTGTGGTTGGAGCCTCCGTGGTAGTGCCGGTAGTTGCTGTGGTGGTTGGTTCACCTGTGGTGGTGACTGTGGTTGTGGTAGACTCAGCAGTAGTGGTTGAAGGAGTGGTGACTGTTGTGGTTGGAGCCTCCGTGGTAGTGCTGGTAGTTGCTGTGGTGGTTGGTTCACCTGTGGTGGTGACTGTGGTTGTGGCAGACTCAGCAGTAGTGGTTGAAGGAGTGGTGGTGACAGTGGTAGTGGTAGACTCAGTAGTAGTGGTTGAAGGAGTGGTGGTGACTGTGGTCGGAGCCTCCGTGGTAGTGCTGGTAGTTGCTGTGGTGACTGGTTCAGCTGTGGTGGTGACTGTGGTTGTGGTAGACTCAGCAGTAGTGGTTGAAGGAGTGGTGGTGACTGTGGTAGTGGTAGACTCAGTAGTACTGGTTGAAGGAGTGGTGGCTGTTGTGGTCGGAGCCTCCGTGGTAGTGCTGGTAGTTGCTGTGGTGGTTGTTTCAGCTGTGGTGGTGACTGTGGTCGTGGTAGACTCAGTAGTAGTGGTTGAAGGAGTGGTGACTGTTGTGGTTGGAGCCTCCGTGGTAGTGCTGGTAGTTGCTGTGGTGGTTGGTTCACCTGTGGTGGTGACTGTGGTTGTGGCAGACTCAGCAGTAGTGGTTGAAGGAGTGGTGGTGACTGTGGTAGTGGTAGACTCAGTAGTAGTGGTTGAAGGAGTGGTGGTGACTGTGGTCGGAGCCTCCGTGGTAGTGCTGGTAGTTGCTGTGGTGACTGGTTCAGCTGTGGTGGTGACTGTGGTCGTGGTAGACTCAGTAGTAGTGGTTGAAGGAGTGGTGGCTGTTGTGGTCGGAGCCTCCGTGGTAGTGCTGGTAGTTGCTGTGGTGGGTGTTTCAGCTGTGGTGGTGACTGTGGTCGTGGTAGACTCAGCAGTAGTGGTTGAAGGAGTGGTGACTGTTGTGGTTGGAGCCTCCGTGGTAGTGCTGGTAGTTGCTGTGGTGGTTGGTTCACCTGTGGTGGTGACTGTGGTTGTGGCAGACTCAGCAGTAGTGGTTGAAGGAGTGGTGGTGACTGTGGTAGTGGTAGACTCAGTAGTAGTGGTTGAAGGAGTGGTGGCTGTTGTGGTTGGAACCTCCGTGGTAGTGCTGGTAGTTGCTGTGGTGGTTGGTTCAGCTGTGGTGGTGACTGTGGTCGTGGTAGACTCAGTAGTAGTGGTTGAAGGAGTGGTGGCTGTTGTGGTCGGAGCCTCCGTGGTAGTGCTGGTAGTTGCTGTGGTGGTTGGTTCACCTGTGGTGGTGACTGTGGTTGTGGTAGACTCAGCAGTAGTGGTTGAAGGAGTGGTGGTGACTGTGGTAGTGGTAGACTCAGTAGTAGTGGTTGAAGGAGTGGTGGCTGTTGTGGTTGGAGCCTCCGTGGTAGTGCTGGTAGTTGCTGTGGTGGTTGGTTCACCTGTGGTGGTGACTGTGGTCGTGGTAGACTCAGCAGTAGTGGTTGAAGGAGTGGTGGCTGTTGTGGTTGGAACCTCCGTGGTAGTGCTGGTAGTTGCTGTGGTGGTTGGTTCACCTGTGGTGGTGACTGTGGTAGTGGTAGACTCAGTAGTAGTGGTTGAAAGAGTGGTGGCTGTTGTGGTCGGAGCCTCCATGGTAGTGCTGGTAGTTGCTGTGGTGACTGGTTCAGCTGTGGTGGTGACGGCAGTCGTGGTAGACTCAGCAGTAGTGGTTGAAGGAGTGGTGGTGACTGTGGTAGTGGTAGACTCAGTAGTAGTGGTTGAAGTAGTGGTGGCTGTTGTGGTTGGAGCCTCCGTGGTAGTGCTGGTAGTTGCTGTGGTGGTTGGTTCACCTGTGGTGGTGACTGTGGTTGTGGTAGACTCAGCAGTAGTGGTTGAAGGAGTGGTGGCTGTTGTGGTCGGAGCCTCCGTGGTAGTGCTGGTAGTTGCTGTGGTGGGTGTTTCAGCTGTGGTGGTGACTGTGGTCATGGTAGACTCAGCAGTAGTGGTTGAAGGAGTGGTGACTGTTGTGGTTGGAGCCTCCGTGGTAGTGCTGGTAGTTGCTGTGGTGATTGGTTCAGCTGTGGTGGTGACGGCAGTCGTGGTAGACTCAGCAGTAGTGGTTGAAGGAGTGGTGGTGACTGTGGTAGTGGTAGACTCAGTAGTAGTGGTTGAAGGAGTGGTGGCTGTTGTGGTTGGAGCCTCCGTGGTAGTGCTGGTAGTTGCTGTGGTGGTTGGTTCACCTGTGGTGGTGACTGTGGTCGTGGTAGACTCAGTAGTAGTGGTTGAAGGAGTGGTGGCTGTTGTGGTCGGAGCCTCCATGGTAGTGCTGGTAGTTGCTGTGGTGACTGGTTCAGCTGTGGTGGTGACGGCAGTCGTGGTAGACTCAGCAGTAGTGGTTGAAGGAGTGGTGGTGACTGTGGTCATGGTAGACTCAGTAGTCATGGTTGAAGGAGTGGTGGCTGTTGTGGTTGGTACCTCCGTGGTAGTGCTGGTAGTTGCTGTGGTGGTTGGTTCACCTGTGGTGGTGACTGTGGTCGTGGTAGACTCAGTAGTAGTGGTTGAAGGAGTGGTGGCTGTTGTGGTCGGAGCCTCCGTGGTAGTGCTGGTAGTTGCTGTGGTGGTTGTTTCAGCTGTGGTGGTGACTGTGGTCGTGGTAGACTCAGCAGTAGTGGTTGAAGGAGTGGTGGCTGTTGTGGTCGGAGCCTCCGTGGTAGTGCTGGTAGTTGCTGTGGTGGTTGGTTCACCTGTGGTGGTGACTGTGGTTGTGGCAGACTCAGCAGTAGTGGTTGAAGGAGTGGTGGTGACTGTGGTAGTGGTAGACTCAGTAGTAGTGGTTGAAGGAGTGGTGGCTGTTGTGGTTGGAACCTCCGTGGTAGTGCTGGTAGTTGCTGTGGTGGTTGGTTCAGCTGTGGTGGTGACTGTGGTCGTGGTAGACTCAGTAGTAGTGGTTGAAGGAGTGGTGGCTATTGTGGTCGGAGCCTCCGTGGTAGTGCTGGTAGTTGCTGTGGTGGTTGGTTCACCTGTGGTGGTGACTGTGGTTGTGGTAGACTCAGTAGTAGTGGTTGAAGGAGTGGTGGTGACTGTGGTAGTGGTAGACTCAGTAGTAGTGGTTGAAGGAGTGGTGGCTGTTGTGGTTGGAGCCTCCGTGGTAGTGCTGGTAGTTGCTGTGGTGGTTGGTTCACCTGTGGTGGTGACTGTGGCCGTGGTAGACTCAGCAGTAGTGGTTGAAGGAGTGGTGGCTGTTGTGGTTGGAACCTCCGTGGTAGTGCTGGTAGTTGCTGTGGTGGGTGTTTCAGCTGTGGTGGTGACTGTGGTCATGGTAGACTCAGCAGTAGTGGTTGAAGGAGTGGTGACTGTTGTGGTTGGAGCCTCTGTGGTAGTGCTGGTAGTTGCTGTGGTGATTGGTTCAGCTGTGGTGGTGACGGCAGTCGTGGTAGACTCAGCAGTAGTGGTTGAAGGAGTGGTGGTGACTGTGGTAGTGGTAGACTCAGTAGTAGTGGTTGAAGGAGTGGTGGCTGTTGTGGTTGGAGCCTCCGTGGTAGTGCTGGTAGTTGCTGTGGTGGTTGGTTCACCTGTGGTGGTGACTGTGGTCGTGCTAGACTCAGTAGTAGTGGTTGAAGGAGTGGTGGCTGTTGTGGTTGGAACCTCCGTGGTAGTGCTGGTAGTTGCTGTGGTGGTTGGTTTACCTGTGGTGGTGACTGTGGTTGTGGCAGACTCAGCAGTAGTGGTTGAAGGAGTGGTGGTGACTGTGGTCGTGGTAGACTCAGTAGTAGTGGTTGAAAGAGTGGTGGCTGTTGTGGTCGGAGCCTCCATGGTAGTGCTGGTAGTTGCTGTGGTGACTGGTTCAGCTGTGGTGGTGACGGCAGTCGTGGTAGACTCAGCAGTAGTGGTTGAAGGAGTGGTGGTGACTGTGGTCATGGTAGACTCAGTAGTCGTGGTTGAAGGAGTGGTGGCTGTTGTGGTTGGTACCTCCGTGGTAGTGCTGGTAGTTGCTGTGGTGGTTGGTTCACCTGTGGTGGTGACTGTGGTCGTGGTAGACTCAGTAGTAGTGGTTGAAAGAGTGGTGGCTGTTGTGGTCGGAGCCTCCATGGTAGTGCTGGTAGTTGCTGTGGTGACTGGTTCAGCTGTGGTGGTGACGGCAGTCGTGGTAGACTCAGCAGTAGTGGTTGAAGGAGTGGTGGTGACTGTGGTCATGGTAGACTCAGTAGTCGTGGTTGAAGGAGTGGTGGCTGTTGTGGTTGGTACCTCCGTGGTAGTGCTGGTAGTTGCTGTGGTGACTGGTTCAGCTGTGGTGGTGACGGCAGTCGTGGTAGACTCAGCAGTAGTGGTTGAAGGAGTGGTGGTGACTGTGGTCGTGGTAGACTCAGTAGTAGTGGTTGAAGGAGTGGTGGCTGTTGTGGTCGGAGCCTCCGTGGTAGTGCTGGTAGTTGCTGTGGTGGTTGGTTCACCTGTGGTGGTGACTGTGGTTGTGGTAGACTCAGCAGTAGTGGTTGAAGGAGTGGTGGTGACTGTGGTAGTGGTAGACTCAGTAGTAGTGGTTGAAGGAGTGGTGGCTGTTGTGGTTGGAGCCTCCGTGGTAGTGCCGGTAGTTGCTGTGGTGGTTGGTTCACCTGTGGTGGTGACTGTGGTTGTGGTAGACTCAGCAGTAGTGGTTGAAGGAGTGGTGGCTGTTGTGGTCGGAGCCTCCGTGGTAGTGCTGGTAGTTGCTGTGGTGGTTGTTTCAGCTGTGGTGGTGACTGTGGTCGTGGTAGACTCAGCAGTAGTGGTTGAAGGAGTGGTGACTGTTGTGGTTGGAGCCTCTGTGGTAGTGCTGGTAGTTGCTGTGGTGATTGGTTCAGCTGTGGTGGTGACGGCAGTCGTGGTAGACTCAGCAGTAGTGGTTGAAGGAGTGGTGGTGACTGTGGTAGTGGTAGACTCAGTAGTAGTGGTTGAAGGAGTGGTGACTGTTGTGGTCGGAGCCTCCGTGGTAGTGCTGGTAGGTGCTGTGGTGGGTGTTTCAGCTGTGGTGGTGACTGTGGTCGTGGTAGACTCAGCAGTAGTGGTTGAAGGAGTGGTGACTGTTGTGGTTGGAGCCTCCGTGGTAGTGCTGGTAGTTGCTGTGGTGATTGGTTCAGCTGTGGTGGTGACGGCAGTCGTGGTAGACTCAGCAGTAGTGGTTGAAGGAGTGGTGGTGACTGTGGTAGTGGTAGACTCAGTAGTAGTGGTTGAAGGAGTGGTGGCTGTTGTGGTCGGAGCCTCCGTGGTAGTGCTGGTAGTTGCTGTGGTGGTTGTTTCAGCTGTGGTGGTGACTGTGGTCATGGTAGACTCAGCAGTAGTGGTTGAAGGAGTGGTGGCTGTTGTGGTTGGAGCCTCCGTGGTAGTGCTGGTAGTTGCTGTGGTGGTTGGTTCACCTGTGGTGGTGACTGTGGTTGTGGTAGACTCAGCAGTAGTGGTTGAAGGAGTGGTGGTGACTGTGGTAGTGGTAGACTCAGTAGTAGTGGTTGAAGGAGTGGTGGCTGTTGTGGTTGGAGCCTCCGTGGTAGTGCCGGTAGTTGCTGTGGTGGTTGGTTCACCTGTGGTGGTGACTGTGGTTGTGGTAGACTCAGCAGTAGTGGTTGAAGGAGTGGTGGCTGTTGTGGTCGGAGCCTCCGTGGTAGTGCTGGTAGTTGCTGTGGTGGTTGTTTCAGCTGTGGTGGTGACTGTGGTCGTGGTAGACTCAGCAGTAGTGGTTGAAGGAGTGGTGACTGTTGTGGTTGGAGCCTCCGTGGTAGTGCTGGTAGTTGCTGTGGTGATTGGTTCAGCTGTGGTGGTGACGGCAGTCATGGTAGACTCAGCAGTAGTGGTTGAAGGAGTGGTGGTGACTGTGGTAGTGGTAGACTCAGTAGTAGTGGTTGAAGGAGTGGTGACTGTTGTGGTCGGAGCCTCCATGGTAGTGCTGGTAGGTGCTGTGGTGGGTGTTTCAGCTGTGGTGGTGACTGTGGTCGTGGTAGACTCAGCAGTAGTGGTTGAAGGAGTGGTGACTGTTGTGGTTGGAGCCTCCGTGGTAGTGCTGGTAGTTGCTGTGGTGATTGGTTCAGCTGTGGTGGTGACGGCAGTCGTGGTAGACTCAGCAGTAGTGGTTGAAGGAGTGGTGGTGACTGTGGTAGTGGTAGACTCAGTAGTAGTGGTTGAAGGAGTGGTGGCTGTTGTGGTCGGAGCCTCCGTGGTAGTGCTGGTAGTTGCTGTGGTGGTTGTTTCAGCTGTGGTGGTGACTGTGGTCGTGGTAGACTCAGCAGTAGTGGTTGAAGGAGTGGTGGCTGTTGTGGTTGGAGCCTCCGTGGTAGTGCTGGTAGTTGCTGTGGTGGTTGGTTCACCTGTGGTGGTGACTGTGGTTGTGGCAGACTCAGCAGTAGTGGTTGTAGGAGTGGTGGTGACTGTGGTTGGAGCCTCCGTGGTACTGCTGGCTGTTGTGGTGGTAGTTGGCTGTGGCATAGTGGTAGCTGTATCTGTTGAGGTTTGTGTTGAGGCAGTGTTTGTTTTAGTGGTAGTTTCTATTGACGAGGGAGCTGTGGTGGAAGTGATGGTAGTGAAAGTGGATGTTGGTGTAGAATCTGTTGTCCTAGTTTCAGAACTAGTAGATGAGGTTGTTTTAGTTGTCGGTGATCTTGTCCCCTCATTTTGAGAAAGTTGTATAACAATGGAGGGATTATTATTTTTCCCATTATACACCAGAGACACTATGAGTACTCCAATTGCTGTTGTTATCACACAAGCTAAGAGACAAGCGAGGAATATTTTCCACAGAGACCAGTCACTAAGGAAATTTCGTGTCACCTGGAAAGGATTTAAATAAAATTACTGAAGTTGAAACCAAACATTGAAGAGAAATTAGTGTCACTGATCATCCTTTTATATGCAGATTAATTCAGTGGAAGAATGTATGAATATAAAAAAATACCTTAATAGTTTATAGTAATAAATATTGGCTCAAGTTTAGGTTTCATTTAGGAAAGACTTGGTCTTTTTAATAGGAATAAAGGAATATCCACTGATCTTTCTGCTTTCTTTTCATATGTATATAAAACTATAAAACAATAAATGTCATCTTAGAAGCCATTTATTCCTCTCACTATGAAAAGAAGTATATACAGATGTGTGGCTGACTGCTGCATAAAGTGATTTGTGGGACCCAAAATATCACCTGATAAAATTTTGTCCCTTCTTTGCCCTATCAAGTGTCAGAATTGTGTGTGCTTTGCAGTCTTCCATTTTAAATGCATTAATTAATGGCTTATCAAATATTCTAGCTAACTTTTCATACAGGTTAGTAACAGCAGCATCGCCTTCGGAGTTGAATACATTTGTTGAAATCCAGTTTTTGCTGCCATCAGCTATTTTCACTGGATAAGATCTTTCACCTTATTCTTTCATCCATAAAAGTCTATGATATAAGATTAGAATAGGGATTAAAGTCAGTAATAACACTTTGTGATCTCTCTCTCTAATTTGTTATTGCAGAAGAAATACTGCATAGTATAAAACATGTAAGCCTTGAGATTAGAGGGTCTTGAATTTGAATTCCATACCCTTAATATTCTGAGCAAGTTTCTTAACTTGCCTAATTCTCAACTTGCCTTATATCAAAAGTGGGGATAATAGTATCCACCTTTAAATGTTATTGAGAAAATTAGGATGGAAAATATCCTGCAAATTAGATTTTTGCAGAAGGCAGTTCATCATAGTAATTAAAGGTATAGCCATTGGAATCTAACAGATTTAGGTTTAAATTTTAAATCCACCTTTTACTAGATAGATGGTGGTATTTCGAAATTTGCCTTGTCTTGCAAAGTCTCAATTCCCTTGCATGGATAATATCATCTATTTAATAGGGTTGCTATAAATAGTAAATAAGAAAACAGTATGAATAACATTTTCCTAGCACTTTCTAAGTACGCAGAAAACATTTGATTTCACTAATTAGCTCATTCTTATCCATTTTCTCATGACTGAAAATGATCACTAAAGGAAATAAAGAGTGCATACGTCTTTGGAGCATGTAGGGTAGCTTTCCGATGTCCCAAAATATAGAACACTGTCTCAGACAATACATCACAATTTGGGTGTTGAGAGTGACGCCCACTAGGCAATCTGAAGCAGTTCAAGGGCGCTGGGCACCAACTAAGAGAGCCCAATGACTACTGGCACCTCCTGCCCCATGTTATCTAGGCCTCAGAAAGTAAATCAAAGAGGGAGGAGAGGAAGGACGATACTCACATCTCAGAGGCAAAATTACCCTCATTTTTTGTTTGCATTTTTAAAAAGAGGAGCAAGATTAATAGAAACTTATCTTAAGCTAACCTGAGACCTGTGCTCAAGTGCTATTACTGCTCCTATCTAGCTGTGTGAATTCGCACAATCTAGACTTCCTAGACCACAATGTTTTCCATCTGTGGCTAAGTAAAGGCATCTAAAATAATTTTCAGCTCTCTGACTGGTCTGGTGTGTTTGAGGTCATCAGAGATATATTCCCTAAATAATTCCTATCAAAAGCCTTCTTCTACAATGTTTCTTGTCATCAACAGTTTATCCTCTCTTCTTTGATCAAAGTCTTTCCAAACTGTCTCTATAGTAGGATTAATCAGAGGGGAGATGTAGTCCAGGGCCAGAAGAATTGAATCAAACTGCCAGGCATCACCTGGAGTAGGGGGTGGAACGGAGGAAAGACTCAGAGATCAGATCTTAAGGTGAAGAAAATAGAATAATGAGAAACAGGGTAAAGAACACAGGAAATCTGCTTCAGGGCACCAAACCAAGGCGGTACTAAATAGTTTCTAAGTCAAGGTTGAAAACACACGTGGTCAGAAACAGGAGGCTAGCAGAAGGCCCACAGTTAGGCTCAGAAGCAGGAAGGGAAGGAAAGTGAGGCAGATCACCCACAGACTAGGGCCCCAAGGCCTTAACACATGACTTCACCTTCCACTGAGCAAGGGTTACAATGTCATTCACTGTTAATACGTTTGCTGTCATCACCTACTTGGTACTCCAAAAAAAAGGAACCCAAAACTTCGCTTTTTTTTTTTGATGCTTATCTATTTTCCCTAAACTCTGTATATGTTTTTTTCTTTCCATCAAGATCATTAGCTCCTTAAATTAAGAGCCCCATAAATCTTGCTCTTTTGCACTCCCTCTCAGTAATTTGACATGTTCAAAGGATACTGTAGATTTTTAAAAGAACAATGTTAACTGGTTGAATGTTTTTTCTCTAATATTAGATCAAGAACTCTTTCATGGATTACATCATAACCCAGGGAAGCAGTGTCGCCCCAAACATTACCTGATAATGTTGGGATTCTGTGTTTGGAAATTCTGAATGACCAAGGGTTCCTGTGTGGGTGCAGACGTCGGTTAAATTGGGACCAGCATCACCGGTTACATCAATTGATGTTCCAAACTCACATGCTGAACTGTGAGCTTCACAGGTTCTAAGGTTCGGGAATGGCTGTGTACAGAAAAGAATGGGAGGAAAATAAGATGCTATCGTATTTGATGTCTAAAGCAATACAATTCTGACAAATATAAATTAGATTGTGACATATTATGGCATATGTGATCAGATAAGATCATTTGAAACCTGACTGAGGAATAAATAAATTTATTATATTTCTTCTCAAAACAAGAACATGTAATTAGGTCATCATAAGTTACATTTAATTATTTTACATAGCTATTGACATTAAAATTCAGATATTATCTTTTACCTTCTACGATGATTAAATTTTAATGGATTTGTTAAATATCGTTACATGGCAAGCTGATATACAGAGATCATAGTTTAAAAAGTACCACAACAGGATGTGGAGAAAAGGGAACCCTTCTACACTGTTGGTGGGAATGTAAACTGGTGTAGCCACTGTGGAAAACAGTATGGAGGTTTCTCAAAAAACTAAAAATAAAATTAACATATGACCCGGCAATTCTACTCCTGGGAATACATCCGAAAAAAACAAAATACTAGTTCAAAGAGATATGTGCACCCCAATGTTCATAGCAACATTATTTACAATTGCCAAGGTATGGAAGCAATCTAAGCGTCCATCAACAGATGAATGGATAAAGAAGATGTGGTATATATCTACAGTGGAATCCTACTCAGCCATAAAAAAAAATGAAATTTTGCCATTTGCAGCAACGTGAATTAACTTGGAGGGCATTATAGTAAGTGAAATAAGTCAGAGAAAGACAAATACTGTAAGATATCACTTATATGTAGAATCTAAAAAATAGAACAAACTAGTGAATAAAACAGAAGCCAGACGAACAAATATAGAAAACAAACTACTAGTTACCAGTGGGGAGAGGGAAGTGAGGAGGGGTAGGGGGGAAAAGGGGTTATTATGAGACTGTATGAAATCACGTGTATGAAGCTTTTGAAAACTGTAAAGCACTATAAAATTTAAAGAATATTTCATTCAATAAAAAAAATTACAGACTTCTGTGTAATTCTACATGGCCATAAACTTGTGTGCCTCAGCTGGTACAGAATAATAAATTTCTTTCCAGAAAAAAAAAATTTTAGTAAAATAAAATAACGTCCCACAATGAAAACCCTAGAGACCTTTAGGCTTGTAAAGAACAACCTTTGGGGTCTTATTCATAACAAGAAAATCAAAAATTCTAAAGAGGTGAAGTGAGATTCAGGGTATAGTAAATTGTAATAGGCCACTTCTCCCACTGCAATCAATCAATCAATCAATAAATAAAATTGAAGAGCTTCCAAAGAAGTGAAAATTAGACTACTTAAAATTTAAAAGAAGAAAGAGCTTTCCCAAAGTGATCTAACAATTGTAGGCCATTTGCTTTTCTGGGGGCATTTGTTGATTCTGAGTATGAGCTGAGGTTCTGACTACCAAAAAAGTCATCAAAA
Organism: Hippopotamus amphibius kiboko; assembly: GCF_030028045.1. NCBI lineage: Eukaryota > Metazoa > Chordata > Mammalia > Artiodactyla > Hippopotamidae > Hippopotamus > Hippopotamus amphibius. Next base: position 95,197,395 of record NC_080196.1, on the reverse strand, counting down.
CTTGGTGTTCATGTGAGTCTGGCATAATAGACTGGAAAATACAGGAACCCCAAACGCAAGGCTTTTGTCATGTTCTGGGATAGCTCTGGAGGCTGGCAGTCAGGATGGAAAGGCAGAATAGTCCTCAGCAGTATCATAATGATTAGGAGATGAAATCTTGCTAGAAGAAAAGGACTTACCACAAACATAACTGGTTTCCCCCTAAGGACATTTGCCATATTTTGAGGCTGTCTGGCATAGGAAGCTAAAGATTTGACCTTAAAATCTCTGAAGCTCAATAGCTAAAGAATATACATACAAATATTCTAAACAAAATAATAGTAAATTAAATCCATAAATAGATTAAAAGGTTAAAAACTCATGACCAAGTGAGGTCTACCCAGCTACTAAAATTAACCTGGAATGGAAGTTAGTTTTAAATTCAAAACAGCTAATATAATTCACCACATTAACAGAAATAAAGGAGAAAAATACATGTGAATATATCAAAAAATGCAACAAGAGTTTTGGCAAAATTCAACAACCATCTGTGATAAAATTTCTGAGTAAACTAGTAATAGAAGAGATTTTCCATAATCTGATAAAGGGTTAACTCCATAAAACCTAAGCTAACTTCATAATTAATGGTGAAATACTTCATCCTTCCCGCCTGAATTTGGAAACAACACAAGATGTTCACTTTCACCACTTCCATTCAATGTTACATTGGAGGTCTTAGCCAGTACTCTGTCAGGAAAACAAAAATAAAGTTATAAAATTTGAAAAAAAAATGACATGATTGTGTTTATAAAAAATCCAAAAGAATCTACAGACAGAATGTTAGAATAAGTGAATTAATGAGGTCAATGAATACAAGATAAATATACAAAAATCAAAAAAGTTGGAGCTATCAATATGAACTCATGTTTAGCTTAATATAAATACAGATGATTGCATATAGAAATATTTATAGATATGTGTATATACAATGGTTAATATTTATGCGTATATTTCCTTGCTTTGTCAGCTGAGAGGACCTAGAAGCAATAACACACTAGCAGGAACGAGCACCCAGATTTTGGTTTCTGATACCATTCTCTAGTAAAAGGAACCAAGGATCTTCAGAGAAATGGCTGATTATAGGGCTGGGGGTGGAAATACACAAGATGAGCTTGAAGCGTCTTGTAGCACCAGAGATTAAGGAACTCCTCCATGCTTCACCGAAAAATAATAAGAATAATAATGATAGGGGTTATGTCAGTATGTCAAAGTGACACAGGAACCAACTGAAAGAGCTCTCAATGGCCGAAGTTATAACAATTGGAGCAAAAGAAAAAACTTAAAGTAGTATCAGATTATAACCCAAAGTATAAAATAAACACCTGGAGGTCCATACTGATATAAATGGTGGAACAAATAAATAAATGAGGAAGAAGAGATACATCTCTTATGCAGAAGAATCCCAAATGACTGACATAGATACTACACACTCAAGGAACATAACCCCCCACTCTTTAAGAGTGGGCTCAGCACAGGGACTTCCCAATACAGTTTGGAAAGGGGTAAGTGGAGAACAACTTTGAGAACCTCGTCAAATACTACCTCAGCCAGGTGATCAGAGTCAACATCAACAATAAAAAGTCATGTTAATAATAGGTACTGTTGATCTGATGTGATGAGAATGGCACTTTGCTTCCACGATATCCTCTAAAAGAAAAAAACACAGCCCCATTTTTTTTAATGATTAAAAAAAATCAGAAAAATCCCTATTGAGGGAAATTCTACCAAATATCTGACCAGAACTTGTCAAAATTATCAAGGTCATCAAAAACAAGGAAAGTCTGAGAAACTGTCACAGTCAATTGAAGCCTAAGGAGTCATGATGGCTAAATGTAATTTGGTATCTGCAATGGGATCCTGGAACAGAAAAAGGGCAGCAAACAAAAACTAAAAAGTGTGAATAAAGAAGTATGGACTTTTAAAAATGATAATGTATCAACCTTGGTTCATTAATTGTAACAAATGTACCATATTAATATAAGATGTTAATAATAGGGGAAACTGTTGAGGGAAATAGGTGAGGGATATTAAGAGGTACAAAATTCTAGTTGCAAAATAAATGTCACAGGTATGAAATGTGCAGTGTGGGGAATACAGTCATTAAGTATGTAATATCTTTGTATGGTAACATCGTAACTAGACATCATGGTGATCATTTTGAAATGTATAGAAATACCAAACCACTATGTTGTATAACAGGAAATAATATAGTGCTGTAGGTCAATTAAATTTCAAAAACAAATAAACTCACAGAAAAAGAGATCAGATTTGTGGTTATCAGAGGTGGGGTCCATGGAGGGAAGGAGGAATTGGATGAAGGCAGTCAAAAGGAACAAACTTCCAGTTATAAGATAAATAAGTACTAGGGATGTAAGGTACAACATGATAAATATAATTAACACTGCTGTATGTTATATGTGAAAGTTAAGAAAGTAAATCCTACTAAGAGTTCTCAGCACAAAAAAAAATTCTCTTTAATTTTGTATCTATATGAGACGATGTTCACTAAACTTACTGTAATAATCACTTAATAATGTATGTAAGTCAAACAATTAGGCCATACACCTTAAACTTACACAGTGCTATATGTCAATTATATCTCAATAAAGCTGGAAGAAAAAATAGAGGAAACTGGGTGCTAGGTATATGGGACCTCTCTGTACTATGTTTGCAGTTTTCTATAAGACTACAACTATTTTTGAAAATAAAGTTTTTCAAAACAATAACAAAGTTACATTATTCAGGTTCTAGTGCCCAGGATTTCTAATAAGACCAGTACCTATCTGTCCACAACCTACTAACTAAAATTCCTCATACGAGAATGGGTCCTGTAGCCTTAACATTATTAATGCCATCCTCTTTTTTCAGCAGAACTAGGCAGTCCATGAAAGACCTGTGGAAGACAAGTCATTTAGTCATCTCTCAACATGCATTTTCTAGTTTCTATTTGATTTTTCTACCCTTACAGATCTTATGCTTCGTTGATGAAGCACAACAGACTTGTTTGAATTTGATAAAATATGTACAGATAAATATGATAAGGATTAGAAACTGGAAAATGTTTGGGTACAGACATATTCATCATAATCTTTATGGGGTGGGTAGCACAAAGAAGGAAGGAAAGGGTGTTGCGAAGAGATAAAAGATTTCACAAACTTGCAACGAGCAGTGATCTAATACAGAGAATAATGAATATAGACAACATTCTTGTACTATAATTATGTAATGTGATAATATTGCTACAGTTAATCATATTACAATATACTACAACATCAAAGTAGCACACTGTACACCTTAAATTTACAATGTTATGTATCAAATATATCCAATAAAAGCACTAAAAAACAAAGTCTTCCAATATGTCTGTAATGGTTTATTTCTTAAACTTGGTGTTTGGTTCATGCATGCTTACTATATCATTCTTTAAGTCTTTTAAATACATGCTGAATTTTTTAAAGTAAATGAATTAAAAGGATGGGTTCAAATAAGAAAGGTTTTGGTGGTTAGGTTTTTCTTGAAGTGAGTTTAAGAGAAAAATAACTCCAGATACAGTTTTAAGAAAAAGGAGAGCAATCTGTGTTACATTCTTATGGGAGTGTAAATTATTACATGCATATTTGTTATAGCTGAAAAATATTACAGAATTATCTAATTTTTTCCTCATAGGACAGCAAGAGTTTTATTTATATGTACTCTCTCAATTATATTGATTAAATAACTAATCCTAAATGGTTATTAAAAATGCTATTGACATTGTTAGTTCAATTAGTCTCTAATTTCTATTAAAACAATCCAGCTATATATGTGTGCAGACATTGGCCACTGAGCAACTGTAACTAAGAATAAAAGGGAGTACAATTATGATTAAATATAGTCAGGAAGGAATATACTCGGGCATAAAAAAAATTAGTGAAGTTCTGTTTTTCTAAAGGTTTAAAATCACACTAAAGGAATAAAAAGAATAGCTATGCAGTGATACTGAATAAGAGAAGATATGAAACACACAAGTATTTTAACAAATTTCCATCTGTTTTTAAATAGGTAACTTTGGGAAAATCACAAAGATTTATATTTTATAAAAGCTTTGTGTTTCTGTGTATTATTACTATCGCTATTATTCTTCAGCTATTCAGTTTGTTTGTGGCTGATGAACTTGAATATTTTTTGAACTTTTGTAATTAAATAAAAATTCACTGGCCAGACCAACTTAGCAGAACTGAAAATGTTTAAGAGAAGGAAGATGGTGAGTGACTACACTGAGAGCAGAGTAGAGTCTTTAAAGTTAAAAATTTTGAGCAGTTGGGGAGCTATGAATTATAGTTAATTAGCTCTTGGTAGAAGTCAATAATCTCCATTACATACACCTAATATGCACTGGCTATGTTCATGAAATAAATTTTTAAATTCTATGCTCATAACTTAAAAGAGATTACCATTTCATGTTTCCTAAGAGGGAAAAACAAACTCCTAAATTTCTCTTTTTTGTGTAGACTTCAACTGCTGCCTTAATCCATTGGTGAAAATGGCCCTAAATTAAAAAAAAAAAATTCTCTACCATTATGTCCAAATATCCAGATGTAAAGTAAAATAGTTAGTGACGAAGGTATATACCCTTTATTTGAAAACTCTCATTATTGTCTAGGGAAATCTTCAAGATGACTAATCCTTAGTAAAGGGACATTTTTATCTGAGTCTCTTGACACTGTGAAGACCTAATGACATAGTTGCAAGGCTAGAAGAACCATGAAGAACATCTTTAGGGGAAAGGGGTGCTGATCTAGAATCAAGAGAACAATTTCTCTGCTTTGTAACTTCCTGGTTCACGCAGGGTGACAAAAATATTTTTCCTCACAGAATGTAATTCTCCATTCAAACTTATGCTGATTTCATTGAACACATTTCCATTTGTTTCCAGTATCAAGGGCTCTAGCCAGAGGCAAAGTTACATAAAAGGCAATCCCAAAACACAGAGTACTAAATTATTTCTTCTAAAAACATAAGCAATTATCAAATAAGATTGTATATAATTGAACTCTAGTATTCCCTTGAATACAATTCTTTACTAAAAAATAAATTCATGTGTAGTTAAGTAGAGGCTAATCTAAAGACTTACTAGATAATTTGCTTCCTAGGCCCAGACTTCACTTACAAGATTATGTTATGACTTTCAAAAATATATGAAATTTTTGAGTTCTGACAAATCTACACATTACACTAAAATCCAGGTAATTAACACAAAAATCTACATATCACATTTTAAGAACATAATTTGCTAATGCAATCAACTGTGGATTTGTCATCTTATACTTGAGTTATGATAACTGTAAAGAATTATTTGAACAGTTTATTAAATTGTTACCCTCCAAATTGCTAATATCTTAGATTAGTGAGTATTAAAATAAATTTCTTAAAAATGCATTGACATACAGAAAAAAATACAAGTTTTCTAATTAACAAGTAGTAATAGAATAAAAATTATCTTTCACGTAGAATTCTGATTAAGAATTCCTTTTGGGGAAGAACCATGTTGTAATTAAAAAAAAAAAATCAGAGTTGTATTATTGTTGAAAATAAGACTCTGAACTATCAGAACATACCACAGTGGTGCCACCAATACTCACCGGCTGGTTTCCAGAGTGTTCAATATTCACTACGTATTTCCCACGTTTCCTGTCCATTCTTGAAGCACAAGCTTAACTCCAGAAACATTTTTCAGCCTGTTCATTGCTCTTTATACCTGCAACTCTGAGAGATAATTGAGTTGATTAATATCTACTATGAGGCATCAGTGCTAGCGTGGATTAGACTTAGCAATAATTATTCTTTACGTGGGATCCACCTTAGAGGAAGAAGTGGGGTGTTAAGCAATTATATGAGGATATAAGAAAATCAATCCCACCTCTGTGATGACACCCTCAATACTATGCCACCAAGCAGCCCTCCTGGTAGAAAGAAACTACAATTATACAATTCTTCCTTCTCTTCCCTATCCCATCATTTCACAGAACTCTTCCTTCTGACTTCAGGAACAGCCGAAGATAGAATTCTGTAATAAACGAATGTTGCTGTTGCTTCTTTACCAACCAGACAGGAACATCTTTGTGCTCTTATTAGCAACAACTTTTAGGCACTCATGACCCTCTGCTCTCAAGTCTTGACCTTCTTGGGTTCCTCCCCAGCTTTAAAACTTTTCCAATCTATTCTCTTTCTCTGCTTCTAGAAAAAGTTAATCTAATTTGATTTATACTTCTGGAAAAAAATAATACAACTTGGCTTATACTCCTCCAAGCCCCAGTCCAATACAGATGGTTAATCTGATGAACAAATCTCTGTGAACATATTCACCAGGGTCCCCTTCTCTTCCTTTTCTGTGAGATCTATTTGGCACAGTTACCCAGAAGACTACTTCTGATTTTGCTTACAATTTAGTATCAGGTCACTTGGACAGGCAGGGCTTTTCTAACTTCTGCAAATTATACTCAAAAGCAAAGGACTTTTTGCTTATCTGTAGAAATATCTTTGGAGGGATCTAAAAGACAATTGACAGGAGTTAAGAAATCATTTTTAACCTCAAATAAAAAAGTTATCAATCAGCTCCCAACACATGTATCCAGGGAATCCCAAATAAAACTGGTATAGAAAGTTGTTTATGAAGAATGGTTCTTAACCTAAAAGTTAAAAAATATCTCTTCAGTTTGTAATTTAGTCCATTAGTTAATTTCTTACAAAGGAAGCAACAAAGTACTTAACCTTTTTGTTGAAAATGTCTCATGTAGCACTTTTAACTGGCCAGATACCTATCAGGTTTCAAAGATAAGAATTACCTGATAATAGAGCTGCAAGAGGGCTGGAAGATCTTGTAGTTCAGCCTTGTCATTTCAAGGTTGAGGAAATCTGTGTCCAAAGAGGGGAAGTGATAAAACCAGTTGAGTGGTAGAACCCAGTTTTCTTTAGGTCTAATACCCTCTCTATAATTAGCTTATTAATAGTGACTCTGTAGAAAGATGGACAGCCTAGTAGGAAGTCAAGCAAATGTGCTTTTGAAAACAAAGTTAAACAAAGATATCAAAGACTTGGATTTAGAAAGGATCCTAGATATGATGCTTGAAGCCATCTGAGACTTACTGAACCAGACTTTCAGGGACAGAGTCTGGGAGCCTGACTATTTGGCCAAACGTCAAGTAATCTTTATTCAAACAATATTTGAGAAATAGTTTACTAACCAATGATCCCAGGCACGCGCATGGAGTGTCTTCATATCTTTAGGGAAGAAAATTGTGTGTGTAAAGAAACTTCGATTTTCTCAAATTAAAAAATGGGTAAGTTTTTAATTGCTTATTCCTTCAATAAGCACTACTGAGTCTCTAAAATGCCCGAGCATTGTGCAAGAGGCTGAGTGCTCAATGGTGAATAAAAGAGTCAAGTTTCCTGCTCTCTTAGAGTGAAACATATCCTAATTAAGTCTTAAAATATTTTTTATCATTTCTAAAGTTCCCTTATAAACGCATTCTTTAGCTAAAAGTTTCCACTGGAATCCATGGAAGCAAAGTAAAATGGCCTTTGGATCTAGAGAATATAAAAGATGTGAAAAACAAGGGAAGGGATTTATTCTAGGGAGGAGTAAAAGGCAATGCTTTACCCCTCCGCAATGAAACTAAGGCAGTGAAACTATGGCTTCTATGACAGTATAAGTAGATTGATCATGTAGTTTATCACTTCAAACCAAAATACTTCTGAGAGTAAAAGGAGCAGTATTAATAACTTAATTTTACAGAGACAACACTATCCCATGTAAACCAGGACATGTGGTCATTTAGCAATAAGGAACCCATGTGAGTTAGGAGATTTGCCAGTACTAACCATGACCAGTGGATAAGTCAATGAATTTAATAATCGATTTAATACTCTAGTGAACAAATATTTGATTAGAATACATAGTTTACTTGAGCTTTACAAAAATCTAGTATGGTGCTGTGCTACTAACACACACATACTTAAATTCTGCACTGGAGTTCCCGAACCACTGAGAAGGTAAAATTCCAGAGTGTATAACATTAAGTCATTGAGAAAATAATAACAAAATCCCACCCTCATTGTCATTAGCTGATGAACTGTTACAAAAGCCAAAGTAGATTGCTCTGCACTTAAATTTTCAGCATAAAATGAGAACTTTCTCCATTTTTCAAAAGAATACTTTTTGTGCTTTTTTCACATCACAGACCAACAGCTAGAGCAGAGTACACCCGGATTACTACAACATGTAAAGAAATACAGGTGACTCTCATTGGCATGCTGAATATCTCCTAGAAAAGCTCTTTGATATCTGCAAAATTTTAAGCCAAAATAATTTGGAAGTCTATATTAATTGAGAGTGGTTGACAGTCCTTTAACAACTGGTAATGTTTTCTAGCCCAAAGAATGCAGAGCCTATTAAAATGTACTCTGTTATAAAATGAACCGCACTGTAGTCTTAAAGATTACAACAAAATTAATTTATTGATCAGGTCACCCACTTCAAATATTTCCATGACTGAAATTTCACCGTGATCTGACACTAACCAACACACCTTTGTATTTCTGCTTTGGTCTTTCAGTGTGATGGCAACTAATATGACAGATCCAGCTCTGTCACCTTTAGCAATTTTTTTAGGCCAGGACATTATAGTTCACTATGTTGTACTGAGTGATTAAAATGATAACTCAACAGATAGCAAATTTCAAAGACTTCAGTACAGTATTTACCTCTGTATTTCCTATTAAACTTGATAAGATAATCATTGAAAATGCATAGAAGCTGTAAAAGAAGTTTTTAGATATTAAGTCAAAATCAAACCAATGCAATGACTATGAGAAAAAAGTGATCCAAGTGAGAGAATGAGAAAACTAAAACTATCTGCACATTTGTTCGAGAATCTACCTCTCTTGCCCCTCTCAACAAAAAACAAAAGCTTAAATAAATTAAGAGGTTATTTTTCCTTCACATACAAAGAAAGCTGCAGGAGGGCAGCTGGAATACAGATGAGAGATAAGAAAACAAAAGTTTCATCCCTTGTTGAAGAATGTCACTAGGGCACATTAAATGGCTGCTACTCTATACCTGGCTGGTTTCTGGCTCAGCCACATCTTGTTATTAATATTATTGACATTTCTTGTGAAGGGGTGACTCTTCCAGTACATAGCTCACTGATCATATCTAATCCTCCTAATACCTTCCTGAATTAAGTATCATTACCCCATTTTCCTGATGAAATACCAAAGCATTTAGTGATACTTAATTAGTTTCAAGATAAGTCTGTGGCTCTGCATTCATTCACCCAAAAAGTGGTTATTAAATACTCACTACATTCACTGTGTCACTTTAGATGCTGAGAAAATTTGGGAGATGGAGGAGAGGGAAAAATATTTAGAAGTTTAATCTCTTATGGATAGAAAAAAATTAAAAAAAACAACTAGAGTCTCTTGTGACACACTTCAGGATATATGAAAGAAGCATGGTTGTTTACTAGCAGAAAGGAAGGAGTGGCATTAATGCCTGGAGCAGACTTGCCTACTTGGGAGAGGATGCTGGAATTTAGACCCAACTTATATTATAGGCTTAGAAATTCCTGGGCAGAAGGCAAGACTTACAAGCTTTGCAGACAATCTCTGTCTGGAGTTCAGGCAAATGTTCAGCGTAAGAAAATTCAAAGAAAAATCTCAAGGCCTCTCAACAGGTACAATTCAATCAGAGAATGATCAGGAGTCTGAGCATTCACTGCCATCTATGTCATGATTCGCCTACAGGTTATCAGTGCTCTAGCACCTGGATAGATGAGACTCCAGTCCTAAGTGAGAGAGACAAGCCTTCCAGTGCTATTGGTGAACCCTGGGAAAACAAGCTGATTGCTAGAACAGGACCTCAGAAAGGAGATCCAGGAAGATCTCAGGCCTACAGAATGAGTCATAGAGAGAGGATTTGGACTTGTAAATGCCAGTATTATAATTTGGTTCTCATATCTAGGGCACCATTAAATTCTGGGATGAGCACTGATCTCCAGACCACAATGAAAGCAGTACTAGTCATTCAAGTCCTTCTAATATATGATAGAATTGCACTTTCTGTCCTCCTCTATTTCTTCTCAGCCTCCTTGAGGTCAGGTTTATTCTGGCCAGAGTTGTCAGCAGAAGAGAGGTGTATCACTTTGAGGCTGGAGCATTTAATGTTGAGCCAAGTCATAAGCCATGGTCAATGGCAATGTTCCACAAAGAGACCAGGTTCCATTAGCATGTCTCAGAAAATGATAATGGAGCAGAGCCCATAAGTGACCAGTAATAGGTAAGTAGTGTGACCAAGAAAGAAACCTTTGTTGTCATAAGCAATTACAATACCTGTGCTATTTGTTACCACAGCAAAACCTATTCCTGACTAAAACAAGGCTCCAAGTGGTCAGCAATGGGTTGTCATACCTCATCTCAAGGCTGAAACATTAGATATCAGGGCATAGTAGGTGATTTGAACCCTAATGTTCAAAATTGGGCTTTAACTATCTGGTCTGTCTCAGTTGTGGTGGCTCTGGAATTTGGGCAGGACAGAGGCTGCTGTGAGATGCTGGAGTAGACTCAATTAGGAGGAATGTGGTGAAACAGTAAAAATGCAGAGAGTGATGTTGTTCAAAATACATATAAAGCGAAAGCAGTGACTAATGTAGAACAAAGCCAGTCACTAAAGGCTTCTTGAAAGTGTGAATCTTGTCTTAAAGGATATTGGATGTTGGCAAAAAGAAGTGAAGGTGGCCATCATGAATGAAGATAGCTTTTGAGAGAGAAGTGGAGTGGGGAAAAGTAATGAGTGTGGTCAGGAAGATGCCAGAGAACAGCCTGGTTGTGGAGAACTACAGACATGAGACTTCTTACTGCCAGGCTCTGTATTAAAGACTCTCATAAATCTCTTCCTCTGGTAATTACAGTAGCCTCAAATTAGGGAGTGACACTGCATTACCACGATCTTTCAGGACTGTGCACCGTAATGCACGCTAATCCATTCATTCATTCATGCATGCATCCAGCAAGTATTCACTGAGCTTTATTCCTGTGCAAGGCCTGTGTTAAGCACTTCATAAGCATATTACCACTTAATCTTCAATGACTACATTTATAAGCAGGCAGTACCTAGTGACCCCATTTCACTCATAAGAAAACTGAGCCTCTGAAGTGTAAGTAATTTGCCCAAAGTCACACACCCAGTGAGTAACTGAGCCTCAGTTTTCTGAAAACTACTCTTCTTTCAAAACCCAGGTTGACTGCCACCCCTTAGGTGCAGCCTCTCCACATGGCCTCAGGCAGAACCTCCCCTGCCATCTGCTTGCTCCATCCCCTCAGTCTTGCCTCTAAATGGCTCTCAAGTCAGGGATTTGTAATTGTCTTCCCACCTCTCTTTCTTTCTAAAATTTGAGCTCCTCAAGGAAAAGAACGATGGAGAAATCCTTTTTTTTCACCATTATCTCTTAGCTAAAAAACTAGGAAATCAAACAAAGATGGTAAGTACAAACACCTGATGTCCACAAGGCCAAAAAGTATAATGGAGGATTTTTTCCTCTCTCTCATTTTTGATAATAAGAATTTAAGTAACGTGAAAATTAATACAATTAAAACGAGAGAGAAATTATTCCTCCCCAGACTCAGTGTTGAATGACCCCAGGTCATGCCTTCTCTTCTCTGGGTGTCAGGCCCTGTGTAGGGGCTGCCTCACTCAAAGTCCATGCCACCCACAGAGCCAGGCCATCCGGGGCCTCCCAGTCCCCATTGACCGGAGACACCTTGTGTCTCAGTGGGCGGAGCTTCACACCTTCTCCAGGTAAGTATAGTTGCTGTAAAATCCAGGTAAGCCACACAGAAAGACCTTGCTCCAGGGATTAAGGGAGGATCTGTGGAAAGGTGAAAATCCAGGATTTAGGAATTACCACAGGGTTGGGTGTTCAGGTTGTCCGCCCTAGAATAAGACTCAGCCTGTTAGCAGCTTCCAGGCCCTGGATCCAAAATGAAGACCACAAAGCCATCTCTATCCCATGATGATTAGAGACTGACATCTTTCCATCAAAGAAGCTCTCCAGCACCACTTAAGTAGGAAGAAAAGGCATCTGTATCCCAAACCTAGGAAAAGAGAGTCATTTATTTACATTTATTTAACAAACACTTAAATAGTACTACTTAACAAATCCTAGGCACGTGTTCTAAACACTGAACATTAGCCCATTTAATTCTCAGAATAATTCTAGCAGATATTTTCCTGATTTTATGGACAAGGCACCATTTTTGAGGCACAGAGAGGTTAAACAGCTTGGTCAGGGTCACACAGCTAGGAATCAGTGAAGCCAAACCTAAGCAGTTTGGTTTCAGAGTCCATTCTTTCAATCACCACACTATGCTGCCTCATATTTTAAAATAGCATATTTTCATATTAAAATAATGTCCCACAAGAGTGTAAAGCAATTATTTTCCAATAAAGAGCTTGGAAAAAAAAAATAATGTCCCAAATTTCTGAAACACAGGCAACAATTTTAACAATCTTTTAAACCTCGCCAGTTCTCCAGAGACTGTAAAAGTCCAGAGTGTTTCCTGCAGGGTCTCCCTGCTGACAGTCTCTCTATGCACACCCCCCCCCCCCCCCCCCCCCCCCCCCCCCGGGTAATATCTTGTTTCCTAATCTGCATGGTCCTCCCTTCAGCAACAGCTTTCCATTTCCTGATACACTGAGTTCTGACTCCTCCTGTCTGTCCTTCATAGCCCAGGGGTCCCATCTCTTATCTGTTCAATTGTGTTTCTCATGACCCTCCCTTCCTGCACATACCTTTTAGCCAAGTCAAGCCCATCACCTCAGTGCATAGAGCCCACCCCATGGGGACTTCCCCAAAAGCCTCAGCTTCTTTGAGTTTCCTTGCAGCCAGATTACTCCTCCAAGCTAAGGTCCGTGTTTTCAATCATGCACAAATGAACTCTGACTTGAACTACTAACTCTGCTTCTTATCTCCTTCCAGGTATGCATCCAGCATTGAGCCTGTGATGGTCCAGAGGTCAGATCTTGTGTGCTCCCTTCTCAGTCCCTTTGGTCTCCTTACTCATCCTTGCTGTCCCCACATACTTAATTTTTTTTTTCTTTTCTTCTAACGTAGGTGGAGAAGGTTGGGTTCACCTCACTCACCAGTTCTGAGCACAGCGTCATTGATGGTCCTTGCCCGGCTTTCATTTTACTCACCTTTGTGTCTGCATCTCCATCCCATTCTCCTCCTTCAACAGTAAATGGTTTTGAAAATGTTTTGTATTCTTCCTGTTTTCACTGTGCTTTTAAGACCCACTGATAGTACACCTGGTACTTTAACTTAACTACTGTTTGTGCAGCCACCCCACTGAACTATCTACTCTCCCAGGCAGATATTCAGGTTCTCTCCAGCTGCTGCTCACCACAAATACTGTTGCAATCAATACCTTGTACAAGTCCCTTGATGGAGCTCAGGAAAAATTTCTTTGGTATATACAAACCCAGGAGCAGAACTGCTGAGGCAGAGATTTGTATGTCCTTAATTAAACAAGTAGTACTAGATTCTCTCTAGAATCCCTGCCACCCCAGCCCGCACTTCCTCAGCTTTATACTTATTGCCAGTGCAGCAGGCCTTTAATTCTGAGGAAACACCTCAGGAACTCTGAAATAAAATCAATGCCCAAGCCCCACCCAGAACATTTAGATTTGAATCTCTGAGGGTAGGGCTTGGGTGTTGGTTTTTTGTTTGTTGGTTCTCTGTTTTTTAATCTTTCCAGGTGATTCTAAAGCACAGCCAGGATTGGGGATCTCTGGTATAAAGGGTTACCTTATGGTTTTCATTCGCCTTTTTCTTTGTTTACTCATGATTTTTACTCTCTCTTCATATTCTTGTTAACTTTCGGGGTTTCTTCTTCGGTAAATTGTTCTCCAGCACATCTGCATGGTTAAAAGTAAATTTAAACAATGATCAGGTACAGGCTTCGTACAAGCTGTACCCTCAGATGGTGCTCTCTTGGCCAGCGGTCTGCCCTGGCTGCCTGACCAGGGCCAGCTGCTGGGAGACATGCCTCACAGCTGTTATGGTGGAAGTTCTGCTGTCATCACTGACTGGCAGTCACTGAGAGACAGTTACTGTCCCGCCCAGGCATGTTCTGTAAGTAGCTGCTGGGCCAGCTTTGCAGCAAAGAACTCTGGGTGTCTACAAGTGAGCTGGCAAAGGCAAGGCTGTTATCTTCATCCATGTTGCCAGAAGCTAAGCCTGACAGCTTGGAGCTCTGAATGTGTGCAACACCTGTTGGGAAAAATTAATAAAATAGTCTTGTTCAGGCTTCAGAGGCAGAAGCAGGCCTCTGACTGACCTGTGACCCTGCCTGGACTGTGCACCTGCTTACACACCTAACAATTGCTGCTAGCAAGTCACGCGGCGCTTATGGAAGGGAGTGGGTCTTGGAATTTCTTGAGCCCTGGGGACCTGGCCAGCCCCCTGGGGTTTGGAAAATCTTGTGACTCACATGGTGAAACCAACAGCATTGTTAATGTGCATCCAGAGCTGCCTTTTCGCACACAAACTGATGATATCAGTTTGAGGCCTGAAATTATAAGCAGAAGGCCCCAGAACTCCAATCCGAAGTCTCACCTGTGGAGTGGACACACTGTCCGGGCGTCTTCCCAAATAGGGCTCCAGACTGCTGTCACTCGGGACTTCCCAGCTGCTGTTTGGCTCTGGAAATAGGTGTCTGACCAATTCAGTGATATACCCTGTTATGTTCCTCTAATATTCTTATTTCCTTCCTTCTAATGATTGTATATTAAAATTAAGTTAGGGGGACTCGAGGGGGGAGTCAAGGAAGGGAGGGAATATGGGGATATGTGTACAGAAACAGTTGATTGAACTTGGTGTACCCCCCAAAAAAATAATAAATAAATAAATAAAATTAAAAAAAAAATTAAGTTAAATCACCTTCCATGAAAGAATTGATTAAAGCTGTTTATTTGTGTAAAACAAGTGGTTACTTTGCCAGTGAATCCAACGAACCTTAAAACTGAAAGCAGGGGCTTCCCTGGTAGCACAGTTGTTAAGAATCTGTCTGCCTATGCAGAGAACACAGGTTCAATCCCTGGTCCGGGAAGATTCCACATGCCACGGAGCAACCAAGTCTGCGTTCTACAGCCCATGAGCCACAACAAATGAGTCCATGTGCCACAACTACTGAAGCCTGTTCACCTAGAGCCTGTGCTCTGCCACAAGAGAAGCCACCACAATGAGAAGCCTGTGCACCTCAATGAAGAGTAGCCCCTGCTCGCTGCAACTAGAGAAAGCCTTTGTGCAGCAACAAAGACCCAACACAGCCAATAAAAAAATAAAAAAACAAAAAAACAAAAAACAAAAGCAGACTTCTGGCAAAACACCTGAGACTAGGCTGGGAACATACTCAAAGATTCAGACTCAGGATGTAAACTGCTGCTGCGTAGAGGCAGTGCAGATAGGCAAGACTCACTTCTATGTTCTCCACCTGTGCTCTTAGGAAGGCGTACTAAGGGCTCTGGCTCTGTTATCCCTCAAAGCCAAGAAACTGCAAGGGTCTACAGTAATGTTTGAGACCTGGCCCCAAAGGCCCCAAATGACCATAGCATCTTTTAAACTAACAATTCAAACTACAATTTGAGTCACATAATTATCTATCAATTACAGTGAATGTGGGATGTGACTATATTTTAATGTAATATGAGGTGGGATGTAAACATCAAGAGCATGAATGCCTCTGGGATATAAAGGTCTTAAAATGGTCCTAGAAAACCTGTGAGCCTAAGAAGGTATCAAAGTGACACTTAAGCACCAACTTTTCTGTGTCTTTGGAACTCATTTTGTCAACGGAAGAGATACTGTAGAATGTATTTTAATAGTATCAGTCCTGGAAGCCAGCATAGCTGTGCATCACCTGGAGAGCTTCTAAAACTTCCACTGCTGGTTCTGCTTCCCACCCCAGTTATGTAAGTATCTCTGGAGGTGGTACTCAGAGAAGCAGTATATTTTTAACTCGCAGGTGATTTCAATGAACGGCAAGTTTGACAACTTCTGAATCTGAGAACGCCCTCTTCGTTCTCTCTTTGCTTGCTCTTAACTTCACCAGAACCCAGCTATGAGATGAAGGCTCTTGTGGGAGACAGGCCAAATGGACCCCAGTTAAGCTATGTTTCTACAGAGGAGTTGTTTTTCTAAAACAGTTTGCTGGATCATTTGGATACAGTGCTAGACTCTTAATTGCTGAGAATACTGAAAGCATTAGGGTGACAGTGTTTTGAGTTAGGATTTTTTTTCTGATATGTCACAGTTGGAAATGTATGATTCCAAATTCACAGTGGCAATTCCAAGACCATTTCAAGATATCAGCATGCACGGACCTGAAGCCAACAATTCCACAGATTCATAGGAGACTGAGAAAAGAGGCTTTTCTCTAAAGTGTGGCCCCTCTGTCTCAGTCTTCAATCTGAACTTTGGAATCAGAAGAAAAGTTGAAGTTTCTCATCTTTGAGTCTTTTCAACAGGAGGTGTGGGATGGAAGATTCCAAGAGGAGGGACAATCAATATTCTTCCGCTGAGGTTTCTGTCAGAAATCACCCACAGAAGAATGACCAAACTTATGAATCATGGCTGAATAGTTTGCAATTTTTCTTCACCAAGATAAATACTGGTTTGAGAAAAAAGGTTTCGTCCTATATATAACCGATTTAAACATTACCTATTTTGCATTACAATCATGAGCAAATTTCAGAATCTTAAATTTCAAACCCCTAAAACCAAGTTCAGTAACATTTTTGTTTCTCAAATTAATAATGAGGTTGTGAGTCTCTTGTTTAACAATTTCTTCTTGGGAAAAGAAAATCAATACAATCAAAATTAGTTCATGGGACTTCCCTGGTGGCACAGTGGTTAAGAATCTGCCTTCCAATTCAGGGGACACAGGTTCGAGCCCTGCTCCAGGAAGATCCCACATGCCAAGGAGCAACTAAGCCTGTGTGCCACAACTATTGAGCCTGTGCTCTAGAGCCTGTGAGCCACAACTACTGAGTCCCCATGCCACAACTACTGAAGCCCACCTGCCTATAGTCCGTGCTCCGCAACAAGAGAAGCCACTGCTGTGAGAAGCCTGCACACCACAATGAAGAGTAGTCCCCGCTCTCCTCAGCTAGAGAAAGCCTGCACACAGCAACGAAGACCCAATGCAGCCAATAAATAAATAAATAAATGATTAAATAAATAAATTTATTAAAAAAAATTAGTTCTGAATTTGCCAATGATTCTTCCCAGTTACGAACATTAGTCTGTGTTTGACATTCAGCTGTGGCAAGAATTTCCCCTCTGTCATTTCTACTCACTAAACAAAGTTAATCAAAATGAAAGAAGATAAAACTTGTCCAGGCTTTTAAGAAATCTGGGTTTATGGTTGATATTCACTGTTATTATCATAATAATTTTTTGTCACAAACTTTATCCCAAATAGTCACATATTCTAAATAAGTGATTATTATATAGATGTAATTCTCTGTTATTAATTTATGGTCACCATATCCATAAGTGGTGGGTATAAATTATTTCTCTCAAAATGCATTGAGAACAATTTTGCCTCAGTTCACAATCGCCCTAGCAGTGCTTGAATTATTAAGAACCTCTATGCTAGACTTCCCTGGTGGCGCAGTGGTTAAGAATCTGCCGACCAATGCAGGGGACACAGGTTCAAGCCCTGGTCTGGGAAGATTCCATATGCCGCAGAGCAACTAAGCCTGTGCACCACAACTACTGAGCCTGCACTCTACAGCTCGTGAGCCACAATTAATGAGCCCACGCACCGCAACTACTGAAGCCCAGGCACCTAGAGCCCATGCTCCACAAGAGAAGCCACTGCACTGAGAAACCCGTGCACTGCAATGAAGAGTAGCCCCCACTCTCTGTAACTAGAGAAAGCCTGCACACAGAAACGAAGACCCAACACAGCCAAAAATAAATAAATAAAATAATAAATAAATCTTTAAAAACAAACAACAAAAAAAACCTCCATGCTTTCCCTCTTACATTCAGTACTTGTCACAGAAAACAGAAAATTGTGATACATCAACTTTTTATGTCTGTTGTTCACTATCTGGCCCCACTCTCTACTCCTGAGTCCCCAGGGCAGGGATCTTCCTTGGTTTTGTTTAGTTATGCATCTAAAGTCCTAGAAAAGTGTCCAGCAAACAACAGGCACTCAGTAAAGACTTGTTGCTGAATGAAGATACCTTTGTTTTCAACTCTCGATATTTTTTTTCTTGCCTGTTTTTAACTCAAAAAGAGTTCCTGGTATCTGCATATTTCCACCTTGGATTTGTTTACTTTTTATTAAAATTTTTGGAAGTAATTTAATTATTTTTAAATATAACATACCCATATAAACTGCATCAACTATTACATGTTAACAAATAATGATAAAATTAATACCCATCTAATCACCACCCAAGTTAAGCTGCCAGAAAACCGCTACAGTCCTTCCAGATCACAGGGATTCCTCCCACCTAAAAGCAGCCAGTATTCTCATTTAAAAAAATTTTTTATTGGAGTATAGTTGACCTACAATGTTGTGTTAGTTTCTGATGTATAGTAAAGTGAATCAGTTATATATATATACATATATCCACTCTTTTTTAGACTCTTTAGACCTGTATAGGTCATTACGTGTATTGAGTAGAGTTCCCTGTGCTATACAGTAGGTCCTTATTAGTTATCTATTTTATATATAGTAGTGCATATATGTCGATACCAATCCCCCAATTTATCCCTGTCCCCGTCCCCTCTGATAACCATAAGTTTATTTTCTACATCTGTGACTCTATTTCTGTTTTGTAAATAAGTTCATTTGTACCCTTTTTTTAGATTACACATGTAAGTGATATCATATGATATTTGTCTTTCTCTGTCTGATTTATTTCACTTAGTATGATAATCTCTAGCTCCACCCATGTCACTGCAAATGGCATTATCTCATTCTTTTTTATGGCTGAGTAGTATTCCATTGTATATATGTACCACATCTTTTTATCCATTCCTCTGTTGATGGACATTTAGGTTGCTTCCATGCCCTGGCTATTGTAAATGGTGTTACAATGAACACTGGGGTGCATGTATCCTTTCAGATTATGGTTTTCTCCAGATACATGCCCAGGAGTGGGACTGCTGGATCATATGGTAGTTCTATTTTTAGTTTTTTAAGGAAGCTCCATACCTTTCTCCATAGTGGTTGTACCAATTTGCATTCCCACCAACAGTGTAGGAGGGTTCCCTTTTCTCCATACCCTCTTCAGCATTTATTGTTTGTAGACTTTTTGATGATGGCCATTCTGACTGGTGTTAAGCGATACCTCATTCTAGTTTTGATTTGCATTTCTCTAATAATTAGTGACAATGAACATCTTTTCATGTGCTTTTTGGCCATCTGTATGTCTTCTTTGGAGAAATGTCTATTTAGATCTCATTTTTTGATTGGGTTATTTTTTGACAAAGAGCTGCATGAGCTGTTTTGATATTTTGAAGACTAACCCTTTGTTGGTCACTTCATTTACAAATATTTTCTTCCATTCTGTGGGTTGTCTTTTCATTTTGTTTATGGTTTCTTTTGCTGTGCAGAAGCTTTTAAGTTTAATTAGGTCCCATTTGTTTTTGTTTTCATTTTCATTACTCTACGGGGTGGATCAAAAAAGATATTGCTGTGATTAATGTCAAAGAGGGTTCTGCCTATGTTTTCCTCTAAGAGTTTTATAGTGTCTAGCCTTACACTTAGGTCTTTAATCCATTTTGAGTTTATTTTTGTGTGTGGTGTTAGAGAGTGTTCTAGTTTCATTTTTTTACATGTAGCTGTCCAGTTTTCCCAGCACCGCTTGTTGAAGATGCTGTCTTTTCTCCATTGTATATTCTTGCCTCCTTTGTCATAGATTAGTTGATCATAGGTGCATGAGTTTATTTCTGGGCTTTCCATCCTGTTTCATTGATCTATATTTCTGTTTTTGTGCCAGTACCATACTGTTTTGATTACTGTAGCTTTGTAGTATAGTCTGAAGTCAGGGACTCTGATTCCTCCAGCTCTGTTTTTCTTTCTCAGGATAGCTTTGGCTATTCTGGGTCTTCTGTGTTTCCATATAAATTTTAGAATTTTTTGTTCTAGTTCTGTGAAAAATGCTATTGGTAATTTGATAGGGATTGCATTGAATCTGTAGACTGCCTTGGGTAGTATAGTCATTTTGACAATATCGATTCTTCCAAACCAAGAACATGGTACATTCTTCCGTTTGTGTTGTCTCCAATATCTTTCATCAGTATCTCATAGTTTTTAGAGTAGAGGTCTTTTACCACCTTAGGTAAGTTTATTCCTACATATATTATTCTTTTCAATGTGATGGTAAATGAGATTATATTCTTGATTTCTGTTTCTGATCTTTCATTGTTAGTGTATAGGAATGCAACAGATTTCTGTATATTAATTTTGTATCCTGCAACTTTACTGAATTCATTGATGAGCCCTACTAGCATCTAGATTTTTCTGGTAGCATCTTTAGGATTTTCTATGTATAGTATAATGTCATTTGCAAACAGTGACAGTTTTACTTCTTTTCCAATTTGGATTTCTTTTTTTTTTTTTTTTTTCTCCTCTGATTGCCATGACTAAGACTTCCAAAACTATGTTGAACAAAGTGGTGACAATGGACACCCTTGCCTTTTTCCTGATCTTAAGGGGAATGCTTTCAGCTTATCACCATTGAAATTCCAAAGCTGTGGGTTTCTCATATATGGTCTTTATTATGTTGAGGTAAGTTCCCT
The DNA here is from genome assembly GCF_030028045.1 of Hippopotamus amphibius kiboko. Classification (NCBI taxonomy): domain Eukaryota; kingdom Metazoa; phylum Chordata; class Mammalia; order Artiodactyla; family Hippopotamidae; genus Hippopotamus; species Hippopotamus amphibius. Next base: position 95,176,498 of record NC_080196.1, on the reverse strand, counting down.
CTATTCCCACTTTCCGGACAGCTTTTATCATAAACTGGTGTCAAGTTTTGTCACAAGCTTTTTCTGCATCTATTGTGACGACCATATGGTTTTTATTCTTCAGCTTATTAATGTGGTGTATCACACTGATTAACTTGTGGATACTGAAGAATCCTTGCATCCCTGGGATAAATCCCACTTGATCATGGTGGATGGTCCTTTAAATATATTGTTGGATTCAGTTTGCTAGTATTTTGTTGAGTATTTTTGCATCTACGTTCATCAGTGATATTGGCCTGTAGTTTTCTTTTTTTGTGATACCTTTGTCTGCTTTCGGTATCAGGGTGATGGTCCAGTATTCACATTTTTATAGTAATCATTTCCCTGCTTTTCTTTGTAGTTTTATACATGCATATGGAAGTCTAAATTTTATCATGCCAATTTTTCTTTCCACAAGTTTGAAATTTTTCTATTGACCCTAGGATTTGCAACTTTTCAAAATCTAAGCTTATTCAAGCCCTTACCCTTCTCTAAGAAAAGGCAAGAATATGGAACCCATTAATTTCACCCCCTACCCCCGCCAATGTATATACTATTGTTTCCCAGTATTTTAATTCTATCCTGTTGTGGTGTTTCTTAATCTTACTGTATATTATTGTCACTGGTTTTGTATAATTAATATTTATTTATATTTGTCTCTCTATTTACCATTTTCTTTGTTTTTCATTCAGTCTTATACCTCAAACTTACCCTCCAGAATCACTTTCCTTCTGCCTGAAGTATATCCTTCAGAATTTGCTTTTCTGAGGGTCTGTGGGTGACAAGTTACTCTTAGTTTTAGTCTCTCTTTAGTGTTGTTATTTTGCCATATTTTTTCCTCTGGCTGCTATTAAGAGTCTCTCTTCACCTTTGAATTTTGATAGTTTCACTACAATGTTTGTAGGTGTGGGTTTGTCTTTATTTAACTAGCTTACAAATTTCTGGGTATCTTAAAGCTTTGGATTTATCAGCAAAATGGGGGGAGGAGGTAACACTATCTGTTTCATAGTTTTTGTTTCGAGTATTAAATGAGGCAACCCATGAAAAGTATTCAGTAAATGCTTGATGCTAGGAAGTAATTAATAAATGCTAGCCATTATTATTATTATTATTAATTATTATCATCATCATCATCATCTTCCTGCTATTCCAGGTATCACTGCTTGTCAATTCACTTGTCTTGCTTCATCTACTCCTAGGGCTTTCAGGGTAATTCTGTTTAATTTCCTAGCAATTAATATATTCATTATTTCCTCTCCCTAATGTACTTTAACTTTTTTCTTGCTTTGTTTTTTCTTCATTTATAAAAGAAAAGTATGCTTGTTGCAAAGATTTCACACAGAAGGTGAAAATCTTGCCCTGATCCCAACTGCAGCAATAATATATTTACAATTTACCACATATTCCTTTAGAAATTTTTGCAAAATTAGGGTAATACAACCTCAGTATATTGAGGCTGTCTCATGTCTCTTAATAATACAGATAGAACAATTCCCTGTGACAGCATATATAAACCTACCTCATTCTTTCTAGTAGTTCATAGTATTTCATCATATTGGAGTATTAACTAACCAATCGTCTTTTGGTAGATAGTTGAGTCTTCCTAGATTTTTGCTGTTATAACAAAGCAATACTTTAATGAAAATCAGTTAAGCATATATCCTTGGAAACATGCATGAGATGTTAGTAGGTTAACTGTCTACAAAATGGATTTGCTGGGTTCAAAGGTGACAGACTATATTTATCTTAACAGTAATGCCAAAATGCCCTCAAAAAGGTATTGCATATTGCAGGAATCCTGACAGCACTTGAAATATCAATACAAAAGCATTGATCTCAATAGTGATATCAGTTCTTTTTTTTTAAATTTTTTTATTATGAAAAGAATACATGTTTGTTATATAAAATTTGGAAATGGGGGGAAAAATCAACCAAAATGATTCCACCAAATTTTCTTCACTTTTCTTTCATTTGTTTACTGAAGAATATAGAAATTGAAAGTCATCCTTTTCTACTTTTATTTCCTCCTTTTAATAACCACTGACAACAGTTTCATAGCTATGCTTCCAAACATCTTTGTATGCTCATGAGTCACAGAGAGAAAGGTAAGGAGAACCAGAAAACAGTATTTATTTATTTCACCTTAAACAATGTAACAGACAACTCTGTAATACCGTCCATACAAATATTTACTGAAATATTTCTATGTTGATGAACATTTAGATTGACATGCATATTGTCCCTTTTTTTGCTATTATAAGAAATTAGAGCAAAATTTTAAAGGAAAAGATGTGTGTATGGTACACTACTGGGCTCAGTGAACAAATTTACAAAGCACTGATAAAGCTTCAATTTTCTCAAGGAGATATTCCAGCAGGGTATTAGGCCTGGCTCCAGGCATCATTGACAAGACGTTAAATCCTGAGTCATTAGAGAATGGCCTCACATCCATCATCTTCAGCCTCATAACCTGCCCTCCCTGGTCCAACACCCTCAGGTTCCATTCCCAGATATGTTCTCACAGTTCTGCTGCTACCTATTAGCCAGGTCCTGCAGCTCTTGAGTAAATAATCCCTTTTCTCCGATACAGAGACAACAGTTGCTCAATCAGGCCATGCTAAGACTTGACCTTGGTCATTTACCTATAAGAAATGAGAGGAGGTTGGAATTGATCTTGTGGAGGAAAAGTATCACCTTAAAAGACCATTACCTCAGGGAGGCCTTCTCCTGGTCTTTAGGAAATGAAAGGCTGCTTCCTATAGCAAGCCATCCCAGGAGATTAGATGAAATCTGGGGTTTGATGTTTCTAATTACATCCTCAGATTAATCCATTCCAAATCTAACAGTCCCACTCCTTGTCTTTTAGATCCATGCTTTCAATAGGAAATATTTTCAGGGCAGTGAGTTCAGCTTCCTTTGTAACTCTGCCACACTCACAATCAAATCTGACTGAGATCAGATCACTGACTGAAGCCTACTATTGGAACCAGACATTCAGCACAGTTTGTCCTTTGTGTTCAGGAGATGAATATCTGTTAAAACACAGCCATGGAGGCCTTCTGATTTTCAGAGTAACCCAAATTGATACCTGGCTTTCCTGAGTCTGTCATTTTCTTCCTTTATGGCTCTTATGGTTTTTAATAACAACTAACCAGTTTCACATGCCTTAGAATTACCATTGTCTTCTTATATTTCAAGCACAAGAGTTTACATAAGTCAATGCATCCCTTTCCACCTGCATCCCATTACGATCCACTAGAGGTGAGAGTCCTAGTAATCATGATGCTACAGAGTGCTGGGGGATATCACTGCCACACTTAGGACAGCAATGGGTCCTCATGGCCGTCTAGGTCCTTGCTGTTGTCCTTGTTTCCAGAATCCCATCCTGAGGTTCTGCTTCCTAGGATCACTTCTGATATCAACTGTCCTAGTTTGGGTTTCCCCAGTAGACACTGAGACAAGAATTTGACAGGTAGCTTATGTAGGAAGTTATCCCAAGTAGCACCAATAGAGTATGAGAAAGTGAGGTTAGAAGGGGGAGAAAAACGAAATATGATATGTTAATGAGAAAGTTACCATATATTGTGGGGGCTTAATACTGCTGAGAACTTCCAGGAAACTACATAGAAAAGAGCTCTAAAAACTACACCCAAGGGCCAAAACCAACCACAGCTTGTTTTTATAAATAACGTTTTATTGGAGCACAGCCACACTCATCTTTTAGGTGCCATCTATGGCTGTGTTTGTACTGCAACAGCAGAGTTAAGTAGTCGCAACAGAGACCCCACTGCCCACAAAGCCTAAAATATTTACTATCTGCCCTTTTACCAAAAAAGTTTACCAACCTCTGGTATAGGACACACCTCAGAGTTGCCCTCTGCCAAAACAGAGGATGAGGAAGCTGGGGTATTTATATACCAAAGCCTGTCCATCATTGACTGAGGGCTACTACTGGAACCATATTCTCCCCAGCACTTCCAGCCTGCCCCACACATACTCCAGGAACCAGAGGTAACCCTCAGGTAGAGCCTCAGTTGCATATACTAAGAAGCTAATATACTAAGAAGCTATTGGCATGTACGGGAACAGTTAATACTGCAGAGATTTAGACAGGGCACAAAAGTGCCTCCCTACACCTTATATTTCTGATTTTATGAGAGCTACTTTTTTATCAAAAATAGATGGTGAATTCCATCCAGTGTTTTTTCTGCATCTATTGTTATAACTACAGGTTATTTTTTCCTTTAGCCCAGTAATATGAATTAATACAATGTCGGATGCTGAAGCATCCTTGCATTTCTGTAATAAACTTGACTTCATCAAGATATATCAGTTTTGGGCTTCCTAGGTGGTGCAGTGGTTAGGAATCCGCATGCCAATGCAGGGGAAATGGGTTCGACCCCTGCTCCAGGAAGATCCCACATGCTGCAGAGCGACTAAGCCCGTGTGCCACAGCTACTGAGCCTGCGCTTTAGAGCCCGTGAGCCACAACTATTGAGCCCATGTGCTGCAACTACTGAAGCCCACGTGCCTAGAGCCCGAGCTCCGCAACAAGAGAAGCCACGGCAATGAGGAGCCCACGCACTGCAACCAAAGAAAGCCCGTGCACAGCAAAAGAAAGACCCAACACAGCCAATAAAATAAATAAATAAATAAATAAATAAATAAATAAATAAATTTATTTTTTTAAAAAGATATATTGGTTTTAATATACTATTGGGTTCATTTAGCCAATGTTTTATTTAAGGTTTTAGCATCTATTTTTATAAGTGAGATTAGCAAATAATTTGTTTTGCAGATACTATCTTTAACTGGTTTGAGATTTAAGGTTCCAATAAAATGAGTTGGACAGGTTTTCTTATTTTTCTATTTATTGGCATAAACTTACTACAATTGTAATGATATGTTCCTTGAAGTTTGATAAAACTGTCTCAGTCCAGGACTTTTGCAGTGAGAGGTCTTTGATTACATTGTCAGCTTCTGTAGTAACAGTCATGGTTTCCCTTTCTCTTTGAGCCAATTTTGTCATTTTCTACTTCTCCAGAAACATATCTATTCATCTAGCCTATTAGTTTGGAGCTGTTCATAATTTTTCTTTACTATTCTTTTCATCTCTATTTTTCACACAGTTGAATCACCTTGTCAATTTGCATTTTCTTCATTTGCATCTTTTTAATTGAGGTACAACTGACATATAACATTATATAAGCTTTGGGTGTACAACATAATGAGTCAATAATTATATATACTGCAAAATGATCACCACAATAAGTTTAGTTAACATCTGTCATCATACATAGTTACCAAATTTTTTTCTGATGATGAGAATTTTTAAGATCTACTCTCTTAGCTACTTCCAAATATGCAATACTTTACTAATTATAGTCACCATGTTGTATATTCCATCCCCAGGATTTATTTATTTTCTATCTGAAAGTTTGTATAAAAGGTCTTCTAGATAAGATGGCAATGAAATTATAATTTTTAACATGTAAAATTACCCTTAATAAAATTACCTTTTCCAACTGATGTACCAAGTAGTAAAATTTACGTATTTGAATCTGTAATTCACCACATAAGATCACATTCTGAGGTTCTGAGGTTAGGACTTCAACATGTGAATGGGGCAGGGGAAACTATTCAACCCATAACACCCAATATCCTTCACCATACAGTCTTAGCTGACACTTCCATTTTAATATTCTATTACACTACTATCTTTGTCTTTGTGAAGAAGTCATAATGAGAATTATTACCTCAATTAATCATCCATAAATTGAGGCAAAGTACAGGTGAGTACTTACTGAAGGTCTATAAACTCATCACTACCTGAGTGTACAAAAGAAAGAAGCAGAACTGTTTCAGCCTTTATTAAAAAGCTTTACGCTGTTCCATTCCACTGTGTGATCAAGATCTAATAGGAATCTAAGAATAAAAACAAGCTGGAAACAAAGTCTCCTCTCCTTCCTGATAAGTTGTAACATATAACTCTCTAGGAAGGCAAATTATATATAATTACATATAATATATAGAAAAGCAGGAGCAATGTTCAATAAGGCTCTGTTATCCCAGAGAATGGAATAATGGAGAAGACAAACAACTTTGCAGTCACACGGAGCTTGGTTTGAATTATACTTCTGCCACTTCTGAGCTCTGCAACTTTGACATAGTTCTTACTTTCCTTTTTCTTTTTTCTTTTATTTTTACATTACATTTTTACTTTATTATCTTATGATGAGATATTGTCATTATAATATATATCATATATATAATTATATATTAAATAATACCTAAATGTTATTCAGTAAAATCAAAATCTTTCGTTATAAATTTCCACCCATGAGTACTCCGAAGAAATAACATTAATATTTTATGTATTTCTTTCCAGTCTTTTTTCTATAAAAATACAAATATAGAAGGTAAATGAATAGATTTTTCACTAAAAAAAAAATTATACCAAATATGTAACAGATTTTTACCATGAACAGAATGTGGTAGACCTCTTTATATAACATGTCATATAGATCTATTTCATTCCTGTATTTTGTATTTTGAGTGCTACATAATATTCAGCCGCATGAAAAATCTATAGTTTATCAAACACATTCCTCTGTTGATATACTTTGGTTGTTTTCAACTTTTCACTATTATAAATAATGATACAATGAACATCTTTGCACAAATATATATATGTACCTATATATTTGTGTGAATATTTTTTAAAATATACTTCTATAAGTTAAATTGCTAGATCAAAGGGTATGTGCATTTCCCATTTTTTCATAGGTCCCAGTGAATTGACTTCTATAGAGTTTATATCAACAGCAGTATCAATCCTATCATATTTTGCAAATCTGATAGGTAAAAAAAAAAATCATATATCATTGTTATGTTAATTTCTATGTCTTTTTTAGAGAAATTGGCAACAGCAATATCATATGGATATATTGGCCATTTCTTATTTCTTCCACTGTAAATTGTCTGTTTATATACTTTGCCCACGTCTGTCATTTATTTCTTTTATTGCTTATTTTAAGTAACTTCTTTACGTGGCTGTGAATCCTTTGTTTTTTTCTTTCAGCATAGTGGTTGAGAACAAGGATTCTGGAATAAAATTTGACTTCCAACATTTTTTAATTATGTGCTCTTGTACAAGTTACTTAATCTCCCTGTGCCTATGTTCCTTCCTATGCAAATACTGACATTAAGAAAACTTACCTCCTAGAGTGTTGTGAGAATTGAGAGACTACATTTTAAAGTGACTGAATAGTGCCTGGCACATAGCCATCACTCAGTAAGCACTAGTTATTATTTTGTTTCGAAAGGCATGATTGTTAGCCTCAGTTAAACTCAGTTTCCTCATCTATAAAATGAGATGATAAAACCTACATTCTAGATTTATTGTAGAGATTAAATAAAATAATGGATTTAGGACAGTAATAGGCCCTCATAATATAACAGCCCTTTCAATCATCTTGCCTAAAAATTGTTAAATAACAGAGAATGTCACCACTTAGCTTCTGGCTGGATGTTTTTGCAGCTGCTACTTAAATAATGGTGAGAATTTATACTTCTTGAGCATTTCATATATGCCAGAGATCAAACTGCTTCATGCATGTGGTCTCATGTAATTCTCAATACCTATGAGGTAGATACCGATATGATCTCTATTTTATAGATGAAGATACTGAGGTATACATAAATGTAAAACTTGCCCAAAGTCACATGTTGGTAAGAGGCAGAACAGAAATTAAAACCAGAGAATCTGACTCCAGAGTTCGTGACCTTAACCACTATACTGTGTTGATCCCTTGGCAGTGATAGAACCCATGATTAGTTTTTATCTTTGCTTTTAGAATAATAGATGAAGTCTCCAATTTTACATGTAATTTAAAAAGAGGAATAAACCATGTGACATATTACTAGATTTAAGTTTTCTGTGGTAACTGGTTTCCAATACAGAAATACAATAATAGTATTTTCAAGTTAGATTAATTTTGGCCCCCTATAAAATCTTGCATGGTTATCAATTATCTTTCCCATGATGACAAGTCTACAAAATAACAAAAAGGGAAAACAGAAAATCAATAAAATATATATAAATAATATTTATTTACAAATAAAATTTTACAAGTAAATTCTGAGTTTGAAATGAATTATCAAAATAAATCCACCTGCATGTAGGATTTGAGGTGTCTTATGTTGTGTTAAAATGCCATCTGCAGCAAACATTGAAATATCTGCACAAAATGTGTCTGTGGAACATTCCTCTCCATGTTGATTTCAATAGCAACTAATCCTTAACGTTAAGTCTCCCTCCATCGGCCATAGTCCGTTTAGACTGTGTGGTTACTTCCATTCATTATTAACAGCTTTTGGAATGCAGGGACTATTTATGAAAGGAAATGAGCCAGTCAGATATATCTGGAGGCTTCACAGATGGCATTTTTTAGAATAGTTTTGTTTTCATTTTGCTATTGAAAAGTCCTTTTAGACCCCTTTGCAACATGCAATAATGCACTCACATTAACTGATACATGATGTGTGCTTCTGCTATTTTTCCACTGCTTCACTTGGCAATTAAACACATGATTTCCCTGCAAATGACTATAATTTTTTGCTTCCATAATATTTATGTCAACTCCAGAGGAGCTGGGAGTTGGCATCCTGAAAACCTGACCATCTGAGGCAATGGCAGCAGCTTGTAATTTCATCTGTATCTGCTAATTACTGGATGATCAGAACACCAGAAATAAAAAAATCATATGCTGAAAAACCATAATATGTGCCCTCAGCTGGCTAACTCAGTAATTTGAAGCCATGTGCAAATGAGCACATAACTTTCTGAGTGATTTATTGCTGTTTTGGGAATACATATTGAGCTCTGAAAGTATTTCATTTGACCTGAACTACAAACTTCAAGTTAAATATGACTGAAAGCACCAACAGATCTTGCCAAAGAGGGCTGCAGAAGCGACTTTTCCTTGTGTCAAAAGGTATGATCAGAACACATGTTCTACAGAAATTGTCAACAAGATTGTCAGAACAAGGTGGCATTCAGTTGAAGGCAGAATTCATACACTGAAACATCTGTGATTATCTGTATTTCTGCATTTGGGCATTACGGAAAGAGTGTGATGTGGGGTTTAAGCTTTCATTGCATCCGAGGAAGCACCAGCTCCCTCTTTACACATTTCAAATTCACTGGGCCTTAAAGAGTAACCTAGCCCAACTGCCTCATTTTAATTATAAGAAAAATGAGATTGAGTGAGGTCAACTTATTCTCCCTAAGTTGTACATTTCAATAGTGGTGGACCCAACCAGGAGCCCAGCCCCTTCATTCCAGGCTCATTTCCACCTAACTGCCCAGGGTCTGTGCTGTGTTCAGGGTTGGCTTCTTGCCTCACTGGGGAGGAGTCACCCGGCTGGTTGCACAGGGCCTCCCTGACATGCAGTGATTGCCCCAACCAGTAAACAGATCTCCAAGCTGTGGCCTAACAGGGCTCTGCCTTATTCCACACCTCGTCCCACATCTCTAGGTTTCACTGACTTGGCAAATATTTAGCAGCTACTGACTATTCCATTAAATAAACACACATTGAGACTTACATTCTTCAGGCCCTGGAGATACAAAAATATACAGTTAATTATAAAGTTATGGTCTATAAAGTCACTGCAAACACTGAATTAGAAAATACTGAACCACTGCTCCTAGAAGAAATAAAGGGTTAGGTTTCTGCAAGCCTCTGGTCACAACATTTTCATCAGCTGATCAATATATAACCTTGTTTTATGTGTGTTTCTGTTTAAAGATATCTTACATAATATATAGTTGATCCATTAACATTGAACTTGTGGCCAGTGGCATTCATGCCCAAATAAAGCTTATCTAACACATGTATTTTCTCCATAAAGCACATCACAGCCTTCTTGAGCTCAAGAATACTAGATAGCACTTGAGCACTGCACTTGGGGATTATTTTGAACAATGTAATTACCAACAAAAAGCACAAAAGTGCAAAAAAGCATGGCGCTAAATAGACTATGAAAAGTACATGACAGTATGAGAGATGAAATAGGAAGGTCAAGTGTCTCTTTGTCCAGTCTCAGTTACAAACCATGCACGATGAGAAACTCAATTTTTTCAAATTTTTACCATTCTGCTCATGTCCACAAGTGACTGCAAAAACGCTGCAAGTACTGATACTGATGAGTAGGTAAGTTTGCAAATATAGAGCCCAGGAATAATGAGGATCTACTGTAGTCCCTACACCTCATGGAATCCCTAGAACTAAATGCTGTAAGAGTCAGAGGAGAGCAGACACACCAGGAGTGAGGTAGCCAAGGAAAACGCCAGAGGGGTGGGGAGAGGACTGGAGAAGCATTCTAAAGAACTGACAGGATCTAAAAGAACAAAAAAGAATATTCAAGTTGATCCTTCCATTTTTCCTCATTCTCTACTACAGTAAGATGATAATGTTTTCTTTCTCCTTAAAATCTTTCTGTTTTAAGGGTCTTGCTACCTTCATACACAGAACTAAGAGTAACTATGGCAGGGCCAGTGGAGGATGAAGTTTAGAACACCTTACATCTCTCTTATATCATACAATTGATGGAGCAATATATATTCCCCTTAATGTCAAACAGTGGAGGACCATAGAATAACGACAGACATGTTTAGCAACCACCAGCTGAACCTGTGGGACAGAGTGGCGGAGTGCAGCCTCATGGTTATTGTCTCAGAGTAAAACAACAAAAGGGTGAGTATTTGGTACTTCAGAAAGCTCCTGGATAGCCTGGGATGGATCATAAGCTGCAACAGAGGGGCCCTACAAACCTCATTCATGAGTTAAAAACCAGAGGCATGCACACAATCATTCTCCAAAAAAATAACTGAGATCATATTAACTACTAGCAGGCCCCCACAGGTTATCAGTATCGAATTTACAATTGAATCTTTTGACCAAAAGTCTATTCTCTTACGAAGACCTCTGTCACTGGTGTGCTACTAAAGAACTATCACAAGCTCATCACACTGATACTAAAATACTCAGTGAATTCATGATAATTCCAGGGTCAGCTACCCAGACTGACGACTGCTCAGACTCTTCCACAGTTCTCCTCCTCCTCAAGAGAAAGAAAGCGAAAAGAAGAGACTGCATATTAGTATCAGTCACATGTATTACTTAAAAGCTGCTTTTATAAGAATTTAATAGGACTAAAATTAGAAACTGAAAGCAGGATTTAGAAACCATCAACCAATGTTGATTTACCTAACTACTTCCTTCCCTGCCATCTCCTTCCCTCCTTCTCTTTTTCTCTCTAATCTTTACACTAAATAAATTAAAAGCAACATTTTACTAGAAGATGTAGAAAACCCATTTTACATCCTTGTAAAATTTTTCTACCACCCTGATTACTTTGAGTTAAGCTACTGAAAATAAAGTGTATCTCTAAAAAAATCACTTATCTTAAATGTTCTATATGCTTGAATAGATTTTTATAAATTTATTTATTTATTTATTTTATTGGCTGTGTTGGGTCCTTTTTTTTTTGCTGTGCGCAGGCTTCCTTTTCAGTTGCAGTGAGTGGGGGCTACTCTTTGTTGTGGTGTGCATGCTCCTCATTGCCGTGGCTTCTCTTGTTGCGGAGCACGGGCTCTAGGCGTGTGGGCTTCAGTAGTTGCAGTACATGGGCTCAATAGTTGTGGCTCATGGGCTTAGTTGCTCCGCGGCATGTGGGATCTTCCTGGAGCAGGGATCGAACCCGTGTCCCCTGCGTTGGCAGGCGTATTCTCAACCACTGTGCCACCTAGGAAGCCCTTGAACAGATTTTTAACATAATCCTGGAGTACATATTATGAAGATATCAATATTCCAAATTAATTTATGATATAATATACATTTCAGAACATAAATGTATCTGGAGGAATAAATGAATTAAAAGAGCATTAAGGTTTTGAAAATTTTCTTTAATAGTTAATAAAAGTATTATGAAGCCACAACTTAAAAAATATTTTAAGTGTGTTACTCGTTCCCAAATACAGAGATAGATTTAATAGAAAAGAATGAAGTCCAGGAATAGACCTAAATGTATATAATTTAGTATGTGACAAACAGGTAATCATAAGTGGTTTTATTTCAACAGATAACTGCTTGGAAAAATAAATCTAATGAAATTCTTACCATATATCATATGCTAAAATAGATCAGCTCAATTGCAAAATTAAACACAAAGAAGGAAATTACTGGAAGAAATTTTAAGCCGACCCAAGAGAGCAGCCATTTGTACCCACATGGCTGACTATGTATCTCTGAAAGTCCCTCCCACTGCAAAACATCAAAAATGATATATAGTATGGAGGTGGTAAAGGAAGGAGACTCTAGATCAGCGTTAAAAACAGGCACTGAAGTCACAGCTTCCATGAAGACATCATCTGGGGTTTTAATGGCCTCAGGGGGATCAAAGGGAAGGCCCAAGGAGGGATATTTGACTGAGGTTCCTATAAAAATGGGGGGAGACTGGTCAATGTGATTAGGCCATCTCTGTTTGCTAACTGGTGGTAACTGAAGTTAGGGTCCCACCCTCCCACTGAGACTGGGAGGTAGTAAGCACTGTCTTCCTTGATGGTTACGTTTCAAAGCGATAGATCCCAGGTCCTTGAGAATGTCCTGGGCTGTGCAACTGGCAAGAGGCTGGGAGAACATCTCAAAGGGAGAGAAAAAAAATATAAAATTGAAAGTTCTCTAAAGCAAATGCTCTAAAAAAAGGGAGAGGTCAGGGACCTATAGTCAGGAAGTCTGTCTAAAATTTAGTCAGCCAAGGCGAATATTGAGGCCATCTTGGTCTGGTACGATAGTATATGTTTAACAACCGGTTCTTGGAAGACAGGGCCTGATTTGTAGCATTTGACAATTTAAAGAGTGTAAATATTCCCACCATGGTCAATTTCAGCTTGCCAGTGTGATGTTGCTGCGTGCAGAGTTGGGAAGACATGCTGACAGGACTCATGAGCTAGTGAGAGATGGCTCTAGCTCTCCACTGGCCATAGGCATGTATTGATTCTGTCCAGCTTTGCATATGACCTGGGAAAGATGTCTATGATATATGCAGTAAAAACTAAAAAATGTTATTCTGCTTAAAATCTAGAATATTATTCCATTTTAATCTGTATATATTTGAAAATTTTACAAAAGCATTTACATAAGCATCAAGAAAGGTGTAAAAGACTACACAACAGATGGTTGACAGTTTACCCAATAGGGTGGAAATGAGGAAGATTGTCCTTGATTTTTTTTTTTTGGAAATCCCACTCTGTACTACTTCCCTAACTATAATGAGTATATAGTGTTTCTTAACACAAGTTACTTACGTGGTAATATACATGAGTAACCAGAATTTGAATTCTTCCTTCCCATCCTCTTCCCCTTCTTCTCAGAGTCTAAGGGACATCATCTCTTTGATATTTGACTTTTGTTCATTTTGGCTTTTGAAAGATGGCTACGCAAAACAAAACAAAACACAAAAAATGAAAAATAAACAAAAACTAAGTCCCGGACTTCCTAGGTGGTGCAGTGGTTAAGAATCTGCCTGCCAATGCAGGGGACACAGGTTCGAGCCCTGCCCCAGGAAGACACCACATGCCACGGAGCAACTAAGCCCGTGTGCCACAACTATTGAGCCTGTGCTCTAGAGCCTGTGAACCACAACTATTGAGCCCATATGCCACAGCTATGGAAGCCCACGCACCTAGAACCCGTGCTCTGCAACAAGAGAAGCCACGGCAATGAGAAGCCCACGCCCCACAATGAAGAGTAGCTCCTGCTCTCAGCAACGAGAGAAAGCCCGTGTGCAGCAACGAAGACTCAACACAGCCAATAAAAAATAAATAAATCCAACAAAGAAATTAATAATAAAAATCTCAAAAAAAAAAACTTAAAAAAAAAAAAAACTAAGTCCCTTGAAGACTCTGACTTACCAGATTTGTTAATCTACATTTTGTATTCCTCAAATAGAATAAGCAAAAAAAAACCACTGGTTAGTTATTTTCTCAGAACCCTTACATGGCTCTCAGCACAGGGCATTGTTTTCCATGACAGCTAATGGCAGCCCTATCCTTCCAGGCGCTCAGGCCAAAAACCTTGGTATCATCACTAACTCCTCAATTTCAACAACACCCCATATGTGATCCACTAGCAAATATTGTTGGCTCTTCTTTCAAAATACATCTAAAATTCAACATCATTTCCCACAGCCCCACACCAACACCATGGTTCAAGACACCATCATTTCTCACTGGCTATCCTGCTTTCACTCTTAGCTTCCCTCAGTCTATTCTCAATATAGCAGCCAGAGTGACTTCATTAATATGGAAGTCCTATCATATCACTCCTCTACTCAAAGGCTCTGATTGTTTCCCAATCTCCCTCAAAGAGGAACTCAAAGTCACTACAATGGTTTACAAGGCTCTGTGGGATCTGGCCCAACCCTACCTAAATTCTCTGGCATCAGCTCCTGTATCTTTCCCAGACACTCAAGCCACTCCATCCATATTGGCCTCCTTGATGCTTAGAGATCATGCCAATCACATTTCCATCTCAGGGATGTTGCAAGCACTATTCCATCTACCTCGGTATCTTTTTCCACGAGATACACTTATTCAGATCTTTATTCAAAGGTCAATTTCTCAGAGAGGTCTTCTCTAATCTCGTGATTTAAAATTGAGCATACAAACGCATAAAGATAACAGATGTTTATCTTCTTTATTTTTCTCTAAAGCAATTACCACCATCCAAAATGCTTAGTTGCTTGTATCAGAAAATTATTCAAAACTTCTAAATAGGTAAAATTCGTTAGCAGAGGCTAACTTGAAATTTTTGACTGGTAAAGATGCAAGTATCTTCTGGTCTGCTAGGACAGATAAAAACCACAGTTTATGGTTTATGTCCCCATTAGTCATTAACCAATTTTGTATCTAATCCAGCAAACATGTCCTAACATTGACTATAAATACCTAACTTCTCAAATGATCTTTAAAGTTGTTGTAATGTCTTACTTGTTCCCTTATTAATTAACGAGGTAAATATAATCTTCACCCCTGTCCATTGCAAGCAAGTCATTACATGATCCTCTTGAAAATTATACTTTTACACTTTATTGTCTGTCTTAGACTATAAGCTAAATGAAGGGAGGAAGTTTTGTCTGTTTTGTCAGTGAATACCACCATTCCTAGCACACTGTGTGCACAAAACCTGTAGATTGAGAATTTCACTTGTAGAAATTCTAAATAATCTTGAATATCTTTTTTCCCTCGGTTGACTTTTAAACATGATGTTGGAGGAATCGGTATAGGTAGACAGGACACCGAGGCTTATAATGCAGGAAGCAATGTTTATTGTACTGGTACAGGCCCAGTGGATTCACATCCAAAGACTGAGCCCCAAACCAAAGGAGAGCTTCTCCTTTTACAGACCAGTTCCCGTGCTTTGGGGAGCCTACAGCTATGTTTATCTACGCAGAAGCAATGTACAGAAGCCAGAGTGCATACATTAGTTTTTCCTTATCTCGTTGACCCAGATGTTTACGCTGCCCCTGGCAGGGTCTTGTGAAAGAGGCCATAAGTTATTTATTCTCTGGGACTTGCATTTTCCTATGTTTGCCTTGTCCTTTCCTGTTTTTGTTATTGACCTGCCTCAATGATACCATAAAGCTCTACTCCTCTTCTACTTCTATTGCCTTTTCCCGGTAAAGGAGAGGGGGAAGAAAAAGTGTTTATATCGGTTTCTGTCATGAGACTCCCTTCTTGGCTCAGATCTATGGTCAGATGAGGTATTTCAGTGGAATGTCTAGTGGGAGAGAAAATTAGTCCAGGAAAAGTACAAACAAACTGTATTCACTGCATATATGAGTAAAGACAGATGACCTCAAAATAAACTCAAAGCCGTTGACTAGCAAAGAGAAATCATCTTATGGTTTCCAACTCTTTGTTAATGGAAGGAATTTTTACAGGAACTCTGCCTAAGTCATTTCCGACCAAAGTTTTTCTCCTCTTCAACTAGGAAAAAAAAGAATGACGAGAACCTTCAAGGACAAGAGGAAAGAATGTTTTGGGGGTCTTATTTTTCAGGTAATTAACCTAGATCTCTGCTTTGGCATCTCAGTTCATGCCTGCTAGAAGAAAGGATAGGGAAAGATGGATGTGGAGAGAGGAAAAGGACTCCAAAATTCACCCAGACAAGAACTTGAGCTTAAAATGCACTAGGAAGGGTCTTGGGGAGTGCTATCCAATAGGATATATATACACTCAATATATACAAAAATATTATTTCAACATGTAGACTATAAAAAATTAATAATGAAATATTTTACACTTTGATGCCAAATCTTCGAAATCTGTATTTTACACTTAACTACATTCAGGTGTTCAATAACCACACAAAGCTACCATATTGGACTATGGAGATCTAGAAGAAGCTATTTCCTTTACACAGCCCTAGACTAGTCATTTACATCTCTCCTTTTGTAATCCAATGATATAGCTAAGGACGTTACTATCTTTATAAGCCTAGGTGAAGAGACAGAACCAAAATTTATCAAAAGGCTACCAGAGTTGACAAGGAGCCCTGATTGTTTGTTTGTTTAGATTCCTACAAAGAATAAGGCCTTAGGCCATACCTTTAGTTAAAAACGCAGCCCTTGAAGCAGTTTCCTCCTGAGAGCTTTCTATTCATTTCATTCTTGAAGGCAATTTTTTTTAATGATTTAGAAGCATATGAAGGGTTAGATCTTAATATCATGTATTATGCTTTGCGTGTTTATGCTTCTTTACTTGGCTTCTTCTAGTTCTATTATAATCTATATAAGCCAAAAATTATTTCGTGGGTCCCCAAACGGCTCTTTTCTCAGTACCTTCATTTTCACCTAATGGTCGTAATTGTTTCTAATAATAACTATAATTATCCTTCATATTTATATTAGTTTTTCACACATATTATCGTTTGATCCTCCGAGCAATCCCATAAGGAAAATCCAGTTTATGGGGGAGGAGACTGTGATTCCCATAGGGTTCAGGGGCTTATCAAGGTCATACAGCTTGTAAGTGGGAAAAATAAAATCAGACTGACACGGGTCTTGGTTCACGAAAACGTGTTAAACAAAGATCTTCCTAAGGTGAATTTTCAGATATTTTGAGGGCTGGTTTTACTTTTTTTAGAGATGTGAATTATTACATTATTGATACAATTGTGAGAATTAGGCTCATAATCAAGCACATTTCTCATGAAATTTTCTCGGGTTTAAGTAGTTTAGTATGCCTACCAAACAAATTGTCTTTTAAGTCTCTCTCTCCATAAACTGGCAAAGGCAAGGACTGGGAATTATTCAGGAATGTCTAGTTTAATAGCTGGGACATAGTAAATACATCACATATTTTGATGAATGAACAAATGAATGCAAATTTGCTTCCAGCCTTTTCGAATAGCATTATATTGAGGCAATGTAAAAGAGACATGCTATAGAAATTATTTGCCTTATTTTATTGAAGAGAAAATTGATGCACAAAAACAGTTACTTTGGGTCAGCACTGTTCAGTAGAGATATAATCCAAGCCACATATATAATCTTAGATTTTTTTAGTAACCACATTTTTAAAGAGATTTTTTAAAAACAGTGGAATTAATTTAAACGATATATTTATTTGTCCTAATATACCCAAATATTATCATTTGAACATTTCATAAATATTTTAAAAATTGTTAACGAGCTTTTTCTGGCAAGCAGCCTGAGATGACCTCTAAAAATGGTTCACTATTCACTTGACCCAGAAAACTCCACAAAATCATACAAATCAAGAGGTTCAAATCTTCAGGTTCACTTTAAGAACACTCGTGAAACTTCCCAGGCCATTAAAGGCATGCATATCAAAAAGCCATCAAATCTGAAGGATGTCACTTTCCAGAAGCAATGTGTGTCATTCAGTCATTTTAAGAGTGGAGTTGGTAGGTGTGACAAGGCCAAAGAGTGGAGCTGGACACAGGGTTGGTGGCCCAAAAAGAGTGCTGAATTTTTACTGCACATGCTCAAAAACGCAGAGTTATGCTGAATGTAAGGGCTTGGATGTAGATTCTCTGGTCATGGAGCACATTCAGGTGAACAAAGCCCCCAAGATGCAGCACAGGACTTACAAAGCTCATGGTCGGATCAACCCATACATGAGCTCTCCCTGCCACACTGAGATGATCCTTACTGAAAAAGAACAGATTGTTCCTAAACCAGAAAAGGAGGTTGCCCAGAAGAAAAAGATATCCCAGAAGAAACTGAAGAAACAAAAACTTATGGCCCGGGAATAAATGCTGCAAAAAAAAAAAAATGCATGCAAATAAAAGTGAAAGCAGGAAAAAAATTTGTTAATGAGAAAGTTTTCATTCTTTCATTCATATGAAGATTTGGACATCTGTTGTGTATCTGACATTTAAAACACATCTCAATTCAAACTAGCTACCTTTCAGGTGCTCACCAACTATGTGTCTAGTGGCTACTGCACTGCATAGTACAGTCGTGGGATGCAGCACAGAACTTCAGCCCTCTTCTCTTCCCATTCCTCACCATCTCACAAATATTTACTAAGCACCCACCATCTTTACCAGAGATAAAACTTAGAAGGAAAAAATCAAATGAGGCTCTTAACCTGTCACATATTTGAGGAACACTAAATTGAGAGACTGTATATACAAATGGAATATGTCAAACTATATATCACAATAGAACTCTGACCCACAACTTCTAGCAGCAACTAGCCAGAAAAGCCAAGCCACCATCAGTTTAGAATGGTCAGGACTTGGCCGAAGACCGACAGCTTTCCTAATTTTTGCCTCTTCTCCCAACTCAGGATCAACCAGAGAAGGCCAAATACGCTCTGCAAACCAGCCATATAAGACGACCTGACCTGATTCTAGTTTGCCTACCTCTAGCTTCCCCAACAGCCTCCAATTAGGATTCATCTGAAGCCTTCCTTTTTTTCCACTATAAGGCTTTCCCACTCCTCCAGCTTCTCTGAGTCTTTACCAAACACAAGTGATGGTGGCTGACACCCTTGCTATACAGTGAGTTCTTAATGAAGAGCCTCTGTTTATTCTCACACGGGTAGTCTTCATTTATCTCCACAAAATCTTTGATTAGTCTTTTCTTAATGACTAAAATAACCAAACTCCCTCTTTTAACTTTCCTTGTGGGTTCAGTTTTTCATTTTATTTGTATCATTCATTCATGCAATGACAATTTCATGAATGAATGATACAGCGAATGACTGTTCATTCATGCAATGGTGGTTACCAGAAGCAGGGACGTGGGAGTAATGGAGACATGTGTGTCAAAGGTACAAAATCATGGTTATGTAGGGTGAGTAAATTCTAGGAATCTAATGTACAGCTTGGTGACCACAGTTAATAATACTGTATTTTACTTGGAAACCCACCAAGAGAATAGAAAGAACTCAGGTGCTTTCACCACAAAAGAAAAGGTAATCATGTGAGGAGATGGATTTGTTAATTAGCTTGACTGTAGTAATCATTTCACTATGCATATATATCAAAATATTATTTTGTATATCTTAAATATGTACAATTTTTATTTTTAAAAATAAATTTTAAAAATTTAATAAAAAATGCACTACAAATGGAAGTGTATTATGATACCTCAACATTTTAATTTTCATAAGATATGAGTGCCATTTCTTCCCCCAAAAAAAGACTTTTATTCTGCTATTTAAACTTCAATAAATGCTTGGCAAAATGAAAAATACTGTTTTACCAATAGATTTGCACACTGAAGCTCAGACATTTTTCCTTATTGCCCTGTTTCCTTATCCCTTTTTGCTTATTTCACATTTTACTTGAAGTGAACACTCCCAAATGGTTTCTGGCACTCTTTCAGCAAGAGATAAAAAAGGAAGGAGACAAAAAGTTTTCTGTTAAACAAAATAACCATGCCTCACTCGAGGGTAGTTTAAATAATTGTTCTCCAATTTAATGTTTATTAATAACTATTTTATCCAGGCAAAGAACTTTGCCAAGTTTTGATTGAATTAAACCTGAAATAATTTTCATTGCTGCTGAATTTCAGATAGTTCAACACCTAGAATCCAGAAGTATTTTCTTCTCTCCACTTGGGTACCTATTAAAATTTCACTAAAATAATTTTTAAATCTTGAAGAACTACATCAACTTATATTTTAATTTTACACTTATTTGACTGCTGTGTGTTTTAAAACATTCTTTCGTTAATTTACTTCAATTTATATGGATTTCCTTTGGCTAAGAAAAATAGGTAATTAACTGGAATAGTTGGTAAAATAATGTATAAAGTGTTCTGAGATCTGGAGCCTATAACCAAATGCATCCAACTTAACCTTCATAACAGGTTAAGCAGCTTACCTGAGAAATAACTTCAAAAAATTTCTCAATTATTAATGATGTGTATGCTCTTATTATCTTTTTGTTGCTTACATCCTTAGAATTCTGATATCTTACTGGTCTAACGTCATAAAATTCAGGCTGACTCAACTAATCTGAAGTGAAGGTATAACAGCATATCTACGGGCCTCACTTAATGATACGAAGTCAAGTTTACCTTTCAAGACATTATTTAAACAGTTCAGAAATTTTAACTTCATATTTTATAAAATTCTAATGTGCATTATCAAATAAATATGAATATGAATATTCCAATAATGTATATTTATCAAAATAGTACTGTGAAAAATAAAAGGCTTTGAATTCTTCAAAATAAAATGACATCAAACACCAAGATGATATTTATTTTCAAAAGGGACTCAGAATTCCTGGATAACTGGAATAGAAGTTACATTCCAAACAATAACTGTCCGAAGAATCAGTTTTTGTTTATATTGTACCATGTAAAAGATAAACGTTCATTCAGAGCTTGGCCACAAATTACATACCTCTTGGTCCCTGTGAGTTTAGATATTTTATATTCTCTGAAAAGTCACTCCATTTTTCTAAAGTAATATAACCCTTCAACAATGAACAGAAAACAAGGAGTTCAACCTGCTATAACCCTTTCTTATTTTACTGGTTCAGAGAACAATTTATACCACAGCTGTGTAAATCACCGTTACAAGTGCAAGGACCTCACTGCAGAATACAAAGAACATCTTTCCTGGCAGGCTGTCTGTCTGTCTGTCTGTCTGTCTAGATCTCACACAATCTAAAAAGGCTTTCTTCAACTGCGCCTGAAGAGCAAATTCCTGAAGATCTGGGGTAGGAGATCTTGAAGGACAGACATGAAGTATAGCTCTTCATCCACTATACGACTAGGGAAGGAACCAGAGAGATCTGAAAGGGCCACCCACAGGCAGTCTACATACATATTCCTCTACACATCCTCATCCATGCTCCCTTTTCTCTCTTCTCACAAGAATAATTTTTTCAAGAATGCCTCTTCCTAAGATTTGGATCATAAATTCACGAGATACTCACACTCTCCATCAGTATGGAGTTTAGTTATTCTTTCTTCCAACTCACTTAATCCTCAATCAGGCTGTTTCCAAGACCCATCAATTTTTAAGTCTCTCTTTTTTACTTCCTGCTACATTTCTCCTAACTGCTCTTAATGCATCCTGAGCTCTCTCTTCTCTAAATCTCAGTAGTTCTTCTTTTTTTTAAGCTCTTTATTGGAGTATAATTGCTTTCCATTGTTCTGCCAGTTTCTGCTGTACAACAAAGTGAATCAGTTGTATTTATACATGTATCCCCATATCCCCTCCCTCCCACGGCTCCTTCCCACCCTCTTCATCCCACCCTTCTAAGTCATCACCCATCATCGAGTTGATCTTCCTGTGTTATGCAGCAGCTTCCCACTAGCTATCTAGTTTACATTTGGTAGTGTACATATGTCAATGCTACTGTCTTACTTCATCCCAGCTTCCCCTTCACCCCCTACCCCGTGTCCTCAAGTCCATTCTCTACATCAGCATCTTTATTCTTGCCCTGTCACTGGGTTCATCAGTTCCATTTTTTTTTTTTTTAGATTCCATGTATATGATTAGCATACGGTATTTGTTTTTCTCTTTCTGGCTTACTTCACTTTATATGACAAACTCTAGGTCCATCCACCTCACTACAAATAACTCAGCTTCATTCATTTTTATGGCTGAGTAATATTCCATTGTATATATGTGCCACATCTTCTTCAGCCATTCATCTGTTGATGGGCATTTAGGCTGCTTCCATGTCCTGGCTATTGCAAATAGTGCTACAATGAACACTGTGGTACATGTTTCTTTTTGGATTATGGTTTTCTCAGGGTATATGCCCAGTAGTGGGATTGCTGGGTCATAGGGTAGTTCTATTTTTTTAAGGAATCTCCATGCTGTTTTCCATAGTGGCTATGCCAATTTACATTCCCACCAACAGTGCAGGAGGGTTCCCTTTTCTCCACACCCTCTCCAGCATTTATTGTTCTTTGATTTTTTGATGATGGCCATTCTGACTGGTGTGAGGTGATACCTCATTGTGGCTTTGACTTGCATTTCTCTAATGATTAGTGATGTTGAGCATCTTTTCATATGTTTGTTAGCCACCTGCATATCTTCTTTGGAGAAATGTCTATTTAGGTCTTCTGCCCATTTGTGGATTAGGTTATTTGATTTTTTGATATTGAGCTGCATGAGCTGCTTATGTATTTTGGAGATTAATCCTTTGTCAGTTGCTTCACTGGCAAATATTCTCTCCCATTTTTCAGTAGTTCTTGCTATCCGTGCCTATCATCAGACATGTACTCTATACCCTATACTGTTTTGTGTTCCTTTTTCTACATGTTTTGCCTCACATATTGGCCTGGGAACAGGGACCATTACTGTATGTTTAGCTATTATACACAAGAGACCAAAAATACTTGCAGTATAAAAGTCATTCAAAAGAATGTTTCCTAAATCCAAGAAAGGGGAAAATTTTGCATGGGTTTACCCTATAGAATTTAGACTATTAAATTCTACTATAGGAATTAACTAAATTATAAAAAATAAAAATTTTTATCATAAAGATGTGTAATGTACTTAATAAGCCCAAAAGCTCTGATCCTTTAAATAGTACCTTGTTTATGAAAAAAATGTATTACCCGGAGAAACTGATAGTTCTAATCTAAATCATATAAAGAAACTTGGTCATTTGGACTATTTGAAATTTTCAAGAGGCACTGCAACAAGTCCACGATCTTGTCATATTTGCCTCTTAAATGTGTTGAGCTCCTCTTAAATAGGAGTTACAATGAGAGATTTAACCCAAAAACTTGAGAATGTCCTAAAAAAGATGAGTAGAATAACTACACCATCAAACAGCATGGGGCTCAATGAACACTAGCACCCACATCTCTGTATTTCCCTGCCACGCTCTTAGAACACTTAGGGAATCTGAGCAGCTCAGTCAAGCCTACTCAGCACTGCATCACCAAAGCACGAATTAAGACCTGGAACCAGCAGCATTTTTTGTCACACATCTTGGTTTAGTCAAACCTACAAAGTTAAACAGAGAAACTTTAAAAATGATGAGAAGTCACAACACTTCAAAGAGTGGGAGGATAAATTTCTTCTATACAAGTCAGAGAAGGTTCATTTTTAGCAAAATAAACAAACAGACCTCCCCCCAATTTTTTTTTCAGTCATCAGCACAGCTGAAAATAGCAACATTTTAAGCAGCCTCTGGCCCTTGGTGTGAGCCTACATAAGCTGTTTTATTACCTCAGCTTGCTCATGTGGAAAACAGAAATATTGTATAATAATATCTCACAGAGTCACTGCAGGGATTAACTAAAGAACTAATCATATACGCAAAATATGTTTTATAAACTAAAACTCATCATTTAATTCTGACATGTTAAGCCTGTCCAAGATACTCATGCAGGTTACTGTCACCTACCAGTTAGCCTTAACCATAGACATCACAAAGACTTTCCCAGCAATTATATCTACCTCCTTTCATGTACTTCCAACCTGGGAATGGAAGCCCCCTTGGCTATCAGAGGTAGATGATCCAGTCGGTCCTTTCTGCGGCAGCCATAAAAGCTGGGGCACAGACATGCATATAAGTTCCTTCCATGGAGAAGCTGGTGCCTTGGAGCAGGTTGGAAGGAGCAGGTGGGAGAGGTGTCCTCCAGCTTCTCTGGTCTACAGAGGATTATAGCCAGCCTCTAGCACCTACTGAATTAGAAGGCTTGGCCCTCAGGCAGCAGCTTTTAACGTATGCAGATAAATCTCTCTGAGGTTGGAAGACTGGCAGAGGGGCTATTTTGCCCGCTCCCTCTGCACTGAGCCCTGGGGGGATAGCCTTGATGAATGTTCACTCACCCTTTACAAACTGCTTCTTATTTTGCTATAGTCTTGTGAATCTTGTGAAAACAAGTTCCACTGGCTTCCAGAGCTAGACGTTTTGGGAACCTGTCCTTGTGGTGGGAGTCTCAAATATTGGGGTGGTAGATGTGATGCCCAAACCCTTTTCTCTTTAAGGAAAAGCTAGGAGTTGGGGCTTCCCACCCCATTGTATGCTGCTGTTTCAGGGATGGGGTTTATAGTGACAGTGTGTCTCAGCCTTTCCTGCCTGTTTTGATGTGGATATTTTCTCATTTGTCTGATGTGTAGCGGTCATTCAGCCAGTTTCTGGATCCATTTCAAAGGGAAATGCTCCACGTGTGGCTGTGTATTTGGTGTGTATGTGGGAGGAGGGCAGCTCAGGAGCAATTCCTCTTGACTTGGTGGCTCAAACCTTAACCTTGCTGAAGTGTCTTAATTAACCACTGGACCTTTCAGAACTAGGATAATTAAGTGGATGGATGTCTGTGAGGGAGGATGTTCCCTCAATCCATCAAGTAGCACTCTTTGCTGATGCAGGCACTAGCATCAGGACCAGATTCCAACACAAGTAGAAAAGGTAGTTGCTTATGGAATATTTGGGGGTTCTTCAGGCTCCCTCCTGACCAAGTCTCTCTGCTGGCTTGCAGCATTCTGAAGGTGGAGGTTGAAAATGCAAATATTTCAGGGGTCAGACAGGTACCATACATGGGTGAAGCAGGCTTGGTAGGGCCTGGGGAACTCAGATGCCTGCCCCTTTCCAAAGTGTACAGGTCCCTCTCAGCAACAGCCGTGTGTCGTCATGTAGGAAGACAAACTGGTGGGGTTTTTTCCAAAAGAAGCCAGATTTCACCTTTTATTTTAAATGCAAAATCTCTTGATGTTTATCTCTAGGCAGTAAATTCAAACTTTCAAAAAATAGTGCAAGGGCCAAACAAAATATTTTAGCAGCTGAATTCAGTTGGGCCACCAGTTTGCAATCTCGGAGCCAAAAACCTGGGGAAGTCCCATGGGCTGGTGAAATATAGCCCAGTGACTCTGCAATTGCTATAGCTGAGGCTGCAATAGTGCCTATAAGTGACTAACATCACATCTGTCTCTCCCTGCCAGGAGGGAATGGGTTTCTTTTGCCGGCAGGGGGCGGGAGTGGGGGGGTGGGAGGGGGGGTGAGGAGGTGGCAGGAAAAGGAATGCTGGTTCCTGCCCAGAGCGTAGGGCACCGGCTGAGGAGGACTGGAGAGGAGAGGGGGCTGCAGCCCTCCAGCAGCGTTGGGTTTGTGCGGGTAGGTGGCAACCGAGGGCTGGGGAAAGAGGAGTGGGCAGGCTGGCAGCTCTGTCCTGCCTTGCAGCTCCCAGGGAGCTTACTGCTTCCCAGAGGAGGAAAGGAAGGCAAAGGGCAGCATACGGGGTCCCTGTTCCTCCTCAAAGAAGACCAAAGCCAGCAGGCGTGCTCAGCAAACAGACCCCAGCTCCATCTCTGGCGACCCCAGTTAACATCAGTACAGAATTCTTTCTTTCACAGGAGCTACTGCCTATTAACCAGGGGAGGCACAGCAATGGCAGCTTTTGTAGAAATCATCCGGGAACCAGGCTGACAACTAGGGCGCAGGTAACTGTGCATTTTCTGTGTTGACAGAGCATCCAGGCTGGCATTAAATCATTCAAGGTCACATCTAGAGAGCTATGAGGTTGAGCAGAGTTAGGAAATCTATGGTTCCTTTTATACAAAGTCAAATAAAATTTCACAATTTTTAAATCACAAAGAGTATGCTCATTATAAAGAAAATTTAAAATACAGATGGTCGAAAGAAAACAAATACTCAACAAAATTTCTGATCCTACTTCCAGAAATATTTATGTATGTGCACATACATATATATACACACAGGTAGAAATATTTTGAACAAAATAGATATGGCTTATACTTTTTGAAAGAATACCACAGAGGGAAAGCACCCTTCTCATCACAGCATCCCAGGGTTACCTGATACCACTTAACATCACTAGGGATATTAGACCCAAGGCTAAGGTAGAGTTTGGCAGGTCCTCCCCTGTAAATATACTGTTTTTCCCTCTAGTCTTTGGAAGTGTGAGTTGTACATCATTCATATGCAGGCAGATTTAAAATATGCTAGAGAAAAATAGAGGAGGAGCAATCA
This sequence comes from Hippopotamus amphibius kiboko, assembly GCF_030028045.1. NCBI lineage: Eukaryota > Metazoa > Chordata > Mammalia > Artiodactyla > Hippopotamidae > Hippopotamus > Hippopotamus amphibius. Next base: position 95,149,964 of record NC_080196.1, on the reverse strand, counting down.
GAGAGACAGAAAAACCCAGAGGGAGTATTACTCATGTAGCCAAGAAAGACGGAAGCATTTCAGGAACAAGTCCATGGTGAGCAATGTCAAATGCCGCGGGAAGTAAAGTAAGGTAATGACTGAAAAGTGCCAAATGAAAGGCTGTGCTGACTTTAATAAGAGTAATGTTAATTGTTTGATGGAGCAAAAGAAGAATGCCATGGGCTGGGCTAATTACAGAAAGTGGACATAGAATGTAAATTGCACACTCCGGAAGCTTGACTTGAAGGAAGTATATGGAAAGGGTGGTGGTTAAGGAGACAGTCACAGGGTCAAAGGAGGTTATCGAGGGATTTTACTTATATATACATTTTTTTTAATGTGGAAGAGACTTGAGAAAAAGTGTGTGTTCAAGGGAGAGAGACATTTGAGAAAGCGAGAAAGTGGGGGGATGAAGCTTAAAGATCTAGGCAACTTGGCTGGTAAAATAAGTACACGTGGGGGTTGTCACAATATCTGTCACGAGATGAGGCTGGGTTAGTCTTTATTGAGCAATAATGGCTGAACTATTACTGATTTGTTTGTCAAGAATCTTAGAGCTTTAATGAGACAGAAACTACCAGCTCAGAAAGCAGGTCTCTCAAAAACAATAATAATATGTAATTATTATTATAATAGTGATATTATTTCTTAGATGTGTCCAAATCACCAAGAAGATTTCTTCCAGATTTTTAGTTGACACTCTGAAGATATCAAGTAATTAAAAAGGCAGAAATATTAAGTTTATGGTAGAGAATCCTGGCAGGCACTGCCTCAGCCAAGTGATCAAGGTTAACATTATCAGATATCAATGAAAAAAAATCAGTGTTTACCATGATATGACAGACTGAGAGGGGCACATTGTATCTGAGTTATCCTTCCCCCAAAATGTATAACCTCAATCTAATGACAAAACAGACAAATTCAAACCGAGGAACACACTACAAAACAATTGACTAATATTCCTTCAAATCATCAAGGTCATAATGTAACCTAACAGGACCCTATGGGGCCCTCCCAGGACAGACCCCTCCCCCATATCCTCTGCTTTAGTGCCTCTCTGAAGTACCTAGATAATAGTATCTGATGCATATTTCCTGAGTTATTTTACAGATGCTAAAACCACCACCAAATGGGAGAAATTAACTACCTAATTAATGACCATGAGCACTTAGGCCCCTGTACCTACTGGCACCTAAAGGATTGATAATGTCAACCCTTGTGACACCACCCTGTTATCTCACCATAAACCAATCAGAGAACTGTGCATGAGCTGATCACAGACCCTGGGATGCCCCTCCCTAACCTTGCCTTTAAAAATGCTTTGCTAAATGAAACTCATGGGGAGTTTGGGTGCTTTTAGCACTAGCTGTCCTGGACTCCTTGCTTGGCACCCTGCAATAAACACTGCGCTTTGCTTCACCACAACCCAGTGTCAGTACATTGGCTTTACTGCGCGAGGACCAGGCGACCCAAATTTGGTTCAGCAACAATGAGAGACGAGGAAAACCGAGGAAATATCACAGAACAAGGCAATATAATAACTGAAGATAATGTGGGATCCCAGATTGGATTCTGGAGTAGACAAGAAACATTAGTAGAAAAACTGGTAAAATCATATAAAGTTCTGTTCTTTAATCAGTAATACTGTTAATTAACTGAGGTTAATTTCTTAATTTAGATAAATGTTTTATGGTTAGGTAAGGTTAGAATAAGCAAAAGTTGGTTATAGGGCATGTGGGAACTCTTATTTTTGCAACTCAAAATCTAAAATTATCTCTCAAGGAAAGAAAAAAAACAAAAAAAGAAAGAAATACTGCAAGTAAAGTCCCACTGTTCCCTCTGCAATCTTACTCCTCTTCCTCTTTTCTCCCAAAACTTTCAAAGTAAAATTCATCATTCTTATCTTAGCCCACTGAAGGCCCATTTTATCCTGGCCCCAACTTCATCTCTAACTTCCCTCCTGCCACTCTGCAACATTCTTTGATCTAAACAAACAAAGACACTGCACATTTCCTAAATGTTCCAATGTGTATCATGTCTCTGCACCTTCAGTCATACTGTTCCTTTTGCACAGAATGCCCTTGCATGCCTATATCCACCAAACACCTACTAAAAATTCAAAATGGCCCAAGAGCCTTCCCAACTCATTAGAGATTTCCTCACTCTGTTCTCAGAGCGGTCTGTGTGTTCTGATATCATAGCATTTATCACACTGCATATTACACTACAAGCATGGATTTATTTGTCTGTCTTCCCTACTAGATCATCAGCTTCCTCAGAGTTAGAGTCACGTTTGACTTAAGGGTACATATCTAACACCTAGAAACTTTTAAGACACTCAGTAAATGTTTGATGAAATGAATAAATGAATGAATGGTCTAGCCAACAAACCCAGATTGAATTTGAGTATCTGACATTATGTAACCATATTTGTAAGTGGCAACAATAACCATAGCCTCCTACTTATGTTTGATCAAAGTGAGAGGACAGTATTTAATCTCTTTTCAAACCCTTTAGTACACAATGAAATTTAAGGAAACATCAAGGATTTACCCAGTCCAATCAGAGAAAAAGAGAGCTTAAAACACCAGAAAAATATTTCCAAATATATAAGGTAGACAAAGGGTTAATATCCTAAAGAATAAAGAGTTAGACTGTGGTTTCCTTGAAGGTAGGGACTGGCACACAGAAGGTACTGGTGTGAATACAAATTGATACAAGTTTTCAAGAAAATCACTTGAAATAATAGATCAAAAGTCTTTTTTAAATGTGCATAATCTTTGACCCAGCAATTCAATTTCTAGGTATTTTTCCTAAGGAAATACTTGGACAAGTAAGCAAAGATATATGTATGAGGCAACATTTATGTTAGTAAACATCTGGAAATCATTCCAGGTACTCATTAATAGGTTAAGTTACAACACATCCATTGTTAGCTGTCAGCCATTAAAAACAATGTTACGAGTCTGTATTTATTAAGTTGGAAAGCTATCAAGGCTGTATTAACTGAAAAACAAATGAGGTTTTTTTAAATCCCAATTTTACTTTTTAATATTTTTAATACCTGTATATATTTATGTGTATATTTATATGCATTATATGTGTATATTTACATACATGTGTGTGTGTGTGTGTGAGTAGTATATTCACATGCATATCTATATGCTCAAATCTCCTGATCATTATCTTCCCTTCTTGCTGCCGGAAGAAACATGGCTGACCACCATGTGGTCCCACTCCATTCTGCATCCCATCGTCTGCTCCCATCCCACCTTCAGAGGAAGACAAACACAACTTTCCTCCTTGGAGTCTGGGGCTGACCTGTCATGTTTCACAAAACCCCAGGAGGCAATGAATGCAGTGATGATAAACCGACCAGTCCCCAAAGAAACATAATTTGCTCACCCATGCATGCTGCATGGGAGGATGAGCAAGCCAGATAGAGGAGACTAAAGCCTCCACTGCCATCCTGTGATTGATTTTACCTAAATGTATACTTCTTCCAAAATATGCTGCAAATCAATGGGAAACTTTTGTAATATATGAGTAGTTTATTGGGGAAAACAGGTTGAATTTACTATGTACTGTCATACACAGGAAGGCATTTGAGCCTCACAAGCCAGTGAGGTAGGGAGGAAAGGGATGCCGTTTTTCATCTGAGGAAACTAAGGTTCATAGATGTTATGCTGCTCACACAAGACATCTCAATGAGTGAGGTTAAAGCCTGGATTCAAACTCAGACTTTCTGATTCCCAGTTGTGAGCCCTTCCAGATACAACAGGGCATCCTAAACTGGCTTGACTGTAAGAATTCCCTGAGAAGCTTATAAAAAATTTTCTGAATTTCAGACCAGCATTTTCCCTGATGATTCTGATTCTGCAGGTCTGTCTGAGATGGAGCCTTGAAATTTGTCTTTTTAGGAACCTCACCAGTTGATTTTTATGATTGGGTCAGTTTGAGAAATGCTGACTAATACTATTGTATATATCCCTCATAGAGAGAAATATTTATTCTCAGTCACTACTAGGTTTTCAGATATTAAGATTAACCAAGACAAGGGCAGGGCTTCTGCCTTGGGACTGGCCTATTCTACTCCAAACGTGATACACCTTGGACCTTTTTTGGTATGTACATTTGGTTACCTCTGTTTGGTTGTCCTCACCACAGGCAGCAGAAGCCACACCTTTGGCCTGACAACTTCCCTTCCTCAGCTGATCTCATCTCCCCTGTGGTTGAGTCTACTTTATACAAGTGTCTTCCACCTCTCCCTGGACCCTAGTTTATGAATCTCCCTCACAACCTCTTCCTCGGAGGCTGACCCACAAGCCCACAACTTCCTGTCCAAGTCAGCAGCAGTTCAGCTGCTGAGCAGTGTCTACTTGCCAGTAGAGAAGCTTCCAGAAACACAGCTTCTTACAACTGAGGTTCCATGGTGCTGAGCCCCACCTCACCAAACACTGATTTTCACTTCCTTTCCGCTAAAGTTAATGAGGCTGCTGACAGGACTGCTCACTGTTCGTGACTCGCTCAAAGGGCTAATGGGAGGCCAGTAATCCTCAGAACAAAAGCCCCTTTCACAGCTCCGAACGCAGCCTACCCAGTGGAGAGCTGAGGGGCCTCGCTGTGACTGCTGCAGTAGGGTGGGTCTGTCTGCAGTTGTTTCCCATCAGTCCTTGGCTGGGCTGTGTTATAAGAAAGCTGTTCTCCAAGCCCATCCTCAAGCTAGCTGGTTTTTCATACAGTCTGATGGGCTGTAATTTTTGAGGGGAATTCAAACTTGTGAGGAACAAGAAAAAAAAAAAAAAACCTAGATTAATCAGGGAAAGGAACTGATAGTTACAGAATACCTTCCATGCGCCAGGGAGCCTAAATGATCTTACTAAATCCTCAAAACACCACCTGGGAGGGAGGTACTGAACACTTTTTTTCATGTTGACAAGTCTGTGGAGAAACAATATGACTGCATGATGCAAGAGGTGGGACTTTTCTACAACTTCATCTTATTCTTTTGTATCACAACAGGAAACAAAACCTAGGATGGTGTGTCATGTGAAACTGTAAGTAGGCCACTCATGTTCTGTTGAACTGAAGTAAAAACTAATTGAGGGGAATTCCCTGGTGGTCCAGTGGTTGGGACTCTGTGCTTCCACTGCAGGACACAGGTTCAGTCCCTGGTCGGGGAACTAAGATTCCACATGCCACGTGGCCAAAAAATAAAATAAAATAATAACTAAAATTAATTGGGGAAGAAACTCTGTTTTTCATATTTGTCATTTTTAAAGTTCAAAATTTTATAGATGTTGAAAAGCCCTAGATTTTTTCAAGTTCTTCCTCCAGATTAAAGAAGTAGGGATATAATTCCTGTCTTGTTGGTCCCACAAACACTATAAATCTAAGATACTTAAGTCACTTTAGTTATCTGGCAAGAATACATATTTTACATTTTTATGATACATTTCATAAACATATATTAAATATTTGTCATTTACATTTCCCCTTGTCTTGTTGCTCTCTTTCTCACTTCCATGTCCCTTTTATTATGATAAATTGCACTGAATATTTAAGAGAGGATTCCTTCTTTTCAAAAAGAAGAAGTCATATCCTGTGTGGCAAATTTCAAAAGTAAGAAACAGAGAAGGCACTGATTTCATCTCTAGATTAGGATGAATAACTTTAATTACTCAGTGCGTATAAAATTTAACACATGCTTTAAATCCCCTATTCAACACCTTAAACCCTGTGCCTTTTTATATTTTATTATTTTTCAATCTTTTTTTATTCAAGCATAGTTAATTTACAATGTTGTGTTAGTTTCAGCTGTACAGCAAAGTGATTCAGATATATATATACATATACATATATATATATTCTCTTTCAGATTCTTTTCCATTTTAGTACAAAATATTGAATATAGTCCCTGTGTTATATAGTAAATCCTTGTTTATCTATTTTATACATACATAGTGCATATGTTAATCCCAAACTAAACCCTGTGCCTTCTGACCCAAGTGACACACACACATCATGCAGTCAACACCCATCCTTACTTATGACCAATGTCTTGACCTCTGTCATCTCTTTTCTGTTTTATGCTTTTCCTTCTAGTGACAGAACTCTAGAAAATTCCTCACATTTGCCCGCTCCACCATCCCGCTCCTCACTGACAACCAATTTGGCAAATCTACTTTCAATCCTGGATGTCTTCTTCAGATATGGTTTTGTCTTTTGGCTCCATCTTCCTGGCTATTGTGGATGACTCGTACCCAAAATGCTGCCCGAATCCCTGTGTGACACTGACAAGAGTAACAGCCTGGCTTCCCTTGATAAGAGATTGTAAACATTCAAACTTAAAAATCTGAAGTAAAAAAAAAAATGTTTAGGGACTTTCCTGGTGGCACAGTGGTTAAGAATCCACTTGCCAATGCAGGGGACACAGGTTCGAGCCCTGCTCCAGGAAGAACCCACATGCCTCGGAGCAACTAAGAAATTTCCATATTGATCAGTTCCACTGTATTTAAACATTCTAAAGGACATTATTCTCCAAGAATCTTTACTTACATTCCACCTCCTAAAGAATTATTATATTTCTTCGCATGGAGAAGGTAGAGAATAAGAAATCATCATTCTTCATATAATGTCCATACAGTGCCTGTAGTTTTTTGTGTAGGAAGTTTTCTTCTTCTTCAGATTTCAATCTTTCAAGCTTCACTGTCAATCCAATTTTCTAACATTTTTTTCTCTCTCCCTAAATTAGTTTAAATACACATACCTGGAGACATTACTGAAACATTAATAAGGGATTTTATACAACAGGAAAAAAATCACCTGATTTTGTCAAATGACCCAAATTTGACAAATCTGAATTTTCTGAACCAACATATTTGACAACAGGACCATACAGACTTCCAAGTTAATTAGAAGCCACCCATGTGCTTAAAAAGACTAATTAAGAATGAAGGGAAGATGGGCTCCACCACAGGAAGACTTACATTTCTGGGCTTGCAACTAGTTGCAACTAATAATGCAAGTAGTTTTCATTATTTTCTTTTTATATAAATCTTAAGTGGTAAAATACAACTGAATTTCTGTGTGCAGGAAAACATCATATGTAAGTGTGGGACAGAGTGTGGAAGGAGCACTAGAAGACCCTGAAAGGGATCCAGAAATCTGTTTCTGATTTTTTAGAAAGTCTACCATGATAACTCATCTCCATCGTAGCTGTAAGTGCTTCCAAGAAGTCAGAGAAGTGTCCTTTCAAACAATTGCATATTAAGAAGGCTGTGGTCTCCCAACCTACCTCCTTACTATCACATGTCTTCATGAGCCCACTTAGCCCACTCCATGATTAACCTCAAAGATCACAGATGAACTCAGCAGCCTCATTAGTTATCACTTTGACAAAGAACATAAGTCTAAGGGGAATAGAAGGGCAACACTGGACTTGTCTTTATCAAAGCACTCATCACACGGTGTAAGAATGACCCACCTATTTGTCTGACTCATGGTAACTCCCCTGGGGCTGGAACAATGTCTTGTTTGCTTCCTATTTCCTAAAACTGGCAGCATAGCATTAGCACCTGGAAACAGGACATACTTGTGAACAAGAGAATAAATTCTGTTGTAAAACACTGGGCAAACATGTCATAATCTGTCCTTCTGTGTAGTTTATAAAACACGGGACTTGGGAGAGTTCAACGTTCCCAAACTTTTATTCTAGAAATTTTATTTGCCTAACAGTATTGTTAAATTTAGTCCTAAACTATGAGAATGAATTGATGCAGTGAGTAAAAAAAGTGATCTTGGTATCCTTTTCTATTTTAAAAAGTCACTTAAGAGTTTGCTATCACATCACATCATGTAATTGATCTCTACAAAGTAAATGTATCTAATTTGAACCCTGAATATGCCAGTCAATGAGTGCTATACAGAGATTACTATAATCCATATCTTTAATTCTATCAGTTTCATCTTACAGTTTAAAAAGAAAACAACACACACACACAAGCAGCATAAGAAAAGGCCAATGGCATCGTAGGAAAGCAAAACACATCATCCCAAAATACAGTCATCCCTTGGTATCATGAGGGAATTAGTTCTAGCACACCCCTCGGATATCCACAGACGCTCAAGTCCTTTATGTAAAATGGCATGGTACACTCTCCCCTCCATATATCTGCAGGTTCCACAGTTGGTTGAAACCCTGGACCTGGAATCCGTGGACAGGCCAACTGTGTGTCACTTTGGCACAAGGATTATTTTGAGCGGAAGGCAACTGAGAAACAGCAGATACAAAGAAAGCTCTCTGCCCTCCTCCTATTTGCCTAAAACAGAACATAAATGTCCCTCCTCCCTCTCTCTAACTGGAAAGACAAAAATTCATCACCAGAGACACCTTTGGATCCTTATCAGCCTAGAGATGGCACCAGAGGAATCTACATAACAAACTTTACTAGCTAGTCCTTGTTTTCCATTAGTTTCTCACGTATTTGCCTTTCCACAATTTGCTGTCCCTAGAGACTCAAGGTCCTTTTCCTTTGTCTTATCACTTCTCTAAAAATGTTTTGTTCCTCCGCTAAAATGCTAACAAAACCTTTAATTACTCATCTCCGGTACTCCCATGTGATATGTGCATGGTGCACAAGTTAATAAACATCTGTTTGTTTTCCCCTTCTTAATCTGCCCTTGGCCAGTCTAATTGACAAGGCCACAGCTGGAGAACCCAAGATGGGTAGAAGAAGAGATTTTCCCTCCCCATCAGCATCAACTATGTAGAAACTAAAATGGCATTTGTGGCAAACCCCAAGTAATTTTGTGTCAGCAACAACCTATATTTTGCATTCTTATTAGGTTTATGCATAAAACAATTATTCACAAGGTTTTTTATTTATTTGGTTTGTATGTATTTAATTTCATGCTTACTTCCAATCTTTAAGAAAGTAATGCTGAGAGTACAGGAAGAGCACAGTATGTGCTGAGGTAAGAAAATGGCAATAACAAGACTATTCTGCACAAAAATAGTGAGGGTACACCATCCACTGTTGATTTTTAGGAATCAAATCACAGAACAACCATCAAAATTTTTGAGTTGTTATATCTAGATAACTCTTCAAAACATACACAGAAAAGTAAAGGACTCCTTTGAAAGGGTGTTGGAATTTTATAATGGAATAAGCCCACTATAAAACTATGATAAAACTGAATTTGTTCTATCTATGCAATATCAACTTATTGATAAGCTGAATAGTGTTCCTTCTATAAATAAATGGTATGGGCTGTTTTATATGAATTGTTTTAGAAAGGAGTAGTTCCAAGGATTATCCTTCTCATAAGGCCCTGTGTCACAGAGACTGGCATGCCACTTAAATTCTCTCATCTTCTTTGTCAGTTCTAATGATGTGTCTAGACATGCAGAAGGAAGTAAAAAATGAAGCAATCAACTACATAATTTGGACAGAAAATCACATACAGCTGAAATACTGAGTTGATTGGATAAAATAAAATAAACTTCCTGCCAATCCTCAATTTTCACTGTCTGCTCAGACACAATTCTTATCTGGAATGCAATAACTGGGCTCAAAACTGGCATAAACAGATATTTGAAAATGTATGCAATCCATCTAAATTGTCGGTTATCATTCATCCTCACTGTAGAAATAGGGACCACCAGCCACAACAAAATAAACCCGCAGTTCTCTGTGGTCACAATCCTTAGCCATAACCTAAATTTGCATGCACATTACCCCCAAATAACTGGATAGGAATTGGCATTTTGACCAAACAGGCAGACTTGATGAACATGCAGATTTACCATCTGATCTTTGGATTTTCAGTATCTCTACATATCTGCAAAATATCTATTAACTAAACCTTTTTCTACAAATACAGAAGCAAGACTGTAACTTCAGCATTTCAGTGGGTTTGACTGGGCAGAAAGGAAGAAAAGAAGGTTCCAGAAACCCCACATGTAAGTTATTTCATGTAATCCTCACAAAAATTCTTCATTCCTCCATTCAACAAAAAATGACTGAATGCCCACTAAGGCAGTGCAGATAAAACAAAAAGAAAGACGGCCACTCCTCTCGTAGAACTCACAGGGAGATTGACACAGCAAATAACCACCATTAAGCTCTGTGCTCTAATGAAAAGAAATATGATTCTCTAAGAGTATATATGACAAAGGAAAATGATTTAGACTAAGCATCTCTCATTTTAGAGATGAGACCATAGAGGTTAAGTAACTTGATTAAGGCTACACAGCCAAGGTGTCCTGGAGGTAGGATTCCTTCCCAATCCTGCCTGACTCCAGAACCCTTGCTCTTTTCCTGGTTTCTCTCAGGCTCATTAAGACAACTGCAGGAGAAACAGCAAGCCAGGAAGATTCTTTGCAGTGGATTATACTTCCCTTTCTTCCAGCCCTTCTAGTTTAATATTTCCTAAAAATGTCCCTCTAAGTTTGAGGAAAAGGTTTACAAATCCTTGCAGTATTAATTACTTCCGCTTTTGTTTAGGTATTGCACCTCTCTGGCTCCATGCTGGGACTGGATGTGGCTAGCTGAGCTGGTAGTTACCATTCTTGATTGGTAGTTACCATTCACTATTGTGTATTATAAATGCCAGGTAGGGGATAATGGTGAAAACAGTCCTGAGACCTAGAACAACTACAGGTCTTAGAGAGCATAGCCACTGCCCCTTGTGTAAATTAGCATTAGAACTTAACATTCAGTTGACTCCATACTTCCTACACTAGCATTGGAGGTGGAACATATTGACCAACTTTTTCACATCTTGGTGTGTCACCATTAAGATAACTGACTGGTTCAACTTTTCTGGAACTCTTCTGAATTTAAAACTGGAAGTCCTGATCTTGAGAAACTCAAGCCCAGGCAAACAAGGACAGTTGGTCACCCTAGTCACTGTGCTACTCAGGGATCAGTGAGCTATACAGGGTGACCATTTACTTTAAAAAAAAAAAGGCAAATATATATTTATTTGGTGATATTGCATTAAAGTACACGGGGTGCTCAATGCATACATAAAAGTTCAAAGCATTGCCCCTCATTAGCAACGCATGTCTCACTACAGTACGCAAAACAGCAATGAATGTAGTACACTAACTGCAGCATTCCATCAATCCCTGCATACACATGCACATCTGTAATGCATTGTCTCAGATGACTTGTACCTTTAGCATTCATTAAATAAAACTGTGCCTTTAGCCTATCCTGGAAGAAATAACCATGGGCTTCATGTCTGAGAAGCATGCATCCCACTCCACACAGACACACAGTCCAATACAGTTTTGGCAGACACCATCCCATCAGTCCCTTAAACATTCCAGGGAACTTTCTCCCAGCAGGTCAATGCAGTAATTACTGGGTGTCTTGACAGAGGCAAACATGGTGTGTTTCTAAACTTCATAGCTACACTATAGAGTTTACCAATTGACAGGTAAAGTTTTCTTGTGTGTTTTTATATTTGCCTAGAGAAAACAAAGTTAAGGGACTTCCCTGGTGGCAGAGAGGTTAAGAATCCGCCTGCCAATTCAGGGCACATGGGTTCGATCCCTGGTCCAGGAATATCCCACATGCTGCAGAGCAACTAAGCCCGTGAGCCACAACTACTGAGCCTGTGTGCTGCAACTACTGAAGCCCGCGTGCCTAGAGCCCATGCTCTGCAACAAGAGAAGCCACCACGAGAAGCCTGCAAACCACAATGAAGAGTAGCCCCTGCTCTCTGCAACTAGAGAAAGCCTGTGCACAGCAACAAAGACCCAACGCAGCCCCCCAAAAAATAAAAAAGAAATTAAAAAAAAAAGAAAGAAAACAAAGTTAAAGGATCAAAACCGAAACACATTTAATTCATGATTCTCTGCTTAGTTCAATTTTACCAATACAAAAAGCTGCAAAAATGTTGAATACCAAAGCTAAATTGTTATGTTAGTGGATCTGTACAGCTTTGACAAATTTAGAATCGTATTATCAGTTTCTTCCAGAGCAAAAAAATTACAATTATGACAGCAGGAGCTCTAACAGATGAAAAGGCATGTACGTGACTACATGTAGTCATGCTATCGTCTACCATCCAAGTCAGCATCAATTTTCCAATAGGCACTATTTCTGGATTCAACTGGTGTATTACATTATGGGCAAAAGTCAGTCTTCTGGAATCTTAGCACACCTCTAAGGTAATCAACAGAAACTGTACACAATTAACCAAAAAGAGACTTGGGGCAAAAGTAAATAATTATTCCAGGGTGTTACAGGAAACAACCCTGAAAAATATGTTCATCATGATGATTATAAGTGATTAAGATATCTTTCTCCCTTCCTTATGAAAAAAAAGAGTATAGCTATGTCAATAACACAATGTTATTTTCTTACTGTTGTTACTTTTGATATGTGATATAAGCAGGAAACAATATTTAATAACTCTTGCTATTAAACACAGTCAAGTCCCTCTCTTTATATTCAGCTTCATCAAGCAGAGAGAAAGTCAGTCAAGCCAGAAATCATCCTAGAAGGAAGAGCTAGCTTGTTTTGCTGTCAGTATTACAACTCTTGCTCAATGCAATTTACCGATGGTCCTTTGAGGATTCATGTTCTGCACACTTCTAGGTTAGCAGAGCCATATATCGTTGGTTTTGTTATTAATTCAACAGCCACCAATTACGGAATATTTAATGGGTACCAGGCTTTGTCTCAGGCAAGCTACATAAACTGTCATAAATCCTTACAATATGAATGTGTAGAAATTGGTTTTTTTTTTAATTTTACAGATTGGGAAAGAGGCACAGAGGGTTGATTAACTCTGCAAAGATCACCCAGCAGGCAGCAACAGCAACTGGATCAGAGCATGAGTGTGTGAGATTCTGTCCTATATCCATGTACAGCACGATGCTTTAAAGTGTTAAAACACAGCATAAATTAATATTTTGCCTCTCTCAGAATTCTCTTTAGAAAATACAAACATTCTAAATTTTATAAAACATTGGTTTTTGTCTTATTTTGTTTTATTTTCTAAGTGCAGTGTAAATCAGTCATTCAGGCTATTTTTCCTGTGACATTTTAAATATTTTAAACACTCTACAATAATAACACAAATTACACATAACATAAATTATGACAAAAATAAAATCATTTTGTTCGGATGCATCTTAATGTCTATGAAAAATCTTAGGAGTTGGAGGCTCACAGCATTCTTTCTTGTTACTGTTTTGTTTTCATTTTCCTCATCTCCTAAAAACCACTTGAAAGTGATTAGAATGTTAAAATCCAAATAATATAGCTAATTTTTTACAATTGTAAAATGACTAAAAATAGATGTATCTAGAATAAGATGATTACTGAAGTTAAGCACTAAATTTAATTTTGATCTATCAGTTATATAAAATAGGAAAACAAGTGAGAATATATAATTCTCATCATTCATTCTATTTAAAAGCAAACGTTTCTTGGAAGAGTCAAATATTTTTCTGACAATAAATCTTAAAATAGATTTTTAAAAATTACTACCATTTATTATCTACTTTATGCTAGGCCCTGGACTTGGCAGAACACATATATTTCCTTTTAAGAAGAACAAATGAAGACTTCCCTGATGGTGCAGTGGTTAAGAATCTGCCTGCCAATGCAGGTGACACAGGTTTGATCCCTGGTCCGGGAAGAACACACTTTGCAGAGCAACTAGGCCGGTATGCCACAACTACTGAGCCTGTGCTCTAGAGCCTGCAGGCCGCAACTACTGAAGCCTGCGCTCTCCTACTCTCCACAATGAGAGAAAGCCCACATCTAGCAATGAAGACCCAATACAGCCAATAATTAATTAATTAGGGAAAAAAAAGAACAAACATTATTTCAATCCTTCTAATAGGCTTACAGAATAAAATAAAATATCTTTGACAACAGTTTTGTAATTCTGAGTGATTCTTCAAATTAGTATTTTTTTAATCTATTAACAGGCTATAGCATTAACTATTTATTAATGCAGGAACAGCATTTCTGGAAATCGAGACAAATAAACAATGACACACCCTGGCAAATTTTGATTTCTGAGGAGCAGGCCTAGTGCAGGAATAGAATGAAAGAAACAAGAGAAAAGAAGAAAGCTAATCCTTTCACCAGCTCTGGGAAATATCAAAAATGTTAAGTAAACATTTGACATTTGCAAGACTACAGTCAGTTTACAGATGAATTCCTTACTATGTTCCTGCTTCATGGTGCTCTTTGTTGCCCCCAAAAAATCCCTGATATGCAAAAAGTAGTGTTAAAATTCTATAGTATTGCTAAAAGTTCTCATGAAAAGAATGTCATCCTGCTTTTGTTTTAAATAAGCTGATGCATATTTTGTAATTTTAAATAGGTAACATTCACTTTAGAACTTGAAAATATATACTGTTTTTTTTTTATACTGTTTTTAAAATGGGAAATATGATTACTTAGGATGCAATTTATATCACTGCTGTAGGTAAACTCTGAAATTTGCTTTTGTATTTTATACTCCCCTTTGGTTTTCTGTTTTCAGTATTTAAGATAAGCAAAGACTACTTTGTGTTCCTTTTTTTCTTTGTGCTTTTTTAAATAAAATGAAGCAATTACTAATAAGTCATTTTCACTTCTACATTTTTTGTATTATAACATTCTTATGTTTAGACTCATTCAATCCAGTCGTCCATTACAATAGTTAAAAGGAACTCAAACTCATAGTTTTTGAAAACCACAAATGGATTATACAGAAATAATTGGAAAATACACTATCCTAGAATATTAAATACATACATTTACAAAGCAGTTAACTTATACTATATATATGTGTATTATGAATGTGATACAGAGTGTTGAGTTTCTGGTGAGAATCAGGACAACATCTTTGCTCTCAGGCCTCTGGACTCCTCCTTTCCCGGGTTCTGTAAATGTTATCCTACTGTATGGTTCAGTTCTGAACTTGGATGTTTTGATCTTGTATTAGGACGTCTATTACAACAGACAAAAAACACTCAGCGTTTCATGAATTTGCTCAAAGCCCATTTGGAGTCACTATTTGTAGTTGATTTGGGAGATAGTTTACATCCTCCAGAAATCACACTCAGATACCTCCCACTGCTTATTCAGAACCAAGGTGGGCCATTTTCTCTTTAAATGGAAAACAGTGAATCCTCCCCGTAGATGCTATATTTTGGGGACCAAGGAAACAGTCCCTCCCAGATCTCTTCCAGGTGGAGTATGAGCTGACACTGGCTTCTCTCTTTTCAGGAGCATGGAATCCTAACATGTCTAGGTAACCCAGTTGAGTCCACTCCTCAACTGGCCTTCAGCTCAGGGCACTCCTTTATAATAATTTCAAGCCCTCTCTGTTGTAAGCTATCCCATATCTGCCCACTTGAGAAATGTGTTCCTCACGCTGCACTGAACTCTTCCATGAGCCCCATAACTGAATTCTATTGTATTACTTTCAATTTATCTGAAATAGCAAATGGCTGGTTTGAGAGAACTGAACACTAACCCACAGCAGTGCTGTGTCCGTGAGCTTATTTCTTCATGTTCACAAACTTTTCCCATTGGTCAGTGTTTCACAAAAGTGGTCCACATATCAGAATTTCCTGGGGAGTTCATTAAAAATGCAGACCTCCAGGCCCTACTTCTTAAAGTCTTTCAGTAGTGGGAATAAATCTAAGCATGTGTTTTGTTTTGTTTTTTTAATTTCCCAAGATGAATCCCAGTTTATCCATTTACAATGTGTCTTCAGGAAAGTTACCTAAACCCTCTCAGTCTCCCTGAGCCTTAGTCTTGTCAACTACAAAATGGGAAGACCAAAAACTATTACTCAGGCCTACTTGGTGTAACCTTAGTAGGCAGTTCGTGTTCAGTTAGATAAATGATAGATTTTTTTTTTTCTGGATTCCTGGCGACTAAGCGGCAGTTCATACCCAGCACCTTTGTTGCCTGGGAACTGAAATGAAAAGGACAAGGCCAACAGTTGTTCTAAATCCCTCTTTTCACAATAAATTGTTTTAATTAAATTAATTTTTTTTACTTATTATTTTCTTAAAAACCAAGAAGCGTTGCTGATTTAAACTCCAAAAATGAGCTAAAGAGGAGTCATCAGTAAACAGCAAGTACCAGCCTATACAAGGGGGGCTGGTTAAGATACTGGCTTTTAATTTTATGTGTCAATCTCACTGGGCCACAGGGTCCCCAGATATTTGGTCAAACATTATTCCGGGTATTTCAATGAATGTGTCTTGGGATGAGATTAACATTTAAATCAGTGGACTCTGAGTAGATTGCCCTCCACAATGTGAATGGGTCTCCTCCAACCATCTGAATAGAACAAAAAGACCAGCGCCCTCTGGGCAAGAGAGAATTCTCCAGCACACTGCCTTCAGATTTCATCTGCCACATGGGCTCCTCCTAGTCCTAAGCAGAAGGCATTCAGACTCAAACTGGAACATCTGCACTCCTGGGTCTCCAGACTGCCAGCCTCCCCACTGGAACGGCAGTGCTGGCAGCCTGCTGGCCCACCCTGCAGGTGTTAGACTTGCCAGCCTCCGTTAATATGTAAGCCAATTCCATGAAATAAATTATATATATATAAGCATAATCACTCACACACACACACACTCACATATCCTATTGGTTCTGTTTCTCTGGAGAATATTGACAAATACAGAGGCCTTAAAAACAACAGGCCAGGTCACAGAGCCTTTCTTCTGTAGGTGATGGGAAGACTTTGAAGACTTTTGAGCCCAGGAGTGGCATGACCAAGGCCAAGCTAGGCTGTAGGAGTCTGAGAGTGGAAAACAGGATCCTTTAGAAAGGAGAGACCAGAAGCAGGGTGATTTGTTAGGAAGGCACTATGAGAGTTCAGTGTGGTGACATTAAGGAAAGAGGGAGATAGATGCAAATTTTCAGAAACAGAATCAACAGAACTTGGTGACTAATTAGAGGTGACATCTGAGCAAGAGTGAGCACATAGATTTGAGGACAAGGATCTTGAAAAACAGGGATGTCCTTAACCTGAACAGGAGTACCAAGAAAAAGAGCTTGTTTGTTGGGAAGCGTTTATGAGTTTGGGTTGGAAGTACCAAATTTGATCTGCCAGTGAGACATCTAGGACATTTGGAAAATTGAGAGTAGTATTAAAAGAGAAACAATAGTAAAAATTTATTAATAAATTGCTATATGCTAGGCATAAGCACAACACTTCACAAACCTAATCCATTTATAATCTCCCCAAGCAACGTGAGACAAAAAATCCGAAGTATACAAATATCCCCTTCATACAATGGAAACCAAAGAAACTTCAGGAGGTTAAGTTGCTTAGGAGACAGTGAGTCAGAGGAGCAGTAAGAAGTTCAGTGCAGCTGGAGAGCTGTGAGCAAGAGGTGATGGGGTAGAAAATGAGGCTAAAGAGACGCCAGGAGCCAGGTCAGGGAGGGCCTCTGCAAAGTATTTGCCTTGATTCTAAAGGAGATAAGAAGTCACTGGAGGAGCAAAGAATTTAGGTTCTTAATGTGATTCAATGTTTCAGAAGAATCACTCTGGCTACTGTGTGGGAATAGACTGTATAGAACAAGAGAAGCAATAACACCAAGGTAGACAGCTCTTGGGGGAACCCAGGCCAGAGAAGATGATGCTCTGGACCAGGGAGTTGGGGAGATAGGGTTGGGGTGGGGATAAATTTTGAAATTAGAGCCCTCAGGCTTTATTTAGGAACTCAGTATGGGGTAATAGAGAAAGAAAGAAATCAAGGATGATTCCAGGGTCTCTTGACTCAGCAGGCGGGTGCCTGGCAGTGCCATTTACCAATGCGGGGGGGGGGGGGGTGCCAATAGGGAGGGGAAACCATGAGTTCTGTTTCAGACATGTAGAAGTTATCAGCATAATTTAATAAAAACAACAATATCCTACATTGTTATAGGGGCTGAGCATAGGCTCAGAGAGTAGAATTTGAAATACTGAAAGGTGCTCTAGACAAATACTGTCTCCCTATTGTTACCCCTGAATGTTCATCACTTTGGGGACGGACTTACTTTTATGTGTGTATCATAAATGTAACCTGACCCTCACGATCGCACACACTGTAAACCAAACAGAACTGCCTAATATGTTATATATCAAGCCCTAAACAAAATCTTGGAGGTGTGCTAATGATGGATGAGAGCGAACCTTTCCCTCCTGGATAGGGAGAAGCCAATGGAGGCACTAGAATAACAGCATGGACCAATATTTAATGGGGACTTACAGTGTTAATTCTTTACCTGCAAGTTTCATTTAACCATACGGTAGTATTCCGGTTCTCACTCTGTGGAGAATTCAACTAAGCAACATACTACAAAGATTTATTTGGTTGCAGTGTGCTAAACAGAGTAAGGAAAGAAAGTTGAAAGCAGGAAACGAGTTAGAAGTCTAGCTCCAACAGCCCCCATTGATTAATGAGGGCGGCAGTGATAAGGAAGGAAACGGAAAGAGCACGGGAGAGATGCTACTTAGAGCGTGGGCCCCAGGAGGGCGGGAGCCTCATCTGTCTTGTTGCACTCTGAGTGGCAACGATGACTGGAATATAGTAAACACCTAATAAATGTGCGAGAAAGAATGAAAGGAAGGGAGAGAAGAATAGAGAGAGGGAAGGAAAGAAGAAGAAAGGTAAGGGGATAAAGCTAGTTTTTTATGTGTGTGTTTAGGAAACAATTACACACTGGGAATTTTTACTGCCCAATTTCTCAAATGTTCTGAACATCTGGCTCCTTCTCCGTAAGTATGCTCCAGTTTCTCCATTTAAACTTGCCACCTAGTAGTATCACGTTTACTTTTTCAGTATTACAATCAAATAGGTGTTGGCAATGTAATATAATTTAATATAATTACCATTAGGTGTTCCCTAATTTCTTCCTCATTCCTCAAAAGTGCCCTAAATGTTTGAAGGTAGATAGGGCTTACTGTAGAGGTAAAACACCCAAACTAATTTTCCATCACAATTGTAAAATTTTATTATTGTTGCTCATATAATAGCTCTCTATCATTTAATTATGTGTATGTTTGTTAATAAATAGGAATTAAGCATGAACAGAATCCAGTCTGGAGACCTAATATTATTTATTCAACATGTTTACCCTACAAATAATTTATTTTTTAAGGACATGGGTAACTGCTTTTGCCCTAAAGATAGTAAGTATCTGGACATGCAAATACATAACTTAAAATTAAAGGATGTACTAATAGAAAGAAAAAATTGTCTGGAAATTCAAATATCTCAGTCAAAACTGTTCACAAAAAGCACTGAAACCAAGTGAGTTGGGTTAAAATAAATCTGACATATGTTGTTTTTCTACTCTGTCTTTTCAAGATCTCATTCTGTTGTTTCCTTCTTTGTTTCCTTTTTAAAATTCTTCTCTTCTAACTGTCACTTACATGTGAGTTTAGGACTCATGATCCCAGTATCATCACTTTGGAGACTCCTGAGCACAAAGGAAAGTACTAATCTTCCCAGGATATTGCCTTCACTGATGGCACCAACAATGAACAAACAGATTGTCATGGATATTCTCATTTTAAATGAAATAAAACAATGTTTCCAAAAAATTGTCTTTGAGAACTTTGGATATTCTACACTTTACAGAATATGTGAATATGTTTCATTGTCAGCAAAAGTTAAGAAATCAGAGGTGATTCTGTGTTTCAGCAGCAACATGGAATACTGGTTAATAATAAAACACTGGCTCTGGAATCAGGCTGCCCAGGTTCACGTTCAGGCTCAACTGCTTGTAATTCGTCTGTGCCTCAGATTCCAGGGGTACTGGTGGTAATGATGGTGCCCAACTCATAAGACTGTTGTGAGGATTAAACAGGATAATTTATGCATAGCATGGTGACACCTGGAACTTACTATCGTTTCTTCCAGAAACCCACACTGCCGGCAGGCAAGCCACTTTCAAGAAATCAAAAATATAAGAATCTATACTGATCTGGGATTTAACAGGCATGGAGATTCTCACTCAGAGAAGCTTTTTGCATTTTCTGATTAGGATGGGGATCGTTTGCTGCTACGATTGATATATAACATTCCAGGAAAAAAATAACAATTTTTAAAAATGAAAGATCATCTGGGTTTATTTTGGCAAACTATAGAAGACTTGGCAAATGATTTGGCTTTTATTTACTTTAATGTCATAATTTTTTAATAATATGCCCCAGCTCTTTGTCCTGCCCCAATAAGAATTTTTTAACAGTTTTCTTTTGCTAAGTGTCCTCTGGATTGTTTCTGGTCCTCAACTGAACAAAAAGTTCACTGAGACCTCAAGTCATCTTAGTCTCCTATCATCTCTCTTCTAGAGCCAAGCACCATATTTCAGGCTCTCACAAATCTATGTTGATTGATTGCTAAAAAGGCCTTAAATCTGTATAGTACTTTATAATTTACAAAGCACTCCAGCATACACCATTTCATTTCATCTTCACACACACACACACACGCACACACACACACACACACACATTCATTTTCCAGTTCAGGAAACTGGGGTTGAGAAAAATTAAATACTTTGCCCAAAGTCATAAAAGCTAGTAAGTAATAAAAGCCAAACTTTGAGTTTTGGTCCTCAGAGCAAGTCCAGTGTTCTTTACAATTTCCCCACACTGACTCCCCAGCCTCAACCTCCACAACTGGGCACTCTCGTGTATGCCACACCCCTCTATTTCACATATTTAGGAGAAATATGGCTCAGCCAAGGTCAAGGTTTGGAATTCAGGATCCTGATTCCCAGTCCAGTGCTCTTTCCAGAGATGAGAAAGGATATGGAAGGGAATGGAGAGCCAACAGGGAAGTACATCAATGACTCCCTCTCCATTCACACCTAAAACTTGCCCCCAAATGACTGCAAACCCCTAGAATTTAAAAATGTGTATATTCTGTAAAAGAAACCCTGACTAAGGTTTCTGAACCCTGAGTTTTTATAGAAAAACAACCCCTATATATTTACGTACGCTTTTTCCTTCTCCTCTCCCTTAATACATGAAATTAACACAGTTCCTGCTTTTCTTGGGGCTTACTCAAACATTTGCCTTTGGGGTGTAAGATTAATGTTTTCCCCTCAAATCAATTAGGCATGAATTAATTCTAGTTTAGCAGATATGAATCTCAGTCCACAAGCTCAGGTGTTCAAGGAATACTGCTGTTTTATTGCCTTTTAACTTAATATGGCACCAAGCCTGCACTTCCTCCCAGTCATGGAGAGCCCCCCTTCCACTCCCAGCTTGCACCAGACTGCTAGGTTCACCTGGAATGCAGAAAAGGCAGGAAGAGCTTTGGGTGAACATCCTCCAAGCCCAGAGTGGTCCTACAAGGGCAGGACCAAGGAGACTTGGCCTCCTTGCCATAACGGGGGCACTAGGGATCTTTACCTGGACTAGCCACCCTCATGCTTAATGTCTCTTCTCCCCTAAGTGCCATTGTTCTGGGGTCTTCCCAACTTCTCACCTATTGCCCCTAAGCAATGCATTTATTCCCCCATGAGACCTCAAATCTCTTACTTAGGAATTTGGGGAGAATCTTCTGCCTTGATTTCTCCAGGCCCTTAAAGGCCTTATCTATTTCCCTTTTCCTCATGCGACATGACCATTACCTCTTTTTTTAACTGAAATATAGTTGATTTACAATATTATATTAGTTTTAGGTGCACAACACAGTGATGCAATATTCTTATAGATTATATTCCATTTATCGTTTTTACAAAATAATGGCTATATTTCCCTGCTCTCCTAGCTAAAGAAAAAAGGAAGGAAGAAAGAAGAAACGAAGGAGAAGTTGCTTCTCCTTTCCATCCAACAAAAATTTCTGAGCCAAAAAACAATCAACAACAACAAAACTAGACCAGGCTATATTCCTCGAATAGAGAAGGAGGGGAAATAACGGGAGAAAACAATCAACGAATATTTCAGTAATTTATCCTGTCACAATTTTTTGCTCCTAGGTCTTTGACATACGTACGGCACTGGTAAACTATTTCACATGAAACGAGATTTAACAAGACTGGTTCCGCAAAACTATGAAGGTGAGCACTGCTGAAGCATTCATTAAGAAGAATTATGCAAATACAAACTTCCAGCAAGCCCTGTGGACATGGTGCAAAGCTGCCAGACAAACTTGATCTCTTTTGGGAGGGAGGGAGGTCAGAGGTGATGTTGGCGGAGTCCTTGCTTAACAAGAGTCCAAATCCCTGACACACCAACTGCCAGCTTCTCCCAGATCTCTTTCACACCTTCAAACATACCCATCTTTTCTAGGGCTGTTCAAAAGAAAAACAGAAAAAAACTTTGGAGAATAACATATTCTTCACTTTTCCAAAAATATTTTCTTTAGCTAAAGGAAGAGTTGGTGAATAACCATAAAATAGTATTGGAGCAGGGGGTGGGGTGTTGGATTGGGGCAGGGGGTGGGGTGTTGGATTGGGATGGGGGTGAGGTGTTGGAGGGGAGAGTAGGGCACAAAGAGAAAGAGGAAGAATGACATTGCCAAAGTCTACTCTCTTTGACACCAGAAAAACATAACTACTCCAGCCTCATTTTCCTAAGTGAAAGGTAAAAATAAAGACTCTAAAGGATCAGCCAAAACACTGTATTACAGGATTGCAAACTTAAAAATCACTTAAAAAAAACATGAAAAAACCTTAAGCTTTTCAAAGTAGAAAGTTATCGACATTTTCATAGTTTTTGAAGAGAGAATGTTTCCCTGCAACATCCCTGACTTCTCCATGTTTAACTTGTCATCATTAGGTGCTAAGATTTCTTGAGGATATCCCAGGTTTTTTTTTTCAAATTAATGTTTGTTTTGTTTACCATCAGACACTTCAGTTTTGACCTGGGATTGAAAAATGGATTGGACTTTGGAAATATTTGCAATTCTTCTGCACAAATTTGCTTAGTCTCCCTCCATTTATTTACCAATCATGTATTATGTCAGTATTATTTTATTTTATACTTTGAGTTTTAGTTCAATATTATTTTATTTGTTGTTGGCCAAATTGTTCCAGCATTGTAAAACAGGTTTTTGTAAAAACCAAATAATATTAATAATTTTTAAAACAGCAATAAAAAAGGCAACCCTATAAAATAGAGACTATTAATTATCCCCACTTTACAAAAGAGAAACTGAGACTCAGAGATCTTAAGTAATTTTTCAAAGAGAATGATGTGAACCCATAACTACAGGAGTTCAAGGCAAGTATAAATTTTACAGACTGTTGCCTCTAGCATCCAACAGAAAAAACTGGAGAAAAGCCAAACTCGATGGTTGTAGTGCACTTAAATGAAAAATCTAATGTTCTACTAAAGCAGACTATTATAGGGCAGAAATGTAATACGAGCCCAAACATAGTCATTTAATATTATTGTATCTGGATATACATCAAATTTTACCCATTATCAAAGAGCAAGGAGATGCAGGAAAACACCAAATAAATGTCTGCAAAGAGCAAAAATAACTTTGGGGACTAAAGTGAAGCAAGACTAATACTGTAACCCAGGCATCACCAGCTGGCTCCATGTCTCCAAATTTTAATAGGTCAAAAGTGATCAACTTGAATTTTCTCTCCTATTTCTCAATGTCTTCTACCTGTCCCATTTTTAAAAGCTCCCCTTAAAACCCCTGGGCTGCAGAAATGAACTGAACCAACAGGGTAAAGCTGTAAATTGTGATTTAGGAAATTCTACAATTCCAAGTCATATCTAAATCCCCCTGCTCTGAGCAGGAACTGTCCACAGTCCCCTGGCGGAAAAGCTTGTAGAGAAGAGGGGGTGGGGGAGGTAGGGTGTGTCCAACCTTCGTTTTCTCAGCCCCTCAGTGTATACAGGACCAGCCAAGCCGCTCTGAAAGAGGGATGTTTGACAGAGGGGAATTCTAATTCTACTCTCGCACCCAGGATTCCTGCTTTCCTGTGCACCTTCCCAAAGCCCGCAGTCAATCTAAATCCTCCTGGTTAGAATTTTACCTCAGAAGACTGGAGTAGCAGAGCCCATCTCTTCACCCCTTCCCTCCTGCCTCTGCGTCACTGAGATGTGTCCTCGCTCTGATCTTGCCTGACTCAGCTACCTTGTCATCCCACCCACAGTGCACCTGTGTGTCACTTCACTTTGGATCCAGAGGATCTGGAATCTCAACTTTATTTCTAATTCTACCAATTCTCAATGCAGCTCACCAATTGTTCTCTCTACCAGCCAAGCATAAGTGCTTTTAGAACCATTTTAAAATAAGTCACTGAGAATTGCATCCCTTGGGAGATATCCCTAAGAAAAGATAAAGAGCAGATTTCCAATAGCAGCCATGCACTAAAATCACCTATTAAATCCTGAGGCCCAGACCACGATCAGGACCAATTAACTTAGAAGCCCTAGGAAAGACACACAGGTATTGACATTTCTAAACACTCCCCCAGTAGTCCCAATCGATGGCCACGTTTGAGAACCACTGTGTGGAGACCCAGAACCTGCTGGCAAAGCTGAGTGAGGTGGACATTCATTTCTATTTTGTTTCTGGAAAAAAAAAGGATGTGTCGCAAAAAGCCACTTTGGCCGCATTTGTAACACTCTTCTGTAACATCTGGGGGTTTCTGCTCATGTCCTTTATGGGTAACTCTAGATAGAAAAACCCAGAATTTGGCAAAGGTACAGCTGCAGGCTGTCATGTCTAAGGATAGTGCTGGAGGAGAGATCCAACAGTGAGAACTACTTCTGCAGAAGGAGGAGTACCCAGCATCCTTTAAAAGAATGAAGGTGAACATTTGGACCTCTCTCTCTCTCAGTTTCAGCTGGCTACTTGGCCACCGAGAATACAGACAGCATTCCCCAGCCTCCCTTGCAGCTAGGCAGGACCATGTGACTAGGTTTTGGCCAACAGTATGGTTGTGAAGGTGATGTATGCAACTTCCAGGCCATTCCTTGAAAAGATTATTAGGATATAGACATGATGATGCACACATCAGACCTTACATGCAGCTACCTTGCAATGGCAGAGCAACAAGATAGAAGTCCGGGCCCCTGTTCCTGTCATGAAGGAGAGCCACCCTAACAGCTCAGACTTTTACAGGGTAGAGAAAGAAACTCCCATCATAGTTAAGCCATTACTAATGTTGGGTCTCTGTTTCTATGACTAAACCTACATCCAAACTAAGAAAACCTCCAGTTTATTCCTTCAGTAATGTTTCATGTTGGTGATACAGTAAAGAATTAAGTAACAGAGAAGTAAAGGTACTGTGTTCTTCTCCACACCATTCGGCTGAAGCCAGCACAATGGCAGCAGGGTCATATAAAGAGGACAATGGTTGTAGTGTCCAAACAGTGGCCATCCATGAAATTAGCAGAACCTCAGGGCCAAGCTGAGAGAAGTGAGCAGGAGCGTGTGCTATGGAGAAATAACTCAGGGGAAACATGAGATAAAACTACCTATCCCTAAATATACTGAAGGAAGAGAAGTCTTCAAGAGAGATTGACACTTGGGTTATATTTCGTTTTGAACAAATTGGGATGGGAGCAGATGGTTAGTGCACAGACTTTTGTGAGCAAGAGACTTGAGATCTGTCACTGACAAGCTGTATGACTTTGGGCAAGTGACTTGACCTCCTTTAGCCTGAGTGTCCTCTTTGGATTCAGGAATAGCTACTTCATAGGGAGATATAATGGATTAAGTTAAATCATGCACCTTAATACTTGACACAATGCCTGGCGTGTATTAAGAGCTCCGTAAATAACTTTAAAAAAACACTCCAGCCAGGAAAAAATCATTACCTTACCTCAAAAACAGACAGTATTAATTCCTGCTTTGGGTCAAAATATACCTCCACTCCTAAAGGAACCTCTTCTTCCCCTCCCTACAGTTCAGGTCCAAACAGAATCCTGCCTTCCTCATTAGGCCTCAGCTGATTATTCTCTCCCTACTCTGAACTCTATAGATGTATCATCTTGTCTGTATCACTCACCGCACTTAATCCCACACTGTTTTTCATTATAACTTAAGACTTCCATGTTTAGCAGGTCTGTCTTCCATTAGAGTCTAAATATCAGCGTTCTTTTCCTTCAGTTGACACATCCTATTTAGCCCAACATGGTGTGCTCCTAAAATACTCATTAAAGGGATAAATGATACCCTTCAAATAAATGTGCATGTGCAGCTTACAGAGAGCCAAGTAGAATAAATGTCATTCTATTCATATACTGAGTAACCAAATGGCAGAATACCTTAAACTTTAAAAATCAAATTAATGGAATTTTGACATTTGCAATCATTCACAAAGCCAATACCACGTACTTTAAATTTTTCCTTGACAGGAATAGATGTTTTCCTTGACTTACCTTCCTCACTAACAACAGGTAAGTTCTAGCTGCAAACTCAGCTCCCCGCACAGCTGTTTCCCCTGCCATTTCAAAGTCCATCAAGATCCTATGCTTTATTGGGCTCTAATGAAATAATATTAATTTATTTCTCAAACATCTGTGTGCTAAATAATAACTTGGAATATCAAAAATTAATAATTCTAGGAATTTCCAATCTAGTATAGCTTGCGACTCCCTTCTTGGTGAACTTTAATATTTGTGCTTTACATCCTAAGAACAAACCCAGGAGAAGACAAGAGACATCTGCATCTAATACTGGTCTAACTTCATGAGAAGGTATAAGGTGTTACTCAGCACAGGAATTGGCTGGAATTAATGTTTCGAGTGCCAACTCAATCTGTGTAAATCACTTAGAAAAATTCCTGGCAGCATAGTAAGTACTTGACGAGTGTTGGCTACTATTAGTAGTAGTATTCATATTACTAGTATTATTTAACACTTAAAATCACAATATTCAATGTAACATCAAAAATAATTCAATGCCAGCTGTAAGTATTGACAACATTTGAAATCTAGAAAAGTGTGGCAGTAAAAAGCAGAGTGTGATGAGCTTGGTGCAGTTGTCCATAACTGGGAACTTATCAATTAAACTTTCAGGATCCAGAATCAATTAGGAACACAAGAATTAAACTGTAGTGAATTTATTATGTAAATATATTCCTTATATGTGTTTTCACTTTTATCACAAAACAGCAAAAAGGAAACAAGAATGTTCCAATAGGGTACATTTAATGAATGATACATGGAGCTCTATACATTTATGAAATATTAGAAATACAAAAAAATTAATGTATTCAGATTATTTAGCTCAAAATCTTGGAGATTTTAAAAGGATAGACAAATGGTTAAGATGGTAATTGTATATTATGTGTATTTTAGGAGAAAAAAATGTTAAGTGTACATAAAATAATGCAATATTCTCCAAAAAGGCAACAACCATGCTATAAATTTTTATAACTTCTATACAAATAAAGTTTTATGCAAAAGTGTTAGGAGTCCATCACAAGAGGAACTGATTTTTAAGCAAAATAGGATTAGGAAAATTTACCTGCTGACAAGCTTAAAAGGAGAGAAATTTACAGGTGCACAACCAAGATTTCCTTGGCTTTAAAAGGAAGCCCTACCCTAGCTGTATAGTTAACTAGAATCTCCTGTTCAAGAAAAAGGGTACTGAGTTGAATTTGAAGAGATATGAAATATGATGTCATAATATGAAAATATCAGCTATTCAAAAGCAGAATCTGTTCACTAGTGAGATGAGTGGTGTAGATCTTAAGCACCACAGGAGTTTGATGTCAGGGAAATGGGGCTGGTGCGAAGAGAGGCAGGCTTTTTGGAGGCAGGCTATGAGCCACGTCTTTCAGGACTACAGACAGGCAGGAATAAGAGACGACACTGTACTTCAGGGAAAGGAGATGGAAGATGCAAGATTCTGAGGGACAACGAGCACACAAAGAATTAACAGATTAAAGTCTCATAATGGTGTGGCTGAATTTATCCATCCCCTTTCTCCTTCAATTTCCCTTTCCGTTTCTAGTGGTTGTAATCAGTTTGCAGTCCTGGGAGAGCTCCCAGTGTCTTGAGATTTCCACTCTGGCTCAACCCCCACCACCGACTCAAAGAACAAAAGAGGCTGAGAGAGAAAATCAAGAGCATAAAGTGAGACTCCTCTACACGTCTTACAAACCCAAATGGTGTTCACTGCTTCAACCAGTGCTTTACTTATATTACTTTTAAAAGAATTAAAAATTGCATTACTGAAGT
This sequence comes from Hippopotamus amphibius kiboko, assembly GCF_030028045.1. Classification (NCBI taxonomy): domain Eukaryota; kingdom Metazoa; phylum Chordata; class Mammalia; order Artiodactyla; family Hippopotamidae; genus Hippopotamus; species Hippopotamus amphibius. The sequence goes on along the minus strand of NC_080196.1, from coordinate 95,121,801 downwards.
AACCTCAGTGGCGTGATACACCTTAACAGCAAAGCAAGTCAGTGAAGAAGAAAAGAAGTGCTTTTTCGTGTTCTGACTGTTTGTGACTAAGCGACAGCTCAAGAGTTACAGTCTCAGGCCTGGTGATGGCTTCCCAGCTCCTCCAGGCAGCAGCTCCAGGAGCCCTCCTTGTTTCCTTTTCCATCACAGCCCTGTTGGACTCTACTTCATTTCTTTACATTTCTGTCCCCTCAACAAGGCTAGAAGCTAAGGGCAGGGACCCTATTAAGGCCCGGGTTCTGGAGCCAGAACGCCTAAGTTTGAATCCTGTCACTGGTATTCGCTAGCAGTATAACCTCAGGTTAAATCATCTAACCTCTCTGGACCTCACTTTCTGATTTATCAAGGGAGATTGTGAGCCTATGAGTTAACTCATAAAAAGCACTTTAAACAGTTAGTCTGCCCACAGTGAGCAGTCAACATGTTAGCTGTTTGATTCATTCAGAGCCTAGCACAGTATCTGGCACACAGTGTGTGCTCAGGAAATAACTCGTAGAAGGAAAAAAGGAAGGAGGAAGGGATGGAGCGGGGGAAGAAGGAAAAAACTTACTTATTGGGTGGAAAAAAACTTGTGTTCTTCTTTGCATCTCTCCCAGAATCTAGCACAGTGATTCATAGATCTGTATTCAAAGAAAGACTGCAAGGCAAAGATTCTACCTAAAATGAGGAAACAAAGCCATTGAGCGGCTATCCAGATCCCCATGAGATTTTTTTTTTTTTTTGACCAGAGATCTTATCTTCAAAACATTCAATTCAGGCATCTCTTTAGTTATCTACTAATCCACCAACACATAAGATACGCGTTGAGACCTCTTTGAACTTCACCTCTTACAGAGGAGGGGTGAATATAAATGAGAATGTGAGGAGATCCACTCCTATTCCTGAAACACAGACTTTCTACAACATGCAAAGTGCTGCTACCGCACCCTTCTTGAAGCTTTGGCATCATCCTTTCATAACAATTCATAGAAGCATTAGAATTTTGGAGCTAACCACTGGCTTGTGAAACACATCCAAGAATCAGCAATTGGCAGGTGTAAACCTGTCCAGGATTTTATGGGTGGAGTATAGACGGTGTGGATAACTTCATTAGGATTAACACCAGTGTTATCTGAAAACAACTTATCCCCCACAAGATTGTACTGGTTTTCCATCAGACATGTGGACTGTATCTCACCTAAACACTCTAATATATTGAAAATAACTTCCATAAACATGAGATGAGACTTTAATTTTAAAGACTAAAACACTGAAAAAGTTGCTGGAGTAAAAGTCAAAAAAAAAAAAAAGTCAGAATTCTAATTCTAGTTCCACTCCCTTCTGAACCATTAGGCCAGGAACAAGTCATTCAACATCCCTGAAATGGAGCAGTAACCCCTGCCTTGCCTACATTGGGTGATTGCTGTAACCATTTATTCATTTAACAAGCATTTATTGGGTACCTACTGTGGACCAGGTTGAAAATAAAGCACTAGGGTAAAATATACACTTGATGAAATCTCCCAAAGAAATACATTTATATAAACTTAAAAATATTATAGAATGTATGGTTTTATTACATGATTATAAACATAGCTGTATTTATTATTTAAGGATAATAAAATCTTTCAGCAGGTGTCCATGGATTTTTTCCTAGCCTATTCCACAGGAAAGTATTCACTTTCATCTCTACTTCCTCTGTATTGTAAGTTCACCTCCCCAAAAAGGCCTCCCCTGACCATCCTAAGATATCCCTCCCCTCATTATTTTTTTTAAACCAAAAAGCTAGTTTTTTTCCCTTCATAGTAAATATTTGTAATTACATATTATATGTGTACTTGTTTATTATTTATTTCTGCCACTAAACATGCATTCCATGAGGTCAGGGATTTTTTTCTTGTTGTCATATACTCAGAGTAGAGTGCATGGAACATATTAGGTGCTCAATAAATACTTGTTTCATAAAAGAATGAATGGAAAACCAGTCATGTCATAAAGGACCTGCACAAGTGAAGAGAAACAAAAGAGATGGCTTAGAAGTAATGACACTAAAAATGAATTAATGAAGGTTTTAGACTCAAATTCTTGGTAAGTGTTAGTCTGTATTTGTTGTTTATTCAGAGGTATAAGAAAGCATATGATTCACCATATATTCATTATTCTGTTCAATTCTTATAAAAACAATTTTTCCAAGTACGTATTGTTAGCCTCATCTTACAGATACGTAAACTGAGGCCCAGAGAAGACAATGGCTCCACTGCTAAGTGACACAGGATGCTGGGTTGTGTTGGGTTTTGCCTTAACCGCTTCCTCCCTGTAGACTGATCATGGAGACTCAGGAATAATGGAGAAGAGAAAGCAGGAGGAGAGATGTCAAGGCACCAGACTTCATACAGAGTAAGGAGATAAGAGCTGACAGGATATAGTAAAAATTCAGCCACCCAAAGATCCAAAAGCACTGAGGCACTGTCCTCATTGTTCCCTATATGAAGAAACCCAGGCTTCCTCAAGGCAAGTGATTTGTCCAAAGTGCTTGCACTCTGGGTTTCTCTATAGGTCAGCAGTGATTCCCAAGTCCAGACAATACCCTCTCACTCTCTAGCTCTCTTTCTCTGCTTTTCTTCTGGTCTTTTCGTTCTCCATAAGGAAGCTGTTTAAAAGGCAAAAAGACCAAGCAAGAAGAGACAGTGTTGCTGCGTTGACAGAAATAGGATTTGGCCTTCAATGCAGGCTGAGCTGGGTGCTTTACAATCAGGTTTTCGTGTGTGTGTGTGTGTGTGTGTGTGTGTGTGTGTGTGTGTGTGTGTGTGTGTGTGTGTGTGTGTGTGTGTGTGTATTAAACCCCCTTTTGGAGAACTGAGCTCTGGCTCAGACTTCCTCAGAAGTCTGCAGGAAATCAATTTGTTGCAGGATTTTGTGGAAAACCACAGCTCATCCCTTTAGTAAAATAGAAACTTCAGAGTGAGGCAATTTGCAAAAACTTCTCTAATGGTGTGGGAGCGCCATCTGACGCCCAGAGGCAGGGGTGGCTGTCTCTAGTTTCAGGCTTGACATCCTAACCACAAAATGTGGTTATCAAAACAAGGAACCACACACTCAGATACCATGGATTTTCTCATCAATAATGCATAGCCAGTAATAGCCATTATAACTGCTAAAAACCTCAGCTGTAAATTTGGTATTCATATTTTTCTTTACATGTATTTCATTCTATACTTGTGACCTGAGTTTTATCAAGACATAGTTCATATATTTATATATATATTATGTCACCTCCAATTTCACTGATTCAACTAATATTTGTTAAGTACCTACTATGGGTGACACCCCATTCTTTGTATGTCAGAGGAAACAAAAATGAATAAGGAGAAAAAATAATTGCCCCTAGTAGTTTCCACTCTTGCAGTGGAGATAAAACATCCTGACAACTTAGGGGGAAAAAGTCAACATTACAAGTGTTATAAGGGGGAATTGAAGGAAGCTGGGGGAGTATTCAGACAGTGATCCACTTTCTTATAGCTGAGAGGCTGAGAGGATCCAGGGAGGTTTTATGATATGTGGATATGAGATCACTTGGGGCAACTGCTGCCTGGGATGCAGTTTGGTTTGGGGGGGTGGGGAGCAGATGGGAAGGATTTCTCTCCTTGAGACTGGTGGGCTCAGCAATGGGAAGACTGTGGCAGGTACAGATCAGCCTGCTACACAGAAACCTGGGGGCCAGAGGATGCAGTGACACCTGATAACAGAGAGAAGGGTAAAGCAGAAGAATGCAACTCAACACAATAAGAATTTCTTTCTTTTGTAACAGGATAAAACCCCAGGTGCTGATAATGGGCCCCCTCCCTCCCAACCCAAATGCCTGTGACTTCCAGCTCTGGGCTCCTCACCCAACAAATTCATCCCCTCAAGTGGGGTCTGAACTGGGCTCTGAACTTAGGATTGCCTCCCAAAAGCCCCGAGCCTCTGCACTGACCATGAACTTAACCAGAAGGGCCTTCTTTCCATTACTCTCTGGCTAGTTCACCAGGGGTGTTTTAACTGGGTACAAGTATGTTAGGACATAGAAAGGCTTTTGGGGGCCACTTGGGCATGGACACCAGATCCTCAATTTCTATGTCTTTTCCTAAAAGTGACTGCCCTACACAGGTTCTGATGTGGGGCAGGGTCACCTGCCACCTCCCCTTTCACAATCCTTCTCACCGTCCTCACAAAGGAAAGACACAGCCTTCACCCACTCTGACTTTGGAGCATCACCCCAGGTCGAGAAAGCCTCCAGGTCACTAAACCCATGGACAATTTGAGAAAGCCTCTCCCTTGAGGGCAAAACAGAGCAAGTAAGGTAGGAAGTACTGAAGGAGGTAACGCTTATTTCATCCCAGTGACAGTCACTCTGAAGGCAGTCTGTAAGCCTTTGTCTTCTACGGCTTGTGGGCTCGTTCCCTCCACTTTAGGACAAGAATTCAGAAGTGGAATGGTTTTCAAAGGAATGTATCTGAATGGAATTTAAAAAGATGAAGAAAACCACTTTTTGTCAGAAAGATTTGGCTGTTTGGGTTGAAAATGAGGAATAGTTTTGTCAATTAATTACATGGTGGGCCTATTTTATGACTAGATAACTCAAATCTACAGTTTCAAAAATATATTTGAAGCACACATGCAATAATCTGGTAACTGTACATTTACAACTACTTCAGCTTCTGATAAAAAAAAGTTTAAATATCAAGTATATATGTGAGAGCGGAGATATAGGTTCTCAAATAATTTGGAGGCAATGCAAGGAGAGAGAGAAGGGCTCTGGAGGGTGGGAGCAATTCAGAATCTCTTTCCTCTCACCTCATCCCTATTGGGGCTTTATTGTTCATTTATAAACACTTTCTGTGGTGTGTATTTTTTCTTTCTTTGTCTTTGTTTCAACTTGTTTAATGTCCTTTAGTTAGAGACCAAATAGCCATACCTCACCCTCCCAGCTGTCCTCCCACTTCTTTTCCTTTGATATTGGGGTATCCCAAACACGAAAGGTGTTCTTCCAGAAAGGATTCACGGCATAAATTTGAATACTCTACCCTTCTTCCTAGAGATTCACAATCTATATTAGCATTGTCTCCCCTTCTAGACCACCAGGACCGTGTCTGTGGTGGTCACTGCTGTACCTAGTTCACCTACCTAGTAGGTGCTCAGTGAATATAACTCGAATGGATCAGGATACCAGGGACCTTTAATAAAAGGGTCTATGTACGAAAATCTGTTCAATGCTCTTTTAACTCACTGTTTCCCAGATTATTTCACCCTAGAACTTGCGTGTGTGCATGTCCTGCTAAAACACTTTCCATGTAGAGACAATCCTACAGACAGTAGCAAATAGCTGATCTGCTAGGGCTCCTGTGGCCTATTTAGGAACAATTTCTTCACCTGGTAACCCATGTTGCCTCAGGTACAGCCTAGTCACGGGTGCACAAGGGATCACAGGAATGCTTATCACCCCCACTTTGCTGGCTCTTACACTTAACTACCACACAAGACCCTAAACCCCTCAAGGCCCCCTTGTGTACTTCTGAGAATCCTCACAGGAAAGCCTAGTCAGGTATCAGGTGGAGCCCCCAGGCACCCATCTCCTCTGGTAACATAAGATACCACCACACCCTTTGGAACCTGCATGTTCTGGAAAGCACCTATGTTATTCCCTCCAAGTGCCATTGCATCCTCCAGCCACTGCTGCTGTCACGGAACATCATGAGTATGCCTGGAACCACTGCTTCTTCTGCCAGGTACTGTCCCATCTGCCAAGCACTGCAACCTTGTCCACTGTGCTAATGTTCTGGAACCACTAAGAAGCCAAAGATTCTCTGCATTCTCTGGAATCGTCAGTGTGCCAAAGCCACCTTGCATTCCATCTCCAAGTGGGGAGATCCTCATTGAGGGCTATACTCTGTTGACTGCCTGCCAAGGGAGTGTCTCAGCCCCCAAAAGAAACAGGATCTGATGTGGTCACCCACAGAAGAGTTTCCCAGAGATATATCTGAACTCCAGCCATGGATATTGCATGGGTTTGAGGTATGAAGCACCCACCAAGCCAACAGATAGCATGGCACTCATCTCTATCCTCCCTGCAGAGCTGCTCTCTCCCTTCTCACCACCCACTTGCACTGCAATCAGCCCTCCTCTCCCACTCTCTAGTGGTGGAGCTGCTCCTGAGAGGGCACCAGAGACCTTCTAATTGCTGACATCACTGCATGTCTCCATCCCCAGCTCACTGGACCACTCTGTGGCACTAGCCTCTCCTGATAACTCTCTTATCCTTGAGCTGCCTCCATTCTGGTGGCTTTCCATCTTCAGTTTAGCTTCACATGTATTTCCCCTCTCCTCCCACACCCTTTCCCCCAAAAAAACCCTCTTTATAGTGGCCGGACTGATTTTTCTGGGCCTTGAAACATTAAGGACCTAAGTAGCATATTCATAAATCTAAATCTCTCCAAATTCCAGATCTGTATATTCAGCTGCCCAGCATATAAACTCCATTTAGCGTTCCACAGACATTTTCAACTCAGTATGTCCAAATCTGAGCCTGTGTTCTCCCCCATTTACCCTAACTCTTCTTCCTGTATTTCCTGTTTCTGTTCATTTACTCAGAAATTCTTCAAAATGCTCTTGTACATGTATTATCCAATCTTCCCAAGAAACTCATAAGAGGGTTACTATTAATTTCCAGATTTTCATGGGGATAAAACTGAAATTTAGAAAGTTGATGTAAATTTTTCAAAGTCACACAACAGGTAGGACACAAAGCCAAGATTTGCCCCTGGTTCTATCCAACTCCGAAGTCTGTATAATATGAATGGACTTAAAAGGCCCTAAAGCTGGGGAACCTTTTCTTAATCTTTGCACACTCAGTTCCTTGTACAATGTCCAACACAAAGAAGATCCACAATAAGTGTTTGGTCTTTAAATTACTAAATATTTGCTTATTGCCAAATATAAGAAAGGCACTGTGCTAAGAATCAAGGGGAAAAGAATAAAAGAACAAGACATGGAGCCTGCTCTCAAAGAGTTATTATCTTGTTTAAAGGAAACAATACAGGCAAAATTCAGAAAAAGGTGACCTCATCATCACTATTCTTTAACATTATTCTGAAAGTGCTAACCAAAGGAATAAGGTACAAAAACAAGATAAAGGAAAAAACAGAGGAAAGGAGAAAAAGTCATCATTATTTGCAATATGATTTGCATAGCTGAAAAACCGAATTTTAAACATTTTTCTAGAAATAGTTTGGTAAGGTGGTCAGTCATAAAATTAATATATCGACGTCAACAGCTTTCCTAAAAACCTAAAGTGATCAGCTGTAAAACATAATGAAAAAATCCTACCTTTAATATAAAATACCCAAGCATCAATTTAATAAAAAATATGAGAAAGCTACATAAGGAAAACTATACAATTCTACTGAAATATATAAAATGACAATAAGTTATTCAAAATATTGTATTTCTAGATAGCTCCATATTTTTAAAATGTAAATACTTTTCAAATTTTATGTTTAATAACACCCCACTCAAAAGCCCAACACATATATTTTTGTAATATGAAAAAATAATACCAAGCTCATCTGGAAGAATCAAAATACAAGAATTGTAGGAGAAAAGAGTAATGAAGTGAGACCTATCCTTCCAGATACTGAAACATATCATTGAGCAAGGCTATTAAACAAAGGACAGACAAATCAATAGAACATAAAGGAGAACCCAGAGGCAGAACCAAGACAATATATATTCAGTAATGATATTAGACCATATGCTAACCCCTGGATAAATAAAATAGGATTCCCTACTTCATACATAAGTTACCTTTTACTATATAAGCAGGCAATCCCCAAACCTTAGGGACTTAAAAACAACCTCCATTTATTTAGTTCACTTTTCTGTGGGACAGAAACTTGGACTGGAGTCTGCAGAGCAGCTCTTCTTCAGGTCCTGGCTCTCATTCATGTGTCTGCTGCTATCAGCTACTGCTCAGTTCATATCTTGGCTAGGGACCAACTGGTTTAAGATGACCACACTCACATCTCTGGAAGTTGACTTACTGACAGCTGGAGTGATGGAGAACAACAAGGCCACGTGCATCTCCTCACCCAGCGAGCTTGTTCACATGGTGGCCCTGGAGGGTTCCCAGAGAGTAAACAGAAGTATGAAGGGTCTCCAAAGGTCTAGCCTTGGAACCACACATTGTCACCCCCACTCCACTCTATTGGTCAAAGCAAGTCACAAGATCAGACTTCAGAGGTGGGGAAACCGATGCTACCTCCTCATGGGCAGAGATGCAACATGATATTGCAAAGAGGGGTAGTACTGAGGAGCATGCATAATTATAGCCATTTCTGCAACCTATCACATCTATCAAACCTGAATAAACTCCAGAATATATAATGATTTCAGTGAAATGATAAAATCACAGAAAACTTAGATTAAAATATGGATAAATATTCATATGAAGAGGAGTGAGAGACTTTTTTAAGCAAAACGAAACTAGATCCCATAAAAGAAAAGGTGGACAGAGTTAATCATCTAAACATTTAAAACTTTCACATGACTAGAAAAACACCACCAAAAAAAAAAAAAAAGATAAAAAGTAAACTGGGTGCAATGTGAAATGCTAAGAAATAGTTAATGCATAAAGAGTTTTCATAATTTGCCAATTAAAAAAAAAACAGGCAAAGAACGATTCATGAAAGTAAAAAACCACAACTTATCAATAATGATGTAAAAAGATGTTCATCCTTAATAGTAATCAAAGATACCTAAACTAAAACGGAAATAATATATAATTGTTGGCCTGTAGGAGTAGCAAAGTTTGTTTTTTGTTTGTGTTTTTTTGTTTGTTTTTTGTATAAGATAGTGTTATCAAGGGTCCGGAGCAAGGAATTAACACACTGTTGGTGAAAATATGAAGTAGAAGAATCCTTCTGGATGGTGGTTTGGCAACAGCCGGCAAAAATTTAAGGACATATACTTGAACCCAGCTAGTCCTTTTCTTTTTTTCTTTTCTTTCTTTCTTTCTTTTTTTTTTTTTTTCCTTAAAGAATGAGGCAATTTACTAACCCAGCATCACTTGTCGTCAGCCACCATCTATCTGGCGATGATCTCGTCCACACCTCTCCGTGCCTGAGGTGTCCGTCTGCGCGCCCCATCTCGGGCCTTTTCCGCCGTGTTCGGCGCCCCCGGGGCTGGGAGGGCCGCGGGCCGGGCTCTCGGAGCCTGGGCTAAGGAGGCAGGACACCGCATGCCCGGGGACCCCCTGCACCGCCCCGGAGGGACAGGCACCACGCGGTGTGTAGAACCAGCTCTCACGGTCTGGTGCAAGCGCTTGGGGCCTGGCCGGCGGACAGCGCCCACCCACTCGGGGACTTTCGGCCTCCTCGACCCTCTGAGGAAGGCTGCCAGGGCTCTGACGAACTCCCACGGGTCTCTCACAGGCACTCAGCACCGTGGTGCTTTCCAGCCGCCGGCCTGAGCACAGGGAGCATCGCGGGATTTCCCACGCAGCGCGCGGGCCACGGCGCTGGGCATCCGCTCTCGCGACAATTCCCAGCGCTCCTCCCACTGGTCTGTCTCTGGAAATCTCTCTGTGCGTATCCACAGGCTAGAATGGGTGGGGAGACGTGTGGGTGGGTGGCAGATATTTTTCCATTTTAGCTAGGATGATTTTTTTTTTCTTTTTAAAATTATTTTTATTATTTTTTAATTGAAGTATAGTTGCTGAACAATATTATATATAATAGGGGTACAGTATAGTGATTCACAATTTTTAAAGGTTATACTCCACTTATAGTTATAAAATATTGGTTGTATGCCTCGTATTGTACCATATATCGTTGTAGATTATTTTATACTTCATAGTTTGTACCTCTTACTTCCATAGCCTATGTGGCCCCCAGCTCCTCTCCCCGCACTGATAACCGTTAGTTTTCTATATCTATGGGTTGCTTCTTTTTTGTTATATTTACTAATTAGTTGTATTTTTTAGATTCCGCATATAAGTGATATTGTACGGTATTTGTCTTTGTCTGACTTATTTCACTTAGCATAGTGCCCTGCAAGTCCATCCATGTTGCTGCAAATGGCAAAATTTCGTTCTTTTTTTTATGGCTGTGTAGTATTCTGTTGAATGTATATACCACATCTTCTTTATCCATTCATCTGTTGATGAACTCCTAGATTGCTTTCATATTCTGGCAATTATAAATAATGCTGTTATGAATATTGGGGTGCATGTATCTTTTCCAATTAGTGTTTTTGTTTTTCTCAGGTGTACCCCCAAGAGTGGAATTGCAGGGTCATATGGTAGTTTTATTTTTAATTTTTTGAGAAACTTCCATACTGTTTTTCACAGTGGCTGCACCAATTTACACTCCCACTAACAGTTTAGAGGGTTCCTTGTTCTCCACATCCTCACCAACATTTGTTATTTGTGGTGTTTTTGGTGATAGCCATTCTGACAGGTATGAGGTGATATCTCATTGTGGTTTTTATTTGCATTTCCCTGATGATTTAGCTGAGATGATTATTGAGAAAGGGACATTGGAGCAAAGCCCCAAAGCTGTGAGGGAGTTAGAAATCTGGCTGAAGTGATCGATGCGGAGGGGACCACCGGTCAAATTGCCTAATTCAGAAGCACACCAAGGGAGTTTGAGGCTTGGGCCAGAGGCTGGTGTGGCCGGAGTGGAGTGACCAGGAGAAGCAAGAGCAGTAGTAGTGATGAGGCCAGAGAAGTTATGGGGGTGAGGCATGGAGAGAGAGACCGTGGAAGAGGAAGGGCATGGAGGGACTTGGGGGTGGCTTGGAAGGGTGTGGCTTGGAATAGTGGGATATGGAAGAGGGTGGGGGATAACGAAGGCAGATATTTTAACTTCTGAGTGAAATGGAGAGTCACTGGCGTGTTTTGAAGAAAGGATGACATGATCTGACTTATAAAAAAGACCTCTCTGACCGCTTTGTTTAGAATAGACTGAAAGTGAGATTCACAGGCAGAAAGAAAGCCAAGTTAAGAAGCTCCTGAAGCAAAACAGGAGAGGAAATGCTAGTGGCTCAGCCCAGGGTGATAGCAGTGGAGGTAATGAGAACTGTTCAGATCTAGAGTGGATGGAGGGTGTGAGACAGCGAGGAGGCAAGGATGACTCTGAGGGTCTTGGCCTGCGTTATTGGAAGGATAGAGCTGCCATTAACCAAGATGAAAAATGCTTGGGTGGAACTGATTTGGGAGAGAAGACCAGAAATTCACCTTTTTTCATACTGAGTTTGAGGTGTTTCTTAGACAAGTAAGTGGAAATGTCAGGTAGACAGTTGATGATAGTCTGGAGTTGGAGAGGGAGGGTCTAAAGGAGAGATGGGTTTAGGCAGGGGGAGTAACAATAAGGCTCTCCAGCACCACCGCAAGTCAAGTTGCCATCCAGGAACTATGAGATGTGGTTTAGGCATGTTTATCATTTCATCGTGGCCTTCTCTAAAGTGTGGGAAGGGAGCTTTGGACTAAGATAAGCCTAAAAAGTCACAGTCTTCACCACAGTTCCCTGTGTTTAGCCGCACACTGCCACAAGAAGCACTAGCTGAAAATTGCTATTGAATTTTCTTCTTGAAACAGCAGGTATAATTCTCCAAAGCTGTATACCAGAAACAGAGAATCTAAAGAAGGTGGCAAGCACATCCTTGCAAAGGTTAAACTCTCTGAAGGAAATCAAAGCTTTACAAAGAAAGTTACGTTGTCCTTTAACTCCTTTCTTCATAAGTGAGGGCTGGACCTCTGATTCCCAGAAATCCTCTATTGCTAGAGCAGTTTTGTCACTACCCTACTGATGTGCTTTGTATCCAGAAAGTCAGCTCTTCAGACCCCAATTTCCTTACCTGGAAAGGAAAGCAATTGGACTAGATCACTGAGTTTCAAACCTTTTTCTGTTTTGTTTGAAGCAGGGCAGGGTGAGGGCCAGCAGGGGCTTGGAACACCCCCAGTTTGGCTCTCATCAGCCGTGAGTAGGGCACTGTAGGAGCACAGCTTGGAATTACTGCACCAGCTGGTCCCTTCCCAGCTCTGAAGGTCTCTTTTTCCCTCACAGCCTTCGTGTATATGGTGGTAGGGTGACGTCAAGCAATGGTGAGGATCAGGAAGGCAGAGAATACAGCAGAACATGGGGCCCTTTGATAAAGGAAGTATGGTTACCGCAAGCAGGAATTCTCCAAAACACAGTAACAAGCTATGTGGCGTTCCAGACAGTTATGGAGATGCCATAGCAGGTGACAGAGTAATCTGGCCTGTAACACTTAATGGATGGGGTTTTTCTCTCCTTTAAACAAAGGTACTTTGGGGAAAGGCTTCAGATACTAATTTGAGTTCATGTTAATTTCTTACATGCCTATTGTGGATGACTGACGGCTGGAGCCCCAGCTCTGCATCTAGTTCATCATTCAGATCACGGTGCCCTTACCAGTGACTGTCCCAAAATACTTAATACAAAATAAATTCAAATTTTCCATGCATATTTTGTAATGAGGCCTCAAAAGATGAGTCTCTTATTCTATTTGACCTTCACGTTTTGGGTTTGGGGAATTCTAAGTGCCTACATATACAGAATTCTGAACATTTCATTTTGCAAACTGAAATGGTTCTCATGCCCCAATCCGGGGATTATGGAGGGGGCCTCTCCAAATGAGCTGTTGCCACTAGATGACTTTTCCAAATTGGCAGCCAGTGTCAAGGATGGTAAGAAGGGGTTTGCCCAAAGGACTCACCACCCCCTGTACCATATTCCAGCACCTGACACCCCTTCTTGCATCCGTTGCAGAGTTACAGGAGGGTCTGTATCTCCCTTAGCATCTAAAACCACTGCTTCCTCCCACTTCCTCCTCCATTTCTCCCAGTGCTGCAAATGCTGATTATAAATATGTAAAGAAGCATCAGAAAAGAAAGGCACTCGCTTTGCTCCTTCCTCTCTGAGGGCATCTAGAAATTCCGCCAAGTCACAGAGACGATCCTTCTCTGGTGGAGGACCCTCCCCACTGATGGCCCATTAGGTCTGTGTCTCCTGTCAGCTCTCTGTCTCCCTCCTCCCCGTGCCCCACCCACCCCGCCACGTTCCTTATGTGCCTCAGTGCAAAAATGTGATTTGTGTTTGTGACTGTGACATGTAAAACTTAAATCTTTCCACTCTGCTGTCATGAGGACTTTACTGTAAATTGTTCCAGTCTCAATAAAATACATTTTGGTTGTATGGGGGAAAAAAAAAAGAAAAGAAAGGCATAATTCTCTTGTCTTTGTTTTATCAATATAACCACTTTGGCTGTAACCTAAGAATCTAAGTTGACTTCATTCCAGGGAATATTCACTGCCTTTGTGTTCAGAAGAATAAGTTGGAAGAGCGTTGAAACAGCCTGTTGATTTTCCTGATACTGCGTTAGTATTTGAAGTTGACACATTCAGACGGCTATTGGCTTTACTTCTGCATAGTGCATGAAAATGAATGCATTGAAAAGGACTTAGGAAGAAGATGACCTACAAAATTACAGAGCTACTATATAAATTTCATACTGCAAAGAGACCTGGGGAAAAAATCTTTATAAAATCAATTGCTCAAACTTAAATGGGTTGTTTCATCTAAGCTCTATGCTTGTGAAGTTTAAAACTCTCTCTCGAAAAAGATGCTGTTAAATTCATTTTTATATTTTTTAAAGTATTAGCTCATTTCTCAGGGGCAAGCACACCAGGAGAGGGAAAAAAATCATGAACAAATTACCAGCCAAATAAATCATCCCTTTATGAAAACTGGTAATATGTTCCTAGATCACTTTCCTCTACTTCTTCTCCCTCCCTAATTAGAGGAAAACGACTCCTGTTTGGGAAAGAGTCACCATGGAACCGAACCTGGCTGCTGTAGCCGCATCTTCCACATTCCTCCCACCTGAGGGACTGGGGTGGAAGCCGTTGGAGTGAGGAGTGTGTTAAAGGAAAAGAAGCTTCAGGCAGAGAGCGCTGACCTTGTCTTTTCCTCTCCTCTCTTCTGAGCTCTCAGTTCTTCCCAGATAACCATGTAGAGGAGAAAGAGCAGGGACAGCCCCCCTCCATCAAGGCCACTAGGAGGAACTTAGAGTCACTCTTATACACGTGTCATGGCTGGCAACACTAAATCAAGGAGGTGACACATAAAAGCCAAGTGTTTGTTTATCTGAAGAGAAAAAAAAATTAAGAAGCTTAAAAGTTAAGAGAAGGAGCAACAATATGAATGAGTTTCAAAAACATAATGTTGAGGATAATAAATCAGGCACCAAAAAGCACAGAGAGTAGGATCCCATTTACATAAATTTCAAAAACAGGCACAAAGGACTTCCCTGGTGGCGCAGTGGTTAAGAATCCGCCTGTCAATGCAGGGGCCACGGGTTCAATCCCTGATCTGGGAAGATTCCACATGCCGAGGAGCAACTAAGCCCTTGTGCCACAATTGCTGAGCCTGTGCTCTAGAGCCTGAGAGCCACAACTATTGAGCCTGTGTGCCACAACTACTGACTCTCGAGAGCCTAGAGCCCGTGCTCCACAACAAAGAGAAGCCACCGCAATGAGAAGCCTGCGCATTACAATGAAGAGTAGACCCTGCTCTCTGCAACTAGAGAAAGCCTGCACGCAGCAATGAAGATCCAACGCAGCCAATAAATAAATAAATTTATTAAAAAAAAAAACAGGCACAACTAAGTTTATCATATTGGGGGGGGGTGGTGACTAAAGCTGGCCCCACAAGAGGACTTGCAGTTAATGTAATGTTTCTTGATCAGAGTGCAGGCTGGATGCACATGTTCTGTCTGCAGAAATTACCAACCTGTACACTTCTAATTGGATACTTTTCTCCATGTATGCTATATTTAAGTGTGGAGCTAAAAGTTTAAAAACCTAAGGCGTGGTAGCTAAAAATATGGGCTGAAGTAGATTGTGTCTGGTTAGAAAAGTATCCCATCCAAAAGCAAACATTTTAAGAGAAAATTGAAGATATCTTATGGGAAGGAAATTCAAGAGTTCTTTTCCAGCCCTTAGACATGACATTTTAAAACAACAATTAAAATCATAGCTTTCCCTTTTCTTGTATGTGTTCCTGCTTCTCTCTCTTGTGTAGCTGTCTGTATTTAAGAACTCCGTCCCACGCCCAGGCCAGGTGGGAGCTCAGAACTATAAACTTGTTAACCCATCTCCAATGGACTATTTTACAACATTAGAGAAAGTACATTTGAAAGGACAATCCATCCTGGTTGACAGAAATTTCTTTTTCTTGGCTTTTCTATCCATAACTCCTTACAAGGAGAGACAGAATTGTCTCCCAGGACAATAATCGTCTGAGCAGTGCTGATTCTGGAGGAAAAGTTATCGAGGTACAGGAGACATTTAAAGGCTTTGTAAAAATCACTTGAGCCCAACTTTACTAGTACTAGTTCTATTATTATTTAATTTACTCTTGATGAGTCCAGGGCCCCCCTCACTACAGCTGGACCGCCTGGTACAATATCCATTTAGCCTGTACATCAAAGCTTGCTCCCTTTCAGCGAAAGCTACTCCACACTCTGAAACCAAGAAAGAATCTGAATTCAAAAGGCTAAGATAATAAAACAATAGGTTTATTGCCAGTAGGATGAAGTTGGGCATTCCTGAACCAAGATAAGAGATGTAAACGGCACCTGCTGAGGCCACTGGGGTTTCTTGTTAATGTTTAAACAACAGCAACAAAAAACAGAACTCAAACTTATCTGGATGTTTAAACTTCAGGGAATGGAATGAGGCCCTGCCCTCAAAAAAGTAGGAGAAAAGCAATTTTATGAGAGTTATGAAAACTCTGAGGATCAAGGACTGTTAGGACAGTGTAACGGGAACCACAAAAGGGATCGAGAGTTGACGTCTCCGGAAATATGGACGAATAGTGTAGACTCACCTCTTTAACTCTTTTCATGTCTGCTACTATGTTCTCCTTTAGCATAGTCTGAATGAATAAACATTATTTTGAATACTCACGATAAGGGCTGGGTTCATCCAGGGGTGGGGAGGGAAGCGAAATATAGAATCAAACAAGAAACATTTAAATTATAAATTTTTTGAGGCCACATCTTTTTTTGTCTCGAGTATCCTAGCACAATGATAAGTACATAGGAAAGGCGTAATTTTGGAGAATTAGTAAAAACGTCATAAAAATAAGCATGGAGTAATAGTGTATGAGTCCACTTATGTTAGGTAACTAGAATAGGCAAATTCACAGAAACAGAAAATAAAATAAAGGTTACCAAGAGTTGGGGGAAGAGGGGAATGGGGAGTTATTGGTTCATGGGTATTGTGTTTCTGTTGGGGATGATGAAAAAGTTCTGGAAATGGACAGTGGTGATGGCTGCACAACAGTGTAGATATACGTAATGCCACTGAATTGTACGCTTAAAATAGTGAATTTTACGTTCTGTACATTTTGTCAGTATAAAAAATTGTTAATAACAATTTAAAATGAAAATGCAAGCAGAGAATACTTGGCTCGATAGGAACAGTGGCCTGTGATCTCAGCAGGCTCTGAGCACCTCTTTACAGAAGCAGCTGAAATTGGGCATCCGGCACGTGGGAGGCTCAGAAAAGGAGAAGCAGTGCTGGCACTGGGGCTGCTGATGTGTGGGTAACAGAAGCCACCTCTCCTATTTGAAGACGGTACATTTTCTTGTGTAGAGTTCTGCTTCAGGTGGAGGAATCTTTTATATACTTGAAGATGGTAATCAAAAAACTCTACACAGGAGTTGGGAAGCACCTCAAAAGATCTGGATTTGGCCTCAAATATCTCACTTGCAATCTGGGTAGCTTACCCTTCTCAGGTCTCACTTCGTATTTCTGAAAATTAAAGCATTGAGACCACATGATATGTGGCCTCTACCAGCTGTACAACCTCATCGTTCTATGCCACCCTTCTTTTTTCCAAACAATTCCAACCTAAGTTCAATGAAGAAAACAGTTTTTCATCTCTTAAGCATTGCTATTCTTTTCTGGACTCTCCAGTATCTTACTTTCTGTTCAAAGGACTGGTGCTCCAAAGTGAACATACGAGTTTCATGAAGCTATGGTGAGTGCAGAGCAAGGAAGAAATACAACTTGTAACTTCTAGTTATAGCACAAAATCACCATGGCTTTTTTTCTTTGATTCATTTCTTTCAAATGAATCAAATGTGGCTGCATTATAAACTGTGCATATAAAGTGGTTAAGGTAGGTTCAGTTTTAAAGGAGGTTTTCAGTTAAATGTCTGGGTTTTGCCTGAATGATGCCAAATAGTCTGATTGAGTAATTCGCTCTTCAGTCTATTGACTTGGTAATAAATAAAGCCTAAAAACACTTGAGTATTAATGGATGAAGTTACCCTAAAGAATAAAATGGTATGAAAAGTAGAAATCAGAAGGGAAGGGAAGGGAAAATGGACTGAAATTAGAACAACCAAACGAAAATCAAGAACATATTCACCCCCCACCCCACCCCGGGGAATTCCCTGGTGGTCCAGCGGTTAGGACTCAGTGCTTTCACTGCCATGACCTCAGGTTCAATTCCTGGTTGGGGATCTAAGATCCCACAAGCCAAGCGGTACAGCCAAAAATAAACCCCCCAAAAACCCCATAAAATAACATACCAACAATATTCCAATTGACATGTCTTCTTTAGATTATTTATTTTTATTTTTAACATTTTTCTTTTTTAAATACACAGTAGGACCAGAAACCTAAGTCAGGCTTCCAGTATATTATTATCAGGAAACCCAGAAAGTTCCAACACCATAACATAGTTTCTTTAGGTGATGATATATCAAATTTCAAGGATGCATAGAGGGAATCCAATAATTCATAAAACCATAAAAATAGGTTTCATTTAAAATTAAATGACAAAATAATATGCAAAGATACACAAAGTCTTTATTAAATGACCACATAGTAATCTGATACAACACTTCCTGATACAAGAAAAGGGATTATGAACTTGTTTACAGTATATTAAAAAATTCCCAAAATAAAATTTGCAAATAAAATCTGTCTACACATATTTCCATTTCCTTTTATGACCAATTCCCCTCTATTTAGACATCCACCTTCCATACACATATTGTCCTGTGCTCTTCCCTGCATCTTCTCAACCATGTTCCTCCTCCTGGATGGTGACACATTCCCTACAAAGTCTCTTCAAAACAATACCATCACCACAAAATTCCCTTTGCTACCAAGCTCTGATCTCAGCTGGCTTTCCTGGAAAATGGCAATAAGGTAAATACACCGTAAGGTAATTCCAAGGGATGACAGGCCTTTTATGACCTGATTACATACGTTATGTAGATAGCTACTTCCCCACACTAAAAGTGAGTCATTTCTGATTCTGTCTTCTATATAGTCAACGGAGCTAGTTATCCAGAAAGAGAAACACAGAGAGAGAAAGAGAGAAAGAGAGAAAAAAACATACATACAGTTTCTTTTTAGGCTAAGAACAAACACCCTAAGATATCTAAAAATTCCATTATGTGTCAGGCAAATATAATGAAAGAGTATCTATACTGATTAGAGTTTTATACAGGGTAGCCCAGAACTGATGGTGATACCCAAGCAAAATGCAGAGGTACCAAATACCTATAAAAATAAATTGTAAGCAAAAATGAAGCACAGATTAGATCTGAACAAATTCTTTTCCACTTAAGACAACAACCCCCAACTTAGAGACCGCCAGCCTCTACCAGTTTCCAAGTGATGGCAAGTAATCCTCAAATCCACATACACACCCAGTCAACAGACTAAATAAAACACATGCTCCTCAAATATAGGGATTACTATTCCTTAAATGTAAATAGTTCATGATGTGATTAATAAAATCCAAATACTTCAAAGAAGTATTGAATTCATAATTCATTTGTCATTTTCTCAGCTAATATACAATAAGTATACAACTACTCGTGTGAGTGAGTCCTTGAAATTTTGGGCATTATAAAAAGTATCTTCATATCAACAAAAGGATTGAGAATGGCTAACCTAAGGTCCTATGCTAAACTCTCCAGAAAAAGTTAGATGTATGTACAACATACGTGGGCTATCTCCCTACTTCCTTCCACAGTGATGAATAACCAAAATACAAGCATGGCACTAAGTTTCAGTGCAAAAAAAAATGGATTTTCATTTGGAGTAATAAATTTGAAATAACAAAACAAAACAAAAATCCAAATATATACATGCTACTAAAATCCATACAAAAATATATTAATTTATCTGATCCCCTCCATAGATAATCTGCACAGAGTACACTGAAATGTTCCCTTAGCATGAATTGCCTATGATCTTATCAGCTAAATGAGCTCATTGGGGCTGCTTCGCACCTGCTTTCCCAGTATCGCTCTGTAAAGAGCTCCAAGTTCATTAGTCAAGCGGATCTTCTTTAAAAACAGTAATAACATATGAAGAGCGAAGAACAGATATGAACACATTAGCAAATTTAAGGCAGGTTGATTGCCTGGTCCTCCTTGAGTTTAGGGATCTTCTTAAACTCACTTTGCTTCTTGAAGAAAAGCTGAGCCAGGATGTGGTCTGCTGTGGCCTGGAGATAATCGTCCATGTCAAGGGTTTGCAACTGACAGTGGAAACAAAAAGATGTATCAGTATCAAACTACTCAGGTTCCTACAAAGATCTTACAGCCATCAAGGTATTTTCGAGACTGTAGGTACATGGCTGTGTAACATCAGGAACTATGAACTCCTGCGAATGGCCCCCTTGTGCGCTTGTCTTTCTTGCCACGGGGAGCTCACCTTCCCGACTCTGGGAATAAGGAAAATCTGATTGATGGCTAGAGATGCTGAGGCATCTGAAGCTTTCTTTAGAAGGGACCTCCATCCCACTGGGAGGTAGTTCTCTTTAAAGAGGGAGCAAGACCTTCTGTCTACTTATAAGCAGGGACTAGTGACCAAAGGGCCTCTCAGAGCTCCATGTCCAGAAGCACATGATGGAGGCTAACCTGGCTGCCAGGTAAGTGGTCCTCCTCCTGCACAGCCAGAGACAGTTGTTAATCTCTGTCTATCTGGCCTGGCTGTCCATTTGGCTGGGTCTGACTCTGTCTGTCCTTGTGTCCTCTCTATGTTACTATCTTACTGTCCTTCTTTCTGTACCCCTTCCCCTCTGATACTACCTCTCTTTCTCAACCAGCCTCTCAATTTCTGTGTGTAGTGGCTCTCTCTGTGTCTCTGCCTCTGTGTCTGTGTGTGTCTCTGCTCTTACCTGTCTCTGAATCTCTCTCCTATCTGTGTGTGTGTGCGTGTGTGTGTGTGTCTGTCTGTCTGTCTGTCTGTCTGTCTCCAGGTCTGCCTGCCTTCCCCTGCCCCTCCGAGGATACATCTGTCTGTGTGTGGGTACAGATGTATCTGTGTGTCTCTCCTTCTGTGTCTCTGTCTCTTTATGGGTCTCTGTCTCTCTCTGTGTCTTTGTCTGTGTCTCTATGTCTATTTGTGTATCTCTGAGTTGTTTCTCTCTTTTCCTCTGTGTTTGTGTCACTCTCTTTGTAGATCTCTGTCTGTCTGTCTGTCTATTTCTCTGTATGTCTCTGTGCACGTCTCCATCTCGGTGTGTCTCTGGGCACATATGTCTCTCTCTGTGTCCCTGTCTCTCATTCTGTGTTTCTCTCTGGGCATGTGTTTCTGTCTCTCAGCCTCTCTCTCATCCTCCTCCCTCCTCTTTCCCTTCATACCCCTTATGCAAAATATATCCCCATTAGAAAACCCCTAAGACCCCCTCGAATGGGTTAGTGGGGATGATCCTCCCTCAAGATGCATATCAGATATTCCTGGGGGTGAGGGTAGAGGTAAAAAAAATTACTCCTACCCAAAATTCTGATTCTTTTTTTTTTCCCTGTTGTGGATCACTCCCTTAAATTGTTTTTTTTTTTTTTTCATAAAAAAAAGGAAACAAAAACACAACCCTCTATTTCTACTCTCTTTTCAAAAGATTTATAATCTTTAATTTTCGAATTGTATTTAATAATTTTCAATTGCTAGTTTTATCCTTCTTTCATATTTTTGTTTTAATTTGTTGATACTAGCCTTTCACATCACATTCATCTTACTTATTTCATCTCTCATATTTATTTTCATTGTTAACATTTTTTTGAAGTATTTTTACCCTTACATAAAATTTTTATTCTACTCATTTTTAAAATTCCCTTTTAATTTTTTAACTCTAGCTTCCTGTTTTAATGAGTTTTTACCTTCTTTTCCTATTTATATTTGAATTGATTTCATTTTGCTTCATGATTTGTTCTTATAACAGCTGTAGAGAATGGTGACCAAGGGGGTGGCAGTAGCAGTGAGACCCACACCAAAAGTAGGGGACACTGGAATCCTCTTCCCGCCGAGAAAGTCGACAGCTAGCTTTCCATTGCATCTCCTCCTCACAGAGCTCTCCACAAACCTCATCCCAGGTACCCCCAGGAAGGCTTAGGGACCCAGAGAAGCAGATGCTGGAATTTTCCAGTGTCCAGCAAAGAAGGGAAGTGTCATCACGGGAAATGAGCACCCCTGCGCAGGATGGACTTGCCTCTGGGCACAGGTCCTGTTGATGATACTGCTGAATTTATGCTGTGCTCTCCCCTGGAGCTCTTGCTGGGTCTCCATGTAGGAAGCAGGGAACCTAGTCCTAAGGACTGTTTAAAACTGAATTCCACTATTTATTCTTGTTTTTCAAACATATTACTCCCTCTAATTAGAGAACACTGGGGTGAATTTTTTAAAGTAAACAACCATTTAATACAATAAATAATACCTCTTAATATGTTTTATAATACAGATCATGATATATCAGATTTGCTTAAAACAAAGAATGAGGACTTCTCTGGTGGCGCAGTAGTTAAGAATCTGCCTGCCAATGCAGGGGACATGGGTTCGATCCCTGGTCCAGGAACATCCCACGTGCTGCGGAACAACTAAGCCCATGAGCCACAACTGCTGAGTCTGTGCTCTAGAGCCCTCAAGCCACAACTACTGAGCCCATGTGCCACAACTACTGAAGGCCACACACCTAGAGCCTGTGCTCCACAGTCAGAGAAGCCACCACAATGAGAAGCCCGTGCCCCACAACTAAGAATAGCCCCCGCTAGCCTCAACTAGAGAAAACCCATGTGCAGCAACAAAGACCCAATGCAGCCAAAAATAAATAAGTAAAATGAATAAATCAATTAAAAAAAAAAGAATGATGGGAAGGAATGCTACTCCTTCAGGGTAGCATTGCTTAATCATACTCAGTGTTACTTCACATCTCCTGAAGTTTCTTTTCATATACAAGAGACTCTCTTTCTCTCTCTCTCTTTCTCTCTCATCTCTCTGCAAAGTAAATTCCAGAAGAATAAACTGGTCATGCTCACTTCAGCCCCTCCATCTCTGTTTGGGAACTGGCAAAACTTCAAAACTCATGCTCTGTTTCTCTATGCTGTAAGGTAGTACAAGGGCCCACCTCAGTGTTGGAAGACCAACCCAATTCTGGAGACAGATTAGGAAATCCACCTGCCCACAGATATTAATTACATTCTCTAATACCTACTTGATTAGTAATAGAAATGATTTCCTGGAGCTCTATATACTGCTCTTTGGTCTTTTTTCTCAGTTGGTTGAGAACTGGGGGAATTAAGAGGGAATGTGATGTACTGGATCCCTTTGTAACCAAATGAAAAGATTATTTGATTTTCCTCCTCACTCATTGGTTCAGCCAGTTCATTCATTCGTTTATTCAACACACATGTGCTGAGGGCCCCTATGACCCAGATACATTGCTTATCAGCAGAGTATTCTGCTCGTCCCTGGCACTAGGCAGTCTCTCTTAAGCTGGCTTATTCTCACCTGATCTCCAGTGCTGAAGGCAAGAACGAGAAGCAAATCCTCATCGCATGCACTCTTAATGTAATGCTGGGTTCCAGTGGGGAAAAATATCACATCTCCAATGTGAATGTTAAACTCTATGGTACGCTGAGCATTGATAATGCCCACCTAAGGAGAGGAAAAAACCATGCTGGAGTTAAGCAAATAAAATCAACTATGCATTAAGGATAAGTATGCATAGTGAAGAACAGATGAATAAAAGCATATGGTGATGAAGGGATTTCTCAGAGAGGGTAAACAGCAGAACAGAGACAATCCTTCACATTAACTCTCCTGTTCCTGAGACAAAGTCCCACAAAAATCAAAAGATACTCTACTTAAAGTAAATGTCCTTCAAAATGCATTAGTGAATTCAATACTGCAGAACATCATGCAAAAACAGCATGAATCACCATGTTCTAATTGAGGGTTATCAATTACATTCCCTAATTAGGCAGAGGATTTAAATTTCAGTGTTTTACTACCCCTACGCCCTCCCTTCCACTTGCTTGGGAAAATTCAGCCTTCTGGGAGAGCAGCATCGTAACGGTCTTCCTCTAAAAGGGTTAGAGACTAACTGTGCATACAAACGCACACACATGAGCGCAAAGCACACCAAAAGTAAAATCTGATCCTTGAGATTAAATTTGTGGAAGATTACAATGCCCTTTTCTAATTTATTAAATCTTTCACCTCTAACAACATAAAACTTCTGCTATGGGTGACAAAAAAGGTGAATTTCAGTCTGGTCTGATTCTTTCTATCAAGATTGAGACAGGTACACGCTAGAGAAGCCCATTTTACAAGTAGATCTCCCCAGGAGCCCGATGAAAGTCCAGAGGAACTACTGTCAGATCACTGTAGTAACCTGCTACGTTGTGTGGCTTTTCTTACAGTAACCATATAATCATCCAAACTAGGACTCTCTGAAGAGTCAAAGGGGGTGCTATTAACAAGGTCACCAAGATGACAGGTATACATCAGGATGATCCTGATAAATGGGGATAATATGGCCACCCCACTGGTGCTCCATACCTCCCCACCACCCCCATTCCTGTTACACTGAGAGGCAAATGGCCAGTGTCACGGTCCCCAAAGTGGAGCACATTAAATGCTTGCATTACCTGAGAATTCGAAACTTTGAAAATGTAAGCAGGTATTCCAGCCCCTCACCATTTGGGATAAATCTCTTTATCAGTTTTGAAACGTTCTTAGCCTCTTATCATGCTACGAGCAAATTTGGAAGTTACCTAGCAGGACCTGCATGGTATCCTCTGTGGAAACTGTGCCCAGAAAGCCATTAGCATGGGGTCCTATTATGTTACCAACAACTGAACCAAAACAAAGAAATACCTCCTGTTTGCTTCTTTCTGCACTGAAAAGGAAAGTTAAAAAAAACAAACTGTTCACAGATAAATTACCTTTGCACATCCACTTAGTACGTATCCCATTTCATTTGCATTAAAATGAAAATGTGGCTGTCGTAATCCATTGTTATAAATCCTGAGTGTACTCAAAGTGAGGGCATTTTGATGCTTGAGGAAGAAAAAGAAAAATGAAATCCAGTTATTTAGCCAACATCCAATTCAGCAGCTTAAAAATTCACATAATCATAATAATAACTAATATTGATGAAGCCCTCACTGAGAACATGCAATTTTTTCTGTCCTTTATATTTATTATGTCACTTGTCCTTTATAACAATCTTACAAGGTGGCCACCAACCTTATGAGATGAAATTAAAACCTAGGTTGGTTGAGTATGCCAGGGACACACAGTGGCAGAACTGGGATTTGAATTAGGAATTTGATGCCACAGTTGTGCTCTTAGTCATTACGCAATACAGCCAGTTGAGCATTTAAAACAAATGAAAAGAGAAATCTCACAAGCATCCAGTCTCTTTAGTAATGTAACCATCCACACCAAGAAGTTAAGGCTTTAGTCAACAGTTTGCATTGATCAAATCAACCAGTGTTTGACTATCTCTTTCCTTTTCCTTTGTTCAAAAAAAATGATGAATCCAATCTAAACTTCATATTTCATCCATTTTAATAATCATTAAAACATTTTTGTCAATTACCTGGTTCAGGAATTCACTAAAAATTTTTTCATTGTTGCTTAGTCCACTTCCATTTTTCCAGTATTGTGCCAATTGTATTATTCCTCCTGGAAATCGATATTCTTTTGAACCTGAATCAGATGAAGTTTAAAAAACAAAATAAGATAAACTACTTCAAAATGTTACTTACGAAAGGAGAGCCAAATGCAGTCCCAGTAAGTACACAGCCCTTCTATAGTCACAGAAAGTCTATGTGGTAGGAATTGCCAACACCATATCCTATGTGCCCCCAAGATATTGACCTGATGCTGTCAGAAACTATACGGCCTTCCCAATCTCCCCTGAAATTCCTAACATAGGGTGACCTCATTAAGACAGACATTCAACTCAGGGGACCTGGCTGGAAAACGTGAGAGTCATTCCTAAATACCAATCTCTACCTCACCCCTCAATCAGTCAACCAAGTCCTGTCAGTCCTGCATCTCTAAATTCTCTGCTTCTCCAACAATTCTTTCCCTCTCACATAGTGCAGGCCACCATCATCCCCTACTTGAGGGACTGCAGGAGCCCCCTGACTCATCACCCTGCCTCTCACCTGGCTGCTTTCAATCATTCTCCACAATTCAGCTGGACTGGTCATCACTTTCAAAAGCAAAACTAACACCAATTCAAAAAGATACCTGCACTCCACGTTCATTGCAGCATTATTTACAATTGTCAAGATATGGAAACAACCTAAGTGCCCAAGTTCATAGATTTAGAGAACAGATTGGTAGCTGCCAGAGGCAGGGGCTGGGGGTGGTTGAAATGAGAGAAGGAAGTCAAAAGATACAAACTTCCAGTTATAAAATAAACAAGTCATGGGGATGTAAGGTAGAGCAAGGCAGCTATAGCTAATAATACTGTATTGCATACTTTAAAGTTACTAAGATCTTGTAAGTTCTCATGACAAGAGAAAAAACCTGTAACTATGTATAGTGATGGATGTTAACTAGACTTGTTGTGGTCATCATTTCACAATATATACAAACATTGAATCACTGTGCTGTACACCTGAAACTAACATAACGTTGCATGTCAATTATACCTCAATTAAACAAACAGATTAATTAATTAATTAAAAATATGTAAATTAAAAACATCATTGTGTCACTCTCCTATTTAAAACCACTTAATTGCTACATGATTGGACCCCTCGTCTCTCATCAGCCTCTTCTCCTACAGCATCCTCCAGCCTCAATACACCCCCTTCACACTCTGAATTTTTATTCCACATTCTCTTTAGCTTCCAGGCCTTTTCTTTCATTTCCTACTTTGTTGAGAAATGTGTTTTTTCAAACTTCTCTTGACTGTGACCCGATGTAAAAAAAACACATTGCATGTCAATCCAATACACCTAAATAATGATATATGTAAATACCTAACTAAAAAGCCTTCACAAAATAACATACTATACCTTTCAGGTCATAAAAGTATCTCCACACAACGCCATCTGGAGACTGTGAGTAATTAGCATTGACAACCAGTTCTGCCAAATTGGGAGGAAGATTGACCCCCTGATCCTCTTTTTGCTTATGGAAGGTTCTAATGAAATTAACTCCACCTTCAGGCTGAAACACACAAGAGACCATATAAGATATTTGCGAAACATTCTACAAATTTTAGCAATAAAAGGGGCGGTAGCTGAGGATAAGGCAGCATTGGCACCAGTGTGGTTTTCAGTGGATGGCCCAGTCAAAAGAGCTGACCTCAATTAGCCTAAGGCTTGTGATTGTTACGAAAATCTTTCAAGTAGTCAAAGTATTGGCATTCGGATTTTATGATCAGTACAAACTCCTGCAAAATATACACTGGTTCCCATGCTTGCTGGTACTCTCACTAATGACTCGTTTCTTCTACTTCTCCCTGTAACATTAGAGCCGGATCTGCTGCAAGATAAACCTCAAAATCTCACTATCTCAATTCCTGAATTTACCACAAAACCCCTTCCAGGTGCCGCTCACGGCCATCACCAGTTCTGATCACCCCTTTGCACTGTGAGCATCCACATCTGACCCTCTGTCCCCAGCATCATCAGCAGTCCCTCCAGTGACAATATAACCCCTGAAAGAGACCAAAAGTAGCTATTCCTCAGGAAAGCTGTGGGATTGATCCTCTGCATTAGAGTAAGAAAACACAATTACATTATCAATAGCAAAGTTCTCCCTGGATAAGCTTATGACTTTTCAGGGATGAAAATTATAGTAATTTGTATTAACTGTATCATAACCTTTCTACCAATTCATTATACTGTAGTTTCCTACAGAAGTCATTCATAAGGGAAGGTAAAGAGCAATTCAACTTCAACAGGTTTTATGTGTTTAGTAGGAACATAATGTTACATTCTTGAGCCCGTTACCCAAATGTTACTTTATTGACTGCCACCTTAGAAACTCGAATATTCATGCCCTCTTTGTGCCTATGTAATGCATACCCTCATGGGACTTGTTCTCACAGTGGTACAGACCTTAAGTGACCTGGAAGCAATGTCCTCAGGGGTAGAAAAAAATACATCATCAACATCCAGGGTCTGAAGTTCGTCATGTGTAGAAAAGAAGAGCAAGAAAAAGCAGTCTTCACTCCCCACATTCTTTATCCAGTGCACTGTGTTTTTAGGGAAGAAGATCACTTGGCCAGCTGTGACATTGTACGTGGTAACGACAGCACCATCATCAACCACGCCAATCCATGCGCTCCCCTGAAACAGAAACAACACATCGACATCACTTCAGAGCAATGCCCCTCAACCTCCCTTCCAAGGTACCATGTTGTCTAATCGCCACCCTATGAAATGCGAACGCTACAGAGGTACCGTAGATCTGTGTACACCTACTGCTCATGCACTACATGTACACCTGTGCTTTATACATAAGATTTTCACCCCACAAACAACCAGTTTTTGCCACCTTTTGGGCAATAGCACCCCCACTGAGCATTTAGAGCTTAAAGTTCACATTGGTTTGATCATTTGAAAAGACTGCAGGCACATGTGTGTGTTCATAGACGGTCTCATAGACATGCACGTGTGTGCTTGCATGTGTTTGTGTGTGTGGGCATACAGATGCATATGTATTTTCCAGATAAGAAAAAGTCTGCACACAATTTTAATAATACTAATAGTAATAGTAATGCCATAGTGCTTTTACTGTGTGACCAGGTATTCTTCTAAGAAGGGTTTAATCTCATATAGATAAAACTCTAATCCCTCTTCCTGTCATAAATTCTAAAATTAAGTGAACTGTCCAAGTATAAAGAAGGAGTTTTATCAACAACAATAGAAATATGTCACACCCAAAAAATCTATGGCTGATCTATTAACAAGATCACCAGGGTAAGACCAAACTCTGAAAGTTCTATGAGAACTTAGTCACTACAGCTTCCCCAATGTCTGGAATACAGAAGCCATAAATATATTTCAGAATTAATGAATTATTTGAAATTCAAGTAAGTACATTCATTTCACTTCCAGCTCTATCTCCCCTGACTTTCAAAGAATTCTGAAAGGTCTAAACCACAAAAGGGCACCCAACTGGCTGATTTCAGGAACTCCAGGCTGTACATCAGCAAACTAGTTGGTTATTCCAGTCACTGCTTTTTTCCTTAGAGGGAAGCTGTAGTCTCTTGGATCATTAGATCAGAGCTACCAGTTTTAGCTTTGGCTCAAAGGATAAAACAGTGATCTTAGCTTAACAATGTATGAAAAATGATTTCATACTGAAGAAAGAAGTTCAAAGTGATGCCAAGAATAATCAAAACAAACAGGTTAATGCTTCAAGGCACTGCTAACTAATCTCACTGAGTACACAGCCAAAGCCTGGATGTTGTCTATCACTTATTTAAGTAGGTTGTGCAACAACCTAAACAACAGCCTGAGGACACACAGCACAAATGCTTAAGTGCAGACTGCGGGCAAACTGGTTATACCTGTACAAGATAGCCATGTTCGTTAGCGTTGAAGTGCCAGTGAGGGGCCCGCAGGCCACTGCTTCTTATTCTCAGGGTCCCCAGAGTCATTTGTGATCTCTGACTGTTCAAGCTGCTGCCAAAGGCCTCCTCTTCAATGCTGAGGTAGTCTTTCGCATTGTTCCTGTACCGGGCCCACTGGATTGCACCACCGGGGAACTCGAACACCTGAAAAGTCGTAAGCAAACCGTCAGCCTGGAGGCCATCGCCTGAGGAACGTGAGGCCACCATGGCCTATAGAGTGAGAGGGAAACACAATGGAAAAGGCAATGGTGGTGAGGTGAATACTGGAGTCCCCCAAAAAGGAAGAGAAAGAATAGGTCTGCAAGACTCCAGGAGACAACAGTGGTACATGCAGTGCTGTCAGCCTCTGTTAGACATAAACAAGGGCACCTATGTTAGCAAAAGAACAGAGGGCTTTCCTATACTTCTGGCCAGCCAAACATAGATCTATCTACTAAACAAAAATTCTGCCTGGAGCCAACATTCAGCCAACTTTCCCTCTTCTCTATCCCTCACTTCCCTTCATCTAAACAGCCCACAGCTGCCTCCTTCCAATGAAGAGTAAACAAAGCTTAGGAAACAAGCAACGGACGCTTTGTTTTGAAATCACCATTTATAATAGATGATTCTTTTTCCTAATACGTGTGTTCCATACCTTGGATTTAGGTAAATGATTAAGAAATTGGAATTTTGGATCAACACCCTTTTGCACCACGGGAACTGCTATTTGCAGAGGCTGGGCTCCAGGTTCTGAATGAGGCTGGAAGCTGTTAACATAAACCAAGGAGAGAATCAGGACTCCGACTGCTGTGGTAATGGTGCAGGCCAAGAGGCACACCAGGAAAATGCTCATCAGTGACCACTGCCTCTTCTTTTCCTAGGAGAAATTATGAAATAATTACTGATGCACCAGAAATATGGCCTCCTTTCTCACTTGGTTTCTTTTCTCTTTTATTTAAGACAATACATACACACAGCCCTCAGGCCAGAACGGCTCCAGTATGTTCACTCATCAGCAGGAAACGGTGGCCCTCGCCATGGTGGCTAACCCAAAGAACTGTAGGGAGATGCCCTGCGGCAGTCCCCTGGCAATCAAGGAGCCCTTCTGATGTCATGCTCCCTATAACTGACACCCTCCTCCTCCACTGCGCAGGAAGACGGCTGTCGTGTCCTGCCTGCCCTCGGCCGGAAACGGTAGGTGTCACTCCAGGACCTCGGCCTCTGACTTGTAAGATTCCCTGCCCAGTGGATCACTGATGTCTCTGTCACTGACTCAGGTTCTCTCTTCAGTCTAGTAGCTGGGCAAATACAAGGACTGCAGGACTGTGGGGCAGAGCCCAACACTCACACACACCCCATATACCCAGATGACATCCAAATAAGCAAGGATAAAAATAAACATATTAAGAGCTGGGGCACAGAATCAATTACTAGAACATTAAGTACTCAGTTAAGTTTTATAAGAAATACATTCCAAGTCAATCAATTAGCCCCTATTTATCAGTTTCTTCACCTGAAAATTAAAAAGGTTCTAAGTAGAATTTTCTAAGAACGTTTTGGTTCCAGAATGTACAAGTACATTTACACATACAGGTACTTGCATGGGAATAAGTAACATGTCAGTAAAGATAAAAAAATTTTTAAAAATTTAAAAAGAAAAAAGAAAAGAGCTTATGAGAGAGAAAGCAAGTCAGGATATATTCAGAGCAGGACTACCTTTCTGAAGACACTCACTTGAAGAAAGCTGGTCTAAAGAGGGATTCTTTCCTGAGATCTGCATAAAGGTTTGGGGGAAACTAATCTCAAGATGTAAATTCCCATTTAGATTCTTACCATTTGGGAGATGGTGTTCATCTCCCCCACAGACACAACATTCTGCTTTGCATCTTCATGCACTTCAAATGCTAAGTTGTCCATTGGCAAAGAGGGCCAAGCAATTCACTGCAAAAGAAAAACAGGGGACGGATGTAGCTTTAGCAAATGGAGAGATCTCTTGAGAGGAGAAGACTGGTAATTCTTAAGTAAGCAAGTGCTTATATAGAGCTGAAAGTTAAGGAAATGAAATAAGGAAGCTGCTTCTTAAACAGTAATCTCAGTTTTAAAAAAAACCCATAGAAAGAATTGCCAAATTAGAGACCAATAAAACACTTCTTTTGGTCCCCAACTCTTTGCTCACCAATGACACATACACAGATAATAACAACAGTAGCTAACAGTTATTTCCTCCCTTCAACTAAGTACCAGGGACAGTACTAAGTGCTTTCCATACATCACGGGATTTAATTCTTACAGCAATCCTGTCAGGTACTGTGATGATTATTACCATTTTGTAAATCAGGAAACTGACACACAAAGAGGTGTGATACCTGCCCCAAATCACACAACTAGTTTTTGTGTAGGAGTGAAGCACCCTTTATCAAGATTATCCCATGGCATTGGTTCTCTGCAGAGTTTGATGGTGGGTGTTCAGTCTAGTACAACATTTTTTCACCCAAATCAGTCCTGTCTCTAGATAATGTAACTGGTTTTTCTATGTAGTTTGCTTATTGCATAATTTTGTTACCTGAAAGTTAAATGTTCATTTTAAGTTCATTTTGCATCATCTTTCCTGGTGATGACTTGTGGCCTGAGTAAGCTAAAAACTGCTACTATCACCCACCAAACAGTCACTCATCCTTCTTTCCTTTCTATCTTACTACCTTTATTCCTTCAATAAACATGGTTGAATGCCTACTCTATTCCAGGCTGTATACCACTCTGCACATTAAGAAGCCCTTTATTAGCTTATAATCTAGTAGGAGAAACAGAAAAGAAAGCAAATAGTTCCCCCCAAAATGTGCTTTGTTATGATAGAAATATGTACAAGATCTTGCGAGGATAGAAAGAATAACTGTTTGTAATGGGAAGAAAAGACAAAGCCTCTCTGAAACCATAATTTTAAGCTAAGACTTCGAGTCCCAACATGGTTTCACTTGGTAGGCACACTTAGTCAGTTACATTCTATTTGATATTTCTGGTTTGTCTGTAAAGAATTTAGTAACAGACCATGTGGTAAAAATACAGATCCTATCTGGGTCAGGCAGCTCAGGCTCTGACAAGGCTGAAGGTTAACCTATGCTCAAGTGATGGGGAGTGACTTTGTGGCTTTCCTACTGTATCTCATCAAATCAAATATGTGTCAGTGACATATAAATTTGGCCTTTCCCCACAAAGATCTGGAATTTAAATGTATGGCATTGATTTCTGAGGTAATAAAATATTCAAAATAATGTATCTGTGGGGCCAGCAAGGTGATTTCCTCATCATGCTATCAGAGTACCATAAGACATATTTTTCCTGTTAAATTTTCCTTCTGCATTTATTAGATAGAATAAATTCTACATTTTAACATCTCAAAAAATGGGATGAGCTTTATAAGAAGAAGGAAGGAAGGAAGGAAGGAGGGAAAGGAGAGAGGACGGAAGCAAGGGAAGGATGAAGGAGGGAAGGAGAGAGGGAAGGAGGTGAGAAGGAAAATTCAAAAAAATACCCTTCAGCTCTCTTTCCTGGGCACATGATTAGTTTATATTTCCCAGCATCTCTGAGAATCTCTAACAGTTAGGTGTGGCCATGTGTCTGAGTTTTAGTCAACGAAATATGAGCAGAAATGTTGTGCACCATTTCCAAGCTAAGACTTTTAAAAAAAGAAGATAAGTCCTTGCCATCCACATTCTTCCTTTCACCAGCTGGATGCAGTGATGTCCGGTGGGCGATGGGGGATGGGGGGGCAGAGATCTAAGAGGGAAGGAGCCTAGGTCCCTGATTCACTGTGTAGAGAAAACCCACCTGCCAACCAAGAACACTCATCTCAAACAACGTTATTACGTGCACAAACAAGTAATAAAGTTCTGTCATATTGTGCCCTTATACATTTGGGCAGTCTATTTTTTACCACAAACTAAAACAAATTTATACCTCTACAAATTTACATCTCTAGCCCTTACTTCCACTAACGTATGCTGCCACGTTTATTCTTTGAATGTTTGGCTCCATCACAAGGGCTTAGAGCATACTAATAAATTTGACAAGTGCTAAGAGCTGCTGATTGCAATATCTATCAAAGGGATAAACTGAATACATATCGACGTAGCTCTTCATTAAATGAGAGTTTATTTTCCTGGAACACATCCAATCAAAAAATATTGTTTCTCTTAGAAAACCTGAGCCAACTAGATTCTTCCTTTATGCCATGCTGGTAGAGGAGAAAAGGCAGTGCTTCCATGCTTCAGTAAGAACATTTCCCCAGCCTCCCCCACCTCCAAGTTATCTGCCTTCTATCATGATTCAGGTAGAAAAAGCTGATAAGATAAAGTTGGCAATTCTTTGATTTCTTCCTTTGACATGTCTACCAGTAACAAGATTGCTCAACGCTCTTATTATGCAAATGTTTCTTATCTATTGCTCAACTTGGATGACCAGACACTGGAGACAGTTACCAGTATCACAGAAGATATAGACCCTTGTCTCAAAGACAACAATGTAATGATTCACACCAGTAATAAATGCACAAGGAAAATTAAGAAAAAAAATTTTTTTTTATATTACCCTGATAAGAAGATGAGGAAATTCCCTTACTGGCCCAGCAGATAAAACTTAATTTAAATATTTTATCACCTCAAAATCAATGCCATACATTTAAATTTCAGATATTTGTGGGAAAGGGCTCAATACACGTTCCCACTGCTCCCAAAGCCCACCGTTGCCCATTTCAGAATGTTCTCAGGAAGAACTCTTAACACTAAAAGGTGTTATGTGGGTATGGGCTCCTAAAATAAGTATCAGAAAAGGGAAAGAGCTGGGAAGAAACTCTGAACTTCTAAGAAAATGAAAATATTCCATTCATACAGCTCTGCATGACAATCTGATCTTGGACAAGTTCCTTAACCTTGCTAAGTCAGTTTTCCTCATGTGTATAAAATCAAGGCTAGATTAAATAACCCTTAGGACTATCTAACTCTACTCACTTGAACTGGAGATATAATTATTTTGAGAAATAACAATGCTAAATTCCCAACACTCCTATTTTTTTCAAGATTCCGTGGACATAATAATTCAATATTCAACATCCCAGCTTTTGTTTGTTCCCCAAAATAAGTGCTTCATGTGTAATTTTTAGCGCTAATCCAACAGCATATTAGAAGAGAAGGCCACTGAGTGGTGATATGAACAACAAAATCAGCTGAGTCCAACTCCAGAAAACTTCTGTTACAGCTCATATGCATTCATTCTACAAATACTGGTTGAGTGCTCACAATGTGCCAGGCAATGTTTTAAGTGCTTGAGATCTACCAGCAAACTAGGCAATAATTCCCTGCCCAACATGCAGCTTACATTCTATTAGAGGAATCAGGACAAATAAACCAATAAATAAAAAGAGGTAATATACATACTATATTAGAAAGTGTTAAGTGCAATGGGAAAAGTATAAGCAGAGTTAGGCAGAAGGGTGTGGTGTGAGGGGGAACAAGTTTAATAAAGAGATCAGAACAGGTGTTGTCTGGAGTTTGGCAAAATTTCCTAGAAAAGGGAGTTTTATGCTATTCTCAGCTTTATTGGTAACAAGCATGTCCCCATAGACAAGGAATATAAATTCTTCGTATCTTTTTTACTCTTTAGGTAAATGGATAAGGTCATAAGCCCTTTCCAACATACACTTTTTTTTTTTTGATGTGGACCTTTTTAAAGTCTTTTTTTTTTTTTTTTTTACAAATACATTAACAGGTTTGTTTGTTTTACTATTTATTCATTTAGGCTGGGCCAGGTCTTAGTTGCAGCACACGGGATCTTTGTTGTGGCATGTTTAGCTGTGGCATGCGGGATCTCTAGTTGCAGTATGCAGTCTTCTTAGTTGCGGCATTGCAGACTCTTAGTTGTAGCATGCATGTGGGATCTAGTTCCCCAACGAGAGTCGAACTTGGGGCCCCTTCATTGGGAGCATGGATTCTTACCCACTGGACCACCAGGGAAGTCCCTGAACCATTTTTAAAGTCTCTACTGAATTTCTGTTACATTATTGCTTCTGTTTCATGTTTTAGTTTTTTGGCCAGGAGGCATGTGGGATCTTAGCTCCCTGACCAGGGATTGAACCCGCACCCCCTGCATTGGAAGGTGAAGTCTTAACCACTGGACCCCCATGGAAGTCCCTAGAAAACTTTTAAATTCACCATGAAATTGAAGGTATTCACAGTTGTCTGCCTTCCCTCTTCAGAGAGAAATAAATATACATCTAAGTTTCTCACTTTCCTGGCAATGCTTCCACATAACGTTTCCTTCAAATCTTCACCTATCCTGTCTGCTTTCAATCTACTCCAGAGAGATGTGTCCTTGGAATAAACTTGAGAGAGGTTTTAGGTAATCCTTCTGACAGATGATCAATTCTCCCGAGCCAGGTTATTTTTCAGACACGTCATACTTTATACTTCACTTGGCTCTACACACCTGGACCAGTCTCTTCCTCTGACACCATCTCTTGGACCTGTATACCACAGACTGAAAAAATTTAATAGACAAAAGCAAAAACTCACAATGTTAAGAAGGAAGCAACCAAGTAAATTACTATGTTCAAGGGTCAGTCCATGGACACCCTCAGCCAAAAACCACTACAGCAAACTAACAGATCAAGCACTTGTCTTAGACAAGCAGTGCGCTGAGGGGCTGAGAAGAACAACAGAAAACACACACCATGATTCCTTCCTCAGGACACAAACTGAGAGCTGTACACCTGAAACTACACAACACTGTAAATCAACTATACTCCAGGAAAATTTAAATAAATGAATAAACAGAAATAACCTGAAAATTTTCATTTTCATAGCAGCTGACCTGGGGAAAAAATAAACATACCCCAAAAGCCTCTATTCCATTCCAAAGCCTTGCCGACTGACTCAAGTATGTACTGAGACCATGGGTCATGAAGGCACCATCTCTGAGGTAATCACACACATTCGGGGGAACTTGTTTTAAACAATGTCAGTGCACATCTGCTGACAAACACTGACACTATGATTACCAGTCACCATGCTGGCACATCCTCAGTTCTTTTCCATTCTTGGTCTAACACAGTCTGTAAACTCTGACCCTTTTTTTTAACATGTAATTCACAGATTTTTTTTTATAACTTTTTATAATTCACAAAGATTTGGAACAAAAAGTAATAAATTATTTCTTTAAAAACTACGAGACTTCAGTAGCTACAATTTCACTTCCTATCTGTGTGGGCCTTTTAATGTCTCCAAGTACAGCAAGCTCCTCTGACCACAGTTTGCCACTGTTCCTTACCTCCACCTTTTCCTTTTTCCCATCTATCTGAACTCTAATACCCCACACTAGGTTAAGTGCTCCTATCATACCGTCTCAGGACACCTGTATGTGTCATTTGAAGTTCTCATTTTAATTATATATAAAATTATCTGTAACCTGAATGCCTCCACTGCTAGATTATAGGCTACATAGAACAGAGACATCATCATTAAAGCTGAGCATAAGGCCTGGCACTTAATAGGCTTAAATGAATAAATGATTGACTCATACACTATCTTTACATTCAATATAATCACATCTCTTCCCCAAACCATCACCAACTAGTGACCATCGCATCCAGGCTTCGTCAGTCATCCTTTATCATACCCTTCTAGAATGCTGTTAAATAGGATAACATCTAAATGATCAGTGAAATCACATTACAGAATTGTTTTTTTTAAAGACCTGATATAGTATAGGAATATGACAAGCTAAATAAGAAATATAAATGTGAATTCATGTAGACATTTCCAGCTCTGTCACTACTAAAAACAGTCCAACAGCACCTGCAGTCACTGTGCTTTTGCCCTCCATCCACTCTTGTGTGCTTCTCTAGTGTCCAGACTTTGATCTCTAATACGATTCCCTGCTATGAGGAACAAGAACTCCTGGTTCCTTGGCAGGAGGTTATGACTACGTCTTATGGCAGGAAAAAATCAGGAAGGTCTGGTGTCCTGTTGTTTCCAGAAAGCAGTGATGCTTTCAAGAATGTCAACACAAAGGAGGTTTTCAAGTGACCTCACAGGCCATATTGTGATAACTGGAACTTCAAATAAAAGTTTAATTGCGGTTAATTGGAATGTATTAAACCTGCAGAAAGTTCTAAGTTCATAATGACACTCAAAGGATAAAAGGTAATATAAAGTGTTGATAATATATTCTATATTTTAACAATAGAAGAATATTAATATATAGGAGACTTGTTTTTTCTATTAATGATGTATCTGTTTAGAAGGGCATAGATAACTTCTCCAAGAAGCAGACAACAGATAAATCACGAGAGAGAACAATGATCTCAAGTTATTTAAGTATAAGCAACACTCTAATGCTCCAATGCAAAAGAAACATAGAAACATTATATGTTTCTATTACTAGGGACTAATAACAATAATAGTAGTGTAATAGCTAAAATTTATTGAGGCTTCCTTTATGATCTATTTTACTGTCCCATTAAATGCTCATGACAATCCTATGACGTAGGTACTATCACTAGCCCCACTTTACAAATGTGAAAGGCAAAGTGTAGAGAAGTTAACTAAACCAGGGTCATACAGCTAGCACCAGGTAGAGCCTCCTACACAGACAGGTCTGACTCCAGACTCCCTGCTGACCCCTTGGAAACAAACAATCAAACAAAGAAATCCCCAATATTTCTTGTTACACACAAACTTGGTTTTCTAAAATATATGTAACTATGAAGATATCTTTGTCAGCATTAAAGGATGAAAATATACAGTGTAACAAGGGGTTGCCAATCTCTTTTTGTCTCCAGACACTGACACATGCAAAATATTATCCCTCAAAACCCAGGGATGGAGTTGAGGAAGAAATACCAGCTAGCTAATCCTGATATGCCCACCTGGAGAATTCCACCATATATATATACTCACTTCTTTACTCATAAGCAATAATACTGTGTGGCTCCACCCAAATCTTGCTTGTGGCTCCAAAAGATTTTTTTTTATAAATTTATTAATTTTATTTATTTATTGGCTGTGTTGGGTCTTCGTTGCTGCACACGGGCTTTCTCTAGTTGCTGCGAGGGGGGGCTACTCTTCATTGTGGTGCGCAGGCTCCTCATTGTAGTGGCTTCTTTTGTTGTGGAGCACGGGCTTTAGGCGCGTGGGCTTCAA
Organism: Hippopotamus amphibius kiboko; assembly: GCF_030028045.1. Taxonomy (NCBI): domain Eukaryota; kingdom Metazoa; phylum Chordata; class Mammalia; order Artiodactyla; family Hippopotamidae; genus Hippopotamus; species Hippopotamus amphibius. The sequence continues at coordinate 95,083,634 of NC_080196.1, read as the reverse complement.
TAGTTGCGGCACATGGGCTCAGTAGTTGTAGCTCATGGGCTCTAGAGCGCAGGCTCAATAGTTGTGGCACACGGGCTTAGTTGCTCCGTGCCATATGGAGTCTTCCCAGGGCAGGGCTCGAACCCGTGTCCCCTGCATTGGCAGGCAAATTCTTTACCACTGCTCCACCTAGGAAGTCCAAGATTTTTAAATAAAATGTATATTCAAAGATTTTTGCCACATTCCTCTCATGCAAGACTCATGTTAAAAAAGATTTCATCACATACTTCAATATCAACTTATAATAAAGTAAACTGAATAAAAAATAATTTTAAAATGATACACCTGTTTGTAAATTACAGGTATATTATATATATGTAGATACTGCAGTAAACATAGGGAAGAGAACACTGAGTTTGATGAGTAATCCGGGGAAAGCAGATACTATACCCAAACCAGGAAGGACTGAGAAACACCAGTGGCCACATAAATCCAGAAGGGAGAAGGTTCAACAACTAATCAGCACCTGTGGTTACACACAATAACCCAGCAAAAGAGGGGTTCAAATTGTGTGTTCCAAAAGGATGGATAAGCTAAATTTCTAAAGAGAACAGATAATTATAGAGCCCATTCTCATCTCCCAGGAGAAGAAATTCCTAGGTGGCCCTACTAATCATAATATAATTATTTAAGGAATGCGTATGTTTATAGAATGTCGACACGCCAGGACAATGGCTCCGGTACTGCTGGCCACGGGAAATTTAAAGGTTAAATTATTTCTGGGATAAATACCAAGTTTCAAAAGTTTAATATGTATGACGAAGATGTACTTAAGGTCTTATGATGTAACAGGTAAAACTCATGATGTAACCATAAATAAAAGGGGGGACTTCCTCTAATGTTTCCATAAACAGGTCCAATATCTCAACCAATAATTAACTGTTGATACTCAGTTCCTACAACATTAGATGAAATTAATAAAACCCTGGATAATAATCAAAATATTATTAAAACCCTAAAAAGCTATCAAAAGAAGTATAACAATAATCCTTGGAAAATACAGGATCTAATACAGAAATAATGAATTAAAGTCATAATGTTGATGTTTTAGGTTTAACCATAATGCTAGAAATATTTTTTAAATCACTGAATTTATATATTTTCTATCTGTTATTTAAAGTGGCCAAAATAATCAGATATACTATTTTGAATTGCAATTTAAGTTACTTCAAGGAATTTAATTAGTCAATTGGCAATCATTATAGTACTTAGAAAAGTTAGGTTTTAAAATTTTATATGTTTACATATTAATCATTTATTATTGGTGGTGTTCCTATGTTCAGAAGTCTCTGGGACAAAGGATCTGTCAATAAGAATTTAAAATACTGTATGTAGAAAGCTTCAGGCCTTACGCTGCAGTTGAATCCCCACAGGGCTACAGATATTCAATATATAGTTCTGCTGTGTATTTAGAGAGTTACTCCTCAATCCTGTATTCCAAAAATATTCCTCTAGAGCTGAGGTCAACAAAATTTTCCCAAATAGGGCCAGATAGTAAGTATTTTAGTCCTTGTGATCTAAGCAGCAAAACCAAAGATATTACATAGGTACTTATATACCAAGAGGGAAAATAAATTTCCACAAATGTTTGATATAATTCAAAATGACTACAATTTTTCATAATACAAGTCTAATGAGGAAAACTGAATTCTTTTTGGAGAGAACACATTTTGCTTCATTGGGATTCAAAGTTAGTGCTCCTTATCAGCAAAACCCATTACAACTGTTCATCTGTTAATGCTGCCCTATGTGAGATTTTACATATTTCATCTTTGAACATCTTTTCACACAGATAGTTACTGATAAATACTGACACCCATCCACAAGCATATTATTTTAGCTGAGCATATTCATCACTGGGGAAGCATGTAGAGAATTCTGTTAGATGTTTCTCTTGACAGTTGCCTTTTTAAAATACATTAATCACCTCCAATTGAGGACAAGGTGAAAGCCCTCCAACTGTACAATTAAACAGATATTTAAATTTGGAAATCTTTTTTATACTTGGAGGTAAAAAAAAATTGCTGCTGAAACTACTTCAGCTTTAAAATCTGTCTACTGCAAATTTGTGGAGGAGTAGAGATCTTGCTTCTTGTTTTAACATTTAAAAACATGGCAAGTGTTTGACATTACTTAAGATTCAAGCAACACTGTTGCCATCAAAACGACTTCACCATACATAAGATTTGCATATAATTGATGTTTTGCCTTGCACCTTTAGGTTGAATTCATTAAAAAACTTATCTGCCTTGTCTCCAGTGCCATTCAGTGTTCTGTAATAGAGGAACACTGGTTCTTTCCATTAACAAAAATTTCAGTTTTGGCCCTAAGATTTAAAAAAAAAAATCACAGTAAAATTTTACCACTGCTGAGTCATCAAACTGATGTGTGCTTGGGCAAGAGAGAAGATTCAGCTTCTATTTCTGATAAAAATTCACAGAACTGATAAAGGTTAAGTCCATAAGATCAAATGAAGTTCACCATTGATACTACTGGTTCAGTAACACTTGGTAGACACAAATATTTTCTGCAAAGCACTTGCTAATGAATAATATCACAAATAAGCTATAAACACCATATATTTTCACAAGATTTTTAAGTTTGTACAACTTTTTTTCTCTGCTTCACACATTTTTATCACTGTAAGTTGTAATACATCATAGCAGATTCCACTTCATGTTTACTGATTAATTTTTCTCAGATTCTTTGAACTATCTACCCTCTTTTTAGTTGTAACATGCAACTATTCATAGAGGCTAATTCTTTTGGCACTTCAAACTCAGCTTTGACCTCTGTATTAAAACAACAACTTAGTATCAGTAACACCTTTTGGACTCATCAAGAGCCAAGAAAAATCAAAGAAATCATTTGCCTTGATTTTTAACTATTAATGTTGCTCCCAATATCATCAACTCTTTGGTCAGTTATTCTCCCCAAGAGGTTAACAGTCAAACAACGTTTCTCTGGACATATTCCTTCAGCTGTTGCAATTAAGCAGAATTTAATAAACTAACTATCAGGAAACAGTTTTCCTTAGCTAACAAACGAGCCATTCTAAACTTACTGTGACTTCAGCCTCATTTTCATTTTTTTAAATGTTTTTGAAGAAATTCTGCTGTGATGATTAAAATTTTTTTTTTCTAATTTGCTTTCCTGTAAGTTGGAAACATTGTGATGAGTGGTTAGTCTAGTAATGTTGATAGAGATTGTTATCTTTATGTCATAAAATATTCATCTTTTAACTTTTATTCAACCATTTAAAAACATAAAAAGCATTCTTAGTTTATACAGTGTATAGAAAACCAGTGGTAGGCTAAATTCCAACTGCGAGCCATAGTCTGCCCATCCCTGCTCTAGAACACAGATGTAATTTCTTCCCACTCTCAGATTCAGAACCTAGGATTATCTAGAAAGGTGTGTGATAAGAATCAGTTAACCATCATTTATTAGCTTCTCTTCCAGGTAAGGTGGATCCTGCTTTATTAAAAGGATGACTACTTCAACTAGACTGTTTAAAAACTAGTTCCCGTACAACCAGTGGTTGCTCACTTTTAAAGTCAGTAGTTTTGAGAAAACCCCTTAGTCATCTCTAATTTCACCCCTTATTTCAACTCTGCCAACATTAAAAGCATTCCTACCTTGTCCTCTTTTTATTCGAGGTCAGAATATGTGGTTCTTGGACAAGATACTGTTCAAAGTACTGAACCAAAGCCCTCATTTGTGTCATTCTTGACAAGTGAGGCCTTGCAACAGCCAGAAAGCCCCCGATACACAGATAACGCTAAGAATTTGGACTTTTCCACCTGAACCTGAGACTATGGGTCATAGAGAACGCTATAAAAACTCCATGCTATAAAATCTAGATATTTCTAGAACCTAGAACTGGGATACAGAGACTCCAGATCCTAGTTTTACAATTCAGAACTTTACAAATATGACTCAAAGGGTAGTCTCCCTTCTATCCCTACTGGTCAATAGATAATTCCCAGCCTTTCAGTCATCCCTACAGACCCTCCCCTCTACTCCTCATCCCTTACCTCTATACCTTACTCATCCTTTCATGTTTGGGGGCTCCTCTATGTGGCCTTGGCTAAGTAGACACCTGACATAGAAACTGGGCCTCTTAAATTTGACATTCCACTGTATACAGAAAACAAGTCACATGCAAACTAAGTCACAAGCAAACTAGGATGTGGATGTTATAACATCCCCTGTAAAGTTACTTTGTAGGCATGGTCACCAGCTAGCAATCTGAAGCTTCTACTAATCCATAAAAAGATTAACCTAAGCAGGGTCTGTTAGTTAAAAATAGTGATATTATCATTCAAAATAGTGATATTATCAACGTTCATATTTCACCTTTTGTTGTCCCTTTCTGTTTTCTCTCCTTCCCCACCTCACACCTTTTCTTTTCTGACTTGAAATGAGAGTGTTGGGGAGGCTATGGCCACTGGCTTAGTCTACCAGCTAAACTTGCTTTAATCGTATGTATAGGGATGAGGCCTGAAGGATGAGTAGCAAGGGTACTTCCCTTGAACCTCCACTCCCAACTCATGATGTCAAGCCTATATCTTGCTGAAGACCCAAAGCCAAGTATTCCTTCAAGGGCCACCACTTTACAATCGCAAAAGCATGTCCCTAGGCTCAAATACCCTTCCATGACATGAGTCTGGGTATGGTAACTAGGAGAGACAGAGCACAAAGGACATCAGTGGGCTGAAGAACCTGGGCTGAAGCATCTTTGAGAGGAAGAAGAGAACTGGGGTCCTAATCACAATGCTTACAGTCTAAAGAATAGATCTGGTTTACAGAATGGAGAGATGCTTCTTTCTGCTCAAAACACGACAGTTATACCTTGGTGGGGGAAGGGAGGGAGATAAGAGAATTTCTTAACATATTCCAGCATAGTTTTCAAAAGTTGTAACTAAAGAATGAATGCCAGGAGCTCAGCTCAAAGCCAGATGAAGGGATAGTAGGCCAATCACAAAATTTCTTAATCTTGTTACTGCCAAAATAGTGCCCTCTAGTGGGAAAACGTTTAAACAGTCCTTACTAAGACTGACCTGTATCTCTTTCTACAGGAAATTTCTAAATCCATACACAGGCAGCTAAATGGCAACAATTCCAACTAGCTGAAATTCTGAAAACAAGTACTGACATGATTGCATTTATCAATAATAGCTAACACTGGGCACTTCCTATGGTGAGGCACTGTGCTAAGCAAGCACTTTATAGGTATTGTCTCAATCCTTACAACTGTATGAAGCAGCCCCATAGCTCTACTTTATAAATCGAATCTTACAGCTACAACTTGCCCAATGTACCCCAACTAACAAGGGGGGAAAATATGACGCTTAAATTTTAAACCCTTATAAGAAATGTCTCAGAAAAACACACCTAAAAAAAGATAACTACAGCAGAAAGTTGGAAAATGTTTGCTAAAGTTTGCTCATTTTAATAAAATATTGATTCTACTTTAATTGGGAATAATGAAGTAAATCTCTTTCTCAATAAAATTTTTCATATTCCCCCCAGGTCTTAAAAAAAAAAATCAAGACTGAAATGATTTGAAGGGGTGCAGAATGGTTAGTTTGTCGGGGGGCATTATCAAGGCCCTTCCAGGGCTCCTGTCATCAGGGCTTCTGACTCCCACTCCAAGAGACTTCTTTGTGCTTATTTCTGTTGTCTTCTTATACTCATCCAAAAACCAACACAACTCATTCAGTAAATCAAATAGCATCTAGTACTGCAAACTGAGACAAAGAACCATCTAAATATTATTATAGAAAATAAAACCTATATTCTGGGGACTTATTTTACAATAAAACAATCATAGGAACCTCAGTAAACCTGTATTTCTGAACAAAAACTAAATAAGGCCTGCTTTCTAGCTTTCCTTACTTTCTAAAGAAATTACTAACATAATTCATTTACGTCATGGTATCTGGTTTTAAAAAACTACTGGAAAGAAGGAAAATTGTATTTGGAAAAAAGTTCAGCTTAACTGCAGTCACAAATCAATGTAGGAACTAACAGCAACAACAAAAAAATTAACATTCACTTGAAGTTGCAGCAAAAACACTGGTCCCATTCCTTTTGCCTACAGAATAAAATCTGAAATTCTTAGCTGAGCCTAACAACTGCCTCAGATGGGCCCCCAAGCCACTTTCTTGGCCTCATTCATTCAGAGAACAACTATTTATGTAGCACTTTTAATTACCGCTAGGCACTATTCTAGTTGTTAAGTAAACAGTGAATAATGCTAAGCTTCTGCCCTCAACAGTGAAGAAAAATAAGGTAGGGTAAGGGGGAAAAGTATACCAGCATGGAGAGTGTAGGCCTATCTGATAAAGTGGCATTTGAGCAGACATCTGAAGTGAGGGAGGGCATTGAGAGGTGTTTGCGGAAAGACTGACCAGATGGAGGAAACACTGCAGAGGCCTGGAGGCAGAGGCATGTTTGAAGTTAGTTGATAACAGCAAGACCAATGTGGCTGAATCAGAGAGCAAATGGAGTGGTAGGAAAGGTTCCTGCCTTGGGGGATGAAGGGAGAGGTGTTGACTAAAAAGCCTCACGTAAGGCTATTAAGGCTAGGGTAGGAACTTTACAATTACTGAGGTGGGAAGCCACTGGAAATCTTGAGAAGAGGTACATCATCAGACATGTTTTTTCAAGGATAATTCTTGCTATAATGTAGAGAGTAGAATGGGGAGCCACCAGGGTAGAATCACCAGGGTCTTATTCCTAGCCCCTCCCCCACCTACATGCAATACCATTATTAGCAGCTAGTGTTTACTGAACTCACATGTGTGAGGCATTACCACTTAATCCTTGAAACAAACCTGCAACATAGCTACTACAAATGCAAGGGAAATTTAAATAAAGCCTCCGGCAAGATCAAGGAGTTTGCTCACAACAAAGAGCTAATAAATGGTGGAATCATAAAACAAATCTGCCTGATATTAAAGCGCAGGTTTCTTCCACTACAACACACAACATACACTTCCAAGTCAGTAATTTTGTACCAGGCCTTTTTAATAACTCCAATTTCTTTGACGGCAAACTTGTTCATTTTGGAGATCAGCTCAAGCATTCCCTCTTGAGTGAACTCATTCCTGATTCTTCTGGCCACTTAGCCGCTCCATCGTCTGTGCCTTAACAGCAGTTGCTCCATTTTCATTTCTCTGAAACAACACTTACCTGCTGGTAGTGTAACTGTATCCATTATATATTTTCATCACCTGAGTTCCTTGTCTTCATCTCTCCCACCCTCACACTCCTCTTTCCTCCTTCCACTGCCATGCAGAGCCAAATAAAGGCTAGCTGAATGGAATGACACATTATCAAAGAATCATATGTGAATTCTTCATGCAACTAATCTGCATCTTGGACATCTGATGCCACATTTAAACAAACAAAAAAAAAAAAATGAAAAAAAGCCCAACAGAAAAAAAAGAAAAAAATAAATATGAGGTGAAGAATGTACTAACAAGATGAGGGAATCTTTTCACAATGTGTGTATATCAAATCATCATGACATACACTTTAAATATCTTACAGTTTTGTCAATTATACCTCAACAACGCTGGAAAAAAATTAGCTATGTGTGGCAATAAAAAATAAAGTGGAGGGATGTTAACTAGACTTATATACAAATATCGAATCATTATGTTGTACACCTGAAACTAATGTATGTCAATCATACATCAATACAAAAAAATAAAGTGCATACTCTAGAGTTTTGATGTTAAGTAGGGCTCTAGATCATTTGTACAATATAGACATTTAAATAACAGAGGGAAAGCTAGACAGCATTCAAAGAAAAAAGTGAGACAATTACAAACATAAAACTTTGTCCCGAAAAAAGTTTAGAAACTACAAGCGGCCTGAAGGATGGAAGAACTTTTTGTTTCAGTATTAGGAAGACTAAAATGTGCATGTGAGATTGTCTTGAAAGGCAAAATTAAGAGTAATATGTGGAAGAGAGAAGAAATCATGGCTTAATTGAAGCAACATACTACTACAAAACAAGGCATTCTAATTGCAGGAAACATTCGATTTCCAGAAATACTCATATAAAAGCTATGTGGCCACCTTGATGAAAAACAGTTAAAGGAATGCAATCAATTCCTCTGACATTCTGATCATTCATTTAATTCCAGAGTATTTATAATAGTCCCAAATTTCTAGTTCAGATCGGTTTTCTTTTACAAAATTATCAGATTCATTAGATTTTGACAATATTGGCCTAAGATTTCTTATTGGGCCTGTTTTCTTAATGACCTGACATTTTTGCTATTTTACGTTTATGCCAAGTTCCTGGTTTGGACAAGCTACATGGTATAATGCAAAACAGTAAGGTCAGAGGTAGACAGGTGAAGCATTTTTTTTATTTCCCTTGTTTTCTCCCACCAAAACCTTTCTAGAACCTGACAAGTTCCTGAGCCAGTCATCTCTTGTCTCTCAGCTCCAAATTCACCTGCTTTCTGGCAGCTCCACTATCAGTAAACAAGGTGGGTATGAAGACACTCCATGGTTTTCTGCCCCAGTCCCAGTCCCAGAATGTGTGGTTCTCCTTGGTGATCTCACAGACCTGGCCCAGGCTGGTTATCACCTTCCTTTGACTTTTCCAATACAAACCCCTTATGCTCCAGGTGTCCTGCCAGAACTGTCCAGCATGCAGAAGGGATCCTCACTCCCTCTCCAGGCCCACACCCACTCACCAGCTGCAGCTTCCCTGAATCCCGAAGGATGGCTTCCTGCTTGCCTAGCTACTGAAAATCGACTCCGGTCTGGGCAAACCACTAAACTCTCTGCCATCCAGCGGTTTGCAGCTACCCCTTCCACATGGTCTGAACCCAAATCATAACTCCCTCTTCAAGTTTGTCCTTTCTTGAGTACTCTCCCTTAGCTCTGGGGTACCATATAGAATTCTCTTATGTCTTACCTCTTTTGTCATAGTTTTCACCCCACCCCTACCCCGCCGTGGAAAGTGGGAGAGAGGAAGGCAGCCAGGTCCTGGGAAACACCACTTCTTCGGCTGCTGCAAACGCTGAACTCCCGGGAGTCTTACCAGTTTAAAACTTTTTTATATTAAGCTTCCCTTGTTTAAAATCACTGTGTGGTTTCTATTTCTAGATTGGACCCAGACTGAGAGTTTCCTATCTAGCCAGGCTCAAAGAAGCAACAAAATAAAAATCAGCCACTGAAAGTTTCCCTAGACTTAGTCCCAGATCTATAAAATAGTTCATGTACCTGATGAAATGCAGAATATATAAAAATTCAAAAATCTTAAAGTTTTGAGGGCTCAAGAGGTTAGAAAGCTTATAGCCTAGTCATCCAAAATACACAAATGTTAATCTTACTTGATAAACTGCAATATCAAAAAAGAAATCTTTCAAAATAGGTTTAATTTACTTCATTTTAAAAAGGATTTGCAGGACATCACATAAATAAAGGATGTGGTTTCTCCTATCTTGAGCTTATAACCTTACACACCAAACCAGGCTTAGAATTATCAACTAACACTTTAAGTTTACATGTTTCTCGTTATATACATCGTTATATAAGAGACACTATCGAGGAGACAAAACAAAACCAATCATCTAATATTTTTTGAGACATTTTCTCCCCTAGGGATACAAATCTGCTTCAAGAGGCATATCCAAAACATAAAACAAGAACTGTAACAGCCAAATGAGTGATGGGGAAGGAAAAAGGAGAGCCAACCTACCAGAGTTTGGAAGGTTAGAATGTTTGGAAAAGGAAGTATAAACTCTGTCAGAGCTTCAAAGAAATGGCAGAGTCACAAGCTTTAAATAACCAGAGTGAAAGAAAACTGAATATTTCAAGTATGGGTAATAATATGCATAAAGGTGAGACTATATATAGAAAGTTTGGGAGAACCTAAGTAAAGCAATTTAGCTACAGCAAATTTGCTGAAATAAATCAGTAAGACTACAGCGGTGGTGTGCACAACAGTATCTTGCAAAGACTAGTGTGGATGTCTTTGGGTGTATGATCCGAACATGAGGGGAAGAATGCTTAAGGGTGAAACAGGTATTAGGAGGCAAATGGACTAGTCTCGGTTACGGTAACGAAGTTGCTATATTATAAAAAAAAAAGTTGTTTCACGGGTCTGATCTATGGTAAGGACAATGTAGAATAAACTGGGAGAGTAAAAACCTACTTTATTTCAAAAAAGGAAAATGATCTTAGCCACAGATGAATTTTGTCCCCTTTCAAACTACTTGCCTTTTGGCAAGTTTACTTCTTAAGAGCACATCTAACAAAGAGGTTCTGAGTCATACTGAAAGATGGGACAGGAAAAAAGGAAACAAATTCAAAGCTATGAGTGATTCCACGTATTCAAAACATAGGAAGGGAAAAAGAAACCTTGTCATGATTTTTCTTCAGGCAACATTTTGGTATAACTGCGTATGATTTAACAAGACATTATCTCAAACATTAAACACAAAATAATACCCCCCAAAATCCACATTTATAAATTTCAACAAGAAATAACATAACTAGAGAGATATATAACCCAAACAAACCCAAGAAGACAGAGTTCCTCAATTTGGTCAGAAATCTCTATTGAAACTGAAATAAGTTGTCCCAGAAAAAACTGAGAGTTCTTACTGATAAAGAAAATACAGTTGAGTTTCAAGTTTTCACATATACATCACACTTTTATCCCTTGATCTCAATTTTTGGAATTAATTCGGTTTGTTAAATTTCTTCATACTTAATTAAAACTTTGAAATGTCTTATTAAAATGTTATCATTTTTTCTACTAAATATTTTTCAATCTACCTAAAGGAAAGAAAAAGGTTGATAAAATTTTATATTCACAATGCTATTTTTAAAATCCAATTGTTCTCATTGGCTTTAAGTTCCCGACTCAGCAGTCTCAATACTGTTGTTTCCTTTATTCCTCCGGAAATCTCAAAATAAAAAATACTGAAGTATTTAACAATTAATTAAATCAATTCCTTAAAAGAATTTTTGAACACTTATCATTTACATTTTTTCTTATTTGAATCTCCTACATATTCCTTTTTTTAAAGGTTAGAATTAATCATTTAGATAAAGTTCATTCTCTTTTTTTGCTCATAAACTTAAACTTCCATATTTAAAACAAAAGGAAAAATACTTTGGGGTAAGCATAATCAAGATTCTTAAAATATTAGTTATGACAGAACTTCAGAACAGACGTCTTATTTAGTACTGGAGATACATTCTTGCAAATGGGAGCACTAACCAAATCAGTGCTACTTAGAGTCATTAAAGCATAATCCCTTTGAAGGTGTTTTCTAGGTACACTAAATATATTATGTCTGATCAACATATAATATGTAATTCTCTGATATCTTTCTCTGCTCTGCCTTTTGAATTCGACGAATACTGGATTTCACTGGAACATGCTCAACTCAGATCCATGTTCATCCACTTAAAACCTATCTGCACTTTTAACAGCCAACCACATTTCAATCATCAGAGTAATGTCGTTTGTATGCAAACTAATTGCTGTGAAGCAGAAGACCATAATCAGAAATAGAATGTCAGTGGCAACAACACCTCCACAGAGTAAACAAAACATATTAGCAAGTGACTCTCAAACTGGGCAAAAAGTACAATGACTCTGACTCACTAGGCGAGGAAAAAAAGACAGGATTCACTCCAGTCTTTGACATGTAAGTCCTATAAGAAACGTTATATATAGAGCTTTAAATTGGGGCGGAAATTCTTTGACCCAATGTTCTCAGAAATTCCTATTTGACAGTAAAGCTACTTAGCAAAAATGCTCCAATTTGGGTAGTGTTAATCTGTACTATTTGTATACATACATAGATATTCTTTAATTTCATCAGGCTTTTTTTTATATACTTCGCCACATCTTATGACTTATTTCTTCATTTTGTTAAAGATGCTTCCTGCTTATTAGAAGCTCACTTAGTAGAAGTTGCAAAATTATAAAGCTCTGTTCAGTTCTAGCTAGTGACAAACCTTAAAGACTACAGATTGCTTTAAAGAAAGTTCAGCACTTACAAAATAGCTTTAAAATACAGAGTTGCTTTCTGATTTTCCATATTCATTTAGGTTATCAAATTTCATAAAGCAACTAACTGGTCACTGATATAATTTTTATTAGTATGAGCTAACCTCAAAACCTAAATCTGGGAAATAATTTAATATCAAAATATTAAATTCTCAAGTATCCCCCCCAAAATGTTTTATAAACTGTCAAGTACTGTCAAGACTATGACATAGAATCAAAACATTAATTAAATGAGGTTTTCCTGGAATTCACAATATAAAACATTCCTTTTAGCACTGCATCAATTAATGTTATCTGTAAATACAACATATTCTTAAATGTTTGCTTTATGAAACTTGAAAGTAACATACTTCCATATGGATAAGATACACCATAACAATTTTGATATTCATTAAGTCCCTTAAGTGGATGCTAACTTTATAAAAAGTCTATTTAACTTAACAGATTTTGGATAGAAACCAGGAAAAACTTCTTAATGATCCAGAATCAGATGGTAAAATGATGAGGATGCTGAAGAAGGTTAAGTCCATGTAGGCTTCAAGAACGGAAATTATCCATCTTTGAATATTAGACATTTGATAGGCTGAAGACCAAAGTCAGACTAGGACCTATAGTGTGGGTCCTTCCAGTTCACCTTCTGGTATTTTGGCACAAAATGAGGACAGGCCACAAAAATCTACAGACATTTTCAAGTCTGGTTTTCAAAAAGAATTCAATACTTCAACCAATCACAGAATCATATATGGCTTATGATTACTTTGTCAGTTTAAGCAATAGGAAAAAAAATACATTTTTGTTCTGAGGTGACTATTTATTGGTTAGATTTTATTTTCCTCTTCACATTTTCGGTGACTGTTTCCCACTGGTATCATCAACCAGGTCTCTCAGGCGAGATAAATGGTGCAAAGCCCTTCATTAAAAAGTATAAAACACATCATAAGCCAATAGTAAGGACTGAATAAGTAATGCAGACAGTAAGAAATGGTGATTACATTATTAACTTCAAAATAAGTATGAGAGAAATATATGGGATATTTTTAGTATCAGAACTATGAAAATTTTTCTTTACAAAACCTTGCAATCTGAATAACTGAGGGTTGAAATAACTAATCTAAAATTCTATAAACACTTACTTAAAAAAATTATGTTTAACATTTAAGGGTTTTTTTTTTTTGAAAGTGTGCCAAGTAGCCTAATAAGAAACAATAATAGGTGTCATTTGTATCACACTTAAAACATCTTTCTCATGAAATTTTCAGAGTGAAATGATACCTTTTGATATACTCCAGATATCATTTAATAAAGGACATAATTCATTTTTAACATACATTCAAGACAGTTAAATTTAAACAGCACTAAAGAATCAGTTACAACCAAGGAAAACTCATTTTTTATTAGGCATGGGGGGAAACCAATGACAATTACATTGAATAAGACAGTATTATACCAACAACCTGGTTTTTCTCAATCATCCCTCAGACAAACCAAGAAGACAGGAGCCCTTAACTTTCCAGTCTTCCTCTAAAAGTATTCTTCCAGCTTTCCCTCTCCCTTACCCCTCAGATCCTTGAGGATTACTCAGAAAATATCAATTAATCAACCATATTTTGGATCTCTGATAAATAGGAGACCAAGAAAAACAGAAATAATATATCAATTATGATGCACAGTAATCTCTAAAGTGAGAAATTCGTGAGAAGCTACTGAAAGATGATGACTACAGCTCCTTATTCTACAGTCTCCAACACAGATTCAATAATCTATACTAAATAAAATACATTTTCCACTTTACCACGGATAAGGAGATGGAGGAAATTAGTAGTGTTAATTACTGCATTACATCTATTTCCCTGTACTCTATTTCTTAGACACTTTCACTCAAATGTAATAAGAATCTGAATTCTGCCATCCTTTTGGAAGCTTCTGTTAATGTTTGAGACTGTCGTCTTCATTAACTACACGACAAAAACTCACCCAGAGTTACTAAACAATCAGAGGTAAAATAAGACTTTATTATTTCTACATCCTATAGTAATCTCTCTCTATTTAAAGAATTATTTTCTTCCTAGAGACATATTTATGAGGAAGAAGATAATCTATAAATCTACTTGGGGCTTATCTTTCTTTTTCGTTTCAGGCTGTGATTCAAGAGAAAGAAGATGACCAAGTGGCTAGAATCTGATCTTACTGTTTACAAATCAGAGGGTCAACAGATCCTTTAGAGGGTCTATGAAATTGGATGGGGAAAAAAAATCATCTTTATTTTCACTAAATGCTACCTCTAAATTAGCATTTCCTTCCTTTATGAATGTAAGCAACAGACCAAAATCTGTGACCTCATATGCCACAGAAGTCAGAAACTTTCTCATATCACATTACAGTCACTGCAAATATGCTTATACTCATCACTGCTTCAAAATTACAATAGTTATATAATAGTTATAAAATTACAACAGTTATTAAACCCACTGCTAAAAGGTATGTACTCTAAGCCTTTCTGACTACAGTCCAAAAGTTCATATGACATAACTGACCAACTATTAGACAACTTGAAGTCTAGTTGTTCAACCACCAAATAGTGAAGTCTCCCTGGTAACCCAGACATCAGTGCCTTCCAAGATTCCCTTTAACTGCTTGCTGATCAACATGTGAAAGGTAAGTAAAAGACCACACTATAGTTTAATGCTTTTATTAAAGTTATGCAAAAGGCCTTCATGCTAATACATGTTTTTACAAAATGAATTTTAACTTACCTGTATTTTAAATGTATTGTCTTATTTTAAATACAATAAAGAGAAGCATATATTACTAATTAGAAATGTATTTTAATATTTTCATAGTTAATTCACCATAACTGGTTTCCTTTCTGATCCCATGTAGTATATTTTATGCCTATAAAACACAATGTCAGGTAGAAAGGGGGGTGGGTAATAATGTGAAGGAATAAAAAAGCGAAGGAGAAGTGTGAAATCTTCAGTCCCCTATGTGAGCTACACAATCAAGGGGCAGTTCCTTTCATTTAACCTCTATCTCCCTTTTTGAGAATATAGCAATCTGCTTAGAGAAGAGGCTATCAAAAGTGACTGGTATTTCAAAGGTAAGTGTAGGGAGAAGGGAAGGATAAAATTGTAGAAGGAAATTATTCTTGACTTTCTTCTCTCAAAAGGTGAAAAAGCAGGCTAATGGGGAAAACATCAACAACGGTTATATTACAACACTGAATACTCATCCACCTTAAAAACGGAAATTAAAAACCTCATTTCTTATTGTGACAATGTATCTATTGATGACCATTCGAGTAAATATTAATCAACCCACAGAAACTCAGTAACCTTGATTATGTGATTGCAATTTAGCTATATTTTAATTTACTCGCTGATATCATGCATTTGTTTTTCTATTAGTACTACTATACTGGCTGCTCTCTTAAATACTATGTTTACTGGCCTATACTCAGCCTAGTATCCAGCAAGAACTGAACGAAAGGCTTTTCTGAACAAACTGCCCACTGTCTCCTAGATCTAAGCAAAGTATGAGCACATTACAATAAAGAAAAATATTTGCTTTAGGGTCATGTTTTGCAAGTCTGAGAGCTAATTCTGAATATTCCTATTAGAGAATGAAGACCAGAAAATTGAACAGGAAAAGAGATGTGAGAAATGACAATTTTCCAGCTATCACGAAGTTTGGTTTTCACAGTATGGCCTTTGGTATTGAGAACTACAAAATCTTACACATTCATCTCCAAATTATATATAAAACAACACATCCTGAAGCCAAAAACAAATTACTTTTGGATGATTAGTGATTCTGCAATCGTCTGCTACTGCTCACCTTTATGGTATACGATGAGCAATATACAACTGCTCATTTTTCACAACCAACCTAAGCTTACATGACATAATGAAAGATTCTAGAAAAGGCCCTTGCTCAAAAACTACAATTTTTTCATTTGCTTAAAGATGGTAATTTTAATACGTAAATGCATAAGACAAAGCTAAGTGTTATAAGGATACAAAACAATTAAAACTTTG
Source organism: Hippopotamus amphibius kiboko (assembly GCF_030028045.1). Classification (NCBI taxonomy): domain Eukaryota; kingdom Metazoa; phylum Chordata; class Mammalia; order Artiodactyla; family Hippopotamidae; genus Hippopotamus; species Hippopotamus amphibius. Next base: position 95,067,500 of record NC_080196.1, on the reverse strand, counting down.
ATTCCTAATAAAAGCAAAATCCCTCTGGAAAAAATAACATTTTAAGCTGCTACCAGTCACTTATACTTCAGATCCAATGAACCTTTCTCAGTTATTTCTAATGGGAGAACATAAGAAAACTGAGTGTCCAAGGGAGTTAAAAGAACTCATACTAAGATCTTGGAGTTTCCTAAGGCTAACAAAAGATATTTTAAAACTGGTTAGCAATCAATCCAAACTGTTAGAAAGAAAAACAGTTATTTGAGGAATGGGGAGAAATAATAGGACTTTCACTCTAGGAAAGGTCATGAAAGCACCCAAGGTACACTCTGTAACTTTTGCAAAAGTTGGGTCTATTTATTTTAAAATATGAAAAAATGACCATAAACCTAAATGGAACATTTTGCAGTCTAGAAAGAGGAATTCTGAGACTGAGTTAATTTTACATAGTCCTTAAAACAGTCAATCTAAAGACTGAAAATAATGGGGAAAAAAGTACTAACATGTTTTTGTTAAGTCTAAACTTATTTCATAATAGTACAAATGCCTTACTGATAATACTTTTGAAATGTAAAGTAAAAGCCAAATTAAGATTGCTTCAGCTGCTCCAACAGAATCAAAAGAGAAAAGCCATCTAACAAAACATGTCTCACTCTCTAAAAATGGTACTCTATATGTAGGCAAGATTACTGATTGTCTAAGCTAGAAGAAAGTTACCACTATCAAAAAAAAAATTACAGAAAATGGTAAAAGCACCTATAATCAGTATCAACTTTTGTGTTTAATTACTTATGGCTCAGGATTCATTTTTACCAAGAAAAACATCTTCCAGGGTATGTACTTTAACTTAGAAAACACATTTAAGTCTGTGACAAGTTCGATATCAATGCTTTTAAGAACCATGGAAAGCTTGAGGTCATCTACTTTAAATTTTAAGGCAGAATGAGGTCTTCATCCTAATCAATTGAGGCACTGCATCTAGTCTAAAAGGATAGTGGACCACTATCATTAATGAGAGGAGTGCTGCAAACACAGGCTGTAGAATCAGATTGTCTGTTTTGAATCCCAGTGCTGTTTTACTAGCTATGTAACCTTGGGCAAGTTACTTTATTACTTGATTTTTTTACTTGATCTGTATTATGAAGATAATAGTACTTACCTCCTAGGGCTGTGAAGATCACATGAATTACATACGAAAGCATTTAGAACACTGATACTTGGTAAATGTTCAGTAAATGTTAGTTATTAGTATCATTATTCACTGAATCCTACTAAATATGAAACACTATATCCAAGACTATGTCAAGCTACAAAGAAAGAGGCATTATTTCTACCCAGAATACTATAAATTAAGTAGAGGGGGAAAAAAATCACACATATATACATAGTTTTTAAAGTATGAAAACAAAAATGATACACATATATCATGACAATTAGAGTCATAAGTTTACATGTCTAGTGTTTCACTTTTCCACCACTTCCTTAGATGAGAGAATCCTAAGCAATTCTGAAAGGACAAAAGGTGGACCATATTTGTTTAGCCCCACAAGCAAAATGGTGTTACAAAGTAAAAAACTAATTTTAGCATTTCCTAAGCTCAGTATTCCATCTTTTGAGGGCACTTCATAGTTACACAAGGAAATCCATAAAATAAATACCCTTCTCTTCTACCAATATCATGACTATAGGAAAGAACTGTATTCTTCCCAACTTTTTAAGATAATGTAACTAAGAAAATAAGTACATTAACACCTTAGTGCATTTAGACCTATCTTTATATCCAGAACATTATATCCACTTTAGATTTCTGTGGAGATATGTCAAATAATGATACACTTACTAATGATTATTTATCTCTTCTAGAGAGAATATATAACAACATATTTCATGTGCAAGTTGTTCTTCCAGGATAGCCACACCAATACTATCTCAAATTATTGGTATTACTTAGAAATGAAAAAAGAATTTCTCTAGGCCATTCACATCTATTATATTTTAAGCACCTACAGTTATCTCATTAGGTCCTAAGAACATTTTAAATAGAAAATAGCACAAGTGTAAGAGAAAATCTCCAGATTAAATAATATGCTCCGAGAAGCTTAAATATACCTAGTACATCTCTTCCTAGAGCTACTTAATTCCATTCTGTAACATTCTGGTTTCAATCAGAGATGGCTAAAATAGATTTGTATCCATAACATACTCAGAAATTAACATAGAACACTTACTTTTGAAGTGACCTAGTAATAGGAACCATACTTTCCTTCAACTGTAATTTAGAGAAATCTTCTGAAACCTATTATTAAAAACACCAAATATAATAAAACAGTGAAAATATCATATAAACTTAAATGCTATTTAATATGTGATTAATAAGAGCATTAAAAATATTGTCTGCATTCCCAAAGAAATAATTCTAGCAAATAATTTTCAGTAAAGCATTAAATATATACATATTTTATTCTAAAAATACAACTTTGATTCATCTTGAAACTGTCCTAAAGTATGCTTGTAAATGTTTGTTCATTAAAAATCAAATCTTGGCTTGAAATTATGACTTTACTGAACAAGGTTATGTCTCAAGACATATGTTTAAAAGGGAAAGGAAAAGAAGGATGGATTGCACTGTATGTTAATGTTATGATCCTCAGAATGTAAAGAGAAAAATTAAGAAATACAACTTAAGTAAGTAGCCTGGGATAGTTCCTAAAATCTAATCCACTCACTTGTAATGAAAATTGAATTCTGTATAGCTCTACTGAATAAAAAAATAAACAGTATCAATTAAAATTTATTAAGTATTTTCAAGGTATTAAGTTTTTACCAGGTTTCAAGCACTATATTAAGTACTTTCAACAGTTTGTCTCAATTTGTCTTCTCAACAACCTCATTTTACAGAAGAGGAAATGGAAACTAAGGAGGTTAAGTGATTGTACAAATACTACACTTGCTAGTTAAGTGGCAGAGTTAGAATTCACAATCAGATTTGGGAGAACAAAAGCTAGTTTTGCAAACACTATATTACTGTGAGGACAAATCAACCCCTATGAAATATCAGCCCAAAGCAGAAACAGTTTTCCAATTCCTAGGAAATACACAAAAACACAATGGCTTTAAAATAAAAAATTACATAATGGTATTAAAAGTCAATAAATACATGGTAATAAAATTAAATTTCAGATGACAAAGGTTATGGGGAGAAGCCTAATGTTGAAAGGTTCTCCATGCCACCCCAAATATAAATATAAGAAGTTGGACTAGACAGAAATAATTTTGTAGGACATTAAAAAACAACTTTGACACCCCTGTTCTTCTATAGCTGTAATATCATCATATCTAAATATGATGTTGTATTTATAACCATAAATTTAATAGACCAATCCATTCGGGGTACACAACTGCAAAAATCTTATAGTATTAAATTTGAGTAAGTTGCTTTCTAAAAAAAAGAAAAACAACAGTACAACTCTACAACATGTGTTATATACCATGTTTCTTAACATAAAACTAGGTCAAACTAAGAAAGATCTAGGAGGAAATCTTATCCTTCACAGATCTCAATTCACATTCATAGATTTCAATGCATAAATTAAGTTTGCTTACTTGTTTAATTTCTCCTTTTGGCTCTGTGGTTTTATTCTGATTAAAACTTTCTTGGACTGCTTGAAGATTAAATAACATTTGCTTCAGGGCTTCAACAGGACCATGATGTTTCCCTCCAGAAAGGGTACAGCTCTAAAAGTTAAAACAGATGAATGATGAACCATTCAAATTCAGAAGAGGAAAAGTTATATTTTGTATTATTTCCCCACAATATAAAATTAATTCAAAATCCAAACAATACATGTCAATAAAGTGTTTTAACAAATAAAAACTATAACTCATAAACCTCCCCTTACCCAGTCCCCTGATGGAGTCACTTAAAAACAATCATTATTAATAGTTTGGCATATCCTTTCTAGTCCCTGTTCTTTTAAAATGAATGGTACAGGGACTTCCCTGGTGGTATAGTGGTTAAGACTAGAATTTGAAATATCATATTCTCTCCGCACTTTTAAACATGTTTTCACACAGAGAATGCTGGTTTTTCACCTCTTTATGAACCACACATTCACTGCTACCTTAAAAACACTCACACTTCGATTACCACTGATCTTCTCTGTATCCAAAAAGAGCAACAGCACTTAGCCATATAAGGTGGTCAGTTAAGAGAACCTGTAGAGGATATTTTTAAACTTCTTTTTAAAAGTCTTACCTTTATTTCCACATCTTTCAAATGAATTGCTGTGTGCTGATAACTATCCACAAAGTGGAAAAGAGGCCTCTTAAGATGTCTATATTTTAACATATTTCAACAGACAGTTATACGAACAGAGTAAAGGAAACAAGGTGTGGGAATATAATAAAATGGTGCAGCGCCTATGGAAAACAGTATGGCAATTCCTCAAAAAGCTAAACATAGAATTACCACAATGATCCTGTAACTCCCCTTCTGATTATATACCCAAAAGAAGTGAAAGCAGAGATTCAAGTTGATATTTGCGCACCTATGTTCATAGTTGATATTTGTACACCTATGTTCATAGCAGCATTATTCACAAAAGTCAAAAGGTGGAAGCAATCTAAGCATCCATCAACAAATAAATGGATAAACAAAACATGATACATACACACAATGGTGTATTATTCCATCTAAGAAAGGAAGGAAATTTTGACAAATGATACAACATGGATGAACCTTGAAGACATTATGCTAAGTGAAATAACCCAGTAACAAAAGGAAAAATATAGTATGTGTCCTCTTATACAATGTTATAGATTGAATTGTGTCCCCCCAGAATTCATGGTGAAGCCCTAACCTTGAATGTGGCTGTATTTAGAGATAGGGTTATAAGGAGGAAATTAAGGTTAAGTGAGGTCATAAGGCTCGGACCCTGAAACCATAGGATTAGCATCCTCATAAGCTCAAGGAAAGGCCATGTGAGGACAAGTGGGAAGATGGCTTGTATGCAAGCCAGGGAGAGAGCCTACACCAGTAACAGAATCAGTCAGCACCTTGATCTTAGATTTCCCAACCTCCAAAATTGTGAGAACTAAATACCTGTTGTTGAAGCCACCCAGCCTATGGTACTTTGTTACGGCAGCCTCAGCAGACTAAAACATATACAGTTCCTAGAATAATCAAATTCATAGTGACAGAAAGAAGAATGCTGCTAGCAGAGGCTAGGGGTAAAGGAGGACGTAAAGTTAGTGTTTAATGGGTACAGAGTTTCAGCTGGTAAAGATGAAAAAGTTCTAGAGGTAGATAGTGGTGATGGTTGCACAACAATGTGAAGGTACTTTCTGCACAGAATTATACACTATAAAAGGGTCAAATAGTAAATATTATGTATATTTTATCAAAATTTAAAAAAAGAAAGAAAGAAAGAAACCGGGCATAAGGATCCAGTCCCACTTATACTCCTACAACCTTGGAGACAGCACCTGAGGCATTATCTCTAAATGAGCTGCATCCAGCCACTGGTTTAGAAGATATTCTGGTTGCCTAATGCCAACCATGAAAGTTACAAAAGCTTGCCTCTGAAATCTGCTATGTCTTCCTTGAGTGAACTTTTCAGGCAAAATTGTAGTCAGAGTACCAAAACAGAAAACTACAAAACAGATTATATGAACTGTTCTGTGCCATTCACAAATGAATATTTAATAAATGCTGGTATGTTTGATAGAATTTGTTCTGAGACTTGTCATTAAATCCTTGTAGCGAATGTCTCTGAGTACATCTTTTTCTATAGCTCTGACTCTTAGAACTATTGTAATATTTCACATATTCAAAAAACAATTATTTAAACCACATAAAATGTGGGAATTACCCAATTTATACAATAAAAAATGAACCACCTAACAGTATTACAAATGAACAACATGACCTCACTGAAAGGAGTTGGGCAGAATATAACCAAGATAACTTTGGAAGGGAATATTGTGACCAGATATTATAAGGCTAAAGACAAAAAGAACCATACACAAATAATTAGTAAATGTGTTTCTTACAGCTGTATGGGTTAGCAATTCTGAAAACTATGCATATGCTAAGACTGAAAAAATAAGTAAACCTATTACAGATAATAAGAATAGAGATTCTCACCAGAAGAGAAAGAAGTTACAAATAAGGAACAGAAAGGGCTAAAACAAACCCTGTGGTATTGGACTGGAATAAGCAGTATTAGCATGAACTCATGATCTTATACCTACATAGAAAATATATATACATACGTAGATACAGAAATACATATGTGTGCACATGTGGCTTAGTAAACATATGTTTCCTAAGTCTGCCTACTGAGAAAGTCTAGAACAAATAACAACCCAGCAGCAATAAGCACACCTACTGACTAGATCTTAGTTTCTCAACACCATTTTCCAATAAAAAGAACCATGGCTCCTCAGAGAAGTGCTCAAAAAAGGATAGGGACATGTTAAGAGGACACAGGAGCCAATCTGAAGCAACGCTTTATGGCCTAAACTGGAACAATTTAAGCAACAAACTAAGTAATAATATTGTATTATAAACCTACAATAAAATAAATGTCTATGAGACCCAATATAAATAGTTTAATAAATGGGAGAGAAGGAATAGTTCTTCATTACACAAGAATTTCAATTAATAATGTAGTCAAAAAGACAAGATCCACCATTAGACACTAAAATTAGTGGATGAAAGTTTGAGACTACTTGCATAGTCTCACAGTATCTCCCCTAAGGTATTTATTAATTACAAGGGGAAACTGTAATCTTACTAAAGAGAAAGCCAGTAGGCACCAAGAGTTCAAGACTAACATAACAAGCATTAACATATTATAATTTTATATATTACATATTACTGTATTAACATATTGCTCTGGACTGAATGCTTGTGTCCCCCTACAATTCAAATGTTGAAGCCTAATCCCAATGTGACACTATTTGGAGGAGGGGCTTCTGTGAGGTAACTAGGTTATCTCATGAGTGGGATTAGTGCCCTTATAAGGAGAGAAACAGAGAGCTGGCTCCCTCTCTGCTGTTTGCCATGTGAAGATACAAGGAGAAGATGGCCATCTGTAAACTAGGAAGCAGGATCTCACCAGACACCTTCATCTGGACTTCTCAGCCTCCAGAACTGTGAGAAATAAATGTTTGTTGTTTAAGCCACCTGGTCTATGGCATATTTATTACAGCAGCCTGAACTAAGGAACATATCAATATTAGCAATGATATCAATATATCATGAACCCTCTGATATTATGCACTGAGAAGGGCACAGCATGATTTCTGTTGCTTTCTTGCCAAAAATTCATAACCTCATCCTAATCATGAGAAAACTTCAGACAAACCCAATTGAGGAACTATCTACAAGAAAACCAACTGACCAGTAACTATCCAAAAGTGTCAAGGCCATGACAGACAAGGAAAAACTGAGGAACTGTCAGACTGATGTAGATTAAGGAGACATGACAACTAAATGCAATGCTGGATCCTGCAACAGGACATTGGTAGAAAAACTGGTGAAATCAGAATAAGGTCTGTAGTTAAGGTAACAGTATTGTACTTATGTGATCATTATGATATATGAGATGTTAACATCAGAGAAGCTGGAAGAAGGGTGACAGGAACTATCTGTATTATTTTTGCAACTTTCTGTACATCTAAATTTATTTAAAAATAAAAAACCACCATGATAGTGAGGTTGTGTGTGTAAAGGCAGAAGAAAAGGGATTAGCTGGTTAGTATTTAACAGTTATCCATCTCAAACTTCAAAACACTTATGCAAATTTGTGCCTCTACCAGTGCTCCTTACCTAAGTAAAATGCACCACCCAATCCTTTAGTTGCTTGGCTAAAATATCTTGGACTCATCCTTTGAATCCTCTCTATCCCCATCCTACAAGGTCACCTTCAAAACATATCCCAAGTCTAACAATTTTTGACCACTTCCAACGTACCCACCTAACCCAAGCTTTCATAATCCCTATTCTCGAAAACTGCAAAAGCCTCCTAACTGGGTTCCCTGTCCTTCTCTAGCTTCTCTCAAGTCTACAGCTGCTTTTTTTTTTAAATAAATTTATTTTTTTATTCATTTTATCTATTTATTGGCTGGGTTGGGTCCCTGCTGCTGCACACGGGCCCTCTCCAGCTGCAGTGAGATGGGGACTGCCCCCCATTGTGGCACATGGGGGGCGGAGGGGGGGCCTCACTATGTACTGGCCTCTCCCCCTATGGAGCACCGGCTCCAGGCGCGCGGGCCTCAGCAGCTGCCGCACACAGGCTCAACAGCTGTGGTTCACAGGCTCCAGAGTACAGCCTCAACAGTTGTGGCACACAGGCCCAGCAACTCTGTGGCATGTGGGATCCCCCCGGGGCAGGGCTGGAACTCGTGTCCTCTGCACCGGCAAGTGGACTCCCAACCACTGCGCCACCTAGAAAGTCCTCTAGCTGCCTTTTTATATTTTAAAACGTGGATGTGATACCTTCATTCCTCCAAAGTACTTCGGTGACTTCTCATCTCACTTAAATAAAATGTAAAATCTTCATTCCATTGCTTACACAGCTACATGATGTGACTCTTGGTTACCTCTCTACCTTATCTCTTAACCATTCTTCCTTGTTCATTCTGATTGAGCTACAATGACTAGACTCTGATATTCCTTGAACATGCCAAACACTTTTCTGCCTTGGGGTTTCTGCACTTACTATCCCCTCTACATGTAAAGTTACTTCCCTATGGGTACACGGCTTATTCACTCATTTTAGGTTTTGGCACAAATATCACCTCACTAGAGAGGCCATTCCTACCTACTCTAGCTAAAATTTCTCTATCCCAATGAATTTTTCTCCATAACATTTGTAGTACTCCCTTATATATTACATATTACATTTTGATACAGCTTATCTCTCCAACTTGGAATAGAAAATCCAAGAGGCAAAGATTCCTCTCTCTTTTAGGAATACAGTTCCTATAAAAGTGCTTGGTACTCAAATATTTGCCAAATAAATATTTGATAATTAAGCCTCACTTACCCAGCATCTGCTATAGTATCTTATATAGAGCTCTAAGGTCAGACATATTCTGACAGCCTCTACTTTCTCTAGTAAATTTCACTGAAGGAAAAGATACATATTTTATTAAAATTTTTAGCTAATTTTTGTTTTGAATACTCAATCTCTCAAATCTTCCAGGTGCTAAGATCTCAAAAGGGTATTTCAACATTTAACAGCCATGGCTTATGTTTCTAAATTGTATTATATGTATTCCTTATGTGCATATATACACATTTACACTTTAGGGTTACTTGCAAGATACACATATGCTGATTTTATAAAACCGGATAATAAATTTCCTATTTTAAATTACAAAGATGTATAACTGTATCTTAACAACATAACTCTCAATAAGCAACCACTTTATGTGAAAATATAATCTACTCTATAAGGGTCTGTTTTATATGTTTTCCAGAAAAAACAAAAACAAAAAACACTGTAATGACAATTTAGGCTCCCTCTAGAGTTCAATCCCAGGACCCTCTACTTTAGAATACTAAAATAAAATTATCAATAATTCTAGGAGTGATGGTTTTATGGATGTGCCCTGGGAAAGAGAGGATTTGAGTCATTTTTGTTTTATACTATCTAAATAACTTAGAACATCTATATATTAGTCATAAATATTCTTTTAATAAGTTAAAAAGATTTAACATCACCCACCTGATTATCATTATTTAAAAAGTCTTCAAGGAACCTGTTAGTATATGTTGCCTTTGAAGTTTGTTGAGGACTATCACCAGAGTTAACAGGAACAGGCGATTTGCTAGGATTTAAGAAAACAAGACAGCAAATAAGTCCCCAATTTATAAAAATCAGACAGAATATAACTGATGGTTATCATTTGAATTAAAGTGGTCACCATTAAATAACCATTAGGATTCATATTGATGCTGCCTGGTGATTCTTTCATCTTCTCCGTAAACTTCTTCCTTCATCCCTCCCTATCTCCTTGCTGCTTCTTTAAAGCTTTAAGGAAGGGGTCCGGCTGCGCGGGCGGCGCTGCTGCCGCTGCCCAGAACGGGCGCCGGTTCCCGGGGAGCTCTGGCGCCGTGCCTCCGCCTTCTGGATTAAGTCCTTCAGGCCATTTTCATACAACTTAAGGAGAATAAAATATCATCCATATATATTTTTAAAAGGCATTAGTGGGAGGAAAAAGATGGCGGCGAAGTAGAGAGACGTGGAGTGCATCCCTCTCCACAGATGCATTGGGAATGCACGGAAGGACGCAGTCATTCCCACAGAGAACCAGCTGAACACCAGCAGACGGCCTCGGACACCAGAAAGGGCTGCGGGGAGCCTGACATAGCCGACTGAATATTCGTCTACTCCAAAACTTGGACATTAGTCTGAGGCTTGGACAGTCTTCTATAAACACCTCTATCACCAGGACAAGCAACCCCAAAAGCTTGGACAACCATGAGGAAACAAAGAAACACCATGCAGGCAAAGGAGCAGGAAAAAAACCCACAAGACCAAATAAATGAGGAGGAAATAGGAAAAATGCCTGAAAAAGAATTTAGAGTAACGATAGTAAAAATGATACAAAATCTCGATAACAAAATAGAGAAAGTACAAGAAACAGTTCATAAGAACTCAGAAAAACAAACAGCAATGGATAACAAAATAACTGAAATTAAAAATACTCTAGATGCTCTAACCAGCAGAATGACTGAGGCAGAAGAACGAATAAGTGAGTTGGAAGATAGAATGGGAGAAATAAACGCCACAGAGCAGGAAAAAGATAAAAAAATAAAAAGACTAGAAGACAGCCTCAGAGACCTCAGTGATAACCTTAAACGTACCAACATTCGAATTATAGGCATCCCAGAAGAAGAAGAAAACAAGAAAGGGTCTGAGAAAATATTTGAAGAGGTTATAGTGGAAAACTTCCCCAACATGGGAAAGGAAATAATGAACCAAGTCCAAGAAGCACAGAGAGTCCCATACAGAATAAACCCAAGGAGAAATACACCAAGACACATATTAATCAAACTAACGACAATTAAACACAAAGAAAAAATATTAAAAGCAGCAAGAGAAAAGCAACAAACAACATATAAGGGAAAACCCATCAGGATAACAGCTGACCTTTCTACAGAAACTCTGCAGGCCAGAAGGGAATGGCAGGATATACTGAAAGTCCTGAAAGAGAGAAACCTACAGCCAAGAATACTCTACCCAGCAAGAATCTCATTCAGATTTGAGGGAGAAATCAAAAGCTTTCCAGACAAGCAAAAGTTAAGAGAATTCAGCACCACCAAACCAGCCTTACAACAAGTGCTAAAGGAACTTCTCTAAGTAGGAAACACAAGAAAAGGAAAACACCTACAAATACAAACCCAAAACAATTCAGAAAATGGTAATTGGAACACACATGTCAATAATCACTTTAAATGTAAATGGACTAAATGCTCCAACCAAAGACACAGACTGGCTGAATGGATACAAAAACAAGACCCTTCTATATGCTGCCTACAAGAAACCCACTTCAGACCAAGGGATACATATAGACTGAAAGTGAAGGGATGGAAAAAGATATTCCATGCAAATGGAAGTCAAAAGAAAGCTGGAGTAGCAATACTCATATCAGACAAATTAGACTTGAAAGGAAAGACTATTAAAAGAGACAAGGAAGGGCACTACATAATGATCAAGGGATCCATCCAAGAAGAACATATCACAATAGTAAATATCTATGCCCCCAATATAGGAGCACCTCAATACATAAGGCAAATACTAACAGCTATAAAAGGGGACATCGACAGTAACACAATTATAGTGGGAGACTTGAACACCCCACTTACATCAATGGACAGATCATCCAAACAGAAAATAAATAAAGACACACAAGCTTTAAATGACACATTAGACCATCTTGACTTAATTGATATTTATAGGACATTCCATCCAAAAACGACAGACTACACTTTCTTCTCAAGTGCACACGAAACATTTTCCAGGATAGATCACATCTTGGGTCACAAATCAAACCTCAGCAAATTCAAGAAAATTGAAATCATATCAAGCATCTTCTCAGACCACAACGCCATGAGACTAGATATCAATTACAGGAAAAAAACTGCAAAAAATACAAACACATGGAGGCTAAACAATTCACTCTTAAACAACCAAGGAATCACTACAGAAATCAAAGAGGAAATCAAAAAATATGTAGAAACAAATGACAACGAAAACACAACAACCCAAAACCTATGGGACGCAGCAAAAGCAGTTCTAAGAGGGAAGTTTATAGCAATACAGTCCTACCTTAAGAAACAAGAAAATGATCGAATAAACAACCTAACCTTACACCTCAAACAACTAGAGAAAGAAGAACAAAGAAACCCCAAAGCGAGCAGAAGGAAAGAAATCATAAAGATCAGAGCAGAAATAAATGAAAAAGAAAGGAAAGAAACCATAAGAAAAATAAATAAAACTAAAAGCTGGTTCTTTGAGAAGATTAACAAAATTGATAAACCATTAGCCAGACTCATCAAGAAAAAAAGGGAGAAGATGCAAATCAACAGAATTAGAAATGAAAAAGGAGAAGTCACAACGGACACCTCAGAAATACAACACATCATGAGAGACTACTACAAGCAACTATATGCCAATCAATTGGATAACCTGGAAGAAATGGATACATTCTTAGAAAAATACAATCTTCCAAGACTGAACCAGGAAGAAATAGAAACCATGAACAGAGCAATCACAAGTACAGAAATTGAGGCAGTGATTAAAAATCTCCCAACACACAAAAGCCCAGGACCAGATGGATTCACTGGCGAATTCTATCAAACATTTCGAGAAGAGTTAACACCTATCCTTCTCAAACTCTTCCAAAATATTGCAGAAGGCGGAGCACTCCCAAACTCATTCTACGAGGCTACCATCACCCTGATACCAAAACCAGGCAAAGATGTCACAAAAAAAGAAAACTACAGACCAATATCACTGATGAATATAGATGCAAAAATCCTCAACAAAATACTAGCTAACAGAATCCAACAGCACATTAAAAAAATCATACACCACGATCAAGTGGGGTTTATCCCTGGGATGCAAGGATTCTTCAATATACGCAAATCAATCAACGTGATACATCATATCAACAAATTGAAGGATAAAAACCATATGATCATTTCAATAGATGCAGAAAAAGCTTTTGACAAAGTTCAACATCCATTTATGATAAAAGCTCTCCAGAAAATGGGCATAGAAGGAAATTACCTCAACATCATAAAAGCCATATATGACAAACCAAAAGCCAACATTGTTCTCAATGGAGAAAAACTGGAAGAATTCCCTCTAAGAACAGGAACAAGACAAGGGTGTCCACTCTCACCACTGTTATTCAACATAGTTTTGGAAGTGTTAGCCACAGCAATCAGAGAAGAAAAAGAAATTAAAGGAATCCAAATTGGAAAAGAAGAAGTCAAATTATCACTCTTTGCAGATGACATGATACTATATATAGAAAACCCTAAAGACTCTACCAGAAAACTGCTAGCACTCATTGATGAGTTTAGTAAAGTAGCAGGATACAAAATTAATGCACAGAAATCTCTTGCATTCCTATACACTAACAACGGAAGAGCAGAAAGAGAAATGAAGGAAACTCTCCCATTCACCATTGCAACAAAAAGAATCAAATACCTAGGAATAAACCTGCCTAAGGAGGCAAAAGATCTGTATGCAGAAAACTTTAAGACATTGATGAAAGAAATCAAAGACGACACAAACAGATGGAGGGACATACCATGTTCCTGGATTGGAAGAATCAACATTGTGAAAATGACAGTACTACCCAAAGCAATTTACAGATTTAATGCAATCCCGATCAGATTACCAATGGCATTTTTCACAGAACTAGAGCAAGAAATCTTACGATTTGTATGGAAACGCAAAAGACCCCGAATAGCCAAAGCAATCTTGAGAAGGAAAAATGGAGTAGGTGGAATCAGGCTTCCTGACTTCAAACTATACTACAAGGCCATAGTGATCAAGACAGTATGGTACTGGCACAAAAATAGAAAGGAAGATCAATGGAATAGAATAGAGAACTCAGAAGTAAGCCCAAACACATATGGGCACCTTATCTTTGACAAAGGAGGCACGAGTATACAATGGAAAAAAGACGGCCTCTTCAATAAGTGGTGCTGGGAAAATTGGACAGCAACATGTAAAAGAATGAAATTAGAACACTTCCTAACACCATACACAAAAATAAACTCCAAATGGATTAAAGACCTACATGTAAGGCCAGACACTATCAAACTCCTAGAGGAAAACATAGGCAGAACACTCTTTGACATACATCAAAGCAACATCCTTTTTGACCCACCTCCTAGAATCATGGAAATAAAATCAAGAATAAATGAATGGGACCTCATGAAACTTAAAAGCTTTTGCACACCAAAAGAAACCATAAACAAGACTAAAAGGCAACCCTCAGAATGGGAAAAAATAATTGCCTATGAAACAACGGACAAAGGATTAACCTCCAAAATATACAAGCAGCTCAGGCAGCTTCATACCAAAAAAGCAAATAACCCAATCCACAAATGGGCAGAAGACCTAAATAGACATTTCTCCAAAGAAGACATACAGATGGCCAACAAACACATGAAAAGATGCTCAACATCACTCATCATCAGACAAATGCAAGTCAAAGCCACAATGAGGTATCACCTCACACCAATCAGAATGGCCATCATCACAAAGTCTGGAAACAACAAATGTTGGAGAGGGTGTGGAGAAAAGGGAACTCTCCTGCACTGTTGGTGGGACTGTAAGTTGGTACAGCCACTATGGAAAACAATTTGGAGGTTCCTTCAAAAACTACAAATAGAACTACCATATGATCCAGTCATCCCACTCCTGGGCATATACCCAAAGAAAACCATAATCCCAAAAGAAACTTGTACCATCATGTTTATTGCAGCACTCTTTACAATAGCCAGGACATGGAAGCAACCTAAATGCCCATCAACAAATGAATGGATACAGAAGATGTGGCATATATATACAATGGAATATTACTCAGCTATAAAAAGGGATGAGATGGAGCTATATGTAATGAGGTGGATAGAACTACAATCTGTCATACAGAGTGAAGTAAGTCAGAAAGAGAAGGACAAATATTGTATGCTAACTCACATATACGGAATCTAAAAATGGTACTGATGAACTCAGTGACAAGAACAAGGAAGCAGATACAGAGAATGGACTGGAGAACTCGAGGTATGGGAGGGGGCGGGGGGTGAAGGGGAAACTGAGACGAAGCGAGAGAGTAGCACAGACATATATATACTACCAACTGTAAAATAGTCAGTGGGAAGTTGTTGTATAACAAAGGGAGTCCAACTCGAGGATGGAAGATGCCTTAGAGGACTGGGGCAGGGAGGGTGGGGGGGACTCGAGGGGGGGGGGGCGTCAAGGAAGGGAGGGAATATGGGGATATGTGTATAAAAACAGTTGATTGAACCTGGTGTACCCCCAAAAAAATAAAATAAAATAATAAAAAAATAAATAAATAAATAAAAGGCATTAGTTACGTTTAAAAAAAAAAAAAAAAGCTTTAAGGAAAAACCATAAAGAAACTGAAGACATTAGTCTTCAACTAAACAAATAAGCCCTCAAATATAAGTATCCTCCAAAAGTTCATTTGTTTGAAATAAGCAGTACATTTTTCCAATTAAACAGTTACTCAAAATTAATACACAAATTTATAAGTTTCTACTGGGATGGCAGTTACATGCTCTTCCACGTCAAAGCAACAGGACAGACTTCTCCTCCAAAATTGGCACTAACATAAAGGACAGATTAAAGTGGGAAAAGGATCAATTTTGAAATTAAAACTCCTGAGTTCAAATACCAATTCCACTCACCATATGACTTCACAAAACTTTATCTTAACTTCAGTTTCTACATTTGTACTCCCACTTACAGAAGTATTGCATAAATTATCTCTATATATTTGTTATATTTAATAGAAGCTCAATAAATAATAGTTTATTTCTTGATGTTCAAGGAGAAGGAAAGGGCACCCCCAGCAAAAGCAAGAATTTTCCCCAAACCAAATTCTATTAGTCACAGAGAATAAAGAAATTCATTCCATCTCTCTCATTTATATAACAATATATGTTTCTAACTCAAGTACTCAGATATCTAAGAATCTTCTTAAAACATTTAAATGTCATAATGCTAATTTTTTCTCAATAATTAGCAGCACTTCATTATTGACTCATTTGATTTGTAATTTATCAGGAACCTTTTCTCACTCCCAAGTAGTCGTTTCTCCCATTCTTTACCAAAGAGTTCATATAGCCACCAACTATAATCAAAAAGCATTTACCTGATTATAGAAATGGGTGCCGGGTATATAAGGAATCATTATACTATTCTTCCACTTTTGTGTTTGTTCGAAATTTTCCATTAGAGAAAGTTAAACGAAAAAGAAAAAAAAACAAAAACAGAAACAAAAAAAACCAATTGTCTGGTTGTAGTTTTTCTTTTAGTGCACTACCTTTAGTATTCCCTAGTCTATTTTGTTTTTGATGACAGATTGATAATGATTTGTCATTTTCACACTAAAGTTAGGTCTTCTCACACCATCACTAATTTTAGGTAAAACATAACCATCATAATACGAATTTAATCTTCCAAAAATCAACTACTGTACCATAATGTACTAGGACAAACCATTAATAATAATTATACAAGTCAGAAGTCATTGTATCTAATTACAAAATACATTTAATGTATTCAAAAATTTTACTCTTAATTTAAGCATCTCTGATATTATTTGCTCACCCATTTTGGTCCCATTTGAAAGCAAAGTATTGCAGCTATAGGATTTAACAAATACAGATACAACTACAAATACAACCAACTGATAAGAAAATAAGAAATTAGTATACATGAAAGATAAGTTTCAGAATTAAGTGAGCTAATTATTAATCCAAGTTTGTTTTTTTAAGATATTAATGAACCAAAAATTAGAAATGAAGCCAAACAAAAAATATTCTGGATGGTCATCACCACTATTACAATTTACAAGAGAGCATCATAAATCAGAAACTGTCCTAAGTACCTTATATTTATTTTCTAATTAACTGAATCCTCACAATCCCAAAGCAGAAGTACTTTGTACAAAGTCTCAGCAAGGAAGTGACAGAGCCAAGATTCCAAACTAGAATTACAGTCAGTGTCCACATACAAAAAAATAAGACGTTCAACTGAGAAATAATTGAAGAAAGGATTCAGGAATTAACAGACTGTCTATAACAGAATGAAGGCTTAGACAACTGAAGATAATAAATTATCAGAGCCTAAGGCAGGATATAGGATTACTATGAATGCATGAGTATATATGTAATAATATCACGAAAAACCTTTCCTAAGCTCTCAATTCTTCCTCTATACTCACATTCATGGGTATCTAGGTAAACACTTTTTAAGTTATTCTGAGAAACTACATCATAGAAAGGTTAAGCACACAAATGAAAACAATCCTGGAAACTTCAAACATTTACCATACAAGAAAATGCACCATTATTCATGGAAAATCACAACTAAGAAAGTAAAATGTAAATGAAAAAAAAATGAATAATATACGGAGAGAATATAGAGGAAGAAAAAAAACTTAAAGTAAAAAAAGAAAGTAACAAGAATTTCATAGCTTTCTTCAATTGCAAAATAGTTGCTTTTGGCTCTAATTCCTCACATGAAACATGTCAATATTTTATAGTGCAACAAAAGGACTATGTAACAGACATATAATGTACCTAAGATTATGAAACATTGTGCCATCTTGTGGTAACAACTGAAAAATGCAATTTAAAGCAAGCAACACTAAAAGCTGTGTTCTACAGAATTACCATGTTATTACCATTATTAATTATCATTATGTTATTTAAAAGATAAATCAGATGTTCACATGACATTCTCCATTTGGAAAACTGAATAGTTTTTCTATTGGAACTTACAAAGTAACAGGAATATTTTCCCATGATCTTTCTGCTTCAAGTTTATCTAATGAACAAGGACTGTCATCCTTTTTCACAGACTTTGGTAATTCTTCAGTACAATGCTCCAGATTTCTCTTGGCCTTCAGGATAAGCAATTCAATTTTGTCACCTAATTTAAAAGACCACAATAATTCTTTAAGAAAGGAAATAAACGCAAAGCACAGCAAAATCTCACAAAGGCAACAAGAATTCAGATAATTTGGAATATACACATATCTGTAATAGCAAGTTATGTTAAAATGTGACATTTGTTGTGACACAAAGAAAAAAGAAAAGACATTTTCTAGTCACAAAATGCTACATAAATGAAGGCCATAAGAGTTCAAAACAGATATATCACTCTACAGTTACATCAAGAATATAACACAGGGGCTTCCTAGGTGGCACAGTGGTTAAGAATCCACCTGACAATGCAGAGGTCATGGGTTCAATCCCAGCTCCAGGAAGATCCCACATGCCACAGAGCAACTAAGCCCGTGTGCCAAAAAAAAAAAAAAAAAAAAATATAACACAAAAACTCCTAGCTGTGACGTTAAGTTATAGCACTTTCTTTGGTTCTTAAAAATAACAACAAAACAAAACAATTACCACTGAATGGCTTTTTGGATCCCGGGAGAGGCAGATTCTCACACTGACATTGGCTATGTTCAGAATCACATTTATATTGATTAACTAATCCTTTATCATCACTCAAGGAATGTGCATTGTTCGAAGGTTCAAAAGAATATTCAAAACAATCTAATTTATTCATTAGCCGAGAAGTTCTCTGTGCCTGGTAACTATGCCTAGGGGAACACTGATCTTCTTTAAATATTTGATAAACCCTTTGACTGTTTGTATCGGGTAGCAAGTCTTGGCTGTAAAGCCACACTGGGTACTTGAAATCTGGTACGCTCGTTATCCCTGAAACATTAAGGTCAGACTTCTGGCTAGTGAGCCATCTTGGGTAATTCTTTTCAAGACTGTGTTCTGAACTGTCCCTAAAAGATGATTTCTTGGAAGAAGATAAAGATGATACAGAAATGCATTTATTAGCCTTATTCACAAGTTTTGGGTTTTTTAGCCCATCACATTGCTTTCCTTTTATATTTGTGTATACAACTGGGGTAACTAAGTTATCCTTGCCCAGGAGAGCGACTGGTTCTTGAAAATTTTGATTCTTTTCACTGTCGGATGAACTCATTCTTCCAGTGCATTTCTTGTTTTTCTTGCGAATTTCGTGACCTGATCCAACATAAGTGAAAGAAAATGATCCATCTGCTGGAAGTTTTAATAGATCATCAGTTGTTAGGCTAATGGAGTCTATGTCATGAATAGTCTGTCCTCTATAGGAAAAGGACAAATCTTTCTTGTCATCAAGATTTTCAAAAGCTGAAAAACAAAGCATAATTCTGTTATCTTCCTGTACCACATATAAAAATGAGAATTAAAAATTAAGAATCATGTTTGCCATTTTCCCTTTATCTTCACTCAAGCTTTGATTAAAAACATAAAAGATATAGATTGATGAAATAGGATGTGTTTTCCTTCACATCTCAATTTCTTTTAACTACTTGTTACATTTTTCTCTCTAACCTCCCAAATTTTCTCATGTTCTTTAATTTACTATTTCTTTAAGTTTCTTCTTCTAGACATACTCAGTGCATTAATACACTCACATTAATATTGGTCACTCAACTGGCTGCAACACAGGCAAAAAAAGTCATTAAACTAGGTGGAAAAACAATATGCTTTCTTGCCTACTAACTCTGCAATAGCATTAACACACAAAGAACAGCTGTTCTAATTCTCCTCTTCCGGAATACAGTGCCCAGTTCTAAGAGCTAAATGTAAACTTTTTCCACACTAGGGGCTATTCTGTAAGTGCTCAGTAAAGTGTTAACTGGGTTATCAACAAATGCATTTTCCAAACTTGTCTTCATGGAAACCTTACCAAGGTAGAACCCTCGGCATCTTGTGAATATTATTGTCCCACAAAATACAGATCAGGAAGACTAGTATAGCCCTACCCCATCAATTGGAATTGATCAAGTACAAATTCTGAAAGGCTGAGATTTGTTTAAAGTCATTAAGCTAGGTAATGAAAGCTAGCCAATGCCATTTCCATTACACTATAATGCCACCAAGTCAATGCCATTTCCATCACACTATAATAGAATGGCTTAAGGGTTTAGGATCAGCCATCTGCTATTATTAGTTACATTTCATGAGCTTCTCCTCCAAGGTCAAAAGAGGATCTTGCCTGAAAACTCCTGAGAACCAGAAAATTACTGAATTATTTAAGAAATATATCCAGAGCTCAATATTATAAGTCATTTTTACCCCAAAAGAACAAACAAAAAAAGCATCTAGTTTTCCAAGGGTACAATACATCTCTCAAAATGCTTTAAATCGGTAGACAAAAAGAAAGCAAAGAATAAAGCATACCATTGTTTGGTTTATAAATATAGTTGGAGGATTCTGGCATATTTACAGAACATTTATCAGTGTTAATCTTTCCAGTGCTTGCACCAAGATACATTTGGCTTAGATCAAAATCATCAATATAGGCCTGCAGAGCCTGAGATGCAGAACTGTACAGTTTATCCTTATACTGAAAAGAGCCATCAGAGTTAGAGGAATTACTACCACTCAGGTTGCTGCTTGTTAACAGAGAAGATACTGAAGATTCCCGAGAACAAGCTCTGTGTTTTGTATTTAATTTTGCCATGGTTTCCTCAAAATGGGTTATTTCTATTCATTTCTCTTAAAAACAACTGCAATAGAAAAACACAAAGTTCCAATTAAGAGGAATAATAGCCATACACAGAGAAATTACTAAATCTGTAAACTCTCTATAATTTTCTTTAAAAAATAAAATCCATTATCTATAAACTATTTTTAGGCAATGCACATTACAGATTTTCTATTTTAATTATTATGAATTCCTTCATCATCAATTTAGAAAACATTTATTGAGCACCTACTATGTGCCTGGAATTATGTATACAAAAATTATCTAAGACTATGCATAGAAAGAAACAAGGGAAAAGTACTCACTCTTTTAAGTCCCGAAAACTACTGACGTACAGTCTTTTCTTATGCTGACATAGTCTATGACATCACAATACCTAACATTCCTCTATACAAAATATTTTTCAATTCGTAAGCCTACCACCACGCACTGCACATAGTATGTGCTTGATAAGTTTTTAAAAGGCATCAAATGATGTAGTTGAAACAAGAAGGAACAATGAAGAATATCCACTTTCAATACTTTAAATTCAAATATGCAACTTTAGCCAATCCCTTCCCCCAAGACTTGAGAAAACAAAATAATTTACAATATTCATCTATGAAGAAATAAACTGCAAGTCTTATGATAAAATGAGCTAGCAAAATGCTCTTTTCCTAAAATAACAGTTAATAATCATTTTCTGACATTCATTTTTGATACTACCCTCAGTATTTCCAATTCTTAAGTAAAACATATTCAGTCCACCTCTTTTTCAAAGGAGACTTAATAGTCTGGAAATTGCATTAATGTATTCATCTGTTTTTCTATTATTAAAATTGAGAGAATTCCGGTCTACCTTAATATGACAATAGGGTCTATATTTGAAAACCTAAGAAATAACAGAATGAACAGACTACTTCATTAAATAATATGACATTCTTTCAGAATTAAATCAATGGATTTTCTTAAGCAAAAATGAAAGTTTAATGTCTAAGACAACACATGCTATGATGTTATAAAATTAATGTTTAATTTTTGGCTATAATTTCGGGAATGTTTAATTTATAACAACTTTTAATGTAATCTTAATAACTGTCAAATTTGACTTTAAAATAGTGAGAAAGTTTTCCGTTTAAGAAGAAAAGAGTGAAAGGTCAGAGCTGACACTAGTCAGTGGAAGCAGCAGCAGAACATAAAATAATGGTTATTTAGCCTCTGGTTTCCCTGAATGCTGTGGTACTATTGGTACACCTACCTCTAAAGGATAGCTAGACCAAGTCAGCTCCGCCTTTTCCTCATCCCTCTCACTAATAATTTTAAATTTTCTCAAATAAATATTGCTTGGATAACAAACTTTACCGAACGTTTCCTCCTTTATTCCAACACAGTACAGGTTACCAATTTTATATTTTATTTTACAAAAATCTTAAAAACAAAAACAATTCCCTAAAAGGGAAAGCTGCTGGGATTATAGCTCTCAGTAAGTGGGTAATAACATTTATCTTAATTCACAGGAGGCAAAAAGAAAATCCACAACTGAACGCTTACTGTGCAAAGTTTCCAAAAGTACACAAAAGGACAGTTTGATCAACTCCTACGCACCCATCATCCTGCTTCAATTACCAACACAATCAAACTCTTTACCCACCCACTTCTGATTTTCCGCCACAGGCATATTTAGAAGAAAATTTCCTGTATCTTACCATTAACACTTCTGTGTGTATCTCCAAAAGGAAATCCATCATTCCGACGAACAGAATGTTAAACAAGTGGCCAGGGATTTCTACTACCTTTAATTCAAAAACATAACGTACAGCGTCAAATAACCAATGGGAATAGCTCACAGGAAATGCAGAACTCTTAGAAATAACAGCTCTGTGATTTGCTTTATGAAAAGCAACGCGTGTTTGTTCTGCAGCAAACAGACAAGAATTAATGACCGTGGAAAGCGAAGATCGCCGGCGTCCCTGCAGCTGAGCATCTTCGCGTTCAAAGTTTCCGCCCTTAACTAGGACACACCTCCCCCGGGGATCGCAGAACCCACTCCCCCCAACCCCCACCGCACTCACAGACACAGGCTT
The DNA here is from genome assembly GCF_030028045.1 of Hippopotamus amphibius kiboko. Lineage (NCBI taxonomy): Eukaryota > Metazoa > Chordata > Mammalia > Artiodactyla > Hippopotamidae > Hippopotamus > Hippopotamus amphibius. Next base: position 95,044,615 of record NC_080196.1, on the reverse strand, counting down.
CTCACAAACCACTTTCTGGACAATAAGAGAGGGCGGACGGAGGCTGGCCGAGGTGACGGCCCCTAAAGCCCAAGACCCTCCCTCCCCGCCCGCTTCAACAGCCGATAAAGCCCGGAGATTCAGGTCAGGTCCCCTCCGTCCCGTTCCGCGACCCTCCCCCTAAAGCTGCCCGCTTTCCACTGGGCCTCTCATCCCGCGCCCTCCCCGCCATCCTTCCCTTAGCCCTCCCCTCCCCTCGGGCTGTCAAAGGATGGGGCGCCTTTCTAAAATGCACCCCCTTTTCGGGCCGCACTCACCGACGAAAGCCCGATAAGAGAGAAAAGACAACACTCCACCCAAAGCCCTGGCCTGTCACCGGACGGGAGACACGATAATGCATCCCGACCGGGACGCCGCCCCGCCTCAGGCGCCGCTCGCTCCCGGCTTCCTTCGCCGTCACAGCCCAGCGCGACGCCCGCGCTCGCTTTCAAACTGACCCAACATGGCGCCGGCTTGCGGTGCGCATGCGTGGCGTTCGGGCGCTGGGGGCCTTCGGGGCGAGGAGCGAAGGGCAGGGGTGGTGGAGGGGGCGGGGCGGGCCGTTAGGTCGCGCTCCAGGCTGGGAGGTGTAGTTTCTCCCTCCGGGTCTATCTGGGGTGGGGAGATTTTGGACTATCTCCGCGTCGCTGCCTCCCTCCCCACCTCGGTCACGGCTCTGCGCGGCCGGTCTGAGCAAATGACAGGCTGAGCTTCCTTCGGCCAGCTCTCCGGGGCTTCGTGAGGGAACGGGGCGGGGATGGGGACCGGGGGCCCTGGCGGCTGCCGTTTCGGTCGCTGAGAGCCAGCCCCGCAGCCCCAGCCCTTCCAGCACCCTTGGCCTCCCCGCTTTCAGAGCATCCCCTCCCAGGATAAGACACCGACTCGGCGGAGGGGCAGCTCCCCCGACCACATTTTTCCCTCCTTTTCAGCGCCTTCCCCTTCCCATCCCTGAACCCGGAGCTCCTGGGATTCCAGCCGGCCCCTCACCCTCAAAGCAGACGCGGGATTGGGGGAGGGAGTTTGGCCAGGGACGGAACTTAACAAACTCCTTGGGGACCTTGATTCCCAGGGAAGAATGGCAGTGACCCAGCACGGATTGGGGACCCAGTCAGGCAGCCCAGAAAGAGGGAGACTATACAGACAGATGTAAAGACCCACTTAACAACATGTGTGAACCTGTCTACAAGGCTGGGACAGGATATGAGGTGCGAAGAATCCAGATTCAACCGAGTGGTGTATCAGAAAAAGATGCCGTCTCAATATTGGTTTGTGTTTATTTTCCACTGACCCTATGGGTGAAGATATCCTTGACCATTACTCCATCTGAATATGTTCCAGCTCATCCAGTGTTACATCACCAGGTAACACAACTGTAGTCTTGCTGTTTGCTCTTTTCTTCTCTTCACCCTCTCTAGCCCACTAAGCTTAACCTTCCCTTTTTTTCTTAGCAAATGAAGAAGTACAGAAGCTATAAAATTTAGTTGAGTGGTTCAGTTAAACACGTTTATTGTGGCAGTAAGTAGTGCCAGTGATTTGAAAGTGAATAAGACAGACCCCGTGCAGGAAGTTTACATTCTAGTGGTATGTGCCAAAAATCTGCAATTTCTTGATCCTTCAGTGTCAAGTATTTGCTGGTAGGAAATAAAGTACTGTGTTATATGTGCTGGAACAATCCCAGGTCGGGGACCAGCCAAGGACTGTTAATGGTGTGAGCTTACAATCTTAGACATTTTTATCCACATTCCATCTAAGTATCTTTTTAACTTATCCTTTTTAAAGATAATTTCTTAAAGTTTCTTTTCATAAGCATTATCTTTAATGTTTCGCTTACAACCTTTTTCTTCCGTTGAGGAAACATATATCAAATGTTTCCAAATGAGTTCCTAAAGTATAAATAAAGGACACTTAGAAAATATTAAGGAAATTATCAAATATATTTACCTAATTCATGGATCAAAATAATTCTACTTCCACTTCATTCCTTCACAGGTTGAAAGGTATGGAGATCTCCACGAGGATTTGGAGAAGAATTCTAATAGTTATTAAAATTCTGGACTAGATTTACTAGGAAAGGTAAAGAAACTAAGAATCTACTAGGAAGGAGGAATTATAATGGTTTATTAATGCTTTTCAAGCATTAGTATAGATGTCAACGAGGTGCCGTGCCTTGTCAGAGAACTAAACAAGAGAAAATAGACTTATGATCCAACCTAAAGGCCTTTAAGTGAGAGCTAAGGAAGATGTGCTAATAAACTTTAAGGTTTATTCAGGCAGCTCTTAGGAGACTTTTTTTGGGGGGAGGGGGGTTGTTTGTTTTTTAAGGTATATTTAAATGTGTCTATTTTAAGAAAAAAAACTTTTTGATCACCAAGAAGGGGCCCGACACTGTTTCAATCACTGCTACATGTATTAATTCACTTAAACTGTATAATGACCCCATGAGATAGGTAGTACTATCTCCAATCTATAGAAGTGAAAATTGAAGTGCACAGTTTAAGCATTTTACCCCAAATGATAAAGTTGGTGGTGAGTGGCAAAGCCAGGATTTGAATCCGGCTCTCTGTTTTCACATTCTTTCCACAACACCAGCCAGCTTCCCTTAATTGAAAACTGGATGATGGGCCAAAGGAACAGTGAGACTCCACCTTCATGAGCTCATTCAAAGCAGAAATAACATCTTACTCAACTGTTTTTGCCACACCTACCACAGTATCTAACCCTTAGCAAGGACTGAGTAAATAAATGTGTTTAAATTGAATTGATGTGAATTTGTTCCTATCTGAAGAGGTAACATTTAAGCAAAGACACCAATGAAGAGGAGTCAGTCCTGTGAACATCCTGGGGAAGAACATTACAAGCAGAGGAAATAGCAAGTACAAAAACCCTAGGGTAGAAAGTTGCTTGGTTGTATTTGAGGAACAGCCAGGAGGTCAGTATGAGTGGAGCTAAGTGGGAGAGGAAACAGGTAGGAATTGTCTTTGGAGAGGAAGCCAAGGGTCAGATCATTTAGTGCCACTGCCACTCACTTTAAAAAGATGAATTCCCAATAACACATGATCAACAGATTATACTGCTTTACAAGAGAAAGGAAGCATGATTTAGCTGTTAGAAGTAATAATTTATTGCATAACTATTTTATCCCAGGCAAAGGGTAAGACATTTAAGTGCATTATTTCATTTAATCCTCACATCAGTTCTATCAGGTTAGGTATTGTCCCAGCTTTACAACTTGAGAAAATGGGGAAAGCGAAATATTAAATAATATGGTTCACAGTTAGTCAGTGGCAGAGACAGAATTTGACCCAGGCCTCTTTGACTCCAGAGCCAAAGCCTGCTCTTTGTACTATGTCACATTTTCTCATTTGAAAGACTATGAGTAAGAAGGAAGAGATTCTTGCATGCGTGCATGCAAAAGGAATTATTGTTCTTTGCTATATGACAAACATAGAAATTGTATTAAAATGTAATACAGCATTTAAAAAAATTTTTGTATGATTACATTCTCACCAGTCATTTGTTTTTAAAACTCTGCAGGTAGATGGACTATAAGGCACTTGCCCAACAAACTGCTCAAGAAATTTTAGGTTATTATCAAGATACATCAGGCTGGAAAGTGGTTAAGACTTCAGTAAGAAAACAAGTTAAATATGTTTCAAGAGTTTGTTTTTTAATGAGAAGCAATTCATTGCAAAGATTTTTTTTTTAGTTTCTTTTACAAACTGAAAAAAAGAGTTTTTACTTTTATTTTTTGTTTTTCATTTTTTCTGTATCTGACAGCTAATTTATTTGTGGATTTTTATTCCCCTTTGAGAAAAAGATAACTGTTTCCAGCAAGGCTTCTAAAAAATTCCATGGGAATCTGTGAGTACAATCTCCTATTTACAATCATTGTTTTGAATTCAGTGACATTGAATTCAATGCTACTTCATTAGCTACAAAACATTATTTGATAGTGAACAGGAAATAGAAATTAATTATAAAGTCACTTGATTGAAATGTGATATTAATAAAATAGAGCAATATGTACCATCTAATTTTCAAATCTGAAGACAGTCAAAAAAAATCACTTCTAGTGAATAATTCACTAAGATAGGAAATTGCCACTTCAAGAAATAATTACTGTAAAAATAGATTGGCATCTTCTTGCTAACAGTATTTTGTGGTCTTTTAAGCACTTCACCTTTCCATTAAATGAACCACTTAAAGTTTATTTCTCCACTATATTCCTCTTGCTAATATATATAATTTTTTCTGTAAGCTGCTTTTAAGTATATTTTTGAGGATCCTGTTATTTCAAATACAAGTACACTAAGGGAAATTGTGCTGACATTTTTAACCTTCTTTTTAAGAGTTGTTCATTTATTGCTCATGATTTCACATTATGCCATCAGATCCTCATACGTTATTGAGAAAACCAAATATTATTTAGTTTCTTTCTGGGGGGGTGAGGGGTCCATTCCTTCTTTTCACTACTCTGTTTTGTGCTTCTTGCTCTTTTTTTCATCTGACTATAATTATCTATCTTGTGTTTCATTTCAATTTTTTTACTGTAGGACAAAGCTGGTATGCTTTCTCCTATTCATTTTAATAATTATCAGGAAGGTAATCCCTACCTTTGTTATCTAAATAATTAATGATGCTAATAGTGGCACTTTCAAAAATAGATTAAGGAGAGAGTGGGTAAGGTCAAGCCAAAGCAAACTATGGGAATAAACTTTTGAATGTTGTAGTTTTTGGTGCCTTCGAGATCAGACCAGTGTGGACAGCAACCTATGCATCAAAGAAACCTTGGAAGGTATTTATCCTGCAAATACTCTCTGGGTAGTTTTATTCAAGGTGTTCTACACAATGCCTAGAGCCATTGAAAAAGCCTCAATAAGGCCATTTTAAAGCTTTATTGAAATTTTTTATCAGCAATGTTGTACTCTTACATGCCATACTTCACAGACACACAAAAAAAAGAAACATTTTTGCACTTGTGTTAAGTGAAGTTTATATGCACTGCATACTAGTTTATTTATTAATACACAATATCTTATCCCAAATCTTAGTGACTTAACAGACACTGTCTCATAAACCATGAGAATCCATGTGTAGCTTAGCTTGAGAATCCTGTGCCTCAAGGATTCTCACAAGGCTGCAGCCAGTTGTGGGCTGGGGCTTCCAAGCTCACTTACGTGGTCATTGGCAGTCAGTTCTTCGTGGGCTTGTCAGACTGGGGGCCTCAGCTACTTGCCAGCTCTAGGCTGGAAGCCTTCCTCCATTCTTGATGTACAGGCCTCTCCATAGGGCTGTTCACAACGTGCCAGTTTGCTTACAACGTGCCAGTTTGCTTACCTCAGAGGGAGGGATCTAGGAGAGAGCAAAAGAAAGAGCAAACAAGATAGGAGCCAAAGTCTTTCTGGAACCTAATCTTGGAAGTGATGACTGCCCCCTCCCCCCATCATTTTTGCAATATTCAGTTTATTAGAAGTGAATCACTAGATCCAGCCCTGACTTGGAAAGGGATCACCAAAGTGGGGATCACTGAGGGGCATCTTAGAGGCTGCCTAGTGATTTTGCCTATCACACAATTGATTTTGGCAAACTCTCTTTTAATTCTTTTTTATAGTTGAACTATCATCCAATAAATATCAAGCACAGCTTCAAAATTAAGACTGCTAGAAGATACACAGATCTCAATTTTGCCTGCTTATTTCGTCAAGCACAGCCCACTGATTCTTCTAAACTTAGCATGTTTATGTACAGAAGGAGTGTGTCACTGGAGTAGTTAATATTTTTCAAAACACCTATATTATTCTAAATCAGCTGGGGTAGATATTTAGGTTCTTCCAAAGGAAATCAATCTGAACGTGTTGGTCAGGTTGGTCTGCCTCAGTTGAAATGTTTACCTCTCCCAGCTTGGAATGAGAAGAAAGTGAGATTGCACTCAAATAAATCAAGGGAAAAACCTAGGGAGGCTTAAAACTTTTCCAGTACTGCAAGCTTCACAGTTTTATTTAAAGGGTTATAAATAATCAAAGCAAGAAACATGCATGTTAATTTAGACTGGACACCTGAGTGTAAACATTACACACTTTGGGGATTTACAGCGTGGTCTAACATGGTTTGCCAAGCTAGTATCTGGGAGAAATTGTAGTCCCTCAGAATCCCCTGTGGGGGAAAATGGGTTGCAGTGTCAAGTTTTTCAAAACATTCTAGACTATATTCTCTTCTTGGAGATTCACTCTAAGGTTCAGAGAAGTCCTAAAGTAATCTGTCAAACTGTAATTCAGACTCTTCCAGATGTTTTCAACAGAGAACATGCTTGTTGTTCAAAACATTGACCTAGATAATGAGTCACTCATCTCAGATTTGGATTCTACAGAATCTCTAATTGACTAGATATGTGCAGAGAGAAGTGATTTATTTTTCATTTTCTCCCTACTATCATTCTCTCTCAGCTCATGGATTATTTCAGTAACCTCCTAATGGACTCGTATCTACCTTTACCCAACTACATCCCATTCTTCACACAATGGCTAAAGTAGATTTTTGAAATATAATTCAGTATTGCTCCCTGCCTAAAATATTCTAAAGGCTTTATTATGCTCTGCAGGGCACTATCTGGCCCCCACCTACCTCTCTGACCTCTCCTACCACTGCATCCTTCCTCTCCTTATGCTCCAGCCACAGACTACTGTTTGCATGAACGCACTGAACTTAAACCCATCTCAGAGCCTTCATAGTTGCTCTTCCCTTGCCTAGCATGCTCTTCACCCAGACCTTTCCAAGGCTGATCTCATTTTCGTTTTCAAGATCTCAGCTTCACTGCTGCTCTTCACAGTGACCTTCCTGGCCGATTGGCCAAAGTTCTCAAATGCACCAAGCCACTGTTTACTGCCCTACTCTGCTGTTACTTTCTTCATAGCACGTATCACTAGATGAAATATATCTTCTTCATTTGTTGTCTTATTTATTACTTCTCTCTTACTAGAATATAAACTTGATAAGAATAGGAACTTGAACAGGAACCCGACTAGAAACAAACTCTTGTTCATCGTAGTATCCCCAACACCAGAACAGTGCCTGTCACATAAACACTCATCATTCCTGAATGAATTTATGGACTTTAGTTATATTATATTGACTGCCAAATAGAAAGTACTTAAACATATTTGTTTCCCCTATAACTATAGAACAACAACAACAAAAACCGAGGATATCTTCTCAGCACCTTCACCTTTGCTTATTAATTTCCCATCCAAAAACTCCTTTTGTGGTTAGCTTTGAGCACTTGCCTATATGCATGAGAAGGGGGCCAGTTCTTTGGTTGGAATTTTTTTCCTTTCTACCTTCAAGAGATGAAATACAGACCTACCAGCACACAATTCAGCTGGCACATTCTCCTGTGTTTCCTATTAATTCTCCTATTAATCTACTGTATGTCACACACTAAGCTAAATAATTTCCTTTCATTTTTAATTTTACTCCTATATCCCACAAATAGTTTCTGTTGCTGGTTGTTTTTCCTGTGTATAGATCACACTTTCCATGTTTCTTTGCATGCTTCACAATTTTCTTGAAAACTGGACGTTTTGGGGAATTCCCTGGTGATCCAGTGGTTAGGACTGCACACTTGCACTGCCGAGGGCACAGGTTTGATCCCTGGTTGGGGAACAAAGATCCTGCATGCCTAGTGACTCAGCCAAAATCAATCAATCAATTAAAAAAAATACTTAAAGGAAAACTGAACATTTTAGGTAATATATTACAGCAACTCTGGATACAGATTCCACCCACTCACCCAGGTCTTCTTGCTATTTGGGTGATTTGTCTGTACTAATTCCGTAAAGTCTGTTTCCCCACAGTCTGCAGCCTCAGATATTCCTGCTCTGATTTTTGTCCTTGTTTTTATCTTTCAGCCTGGTTTCCTATAGGTCATCCCTGGGTCAACATAAGCCATTATTGGTCACAAGTTGTGCTTGGTCCCCAAAGCCAGTAAGATTTTTACCCTTTATGGTCAATTCTGTGTGTGGCTTGGAAACTGTTTTCACAGTTCAGGGAGTTTATGGTTTTGCCCTGCATGTAGCCAGGAGGCCTGTAGCTTGGAAGTTGTGTCATCACTCATTCCTCAGAGGACACAGCCTTGGAGATACACATATTCTTCCAAACCACCGGTGACAAGTACGATTGTATTTTAAAATGGTCAGAATAGCTTGTTGCTCAGTCAGTGATGACTCAGAGGTTATGCTTACCTCTCTTGAGCCAGTGTGACTTCAGCCATTTGCTAATTAATCTGTGTGTGGCTTGGGGAATGCTAGCACGTCAGTCAAGTCACATATTGGACTGATTGCTCCTAAGTAGGGGCAGCCTAGCATATCCAGTGTGGTTTCTCTGAGTAAGGGCAGCCTAGTACAAAGCTTTCATTGCTTGTCAGTTAGGGACAGCCTGGTACATCACTCTGAATGTTCCTTAGTAGAGGTGGCCTAGTAATCCACTTTGATTGCCCCGAGTTGGGGCAGCCTAGTACACCCACTCTGACATCTCCTGACTGTGGGCAGCCTCGTATATCGGCTCTCATTACTCTGAGTAGGGGCAGCCTAACATTCACTCTGATTGCTCTGAGTAGGGGCTGCCTGTTGCATATACACAGCCTTCCAGACCCCCAGCGATGGGTGTGAACTTAAGTGGTTCTTTAATCTGTATCTTTCCCTCATTCTCTCTGTTGAACTTCTGTCTAGCCTTTTTGGTTGCTATTAGTTTTGTGTAGCTATCAGCCTCTTCTAATTGTTCATCAACAAAATCTCCATCGTTTTTGAAAATTTCTCCACATTGTATTCAGATGAAATCAGTCTCCCTAGGCGTAGCTGAGATGCTGCCAGTCCTTATACCTTACCTCTGAGCAGGACCTATGCACCAATACACTGAAGCCAAGTAACACTTCTACCCCATGAGCAAGTGAATAGCATAGGGGAAGGATGGTATCATGACTTTCTCAGATTGCTCCTGTTATTCTAGGAGTGAGGGGCAGTTTAGGCCCCAGCATTCACAGCCTGCTGTGCGTTGGGCAAAGCCCTCACCCTACCAGTGAGATCTGGGTATTGGGAAACCCTAGTCTTCTCAGCAGTGCGTGCTGGGAATAGAGCTTCTACAACATGAGCTGAGAGTTTCGGGGATGAGAGATGTCAGTGTCCTGCTGATCCCAGGATGAAACCATAGCCCCAACCTGGATCTGGTGGGGAGAGGGAGGCCCCTGCCTTCTTATCTGCACCCAGCTGGAGCAGAGCTTCTGTAGAGTGAGGGGGTTGGCTGGAAGAAGATCATGGCAAAATGCTATAGACTCTGGCTTTTCCTACCTAGATTTAGTAGATGTTCTTGAATAAATGTTTCTTCATTTCCTGTATGCCATTCGGTCAGTTTCTAGGGAAATTTAAGTAGTTTTTAAAAATAATGTTCACCAGTTCAGTGACTGTAGAAGAGGGTTTCCTTAGCTTCTCACATAGCCACTCTGGAAGTCCCACTCCCAACTCTAATATCACATAGGAAATGCCAAAAATAGATCTCTAAAAAGTGTGTCATCTTACAGGTGCTTTGCCAGGTTTATAATTTCAAGTGGGCAAAAATAGGCATTCTACACTATTCTTCTTCTCCCTCATCCTCCTAGTTACTATTCAGCAGTACTCATTCACAGAAGCCATAAAAAGCTATAAAATGATTTAGAGACCCATGTTCAGATTAGCATGTTGAAACAAATGCACACTTACTAAAAGGTGTTCATTGCTTCATGACATGATGATCTGTAAGAAACATAATTTCATGTATCGGTTACCCCACATACCAGCTAAAGCTTGTCAGAAACTGTGAGAGACAAGAGAGAATAATTAAAATATTTTAAATTTGAGCTGAAGTCACTTTACTCATAATGAGCATGAAGCTTTATTATAGGTCTTAGTAAAATAACCAAAGAACCGTTCATTTTAATGATCAGTAGATATAAAAATATAGTTCTTAGATTCAAATATGACAAAATTGATATCTTTGAAGAGTCTTGAACACAGTAGATACTGAATTGTTCATTGAGTGATAGACTCAAGTATTCAAGACATAGAGATGTTTTATATTTTCAAAGAGGCATGATATTTACATATTTTTTAAAAGCCAGTAACTCTAATACACCTCTAATTAGTGAATTAAGGTACTTTTAAACTAGTAACCTACCCTCTACCCAAGACACAACTTTTATTTTATAATCTTATAGGAAACAAAATAAATAATTTCTGCCTTGCAGTCATATAATACCAATAACTCAAACTTTTCTCACCTTTACAAATGACTGGAAAATGAACAATTAGCCATTGAGTAGACAGTCTAAACCAGGAGTTGGCAAACTTTTTCAGTGGAGAAACAGAGAGTAAATATTTTAGGCTTTGCAGCTCCTGTGGTCTCTGTTCTAACTGCTTAGCTCTGCCATAATAGCACAAAAGCACAATACATAAGTAGACATAGACAACAAATGAATGAATAAGTATGGCTGTGTCTCAATAAGACTATTTACAAAAGCAGGAAATAGGCTAGATTTGACCTATGGGACATAGTTTGCTAACCCCTATCCTAAACAGAAGATATGAAAAATCACAAATCCTCAAATGCTGATAAACTTATATGTATATTAGGGACCATTCTTTCCTCCCATAACAATTTTCATATCTAAGTCAAAGAAACACATATGCAAGTATATTAGTATACTATAGTGAAAAGAGTATGGGATTGGGAAGCAGTCAGAGTTTCAATCCTGCATTGTTATGAACTCAAACACATTTTTTTCTTTTCCATTATAGTTTATTACAAGATATTGAATATAGTTCCTTGTGCTATACAGTAGAACCTTGTTATTTATCTATTTTATATACAGTAGTTCATATCTGCTTATCCCCAACTGCTAATTTATTTCTACCCTCCCTTTTCCTTTTGGTACCCGTAAGTTTGTTTTCTAAGTCTGTGAGTCTGTTTCTGCTTTGTAAATAAGTTCATTTGTATTATTTTTTAGATTCCACATGAAAGTGATATATGACACTTGTCTTTGTCTAACATACTTCACTTAGTTTGAAAGTCTCTAGGTCCATCCATGTTGCTGCAAATGGCATTATTTCATTCTTTGTTATACATATACTACATCTTCTTTATCTGTTCGTCTGTTGATGGACATTTAGGTTGCTTCCATGACCTGGCTATTGTAAATAGTGCTGCAATGAACATTGGGGTGCATGTATCTTTTCAAACTATGCTTTTCTCTGGATATGTGCCCAGGAGTAGGATTGCTGAATCATATGGTAACTCTAGTTTTAGTTTTTTAAGGAACCTTCATACTGTTTTCCATACTGGCTGCATCAATTTACATTTCCACTAACAGTGTAGGAGAGTCGAACATGTTTCTTAATGCCTCCAAATCTCTGTATTCTCAATCTGTAAAGTGAAATAATAATTATATGTGTGTGTGTGTGTGTATGTGTGTGTGTATGAGGGTCGTGAGGTTTAGGTGAAATACTTTATACAAAGCTCTTAGCACAGTGTCTGGCACATACTAGGTGTTTAGTAAATGGAAGCTCTAATTATTATTATCAAAAAGCAGCTTGAGGGTAAGAAACAGTTTGTCTTGTAGCACCCCTGTAGCCTCAATACCTGGCACATAGTAAGTGCTTGATAAGTATTAATATTTATCTAATGAATGATAAACAGAAAAGTGTAAATACTTAAAATTAGATCTCTACCTCATAGCTATACCAATCTAAATTCCAGATGAGTTACAGGCTTAAATGTGAAATACAATATTTAATAATTAGACAATCTTAAAGTCATAGTATTTTAAGACTTTTCCCTACAGTACATGAATGAATGAATTATTGAATGAATAGAGTAGGGAAGACTATGAAGTCAAAACAGGATGTTCTACAAGACACTTAATTTATAAAGGCATGATTTCCAGTTATGACTTTTCAGCAGTGTATCTAGATTGATTTAAAGTGATGTTGTTCATTCACTATATTCAATTATTAATTAAGTACTTTCTAGGTGCTGGTAGTATAGTGGTGATCAAAACAATGCATATACTTGTAAAGCTTGTAATCTTGACATTCTCAAGAAAAAAAAATCTTAAAGTTAATTTTTCGTTATTTTATCCAGCAGATTTGTTCCTCAAGGAGTTTTTAGTCTGTAAGAGAGAAAAGTATATAAATACCTATAATACAAGGCAGAGTGGGATGACTCTCATAAAAGAATCAATATATGTGAAATAATAATGACTAACATGTGTTGAACAGTTAATACATGCCATGTACTATCCTGTAAATACATTAATTTATTTAGTCCTCATGACAGCCCTGTGAGGTAAATATTACTCTCTCTACTTTATATATGAGAAAACCCAAGACTTTGATTAGTAACCTTATGCCTAAGGTCATATAACTGGTAAGAACTAGAGCTGGAGTTTGGAAACAGGTGGGCTGACTCTATATGCTACTCTCCTAACATTTTCATTTTATTGCCTTTGTATACTAGCAACTATGAAACATCAGCAAAAACAAATATTAAGTATCTCAGTGTAAAGAAATATGCAGATACAGGTATAAAGTATTATTAGAATTATTACAAGCCAGCCTCAATCAAGAGAATTTTTAATAAGTTCCTGTCTTTTCTAGGGAGTTTCTTTCAAATGTCAGGGGGGCTTTGCAACAATATATGGGTATGATCAGGCCCACACATGTGTGGAAACTTGATATGTAACAGATAAGGCATTACCAAAAAAAAAAATGGAAAAGGATGAACTGTTTAATCAATTGTGCTAACATAAGTGATTATTTACATGTAAAAAGTAAAATTAGATCCTGACCTCACACTATACACAGATATCCATTCCAGGTAGATTAAAGTCCTAAATGTGAATACAAACTATAAAATTTTAGAATAAAATGTATGAAAATAGCTTAATGATCTTGAAATAGGGAAGAATATCTTGGAGAAGACATAAAAAAGCACAAACCATAATGGAAAATATTGGTCAATTTGACTACAATAAAGTTAAACACTTCTATACCACAAGAAATAAGTGAAAAGGTAGGCTGTAGCCAGAGATATAATATTTGCAATGTACATAATTAATAAAGGATTTTAATTAAAAATATAGAGAACTTCTATACTAAGCATTTAAAATATTATACAAGTATAGCTATCCATATGCATAAAATCTTAAAACAAAGTATTGAATGAAAAAAGCAAAATGCCTTTGTAAATTACATGTAATGTGTGTACTATTACACAAGATTAAAAACCGAAACTTCCTCGCCAAAATAGAAAAAGCAGCTGATGTGTGAATGTCCTCCATTTAAATATTGTCCATCCCTAATATTATCATGAATAACTATAAAAGAGAGGACTTCCCTGGTGGTCCAGTGGTTGAGAATCCGCCTGCCAGTGCAGGGGACATGGGTTTGATCCCTGGTCCAGGAAGAACCCACATGCTGGGGAGCAACTAAGCCCATGCGCCACAACTACTGAGCATACGCTCTAGAGCCCACAAGCCACAACTACAGAGCCTGTGTGCCACAACTACTGAAGCCCATGCGCCTAGAGCCCGTGCTCTGCAACAAGTGAAGCCACCACAATGAGAAGCCTGTGCACCACAAAGAAGAGTAGCCCCCGCTCGCCACAACTAGACAAAGCCTGAGTGCAGCAACTAAGACCCAATGCAGCCAATAAGTTAAAAAACAAACTATAAAAGGGTTTGGGCAAACCTTCCAAAAAGAGCTTTCAGCACATTATTCCCCTTTTAATCTTGAAATTCTTTTGCTTTCTATATCTCTTCAACACTTATCAAACTATCTAATAATTGTTTGATTGTATGCCTGGCTCTCTACTAGGCTGAAGTATATATATATATAGTTAACCCTTAAACAACACGGGTTTTCACTTTGCGGATTTTTTTTCAGTAAATACATACTACAGTACAACAGGATCTGCAGCTGATTGAATCTTTGGATGTGGAACTGTGGATATGGAGAGACCACGGATATATAGATCCGACTCTAAAGTTATACATGGATTTTTTACTACATGAGGCTCAGTACCCCTAACTTTCATGTTGTTCAAGGGTCAACATAATAAACAGTAAACGTTTGATCACTCAGTCAATAAAAGAGTGCTATTAAAAGACTAAGAGTAGTCATTATCAGTAACTATAAAATAAGTGCTTAATAAAAGACACCTAATTCAATGTTAATTAGAAATACAAAAAGGTTAAAAACTCTTTAGCCTCAAAATTTGCAATATAATTAGAACAGATTAATTAAAAAAAATGGTACTGATGAACCCAGTGACAGGGCAAGAATAAGGATGCATATGCAGAAAATGGACTGGAGAAAAAAAAAAAAGAAAGAAAACGGACTGGAGGACATGGGTTTTGGGGGCAGGGGTAAAGTGAAAGCTGGGATGAAGTGAGAGAGTAGCACAGACAAATATACACTACCAAATGTAAAATAGATAGCTAGTGGGAAGTTTCTGTATAACAAAGGGAGATCAACTCGATGATGGGTGATGCCTTAGAGGGCCAGGACAGGGACGGTGGGAAGGAGTCGCGGGAGGGAGGGGATATGGGGATATATGTATAAATACAGCTGATTCAGTTTGGTGTACCTCAAAAGCTTGTACAACAGTGTAAAGCAATTATATTCCAATAAAGAGCTTAAAAAAAATCCATGGAGGTATATACAAACCCCTTAACAATAGTTTTGTTTTAACTTTTATATCTGACTTCTTTTTCATAGATCTGATAATTATTCAAGTTATTTTCTCACTGTCTTCTATAGAGCTTAATAATAAGCTCTTAAGAACTTTCTAGACCTGAAGGAAGGAAACCTTACATACTAAGAAAATTTTAGGATATCTCACAGAGAAAATTATGGACCAGCTAAGCTTTTAAAGAGAGATTAACATACAAAAAAAAAAAAAAAGTCTAATGAATTACTTGTTTACCAAATCATAAAAACAAGGTTCAGAGGAAGAACTCTTCATAAATATTTCAACTATTGTCTGTAATAATAACATTTAGTTTTTACCTCACTTCCTCCAAAAATTTTAACTTTTTAGAGGTTTAAAATTCTGATTTTACTTAAACCTAGCTCCTTAGTTTGGAAAGAATGATTAACAGAGAGAGAAAATATGGCCAATATTATTCAGATTTCATTTTCATTTAACAACCTATTGCTAAATAGTGGGTTTTAGTCCAGTTTTCTCACATCATCCTAGTTTCATTGATTGTGACAGCCAAACCCAATTTTATTGATGGATTAACATAAAGGTTAGTTACTTGTCCAAATCTTGACATGTGAAAAATAAGTGAAATTCAGAAGTCAGTATCTATAAATAGAGATTAATTATAACAGATATGCCCATTTATTACATATTATCTATGGCCGCTTCACTGCTACACTAGCAAAATTGAATAGTTGCAACATAGAACATGAAGCTTGCAAAGCCTAAATTATTTACTATCTGGACCTTTACTGAAAAGTTTGCTGACCTCTGCTTTAGATCACATTACATCCTTAAATTAAGAATTAAACCCAAAACCTATGGGACGCAGCACATGCAGTTCTAAGAAGGAAGTTTACAGCAATACAATCCTACCTCAAGAAACAAGGAAAATCTTGAATAAACAACCTAACCTTATACCTAAAACAATTAGAGAAAGAAGAACAAAAAAACCCCAAAGTGAGCAGAAGGAAAGGAATCATAAAGATCAGATCAGAAATAAATGAAAAACAAAAGAAAGTAACAATAGCAAAGATTGATAAAACTAAAAGCTGGTTCTTTGAGAAGATAAACAAAATTGATAAACCATTAGCCAGACTCATCAGGGAAAAAAAGGGAGAAGATGCAAATCAACAGAATTAGAAATGAGGAAGTAACAACCGACACCACAGAAATACAAAAGATCATGAGAGACTACTACAAGCAACTGTATGCCAATCAATTGGATAACCTGGAAGAAATGGATACATTCTTAGAAAAATACAATCTTCCAAGACTGAACTGGGAAGAAATAGAAAATATGAACAGACCAATCACAAGGAATGAAATTGAAACTGTGATTAAAAATCTCCCAACAAACAAAAGCCCAGGGCCAGATGGCTTCACAGGCGAATTCTATCAAACATTTCAAGAAGAGCTAACACTTATCCTTCTCAAACTCTTCCAAAATATAGCAGAAGGAGGAACACTCCCAAACTCATTCTACGAGGCCACCATCACCCAGATACCAAAACCAGGCAAAGATGTCACAAAAAAAGAAAATTACAGGCCAATATCACTGATGAATATAGGTGCAAAAATCCTCAACAAAATACTAGCCAACAGAATCCAACAGCACATTAAAAAGATCGTACACCATGATCAAGTGGGGTTTATCCTTGGAATGCAAGGATTCTTCAATGTATGCAAATCAATCAAAGTGATACATCATATTAACAAATTGAAGGGTAAAAACCATATGATAATCTCAATAGACACAGAAAAAGCTTTTGACAAAATTCAACATCCATTTATGAAAAAACTCTCCAGAAGGTGGGCGTAGAAGGAAATTACCTCAACATAATAAAAGCCATATATGACAAACCAACAGCCAACATCATTCTAAGTGGTGAAAAACTGAAAGCATTCCCTCTAAGAACAGGAACAAAACAAGGGTGCCCACTCTCACCACTATTATTCAACATAGTTTTGGAAGTTTTAGCCACAGCAATCAGAGAATAAAATGAAATAAAAGGAATCCAAATTGGAAAAGAAGTAAAATAGTTACTCTTTGCAGATGATGTGATATTATACATACAAAACCCTAAAGATTCTACCAGAAAACTGCGAGCACTAATTGATGAATTTAGTAAAGTAGCAGGATACAAAGTTAATGCACAGAAATCTCTTGCATTTCTATACACTAAAGAGCAGAAAGAGAAATTAAGGAAACACTCCCATTTACCATTGCAACAAAAAGAATAAAATATCTAGGAATAAACCTGCCTAAAGAGGCAAAAGACCTGTACACGGAAAACTGTAAGACACTGATGAAAGAAATCAAAGAGGATACAAACAGATGGAGAGACATACCATGTTCTTGGATTGGAAGAATCAACATTGTGAAAATGACTATACTACCCAAAGCAATTTACAGATTCAATGCAATCCCGATCAAATTACCAATGGCATTTTTCACAGAACTAGAACAAGAAATCTTACGATGTGTATAGAAACACAAAAGACCCCGAATAGCCAAAGCAATCTTGAGAAGGAAAAACGGAGTTGGTGGAATTAGGCTTCCTGACTTCAAACTATACTACAAGGCCATAGTGATCAAGACAGTATGGTACTAGCACAAAAACAGGAAGGAAGATCAATGGAACAGAATAGAGAACCCAGAGGTGAACCCAAGCACATACGGGCACCTTATCTTTGACAAAGGAGGCAAGAATATACAATGGAAAAAAGACAGCCTCTTCAATAAGTGGTGCTGGGAAAATTGGACAGCAACATGTAAAAGAATGAAATTAGAACACTTCCTAACACTATACACAAAAAGAAACTCAACATGGATTAAAGACCTACATGTAAGGCCAGACACTATAAAACTCCTAGAGGAAAACATAAGCAGAACACTCTATGACATCCATCAAAGCAAGATCCTTTTGGACCCACCTCCTAGAATCATGGAAATAAAATCAAGAATAAACAAATGGGACCTAATGAAACTTAAAAGCTTTTGCACAGCGAAAGAAACCATAAACAAGACAAGAAGACAACCCTCAGAATGGGAGAAAATACTTGCCAATGAAGCAACGGACAAAGGATTCATCTCCAAAATACATAAGCAGCTCATGCAGCTTAATACCAAAAAAGCTAATAACGCAATCCACAAATGGGCGGAAGACCTAAATAGACTTTCTCCAAAGAAGACCTGCAGATGGCTAACAAACACATGAAAAGATGCTCAACATCACTAATCATTAGAGAAGTGCAAGTAAAAGCCACAGTAAGGTATCACCTCACACCAATCAGAATGGCCATCATCAAAAAATCAAAAAACAATACACGCTGGAGAGGGTATGAAGAAAAGGGAACTCTCCTGCACTGTTGGTGGGAATGTAAATTGGCACAGGCACTATGGAAAACAGTATGGAGTTTCCTTAAAAAAATAGAACTACAATATGACCCAGCAATCCCACTACTGGGCATATACCCTGAGAAAACCATAATCCAAAAAGAAATATGTACCACAATGTTCATAGCAGAACTATTTACAATAGCCAGGACATGGAAGCAACCTAAATGCCCATCAACAGATGAATGGATAAAGATGTGGCACATATATACAATGGAATATTAGTCAGCCATAGGAAGGAATGAAACTGAGTTATTTGTAATGAGGTGGATGGACCTAGAGTCTGTCATGCAGAGGAAAAAAGTAAGTAAGAAAAACAAATACCGTATGCTAACTCATATATATGGAATCTAAAAAAATGGTACTGATGAACCCAGTGACAGGGCAAGAATAAAGATGCAGATGTAGAGAACAGACTTGAGGACAAGGGGTGGGGCAGCGGGGTGGGGGGGCGAAGGGGAAGCCGGGACGAAGTGAGAGAGTAGCATCGACATATATACGCTACAAAATATAAGATAGCTCTTGGGAAGCTGCTGCATAACACAGGGAAATCAACTAGATGATGTGTGATGACTTAGAGGGCTGGGATAGGGAGGGTGGGAAGGAATTCACGGGAGGGAGGGGATGTGGAGATATATGTATAAATACAGCTGATTCACCTTGTTGTACAGCAAAAAAAAAAAATGAATTAAAATAAAAATGAAAAAAATAAAAAAATAAAAAGCATGGGAAACAAACAAAATTAAGGCCACAAGATAATGTGCACAACCACACAAACTTCTCATCAGTCACTACTGGCTTATGATAAATACAGCAGGTAAATGTTTATGAGAAAGAGTTTAGAAAAATTCTAAATGAAAGTAGCCCTTTAAAAAGACAACTATAGAAATATTATAAACAAAATTTTATAGAAAAATGAGTTTTTAAATAATTTATATTATTGCAATGCATATTTGAATAAACCTGGCTACTTCCAATTGAATATTAGTCTTTTAAATTGCTGATATTACCTTTAAGTTTCTTCACATTATTTGCTAAATTAGTGTGCTTTATACTGTGATAGCATTACATTTTTCAACTTAGACTAAACTTATTAAATTTTGAATTTTATTTTAACTACAGATATCGTGTTGAAGGAATAATTCCAGAATCAACATCTAAACTATCTGATTTCCTCTACAAACCTGAGAACAGAGTTACATGGGATAAATCATTGAAAGTATACAACATGGTACAAAAAATTGACTCGGTAATTATTGTTTAATATTGGACTTTTACTGTATTAATATACTTTTAGTTTTATATCTTAGTGATTTGAGTTTATTACATCTGTATTATGTGGATGTGTTGTATTTTATAGATTCAAATCAAGTTGAAATTTTTATAAAAATTAAAACTTCCTTGTCAAGAGCTCAACTCCAATTATCTTTATTCTGTTTTAAATGAATACCACATTCTGAATCTGGTCAGCTCTCCTGCAGAAATGTGTGCCTTTGGTTATTGAGGGGACTGAACTCATGGATTCACCTCCTCCATTAGGTGGAAAAAAAAGATTAAGCATGCCTTGTTGCTGGGAAGCCAGCAGATTTATCTTAGTCATAATACACTAGATAACAGGAACATTGTAGACACTTACCGTAAGGACTTAACAAAAAACAGCATGTGACTTTCTTAAAGAGTAAGTGTGAAATAACATTATAGAGATGGTTGTAGTTTTAGAAACACTTTCAAATACATTATCTCAGAAATGAAGAGGGAGAATAAAAACAGAGAAAGGAAAAATATAGATAATGAAGTAGAAAATTAAAGTCGTAGAGGTGAGAGAAAGACAGAATGCAAAAGGCAAATAGGGATTAGAAAGGGAGAAGATCAGGATGAGGTGAGGGTCGAGTGAAAGCTCAGGAGGAGAAAAGAATGAATGAAATGAGAAAGATTGATATCTGGTAGAAAGAGGGAGAAACAGGAAGAAGACAGGAGTGAGATGAGGGATTCTGAACTCTGGTTGAGCAGAGTATAGGTCTGACACTTATTAAGACTGCTAGACTTCACGGTATGTAAATTATGCCTCAGTAAGCTGTTTAATAATAGCTTTATTAGAAGGAGCTGGTAAATGTGAGTGTTGGAGTAATGTAAACGTTTATGATTTTTGCAAACAGTTGCATTTGTAAAGTTCCACATCACTGAGTCTTTTTGGTTCTTTGCATCTCCAAGTCGCATTTCACTCATCAGAACAAACACACGTCCCACATATCTGCCATCGCCTTCTCATTTATTTAGATCTCTGTAGGTTAACTTTACCTCCTTTTATTAAACTACTTTTAAAATATGGAATGGGGATGAGATTGTAGAAAAGCCCAGGAAGGTAAAGCAGGTTCATCTTGTAGAGAGGCCCTGACGTTCTTATTCACAAAGAACACATGTCCATGACCTTACTGGGATCTGAACATGGTCCATCACAAATGAAAATCCAAATATTGGACTGTTTCATTCATGATTGTATGATGTTAATTATACAGTTTCATTAGCATGTCAGAAATTTCTGCTGTTGCTGCAAGTTAGCTGTAATAATGGAAAGTATACTAGATTTGGCATCAAAAACCTTGAAAACAGATCCAGAAAAATTTTGTGATTTGCCCAAGGTCAACACAGCCAATGTATGCTAGGACCAGGACTTATACCTGATCTCCAGATTCCAAATCTGATGCCTTTTCCAGTATACCACAGTATCTCTGAATCACATTATACTATGAGAAGTAGTAGTCTGCCTTCCTATGAATGTTTATAGCATTCATTTCCAGGAGTGCATTTTAATTGACTCATTCACCCCATTGGTGAGGAAGGGATTCCTGCTCTAGGGTTATAGTGGTGGTCAAACACATGACACGAGCACTAGACAAATGAGATCAACAGAATTTATTAATCCTTAATCACAGCCCAGGAAAGGAGGACTGTTAAGACTTTGTTAAATTAACATGTTAGTGGAGCAGAGGGTGCCAGTAGTGAGTCAGGTTCAACAGTGACCACAAGAGAAATTGAAATAGAGAAGTTTATTACTCACAGGTCCTGGGGGAAGTGTACAGCACACCTCAAGGGCCCCATATGGGGAGGTCTAGGCAGGGTGCAGACAGAGAGGCAGGACCTGAGGCACATGGCTTTATTAGGGTTCGTGGGTGGAGTGCTTTGGGGTTCCTGGGCTAAGGCCAGATTGACCAATTGGAACCAAAAAGAGCAGGATTTTGGTAAGCTCCACAGGGTGGTCTTATCTAAGGGGATCACAAGGGGAAGGCCTTGAGAAGTGGGGGAGACTTGATCAGAAGGGCTGTTGGGGAAGTCATATCAGGAACTTATACTTGCTTGTGACTCTGCGGGCTCTTATCTGGGGCATGTCCTTACATGAGAGGGCTAGTGTTAGTTTAAGGCCCCTGCCGGCTGCTTGGCCAAACAAAATGGATGCTGAAGCAGCAATACCACAGAGTAGCTTAGCTGAACTGTCAAGGACACACCATGTCATAACAGTGTGACATGGGAATTGCACTCAGGAACAGAGTGAGTAACTAGGGGTTGTGCAAGGCAGGCTTTGTAGTATCAGGAGGTTGAGGTGACCCCTGATTCCTGCAGGAGGATCTGACTGAGTGTTGGAATAATTCTGTAGGGTAGCAGGGAACTGAAACCCACTACTCAGGTATAAGTAGGAACTGTGTCTGATCCTGCTGACAAGGAGGGTTGTTGGACTAAGGGTTCTTATCTATGGGAACAGAGTGGGGAGAGGAACTTGCAGTCAGGCCATTCAAGACCCTCCCAATTTTATCAGATGTCAGAGCAGCACTTATATTGGTCTTTAATTTTAGGCCTTCCACCACAGGCTGCTAAGTCAATATATTTTTCAGAATATATTACCTAGTCAATGTGATGTAGTAGACACAATATTGTACTGGAAATCCAGATTCTAGTTTCTGTACATATCTCTAGCTCTACATGTAATTTAATGTTAGGCTTCAATTTCTTCATCTAAAAATTCAAAGATTAGATAATATCAAGATTCCTTTCTGAATTTGTTACACTTATGATTATTTTAACTCCTTGTTAGATATATGATTTGCAAATATTCTCTCCCATTCTGTAGGTCGCCTTTTCATTTTGTTGATGGTGTCCTTTGCTATACAGAGGCGTTTTAGTTTGATGTAGTCCCACTCATTTATTTTTGTTTTTATTGCCTTGCACTTATTAAATTATACATCTAATATTTCTTTAACATTGAAAATGCAAGTTGACTTATTGATAAATTCTTAAAACCTCAAAGGCCTGCTTTTTCCAAATAGAGGCCAACCTTATGCAGTGAAATTCTTTGGGGAGCAGTACACAGAACAGATATTAAATAACTGTTGCAATCTTTATGATTTGATTTGTTTCAGGACACATGCATATGTCATACCATTACACAGAGTTTTGCTATGGGGTCAATTTCCCCCCGAGACTTTATCGACTTAGTGTATTTGAAGCACTACGAAGGGAATATGGATATCATCAGTTGTAAGTTGAAAGATTTTGCCCACACTTTGGAATTACTATGAGTCATTAATAAATTTTTTTTCTTTTAACTCACACTTTGAAAGAAACACTATTTTCAATTAATTCTTTATTTTTGTATTTACTTAGTGAGACCAATAAATACATGTTAATGTAGATAAGCCTGAAGTTTTACCTAATTCTAGAAGTGCCATGTGCATCATAGTCGATGATGATGGTATCTCCTGGTCTTTCTGCAGCATATACCCTGCAGCACTGAGTACACATAGATACTTGCAGGCTAAAACTTCACAGCATACATTATAAAACTACTAAGAAACAAAAGTGATCTTTGGATATATACTTTTATATTTGGATTACATAGAATGGGTATATCTAGAAACTGAAAAAAATTCTTCAAGAAAATTTCACTAGATAGGTCTTTTCATAAATGTGCTTATATTTCTTTTAAAAACTGGAGGTTTTAATATATCCTTATCTATATCCCCCCAATAATGTGTCACTCTGTAAAATGCAAATGTATAACCACTTCCTAATTTGCATTATTCACTTAAAACATACCAGTTCACACCCCAAAGATCTTTGGACTCCGAGAACTCAAGATAATTCATGGTAAAGGGACTTTGGTAGGACAGTGGCCTAGAGCCCTTTTTTCCCCTGGTAATTCAATTTAATCTCACTATTCCTATGTGAATAGTTTCCCCTACTGTAAACTACTTGGGGATAGGGACAGTTAAGTGCTGTTAATTACTATTTTCCAACAAGGTTGCAGTTACTTTGATGTATCTGTAGGACTCTTAAGTTTCAGAGTCCGGACTAAGTCATTGCTCTCCTAAAGCACTCACGCACACAGTTACTCTGCTGCCTATACCACTGGGGACTGATATTCATCACTTTCACATAGTTGTCTCATATAGTTTCATACAGTTGTCATTTAGTTGTCTCATTTTTAAATGAGGGCACACAAAAATTTATTCACTGCCTATAGCACAAAATACTGTCTGTTTCAATCATAGATCTGTTCTTTTCTATATTTTGAAAGCATTCCATTTGTATCTCATTTTTAGTGGTCAGAGGGAAGATAAAAAAGAAGTGTGGAAGATAAAATCAGTAAATAGTTATAGTCAATCATTCAGTGATCACTACTGAATTTGCTTTAAGCGATTTTCTTTGAATGAGTTTTGGATGAATACTGAGTTTTCTTAATGTTTCTGTTGTTGTTTAGCTTACTGTGTACCCTGCTTTGAGCTAAATATTTTACATGCATTTTCTCACCAATTATGAAACTGAAGTTCACAGAAATCAAGTTACATAGCTACTAAGCAGCTCAAGTCTTTCTGATTGCCCAAAATCTGTGCTAACTACCACACTGTGTGCCTCACATAAGACCCATACTTGTTTGTGGAATATAACAAAATTTTAAAAATAAAGACAAATGTAATCTCCATATTTTAAACAGAGAAAAAATATGTTAATATCACTTCTGGCAGTACCATTTTGCAGACATATTGGCCCTGTTAAGATGATGAAACAGGTCATAAAAATGGGAAATTCATTCAACCACATTTGTCTCCTAAGCTAGTCCTAAACTAGTGTCACATTGTATTTCCTACAGAAGTGATTGCTTATGTTAAAATCATATAGGAAAATTCTCTGACAATAACAGGATTTTGTTGCACAGAATAAACAAATTATATATTTTTAAATATTTTTACGAAAAGCATATATAATTATCATAAACTTAATCATAATCAGATCACCTCCCTTCTACCTTCACATATAATATACAGTTATGATGCATAATTCCTGAAACAAAATCTACTGATTTTTTATTACACATTGAAGTTAGTTACAGGAAATTGGCAGGAAAGGGCATTTAAACTACCTCTATTGACAGACCAAATAGCTACATCAAATATTTTGTTTTAAAAATGATAAACCAAAGAGTCTATAAACCCACTATCCTAATAGAATAGTCTTTTTCTTTATGATTTCTGCTTCAAATCTCAGAAAGTAATTAAATGATACTTTTAACAGTTTTCCCTGTATGTAAAAGGTAATAGCATCCTTGGAAGTACTAGCATGAAAAAGTTTGAGAGGACAGTACAGGTCATACTGATATTTTTTTCATTTTTGGCCTGTGTACACATTCAAATGTGCTAACATACATACATATGGATACATATGGATAAAACTAATGTCAATGCTGATAATAACTAAGTTAAATCAAATGCTATGTTATACAGTTTTTAAAATATGCTACTGGAAACAGAATTTTTCATCTTTGTAGAATAGGTTTCATTTTAATTTTTTTTTAATCACTTAGCTACTAGTGTGGATTTTCCAGCATATCCTCAGTCTTCGAATTATATCCGTGGTTATAATCATGCCTGTGGCTATATATGTTCACCTCTGCAAGAGTAAGTGATATTTCCATATACTTATTTTTTTAACAGTTTTTTTAGTTCTATTTGTAATTTGTTAACTAACTCACCAGAAATATGTGCCGGTATATAAAAATTGCCCCTGAATACAATTTTTAAAATAATTTTTCAAGTATTTCCATCTTAGGTATAATCAGAATGGATAATTCACTATAAAGTATGACTTTAGATTTCTACACAAACATCCTCACCCCCTCCAATTAACCTTAACCTGATGTTATATGTTTCTACATTAGAGTCACTTCTGTGAATTATTAAGGAATCTTTGCAAATTAAAAATAAATTCTCTAGAATTGTAGTACAGTTACATTTATCAGCAATGAATGCTTTACCTTGAATAAATTCTTTCCAATGGACTACCTACTGAGAATAGATACCTGCAGAATGAGCCGACCAGTAGGTAAATTCAGAAAGGGAAGACCTGGAGAAATTAGGGATGAGTCACTGCCCACAGGTGGACAGCCTAGTGATAAGATGCTAACATCCAATACATCTGTAAATGCATATATATTAATTCAATGTATATCATTCCACGAATTCCTTACATTTTAATTTTTTACTAAATGATTTTATATTAAATAAAAGATATTGGCACATAAAGCCAGATGTAAAACGTTATGTTGGTCAGATATAAACCACTCAATATGATAAAAATACTTATGTGAAGGAAGTCAAAATAAAATTACATTTAGACCCGTATTCCTAATATTTTCTCTACTGAATTAGAGAACTAAAAGAAATTCACAAATATTTACATTAATGGACAGGATCATTGGTGCAGATGATGATGATGACATGGCCTTTCTGCCCATCTGTCAATTTTGAATCTATAGCCAAGACTTTATTCTGCACAGCAGGAAAGAACAAAAACAAGGGAAGGATTATTACTCCAAATCAGCTAGAGTAAATCAGCTGCTGGTGGGAACTCTAGTTGGAAAGCTACACAACCTAAACCGTGCTTCACAGGCAAATTCCCCTTTTTGCACCTTGTCACCATTCCCTTTCCACTGCAAAAAAAACATGAGACAAAAGCTCTAATGTAGATATCCCACCTAGGGTGGGAACTCCTCCTGGCATCCTGCTGCAGAAGGGTACTGACAAAAAAGCGATTCTTTTGTACCTTCTCTTTCCATGCAGCCCAAGACCTGTAGTAAACTTACAAGATATATTTTCTGTAGTAAAGTGTGTAAAGTGTGTAAAACTCTATTAAACCCAAATAGAAATTTAAGACCATACAAACTGCTAGTAAGTCCACCCATTTGAGACAATGTAAAAATCATCTAAACTCTGCATAGAGAAGGGTATAAGAAAACAGACGCACAGTTTGTTGGAACAGTGGTCTTCAAACCCCCCAAGAGAATTTTGTAAAGCTGTACACTGCCTTGCACATTGTTAAGCTGATATTAAAATTTTTCATAGCATTATATTAAAAGGGTACAATTTCCAGCATACTCTAAATCGTGACACTTCAAAAAAATGGTTATATCATCCTTCTAAGTGCATCCAATGGAATCTAAATACTGTAACAACTTGAAACCCACCATTACATTATCAATTTCAAAATACATATGAGCTTTAACAGTCAGAAATTTTATGTCATTTCTTTTCTCCTTGATCCCATATTTTTACTCTTTTTCCCTTGCATAATTTTATCCTAACAGAATATATTTTATGCTTTGGGTTCTTTGATTAATCACTGTCTATCTATTTTCTATCATACCTCTGTAAAAATAAGTACCTAATTTTAAACTTTGTTTTATTTTCTGTGACCCTAAGTATCTAAATGTTAATATATATATATGTGTACTGGTTTAAATTATTATTATGCATTGATCAAAATAAAAATATATTACATAATTGTTAAATATAAAAGCAAATTGTTATTGAAAACACATATTATTAGCAAAACTTAGCACTTACTAAGTGCCAGACACTGTTACAATTTACATATACCAAATAAGTCAGTTATTTGATCCTCACAGTAACCTCATGAAGTCAGTGGTATTACTTATCCCCATTTTGCAGAAAAGAAAATGGAAGGCCAGAGAGATTAAATAACTTTCTCAAGGTTACTCACAGCTAATAGCAAAGCTCAGCTTCAAACTATGCAGACTGAATCCATGATTCTATCAGTTACACCCATTTAACTGTAAAAAACATGGGACAAAAGCGCTGATCTAGATATCTCATCTAATAGAATGAGACAGCATTTAATATCAAGTCCACTTCTACTTTGCATTTTTACGAACATAAGCATAAAAAACTTTGTTCACAAAAAATGAGTTAAAATGGAGTATAACTCTAGCTCTGTCATTCAATCCCTCGAAATTATTCTGAGTTATGTACCATAGATTACATAGTGACGTATAATCAAAAATTGTTATTAATGACC
This sequence comes from Hippopotamus amphibius kiboko, assembly GCF_030028045.1. Lineage (NCBI taxonomy): Eukaryota > Metazoa > Chordata > Mammalia > Artiodactyla > Hippopotamidae > Hippopotamus > Hippopotamus amphibius. Next base: position 95,017,050 of record NC_080196.1, on the reverse strand, counting down.
TATCAGCTGACAACTCAATTAGATCTTTACATTTTATTGAAAGCAAAGAATTGACATGACTTGGTAAGGTTTTATTACCTAGTCATCTGTCATTCACTTTCTCAACTCATTTCCAATAGATTGAATTTTCCCTTTAGCAAAATCTCAAAGATTTTTATGTGCCAGAGTAAAGCACCTTGGTACCATTCAGTATTATTCAGGGGGGATGACAGGCATCCCTTGGTTCTGTAAAGTAATAGAAGGATGGTGTGAATAGGCTGGTGGGGAAAGAAAAGCCAACATCTCCATCAGAGGTGTATCCTCAGATCAGTTTAATGAAAAGGTGCATGAAAGTTAGAGATTTGAAAATGTATTCCCTTAAATGTTATTCGGCCTCTTATATCCCTTGGCAAGTCTTCATATACTCTAGTTTGAAGATCACTGGTTTAGAATATAAAATACTACAGTCTTCTTGGAAGGCAGTTTGGAGATAACATTTCAAAATGTTAAATGCACAAAAACTTTGACCTAGAAACTCAGCGTAAATATTTATAGAAGTGCAAAGGGATATATTACAGGATGCTTTATTGCAGCTTTATTTATAGTGGCAAAAAGTGAGAAAAAAGCCCATGACGGTCAATAGAGGACTGGTTGATAGAGTATAAAACACCACATGCAATCATGAAAAACAATTAAGCTGACCTGTATAGACTGACACAGAAAGAGGTGCATAATATCATACTAAGAGGAAAATGAAACTAGTTCTAGAAAAATAAATGTCTCATTTTTGTAAAAACAAGAATGTACATGTGCATATATGTGGGGTACATATGTGCTATCTTTGTATTAACACATCCATAGACAATAATCTGAAAAGATACAGTCAAAGCTATAAATAGTGATTATCTCTGGGGAACAGAATGAGGGGGAATTATGAAAATGCTCTACTGTTTAAACTTTCATAAGCATATATTACTTTTGTAATGTTAAAAAGTCAATAAAATTGACAAGGAAATGATAACTAAAACTGAAGGACTTTAAGATATAGTCTGACTACTTAATATTTTTACGTAAAATAGTTATTTATGAGTGTGCAAATCACTATATTTTTTTCCCTTCCTTCCTTCAGTAACTATTTACCCTGTCATAAGCACTATGTGGGCAGTCAATGGTGAATAAGACAAGAATCCCACTCCTTATAAACTTGTAAATTCAATAGATGAACTTAAAAATTCTTTATATTTTTTCACTCCTCCTTTGTTTACAGGAACCCAGCCTACTCCAAACTAGTGATGTTTGTCCAGACAGAAATGAGAGGAAAATTGGCCCCCTCAATAATTGAAGCAACTATGCCTTCCAATTTAGTAAGCTTCATCCTCAATGTACAAGATGGAATAAAGACCCACAAAATTCCATCAGGACGTGGATATCATCATAATGGGCACTCGTCATTGCTAAAGAAGAAATGAGGCCACTTAAAATCACGTGTGGCAGTTACTGCCTTTTCCTTCTAAGTCAGTGTGCATGAATCCTGTTACACTATTCTAAACAATATTCTTGAACAAATTACTGAAGGTACTGTGTGAAAATAAGAGCTTATAGTTGTACAAGAGAGCAGCATTAAATATAGTTTTTAATCTCATATAAGAATAATGTTAAATAACAAGTGTTCTTAATGCACTTTTATCTTTTGTTTTCCTCCCTGGAAAATGCTCTGCCAAAAAGCATCAGTAAGAAAACGTATACAGTCAGAGGTCAGCATTAATTAAAGATTCAAATATATTTTAAATTGTTTTTCTTTCACTTACTGCTTAAATTCATAACTGCAGGAAACATAAACATTAAAATTGAAAAGAATTCCACTAGAATGTCTGACGACTAATATCTGGAATTGGCAGCTGAATCATGAATCAATTTCTGGTCTGGCCAGAATGTAGTAGCCCGTTCCTCTCAAGTCCTTCCTCGTAAAACTAGAAGACTCTGTACTTACCATGACAGATAAGCACAGACAGACTCCAGCACAGGTGGAAAGAAGAAGGCAAACTGGCCAAGGATCTGGGGACTTGAGGAATGTTCTAGCAGTGAGTTCTCGGGGTTTCCTTATTGCCGTCGTTCATATATTCCAGACAGGGTGCTGCAGAAGCCTCCAACCTGGAACTGCTGACAGGCAGATAGAAGAAAAAAGAGACGGGGGAAGCTTTAGGAAAAAGCGCACTCCTCCACTCCTCCTCGCCATAGGAGTGTCCACAAACAAAAGGGTGGTCCAGCAGACCACCAGCCAAACATCAACCTGAAAACTGCACCCACCCCACCATGTGGTGTCTGTGAGCAGAGCAAAGCGAATCTCCCACCCCACCTCATCTCTGCGCTGCAGAAGCAGACTGTGGTGCTTGGACTCCCCCCGCCCCGTGGTGTCGGCAAGGTTGAACAGGGAGCTCATCTTCCACCTTCCTTCCACCGGCAGAGGCAGGTACACTGGTTTGCTATCCCTGCTGGAGTGGCTTTAGTGGGAGCCGTGGTAAAGTGAGCTTTCACCCTCAGCTGGCAGCAACAAGACTTAACCAGCTAGTTCAAGGAAGGGCGCGTCACCAGTCAGCTTCCCTGACCCCTGGTGTCACCAAGGCCCAGCACGGATGCTGAGCCTTCCTCCCCACCAAGTATCCATGTTTTCCCCTCTGTAACGTGCTGAAATGGTAACCCCCAAAAGGTATATCCTTGTCAAATCCCTGGAACCTTGAATGTGACCTCATTTGGAAAAAGGATCGCGGCAGATGTGATTAAGTTAAGGACCTCAGAACGAGATCAGCCTGGATTATCTGGGTGGGCTCTAAATCCAATTACAAGTGTCCTCATAAGAAATGCACAAAGGATAGATGTGGAGATGAGGCCATGTGAAGACAGAAGCAGAGATTGGGGTTTTACAGCCATAAGCCAAGGAACACTTAGAAATGCCAGCAGATGAACGAGGCAAAGAAGGATTCTCCCCTAGATCCTTCAGAGGGAGTGTGGCCTTGCTGACACTTTGACTTCAGACTGCTGGCCTCCAGAACTGTGAAAATAAACTTCTGTTCCTTTAAGCCACCAAATTTGTGGTAACTTGTTATAACAGCTGTAGGAAGCTAATATACCCTCCCTGGTGTCAGCAGGGCTCAGTGGGAATCTGGGCCTCCGCATCTCGCTTGCATCAACGAGGTAAAATGAGGTGTGGGGCATGGGACCAGTCAGCACTCCACTTCCCCTCCCCCTCCCTGGTATCTTCGGGGCTCAGGGGGGAGCTGAGCTTATGCGTGCACTTGGAGGCAACAAATCTATGCAAATCAGGGCCCATTTCTGCCAGGAAGCGGAGCTGAGCTGCCCCCACACATCTGCAGTGAGTGTCGGTCAGTGCTCTGCTTTCACCAGGGTGGTGAGGAAGCTGAATGTACTCACCCACCAGCCCTTGCATTACACCGCAACTAGGAAACCGCCTGTTGAGATGGAAGTTTCAATAGGATCCATAGTCCTTCGGAAAGGAAAGAACATCAGAATGGGTAAAAAGAGGTGAAAATGTTAAATGTCATATACTGTCCTCAGGAGTATATTCATCACATTTGATGGTTGACAAAGGTGCAAAAGCAATTCAAGGAGGAAGGACAGCCTTTCAGCAAATGGTGTTGGAGTAACTGACATCCAAAGGCCTAATCTTGCACTTTATATACAAAAATTAACATGAAACATGGATATAAATGTAAAACATAAAACTATAAAAATTTTAGGAGGAAAATATTCAGAACCTACAACTAGGTAGAGTTCTCACACTGGATACCAAAAGTGTGATCCATGTAAGGAAAAATGATAAAATTAATCTTCATCAAAATTGAAAACATGTGCTCTAGGAAAGACCCTATGAAGAAATATGGAAGCTGTCATCTGTAATAGCGAAAATCCCACACAACTGTCATCCAAATAATATGAAAAATAAAAATAATTTAACAGTTCTAAACTTAGAGTTTTCTGTGAATCTTTTAAATAATCTTTCTAATCATGCTACTCTCCTAATAATTTCAGATATTCAGACATTATTGGAATTACCAAAACAAAATGTTTACATTTAATCGAATGAAATGCTTATTCCCTGTGTACCTCTATATCTTGGATCTTATCTAACCATGATGTTGGACATACAATGTTAATGAACCAGAACAGTGCAACATGATTATATCAGTTAAGAAAATATTTTGCTGCAGAAAAAAAAGGACTTTCAGAGAACATAGATTTTGAAAGGTTTACTGCTCTCACACAAGAAGTCTCGGCGTGCGCAGTACAGAGATAATAATAATTGGGACCAAGGAGGCTCCCTACATCACTCACTTCTGCTTAGCTTGTAGCTTTTGTCTTTCTGTCCCAGTGGCACTTGTCCCAGTGTTCCAAGCGGGAGGAATAAGGGTAAAAGCTAAAAAAGACATTCTAATTGATTTCATCCTGTTCCATAGCTTTTTTGGAAACCCCCACATTCAGTCAAAGATGTTCACATCTCATTAGCCAAGAGTGGAACACACAGCCATGCCTGGCATCTAAAGGTATTCCAGCATCTGTGGTAGAAAAAGCAAAAGGGAAGTTCCACTGGGGTGCAGAAATAAAATATTACAACTTCTACTTAAATTTATTTTTTTCAAAAAATCAATTACTAATTACTAATATATACTCTGTACCTTGACTCCAGTGTCACACCTTGCCATTTATGAAAGGGTCCTGAGACACATATATTATAAAAGACATTCTCAAGAGTAAGAATAAATTCCATAATGTGGAAGGTTTGAAAGCGATTGCTGGCTTTCAGTATATTTTGACAAATTGGGTTTTCTAGGAGGTACAGTTAAATTGATACAGTTTTAATGATTTTTCATTAAAATCCTTGGAAAATGGAGAAATGAGTTTAAAAGATTTCTATAAAGAAACTAAGGATTGAAAATGCAAATAATGAAAGCAAAAACAAACAAGAATATAGCAGAGCTGACATTTCGCTAATGTGAGATCTTTGCAACATTACAAAGTAAACAATAATAATGTATGTAGTTAGATCTCATAAAAAGCTAGCAAAAATTATCAAGACTATTTGAAATATAAAATTACACCCACTAACAAAAATGAGCTTTATCCTAAATGTCTTTCATGTCTTGAGATATCTAACAACAATAGAACAAAATTTATAATTTCAAACTATGTAAAAATGGAAGTACATTGAATTAAATATACATTTTGGTCAAATAGGTGAGTATTAAAATCAGCATTTGTCCAAATCAAGGCCCGCTCCTATTATTACCATTATAGAATGAACTGAGATATAAGGATAAACCTGAAGTTTTATAAAAAGATATTTATTATTTTGTTTAAAATTTTCAGAAGTCTACATTTTAAAGTTTGACATTGGTGTGCAGGGAAAAATAATTTCTCAGTATTGTCAACTTCTAGACTATACCTGCAGACACTATATTGTACACCTTCAACACACAGGTTCAAGTGGCACACATAATATTACTAACTCCTTTGGACATAAAATCTGGGAAAAGTTTTTTCGGTTATATGAGTTTCAGAATGAAGTTTCTGAAACTTAGGATTCAAAGCTTTGGCAAATCTCAAAAATCCTTTAGCAAAATGGCAGTCTACAGTAATCGTTTTAATGAGTTACTTTAAATTTTATCCTCCATTTGAAGGTTGCTTTGGGATTTAATTGCTTGAACAAAGTAAGTTGTTTTTCACTACCACTTTTTTTCACTAACACTTTCTTCACATTATCTTTTTCATAAATTAAGATGACTTATCATGTATAACTATCAGTTGCCACAATAATGATGTATAATAGACAATCACAAAATCTTAGAGGTATACAATTAACTTTCTTTATCCCAAGCCTGGCAATTGGCTGTGGGTCATCCAAGAAAGGATAGCCTGGGCTGGAACAACTGGAGGGACTTGGCTCTGCTTCGAGAGTCTCCACCCTCCAGCAGCCTAGCCTGGGGATGTTCTCATGATGAAGGCAAAGGAGGGAAGGAAGTGGAAAAACTGTAAGTGCTTTTTCAAGTCTAACATCCCACTGACAAAGCAAGTCACTCAGCCAAACTCGTAATCCATAAGCAAAGAAACAATCTGCCTTTTTAGTGAAACTGTAAAGTCATGTGGTAAAGGAGTATGAACACAAGAGGTGAACAAGTGAGACCATTAATGCAACTGATCTATGACAGTTCAGTCTCTGGTCATAATCACATTCCTTCTACATGCATGACTGTATGCAAGAGCCACATACAATCACAGCATCAGACTTCAAGCCTAGCAGTTTGTGATACATATCAGGTTCAGAGGCAGCTTCTCTTGATCCAGAGACCTATGAAATAAAAGTTTTCCTACCTCTCGCCTCAACACACACACATGCAATATACAGTAATAAAAAAAGGAACAGGATAATCACAGTAAATAGTCCCACTGGAAAAGAGGAAGAATGGGAAGCACAGAGTCACTGGCTCATAACAATTCTGATATCCCACTAGGCCCACCATTCTGACAACGGGGAAACGCTCCCTGATTAGACCCAACCCTGCTCTCTGGGAGCTGCTCCCTGACACTGTTCTCCAGCTTTTTGTCACACTGAGATGTCCTTCTTTTCCCATCACCCTCCTTTATTTTTTGTGAAGAAATGATCCTTGTTAGTAGCTGAATAACTCTCAGGATGCTTTCTACCTAAAGAAAGTCAAGGACCGAGAGGCTTTTTTATAGCTTGACACCCCCCCCCCCCCCCCCGACCCTTTCAGTCCAGGCAGCTAGTACCACTCTCTTTAAAATTTGTGAGCTTTCTGTGTCTGTCTGGTTATGGACCATTACATACTCACAAGTCACATCCCTATAATTGGCATCAGCATACACTTCTCTAGATTTTCCTACTGCTAATTTTGGATCTGACTTCTGTGCAAACAAAACCAAAACCAAAACCCTTACGCTTTTGTCCACTTTAGGAGATCTCAGCCTACCTTAACTCTCTCAGAAGTCTTATCAAAATATCTGACAGCCACAATCTTGATTTGATGTTTGACACATGCTCACATCTCACTTTGAGACTTTGCTAATGGGGGTGGCTGAAGATAAGATGACAAGTTTTCCAGTTTAGTAGTTCTGGCTCTCTATATTACCTTGCGCTTCCTGCAACCTAACCCTCTTTTTTTTTTTCAAAGCCCAACTTTTTCTTGTACTTAATACTTTAACCCATGTAGCTAAAAGCCACCAGGTGGCGCTTTCTACATTTTGCCTGGAGATAACCTTGCCCAAAGCCAAAAGTTCATTAGGTGTATTTTCTGTTTTCCAAGGTACCACAGGCAGTTATTTTATCAAATGTCTCATAAAAGCTTTTTAATGAAGCAGTTTCCTCATCATTATTCCAGCCTCTGCTAACAGTTTTCTCCCTACTGAAGCCAATGCCATATTTTCAGGGTGTTGTTGTACAGCTCCCCATTTCCGGGTATTAACTTTTGTAATAGTTATCTATTAACAAAACAATGCCACAAAACAAATAACCATACATTTTTTTGTTGACTCAAAAAGGATATGTGTTCATTATAAAGGTATCGAGTATTTGCACTCTCTCAACATTCATATTAACTGTCAATCTCCCTACTTAATAACTGAACATTGTTAATGGTTTTCAACATAAAATTAATAGCTCTCATAATTATTGATTACTGCAACATGTTATTTTGCAATAATAATTACAAATGTATTCTTTGACTAATGGAACTTGGTTACATCTAGAATGCTTACCTGTATTTGGAAGTGAATACTCAAATGCTCAAAATAAATCTAAGTGTGATAATAAAAGCTCATAACAAATCTAAATGAGTAGATTAACAGATTAGATATGATGGTAACCTACATAATCAACTGATAATTTCATGCACAATTTCAGTGATGCCACAAATGATGCTGAAGTACTTGGTCATTCAGCCACCCAAAAGCCAAATAACTGAATCTGGCTAAATACTACCTATATCAAGGCTAGAGCTGAATTCCGGTGAATTCCTGGTCAAATGTACAGCTATTGGGAGTAGGTGCCTCCACACTGTTTTCACTGCTAGGACATTACATCAAAAAAAGTTGATGACACTGAACTAGAGTAAGTCTAGGTCTAAAGATGAAATATTTTATCAACATCTCAAATTTTTCTATCCCAATATATGTGTATCCACATGTCTGGCTTAGATAAATCACACACACACACACACACACACACACACACACACACTTGACAGATTCTGTGTGTTGGCTTACCTCCGTTCTACCTGCTTCTAGTTAGAGAGGTTAGAAAACTAAAAAAGCAAAGCAAAACAAAACAAAAAGCAAATATCCTAGGGGTTGTTTGCCTTTAGTCTTCTGGTTGAAAATTAGGCTATACCAACTGCATGAAGTCTTGTGAGACTTGTAAGTGAGGCAGAAGCCAGTTTTCCTATTTTGTGGTTGTTTCTGCTGGCCAGCAAGAACAAGGAATGGTGAGGATTTTCTCCTCTGTTCCAATGTCCACAATTCAATAATTTATGTACAAGTGACAAAAGAGAAATCAGGTAAATAAGAAAACAAATAATTAAATATAAGTTTGCACACAAGACAAAACCTTGGGCCATACAAGGCAGGTAATTGGGATAAGACTGCTCAGGAACCTCACAGGGCTATCCTCTCAGTAAAATGGTGAACTGAAAAAATGAATCCAATCGCAAAATAAAAGACGAATGGAACGGTGGGGGGGGGGGGGGGGTAGGAGTATTCCCTGAGAATCCATGCCTATATTCAGCCCAGATCTAGAGTTTAATTTTCAAGATGAGAAATTAAAATGGTCCAAGCTTGTGATTTCCCAAAGTGCTGGCAGAAGCAAGTATAAATATCTTCTGGAGGGACACATCCATACCCAAACATTGCAGAAGTCCCACAGATAAAGCCCAGCAAACATGAGCCCACACACCAAAATCACAGAATGCATGAAGGAAAAGGCCAACATGAATAAAACTGTCCGTAGAAATAATAAATAAGATGAAGAATTGAAGTCTTGCATCAAAGAATTCAAACATTTGTATTGCTTAATGCAGAATAAAAATGACTGTTTAAAACAATAAGTAAAATAAAGACAGGACTAATAAACTGGGTTTAATACAGAGCATAAGAAAAAGTTCAAAAAGACTTTTAAGAAAAGGAAATAGAACTTTGTACCTTTCAGTACAGTACAAAACAGAAACAATCTAGGTATTTTAAGCAGAAAGAGATAGATTTAATCCAGCTAATTAGTCACCTAGTACATTGTTGGAAGAGTGGGAAGGGCAGGTTCTAGGCCCTGGGGAATGTCTCCCAAAATACTATGGAGGCAACCTGCCAGGAGAGCAACTACCTCTAAATCTATGTTGGAACCATTAAATGCAAGAACATATATTATACCTGTAATTCAAATAGCAGGAAATCATTACTTATACTTGCACAAATAGGTCTTGACATCCATGAGCTGATGACCAGACACTGGAACAAGGAGTCTAGTCACCAACCCCATAACAATTCTATCTCCAGAAAACTGAATAGACTAAGGAATGTTATTCTAAAAATGACTCATTCTTGCACAACCTTACTTGACAGCAGAAAATAGCCAAAAGGGGCAGGAAGATAGACTCCATCTCACCTTCACCATAAAACTTTCATTGCACTTTCACCTTTCAAAAATTGCGGGAGTATATCTAACTGGTAAAACCTAATTTTCCCCACAGGACTCGTGCTACGATAGTGATGTGATGATAACAGGACTTGCTAAAGAGGAGTGGGTAAAAACTAATTGAGAATTATATCCCCAGATTCTCTCCCGAGCTCCAACAGAAGACTGGAGGTTTATTCTGTAGAGATGAGTAAAACAGATGGACTCTGAATGGGACAATGCCAGGTACACTGGTTGGCAACCTAGCAAGTGTACTAAAAGAATTAAATGACTTTTATGTACACTACATGCTGAAACTCCTAGTTGCCTTCCCCTACTTTGTTCCTATAACACAGGTAGCCAGATAATTATAATCCAAGCAGGATAATTTAAGCATCATTTTTGAGAAACATAACCAGCCTCAAAGGAAAGACCTAAAGATACTGAGTGCTCCCCAAAATGGCCCAGAAAGGTCATCCTTCGTGGAATTTAAAGTTGACAAGTCCTACCAAGCTACCAGAGCTTCCAGATTTTTAGTTCCATACTCTTAAACAAATAAAAGCAATTTCAAGAAACATTATGTAGTAGAGGAAATCTTTGGCAGTTCTATCAGTAATATCTTTGAAGAGATGAAAATATAATGTATCCAAGAAACAAGAACATGACCACAGAAAAGAATGTTTAGAGAACAAGAGATTACTCTTAAAAAATTAAATACCATAAATGAAAACTCTGCAAATGAGGCCCAACAATTGCCCTAGATTATTTCTCTGAAGAGAGTTTCCAGGGTGCAGTACTGGATGCAGAAGCGAGAGAATCTAGTAGTCTCTGTGAACTGAGGAGACACAGCCTGGAGTGTGAAGATATCAGGATGACTAGAGTTGACAGGGCAAAGTACTGAAGAGGAGAGAGCTGCACAGATAACTATAGAAAGCACCTCTCAAGTCTCCAGCTCAATACTGATTAGCAAATGCATGTGAAGAAATTACCCAAGGCTTAGGGAGGAACCATGTGAAAGGAGCAGAGGGAGCAATCTTCTAAGCCTACAGAGGACCAGAAATATTTCATGTTAGAACCAGCCAGAGTAGAAAACCTCACAAATCACAAGGCATATAATAGAGTCCTCAGAAGGATTCTGCCTCAGTAGAGAGTAACGTTGTCCCTAGACTAAATGCTGCTCTGGTTGTACCTAATAAAGTAACTAATTGTAGTGGTCAGGAACCAAACTCATAAATATTTATAGAAAAACAGAAACATCTATTACTCAATAATGTAAAATTCACAATGTCTGCAATACAATTTAAAAAATTGCCAAGCATGCAAAGAGTAGAAGAATATGGCTCATAATGAGGAGAAAAACCAATCAATAGAAATAGATGAGAAATTACACAGACAACAGAATTAGTAGAAAAAGACCTTAGAACAATTATTATAATTAATATTCCATATGTTGAAGAGGGTAGAGGAAAAATTGAGCATATTAAGTAGCGATATGGAAGATACTAAAATAACCCAAATCAGATATCTAGAGAAATGAAACGTCTGATATAAAAACTACACTGATTAGAAATAAGATTAGATACTATGGAAGAAAAAAGTGAAACTCAAGACAGAGCAATGAAAACTATCCAAAAGGGAACACAAAAAAAGACAGAAAAAAAAAAAATGAACAGACTATCAATGAGCTATGGCATAACTTCAAGCAGCCTAACACGTCTTATTCAAGTTCCCAAAGAGTGTAGGGGAAATAAAAAATATTTGAAGAAACAATGGCTGAATTTTTTCCAAATGTGATGAAAAGTATAAACTAATAGATTCAAGAAGCTTGACAGACCCCAAGCACAACAAACATGAAGAAAACTATACCAAGGAATATCACAACCAAATTTCTTAAAACTAGTAACAAAGAGAAAATCTTAAAGGTAACCAGCCCCCTGCACCCCTTCCCTCCAAAAAATATTATTTAGAGAAAAAAAGAGCAGTAGATTTCATCTTGAAAATAATGCAAATCAAAAGACAGTGGACCAACTTCTTTAAAGAAGAAAAAGAGAAAGAAAAGAAATGTGTGTCAACTTAGAATTCTATAGTCAGTAAAAATATCTTTAAAAAATAAAGATGGAAACATAAGCTTTAAATGACACAATAAATCAGCTTGATTTAATAGATAGCTATAGGACATTACATCCAAAACCAGCAGATTTCACATTCTTCTCAAGTGCACATGGAACATTCTCCAGGATAGATCACATTTTGGGTCATAAATCAAGCCCTGGTAAATTCAAGAAAACTGAAATTGTATCAAGCATCTTTTCCAACCTCAATGCTATGAGATTAGAAATCAATTACAGGAAAAAAACTGTAAAAAACACAAACACATGGAGGATAAACAATACGCTACTAAATAACCAAGAGGTCACTGAAGAAATCAAAGAGGAAACCAAAAAATACCTAGAGACAAATGACAATGAAAACATAATGAATCAAAACCTATGGGATGCAGCAAAGGCAGTTCTAAGAGGGAAGTTTATAGCAATACAATCATACCTCAAGAAGCAAGAAAAATCCCAAATAAACAATCTAACCTTATACCTAAAGAAACTAGAGAAAGAAGAGCAAACAAAACCCAAAGTTAGTAGATGCAGAGAAATCATAAAGATCAGAGCAGAAATAAATGAAATAGAGACAAAGAAAACAATAGCAAAAATCAATAAACCTAAAAGCTGGTTCTTTGAGAAGATAAATAAAATTGATAAACTTCTAGCAAGACTCATTAAGAAAAAGAGGGAGAGGACTCAAATCAATAAAATTAGAAATGAAACAGGAGAAGTTACAACAGACACTGCAAAAATAAAAAGCACCATAAGAGACTACTACAAGCAACTATATGCCAATATGATGGACAACATGGATGAAATGGACAGACTCTTAGAAAGGTATAACCTTCCAAGACTGAATCAGGAAGAAATAGAAGATATGAACAGACCAATCACAAGGAATGAAATTGAAACTGTGATGAAAAATCTTTCAACAAACAAAAGTCCAGGACCAGATGGATTCACAGGTGAATTTTATCAAACATTTAGAGAAGAGCTGATACCTATCCTTCCCAAGCTCTTCCAAAACACAGCAGAGGAAGGAACACTCCCAAACTCATTTTATGAAGCCACCATCACCCTGATACCAAAACCAGACAAAGATACTACAAAAAAAGAAAATTACAGACCAATATCACGGGTGAATTTAGATGCAAAAATCCTCAACAAAATACTGGCCAACAGAATCCAACAACACATTAAAAGGATCATACACCATGATCAAGTGGGGTTTATACTTGGAATGCAAGGACTGTTCAATTAAGCAAATCAATCAATGTGATACATCATATTAACAAACTGAAAGACAAAAACCACATGATTATCTCAATAGATGCAGAAAAAGCTTTTGACAAAATTCAACAGCCATTTATGATAAATACTCTGTAGAAGGTGGGCATACAGGGAACCTACCTCAACATAATAAAGGCCATATATGACAAACCCACAGCAAACATCATTCTCAATGAGGAAAAACTGAAAGCATTCCCTCCAAGGTCAGGAACAAGACAAGGATGTCCACTCTCACCACTACTATTCAACATAGTTTTGGAAATCCTTGCCGCAGCAATCAGAGAAGAAAAAGAAATAAAAGGAATCCAAATTGGAAAAGAAGTAAAACTGTCACTGTTTGCAGATGACATGATACTATACATAGAAAATCCTAAAGATGCCACCAGAAAACTACTTGAACTAATCAATAAATTTGGTCAAGTTGCAGGATACAAAATTAACACATAGAAATTGCTTGCATTTCTATACACTAACAATTAAAGATCAGAAAGAGAAATTAAGGAAACAATTCCATTTACCATTGCAACAAAAAGAATAAAATACCTAGGAATAAACCTAACTAAGGAGGTAAAAGACCTGTACTCAGAAAACTATAAGACACTAATGAAAGAAATCAAAGATGACATGGACAGATGGAGAGATATACCATGTTCTTGGATTGGAACAATCAACATTGTGAAAATGACTATACTACCCAAAGCAATTTACAGATTCAATGCAATCCCTATCAAACTACCAACAGCATTTTTCACAGAACTAGAACAAGAAATTTTACGATTTGTATGGAAATGCAAAAGCCAATAGCCAAAGCAATCTTAAGAAGGAAAAATGGAGTTGGTGGAATCAGGCTTCCTGACTTCAAACTATACTACAAGCCTACAGTGATCAAGACAGTATGGTACTGGCACAAAAACAGAAATATAGATCAATGGAAGAGGATAGAAAGCCCAGAGATAAACTACAGTCAACTAATCTATGACAAAGGAGGCAAGGATATACAATGGAGAAAAGGCAGCCTCTTCAATAAGTGGTGCTGGGAAAACTGGACAGCTACATGGAAAAGAATGAAATTAGAACACTCCCTAACACCATACACAAAAATAAACTCAAAAGGGATTAAATACCTAAATGTAAGGCCAGACATTATAAAACTCCTAGTGGAAAACATAGGAAGAACACTCTTCGACATAAATCACAGCAAGATCTTTTTTGACCCATCCCCTAGAGTAATGGAAATAAAAACAAAAATAAATAAGTGGAACCTAATGAAACTTAAAAACTTCTGCACACCAAAGGAAACTATAAGCAAAATGAAAAGACAACCCTCGGAATGGGAGAAAATATTTGCAAATGAATCAACAGACAAAGGATTAATCTCCAAAATATATAAATTCATCCAACTTGATATCCAAAACCAAACAACCCAATCAAAAAATGGGCAGAAGACCTAAACAGACATTTCTCCAAAGAAGACATACAGATGGTCAAGAGGCACATGAAAAGCTGCTCAACATCACTAATTATTAGAGAAATGCAAATCAAAACGACAATGAGGTATCACCTCACAGCGGTTAGAATGGGCATCATCAGAAAATCTACAAACAGTAAATGCTGGAGAGGGTGTGAAGAAAAAGGAACCCTCTTGCACTGTTGGTGGGAATGTAAGTTGATACAGCCACTATGGAGAGCAGTATGGAGGTTTCTTGAAAAACTAAAAACAGAGTTACCATATGACCCAGCAATCCCACTGCTGGGCATATACCCAGAGAACACCATAATTCAAAAAGACACATGCACTCCAGTGTTCATTGCAGCACTATTTACAATAGCCAGGACATGGAAGCAACCTAAATGTCCATCAACAGATGAATGGATAAAGAAGATGTGCTACGTATATACAACAGAATATTACTCAGCTGTAAAAAGCAATGAAACTGGAACATTTGTAGAGACATGGATGGACCTAGAGACTGTCATACAGAGTGAAGTGAGTCAGAAAGAGAAAAACAAATATCGTATATTAACCCATATATGCGGACTATAGAAAAACGGTACAAATCAATCAGTTTGCAAGGCAGAAACAGAGAAACAGATGTAGAGAACAAGCATATGGACACCAAGTGGGGAAAGCGGGGAGGGTTGGGCGGGGGGGTGGGGTGGGGAATGAATTGGGAGATTGGGATACCAAATTGTACACTCTAAATATATGCAGTTTGTTGTATGTTAACTGTATCTCAATAAAAGTTCTTATAAGAAAAAAATAAAATAAAATTTAAAAAAATTTAAAATAAAATAAAATAAAGGTAAAATTAAAAACATAAGACATAAGCCATAAGAAAGCTGGAAGAATTCATGCCTAGCAGACCTGCACTACAAAGAAAAATGTTAAAGAAAATCCAACAGGCAGAAAGAAATAGTAACAGATGGAAATATGGATACACACAAAGAAATGAGGCACATCAAAAACGTGGGTATGTTTAACAGCTTTTTTTGAATATTTGAAAATCTTTTCTTAAAAGTAGATTGTATAAAGCAAAAATTAAAATAATAAAAAATGTATTGTGGGGTTATAATATACAGAGAAGGAAAGTGTATGTTAATAATACCACAAGGCCAGTTGGAGAGAAATGGAAGTATACTGTTGCAAGGCCCTGGAACAAGAATTAGTAGTTTATACTTTGAAGGCTGACTGTGATAAATTAGATGTATAATATCAACCCTAGAGCAACCACTAAAATAGCAAAACAAAGAGTTATAGTTAATAAGCTAATAAAAGAGATAATAGAGAATTATTTTAAAAAATACTCAATGCCAAGAAAGGAGGAAGAGAGAGAAAACGGAACAAAGAACACGGGGGGAAATAGAAAATAGAGGAGATTGGTAGATTGAAACAAAACTGTATTAGTAATCATGTTAAATATAAAAGTCTAAAAACCTCACTTAAAAGGAAGAGATATCAAATTCAATGAAAAAGCAAGACCTAACTATCTTTTTTGTACTCAAAAAAGCCCCTCAATTTATATATAAAGACACACATAGGTAGGATACAAAAGGATACTAGCATTAATCAGAAAAAAGCTATAATGGCTATCATCAAGAAACTGGTTTTCAGAGTAAAGAATTTATCAGGGATAAAGTTCATTTCAAAGTGATAAAGGGGTCAATTAATCAGAATGTAATAGTCCTGAAGATTAATGCATCTTTGAAATATCAATACGTGAAGCAAAAATTGATAAAACTGCAAGGAGAAAAAGATGAATCTACAGTTATAGTTGGAGATGTGAATAATCCTCTCAATTAATAGAATATACAAAATAAAAAAACAGTAAGGATACAAAAGACTTGAACACTAATAAAATTAACTAACATTTATACAACACTCCAGCAACAGCAAAATACATATTCAAGTGCACACAGAATATTTACTTAGGTAGAGCACATTTGGGGCCATAAAAACATCTCAAAACTTATTTCAAAATATTGTGCAGTAGAATAATTTTTCTGGTCTTTGTCCAGAGTTCCTGGCATGGAGCTCCCAAAACCTTTAGAATTTCTCAAACAATAGGAGTGTCTTTGTTATTCATCATGGACACTGACAATGTATACTAATAAGGTGATTCATGGTGGGCCCCTAGATAGCTTATATCAACAAGATGACTTAGGGTGGGGATAGCTCACATCAGAAAGATTAGAATGTTGAGATTTTGAGCCAGCCTGACATCCAGGGAGGGTAGGACAGGAAAGCTGGAGATGGAGTTCAATCACATGGTCAATGATTTACTAAATCCTCCTTACATAACAAAAACTCCAAAAATAACTCTTGACTTTCTTAGATCTTAAAAGTTCTCATCAAAAGGAAAAATTTTCTTTTAGTTATGTGTGGTGACAGATGTTAACTAGACTTATTATGGAGGTCATTTTGCAATATATACAAATACCGGATCATTATGTTGTACACATGAAATTAACATGTTATATATCAATTACATCTCAATTTAAAAAAAAAAATTCTGAACTTCCTGATCACTTGATATATTTTATTTCTTTACCTGGATAGTTACATAGTTGTTGCTTATAATTACCCAATGTAATTCATGGGTAACATGTCCATTCATTTATGTACTTCTCTGTATACATATTTCACAACAGAAATTTTTTAATATTGATATTAATCCAGATTTGATGAAAGATATAAATCTACAAATTCAGAAAGCACCCAATCCCAAACATAATAAAAATAAATATATTTAGACATATAGTAAAAACTGCAGACCTCCAAAGATAAAAGTATCTTAAAACAGCCCAAGAGAAGTCAATATAAATCCATAGTTCTGAAGACATAATTTGAGAAAGTAAAAAAAAATTCTGCTTTGAAGAAACATCTGCAATACAAGAAAAAAATGTGGGGCCCACCCCCCCAAGATAAACATGTGTGCAAGCCCAAACATTAACTATATAAAATACTAACAATATCCACTCCAGAGGTTATATAAAGAACAAGAGGAATTTGACTAAAATTAATATATTTTAATATCATTGTGTTGTTTGGAAAGAGGGTACAGATATATACAATTTTTAGATATTAAGCATGTTAAATTTGTAAGGATAATAAAAACCTTACAATGTTTAAATTTCAAATCAGTAGAAGGAAAATAGAGAATTCAACCAATCCAAAAAGAAGACAAGAAAGGGATAAGAATGGGAAAGAAGCATAGCATAGAAAAACAGAAAAACAGAAAGCACAAAATAAGATGGAAAAAGTAAGCCCAAACAGACTTGCACTTCTGCATTATGATGGGACAGATACTCTTAAGCGTTTTCCCAATATAAAACACTAGATTCTGAAGAACACAAACTTTTTAATTCATTGCTGGGTTGTACTATATAAGAGAAAATAACAGGTCCCATCCCTCTACACTCACACAGGGGGAAAAAAGTAAGCTGAAACAAAAGTAGGAAAGGAGCAGGAAGTATCAGTCAAGAAGCAAACTTGAAAGGTGGGGTTTACCCTGAAGGCAGATGGAGATAGCAGCCTGCAATTGATCTCTAGAGACAAAACCTTAGGACAGTATAGCAAGGTCTGAGAGCTGAAAATAAGACAAAGACAACTGCAGTCAGTCAGGAACCTTGCCGGGGTTACAGTGGTGCCAGTGGGTTGGTACAGCCTCACTGCAAGCAAATGCAAATCACATCTGAAGGGAAGCATACACAATTTAGGTCCACAGATTTAGCTTAGCTACACACTAAAGAAAACAAGCCAAAACAGTACACAACAATATCTAAAAATTTAGACTTGTAAGACTTCAAATACCGAAATGATCAGAGATACAATATGAAATATTTATGAAAATTTTAAAATTAGACATGGACAATCTTCTACAAGAGACTATAAGGAACAAACAGGAAAAAGAATCAAATGAAAAATATAATTATTGACATTAAAATCATTAGCGTTTTAAATTGATCAGACACTGCTGAAAAATGAAGACAAGAAACAGAGCTGATGAAATTAACCAAAATGCAGCACAGATAAACAAGATGATGAAAAATATGAAAAATTAAAGGACATGAAGGGTAGAGTAAGAAAGTCTGTCGTTTGTGCAATCGGAGTCCTAGAAGAATACAGAAGCAATCTTTGAAGAGTGGCTCAAAATTTTACAGAACTAAAATGAATTGAAAGATACAGGAAGCCAGCATACACCAAAAATAAATAAAAAGAAATGCGCATCTCCAAACATTACAGTAAACCTGTATAACACCAAAGGGGAAAAAATAGATTATTTTATTAAAAGTAGATAGAGATAAAAGATAACCTAAAAAGTCAGATGCTGAGGCACAAAAACATTGAAAGACCAATTTAAGGCCACAGAATAAATAGCAGAGGTGATATACCCCTTGCATTCTCACTTAAGAAAGTGTAATTTTAACTACTACTTTATTTTAAACTGTCCCAAACTGTTTACTTTACTTTTCTTAACCTTTTTTTTTCTTTAAATTTTCCAGTTGTCCAATGATTTCAGTCTGAAATAATTACAAGGATTACTAGAAACTTTTAAAAAATGTATTGTCTAAAAAAGTAATATACTCCTCCACATGAGTTTAACTACCTTGCCAGAATACTACATGTAGAAAATTCTATAGCTTTTGATCCAAAGCACTATTTGCATGGTGAATAATTTCTGATATTCTTGCTCCAAGTTATTGTTTTTGATAACCCCAAACTCCCTGTTAAAAATTCTTGTTAGGGAACTTTCAGATTTCAAGAAATCTAAAACTAATTAAAAGTCATCACCTAGAATAAAATATTTTTAAACTTTTACTCATGTTTGTATACTTTATATTTATCATCTTTTCTTTAGATTATATCTGAAAGGATATAAACTTGAGAACAGAACTCCTCCAAACCAGTGCTGAGCCATACTTTGGTGTCTTCTAGAAACATCCTCTATGTCTCACAAACTATAAAATGTCCACAAGCTTTAATCCAGTTTTTAACCTGGAAGGCAAAGGGGGTGCAACGACAGTGGGAGAAAGAGGATACACATCTCTTACACACAGTCACTGTGTATATTTGTTGTGGGTATAAGAGCCTTAATCTCATCTCCAAATCTTCACTTACAAAATTGTAGAGAAAACTCAAACACATCCAATCCATTGCATTTAGACTTACAGACTGGCCAGAGGGAATGGACTTCTTTCATTATGTGACATTCTTAAAGACCTACCACTTTGAATTTCTGGTGTCACCCTTCCCTTAATCAATTTGTATACAGAGTTCCTTCTAGTTCTTTACAACATATACACTCCCCTGCCCAGTACCCCACTGGGCCTATTCATTCATTCAATACTTACTGAGTACCCTCTGTGTGCCAGGCAGCAATGGTAGGTTCCAGGTGTACTAAAAAGCATTAATTGAATATATACTGTTTTGGTAATTTTTTCTAAAATCAGCTTACCCAATAGTACATAGTACTTCAGTCAAAGACATATACATTCTTAGCAGGTTAGCTGGCAACAGACTTTCTTATGGCTACTTCCTAATGAGGCGAATTTCTTGAGCAACTCCATATTTCAAAGAAAATAACCTGTTTTTTGGTATAGTATACCAATGATTTGGCTACTCTATTTTTTAATATGCAGTCATATATCTTCCTCCCAATGTTTCCACAATGAAAGGAAAATGTACTAATGCTGACCATGATATTTTTTTATTGAAAAGCAATATAAAATAGCTTTAGAAATAAGAGGAAGGTAATATTTTACATTATTTCTGTTATGAATATTCTTACGCTTTGTGCCAGAATTTACTTCCCATAACTACGTTTGCTTTATCTGGAACGTTTTATATTGTGTTTCTACATTATTGAAAGTATTAGTGTTTAATTTAGAAGAGCCTAATAAACTGCTACTCTGAGAACAATGGTCTTTCCCTTTTTTCTGAGCATGCTTATTTATGTACAGTGTGGAAATCTGATCCTGTTCTCTTCCAATCAGCCAACAGTTCTTTTTGTACCTCTTCTGGTAGTTCATAGAAAACTTCAGGATCAATGTCAGAAGGAAGGGTAATCTTCTCATCAGTAGAATCTTGCTCTCTATTTTCTGTAAGTCCTTCATGAATAGAGACTGTTGCCATTGGCTGTTTATGGCTGTCTGTAGTATGGTTTTTGGAGAAAAGTTGCTCACTCTGCAAATTTGGAAATGAATGGAAAACAGATACAGCAGCGTTTGTACTTGAAAAGTGGAATCCTTGAGATTCTTTAGGTCCTTGACTCATTCGTTCATCTTTTAAGCTACTGTCTATATAATGTGAATAATCCTTCTGGTTAGACACATAAGAGGAACTACTGCTATTTAAGCCTGATGTTCCTGGTTCACAGGGAGATACGGAGGATATCTGTTTGCTACTGGATAAATGATCTCTAGGATTTAAGGAACCAGCTTGAATTTGTTTTGTAGAAAAGAAAGATAATACTCCTCTAGAAGTATGTAATGGACAATTCAAACTTCCTTTCTCTTGAACTTTTTCTCTAGATTTTCCAGAAAGGATTTCTTCTTGAATATCTACTGGAAGCTGCTTAAAGACTTCTTGGTCAATACCCTCAGGAAGTGAGGAGACTGGAAATTCATGCCTGTCTTTTTCTTTAGAAAAATTTGTAGTATCTGGTGGAGACTCCCCAGTTCTTGTACTTTCAATTCTTCCAGTTGGTAGAAAATCCCAATTTGTTTCCTTGTCTTTAGAAAAATCCTCCATGTGAGTGTCTTTCATTTTCTAGAACATAAGGATGACAGAATAATTTAGATATCTGATATCTTGTAAATATTCATGCTGCTGAAGTGTGAATGTAGCTATTATCTGACCAACATGTTTCTATCCTACTCCATAACTTCAATCCTTTTGGTCAGTTCCACACAACCAGAAATGATTAATCCACCACAATGAGTCATACAATTGTGTGGATTATTACTCATTGTTCCAGGAAGAGGGCTTCCTTCCTAGATAGCACTGAGCCAGAAGGTAGGTATGTATCTGGAGACCTGGAAAGGACCTTAACAATCATGTATTCAGACTTCCAATTCTGTGAATAAAAGAACGGTGGCCTGTACAAATAAATGATTCACGAAGGGTATCTAAAACATATGTATATGCACAGATAGTATCATGGTTTCCTAAAATGCCCTATTTTGAAGTGTAACATTTAACAGAAAGAAAAAAAATATTTCTATGGTAAAAATCCAATATCATTATTAAAATGAAACACTTTTATATTCACATGAAATAAAATTTTTAAAACACCTTCCATTTTATTTTGCATACCTTTTCCCTCTAGTTTTAAGCACCGTAGAAATGTACAGATAGTCAAATGCAGTTCAGGAAACATCAACACATTAGTAAGTTCAATAAAGTAAAAGGAG
Organism: Hippopotamus amphibius kiboko; assembly: GCF_030028045.1. Lineage (NCBI taxonomy): Eukaryota > Metazoa > Chordata > Mammalia > Artiodactyla > Hippopotamidae > Hippopotamus > Hippopotamus amphibius. Next base: position 94,995,084 of record NC_080196.1, on the reverse strand, counting down.
AAGAGATTTGGGTCACTGTATTTATTGAGCATGTACTGTGTGCCAGACATGTACAAGGTACTTTCACTTACATTTACCTCTCTAATACTACTGTGAATGAAAGACCTTTAATTCTTATCCTACAGACTAATTAAAAAATAAAAAGTAAACATCTTTTTAAATTTCAGTTAATAAATAGGATAAAAAGGGTCACTGAAAAAAAAGTAATTTGAAGAGGGCATTAATTCAGTATTTCCATAACACTATTCTGTTCTTATTATAAGCTTAAATGTAAATGAATATATTACTAAAATTACAGTGACTGATTAAACAATAAAGAAAATAATAAAAACATTTAAAATTAAGAGTTAATTGTAGGCACAAACAATTTAGTAAAAGATGATTATTTTTTAAAGCATCCCACATTTGGTAAACAAAAGTTGCATTTCCTTTTAGTCATCTGAAAATATGACTGGCCTCTGCATCTCTATTGCCACACTCTTAATTTCTACAACTGTAAAATGAGCAGTATATTCTATCAGTATTGCTACCAGAATTTAATATAATTTCAAAACCAAGAAAATTTAAATACTTGAATAAAAACATTGGGGAGGGGGCGCTGCTTATGTATAAACTGACGACAAAATTACATTTCCAATATTTGAAAATATTTTCATATGAGCTAATCATTACATTCCTATATATTGTTATAGAATGTTTTAACAGTTTCAAAACAGAGAACCTCTATCAAGATTTTCTCTTTTATCCAGTGATGCTTATGTTTTATTCTTAGATCACAGTACAATATGCTTAAGGCTAGTAACCATAATCTGAAAGGCACTATATATAAGTCACTCAAATCATATCACCCAAAAGAATCTCTAAATTATATCAAACACAAATTTATATGTGTAATTTAACCATATAAATCCAGTAACAGTGTACTTACAAAACTGCGTTTGCCAGAGCGTGACGTTGTTGATAATGATGGCGTTAAATAATAATCAATAGTCCCTTTCTTAGTAGTATTTAGGGCTTTAAGGTTGCAGAAGCACACACTTAAAAGGGTAAGATGAAATGGCATCTTCACATTCACCATATTTCGAAAAAGTTTCATAAGTATATCAACCATTGGGGTCATCACATCATAATTTCCTAAATAAAATGTTTAAGAAGACAATATCTAAACACATTATATTATAATTAATATTAAGAGCTTAATCTAATTTATATTGCTTAGATTAAGAAATTAAAATCCTAAATACACATCACTGAGACATCTTGACATCTGTTACGGAACTGGGACATCTCAACATTAACACCAACTGCCAAATGAGTTAAAGTTTTCAGAAGATATGAAATATGGAACTTTTAGTTACAGGAAAATGATGAGGTGAGAAAATCTCCCCATAAAATTAAAATAAAACTGAACATAATGGTCAAAAATAAGCATTCTGAGATTCTGGAATGAACCAAAGGCGAATAAAGTGAGAAACACTGATTTATGAAAAGCCACTGGATCCTAGGTAATAAAGTGGGGGCAGCAGCCTTGCTGGTTGGAGTTGTTTGTATTCCCCATTTACACAGTGCAGTTGGTATAGCAGTTTTGCCAGGATGAGGCTGGCTGTGAAAGTCAGCAGCTTTGCAGTCAGAAAGGACTGATCTGATTCGAGGTAGAGCGTAAAAGCCCACACCCAGCAGTGTTGCCAGAAAAATGAACAAACTTGGGAGGAAACAAAGGAAATCACATAGCTCTTAAGCTGGGGTTGCAACTGTGGTGGGGATGAGTGAAAGATCAGTGGATCAGCCCTAAATGTAACGAGGAGATCTGGAAATGACAGAACCATAGAGGGACTAGATAAGCTCTCCTCACAACCCCAGCTGAGAGCTGCACACACAGAGGCAGCCCAAGCTTTCCACATGTCTCTCACTAGAATGGCATCAAGCATACCAGGGAGATGCAAGAGGGACTAGCAGGAAATAAAAGCCAAAGCAGACTTGAAAAAGGCCTAAATTTTGAAAGTGCTCTCCAACCCAAGCACTTATCTGTTGACAGAAAATGAAAGCCTTCCAGGCTGCATATTTGAGCAAACCTTTGACCAATTATTGTCTAACCACCAAACTATGCACAGAGGTAACCTCCTAGGAAGCCAAAACAAAAAATTTAAATTTAAATTAAAAAAAGAAAAAAAGCTAAAAAGCAGAAAAAATCAGAGGCAACACATCACAGGGGAGGTAGATTTTGCAGCTTAAGTCCAAACAAGTTACAAAGAAAGAAATCCCACAGAGGAAAAAATCAAAATCCAGAGTTGCTACAAGATATTATCTAAAATGTCCACTTTTCAACAAAATATTACAATACATACCAAAAAAAAAAAAAAAAAACCCACAGGAAGGTGATTCATACTCAGGGGGGAAAAGTAGTCAATAGAAATTGACTTTAAGTTCTATTTAGCAAAGATTTCAAAGTTGCTATTATAGACATTTTCAAAGAATTAAAGAAAATCCTTTTAGGGAATTAAAATAAGATATGATAACCGCTACCAAAAAAGAGGGAGACTCAATGAAGAAACAGACTCAAACATACAAACAAACAAAAACAAATGGAAATTCTAGAGTTAAAAAGTATAGTAACCAAAACGAAACAAACAAAAAAATCACTAGATGTGCAACAACAGTTCTGAGGTGACGGATGACTCAGAGAACTTGAATGTGGCTCAAAAGAAATTATGTAATCTAATAAAGAAAAAGAAAAAAAGTCTGAAGAAAAATGAACAGAATTGTACACAACTATATGACATTATCAAGCACACCATCATATGTGCAATGACAGTCCCAGAAGGAAAGGAAAAGAAAGAAAAACAATGAAAGAAAGAGTATTTGAAGAAATAAGAGCCCAAAACTCCCCAAATTTCATTTAAAAATTTAGCCTACAGAATCAAGAATCTCAATAAATCTCAAGTAGGATAAACACAAAAAAACAGATATACACAGTCAAACTGCTGAAAAAGAGAGGTGAATGACTCATCACATAAAGGAGAACAACAAGACAACCATGCCTGGTAACAATTTATTGCCTCTCAGCTCCACATCACCCTTCAGTACCTGCTGTGTGATAGTGGGTTGGACTCTTTAAAATTTTTTTTTACATTGAACACACAATTGTGAAGGTTTGTCATTAGAACTGGAGGACCATTAAAGAAGAAAGGGGGCTTCTCTTCCTGGTTCCAATGTTCTATCATTTACTTTTTCTTGCTCCAGTAACATGGTGTGTGTGCAGTGCTTCTGTGTGGAAATATCCAATAGTGCTCTGCCATGCAACATGTGTGTGTAACACTCAGCAACCTCCAGCCCCAGTCCAAGCCTTGTGACCATGTCCCCATGGCTCTACCAACTCAAAGACTGCACACACAAGGCCTGTTCCGTAAACAGTGCCCAGCTCCTCCAGCACACCCACCTGATAGGCTTGACTTGCACATGCCACAGAGGGTTGTTTCCTCCAGCTCTTCCTATGTAAGCACCATACCCTCTACCTTTGCAGTAGCAGAAGAATGAGGATTCCTTCAGTACAAACACCTACCAGTCTCAGCTTGTCCACACCCTGGAAGACTGTTAATGCAAGCCCTCCCAACAGACACCTGCATACCCTAGCTCACGCACTGCCCTGCCAGTGAGCAAACTCCCAACATCCCAATGCCTCCTGTGGGCCCACCAATCAGCCTCAGCTCATCTGTGGGTCAGAGGGTAGTATTCTCTTTGCCCAATAACTATGCACCAGCTCTGAGCCAGGTAACTCAAAGGATTTCTCCACCATCCAGTGTCCTGCAACCATACCTTCCCCTTGAGGGGTAGGAGGGCTCTCCTTTCCAGGTTTCCCCTTTCTTGAATACTTCTCCTTAGCACTTGGGTACTCTTAGAGTGTCTTTTGTATCTTTATAGTCACTCCCCTATCGCAGTATAATATTGTTTGATGCTTTCCCTGTTCAAATTTCTGTGTGGTTATTCTCTCTTGATTGGAACTATTAATAGGAATCTCTCCTGATTAAACTATTATCAGCTGCCTTGTCACCAAAAATAAAGGAAACCAGAAAGCAATGGAATACTATATTCAAAGTATGGAAAGAAACAGTAAAGAATTATAAATCCAGATAAACTGCCATTCAAAAATGGTATTCTGGAGGAGTAGTCCATAAATTTTAGTTAAGTAAGATGGTTTGAGAGTGTTGCTCAATTCTTCTTTTCAAATGCAAATGGAACATTCTCCAGGACAGACCATATGCTGGGCGAAAAAATAAGGCTCAATAAATGTAAGAGGACTGAAATTACTCAGAGTATGTTCTCTGATCAATACAAAATCAAACTGGAAATAAGCAACAAAAAGAAATTTGAAAAATAATCAAATATTTGGAAATTAAACAACAAATTTCTAAATAAGTTTAAGGGTCAAGGAGGAAATCATAATGGATATTAGAAACTATTTTAGCTTTAATGAAAAAGAAACACAACAAAATTAGTGGAATGCGACTAAAGCACTGCTTAAAAGGAAATGTATAACTTTAAACTTGAATTATTAGAAAAGAAGGTAGGTATAAAATAAGTAACGTGAGTGTCCATCTTAAGAAACCAGGAGGGAAAAGGCAAATTAAACCTAAAGCAACCAGAAAGAAGGAAATAACAAAGATTAGAGCAGAAATAAATGAAAGTAGAAAGACAACTGAGAAATCAATGACACCAAAAGTGGAATCTTAGAAAAGATGAACAAAACTGATAAACTTTTGTTAGAATGACCAAGGGAGGGGCTTCCTAGGTGGCGCAGTGGTTAAGAATCCGCCTGCCAATGCAGAGGTCACGGGTTCGATCCCAGCTCCAGGAAGATCCCACATGCCGCGGAGCAACCAAGCCCGTGTGCCAAAAAAAAAAAAAAAATAAAAAAAAAAAAAAAAAAAAGAATGACCAAGGGAAAAAAATAAAATACACAAATTACCAAAATCAAGAATTAAAGAGAGGACATCACTATAGACCCTACAAAAATCAGGATTATAAGGGGATATTAACAATTTCATGACAACAAATTAGACAACTTGGATGAAATGCATACATTACTAGAAGATACAAATAATCAAAACAAATAGAAAATCAGAATAAGCTTATAACAAATCAAGAAATCAAATTCTTATTCATAAAAGAACAAAGCTAGAGAACTTACACTACCTAATTTCAAAACTTACAACAAAGCATCAAGACAGGGAGGAACTGGTGTAAGGATAAACATATAGATCAATGGAATAAGGAAGTCAAAAAATAAACCCTTACATTTATGGTCAATTAGTTTTTGACAAAGGTGCCATAGCAATTCAATGGGGAAAGTATCTCTTCAACAAATTCTGTGGAACAACTGGATATCCACACAGAAGAGAAGGAACTAAGACTCTCACTTTATACAATACATAAAAATTAATTCAAAGTGGATCTAAGTATAAATCTTAAAACTACAAAATTACTGAAAGAAAACAGGAGGAAATATCTAAGATCTTTGGGTTAGGCAAAGAATTTTTAGATATGATATCAAAAGTACTATCCATATAAGAAAAAAAGAACAATGAAATACCACTACACATGAGAATGAGTACAATAGAAGAAAATGATAGTACTAAATGTCGGTGAGAATATGAAAAAACTGGAACCCTCTATACTTTGTTGGTGAGAATCTACACTGTTACACTCACTTTGGAAAAAAATCTGGCAGCTTCTTAGAGTTCAACTTACCGTACAACCCGGCAATCCCACTCCTTATAACCTACCCAAGATGAACAAAAGCATATGCCTGCCCAATGACTTGCACACAAATGTTCACAGCACCATTTCTCATAATAGCCAAAAAATGGGAACAATCTAAATGCCCGTAAAGAAGTTATCTCACGCTATATAATTAATTATCAGAGTTTTGCTTTCTCTGGAGTTGGGAAGCATTCTTAACTGACCCTTTACTTTTAATATCTCTTACAAAACAACAAAATTTTCTAGTGAAAATTTCATATAAGATAAAAGCACGAGGTTGAGTCAAAAATTATCTGCACTCCAGTTATGTTCAAACTTCTATAAATTTTACAGCCAGAGTGAGGATAATTTTTGACTCACCCTCGTATTTAATAGTTCACTAACTTCCTGTGAAGACCACCCATCTTTGGATCATATTTCTAACTCAAAATTTGTTTTTTCAAGAGCTCAACCTGCCAACTAAATTATCAGAAAATCACTCCATTACCTGTCCCTAACTTCTGAATTATGTGGGATGGAATTGGGCACTGACGACTCTCACGGCTATAGTGCTTCTCAGATGAATACCGACGGATTATTAATCTTACTGTATGTGGCTTCCTTCCATCTTGGCAGACTCTAAAAATAAAGAGAAAGAGGAAACAAGGAATTAGAAAAAGTATTATCCAAAGTTTTTTTTTAATGGTCTACCATACCCCATTTATCTAAAGGTGCCAGATTTAGTAACTGTAACAATTATAAATACAGTTGATAATTAGGCAGTAGACAATAAAGGCCCTTGAATAGCCCAAGTAAACTTCACAAAGTCTACATAATAAAGCTCTGAAATTTGAAATGTAAGACTCTCAGGCCTTGTGCTGAATTGAGTGCTATCAGAAAAAGAAGAGAAATAAGATATAATCATAGCAAACCATTTGATAATTCAAATCTAAAACATAACTAAAAACAATATATTAAAATCATCAGGAAATTTAAGAAACAGAATCATTTACTGACAAGAAAATATATGAAAAATGACCATTTTTTTACACATTTAAAGAAATAAGATTACAAAAAGAAAAAAAATTTTAATGAGATTATTCTGTCACAAAGCACTCCTCAAACAGATCCAAGGGAGTTAGTAATATCACCATTATATGGCGTATTACACAATAATGTGAAAGATCAATTATATACTATATTTAGGAGGGTAAGTACATGTCCACGCATCTTAAAAAGTGTTCTATCCAAATGATTTTGGTTTTAGTGTTGAAAACAAAAGTTTTAACGACGTGGAAAATTCACTTAAAAAGTAGAAAATCTAATTACTAGAGAAAATAAATGTCATCAAAGAATAACATTTTCCTTTCCATGTGTATCACAAACATAAAATATCAATATTATTAAACATACACAAATTGATTTTGAATTAGATAATTTAGATTTTTGTAGTAAATAATTTTTTTCTTATTGCTTTATCACAAAACTTCTGGACTGCTGCTTTATTAAGATAAAATTTCTTAAATGGTTCCTGTAAATGTTACTAGTTTAAATATCTTCCAGTTAAACTTGTTCTATTAAGTTAATATGCAATTCAAAGAGTGTGATTTGGTTCCTCTAACTAATTAAGACATACTAGAAAAAGGTTATACTCTAAGCCATCTTAAGACCAATGCCTAGAGAATGGATGAATGGACCACTACCTAGAGGTATGATTTTATACCTCACACATACCTACAGTATTAATCATCATATGCTCAAGAACATTCACACATACACATTTATTTTTTTTGGCCAGTCACTTAGATGGCATTATATACCTCAGTCCCTGAAACAAGGGGCCACTTTGTAGAAGACAGAATGCCAAGCAGAGATAAGGGGAAATGGTTAATAGTATTTCACAGGTTTAGAGCATCAGACTAATTTCTGGGTTGAGTCTTCACATATAATTCTTGTGGTTTCTCTATGTGCAGAACTGTTTCCAGTGACCAGACATTTCATAGTAGCCTTATATTTAGCTGAAGCAAAGCAAATGACCCAGTTTCACTAGCATACTCACCGGCTCAGCCTGAGTCATATCACTGAAGCTGGGTCATATAGCAAATGATGAGCTGCATGGCCCTGCTCAAGACATGAGAACTGCAATGCATGTGACAGCAAAGTGGAAGGAAATTTCACTTCATCAGTTTTCTGAGAGTTAGAGTCATCCAAAACCCATCTTCTCTAGTCACAGCAGCCATCCTAGCATCATTACAGAAGCACACCTAGCCAAAACTGTTAGGCCTCTGACACCGCATTTTAAGAAATCAAAGAAATGGGAGGAAAAGAGAGAATACTCTTCTATGCAGTATTGAGAAACAGACACATGATGGCAAAGGAGCATCAGAAAACTAAATGTCTTGTTCAGTTTATGCAATGCTATTCGGATATTCATAGTCCCAACTGACACTCTTCATGTATTTACGGGCCAGTAACCCTGCACATACCCACAAGCACTCCCACTGCTCACACATAGGTCCATTAAGCTATACCTTCATCTGACTCCATTTTCTTTCACATGGTCTGAGGTACAGGAGATAAAAGGGTTTTTCTGCTTTCTCCATCAATTTCCTATCCTCAATCATCAGAAATTTATAGGTGTAGTGATTCTAGAGATACCCATAAAACTCCCTTAGGTCACGATCAGCAGCTTAAGATCCACCATAAACCACAATGTTGCTAAATTAAGACCAATGGAAGTAGATGAATTAAATTTAGTTAAAAACATCTGTTACCATCCTTGCAACACTTTATAATGATCTATCTTTACATGTTCAGAACATCAAGTATTCTTTCCATGTACTATACACAGAATCTATAAGATGATATGGCAAAGTGGAAAAATCACCTGTTCAAAAGACTAGCAAGTAGTTCTTCAATCTTATTTTTAGCTTCAACTTCTGATGAACATTTTTTAAATGAATCTTCCTCACTAAAGGACTACCAAAGAAGCACAAATAAGGATTAATGTAAACCCAAATAAACATATCCATTTATCAGTGTATATGTCAAGTATTCAACACATTCTTTACTAACTTACCTCGTGTGCTTAGTTTGAGCCATTCAGTTCACTTCTATATTAAATTTTTTTATCTGCAAGTTACTATACTCCACTAGAAAGTGCACTGGGAGTTAAGAAAATTACAAAGTTCCAGTACCAATGCTAAGCTTTACTGTATGACTACAGTGAGGCTCTTCATCTCCTAAGACTTGAATCCGAGTTTAACCTTGGACAAGTCCCTTAACCTTCCTAAAGTACAGTATCTTCATCTTAAAAAAATAATGGGAGGGAGAGGGAGTAAGGGAAGAGGAGAAGGTATGAACAAACAATAGTAGCACCTACGTAGAAGGCTTACTGTGACGATTAACTGGGATAATGCATTTATTATTATCCCACAGGAGAAAAATTAATCAATGTTACCTGGGTGATTATACCTTTCTCCACTTTCTAAATTATTAGACTGCTCTGAAAACAAGATTTTTAAAAATGAAAATATTTTGCCTCCTATATACAATATAGGCTATTAAAATTAAGTAGTATTCAATCAAAGTGGCTAACTTGAGACAAACACTAATTCTTAGATTCAATTTAAGAATATTTATTAATCTAATATAATAAATAGCCTTCTCACAGGAAAGGGATCACGTACCAACCTAATAAGCAAATTAGAACAGTAAGAACACAGTAGTAAAACTAGAAATCTTTCTCTCAAATAATGCAAGAACCAATACTCAACTAAAATAAATACCATCATCATGTACCTGAGGTGGTCCTGAGGGTGTCACAGGAGAGTTATCCTCTCCAAAACTGAGCTTCTGGATACGCTGAGCAACCGAAATTCCTAATTCCTTTTCTAATATTTTGGATGAAAAGGTTTGAAGATCATGCACACTACTGATACCCAGTGCTTCCAGACGCTTGGTAGTTTTATAGCCAATACCTAAACAAAAAGAGATGCATACAGTGTTACAACAGCTTTTCTCTTTAAAACTAGCTAATTAAAATATTATAAATACATCAACCACATCTTTTGACAGCATAATTGGTATTTTGCAAACATCAAACTTTATTAAAAATTAGGTGGTTGTTCTGCGCAAGGCCTCTGAGTTATGATCAACTTTGGAAACCCAACAACCCTAGTATAACATAATGAATAAGGAGACAACCAACAAATGCTGTCTTGATATTGACAAAATGAGAATTTTACCACCTGTTATATAACAATGTGGAAGCACTGAAGAATCATAGTTATTATTCATGTAAAGAAAGACTGTCACTAGAGCAATTAACATTCATTACCATGCGCTAATTGTTAGCTAACTTGACTGATTTCTATACACAAAACCACACATTTACATCCGGAGGTAGTAACCATCCCAAATACAACTTTGAGCCAGAAAGCAAACAAACAAATCTTCTCATTAGCAAAACTCCTATCACAAAGCTCTTGCACTAAAACTCAGTTATACTTTATCAAAGAAAAAATGCTCAGGCAACTTAGTGCCCCTTTACTCCTCTCGTTTTTAAAAATTAATTCTAGTGATCTGGTTTCCTTGCACAGTAAAATAAGTAAGTCAAAGGTGATGGGTGTATAGGGGAATTATTAAAGTGAAGTGACATCTTTTCACAAGTGTAAAAAAAGGGGGGGGGTGGCGCTGGCAATTTGGCAATAAGGAGGAAAAGAGAAAGCCTGGGGAAAAAATGAAAATAAGAACTCAAGAAGAAATTGGGAGATTGGGACTGCCATATACACATTACTAATAAGAAAAAAAAATCAAATTGTACACTTTAAATATATCCAGTTTATTGTATGTCAATTATATCTCAATAGAAGTTCTTCAAAAAAAAAAAACCTCAAGTAGAGCCAAGTAACAATGCTACGTATCAGTACATAATCCTCAGTTTATAACAACCTGACATAGTAATTGTTCTTCAGACTCAGAGTCATCCAAAAAGACTTTAAGTTACAATTATATCAAATTAAGAATCGCAAGGCAGTGTACAACACAGTTTGGAATCCAAACATGGACTAAAAATGAAGTTATGACATCTAAAAGTCAAGTTCCAGTTAGAAATTCACTTCCACAGTACTGTGTAACATTTTAATCCCCACCAATGCCCTAGAAATGAAGTTTAACACATCCACTATTGATGGTCTATAAAAATATAAGTACTTGATCTTCAAAGATACAAACTTGCCCCATTGAACCCCTCAAGAAAATCAGTTTCTTCATCTTTAAAATAAAATTTGCCTAGATGCTTTGGAAGGTCCTTTGTAGCCCTATTATTTTATACATAATCCCAAAACAGAGTTAGTGAAAGACCAACTCCCCTCTCTAGATGCAATGTGCAGTATAACAGTATGAACCAGGGACTAAAAATAAAGGACCATATGTTTCCAGATTATAACTTTTCTGATCATATTCAAACTATGCAAAAGTAGGTAGAACTAGAAAAGTATTCTCATATATAGAGTCCTCATATAGGTTCCCTCCAGAAAATGTCAAGTTTTTTGGTTTTCACGAAGAGTCAAGTACACAGGCTCTAAGAATTCATTACACGTGACTGTAATTTTTAAACTTAAAGAAATACAATAGAACTAATATATACTTTTCAAATATATTTGTCTTACCAGGCATTTCCTTTATGTGGTTCAAACTATGAATGAGATCTTGAGAACTTTCAGGTAGTAAGACTGTTTGTTGATTTGGTTTAAAGACGCCAGACACTAACTTTGCCAATAATTTATTAGAAGCCACTCCAGCACAGCCAGTGAGACCCAGCTGATTGTTCATGGCTTCCCGCATCTCAGCTGCAATCTGAGATCCAATAAGTAGTCTGATGTGCAAGATGTCATGCAGGTTTACAGCTATAAAAACAGCCAATGTTGTTAAAAGTCACCATCAAAAATTTTACTTTTCTTTTTTACATATGAGTTTTAATCTATACTCAACCCCACCCCCCAACACCACCACATTGCTATACACTTAACTAATCTCTTTTGTCCTTCACAGGAATTCTGTAAAGTAACTACCACAAGTGCATTCCAAGGGCCTGTGACAGCAAATGGTACCGGGAGTGCTGAATGATTAACATATTACGAACAGTGATTACGAAAATTGATCTCTCATAAAAAATTCCTACTGCATTAGCAGAACTTACTCATGTTTACCTGAAAGTAAGCATAAAAGTGTTACATTAATGATAAAGCTAACATTACAGCTTTAAAGACTTGAATCTAAACTTTACAGACTAGTGGTATGTGCTACTAAAAACAATTTTGGATTTGTATAGTTTCAAAGATCTTTTATTAAAAGTATAGGGAAATTATATAGAACAAATTTTCTTAGGTGTGAAAACGATATAGAGTTATTTGAGATAGTCCTTATCCTCAGGAGTATTTACATTTGAAGTGTCATGATGTCTGTAATAATGGCTCAACAATCTATCAACCAATGAATAAACAACAAGATAAAGCAAATGTGGCAAAAAGATAATCGCGGGAGTATCTACAAGGAAGGGCATAATGACTGTTCTCATTGTACTATTCGATCAACTTTTCTGTAGGTTTAAAATTTTTTTTTCACAAAACCTTAACGCAGAGAAGAAAGGATTCATGAAGAATCAGACATTTTAGGATATAAAACCTAGCTCTCTGTAATATGTTCTAACCAACAGAATCCAAGTTTGCTTTAAAAATTATACAGAAACACATTTGAAACCTTCTTGTTACCCAGGCCCTGTAAGTGACAAAACAACACAGGTACAAAAGACACATGAAAGCTTCATATCTTCTAAAAGAGAACTGTAGTTCTAACTCTTTTCTTCTTTAATATCAGGGAGGTTGAGAATGACTGGAGATTGATCACACCAGCTCTCAAAAAAGAGGGGTAAGAGGAAGCACATGTTGACTGAGACCTAGGAGCAAGTAGGTCAGGACAATTCTTACACAAAAGCAGAGTAGCTTGTCTTTTACGTGGTATGATCTGGAAATCATCAGCAGTCACAAGATGTTTGAAACCCTAGGTAGATATTCAGTGGAGCTGATTGCAGCTTATTTTCAAATGCAAATACTGGAAATACCATCAGTTATTAATACTTTAATACGTGAAGGAGATGAACCACTCTTTCCTACTGAGAGTTGGCAAAAATTATTTGACTGATTAAATATGAGCTTGCAAAAGATGACAGGTAGGCCTGGACAAGCTTCCACAAGGGCTAACTTGGGAGGGTCTTGATGCCTTGGGAGAATAGAAGCAAACAAGCAGAGAAGCAACATAGGCAAATTTAGTCTACCTAAAATTTTGCTTAAAGATGGTTTTAGGAAAATAAAAAACTACTCTAAAAAGCCAACTCCTGTAACTTAAGGATGACCTAAAGAGGCATGACTCTTAAAAATGGTAACACAGGACTGTGTCAGAGAAATGAGAAGTGCAAAAGCACTGAGCTAGCTATATGTCCTCAAAATACCATTTTCTGTCTATTTAATATGGAATAGCAATACCTAATTTTAATCATCTCAGATTGCTGAAATATGGCTACCATATCCAACAAAAGCCATAAAACTTTTAGAAAGCAGTCAACTTACTGAACTGACTGAACATTAAGGAATGTAGGTACTTTTAGTTACTAAATAGAATGAATAAGAACCCACTTACGATGATCATTGTATACATGACCCGACACAGTCAGTACTGAGAGTTCATCACTTTGAAGCTGCTCTAGTCTCTTCTCAACCATTTCTGTTAGATCCACAAAATTTTCATCAAACCCGAGTCTCTCAACAACTGGACTAAATTCTTCCAACAACTCTAAATTAAAATAATATTGGAGCACAGATGTAACTGAAGTTATAACTAGAACAGCTTTAACTCTTTTATGCTTAAAAAAATATGTTGTTAAAGGTTTTACATATATTCACAGTTCCACAATATCTTAATACAGTCCTCAGTTAACTGGCTTTGTTTTTTGTTTTTTTTTCTGTACCACATTCTGAGTAAAGGCAATATATTCCAATAAAGTAAGTCCAAAAATAACATTCCCTGGGCAGATATTCATAGCAATATATTTAGCTCAATCTCCCATACCTATAATTTCTCTATCTGTAGTACATTAAGTATCAATGCTTATAGTTAATTATGATCTTGAAGCAGTAGGTGAAAGAATAAATTATAGCTTACTTAGAAAAGTAAAAACGAGTAATAATATATTCTAGCTATTTTTTCACAAGAATTTTAAAAGGGTAACATAAAAGAAAATTTAAATTTCCAATTAATCCTAAGTCAAAAAGAAAAGTTACTTAATTTTCAAAATATTCTACAATGCAATATTTTGATTAGTTACCCTCCAGCTCACTCCTTAAGAGCAGAGATGAACTATGACTTACACGTATTTGAATGTCCAGCCTCTAGAACAATGCCTAGTCCTTAAGTCAAATGTTTACTAAATTGAGCTGAATCAAGATTTGAAATAAGTTCAAAAAGACTATCAATTCTCATTTTTAGGATTAAAACTAATAACTTGGAAATCATTAAGAATTTTTACTTCTCTCTGAATCACCTATTGATACCAGCTCCATGGTAGAAAACAAATTATTTGCCTCTTATTATATAAAAATGCATAGGTTCTTAAAGTCCTATAATATGAAAGCTCTGTTTTACTGGTGCCAACACATAACAGTGGGAGAAAACAATAAAGATAAAAACATGATCTGGTGACCACCAAAAATCACTTCCAAGCTACCTACAGAAAACCATTTATCTATGCTGAGGAAAAATTGACTATGTGTCTGACCATATAAAAGAATTCTTTTGAATTTCCCTAACCAATTTCTGCTTCCCCCCCCCCCCCAAAGTTATACCTGATGCCTGGCAGTAACAGGTAGAAAATAAAATAGCTTACCAAAACAATACTACATAAGAAAAATAAAGGACAAAGTTTTAAGTACTAAGCAGAAAAGCAAATTAAATACAGAATCACACACAAAGCTGGTGGGCTGCTGAATACTGATTGATTCCATTGCTTCTATTACTAGATCATAGGAGTAAATCACTTATCCATTCCTGAAGTTAACCTCTTTTTGCAGTCAACCTGTCAACTTCATAAACAATATGCATTTATTAAACTTATGATTACACAAGGCCAAAGAGAGGAGTTTATAGTTAGAGAAAAAACTATCTAGACAAAAATGTAATACTGTAGAATAAAAATATGAAACAAACAATAAGGTTAAACATCATAAATAGGTCTGACATAAATCAGTATAGGACTATTAGGCTATGTTCCTATTTTAACTCAGAAAATACCATGAGAAAATTTAACAAAATAACTTTCTATCAATGCATAAATCATGCTGAGAATATTTCTTGTTATTATATTAGCGCACTTTTAATTCTTTCAAGATACTACTTCATAAATTAAGAATCAGCACAAAAACTGAGATTTACTCATTGAATCTTCAGTATGATATTTTCACTGTGAAGAGTTGCAGTGGTACAGAAATCATAAGAGAAAGACCGATAAATCTGACATCATAGTGTCAGACAAAACACAAACCGGGAAAGTAAAAAAGACTAAACACAAATTGGAAATATATTTATAACATATGTCCATCAAAGGGTTAATTTCCTTAATTTCCTATAACAATGACACAAACCAGTCAGAAAAGAGATGAACAATCTAAATAAAAAGGCCATTCACAGAAAACATATATATAAATGAGCAAAAATACATGAAAAAATGCTCAAACTTACTTATAAAGAAATGCAAATCAAAACAATGATTTACTAGTTTTTTCACCTTTCAGGCAAAAACTTTATGAATATCTAATACTCTTATACATACTAGCAATATTTTGGGACAATCTCAAGTACAACATATATCGGTATTCACATTTTCTAATGCAAGTTATGTTTAATCTAGCAATTAACCTTTAGGAACTTACTTTAAGGACATCTTCATGAAAGTATGTGAAAAGTTCTATATGAAAATGTCTACTGAAGCATATATTTGTAAGAGCAAAAAAGTGTTAACAGCCTAATAATCCCTCACTCTTAGGGAAACCACAAAATTTATCATACAAAACAATGTATCTTTTGAATAAAAGGAGGTGCCCCCCAGGCATAAAGGGGGACATACTGTCTTCATATCAGTAAGGGAATGGTTAAATAAGTTTGGGACAAAATACAACAGAATATTGTGCAGGCATTTAAAAGAGTAAGGAACAGCTATATGAATGATATGAAAAATCACCCAGAACAAAGGCAAGGTGCACAACTGTATGTATTACATCATCTCTTCTATGTAGAGTAAAAATTAACTTCTGAACATTCAGATACACACACATAATTGTGCACAGATGCACGAGTGATATTTTGGGAGTACCATCTTGTCTTTTCTGCTTGGCTATTCCTACTTCCCCTTCCCCCCATATCAGCACTGCCTCTTCCCCTCCAGAAGTTAACCAATGTTAAAAACCTAGCATATATCCTCTCATGTTTCTCTTCCTATTCATACATAGACATATACACATATGTGGGGGAAGGAGTTTGGGTCATTGTTTTACACATATGGAAACACCTGATAGAGGTTTCTGCATCTTGCCTTTTACTTACTCAACAAGCCATATCTCTATGAGTCAGATAGTACAACACCAACGCATTCTTTTTAATGGCTATATAATATTCCAACATAGAGAAGTCTTAGTTTATTTAGCCATTTTCATCTTGATGAGCATGTTTTCATTCCATATTTTTAACAATTATGAACCATGCTACAAGAGACATTTTTGTACATGTATGTTATTACTTTAGTTCTATTACATAAATCCCCAGCAGTGATATTACTGAGTTAAAGAACATAGTATGTATCTTTAATTTCAAAAAATGTTTCTATATTGCTTTTTTGAAAAGGCTGTAATACTTTGTTTCTACTTTTTCTCACATTCTTACTTTTAGTACTAATGAATTTGAGCATTCTTTTTCCACTTTTTGAGTTTGCTCTTTTTGTCAACTGCCTATTCATATCCTTTGTCCATTTTTCTTAAGTTTCTTTTTCTTGCTAATTCCTAAGAGCTCTTGGATATTATATTTAACCCTTTCATCTGAAAACTGCTACAAATAACAAAGGAACAAGCAAACAAAAACAACAGCAAACAAGATAAAAAGCTGATTCTTATACATCTTAAAATTATATTTATTTGCCATATGCCAGTAAACACATGGTTTCATTTTTCCTGTAGTTTACTAAAACACTAGGATTCAATTCCAAACCTTAGTAAGGAGGAGTTTATCTACACTGAAATATTTAACATATACATAAAAACTAAGAAAAAACTAATATACTCCTTATCTTTGCTAATAGTTCCTAACAACTTGGTTTTTAATTATGTTAATCAAACATTACAGAAACCTCTCTCAACCACCATTAGTGTATTACAGTACAGCATATTTCTTCATAGTTCATTTAAACTTGGCATTTAAATTTAAAATTAAAAATATCTGATTCTCTTTGGTTTATCTTCTCCCATTTTCTCACTTTAAAAATTTTTTTACATTTTCTCATATTTATGTAAACAGCATGACAGAGTTCAAATTCCTTCCAACTTACACATTTTCATCACCATTACTCATAACATATTAAGCCATTCTCATATATATTTTTTTAAATGGGAAAGCCCAAAAATAAAAGGAAACCGACTTATGCATTTTACATTTATTAACAGATTCATGTAGTTAACAGGTATCCTACATAAAAATGAATGCTGAAAGTATATTGTCCATAATCTGTACCTGTAACCTTATATGACATCTCTCTGTAACGAGTCAAGTCTTCTCCATTAACTAATACTAGCTGTGGACACTTTTCTTTTGCATCTCTGACATTCATAAGTTTCTTAACTCCAAGCTTCCTAGCTTCATAGTTGCAGGTAACCACCAAATATTTCTGTTGAACCCCTATAAAAATAAATATTTTATGAGAAAACTGAGCAGGATTATAAACTAAATTTAAAATATAATTTACTTATTCCATATTATAATTGTAAGTCATAATACAATGTTTTGATAAGAATAAAAAGTTCTATCTCAGTTAAAAAATATAGCCTCCATTCACCAAAGTTCTATGAAGTAAAATTTAACAAAAATAACCACGAAGCAACAATTCTATTAAGTTTTCATCAGAAGATACAAATAAAATCCTTCTAGGATTTTTTTTAAACAATACAAAGCCAAATTAAGTTATACTAAATTAACTCTATATAACTTTATATATAATTCAAGGCTGTGTTTTACCAAAAACTAAAGCAAATGAAAATAACTGAGTACAATTAACTACTGCTTGCCGCTAGAAAACCTAACTTGTCTTCTGAGTAACTTTCCAGTGAACATAAAGCAATGTTCTATTACAGGTGCCAACCTACAGCAATTATTAGGGATCTTCCCCGATCAATGTTCTAATCATTGAACTGTTCTTCATAGTAATCTGCAGAAAAGATTAGACAGTGAGGTAATATTACGAGCCCCCTCCTTATCAAAATGATTAAATTATGATCATCTACAGACTGTTTAAAAATTCTAGTTTAAAGAAAAAAAAAGGATTCCCTGGCAGTCCAGCGGTTAGGACTCCGAACTTCCACTGCTGGGGGCACCAGTTCCATCCCTGGTCAGGGAACTAGGATCCTACATGCCTTGAGGCCAAAAAAAGTTAAAAATAAAAATAAAAATTCTAGTTTACCAGTGGCTTAAAACTGCTAAAATTATTCACTTTTCTCTTTATACAAGTTGACTACTTGTTTACCACTATTAATGTTCATCTAAAATATGTAAAGCACAAATACGTAGATGGGGAAAAAAAGGTCCTGTCCATTCCCCTAACATAATGCACTTTGTTTCTAAAATTTTGATATTACAAACAAGGCAAAGAAACATTATCTCATATATTTTTGATTATCAGATTATGCCCAAAAATAGAATCACTGAGTCAAAATAATTTATGATGCACCAGTGAACTATGTAACAAATCAGATTAGTAACTTCCTTAAGTAAAAAAATAATCTTTTAATACAGGATTATATGGACTCACCATTATGTCACCAGCCCAAGTTAAGCAGTCACCTATTTGCTGAGTACAAATCAAAGACTATGTTGCTTTCTCTGAGAAACTTACAGCATAATATCCCTCACTTCCTGGTAACCATTCATCCCCGAATCTTAATTACATAATACCTTTTTACTAATCATTACATATTAGTTACATCTTGTTACAATTCTACCAGTTAGAAATGCCTTTAGAAGAAAATTTAGGTCCCTAATTCTAACTGCTTGACATCTTTCACTTTAAAGATCCTAGACTGATCCTGGCATATCAAAAACTAGTCATCAGTCATCCCTCAGTTTCTTAGTAAACCAACTAGGCTGAGTAGAATTGGGATTTATCAAAACCAAAATAGACACCAGAGGGTAGCAGCAGGTGAATCAAAACTGCTGTTTATGCTTTTACTAAAAGATAAATCCTTACTACATACATAAAAAATTTTTGGAAATTTAAATTACTTTTCCAATTTAAGATATAATACAAAAAATTTTTTTAAAGCCAACATAATAGTAAGTAAATTCCCAATGTAAAATTTCTCATTGCCTTTTATTTTAAAAGATACTTATGATTTTATGGAAAGCTCATACTATATGCCGTAACATTTTGGGTTCTGTTCAAAATTCAACTATTTTGACAAATGTTACACAATTCAAGAGTTAATTTCAAAAGTGGGAGAATAAATGAAAACTTCTACTGAAATTAATAAAAGAGGCTCTTCTTGAGATAAGATGGTTATAAAATTTCAAACATTGAGAAAAAGACTAAAAGTTTATTATGGTCTTTCTGTTCATTTGTTTGGTTATCTATACTACATGTGTCATATTCACCATTTATTAAATGAGGCTTATAAAGTTTACACCTGGTAGTGAAGCAAAGATTACTGTCTATAAAGCATCATAGAACTGCTTCCAACATGTATTAATATGGTTAATAAATCAGAATATAATAAGCATAGTAAATAACGAATCCTATTATACAATGAAAATAGTATCAAAGTCCAGAATTACCTAAAGGTTTGTCCTTTAGTTCTGGATTTGAGATCATTTCTACTTGTGCGTAAAAGCAATCCAGATCCACGTGTACTATGACTCTAGATGAATAACTTCCCACTGGCACCATTTGGTCATGAACTGCAGCACAATATGCAAAGAAATACAAAAATACATTCAGGCTGCTTATCACCTCTGAGCAACTGCCAGTGCCTTAAAACACGGCCACCGAGAAAGAAGAATGCAGAGTGATTTTTAAAGCTTTCTCCTGGATTTATTACATGTGTCAAAGCATCTAAAAATTACAAAGACATGAGAGAGCCTTCAGTCCTGTTTACTTACTTAGTATTTCTTTGTATACTATATTTTTCTCAGGATAGTAATACATTTAAGGAAAAAAAATTTTACCAATAATAGAAGATGTAAGAGGTAATCCTAGGACCTAGAAGTTTATAGGAAAATTTAGAGTAGGTTGGAAAGGAGAAAAGTTTACACACTGATCGTTCAACCAACTTAAAAAGTATTTTAAGTGGCATATCCTTAAATTAAAAGAAAATCTGAAATACAAAACAGCAGAAGACAGAATCTATGGATCCCAGTGAACTGCATTTAGCTCCCATATGAAATCAGGAATATCTGGTTCAATTCTGAATACATAATACTAGAACAGAGCCTGGCATATAATAGACTACCAATAAATACTTGCTAAATTGAAAGACTGAGCAAATATTTCCTGGATTTTAAAAAGTAGTTCACGTCTTGGGGGAGGGGGCAGAAGGATAAGACAGAGGAGATTCCAGCTCTTAACACCAGCTAAAAACACGGCAGGCTAGATGCAATGTGGTATTCTGGTTTGGATCCTGGAACAGAAAAAATTAAGTGGAAAAAACTGGTAAAATCTTAATAAAGCTTGTCCATTATGCCAATGTTACCTTCTTAGGCTTGACAAATGTATAATGGTGATGTAAGATATTAAAGTTAGAGAGATCTGTGCATCTCTCCGTGTATCTAAAATTATTCCCAATTTTAAGTTTTTTAAAAGGAGGGGTTTGGGGGCAGGTGGGGTGAAGAGGCAGGGAGGGTGAAGAGGCAGGAAAGCAGAGCCTTGCCCTCAGGCCCGGAAGCTGGGGCAAGGTAGGGCCCAGAGGCTGGAAGTGGGTCACCGGAGACGCGGCCACTGCAGATGTGCCTCGTCCTCGGTTCCGAGCTGAGCCGTCCCTTCCCGTCTGGGCTGAGGCCGGGCCCCAACCTTTGCCAAAGGGGCGTCAAGGTCCCCCGCTTAGGCAACCTTTAGGCGCCTGGGGCCTCTTCCGCTTTCACTAGGTTCTTTGAGGGATTACAAAAGCACCCACGATTAACCAACTGATGCGCCCACCCAACTTCTACTGGACAAACCCATCCCTCTCGGGATCTTGGCCTCAAAACACCAGGCAGCGAAAAGCAGCTTGCTCAGCGGAGCCGGGAAGACGAAGGGACCCGAGGGGGGCGGGGACGGTCGCACCCCAACGGCCGCCGCCACTGCCCCAGGAGTCCGCCCGCCCCGCCCTATTCATTTACACCAAGGGAGGCCGCCGGGCTCCTCAGGCCCCGGCGCATCGGGCGAGCTGCCGGCCGCCCCCGCCTCCGCCCGCTCCATGGCCCGAGCCGCGTCCTCTTCCTCTTCTCGGTCGCCTTCCTCCTCGGGCTCCACCCCCTGCTTCTCCATCCCGCCCCGGCGGCCAACCGCAGAGCAGCTTCCGACCGCTTCCGCCCGGTCTCCGGGGGAACCGCTCTGCACTCGCGCCTGCGCCGTCTGCGCCGACCCACGGGCTGCCCCAAGGGACATGACCGCTGGGAATCCTCCAGACCTGCGTGCGGAGGTTCCCTCCCGCCCAGCGGTGAATGAGAGCTTGCCATCCCAAACAGCTCAGGTCGTCGGAGTTAGTCTTACACCACGAATTTTAATTGTTTATCTTTACTTGGAAGCCAGCCTTTTCCCCTGATCAACTGTTAGCAGAATCGCTAGCCCTTAGATGCTGAATGATTTATGCTGATGGTGGTAGTGGAAAGGGTGGAAATTATTGTGACCGCAAGGCGCCCATGTAAACTAATATGATTAGCAAGTATGCTAAAGTTTGAAGTTTGATTGTTTGTTGTTTGATTCAAAGATACTGTGACAGATTGGACCCCTGAATTTTTAATCACCTAAACTGACTCGGATTTTGATACATGAGCTTTGGAGCCGGGTAAAATCTTCAATTCAGACCCTCCAACTTGCTGACTGAGCAGGTTAAATAACTGCTCTGAGCCTGTTTCTCCATTGTTTAAAAAAAAAGTCTTGAGTATATTGCGATTAAATGAAGACTAACGTATGTTTTAATATTCCGATGAATTATGAAATATCTGGGACATGGAAGGATAGAAGGTGCTCAACAAGAGTTCATTCTCTTAGCCTTCTGTTGAGATGCCTTGCGTGCCTGCGTGTGTGTGTGAGTGTGTGTATTTGCGCAATTATTTTGCTTTTTTTTTACAGGATTCTCTCATAAATAGGATCTCATAAATAGGAGTCAAGGGAGGGAGGGAATACGGGGATATGTGTATAAAAACAGATGATTGAACTTGGTGTACCCCCCAAATAAATAAATAAATAAATAAACTTTGAGAAACCCATTAAAGGACACACTGATGCATCCATAAAGAAGGAATAACAGGCAGAGCTGGGGTTCAGTGGTTTGGAGGCCAAGTCTTCCTCTTTGGGTATTTTACTCTTAAACATCTGCACCAGTTCCTTAAAAGTCTCCAGTACAGGATCTAAGACACCAATTTAAAGCTATGCTTCTTTCTTTGCGATTGCTATTTGATAAGTCTAGATAAAGTGCTTTTGAATTAACTGCCTCTTTGGCCACTAGGTGCCTCTTTGGCTATGATCAAGGGTCCAATTGCTTGTAGACAACCAAGGTGTTTTGTTTTAATTCCTCCATATTGAAAACGATACAAACCAGGGAAATACTATGGCAGATTGAAACAGTTCCTTTAGAAGAGCCCTAGGGTCACTAACACTCAACAGCTTGACTAAAAGTGAACCAGCGTTGAAACACAACACATAGTCAAGCCCTCGTTAGTTAGTTGAATTTGTTTCCCTGTCAATTGTCAAATTGAAGAGTGACTTTTAATTTAGTAGAAGAACAGACAAATGGAACCTAGGGGAGCGAGCTGGGCTGGCTTTGTGAGTGTACAACCAATGAAATAACACAGAACCCCACACTTAGAAGGGCCCCTCACTTGGTTTAATGTTCTGCTGTTGCTGTCTTGAATTCTTAGTAATTTTTGAACAAGGGAGCCCTCATTTCCATTGTTGGGCTGGACCTCACAAATTATTTAGCCAGTGCTGGGAACAAAGGAGGAAAGTGGCATAGAAAATGATGCTTACAAAACACCTGTATGTCAGGCATAGGGCTAAGAATTTAAAACAGATTATGTCATTCAATATGCCTTAGAGGGTAGGTATCATTATTCTTATTTTACCAAAGATGGCACAGGCCATACTCGAGATTATGAATCTAGTAATGGTAAATTCACTTTCCAGAGTTTTCCCTAGAGAAGAAATCATTAAGAAGTTTTCTTCCACAGAGGAAACCACTCCCTCTGCCCATTTTCCTGGCTTCCGTGGATCGTTTGTATTCTTTCTCTTCCAACCCTACCCACCTTGTCATCTCCAGGTAGACATTGTAGTTTTCATTTTCTAGAGTTTCATATAAAGGGAATTCTACAGTTACTCTTGTATGGCTGTTTTCACTCAGTGCATAAATATATTTTTAGTGTTATTCATGTGTGTGAAAAAGCATGACATCAAATAAGAATAAGCAAGGCCCTTGGGACTTCCCTGGTGGTGCAGTGGTTAAGAATCCACCTGCCAATGCAGGGGATGTAGGTTTGATCCCTGGCCCAGGAAGATTCCGCATGCCTTGGAGCAACTAAGCCCTTGGGTGACAACTACTGAGCCTGCATGCCCCAACTACTGAAGCAGTGTGCCTAAAGCCCATGTTCTGCAACAAGAGACGCCACCGCAATGAGAAACCCACGCACCACAATGAAGAGTAGCCCCCGCTCGATACAACTAGAGAAAGCCTGCAAGACCCAACGTAGCCAACAAATAAATAAATAAATAAATAAATAAATAAACTTTAAAAAAAAAAAGAATAAGCAAGGCCCTGTTATGTATTAAAGCTGCACTATTTATAAGCAAAGGTGCTTTTCATGTATTGACAATCACTGAGAAAAAGAGTTGTTTAAAGTGAGAAGTGAAGTTGCAACTAAGTAAACTGAAATTCAGTTTCATATCAATTCATTATCAATAAAAAGAATTTTGAATCATCTGCCTCATTAAAAAAAAAACCACCAGACAACTTGGATATATTGAGACATAAAAATAAAATTTATTTGAGCTAATATGTGTTGCTTTGTAGTGGGATGAATTAGGGAACGTGTTTTGTTCTGTTGTTTAATCTATAAATCTCTTCCCCCAGTTTTAATTAATTGCCTCTAATCTAGGATAAATTCAGGAAATAAATATATTGAGCCTGGATCATAATTATGGATTTAGGTGCCAAATGACAAAAACAATTGCAAGATAGAATAAACATTTAATTAAAGAAAATTATGGTTGAAACAATATTCATGGGGGAGCATGGGTTTGCAGTGTGGGTAATGGATAAAGAAATGGGGGCATTCACAAGCTTCAGAAGTCATGATGTTATGAACTTACATACATTAAAAGTGGCAAGCATGGGACTTCCCTGGTGGTGCAGTGGTTGAGAATCCACCTGCCAGTGCAGGGGACACGGGTTCAATCCCTGGTCAGGGAAGATCCCACATGCCTCGGAGCAACTAAGACCTTGCGCCACAACTACTGAGCCCCTGCTCCACAACAAGAGAAGGCACCGCAATGAGAAGCCCACGCACTGCAATGAAGAGTAGCCTCTGCTCTCCAGCAGCGAAGACCCAAATGCATCCAAAAAAAAAAAAAAAAGGGTGACAAGCACGAACAGCCATGTCAGGGAAGGCTGGGAAAGTTACCAGCACCTGTTTCCCTCCTCATAGCCAAATTGGCCACATATGATTCAGAGGAAGAACTCTAGATGATGTTTATGAAGAGTGTGAGGGCGTTTATGAGTGTCTGTGTTTTACGTTGGTGGTGACTAGGTAAATAGAGGTTCACCGTGAGGCCAAAGGAACAATTTGAATTGGTGATAACAGAGGGCCTGGTTTTGTAGTCTTTGACCTAGTACAGTGGTTCTCAGTTGCGGACAATGACTTTGGCAATATTTTGGAGACACTTTTGGTGTTCACATCTGGGGAGCTGCAGCTCTGCATTACTGGCATCTAGTGGGTAGAAGCCAGGGATGTTGTTGAACATCCTGCAATACACGGGACAGGCCTGGGGGATTCTGGCCTAGTAGCATTTACATCGCCCTGCTCCCAACTCCCTCCTCAGCTTATGGTCCCAGTTGTAAACTAATTATGTAGAATTTGTCTTCGGTTATGCGCTTTTAATTATAAATAGGGGTGTTTTAGAGAAAGGAAGATATAAAAGAGGGAGACCAGTATTATGCAGTTGCTTTTCGTCGTCGAGATTTACATTCTGAGGCTAAAAAACAAATGAATGCATTGGCTGGAAAAGAGATTTCAGAAAAATATTCACACTTTTGTGATGCTTGTGAGTCGCCCCCAGGGTAAAAAGCTAATGAGTCAGAAAGAATTTACACGGCTTAGAAGCTAAAACCAGAAAGCACAGAAAGCCTTCAGATGGTTGAAAGCAAACTAGAATGATTTTACGCAGCTGTACAATGTACGTGTTGTGCAGTATTTACTAAATAACACTCATCCAAGGATCTCGCACACTTTGCATAAAATTTTCAATTGTCATTTAAAAACCCTTTTGCGCGCGCTCGCGTGTCTCTCTCTCTTTTTGCACATCCCATTGCACACCAAAGCTGCAGTTTCAAGCTTTCTCAGTGTAACCTAAAAATATTTGCTGCATACCATGTGATTGTGGCTAAGAGAAGGTGTAAGAGGCTGGAGTTTTTCTAACAGTCAGCTTCTCTTTGCTTTGACCTTTCTTTGTGGCTCTCTGGAAATTCGATGAAAGGCCTGTGTAGTCATTTTAATAATGACATTTAAAAAGTTGCTTGTCAGAGTGTGCTCAACAGACGTTGCCTTGTCATTTTGGATAGAGAGAGATAGGGACCAACGTGATCACAATACAAATCATTTGGTCCCAGTTTGTAAATAAAGTCTGCAAACTTCAGTCATTGAGAAAAAGAGAACTACTTGACACCATATAGAAAGTGCAAGCAGACTGACATTGATCAGATACAGTGTTAAATTTATAGACACCTAACTTTAATGAAATGATTTTTTTTAATTGCAAAAATGATCCGTGATCATTATGGAGAATTTGGAAAATATAGAAAGGAGGTAAAAAGAAAATGGTGATCGTCCATAATCACCTATAATCTCGTGCTCAGAGATAACCCAGCATTAATAGTCTGTTCATAAAGCACAACTTAAAAAGAAAGCTTTCGTTTTATTTCACAAATAAACTTCTGTCTCTCTTTCCTTACCAAACCGCAAAAACCATTGCCTGAATAAATGACAGAAAAATCTTTGTACACTTATTTGTCTTTGATGTTACTTGAAGGAAATGAATATGTTTTCAACATATTCATATTCATATGTTGTCAACATATGATGTTTTCAACATCATTTTGGAAATAATAATTTCAATTTGATCAATAATAGTCCATTTTCCTGGTTTAAGTCTAATCCAAATTCTTTATAAAGGAAAATGATATTTATATTTATAGGACTTATTCCTTAAAGTTGATTGAAAGACTTTATTAAAGTACCTGTTAATCTTAAAAGTACTGCTTGTGCCTCTGATTTAAAAAAAATTTTTTTTTCTCATCCATTTTTTAAGATATTCTAGTAAGACAGAAAGGTGTAAGGTATAATGTAACAATCCCTCACAATCTCCACTACACCGTGATATAACCACTGTCAACAGAGTTAACCACTGTTAATATATATTGAAACATTCCATCAGACATTTAAAAAAATTTTTTTAAGATTTTTTTGATGTGGACCATTATAAAAGTCTTTATTGAATTTGTTACAATATTACTTCTGTTTCATGTTTTGGTTTTTTGGCTGCAAGGCATGTGGGATCTTAGCTCCTCAATCAGGGATCGAACCTGCACCCACTGTGTCGAAAAGTGAACTCTTAACCACTGGACCACCAGGGAAGTCCCAGACTTTTTCTTATAATATTTAATATAGAGTATGCAGTGATAATCACTTTTAATTCACATCAGCGGGATCGTACTATGCAGACACTTCTGTACCATGCTTTTTCACTTAGTATCGCTTTAACATCATTTCTTTTCCATGCACAAAAATGTACTGTGTTCTTTTTTTTTTTTAATTTAATTTTATTTTATTTTTAGCTGTGTTGGGTCTTCGTTGCTGCACACGGGCTTTCTCTAATTGTGGCAAATAGAGGCTACTCTTCGTTGTGGGCTTCTCATTGTGGTGGCTTCTTTTGTTGCAGAGCACGGGCTCTGGGCACACAGGCTTCAGTAGTTGTGGCACATGGGCTCTAGAACACAGGCTCAGTAGTTGTGGTGCACGAGCTTAGTTGCTCCAAGGCGTGTGGGAGCCTCCTGGACCAGGGCTTGAACCCGTGTCCCCTGCATTGGCAGGCGGATTCTTAACCACTGTGCCATCAGGAAAGTCCCTACTGTGTTCTTTTTAACAGATGTTCTGTTTTACCAATTCCAGATTTATGGACACTACTTTCTGACTTTTTGCTCCAGTGAACATCCTTGTACATATATCTTTGTGCTCTTCCTTGGGAGTTTGATCGTACCCTTCCCTAGGACAAATCTAAACTCTTAAAGTTCTGTAAGAATGTTACCTTTATCTTTTTAAAATTAATAAAAACCACTTGAGAGCACACCATGATACAGGGGACCTGTCGGTTCTACCTCCACACATTCTCTGGAACCCCTTCAAATCTCTGCATCCATGCTGACACAGGGCAGGCCATACACAGACATCTCCAGCTCAGCCTACAGCAGTGCCTCAGAGCGTCTGCCCTTTACCATCTGTGAGCCTAGAATGATCTTTTAATAATGTAATATATAGTTTGTTTCATTCTGAGAATCTTTCAAAGGCTTCCCACAATCTTAGAGTAAAATGCAAACCCCTGTCTCGCCATGGTCCTCAAGACTGCAAGGGGGCATACTTCATAGCAGTTTGCCATTTTCCTTCCCTACTGCTTCTCATAGCAGTTTATCTTTTTTCCTTGCATTTGGGCCACCCCAACCCCTTTTCTGTCCTGGGGACATATATTAGTCTGCAGTCAGCAAGCTGGAAACCTAGGAGAACTGATGATATGGTTCCAGTCTAAGCCCCAAGGCCCAAGAACCAGGAGAGCTGATGGTGTAAATTCCAGCTCAAGTCCTAGTCTAAAAGCAAGAGAATACCAGTGTCCCAGCTCTAACACAGTCAGGCAGAGAGAGCAAATTCTCCTTTATTAAGCCTTTTGCTTCTGTTCAGGCCTTCAACAGATTGGATGAAGCCCATCCACATCTGCTTTACTCAGTCTACTCAATTGGAATGTAAATCTCATCCAGACACATCCTCATAGACACACTCAGAATAGTATTTAACCAAAAACCCGGACACCCTGTGGTCCAGTCAACCTGACATGTGAAATGAAACGTCATAGGACAATTTCCGGCCTCCAGACCACTCTATCATTTAAAAGGTTTTTCGTAGAACTGGCTTGTTCTATTTCTCCAGTTCTCAATTCAAATGTCAACACCTCTGACTTTTCCAAACTGCACTCTTTCAGGTGGTCTCCCTCAGAATTACCATATTCTCTCACGACATACTGAGTATCATTTATAACATTTATCCCCATATGTAATTTTTTCATTTGCTGTTTACTTGTTTTTAATCTCTCTCTCCTACTAGGATATATTAGGGTAGGGACCTAGTATACCTTGTCCTTTATTGGTATCTACCCAAAATATGTGTGCAATAAGTGAGTAGTATTATTTCAACATCAGTTGGATAATTTAGTAATGTTAGATTCTAAAAGTCCTGTATAGACAAATCTTCCTTGTAGATGAATTTCAAATAATATATGGAGATAAGACCCCTCTAGGAGGTGGAACTTATCCGTCCCCCTCTTACAAGTGGACTAGACAGTGACTTGCTTCCAAAGAATAGAAGATGGAAAGGGAGGGATGGTAAACTTACAGTGGAGACACCGGGCAGTTACTACCTTAGGATGCACTCAGACAGGCACAGCATCACTTCTGTGGAATTCTTGCCAAAAAATGTGTAACCTCAATGTAATCATAAGAACACCTAAGACAAACCCAAACTGAGGGGTGTTTTACAAAATAGTTAACCAGTTTCTATCAAAAGTGTCAAGATTACAAAAGACAAGATGAAAGAAAGTGTCACCAGTTGGAAAAGACTAAGGACACGTGACAACTAAATGCAATGTGGCCCCCTGGATTGGATTCCAGAACGGAAAGAGGATATTAGTGGGAAAACTGGGGAAATCTAAATAAAATCTCAAGTTTATAGAATTGCATCTATGCTGGTTTCTTAGTTTGAAGCAAAGTTCCAAGGTAATACAAGATGTTAACAACTGCAGAAACTGGCGAGGGTT
Source organism: Hippopotamus amphibius kiboko (assembly GCF_030028045.1). Classification (NCBI taxonomy): domain Eukaryota; kingdom Metazoa; phylum Chordata; class Mammalia; order Artiodactyla; family Hippopotamidae; genus Hippopotamus; species Hippopotamus amphibius. The sequence goes on along the minus strand of NC_080196.1, from coordinate 94,965,500 downwards.
ATGTGAGAACTCTCTTGATTATCTTTGCAACATTTCTGTAAACAAAAATGTATTCTGAAATAAAAAGTTTCCTTAAAAAAATAGGTAATCACAAACCAGACTCTACACAAACCACAATATTTTTTCAAATCTTAGAAATAAAAGAACAAAAAACTGAAAACAGAAAGTCCTCCAACTCACCACACACACACACCCACACACACACACACACACACACATAAACATAGCTCTGTGAGGTAATAGATATGTTAATTAACTTGATTGTGGTAATCATTTTACAATGTGTATGTTTATTAAATTATCACATTTTACAGTCTAAATATATACAAATTTAATTGCAGTTATACCTCAATAAGGTTGACAAAAAAAAATCTTATATGTTGCTACTGATACTCAAAAGTGCATCTTTTTATTAGTTAACGTACATATAGACTGGTGACTACTATCCTTTGAATTATGTTTACAAAATTTTAAAAGCTCCGAGGTCTCAACTATTGTTTTCCATTTCTGTTACCATACTTTAAATTCCCTAAAAGATGCTATCTTTGCAGCTCATGCCCATTTAATGTTTATAATTGAAGGATATTTTTGCATATACTGGCACCAAACAGATAATTACTGCTGTTAAAATGATCACTGCTTAGAAAAGTTTCTGCATGAGATGATTCTTAACTTGTCTATACATTTTACCTCTTCTCTTTTTTTTTTTTTTTTTTTGCAATTTGGAGAAAAATCCTTCTCCATTCAAGTTTTTTTTTTTTTAAGGACTTTTATTGAGATAAAATTGACATACAATAAACTGCATATATTGAGAGTGTACAATTTGATATTATTTTTCTTATTAGTAATGTATACATGGTAATCCCAATCTCCCAATTCATCCCACCCCCTGCTTTCCCCCCTCAGTGTCCATATGTTTGTTCTCTACATCTGGGTCTCTATTTCTGCCTTGCAAACCGGTTGATTTGTACCTTTTTTCTAGATTTCGTATATATGTGCTAATATACAACACTTGTTTTTCTGACTTACTTCACTCTGTATGACAGTCTCTAGGTCCATCCATGTCTCTACAAATGTCCGTTTCCTTGCTTTTTACAGCTGAGTAATATTCCATTGTATGTATGTACCACACCTTCTTTATCCATTCATCTGTTGATGGACATTTAGGTTGCTTCTATGTTCTGGCTATTGTAAATTGCTGCAATGAACATTGAAGTGCATGTGTATTTTTGAATTATGCTGTTCTCTGCATATATGCCCAGTAGTGGGATTGCTGGGTCATATGGTAACTCTATTTTTAGTTTTTCAAGGAACCTCCATACTGTTTTCCATAGTGGCTGTATCAATTTACATTCCCACCAGCAGTGCAAGAGCGTTCCCTTTTCTCCACACCTCTCCAGCATTTATTGTTTGTAGATTTTCTGATGATGCCCATTCTAACCGATGTGAGGTGATACTTCATATTAATTTTGAATAAAGCCAGAAAGATTATTGAGAAATGAAGGGTAATAAGCACCCAAAGTCAAAACTGCTAAATCTCCAATCCATCAACAAATTCTTCCACCAGTGTCTGAAATGGCTCTGATGCTAAAATAGTCACTACCCAAAAGCAAGAATAGTTTGTTACTTTTGTTGTCACTCATGTAGTTATATTTATTCCAATAAATGGCACCTGCTACATGTATTTATGTAATGAGAAATTGATAAATAATCCCCTGTAGAAAATATCCTGGTTTAGAATTTACACAGAATTAGCTAAGAAATCAATACTTACTTAAGACATTTTTTTAGATGACTTGATTTACTTTTCTTTACCTTCACGGAGTCACAGATCAAAGTCATGTAAGATAAGAAAAATGAGGTATCGTCACAGTTTGGAGGAGACTAAGAAAATGGAACAAATAAATGAAAGGTAGGAGCCTGCATCAGATTCTGGGACGGAAAAGGGACATTGGAGAAAAGATGGCAAAAGTTGAATAAGCTTTGTAATTCGGTTGAGTTTTGTACACATGTTTATCTCCTGCGTTTGATAATTAGACTACAGTGATGAGAGTTGTTAACACAGAGAAACTGGGTGAAGGATAGACAATAACTTTCTGAACTATCTTTGCCACTCCTTGCAACTTCTGTAAGTCTAAAATTATTTCAAAATGAAATATTTTTAAACATTGCATTGGAAAACTCCTCAGGAAGTTGTTACTTCAAAGAGAGACACAGTATTTCTCAATAGTTACAATAGAGCCAGTTTTCCCTCCAGCTTTGAAACAGAGAGCACTGTTTCTTCAGTTAGCAGCAGATAAAGTTCAGTTGTGGGTCTGCACTTTAGGAATATTCTGTACAGAAATGTATATGTCAAGATCCTAGAATTATACTTTGGACAGTGAAATTATACTTTGGACAGCGTGAAAAGTTCACGCTTTGAGAGACATGAACCAATGGAAGCAAGACCAATGAAAGGAAAGAATCCCATTTCTCATCTTATATTTACACCAGAATATTTATGCTCATTGAGTGGAATATTGGGCTGAATTGCCTAGAAATTTTTAAATTGGGGGATTTTTCCCCCTCTTTCCCTTTTTCTTTCTTTCTTGTCAAGTACATATAGTTGGATTTGAATAAGCAAAATGTAGATATCATGTGACTTCACTGTAATCTAACAGAGGAAGTACATATGAAGGAACTTTGCTAAAGGAGTGATGGAGCAGTTCATTCTTTGAGATTACTTTAAAAGTGATAATCAGGAAAAAGTAGTCCTTTTGGCAGTTCAGCAATGATGCCCTATTTTGTTATTACCGTTCGTTAATTACCTACCATATACTTGCCTATTCATCTACATCTAGTCTAATACATAAGTCAGCAAGGATGAGGAAATGGAGGCTCAGAAAAGTTATATAACTGGCCCAATCTAGGTTTCAAATTCAAGTTGAGTGTCTCCAAATGACTAATATTTTTATTGGTTGAACTTCCCTGCAACAAATTCCACCCTCATGAACTGTGTCATAGTGAGATTTCAGTATACAAGTCTTATGACGTATTTGAAATACCCTCTTAATTTTAAAAGGAAATGTGATATTTCATTCGAAAATTGGTCATATATAATTAGATTTTCTTAAAAATATAGACGTATATAAGAAAATTCAAGGTCTTCAAGTTATTAAGTTATTAGGTTCCACTAGTAACAGCATGTATCAAGCTAATAAATTATATTTTGTAAGTACATTAACTTAACTATACCAAGATCCTAAATCGCCTTGTAATCACATATAGTATTGCTGTACATTAAATATGTTCCTTAAGAGCCAGAAAAAATATCAGTGATCTAAAAGAAATAACTCAATGTTTACTTTGAAAAGTCTACTTTGGCCCTTCATTTCCTGTTCAGAACTATAGTGAAAAATTCATGGGTAATCTCCTTGGTGCAAAGTAAACTTTTTAAAGCATAGATAAATAACCCAAACTTACTCTGATCGTATTGAGAGCTTCTACTAAAAAAAAGGTTGATTATATATTTTGGATATGGGAAATATTATTCCAATGAGCTTTTATTCTAGAATACTGATCCTCCGTAATTGGACTGGTAGCAAATCATTCACCTGATAAAGAGGGAAAGAAAACTTTGTGACTGTTGTTGCTCTCACCTTGCAATTAAGGGTGACATAATTCGATACTATACTTTAGCACCCTGTTATAAGATACAGGTTTAAACCTATCCCTTACATCAACCAACAGGTTTCATTCCCTGTGCCCTAGCAGCCCTTCTCAGTGAAGCTGGAATTCATTAAAGTTTCTGAGCAGATGATGTTCTACTCAAACTCTCAAATAAACATAGAACAGCAAAGTTCCTCACTTAAGTTCCAAAACCTCAGTGTCACCTAGATGATCATTGTTTCCTAAACTTTCCTGATCACAAGAACCAGCTAGGTACCAGTTTAAAATATTTTTTCCTAGACACGTCATCTGTCACCTAGAAATTTCAATTTAATAGATTGGGGTGGGACCCGAGGATCTGAAAATTAGACAAATGTTACAGGAGACCAGGTATATTTGAGATACAAGTTTTTAAAAATATAATAAAGCATTTGCTACTCTTACTGGTTGTTATTAGAGCACCAGAAAGAATAGGAGCTTTGCTGTAAGTCAAATTTCTGGTTTCCTCATTTATGAATTTTTAAATTTCTCCTTCAACATCTGCTTTAAAAGATAATAATAATAATCTTTCTCTCTTGAATTTATTGTAAGTTTAAACATGAAGGATCTAGGCTTCTGCTACACAAACTGTGGTCTGGGGACCAAAAGCTAGCAGTCACTGAGAATGTGTTAAAAATGCAGAATCTCAGGCCCTGCCCCAGACCTGCTGAATCTGAATATGTTTGTTAAGAAGATGCCGTGGGTGATTCACACACACTTTAAGCTGGCTGAGCGCTGACCTCATCACTGAGTAAGGGTTCAAGAAATGCTAGATTCTTTCCTTCTCATTATATTCGTTGTAGCAATAATTCAACTCAGCTAGGGTTCAGTGATTATTAGTGAACTACCGCTTACTGTTGGTTTAAGTACTTAACTAATTCAGTGATTGTCACCACCATTGCTTACTGTTGATTTAAGCCCATCAGGTACACTTTCAGCTCTTATACAGTGGAAAGGCATTCAGAAATAAACAAGCACATGGGCTGGACATCAGGCTATTGCAAAAGGTAACTCTGAGGATTTCCCTTTCAGGCCTCTGCTCCCACACACTGCCGCAGGCATGAGGCCAACAACATGTTTTCCAGTCTTTTCTAGGGATTGTTTCAGAGCTTCTCATGTGTGTTTCACTGATAGTTTCTTACACAGCTTTCGCTCCTATTTAGCAATTGTTGGTAGCAGGAGAAGCCTACAACTTATAATTAAACTGGTTGCTGTTTGAATAAAAATTGGGAGAAGGTTTCATAGAAAGGATTGGGGGTTTCCTTTTCTTTTTCTTCCTTTTAATTCCAGAGTTTATCATTGAACTTTGCAGAGTCAGAAGAGAAGAATTAGGTACAACCTGTCTTACTGCGTCAAAGACATTTTCAGTAATTGCCTGCAGTTAAGGTGTAGAGTGCATGTTAGTACATGACAAGTGAAAATGAGGGTTGTATTTTAAACTTTGGGGGGTGCACTCAGGGAACAATGGAAAAGGTGGCTGCTGCAATGAATATTTTAATGAATATTAAAACAGCAACAAAATTTAGGTTAATGGTTAAAAATAAGTGAATAGGATAATTTTCAGATGTATAGATATTCCAGCCACATGCAAAAATGCCTTCTTCAGTGCCTCATGTCTCTTAAAAAGTGTGCTCTCCAACAGAACGTATTGATATCTGGTATGTGTAAGTGTTCTGTCACTGATATGTTCATTATAAAAATATTTTTTGATTTTCTTTTTTATACTGATGGACACCCATCCTTGGAGACACTTCTGATTGTACTGTATTCTGTAGCTAAGCCAGCAGCCTGACATCAACCATAACCACGTCACTCCCATTTTCTACATTCTTGCAGAAAGTGGTAAGGTGGGTTCTCACCTATTATTACTAAATTTGGGGGGGAAAATCTGTATATTGAAAGACTGGAACACTCTGTTGGGCATGTCTGGAATACCACCTGGTAGGTCTTTTAAAAAATTTTTTTTTTATTAAAGTATAGTTGATTTACAATGTTGTGTTGGTTTCTGGTATACAACAAAGTGATTCAGTTATACATATATAATAGTTTGCATCTGCTAATATCAAACTCCTAATCCATTCCTCCCTAACCCACTGCCCCTTGGCAACCACAAATCTGTTCTCTATGTCTGTGAGTCTGTTTCTGTTTCGTATATAAGTTCATTTTTGCCATGTTTTAGATTCCACATATAAGTGATAGCATATGGTATTTGTATTTCTCTTTCTGACTTATTTCACTTAGTACGATAATCTCTGGGTTCATCCACGTTACTGCAAATGGCACTTTCATTCTTTTTTATGGCTGAGTAGTATTCCCATTGTATATATGAACTACATCTTCTTTATCTATTCATCTGTTGATAGGCATTTAGGTTGCTTCCATGTCTTGGCTATTGTGAATAGCGCTGCTATGAACATAGGGGTGGATGTACCTTTTCATTATTATAGTTTTGTCTGGATATATGCCCAGAAGTGGGATTGCTGCACCATATGGCAATTACTTTTCAGTGTTTTGAGGAATCACCATAGTGTTTTCCATAGTGGCTGTACCAATTTACATTCCCCAACCTGGTTGGTCTTTGACTTCACTGCTAATCATTTGCAGTATCATGGAGGGCAAGCTTATGGCTTCTTCCCCATTTCAATGAGATAGATTCAGCAGTGGCAATGAGACATGCCTTGAAATTGAGAAAGTAAAGCAGGAAGAACCATCTTTCACTAAAATCAATAGATCATCAAAGAATTCAGTCTTTAGGAAAAGGGCTTTGTATCTACATTCGCAAAACAAACCATTCTTCATGTTACGGGTTGAATTGCTTTGACCCAAAATTCATGTGTTGGAGTCCTAACTTCCAGTACCTCAGAATGTGGCTCTGTTTGGAGAGAGGGTCTTTACAGAGGTGATCAAGTTAAAATGAGGTCACTTGAGTGGACCTTAGTCCAATATGACTGGTGTCCTTACAAGAAGAGGGCATTTGGGCACAGACACTCATAGAGGAAGACTGTGTGAAGAGACATAGGAGAAGACAGGCATCCCCAAGTCAAGGAGAACAGATCCTTCCCTCAATTAAGGAACCAGCCCTGCTGACACTTCAATTTGGGGTTCCAACTTCAAGAACTGTGTGACAATACCTTTCCGTTGTTTAACCCACCCAGTTTGTGATACTTTGTCACTGCAGCCCTGGCAAACCAATATACTTCATGAGTCATTGGGAAGAGAAAAGGGCAGTGTATTTGTATCTATCAGGATCAGGGTGGCTAAATTGTCTATTATATGCTTATAGTATTCAAAAAAAAAAAGTCTAGTAACTTGGTGATTTTTTTCCCCCAGTGCTAACCTTGGCTTTCTTTTAACTTAATAGTAACAACTGTGTATACATTATAGTTATATTGCCACAGTTCAGGAATGCTTTCACTTTTATTTTTTTCATTGTCTTTACCAAGTACTTTTTTTTGGCTGCGTTGGGTCTTCACTGCTTTGCATGGACGGGGGCTACTCTTTGTTGTGGTGCATGGGCTTCTCAGTGTGGTGGCTTCTCTTGTTGCAGAGCAGGGGTTCTAGGAGCACAGGCTTTAGTAGTTGTGGCACGGGGGCTTATTTGCTCTGCAGCATGTGGGATCTTCCTGCACCAGGGATTCAACCCATGTTCCCTGAACTGGCAGGCTGATTCTTAACCACTGCGCCACCAGGGAAGTCCCTACCAAGTACTCTCTCATTCATGAGCGCAGTTGATCTTCAGGGAAACCTTGAGCCAGATGGGAGTTTAGCACATCACTCTCAAGAATGGGGCCATGTACCAGGACATAAACATCACTAATACCTTCTGTCCATAACCTTTGCTGATCTCCCATATCATTATGAAACTGGGTGGGGTTTTATTCCCCAATCGGGAATAATTGTGTCAGACAGCAGAAAGTTTTGTGGTTCGAGCTACACCCACATATATTTTTTTTCTGAACTATTTGAGAATAGGTTCCATACATTGTGCCCTTTACCCCTTAATTTTTCACTGTGAATTTCCTAAATCCAATCACATTTTGGCATATAATTTTGCAGTCGCAAACATTTTTTTTTTATTGCAATCTAACCATCAAGTTTATATCCTCTCCTCGTCTTAATTCTTTCCAACGTGGTACATACTTGTGATTTTCGTTTGCCATTGCTTTTCAAATATTTTTAGTCTATGCATTCTCCTGCTTTACCTAGCTAAGTGGCGAGAGTTTCCCAATCCCTGTCTTTCCTCATGGCTTTGTTCCCCTGCTGTCTCTGTACCTTATCTCTACATTTCTGGTAAGGAGTGGCCATAACCAAGTCATAACTTTGCTCCACACTGCAGCCTCAGACTTATCCACCCAGAGCTCAGCTGCTATTCTTCAATCCCTTGTAATTACCCCATACTCATATCACAATAAAGCACGGGTCCTTTTATTACTTCTATTTCTGTTATTTACTCTGAGTTTAGCGTGGTTTAAGTAACTAAAGTGGGTATCACCAGTAGACATAATTCATGCACGTAATTAGTGATTCCAAACACTTATGCTTTCTCTTGTATCTTTTTGTGGCCTACACAGGTGTTTGCTGGGGTCAGAAGACCTGAGTTCTTGTTTCAGTTCTGCCATTGATCAGGTAGGTAATCTTTGCCAATCACCTAATTTCCCAGAATCTTAGTTACCACAGTTATAAAATGACACCCAACTTCTCTATCTATTCTCCGAAGACCAGCCTTATCGACTTCAATGATTCTTTTGAGGATAAGATGATAAAGTGTACGTGAAAGGGCTTTATGAAAATGCCAGAATGTTTAAAAACAGTATGTATTCAAATATCCTGAACTGGAAAGGATCCTACAGACTAAAATAACTGGGTCATTTTATAGATGAGGAAATGAATGAAAACAACCAGAAAGATTAAATAAGTTGTTCACAGTCATTGAGCTGCTTGGCAGAGCCAGGCTTCCTAGTTCCTAAACCAGTGTTTTTTAATCTCAGCACACTATCTTCCTAGACAGAGTCTGCCTCTCAGGTTGCTCAAGCTTATGCTTTGAGGTTGTTAAAAACACAATTCCAAGTGCCAAAAGATTTTAAAGTGCTAATTGTGTAGAGTATTAAAAAAAAAAATACAAGTTTAGAAAGAGAGACAACTTAAACAAAACAAACAAGGATTATAGGTGACAGAATTTTATTTGATATTATTTGGAATATCTGTTAAAAAATCTTTCTTGCTCACTGAGGTTCAGGCTTTGTGAAAGCATCAACAACTAGGATCTATGTTAACTTGAACAGATTAGCCCTCAGTTGAAGATCAATAAATGGCCAATATGAGCTATCAATAATCCTCATTTTTCAATTGATTTTATTACAAACATGCAAACACAGTATAACAGGTTAACAGTGGAATAGTTCTGCCTAAAGTTCAATTCAGTGTTGTTCACAAAATTGAGACTTACAATAATTGAAGAGGCTACTAACATACTTTTTAGATAAAATAGGCAAAAGATTAATTTGTTTATAGTGCTGAGTGTTGTAAGAATATCCTCCTGGATGTTGGGTTGAATCTCTTCTGTGTCCATTCAAACAGAATCCCACTGATAGCATTTTTAATAAGGTATGAAGGGAGACAAGGTTTGAAGCTCACAAATCTAAGATTTTTGAACGGTTCTGATAGCAAAAGTCTTCACTGTGTACTCTATTTAAATCAAACTTTTTATTCCAGTGAAATATATGAAGAATTATTCCCAGCTTTCAAGAGAAAAGGCTGCAGTCTACAAAGTTCAGAGCAATTATCTTAGGATGTTAGAGCTGAGAAGGCCCCAAAAATTTCTGCCCAGGCTCAGGCTTCTAAAATCTCATACATCAGAGCTATTCCACCATTCTCAGCGAAGGTTTGAATGCTAAGACCCAAGATTTTACACATATTTTTACAGATAGTACATGTATAATAAGACTGAAAATCACTGAGTTCTCAAATAGCCTCATCCAGATTGTGCCTCTGACTCATTAATCACGGAAGTTTAAACCTGAGAAGGACATAGTCAGTTGTAGGAGGATATTGATCTGTTTTTTGGGATCTGAGGGAAATTTCAATAAACACTGGAATTTGAAAGCTGATGAGTTTCAACCAGGTCACTTAATTTTTCTTTTTTTTAATTTAATAACTCCCTCCCCCCTCAATATAAAAGCAATATGGCCATCCTTTATCAATTATGGAGATTATATTCCTCAAATGTACTGTGGTTGAGAAACCACTGTGGTTATGATCCTGAACACAAAAAATATACAGTGCGAGGAGAAAAATACATGCCATAAAAATATAGTATGTGTTTTTAACTCAGTAAATAAAAGCAGAAGGCATCTGCTTTAGAGAGAAACCAGGGGACTTCCCTGATGGTGCAGTGGTTAAGACTCCACACTCCCAATGCAGGGGGCCGGGGTTCGATCCCTGGTCAGGAAACTAGATCCCACATGTGTGCCGTAACTAAGAGTTCGAATGCTGCAACTAAGGAGATGGGGAACCACAACGAAGGAGCCTGCCTGCTGCAACTAAGACCTGGCGCAACCAAATAAATGAAGGAAGAAAGAAAGAAAGAAAGAAAGAAAGAAACCAGATTTGTTGGCATTAAATGTCTGTTCCAGTAAGTCACACTTTTCCTGAGTCACCTTTATCGATTATTCAGGAAAAATTGCTGAGGTAGATACACAAGTTAACAGCATGTTATCAGACTATAACTCTATTTAATGCTTTCAGATCAGCCCTGTCTACCTTAAAATTTACTGTTGTTGTTTTTTTAACATATACTTTCCTTTGTTTTTTTGCAAGTCTCAGCAAATGCTTGTGTAACACCCAGACTTTTTACAAGGTATCTCAATATTCAAGAATTAGGGGAGAGAGGAGGGAGTCTGGTTTTGAAGGCATATCAGTGAGGGTGGGGCAAAAAACAGAGCTGGCCATGAACACCTGAACTGGGCCATGCTTCCTTGAAGGAAACAGAATGGAGCCCCACACTCACGTAAGTCAATCCAAGTTTTTTTTTGAATCTCAATGACCATAGCTCAGATTCCCTCCAGATTCTGCTAACTCAAAAACAGACCCAAGGAGACAGAAGACATTTTGATTCTAAATTTTATTAGCAGTAAAATTAGGTTTGAAGTAAAAAGCTTTTTCCTGAGGCCTCTCCCCTACCTCCCTCATTGCCCCACCCCCCATGAATTGAACATAAAGGGCCAAATGTGAACAGCCGACCTGACTTTTCCACCCAGGAACAGGGTAAGAAGCTGGTTCTGAGACAACAGAGGCCTGTCAGGGCCTGCGGGAGGCCGAACACACCTGCCAGCTTACTGATTAGAACCTGGAAGCACAGTGAACCCACAGTGCCTTGAGGGAGGCGGTCCAGGAAGGATTCTAAAGGCTGAGCCCACCTGGCTTTAAAATTGTCAGGCTCTCCCCACTAATTAAATAAATAACTGTTCTTGCCGTGCGGAAGAGAAAAGAGAGGAGGAAGAAAGAAAAAAGCAAGAGAGAAAGAAAGTAAATACACTGCCTCTGGGAGAGCAGAGCAGAAGTCCTCTTCATTATCAGCAGCAAATCGTTAACAACCACCCCCCACCGCAACACACACATCTGCAAGAGTTGGAAAAATAGGTAACCACTATTATTTTGGATGTGACTCCATCTTTTTCATCTCTATTTTGTTTTATCGGGTAGTATTGATTTCAAAGTTCAATTATGCACACAACTCCGCTCAGAGACAGCTAGTCAAGATTTAGAGTAAGGAGGTATCAGTCACTGTCTATAGAGTCCAAAGAATCTACCCTGAGGATGGGAGAAAGCAAAGAGAGCTTAATTGTTTTTCAGTTTACCTCTCTTGGTTTAAATACATAATTCTAAGTCTAAGGGTAAATAGAAGGTATTTATAAAGTATTCCCTAGATTTCTACTCAATATCTCATTTACTAATTGATACAGTTATAGAAAAGTTTTATGTTTAAGTTGACATTCCCTCCCTAGAAGGATAACCATAAAAACAAAACACAAAAAAATCACTTTCTTCCATTCTACGTTGATTGCATGGAGGCTTTCAATAGCCCCTGCACTCATTCTAGTGATCATGTCTCCAATAATAATAATATCTACCACAACGCATGTGAAATAAACAGGGTGCCAAGTTGTAACAACATTTTAACAAGCAGCACATGCCCTGGCAGGAAAGATATAAATATAGAGACAGAGGACATCAAACATACCAGGTGATCAGATTGAGTAGTCCAGAACAGATTCTCATTACATAGAGAGGAAAGTATAAGTCCCCTCAAGTTTGATAGAGATCAAAGTGGTTAGCTTATCATTTCCTGAGCCAAAATGTTCAACATTAGGAAATGGGTTATTTTAATGTCAAATCTGTCCCAAATACACTCATTAAAAACATATTGGACAACCCAGTAAAAAAATGGGCAAAAGATTTGAACACTTCACCAAAAAAAGATCCTTCACATCATTAGTCATTGGGGAAATGTAACTTAAGATCACTACACACCCATTAGAAAGACTAATCTTCTAAGAACTGTACCAAATGTGGATGAGGCCATAGACAACTAGAACTCATACATTTTTCATGGGAATGCAAAAAGGTGCAGTGACTTTGGAAAGCAATGTTAAAGGCTTCTTAAAAAGTTAAACATAACAGCTACCATACGCCAATTCCAGTCCTAGCTATATACCCTAGAGAAATGAAAACATATGCCTGCATAAAGACCTGTACGTGAAAGTTCATATCAGATTTATTTGTAATAGTCAAAAATTGGAAACAACCCAAATGTCCATCAGTAATGAATGGATAGGGACTTCCTAGGTGGCACAGTGGTTAAGAATCCGCCTGCCAATGCACGGGACACAGGTTTGATCCCTGCCCCAGGAAGATACCATATGCCACGGAGCAACTAAGCCCATGCACCACAACTATTGAGCCTGTGCTCTAGAGCCTGTGAGCCACAACTATTGAGCCCATGTGCTGCAATTACTGAAGCCCACACACCTAGAGCCCATGCTCTGCAACAAGAGAAGCCACCACAATGAGGAACCCATGCACTGCAACGAAGAGTAGCCCCCCTTGTCGCAACTAGAAAAAGCCCATATGCAACAACAAAGACCCAACACAGACAATAAAAAAAATAAATTAATTAATTGAAAAAAAATAGTGAATGGATAAACAAATGGTGACATATCCAGACAGTAGGATACTACTCAGCAGTGAAAAGGAATGGATGGTTGATGTTTACCACAAGGATAAATCTTAAAAGGAGTAGCTGAGTGAAAGAAGCCAGGCAAAAGGAGAGGACACAGTGGATGATCCGTCTAATTTCAGAAAATGTTAATTAACCTGTGATAACAGAAAGCACAATAGTGGTTCTCTGGGGAAGGGGGAGGAGTCAGGGAAGGATTACAAAGAGGCAAAGGAAACTTTTGAGGCCTGATGGAAATGTTCATTATCTTGATTGTGGTATGTGCATATGTCAAGATGGATCAAATTGTAGTCTCCAGATGTGTGTGGTTTTGTACATTTCAGTTATACCTCAGTAAGATGGTGGGGGGGGACCCCGGAGAAACCTAACACTTGAAAACATTTAGATTCAGGTCTTTCCTGACCCCATTCCAGGAGAGGAAATTTTTGTCACTTACGAGGCTAGACCAAGGAATACACTGTGTTTGGAAAATTGTATCCTGGACTTTAGGCAGCCTGCAGTTAATCAAAACTATGGCTGAGAGTTGAAAGAACTGACCTTCTTTGCTAAAGTGCATCTAGTTAGATCTCAGTGGTAGGAGACTTATTTATTCAGATTTAAGGCTTACTCAGTGACACAAGAAAGGATATTGTATATCTCTGTAAAAGAGCATGAACAGAGTCTTGATCAGGTTCAACAAACCTTAGCTGGAGGAGGTGATGTCAGCAGTCCTGTAATCAGACTGGGTGGATATACAAATGATCCAGTTATATAGAAGCTCCATCAGTCCTGTCAATGAAAGAATTGAATTAAATTATGAATTTGATTAGGCTCCTGAATTTCCTAGATTCATTTACTAATGGAAGATCCAGCCTTCCCAATACTATCTGGTTAAAACTCTTCTATGGCTTTCAAACTTTTTTTTAAAGCAATAGACTCTTTAATCAAGCAAAATTTCACTCAAATCACCCACTTCAATTACTACCCCTGCTGTAGACATAAGCAGAAACTTATGACCATTAGTCATGTTTATTTTATAAGCTTACATTTTAAAATTCTCATCAACAAGAATAACGTGACTAGAGAATAACACACGGGCTTGGGTAACTGTTGCTGTTTTATCAGTCTCAGCATTCATTCCTATAACTTGTTGGGATTGCCGAGTTTTCAGAAATTCCAGATTCATACAGATAAGGAATTTCAAGTAGTATTTTGTTATCAGTGCTCCTGCAAAACTCTTCAGTTAAACTGATCCAGAAGCTTAAGAGAATGTTAATAAACATTTGCCTCTAAGTGGAATTCCCAATAATATCTAACAACTGATTTCATTCTCTACCAAAAAAAAAGGCAGGCGAAAAGCACCAAAGATTTACATGTTAAAAATCACTTAACAGGAAAGTATCACAACTCCAGGGGCTGTGCATTTATTCTAATTGCACGGCACGACTCCACAGTAAGCACACATAAAGCAGACATACCCAAGCCTCGCCTCATATTTCACAATGGTGCACACAGGTTGTAACAGTGTCTTTACTTGTACCATCTTATATGTTCCGACATGCAAAAGCTTAAATTTTAAGGTCGAGAAAAGAAAAAGCTGAGTCAGAACCAAGTGACAAACTGAGTAGCCAGTGAAGCAGTATAAGAGGTTCAAGTATCTAATCCAGATGGCAGAGGTGAAGAGGTTTTGAGGTGTAATTAACGTGCCTGATTAGCTTACATTGAGCTAATTAAAAGGGAGATTATCCTCGGTGGCCTGACTTAACCAGGTGAACCCTTTCAAAGAGGGTCCTGAGTCAGAAGCAAAAGCCAGAGGCTCTTCTGTGGAACTTAAAGAAATAGGCCCCCGTGAGTACTATGGCTACAAGGAATGAATACTGCCAACAACCATGTGGGCTTGGAAGAAGACTGGGCTTCAGATTGAAACCCCGCCCCCAGTCAATGCCTGGAATATTCCCAAGATCAGAGGACCCAAAAAACCATGCCCAGACTCCTGATCCATGGAAACTATGTGATAATAGATGTGTGTCGTTTTAAAAGGCTACATTTGTCGTAATTTGTTATCCAGCAATAGAAAAACGAACACAGGTGATTTATTCCCAGGCAAATAAATACTGTGAGCACTTCAGAGCTGTCATTCAGTGTTAAAAATTCTTTAAACTCAGACATATAGCTGGGAGTGATTTCAGATTAGCTCAGAAAACTCAGCTCAGCTAAAGAAAAAAACACTGTAAAGAATCACTCAGAATGATATTGTAAGAGCATGAGAAATACAGTAAGCAACAGGCTAGGCTCTAGGCAAATGTGAGTGAGGCCAACGACTTGGCCTCCATTGTGTTAACAGTTGATTTATAACACATTCTAGTGTGTTTCAGCATCATTAAATTTCTTTTAGCCTGTATACTAAAATACATGCAAATTATAAAAGTAAAAAATATAACCTGACAGTGGAGGAGCTTGCCAGGCACCACCATCAAGTGATCAATGTTAACACGACCAGTAATGGGACAAATTGAAATCCTGTGTCTGCGGATAGGATGTAATGAGAACACAGCATCGCTTCTGCCGTGTTCCAGACAAAGGTGCACATGACCTGCGTTTAATCACAAGGAAACATCGGACAAACCCAAATTGAAGGACATTCTGCAAATTAACCAACCTGTAATCTCCAAAATTTTCAAGGTCATGAAAATCAACGAAAGACTGAAGAATTGTTCCACAATTGAAGGAGATTAAAAAGACATGACAACCAAATGCACTGTTATGATTCTGGACTAGATTCTTTTGCTATAAAGAATATTGTCGGGACAACTGGTGAAACTTGAATGAGGCCTAAGGATCATGATTATATATAAATGTTAATTTCCTGATTGGATGGTTTTACTGCAATTGTTTTGGAAGAGAATGTCCTTGCTCATAAGAATTACACTCTAAAGTATTTGAGTTTATAAGATGTCTTATTAGCAGTTTAGTTTCAGGTAGTGAGGCAAAGGATGTTCTTTAAATTTTTTTGTAAGTTTGAGATCGTTTTAAAATGAAAGGTACACAAAAACTACATACTTGAACTTTTAAGAAATTATGCATTTGGGCAACCCCTAAAATACTTCTCACGGAGCACTGTTTTTAAAAGACTGGTTTATTTTTTCCAAATATGACACAATGTTAAATAAAACTACCTTTCATCTATATGGCAACCATATACTTTACTATTTATTTTAAAAACTGTATAATGTATCATTTTTCTTTTTTGTGGTTTCACTAATCATTTAATTTTTTCCCTTTGTGATAGGTCATGATTTGAATAATCATAGACTTTGAAAAATTTGCAGGAGATATTTGCTAAAATAAGTACAAATTTTTCTTCTCACATTTTCATGCATCCATTAATTCTCCATTTCTCCCAAAAAACATAATTTAGTTGGGATTTTTATCCTTATGCATCCTCCAGTGCTATTTATTATTTAGAATCAGTTAATTTCAGTATTCTATAAGTGATAAGAGCTAATCACAAATCCACCATAGATGTTCAAATGTTATTTTAGTGTAAACAGTAAAAAGTATACAACTGGAAAACCATTTCTTTCTGACTTCAGTTTAGATGCTAAAAAAATTAATTTATAATCCCATCTTTTTATTGTTAACTAAGATTCCAAAAATATCTTTCTCATATATAATTACTGTAAAGTTACATGTTTAGAAAAGTTTGTAAACATTTCTGTTTCACATCTTTTAAAGAAAAATATTTCCTACTAAATTTTTTGACATTAATATTTTCATACCTCTTTACTGTCATGAAACCCCATATCAGAATAATTACTTCCTGATTAACAGATGGAGATGAATAAGGGAAGGGAATGAGGTTATAATCCTCATCAAGAGAGCAAGCTTTGCTCTCTCTTGCTCCCGAGGCTGCTGCTAAAAAATATAATATTTGGCTCTGTAGTAGTGAGCCTACAGAAACTTTTGACTTTCTAGATATATCTCACCTTCTTCAACCAGCACTTTTCTTCTCCCTACACCGAGCAATCTGACTCACAGATGAACACTGTCAGCAGTTCAGACCTATCATTCAGTGCTAAAAATTTCTTTAAGCTCAGAGTTAGAGCTGAGGGCAATCTCTGAAACTCAAAGCAGCTAAAGAAGAAACAATGTGAAGAGTTATCCAAAATGATACACTAGGAAGCTGAGAAAGAAAAGTAGCTGCTTGCTGAAAATGTTAGCCTAAGGAGAGAGGGCATGATGACACTGACCCCTGTCCCTTACATCAAGGCCATGCAGGGCTTTATGTAACACATGCCACATGTACAAAAATTTAAATTATATATAATCAAAGGTAAAGCTATATTTCACCATAATGTGTAATTCAAAGAGCCTAGGTTTTGAAGCCAGATGGCTACACTCTAGCTTTGTTATTTGCCACTTAGGTTAACTCTGATGGGTCATTTAACCTTCAATGCCTTAGTTTCCTCAGTGTGAACTGGAGATAATGCTATTTACTTTGCACGGTGTTGGGAAGATTAGACGTAATGCACGGGAAGTATCCAGCACAAGGACTGCTGTGTAGTAAACACCAAGGAAAACATGGTAATTATCTTTCATATTCGTGAGGTGGTGAGTGAAGGTACTAAAGTCACATTATAATTTTTTAAATTGTTATATTTTTACCAAAATCATACATGCAAATGGTTCAGAAAGTTAAATAATACTAAGAAGAATAATACTAAGAAGTATATAAACAAAATATGCGATACTCAGCCCCATCTCTCTAATCTTCTGTCCCACCCTCCAAAAGCAACACATTTCTGTTTCATTAGCTGTTTTGTCTTGTGTAGATTCACCTTCTTAATATTTGGTTACCTATTACATATCGCAATATTATGACCATGATTATATTTCATTTCTTTTTTTTCCCTGACGTTAATGACAAACTTTTTAAAATTTTTTTAGTCTTCTATGTAATTATCATTGATTTTTTTTCCCCACAGCCTCCAAGAACTTTCTAATATAATTTTCTGCACAGGCATCAGCATGGATAAATGGTCCTCTTTTTTTTTTTTCTCGTTCCTAGAAATGTGCCTCCTATAACCTTTGTCCCTTTCTCCCATCCTGGGATATTACTCCCTGGGCCTACTGCACTTCTCTTAGGAGCTCTTTCCCCATCACCCTGGGCATTCCTTTGCTTCTTTCAGGTGTTGTTGGAATCTCCCTTTCCTGGCTTCCCCAACTTCCTCAATCTTGTTTCACCCCCATGTTTCAGTAAAGCACATCCTCAGCAGCTTCCTGGGAAAGACCCCTTAGAAGATTCATTTTTGAGACCTACCTTGCAGTTCCAAAGTTGATTGTTGATGGAGTATAAAATTCTAGTCTGAAAATAACTTAAAAAAAATTTAAGGCATTGTTTCTCTGCCTTGTAGCTCTAAGTGTGGTTGAGTTCAGTGATATTCTTACTGCCAGTTCTTTGTATGTGAATTCTATGAGTTCAGTGGTGTTCTTATTGCTAATGCTGTGATATGAATTTTTTTCCCCCTCTGGAAGTTTTTAGGACCTCTCCTTTAACTATGATGTTCTGAAATCTCATGATGCTACATCTAGGGGTGAATTTGAGTTTTCCGTCTCTATGCTGGGTCCTATTCATCTTCATCTGTAGGGCTATCAATCTGCAGACTCACGCCCTAGACTAGTCCTGAAATTTTTTTTTTTGATAATTTACTCCTCTTTGCTTTTTCTTTTAATAATAATTATATACATATATATAGAGAGAGATCTATATATATTTATAGATACATAGATTTTTTTGGTTTTGAAGCTTGTGGGATCTTAGTTCCCTCACCAGGGATCGAACCCAGGCCCTTGGCAGTGAAAGTGCAGAGTCCTAGCCACTGGACAACTGGAAAATCCCTCTCTTTGCATTTTCTATTCTTTACTTCTGAAACTTTTATTGGTCAGATGCTGGAATTCCTAGGGGTTTTTTTTTTTCAATCTTTTTTTCTGGGGAATTTTCTTAATTTTCTAATACTTCTATTCAATTTTTTCTTAAATTCTGCTATCATAGTTATGTTTCAAAGAGCGCTTTCTTATTCTCTGATTGTTCCTTTTTAATATCACCTTGTTCATCCTGAACATCTTATGAATATGTTAATCTCTGAGTGTTAATTAAAATTTAAAAAAAAAAAAAACTTTTTAAATTTTCATTGCTTTGTTTCTTCCAAAATTTTTTAAATAAATTTATTTTTATTTATTTATTGCCTGTTTTGGGTCTTCGTTTCTGTGCACGGGCTCTCTCTAGTTGCAGAGAGTGGGGGCTACTCTTCATCGCAATGCATGGGCTTCTTATTGCGGTGGCTTCTCTTGTTGTGGCGCATGGGCTCTAGGTGCACGGGCTTCAGTACTTGTGGTGTGTGTGCTCAGTAGTTGTGGCTCATGGGCTCTAGAGTGCAGGCTCAGTAGTTGTGGTGCATGGGTTTAGTTACTCTGAGGCATGTGGGATCTTCCCGGACCAGGGATTGAACCTGTGTCCCGTGCATTGGCAGGAGGATTCTTAACCACTGAGCCACCAAAAATTGTCTTTTCCAGTGTCCTTTACTCTGTTTTTCCATGTTAAAATTTACTCAAATGTCTGGGGAGCCTAGAGTGCCCATATTAAAGAGTAAAACATGAGAAAGTTGTTTGGAAGTTCTATGTACATGGACAGGAGAGATTTTAAGAATGGCGTCAATGAATAAAGAAATAGTACAATACACAGAAAGCAGGCATTTATGTCCCATGAAAAAGACTTGGGGATAAGTGCTGAAGAGTTGAATAATATCCTCTGAGAAAAATCTGTCTTATATAAAGAATGAAAGAAACAGGATAAGAGAAAACCAAGGCCAGTTTGGTGAAGCATTTGAAATGTAGTCAATTGAAGGACTTGATCTGATTAAGATACAGAGAGAAGGTACCATGAGAATCTAAGAATGGGGGTGGTCTGATCTAAATGATAGTGAGAGAAAACATTTGGGAGTGAGTTAAGTACAGGCTGTTGTGCTGAGGAATCTAGTGATGATATAACATTAGTTCAGGGAAGAGAAGTCTGTAGTCTGGGCAATGTGCTGCTTCTGTGGGGGGTGACAATGACATTTGGCATGATCTGCCTTTGGTTATGAAGACAAGGTCAACACCAAAGTACCAATGAGTGAAAGAAATATTACAATTTGACAACCTGGTTCTCTCTCTTATTTCTGCAATCCAATGATCTCAGCAGGGGACATGCAAAAATTTCCACCTGCAACGCTTCCCTCTTATTCAGGTGTATCTTGAATGATTAAATAGCTTATACTCTAAGATAATGTTTCCCTGGCAAAGAAAATTCACATTCTCATGATGGTCATAAGAGACTTACATTTCAAAATATGTTCAGAGATTATTCCCTTATCAGTTCCATAATAAAGCAAGGTTAGGCAAAAACTAGACCTGAATAAAATTATATTTCTTTCCAATCACACTACTGACTTCTCCTGTGTTCCTCCCACCCCTGCAATATACAACCCAGTGAAATATCACAACTTGCTTCACTTTACCATAATATTATGACTATCCTGTCCTTCTGCGTTATTAGACCACTCAGATCTTATTATTTAGTTTTTATTCTATGTTTAGGGTTAACTCATTTGAATATTTTCCAAACTTCTCAGAAAAAAAAAACCTATAACATATGATTTAAAAACATTTAAAGGGACAATTTTCAGCGCTCACAAAACATACTGCTATGAGAAGGGAATGTCTCTTTTCTACTCTTCTTTTTTAAAGAGAGAGTTTTGTTTTGCTTTGTTTTTCCTAAACACTCCTGGTCTCTTGCCCCAACTCCCTGAAGAGAGAAAGTGAATGGTGAATTTGGGGAACAGCAGAGTCTTTGTAGCTCAGTCTCTTTCTCTCTTTTCTTTGTGTCTGGCATTTTCATGCTTGTCCAGCCCATTTGTTCTTGATTATTCTCGGCCAGGTTATAAAGACTGAAATTAAAAACCAGGCCCCTAGGGACAGAGGGATAGCCCCTGTATAGTCTAGTCCTAACCAGGCAGGTTAATCTATTAAATTTTGGGGTTCAGTGTCAGCTCTTACACTATGCTTTGTTCTCTGGCCAAGCTTTTCTCAGAGAGAAAGGAGTTATTTTAGACATCATCTTTCTTACTCCGTTTCTTATTCCTTTATTAGATTCACTACTCAAGAATGATAGAGGGGTTCCAGGCTTTGGGCCCCTCAAGGCCTCACCAGAAGCCAATGAGTGTGATTCTCTTTTTCACCTGAAGAACTGCTATTGCATATCTATAGCAGGATGATCTCCCCATTGCTGCCTAAGCCATGTCAGCATCAGAGGGCAGGGGTCAGCTCCTGTGGCTGAATCTGGTGAGTAGGTGACATTGCCAAGGGAGAGCGTGTGGAATGAGAAGACAAGCCACCTAAAGAAGGAACGTTGGGCTTCCTAGGTGGTGCAGTGGTTGATAATCCGCCTCCCAATGCAGGGGACACGGGTTCAGTCCCTACTCCAGGAAGATCCCACATGCGGAAGAGCAACTAAGCCCGTGTGCCACAACTATTGAGCCCATGTGCTGCAGCTACTGAAACCCACACGCCTAGAGCCCATGCTCCACAACAAGAGATGCCACGGCAATGAGGAGCCCGTGCACTACAACGAAGAATAGCCCTGGCTCGCTGCAACTAGAGAAAGCCCACATGCACAGCAAAAAAGACCCAGCACAGCGAATAAAATAAATAAATAAATAAATAAATTTATTTAAAAAAAAGAGAAGGAACCTTGAAGAACACCATCATTTAAGGAACTATTTAAGAAAGAAGCTGTATCAAAGGCAAGTGGAAAGTAATAGATAGAATGAGAATCAGAAAAGTATGATGTCTCACAAGTCAAGGGTGAAAAGAATTTAAAGAAGTAGCAGTCACCAGAGATGAATATTAATTTCTCAGAAATCTCTTTGCTTAGGAAGAAAGAATATGACCAGGAGAGTGCAAATTAGGGCACTTTTCCTTCTTTGTAAAAAAAATTATTTATTTATCTATTTATTTATTTTGGCTGCATTGGGTCTACATTGCTGCACGCGGGCTGGGCTTTATCTAGTTGTGGTGAGAGGGGGCTACTCTTCCTTGCAGTGTGCGGGTTTCTCATTGCAGTGGCTTCTCTCGTTGCAGAGCACGGGCTCTAGGCATGCGGGCTCAGTAGTTGTGGCACACGGACTTAGTTGCTCCATGTTATTTGGGATCTTCCCAGACCAGGGATTGAACCCATGTCCCCTGCATTGGCAGGTGGATTCTTAACTACTGACCACAAGGGAAGTCCTATAGGACACATTTTTTTTAAACTTGAGAAATATACATATTCCTTTTACAAGGCAAAAAGCTTTTGGAGACCCCCCCCTTCCAGTGTTGAGTTAAATTATTGTTCTGATGTAATATGTAAAACCATGAAACTTGCTTTAACCTCATTATGCTTATGGTTCTTATGTAATTAAGAATGAACAAATTTATAAGTTAAATATAAGTAAAATTATCACATAAACAATCATGATATTAAATCAATTTACTACTGTGGATGATTCTCTACCCCTCCAATGCCCATGCCCCCTCCCCTGAAGCCAAATTACTGATTTCAGGTGAATATGGCACAAATTGCTATGAGTCAGACAGTTTGGGTTTTGGCCTATGAACACCACGGTATTCGTCAGGTGGCAAGTTTCTCACCACTTTTCTCTGACTGCAAGACAGCAGAATTTTTAATCCATGTGCCCTGAAGTTATTTGGCTTTTATACAGCACAACCTCATTGTTCACATATTAAGTTGGCATCTGTCCCTTTGTCATTAGTCAATGTCATTCAAAAAGCATTGTTTGTTACCAACGAGATCAATCTTGGGCAGGGATATAAGCTGACATGACTCAGACACCAGGTGTTTATTCTTATGCTAGGAATTTTTTTTTTTAATATGTAAAAGATTTTCTTGAAATGGAATGTTCAGCTGTAGGAACACTGATTAGGCTCTCCATCTCCATGCTTGTTACTCTACTCAGGGCTCAGAGGACAGTTGCTATGAAATGATCAAGTTCAAAGATAATCTATCAGACCATACTCTCTGGAGCCAGACCTGTCATTGTGTGAAGCAAGGGGATAAAAATTAAAGCTGAAGTAGAGGGGATCTCTTGGAATGCTTTTCCTTCCGAAGGGAGGCCTTTCTTGGTCTGCTACTACTAGGGGCCAAGCCTACCAACCATTCTCCTTTGCTTTCTCTCTCCCCTTTTCCCTGACTCTCTCCTTTATCCTTTGCAACCTTTTACCCAGAGGTCTTAAGCTTGGGAGCTGCCCAATTTCCAGCAAGATACATACACTTCACTGAGGGAAAGAATCATATCTTAGTAACGAATGCTTTCTGTTTCAGTTATTCAAAAACCCAACAGTGGTTTAATCCAAACATGGTCTAGTTTCTCATATAACACAGAAGTCTGGAGATAAAGGGTTGCAAGACCTGGTGCAGCTGCTAAATAAACACCATTCAGGCTCCATCCTCCAGCTCCACTGTTCTTAGGATGCCTGCCTTTTATCTTGCTGTTCTTTGCTTCACAGTTGCAATTGGCTGTAAAGGCTTCAGAAATCATGTCCACGTTTAAGGCAGGAAAAAGGGATGAGCATAGTGCCGATCATGTTTTTGTTTGGCTTTAATAGAGAAGTAGAAACTTTCTCAGAACCACTGCCAGCGCTTCCCCGTTCTCACTTAAACTAGGCTGGGATAGCTGGTCCTTCGATTTTTTTAAGTCTTTCTAATGGAGGCAGGCAAGGGAGATTGGCAGTGGGTGTTGCCTTAGACTAACCAATGCATCTGCCACAGATGGTGACAGACAGTTGCTGGATCACTGCTGTTCCCCACCTACCATCTCAGAGGACAGACTTCCAAGCTGTGCAGAAGAGTATGTGACATGAATAATAGATGCTTGGAGAGAAGCAATATGAGGACTCAAGGTGAACTGTATGATTGTGATTAACTTGTTGGGAAGTCGAGGTAGTTGAAAGGCTGGAACGTAAAGTCTGAAAGTATTTCAGAATGGAGTCATAAGGCCAAATCATGGGCTTGCTATTAGTTTTTTTTAAGCTATGCTAAAAAAGTACTACAGATTAGGGGTAAGGCAGAAATTAGTAAGGCAAAAATCAAAAACCAAAACACACACACACACACACACACACACATCACTCTGAGAACTTTGTAAAAGATTCCAAAATGAACAAAAAGACATTAAAGTATATGCGTGCACATAATTTCAGAGAATATTAGGAGTCAAGTTATTTGAAGTCAAAGAGGAGAAACATAAATGTAAATAAATATACAAATTCAGGAATGGTTGTTTAGAAGTAGACTCTTATTTTGTGATTCTTTTATGATATATATTCCACAAAATTTTTGAGGAACTGATGAATAGTTACTTTCAATTCATGTAGGAGTGACTACCCTAAAGAAAATATTATAACTGTCTTATAATTAAATCTGTTTGTAAAATGAATTTGTCTCATTTTTAATTAAGTCAAATTTACTGTAAAATAACTCTTGGGACATGGAAGCCTATTCCCATTTTCTAAGACAAGAACAGCTGTTAGTACTCTGATTTCACATAATCCACGTGATTATATATTTCCGCTGAGAATAAAATATGCTGCCCATTATTTTGAGAGTACATAGTTTTTAGAAAATGCATTAATTTGATTTATTCATCAAGTATCTAATAACCTCTTCCATGTTCCAGGCAAGCCCAGTAATAGGCACTGGGGATGCAATGGTGAACGTGAAGAATGGCCTTCTGGGCTGGTAGGGGACGAAGGACAATTAAATAACAAATGACAATAAAGTACAATAAATGGATGGGGGAAATACCTAATGATAGCGTGACATCCAGCACACAACCCAGGGGGTGCAGGAGAGGAGGGTTAGGGGAGGTCAGAAAAGGCTCCTTGGGGGAGATGATTTCTAAGGTGAGACCTAAGGAATAAATAGGAATTAGGCAAAGAAAGGGGCTGGCGTGGGAATGGGGGTGGAAGCAAAGGAGCTTCTTCCTTTCTGATATAGGAACAAGTTCAGGAGTGAAAAAAGCAGAGACAAAGGGGCAGCTTGAAAGCAGCTAAGCAGACAAAGCTCTTAACTTGGAGTCGGGAGGCTTGGGTTCTACCCCTAGCTCTGCTACATCTGAGACATACACGAGACATTCGGAAAGCCTCTTACAGCGCCAAATCTCCTGCCAAGATGCATTTTCCGATTTATTCAGTTACTCCTCCTCCACCTCCTGTGAACAGCAGTCATCGTCAGCTCTTATTTCTCTGGATCACGTGTCCTAGAATTCTGTTTTTTTGTTTTGTTTTGTGTTGAGATCCTGCCTCAGGTTTATCTGTACAAATAGCACAGGAGGACACCAGCCCCATGCAGCCCAGGGATCACACCAGTCCCTTTGTACTCACATTGGCAGTTAAAGGCCTCTACGCTGGAGTCTTCGTGGGGGCCTGGGCATCTCTGGGAGCCTGAGCCAGAGCTGGAGCTGCAGCTGCAGGTGCCTTGGCCTTGGTTTGGGCCTTGGCCTGGGACGTTGGCCGGCAGAGCCCGAGACCCTTGGCAATGTGGGCACAAGCACGTTTCCGAGCTTGGGGTGAGCACTGTAGGCAAGTCGACTGAGCTGCCAGCTGCCGCCCTTTGAGAACTTGGGCTTGAGCATTCTGATGTTTGTAGCTAGAATTAAGTTAAAATCCCCACTCTTTAGCATGTTAAGTGGTAATTAGAACTCTGAAACCTAAATGTGGTTTTCTTTCTACTCCTAGTACTCAGTTTTCTATTTTTAGGAAGTTAAATCAAATAAGCTTCCCTCCACCCCTTAATCCTAAACACTTAATACCAGCCACTTACCTTTGGCTAATGTAACAACCAGCAGAAAATTTAAAAAATACCAGACACTATCTTCTGAAATAATTTCCCTTGGTACAAAACTTACCTCTCCTTGTTTTCTCCTGCCTTTCAAGTAATTAACTCTTCTCTTTTTAAGTTTGAACTATGCAGTGTAAGATTCCTCTGTAGTCATTCCAAGTGGCAGGTAATAAAATTCTTTATTTATACTGCATGTACTTGAAAGTGTCATTTGGCTTCCTGACATGCCATGCCAGCAGCATTTCGTTTTAGTTGGGAATTAGGTGAACAGTAGTTGGGCCAACTCAGTGAATCATAAAACCTGCTAACTGGAGCTGGAAAGTAGTTTTTGGCTATGCCCTCACTCCTGTTTAACATCTTGATACATTCTGACCATACTGCTTGGACTCTGTTAAGAGAGGGTAAGTGATGCCCCTGTTACCACTTGATGCAAATATGCTCATTAAAAACAAGAAAGTTTCCAAAATTGAAATCTTTCTTTTACTGAGTATTTTATCACACTTGAAAATTCAAACGCACGTTATGTATTTGTCGATAAATACACAGATCTCAAAACCAGCCACTACTTCACATTCTAAGTTTCACTCCCCAAATTTGTTCTATTTTTCTTAATAAATAACCAAACTAACACCTATTTTTCTTGAAAACTACATTTTCTGTAGTGGCTTAACCTCAGCTTTCCCTGGAAATAACAGAGGGAAAATATAAAGAAAGGTAGTCTTCCAGGGGTGACAGTTGGTGTTTCAGCACCTGCTTTTACACCTGGGAATAAGAGATCAGAGGTGGTTAAATCTCTATTGTTTGCTTAATGGGCCAGATCTCATACATAATTTTCTCTTGTTGTTGTCTTTCACTTTTTCCATAAGGTGAAGCCACCAAGACCTTTTCCACTGTAAGAGAGATAAAATTGAAAAATTTGGTCACAGCTTTCCTGCCTGAGAAAAACAATGTTGCTATTCTTCGAGGAGTAATAGAAAATGCATTTTCCCAGAATTATTAAAGGGTTATTATTTGTCCAGCATTTTAAGGAAAACAAAAGGATCTATCTCTTAGGTATTTAGCATTTATCCTCAATCCTTTTAGGTGTCAATCTAGTCCCTGTGAGAATTTAATGTTTCCTTAATTAGATTATTTTCTTCTTTTAGTGGGAGAATAAATAAGTGTTTTTGTTTGCTTTTATACTTTGGTTTATGGTATCACAGCAGAAGAATTCAAGTGTGACCAGAAAAGCTTTTGAAATGCCCTAAATGAGATTTTTCTTAACAGAGGGAACATTCCACTATATCTAGTGGGATTTAGCAAACAGAATCTTGTAGTAGAAGTCAAAATAATTACCTTAAATTGATAGTGACTTATTTTTTTAAACATACTTTTATATCCATTACATCATTTGATATATGGCTTTGTTAGACACAGCTTGGAAAGGTAAACATTTCCAAAAGTATATCTTTATCTCCATTATCTCAACTGTTATCTCAACTACAATTTTTACTGAGATTTTTGCTCCTTTAGTTTTTAATTCAGTGTGAAAATCAAAGCCCTTCCTCTTGCAGGATATTTGTTATCCAAGCTTTATTTCTATCTGCTCTGTGCAACTTGTGGGATTGTAGTTTCCCACCAGAGATCAAACCCGGGCCTGCAGCAGTGGAAGCTAACCACTGGACTGCCAGGGAATTCCCTGTTATCCAAACTTTGATCACATAATTCTCTTTTACTCCTTCACCTGAGACTTCAACATAGGTGCTCCTTAAAATTCAGTTTTTGGTTCCTTTTTTTTTAATCTTTAAATTTTACCACACACACTCTTTCTTGGAGATCTTATTTACTTGCTGGGTTTCCTTCAATTGTCACTTTCACAAGATGACTTCTGCATGCATGTCTCCAGAACTGACCTCTCTCCTGAGAACTTGACTTTCCGACTCTTTGCTAGACACATTTCTAGACAGATTTCATGGAGGAAGCTATAGCTTAGTGTATCTCAACTCAAGAACATTAAAAGAAGTCTAAGGTCAAGCTCAGAGACACAAATTTGTGTGTTTGAGTTGGTGTTTGTCTGGATATGTTGCAAAGGCAAATCAGAGAA
Source organism: Hippopotamus amphibius kiboko (assembly GCF_030028045.1). Classification (NCBI taxonomy): domain Eukaryota; kingdom Metazoa; phylum Chordata; class Mammalia; order Artiodactyla; family Hippopotamidae; genus Hippopotamus; species Hippopotamus amphibius. The sequence continues at coordinate 94,937,582 of NC_080196.1, read as the reverse complement.
ACTTAGATTTTCCATTATTTTACATTAACCAATTTTTTTATCCATTAAACTTGACCCTCAACTTTTAGGTACTATGTGCTCAAAAACTGAAGATAGTTTAACACGGTTTTCAGCATTCCAAACATTTCATAATATATCATCTTGAATTTCAAAAGGTTAGATATATAGAAACTTCCTCCTCTGAAATGGAAATCAGTTTTGTTAATCAATTTGGTATTATTCTTTAAAAATCACTTCTGAACAATGAGTTGGCAGGTCCAAGCGAATTCCATGCAGATTCCTAAAGGCTGGTGACAGTGGGTTAAATTGCTCTTTCAACATAAGGGTGTATTTACCAAGTCAAAGGCCACTGATATTTGTCAAAGGTCCTTAGACAAGGAAGTACAAATTAAGAAAAGATCCTAAGAAATTTGGTAAATTCTAAGTGGATTCAGGAAGTCTGGTCATTTTATGCGGAATTTAGAGGTAAACACTGTAGAAATGGAGGGAAATTTCCAAGTTGTGCTTTCGCTTCCTATAGCCTTGACAAAGTTCTAGGAGGGTAATCAATCCACGGTCCTAAGGTCCGGAAGCCAGACTGTGGAGGACAGGGATCCTCCTCTTTGGAGACACTTCGATTCAATCCATCCATCTGAGCTCCCAGGCAAGCTGTGATGTTGAGGCAGGAAAGGGGGTATCTTCTGTGCCGTTAAACGAATACTGGAGTCAGTAAATACAACATATGAGATACATTTTGTTTTTTGCTCATTAACTGGGAAGCAAACTGAGAGAGGTTAACCCAACTTGAAACAAAGTAACCGCAGCCCCACTGACATTTGTCTGCAAGCGACTCTAGGCCCAAATCGCGCGCCTCGTGGGGGCGGGGGCCGGAAGGGCGCGGCCGGGGGCGGAGCGGGTGGGGCTGGGGGCGTGTCCTCAGGGGAGGCGGAGACAAGATGGCCGCCCTGACCGCTTGGAGGACCTAAGAGGCGGTGGCTGGGGCCACGCCCCGGGCGGGAGGGCCTCTCTGTGCGCGCCCGCTCTATGATGCTTGCGCGCGTCCCCCGCGCGCCGCGCTGCGGGCGGGGCGGGTCTCCGGGATTCCAAGGGCTCGGTTACGGAAGAAGCGCAGCGCCGGCTGGGGAGGGGGCTGGATGCGCGCGCACCCGGGGGGAGGCCGCTGCTGCCCGGAGCAGGAGGAGGGGGAGAGCGCGGCGGGCGGCAGCGGCGCTGGCGGCGACTCCGCCATAGAGCAGGGGGGCCAGGGCTGCGCGCTCGCCCCGTCCCCGGTGAGCGGCGTGCGCAGGGAAGGCGCTCGGGGCGGCGGCCGTGGCCGGGGGCGGTGGAAGCAGGCGGGCCGGGGCGGCGGCGTCTGTGGCCGTGGCCGGGGCCGGGGCCGTGGCCGGGGACGGGGCCGGGGCCGGGGCCGGGGCCGCGGCCGTCCCCCGAGTGGCGGCAGCGGCCTTGGCGGCGACGGCGGCGGCGGCTGCGGCGGCAGCGGTGGCGGCGGCGCCCCCCGGCGGGAGCCGGTCCCTTTCCCGTCGGGGAGCGCGGGGCCGGGGCCCAGGGGACCCCGGGCCACGGAGAGCGGGAAGAGGATGGACTGCCCGGCCCTCCCCCCCGGATGGAAGAAGGAGGAAGTGATCCGAAAATCTGGGCTCAGTGCCGGCAAGAGCGATGTCTACTACTTCAGGTACCGCCTTGGGGGCGGGGAGGGGGCGGCGGGGTCAGGCCGGGGTCAAGGGTCGAGAGCTGACTTGGGTCGGGGATGTCAGGAGAAGAGCAGGGGCCCTAGGGGAGTGGCAGAGACAGACTGGCCTGGTAGGAGAAGGTGCCCGAGCCCTTGGGTGAGAGTTGACCCCAGTGACAGTCACAGTGTCTGAATGGTGAGAGCTCATAGGAGGGTCTCTTATGGTGAAGATGTTGGGGAAGATGGTTTGCGGAAAAAAGGGTTACTCTGGCAGGGATGACGACTAGTCCACTGAAGGGTTAAAAGAAGGTGTAATTCATCGAAACTATAAAACCAGTCACTGTTGGCTCCTGTCCCAGCCTGTCCCAGATTCATCATCACCAGAGTGTTTAATCATGCACATGTGGAAGAATGAGCTATCTACAGTAACAAGGTTTCAGTTACTTTGTGGGATCCAGGAAAGTTTCGTAGGAAGTAGCCATTTGGAATGCCTGTAGTCTCTTGGCACTCTCTTGGTGTTGCAGAATTTACTCCCTTTTGAAAACACTGTAATAAGTTGTTAGAGCCGTAGACCAAAATTTGTCCCCCAGGGGACATTTGGTAATGTCTGGGAACATTTTTGGTTGTCACACCTTAGAAGGGGGTGCTACCAGCTTCTAGCGGGTAGAGGCCAGGGATGCTGCAAGACACTCTATGATACCCAGGGCAGCCCTCACAGCAAGGAATTGTCTGGCCCTAAGTGTCACAGGTGCTGGATTGAGAAATCTTGGTCTGAATGATAAAAGGTTTTCAACCTGATGGTGAATCCTGTGGTCATGCCCTCCACGTCATTAATTTGGATAACCCAGTAAGCTCAGGAAAGTGTCTGTGGCTGTTGATACCAGTGGAATTTTCTGAATTTCTTCACAGCAGATTTACTAACTTTTCCTATAAACCGTCCCATTTCCAGAAGAGACTATAAACACGTTATACTCAGAGGCTTGGAGGGCTGTGTTTGTGGGCTGATTGAATCATTTTCAGGGACTATATATGGGTGTTGGAGTAGTTGTTATCTGACATTTAGCCATTGGAGTATGTTAGAAAGGATTTCCTTTTTTCCAGCATCAAGTAGGTTTAATACATTACCCCTGGGAAAAAGTGTATATTCTCTCACACACACACATAGACACACAAAATACAGTGTATGAATTGAAAATACTCTTAAATTTAAGAGGTTAAAAAAACGTATGTGTATATGTGCATGTGAATATATGTACATATATACATACACACAGGAATGTGACCTCTACTGGTATAGCATGTAAATATGAACATATTCCTGATGATTCTCAAATATATGGATGAGTAATTTCAGTAAAGTTATTTCACCTATTCAAATAAAAAAATAAAATGAGTGGTGTTGCATTAGAACTTATTTTGTCACTTAATCTGAGACCATTCATCTTGAAATCTTAAATGATAATTAGAAAATTTAAACATGCAAAGCTGATAATCTTGTTTTCTGTTTCTGCATCTTTACATATTAAATTTACTTCAGTAATACTAAGAAAGTTATTGTGGAACAAATGGTTACTCCTCTCAGGTTCACTTGTTTCATTTAGTGCTTTTCACAGTTGTTCATTTTTGCATATTCTTCTGTTAACAGCTCCTTCTGTTTTTTTCTAAGCAAGTAGTATGTACAACCTTCTTTCTGTGAACTCTGTATTGATGTCTTGTAGCCATTTATACTTGACAAGAATATTCTGTGTCTGGGATTGAACTCCGTCAGGAATAGGTGATTAGTCTATTCTCAGTAGAGCATCTTCAAGTTTGAATTTCACCCCCTATGGCATTTCTCCTGGGATATGGGTTGTTTGTTTTTTTTTGTTGCTGTTCTTCTTGCAGTAGCTGGAAAAGTTATTTCAAAAAGGCAGTTTGCTGTAATGCTCATTCTGATGTGTGGTCACCTTTTTTTTCTCTTTTTTTCTTCTTAATGTGTTGTAAATTTTCTTTCTTTTTTTTTAAAATTTATTTATTTATTTTATTTATTTATTGGCTGTGCTGGGTCTTCATTGCTGCACATGGGCTTTCTTTAGTTGCTGAGAGCCGGGGCTACTCTTCATTGTGGTGCGCAGGCTCCTCATTGTAGTGGCTTCTCTTGTTGTGGAGCACGGGCCATAGGCGCGTGGGCTTCAGTAGTTGCAGCACATGGTCTCAGTAGTTGTGGCTCACGGGCTCTAGAGCACAGGCTCAAGAGTTGTGGCGCACGGGCTTAGTTGCTCCGTGGCATGTGGAATCTTCCCAGGGCAGGGCTCGAACCCGTGTCCCCTGCATTAGCAGGCGGATTCTTTACCACTGCGCCACCTAGGAAGTCCCCTAAGTTTTCAATATTACCTTTTTTATACAAATTCAATAGATTATTTTATGGTAGAAAACTGATCTAATCAGTCTAAAACTTTCTAAACAGATTCATCCTTTGAAGAATCACAAACCAGTTTAGTAATAATTACGCCCTAAAATTAAAGTTTTTATGAGATAGTGCATCATGATTTGCTTTTTACTTGTTTATGCCAAATGAAAAGACATTGAACAGATTTGTGCCACATGTGCTTGTTCAGGGCTGGAGGGAGTGTTGTCTATTGTTTGTTGTCTACCTAACAAAGCTTAGTTACTCTACAGGATTGTAACATCCAGTCTTGATTTCCTTTTGAGAGGTTACATTCTGAGGCAGGAAGACATATAGTGTGATGTGCTACTTGTGATACAGTGGTTACTCTGACTTTGACTTCTGCTTTCAGTGATGAATGCTGGAAGTCACCTACTCACATGAAAGGTGAACACACTATTTTTCAATCTGCAGTATTACTGCTTTGCATATTAGCATCTCCATATACCTGCCACTCATTAAAAACCAGTAGTTCACAAAATACTAGCAATATCTGTTAATAGGTGGGGTAAGAGTTTTAAGTCTTCCGTTGGTAATGTGAACACCTGCACACAGCTGTTCACGCAGATTCTAATAATGCTAACTCCTGATTTAGCTTGCCCCTGGGGAGGTTAATTTAAATCTATGCCTGTTAACAGAGGGTTTGTCTTATGCTTATTAATTGGACTTAAACTCATGGAGAAAGCCTCAAAGTTTGGTAGAATTTTTTTTTTTCATTTGGCTGTTTTCTGAGATTGCCAAGTTCTAATAGGAAGGAGTGCCTCTGGTTGCCAGTTAAGTAATATAATTATGCCTTCTGTCAGGATTACTGATAGTACTGTGGCAGTTTGTATATCATCCAGAGTTTGTTTTTTAAAAGGGTGTTGTTGGATCCATTGGTAGGGTCTCTGAAAAAGTTCCTTGCCATCATACAAGCCCATCATTTGAGCAATACTTTTCTTACTGGTCCACTTGACCCCTGTCATTTCTAGCTTTTGGTTCCTGCACTTGCAGATTGATATTTTTGAAATATTGTTTTCCTCTGCATAGGAACCTTTAGTAGCTGTCTTACACCTTTTTTAAAATTAAGTCTATGCGTAACCTTCTTTCTGTGATCTCTGCATTGATGTGTTGTTGCGTTCTAGACTTCTGGTTGTAACTAGCTGAAAGGCCTGGGAGTCATGGTAAACTGCCAACCGCTGCTGCCGTAAAATATCATGTGGTTGGGTATTGCAAAACATAATAGTAACCATTTTGACTCTTTTATCAAATTATGATGCATTTGCACCTCATCACCTCTCTGAAAAGACAGGAACCAGAGAACAATTAAAATAATCATTAGGGAACAGGTGCATGATGAGAGACCAAAGAGATTTCACCTTGATTTGGAAAGAAGAGGACTCAGAGGCAATGTAATTGAGGGCTTTAAAGCTTGAGTGAGATGATAAAAGTAGGAGTCTCTAGGGAAGGCAGCAGGGCCCAGGGGTTAAGAGGTCTGGAGTTGGTAGTCTACCTCTGCAGTTACCAGCAGCCTCAAGCATGTCACTCACACTTCCCAGTGCTGTGGCATCTCTGTTTGTAAAGTGGGTATGATTGTACCTGTACCTACATAGTATTATAAGGATTCAATTCTAGAACACCAGAATAAATATATAGATCTTCTACAGCTTTGGATACATTTAAGGACTCATTAAGGAAAACAGTTCATTAAATAACTCAAGGTGTATGGGCAGATCATATAAATAGGTTTAAAAAAGCATATAGGCACATCTCATTTGTTATGAAAAACTGGTGTGGTCTTTGAGGGCATGAATTGAGGATGTCAAAGTTCAACTAGGCTCTTTGCCTTTTTTTTTTTTTAATAGACTCTCCCTAGTAGTCTTTGTTGGAAAAAACTAGCTCAGTGGACCAAGGGTCATAGTTCTTTTTTTTTTTTTTTTTTTTAATAATTTTTATTGGTGTATAGTTGCAAGGGTTACAGTCCTTAACTGAAGTTTCATTGGCATTCAGTAAACTGTCCTTTTCCATGTTTTCTTTATGATCATCCCCATGTAGTAATTTAAACGTGGCGTTTTCTGTATTACTCTCTTGTTAATTTCTCTGGAAGCTGTGGCTTTCTCACATAGCTGTCTTCCTCCCCCCAGACAAAATGCTGAACACACAGATGCTGAATAAGTGCTTACCAATTGATGTGGCACTTAAAGTTTTATACAAAAAGGCTTAAATGACTTCTTAGCCTTTGCTTTATGTTACCTGTGATATTGTGCTGTACAGTTCTCTTCATTTTACAGGTGGGGACTTAGGACAGGGAAATTAAGTAATATGCTTGAGGTTGTACTGCTAGTAAGTACAGAGTTAGAATCCTGGTTTAATCCTACAACTCTTAACCACCCACCTTTGCTGCTGCTTCACATAGAGATCCATAGTTATAGTCTCAAAAATTGCAACATCTCGTGCCTACTCTACTTTGTTAAGCTTGGTGTACCACTAAAATAATGTAATGATTTACTGTTATGCTTGCATCCTGAAGTTGGCAAGGGGTAAATTTTAAATCTATTTTGTAGTGAAGCCATTGTACCAAAAGATGATCTTCCAGTTCTGTGTAATATTGAAGGGGAAAAAAATGAAAAAATTGTGGTAAGTTAATTAAAGCAGTTTTTTTTCTGGGTAATAGAAGTAATCATTTTGTTCAGAATTATTTCTCTTTCTCTTATTCTTATTTATCCTAGGATTGCCCGTCTTATTTATCAGATATTCAGATAGGCAACACATTCCCTAAGGAGCATGCTATATAGATCTTCACTGTGAAAGCTTTCATTTAAATTAGAAGAAATCACATTGTAATTTGCAGGCTAAGTGCAGCTTATGAGATAGTTTTATATGGCTCCTGCAAAAAGCTTTATGTTTCTTTCAAAGTTGAGATACAGTTGAAATGTACCCTACAGACCAATTAAAAAAAATTCCTTTAGTTGGAAAAAGGAACAAAATGCAATATTTATTAAATGCTTGTTGTGTAATTGAAAATTTGATTTGCTTTTAGTTTCTTTTCTTCATAATGCCTGATTGAAGCGTGGATCCAGAAATAAAAGACAGGTTTGGTGGAAATTGTGCGCTGATAATTCTTTCTCAGCTGTACCATCACATCTTTTTTGTGGTGTGCTAGAGGGATTTTTGTTAGGTTGCAACGTTGCCATATGATTTTTAGAGTCTGACATGCAAAGTCTCACCTGCCAGGACACCCGTAATACCTGTAGTAGAGGAAATGCATAGCTCAAAGGAACCGATACACGTACATTCTAAAAATAATCTCCAACAGAAATTGATAGATGATTTTTTTTCCCAAATTGCTTCTAAAATTTCATTTGTGAGATATAGAGTCACAATTTAATTTTTCATAATTTAACTTTAATTGGTGGAATAAATGATTTGTGCAGTTGGTGATGATTTTTTTTGTTTTACGCTTTATGGTGGGACTAATAGAGATTCATAACCTTTAGCTTGTGTTTGAGATTTCTTACACCTGCACGATGAATTAGAAATAAATCATCAGCTCTTATTTCATGGATTTACTGTTTGACTTGATAGAAATACCCCTTGCAGCTCGTCTATTGATCTTTTATTACTGTTTGACATTTCCACTAAGTAATAACTAGGCAAATTGAAAAATGAAGTTTTACTTAATTTTTTCAAAACTTCTAAAAACTAACACTTCTCAAGGAAGGAGAAGTATGAAATAGGGTGAAATTCGAATAATATATGTGGATCTTATGATTTTGCCTTATTAGAGTATAAATTCAAACTCATTTGGGAACTTTACATAAGCAGTGTGTAAATGCAAATGATAGTAAATATAATTTAAAATTAGATCTTAAAATTGAACACAGACTTTGTCAGGAACAGACATTAGTGATTTACAAATGTGAGGGAAAAAAACATCATCTTCTTGATTTTTGAGTAATGTATCTGGGTATTCTTTTTCTTTTCTTTTTATACTGGAAGAAACCATTGGTTAAAGCAAAGATGAATGTCCTTAGAATTCTTTTTAACATGTGGGCAGTGATGTATGCATCTCTTTAAAAAAAAAAAAAGGTCTTTCCTGGAGGCCCCTAGTAGAGGTGGGCAATATAATACAAAAGTGGACACATAAAATACATGTTGCAGCTTTTTAATTGTAGATGCTGCAAGTCATAAATTTACCATGTCAGATTACCACAGCAGTTTCTAAATGCTTTCTCTCCACTTCCATACTTATTTGAAGACCTTGTTTGAAGTAAGTCTGTCCATAAGCTACACATGTGTAGCACTGGTTTAGAATAAAATAGGGACTTTGAATCAGAAGATTGGGACTTAAAACTTGAACCTTGCTTTATTGTTTTAACGTGGGCAGATTTTTAAACTTCTGTAAGCTTCCAATTCCTCAGCTATAAATCAAGGGTAAGAATTCTACTTCATGGAATTTTTTGAAATTAAATGAAAATACATGTAAGGCATTCAGCATGTAGTAGATGGTCAGTAGAGCAGTAAAATGTTAGTTCCTTTCTCTTCACTTAATTACCCAATATAAATAGAAGCATGTGCTTGTTAATTATGTGAGGACTCAATATTTTGTTGTATTTTGAAATGTGATTAGGGTAGAGCTTAGGCTATACACGTTCATCAGCGTTTTTAAAAATATTCCATTTTTTTCCCCTAATTATAAAAATAACCCATGCTCAGTGTGGGAAATTGGGAAGAGTATATAAGAGTATATATAAACAGAAATGACGATCCTTGTATAGTTCTAAAGAGAATCACTGTTAATATTTTGACGTATTGCCTTCCATTCTGTTTTCTGGATGTATTTGTATGTGCACACACATATGCACACTCCCACATGTGTGTGTGTTCCTTTATAGTTCTTTTCATACTGGATGAATCCATAGATTAAAGCAAGGATGAATGAACTTAAAATTCTTTTTAACACGTATGCAGTAATGTATGCATTTCTTTAAAAAGGCCTTTCCCAGAAACCCCTAGCCTCTTTTTAAAAAACATAGTTTGTTTTTTTGGGTGTTCTTATCTATCTATATGTATATTTTTTTATTATGGGAAAGTTCAAACATGCAAAAACAAAAATGGATAGAAAAGTGTAATGAATCTCTCACGTGCTTGTGTACCACTTTTTTTTTTAAGCTCTTTATTGGAATATAATTGTTTTACACTGTTGTGCCAGTTTTTGCTATACAACAGAGTGAATCAGCTATATTTATACATATATCCCCATATCCCCTCCCTCCCGCTATGTACCAGTTTTAATGGTTATCTACTCTTGGCCAGTCTTGTTTCATCAATGTCTAGTCCCCTTCCCACCTCTCTCATTTTCTTCAATTGGTTGATTAATTAGTTAGTTAATTGGCTACACTTGGGCTTTCTCTAGTTGCAGCAAGCACGGGCTATTCTTTGTTGTGGTGCATGGGCTTCTCATTGTGGTGGCATCTCTTGTTGTGGAACATGGGCTCTAGGTGCACAGGCTTCAGTAGTTGTGGCTCGAGGGCTCAATAATTGTGGTGCATGGGCTTAGTTGCTCCATGCCATGTGGGATCTTCCTGGACCAGGGCTCGAACCTGTGTCACCTGCATTAGCAGGTGGATTCTTAACCACTGCGCCACCAGGGAGCTCCCTCTCATTATATTTTGAAATAATTTCCAGACATGTTTAATTTCTGACACTTCCATGGCAGTGTTCAGTCCCCAATTCAGCCAAAATAACCAGTGTTTTTTCTTTCGCAGAAAGTGAGCACTTGTGGCAGTGGGATGAGATTAGGTAGACTTATGTGTTCATTCATTTTTAATTTTTTTAGTGGACCGTCCTGACTTTTTAACCATTTTCTTAACCGTGATATAGAGATGATAGAACTTGCTACCAATAATACATTCTTTGCAGATAATTTTTGTTAAATAAATGCTTGTTTGTGGAAAAAGAATGATTGGTACAGAATTTGAATTCTTCGAAAGGTCTTTCATACCATTTAAAATTGTGTGGTGATTCCTTAAACATTTAAGCCAAAAGAAAAGGTGGAATGCTGTTATATCTTATCAGTAGCCAAATTATAAATAAATTTTTTTCTTATAGATACTTTAAAAATAATTCTCCACCCCAACCCCACCCCAACTGCTAACGAAATTCTTTCATGCTCAAATTTACTTGCCCAAACTCTTCATATTGTTAAAAAACTACTTTTCAACTTTCAGGGGGAGAATTCATACTTGTGTTTATATTTTTAAAATTTTATTATAGAATATTTCAAACATATGTACAAAAGTAGAGAGAAATATGTAAAAGACTACCAAGTATCCAGTTCAACAGTTGTCAACCTTATTTTATTCATACCCAGATCTACTGCCCTGACTCAAGCCTTCATTATTTTGAAGCACGTTTGATGTCTTATCATTTCATTCGTTAATAACTACACTTCAGTATGCTGTTTGTGAAGGTAGGATTTAAACTTATAGAAATTTTACAGCCGTAAAGAACTCAGTATTTCAAACTAGAAGATGAGATGCCAACAGGTGGTACATGATTATTTACCTAATTCCTATTACTTTGTTCTGTTAAGGCTCTATGGAAGAGGTATAAGATAGGTTAGTGTTTCCAGGCTCTTGGGAATTGGGGGTGGAGACATGCTTGCTGGATCAAGTAAAAGACATGGTTTGCATAGGGCTGAAGAGGGAAATCATTCAGCCTGTTGATTCAGAATAGACTTGAATAAACCAATATGGCTGGGACAGAAGTCACTGGATAAGAGGAGTGGAAAGCAGGGTTGAAAGGTTAAGAGAAGACTAGATAAAAAAGTCTCAAATGCAGGGCTAGGATGTTTGGCTTCCTTTTGCTAATGGGTTGAAGTTCATTGAAGGCTTTTAAACTGGAACTGTGGTAATAGTGGTGTTTGAGAAAGAGCAGTCTGGATAGTTTAGGATGCAAAGAGACTAGCAAATAGAAAATCAGCCTATTGTGGTGATTGAGACTTGAGGTGATAAAGACTTGATTTAGGCAGTGGCCGTAGAAATGGAAAGGAAGGATGGATTCAAAGGTGATTATGAAGGAACTGGATTTAGTAATTGATCAGAGATAGGAGATATAAGTAAGAGTAGATAAATCCTGCCTGGGATAATCTATAGAGGAGGGCTGAGGATGGTTGTTTTAGGAAAGGCCTACATTTAAAGTTTGGGAGGAAAGAAGTTAAGGGGGACTAGGAGCGGACTTTTAGATGGATTTTCTTGTGTGTATGTCATGTAGTTTTGAAAAAAAATGGTACATATTTCTTTGAATTAATTGGTTTGGCAGTTTTGTGATTGTACTGAGGTACAAAAAGGTAATTTTAATTTCAGACTTTTCGTTTTAGCTAACATTTGATTTCTGGGGGACTTCGCTGGCAGCCCAGTGGTCAAGACTTCACCTTCCAGTGCGGGGGGGTGTGGGTTTGATCCCGCCTCCGGGAGCTAAAATGCCTTGTGGCCAAAGAAGCAAAACATAAAACAGAAGCAATATTGTAACACATTCAATAAAGACTTTAAAAATGGTCCACATCAAAAAAAAAAAAGTCTTTAAAAAAATAAAATTTGATTTCTGGAGACAGTTGTTATTTAAAGTTAGAGAAATCTTTCTTTCGATACTTATACTCTTGTAAGTAACAAGTAAACTTTAACACTTAGAGGGGTAGAAAAATAGAAAGTTGATGTTTCTTTATTCTCAAACTTTTCCAATGGTGTAATTTATAGAATTTTTATCATTCTGCACAAAGCACTTTCTGATTTTGTTGGCGAGCGATGCACCTCAGAACTTGCTCTTGAGCCATAGACCTACATCTGCTCTCTGCGATGCTCCTTGTTGCTCATAGGCCAGTCCATTTTATGCCTCTCTTGGTTGCTGCCATCCTCACAGTTCATCCTGTTAGAAGCTAGTTTGAAGATACACTTGTGTTGGCGCAGACCTCTGGTCTCCTTATAATGGTTTGACTAAACATCATGATTATCCATGTTACTAAAGTGACATGAAAAGATATATTCTGCTCTGATACTCATATTCAGAGTGCAGTTTCACATGCAAGCAGCAGGTCTTCAGAAGAGTTAATTTTCATATCTGGACGGGCAGGGCGTGTTACAGTTGTCTAGCTCAGGTAATACTGTTTACAGATGAGTTTATAGAGTGACATAATGGGAATACTACCAACTTAAAGTGACTGTTATTTAAGTCTGGTATCTCAATAAAATTTTTTTAGATTTGAAAGTCAGTTGCCAAATAAAATTTCTGTTTTGATAATCTATAGTTAGAAACCTCTAAGGTAGTTAGGTTTAAGAAGTGCTTTAAACCAACTATACTTCAGTTTTAAAAAAAGTTGCTTTAAACAGCTTAATCAAAATGAAAGCAAGCAAAGACATAGTGCAAGTGATGAAATGTTCTTATGTGAACTGGAAAAAATGTAACTCATGCTTTTGATTTTCATTTAATGATTACTTTTCTTTGGGGCATTTAGTGGGGAGGACAAGTCAAAGGTGAGATCACAGGTTGGCTCAGGATAGGCAGATCTAGGGGGCGGTTGGTTGGGAATTTTTTTGTGGTTGAAAGTGAAATATTAGTATTTCATTACTGGGATTAGAAGTAATCGCTTTGGGCAGAGAAAACTGAAAATGACTAATATCCTTCACTAGTCTACTAGAGTTTAAAAAAAAAAGTTTCCCTAAGTTACAGTTCGATGCTTTTAGAATAAAAGCTTAGTCACGTTAAGTCCTGGTGTGTCTGAGACTGTTACCTAACAGCAGCCATCTTAGAAGACAGATGATCACTTAGTCACTTTAGTGACATACAGTCGTTTTGTTTATCTGGCACTGACTTCCTAGGCCACTTCCAGGGTCATTTTGCTGCTGTGCAGGTGCTCCTTACCTGACAGACAGGATTTCTGCTTAACCATTCCCGTGGGCCTTGCCTTTCTAATATGCTTGCCTTCATCTCCTGCAGAGGAAGGTCCCTGGTCTTAAAATCCCCTGGGGCAGCCAGGTTGACTTTTCCTTAAAGCACCAAGCACAAGCTAGAGCATTATGAAGAAGAAAATGGCTTGTACTGTGTTCTGAAGGCAGTGGTGTGTATGGACCAGTACTTGTAGCTGTGCAATACAGATGCTTGTATCTGTATATCAAGTAGTTTATCAGGATCTTGTTTACCAGTAACTGGAATATCTGATTATAAGGACTATATGCCTATTTTAGCTTAATTAAAATTAATTGTAATTATGTAAGTGACATAGTAACAGGGTACTCTTTATCAATTTTTCATTAACTTGGGTTTTTTTAGTAATACTTCATTTCTTATGTAGTGTAAGATTAACCATGAAAATACTTTCCAGTTCAGTTTTTTAAATTCCAGGCAATATAAGTTTTCAATAAGCATAGACTTTTCTGTTTCATTGTGTCTGCAATTGAAAACCACATTCTTAACTATTCAACTGGTAGGTTTTTTTGCTCTCAGAGGTTACTGTGTTCAGTACTAGCCTATATGTGTTTGAGGGTTTTAATAAGGGACATGATAATTTTTGGTTGTTTGACTGATCAAGGGAATGTATAGAATTGTAATGAAGTAGAATTGAGGGATAGTAGGATTATTTCTAACTGGGCCTGCAGAATCACAGACAGCTTCATAGATGCAGTGACATTTTAGCTGGGCTTGGAGGATTTCGCAGTTTTATGATAGACAGGGTATTGCTTATGCTCAGCCTTCCACCTGGAGAGACATGGCTGAAAGTCAGAGGTTCGTGGCATATTTTGGTGACATTGAGTTTAGAGGTGTCTTCAAGGCTGGTGGGAAAAAGTGAGGGAAAAAAATACCAGAACAGGTGGAAGGTTTTTGATGCTTTATTAAGGAGACAAAGCTATTTTGTCAGCATTGGGGAGTTTCTGAACATTTAGAACTTGGTGTTGGATGTGTGGGCTGAGGGTTGGAGGATTGAACATTGTGTTTGGTCTTCTAGCTTGAAGATGAGTTGCTAGGTGGACAGTGATGCTACAATAGAGGGCGACACATGAGATGAGGATCAGGTTCGGGGGTGGAAGTTTGCAGTGGGCAGAGATGATTCTCATTTTAGACAGTACTGAGGGTTATGTGCTATTTTATTTTGTGATACTGAGCATATTTGGAAATCTGGATTAGAATGTGAGTTGAGGTTTGTTTACACATAATTCTGTACCCTTTCCTCTGCTGTGTTCTGGTTGTTGTTTGCTTCCTTCTGTTCTGTTACCTGCTGCTCTTAACTGGCTGTTAGCTTCATCTGCAGGCTGGATTCTGTACCTTGAATTGTGTCTCAGCAATAGCTACGTCATGCGATTGTGGAAGAAGAATGTTGATACGATCTTCAGTTTTCTTGAAGTCTGCGGTGGCAGGATACCATGGAGTTTGTGACAGACTGGGGTGTGTTGATTTGGACGTGACCCAGAGAGAAGTTTTGCTGTTCCAGGGAAATGTAAATAGCTTGGTTTTCCAGCCTTTTCTCCTTTGTCTTCCTGTTGAATTATTTTTCTTTTATTGTGGTCAGCTGGTGCCAGGTTAAGTTCTCAATATATGTTGGCTTCTTTGAGAGATATTTTAGCATTCTCACAATTCTCTTCTGGTGACATATCCCACTGCAATTTATTCTAGTGTATTTGGTTCAGAAAATTTGTTAGATAAGATAAGACTTGGGGGCATTTTTCCTATAAAGTTGTTTTTACACTTTAGTGCCACATGGGGAAAATTTTTTTAAGAAAGACTAGTTTGGTTTAGCCCTCTATGTAATTCTGGTGCTTTTGTAATTTTCCAGCTTCGACAATTTTTCTTACAGGAAGTAAGTTATTCTTGATGCACTTCTCTCAGATAGGAGTTAGGTTAACAAAAGTCATGTCAGCATCATACAAACACTTTGCAAATGTTTGCCTTATTTTTTTCCTTTCAGTAACATTAGGGAACATTGAAGTATTGTCAAAATTCACTAATTTTTGTTGTTGTTATTGTAAGTGTTACAAGTTCAAATCAGTAGCCCCAAGATTTTATGGATTCTAAGTGTTGTGTAACTTTGTTTTTAGCAAGAGTTGATGACTTCAGAACAGTTTGTTTTGAAGTTCTTTCTGGATTACACTTGGCATTGTGTATATGTAATACAGGAAAAAAAGTATTTCAAAAATCAGTTTGGAAAAACATTGATGACATTTGCATTGTGCATATTGTGTCATGCAAGCTATTTGTGTTGGGATTCTGTTACCAGGTTTTGGGTGAGTGACCAGTGGGATAATCTGTATTAACATCTGTTATATGTGCTCCAGGGGTATAAAATTGTTTTTACACTTCAGTGCCACATGGGGAAAATTTTTTTAAGAAAGACTAGTTTGGTTTAGCCCTCTATGTAATTCTAGCACATATTATATTGTTATATTAGGTGACACCTTATCTCTTTTTATAGAAAGTTAAGAAGTTCCTTAAAACTCAATATTTCTTTGAAAAAAATAAACCTATGTACAATTGTGATGTGGTAGTAATTGGGAGCAGAAAGGAAGGCATGCAGAAAAGGTTTATGTAGCGATCTGGGGTAAATATTGTTTTCTTTTGTACAATTAACATTATCTTTCTTCTAGTCCAAGTGGTAAGAAGTTCAGAAGCAAACCTCAGTTGGCAAGGTACCTGGGAAATACTGTTGACCTCAGCAGTTTTGACTTCAGAACTGGAAAGATGATGCCTAGTAAATTACAGAAGAACAAACAGAGACTGCGGAATGATCCTCTCAGTCAAAATAAGGTTGGTTAATTTACTTACAGCAAATGAGTGCTATTTCAGAAGCTCTCCCAAAGTATCTTACATTGTACTATGTCACTGGAATTTTGGTTGTCTGAAAGTCCCAGTTTTGTGTGTTTTTTTTTTTTCCTCCTCTCCATACAAAGCATTTTGACTTATAAATCTGATTAATTTTCTGGTAGCTGGCTTCCAGAGAGAGAGAGCCCAAGTAAAATCGTGCACAGTTGAAAACAACATTTCAGTATCTCTCTCTAGGCCAACGTACATCACACTTTTGGTCCATTGGGACTATTTAGAAAAGATTTCTTTGTTGGTGTTAATTGTCTCCTTTTTACCCCCTTAAAATAGTTCCTGTTGCCCCAAAAGAGGCAAAATTTTATTGTGGCGAAAGTATCCTTACTTACCATGTATTTATACTTAACTTGTTAATTTTCAGGAGTAGGATTTGAGAAAGAGCAGCTTTATTTTGACTTTTTGATGATCTTTGAGGATAGTGACCTTTAGGAATAATATTCTCACTCTAATACTGTGATTGGAGATTTTTCCATTAGCTCTTACTTTTATTGAGTTGCTTAGTTGATGGTTTATTGCACAGGAATTTAAACAAGTAGCACTTGAATTATGATGCTAATTTAATTGTATTGAAGCACCCAGTATCTTCACAAAGAAAGCTCTACACCTTCTTCTGCCCCTTAACAACTAATCTTACATAACTTTTTTTTTCCAGTTTTTTTCCTATAAATTTCAGAGGAATACATGTATGTGTGTTGCCACCACCGTTGTCTTGCACTGACTGTGAAAATGGTGGAGGGAAAAGCAAGGGCTTTTCTTTCTAGGGATGTGGCTGATGGAGCCCTGCGTGCCTCTGGGAGTGCTGCGTTCACTTGCGGCACTGAGGCAGCCTGTAGAGGGGGCCGGCTATGGGTCCAGGCAGGCGTTCTTTGATGTACTGGCTCTGCCACTTGTTAGCTCACGCAGTCATGGGCAACTTTATTAACCTGTGATGGCCTCAGATTTCTCATTCGTACAATTAAGGTAGTAAAATCTTTCTCTTAGCGTTGTTGTGAGGAGTGAATAGGAATTTCTGTGAAATCACCTAGCAAGTTCCTTTCCTTTTCCCATTGTAGCTTCCTACGTACCAAGCTACCTCAGTGAATAATGTTGCCCGGTGGCCAGTGTGGGAAACTTTCTAACCCAAGCTCTCTTCCTCCTCATTTTTTACTTTTCCTGGAGAATATGAGGTTTCTGCTTCATATCCCTCTTTTTTTTTTTTTTGTTTTGTTTTAAACAATAGTTTGATTTCCAAAAAAATGGTGTGGAGGTGAGAATGCACTGTTTCTTCACATATTGCATTAGTTACCTGGCATGGTTTCCAAAGGGCCATTGGCAAGTACCTTGTTTAGAGAGGCAGAGCGGGAAGGAAGGCTGGAATTGCCTCCGTATTCCTGAACTATGGTATTACTTTGGGTTGATGGTTCTGAAGGTGTTAAGGAGGATACGAGCTAGTGGTAGGAGTAGGGGATGCTAAAGTTAGGACCTTGAGTGTGTAGAGGCGAAGCTGTGTGATTTCACCTTAAAAAAAATCTTTATTCTGAGCTTATTTTGCTTCTTAAATCTACAAACGAAAATTAAGATTTATTTTTCTGAAACTGCCTTTTAAAAACTCTAAACAGTGCTGGATGTCTTTTGAAGGGCCTTAAATGTTTATGAAATGAATGGTAGGCTTTCAGACTACCCTGTTGTTACCAGAATCAGAGTTAAGCTACGCTAAGTGTAATATGAAGATATACTTCCTGATAGTTATGATTCACTAAAAACCTAAAACTAATTCGTCTCTTTAGTTTGTATGCACCTTTCTGCTCTAGCTGCGCTGGACCGCTCGTCATCCTGCACCATGGCATGTGCTTTCAAGATTCTGCTTGCTCATGTGCTGTTTCCTCTGCTTGGAATGCGCTTCCCCCTCCCCCTCCATCTGGTGAACTGCTCCTCATCCAAGGCCAGCTCCATTGTCTCCATCTCTGTGAAGCCTGCTCTGCATCCTCCAGGCAGAACCGGTCCCTTCTTCCATAATGCCTCCCTGGTGCTTCGCCATTGTATTTGTGATTGTTTGTCTGCTTCAGCTAGACTGTGAGCTCCGTGAGGGCAGGGCCCATGTCTTGTTTTCTTTTGGTTTGGTTTGGTTTATATAGTCCAAAGCCTAGCACACAGTAGGTACTTAATAAATGTTTGTTGGATGTTTATTTATTATTCACCTCATTCCAGAAGTTTATAGTGGTTATAAATGTTTATTGAATAAATTAATATACCACACATATTTTGGAAATGCCTTTTATTATCATTGTTTTCTGAAGCTCTCTGTCTGAATTTGGGGGGACCTGATCTTATTCTTGCATCTGATTTTATTTTAGTTAAGTATATAGAAAATGGAGTTTTTCCTTTTTTTTTTTTTTAAAGTAAGTTCTCTTTTGGAATAACACCAATATTAAATATCTTTATAAAGCAAAAAGCATATTTGTGGGTGATTAGTAATAACTATACTAGGTCTTTTTTATAATAATTCAGTATAGAGAAAACTGAGAGATTTAAAGGGATAAACAGGAATCTGAGGTAGTGTTTTGCTGTGTAGTTATGAACCTGGCTGAAGTGCTTTATTAATTGTATTATTATTTTTTAATATTCACTCATTTGTTGTATTTTTTAGGTTCCACATGTAAATGATAACATACAGTATTTGTCTTTCTCTGTCTGACTTATTTCACTTAGCATAACCCTCCAGGTCCATCCATGTTGTTGCAGATGGCAAAATTTCCTTCTTTTTTTTATGGCTGAGTAGTATTCCGGGGTGGGGGGGGGGTGTATGTATGTATGTATCTATATGTATGTCTTTGTGTATCACATCTTCTTTATCCACTCATCTGTTGATGAACACTTAGGTTGCTGCCATATCTTGGCTATTGTAAGTAATGCTGCTATGAACATTGGGTTGCATGTATTTTTTCAAATTAGTGTTTTCGTTTTCTTTGGCTATATACTCAGGAGTGGCATTTTTTTTAACAACTCGTCTTTGAAGAATTAGAAATATAATGAGCAAAATAAACTTTGAAACAGGCTAAATTGCAGTTTATATTGACTGATTATGAACCGTGTTTTTAATATATATTTTATATCAAAGGAGAATTTACTGGGTGAGTATCTTCAGGTGTGTTTGGAAAGATATCTTTTGAAGATCTTTGCAAAATGGTTTTTAGTTCTTTTAGGATTGAAAGAATTTTCCAGTGGAGTGGCAGTTCTCTTTCAATTGATACTTATAGCAAGGTTTTTGCAGTACCTGTTCCCATTTATCTCACACTCAGTCTTAACCTTACCCTGAAAATCTGTTCCAGTGCTGATTACATTGTACCTTATTGATCTTTTGCCACTGCCATAATTAGTTCCAGCCCCTACTTCTCCTCAGCCGATAAAGTAAAATTCAAATATTGAGTAAGTTACTAAGGATATTCCATTAGGTTAATGGGAAAAGACCAGAGAGAGATTTGGAAGTCATCAACCTTGAGCTATTACTTGAGGTCATGAGCTGCTTTCTCAAAGCTTACTCAAAGGGAGAAGCTGTAGAGCAACACTATCCTAGAAGTGTCTGTGATGATGGAAATGTCTTAGCCACTGGCCACATGTGGCTGTTGAGTACTTGAAATGTGGCTAGTGTGACTGAATAACTGAACTTTCAGTTTAATTAAAGTTTAAGTAGCCACATGTGCCTAGTGACTACCATATTGGACTGCACAATTCTAGAGCTGTGCCTCTCAATACAGCTTTTGCTTTGAAAGCTGAATATTGCTTAGGTATGTATGCAGGCTTTGCTTTTTCAAAGCGGAGATGTTTCAGTGTTCTAGAGATATGATCGTCAACGTTTTATGAAGGAAGTTAATTTCTGAAAAAGATACGTTTCTTTAAAAATTAGAGAACAGTCTAAGATTGGATAAAGAAGAGTGTGGTGATTCTCAGCGCAGGATACGTGTAAGGAGCTTGAGTAGCGTGGTCTTCTTGCTAGAAGTTTATTTTAATGTTTCAGATCTATAAATTTGAAACGGAATTCCTTGTTTTTCTAGCTCTCAACAACACTGAAATGTTTATGAACTAAATCTACAGAACTAATAAAATTCAAGTTCCCTAACATTAATGTGATGTATTTTACAGCTTGCTCACAATGTGAATATGGTGTGCAACAAATTATATTTTAGCCTGACTTGTCAATGTTGCTCAAGCTTGGAAAGACTTAGTTCTTAGTTCATCACATTTTTCTATTGACACAAACTTGGTACATTTGGAAATAAAGAGCATTATGTTCTCTTGAAGGAATTAATTGTGTAAGTTTGCCATTATTCTTTTCTCATGAATTACCTTGGTTTATGGTAGTATGCTATTGTGATTATAAACACAGCGTTGGATTCTGTATGGTTGTGTCCTAAGTATTTAATTAAATCATCTAGCAGGTGTTTGCTTTAATTATCTTCAACAAAATAATAACAAATTCTTGTAGTGAGCTAATATATCTTGGGAGCAACATCTGTGCAAGTTGAGAAACTTAAGTGAGCTGGTGGTAATGGTGGGGATCAGATTGGGTATCGGATGTAGAATGGGTGCAGTTTGGGAAAAGGGGAGACTGGACATAGTGAGAGCAGCTTGAACTGTTTTAGTCCAGAGAAGTAATGGTGGCTTGAATTAATGCTGTAGCAGGAGGTGTGAAAAGGTGTGAGACTAGTAGATGTCAGTACCTGATGATTGTAGAGAGAGGGAACTGCTGATGCCTGCTACAATTCTGGCTTGAGTCACTTGGGGCAGGGGTTGGTAGAGAATAGGACCGGAAGAGCATGTTTGGGGGCGGGGGGGGGGTTGGTGAGTGAGGAAGATTGAGTTAAAATACTTTTGTTTCTTGGATGTCTGAAAGGAAATTGTGGACCTCCAGGGACTCCCAGGTCACACTTTGAGAACTCCTGTCCTAGTGGTTTGCTAAAACATATTGAGGTTGCCAAGCATAGGCGCAAACAAAAGTATCTTGTCACACTGTAGGCAGTGAATAAATTAGTTGTGTGGAGAGTAAGAAGGAACTTCCAGAAAGGTAGTAGGAGAATGAAGAGAATGTGGTGTTGTAAAAGCCTAGGAAAGATTTTTTTTGTGGAATGCCATGGAGAGATCAAGGAGGAGAAAGACTTTGTAGTATGCATTGGATTTTCAAATTAGAAGTCACCTGGTGACTTTGATATAACCAGCTTTTGAAGGATAGAAGGACCAGAAGTCATATTTAGAATGCCAGAAAGTTTCTGGGAAATAAGAAATTAAAAGCAAAAATGTAGCCTGCTGTCTGAAAGTTTAAATTTTTTTTATTTGATGTTATTTGATTAGGATTTGCACACGTGGTGGAAAAGATATTCAATGAGAAACTTCTGTCTCCTCTTTCAGTCTCGCAAGCTCAGCCTCTTCCCTAGAGGAAATATTGTTAACCAGTTGTTTCTTTTTTTGTGTGGGTTTTTTTCCTGTGGATTTTTTTTTTTTTGGGGGGGGGTATGCTCTTGTAGAGCTTCTATGTATTTACAAACTTGTACACATATTAGCATATCTACTTCTCTTCCCATAAAATGATTAGACAGCTCTTGCAAAGCTTAAGGTGGAGGAAAGAGGACAATATTCAGAAGAGAATGCACAATCAAGGCACGTTATTATTGTTATTTTTCCTTTAAAAGCTGAAAGAGGCCAGCTTGGAAGGAACCAGTAGAATCAGGGAGGTGTCTAACCTGAGTCCACGTTTCAGGATGCCCTCCAGGAACCTTTGAAATGTGTGTAATATTTTCTCTTATGTATTTTTCTAAGGAGAAAGCCTATCTTCATCAACTTCTCAAAGGAGAATGTAGCTGAAAAAGTTAAAAACTGCTGTTTTACAGGCAGAAAGAGGGAGCAAGGCTTTGGCAGAAGATGTTAGGGACCCGCTCACTTGCTGTAGCTCAAATTAGGCCCCTGTTTAACTGATTAGGAATTTTTCAGTTATTGAAGAGCACCTTAGAGGGGTGATTTATTTCTGTCCTAGGGATCCCATTGTCAATTAACCAGCACGAAAGGGCCATGTGGTAGGATCAGTCTGATTACCAACTCTTGGTATTGTGGTATAGGAACTACCCCTTGGCTTCTACCTTCCTAGAATCTTTCCATCCAGACTGAAAACAGACTTCATTCCTTCTATCAACATTCCTGTCCTATTGGGAAAATAACTAAAATCTTTCCCAAAGATGCAGGTGTTTTTTTCATCACTGTATTAAGCCCTTACTGAACAGAGTGTCTTCTGGTCTCCCTCTGTTGGCTATAGTTGGGAGTGGAAGGGGGAGAAAGTAGATCACAGCTGATGAATCCAGCATTTCTGGGCCTTGAAGTCCTTACAAGGGATTACTGGCATCTCATTTAAGTGTAGGCCACGCTTGAGTACAGGTTTCTGTTAATTTGAAATGACATTGAAAAAAGCAGAAGTGAGGAGCAAGTAGCTGTTACAGTAGTACAGTGAGGATGACATATGTGGTGACAGAAGTGAATAGATCCTAGTTCTGTTTTGAATATAGAATTGACAGAATTTACTAATAAATTGGGTGTGACAGATGACAGAGAAGACTCAAGTGTGAACCCTTAGATTTTAGATAGATTGACTGACTAGGTGGATTGGGTTGCCATCTACTGAGATTGCCTTAGAAAAGAATTTGTATGTGTGAATACAATAAATTCAACTTGGAATATACAGAGTTTGAGATACTTATTAAACATCCACATGGGGATGTCATGTGTGTATACTAACTGAGAGGGCTGAGCGGGAAAGTCATGAGCATGTAGGTAGTATTCCAAGTAATGGGACTGGAGATTTTAGATAGGTAGGTAGAACAAAGCTCTGAGAAAATCAAGTAATTAGAATTGGGTTAGAGTAGAAGGAATCAGCAAAGTGGATTGTGAAAGAATGGCTAGTAAGGTAGGAGAGACATGGGAGAGGAGAATGTTTCAAAAAGGAGAGGGGTCAGTTATATTGATTGTCGCTGAAAGGTTGAATGGAGGAAGACAAAAATTCCCATTGAGTTTGGCAACATGAAGGTTATTAATAACCTTGATACCAGTAGTTTCAGTGGGAAGAGAAGCCAGATTGGATTGAGAGTTAAAATTGGTCAGCATGGAGAATTCTTTCAATTTTCTTGGCTAGGGAGGAAAATCACTAGGTAGTAGATGAAAGGGAGGCTGATTTGGTTAATCTCCCATTGTAAAGTCTGTGGAAAGGATAAGAATGGGGTTTATAGCACAAGTGGAAAAACCGCAGAGGTCAAGAAAGTTAAGCACATTTGCAGTGTGGTAACAGTGATGATGGACCATGGAATCTATACTGCGTAGGGAGAAATGTGAAAGGTTATGGAAGAGTAAGAAAATAGGTCAGCCAGTGGATGGGAAATATTGATGGGTTCAAAGAACGCAGAGGGCAGTCCTCAATGAGTTACAAGAAAAGGAAGTAGAAATTGGAGAGTTGCACGCTTGATTGAGATATTGGAGATGGTGTAGTTACTAGTGTTGACAAGCCTGTGGCATAATGTTAGGTGGGTGAGGTTGAGTAGACAAATAGGTCAAAAGACTCAGGGTGTTGGGTAGGCTATCCACATGGGTATTGAGGCCTCTAAGGACAAGAACAAGAGTTGGAATGGAGAGGAAAACATGGAACAGAAACTAAAGTCCTTAGTGAATAAAGGAGAGAACAGGGAGGAGGGGTAGACAGTAGTATAGTCAGATCCTATGAGCTTCAGAGGAGCTCCTGTTTTTGTTTTTATTTATTTATTTATTTATTTATTTATTTATTTATTTATTTATTTTATTGGCTGTGTTGGGTCTTCGTTGCTGCACATGGGGTTTCTCTAGCTGTGGCGAGTGGGGGCTACTCTTCCTTGCGGTGCACGGGCTTCTCATTGTGGTGGCCTGTCTTGTTGCAGAGCGTGGGCTCCAGGCACATGGGCTTCAGTAGTTGCGGCACATGGGCTCAATAGTTGTGGCTCACGGGCTCTAGAGCACAGGCTCAATAGTTGTGGCGCACGGGCTTAGTTGCTCCGCGGCATGTGGTATCTTCCTGGGGCAGGGATCGAACCCGTGTCCCCTGCATTGGCAGGCGGATTCCCACCCACTGCGCCACCTAGGGAGTCCCTGTTTTTGTTTTTGAAGGAGGAAAAATGGAGAATTGAGAAAAATGGGGAGAAAGGAGGAAACCTATACCATTTCCTGGCCCTTAGATATGTAGTTGTAAGAGAGAGTGGAAGGAAAAGACTTTATTTGAAAGAACTTTAGAGGAGATAGGATCTTGGAGGGGACAGCCAGGTTCCAGTAAGTCCAGCAACTGGCAAGAATGTGTAGAGAAAATATTGAGGATATAGGAGAGCCTGCTTGAGTGTACACTCTACACTCAAGATTGTACAGTGTAAGGACTGGGGGTTGAAGTGGGCTGGGTGAGGTTAGGGGGTTGGTTTTCAAACATCAGATCATTAAATCAATGTAATTGTTCATGAGTAGAATTTTTAAGATGTGAAATACACTAGGATAGAAAATAGTGCACATCCCATTTAGTAAGGATAAGTATTTTAGGTGACTTGTGATACACACACGCTTGTGTATACTAAGTCATGATGTAAAGTATATATTTCTACTCTCAGTTGAAGTCAAAGTTTGAGAGCCACTGAACTGTGGAGTGGGTGTACAGAACACTGTGGAGATGAGTACTGGGTGATGACTGTTCTGGGGGACTAGGCTGTTTGGTTATTATGAAGATAGAATGTGGGGTGTGATGGGATTAATTTTGATAATTGCTAGAGCAGAGTACACAAACATTTGAAATATTATTGTCCTGACTTTTTAGAAAGGAGGTACATGTGCCTCTGCCAGATAACTATTATAAATAATCTTAGAAGAAAAGAACTTCCATAGGCAAGTAGGACCTGTTTGGAGCTCTGAGCTCCAAAAGAACTGGCTTTATTCCTGCCTCAGTTCTCAGCCTCCTACATGAGTGATCTGTTACAGGACTACTCAGCAGAGTATGGGCTCCTTAAATACCTTTGCTTACCTCCCTAAGAGAGAATAGTTTTACCATCTCGGGCAGGCTGAATTTTCACTCCACTTTTTAGGATCCAAAGTTGAGTAGCTCTGTTTAATCTCCAAGTTAATATTATTATTACCAATTAAACTTTCTGTTTAACTCAACCAAGAGATCACCTGTCTCATCTCTATAACTCACCTGTTGACATCTTATTAATTGACCTTACACTTTGCTCCAAGGTTTTAATCTCCATACCAGCCTCCTCTGTGTAGAACCACTGCTAAATTTTACGTTATTTTACTATACAGATGAAAAGTTATAATGGCAAGTAAGTTATAGTGAGATAATCTAAGTTTTCAGATCCATAGTGAAGAACATCTTTCCTGAACCGTGGCTCTGTAAGAGCAACATGGCATGCTTTCTGCCAATGTACATAATTTGTTTTGATGTCTTAATCTCATGTTGGCAGTCTACTGAGTTATAAATTCTCTCTACTCTTTATTTCCCATTATTTCATGGTATAACATCACTATAATTGACAGTGACTTTGCCAAAAACACCCTCTGAGGATTATTTTCCCATGGGATGCTTGTGTAGTACTGGCTGTGTATCTGTAAGCATAACTTCATGTTAAATAGCACTAAATGGAACAAGTCTGGGGATTATTTTACATTGGTAATCCTGAGGTATATAATACAGATGGCTATGCTTAATAATTTTGACATGCATATTGTAGACCACGTTGAGTTCATATCCTCCACTTATGTAGCATGTGTAAGTTTAAGGCTGACAGTGAGACTATTCAAGAGTAAGGGCTGCACAGCACAAGACCTTACATGTAACAGATATTTTATGCATTATTTATTCCACAAAAATATTTTTAGCACATTCTGTATGCTCAGACATTATTCCAGATTCTGGAAATAAAGGAAGATTCTGTGTTCATGGAGCTTATTATTCTAGTGGGATGACAAACTAATGCATAATCTAAATATTTAATGCTATGCAGTACATTATGTAGGAATGGTTGAGATCGACTAGGTGGCTGTTTTAGGTTGAGTGATCAGGAAAGTTTTTGAGGGTGTGATTTTTGGCAAAGATCTGAATGCAAAAGAGTCAGCTCTACAAAAATCAGATGGAGGAGTGTCCTAAGCAGAGGGAATAGCCAGTGCAGAATCCTCAAGGCAGGATACATGTATCACATGAGGGCAGAAAGTAGGCCAGGGTGGCTGGAGGTTAGAGAGTGGGAGACGGGTACTAGGTGAGGTCAAGGGAGCAGACAGACCTAATCATAGGACTCGCAAGCCAGCATACGGGGTGGTATGGAATGCTATTTTGTGGACTTTACGTAGGGAGCAATGTTTTCTCTCTGGCTGCTGTGTGGAGAGTGTACTGTAGAGGTGCAGAAGTGGAAGTTGGGGGCCAGTTATAGCAGGAGGCTATTTATTTACCCAGGCTGGGGTGATGTTGCCTTGGCCAGTGCTTGTTTAATGAATAAAGAAAGAGTAGGGTGTAGCAAGAGACACTAGAACTACAGTTAACCTTTGAACAACACGTTTGAACTGCACGCATCCACTTACATGCAGATTTTTTCCATAGTAAATACTGCAGTGCCGCATGATCTGCAGTTAGTTGAATGCGTGGATGCAGGACCATGGATCCACAGGGCTGATGATGAGTTACAAGCAGATTTTCATTTGTGCAGCAGGTTGATGCCTAAACTCCCATGTTGTTCAAAGGTCAGCTGTATTTAGTATTCCAGAGAACTTCTCATTTTCTCATGTGCAGAAATATCCTTAATAAAGAATATTCATTTATCTTTAGCTGATAAATGAAGATAACGAACAAGTTATTAACAACTAACAGCTCTGTTGCATTTTTTGGCTAATTTGAGCAAGGTATTTGGATATGGGTTGGATAAAGATTGCCAGGAAGCAAAAAGTGAACAGAACTTGAACCATGCTAGCAGATAGACTTGCTGATGAGAGTAGTGTGTTCAGTATGAGAGTAGGTTTAGCATGTTACCAGTTAGTACTTCAAAGGTATCAAAGAACAATAGACCTTTTGAGAGGGTCTGGCTTGGTCTTTGTGCTAATAATGACGGTAGATTTGGGGACCTAATTGTCCATGGTATGGTTTTGTCAAGATTTATTTTGAATGCCTGGTTTTTGGTCAACGATTGAGTCAGTTCCACTGAGTTTTATAGGTCTTGAAGACTTACCTGACTTTGTAGACTCTAGGCAACGAGAGAATGAAGCCCTATAGAAACCGATTTGTGTGACTGTTTCCATAATTCTAGGGATGTGTGTACTCAGCTAGCACCAACTGAGATGTAAAGGAGATAATGAATTCCATGCAGTAGATGCCTTAGTTTGAGTAGAGCTGCTCTGGTTGAAACTCATTAATCTTTTGCCATCAGTCCTTTTATGACTGCAGATTAACTAAAGCTCCAAGAAGTTATCTTTTTAATCAAAACTCTTCATAACTTGGTTTCAGTGATGAATTTCAAACCTCCACTTCAATTAACTACATCCTATTTTACATCCTATTTTAGTATACATCCTATTTTAGTGAGCTCAATATATAGTACACCTGTTTTATTATTTTTTAAATATTCCATTGATCTCCTTAAAAAAGGTAATACCTTATTCCTCATTTAGGATATTACATGAAGTGGATTTTTAGTACAAAACCATAGATTCTAGATATATTTTTCTTTACTTTTTGCAGAAACCTATGAAGGTTGCACAGCCTTCTGAATCTACTAAAACCCACTGAATTGTGTACTTTAAAATGATAAATTTTATGGTGTGTGAGTTATATAAAAAACTGAAGGATTGTAAAGGACTTTGCATTGTCAGCTTTTGATTTTTGTGGAAAGCTGTTGGCTACTGTGCATATTCTGGAGAAAATCCGAAATTACGTTTTGAGGATAATTTTGTTTTGACCTAAAGCTACCACTTAGGCACCTGTTTGTGTGTGGCAGGAGATGGCTTTCCTTATGGGAAAGTTTAGTAGGTCACGTTTCTAAATTTCAGTCGCATGTTCAATAACAGGTTAGTGCTAATAATAGAAACAGCTGCTGTTTACTCAGAATTTATGTGCCATGACTATAAACTATAAACCTGTTTTGTTCATTGTCTCCTCCCTACCCTGAGAACGTAAGCTCCAAGGGATTTTGGTGTCCTGTGAATGACTGTACCCAGCGTACTGTCAGTACCTGGCAGATAGTAGGCACTCAGTGTTTGTTCAGGGACTGACTGAGTGAAAGCCGCACGAACAGCAGCGTCATACATGTGTTATCGTTTGATCTTTATAAGAACATTAGGAATCGTTACTGTATTTACCCTCATTTACAGATGAGGAACGTGACCTTAGAAAAAGAAAGTCTTTGCTTCTCAAATTGGGGCATGAATATCTCTTGGGGATATGCAAAAGCACAGAATTAAAATGATACTTGAATTATACCTGGAAGTGTCTTGTTTTCTTTTTCTTTTTTATCATTTTTGTTGTTTTTATTGAAGTATAGTTGCTGAGTTATAGGTGTACAATGTAGTGATTCACAATTTTTAAAGGTTATACTCCATTTATAGTTGTTATAAAACATGGGCTGTATTCTCCGTGTTGTGCAATATATCCTTGTAGCTTATTTTATACCTAATCGTTTGTACCTCTTCGTCCCCTCCCCCTATAGTGCCCTCCCCCCCTTCCCTCTCTCCACTGGTGACCACCGGTGTGTTCTCTATATCTGTGAGTCTGCTTCTTTCTTGTTATATTCACTAGTTTGTTGTACTTCTTAGATTCTACATATAAGTGATATCATACAGTATTTCTCTTTCTCTGTCTGACTTTTTTCACATAGCATAGTGCCCTCCAAATCCATCCATGTTGCTGCAAATGGCAAAATTTCACTCTTTGCATGGCTGAATAGTATTCTATTGGAGGTGTCTAGTTTTGTTTAAGCATTTTAGGTAGGAGAGCAACATTTTTACATTAAAACAAACATGGTTAATTTCTAAAATAAAATGCAAAATTTGCATGAATTTTAAAGATAAAATAAATCCTCCAGGCTCTTGTTATAGAATACATACAGTTCTGAACTACCCATACTGTTTCAAAGCTAGGCTGAGAAAAGTGGTATTTAGAATATATAAAGTTCCTTCTGTCCAAACTGTGCTATGTGAAGGCTTTACATGATATACACAGCATAGGAATTGCTTCTATATCCTTAGCTTCTGAGAATGTACCTGACATAGAGGTATAGGTTCTTTTTTCCCCAGTTCCCCTTCCATAGTCAGCCTTCTCCCATTTTACAGAAGAGTAGCACTCTTCTCGCTTGTTTGTAATTTTACCATGGTATAGAATGTTTGACCTCCAATAAAGAGACGGTTTGAAATGTTGGTGTTGTTACTGAGAAAATGAATGACTTGGTAATTGTCAAGCCTTTCCATGAGTACAGTTCTTTGCCTGCAATAATATTTACAGAGGACTTAATGTAGATGTTAAGTATTGAAATTTTTGATGGCTTACTATGTAGTATTTCTGACATATAATCAAAAGAAGTCCAAAGAATTGCATGACAGACTAAAACCATTCATTTATGTGAACAGGTTTGTTAATGTTACGTCTGTTAAACAATGAAGAATAGGAATAGAATGGTTATTAAATCTTGTTCTATTCCAGCAATTAGTAGTACTCATCCAAGGCCATGGAGTTAATGTTTAAATAAAAAATTATTTTCATGTATATATAATTTTATCTTATGTTTAATAATTATTTATTAAAATGTATAATTTACTGTTTTTGGTCAGTTATGTACTGATATTTGTAATAAACCAGAAGAAATTTATTTTTTCTTATCACTAAGAGCTTTATGGTCACAGAAAGTTAAATAACTTTATGGTATGTAAATAATTAAAGGTCTTCAAGTTTAAAATAAGAAATAATTCTGGGAATGGAATTATTGGTTCAAAGAGAAAAAGGAGTGAAATAAAATGTATTACTATTGAAGAGTCTGTTCCTGTGTACGTGGTTTATGGTGGGTATATTTAGATTCTGTTAGTTTTTAACATGGTGTAACAGTTTACTATTAAAGTGTCAGTATTTACAATACCTTAGTAAGTTCATCCTCCCCAACTCTTTACATTAAAATATGAAATACTTCAAAATGTAGGTGGGGTATACATATCTTCAAAAAAATTTTAGGAGGTAGAAATGAAACAGTATTTGAAAACTACAGGCTTATGACACGTGCTCTGCATCACCTCTTTAGTTATCCTTTTCTAGCGTTAATGACGTTAGAGCAGGGAAAGGTTACACAGTCATCAGGCCACACTGGTTTAAAAATCATCTTTTCAATATCATCTTTGCTGAGTTGTCCTTTAAATATGTTCTTGCCTTTTATGGAAGGTCATTGGAAAAAAGAAAAAGCATTTAAAATCTGCTTAATATTTGTTGTGATGTTTGTGTCTTTAATTTTTTTTTCTAGATTTAATACCAGGATAGCTTTTGTTTTCCTCATTAGTTGGTATCCTTCCTCCCTTTTGAGCATCGTATCTATGTAATTTAATGTTTCTTTCTTTATCCACACCCCTAGAAAGTTCAGATCTACATTTGATGCTCAGCTCTAGTATCAATCACTATTAACCTTTTCAAGAGGAAATTTGTTTTCTCCTTGTCCTTGATTTTTTAAAATTAATTTTAAAATTAATTTTTATTGCATATTTGTCCTTTGTGAGTTTTAAGAGCCATCTCAGATATTTATTGGAAAGAGATGAAGTAAAAGTGTAAAAAATTTTTTGAAAGATCTATTTTTGTATTCATTCCAGGGGAATAGAATAAACCCTCAATAATTATTTGAGTTATTTGAATACTTCCAGCTTAATATACACATTATTATAAAATACATTAAATTTCAATTTGGGCGTTGGCCTGTATACTGAGATTTATCAAAGGTTGGAAACTTTATTAGAATATGTGTTTGTTAGTTTAGTTTTGTGATATAAGGAACTTCTGTTTCACTTTTTTCTTGTGTCGAAGGGAAAGATTTCAAATATATGAAAAGCTTTCATCTTGTCCCATAAAAAAGTGTTTGCTTTCTAACTCTTAAGTTCATAGCAGATTGGTAGTTATTTAGAAAAACTCAGACAACAACTGTGCACGTGAATGAACTGACTTTTTGACAGTCCTCAGGGGAGAATGGTAATAAAATTTACTGTTTTTGTGACAGTATCCGGGAAAACCAGTTAGTCCAGCTTTTCAGAATATTTTACAGGATACTGTTGTAGAATACAAAAGTAATTAGTAAAAAATTCTTTCTGTCTTCAGAGCTTTCAGGCCAGTTTAAAAGAGGAAAAATAATAACAACTAAAATAAGATCAACAGAAGAGCAGTGCAGTACACTCTGATTTCATTCTGTGCCGCTGGGGAATGAACTCTCTCATTGTCAGACAATGGGAGTTAATGGTATATTTGGAATATTTTTACCCAATAAATAAATTTTTATTTATTGCACCACAAACATACGTTAATGAAAAAAAAAAATCAATCTTAGCACTGGTAGTTTTACATGTTCCTTGCTTCCTTCCAGTCTGTGTGGATTCAGGATTTCATAGTTTTGAATAGTTTAGCCTAGTCTGTGGTTCCTCCAGTCATCCTTTGTAACAGTGAGAATCTTACAGGCTCGACTGTATGCGCATACAAACAGTTACTATATACTTGTCTACTGATGCCATCTTTGTTCTAATACCAGCAAAACAAAAACATTAAAAACCAAACGATATTTAGTGGTCGATACTAATTACAACTAATTAGTGACAGGAAGACTTCTTTGTAAGCATTTATGTGTTAAGCTTCTTTAGGTTTGAATATTGACTGTATTCTAGGTTGGGTGGCTTCACTTAGGGCCTCAGAATGCTCTAGATGTCATAAATCAGAGGGATCCAAACCTTCTATGCATCACAGAATTACCAGGAGAGCTTTAAAAAGTACACATTTCTGGGCTTCACACTTTTTAGAGATGGCATCCTAAGTGGTTATTTTGCAGGCTGTCGGTCAAGTTTCCACACCTCCAAATCAGATTTTTTGCAAAACCACAAAGATAAGAAAGTGAAATGTCTGAGAAATAATATTGTTAGAGTTATTTGAGATGAATCTCTCTCTTAAAGGTAAGCACGTACATTGGGAGAAAACTGAGAGAGAAAGAAATGACAAGCATGCCCAGTATGTACGGAAGAGCAGTGAGTGTGTGTTGGGGGTGGGATCAGGGGTGGGGGTGGAGGCACATTTAGTATTGAGTCCAAATACTACTGCAGTTGTAATAATGATCAGATTAATTTATTGTGATCCTTACCTTTCTAGTCATCCTGATATTCTTTAAACAGAGATCACAAACTTAATACCTACAGGGCTCAGACTGGTATTGCAAATGTGAGTTGAGGGCTTTTGCAAAAGGACAACCCTTGACACCTCCAGTGGCAGCCATCACTAATCAGTCATGGCCTGGTTTGGCCAAATCAGTCCAATATTTCTAGATCTTTGAGTTTTTAAGAGAAGCTAGAATTCTGGATTATATGCGAATTTTATTTGTAGGTGTTGGCTTAATTTACTAAAGAAACTAAAAACTGAACAAAACACATCTATGGGTTAGACCTGGTTTCCCTGCCACCAACTTGCAATCTTCGTTTTAGAGCAGTGGTTGTCCAAGTGTGGTCCTTGGACTGGCATCAGCATCACCTGGACCTTAATAGAAATGCCGATTCCCAGGTCGTACCTCAGACCTCCTGAACCAGAATTTATGAGAGTGAGGCCCAATAATATGTGTTTTAATAAGCCCTCTGGGTGACTCTGATGCATGCTCAAGCTTGAGAACCACTGTTTTTGAAGTCTTAAAGTTGATATAATTTTTATTTGGAGGTGGTTATAAAGATGAGTTCATCGAATATCCTATAGATGACTTATCAAGTATACTTCTATACTAAAAATATCTGACGTATATTGTTTTCAGGTATATTTGACCTTTTATATTTTTTCCAGAATCAGAATACACAATGATTAGATCACATTTTGTTCTTTTTCTTTATATTTTTCCTTGCCCTCGCTCCCACCTGATGTTAGAGTATTTCAAATGAACTTAATAGCAATTCTGTGCGACATTTTCAATTCATTGGAACACATCTTACATTTTTTTACTGATTTATTAAAAATATATAAGTATGTTGCTTGCCTTTCTGAAACTTCAGTTTCCTTTTTTAAAAAGTATTAAATGTGCTATACAATATTAAAGAATATTTCCTTATTTTATTCCATTTTTCTAAATTGAGCTCTCTTTGTGGGAGTTACAATTTTCACTTCTAATTATCTTTTTTTTTAATATAAAAAGGGAAGATTAACCTTTGTGGTTTTATGTAAGCCTGGCCCCCTAACAGCTCACGAGGTTATTTATATTTTAATGGCCAAGTACGCCATTATTTTCCTCCATTCTCGGAATGTAGAAATGACCCCTGGTTATTATCCTAAAAGCCCTCCTTCCTTTTGTGTAACCTAACCTTAAACATATTTGTTCACCTAAAAGTTCCTAGTATCTTGCTAGTTAAATTAATTATGAATTTTATATAGAGAATTTTCTTACGTGTAAGAATACAGAAAGCCTTTTATTATGAGAAAACTTTACATAAGTCTTACATAATAAAGTGATTAAAATGTATTTCAGAGTATTTAAAATGCTTAGATTGAGAAGTCTGGAATAATACAGGTTAACGTAATAGATATTGAATTAATGAAAGTAATTCATCTAATTATATTTATATATAATATTTATTCATTAAAAACACACTTCTATCCACAGGGTAAACCAGACTTGAATACAACATTGCCAATTAGACAAACAGCATCAATTTTCAAACAACCAGTAACCAAAGTCACAAATCATCCTAGTAATAAAGTGAAATCAGATCCACAACGAATGAATGAACAGCCACGTCAGGTAAGGATCTAATTGGTTCTCCAGTCTTATTTTTCAGAAAATTCTGGTATCTTTACCAGACATAGTTCAAGTAAACGCTGGTTAAAGTGGAATATATCTGGAAAGAAAATTGTTTTATATCCTAGGCTATTACATGAATGCTGGAGAATAACTGATAAGACAATATTTAGGTAAAATGTTTTAAGAAAAATATTAAGTTAATTTTAAAAGTTAAATTAATTTTATGGACTACATTTTTATGCTTTTGTGTGGTAATGTACGTCAGACTTGGTTCTGCTCTTCTTAGTTTTTTGAAGGTTATCTTTCCAGGGATAATATTTCCTAAGGGGAAGAAGCATGCAGTTTGTGTTGCTTAGTTTAAAAATATTTTCTATTATTTGGAAACTACTTTTTGTTCTGATTTCTTACTACATGAAAGCAGTCCCTCCCCTTTGGAAAAACAGAAGTAAATAAACTTTGTCAATATGGTATATTGTCCTGTGACTTCCATTTTTTTGTATAAATTGCATTTATTTTTCTCTTTCTTTATTGCTTCAAGCTGTATTCCACCAGAATCTTTCCTTAGAAAAAAGTATTATCTGAAAGGCCTCCCTGCTGCTTAATAATACCACAGAGCCAGGGGAGGGAGACTTGACAAAACGCTCAAACTTTTCAAGTAATCTTGTTCACTCACTCCCTAATTGTGGTCAAAAGTTTAGGTACTTTGTGAAATTTTGGTAGCAGTTGGGGGTGAGGGAGTGGAGGGAGAAACATCCGTGCATTTTTTTCTCTCCTTTCTCTGCCTCCTCCCACTTAAGGATTAGAAACACTGATTTGCCTACGACCATTATCTTTTGCTCTCGTATTCCCCTTTTAGATGTCTCACTCCACCTTTTCATTTGAATTTTGTTTTTCACTAGTCACTCAAGGGTCTCATCTCCAGACTTCATAAAGGATTGGGCCAAAACTTTCAGACAGTTGCTCTAGAAGAAACTACATAAAGAAATTCAGTTCCCACATCCTCTGTAGTGTTTTTTCCTCTTCAGGTGAGCCAGGAAAACAGAAGATATTTGGAGCCACATTGGATCAGCATCTTGCTATAGATGTCTCAAGATTTGAAGTTCTAAACTTGCTTTACTGTTGGTCCCCAAGAGATTCAACAGGGGCCATGTAAGTGTATCACATCCAATATAAAAGATGCGTACCTGCATGTGCCTTTAGGCTCTTGTCACCACTTAGGTTTTCTTTGGGCCATTCAGCTTTCTGTACCAGGCTTTTCCCTTCTGTTTTACTACTGCACCCACGGATAGTCACCAAAGCACGGGCAGTTTTAGTATATTCATTCCAACAGGGAAGCAGTTCTGCCATTCTCAACTTTGCCCACCTGGACAAAGCTATTCCCCGATTGTGTTCTTTCTTAGATACTGTCTAAAGTCTTGAACATCTTGTCGTTTGGCTTTTTGGTGATTTTAAAATTGTTTCCTTGTAAAGATTTTTATTGATTGAAAAATTTGAAAGTATGTAATTGGGTAAGACAGTTTGCTTCAAAAAGCCCCAAAGATAAAGAAAGTGGAATAACTAATAATACTGGTTCCATATTGAAAAGTCGAGTTGTCTCATTGAGAACAGATACTATTTAGTAAATTTTTATCCTCATCTTTTCCTTGTCAAATCATTCTCCATATAGTCTGTGAACAAATATTTTGGTTAAAGACAAACCAGGTAGCAAATTATGGTCATTTTAACAGGAATTTAATTGTTTTCTGCACCTAAGTTCAGTCACAGATTTTAAAAACAGTAGTAATTATATTTACTGGGTGTTTATCTGGTTATAGAGATATTGACAACCTAGATTTTTAAAGCTGATGTAACCAGATTAGTTGCTCCTTATTCTTTGCTATGTTGAGTAGTTTGTTTTCCTTCTTTAATTAAGGTTTGAGATTGTTCTCAAGTGAAAAGAATATGTCAAAAAAGCTAATTCATCTCCCTCCCCCACCAAAAAAACACGTCATTTTAACCCAGATCTTTTGAGGGTTTTTATCTTCCTTTTAGCTTTCAGAGACAGGAAGTGTTAAAATTATTTAGGAGGTTACTTCTCCCAAATGTTTGCACTGTTTTTTCACATTATCCTCTTGTCACCTGACAGTTTTTGCTGGATGTTTTTGATTGTACTAGGACATTAGTTGTCTCTCCCCCTTCTTTATCTGGAACATAAGAATTGAGGTAATATTTGACTACTGTCTCACTAGTAGGATTTCAAAATATAGGACTGTGCATTGAGTAAATGTAGGAAAATATTTGAGACAACTTTTGCATTAATGTTTTTAAAATCGTGATCTGTCATCCTGACTATTCCAGTTTAGATTGAGGTTTTTAAGTAAAGGAAAGCTGTTGATTTTAATTATACTTTGACTTACACCTGGCAGTTGACTATTAGTGAGCTGTTATTGTTGAGGAGATAGTTGGCAGAAAATACATAGGCAGAAATGATTCTTCCAATTTTGCTGCCTTTTGCATAGCTTCATTGAACTAGATTGGTAATATAAATTGCTAGATACTTCATTTGGAGAAGTTATTTTGATCATAGAGTAAATTAGACAATCAGGTTCCTGCAGATATAAATGTTTTTACCTTAATTGTATCACATTCTTTTAATAAGATATTCCAGCTAGTGGTATTGTAATTCCTTTTGGAGTGTTGAAGTTTGAGACCTAGAACTAGGCTTTGATTTTTAGATCTTTTACCTTGAATTGGTTTGAAGTGCTTAGATGTGAAACAATCATAGAAATTCATAATTGTGTTTTTATATAACAGACATCCTATGTCTAGGCCTGTCTATATGGCAGTCTAATTTGAATTCTATAAAATATGTAAATTATGAGTTTCTAATGTATTGATTCCTTGAAAATGCCTTCGTTTTAAAAGTGCAGATTAGGATATGTAAACAAAAGTGCATTAAGCAGAATTCAGCAGTGATTTCTGCCTATAATTAAAATTATAAGGTAGAGATGGCTTTTGTAAAATCTGGTTATGATAGGGTACGTGGCCAGGCAGTTCTATATATACTACCAGCATGTTTAACATGTGCTTGTCTTTTCATTAGATTAAAAAGAAATCTTGAGTTGGGTGGAGAGAACTCTACCAGCTCTAAGACTCTTATCCCAACCAGTAAGATCACTGAAGTATCCTTATTTGCCAGACATGTAAAACACGCCCAAAATTCTTTTTAATCTAATTGAATTGTGATTTTGCTCTTAAGGGTGTCTTTCCTAGCTTCCTTCTTTCAGTATATGAAGAACTCACATATCTGTTTCTTTCTTATTTCTTTAATGCTGTCATCTTTGACACTTTCTGGTCTCTTGCTTTTTCTCTTTTTTTATTCTCAAATCAAAGAAACTTCATCTTTGAGTCATTAATTCTTTTTAATTACAGCTGATAAGCTTTAGGTGTTTCTGATAGTCTTTGACTATTAATTACATTTCTTATAGAATATTCTTTTTTTTTTTACACCTGAAGGTAAATATTTAAATCACTGAAGAAGTGGATTTAAATCTTCCATTTGATCCTAGATTTTTTCCTTTTATTTTGTTAGCTAATTCTTTGTTCAAAGGATATGAAACTTTCCTTTATGCCCTTCCAGAAATGTCTTTTTTTTTTAATGATTTTTTTCCAGCTTTATTGGGATATATTGATAATTGACATATATCATCATGTAAGTTTAAGGTATAAAATGTGATGAGTTGATACATGTATACATTGCAAAATGATTACCACAAAAAGGTTAGTTAATATATCTGTGACCTCATATAATTAGCTTTTTTTTTTTTTGTTATGGTGGTGATGGTGAGAACATTTAAGATCTCTCTTAGCAACTTTCAGGTATATAATACAGTACTGTTAACTGTAGTCACCAGGCTGTACATTAGATCCGCAGAACTTATTCATCTAACTACAAGTTTGTGCCGTTTGATCAACATCTCCCCATCTCCCCCACCTTTAGCCCCTGGCAACCACCATTCTACTCTTTGTTTCTATGAGTTTGGCTTTTTGAGATTCCATATGTAAGTGAGACCATACAGTATTTGCTTTCTTCATTTGACTTACTTCACTTAGCATAGTGACCTCAAGGTTCATCTACGTTATCACAAATGGCAGTGTTTCCTTTTTTTTTAATGGATGATAATATTCCATTGTGTACACACACACACACATATATACACA
This sequence comes from Hippopotamus amphibius kiboko, assembly GCF_030028045.1. Classification (NCBI taxonomy): domain Eukaryota; kingdom Metazoa; phylum Chordata; class Mammalia; order Artiodactyla; family Hippopotamidae; genus Hippopotamus; species Hippopotamus amphibius. Next base: position 94,899,448 of record NC_080196.1, on the reverse strand, counting down.
TTAGCCATTCACCCATCAATGGAAACTTAGTTTCCATAACTTGGTTATTGTGAATAAAGTTGCAGTGAATATGGGGGTGCAGATATCTCTTTGAGATGTTGATTTCGTCTCCTTTGGATATATACCTAGAAGTGGGATTGCTGGATCATGTGGTAGTTCTATTTCTAGTCTCTTGAGGAACTCTCATAATGTTTTCCATCATGGCCGCACCAGTTTACCTTCTTATCAACAGTGCATGAGGGTTCCCTTTTCTCTACATCCTTGCCAGCACTTAAATCTCATCTTGTTGATAATAACCAAGAGTGACTATTTTTACATGTTAGAAGAAACTTTCTAGATGAAAGAGAAATTTTAAAAACATGCACTTTAAAGACATTGTGTGTGGAAAGTTTATAAAATATTTTAGTATTCAGTTATTATAACCCTGAAAATTGCTGTTCATTCCAGACATTCTAACATTTACTTTTTCCTAACCTCTGACAGTTATTTCTAGTTTAGTCTTTAGTATAAAGCTTCCATGAGTAAGAAATAGATAAGCTAAAGCACAGAGTTCCATGGAGGATATTATATTCCTTGTCTCTAGACAGACAGATTTGCTGCCTGGGCAGAGGAAATAGATGATATGTCGTCTTGTACTATTTAAAAGCATTATTCTGGGTGACATTGGAAAGATGCCATGTATATATACATGCTTTAAAACGTTTCATCTAACATTATATTATACACATTTAATCCATATTTTATATAATTTGTGTGCTGTAATTTTGTAATTAACTGTATATTATTCTGACTGTGCATGATACTAGCATACAACTTACTTAATCATTTCCATATTGTTATTTCCAATTTTTTACCATTATAGGTAGTACTCCAGTGAGTATCCTTATGTATGTAAGTTCCTTCCTATATTTTTCAGTATCTCCTTGGGCTAGATTCCCAGAAGTATAATTAGCATGAACATTTATGATTTTTGATACATACTGGCTAGTTGATTTCCAAAGAGTTGTACCAAATTAAAAGTCTATTGACAAATTATGTGCAATTCAGTTTCAGCTTACCTTCTATGGTATTATTAACAATATTTCTTCTTCTTGGTAATTCATTATATAAAAACTGTATTTCATTTTAAATTTGCATTTATTTGAATATTTGTGAAGTTGAACAGACTAAAGCATTTGTGTTTATAAATTTGCAAATGAGATGATTAAAGGATTTGAACAAGGAAGTAGCTCTTTTGTTACCCCTCTGAACTGAACTTGACCATATCTTGTGACCTAAAGCTAATACCAATATCTGTGCTTCCCAGATACATTCCCTCTTACCTTCTCAGACATCTCACTCAGTGGATTCTGTCAGCTACCTTTCATCTTCAACTTCTTTTTAAACTGGCTTCTTCTCCAAAGCACTTAACTATATTCAAATCTTCCCTATCTTAAAAATTATTTTTTACTCTGTCTCCTTTAGAATTCATTTTCTTTCTTTTCCCTTTATAGTCAAACTTCTTGGAGTTGTGTGTATTTACTAGCTACTTTACCTCAATTTTTGTGTCTCTGGAATACTGCTTTTGTTCCCACTGTGCCACTTGAACTGTTCTCATCAGGATTACTGATGATCCTAATGAAACTGGATGAACAAATTTCAGCCCTTAAATTACTTGACCTGCTTTAGTACTAGGCAGTCTGACTACTCTTGCCTTCTGAAATACTGTCTTTTATTCTGTGACACTGTACACTCTTGGTTTTCCTCCTTCTTTGTTTTTTCTCAATTCCCATCCTAGGTTCTTTCTGTGTCTATCTTTCAAAATGGTGGGGTTTCCTAGGAAATACTATGCATTCTTCTCTGTATGTAAACCCTCCCTGGATGATTTCACTCATTGTCATGGCTTCAGTTATCATCTACATGTTAATGATTTCCAAATTTACATCTTTATCCTGGGCTTCAGTTGTTTGTATCAATCCATCTACTAATATTGTTTGCTTGGAAGTCTCACCAGCATCTCTAATTCATCTTCCCAAACTTCATCATCATCCTTTCAGACCAGCTCTTCCTTCTGTATGCTTTATCTGAGTGTAAGTACTGCTGTCCACTTGACTACCTAAGCCAGAAACCTGACTCGATCATCATCCTTGACTCTTCCCATCTGTCACTATGGTAGATGCAATGAAAACAAAAAGCAGAGGAGTGAGAGAATATATGGTCTTTGGAAGCAGAGAAGTATGGGGAGGACATTCTAGACAGAAATTTTAATCTTGTTCTTGTATGCAATATGAGAACTGACTTAAGGCTAGGAGACCATTGAAGAAAGTATAGGAGATTAGGGCATAAACGGTAAGATTTGTTTCATGCTGGTTGTAAGATAATTGACAAAATTTTATCGATGGATCAGCTGTGTCTATGAGAAAAGTTTTAGAATTTAGGTAACTGGGAAAACAATGTCATTGACTGGAATGTGGAAGTATTTTTTAAATAATAATATATGAATATGAGTATTAGAAAATGTATATTCTTAAAGCAGTTGTGGAAAGTGAAAGATCCAGGTAGCAAAAGATGATGGGTTGTAGCCTTGGAGAGAAAAGCAGTTTGAAGATTAGTCAGTTTTATTGGGGTAAGAGTTGCAGCTAAAAGATTATATGCGAATTTTTTAGAAAAAGTAATGAACCCATAGGTTTTTTATTCATAGTAACCTTTAATCATCATATATTTTTCTAGATTGTTTAAAAATATTTCACCTACATGGGGAGATCCATGACATTTTTTGAAAATTTTTGTATTTCTTTAACATAGGAATATAGGTGAAAAAAAATCAAATACTAAAAAACTTGCATTTCAAAACAGTAGTTTCCTACTTTTTATTTCTTCTAGTCCCATTTCCAGAAGCACTTATTCTCAGTTCTGGTCATTTACCTTTATAATTATCTCTGTATTTCTGAATAATATACTTATTATGCTACTTCTTTATTTGTTAATTTTAGACATTATTTCTTGACTCTCCACAATGGTACATGAGTACATAGTCTTCTCTCTGCTTCATGTGCCCAACATAGTTACATTACATTTTTAGTTAAATAGGTTAAATAGTCAGGGTTTACATTATTACGACTGAAAATATTCATGGTTAGGGCAAGTGATGTCCTGTCATCAGCATCAGAATTCTTTATTGGTGTCAATCTTAAGAATTATGTGCTATGTTTTCTTTACAATAGAGTTAATCTTTCCTAATGCTTTAACATTTCTGCCATATGTCCATCGATAATATTTTCCTTATGTTAAAGTCCACGGGGTTCCTTGTATCTTTCCTGGAGTCACCTCTGCTCCTCTTCAGTCTGGATTCGTTCTCTGGTCTTGCTGTGTTGCTGTAGCTCTCGGGATTTTCTTTGTTATGCTTTAGTCTGGAACTCTCCAGAGTTCTTTTGTGAAATTCTGTCTTCCTCTGTCTCAGTAGACACCCACAATTTGTAACAAATCCTTCTGTAGCATTCTAATAAAACATAATGGAAGGTAAAATTTTTGAGAACCTGCTCATTGGAAGTAAACGTAATTCCAGCTGGACACAATCAAGTTTGTCTGGGTGTGAAATCCTAGACTGAGAGTCTTTTTCCCTGGAGTTTTGAAGGCATTGCTTTATTGTTCTCTAGCTTCAGTGTTGCCTGAGAGAAGTTCAGTGCCATTCTGAATCTCTGTTCCTCCTTTGTGGTCTTTTTTTTTGTTTTCCTCTTTGAAAATGTTTAGTATGTTTATGATTTTTAAAAATTCACTGACGTACTTTTAGGCCTTTTTTCATTCACTGGGCATTTAGCAGGTGACAGAGGGAGATTTTTGTCCTTTGCATGGGAAACTTTCTTGTGTCATTTTTCCATTCTTCTACTGAATCCCCTAACTTTCTATTCTCTCTTGTATAAGTTGTGTATTAGCCATCTTAGAATTTTTCTATTTCTACTTTTGTATTTTCTTTCTTATTACTATTGTTATTGTTTTACTTTCTGGGATATTTTCATGATTTTAACATTTAGCCCTTTTTTCAGATTTTTTATTTTGGTGATCATATTTTTAATTTCCAGTAGGTTTCTTGGTTTTTGTATATAAAATTTTGCTGTTTTTATTTTATAGGTACCACCTCTACTCTTTCCTCTCTGAATCTATTAACTATAAGGATATTTTTTTATTGTTTGCTATTTGTTTTTTCTCTGTTCTCTGCATTGAATATTCTTTTGTTGTTGTTAATTTTAGTTTCTATCTTTCTTGTTGGCTGTTGTGGCTGTTGTTTCAGTGAATATTCTAGTACATGTTTTTGATTTTGGGTTTATACAGAAGTGCTAGGTCAGAAAGCATGCAAATGTTCAGCTCTATTAGATGCTACCATATAGTTTTCCAAAGTGGTTGTACAAAGTTAGCCTTCTACCACAGTCTGCAGTTGCTTCAAATTCTTGTCAACACTTGGTATTATCAGTCTTTAAATTTTGAACATTCTAGTATGTGTTTAAGGGTATTTTGTTACAGTTTTAACTTGTGTTTCCTTGGTATTTAAATGATTTAGTGCACTATTTGTCTTTTGGCTGTATAGATATCCTTTCTTTTGAAGTGCCTACTCAAGTCTTTTATGCATTGTTCTATGTTGTTTATCTTTTTTTCATTGACTTGTGGGAGTTCTTTGTATATTCTGAGTATCAGTTCTTTGTCAGATATATCTATCACATATATCTTCTTCCAGTTTGCGACTTACCTTTTCCACTTCCTTAATGGAAGTTCATAATTTTAAGAGAGTTGGGAGGTGGGATAGAGACTAGAAGAGTGTGGGAGTGGGGGCCCTGGGGCGCTAGTGATATTGTATTTCTTAATCTGTGTGGTAGTTACGTGAGTGTGTTTACTTTATGAAACTTCAGTGAGCTGTACACTTATGTTTGTTTTACACTTTTCTGTATATTAATACTTCAATGATGTTTTATAAAAACTAAAGAATATGCTTTCTCAGTCTCTTCTTTTTATTTATGTGACGTTTAAGAAATTTTTGCTTACTCCAAAGTTATCAATATATTCCTCATGTCATCTTCTGAAAGATTTGTTTTGCTTTTCCATTTGGGTCTACAATCCATCTGGAGTTGACTTTTGTGTATGACAGGAGGTGGATTTATTTTTCTCCTATATGGATATCCGACTGACCTAGCACCATTTACTGAAAGACCATTCTTTTTCCATTTCTTTGTGTTGTCACCTCTGTCATATATGAAATGTGTAAGTGTGAAAGTTGTGAAAGTCTGTTTTTGGTCTGTTCTATTCCTTTGGTCTATCTATACACTTGAATCTGTTTCTACACTCTGTTCTACTTGGTCTGTTTGTCTGCTGTTTCCCAATACTGCACTGTTTTAATTGCTGTCGTTTTATAAGAAGTCTTGATATCTGGTAGTGTACCTTTTCCAGCTTTGTTATTCTCCATTCAAGATTATCTTGGTTAGTCTTAGCTGTTGGCATTTCCACATACATTTTTGGAATCAGTTTGTCAAGTCTTCTTTAAAGTCTGCCAGTACTTAAGTCTATAAACCTATTTGGGGGATGACTAACATTTTTTACAATATTGTCTTACAATTCACTAATCTGGTATATCCCACCATTAAGATTTTATAGTTTTCAGTCTAGAGATCTTATGTGTCTTTAACTGATTTTTAGATATTTGATGTTTTTTGATGCTATTCTGAATATATTAAAACTTTTCTAGTTGTCTGATGCTAATGTGCAGAAATAAGTTGAATTTTGTATATTGACTGTGTATTCAGTTTTCTTCCTAAATTCACTTATTAAATACTCAGTGAGTCCCTCTAACTTTATACATGAACAAACGTATCATCTGCAAACAAGAGTTTTATTTCTTCCTTGCCTATCCTTAAACCTTTGATTTTCTTTTTTCCTTGTCTTAGTTCACTGGCTTGGAATGTTAAGATAATCTCAAATAAAAATGATAACAGGTGTCCTTGTCTTATCGTATTACCAAGGAACATTTTTAATGATTCTTGATTAAATATGATGCTTGCTATAGGTTTTTTGGTAAATATCCTTTGTCAAATTCAGGAAATTCACTTTATTTCTAGTTTACTAAGAATATTTTTTCACGAATGGGTATTGAATTTTATCAAATTATTTTCCCTACCTAGTTAAATGATAGCATGATTTTATTCTATTAATACAGTGAATTACAGTGATTGGTTGATGTGATGAATTGCAATGCTTGATATTTTTGAATGGGAAACATACCTTGAATTCCTGGATTAAGCTCAATGTGGTCATGATGTGTTCTTGCTGTTACCACTGTTTAGATTTGTTGTTATTTTGTTTAGGATTTTTTGCACTTGTATTCACAAGAGAGACTGACTTGCATTTTTCTTTGCATTTTTCTTTTCTCAAAACTTTCTTCTCAAGCTTTAGTATCAAGGTTTTGCTGGCCTTGTAAAATAAGCTGGGAGGTGATCTCTCTTTTAATATTCTCTGGAAGAGTTTGTGTAAGGTTGTTACTTTTCTTTAAATGTTTGGAAGACTTAATTGTGGAGTCGTCTCAACCTAATCTGTTGTTGTTGTTTTTAAATGGGAAGGATTGAAATTGCAGATTCAATTTATTTAATCAGTACATGGATGAATATTCATAGTTTCTATTTCTTCTTATACCAATTTTGAGAACATGGTTTTCTAGGAATTTGTGCATTTCATAATTTTCAAATTAATGGTATAAGTTGTTCATAATATTTTCTAGTAATATTTTTAATGTTTGTAGTACCTATTGTGATAACCTCTTTTCTCTGATGTTGGTTGTATCTAGATGAAAGGTGGCATGAAGTATTGGGGAGAGCTTTTTTAACAAGTTTTGAACTCAATCTATACATGCACATTTCCCTATGGAAAACCAAACTCTAATTTTATCATCAAATTTATTACGATAACATTTATTTTATAGAAGTTAGTTAATTACAGTGGATTAAACTTTGTCTTGTTTGACACTTATTACCTTCAAGTAGTTTTCTAGTAATGCTGGGGACTTGCTTTCTCACAGTCTATATTTGTTTGCTATTTCTTTACGCTTCATTGTCAGCTTTTTGAGTCCCTTTATTTTTAGAGATTAGTTGATTTTTTTCCTATTTGATCTGAGGTTTTTTTCATTTATAGCTGAGTTGATCATTACATTTTTTGATTTTATAGATATGTTTGGTCTTGATTCTATCACTCTATATACTGTTTTAAATATTTTATTGTCATTTTCTGGTATTAATATTTCTGCTCTGAGGTCTCAGTTTCCCATTTAAATTCATACTTCTGACAATTTTGAGGATTTGTAGCCTGATTTTAGTTCTTGTGGTTGCTCAATGTTATGTTTTAAATAGTACATATGTACTTCTATTTCTTGATTTGTTGATATTAAAAAGGAAATAGTATCCATTAAAAAATGAGGAATTGACTTACACTATTGAAATTAGTTTCAAGGAAGCTCTTCTGAAGTGCATCTCTTCTGATAAACAGCTAATGATAGCTATCTATCAGAGATCAAAGTTCTCGCAGTTGGGTGGGTTTTGAAATCAATTCATTTCTTCAGCAGCATCTATTGCTGCTTCTCTGACGGTGCTGTGCAAACACACACATCAGACATATATCCTGTCCTTATAAAACTTCCCAATCTAATAAGGAAAACAGACACTGAACAAGTAATCCTAACTGTGTGGAAAGGTGACGTAGAAGAAATAACGGTGCATACCTACATCTTCATATGGCCTTATGTATTAATAAGAAAACTCTTGTTAAAACTTTTCCTGTGAGAGTAGCACATGACAAACTTATAGGCCTCATGAATGAGTATTCTTGTACCATGGTCATCTTAGCATAAGGGCACCTTTTCAGGTATTTGGCAAGTATTGATACTACCTGCCCACTCTGTGTAAGTGAAGTGGTGTTCAGGGCAGAGTTTAGACAAGCAGCTGCAGCACATGGTTACTGCACCTGCATCCTCCTCAACTCTGATTTTTGCCTTGTGCTTCACCCGCCATCCTCTCCAGCCCCAACTATTGTCTTGTGCCTTAACAAGAGATCTCACTGTAGTTTGCACAGCCACGTGAACCAAGCTTTTCCATGATTTACATGATAATTTTCTTGTCATTATCTAGCCCTTTCTTCCTAGGCCACTCCCCCTAAATAAGAGGGTAGCTTATGTTTGACTTTTGATGTTTGCAAGCCATGGTATTTAAGTTAAGTTGTTTTTGCTGACCAAAACTGGACAACTCAGATATCATATGGGGTTGATTTGAAATAGAGCAGTTTATAAACTGGACAGCAAATTCCTTCTGGGCAGGAAACATCATTCCTCTGTGTAGCCCTAACCCAGTGTCTTGCATATTTAGCTTTTCATGAGTCACTGAGTACAAAGTGTACATTTTTGGGGTTTTGCTTTAGTCTACAAATACATGACAGGATCCTTTGTTCTTTGATTAGGTTTAGCAAAAGCCTTAGAAAAGTGAATAAGATATTCATTGAAATTATGAGGTCCTAACATTAGAAACGATTCTAAGCAATTCAGTAAAATTTTTATATTTTCAAAGAACTTCCTCATTTTTATCAGTGTTTATCATCTGAGATAGATAAGGCAGTTATTAGTATTTCTATGTTACTGTGAAAATACGAAGGCGCTTAAGCAACTTCCCTAAGACAGCATGTCAATTTAATGGCTGAGTCAGAGCTAAAGCATTAAACTTCCTAACCAGTTTTTTTCATGTTTCCCTGAATTCCCTCTACTTATCCACAAATTCATCCCACAAAATTGGAGTGTCTCACATCATATTCTTGACAGAGATGAAGATTGTGCAAGTTAAAATTCATACAATGATTAGATTTTTAAAGGTAACTTTTGGTTCTTCTGCTTTACAAAGTATTAACGCTTCTGTCCTCAAATATTTTAAAAGGTATATTACATCTTATACATTTTAAATATTTGTTTTCATTAGAAAAAATGCTTATAGTTTTATTTCTTTGACACTTACTGTTAGAAGCCTTAATTTGTTACTTAATAGTAATAGAAAATACAGAAACATACAGAGAACCATCATAAAAGGCTGACTTTCATAAGTCTGACAGCCAGCGATGGCAACAGTAAAGTAGGGCAAAGGAGGCTTGAATCAGGAATTGAATTTGGTGATTAGAAGGTTACTGTGACGTCGGCAGGTCAATGTTAATATAATAGTAGGAGCAGAGTCGAGGTTAGAAGGAAAGAATGAATGGAAGGCGAGGAAATAAGAAAGCTTCTCTCCTAGGGGAAGGAGGAAGACAGATGGTTTGAGGGAGATGTAGTTAAATAAGGACATTTTTTATGTTAGCCATGTTCCAGTGTATCTGTTTCTTCAGGGGAAGAAGCCCAAGGAGAGGAAGGGGTAAAATGGAAAGTGTGAGAGGAGGATTTGGGCAAATTGATGGGCAGGATCAGAAGGAGGCCGGAGGAGATATGACCAAGCATCAAGTGTAGAGAAGCTCTTAGAAAGACAGCAGGATAGTTATTCCTCTGAGACAGGAGAAAAGTAAACGAAGGGTGAAATGATCCAGGGGCGAACTCTGGGGCAGGGAGGATAACTGAAGAAGTTCGGGGCCTTTAGGCTTGAGCTGCTGGTGTTTCTAGTCAGCCATAGAGTCAACTATTACATTACAGGCTTCTTGGCTTAGGAGCTAATATTCAGCTTGTGATATTTAAAATGAGCAATAAGAAATAGGAGTTTGGATATATAGCAGTTTTGGATGAATTTAGTTTCATTATTGAAATCTCAGTGTTTCTATATAGTCAGTTTAATTTTTTCTAATGGAGATTATAATTTCAAAAGGTAAGGGGAGATGTAATTTAAGACAAGATATGAAACTTATATGAAATCTAAGTTTTAAGTTTTCGTATGGCTCAGTTTGGCAGGATGCTTTTTCCCTGGGCTTTTAATTTAGTATTGGCCAGGCCCTACTGATAGCTACGTACTAAGAATTTATGGAAGTTAAGATGTTCAAGATCAACCCACGGTTCTCTTTTGTTGCCGTGCCTACACTTGAACACCTGAAGTCATTCTGAATGGAGCTGTGTTTTTCTCAGTGGTCAGTGACATCTTTGCACATACATACGGTCTCTGATCCTGTGGTAAGAACTCCCTCTAAAATCTGTACACACAGATGCTTTTCAACTTAGAGCTTGGGATATAAAATGTCGTATTTCGGTTGTTTGGAACTCCACATCTTCCAATAGAAATGATATTGTAAATGGTTCTAGTGTCCCAGACCAGCCCACAAAAGACCATTAAATCTGAAGTGCGTCTGAATTATTAAAAATAATTACTACTTATAACCATGTTTCTGTGAGGAAATGTGTTCAGTTTCAACTCTTAAGAAGTGTTTCTCCTACTTTTGCTTTATCTTACCCCCTGGCTGTCTGGCAGTGACAAAGGAGGCACCCAGCTCCAGGCCACTTAGTGTGGTTCTGATAAGGCCCAGGAGTGAAGAGCTGGGATAGAGACTCTGAAAGTTGAGAAAGCTGGCTGCGGTGGTGCATATGCCAGGGGAGGGGGTCTTCTTCCTGTTTCAGCTGTGAGGTCTGGGCCCCTGTCGCTGTAAACCTCCTGTCTTCCTGTTTCCTTTCTCTTTCTCTGGACCCCTGTTTCTCAGCCTGACCTGATTTTGTCCTCCCCGTCCCAACCCCAAATACCTGGGGAAATTTGGCGGTGTCCAGAGGCATTTGTGGTTGTCACAACTGGGGTGGTGCTTCTGGTATCTAGTGGGTGTAGACCAAGGCTGTTGCCAAACATCGAGAACCAAGAATTATCCAACCTGAAGCGTCAATAATGCCAAGCTTGAGAAACTGCTTTAGGCCATTGCTGCTGGTTTGAGTTTTTTTCCCTTCTTGCTTCACTGCAGAGCAGAAATGTAGTTTGTTTCCAGATTCTCTCCTACCTTCAGTTCTTGAAACAAGCTCAGAGCCTTTTTGAGGTTTTTCTAAGGGCTCTACTATCAGCACAACGTGGAAATAGACGGAGTAAAAATAACAGGGAAATTACAGTTTCAGGAAATCTTAATGAGAAGCTTCCATGTTATCCACTGGACTTTAAATAGAACAAAATTCTCATCCCTTCTTTAGGCCTCTGTCCTTCTTCCCCATTATGGTTTCCCCATTCCCTGGGCTTCCCTCCTTCCTGCCATACAGCTCAACAGCAGAAGCTTTGGCAGGGGTCCTCTCTCCAGTCCTCCAAATGAGGAGTGACAGGAGGGAGGAGGAATCCTTGGGCTGTTTTGACGAGGAGTGAGGGGAAGGTTCCTTTGTTATTGCACAGATCTGGCCAGAATGATTTTCTGTTGCCCTGCCTGCTTCCTTTAAGGAATTCACAGAATGAGGTTATACCACAGCATTTCCCTAAGTACCACTACAAGGCACGGGGGTCTCCTGTCTCTGTTGGTCTCTCCTCCTTTCCACCCTGCATGGTACTTACCACCCCTCTGGCTTCCTGGGCATGTGACCTGGGCAGTTACTTACAAGGGCCCCGTGCCTGGTCGAATGGTCTGCTGTCATCATGAAATAATCTTAATAATTTCTGAGCAAGGGCCTTACATTTTCATTTTGTACTGAGCCCTGCAAAATGTGTAGCTACTCCTGCTTACCAGAGTTCTCCCAACCAACCTTGGGCCCAGGAGGGGGGCAGACTGGCTTGGAAGAGGAAAGGAAGGGAAAGGGTTTTAAGATACTTAGAGTAGCAAGAAAGCCCCCGGCTGAAAATCTGGGCGGGACTGGGTAATGCACATCTGTTTTCATTTGTAAGTATACACCTTTCAGAGCCGACTCTTTTTGCTCTGTTTATATTTATGAATTTTAATAAGATGACCAGCTACTTACTAGGTGCTGTTGTGTGATCAGCAGTGTGCTAGATGCCATGGGTAAAACTAAGTAGTAAACTGATAATTTGCTCTCTACTGGTTAGCTTCAAGTGTTTATAAAACCTCCTCCTGTAGTGTCCATTAACCATTTCAGATTGTTTTTTTTTGTCCCGTTCCACAGGATAGGAAGCTGAAATAGGCTATGTTCGTTGTCTAAGTCTATAAAGCTAGTAAATGACAAAGCATGGGTTTGAACCTAGGTCGGTCTGACTCTGAGGGCCAATCCCGTTCCCTCAGCTGCTCAGAAGTTCAGTCTTCCTACTGTCCGAGCCGACTCTCAAGTTGAGGTCATGAGTATACACAGAAGGTCAATTTGTTTTTATCAGTGAATTTTTAAAAAACACTACACAGTGCTTTTCAAATTAAATATAATGGTGGATGAAAATGTGTATTTGATCTAGACGCTTTTCCTTGTGTTCCTGAGAAATAGATATTCGCAGAAGTAACCTAAAACAGTATTCTTACAGAAAAAAACTCAAAAGTCTTCTGCTCTATAAGCTTCGTAAATCACTCCCTCTCTCCCGTTTTATGAAACATCCATTGGAGCTAGCACTCCATTGTTAGTGAAACTGATATGAAAGTGTTTTCTTGGAGTAGGGGTTTCAGTCTTTAATTTCCATCTACCAAATAAAAAATGTGCTGTTCAGTGTCATCGATGTTTGCAGTTAATTCTAAGAAAGCTAATTTGTAGAAAATATATTTTATACAATACTTTGGTTTTTATCATGTGAGCTACCCCAGACTACGGTTTGATATCATCTTAAAACCCTGTGCCTGCTTTAGCCAAAATACGCTGCACGGCTGGGCCTCTTACTCCTGCGCGAAGAGGAGGCAGGCGGTGGCGCCGGTCACCTGCAATGGGCGGTTTACACAGTATTACTTTGTAGGTAAATGGATTCACAGCAACTTGGTAACTTTCTTAGCAGTTACTGATCTTTCATCTGCCCTTGATTTCATGACCAGAAGGGTCTCAGGCCTGTTACTGTTAACACAGGGCCATGCATGTAATTGCTCTTCCAGAGCTTTTACTGTTAAGATCAGGACTGTTTAATCACACTGACCTGAGTTTTAATTCCAGCTGCACTGCTGACAATCTGTGCACCTTTGGTGAGTTACTGTAGGTGGGACGGATAATGTCTTCTTCAAAATGCTGTAGGAAAGACTAACCGAATTATTGTACGTAAAGCCCTGAGCACAGTGCCCGGCAGAAGGAAAGGGCTCGATGGGTAAGTGGTAGTTATCCTCCTCCTCTTATTCCACTAAGAGAATATGCCTGGACATAAACAGAACTTTGGGCAAGCCCTTTCTCTGTCTACACCTAAACAATTTGGTATACTGTACTCTTAAATATACTTCAACACACTTCCTCTGTAGTGAAAAAGAGAAAGGCAAGTATCTTCCTCCAGTCCTCTGTGAGGAGAGGATAGCATGGATGTTTTTTATCTTCTGGTAGAATCAGAAATAACTCGGGGGTCTTGCTGATCGGCGTACACAGCCCTGTGTGTACACTGCCTTTCTCTCAGCACAGACCAGACCAGCCTTTCTCAAACTGAGATCCCTGGCCTGCGTCAGAATCACCTAAGACACTTGTTAAAAAATAAAATAAAATAAAAGCAGCTCTCTAACCCCAGACCTACCAAACAGAATCTCTGGGGCTGAGGTCCTAGAACATGTGTATAAAATAAGCCACCCTGGTTATTCTTGTGTATAAAAAACATTTAGAAATAGTGGCCCATACTCTCCGTCTCACTTCCTTGCCTTTGCTTAAGCTGTTAACTTGGCTTGGAGTAGTCTTTCCGCTTCTGTAGAATTCTTAAAGCCCTCCCAAGTTCTCCCAAATTGAAGTTAATTTTGTATCTTCATTATTGCAGTTATTACAGTCTACCTCATAGAGTTTTGCTAGTTTTTCACCAAACAGTAAGCAGCTAGAGGGCAGTCATTGCCAGTTATCCTAATAACCATCCCTGGTGCCCTGCAGAATGCTTTGTGTATAATGGGCATTAAAAGAGTATCTGCTGAATTAGGATCAATATTCTACTTACTTTTTGCCAGTGAAACCTTCTGTTCTGACTTCCTCCGAAGAGCACAGATCCCTTCAGAGTATGTATTATTAAGCCCAGGGTGATGGCGGACAGTCCTAAAACACGATCAGCCTCAGTTCCCCTGCACATCAGAATGGGGGTGTGTGTTTGTGTATGTTATGATGAATTGTTTGAGATCCCCGTTTCTTCCTCACCCTCATCTTTGGATATCATTTGTAAGACACGTTGAACTAGTCCACCAAAGTCCCAGTTAAATCTGCAGCCATTGAACAAAGAAAACGATAACAGTTGTATTCCGGGTTGGTTTTATTTTCAAGAAACAGATTTGATCATACAAAGCAGCTTTTATAACATACCATCATGCTTGTCCTCTGGGACTCTTAAGATAAAGTACTTGCAGCTATTCTTCCACTGATGTCATAGAGGTACTTCCTACATTCATGTGAGGAGCAAAGGTGTGGAGATGAACTCCACTTTCTAGTAAGATGTTTTCTCCAAAGCTGCACTGTCCCTGTCAGTGATATTTTAGGCACATTTTTTGGCTTTGGATGACTTTTAATCCCATCCTATGCTTCTCTACCAACTGGTTTACTGGATAGGGCATTGCCCAGATCGTTGGAGATATAAAGTGATGCCCACATGGGAGTTATCCAGTTCTCTTACAGACTGGAGGACGACAAAGAAAATATGATATCAGAGGCACCAGGAGGGTCTGATTCCTGGGAATTAGAAAGGGATGTAATAACTGAGGGTGATAGCACATTAGGAAGTTTCTCCAAATATTAGATCATCGATCCTTAAAAGTATTACACTGATTATGTGATTTCACCCCAGGCAGCAAGGTTAAGCCGAGAAAATCGTTGGATTTGGCAGGTGAAATCAGATTTTCATCGGGTAGGTTAGGATTTATGGAACAATAGTGTTCACGAAAGTTTGGCGGACAACTCTCCTAGCGGGGGACTCCGTACAAATTTAAGGAGACTCATCTCTTCAGTGTTTCTGTCTTTAGATTTCTAATGGTAATGCAGTAGGAAGAACTCAGGATGACCACAGTTAATCACCTGGTAAACACATGGAATACATAAATGAGTAGACTGAAAATTTTGATTTCAGGCAGAGGAAGACCCGCTCCCTTTCCCTGCACCTCTCCAAAGCATTCAGGGCTAGAAAGTGACCAGAGATAATGAGAAAAGGTCACTGAATTTGGTGAGAGGAGCTGACTAACTTTTAGAGTAAATTTAATGGAAATTCATGGAATAGGGGGTGGGGTAATAAAATTGAACTGGGCCTGGGAGAATGGAGATAGGGCATATTGATCATTCCTTGAGCAATTGACTTGTGGAAAAAAAAAAGAAACAAAATGGTAATTGTATCAGCTGGATAAAGATTATGTTTATATATATATAAAAAAAGTACAATTCCAACACCCCAAGGAATTCCCTTGTGCTAACCCCTTGTACTGAGACCTTCCCTCCACCCCTAACCCCTGGCAGCCATCCCTATAATTTTTTCTCTTCCAGGATGTCATTTAAATTCAGTCATACAACATGTAAAAGACCCCTTCACTTAGCATAATTTAATGCCTGCTCAGTGTAAATTTTAATCATGTTTCAAAGTGCAAAGAATCCCCCCTCTCCAAAACAGAATAAGTAGGAAGCTGAGAAGATGGGTGTGGAGAAAGTGAGTTAGGGACATGTGGAAATGTAAACAGACATCTAGCTCGTGAAGATGGTGCCTGTCCTCATGGAGCGTAGGTGAGCTTGTTAGCTTTGAACGTGGTGGGCCGGAGGGAGAGGAGGGCAGTGGTGACCTTGACCAGTTAAATGTTTTCTTTTCTCAAACTAGCCTCCTTTCCTGCTCTTTCCTCTCCCACTTCCCGGGGAGCGGGGTTAGGGGCGGGGAGAAATACACACACACACACACACACACACACACACACACACACACACTCTTACACATTCATAAATACATGTATCTCCTTTTTCATGACATAAGCATGTCATTGATAAGGAGGTCATCAACCTTTCAGATGCAACTTCAGGTTTAGTTGAGGGCTTTCAGATGACGTGTGGTGGTACCAGGATTTATAATCTAGAGCTGGACACTCGTTTCTCAATCCAAGATTTATTTTGCAAAATTTTTCTTTCTGAATTTTTGTTTGCCTTCAAGTTAATAGGAATTTAAACATTAAAAATTATAGAAGGTAAAAAGTGTAACTTTTGATATCTAGAATTGGAATTTTTAGATGTAATTTGCTAGCAATTATCTCTACAAGGTTTTCATACTTTACTTATGGTAGTGTTATTTTTGCAAATTTTATATATATATATATAATTTTATTATAGAAGCACTTACTAATATATTCACTGACTCCTCTGTATACTTTTTCATTAGGAATTAACTGCACTTTCGTTTTTTGTATTTTTTTTTCTATAATTGTGATATTCAAAGCATAGATGATTGTTATTTCCCCAAAGAGGAAAAACAGGCAGACTTTCTTGGGATAATTATCACATTCATTAGTTATTACCTTCACCTAACTATTTTTCACTCATGATGATTAATGTATTCGTGTCCTCATATGTGCTGACCACATATTCTGCTGCTAATGTAATTTGTATGGAGATATAAGGAGATGTTACCATGTACCAAAGATCATCAATGGACAGTGAAGCAGGTTACTCTTGGTGCTAGCATTGTGGTTATTATATAATCTATTACTACTATTCCACTATAAATAGAATTACTGTATCTTCTCATTTGTCTGGAAGGTGATTATTTGATGCTTTTCATATATCCAGAAGTTAGAATATAAGCCTGAAAAGCCTTCAGAGTGGTCAAAATTTGTTAAAAGTAAATATAATAAACCTTATGTTTACTCTGTGACAGGTGTTTACATCTATTGCTTTATTTAATCTCCACAGTAATCTTATGTGACAGTCATTGCTGCCACATTGTACAGAAGAGGAAACTGAAACTTCTGAGGTTATAGAACTTGTCCAAGGTCATACATCTATAGCTAGGGTTTCAACTTGGGTTTGTGTGTCCCTCAAGATCCTCATTCTGAGTCCATTTACTCCCACATTCAGTCATTCACACAAATATTTTTTCAGCATTTACCATGTGACAGGCCCCAGGTATCCAGGATTAAAGGCATATATGGAAACCTAAGGAATTCCTTTATATGTGTTTTGGGCTGTAGTAAGTATGAAACAGACTAGAAAAGAGGTGAGGCTAGAGGACAAAGATGTTGTCTGTCTTACCTACTGCTGCATCCACAGCACAGCAGATAATAGGAGCTCAATAAATACATATTAAATGGATGAATGACATTAGTGAGAAGTAATAGCTAACTAGGAGAGAGAATTAGGTGTAGGAAGGGTATAAAATCAAGCAGCAGAATTGTCCTGGACCATTCAGTGTTTGAATAAGCAATCACATACCTCACTAGCCCCACAGGGTATGAAGAGCCTTCAGTGTGCTCACTGATGCCAGAAGGATGACCTGGGGCCTCCGAGTGACTTGGAGGCTGTGCAACAGGAAGAGGGTCACTCATGAACATGACATCCAGTTTAAAAAGCTAGGAAGTATGTAAGACATTTTAGGAAAGTTTCCATTAAAAAATGGCCCTTTTCCCCTTAAAGTAGGCTAAAGGGCTAAAACTTCAGTGTCTTGAGAAAATCACATAGGTGGAGGAGTTCTTTCCCAAACGATATTGGATAAAGAGGTATTACATAATATAGTTTTTCTTTTTCCTGATAAATTATAACATTAAATTTTCATGCCAAATGAATCTTTAAAAATTTCAAGTTATACTCTTTGGAAGATACCTTATAAAGGATGTATATAGTACATGGCACATAGCAATCTAGCATATGTAACAAGTGAGTCGGTTGTATAGAATAACAAAACAACAGTTTTTGAGTAATATAACTTGAAAGAATTATGATGTATTGAAGTCTTGTTTGGAATATCATTTAGCTTTTTGTAAGGAAAACATGGGGAAAGTAGGAAACTACTGAAATGATTTCAATTTCATTATTCAACAGCATCAATGCGCTACTTTCTTGTCCCAAGAATGCATCTATTAACAGTGATGTTTTGCCTTACAGCTTTTCTGGGAGAAGAGGCTACAAGGACTTAGTGCATCAGATGTAACAGAACAAATTATAAAAACCATGGAACTACCTAAAGGTCTTCAAGGTATTATCCAAGTTCAGTTGAGCAGTACCTACTATGTGTTAAATGCAGGCTCTGTGTTAGACGCAGTGGAGTCAGACATGATTGAGACGAGACTGTGCTTTGGGGACTGTATACCTTATTGGACGATGTACCTCTTGGGTTTTAGTAAACTCAGAGGAAATGTACCTGAGAAGCTTGTGTGTTGCAGGGATGCTTCAAGGCAGTGTCTTAGCTAAGATTTTTTTTTTTTTCTGCGTGTACCTTTTGGCTTTAGGTTAGTTAGTTCATCATCTAAATTAACCCATGTGCTGCGTTTAGAGCCAAATGCAGCTGAGTGGCAGAAGGTCCCAAGCTTCCTTCTCCAAGCAGCATCTGGCCCCAGCACCTGCTCTTTCTCTCCTCCTCTGATTGAAAGAAGCCAATAGCTCTCCTTCTGCCTCTCGCTCTACAAAGTGCTGCTGCAAGTAGCACTGGGAGCAGATGCCCGTTGGTCCAGTGACAGCAGCAGGTGGGATCTGGGGTGCAGAACTCAGCTGCTGGTGTGCTTGTCATATCATATGGTAACTCCAAGTTCTAGAGAAGCATTCGTTTTCAAGTATTAGAACTTGGGCTTCTAAATCTTGGTATATTATGGATTGCTCAAAAATCCTCCTAATTCATGTTAGAATATTGTCTCATCCCTCTGTGCTCTTGGAAGTTATTGCTTTAACAGGTTTAACAAGTTTAGGACTGTAAGCAATGCACTTAAATGTAGCCATGGTTCCAGTCTCCTACATGTAGTCAAGGTGGTGCAATTATTAATTTTATTAATTTGGATATTTTGTTAGGTATTTGAAAAAGCTGTTAAAGGTACAGGTACAGCATACTTGCACTGGCTTTCCCTTTGAAATCCCTACACAAAAAAGATAAATGTTGAGATGTGGCTAGAAAATTAATGTTAAAAGCTGCAGGGGAAACTACTCCAGGACCCTACGGACACATTAATTGGAATATTTGAGTGTAATATGACTTTAGAAGGGACTTAGATCATTAAAATAATTGACCTTGCTTGAGGAAATGTAGCCAACTTATAAAAAGCTTAATACCTTGGAAAATGTATTTTTAAGTTATGTTCAAGTTGTATTAAAATACTCAGGTATTCTGTTACTATTTCTTTCATGTTAATTCTTTGGTATATAATAACTAACTAGATATGCTTAAATTATCCTTTGCTGCTTTGGCTTGTGTCAGCTTTAAATAGCTGATCCCAAATGAATATAAAGATATCAGTTGTTTTAGGTTAGTGAGGTTTGCTCAGCACATCTAGAAATTTCCTTTAACTCACGTACGTTTCTAATTGCAGGAGTTGGTCCAGGTAGTAATGATGAGACCCTTTTATCTGCTGTTGCCAGTGCTTTGCACACAAGCTCTGCACCAATCACAGGGCAAGTCTCCGCTGCTGTGGAAAAGAACCCTGCTGTTTGGCTTAACACATCTCAACCCCTCTGCAAGGCGTTCATTGTCACAGATGAAGACATTAGGTAAGGCAGCTTAACCTGACTTCAAAAGCTTGTCTTTTACACTTGATACATTTTATACTGCCTGTGGGGTTCAGTGGCACCTCTAGTAAGTGAGGAACCAATCAGAAAGTTAGACTTTTTTTTTTACAAAGTTTTTGTGAAACTAATGAAAGGTGATATAGGACTTTTAAAACAAATACATGCTTGAAAAAGGTAGCAGTGCTGTGTATAAGGTGTATCGTCACGATTATGTCCAAAGGACAGTTGTGCCCTCTCCACATCATTTTTGCAGTGTCTTATGCCATCGGGGGTTCTGCCTTTCTGCTCTGAAGGACCCCCTTCATTCAGTTATGCCTTTCGTGAGTGCTGACTGCATTGGCTTGTCTGTGGCAGCAGATCATTGCCATGCAACTTTAAGTTCAGCTGTGTTTTCAAAATTCAATTTATCTTGATTATATTTACTTCACTTAAGCTCAATTTAGAGATTTATTTATCTCTACTTCACCTTGTTTCAAGTAAAGATTTAAGGTGGCTCCAAAGAGAGAGAGAGACACACACACACACACACACACACACGTGAAGCTAAATGAGAAGAAAGATGAAGCAAAGGGTAAAGCAGTAAAACAGAGCCAGGAATGAGGGGTGGACACAAGCTGCATCTCTTAATATCTTTTACTCTTTCTAAGGCTGGGCCACAAATTAGGTTTTTAGCAGCAAATTATGAAAAGAAAACCTGTTGCTCAGATTGATAATGCCCGAGAAGTATAAGCAAACCATTGCTCAGGAGAAGCAAAACTATTCCAGATATTAAGACCACAAGGAGATTCTTATAACGGATTTATGAACTTCTGTATTATTACTTTAGAATGATTGTATAGTATACTGTATTTTCTTTAAATATAGGGCAGTGTGTGTACTTCACTATTTCCGTCCTCTGAATGTAAACCAGAAAGCTTTACTAGAGTATCATTCCCAGACCAAACCAGCAGATGGCACTTTTGAATTAAAAAAATATGTATTATATATATATATATATTTTTTTTTCTAACTCCATGAAAGTTGGCATGAGAATGTTTTTAAATGTGCAAGTCTAGCCTAGCTAGGTTTATAATTGGAAAGCCTTTTGTGGGTTTTAAAGTAGTTCCTTTTGCAAAGACATAGAATGGTTCAAAGTTGCGTTCAGATGCCTCGATTACATAGAGTCTACGATCTGTGTTATTTTTTAAGAAAAACAAAATGTAAAATCAAGGAAGGGAATCAACTTGCTCTTTGGACTATTCTTACCCTTGAGGAAGGAAATTACTCAGGAGACGAGTTCCTATCTGTCTGGGATGAGCACCCAGTTCATCAGCAGGGATTCTGCTAGGTCATTATGGGTGTTGACTGAGGCTCTCTGAGTGACGTCATGGGATTGTTGATGACAGCTTCAGCACCAGACCTTTTGATAGTGGAGGAAACTATCTCAAAGCCAGATCTGGATGCTTTCCTTTCAGGGTAAATTTGTCTAACAAACTGTCCATTTGATTTTATTGTCATAACAGAAATTACTAAGCAAAAATTTCTTGTTGAATTAGTACAGGTTCAAAATAAATAACCGCAAATGGAACTGTTACTCTTTCTCCAATTGTGTAGCCAATAATCTATTTGTATTAAACCTTCAACTAAGGATCTCAACATTGAGCATATAGTTTTTCAGCAGTCTTGATACTGTTTTCATCCACAGGTATATTTGTTTTCTAATACTGAGTAACAAGTTCTCACTAACCTCACAGCTTAAAACAATACCTATGCATAGCTCTCAGTTCTGTAGGTTGGAAGTTCAGGCCAGGCATGACTGGATTTTCTGCCCCTGGTCCTACAGAGCTGAAATCAAAGTGTCCGTAGAACTGCATCCCCTTCTGCAGCTTGGGCTCCTCTTTCAAGCTCCTAAGTTTGTTGCAGAATTTATTTCTATGTAGTTGTAGGAATGAGGCCCCTGTTCTCTTGTTGGCTGTGGGATGGGGCTGTTCTTAGCGGTTAGAGGCTGCCAACGGTTCTTTGCCACGTAGCTCCCTTCGTACTCCCTCTCCTACTTCTTCCTGGAAGGGTCCAGCCCCTTTTAAAGCCTCTTCTTATTAGGTCAGGCCCTCTATGATAATTTTTGATTAACTCAAGGTCAGTTATTAGTAACCTAATCATAGAATGATAGCCCATCATATTTCATGAGTTCTGCCTACCCTTAAGGGGAGAGAATTATACTAGGAAAATAAATAGGGGCAGGTGGGGACACTGTGGGGTCTGTGTTAGAATTCTGCCTACCACATCTGGCAAATGCTTTAATTTCAGTTTTCATAAATGTGAGAAACAGTGCTCAAGACAAAAGAGAAGCAGTGGCCAATGTCAGAGTTTAAGATATACTCCTCTAGCCAAAAGCACCATTCCTTCCATTTTCTTTGTCTTCCTGATGGGGTGACTTTAGGGCAATTGTGCAGACTCTTGTACTCAGTTACTCGGCATGAGAGACTGCCAATGAGACTGCTACGCCGTTTATCATGAGCCTAGAGTCCCTGAGCCAGAGGCAAGGCGAACTATGTAAGAGATAAACGGTGTATTCTTCATGATTCTCCTTCACTGCATGAAAGTCTGTTGAACTCTAATTTCTATTAATATGATCGAGGCTATAGAGCTCGACTAATTCAATGACAGCTCCCCTCTTTTTGAAAATTCACTTAAAAGGTAGAAGTCGAAACCTTTTATCTCTTTGTGCTGTTTTTAGAATTTAGTAAAGACGACATCTAAAATTTCTGTGGTTACACAGTATATGTTAATTTCACGACCTTGGATGTAGTCTCATGGGATAAAGAAACGTGGAGACTAGACTTTAGTAAACGTGACTTTACAACTGGTTAAGCGCCCGAGGGGCGAACACTCAGGGCATCTTAGTGGAGTCTCTTGGAGCATTGCTCCTCTGTCTGCTTTCCCGAGTTTGGGGTAGTGCTGCAATTTGTCTTCCTCGTCTGTTGATGGAGAAAATCACTTTTTCTTTCAGTAGAGCCCTTAGTATTCCTTGTTGCATCTCTTACTTGTCCCCGGACCGCTCCATCTCCCACTCAGTACCCATCCTAACCACCTTTCCTTTGCTCTCAGGAGGCTATTCATCCTGTTTTCTAGTCAAGGCTCATCCTCCCACCTGGGCCTTTGCCTCTCTGCCTTTCTTGCTTTTTTTCTAAGACTTTTACTTACCAGTCTTGTCCTTTCTCTTGTGTTTCTTCAACCTTTGCCTCTCCACTGGGTTCTGGATGTGAATTTCTATTTACCATCTTCGTTTGCTAGAACTGTTTTAGGAATCTCTCTCTTGCCCTGTCAAGGAGCTGGTCTCCATTTTTTTCTGCCTTTTGAAGATGAAATGTATACCAATAGCCTTTCTTCCCGTGCTTTGTTTTTCATCTAATGGTTCTGAACCTTTTTTATGACTTGGTGTTATTAACTCTCACTTTTGAGGTTCCTTTAGAGTCCCCCAAGATACAGAGAAACTTGTAGCATATTCTTAACCTACTCTGCTCATCTCATGTCAGGAGTCTTTTCATTCTCTGTCCTTGGTATACAGAGTCATGTAGTCCTGGTTCCTTCATGATGGCCTGCTACCAGAAGGCCAGGGAAGCCAGAAGAGGACTCTGACTACCTTTTCCCCCAACACAGCCAAAGAATGCCGAGGAAATCCCAGCTCATCCCAGCTCATTGTGCCTCCACCTCCTGCATCGTTCTCAGTGCTTCCTTGAACAAATCTCTTTTCCTTCTTTATTTTCCATGTTACTTCCCTGTTTTTAAGTTATTTCTAATTATCCTTCATAGAAATAACCCTAAATCTTCACATACCTGAAGGTGTTTTTTGTTTTTGGCTGCTCTGCGCGGCTTGAGGGATCTTAATTCCCCGACCTAGGATTGAACCTGGGCCCCTGCAGTGGAAGCACTGAGTCCTAACCACTGGACTGCCAGGGAAGTCCCACAAACTTGAAGTTTTTGAAGTTGAAGGAAAGGTCCCTGAAATAAATCTACTGCTCCTGGGATCCCCTGTAAGATGAGGGCTGCCTGCCTGTCTGAACGTGCCTCTTTATGGCAAACCTCATCTCCTGTGTGACTTGGTTTTGTGAGGGTAGAAGCAACTTTTGCAAAGTCCAAGGAGAAGGAAATGTATGTTTCTCAGGAATTTTCATGACTTTGAAGTAAAGATAAAGCCTATCGGCAGTTTCATTGTCCCAGTGCTTGCCAAGTTATGTGTGTCTTTTTACTCTGTTTTTAAAAAGGAAACAGGAAGAGCGAGTACAACAAGTGCGTAAGAAATTGGAAGAAGCACTGATGGCAGACATCTTGTCACGAGCTGCTGATACAGAGGAGATGGACATTGAAATGGACAGTGGAGATGAAGCCTAAGATTAGCATCAGGTAAAGCAACACCAGAGAGACGTGGGACTGACGGTCTTTTATCTCCTTGCTTTTGCCCTGGTAGCCTGCTTCCGCAGTGCCTGAAAAGCCTCCCCTTCTGCATATCTTGTGAATATGCTGTTGTTGTGTAAGGACCATATAAGCGTGCATCCTTTTGTTCTCATTATGTGAAGATGTTCACACCCCTAGAGCCACTTGCGAGGAATCTGGTCTCCAAGGTGTCACTAGAGAAAAGCGGGAGGAGGAGAGGGAGAGAGGGGGTTGTGGCTGCAGGAGATGAAGGCGGCTGTCACCTTCACCCCACTAGCTTTCCCGGGTCTGTTGTCCCCTCTGTAAAATTATGGTCACAACATAGGCAAAATCCCCCCTTTTCTCTAGGTTCTCTCTAGCACAGACTTGATGCAGGGAAAATGAGGACATTTTAAAGTATAATAAATAATTACCTTAAAAAAATACAAATTAGGATCCTGTCCTGAACTCTCGTGTGAGTTTCACAGGCTCTGTTCCATCAGGTACATATTCTCATAGATGATTACACTCCAGTCTCCAAGGGTTTATGTGGCGTCTTGCTTCCCAGCTTCTATCCTGCTTTGTTTTGGGGGCCATGTCTTTCCGCCACTCCCCAAGTCGGTTATTTATTTGCATTCTTTGAAGCCGAAACTGAGGGGTGGATGGCATGGCGATGTTGGGAGGGAAGGAGAAGGGGATGGACTGAGAGGGAGAGTTTGAGCAGAGGGAGCAAGAACTCTAACCCCTCGGTGGTCTTGGAGCCCTGTCTCTGTCCCTCGCACCTCGTCCTGAGAGGCAGCCTTGCATTCAGTGCTGGGTCCTGGGGACGCAGTGCTGGACACAACCCCACGGTCCCTGTGCTCACAGAACTTACCATGCACTTGTATGAAACAAATGCCCACATAACTGTGTAATCACCAACTGCAATCAGTGCGATAAAGGAAAGATGAAGGTGCGGGGAGTGCTGCCGGCAGGGGAGCTGATGTGATGTGAGGGCCCACATGGCCTCTGGGGACATGGCATTTACAGTGAGCCTGAAAGGCGAGTAGGAGTGAGCAGCAGCAGATGGGGTGAAATGTTCTCATCAAAAGAAATAACAGGGACAACTCACTTCCTTTAAGGACCGAAGAAAAGATCACTATGGTTAGGATGTAGGAAGTCTGGGGAGGGTTAGAAGCAACTTTGCAAAAGTTGCTTCTACCCTCACGAACCATGCTGAGCCTTGTGGGTTCTTGTTAAGGATTTTGAGCTTTATCATTAAAACCACTGGGAACCCACTGAAGGCTGCGTGACATGATTAGGTGTGCTTATGTACAAGATCCCTGTGGCTGCTGCATGAAAAAAGGATTGGAGTAGGGAAAGCTTGGAAGCAGCGAGACCAGCTAGGAGGCTGCTGCAAGTCTAGCAAGAGATGATGGTGGTTTCACGAGGGTCTTGGCAGTGGATGTGGAGAAAAAGAGGAAAAGCCAATTGGAGATGTATTTGGAGGTAGAATCGACTTGACCAGGTGACTGACAGAGTGAGCGCGCCACTGGATGGATGGGGAGGGAGTCCTGTTTGGTACAGGCACGAACTGAGGGTATCTCATGCAGGGAGGATGAGTTCATTGTTACCACAGTCTTTCCTTCCCATCAGTGCATTTGTTTTAATTCAGGGAGTGGCCCATGCCACAGTGACACAGAAATCAGGTAATAATTACAGTGTCTTACACTTACATAGTCAGCTACAGCAGCAACATTTGGTCACACAGTTTCCTGACCATGCAGAACCATTTGAATCCAGCTCAGTGCTATTTTAAGTAGTTTTGTTTTGTTTTGTTTCCCACATTGAGCACAGGAAGATGCCATGTTGACACTGAATCTTGTTTTCCACTCCGACAAAGATCTGTTTTATAGACTGTGATGAGTGTACTTCGTATGTGTACAGTCTCTCAGAGGGGAGTCTGAAATCTGTTTTTTTTTTGGTCCAAAAACTTCAGAGCAGTGTGGGAATCTGACCATCGTGCCTGCACTGCATCAGAACTGACTCTAGGAAAGCCCTCTTCTTCTTCAGAGCCTTTTGTTGTTTTTCAGACTTTTTTCCTGAAAACAATTTAGGATAATCAAGGGTCATGTAGCTGAGGTTTTACCAGACCCTTGTTTACTTTGCAGATTATTTTGCAGGTTGACTTGAGGGCAGCACCCTAATTTATGTGAGAGAACACACGTTGTAGAGACAAGGCACATGGCTCACATAAAAGCTAGCATCGCCCATTGCCTGGCGTAAATGTGGTTAATGAGGGAACGAACTAATTAATGTTGAGTGATTAAAGTTTTAATATATACTTAAAAAGTAGCCGCCACTTTGTGGCTTCATATTATGGGTATCATATTCTAAACTTGAGAATGGTGTTATTAGACCAGGCCGTTAGACTTGTAGGTGATGGAAGATTTAGAAGTACTTGTTAATTCTCAAAATTAACTTTACCTAAGTCACTAAGTTAGCCCTACATACACCTAAAGTGTTTCATTAACCAGAGCACTGTCACATGACTTAATCAGGTGTTCATAATAACCTGTGGGATAGGTAGGACTTAGCTTGACTAAAGGTGGGACGTGGCCAAGTTGACATGGCTGGTGAGAGCTGTATCATGCAGTTCTCTGTAGGCCTGTCCACTGCATTATGCCATGGCTGCTCTTTCTGATGGTCTTATTAGCAAGATGGACCTTTATTTGTCCTATCCACACACACACACATACCCACCCACACCCACACCCACCTCAATAACAGGTTGAGATGTGCTGTGTTACTTAAGATTTTACACTCAAGAGGAGTGCCCAGGTTATCAAACATTTTAGGAATGATTGTAAGAAGAAGATAAGTATAAAAACAAAGGTGTTAAAATACTTACCTACAAATGAGATAGAGTATCAGATGCAGAAATAGTTGAACTGGCAATTGCACAGTACCATCTCACCCAAGGGAAGCCATAATGAGACTTCAGTGCATTTCTATCATTTGTAAGTTCCCCGAAGTAAAATGAATTATTGTAAAATTAAATCATTGTTAGTAGAAATTTTCCTAAATTTTCTCAAGATATGTTTGGATTTGGCTACATCTATCATGTTTTTTTCATTTGTATGCCCTGCGATTTCTCCTTTTATGCTGATTTAATTAGCGATAGAAAATATTTTCATAAGCATACAAAGGGGTACATATGATTTCTTTGAAAATGAAGTGAATGTTAAAAGCTGTTTTCAAAATAAATCACTTGAAACAATGAAGGGAAATACTGAACACTTTTTATGTACAAAGTGCTGTAACTAAATGATATCAAGGCTCTGGAAATCTGCTTCTAAGTGAAATTTGGCCTCTAACTGCTTTTCCAAGTTTTGCTGACCTCACCTGAGAAATCACTGAATTACTTAAGTTTGTTTGTTTTTTCTTACAGGTAACTTTCGGCCGACTTTCCCCAAGAGCAAATTCCTAGAATTGAACAAAAACGTTTCCACTGGGTTTTGCCTGTAAGAAAAAATGTACCCGAGCACATAGAGCTTTTTAATAGCACTAACCAATGCCTTTTTAGATGTATTTTTGATGTATATATCTATTACTCAAAAATGATGTTTATTTTGAGTCCCAGGACTTAAAATTAGTCTTTTGTAATATCAAGCAGGACCCTTAAGATGAAGCTGAGCTTTTGATGCCAGGTGCAATCTACTGGAAATGTAGCACTTCCATGAAATATTTGTTTCCCCCACAATTTTAATTATGAACAGATCAGGAGTACGAAATAAATTTCCCAATGAAAGCCTATTGTGACTTCACTGTATATAAACAGATTTTTATACTTTATTGAAAGAGGACACCTGTACATTCTTCCATCATCACTGTAAAGACAAATAAATGATTATATTCACAGACTGATTGGAATTCTTTCTGTTAAGGAGCACACACAATAAATAGCCCCTCCCTAGGATTCCTGATTCACATTCAGCTGTGATCCCTGGGCCTTAGGTTTGAAACAGAGGTGGTAGAAAATAGTTGATACATTTGCGATTTGCCTCTGGATATCATGAGAATTATGCTGCTTTCACCAGAATTCTAAGTTGTCATGGAGCATGGGTGATTTTTTTTCCCCTTGCCTGTAACGAGTACTTTTGTTAGTTCTATAAAAATAAGGCATTTTCTTCCCTTGGGCACGAGTCAGGTACACAAATGCCCTTCAGATGTTACTGGAAGTCCATGTCTGTTTTTCTAGAACATTTTCCATTTTCCATTGTCTACTGGCTTACAGAGTTAACAGGTGCAGGTCAGACCCTTTGCCACAAAGAGAGGCAGATTTCTGGGCAGAGTTGCTTAATGAACCAGACTAACACTTGGTTAATTACTACCTGGCCTCCAAAGTATTAACATTTTTTTTTTTCTGTTGAAACTCATAGCGTTAAGTTCATTACCACTTCAATTCCTTGCTATCTAATTACTAAAACTGGCATCGCATTAAGAAATGAGTTTTAAAAATCAAAACATATTGTACTTAAGGTAGTCTGATGCCAAGGAAAGGAGGGAGTGGTTATAAGCAAATTTAAGTACATTTTGAGAAATAGAGCAAAAATAATATCTTTCTAAGGAAGGCTTTATGCACTTCTTAACTCTGAGTTCTTTTAAAATTAGATGCAAAATGATGTGATCAAGGATGTGACCAATTCCCTATAAATGTCACCTGTACTTTTTTTTTTTTAATCACTACCTCCAGCCCCCTTCCAGTTCCCAATGAAGGGGAAGCAAAGAAAATAGTGAAAGCAATATGACTGGCTAGGTTTGAGCTGCTGTTTCTCTGGGCCTTATGCCAAACTGCATAGACGGCACCTTCTTGGAATTCCTAATTTACATTCAACTTTGATCTCTGGGCCTTAGGCCACCAATGTCCTCAGAATAATCCTACTGGCAAATAAGCGGAGATACTTGCAGACTCTGGGAAGACAAGTGGCAGAGGGTACCTGCTCCAGGCCCTTCCAACTGCCCCTGTTGGGGTGGCAGTGGGAAGTTACAATGATATTGATTTCTTCTAAAGCGCTATTATGACTAGTTAGAATGAATGTCCAAAGGCTTTTCTTACACTCCTCTAAGTCCACGAGTCTTCATTTGTAATCAAGCTTGGGGTAACTTCACCTTGGTGATCATATGTTCTTTTCACAAAGCAATCCCACCAAGACATACGTGCTTTTATAAACAACTTTTGTAAAAGGAAAAACATGATGTACACACATACAAAACTTCGATTTTTGTTCTTATATACATTGCTCAGGTAGAGAACAAGGTTTGAAAGCCATTACATGGTCTCCAGCTGGGAACCATCCCATAAGTCCAGGTGTTCCCATCCGAAAAGGAGTTCCTCATCTCATCCCCCAAATTTACCGCCATCTTGCATTCCCTAACTCGGGTAAAAGAAATCATCTGATCCAGTTGCCCAAGGCAGAAGCCCAGGAGTGATCCCAGATGCTACTCTTCCACTTGCCTCCAACATCTTGTTAGAATTCTTAACCACATTTCTCACAGCTACATGTCTTCTCCATTCCCACAACCACTGCTTTCATGCAACCTACTTTCCTCTGCTCTGCACTTTCAGTGGCTTCCTTCTGTCTTTCACCAGTCTCCTCCCCTCTCCAGCCCTCCTTTTCCTTCTCCACGTAGTCATCAGAATGGTCCTGGAAGCAAGTGTGACCTTATCATTTCCCTGCTCGAAATTCCTCACTTCTCTGTGTATGTGGTTTAGAATCATGCTTAAGAGCGAGCACTTTGAAATGGAGAGAACCTGTGTTCGAACCCTGGTTTTGCCATTTGTGTGACTTGTCAGGTTACTTAATGTCTTTGAGCCTGTTCCTCCTCAGTGAAATAGGAATAATAATACCTACCTCATAGAGTCGTTGTGAGGACTAAACAAGACCCTGTTTGTCAAGTGTTAGCACAGTGCCTGGCATATAGCGAGGGCTCCCGTTGGAGTGCGCTCTCGATGTTATCTCTGCAGGTGTCATTTTATGTCACTTCCAGGAGGCATTTGCTGATAACCCTGACTACCCTCCGCTTGATAAACACCCGTAATACTTTATTTTCTGCCTTGGACCTCTGTTTATTTCCTTTGTAGAAATCTTCTAAATCTGTATTTTATTTATTTGTTGACTTTTTGTCTGTCTATCTCTTAGAATGTAAGCTCCGTGAGAGCAAGGATGTGTCTGTCTTGTTCCCTGTTAAAACCCAAGCACGTAGCCTAGTGCCTGGCACACAGTAAGCACTCAATAAGTGCGTGTTGAATAAATGGACGAATGATCGAAAGGCTCTTCACGATCTGACACCTGCCTACTAGTCTAGCTCGTCCTGCCACTGTCCTCACTGCACCTTCGGCTCGAGAAAAACTGCATCACCTGCTCCTTCGAAGTGCCCCTTGGGCCTCTGTGTCTTTGCGCCTGTCGTCCCCTTTGCCCGCCTGTCTACGTGGCCATTTCCCGAGCACTGGTCAAGTCGCAGCTCAGTGGCTACCTCCTCTGTGAAGCTGTCCCTGATTTCTCCAGGCAGATGTTCTTTTTCCCTCTTCCAAATTCCCACTGCACTTTGTAAATACCTCCACGGAAGCACTTTATTGTATTGTAAATTTGTTTGCATGTCTATTTCTACTTTTAGACTGTAAGCACCGTGAAAGCAAAGATTGCACCTTTTCATCCTCATGTCCCCAGAGCCTAGCGCAGGGCCTGGCACATAACAGTTTGTCAGTAAATACTTGTTGAATAAATTTGTGAACAAAGCGTCTTGCAAGACGAATGTGTTATCACAGAAAAGAATGTCCCTGGTGGCTTCCGAGGTAGTTTTTTGTGCTAGAGAGGAGATCTAGAAAGCATTATGTAATCTCTTTGAATATCAAATGACATGTTTGAATTTCTAAAATAAGTTGAACAATATAGATCTTCATAAATGATTGCGAAAGATATCCAAAAGCTTTGTGATCCCTCAAATGCTACGAAGTCCAAAATAAACATTTGCACTATTAGTATTTCCATAGTAAATGCTATGCGAAAATGTACAGCAATAAATTTTAAAGCTTTAAAAATGTTTGTGTAAGTCATCGTCAATGACTTCATCTATGGAGGACATCGCGGACCTGTGTTTCCCGGACACAGGGGCTTCAGACTGGGGTTAGGGCCCCAAAGCTTGCAAGCTTATCCAGTGACACTACTTTAATTTGTTACTGAGACAACCGCTCAGTTATTCTGCCGGCATGTCTAGTGAACAGAAAGGGCCGGAAGGGTTCTCCGCAGAATCGCGTGGCGGCTATATTGGACCCTGTAAAGGCATAGCCTCCAAACCTCCACTAAGACTGTCATAGCTCCCTTGTCCTACTTGCCTTCACTGCTGGGATGCATATCTGACCCCTGTACAAAATCCTCTTCAGTGGCTCCTACCAAGTCCACAGGTGGAGTCATCACATCAGTCAAAGCAGGATTAGCTGTGGGATTGCGAACCGTAGCAGTAGCTTATCAAAACTGCGTGTCTCAAAGGGCCTGGGGTGGACTTTAAAATTTCAAGTTGCACACTGATGTTTTCCAGAAGGGCCTATGTAAGTTACTCTGTCAATGATTTGGCTTTCGTTTTTATGATAGGAAGACACAAGTT
Source organism: Hippopotamus amphibius kiboko (assembly GCF_030028045.1). NCBI lineage: Eukaryota > Metazoa > Chordata > Mammalia > Artiodactyla > Hippopotamidae > Hippopotamus > Hippopotamus amphibius. Next base: position 94,867,737 of record NC_080196.1, on the reverse strand, counting down.
TTAATTTCCTCTCATTTATATAGCATTTTATGATTTACAAAACATGTTTGCCTCATTAATGTCATGTTTGAATTTCAAGCTACATAGCAGCCATGTCATATACACGTGCTATCATCCGCATTTAAGAGTTCAGGAATCTAATTCAAAATGTATTCTTATTCTATAAAAAGGCCAACTGAAGCATAAACAGATGAGAAAAAAAAAAAAAAAGAGTTGAGGAATCTGAGAAGCTGGCAGGTTAAATGACTGACTCAAGCCGGTGAGGTGCAGAGAGGGGCATTTGAATGTAGAGGTCTTCTGTTTCTAGAACGCCATACCACCTTCCACCAAACACTCTTCCACTCAACATCTGAAGCTGCTTTTCTCTCTGTGACAGAGAACAAAACAGATTGATGTATCAAGTACAGGGTGACTATGGCCTGAAAGCTTATACAGGGCAGAGTGACTCTTTATGGGAAACTTGGTCCTTTTCAGTCTGAACAGTCGAAGTTTTTCCATTGAACGCTTCTGCTGAGAAATCTTTACTAAGATTGTGTCTTTTATAAGAGGTGGGAAGAGGTGCAGCTTCTTCGTCTCAGGATGTTGGGAGTTTTATCTGAGGGGGTGAGCATTTTCTTCCTGCTGTCGTACTTTCAACATTTTGCTTCGTGAGCTGGATGCTGTGAGACATCTGGCATCTAGATGCACCTGGACCGTAGGGCCTGGGGAAGGGGCTGCAGAGTGGGGCATGTACATCTAGGGCTTGTGTAAAAGCATTCACGGGGGTGGGAATGCTCCTGAACCAAACTTGGGTCCACTTGCCCACGTGCAGTAAAGCCCATCTACTGACACTGGATTGTGGTGAAGCAAAGTCAATGTTCATCGCAGGGTGCCAAGCAAGGAGTCCAGGACAGCTAGTGCTCAAAACACCCAAACTCCCCGATGGGTTTCAGCAAAGCATTTTTAAAGGCAAGGTCCCAGGGTATGTGGTCAGCTTGTGCACAATTCTCTGACTGGTGGATGGTGAGGTAGCAGGGCAGTGTCACAAAGGTTAACATTATCAGTCCTTAGGTGCCAGTAGGTCTGGAGGCTACATGCTCCTGATCATCAAGTAGTTAATTTCTTCCAGCTGATGGTAGTTTTAGCCTCTGAAAAACTTAGGAAATATGCATCAGATACTAAATGTTACATATTTCAGAGAGGAGCAGAGGATATCGGGGACGGGGGCTGTCCCAGAAAGGCTGCATAGTGTCCTGCTTGGTTACAGGAAAAAATCTGACCTTTTAATATTTGTTTTCATCTCACCTTTTTGAGATTTTAATTTTTGAGTGTTTAATTTACCATGTAATATATTAGCAGAGAAGTACATATTATTTATAAGTAAATATCCATAAATTGGGGACCTATGCTTTTGTTTTCAAAAGGGCTTATTATTAAAAGGGTTTATTATTAAACTCTTATTATTAAAAGAATTTTGAGACCACTACTCCAGTGCAGGACTCCTCATCTGGGGTTCTCGTACCCTGGGTCAAGGAGCCCATCAACCTCTTGCCATCAAGGGCAAAGTTTTGTGACGAAGTGCACCTCTCCTAGGCTAGTATCCACAGCTTCCATAAAATTCTCAATAGGGAATACATATCGCAGCGCCCAGTATATGGTCTGTATTTCATAAACAGTAGCAACCCCTTCCCTCAAAAAACACCCCAGTGATTTTTTTCAGGATTGGAATCTGCTTTGGGGGGAGTTATCCTGAACTTTGCCGACTGGAAAGATACCTCCTGCACCAAGAGAGAACCAAAGTGGGGAGCTGTGCGTGTCAGTGGGGAGGCTGTCAGAGTGCCTTGTTGATCACAGCATGACTTATACTAAAGGGCCTTGGACCCAGTAATAGCTAGTTGTGTGGAAATAGAAACGTTTGGAAACTTAAAGGGAAAGATATGAATAGCAACATGGGAGAATGTTCTATTTTTGATGGTAATAAATGCCTTCTTTTAAAACTTTTCAATCACCTTGTGTCTTAGAAACTTTACACCAGTCGGTAGCCTTCTTTTCAGAACCCGAAAGAGACCGTGAAAAGCTGAGGAGGGAGAGAGCACATGCTTGAGATAGAACACAAGGGAATGGATATGAAAATAGATGCATAATTTTGACTTCTTGGAATTTTGTGACTGTTATGTCTTCATATATTTTTAAGAAATCGATTTTATGCTTTTATTTTTAATAAACAATATTTTAAAAATTGAAAAAAAAACCCTTTTATTTCCTCTGTGTCCCCCCCAAAACACCCTATACTAAGTAGGGTCACTTAGTGTAATGTTGTAAATGAGAAAACCACAAGCTTACAGCTATGACTGTTATTTTTTAAAAATAACTTTGTGGCTCTTTGGAGCAAGCCAGATTTTAGTTTATCAGAAGCTGCTGTGAGAAGGGGTTGGATTAGTCACCTAACCCTGAAAACACTTAACCCTGGGGAGAAACGCAGTATTACTCAGTGAGTCAAAAACACACTCAACTTTACTGGAACTTCAAATTCATTCAGGGAATAGTCACAATCTTTGTTCTTTGGAATTTTTTTTTTTTTAAATGAAATCCGATAGGTTCTGGGGCCACATCCTTAAAGACCAATAGAGAAGCAAGAGGAAATACGGGTGAGAGTTAAAGAATGGAGGTAACTCGAACCATCCAAGGACATTTCTACCTGTTACAGAGATAGGTATCTCAGAGAACATTTGGGGAAGAAATAAATGTGACAATGAAGAAACGTACACTCTCGCAAACATGTCCACTTAGGACTCATTTATGAATTCAAATGTCTATAACAATTTTGGCTCACATTCTCAAATAAAAAGGAAAACCTCTTTTTTTTTTTTAAATTATTTATTTCGGTTGCACCGGATCTTAGCTGCTGCATGTGGGATCTTTAGTTGCGGCATGAGGACTCTTACTTGCGGCATGTGGGATCTAGTTCCCTGACCAGGGATTGTACCCAGGCCCCCTACCTTGGGAACTCAGAGTCTTAGCCACTGGACCGTGAGGGAAGTCCCCCACAAGGGAAACCTCTTATTTGGTTTCTTACCATGTGATGTGTGGCAGACACAGAAGTTTGGCTAACCCAGTAGCCATTCACAGATGTGCTGGTGCTACCCTATGCTCCTAATTAAGATCTGATGCCTAGATCTTCAGCAGCCATTGCTCATTGGTACGTCCCCAAACTTTCGACTCAGTTTTGAACACTCATATTCAATTAGCCACTGGAAGCCCTGCCCAGTTTTCCTTCCCATTCTCATGGTTTCTTATGCTGCCAATCATATGAAACCCCTGTCTGGATTCCTGCAGGGACTTCTATCTGCTGTCCGTGCCTCCAGTCTTTCCAGCTCCGTTCCATTTTGCATGCTGCTGCCAGACCTTTCGCACTTACCTCGTAGATGATCTGATGTTCTCAGTCACATTTACAGTGGGCTTCTATCCTTCTGGACCAGGTCTGAATTCCTCAAATGACGTCTGGCCTTCGGTCAACACACCTTACCTGTGGATACTCCCAACTAAAACCCTTAATCAGCTCAGACACTGTATATTTGTTTTCTATTGCTGGGATAACAAATTATTGCAATTTTAGAAACTGAGCACAGCATCCCTTTACCATCTCATAGTTTCTGTGGGTCAGAAATCCCGGCAGAGTGTGACACGCTGGTTCTCTGCTCAGAGTCTTACGGTTGAAATGGAGGTGTTGGCTGGCCTGAGATTTTATCTGGAGGCTCTGGGGAGGATTCTACTTCCACGTGCATTCAGGTTGTCTGCAGAATTCAGGTACATACAGTATAGGACTGAGGTCCCCCTTTCCTTGATGACTGTTAGCCGGGATCATTCTCACCTTCTAGAAGCTGCCCACATTCCCTGGCTCATGATTCCCTTCATCTTTATTATTTTTTTTAAAGAATTTATTTATTTATTTATTTATTTATTTATATATTTTTTGCTGTGTTGGGCCTTCATTGCTGTGTGCGGCCTTTCTCTAGTTGAGGCGAGGGGAGCTATTCTATGTAGTGCACGGGCTTCTCATTGTGGTGGCTTCTCTTGTTGTGGAGTACAGGCTCTAGGTTCACGGCTTCAGTAGTTGCAGCACATGGGCTTGGTGGTTGTGGCTCACAGGCTCAGTAGTTGTGGTGCACCAGCTTAGTTGCTCCACGGCATGTGGGATCTTCCTGGACCAGGGATGGAACCTGTGTCCCCTGCATTGACAGGAGGATTCTTAACCTCTGTGCCACCAGGGAAGTCCCTCCCTTCATCTTTAAAGCCAACAAAAGCAGGTCATAATCCATCCTATGCTTTGTATCTGTCTCATCTCCCCTATTGCCTCAAGTCTCCCACTCCAGCCAGAGAAAGTTTTCTGATTTTAAGAGCTCATTTGATTAGATCGAGTCCACCCAGATAATCCAGGATGACTTTTCTCTTTTAAGGTCTGCAACTTTAATTGTATCTGGAAAGTCTCTCTTGCCATGGAACCTAATATACTGATGCTACTAAGAATTAGAGCATGGATATTTCGGAGGGGCCATTCTGTCTGTCACATACTGCTATCTACAAGCAACATAAAAATCAGTCTTAAATGGTTTAAATAATTAAACATATATATACTAAGAGTATCTGAAAGACAATCCTGGTGGAGGACAGACACCCAGGGCAGACCATCGGGGCCCCAGCTTTCCTTCTGTGTACTCTTCTGATTCTGGCCTCCCCTCCGTATATGAGCTTCATCCTCATCTCAGTAGCAGGATGGTTCCAGATGACATGCTGAGACATGACAGTGGCCGGAGGAAGAAGATAGGCTGCTTCTTCCTATGTCTGCATTTTAAAAGCCCCAAATACTTTCCTCTGGACCTCACTGGCTGGATTTTGGTACATGCCCATTCCTAAACCAGTCACTGAAAACGGGGGTTGGAATTACCCCAAATGGCTTAGATTAATCATATGGGAGGGATATGGCTGTTAGGAGTCAACCGCAATATCTGCTTCAAACGACTCACTATTCTTTTGTGTCATGCTTTCCCCACCTGTGTGCTTTCATTTTTGCTTGCTACTTCAGAAAAGCTAGCTTGTTTTTCTCACCACCAGTCCAAGTCCTATATTTTCTTCAAGCCCGAGAACATCACATTTCTTTCTGGAATGCTCGTCAAATGCATCCCCCCCTCCAATCCATCCCTTCTGGTAGCCTGACTCTGTCTGACACATTGTACATGACTCCATATGGCCTGTTCCTCAAATGTTTTTCGTCTTAACTTGGTGATAAGTTCCTCCAGGACGTGTAAAAACTTCACTTTTACAAACAGTGAATGTGGGGGTGAGTTCATCAATTTAGTACCCGGCACTAATTGCAAAGTTTGAGGGCACAGTCCACATAAGCCCACCCTCAATTCTGATACCAACTGCAAGTTTAGGGGCTCCCAAAACCACCCTTGGGTTTGATCACTTGAGACAGGATCCACAGAACTCGCTAAAAGCTATTATATTCATAGTTATGGTTTATTGCAGGGAAAGGATACAGATTAGCATCAGCCTAAAGAAGAGACACATAGAGCAGAGTCTTGGCAGATTCCAAACGCAAAATCCTCACTGTCCTCTCCCTGCTGAGTTAGGACACACTACCGTTCCAGCATCAACGTTACAAGATGCACCGGGTATTGCCAACCTTAGGAGCTCACCTGACTTCAGGGTTCAGAGTGTTTCACTGGGGCTCTGTTGTCTAGGCATGATTGATTGACTGATTGCCCACATGGTCAAACTCAGTCGCCGTGATAACTGATACTGCTTGACCCAAAGACCCCACCCAAGACTTTCTGGTGTGGCTAGTACCTCTCCCCCCAAGACTGTGGGGCATGGTCAGCCCTATCCTAAAACCTATGGTGAGAAGGCCCACTGTAAAAGAAAAGCCTCCCTTCAGGTATGACATAGATTTTTTCTTTTTAAGATTGACTGATTGATTTTTAAATTTTTGTCTGCCTTGGGTCTTCATTGCTTCGCACAGGGCTTTCTCTAGTCGCAGAGAGTGAGGGCTACTCTTCGTTGCAGTGTGCCAGTTTCTCATTGCAGTGGCTTCTCTTGTTTCAGAGCATGGGCTCTAGGCACATGGGCTTCAGTAGTTGTGGCACGTGGGCTTAGTAGTTGTGGTACACGGGCTTAATTGCTCTGTGGCATGTGGGATCTTCCCGGATCAGGGCTTGAACCCGTGTCCCCTGCATTGGCAGGTGGATTCTTAACCACTGCACCACCAGGGAAGCCCCAGGTATGATATAGATTACCTCCCAGAAGCTAAGGGCAATGGCCACTCTTCTCTCTGGGCAAGGACAAATTCTTTACTACACACTTTGTGGTAAGTATTTTATTTTTTTAAGGACTTCTATTGAGAAATAATTGACATACAAAAAACTGCCTATATTTAAAGTGTACAATTTGATATTATTTGATTTTTTCTTATTAGTAATGTATATATGCCAATTCCAATCTCTCAGTTCATCACACGCCAACCGCCCCGCCCCCCTTTCCCCCCTTGGTGTCCATATGCTTGTTCTGTACATCTGTCTCTATTTCTGCCTTGCATGGTAAGTATTTTCGTAACAAATACTAACCTGATTATTACCAGAGCCTTCAGCAGAGTTCTGTGATAATCAAATTAATATTTAGATATTCTAGAATGATCATACTTAAAGAGCAGTTACCATTTTGTGCCGTTCCACTAAAACCTTATCCACTAAAACTTGGCTCTTGCTATGCAGGAATACTTCCTTGCACTTGTAATGCAAAATAGGCAAGAGTATCTCTCTGTTGCTTTCTCTTCACAAGTTATATAAGATAATTAAGACATAATTGCTTTCTTTTTTCTTAATCTGGAGCAAATAAACGATGTAAGAATAAACAACAAGGCCACAGACTGAGTAATCTTGCAAACACTTTACCTCCTGGAAAGAAAATGCAATAATCTCCATTAAACTTTAACAATAATACTTAATTATTGCAGCAATTACAAAATCATAGGTCTTCCCTACCTCTAATTCAACATTTTTCAGACCTTTTAAAAAATCCATCCTTTTATCTATATCACATTAGAACTTTCTTGATGCTAATCTTATGACACTAGTTATACAAGTCTAGTAAAAGGGATAAACCAACTAAGTGAGGTTATAGGATGGGAGAACAAGTCTCAACACATATTATTTCTACAAGATAGTCATGACCTCTGGGGGGTCCTGAGGTTCCAAAATACGTAGTCAAAATGTGGAGATATCTGAGCATTTTATTTTGCCTTTCAAGTAAATGTCGCCCTCTAGACATGAGTGGGGGTGGGTGGACGTGGGGGGGGTGGGTAGAGAATTCTAAAGTGCTCCTGCTTGCTTGGAGGATTATGTATCATTCTGGTTTTTTAAAAAAATTATTTTTAAAATTATATACACTAAAATTCAGTCTTTTTGATGTGCAGGCCTATAAATATTGAGAGGAAGAAAGTCATATGTCCACCACTATAGTTGATACAGAAATGTCCTATCATCCTCCTCCTCCCGAATCCTTGTGCTGTCCTTTCGTTGTTAACCACTTCCCTACCCTAAACCCTTGTCAACCACTGATCTGTTCTCCATGCCCATAGCCTCTTGCCCTTTCCAGAATGTTGTACGAATGGAATCATGCAGTATGTAGCCTTATGGGACTGGCTTCTTTCACATGGCGTAATGCATTTGAGAATAAGTCATGTATTGAAAGTTCCTTCTTTTATTGCTGTGGATGTTTGTTTATCCATGGTCATCCACTCACCTGTTGAAGGACATTATTCCACTCTGTCTTAGTATCAAAACTTGATCCTCTTAACACCTCTTACGGCTGAGAGAATCCAACTAAAGAGTCACATCACATTCTATGCATAGTGAAGTTCCACATTCAATGTAAGTCAAATACAAATTTGAGACAGTTGCTCTGTTTTTAATCATTCTGTTCTTTGTTTCAGAGAGTTGCACTTTAATATATGCTCAGGATTGTGCTGAATACAATAATAAAAATCTAAAATACTCTCCAAATGGAACACGAGTTAGACATCGTCTGCGTCCTCTGGCCTAACCCAATATAATGCTGTTTGCTTGGTAATCACAGTTTTTGCAAGACTAAAGGGGAAAAGAAAAAACACTACCATATAACCTTAGTGATATTCTGGAATCATAAGTGTATCCTGATATTCATCGCAACATTTCCCTACCAAGTATTTTGAGGGACATTTTTTCTTGTCTTAGCTACTTTCATCCTTAAGCAATCAGAATTTCTTTGGTTGCCTTAGTACTAAACACACATGGATAGGAGGGCTTTCTGGCTGCAGCATCCTATTCTGCTGATTCAGAGGGTAGATCCAGAGGGTGGATCCAGCAGGTCTGGCTGGAAAGGGCTGTGTTGCCTTTCTCATCCATCAGTGTGTGACCCTCCTGAAGCTCCGTGAAGAGGCAGATTTTCCAGATGGTTCTTGGTCAGTGGCTGTCAAATACGGAACTTATGTTACCGTAGCATCTTTCTTTTTGTAAATTTCAGTTTTTAATTTCTTTTCTTCCTTGTGACCAACTAGTTTCTTTCTTTTGTTGGATGGCTTTGGTGATAGTTTTTGGTTAATTCCTGAAGAAAAATGCTGACTTCTGACGTTACCCTCCATGGTGGTGTTAAATAATAGAAAATGGATAGACTGAACTAGTGAACTTAGTAAACAACTTTCGGTTTGACCCAGTGATGTGTTTTCCAAAGATCCAACTAAGTTTAGAACTGTGTGTGAAGATACAAATGAGAAGGGGTAGGGATCCATGTGGCATAAGCCCAGGGTCACCCCTGTGATCACATCAAGGTGCTGTGTAAGGAAGGGAGACGATCTTTGCAGTGACTGGGCCTTCTTCCATGTGGTTCAGCTGGCACAGAGGGAAATGACACAGACCGAACATTCCAGGAGAAGCATTACTTTGTTTTCTATTACAATCCATTTTTTTTTCTCCATGGAAAATGCTTATCAGTTCTTACTGAGTTGGACAACTCCCAGAAAATAGCTTATGAGATAACACATAATAATGACAGATGTATACATACACTCAATACGCCCTGCAAGAGAGACATTACTATCCCCATTTTGCAGATGAGAAAACTGAGTCTTAGAGGACCTTCATGAAGGCCACCCAGCTGGTGCCAGAGTCCATACAGGACACCATCTTCATCTCTCCATTCTGTCTCTGTGGATCTGATTAGCATACTCACAGAAAGAACAGCATGAGGGAGCTCCTCAGTTCTAGAGAGGAATGGATTATGTGAAAGTGGGAGAACAATCTTTTTGGCAACATTCCTGTAAAAACCCCAGAAATGAGAGAAATGGCATGAACTTGAGTGAGTGGAAAGTAGGCAGTTTTGAGTGGAGTAGTGGACCTGGGAATGAGAAAAGAATGAGAAAAGGTGAGAAAATATGACTTGAAATAGAAGTACATATATATTTTTTAAAACAGGGAATGATAAAGAAAATTGTAAAGAAAAAGGCTGTGTTAAAATCTGAAAGAAAACCGGAGCGACAGTCGCATGTTGAAAGAAGCCACATTTAGATATTTTAGAAAATGTTGCTTCTTCAGCATTTTGCATCCTCGCTCAAATGGCATGCTTTATTTCTTTAATGCTTCACTTTTCCTAGCCTTTGGTTGGAGAGGCAGCCTCATTACCTTCATTTTTTACAGGCTGTCGAGATTTCAGGTTCAGATGGGCCAAGCCGAGGTAATGACCCAGCTGGGGTAAATGGGAAACTTTCTGTACTCTTGGGAATGTCATCAATTTAATACATTTGCTGAATGCTACATTCTTTCTAAAATCACGCATGCTAGTTCCTGAATTGTTTTTTTCAAGAAAATTTAAGAGAAGCATTGCCAGCTCATGCCCCAATGTCCACGAAATACTTCCAATGAAACGTGCTAAAGAGGCAGGTGTTGAAAAGTCAGTGCTGAGTTTCCAGGAGAACTCTTCTGAAGTTCTCTGTACCACACTTTTTCAGAATTTTGTCCTGCGTCTTTTCCAGAGCTGGTAGGCAATTTTTACCCAGGCTGGATCGCAGGGAAGAATTTACATGATGGGCCTACTCTTCCTTCTTTGCTTTTTCTCTCCTCCTCTCTCTCCTCCTCTTTCCTCACATCAGTCATCACCAGAGCATGTAGAGCTTCATTTCAGGACCTGTTCTAAAAGAGAAAAACAACCAGGGTTGGCTCACAGAATTGGGCTATTATTATTATTAGCAATATTTGGTGCTAACATTCATGTCTTATCTGCCTGCAGTAGCAGCCCTACCATTACCCTCAATTATGTACGGCCCTAGCTTGAGTATCGTGGAGGGAGATTTCAGTCTCTGCTCTCTGGCCAAATGTGACTGGTGTTTTGACAAAGGACAGCCACGGTTTCCCCCCCATCAGAAGTATAATACCTACATCTATTGGTACATCATTCATGCTTGTGTGCACTTGCCCAGGGAATCTTGTCCCCTTACCAAGTAGTTAAATTCATCTGGATATGAAGGCTTTGTATATATTGCTGGCTCATTTGGACAGTCTCACAGAGTCTCACATGGGATAATAGTTTGAGAATTCCAAAGGATGTAGTATTTCAAAACAAGGTCTCAGTAAAATTCATAATAGCAACTGTTTTTCTTCACCTCTTTTCAATATTCACACATCAAAGTGTAAAGGAATGAGTGTTCTTCCTTTTTTTGGCAGCCCTTCCGGCTCTGCCATTCAGCGCACGCCAATGCTCTCGCTGTTTCTATTGCCCTGTGTGTTAGTTTGCTAGGGCTGCCATAAGAAAGCACAGCAAGCCTAGGCTTAAACAACAGAATTTCTCCACAGTCCTAGAGGTCGGATGTCCAAGATCAAGCTGTCAACAGGTTTGATTTCTCCTGAGGCCTCTCTCCATGACTTGTAGGTGGCTGTCTTCTCCCTGCGTCTTCCCATTACCTTTCCGCTCTACCTGTTTGAGTCCAAATTTCTTCTTCTTATAAGGACACCAGTCATATTAGATTACGGTCCATCCTAGTGACGTCATTTCAAGTCAGTTACCTCTTTAAAGACTCTATCTCAAAATGAGTCACATTCTGAGGTACTGGAGGCTATGACTAGACATGAACATGAATTTCAGGAGAGACACAATTTAGTCCATAGCTCCCTTAATACTTGATACCACGTCTTAGATGTTGACATTTACATAACTATTTGGTAACACCATCAATTGCTCTACAGTACATTGTGAATATAGATATGTTCAGAACACAAAGCAGAAAAGAGTTGAGATGAATCCCAGATAAAGCATAAAAGCATAGACTCCTCTTTTTTCCTCTTTCTTTGAAAACTTTCATCTAGTAAATTGAAAATGTCTTATCGTCCTGACCAAAATCCCTCTTTCTTCAGGAAAACATCATGAAAATTAATGTTCACTGACATCAATGTTGGTTTGAAGTAAGGAGTCTATTATAACTAAAAAAAAAAAAAAGCTGTCAATGTTCATTATGCCAGCATATTTTCTCTGCAAACCTGATTTCAGTTTAAAGCATGGCTTCTCATCTAGAGCCCATGGACTACTTGGGGTCCATAAACATGCTGAAATCGTGTGCCGAAACTTGTGTCCTACATTACGAACACGCTTCCATCAGACTCTTAGTGCATTTGTAATGCAAAAAAATATTAGGATCTAATGGTTGACATGTGGGTGTTGTTGTTAGACTATCTTTCGCACAAGTAACAAAGCACACTAAATTTTGTCTCCACTTTTTCAACACATGTATACAACACTGTACAGCCCTTATAATGTACCCAGCATTGTTTTAAGTGCTCCACAATATGAACTCTGTTACTCTTCACAGGGACCGTATGAGGAAGGTAATATTTATAGATGAAGAAACCGAGTTACACGAAGGTTAAGTAACTTAGGTCATAAATTTAGCAAGTGCAAGAGCCAGGATTCAAAACCAGGAAATTTGGTTTAAGAGTACTAACTGCTACCCTCCACTCACTCGCCTGTCTCAGCTTGCTGTGCATGAGTTTTCCAAGCCACGCTATTTGCACCCATACAGTCAGAGATCATCACAATCCTTTGGGTAACTCACATTTTTACCCAAAACTTGCACTGGGAACAAAATTGAACGTCATATAAACGGCTTTGGAATGTATGTATGCTGCTTCTGGCAACCTTCAGTATTAATACCATTTAGTCAATAGTTCTGTGTGTGTTTCTATCATTATGCATTCAAGCAACTCTCGTATCTTTTAAACTAAACTCTTTTGCTGGACTAGGATGTATGGACAGTGATAATTTCTTTTAAATTGAATAATAATCAGTAATCACATTAACAATACAAATAATAATCTTGAAAACTCTACCAGGCTTTCTACCATGTCATAATCACTTTGTATTGACACAACATTGTGAGGGAAAAGAAAAACATTAACAGAATTTTTGCTTTCCTGTAGTCTTTGGAAGAACAATAGTATTGTCATTAGGCTTCTTAAAATACAGTTGGAGGAGGTCACAGAAAGGATATGACGGCCAGTTGACAATCAGAGGCTCCTCCCTCTGTCCCCTGTCCTTGGGGTGTATGTTCTGCCCACTGTTCTCATACTAGCATCCCTTGCAAGGAACAAGTGTTAAGAGAGAGTAATGTCTGGTTGAGACCACCTGGACCCTCTACATAAACTTTTAAGATTCTGGCGGGCAGGTGTGGAGGTTTACTCATCTTGCAGCCGCTCAAGACAAGCCTTATAGGTAAGTTTGCTTGCTTTCTACACCTGCCACCTACCAATCCGAAGTGGCCCATGGTCTCTCCTTGTCCTCTTCATACAGCGGCTGGTTTTGAATTTCACCAGGAAAGCTCCCGAGGATGCAAACCAACAACATTCTATAATTTCCAGGCCAAAAGATGACATAAAAGGAGCAATTGCATCCTTGGGCTGGGGTGGGAACAGGAATTAGCCAGCAAGGACTTGCTTTTCCCCTCTTACTTGGCCGCTTTATTTTCTACTTTCTTCCATCTTCCAAGCCCAGGGGACAACTAGAAATGCCTCATTCCCTTGGACGAAAGGTGCTTAACTAACAAAACAAAATTGAAAAGGAAAGTAAGTATAAATCACATCTTCTTGTAATTTGGGAAGATTGGTATTCTCCCAGTATTTTTTTTTTTTTTTTTTTAGTAATTACACACATAACTATGAAGGCTTACAAGTTGGTAGCAAGTGCTCACTCTGATACTTTTTTAAAACTCAAAATACACATCTTGTATTTTGAGGGGAAAAGGGATATATTTGAAGGCACAATTAGTACTATAAGCCTTAGGACTGCTTGCATCAGGATTCCTTGTAAATGAAAGTGGGAACTCCTTAGACTGCCAGTAAGGTGGATACATTTGATAAATGCTCACATACTTAGGTATTTCTCTTGCTTGGATTCTTGACATACTTTCTGAGTGACAACTGCAGTGGGAAACTGAAAAATCCTGTGAATAATTGTGATGCTCTATGAATCTATTGAAGGAAATGCATGAGATCCTAATGGGCAAACGATGGTGCAGAAGTAAGCTCCTGGATCCAGAGAAATTACTAGTCCAATTACTTCAGCTAGTCACCCATCTAATCAGACCACTGCCTGATCAATTCCTAGACTATCAGTAGTAAAGATAGCCTGAAATTCCAAATGGATAGTGTCAAGAACAGTGACACTAACAGTTGTTATTTTCATGAAATGGACAACTGGTTTAGCCACAAGGCATAAGTTGTTTAATTACATTCTATTTTTCTATTTTTGGTCAAATCAAGTGTCATCCCCTCCACCGCTCCCCATAGGTATTCATTTTTAAAAAGAAAAAAAGTCACCCAGGTTTATACTGGCTTAAAATTCCTTCTTCCACAGTTCATAGGGATAAAGAGATTTATCTGAGATTGTATTTCTCAGGCTCACTTTTTCAGTAAATTCAGCCTCTTCCCAGGTGTATGCCCTGAAGAGGCTGGCTTTATTTGAGATGTTCACGATTACCACCGCTGAGGAAAGGAGCTTTAGGGTAACGATCTTGCAGAAGAGACTATTACTGTCCAGAGGAAAATCGGTTAGAAGCCTTATCTGGAACTCGTGCCTGCTCAGATCAGACAATCGAGGACCTAGGAGTGGACACTAAGCTGCTTCTCCCGTGGACTGCAATGACCTCTCCAGGTTAGTTGGCAATCCCTTTGGGGAGCATCTTCCAGTTTCAATCAGGCAGCCCTGAGCCCCGATGTACGACCAGGTGTAAACAAAGCCACTTTAAAATCAGAGATGTCTTGGAAGGGGAGGGCCCCTTTAGGTAGGTATGGGCTGCTTCAAGAATAGAGGCTTTACAGACATTTAGAGGGTAATTGAGCTATTGTTTTGGAGCTGCTTGTTTCCAAGTTTCCTTATATTTTTCCTTTGTCCCTATTTGTGACACCGTGTACATTCCCTGACCATAACTGTGGATCATTTGAATTTTGTAGTACAATCGCATCCCCTTCTGGAAGGATTGACGTGTGCTGTCTACCCGTAGAGGGATTCGTTCCTTACTGAAACCCTAGAATACATCCCCCAAATTGCGCACCCCTCAAAGTTAGACCTGCAGATTCGGAATCTCATCTCCCTCAGTGTTCCATGTGCTTGATTTCCTTCCTTCCCCATGTACATGGGGTCAGACCTCTGGGTGATCTGTGTATTAAAAATCAAAACTTCAGTTGCCAGAAGTGTCATTAAGATTCTTGGGAGAAGCTGACGTGCCACAGCTTCCCCCTACCTGGCAGCAGTGCTGCAGCTTGTGTCACCTTCCCCCTCCCTGGTAGCAGCGCTGGTGTTTCAACCTAGTGTGACTCAACCTTCTCTTCTAGATAAGAAATGAAGCAAGGCCAGGGGTGATGGGGTGATGTCGCAACCCAGGCAGCCCAGGGCCTCCACGCAGGGACACAGCTCCCCGCAGCTTTCCCTGTGTGTGGCGGAGACTGGAGTGGTTGGCAGCTGGCCTAGGGTCTCAGCTGCCACACGGGGCAGGAAATCAAAGATGCACATTTAAAATGCAAGTGCTTGTTTCCAATCTGTCTGACTAATACAGCAGCAAGCTTAACTGCTGGCGCTTGGGGCCTGAGAAATACGCTGACAAAGTTTGCTCCTATTAAGGCGGTTTTAATTGATGGCACTTGGCAGTGAGATCCCGCTCTCCTCTTTACCGCTACTCTTCACACCCTTTTTGATGTTAAGAGAGCAAAGCAACCTTTTCCCTTACTTTATATATTCCTTTTCCACTGGGCCAAAAGCCTAGCACGTTCTGAAGGAAATGAAGAACCTCTAGGGGTCAGTGCAGCGTAAAAAATGGCCAAGGCTCCCAGCAGAGCTGAATCCTGGAGGTTTCAGTCACAGCTTTGTCCCTATTTCATCCTAATGAGGGACCAGTCCCATTACTTCCTGCCGCGACTGGCTCCAGAACAATCCCCCTGATGGCCATTTTCCTTTAATGTAACTTTAAACATTTGCAATCAAAGGCAGCTCTAATTTGAAATTCAGGTCCATTTGTGCTGTTTTCAGATATGTTGCTTTTCACCTGTTCTGTTTGAACCTGGAAGGTTGCCCCCTCCCACTGCCCTTTGAAAGCTTCACCCCCAGGGTGGGCAGAAGCCTGCTGCCCTTTCACCTCACTTTAACTTTTAACTGCTCTCCCCCCCACCCCGCTGCCACATGTGTGTGTGTGTATGTGTGTGTGTCCTTTTGTATACACGTCATTTTGGCCTTTGTCTTTCCAAGTTGAAAAGTCCTAATTTCTTTCATTATGTTATCAAAGGACATTTCAGTTTTATGGCACGGCGGGGGTGGTGTGGAAGTGTGGGCGAGAGAATGATGGACAGGCACAGGACACACTGAAACGGCAGGTGGGGATGGAGAACTTGATATCCCCGGGCAGATACTGTGGTGTGTGAAGGATGCTGGGAATTTCTTGAGCGGTAGTCTCTCGTTGAGGTTGTTTCAACTCCTCCCATTTACTCCTCAACCTTCCTCTGTTCTGTCCCCACTACCTCACTGAGACAGCTCTCAAATCACAGAGTCCAAATTCTAGCATCCCCTTTTCAGCCCTTAATTCTACTAGCTCTCCCTGGGGCTCTTGATCTTGTTGAACACTTCTTTCTTTCTCTTCTTTCTTTCTGTCTTTCTTTTTTCCTGTTTATTTTTCATTTTATTTACCTTGTTTTTTTAAAGCTCTTTATTGGAATATAATTGCTTTATACTCTTGTACCAGTTTTTGAGGTACACCAAAGTGAATCAGCTATATTTATACATATATCCCCATATCCCCTCCCTCCTGCGACTCCCTCCCACCCTCCCTGTCCTGGCCCTCTAAAGCATCACCCATCATTGAGTTGATCTCCCTTTGTTATACAGCAACTTCCCACTAGCTATCTATTTTACAGTTGGTAGTGTATCTGTCTATGCTACTCTCTTATTTCGTCCCAGCTTCCCCCTTGCATCCCCCAACCCTGTGTCCTCAAGTCCATTCTCTACATCTGTATCTCTACTCTTGCCCTGTCACTGGGTTCATCAGTACTATTTCTTCAGAGTCCATATATATGAGTTAGCATACGGTATTTGTTTTTCTCTTTCTGGCTTACTTCGCTCTGTATGACAGTCTCTAGGTCTATCCACCTCATTACATATAGTTCCATTTCATTCTTTTTTATGGCTGAGTAATATTCCATTGTATCTATGTGCCACATCTTCTTTATCCATTCATCTGCTGATGGGCATTTAGGTTGCTTCCATGTCCTGGATATTGTAAATAGTGCAGCAATGAACATTATGGTACATGTTGCTTTTTGGATTATGGTTTTCTCTGGGTATGTGCCCAGCAGTGGGATGACTGGGTCATACAGTAGTTCCATTTTTAGTTTTTTAAGGAACCTCCAAACTGTTTTCCATAGTGGCTGTACCAACTTACATTCCTACCAACAGTGCAGGAGGGTTCCCTTTTCTCCACACCCTCTCCAACATTTACTGTTTCTAGATGTTTTGATGATGGCCATTCTGACCGGTGTGAGGTGATACCTCATTGTGGCTTTGACTTGCATTTCTCTAATGATTAGTGATGTTGAGCATCTTTTCATGTGTTTGTTATCCATTTGCAGGTCTTCTCTTTTTTTTTTGGCTAGAGTTGGTCTCTACAGGACCGTGTATGCCAAGTTTAGACAATTCTTTAGGCCTTGGGAACAGAAGAATGAATGAGACTTGGAAATGGGAGGAGGGCAGGACACAAGACCTTATTTGGTAAATAAACACAGGTTGGGCTGGAGCTAGCACAGAAACCTCAAATGGTGGGGTGTTGCTATCTCTTGTGACTTACAAAGGTTCAGACTTGGTTTGGGAGCAAGTTCACCTGCCACGCACTAGGCACTTTTTTTAGTTACTGGGAACACAGTAGTAGATAATATGAACAAGATTTCTACTCCAATTGAGGTTTTATTCTAATAAGGGAAGACAGATAAAAACAATAGACACAAAGGTATATGTACACATTCTCAAAACTAAAGTGCCATGTTGCAAGTAAAATGTTCCAGAACAGAAGTCTCCATGTGAAGCATTGAGAGCAAGCTAGAGAGAATTTCCCTAGAGTAGAGCAGGGACCCTCCTTTCCTAGCCGACATCCCAGTCATTCACTGCTAAGTTTTTGTAAGTATAATCACCAATATTGTCCATGTTCTTTAGGAATTTGTCTAAAATAAAAGGTTTGTAAGTTCTAGTTTTTAGAAATATGTGTGTAATACTTATGCACTCTCCAAAAAGTGTTGCAAAGAAGAAAAAAAAATTTTGTCACAATGATACTTTCTTCTTTAGCAAAAGTGATTTCCTTCCCCACCCGCCCAGTTTTATATTATATAGGGATCTTCTTTTTTAAAGCTTAATTAATTGGGTCAGTATATGATAATATAAATAAACTGCAGGTCTTCTTTGGAGAAATGTCTATTTAGGTCTTCTGCCCATTTGTGGATTGGGTTATTTACTTTTTTGGTATTAAGCTGCATGAGCTGCTTGTATGTTTTAGAGATTAATCCTTTGTCCATTGCTTCATTGACAAGTATTTTCTCCTGTTCTGAGGGTTGCCTTCTTGTTTTGTTTATGGTTTCTTTCGCTGTGCAAAAGCTTTTAAGTTTCATGAGGTCCCATTTGTTTATTCTTGATTTTATTTCCATGATTCTAGGAGGTGGGTCCAAAACGATCTTGCTTTGATGGATGTCATAGAGTGTTCTGCCTATGTTTTCCTCTAGGACTTTTATAGTGTCTGGCCTTACATTTAGGTCTTTAATCCATTTGGAGTTTATTTTTGTGTATGGTGTTAGGAAGTGTTCTAATTTCATTCTTTTACATGTTGTTGTCCAATTTTCCCAGCACCACTTATTGAAGAGGCTGTCTTTTTTCCATTGTATACTCGTGCCTCCTTTGTCAAAGATAAGGTGCCCATATGTGCTTGGGTTTACCTCTGAGTTCTCTATTCTGTTCCATTGATCTTCCTTCCTGTTTTTGTGCCAGTACCATACTGTCTTGATGACTATGGCCTTGTAGTATAGTTTGAAGTCAGGGAGCCTAATTCCACCAACTCTGTCTTTCCTTATCAAGATTGCTTTGTCTATTCGGGGTCTTTTGCATTTCCACACAAATCGTAAGATTTCTTGTTCTAGTTCTGTGAAAAATGCTGTTGGTAATTTGATCGGGATTACATTGAATCTGTAAATTCCTTTGGGTAGTAGAGTCATTTTCACAATGTTGATTCTTCCAATGCAGGAACATGGTATGTCCCTCAATCTGTTTGTATCGTCTTTAATTTCTTTCATCTTATAGTTTTCTGCATACAGATCTTTTGCCTCCTTAGGCAGGTTTATTCCTAGGCATTTTATTCTTTTTGTTGCAATGGTAAATGGGAGAGTTTCCTTAATTTCTCTTTCTCTCTTTCGTTGTTAGTGTATAGGAATGCAAGCGATTTCTATGCATTAATTTTATATCCTGCTACTTCACTAAATCCCTCAATTAGTGCTAGCAGTTCTCTGGTAGAATCTTTAGGGTTTCCTGTGTATAATATCATGTCATCTGCAAAGAGTGACAATGTTACTTCTTTTCCAATTTGGATTCCTTTAATTTCATTTTCTTCTCTGATTGCTGTGGCTAAAACTTCCAAAACTATGTTGAATAATAATGGTGAGAGTGGACACCCTTGTCTTGTTCCTGTTCTTAGAGGGAATTCTTTCAGTTTTTCACCATTTAGAATGATATTGGCTGTTGGTTTGTCACATATGGCTTTTATTATGTTGAGGTAATTTCCTTCTATGCCCATTTTCTGGACAGTTTTGATCATAAATGGATGTTGAATTTCATCAAAAGCTTTTTCTGCATCTATTGTGATTATCATATGGTTTTTATCCTTCAATTTGTTAATACAGTGTATCACATTGATTGATTTGCATATATTTAAGAATCCTTGCATTCCAGGGATAAACTCCACTTGATCATGGTGTATGATCTTTTTAACGTGCTGTTGGATTCTGGTAGCTAGGATTTTGTTGAGTATTTTTGCACCTATGTTCGTCAGTGATATTGGCCTGTAATTTTCTTTTTTTGTGACTTCTTTGCCTGGTTTTGGTATCAGGGTGATGGTGGCCTCGTAGAATGAGTTTGGGAGTGTTCCTCCTTCTGCAATATTTTGGAAGAGTTTGAGAAGGATAGGTGTTATCTCTTCTCTAAATGTTTGATAGAATTCTCCTGTGAATACATCTGGCCCTGGGCTTTTGTTTTTTGGGAGGTTTTTTTTTTTTTATAAGAACTTTTATTGAGGTAAAGTTAACATACAATAAACTGCATATATTTAGAGCGTACAATTTGGTATCCCAATCTCCCAATTCATTCCCCCCCAATCCTCCCCACTTTCCCAACTTGGTGTCCATATGTTTGTTCTCTACATCTGTGTCTCTAGAGAAAAACAAATACCGTATATTAACACATATATGCAGACTATAGAAAAATGGTACAAATTAACCGGTTTGCAAGGCGGAAATAGAGATACAGATGTTGGGAGATTTTAAATCACAGTCTCAATTTCTGTACTTGTGATTGGTCTGTTCATATTTTCTATTTCTTCTTGGTTTGGCCTTGGAAAATTGAACTTTTCTAAGAATTTATCCATTTCTTCCAGGTTATCCAACTTATTGGCATATAGTTGCTTGTAGTAGTCTCTCATGATCTTTTGTATTTCTGTGGTGTCAGTTGTTACTTCTCCTTTTTCATTTCTAATTCTGTTGATTTGCGTCATCTCCCTTTTTTTCCTAATGAGTCTGGCTAATGGTTTATCAATTTTGTTTATCTTCTCAAAGAATCAGCTTTTAGTTTTATTGATCTTTGCTGTTGTTTCCTTCATTTCTTTTTCATTTATTTCTGATCTAATCTTTATGATTTCTTTCCTTCTGCTCACTTTGGGGTTTCTTTGTTCTTCTTTCTCTAATTGTTTTAGGTGTAAGGTTAGGTTGTTTTTCGATATTTGTTTTTTAAGAACTTTTTTTGAGATATAATTGACATACAATAAACTGCATATATTTAAAGTGTATGATTTGATATTTTTTATTAGTAGTGTATATATGGCAATCCCAATCTCCCAATTCATCCCATCCTAACCGCACCCCCACTTTCCCCACTTGGTGTCCATATGTTTGTTCTCTACATCTGTGTCTCTGTTTTTGCCTTGCAAACTGGTTGGTCTGTACCATTTTTCTAGATTCTTCATATATGTGTTAATATACAATATTTGTTTCTTTCTTTCCAACTTATTTTACTCTGTATGATAGTCTCTAGGTCCATCCATGTCTCTACAAATGTCCCAATTTGGTTCCTTTTCATGGCTGAGTAATGTTCCATTGTATATGTGTACCACATCTTCTTTATATCCATTCACCTGTTGATGGACATTTAGGTTGCTCCCATGACCTGGCTGTTGTAAATAGTGCTGCAGTGAACATTGGGGTGCATGTGTCTCTTTGAATTATGGTTTTCTCTGGGTATGTGTCCAGTAGTGGGATTGCTGGGTCATATCATAATTCTATTTTAGTCTTTTAAGTAACCTCCATACTGTTCTCCATAGTGGCTCTATCAATTTATATTCCCACCAACAGTGCAGGAGGGTTTGGTTTTCTCCACAGCTTGTTCAGCATTTATTGTTTATAGATTTTCTGATGATACCCATTCTAACCTGTGTGAGGTGATACCTCATTGTAGTTTTGATTTGCATTTCTCTAATAATTAGTGATGTGAACATTTCTTTCTAATGTGCTTCCTTGTTGGCCTTTTGTACTGTTGAGTCTCACAACCTCCTAACTCTGGGATGGTAGCCACATGGCACCAGTACCACAACTTCGCCCCCCACTAAAGACCTTGTGAATCCACCCTGGCACCTGTTTGTGGCCCTAGTATTCTCCCTCGGGGCTCCAAGCAGACACTGCCAGTTGATCAAAGTTGATGCTCGGGGTGGAGCAGTGGGGTGTAGAAGCCAGAGGGGAAGGTGAAAACCAAGCTGGTGGGGGGACTTTGGCTGTCAGGTTAGAACATTTAGATTTCTTACTCAAGGTAGCGACAGTTTTGAGTGGAGTGATTTGCTCAAAAGAAAGCAGATATATATACACATGTATTTAAATTAAGGTTAACTTTTCATTTTTTTCAGAATGGAGCAGGGAGAAGCTAAAGTCTAGACTAAGTCATAAGGATGCTGAGTGGCAGAGAATAGAAAGAAAGATGTTTGCAAGAGACTTTGTGGAGGGGTAAAACAAGTGAAATCTGAAGACTTTGCATTGGGGAGGCAAGCAATGCAGAGAGGAAGAATCCAGGAAAAACTGAAGTTGGTTTTTTTTTTTTTTAATTTTTACTTATTGGCTGTGTTGGGTCTTCTTTGCTGTGCACGGGCTTTCTCTAGTTGTGGAGAGTGGGGGCTACTCTTTGTTGCAGTTTGTGGGCTTCGCATTATGGTGGCTTCTTTTGTTGCAGAGCACAGGCTCTAGGAGTTTGGGCTTCAGTAGTTGTGGAGTATGGGCTCAACAATTGTGGCTTGTGGGCTCTAGAGCACAGGCTCAGTAGTTGTGGTGCACAGGCTTAGTTGCTGCTTGGCATGTTGGATCTTCCCCGACCAGGGATCGAACCCTTGTCCCCTGCACTGGCAGGTGGAGTCAACCACTGTGCTAGCAGGGAAGCCCCAAAGTTGAAGTTTTGATAGTAGGTAACTGAGAGGGTGGGGGCCCCAAGTTAACAGAGAATAAAAAAGTAGATGGAGGGACTTCCCTGGTGGTCCAGTGGTTAAGACTCCACGCTTCCAATGCAGAGGGCATGGGTTTGATCCCTGGTTGGGGAACTAAGATCCCAGATACCACTCGGAGTGGCCATAAGATTAAAAAAAAAGTAAATGGAAATGGTTTGGGGAAAAATAATTAAGCTGGGAGAATTTGAAATGCTTTTGCTTTTGATGTTAGGAGTAACTACATGCTTACTTTAGAAAACTTGGATAATGCAAGAATTACAGAAGAGAATTTCAGCATCTTGTGATTTGGATGCATCCCATTTCTGGGATATTCCTAATGGCCTATTAATTCTTTTTTTAAAAAATTAGTTGCGTTGGGTCTTTGTTACTGGGCGTGGGCTTTCTCTAGTGGTAGAGAGTGGGGGCTACTCTTCACTGTGTTGTGTGGGCTTCTCACTGCGGTGGCTTCTCTTGTTGCAGAGCACGGGCTCTAGGCACTCAGGCACAGTAGTTGTGGCTCGTGTGTTCTGGAGTGCAGGCACACGGGCTTAGTTGCTCCACGGCATGCGGGATCTTCCCAGACCAGGGCTCGAACCCTCGTCCCCTGCATTGGCAGGCAGATTCTTAACCTGTGCTACCAGGGAAGCTCCTGGCCTATTAATTCTAAAGAAATAGATGGAAGAGCAGGAGGGGTGAAGGTGAAGGCTGATTCCTATGGGAGTTTTTCAAATGGTTTGCCTTCTGTACCTTAAAAAATATTTCACTCATAAAAATATGCTTGTTTAAAACTTTTTGGTTCCTTACCCTGTGACAGGCACTGTGGAGGAAATGAAAAAGCATGGAAAGATTTACAGGTGGAAACTTAGGGGGCCAGTATCACAGGAATGGTAATGGAGATTATAGAATGGAGAAATCCGGTACCTGAATGAAAAGCCCTATCGAAATATAATCACCGAACATGAATTCCAGTGGTGGAAACAGTTAAATACAATGAAGATGCTGACAGATTGCTTGTAGGTTTGAAGTTCAGACAACAAAAGATTCTTTAGGGTGTATTCTCTGTGAAGCCTGGCTTGTTCCCTCCTTAACCAAACTAGTTTCTCCCAGCCACCTTCTGTTTCCTTCATTCTTGATCCAAGTTTACTTATCAGAACTGTTGCTGTTTTATCAGCAACAGTATTTATGTTGAATATCAGTGAGTCATGACAAGGCTGAATTCCATGACATCATCTAAAGGTTCTCAATTGCGCATAAGACTGATATGACTTTATCAGGTCGCATCAGTTTGAGCTTAAAAAGATGCTGCTGATAGTAATAAATACTACTCTTCTGGCTCTTTCCTCTCCTCCAATTTCAAAATCTCCAACAGCCAGTTTTATCTAGGGGTCTTCTGAGAATCTCACGTTGCTCATGAATAGAATCCTTTTGGCCCCTGCAAGACATCCTCACGTCTCTTCTCTTTGATGACACATCCCAATGTTTTCTGCCAAGGTGATGCTCTTGGTTCCAGTGCTGCTGCTGGCAGAGCTGCTCTGGGTACCATCTGCTGATGCCCCTGAAGTTGTGCTGTGCAAACCCCAAAGGGCCCTGCAGCATTGCCTTGTGCTAAAGCACTGATGCTGCTGAAGCCATTTGATGCCCAGCTTCCTCGATGTGACAGTGCCATGGACAAATGAAGTGAGGAGACATCCTTTCCCTAGCTTTCTGCCACATCCCCTTAGTTCCAAGGCAGTGCTACCTTCTGCTCCCCAAATAACACTGAAAATGGATCCTTCAGCTTCTGTAAGCAGCCCTTAAGTTTCTAAGAGCCTAACATAAGACCAGAGCTCCTTGGGCCATAGGATTGTCTGAGTGATGGATACCTGCAGCATTCAAAAATTCTTCCTCCTCTCAGACTTTAGGACACTGTCATGTGACCAAGGGTAGGGGCCTTTCAGCTTCCCAAAGCATTCGCTGTCACCCAGGGTTTCTCCATTTCTCAAGTAACTATACCTCCAGAGAGCTTTCTTGATTATTCTGAAAAACATCCGCAGATATGTTTTTAACATCAAGTGAGGATGGAATCATACTCTTCTGCTCGTCCAGTAAAGATGTCCCTCTCGTTGCAGGCAAATTTCTGTTGCAGAATCCATAACAGTAGCCCCTGACATGCTAAACCCATCTTTCCACCAGAGGGCAGATATGTCATAGCTATCAAAACACTCAGGGTATGTTTTGCAATAAAGACCAGGTTAATAAAAAAAGTAACATAAAAATTATGTTCCTGTATCTTTCTCTGTATATCTTTAATATTTATAAGCTTCTAAAGGGTATATTAGTATGTCTAACACTGATATCTACCCTAAGTGAATATGTATATTCTTATGCGGTTCTACTTGTACTTTCACTTACAGTGGTTTAATGGACCTGGAAAGGGTATTTAGCAGTAGAAATTGTTTTATGTTACCCCAGATTTCCTTTGAAGCATAGAACATACATCCCACAGGAGATTTTTAAGAAGAAATAAATGTAGAACTAATTGGCCTGGCATGCCATCCTGCAAGAATATTTGCTGTCGTATCCTACTTTTGCCTAATATGTATTTGGAATAGCAATTCTGATATACTGATTTATTTCTGCTTCAAGCATTTTTTTCATCAGCTTGGAGAAGAGCTATGTGCAGTTTCTAAGTGGGACTATTTTGATTTTGAGTATCCTTTTTGCCGATTTACTTCTACTATATAGAAAGTTAAATCCTGGTTAATGTTATGGCTGATTTGTAGTTTTAGAGAATTCTCTAAACCAAGTAGAAATGGAAGCCTTATAGTGGCAATGTGAAGTACATCTAATTATGTATTTCACTTTGGCTGTGGAAAAAACTAAGGTGTAGAAATTATCCTGAGGCCCAGATAAGGGGAAGTTCTTTATAAGCTTTTATTTGGGCCAAGGCTTTTAAAAATTTGGTGCAATTCCATACCTACAATTTTTCAGTAAATATGTGTTTCTAAAAGTGTAGAGCTACAGTCTCATAGTTTCAAAGTTGATACAGTTTTTGGAGCCCAGAGGTGTTCTGGGGCTTATGTACTCCCTTTGACTAGTTCAAAGGAAAAACTTTACATATCCAGCACTATTGTTCCAGAGACATCTCAGGAGAGGGAGGGAGCCAGAGTAAAAGACACTGCATTAATTTTGCTCAAAGAGTGAGCGTAGGGTGACTCAGTGAAATGATATTGCGTGAGATCAAAGCTAAAACCTTTGACCAGCCCCCGGATGCCCTGCCTTTTCATTGCTGTTATGAAATACTATGAAGACTCCTCTGAAAAATGTTATGGTAGCTGACTCCCTGCTTCAAATAAAGCCCTCCCCCGTGAAAGTGAGTGTGGGGATAAGAGTGCAATAGAAAAAAAATGAGGAACAGGAAATACTGTCTCAGCAAGTTCCCCTTTTCTCTTGATCTTTTTCCCTCACTGATATGGTTTGAAGACCTCAAAGTCATTTTTGCCTGGATGTTCAACTTGCTGATAAACTTCATAGTGCAAGGTATGCTTCTAACCATTATTTTAGAGACTCAGTTTAGATCCTTGCTACTTAAAGTATGGTCCATGGACCAGCAATGTTGGCATTACCCAGCGACTTGTTAGAAAGCAGAACCGTTGTGCCTCACTCCAGACCCCTGAATTAGAATCTGCATTTTAACAAAATCCAGGCGACTCACACGTGCATTAAATTTTGAGATGTGATGGCTTAGGTAATCCCTTTTTCCTTCCTCTTTCCCTCTTTCTCTCCCTTTCTTTCTTCCTTTCTTCTTCTCTCCTTCCTTCTTTTCTCCCTCTCTTCTTCCTTTCTTCCTGCCTTCCTTCTTTCTTTTTCTCCCTCTCTCTCTTTTCTTCTTTCTTTCTTTCTTCCCTCCCTCTCTCCCTTTTCCTCCCTCCCTCCCCTTTCCTTCCTTCCTTCCTTCCTTCCTTCCTTCCTTTTTCTCTTTCTCTCTTTCTTTACTTCTTTCCAGGGTTGTCTGCAGCTCAGTTTTCCCCTTCCTATTCTGCCTCTGCCCTGGGATACTGGTCTACCTGGTACAAGTGATTTAAAAACTAGAACTGATCTCATGAACCTCGTATCTAGAATGCATATGGAGATAAAGTCAGCCAGTGTGCTGCCATTTCATAGTAAAATTATTATTTTTTTTACATAAACTACAAGGTTTATGTAAGGTGTGGTTTGCCTTGCATTAAGTAAACTTGACAAAACTCCAACTTACAAGACATAAAATGAGGAAGTGATTATTCACCTTGTAGAAGAATCCCTGCTTTAGGTGATTTACTAAATTATTTCTTCAAATTGCCCTGGAGTACATTTGAAATAGAATTTGACTCAAACGTTGATTCACAGTCCAATTTCTGAGATGGTATGTAATACATAAATTGAGACATGATTGTGCAGATAGTAGTTTGAGGCATGTTATTAATACATTTCTGAAAGAGTTCTTGACCACCCATTTCATTTCTTTTCTCCATTTCATTCTAATTTCTCTAAGTCTACAATCTGGAATGACTTCTTTTTATTCATCTATTGACTCATATAAACCTATCACTTCATATCCTTATGAAGTCAAAGACTTCACTGAGATTGAATTAGCAGAGAAGACACCTAAAGATGAATCTCAGAAAAAATGACCCTTTAGCTTGATGAATAGTAATAGTGGTATTATGCTTGGTTTGAGCCTATAATCCTCTCTTGTAGTAAAATCCTGCAAAGGGAGAGCAGCTATGTTTCTGCAGAACTCTGAGCAATAGCATAGAACTATTTCTTGGACGCAAAATGTCATCTACAGCTGGTAAACCACACTGGAACAGTCACCAACTCCTACCTTTGTTCAGATCTCTTTTACGGTACTTATGTTTCTATAGTGCAATCTGTGTTTTTGATGGTTTCTCCTAAGTTTTGGAGGGTGGGAACTTTGTTCTCATCTTTATGCACCCAGTGCCTAGAACATAGTAGTATTTCACATGGGCTTGTTGGATGAAAGACTTGGGAATCGATTGCACAATTACTGATACCTTTAGAAAGGAGCAGGGCTTTGATGTCCGAGCAAAGTCTAGAAAAAGTGGGTGAAACACTGATAGGTTCTCTTTTCAGAGAGGCAGCAGAACATGATTCATCAGGTACTAAAAATTAGTATTTGACTTAGAAATTGTGACTATATTTGAATATTAATAACTATGAAGCATTGGAATCACTAAAAGACAAAGAGGAGGAGGAGGGAGAGGAGGAGGGGGAGGAAGAGGAGGAGGGGGAGGGGGAGGAGGAGAAGAGATGGAAAGGAGGAGAAAGGGGAGGAAGAAAATTGTGGCTGTTTCACTGAAATTCTTCGACTATACAGCTACTCCTGAGACTGTTGTTTATCTCCGTGTCTGACCTCACTTGTAAACTGAGCCACTTCTTGTGTCAGTACAAAGAACTCCACTTGCTGGAAACCTTCCTTGTTCATAGAGGCAGACTGGGTTTTAAAATATAGGACTTGTTTCTAGGTCTTGCTTACAAAGACGAATCAGAATCTCATCTTTGTCATCTAAGTACCAAACTACATGCAAAGAATATTCTTAGATTAAATACTTGCTAAAGTAACATATTAGAGGAGGGTGACCTTCTAGCATTATTCTTTATGTGGTTGGTGCCTTCCCCACCAGGTACTAAAATCCTGACTGCCATAGTCATTTGGGTGCACCATATTCAGATAGCCCCTTTTTGTGCTATCTGGAGGGAGTCTTTAATTCAGAAATTCATGAAGATATATTAGTTCATAATGACTGAACTCATACCTTGAGATGAAAGCTGCACAAATTTTCTATACAGTTAAAATAATAATGCACCACAAATCGAAAGTGATGTATAGTAGGGTTGTGGTCTAATTCTTCCTCCTAAGGAAGTGAGTGACGAGTGACTGTAAAGAGAAGTGGTCCTACTCTGGTCTAATCTGGACATCTCTCCCACAGTTATATAAATTGTGGCTATCCTCTAATGTATTTTTTAATACTGTACTTTTTTCCATATTGATGTATCCAGAGATTTCACTTGCTTCTGTCATGGCCCTAGTGGGTTGAAAATACTAAGTTTTGGTTTTTAAGAAGAGACCCCAAATGACTTTACTTACAGTATTTATCCACTGTATTCCTAATGAGTGTACTTTCACCAAAGCTGTTTGTTATTGATTATTATTATCCCAAGAATGGGTTAATAGCTATTTATTTCTGTAGTTTTCACATCTTTTACTCCAATTGTTCTCAAGGCTTTGGCCATTTGCTCTTGTGTTATCCATGATCTACACTTTAGTGCTTGGAAGAAGAGGATTTCACCACTATTGATAGAAAAATTAGTTTTCTGATCAGAAGTAGAGCTGAGGGCTTCCCTGGTGGCACAGTGGTTAAGAATCCACCTGCCAACGCAGGGACATAGGTTCAATCCCTGGGCTGGGAAGATCCCACATGCTGTGGAGCAAGTAAGCCTGTGTGCCACAACTACTGAGCTTGTGCTCTAGAGCCTGTGTGCCACAACTACTGAAGCCCGAGTCCATAGAGCCCATGCTCCGCAACAAGAGAAGCCACTGCACTGAGAAGCTCACGCACCACAAAGAAGAGCGGCCCCCGCTTGCCACAACTAACGAAAGCCTGTGTGCAGCAACAAAGACCCAATGCAGCCAGAAATAAAAATAAATAAATAATAAAATAAATCTTTAAAAAAAAAAAGTAGAGCTGAAAATGGGTCTCCTGTTGGATAGAAATATGGGCACCCAGGTGCTTCCCATACAACACTGAATACCTCCCTCTCTCAAATGTGGCAGCTAAATAGAGATTCTCTTTAAAAATACCATACCTAATATCCCATAGGGTTTCAAAATAGAGTTGGTGGCAAGAAGAATTCAGAAGGACAGAACACAGAAGATAAAATATAGTGGGGCTAAATCTTGGAAGATGGTTGGGCTGCATATGTAATGGCCTGGGAGCACCAGATTTTTCATGAGGGGAATAGCATAAAAAGGTAAAGCTTCTTCATTAGTGATTCTTGGAATTAAGTGACATACAGTCCTCTTCTTTCCCCTTGAGAAGTAGCTGACACTTGAAGATGTGATACTTGCTGGAAACATTCACTTTGGTCTGGGTTTGTTTGTTTGTTTGTTTTTGACTTAAAGAATTTACAGCCCCGTGTAACTGAGCATTTCAGAAGTGAAATTAAATATACACTTGATTGATTCCCTGGAATGTCAATCTCCTTTTCGCTTGGGCGATGTATGGATAATTTATGAGGGTGTGTGCTCTAGGCTAAGACCTGGGAGGGGAGGGGAGCATCCGAGACAGGTGACTGGGTCCTCAGCATTTTCTCACTCTGGGTCTTTCCAAGCTGCTGGATCCCTTGGACTTCAGCATAAGGTAGTGCATCTAGGGAACTTTTTTGGTGACGGTCGGAGGTATAACCAAAATTGTTAGGAAATGAAGCTCAGGCAGCTGACAAGTGATAAAACAGTTGATCTCTAATCCTTTATGGGCTGTTTTAATACTCTAAGCACTCTCTTGAAGAAGCTGGGAAGCAAAGCTATTGATTTTTACTCCATTTGGGGTAGGTTAGGCTGTAGTTGTATTGACAGATGTTTGTCCCCAGGGATCTTGTTGGGCGGAATAAATACATCTCTGAGTCAGACAGGCCCTTTCTACAGAGAGTTCTAACTAAGCGTGAGCATGGAAATATTCTTCAGACTCATGTTTTATACTACAAAGGATTACCACCACTTACTTGGGAAGGTTGGCTGTTACTATTTCTTTTGCTCGAACAGATTTAGAATCTTTGGGATTATCCAGTAATTTAGGGTCACCAATCCCAGTTATCCAAAGATCAGAACCTCTTGCCACTGGCTAGAGTGATTGGAAGAAGCTGTCCAATCATGCATCCACGTTCCTCAGCATCTGTCAGCCAACCCAGAATCATTACATTAGCCTATAATTGTTAGTCCCAAGGTTCAAATTGTTTCCAGCCAGGAAGCTGTTTGGAGTGTATAATGTATTTCCTGGAAATACTGATAAGAGAAAAATAGAGCTTTAGCGTATTGGAAGATGTATACAGCCAGGTCTGACCCTTGAAAAAGCAGAGAGGAACACAGTGTTGAACTTTAGCTCCTTGGGGTCTCCCTTTGGGTGTTAATTTCCCTTTACTTTACCCCATATCTGGTCTGGGGATGCCTACTGTTTTTTTTTTTTAACCTTAATAATAAATCATCTACATCTTTCAATAAAATGTGTGTATTCATAAATGATTTTAATGGTTGCTTGTTATTTCTGTTGGATACATGTTTTTAACCAAACCCTAAGTGATGGGCAGATATGTTGCTTCCGATTTTCTTTTTCTTTACAATGCTTAGATGGGCATCTTCAGACATACAGCTTTGTATTCTTATCAAAGTTTTTTGAAAGGATAATTTCCTTTGAGTGGAATTACGTCAAAGTGGATATACATTCTAACATTGGCCCATGTTACCAAACTGCTTTCCAGAAGGTGTAAATTTACATAATCATCAAAAGTACATCAGAGTTCCTTTTCCTCCAAATCTAGCCTGTACTAGTCTTTAGAATTTCTTTAATCAGTTGGAGAGATGAAAAATAGTTTCTAATTATTTTGATTTTTATTTTTGAATATCAGTGATTTTATTTTATTTTATTTTATTATTTTAAAAAAATTTTTGGCTGCTTTGGGTCTTTGTTGCTGCACATGAGCTTTCTCTAGCTGCAGTGAGCAGAGGCTACCTTTCATTGCGGTGCACGAGCTTCTCATTGTGGTGGATTCCCTTGCTGCGGAGCATGGGCTCTAGGCACATGGGCTTCAGAAGTTGCAGCACATGGGCTCAGTAGTTGTGGCACGCAGGCTCTAGAGCACAGGTTCAGTAACTGTGATGCACAGGCTTAGTTGCTCCACGGCATGTGGGATCTTCCCAGACCAGGGATCGAACCCGTGTATCCTGCATTGGCAGGCAGATTCTTAACTACTGTGCCACCAGGGAAGTCCTGTCTGTGATTTTAAATATCTTTTCTAGGAGTTCTATAGCTTTAGCTCTTTCATTGAAATTTTTGATTCACTTTGAGTTAATTTTCATGTGGGGTGTAAGGGGAGGGTCCAATTCATTCTTTGGGGTGTGAAAATCTAGTTGTCTTGGCATCATTTGTTGAAGACTGTTCTTTCCCCGTTGATTTGTCTTAGTACCCGTGTCAAAAATCAATTGACTATAAATGTATGGGCTTAAGTATGGACATTCAGTCCTATTCCATTGATATATACATCTATTTTATGCCAGTACCACACTATCTTGATTACTGAGGCTTTGAAGTTTTGAAATTGGAAAATATGAGTACTCCAACTTTGTTCTTCCTCAAAATTGTTTTGGTTATTCTTTTAACAATTTGATTAATTCTTTCCCTTCCTTCCTTCCTTCCTTGGCTGTGTTGGGTCTTCATTGCTGCACATGGGGTTTAGCTATGGCAAGTGGAGGCTACTCATTGTTCTGGTGTGCGGGCTTCTCAGTGCGGTGGCTTCTCTTGCTGCAGAACATGGGCTCTAGGTGCTTGGGCTTCAGTAGTTGCTGCACACAGGCTCAGTAGTTGTGGCACGTGCGCTCTAGAGCACAGGCTCAGCAGTTATGATGCACAGGCTTAGTTGCTCTGCTGCACGCAGGATCTTCCTGGACCAGGACTTGAACATGTGTCCCCTGCATTGGCAGGTGGATTCTTAACTTCTGCGCCAGCAAGGAAGTCCCTCTATTTCTTTTTTGAATTGCCTAGTAATGCCTGCAGTTAACTACTTATTCATTTGATATGTAAAAAGAGAAGTTTCTTTTTTGGAGGTGATCTTTTTTTTTTTTTTAAAATTGAAGTATAATTGATTTACAGTGTTGTGTTAGTTTCTGGTGTACAACAAAGTGACTCATATTTTCTAATTTCAAAACTTCAAAGCTACAAAGTATATTTATTCTTTTTCATATTCTTTTCCATTATGGTTTATCACATGATATTGAATATAGTTTCCTGTGCTACACAGCAGGACCTTGCTGTTTATCCCTCCTATGTATTAGAGTTTGCACCTGCTAATCCCAAACTCCCAATCCATCCCACCCCCATCCCTCCTCCTCTTTTGCAACCACAAATCTGTTTTCTATGTATGTGAGTCTGTTCCTGTTTCATAGATAAGTTCACTTGTGTCATATTTTAGATTCCACATGTAAGTGGCATCATATGGTATTTGTCTTTTTCTTTCTGACTTACTTCACTTAGTATGATAATCTCTAGGTCCATCCATGTTGCTGCAAATGGCATTATTTCATTCTTTTTTATGGCTGAGTAGTATTCCATCAAAAAATGGAATAATACTTCCATTATACATCTTCTTGGTGTATATATATACCATATCTTCTTTATCTTTTCATCTGAAAAGAGAAGTTTCTTAATCTCTCTTGGTTTGGGGGAATGACATGAAATGAGTTTCTGATGTGGGACCCATCACAGCACTGTGGGCATTATCAGTCTTTCATTGAATTTTGTGTGAAAAGAGATATAGATCAGGCAAAATTGTGGACAGAAAAAAAATTAGAGTTTATTTACTATGATGAGCAAAACCACCATAAGACAAGGATGGCTTGGGTTGAAACGATGCAGGCACAATCCTTAAAAACAGACTACCTCAGTCAACTCATCCGTGGTTTCCAAATAAGAGAGAGAAAGTATTCCAGGATGTGCAATGATCCATTGGTGTGTGGAAAAATAACATTAACATTTATTTTGAAATTAATTTCATCTCATTAAAAATTTTTTTTGCTATGGTTTATAATATACCAGTACAGTGATATGTGTATATATGTTATAATAAAACCCCCTATTAAAAGCATAGGCTAAAATACTTTCCTGATAGCAGTGAAAATAAAGAACTTTGCAGGCCACTGGTCAGATTTTGTCTCAGGCTATCTCTTTTGGGCATTCTTACACATTTCCTTAATTTCTGGGCACATCTCCATGCTGATTTAATTTCCTTATAACTTGAACCCAGTTGCTTGGCCATCCAAGTTCACTTCTTCTTGGTGAGGTGTGTCGTTGTTGACAGTTGAACTTTTGGGCTCCTACATGTGAGTGCTTGTTGGGAGACTCTGAGTCCTGACTACAGGGGAAGGTGGCTTAGTTTGTATAATATAGAACACATTGTAACATTATATTTTTATATTATATAATTGTAATATCTTACTATAACATTGTATCTAATGTACTTTTAGCAAATTATTGTCAACTACATACCTTTTCCATCATCATTGGGCAAGGCTAACCCTGCCTTTTTTTTTTTTTTTTTAATATGGGCATAAAAATTGGTGGGTCATATAATTCTCAAGCTCAGATGCATATTTTGGAGACTGGATCCTTTAGTCTAGTAATTATAGTCGTAGAAATTTATCAGAGATTTGGAAACACTCCAAAACATTAACAGTGGTTATCATTCAATTAGTGGGATATTTTTTGTTTGTTTTCTGTTTATATCTTCAGAATTTTAAAACTTTTCAATAAAAAGAAATTGTAAGTTAAAAATAGTTGTTTTGAAAAACACAGCAAACTGAATAGCAAGTCACCACTGACTAACACTATAGTCCATTAGGTACATGTATTTTATGTCTGGGCTTTGCTACTTTCTACCTGTTTGGCCTTGGACAAAAGACCTCTCTGTAGGTTTCCCTTTTCTCAGCTCTATAAAGGGGACATTTACTGAGCATCTACTGTGTGCCAGAAGCTATTTTCAGTGATAGAGAAAAAGCAGTGGACAAAACAGACAAAAATCTTTTTTGCCTTCTTAGAATTTACCCTCATCTACTTTATTAGCTTGTGAAAATTAAATGAGTTAAAACATGTAAAGCAATTAGAGCAATGGCTGACATAAAGAACCTATTTAATACATATTATAATTATAGTGATTGCTATTATGAGTACTGTACTTTTTTTAATGGGAAAATGAGAGCTTAGTAGCAAATGGCTGAGTTAAAAGCAAATATGTGAAAGACGAATGTTGGTAAGTCACGACTTGACTGCATTGGAGCTGTGTCAGGACCTAATGAATGATTCATATGAGGTCATTCTCATGTCATATTAATTAACCCAATTGCTCTGTGGGCCCACAGACTAGGTACAGGATGGATACTGAGAAATTCTTATTCCTCTGAATAGAACATAAACCCAGGGGACTGGGGCATTTCAGTGGAAAATCTTCCCATCCCTCAAGCTAGCACCATGGGATACTATAAAATCTATTCTGTCCACATTCTCCCTTACATACATTTTGAATTGCATCTGTTTCATTTTCTTATTATGGCATATATGTGGAACACCTCAAGGGAGAGAAATCTTTCAAGAAAAATGATGGCTCGCAAAATTGCCCCGGGAGAAAAAACAGAACAAAAATAAAAGTTGTCTTTGAAACACCTGTCAGCATGTATTTTCCTACGTGCCAGTTATCGTTGCAGAGAATTGTTTTCAAAACAATGAGCACAATTATTTTTTTTTGCCAGCTTAGAGTTCAATTTAAGTGGCTTGAAGTTCCTTGCATAATAATTTGTAAAAGATTTAAAGAAAAAGAAACAAACCCTCCCCCCCCATATCCACTTTCCTCCTCTTCTCTACCAACTTTTGCCAATCTACAGCTTCACTGAAAATACTATGTTCTCAGGTTTTTTTATGTGTAACTCAAAGCCCTTGAGAGAGTTCTGTGCAATTTAAAAGTTATTATAAACCTTTAGGATCTCATTGTTATTATTTATAACAAGCTCTTATTGGTTAGAGGGTAAGTTCACCACTGTTGCTGAAGTAATCGTTTCCTTCTTTTTTGGAAAAAAAATTATCTAAGCTCTGCTGACAAGAAAATTAGATCATAAAGGAGAAAATGGGACAGTATGGTTTATTTTGTAAGCAGTACCTACTTAAGAGATACATTGTTTAATAGGATTTTTACAGCGCTTCTGGCTATATTCCCTTCTGTCATATTTAGTGAGGAAGTTTACAAGGCAAAACATTAAACACCTTCAGGTTTTGCCTCGGGCTTCATGTCTGTCTGGCATAGATCTCAGTGAAGGTCAATGTTACTATTTTGTTTAGAGTTTTGTTTAAGGCAATGAGCAGAGAGATACTGAAAAGACATCTTTAAACAAGCCTTATAGGCAGGTTTGTTCTATTTTAAAAGGTAAAAATGAGGTGTAATTTTGTTTGTGAACAAAATTAATTGGCAGAATGCCAAGAACATTGAACAAGGAGTCAGAGTTGCTAGATTCTCAGTATGGCTTGTACTAGCTGTGTGTCTTTGGGCAAGTTCCTTAACTTCTCTGGGCTTCAATATACTCACATAAAACGAGAGCATTAGACTTTATCAGTGGTTGTTAAATATTGCTGGTTACAGCTCACAGTCTGAAATACATTTTATATTATAACAGTGTACATATATACATATATGAATAGATACATAAATGTAAATTAAAATTTTGTGAAAAAAATAATCACGCCTGCGGTATCTGATGCTCTGATACCCTCTAATTCATTTCATTCCAGTCTATCTCATTTAGAGCAAGATGCTGGTTGAGACTCACTGAATTCATTTCACTCATAGGTGGATGCAATCAAGTTTCATCAACACTGGGCTAGATAGTGTTTAAGATCTTTTTTAGGTAGAAAAACTCTAAAGTAGAATAATAAGGGATCATGGAATTGCTCTTAAGTAAGAAAATACCTCTTCCTAGTGAATGAATAGCTCTTTCCTTTTATGAGGATTGTCAGCATATTTGAATTAATCAGACTAGATTTTGCCAGATGAGAACATGATTTTCTGCATCTTCCATTTGGTGGGAGGCATGTTAGCTCCTGGAATCCCAGGTGTTAGTGGCTGCCCACTGGTCACCAGACCAGCTTTAGGTGAAATCTTGAAATGGACCACATTCATGTGCAGAATCTTCTCCTCTTCCTCTATAAGCCTCCTCCTCCAGATTCATGCTTCATTCTAGAAGGTCCAAGAGATAGTCATGGTCACTCTGTAATACAGGTGAGCTGGGGTCAAGCTTGTCCTTGGGAAGCCAGTTCAGTTCCAAGCTTGTTTACATTGGAGGATTTAGTAGAACAGAGGCTGAAATTCACCAAGTTACCCAGGCACATCTCATTTTTCTCTTTGTAAGCCTTTCCGTCACCATCTTTACTGTCGGTTTATTGTCCTTAATTCTTGGAGCTATTTTAATCCATAGCACTGTTGCTCAGGGGTCCAGAAGAGTTCATGGGTATGCCATGCTAAATGCACTGGATGAGATGGAGACCTGGTGATGAAAGAGAGATAACAGGTTTCACTAATGAACACTGTGCATCTCTCATAAGGGGATTTTGGATGTGATATTTACTGTACTTACCTGACCGGGAAACCCTTTCAGACTGTAAGCCCAGTGAGGGCAGGGAGCTTACTGGTTTCCTTCAGGGGTTCCCTCAGTCCCAGACATGTGTTCACAATCATTTGTGGCATGAATGTTGCTGAATGTAAACTATTTGACTGCATTAACATATCATTGAAAAGAATGAGACAATCTGAAGGCAGTTGTCTGGGGAAACAGAAGAAAAGTGGAGTCTTAACAGCACGCATTGGCCGTGTCCAGCTGGAAAGAGTTTTAGCTTTTGAGTATGTCTGGCCCCAAGGATCTATCTTCCTATTGGAGTTTAATGTAGAGAATTCTGGATTTGAGTATTGGTGCTTCCACTGTGCGAGGTGGAAGTGTCAAGCCAGACGGGTAGGTTAAATATTGAATGCATGTACTGCCTCCCACCTCCCCGCCCCCATCCCCCGATTTGGTCTTGTTTAGATTCCTATTATAGGTCTACATAAAGGATTAGTGGGCTAGTCACACTACTATTTACTGTCCGTGGGATGGCAATTTCTTCTTGCAAATGAATTCTTTACTATTTTAGTGTCTACCTCAAGCTTTTGTTTGCTTTAAGCTATTTTGAGTATTTCTCCTGGGGCCTGGGGAGCGAGAAGTTCAGATCCTACCAGTGTCTCTAAGATTATATCCCTACCAAACCAATTTAAGATCTTTCTTCCAGAATCATTTATGCCGGACCCATGTATCAATATATACCTTTAAAGTAGCCCAGTGTTTCACATAATGTGGGTCCTGCACCACTTGCATTGGCATCACCTGAGAGCTCTTAGAGATACTTTGCAAGAAAATTAAGTCACATAAAATATGTGATTTTTTTTTTCTGCTGGGAAAAAAATATCCTAGGAGTTTACAGTGTTCTTCCTCAGAACTGGAGATAGCTCTCTAGACACTGCTGACCTAAGAACCAAAAGGACAAGATATCTGTCCCTACACATCTAACATACAATGGTGGAGCATCTGATCTAAAGATATAAACCCACCTTTCCTGGTTTCCTTCCCCCAGGACTCTGCTTCCCTGGTGAGAGGCTGGAAAAGTGAGTAATTTAAGAAAAGGTTTTAATGGCTGAGATGGTCTATTAAATTCTCTCTTCCAAAGGATTGCCTTGTGAACACTGTTGTTCTCTATTGTCAATCAAAGGAATGACTCATGTTTGAATTTTAGTTCAGGGCTTGAGGAGAAGGTCTGGAAGAGTTCTGTGTAAGAGGCTGCTAACTCATCCAGGAAAAAGGCTGGCCCTGCCTGGGAATTTCATGGACAATGGGATTTCATGAGTCATAGACTACAGCAAAATTGTGGTAACTAATTAATTTTACCCTCTTACTATTACTACTATTTGGATGAACCAAATACAAAATTAAGAAAAATATCAACATATTGACTTCTCTGCTCAGACTCTGTCAGGAAGAGTGATGTGCATTATTGTTGAAAGCAATGATTGTGCAATAATTATAATAATAATAGTAACAGTGTTTAATTTGCATATCAAGTTACAAGTTGACAGATTGTGTGTATATATACATTGTTTATATGTAAACATGTATATACATATATTGCTTATATATTTAGTCATATTTAATCCATTTATCATGTACATATTATTCTTATTTTGCAAGTGAGTAAATCAAGGCTCATTTAATGTGACTTGCCCATCTAAATGCATGTAGAATGTGGGAGAGTTGAGACAGCATCATTTTTAGTTAAATGCCTGGCTGATGTTGCTACTTAAATATGAATTTCTTTTTTTCTTAATTTTTGGCAAAGATTTTAGTAAAGTATAACATATATAAATACAGTGTTCATATGAAGAGTTTTCACAAAGTGACCACAGCCATGAAACCAGCACCAAGAACACACCCAGTCCTTCAGCAGCCCCTCTCATGCCCCATCCCAGGTATTGGGTCTCCCCACCTTGGCCACCAAGAAGAACCATTGTTCATGGTTTTTGACACCATGTACTACATTTGTGTGTTTTCAGACATTATACAGTTGAAATCATAAAGTGTGTCCTTCCTTGTGCATATGTGTGTGTGTGTGTATATACTTATTAAGGAAATATTAGGAGCTTATAAATATTTCTTTAGTGGAACATATATATTATTTCAGATGATGTTAACTGGTTCTGTGTGATGAGCTGTTTTGTTCTCCCCTTATGAGTCAAGAAGGCTGCCTTTAGATGAAGATGAATACACTTCTGTCAAAGGGAAGTGATGCTTGATTTGGAGCTCTGTTTGCACAGGTCAATTAATCAGATTGCAGTGGTAAAATATTGCCAGTTTCAGGAACCATTGCAGGTGGTGTTAAATTATAGAGTCTAGTCTGATGTTTATGAATAACGCATAATAAATAAATAGACTTAGCATTTTTACAGAGTGACTAATAGAGTTTGACTTATTCCTGTGGGCTGATTTAATGTGTTCAATCAGCTGCCAGGAATGAGTGCCAGAGAAGCATTGCCAGTGAACAAAGTCAGGAAGGGGCATTTCTGTTAAGGAAGGATAGGGCCTTATTCTTTTTTTTAAAATAAATTTATTTATGTATTTATTGGCTGCATTGGGTCTTCGTTGCTACACACGGGCTTTCTCTAGTTGTAGCACTCTTCATTGTGGTGCATGGGCTCCTCACTGCAGTGGCTTCTCTCACTGTGGAGCACAGGTTCTAGGTGCACGGGCTTCAGTAGTTGCGGCACATGGGCTAAATAGTTGTGGCTCACGGGCTTAATTGCTCTGCGGCATGTGGGATCTTCCTGGAGCAGGGATCGAACCTGTGTTCCCTGCATTGGCAGGCAGATTTCCAGCCACTGCGCCACCTAGGAAGTCCTGGGCCTTACACTTAACGGATGAAAACCTCAGACCTTTTACATAAACCACGTGGGTCCCATCAACTTGGAGACTCTCCTCATCTGCTGGACAATTGGCTTTAGCAACTAAACAGTTTGATTTTCTGATGTATCTAGAGAGCTGCCATTATGGTCGAAGAGGAAGTCCCAGCAGCTTGGATCTCAGTGCCTCAGTTTCCACATCTGTGAAATGGGGCTGATCATTACTCCTGCTTCCCGGTATTGTTGCGAGGATTCGGTGAGACAATACATGGTTTGGAATAGTTCCTGGTGCGTAGTAAGCACTCAGTCAGTATCAGTTAGTAGAGACAGGCTGATGTTTACTAGGAATATGGCTGTCCACATGGTGTTTTTTAGGGGCTCCAAGAGAGTTCCACCTACAAAAAGAATTTGTGACAACCCCCATCATCCATAAGAGAGTTCCTATCGGTTTTGCTAAATGTCAGGGCAACACCTCAGAGGGCAAAGATTTCAGACCAACCCACTGCAACTCACTCAATCTCTTCAGGCATGTCTACTCCTTCTTCCTATGCCCTCTCACTATCCTGTTAACAGTCTCTTGTAGAGACTGTCTATTTGCAGTCCAGACATGCCGTTGAGCTTCATCCACCCATATCCAACCACCGTCTACGAGGTAACTTCAGTTGAACATCCTACAGACACCTCGAGCTGGACATATTCAAGCCCAACTTCATCATCTTCTCCCCTGTATCTGGACTAACTAATCACTAACTCATACACTCATCATAAAGTACCAGTGCCAAGTTAGGTGCTGGGAATACAGTGATACATACCATGGACTTGGTCCCTGTCTTTACGGAGCTTGCAGTCCAGGGAGGCATGTGATCAGGTCAGTGCTGTGACAGGAGGATGAATTAATCCAGTTGTGAGCAGTCCAGGGGACTTCCTGAGGAAGTCGTGTCTAAGAAAAGAACTGAATGAAGTCAGCTGGGCAAAGTGAAGTAGGACAGGTCAACACCAGTGCCCAGGTGAGCACAGAATGGCATTAGTATTATTATTGCCTAGCTCTCATTTCCCATGTGTCTTCACGAAAACCTATTGACTCATATACACATGGTGTAATTGTGTGTGTATGCGTGTAAGAACAGTAACATCTACAGTAACATTTATAATATGTAATACATGCTACACAATTTCTTAGCATTTGACACATTTAGTATTCACAGCCTAATGAGGTAACTCTTATAACTGTTCTCATCTTATAGGTGAGAAAACTGAGGCACAAAAAAGCTTAAATAACTGCTGATTAGACACAGCACGTGAATGGCAGCACTAGGATTCATGTCCGGGATGGGCTCTAGAACTTACCATCTCAACCACCCTGCTGCCTGTACCTTTTCCAGCCCATCCTCTCCTCCCCTCTCCCCGCTGTTCTCATACAGGGTCCTCACTCTGGCCTCCCAATGATTGCGTCTGCCTGCATTCTTGCCCTTTCCAAACAATGCCCCACATTCTTCCTAGGGTGATCTTTCTGAACTATGACGCTGATCATATAACCCCGTCCTCCTAACATTCTGCAATGTTTTCTCCAACCCTGAAGAGTCAAGTTCAGAGCTCTCATCTTGCATCTCTGACCCTTCCTGGGCAATGGGCCCCTGGTTCCCACCCCAGCATCACGGCTCCCCCTCCCCACTTGCATCCCAAGGTTTTTACAAACTGATCCTGGGTCTCTCGCATTTCTGGATCATCAGTCTTGCTTCCCCCTTTGTTTGCAGAGTCCCTCTCCTCTTTTTGTTGGACTGGTTCTTACATGTGCTTCAAGCTTTGCCTCCTTCCCCACTCCCTCCCAAGTCTGCGTGAAGGCGGAAGGCTCTCACAGCACATGTTCCCGGACCCCTGCAAGTCTCTCCACATTGACACTGCCCACATGCTAATGAATTTTCCATTTTTGGTCTTTCTGCTCCACTAGACTTGAACTCTGTGTAGGCAAGGACTGCTCTTATTTATTTTTACATTTCCAGCCCATTGCCCAGCCCACAGTCGTGATCAATCGATGACTGATGAATGAATAAATAGAAGGATGTCATACAGAGAGCAGGGCCCTGGGGCAATGAGACGGAGAATGGATAGGGCTTGACTGATGGAAGAGGAGGGCATGGGACTAGCAGATGAGGGGGCACATTGCCAGTAGTTGGGGGAATTTAACAGAGGGCAAGACACAATTATGGACCGGTCAATGGTGCGACCAAGGGATGCAGGGAGAAGCCCTATGAACTGTGTTGCTGGCATCTCAGTGTTCCTTTGATCAGCTTTTTTTTTTTTTTTTTTTTAATTCTTTTATTCAGTATGCTCCATGGCCTCATCCAAGGTGGTTAACAATGAAAAAAATCAGTCTCACCATCTTTTCTTCCTTTCTTCCTTCCTTCTGTCTTTTATTCACCTGAGCTTTTAAAACTTACAAAATGAATATATATGCTTTGTTGAAAGTAAAAACTTAACAGATAAGCCAAAGTTTGGAAAATATTATTATATTAGTGTCTTAGGGCT
The DNA here is from genome assembly GCF_030028045.1 of Hippopotamus amphibius kiboko. NCBI lineage: Eukaryota > Metazoa > Chordata > Mammalia > Artiodactyla > Hippopotamidae > Hippopotamus > Hippopotamus amphibius. The sequence continues at coordinate 94,825,646 of NC_080196.1, read as the reverse complement.
GCTGTAACAAAGTACCATAGATTGGGTGGCTTTATTAAAACAACAGAAATTAATTTTCTCACGGTTCTGGAGGCTAAAAGTCAAAAATCAAGGTGTTGGCAGGATGTCCCTTTGACAAGGATTTCAAAGGGAAACCTATATGGGAGAATCCTTCCTGGCCTCTTCCTACTTTCTCCTTGTTGCTTGTTAACACTTGGCTTTGCTTGGCTTGCAGCTACTTTAATCTGCCTCTGTCAGTCACTTGGCATTCTCCCTGTGTGTCTCTCCTCTGTGCCTCTCTCCTCTTAAAGGAACAGCAGTGTATTGGATTGGGCCTGCTGTCCTCCAGTATCACTTTCTCTTGACTAATTACGTGTGGAGGGACCCTATTTCCAAATAAGGTCACATTCTGAGGTCCTGAGGGTTAGGATTCCAACATCTTTTTGGGAGACACTGTGATTCCAGCCCTAACAGTTATATTTCTATGCCTCAGAGATAATCACTGCTAATACTTTATCATGTATTTTCCCACATCTTAAAAAAATGCATATATATATGTATATACACATGCACACACATATACATACACACACACGTATCATATATTTTCCCCACATCTTAAAAAATACATACATACTTATACTCAGTTTTTAACCAAAATGAGATTATGCTGTATATGCTGTTTTGTAATTCTGCTGTTTTGTTTTTCTCGGGATTTTTGTTTTTTTGCTTGTTGGTTTTTTGTTTTCCTGTTTTTGGTTTTTTTTTAGTTAATGATCTAAGGAGATTAACTTTTATTATCTGATTTCTTTTGTTTCACTTTGCAACCCTTGTTTTCTGGCTTATTTACTGTGGTTTTTAGCCATTATATCTGAAATGTGATCCTATAATGCTTTTTTGAATTGCTAAGCTTATTTTCTGATTATTAAGGAAAGTTGCTGGGTTCCCTTTGGGAATAAAAAGAAAAAAGAAACAGACTTAAAGGCCCCATTTCATTATGCATAATCCACGTAAGCATGTCTTCTGGACATTTCTGCTCTAATTGACATTCTGAAATTGAAGGCCAGGCTGAGCTTCTACTCTCCACCCCACTGGAGGTGGGCTGAGGTCAATGTGACCCTCGTCCGAATCTCTCCGATGAGATTCAGTGAGCTGTGTGCCTAATGAAAAGTTTCATCTAAAGGCTCATTTGTTCAAAGGAACTTTTTTTGAAGCTTTCTTTCCTCTACCTAATGCAAAAGTCTGCAAGGAAAATACAAAAGAAGGAAGCTTTGCTGCTTAAGCATAATTTAGATAATTGTGCAAGTGAACAAAAATAAAATGAGATGTATTAGAAAAGAGAAGATCTTATCTGTATTTTCCATTTTTCTCTCTCCCCCTTTCCCCTTTTGCATCCGACCCCGGTGCTTTTCAGAAATAAGAACATGTTTCCCGTCTAAAAAAAAAAAAGGTACATAATGTTTGTGATGGTAGTGATGACAGAATAGGAGCTGTCTAGCTGGGCTAATGGAACATTGATCCCCTAGTGATCAGGTGCATAATCCCTCTGAGACAGGGGTTTGGCTCTGAATGTTTTACAGAGAGAAAGTGGCAATCACCCATGTGCCGTGGGGGAGGATTTATGAGATACCGGGAATAAACTTCCTGCCCACAAATATTTTTTCCCACTGACCCACCAAGATGCCCGCAATTATGACATGATGTTCTTCTCGGGGCGATGTCAGTGAAGGGCAAGTTTAAAGCACAAAGGTTAGCTGAGCTTGTTATACACAAAATCATTGTCTTCAGTCGTGTGATAACTGTGTGAGTCTGGGACCATCAGAATCAGCCGATGCAGAACACGGCACAGGAGTGTTACGTTTGGTGGGGGGAAGGAGACTAAGTGTGTGCAGGCATTTAGCTGTACAATGCTGTGGATGAATAGGTGTCTTCATTTAGCTGTACAATGCTGTGGATGAATGGGTGTCTTCAGGGAAGCAGGAGTTGAAGGGCTTAGAATGGGAGTGAGAGGGAAGATGTGGCTGCAAGAAAGTAGATGTAATGATGGCAATGTGCAGCACCATCTTTTGGAGCCTGGCTGGTACTTGAATTCAGATCTGAGCTCTGTCACTTACCAAGTGTGAGGCATTGGTCAAGTTATAGTCTTAGTGTCTCCATCTGTAACGTGGGGGGTGATAGCAGAACTCTCTCAGAGGGTTAATGTGAGGAGTAGATAAGCTAATGAATGTAATATGCTTAATACAGAGTTTGGAACATAGTATTATAAATGCCCAATAAACATGAACGACTCTTATTACTAACGCTAATGCATTAGAGGAAGTATGTTCAGCACTAGTCTAGGAATGTTTGAAGTGGTGAGTTTTAGCAACATTGTAACTTTTCATTCTCACAACAATTCTTTGCTAGCATCCCTCTTTTACATAAGGATGTTGAAGCTTCCAGAAGTTAAATAGTTTGGCCAATTTTAGGTAGCTAGGAAATCCCAGAATGGATTTGAATCTGAATCCCTCCAAGGCTCACTGCGTGGGGTGTGGACGCTGGCAGCAGCCGACCTGCAAGGCCGGGTGTCTCAGGTTGAGTTCCCGAGATGCAGAGTCCAAGACGGGGATTTGGATATGAGGGATTTAAAGAGGGAGAACCCTTCAGAGAAGAACCTGTAAGAGAGTCGGAGAAGGGCAAGAAAAGAGGAGGAAGGGCCCCCAGTGAGATGGTGGCATCAGGGAAAGTCTCGTCTTGGCATGGTCCACACTGGGGAGAGAGGGTCAAAAAAAAAAATCAAGTCACACACCACAATTGTGCCTCCCTGGGGTAAGTGGGCTGGCCTCTGTGTTCACTGAATCAGTCAGTCTCTGGCTTTGGCTTCTTCCCCCGGTTCCCCCTTCACCTCCTGGGTAAGGGGGCTCTTACTTGTGGTTCATTCTCCAGAGAGGGGGGCAACTGTGAGCCATTAACTTCTAAAACTCCCAGCAGCGAGGACGGGCATATCAGCCAGTACACATGATGTGGCTGGGGTGCCGATAAATAACACCACGCCAGGAAAATCAGGTAAATGAGCCCCAAACAGGGTCAATCTGGGAAGAGCGTTAATTTGAGGCAACCCTTGGAAACCTACTGTCATGTGGAATCAGAGCTTAATTGAGAACGTTTTAATCGTTGAATCCAAGAGTCAAAACAAGGTATAATGAAAGAATAATACGTGAAAGTGTTGCGAAATAATGATGTTGTGAAAACTCTGGTGAGGCCAGGTGAGGAGTGAGGGCTGAGATCAAGGATGACCCTTCATCTCTCACCTTATAGGCTCCAATCTACAGACTTACGGAAACATGATGATGGGCCGTAGAGGGAGAGGATGACCCTATAATGTAGCTCCCAGTGTATACTGCAGGGCAGGGTGGACCTGCTTAAAAGATAGACAAACCTCTCAACGAACAAGGGGTAGCACCAACCTAAGAACAGGTGGAGCCAGCCTGAAAGGGAGGCAGGGCTTGAGGAGCAGGTGGTGATACAGCAAAGTTCCAGCTCTGCGTCTGCAACACCTCAGCATTGTCTGAGCCTCGTCACCCCTGTGGAACACGGGTGTCTTGCCCATAAACTGAGGGTGTCCCCTCCAGCTCTAAAACTCAATTCCATTCTGTTGGCACTCAAGCCAGAAGCCATCGAAGTGTGGCTTTCACCCAAATTAGATGCGACACTCACAGGCTTCACCAGTGATGAATGATGGGTTTACTGCTTATTCTTTGCAGTTCTCTTTGAAAAATCAATGAAAAGCTTTGAAAAATTGGTTTTAAATAGCACTTAGAGAGCACATGTTTTGGTAGAGATGAATGGTCATGGCATGGATGCATTCTAAGTTGGAAAGTGAGAGAGGCCGTGAGGCTGGCTGGTTGGTTCATCGTCTTTGGGGCAAGCTAGACAGGTAAGAATCACATTCCCTAAACACTTTGTGCAAAGCCACCTGAAGGGGCTTTTGCTGTTTCAAAGCAAAAGGGTGCCCCCAAGTGGTGACTGCTGGTCGAGCAGCACAATTCTGGAAGTAGAAATCTGGTACATTGAACATCTGGTAGCTGCGTTGATTTTTAGGATCTAATTTAAATGAGCAAATTCTTTGTGCATTTAAAATTTTGCTTTTAAGAAGATGATATCCTCTTGGTTCTCTCTGTGTTCACAGTATCCTTTTTCCCCTTCTCTCTCTACCTGACTCCAATCTGCTTAGTCTCACCTATGATTATTGAAAGGTAGCATCTTCTGCACAGCAAAGGAAACTATAAGCAAGATGAAAAGACAACCCTCAGAATGGGAGAAAATATTTGCAAACGAATCATCAGACAAAGGATTAATCTCCAAAATATATAAACAGTTCATCTAGCTCAATATCAAAAAGCAAACAACCCAATCAAAAAATGGGCAGAAGACCTAAATAGGCATTTCTCCAAAGAAGACATGTGGATGGCCAAGAGGCATAAGAAAAGCTGCTCAAAATCACTAATTATTAGAGAAATACAAATCAAAACTACATTGAGGTATCACCTCACACAGGTTAGAATGGGCATCATCAGAAAATCTACAAACAATAAATGCTGGAGAGGGTGTGGAGAAAAGGGAACACTCTTGCATTGTTGGTGGCAATGTAAATTGATACAGCCACTATGGAGAACAGTATGGAGGTTTCTTGAAAAACTAAAAATAGAGTTACCATATGACCCAGCAATCCCACTGCTGGGCATATACCCAGAGAACACCGTAATTCAAAAAGACACATGCACTCCAATATTCATTGCAGCACTATTTACAATAGCCAGGACATGGAAGCAACCTAAATGTCCATCAACAGATGAATGGATAAAAAAGATGTGGTACATATATACAATGGAATATTACTCGGCCATAAAAAACAATGAAACTGGGACCTTTGTAGAGACATGGATAGACCTAGAGACTGTCATACAGAGTGAAGTGAGTCAGAAAGAGAAAAACAAATCGTATATTAACACATATATGCAGACTATAGAAAAATGGTACAAATCAACCCGTTTGCAAGGCAGAAATAGAGACAGATGTAGAGAACAAACATTTGGACACCAAGTGGGGAAAGTGGGGAGGGTTGGGGGGGAATGAACTGGGAGATTGGGATACCAAATTGTACACTCTAAATATATGCAGTTTATTGTCTGTTACCTGTATCTCAATAAAAGTTCTTAAAAAAAAAGTAGCATCTGGATAGATGCTCTAAATCATGTGCCAGTACTTTCCTTGTATCTGTTGAGAGTGACCCAGGGAGACTCAAAAAGAGACAGTCAGAGGACAACCTTGAGCTGACGTCATCAGATATCCCTGGATGAAAAGATTATCCCTTGAGTTTATAGTAGTAAACGGCAAGTCGTATACAGGTTGGAGTACTTTCTCTATCCTCTACTATACCTGAAGTCTTCTTCAGTAATAGACATAGTACCATGCTTATGTCATTTAAAAAAATTTTTGTATTTTACCTACCATTGCTATATGTTTGGAAAATATTTGATACTCCCTGAGCGATACTGATTTCTTGATTGATTTGACCTTTGATGGTTAAGAGAATTCTTCTCAGAGAGTGCTGGGGGTAAGCATATGTGAGTCTAGCTCTCAGCAGCTCCAGTAGGTAGGACACAGATCTTTTTTTCCCCCAGTTACCCTTGCAAAAAGTTCTTTGGCCCAGGGGTCCAGGGCTGGGTGAGCTGTTCATTCAATAAAAATGTACTAAGAGTCTATCTGTTATCACTTGCTTAAATGGTAGGAAGTAAACCAAAGTCCATTTATATAACAAGTATAATCTAGATTGGAATTTTTTTTTTTTTTTGGCTGCGTTGTGTCTTTGTTGTTGCGCATGGGCTTTTTCTAGTTGTGGTGAGCGGGGTCTACTCTTCGTTGCGGTGTGCGGTGCTCTCATTGCAGTGGTTTCTCATGTTGCAGAGCTTCAGTAGTTGTGGCTCGCAGGCTCTAGAGTGCAGGCTCGGTAGTTGTGGTGCCCGGGCTTAGTTGCTCCGTGGCATGTGATATCTTCCTGGACCTGGGATTGAAACTGTGTCCCCTGCATTGGCAGGCAGATTTGCAACCACTGCACCACCAGGGAAGTCCCTAGATTGGAATTTTATAGAGAAAAACTTAGATTGCTTTACAAACTGGGTTGTTTCACACTACACAGTATACATCCTGCCTATAAGTGAGTAAAAACAATGGTCCATCCATCTCTAGGATCTATGGGTTTCTCCAGGACACAGCCCCCATGAGGCTCTGATACCTCCCTGGATGTGAGGCTGGTCTATTAAGTCACTTACTCCTATGTCATTAAGTTCACATTAATCTCATTAAGCCCTTTAATTCTTTTTGGTTCAAAGTTTGGCTTGCTAAAAAGATCTTTGTGTTCCAAACTACCATGAACTCCTTGTCAGCTCTTAGGCTTTAGGTTTGGGAAAGCAGAGACAACTCAGGCTTAACCTCCCAGTGGGTTCTGTTTCATCGACCCGAGAGCCTGGGCGGACCCCTGCTTCCAGAACAACCCTCTCTGCAATGGAAGTGCTGATATTTCTTAGCTCAACCAATAACAAAGCATTAAAAAATCAGCTGGACTTTATTTTTTGGCAGCCTAATGGATGGGAAGTAAAATTTAAAGGAAAGAAAATAAACTAGGGATTTACAAAATAATTTTATTTGGAATTTCCTTTTAATCACAATCGCGAACATAAACTTGATTCATTGTTAAATGAGCTAGACTTTTATGAAAAAGCTGTACACTCTCACCAGAGCAAGGGCTCCATTAGAACTCAGAACAAAGTTTCTGCTGTTGCTGTTTAATAAAGACAGAAATAGTCATAAGCGAAACCATAGGTGATTTGCTAGTGATTAGTAGGAGACCAATGGCCCTTTACAGCCTCTCATGAAAACTAAAAACACCCTCAAAAGAAAAACTCAACGCAAGAAGCATTATTAGCTACTTAAATAGAATATTGTAAAGTGTCACTGTCAGAAGCCTGACTGCATATACTGGGTTGAAGAGAGAGAAAGAGAGACTAAGATGCTTAATTTTATGCTGAAGCAGGACCAGAGTTAATCATATTTTGACAGCTGGACTAATGCCTCACACTGTAAGGGAGGGAGGTCCATGATGATGGTGGAAACACTGGTAGATGTTCATTACTCATCTCTGATGGTTTCGGATATGAATTTTGGTGGTTTTGTTTACTATAGCAGAACAGGAAACAGAAGATGAACAATGGCTATTTCACACCTTGTCTACAGCATTAGACTATCCCATTGTCACATGAAATATCTGGTCATGTAGAGCTTGGCTCTTAGAGAAGGCTAGAACTGAAAAGTTTCCAATTTTTTGAGGTGAACGTTGAGACCCAGGTAAGAGTAACTAGTTAAGTGAAAAGTCTGATTTAGGAAGGGAGCAGGAATGAAACTGTCTTATTTTTCTCCAATTGCTGCCTTCATCCATGCTCAGCTGAATTGCCCTTTTCCATCCCTCTATGACATCATAGGTTTTTCCAGTCACTTTCAATTATTAGAAAGTCCAGTCCAGTTTAGGCTAATTTAAAACAATTTTAACACATTTTAACTGTCTGTCTTCTCCCCTGCTCCTAGCATGGACTGGGCTTGGTCCAGAAGGACTTGAAAAGGGGAGAAAGGGCACAGTTGACTGTTACATGCTCTCTTCCTCCTCCCTCTTCTGTGTCTCTAGCCCCTCCAGGTTTGGAGATGGCAGGAGGAAATAGGATTTTTTTTTTTTTAACTGAACTGGGCAGGGGGTTGCAGTCCTGTGCTGGGTGTGGGTGTTCAATACACTCTCTGCGGCACACATCCACTTGGACAAGGGCTGGCTCCCTGAGGGCAAACGTGTGAGCTCTTCAGGGATTTAGGGAGATCTTGTGGGATCTGGCTGTGGATGGTCCTTTGCTATCTGTGCACAGTCAGCACACCCAGCTCCCAAGGCTGGCAGATTTTTTTTTTTTTTAAGATTTATTTATTTATTTGGCTGCGTTGGGTCTTCGTTGCTCTGTGCAGGCTTTCTCTAGTTGTGGCGAGTTGGGGGCTACTCTTCGTTGCAGCAGGTGGGCTACTTAATGAAGTGGCTTCTCTTGTTGCGGAGCACGGGCTCTAGGCACATGGGCTTCAGTAGATGTGGCACAAGGGCTCAGTAGTTGTGGCTCACGGGCTCTAGAGAGCAGGCTCCCTAGTTGTGGTGTACAGGCTTAGCTGCTCCACCACATGTGGGATCTTCCCAGCCCAGGGATTGGACCCGTGTCCCCTGCACTGGCAGGTAGACTCTTAACTACAGTGCCACCAGGGAAGTCCCACTACAGACTTTTCTGATGGGGTCTCTTTGCTGATGAGCAGCCCTCTTGGGTGAATTATGACAAGAGTGCTCAAGCCAGTTACCATCTGCGGTGTCCACGTTTCCCATAGGACACTCATTGTCTTTGTCCTGCTGAACCTTGGGCATGCTGATTGCCCTGCAGTGGTTTTCTTTATCCCACCACCTGAAATGCAGGGCGTATCAGCCAGTCTGTTGCCTAAGCAGATGTCTAACCAGGGAACCAGAATCCCTTTCTTGAAAGTCCTTCTGGCTCCTTCCTGGCTCTGGCACTCCTTACAAGACCACAGAATTCATGACTCTAAGGATTTGCTTCCTCCAACTCCCCTAGCCTGTTGTTAGGTAGACCGGAGGAGAGTAACGCAAACCTAAGTGATAGAATCCCAGTTACGAGCTGTAAGGAACAGAGGGATGGAAAGGAAATCAAAAAGTATTGTTGTGCATGGTGAGTTACAGTTTCTTAGCTGGGTGGGGATTGTCTCAATCAAAGCTTGTACTGAATCTTGCCGCTGCGACTGTTTCAGAGGCCAGATTCCCCTGTTCTTCTCAGTGATTTATTACTGTTGGTAATAAATGTGGACTGGTAATGAACAAAACGTAATGGACTGTGTTGGCAAATGGCATGGCTGGTGACTGTCCCACTTAGGGTTTTCTAAATTCAATGCAGTGGTGTTCTGGCTCCTTGAAAAGCTCTAATCTCTCTTAAAAAGATAAATTGTAATATCTTCTTGAATTTGTACATGTAAAACCATATCAGCACCTTTTCTCAGGCTGTTTTTAATCATTTGCCAAGAGTTTAAGACTCAAAGTAGCCCTCAACTTCCAGGCAAAAAAAAAAAAAAAAAAAAAAAGAATTGGTATTTATGTTAAATTCACCCTTCTTTTCACAAATTCTCATTAAGAGTTTTACAAATAGGATGGTGCATTTACATCCAACAGTATTGTTCAGAGGTTTGATCTATTGAACAAATATTAAAGAATAGCTGTGAAACATCTTTTTATAAATACAGAGCTTGTGATTGGAATTTATACAAAATTTCATTGTTTTTCAAACTTGATTTTAAACCAGCCTCTTACCTTCCTTTTAAATAATTTTCTCTAAAGTCCAAATTGGAAAAAAAAAACATGCCAGTGTTTAAATTAGGCTCTGCCATTAACTGCTATATAATTTACCCCTCTAAGCCTCAGTTTCCTTATCTATAAAATGGGGGTGGTAGTTGCTACCTTATAGAATAGCCCTGAGAATTATTAGAGAGGCTATGTAAGGGGCTTAGAGTAGTGCCCTGCACGCTGCAAATGCTCAGATCTTCTGTTACAGTTATCACTGGCTCTCTTGTTTTTTTAAAGCTCTGTATTGGAGTATAATTGCTTTACACTGTTGTGCCAGTTTCTGCTGTACAACAAAGTGGATCAGCTGTACTTATATATCTCCATATCCCCTCCCTCCTGTGGCTCCTTCCCACCCTCCCTATCCCACTCCTCTAAGTCATCACCAGTCATCGAGTTGATCTCCCTGTGTTATGCAGCAGCTTCCCACTAGCTATCTATTTTACATTTGGTAGTGTATATATGTCAATGCTACTCTCTCACTTCGTCCCAGCTTCCCCCTCACCTCCCCCTCCCCGCCCCCCAGTCCTCAAGTCTATTCTCTGCACCTGCATTTTTATTCTTGCCCTGCCACTGGGTTCATCAGTACCATCATTGGCTCTTTTGGCCTCAGCTCTTCACTCTGCTTCTATCTGTGCCCTCTGCCATGTGACTGTAGTTTCCTTCACCACAGAGCTGGAGTCCATTTCCACCACCTTCCACCTGTGCTCAGTCATGAACTAGCTTTGGCAAATGGCATGTGCACAGAGGCTTGAAAAAGCCTGCAATGTGTTTTCATTGGCTGCCTTGATTCTCTGTCCACCCTCACCCTCACTCCCCTGAGCACTGCTGAAGGATGATGTACAAGGAGGGCCCGATTTATGCCATTCATCCCAGTAGAGAGGCCTTCCTGGAACAGCCGACCTGCAGCTGACTGCCAGGCAAGGGTGTTAGCGCAGCTGGGACCAGTCTGAATCACTGACCAGCTCACTTGAGAGCTACATAAATGCTGATTGTTTTAAGTCACTGCATTTAGGCTCCCTGACCACTTGGCTGCCTCTGGCCAGCTCCTTCCACCAGTTTCCTAGTTCTTGGCTACACACAGTTCCTAGTTCTGTTCCATGCTTGGTCTGTGCCCTGCGTGTTGGTCCAGGTCATTGTCCCAGGTTGGTACAATCCCGTGGCTTCTATCTTTTGCGTGTATGTTAATTTCTGTTCCTACCTGCTTTCTCATTTGAATTTTTGCCTGGAAAATTCTTGACTATTATTTCTGGGTTTCTGTCCCTGAGTTGAAAATTTTCAGCTGTTATTTTGGGTGTCCTGGCTCCTGACTGAATGCCTTGCTTGAGCATCTTTGGTGCCTGTAACATGGCCACACTTTATGTTCCCAGCTGGTGTGAGTTTTACTTAGAAAACATTTAGTTGGGCTTTGAGATCCAGAATTCGTTCATTTGGCATACATGTGTTGAATGGCTAATATATGTCAGGTACTGTTATTGATATTAGGAATTTAAGAGCGTTGGTAACACAATATTACCTTCTACATGCAGTAAAGTAGAATAGATGATGTGATACAAAACTGTTTAAGCGAACGGGGGTTAGAGATGAGGGGTGCGATGGACTGAATGTTTGTGTACCCTCCAAAATTCCTATGTTGAAATCCTAACCCCCAATGTGATGATATTAGGAGGTGGGGCCTTTGGGAGGTGATTAGGTCATGAAGGTGGGGCCCTTATGAAAGGGTCCCCAGTGAATTCTCTCTCCCCTTTCTGTCATATGGGGATGCAACGAGAAAACGTAAGTCTGCAACCCCAAGGAGAGTTTTCACTAGAACCCAAACATGGTGGCACTCGGATCTCAGACTTTTAGCATCCAGAACGGTGAGAAATAAATTTCTGTTTTTTATAAGCCATTCTGTCTATGGTACTTTTTTTATGGCAGCCTAAACTAAGACAGAGGGTAAAGGTTTCATTACAGAGAGACCAGCACAGCCATGGAAGTAGAGCATATTGTGGGAAAAGCAAGATACTCATTATGCTGAGGTCTAAGGTATAGGGCGTTAAGGTTTTCTGCATAGCAAGAGCCAGGATTGGAAAAGGAAATGGAAATGAAATTAGATCAGGTAAGGAGTGTGTAGTTTGTAGAGAAAGGGAGTCCTTAAAAGGTTTAAGTAAGGGACTGAGAGGATCACTGGAATGCTGTGTCTGACACCAGCATGCAGGTGGGCAGACTGCTAGGAGGGAGATGAGATGCATGACTAATGAGGGGGTGCAATAATGAGTCTGGGCAAAGTCAGGGCAATGTGAAGAAGAAGAGGGACTGGATGAGAGAGCTGTTGTGTAGCCAGAACCAACAGAAATTAGCCTTTTATGACATGGTGATGGAGAAGAAGAGAGAAAATGTGTATGACTCCCAAGTTTCTTTATGCACAAGTGGCTAGAGCAACGTGTTGAGACCAGGGACACAGAAGGAGCAGAATGTTTGTGGATAGAGAACCTTCAGCATGTATTAAGTGCCATGAAAATAGTAAATGTTAGTAGCTTAATAATAATAATAATAACGGTAACAATGAAGAAAGGAATACTTCCAGCTGAGATGCTATTCCAATGAATTACAATTATGCATATATTATTCCTTAGTGTATGCCACGATGTGAAATTTACAGAAATGTAATCTGCAGACAGACATGCGGGCACCAGAAAAAGGGCAGGATCTAAAAGGCAGATTAAAGAAATGTTTAAGGCAATGGCATCTGTGACCCAGTCTGTTAACATCTCTATTTATGCAGTGACTCCCCAGACAGGGATTTGTGTTGTTGCTTGGTGCATAAAGATGTATGGTTGGGTAAGGCTGTAAACATTTTTTTGAGGAAAGTGACTACATTACAAGTCGTAATAAACCTATATTTTGGCAAGCAGAATGAACAAATTTGTCTACATGATTAGGAGAAAACTAGCAAATCATCAAGATATACAGGAGTTGGCAGCGTGTGCATTTGTGGGTTGTTTTTCAGAAACATATTTATTTCCCCTCAAAGGGAAAGAAAAATCTAAATGATCACATTGCCAAAAATAAGAGAAGATTAGGTGCTTTCTCTGCCTACAGTGAAAATGACTTCTCCATCTGTATGCCACATGTTTCTTGTTCTGCTACAAAACTAAACTGTTAATAAAGGGAAAATGTGTGAAAGAAAAATTTCTTTCAAATTATGATTCACAGTTGGAAAGGATAAGCATTTAAATGTTAATAACAATAATACTGTTAGTGCTCTGCCTCAAAATAAATCTAGGTGTGAAGGTATCAGTTTGTGGTGAAAAGGAATTAAGTTAGCACCAGGTTTCTGCTTAAAACTCACACCTCCTATGAAATATCAAGGTCACATGCCAACCTTCCTCTGTTGCTTAAGATGGCTTTCAACAAAATCTGGTCAAGAAGAGGACTGTCTTGCTTGGAGCGAACTAAAGGTTGAAGTTTCTTTTCATAACGATTTTGGGAGCTATTTCCCTTTTTAAGAAAGTTTCAAACTTAAATAAAGGTTGCAAAGAACTCTGGTATGTCCTCACTAAGCTTCTGAACTGTTTACCACATTTGCTTTATCATTCTAGCTCTCTTTCTATAGGTGCTTACACATATTATTAGCATCTTTTTCCTTGAGCTGTTGAGAGTATACTGCCTGTTGCCCCTAAATACTTTAGGGTGCATTTCCTACAAAGACTGTCCTGCATGACCACAGTGCAGCTGTCACAATCAGAAGTTATTGATACATTGGTCAGTCCACCAAACCCATTCAAATTCTTCCAATTGTCCTAATGCCGTCCAGGGTCCCTTGTAGGATTAGACACTTCACGTAGCTCTAATATCTCTCTTTAGTCTGCTTCAATTGGGAACAGTTTCTCAGTCTTTTCTTACCTATAGTGGTTTTTACTTTTTTGAAGAGGACAGGTCAATTACATGGTAGGCTGTTCCTCATTTGGGTTTATCTGATATTTCCTCATGAGTGAAATTACACATTTTAGATATGCTGTATTCCGTACCATTTCGGGAGACACACAATCGCACATTTCTGGTGATATTAACTTTTATCATTTGGTTAAGATGATGTCTTGCAGGTTTCTCCACTGAACACTTCATTAACAAGGATTTTGTACTTATTAGTTAAAAAGTATTTAGTTTGGATTCTACTATGAGATAGAACCATATCAGTGTGTACTCATGCATTCCTATTTTATTCAATAGGTTATAATCAGTTAATTTCATTATTTATTTTGATCCTCAAATTGCCCCAGATTTGGCTACCAGGAGCTCCTGTGAGCTGGCTCCTCTGCCCTTTTGACATGTTTGCATCATTCTTAGAGCACTCCCTTACTTTCTTCCAGAAAAACCTGTGCCGGGAGCATCTTGTACTTTCTCTGCCTCAGTTATGGGACCAGCCATTTCTTCAAGGAGCCCTGGTTCTTTTAGTGGAAAATGGTCTTTTCAAACCAGGTTATGGTGCTAGACTTGCTTATTACTGGGATGTCACTCCTTCTTGCCCTCTTAACGGATAGAATTGGAAATGTATGTGTGTATCTGCATGTATGTGTGTGTGGTATGTGTGTATTCATTTGGTGATTTTCAAAGTATAGTCTCTAGATCAGAGCATCAGAGTCACCTAGGAACTTGTTAGAAGTGGATATTATCAGGCTCCGCCCCAGACCTACTGAATCAGAAACTCTGGGGGTGGGGCCGAGAAAACTGTATTTTAACAAGCCCATGAGGTGATTCTGATGATGCACACTGAAGTTTAAAAACTACCTGGGAATTCCCTGGCAGCCCAGTGGTTAGGACCCGGCGCTTTCACTGCCAGGGCCGGGTTTGCTCCCTTGCTGGGGAATCCTGCAAGCTGCATGGCATGGCGAAAAAAACCACTCCCCCCCCCAAAAAAAACCCGAAAAACTGCTGATCCACAGATAAATTACATACGTGTACGTGTGTGTGTGTGTATGTCAGAGGGAGGTATGTGGATTGGTCACATTTAAATATAAGCACTCATCAGAATATGTATATAGATTATGTATACGTGTGTGTGTGTGTATATTTGTACCTATATTTCTATATCTTTATCTAGAGATTGAACATCATGATTTCACTTTGCTGCCTCCAATTCTAATCCAACACTAGAGGGTTTGCTCTAGACTGTTCCTTTCCATATTTATAACTCCCTTCTTTGACAGTGGGAAATGTGCTTCTGCTATTCTCAATATGTTTACTTGTTTGGTCCAGTTCCCTGCATGTAAACAAACTCTCAACCCTGACAAGGATTTCATCTTTCCTGGCTACCTTCCTCTTTTGGCCCCAAGCCCTGTGGGCCAACTTCAACAAATGTTTAGAGAAAGGGAAGGAGGAAGATGTATTCATTTTTAAGATGAAGAAACATTATAGAAATCACTTTTGATCAATGTATGGGATGCCGATATTAGTTGACTGACATTAATTGGATGTTCACTCTCGATTATCAGCTGATGAGTATCAGTGAGTTGCTCTCTTTTTAGTTGGGCACTATTATTTCCTCAAGGTTCAGTCTCTTCTTCAGTCATTCATTTCTCCTTTTCCTTACCTCCATTATTTTTATTATCAGTTTATTGTTCTCATTAAAATTGAGATGTGTATATACACCACTCAGTTTAGTCTCTTAGGTCTCTTCTGTATACAGAGATTTGCTTTTTTAGCAGTCAATTCTTACAACTTGCTGTCTCTCTTCTGGGCTCATTTGTCCTACATGGATAGAATTTTTTGTGAGTATTGCCATTTTTAAAAATCTTTGTATAATTGCTTTACAGTATTGTGTTAGTTTCTGCTGTACAACAAAGTGAATCGGCTATATGTATACATACATCCCCATATGCCCTCCCTCTTGAGCCTCCCTCCCAACCTCGCTATCCCACCCCTTTAAGTCTTCACAAAGCATCAAGCTGATCTCCCTGTGCTCTGTACTAGCTTCCTACTAGCCATCTGTTTTACATTTGGTAGTGTGTATATGCCAATGCTACTCTCTCTCTATGTCCCATAATTCAAAAAGATACATGTACCACAATGTTCATTGCAGCATTATTTACAATAGCCAGGACATGGAAGCAACCTACATGTCCATCGATGGATGAATGGATAAAGAAGATGTGGCACATATATACAATGGAATGTTACTCAGCCATAAAAAGGAATGAAATTGAGCTATTTGTAATGAGGTAGATGGACCTAGAGTCTGTTGTACAGAGCGAAGTAAGCCAGAAAAACAAATACCATATGCTAACTCATATATATGGAATCTAAAAATTGGTACTGATGAACCCAGTGACAGGGCAGGAATAGAGATGCAGATGTAGACAATGGACTTGAGGACACTGAGGGGAGGGGAAACTGGGATGGGATGTAGAGAGAGAGTAGCATTGACATATACACACTACCTAAAATATTGCCATTTTTGTGCATTCATTACTGAGTATGTACCATGACCTCCATTTTGAAAAAAGTTAAATCTGAGGTGCTTTTGAGACACTCAAATGTAGATGTCTGTTTGGCAGTTGGACATACAGTATGGGACTCAGAGCAGAGTTTTTTGGAGGTGGAAAAATAAAACAGAGAATCATTTGCTTGCATATAGGTGGTAATGAAGGCCATGCTCTTGACCAAGATCACCTAAAGAGAAAATACAGAGTGAGAAAAGAGGGCCTGGGACCAGTCCTTGAGGAATTTTGATATTTATGGTCAAGAAAGAAGTGTGAGTTGAAAAGATGGAAAAGGATGGCCAGAGTGTTAGAAGGAAAATTAGAAAAGTGTGTGTCATATTAGTCAAAGGAAGAGTATTTCAATAAGGAGGAAGTTCAGTGATGCTTGGAGGCCAAGGAAATGAGAACATGTAGTTACACGGTTTGTGTAAGAGCTGTTTCTGAGGAGTAATGAGACTAGAAGCCAGGTTGGGGTAGGCTGAGGAGTGAGTAGGAGACGGGAAAAAGCAAACATGAACAATTATTTTGAGAGTCTGGCTTTGAAGAGGAATAAGAAGATAAGCGCTGGGGGTCGGGGGCAGAGAAGAATGATAGTCCAAGTGAGTTTTCCTTCATTAATGGGGGAGAATGGAAAGTGGTTAAAAGCCACTGGGGGGAAAATCTTGTTGGGGAGGAGGAAGTTGAATATATAAAGAGAAAGCAGGTGATTCTCTGGAATTCCTGAGAAAGTGGAAGGGATGGGATCCAAATAGAGGTGAGAGTGTAATTATATTGGAACAGGGATGGGAGCTGGAAAAAATGATAAAAAGAGGACAGATGTGGCTGGTTTGTATATTTGCTATTGGAGGATGAGTGAGTCCTTGCCCAGTGGTTTGTAATTTCTCTAAAGTAGGAGGAAAGTCAGATGAAAGTAAAAGGAGAGCTTTAGGAGAGAGAGAGTCCCGAGATTTGAGATAAGCAAAGAAATTAAAAACTAGGTCTATGAAGTGCAGCATCACAGGGTGGCGATGGGCAGAGTTGAGTTGGGGGATTATGAATCAATTCTCCTTGTTGTGGAACTTTTTCAGTAGCATTCAGGTGCTTGGGTCTAGCTGTGGGGCAAGAGATACTCATGTTTGTCCAGGGTTGGAGTTTTGCGAGATGAATGCAATGAAAGGGCAGAGGACTGGTGCACTTAGGGTCATCTCAAGGGTGTTATCAAAGTGATGTGCAATGTAATTTAGGCGAGGTGAAGGGAAGTGAAGACATAGAGGGTTTATGGATTGGAGGACAGAAGAGGGGCCAGTGCTCTGGAGGCTGAAGTACAAGAGCAGGGGGTCATACAGTGGAATATCTGAGTTAGTGATTTGGAGGTGGAACTCTTATGAGTCTGACCATGCGAATGGATGGCTGAAAACCAGTGATGGAGGAGGTCATTGGGGACCATGAGATTGAGTTAAAAATAAGCCATGGGACCTTCCACATGGACAATGAAGTCACCCAGGATGATGGCTGCACATGAGTTAAATACTTCAGCAAGATACCAAAGTCTTCAATGAATGAGGAAGAGTGGCCATAGTTCTCCACTGTAAGATGCACACACTTTATTTCACATTTTAATGTTTGTTAGTGGGAGATGCAGCTTTTAGTTGTTAATAGGTTTATTTAGCGTGGTCGTTTTTGTTGCCCTCCCCCTCTTCCTCCCAAACATTACTTAAAGGATCCATGAAGTTTGTAACTTCTCTAAATTGAGGAAGTGTGATTATAAATATATAATGCACCGTAAATCAAATCGTTAAATCATAGCAAGCTCTTAGTACTTCATTTGGTGAATAGTAAGTGCTTGATAAATGGTAGCTTTTTTTTTTTTGTATTAGAAACACCAGGCTGCCCCATAACAAATGCACATTAATAGATACTACTATTGTGGCTTAATAACTAACTTCATTTGCTTGTTAATTTTCTAGAGACAGCTGTTTCAGGATATATTCAATATCAGTTGGAAAAAACCACACAGGAATCCCTCAATCAGCTGCTTGGTATTCTTACTTTCTCTTTGATTTTGTATTTTTGGTTAAGTTAATTGCCAGACTAGAGAGTTTCTGTGTGATTGTAATACTTTAGAGCTAATTAATAAAGAAACTTTAAAAAATCCCTTCCTTTATAAAATTATCTATGGAATACAATGGCTGAGAATTCAACCTTAGGTGTCAGGAAGTTCAGATTTACAGTCCTTGCTTCCTACTGGCCTAAGCTTCTCGTGAATTTATGCTTTACTTTGCCAATCATTCACAATTACCTGCAGAGGATATATAGTATCTCTCTATGTACAAAGCACAGATGTTTCTAAAACCATCTCTAGAAGGGACAGGATATCCAGGTGTTGTTGGAGCTATTGCTTAATGCTGTATTTCTTAACTCAAATGTACTGTGCTTTTCACTGACAACTTTACATTAATGTAAGGTTTTGTGCAGGATGATTGCCAGGTCATTTTTATTAGTTGCAGAACATGAGTAGTGCTATAAATATTGCTGCATTTAGAGGACAATAACTTAGGCAGATCCAGCCTCCTCCATAAACAAATCTTATTTGCAGACTGTCTTGGCTACAACTTTGGTCCCTACGTTTCTCCATGTTTTTTTTCATAAATAAGAGAAGGCTTCTTGGGCGTATACATGGTGCTAAACTCTAATATAAAGAGCCAAACCAATTTGGGGGTTTGCTGAACATTGTATTTGAGTGCCAGGTTGACACTTAAGATGTCCTGGTTTTCAAATTTGGAATGAAGGGTGTGGTGAAAGTATCAGAGCATTAAAGGTCAGCCTCTTGGAATTTTGACATAGTCTCCAGTTGTACGTATAGCCAGCACTAGGTAAGCTTATGATGCAGACAAAATGTGTCTTCATCATTTCTCTGATTCTGAATTGATATTCAGTCTTCCTGGCTCCATTTCTCCCCTCTCTATAGGATTCCATGGGCTCCATGCTCGCTACATCCTTTCTCCATAAAACCATCAAGGATGAATCCATATTCTGAAAACAGTACAGAGGTTCCTTAAAAAACTAAAACTAGAGTTACCATATGATCCAGCTATCCCACTCCTGGGTATATATTTGTAAAAGACAAAACTTATAATTCAAAAAGATACATGCATCTCAATGTTCATAGCAGCACTATTTACAATAGCCAAGACATGAAAGTAATCTGAATGTCCATCAACAGATGAATGGATAAAGGAGATATATATGTATATATATTGGAAGTTTACTGGACCATAAAAAAGAATGAAATAATGCCATTTGCAGCAACACGGATGGACCAAGAGATTATCATATTAAGTGAAGTAAGTCGGATGACAAATATCATATGATATCACATATGTGGAATCTAAATAAATGATACAAATGAACTTATTTATAAAACAGTCTTATAGACATAGAAAACAAACTTATGGTTACCAAAGGGAAAAGGGAGGGGTGAGAGATAAATTAGGAATTTGGAATTAGCAGATATACACTATTGTGTGTAAAATAGATAAACAACAAGGACCTACTGTATAGCACAGGGAACTATATTCAATATCTTGTAATAACTTATATGGGAAAAGAATCTGAAAAAGATATAGCTAGATATATGTATAACTGAATTACTTTGCTGTACACCTGAAACTAATACAATATTGTAAACCAACTATACTTCAATTAAAAAAAAAGAAAAACATCATACAAGTCCTTAAAAAAAGAATGAGTCCATATTTCAATCCCATGATGGCTTGTTTCTCAAAATGCAGTCCATGACAGTCTACATTAGAGTTATTTGGGAGGTTTGTTAAAAATATACATTCCCAGCCTTACTCTATCAAGATATCTGAAGATAGAAATCTATAGGTTATCTATAGGTTATCAATTTTTTAAAAGGTAAATATTCAGCAGGATAAAATTTAAAACCATTAATTAAAAAAATTATCTCCCCAAATACATCTGCATTTTAATAGCCATTTCTTAAGCTGAAGAATATAACCACAGATCTGCAACCTTAAGCATGTTTGTGTTGCTGTTTTTCTCTAGTACTGTAGAAATCAGTCCATCGCAGATAGCATGGACATTCCTGGATAAAGAATTCTGGGGAAAAAAAGAATTATTTTCAAGGTATTAAAAAGTCATCCTAAATTAAAAACATTAGCTGTTATAAGTGACAGGAAAATGAATTGATTGGCTACTTTCATAGAAATCCAGTATCATGTACAAAGTGATCTGCTCAGTTAAATGTTTGAGAATGGCATTTCCTTATTTTCTTAAAGAGAGGAGGAGGAGAAAACAGATTTCAATAGGATGAATTCAAGGTAGATGTTAATAGAAACTTATGTATCATTTTGACAACCAAAATGAATCTTTGAAGTAAATATTAAGATAATGTAAGCTTTTAAAAATAATTTACTTGAACTATTCAGAGAGTCATGCCAACGATAATTTTTAGGAAACTTGTATTATTTTGATAACTCCCTCAATGAACCCAAATTGCTTAATGACTTTATGGGGGATTGATGTAGACTTAGATACACAAGAACCTGGACTATGTTTTCCAAGGAATTTATAGAATTCCTATGTATTTCCTTGAAGTTCCCAGGTAAGTTTAGCAAGAGTATTTCTGTGCACAAAAATAGTGTCCAGTTATGTTACTTGAGGTGATCGAATTCAGTTATGTGATTATTTTGGATGGCAGGGGAAGGGATATGTCCCTTAGTACACCAAATAAACAATCTGATCTATTAAAAACATCCTAAGGGTTGTTTTGGCATCATGGAGTACAGGCTGGATTTATATGACTTACCACTTGAGAAGAATAATTTTTCTGGACACACATGGCACTTCTCTGTGTTGCTAAATACTACCTAGAGGTTCAACATGCTGGGGCATCTGATTCCTGATGTGACGTTTACCTTGACAAGGTGAGAAAGTCACCTGCGGTCAGCCCAAAGTTTTATCCACATCAGAATTCTGCCTTAGGCAACAGAAGCAAAGAATTGATTTAGGAGAGCATGGGAAAATTTTTTACCTGGTGCTTATGCAATATTGTTGTGTTTGAACCAAACAATTAGCCTTAAATTTTCTAAAAATAAAGTATCAGGCTCTGGTGAAGATGTTACATGTCTGCATCAACAACAATAAAAGAAAATAACAAGAAATTTAATTTTCAGTTTCCTTTTAAAAAATAAACTTTATTTTTTAGAACAGTTTTAGGGTCACAGCAAAATTGAGAGGAAGGTACAGACATTTTCCATACATTCCCTCCCCCACTATCAACATCCCTCACCAGAGTGGTACATTTGTTACATGTGGATGAACCTACATTGACACATCCGTCATCAGCCAGAGTCCATAGTTCACATCAGAGTTAACTCCTGGTGATGTGCATTCTATGGGTGTGGACACATTTATAATATGTATCCACCGTTATGGTATCATACAGAGTAGTTTTACTCCCCACCTATTCATCCCTCCCTCCCCCACAACCCCTGGCAAACACTGATCTTTGTCCTGTCTCCATAGCTTTGCCTTTTACAGAATGTCAGTCATATAGTTGGAATCATACAACATGTAGCCCCTTCAAATTGGCTTCTTTCGCTTAGTAAGATGCATTTAAGTTTCCTCCGTGTCTTTTCCTGGCTTGATAGCTCATTTCTTTTGAACAAGTTGCATTTTTAGAAAAGAAAGTCAGAACCAAAAGTAAACCTTCTAGACATTTTTTTTTCTTTTTTGCCTCAGCTTTTATCCTCTGGTCTTCCCATTGCAGTTACTGTTACCTTAAAGCAAATTCGTTTTCTACATTGATATCTTTGTTCTCTCTCCTTCTTCATTTATTTTTCTCCTAGAATTTGTTTTATGCCAAATGTGGTCTTGGCAACTTTCCAATTGCTGAGGGGGTATTTAAAGAAGACTATGTCTAAAATTTTTTAAGAAGACTAAGGTGCAATCCTTGTTTTTACCTACTCTATAGTTGGTGAAACAGAATAAATGAAAATAGTAAGAAAGCTATTATTTATTAAGAACTTACTATATGCCAGAGCTTTGTTTAACTAGACACTTTATGTACGTTACCTTATGTTACACTTGGAACAACTTCAGAAGTTTGGGATTATTGTTCTTGTTTTATAATATGACAGCTTGGGTTAGTCAGAGTTGAGGTTCAAACCCGAGTCTGGCTGACCCTGCAGTTCATACTCCTATTATACCAAAACTGGACAGAGAAAAGGCACAGGAAATTTTCTTAATGGTTGTCGAATAGTATAAATCTGAGTTACAAAACTATTACTGTAAACTCTTCAAGTAATAGGACTTTATAATAATTTCTTTTGCTGTGTAATACCATTTTTACATTACATGATGTTTTCCTCTTGACTAAGCATTTAACTCATACTGGCTTCAATCAAACATTGATGAATTAGATCAGATATTTCCATTTTACAGATGATAAGCTAAATAACTTGCCACAGTCAAATTGTTGGTGCATAGCTGTGGAACTGGAATTCATCTCTCCGTGAACGTGTTTGGAATGAGCTAGGCACAAAATCTTTGTAAAGGTGAAGTTTTAGACAGATCCTCTACCCTGCGTGGGAAGCTGATGCTCTTTGTGCTACCAGGACTCAGCCTATAGACTATCACTTTTTTCTTCAAAGGTTGACATGTAGTTTGCTCGAACAAAAATGTTTGTGGAAGGACTTGGGATTCTGAGAGGAAGAAGTACAAGAGGAGTGCCAAAAAGGGGGGAAGGAATTTAGAAAGATGAGTTTGAAGACAGTTTTGCCTTGGGCTGGCTCTATTGCCATCTGTCACAATGCTGCCTGCATAACGGTCCTTTCCGATTTGAAGGGACTAAGAAATAATGATTCTGAAAAGTAGAACATATGAATCCATTTCATAACTTCATTCTTTACTTATTTTTAATCATCTTCATTTACATGTCTAAAACTAATTATACATGAAGGAAAAGAATTGGTGAGTTTGAATAATAACAAACTTGGGGGGGGTTGCTGAGTACATTAATTTTATGATAAGCCATTTGCCTCTGATAATTAGTTAGATGAGACTTATGTTCTTAACAAATCATATAAAATAAATGGGGTTGAAAGATGCATTATTCCAAATTAAAAATAAGATATAATATGCTAGCATTAAACAGTGGTAATTGTGTGTTAGATTCTGGAAATAAAGAAAGGAAGGCTAATTTAAAAAATGTTTTATGTAGAGACTCCAATTCAAAAAGTGATGATACTTTATACTTAGGGATTGCTAAAAGTAACACAGGTCTTATTTTAAGAAATAAAAGCCAGAGAGTAGTTTATTAAACCCAGTTTTCATGTTAAAGCTCTCAGAGTCTATATCTTTATACAGAGAAGGGCATCACCTCTGCCTAAGCAATGAGTAGACTATATCCTTTAGTAATATTTTCATATTCTCCCTCTATTTTAAATGCTGTAGCTAGCATTTTACTTGCATAATAAAGAGCTATGGAAACCTTTGTATCAGAACCTCATAGAAACTGACAAACTTTTATCAGTAAGTATAAAAACTAAGCTTTTATTAGGCTAATTAATCACCTATGTAAAATGGATTTGTGTATTTCTTGCTTTAGTATTGTTAAATTTTTCTTAGTAGTTCTTGAAACTTTTATTTAGTGGATATGCATTCCCGAATGATGTCTTTCTTGATGAACTGACTCTTTTGAGATTATGAAATGTTTTTCTTTATCTCTGTTAATACCCATTGCCTTGAAGTTTACTTTGTGTAATCTTAATGGAGCCACAGAAGATTTTATGTTTAGTGTTTACATGGTGTGTTTTTCCATTATTTTACTTTCAACTTGTCCATATCTTTATATTTATAATGCATATTTTGAAAACAGCATATGATTATGTTACTTTAAAGAGTCTGATCTCATATTATCTGCCTTTTAATTGGAGTGTTTAGTGCATTTATACTTAATATAATTATTGACATATTTGAATTTATCTTGTTTTCTATTTGGCCCATGTACTCATTGTTTATTCTTTTGGGTTATTTGAGCATTTTTTTGTCTTTCCTCCTAATCACTCAGTTGGCTTTTTTGCTATACCCATTTGGGTTATGTTTTAGTGATTAGTCTAGGGATTACAATATATGTCCTTAACTTATCTTGGTTTACCTTGACTAGTTATTACACCACTTACATAAGAAATTTCTGATAATATAATTAAATTTATACTCTCCAGAACTTTGTGATATTGGTCTTATATATTTTACATGTTCATATATTATAAACCTCACCTTAGAAGTCATTATTTTTGCTTTAAAATGTTCTTTGTCTTTAAGGACATATTAAGACTATAATCTTAAATATATTTAGCCAAAATTATTCCAATTTTTAGTTCTCCTGAATTATTTCATTCTCTATATTAACATTTCCATATGGTATTATTTCACTTTGACCTCAAGAACTTTGTTTAGCATTTCTTATAGAGTATACCTGCTAGTAATGAATTTTCTTTGCTGTCGGTTGTCTGAAAAATAATTTTATTTAACCTTCAATTTTGAAGGATATTTTTGTTGGATATAGTGTTCTAGGTTGAGTACTTTTTTCTTTCAACACATTGAAAATATTGTGCCATTGCCTCTGACTTCAATTATTTCTGATGTTTTTCATAATTAATATTGTTATTTCTCTCTCTGTGTGTGCAGTCTTTTTTCTCTGACTTCTCTTAGAATTTTTTTCTTTGTCTTTGATTTTCAATAGTTTGACTATGGTATGCCTAGTCTATTTTTTTGTGTGTGTGTGTTTATCATGTTTGAGTTTACTGAGTTTATTGTATATATGAGTTGGTATTTTAAAGCACAATTGTAAAACTTTAAATCCACATTTCCTCAAATATTTATTTTCTGTCTCTCCTCCCTCTCTGGGACTTCAATTATACATATATTAGTCTGCTCAATTTTGTTCTACAGACCATTGAAGCTCTGTTCATTTTTTTAAACCTTTTTCCCCTCTGTGTTTTAG
Source organism: Hippopotamus amphibius kiboko (assembly GCF_030028045.1). Classification (NCBI taxonomy): domain Eukaryota; kingdom Metazoa; phylum Chordata; class Mammalia; order Artiodactyla; family Hippopotamidae; genus Hippopotamus; species Hippopotamus amphibius. Next base: position 94,800,736 of record NC_080196.1, on the reverse strand, counting down.
TTTTGATAATTGCTATTGTCCTTTTATCAAGTTCATTGACTCTCTCATAGCATGCAATCTTTTCTTAATTCCATCCAATAAATTTTTGATTTAAAATACTATCTGTTTAGTTTTAGGAGTTCATTTAGCTCTTATTTAGTATTTTTTTTCTATCCTGAAAGATTCAAGGCATGGTCATGAGGGAGTGCAGTAGAGAGGAATGAAGATAAAAGTCATTAGAGTAGAGAAGTTCAAGAAACTGTGAGGTCCCAGAAAGTCATCCATATACACCTCTGATGTTTCCCAAAATAGTTGGAGGAGTTAAGGTGGAAAGCCAGATAGGTAATGAAAGGTCTGGGTATAATTCAGTAATCTATCAATCTGGAAGGGAGATGGAATTGACCATAGATCTTGGAAGCAAGGCAAATCTCTAGTGGCATGTATATCAAATAATGAGAGGGTTTTTCATAAAGCTGATGGGTAATGTCCTTGAACTGGAAATAGGCAACTAGTAGAATGCTGACTCTATCATATAGGCATGGGAGAAACAACAGACTTCACTTGAGAGATCTTCAAGGGAAGTGGAAACTGGGGAAAATGTCAGAATTCAATGAAAAAAAAGGGTGTATTTTGTGTCTTTCAAAGAGGCTTAGGGCATAAATGAATTTATTGATTATGGAATAGGAGTTTAAAAGGACACAGTAAAAGATAGGAAGGGAGGATGGCAGTGAGAGGCTTGAACCACAGGTCAGTATGAGGGATGCAGCTGTGAAAGATGGATTACTCGTTGGATCTTCACTGCGACACTGGTCAATGTCAGGGAAGAAAAGATGGACTTACTGGTCTATAGTATCTAATACAGCTTCATTACAGTAAGAATTGTTTGGTTACCAAAATAGCTATGGCATTCCTGGGCTGGGGAGGCTCTAAGTATCACCTGCAGCTGACTCCAGGTGGTGCTGAGAAAACAGAAGGGGAGGCAGGACCTCATGCTTCATTCTCAGTAATAGTGGAAGAAATTGGCACAAATAAGAGCTTGTGTTCTTGTAAATGAAGAATATTTTTACTGACAGAGTCTGTCTGAGAATGACTTTCAAAAAACGGATGGAGGAGATATTCAGTTTATTGTCTTAAATACTAAAGGAGACCTAGGTACCACATAAGTGGGAAGAAGATACAGAAGGAGGACTAGACACATGGAATCATACATATATGTATTTTTTGGGTGCATCACACAGCAGGCTGGATCTTAGTCCCCTGACCAGGGATCAAACCTACACCCCCTGAGCTGGAAGCGTGGAGTCTTAACCTTTGAACTGCCAGGGAAGTCCCAATATTTTAAAGTCAGAGCATTTCTCATTCATCTTGCCTTCCCATTCTGAGCCCTCCCTCCACTGAATGGCCTGGGCCGCCTCCATCCCTCTCTGCTACTGTCCCTTAATTTTGGGCACTTAGATAGACTGTTTCATGTTGAAGCTGTGACAGATACTAATCGCAGCTTCCAGACTTGGGAGTTAGGTACTTCAAATCTTGCTATCATTGACTTATCAGGTCATCAATTAAGCTTCAAACTATTTACTTGAAAACAGAGTTAAAGCTTTTTTTTATGAACATTTTGCTTGGGAAAGGCAAAATGTTATGGGACTGCTTCATAGAGTCATTGAATTTTAGAACCAGTAGGACACTTAGAGACCATTCAGTTCTTACCTTCAACAATCTTGGTAATTTAGTTTACCTTTAACTTCTAATTATTGTCCCTTTTATTAAGCTAGAGCTGATTATTGCCAGAGACTATCTAGAGCTGGCTCCTCCCCCATTCAGGTGGAAGGAAGAGTTTCCCTTCTACATCCTCATTAGGTGTCCTGGGGTCTGCTCACTATGGAAATTGCAAGTGTACTTGATTACTGCAAGGGTTTGTTCACGCAGGGTAAATCAGATGGGCACCAAACAAAATCTTAGCGTGCAGACAGATGTTGTTCTGTTGGCTGCAGGTGCAGGGAAACCCTGGCTGAGTGTCCACTGGAAGGATAATGTGCAGAACAAGGGTGGGGATGGGGGGGCAGGGGACTGGAGGTGGATGGGGCTTGTTCCATTGGTGCCCTGTGGATACTGATTGTGAACCTACTTTCCAGTCTCATCTCATGGGCGCCACCTGTCTCTCCCACCTGCCTCCAGTCTGGCATCTCTGTGAGGATTGGTGGTTGTAGGGAGTTGGGAGTGATTAGGGAGATATATTCATATTTTCTACTAAATGTTTCACTCCTGCCCTGAGTTTTTGTTGTTGTTGTTGTTATTATTGTTGTTCTCCTAAGCCATAGACTTTTGAAAGTTAAAAACTAATAAGACTCCTTTCCGCTGTATGTTTTCTGCTTTTAAATTACTTCCCAGAGGCAATGAGCAAGGAATAGCTTAGCTGTTTAAATGAGGAGCTAAGACAAGAAGAAAAAAAAAAAACAATGGTAAAAATCACATTGGCTAACACTGTCTATAAAGTCAGAAAACCAGTCAAAAATGTTCTAAAAGCATTAAAAATAAGCTAAAAAAATACATATTGTACTTTAAAAAAACCTAGAAGTTCTCTGCCTCTTTATAAATAATGTTCAGCAGATATTTTGATGTATTACTAACCTCAAATAGTATCTAAAATACAAACTAGGTAAAAAACACACTAACCGTTGAATGGTGAGAAAAATTGAAAACAACCAGTAAGTAATTGTTTGTTTGATATAATTCACTTTTCCTTTTTTCCTTCAAACTGCTTTTGAGATACATTTGTAGGTAAATTTTATAGCCATGGGTAGAAATTTATAGTTTAGTAGTTCCTATTTATAAATTTCCTAAATCATATTTCTGGAGTAAACTTAATGGGCTAAAAGCTTTTTTAATGGTTTCCAGCTGTGCGTGTATGTGTTTATGTGTGTGTGTGTGGTGTGTGTATGCAGACTTTTGGTGTCTGTATAACGATCCTTCCCTAGTAAAATCCATGAATAAAAATGAGAATGTGAAGACATTTATTAGGATAAAATTGGAGCAGGAAACTATGTATGCTACATGTGTATTGAGATTCTATTATGCACTATGTTTGCAAGATTTAAAACAATGCTTGCTTCTAAAAATCCTGCACAAATGCTCCCCGAGGAGGCATATTCCATGGTGTAATAGGAGGGCCGTGTGAGACTTGGTAGAACTTCTATATGTGTTAACTCTCTGCTCCGGTAGAAGGATTCCCCTTGGAGTCTAGGTCTTTTAGCATAATTTCAAAGTCAAATACTCAATTTGGTGTGGGGAGTTGATGCCAGGAATGGGCAACTAATGAAAAGTAGGAAATTTGGTAAGGTTGGGCCTTGTATCTTTGGGCAAGTCAATTCACTCACTTGGGTCTCAGTCTCTTTAGCATAAAATGAGAGAATTGGGATAATTTGTAAAGTCCTCTCCAGCTAAAAGTCAACATTATCTCATTTTTCATAAATATCATAGAAAGGATGAGAGAGAAGAATGATGTTCTGAAACACCATGCATTTCACTAGTGCTTGGAGGAAGGTCTCCACCTAAATCACTTTGGACAGATGCTTTATTTAAGGTGTTCTGAAAGATCACCAGGGACCATTCTTGATAATCTCTTCTGCCATCTAACTGTCTCAAGAATTTTAGAGTGTCTATAGCTACACTGTGTCTGGAATGCTGTAGCTGCTAAGTTAACTATTGGCTCATAATGGTAATCATAGTTTACCTCTTGGACCTCAGGCTACAGTCAAACTCCACTTTGTCAGGTTTTGTTATCATCAGACTCAGAAAGTAAAGATGATTACTTACAACAGGGCGTTTGTATTCATTGAACAGGAGGGGAATTATTTTTTCCCCCTCTGTCCATGCTTCTTGGAGAGGTTTTGCTTGAGTCTGTATGTTTGAAAAATATCCAGATGGAACAAGGCAATGCAAATGTTGTGTTGAGGAATGCTCTGTGACTTACCATTAGGGAGAATATATAGAATCCTGGTTTTCTTATTCTAAAAATGGTTGTTAATAACCTTTGTTATTTAATGAGCTAATGAATGTGAGGGCTTTTGTAATCTGTTAAGTACTCTACAGATAGGAATAATTATTATTTTATTTCCAGTGGTGCTGGTAGATTTGAGTGGGTTTCCTCTGTTCTCTTACTCACCCACCCTTTAGACAAACTAACTGTGGTTAGGGGTAGACTTTTATACCCTAGGCACAAGAAGATCTAATCAATTAGTTCCATCACTTCACATATTAACTGAGTATTTAGGACAATGAAAGGAATGCATATATTTTTCTGTCTTCAGGGATTTTTCAGTCTTGGGGGGTTAGGAAAACTTTGTCACATTCACGAAGACGATGGCAAGCAGTGTCCAGAAAGATGCCAGCTTCCTTGAGTCCCCAGGTCTAGTTCAAGATGTTCCTCATGCTCTCATGACCTGTATAATACACTCTTCTATGGTCACATTTCTAACGTCAATTGTAATTATTTGTTTATTGTCTCTTTTCCCCATTGGGTTGTAAATTGCTAAAGAGTGAGGTCCGTGTTTGTTCCTTAGTGCCTAATACAATGTGTATTGCATGTAAGTTGCTCTCTTTGTATATATTTTCTGAATTAATGAATGAATATGTTGAAAGGTAGTGTAAGAGCCTCCAAAATGGGAGTATGTTCCCTTTAAAAGTTGGAGCAAGATGGTCCAAAGACCATGGGAGAAAAATATTAGCCTGTTTATTTGTGTATTTGTTTCTTAACTAAACATTTTCCATTTTGTGTGTTTTGCAATGTACATGCTATATGAATTCAGTACTAAAAGTCTAATATAAGACAGCTTATAGCTTCAATTTTTTTTAAATTGGTGTATAATTGCTTTACAATATTGTGTTAGTTTCTGCTGCACAGCAAAGTGAATCAGCTGTATGTATAAGTATATCCCCTCTTTTTTTGGATTTCCTTCCCATTTAGGTCACCACAGAGTATTGAGTGGAATTCCCTTTGCTATACAGCAGATTCTCATTAGTTATCTAGTTTATACATATTAGTGTATATATGTCAATGATAGTCCTTCCATTGAGAAGTAGGGATCTATATTTCCTTTTCTTGAACTTGTGCTGGCTCTGTGACTGCTTTGACCAATAGAATATGAGGAAAGTGACACTATATTAGTTTCTGTGCCCAATCCTTGAGAGACTGGCAGCTTCCACTTCGTCTTACAGAGAACTTTCACTCATGAAGTCCTGAGTCACAATGTAAGAAGTGAGAGTTCCTTTCCAGGGAGACTGTGTGGAAAGGACATAAGATCTCATGAAGAGAGAGAGGGCCCTGCCTGAATCTAATTTCCCTGCTTTCCCTTCCAAGGCATCAGGCTTATGAGTAAAGTGGTCTTGGATCCACTAGACCAGCCTGGCTGAGCCATTAGTTGAGTACCACTGAGAGACCCTAGCCAAAGAAGCACAAAAATCATCCACTGAGATTTTTTAAAATTCAGGACCAACAAAATCATGGACTATAATAATACAGTGGTTGTTTTAAGACTTTAAGTTTTGGATTAGTTTGGAATAACAGATAATAAGCACTACGTAGGAGGTATGACTTTTTTTTTTAACCAAAGAGGGTGCATAATCAAAAGTGTTTGGTGACGATTGAGTTAAAGTGACAAGGGATTAATGTGTTCAATACATTTGAGAATGACTTGGCGGTTCTAAATTTTCTCTCTATTTGCTGCTAAGTTCTCTATTTGCTAATAAGCAAAGATAGACCTGGATGAATCGTAAGCTATTTAATCAATTGTAAGACTGTTACGTCTGCACTTTCTGACACTGTTGTTTAAAATGTTCAGTTTTCAATTTTTAAATGTTTAGGTGTTTTCTGGATATAGCCAAAGAATATTAACAATGATTTCATGCTTACTGGCTCCAATCCACTATATATGATTCCAGGGATTTTTGACTTCTCAATAAGCAGCGCTGAGAAATGCAAAGAGAATAGGCTTTGAAGTTAGCCAGGTATAGGTTTCAGTGTAGGATCTACTGCTTCTAGGCTGTGTGACTTGACTAAGTTACTTAATCCTCCTCAACCTCAATTTCCTCGACAAATGTCTCAAACAATTTCATTGAAGAATTATTGTGAAGCTTAGTAAGTGGTCAATAAATTTTACCTTCTGCTATTATTATTTTCATTTTTCTGATATCTTATTGACATATTGAGGTTTTAAAGCAAAGGGTTTAAATTTAGCAAACAGTAGAATATAACTAACATGGAAGCATCGATTATTACTATTTTCTTAACTCATAAATATTTTTGGTTTAGTGCTTGAACATATTTGAAACATAGCCAGGAATATTTTTCAATCAAGACATCTGTTTTAAGTGGGAATGAGGTGGCTGAGAGAGTTAATTAGTTTAGAGTGGCTTCTCATTTCAGGCCAACTTAAACCACTTGCCCACGATGAGTTATAATTTTCACCAGACAATGGTAAAATGTGATTTTTTTTTTAGAACTTTTATTGAGATATAGTTAACATACAATAAACTGCATATATTTAGGGCGTACAATTTGGTATCCCAATCTCCCAGTTCAATTCCCCCCAACCCGCCCCGCTTTCCCCACTTGGTGTCCATATGTTTGTTCTCTACATCTGTGTCTCTATTTCTGCCTTGCAAACGGATTGATTTGTACCATTTTTCTATAGTCTGCATATATGTGTTAATATACGGTATTTGTTTTTCTCTTTCTGACTCACTTCACTCTGTATGACAGTCTCCAATTATATTTTGAGTGTTTATCAGGTCAATTTTCTATGAAATATTACATGTCCTATATCACTAAATAAGTGGTCATGCCTCTGTGGATGCTCAATATATTGGTGGATGATGAAGGTGAATTTATTTCTCTAAGTGTTTACCTCTGTCACATCACAATGATATAATAGTGTCTATTTTTTTAAATCTGTTTATTGGAGTATAATTGCTTTACACCGTTGTGCCAGTTTTTGGTGTACAACAAAGTGAATCAGCTGCATCTATACATATATCCCCATATTCCTCCCCTCCCGTGACTGCCTCCCACCCTCCCTATCCCAGCCCTCTAAGGCATCACCCATCATCAAGTTGATCTCCCTGTGTTATGCAGCAGCTTCCTACTAGCTATCTATTTTACAGTTGGTAGTGTATATATGCCTATGCTACTCTCTCACTTTGTTCCAGCTGCCCCTCTACCCCCCACCCCCTGGCCTCATTCTCTACATCTGCACTGTTATTCCTGCCCTGTCACTGGGTTCATCTGTACCATTTTTTAGATTCCATATATATGAGTTAGTGTACAGTATTTGTTTTACTCTTTCTGGCTTACTTCGCTCTGTATGACAGACTCTAGGTCCATCCACCTCACTACAAATAACTCAATTTCATTCCTTTTTATGGCTGAGTAATACTCCATTGTATATATGTGCCACATTAATATTGTCTATTTTTTCAGAGGTATCTTATGAAGTTAAGATCAATCTGTTGAATACTGAACTGTGATATGAGGAAGGCAATATCTTGTCCCTAAGTCAATCTATAGAAGCTTATTATTATTATTGTGGTGAGAAACACATAACATAAAATTGACCATCTTATCCATCCTTAAGTGTGCAGTACAGTAGTGTTAATGACATGCACATTGTTGTGCAATAAATCTCTGGAACTTTTTCGTCTTGCAAATCTGAAACTCTATACCCATTGAACAACAACTCTTTGCTCTCTACCCCTAGTCCCTGGCAACCATCATTCTGCTTTCTGTTTCTAAATAAGCTTATTTTTTTACTCAAGACTTTAGCCTCTGCTTACTTGCTTGTGTCTATAGATGATGCCTCTACCCACCTAGTTCTTTCAACTCACAATTTTTGCAGTTTATCCTCAGCTCCCACATTGGCTTTCTGATGCATGTCAAGTAACTCTGTGCAGTTATCTGTTTTGAATAGTCTCATCATTTTGCTCTGCAGAGCAATATTTTTTCACTCTGTCTACAGCCCCACTCTCGGTGGCAACCTGGCCCAGAGTTTCACAATATTTTCCCACCTTTCCTTTGAAAACTGTTGATTAGGAACACTGTACCAGCCACCTTCAGGTCTTCATTCTGAGGCTGTTTCTTGTAGCAACATGTTGACAGATAGGTTGGTCTCCTTAGCAGTTAGAAGTAATTAAGCCTAGTGGAAGGTCAAGCATATGGAATCCTGCCTGACTATATGCTTGATGGAGAATAATATGGTCTCAGCACTGCTTCAGGGTTTTCAATAATTTAAAATAGATGCTAGGTTTGATACGGTAGTCAATCTCCATCCAGCACATTCCGAAAACCTTGAATCATTCAATTCAGCAAACCTCTGCTTATGATCATTTAATTCAACAAACCACTGCTCATGTGGCACTCATGATAGCAATCTGAGTGATGAGCGAGCTTTAAAATGGCTTTGTTCCTATTGAGAACATTTCCCTTGAATGTTTGAAGGTTGATGAACTTATGCAGGGGCATGTCAGGTACCTGTGATCATAGAGCTGATAATTTATGTTGCATTTTTATTTTAGATGGTTTGTACTTCTTCCATGATTCCTCATTAAGTCTTTGTGATGTAGAGAATATGTACAGGAAGTTTTTATAAAAGGATTTTTTTTAAAAGAAAAAGTGTTCATAAAGAGTTAACACGTAGACTTTTTCTCTTGGGCCTTTATTTAGCCTCCTGAACCACTGACCTTGTAAGTCAGCATTGTATATAGTCTGAATGTAGCGTAAAGTCCACATTAATCAATTACACAAGAAAACCATTGGTATTTATTGGCTATCTAGTGTGATGATTTTTCAAACTGGGTTACATAAGAAATACCTGGAGAAGAACTAGGAAAATGCAAGTTCTCAGGCATCATTCCCTCAGGTCCTTATTCAGGGAGCCACTGGACCTAAAAATCTGCTTTTTAAAAATTTTAATTTAAAAAATTTTGGTAAAATATGCAGAACATAAAATTTATCATTTTAATAATTTTAAAGTATACAGTTCAGTGAAGTTCATTCATATGTACTTGTGCAAACATCACCATTATCCATCTCTAGAATTTAATAATCTACTTTTGAAATAACACCCTTGGTCATCTTGAAGCAGGGAATTCCCACCACATTTTGTGAAACACTGATGGACTTAGAGCCGGGATGGGCATGGTGGGAAAAACAAAATGTGTGAAACGTAACCCCTGGATTCAAGTGGTTTACAGTTTGACAGAGGACCGAAGAATACTATGTACAGAATAATTGGAGAATAACCCCAGACAGGATAAAAGTAAGTGATACATATAAATATGTGCCTTGTTATACACATACGCATACCTGTTAAACTGATAGGTAGGTGCTAGAAGGAGTGAGACAAAGATAAATATGATTGAGAAGTGATAAATACTATGGAGGGATGCACCCTGAGTTTGACTCAAGCAATGTTGTCTAGACAGCCTTGCTGGGCATAAAGGCAACAATGTCAGGATTCTAGGCAAAGGAAGTCATGTGACCTGGTAAGGACCATAAGCCCATTTCTCCAGCGATTGATGACACTTGATGCAAGTCAGCGTTTATGCTGAATCAATGGTATTTCCTACATAGAAATAAGAAATACATTAAATTCCATGAGTCTTTGAGCAAAGAGCTGGAAACATAAATAAGCATAATAGCATCATCAGTGTTTTTGGTCACATGGTCACAAGCAAAAAGTCATGGATCTTTCATTTGAAGAACAACTAGATGAGAATTATTAATTTGGTAAGTGTTCTTTTTTGCAGCTAAAATACTACAGAGAATTTTCTCATTAATGGTTAAATGTGGCTCGTGTTCTCAAGACCACAGACCGTAATTTAGAGTTTAAACCCCCAGACCTCATCCAGGATGGTAGGGCGGGGGCACCATCTGCCCACAGCATGAAGCTGGGGAGGATCTAGGGATCTAGCTGTTTCTTAAATAGTTTCCCCCCTAGTAGTTCTCTGTTCTGCCTTATTCTTACATCTCCTCCAGGAACAGCCTTGTGTTCAAAAGACCAGAGTGTTTTGAAAAATCTGTAGCATGAGTCAATTTATTTTTCCCTTTGTTGGTTTAGGATTTAGATTTTTATTACTATTATCTTCTCTACTCTTTCCTGCGTTCTTGTGGGTTTATTTCTGTTTTAAGAATCCTCTTAGCTGATTCACTTTGCTGTACAGTAGAAACAAAGGCAACATTGTAAAGCAACTATATTCCAATAAAAATAAAAAAAAAGAGTATTAAAAAAAATCCTCTTAGTATAAAGTGTCTCCAAGTTAAGGACAATAACAAGATATGGCAACTAAATGCAAGATGGTGTCCAGGATTGGATCCTAGAACAGAAAAAGACATTAGCGGAAAAACTGGCGAAATCTGAATGAAGTGTGTAGTTTAGTTGGTTGTATTATACCACTGTTCATTTCTTCGTTTTGACATATATACCATGGTGATGTAGGATGTTAACATTAAGGGAAGCTGAGTGAAGGGTATTTAAGAACTCAGTACTCTCTTTGCAACTTTTCTGTAAATCTAAAATTATTCCAAAAAAATATTTAAAAGATCATTTTGCCATAGTTTTGATTGAGGTCCAGGAAGGAGTAAAATTCCATGCATGTGTTTAATCTGTCGTTTCAGCCCAGAATTTAAAATCCAGGTATCAACTTCCCTTGCAATATTAAAGTATAAATTTGTTCAAGTCCAAAGTTACATCCTCTTTGTTCTTGCGAGTTAAAATCAAAGGTTTTGGCTTTCTCTGTGATGTTGCACTGACTCAATATCACTCAACTGTTTCAAGATGCCTGGATGGAACTGGGGTTCTAAGCACAGCTGCAGCCTGGAGTGGGTATAATTCCTTCAGTGCTTCAACCTGCGTGTTAGTTCAGTGGTCATTTTTTCTTAATTAGGTTTTAAAGCATACAAAATGATAGTAGGACACAAAAAAATGCTTTAACCACCAAGCCCAACATTTAGAAAATAAGTCAGCTCTAAGCCTTGAGACCAGTTATTTCCTGCAAAATTATATTCCTGGAACCCAGGTAATATGGTTGCCAAAAATTATACCAGTGAGATGGGAAAATCTTACTTTCAGCCTCATCAGGATGGTGATCATTGGGTATCAATTAAAAAAAATCTCTTGGGACAAATCTAGTAATTCTGGCCCTACCATATTAGGGGAAAAGCTACTTAGGCATATGGCCTCCTATCCCAGCCATGGTGTTTGAGGTATTGCCAAGTTCTTGCAAAATAAAGGTATTTGCAATTGTGGCTGTCACAATTGCCTGACATTATTTGATTGAACTTTTTTTTTTAAATTCAGCAAATTCAAAACTTTGTTATTTTCATTTCTTCTGTATTCAACACTCCAGTACTAAATTGTGTGCAGGTTCTGATTAGTGAGGGGGTATCTGTTTTCTCTACTGGGCAGGCATCTTTAGTTTAACAATCTGGAGTTTCCTGTCTCTTAAGGAAAGTTTCCTCTCATCTGTGATTGTCAGTCAGACCAAACTAGAGACCACTTGATAGCTAAATGACTTGATCCTGTAGATCAACGTGAATTATATGTTCTCCTACAAAATAAAATTTTGCACAGGTGAACAAGTGCTGCTTATTTAGGGCCAGCACTAATAATTCACAGTAGGGACCTCGCTGGTTCTCTGCAATGCAGGCTTTTTCATGATTGACATTTTGGAGTGAATAAAGCCTTTGTTGTGGGGCTGTCCAGTGATTGTAGGATATTTAACAGCATCCCTGACCTTTACCTTCTAAATGCCCGAAGCACTCTCCCACTCTGGTTGTGACAACAAAAAATGTCCTCAGACATTGCCAAATGTCCCTAGGGAGGCAAAAATCATCCCTGAGTGAGAACCACTACCGTAGCATGTGCTGAAATCTGCTGCCTTTCAGTTTCAAAAGTACAAAAGTTGTTCTGCTCATCTAAGTCTGAAAAGATCTTATCCCACTTCAGCTAATGACCTGCAATGCCAGGCCAAGCTGTGTCCACATCGTTCCATGTTAAGTCACAGTGGTCTCTAGCTCTGGCTGTGACCAGTCTTGAGACTGTGCTTTTCCAAGAAGCCTTGTATAGAAGCAGCCATTCTTCTCTGCAAAGTCACCTGCAAAACTAAAAAGCTCTTGATGCCTAAAACTTGAGGCGCCTTGCCTCAGACACAAGCCACAGCAGTTCAAAGCATTTACGATAGAGTCGTCTTACAGCTGGATTTGCTCAGCTCTGTTGCCTCCAGAGGTGCCTGAGAGATTGGGACTGACTCGGAGTGGGCTAGTTAGTCGTTGAGAATGCTTCAGTGCTAGCTTGTTTACGTTGCTTACAGATGTGTGGATTGATGGCTTCTGTTTGGTTTAACTGGTTAAACAACCTGGCTGGGTTCCATGACTAGTGGGGCATGAAAGACCCACTTTACTGAACTCTTCTAAAATCGAGATTCCTCCCTGAAATCTTGATTGTTCATAATCTGGCGATAAAAGTAGGTCTTGTGTGACTAAGTTAGAATCCTGAGGAGCTGCACCTGAAATTTTTCCGGCGCACAGTGCTCACCTGTGCTGTCTTTCTTCATATCCTTTGCATCCATAAACTCTTATGGAAGTCTGTTCTGCAGAGTCTTGAGTCCCTTTGTTTGTCTGACTTGTGTTATCTTTGCAGCTGCCACCTGCATGACCCATGTGGCCTGATGTACGTGTCCTTAAAACATCAGGGTGATATCTCCCTGTCCCTCATGGAAATCTGCGAGCTACCAGATGCTTCGCTAAGTGTCCATTTTGTTCCCTCAGATTCAGCAAACATACATTCTTTTTTACTTTTATTTTTGCTTTTTTTTTGTGGCGCACGGGCTTAGTTGCTCCGCGACACGTGGGATCTTCCTGGAGCAGGGATTGAACCCGTGTCCCCTGCATTAGCAGGCGGATTCTCAACCACTGAGCCACCTAGGAAGCCCTTACTTTTATTTTTTAATTAAAAAAAAATTTGGCTGTGGCACGTGGCATTTGGGATCTAACCAGGGATCAAACCCGCACCCTCCCGCAGTAGAAGCACAGGGTCTTAACCATTGGACAGCCAGGGTTCTTTTTTAAATGAGAGCTTTATTGAGATATAATTTACATACCATAAAATTCACACTGTAAAGTATACAATTCAGTAGTTTTTAGTAAAAACACAAGGTTGTGTAATGATCACCACTATTTCCAGAACATTTTCATCACTGCTGCCAAACCCTGTATCCATCAACAGTCATTCCTCATTCTTGCTTCTTCCCAGCTCCTTGAAATCTCTGTCTCTAAAGATGTGTCTCTTCTGGACATTTTATTTGGATAGAGTCATGGGAGCTTTTGGGACTGGCTTCTTTCACTTAGTATAGTATTTTCAAGGTTCATATACTTGTAGTTTGTATCAATACTTTATTCCTTTTTATGGCTGAATACTATCCCATTATATGGATATACCATATTTTATTTATCCATTCATCAGTTTGTGGACTTTCAGATTGTTTATACTTTTTGTCTATTATGAATAATGCTGCTATGAACATTTAGGAACAAGTTTTTATGTGAACATATATTTTCATTTCTCTTGTATATATATATCTATGAATGAAATTGATGGGTCAGATGGTACCTCTATTTTTAACCTTTTGAAGAAATGCCCATGAGTGCCTGTCCCATTTTACATTCTCACCAGTAGTGTATGAGTGTTCCAATATCTTCACATCCTCGCTGGCATTTATTTTCTGTCTTTTTGATTATAGCCCTCCTATTTGCTCTATTTTCTGTGAAGCAGTATCTCTTTCTGATTTTGATTTACCTAATGACCAATGACGTTGAGTATATTTTCTTGTGTTTACTAGCCATTTGTATGTCTTCTTTAGAGAAATATCTATTTAAATTTTTGCTCATTATTAAATTAGGTTGTCTTTTTACCATTCAGTTCTAAGAGTTATTTATGTATTCTGGATATAAGTTCCTTATCAGATTTGTGATTTGGAAATATTTTCTGCCATTCTGTATATTGCTTTTTCACTTTCTGGATGATATACTTTGAAGCACAAAAGTTTTAAATGTTGACAGTCTATTTTTTGTCCCTTGTGCTTTTGGTATCATGACTAAAAAATTATTGCCTAATCCAAGGTCATGAAGATTTACTCCTATGTTTTCTTCTAAGAATTTTATGGTTTTAGCTTTTGCATGTTGATCAATGATACATTTTGAGTTGATTTTTATAAGTGATATGAGGTAGGAATCCAGGTTCAGTGTTTTGCATATGGCCATCCAGTTGTCCCATCGTCATTTGTTGAAAAGACTCAAACACTTCCTTTAGTTGTACTTTGATCTGTTCCTAGGTAATCTACCAGATGTTGGGGACTTTACCCTCACACTTGCCTCTCCTTCTGCAGGGGAGAAAAATCTTACCTGTAAAACTCACTAGGACCTGGAATTGAGATCACATGCTTGCTGTGCATAGCTTGGTCCCCAGGATGAGGGAGGAAAGGATTTGGATATCTTCCTGATGTCAAATTCAGCCTTGGCGAGGAGTGAGTGAGGGGCTAGAGAGAGTTCAAGGTTGGTTTCTGCTAGTGGAACTGACTTCACTGGGAGAAAAATAATTGGGAGTAGCAAATAAATTTTCCCTCTTAAAATTTTGCAATACTTCTCCTTAAATACCTCTCCCTCCCTCCCTTCAGTTCATCATAATACTCCCCTGTCCCCAGTCCCCATGTGGCTCCCCACTGTCTACAGGATTAAGTCCATACTCTCGGGGCATTGTTTTCTTTGCAGGGTTGCATCACAGTTTAACCAGTTCCTTTTTGTTGGGCATTGTATTAGTTGGATTTTCCAGAGAAACAGAACCCTGTTTTATTTTATAGAGATATATAGGAAGAGATTTATTGTGAGGGATTGACTCACATGATTATGGAGTCTGAGAAGTCCCATGACCTGTCATCTGCAAGATGAAGGTCCAGGAAAGCCAGTGATGTAGTCCCAGTCCAAACCTAAAAGTCTCAGAATCAGGGGAGCCAATGGTGTAAATCCCAGTTTGAGTGCAAAAGAATAACATCCCAGCTCAAGTAGTCAAGCAGAACAAACAGATTCTTCTTTTGTCCATCTTTTTTGTTCTCATTAGACCCTCAGCAGATGGGATGAGGTCCACTCTCACTGGGGAGGGCAATCCTCTTTACTCAGTCTACAGATTTAAATGCTAATTTCATCCAGGAACACCCTGATAAACACACCCAGAAATAATGTCAAGCCAAATATCTGGGCACTGTGTGATTCGGTCAAGTTGATGCAAAAAATTAACCATCATAGGCATTTGGTTGTTTCCATTTTTTAAATGTTATTATTAACACTATTACTGGGTAATGGTTTCCAAAACACTTAAGTTGCTACATCCTTTACCAAGATGGCCTTCTTACATGTTTGAACTATGCCTGTTTTTCTCTTTCAGTCAATGACATGACCATCAGATTGGGACGACTGTGCACTAATATGAGTGTGAAAAGAAAGTTCTAGTTTTCATAAAAGCCAGGTTTAATCTTTCTTCAAGTGAGTTGCTAAAAAAAGAATAAGCTTTCTAGTTGAGTCAATTTGAGTATGGAGTGAATGTTGGATGATATGGCATTGTAGTTAATTTTGTTGTTTGTGATAAAGGCGTGGTGGTTATGTAAAGGAAATATCCTTATGAGTTTGAGATGCTCTAGAAGTATGGATAGCAAAACAAATGATCAAGATTGCTTTAAAATATTTCAGAAAAAAATGTATATTGATATTGGCAAGATATTAATAATTATTGAGCCAAGTAAGGGGATATGAACATTCATTATAACATTCTCTCTGTTTTTGTGTATGCTTATAAATTTTCATGAATGTTGAAACAGAACCTTATTTAATATAACATGTTTATCTATAAAGGATTGCAAAACTATTCAATATAGAAGAACATCATCATCAGGATGCTTTCCAATTCCTATAAATTATCACTTTTAAAAAAGAAACTGAAATTGAAAATCACGGATGACTAATTATCATCTGGGTGTAGTTTATAAGAAAACTGAAGTGCAGTTCAATTAGTGGATCCATATTTGAAGACATTATCTTGCTTTATTTCTAAAAGTAGGTAAAGAAGGCACATTTATATATTTAAAAGGAAATAACGTATTTGAGAATGTATGCATTATTTTTGAAACATTTTCACATTAATTAGCTTTCAAAAAATAACATTTTTAAATTTTAGAATAATTTCAGATATACAGAAAAGTTGCAACGATAATAATACAATGTTCTTGTATACCCCTTACCCAATCCTTTACTATTGTTAACTTACATTAATACAGCCCATGTGCCAAAACTAAGAAACCAACATTAGTGTATTACTAGTAACTAAACTCTAGACTTTTTTCGTATTTCATCAGTTTCTCCACTAATACCCCTTTTCTATTCCGGTATCAGTTTTCCCGAGTATCAGTTTTCCCCAAGAAGGTGGTTACAAGTGAGCCTTCCTGCTGGAATCTTCCCAGTGGGCTGCGCCTGACAGGTAGATGCAGAAGGGAGGGCAGAAGTGGTATCTGAAGTGGATCTTTCAGGCTAGGAGCTGTACGGGGGGAGGCCCCAGGAGGTCCCTGAAGAACTACAGATGTCCCCTGAGACAGCTGGCATTGGACACCTGCCGCAGAGGCCACCCCCAGAGACCCACGGATAGTACAGAGGTGATGCCACCGCACCGTGGGGCCATTACTGGGGAACCTTGCCTTCTCTCTTCCCCTCTCAACACCCCAACCCACGGGACAAAGCACAGGGAAGAGTGAGGAGGAAGTGGGTGAGCGCAGACCAGGTTGCCCCCACCCTCAGCTGCTGGAACCTCAAATCCATCCGGCAGAGCAGAGAGCTTTGGTTTTAACGTAGGTCTACAATTTAAAAATGAAAAGGGTGAGGTCTTTGAAAATTGTCATGAGACCAATGATTGTTAAGGAATTTAAGGGGTAAAACTGAGATCTTGGTAAGATGTGCTGCAGTGCCAGGGGTCTGGGAGTCCAAAAGAGCATAATGGGGGCAGTTTTAGTAGAAAAGTCAGATAAGCACCTCCCACCCCCAACAAAACAAGACAAAACAAAACAAAACAACAAGCAGAGACTCTTTCAAGATCTGGTTATTTACATGGAGCATCTAGCACAAAGCCTTGTACATGTTGAGGGTACAACAGATGTTATCTTTCATTACTATTAACATGATTAATTTGTTGAGTTTGGGTCCATTATCATTTTGTGTGTGTTTAGCAAATCCACAATTCTTCCTTCCAGCTTGCCTTTCAGTTATGTACTCTAGGCAAAGGAAAACAACGTAAGGAGGGTTTTTTTCTTTAATGCAGGGACATTCCTGGGATGCTGTGTTTGAGAGGAGGGGGCTGAAGGCAACCCCAGATGGCATGTACTCTGGGAGAGCTCATCGTGGGGTCCCTCCCTACAGTGTGGAGTTCTGGGAAATTTCCCTGGGGACAAACTCATAGCCTCATATTACACCAAATCTGGGAGGTGGTGAAGCTTGAAGCCTGCTTCCCATTTTAAGCAGAAGGCTTTAATGTAAGCCTAGCATAAGAAAATACGATAGACAGAAACTATGAAAGATCAATACATGCATTTGGTTAATATGTTGTTAAGAAGCTGGTGTTCAGCTGAATAGGTTGTTAGTCCTCTGTAATCCAGCGAATGAATACCTGACAGCTAAACAGCACAGAAACAAAGAAAATGTTGGATTCTGTTTATCCTTGCCCTAGAGGAGACCATGATAGGGCTCTATCCTCCCAGGATGGTTTTTGTCTCCTTGCATTTTCCAAGCTTCTTAAAGTGGTAATAGTTTCTGGGAATACTGACAAGAAACAAAACACAAAACACAAATAATCTGAGACAAAACGATTCTCAGAAAGAGTGAGCTAGAATGTAAATCTAAATTGCCTGAGACGATGCCGGATTTAATTCCAGAGATTAAGAGCATGGGAATCGGTGTGCATCCATCCAACATTGTAAGTCTAAATCCTGGACCCCCCAGAAAGCCATTTCAGAGCATCCCTTCCCTCCCTCATTAACCATCTGTATCTCTTAGCACATACGTATGAGTATTGATGGACCAAAAGTTCCTGCATCGTGCTGGATGCTGTGGGAAATACCTAAGAAAAGCACAGCATAGAATCCCTACCCTCAAAAGCCTTCTTGGAAAGGAAAGAAGACAAAGGATAAGTCAGAGCTGAATTTTTGGATATCAGCGATAAGAACCTATAGTAATTCAGAGACAGAGAATATCAGCATAACAGGGAAGTCAAAGCAAGGTAGACATAAATATGCATACTCAGTGGGCAGCTAATGAGCAGGTTTGTCAGGATGCAAGGGAAGATGTCAGTTCATCAGATATGTTCAGAGAACAGAGGTGTCAGAAAAATTTGGGATTGTGATGAGAAGAAGAGGGTGTTAGAGTAGACCCTAGAGCAGTGGTATAGCTGTTGGGAATGGAGAGAAACTGACTGACTCATTCCTACTTGAACGTGTCTCTCTCTTCCGGGGCCTCTCCTCGAAATGCACATTCCCTTATGCCATTTGCAGCTATTAACATTAGCTGAAACTACTCTCAACCATTTAACGAGTTCCTCTGGGTCTCACTTAGAGCTCTCCTCCAGCTCTGAATCAGGAAGACCTGCTCTCACGTCTGAGTTTTGGGCTGTGTTTTTGCATTATTTTTTATAAGAGTGGTCTCATCTGAACCACAGCCAGCACTTCTCATGGCTCCTCAAGCCCCTGGATCCCTGTTATATCCATCAAAGCTTTAAGGATTTCACTATAAACCACTCAAATGAGAGAGGACATAGATCCAGGCCTATCACAGAGGATGTGCTTAACAAATCTTAGTTTTATAACTTTCTTCTGTTTCTTAGAAGCTTTGCTGTTTTCCTCCTTTCCTTAGGTGGCTATTAAAAGTCTGTTACAAGTGTAGGCCTACTTGGTGGCCACGGGTGGCATGTCATGAAGAGGTTGTGTTCATTCTAGGGAAGCCAGCCCCTGTTTTGACAGGAGAGAACCCAGTGATGTGGAGTATGGAAGAAAAGTAAGGAAGTACGAAGAATGGTAAACAAACTGAGGGGATGCAGTGATGCATCTGGCTAGACCTAGTAGGGTGCTTATATTCTCCACTGATTAATAGTTAATTTTCTCTTTGGGAGCAATGCTTTGTTTTGGAAGCAAGTGAAATGGCCACATTTTGAAGAGTGTCATCTTAGGTCATTAATGTTCTGGACGCAAAAGGGCAGTAAAAAGAAATTCACGTGAACGTCAGGGTCAAAGAGATTTGATGTTGAATCCACTTTTACCATTTGTTAGCTGATAGAATTTGGTTGAATTACTCAGGTTCCCCCGTACCTCAGTTTCCCCATCCATAAAATGGGGGAATACTAATACCTACTTCAGAGGGTTGTTATAAGAGTTAACTAGGTAGTGATAAAAATGACAAATTAATGTTTGGTGTTAGAAATCATATGGTGGGGTTTTTATGGTATTTTCATGGGACTATGGCTAAGAATTTAGGAATTTCCTGGTCTCACCCAGCATATAATTCTCCCTCTCAATGAGTTCCTAAGGGAGATAATTACATAAAGAATAGCAAGATTCCATTGGGGCAAAGATTGTTTATCACTTCTTATGTAGGTATTTGGTACATACCGGGGAGTGGACGAGACATTTGATTACACATGGATTCCCACGTCCCCAACAGGGGGCGTCTTTTCAGGCTGGGTTATACTTGTGATTTGGATTCAAGGCCCATGTTGGCTTCTCTTTCACTGTCATCCCTTCCCCAGTAATTGTCAGTCTCATCACCATAGTTCACCAACCTAAAGCAAGAGGAAGAAATGAGAGGGCCCAAGAGGGCTGATCTCCAAGGATGTTCTGGTTCAGCATAACAGCCCCCTAAACATGGAGGGAAGATGAAACAGGAGAGAGCGTGTGGCATTTGTGGGCATGACCTTTCCTGAACAGTGGTTCCTCCCATCTTAAATATGGACCAATCTGTTTGCATCATTGGCTCTTGTGAGGAGCAATGTAATAAGGAAGAAGAAAAAAATGATCTTCAACCACATTACCTCCCCACCAAATACAGTAAATACTTAATAAATGGTATGCCCTTGACCTCTGTACCAATGTTTTTTTCTTCAGATCTTTATTGGAGTATAATTGCTTTACAATGTTGTGCCAGTTTCTGCTGTACAACAAAGTGAATCAGCTGTATTTATACATATATCCCATATCCCTTCCCTATCCCACCCCTCTAGGTCATCACTAAGCATCGAGTTGATCTCCCTGTGCTATGCAGCAGCTTCCCACTAGCTTTACCAATGTTTTAAAATGAAGAATTTCATATAAATGAACACCAATACATTCTTTTCACTTTATTCTATCTCCTCTTTTCTTTTCCTCCAAAACCTGAGAGAATATCTCAGTATTGATGTTCTTCCCTTTGAAATCGACGGTGGGGTTGGTTCCACCTGGGCGAGGTAGGGCATAGCAGTGTCTCATTGTTCCCTGCCTGATCCTGATAGGCTCGCTCCCTTCCCCGACTAGAGGTACCCTGGGCTGAGAGCCAGGAGGTCTGTCGTTTCAGCCTTGGCCCAGCGAGGGAAATCACTTCAGCTGCCGAGTTCTCAGCTCCCTCACATGGAATGCGAGTTGGATGACTTTCAAACTTTGTTCCTTGAAGCCAAGGGGTTTCACAGAGATGCTTCATGATACTTGTGGGAGTCAGGAAGTGTGGGAAGGCCATGGGCTCCAAGTAGGGCAGGCTTCTGGCCTCCCACGCCAAGTAATATCATCTGATTTTACCTTTAATGTGTTGGGGTCCTGCATAGAACTTTGTAGGCTTCTGTTCTTTAAAAGTCTGAAAAACTCTGACAAGGATGAGTTCCAGAGCTGTGCTGTCTGATATTTTGGCTACTAGTAACAAATAGCTACTGGGTACTTGGAAGGTAGCGAAACTGTAGGAACTACTTCTGTTTTCTTCAGGACCCTGTGAGGTCAGAATGTCTTTGAAGGCTGCTTGTAAGGTAACGCGCTGGGCTCTGAGTGTGATGGGGGCCTTAGTCTTCCTATTTTATTAGACTTCCTTGGATGGGAAATTGCTGGTTTTGACGTGGTTAGTGATATAGGGCTGTTACAATGAGCTAGTGTGTGAGCAAATCAAGGCTTAATAAGCTTTCTTCTCTTGCTTATAAACTATACAGAAGTCTTCCTTTTTTTTTTTCTTTTTTCTGTTTGGTGGTGCTGAGTGGCATGCAGGATCTTAGTCCCCCAACCAGGGATCGAACCTGTGTCCCCTGCAGTGGAAGCACGAAGTCTTAACCACTGGACCACCAGGGAAGTCCAAGAAGTCTTCCTTTTTAATTACCAATGCCTGTGTGGAAAGCTCTCCTTCAAGGTTCATTAAAAAATTGTTTTTGAGGAAAGGATAAAGTTAGAAGAGTAGGATAATATTCTGTTTTTTAAGGAAGTTTACTTGTATGCTGCAGTAGTTGACCAAGATTCAACCAGAGGTGAGCTGACCTCGGTGATAGTGGGATCTGCTGATATCATGCATATATGCTTGATAGCTGCATGACTTTGTGGGAAGTCTCTGTTCTCTTTGGACATTGGTCTACTCATCTGTAAAGTGGGTGGTACCTGGTCCCACCTATTGTTTATATTAAAGCATTTATTATGAACTGAATGTTTGTCTCCCCCAAATTCATATGTTGTAGTCCTAGCCCCCCATGTGATTTTTGGAGGTGGGGCTTCTGGGAGGTAATTGGGTTTTTATGAGGTCATGAGGATGGTGCCCCCATGATGGGATTAGTGTCCTTATAAGAAGAGGAGGAGACCAGAGCTCTCTCTCCACCACATGAGGATACAGCAGGAAGGCAGCCAACTGTCTGCAAACCAGAAGGAGGATCTTCATCAGAACCCAACACAATGGCACCCTGATCTCAGACTTCACAGCCTCCAGAACTCTGAAAAATACAGCTGACTCTTGAACAACTCGGGAGTTAAAAGCACCAATCACCCGCACAGTTGAAAATCCATGTATAATTTTTGACTCCCCTAAAATGTAACTGCTAATAGCCTACTGTTGACCAGAAGCCTTACAGACAACAGTCAATTAACACATATTTTGTGTTATGTGTATATCTACATATATTTTATGCATTCATGACATAGCTAAGTGTTTCTTTTTGAGTGTGTGATATTTCTCAACTACATGGTTTGTCTACATGGTTTTGCAAGTTTTTTCAAGTTGACGCAAATCTCTAAAATTTTTTCCAAGATATTTATTGAAAAAAATCTATGTCTAAGTGGCTCCATGCAGTTTAAACCTGTGTTGTTCAAGGATCAACTGCAAATGTTGGTTGTTTAAGCTACCCAGTCTATAACATTTTGAACAAAGACAGTATTTGATAAAGGAATCAGAGAAGGCACAATGGTTATGGGTTAATTTGTTAGAACAACTTGGAAAGTTTAATGCACTGGTCTGCCTTCTGTGCCAGATGCCTGTGGTCTAAACCTGGCTCTGACACTTTGCAGCAGGGTGATTCTAAACAAGACCTCCTGGGTCTCTTAAGATTCTTTCTCTCTCAAGGTTCTATGAATTTATAAATATAATGTAAATCCACTGCTTTATATTTTCTAGGTCTCAAAAAGCACACGTATGTGTGTATTTATTTTAAAGAATCTTATCTTTTAAGTTGCAAAGGTAATATAGGCTCACCATATGAAGTTCAAAAATTACAGAAGCATAGAAAATAAGAAAATGAAAGACTTTCTCCACTTTTCTAAATCTAATAGCTTGGTATATTTCCCAGGTATCTCTATGCTTATACGTGTGTGTGTGTGTGTGTGTGATTTTTACTTCAGTTGTCAGGCTATACATTTTTGCCTGTTGCAACTGTTCTTTTAAAAAATTTAATGGCATTCCAAAGTTAACTTTTTATATCGCTATATACCTATCTTGCTATTTTTTTCCCTTTTAGTATCTGCATGATGCATAGTTGGAGGAGGTCATTGAGAGGATGTAACAACAACCACCTGTTGACCTGGGCAGTAGGAGGCTCCTAGCCCCTCCCCCGGCGTGGAATGTGTACTCCGCCCACCGTTCCCACAGTGAGAGCCATTTCCAAAGTTGCAGCCTTGCGAGAGGGATGTGTTAAGACTCTCTGCACTGAATTCGTGGCTGAACCCCGCTAAGTCCTGCATATACACTTAAGATTCTGGCGGGAGGGTATGAAGCGCTACTCGCCTTTCGGCTGCCTAGGACAAGCCTCGTAAGTAAATAACCTTGTTTATCAAACCTGTTCCCCACCAATCTGGAGGGATCTGCCCCTTTCTTTGGTCTCTCCCAGGAAGCTCCTGTGGTTGCAAACCAACATGCATGTGTATACTTAAACCATTTAACAAATCCCTTA
Organism: Hippopotamus amphibius kiboko; assembly: GCF_030028045.1. NCBI lineage: Eukaryota > Metazoa > Chordata > Mammalia > Artiodactyla > Hippopotamidae > Hippopotamus > Hippopotamus amphibius. Next base: position 94,777,256 of record NC_080196.1, on the reverse strand, counting down.
TAAATGAAGATGTTATTCACTCATTTTATATTTGTTTCTTACAATTATAGAAATAATATATGCATATAATAAGAACCATCAGCAGCACAGACAGTTGTAAAATGTAAAGCAAAACCTATCTTCTGACCCATTCCCATTTTTTAATCTCTCAAATCAAATGCCCTAGGAGTGACCACTTTGAATAGGTTTTAATTTTGTTCTTTTACTGGTTGTTATTGTAAATCTAAATTGTGTACTTATATATTTATTTGATTTATCAGCTTTAGACACTATTGACTGGTTGCTATAAAAAATAAACAGAAGGTGTGAAATTCAGTGGCATGGAGACAATTTACAATTTCTTAGAATATGTGAGTGTATATGTATCCTGATTTAATATTTACTTATAAAAATTATTGATGTAATCCTTTAGAAATAATTTTCCTATATTTAGAAGACATTTAAAGCTGGTGGGGTGGGAGGGTGGGGATAATTTCAGTCTTCTGTTATTTTATGAAACTGATTACCTAAGGGGAACTTGTGTAGCATCAGTTTTATATGTATTTTTATAGTGACCCAGCCTTGTCTTGGAATTATTGGCATACTTTCTGAAGAGAGGGCTCCGCTTTTCAACCAGTGGGCTGCTGGGAGAACTGACAAGAGCACTGGCAAACACAGTAGACGTGAAATCCAGTGGTGGGTGGGAAATTCAAGACACATTCAGACGGATTTCAGACTTCTAAAGGTTTAATCTGAGCAAAAGATGCAGGTTGTAGGCTCAGGTGTGTTGGAGTCAGTGCGACGTAAACAGGTACTGTAGATACAGCTGAAGCTGATGTGGTTCCAGGGTGGGGGGGGTCATCTGACATTGGTGGGGGAAGGATTTGTAATGCAGGCACTGATAGAAATTGAATTGGGAGTTTCCAATAGGACTTTCTACAGAAAAACTGCTTGTGTTAGGCAACTAAAAGGTTTTCTGCATTTAGAAAAATCATTGTGCTCATGCTGAGGTTGGAATGGATAAAAGGTTGAGGTGGGCTGCTACTCTGATCTCATTATGATTAAGGAATATGTTTAAAGACAAATCAACGCATAAAGGCTGTGGTAGAGGGAAGAGTAATCAGATGGATAATATGGCTCCTGGATTATTGAGGAGGGATGGCTAGCCTGTCAGGCAGGTGTAATTAATTAACATCTCCCTTAAGGTCTTCCTCCAACCATGTATCACTTACCAGTGTTATTGTTGCATCTGTGTGCGCATGTGAACTCTGCCATTGTGACCTTGTAAATGAAAACACCTGGGAGCAGCTTGATAGACGCTAGAAAATCAGGTCTTGTTAAGCTGCTGGATAACTCAGTGCAGGTCCCAGACTGTGCAGACCTTGGAGGTGAAATAAGATACCAGAAACCCGGGCAGAAAGAAGTTACAGAAGGGCTCTGCCCGCTTGGTTCCTAGGCATGTGAGGACTCTCTACAGCTCTAAGGGAAACGTGCATAGCGTTTAGTGGGGCCATTCCTAATGGTCCATGAGGTCTAGATCCCTGGAACTCAGGACCCAGGTATGGTGAAGTCTTGAAGGTGGCTGAACTTTTTTGGGTAGTTCTGTTTTGTTGACATATCAGCCATCAGAAGAGAGTGACAGCCTGTCTTTAGAATGAGGCACTCAGGTTAGTCCTTGAGGTCAGAAAAAGTGTTAGGAGTAGAGCTCTGAAAAGGGAGATGGTGGAGTCATGGGGGTAGGAGAGTGTAGATCAGTGGTTCTCCAAGTGTGGTTCCCAGAGCAGTGGCATCAGGATCCCCTGGGAACTTGTAAGTAATGCAGACTCTCAGGCCTACTCTAGCCCTACTAAATCAGAAACTCTGCGAGTGGGCCCAGCAACCTGGGTTTTAACACACTGTCGAGGTATTTCTAATCACTCAAGTTTGTGAACCACTGCTGTAGATTAACTAGCTGCCTGTTCATTAATTTGAGATTACTCTGGTGGCATTGATGTAAGCAAGAACAAATCTGAGTCAAAAATCCTAGATAAATCAGTTCTAAATGTCTTCCAAACTTCTGCTATTGAAGAAAAATTTATGTTTTTCTCTATTGCATAAGAGATTAATTGAGAACTTTCTATCTGCTTGGCAATGTGCTTAGTATTTTAGCTACATTATTTCCTTGACTTTTCCCATCCTTGCTATTAATTAAGTGCCATTTTTATTTCCATTTTACAGATGAAGAGACAGAAGGATTTAGAGTCCCATTAAAGGTTTTGGAGCTAATAAGTGGCAGAGCTGAAATTTGAATCCAGGGAATTTCACAAAATGAGCTTGGCTTTCTTAACTGCTAAGCTGTACTCTACGGTTTCTTAATTTCCTATTACACTCTCCCCGTGTGAAGGACTGAGGACCACGCACGATTGGTAATGCATATTGATTAGTGTTTTTCTGCTATGGGTATGATGTAAAGCTGGTATTTTGCCTGTTATTGCTAACTCTTTGAATCTCTTTAGAGTCAACAATTTCTACGTACTTATATGCAGTTGAACTCAGAGTTTAATGCTAAGTGCACTTCAGACATACTATGTTTTAATCTTGCCCTTGCTAAATTTGTGCTTTTCTATTACACCTGTAAATCTTTCCTTGTCATAATGTGAGTGATTTACCATTTTCCTCTCAAGGATTTCCTTGTGTTGTATTGGCGCCTCCTATTGTATTTGAGGACAGGGGTAAAATAATGAGACTAGGTGATTTTAAATCAGCTCAGGGTAAGCATCTGATTATTCTTGTTTTTGCTTGTGGTAAGCTTTGTGTAATTGGAAATGTTGAGGCGATGCTATTTTAAATTCCAAGCGTGAAAATATTTCTATAGCATAAAAGTCCTGTCTTTTGTGTGTATGAGTGATTGGGTGTGGGTCAGAGAGGCTTGGAACATTAATTTTAATTCATAAGTAGTGCCAGAGAGAGACAAATTAATTTTCGAAATCAGCCTGGTGAGAGTTGGAGCTTGGAAAATGCATTCAAGGAAAAATGTCTTGTACTTTGCCAGAACAACTCTGAGGTGATAGGTTCAGCAGTGTCCTGGCCACCAAGGTTTAGTAACACTTCTGGAGCTGTGGCTGATTTGCCTGAAAATCCCAAATACCACATCTTGCTGATTCTAAGACAAGTCACTTTTTCACATTTTAATATTTATGAAATCAGAACAGAATAACATGTTAACACGGAGGTTTTACCTGAGGCTACAATTGAAATTATATTTTCCATTGATGGTAGCAGAAGGAATCGTTAACGATGTTTAAAATTTTATTTTTAATAGTGGCAAAATATACATACTATGACATTTATTATTTTAATCATTTTAAGTGTACAGTTTATTGGTATTAAGTATATTCACATGGTTGTGCAACCATTACCACTATCCATCTCCATCTCTTTTTCATCTTCCAAAACTGAAGCTGTGTACCCATTAAACAATACCTCCTCATTCTTCCCTCCCTCCAGCCCCTGGAAACCACCATTCTATTTCTGTTCCTATGAATTTGTTTATTCTAAGTACCTCATATAAGTAGAATCATGCAGTATTTTTCTTTTTGTGACTGGCTTATTTTATTTTGTACAGTGTCCTCAAGATTCATCAATGTTGTGGCATGTGTCAGAATTTCCTTCCTTGGGTCTATATATCACATTTTAAACTCCTCTCATCTGTTGATGGATACTTGAGTTGCTACTACCTTTTGGCTGCTGTGAATGCAGCTGCTGTGAGTTATGCTGCTGTGAACATGGGTGTATAGATATGTGTTTGCTTTTGATTCTTTTGGGTGTAGTGGAAGTAGAATTGCTGGATCACATGGTCATTCTATTTTTAATTATTCGAGGATGCATCATACTTCATTTTGCACTCCTGCTTAATAGTGCACAAGGGTTCCAATTTCTTCACATCCTTGCCAACACTTGTGATTGTCTGTTCTTTTTTTTAATAGTAGACATCCTAATGGGTGTGAGGTGGAGAAATTATGACTCTTCATGAGCTTACTCACATAGAGGGTATAATAAAAGGGTAGGGATTGAATATTGCAGTTGACTCTGGGGAAGGATATTGATGGAGAGAGCTGCTGATTGGATCCCATGAGGAGAACAAGTCAATGTGAAACCTATGGAGAGGTATGAGTTGTGTTTCCTCTGTTTTCCAAAGTCTAAGGGGACCGCTTGGAGCTCTCACAACATGTCTATGCCAGCTTGCCTTGGATAGTGTTGATATCTGCTCGTGACAGCATTTCAGACTGAAACTTTCCTGGTCCCTTTCTTCCCTTTCCTCTCTTCACTTTAACTCTGGAGGAGTTGAAAACTCCTGTTAGCAAGTTTTAGAAGGAAGTAGAAGGTTAGGCTGGAAAAGAAAGAAAAGAAACAGTTGATGACACCCCATTGCCTGCTTGCTTCCCATTGGTGACAGACAGAGAAGGGAGGTAAGATGCTTCAACTTTATATCGAGACCAAGTTTTGGTTGTGATACAGGACTGAATCTTCTAATTACCAAGTTGAAACTGCCTTTTTTCACGTACAGTGTTTCGACTTTTTAATGACCCAAAAGAAACCAGAGAGTTCATGGAGCCAACTTTCATCTTTGTTGAGGGCAGGAAGTAGCCCCGTGGAGCACATTTTAAGAGACAAAGAGAGATTAAGTTGCTTGATGGTTCTGTCCCCTGGGTTGGGCTTATTCAGTGAAGTGGTTAAATGCACAGGTGGTGTGGTAGTGTCTTTCCCAACTGAACCTCTGTCCAACTGTAATTGAAATGATGGTGAATTGTCCTTGGAAAATGAGAGCGTAGGGGAAGAAGTTATCTGAGACTTGTTAGGACATTTGGAAAGAGAGAACATTCCAAAGTTATGGAGTTCAGCTGTGGTGTGTTTAGCCTTGAGAAGACGTGAACTCCTTTAATGGGAGGCATCTATGTAGAAGAAATGGGACTATGTGTTACGGTTGAAGAAGGGATTGGACAAGGGTCCTTCTCATGGTCCTTCCTAGACAGTGGGATTCTTTGGCTCAAAGATGTTTAGTTTTGAGTTTGACCTTGTGGACACGTGCTGACAACTCTTTCCTTTCCTCAGTGTCTTAAAAAATGTTACTAGATTGGAGTTTCTCTGGTACTGAGGACTTAAGTGTAAGAAAATGTAAGCTTTGCCATTTATTCAAGAGTCAGTGAATGTCACATTTAAAATAGCTGATGCTAAAAAAGAGTGTCTTTATGTTTGAAAACACTTTCATTTCTGTTGTAGTAGAAAAATGCTCCCAAATTTTTGTTGAATGAAATGTTCAAGTTAGTTACTCATCATTGGCTAGATAGCATAGTCGGTAGCAGTGAGAGAGAAGTTTGTTTTAGGAAAACAGAGCTTTGTTACTTAGTTATTATTTTGGGAAGATAATTTCTCCAAAATTCTAGTATCCTTAAACCCCACCAACGCTGCATTCATCTCGGCTCTATATTCTGCCAGTTTTAACTGGATTTTGTCAGTGGTTAATGTAAATAAATCAAATTGGCCTAAACAGCAAGAAAATTTATTTTCTTTTAATAACAAAAAATCCAGAGGTAGGGTGGGCTTCAGATGTTGTATTTCAGAGCCAGTTCTGCTCTGCCCTTCTCTTGGGTTGGTTTCTTCCTCATGTTAGTGACACGATGGCAGCAGGAGTTTCAGCAAAACATTCCATGATGACAGTTGTTTGAAAAAGAAGAGAGATTTTTGCCTCTTCTTTAAAATTAAGAAAACATTTTTTTGGAGTGCCTCCTTCCTTCCTCCACCTCAGCTGACTTCCTCAGACATCTTCTTGGCTGGGATTAGTGACACACCCTAAACCAACAGGGGACAAAGGGTCAGCCGGTTTCTGTTACAGCTGTTCAGCTCTGCCTTTGCAGTATGAAATCAGCGGTAAACAATGCATAAATGGGTGTGACAGTGTTCCAACAAAAATTTATTTACAAAAGTAGGAAGCAGGCAGAATTTGACCCGTGGTCTGTAGTTTGCCCTGGTTACGTGCTCCCCAAAGGTTGATCTTCTGATTGTAGTTCTAGCACAAAAGTGGTTTTGAGAAGGACCACATGGGTTTCAGATGAGGCTCAAGGATTTGTATTTTCCCCAAAACAAAAGTCAAAGGCATGGCTTTCCACTTTGTTTACATGATGTGGAAACTACTTGTTTTGTAGTCAATTTATCATGACAACTGGAACATTCAGTATGTTAAGCAGATTCACAGTTTATTTCACTGAACTGATGGGTCAAGCAGTCAAAATAGCGTGCTCTTGCCAAGGTATAACCTTGATGTAATTTAGACAGATAATCCTCCAGGAACCAATCTACCTGAAAGTTAGTTTACCTGTAATCTGCATTTCTCACTGAGTCTATTATGACAACATCTAATTAAATCACATTCGGAATGAGGACACAGCTTGCCTTAGAAATAATTTAACCAAATAATTAGAAACTTCTAAAATTGTTGCGGAAATTGGTAACAGGAAGTCATTTGCAAATTGCCTAGGCATTCATATTCCAGGAGACACAGGTCAACTATTTTTGGCTGGGAAGTCATGTGATGGGTACATGGCCTGAAGTCTCAAGGACGGGAACAGTGATTTGTACTTAGGGAAACTGCTTTTTTGAACTCTCTGCAAACACGAGTGTGTCAAAGACAAATACTGTATATTTGCACTTATAGGTGGAATCTAAAAAAACCAAAATGAACAAATACAACAAAACAGAAACTTATAGATAAAACAGAGACTTATAGATACAGAGAGCAAACCAGTGGTGGGGGGAGTGAGCAAAATAGGTGGAGGGGATTAAGAGGTACAAAGTTCCAGTTTTCTTTAAAATTTTTATTGGAGTCTAATTGCTTTACAATGTTGTGTTAGTTTCTACTCTACAGCAAAGTGTATCAGCTGTACGTATACATCCAACTTCCAGTTATAATATAAATAAGTCATGGGGATGTAATGTAGAGCATAGGGAAAATAGTCAATAATATTGTATCTTTGCATGGTTCATAATGTGCAAAAATATTGAATCAGTATGTTCTATACCTGAAACTAATATAATATTGTAAGCCAACTGTACTTCAAAAACAAACAAACAAACAAACCCCTTCAGAAGGGCAGGATCTCTGTTCCACTTCTGGGAGCAATCACTGAGGTTGTGTATCATTGTTTTGACTGAACAGTTTCGACTTAGATATAAACACACAATGACTTCATCTTTCCAATATCAGATTGTGTCAGTCAAGCATCTCTTTCCTGCTGGGAAACCGACATCGTTAATGACAGTTTGGGCTGATTCCCTAATTTTTCAGTTACTTTTGGAAATTAAAATAGTCTCATTCCTATTCTTAAAATTTTTCCTGTTCTTTTAAAAAGCCTCAATCACCTATTCATTTCAGGGCCTCCCCACTTTCTCTCATTTGCTTCTAAATCCAGCAAAGACTGGAAAGTAGGAGTGTTTCCCTCCGGTGCCCGAGGGTGGAGATGCTGGAAGGAAAAGAGCCATCTTCTTGAATAACTGCTGGTGGAGAAATGGCTGCCCTTAACATGCCGTTTGAAATTGCTGTTCTGTTACATGAACAACTTCATATGCGTGGTGGCAAGGTTACTTCCTCTGTTGTGTGGCTCTACTCAGCTGTCTGCCCAGCCATCCAGTCCCTCAGAGGCCGAGCATCACATGCTGGTTCTCTTCCTCCGGTGGGGGGGGACGGGGGGACCCTTTGGCCCTTAAAAGTCTCCAAGACAGCCTCCCCTTGTAAAGCCCTTGGTGTAAGAGCTCTGACTGAAGTTTAACCTCTGCCTTCCCAACTTCCAGTCCCCACTTTGGCAACCACCTTGCAGCCTGTTGTGGCTGACTCCCTCTTGCCCAGCAGGAAGGGCCAGCTTCATGGACATGTGACCAGTGCAGTTGTACTGGGCTGGTGCTTAGAATGGCCCCACACTTGGAGTGTAATGCCCTGAGGGTACCATCTTGAAATTCTTAATAATTGTATCTTTGAGTTCGTGTTTTGGAAGTGAGTTCAGGTGGGCTAGTGGAGCATGTGTCAGGGGCTTGGAGCCCTGGCCCCTGCTCAGACCTGTATCTTGCTGCCTCCTCGCCTCTCTTGGAGGCCCTTTCCCTGCTTTTTCATGCACTGGGCTCTGCCTGGCCTCTCCATCTCCATCCTTGTCCTGCAACTACTGTTGCTGTCTGCAACATGCCCTGTGTGTGTGTGGCCTGTGTGGGGACTTGGGCCTGGGAGGCTTGGAGTGGTGCATGCCCTGATGTGTCTTGGGGCAAAACAAGGAGGTATCTGTTCCAGTATATTCCATAGGCAACTCAGTGGGCCTCTTGCCCACCTGCAATCTTAAGTACCAATCTCATCTTGGCAGGAAAGTTGCAATGCCTCGGGTCTCACCCTTCTACCATGAAGCAGGATGGTGGGCCCATGGGGAAGGAGATTGATTTTCAGTTCCTGGCCAGGGCCCCACATTTTCATTTTGCACTGGACTCCCCAAATTATTTAGCTAGAGCTGTCAGTAGGTGGTCTTCTTGGGGAGTGCTGGCCAAACAGCTGAAGCCACTTCAGTACTGACCACTTCTCCTACAGCCAGGCACTCCCCTTGTTACTAAAGATGGCGGGACTGAAGCATCCCCTGGGCCTCTATTTCCAGGTCCTCTTTCTGCTGAATGGTCATATCTTTCCTGAACTGTCTACTGCTGAATGACTCACCAGCTTCCAGATAACCACCAGCCCTAACTCAGTGGTGAGGGTTTAGAAGACCCCTCTCCCTGCCCATAATGTTATAAGAGGGAGTTGGGAGGCTGTCAAAAGCCCACTCACCTTCTTAGGGGGTTGATTGCCCTCCACAGTGTTGAAGTGCCCCCCCTCCCCCCCCAGGCCATCTCCTTCCTCCAAGTCCCCTTTCCTTTCTCAGTGGCAAAGGCTGGGAAGCCCTGTTAGCTTTTTTGGATCCTGAGAGAACCTGGGACTCACCCTAGTCTTGGGCCTTCTTTGAATAGCACCCGGGAGAATTTTGAGATTTTGTTCTCTGCAGTGCACTGACTCTGCTTTAATCCCTGTTCTTTTCAGTCACCTTTGGGGTAGAGAAACATCTCGATCAGGGCCCTCCCCCCCTTTTCTGTGAACCAGTGTTCCCATGGACCCTCAGCCTTGAGTGAATTCATGGTGGGTCTGAGTTGATAGGCTATTTCACTGAAATGATAGTCTCACCCAACAACTTCATTTCAGTGCTGCATATGTTCTCGTATTCAATTTCACCCTTCTTGAACAGTTGGGCAACTGTCCCTCCCCCTGTAGTATTTGGCTTACATTTTCTACACGTTTTCTTTTAATGTTGTGTGTATTGGAAACAGCCATAATGGCTTTTCTAAGAGTTTCTAAGACATGATTTCACTAACACTGAAATCTAAGCCTTAGTTTTCTGATGGACACGATGGAAAAAAATAAAAATTAATCCCATTTACTTTATATGGAATTTGTGAGAAGCCATTAGGATGATAAATGTCAAACCTCTAAGATTGTTACCTATTCCATACTTTTGCGCTATCCATAGTCTGAATCTAAAGTAAAGACAAACCCTGCACAGCCATGGCTTTCCCAGGGCATCAGATATTTGATTTTTAGGAGCAAACAAAACCAAACCCACAAAAGCCATTTAGGCTCAAGATTAATAAGGGAAGTTTAATTAAAAAATGAGCATTTCTGGATGAAATGGTAGTCATCTGGATGGGTACTTTGCAGCTGTGCATGAGGTAGGACTGACATCTTGAAGAGATGAAGGTGATTTATGTATCTGAGGTAAATGTGTTTGAAGCAATAAAATTGGGTGCTTTTATGTTCTGAGAACCTGGATGTGATTTAAATTGGGTACTTTTGAAGTCCACCTGGTGTTTCCATTGGTGAATATTTTGCTGCTTTGATCCTCTCTCGAAGGAGTTCATTCCTACTCTTTTTTTCTCTAATTATTCTTCTGTTTTATATCCTCTGCTTAAAAAAACAAAACAAAACAAAACAAACCTCCCCTGACTCCAAACGTGTGTGTATATTCTTGGATGCTGGGTATCCTGCGGGTGGGACGCTTGCCCAGTTGCCAGCTGTTCAGAGTCTGGACGGCAGACAATGGTGACATCGGGCTGACTTCTAGGGACTCGGCTGGTCTGCTGTTGTTTACCAGCTTCAAATTCCATCTGGTTTTGCTGACGGGAACCTTGACACCATCTGCGAAAATTGAAATAAAGCAATTTTGGTCTGAAGAGAAGGAAAATAGCAAGTGGAAGCCCATTTGGGAAATGTCATGTTGTCATGTTCGCTACTTCAAAAGGAAAAATGGACGTGTGTGAATGTGTGTGCAGATGTGTTCCTGTGTTTGGTGGACTTCCTGAGGGGACACATGGGGGACATAACCTTTGAGAGCACTGACTCTTCTCTCTCCAGTCGGGGAAACACAGACGGGCGGAAATCCACAAGACGCGCCTGTTCCCCAGGATGGGTTTTGATGATTAGTTGATAGTAGGCTGTGTTTATACATATCAAGTCCACCTCCCCGCACAGTACAGTGGGGGTCAATGGTTTTGTTGGTGTAGCTGGCATATAAAAATCATGACCTTATGCTTTTCTTAGTACCCAAAGGGTTCGCTTATATATGACGTGAACCTCCACAAATACCATAATCCCACCCCAGGACAAGGGATAATAATAACATAGTAGTAGTAGCTAAAATTCATCCAGTACTAAGTGCCCTGCACTGCTCTGCATATTTTAAATAGTAACTCACTTAATTCCCACAACAACCCTAGAGGGTAAGTATTAGTATTATCCCAGTTTTACAGATGAGGAGACGGTAGCACAGAGAAGATGAGTAACTCCTAGTAAGTGGTAGAGCCGGGATTTGAAAGTAGGCTGTCTTGCTTTAGTAATAGGTTAGGACTGGCCTCTGTGCTCACGGGGGTCACTCTGTACTTGACTGAGTGTGTTTTAGGGTTAGTTACTCCTCATTTAGGACTACATGCTGCTGCTCTCCTTTTGCTGTGCTAGATCTCTGCTTCTCTGTCCTGTATCCTGTGCCGGCTCGGAGAGGCTTGCCCTCTCTGGGTTGCATCCTGAGCTTCCTGGCCTTCAATCTCCATTCAGGTTTGGCCAGTGGGAGGCACCAGAAGGAGAGGAGAGGCTGGAATTTATTGGCTGTGGGCCCCTCTCTCCCTGCCAGTGGCTGCACCCTTGCTGGGTGGCCCCAGTTCTCTTCAGATCTGGTAGCACCAGTCTCTACATTTACTCAGGCAGAGGGGGATCAAAACTTCCAGCATTTGCAATCCTGGGGCCTCGCCATCACGGGAGGTTCTCTGAGCCCTGCCTGTACTTTTGTAAAAAGCCCTTCATTAAAATTTAGCATTTTGAGTCTGTTGTCTCTTTCTGCAGGAGTTCTAACACATACAGGCTTCCTCTGAGAGTTCATCTGTTGCCCCCTGCTTGAGTCTCCAGTACTCAAAACACTTGATATTTTTAGAATAATTTTGTAGACGATAAATGAAAAAAAAAAAAAAAAGGCTAAAATTTAGGGTAGGGCCAGGCAGGCCTATCATTTTGGCTTAGAATAGATAATAATAATAATCCCATACTTGCAGAAGTCCTCGTCTTTTCCAAGTGCGTTTAGGTGCATTTGTTAATAACAACCTTTAGAAGTGCTGGGTTCCATGCACCCTGCTGAGAACTACATAGAAATTATTTAATTTTCAGAACAGTCTTAGCAGGTAGGCTTCCTCCGTATTATTCTCATGTTGCAGATGAAGAAACGGAAGTTGAGAGAGATGATGCAGCCTGATCAAGGCTGTGCAGTTAGTAAGTTGTGCGTGTGGGATTTACACCCAGGCAGCCGGCACTGGGGTCCATGCTTTTAAGCAACATACTTATGCCTCCGGCATCTGATTTTGCTCTTAGAGCAACTTGGAAAGTAGGCCAGACTGGTGTAATTTTCTCCCCTTTATTGCAGTTGAGGAAACTGAATGATCATGGGCTGAAGTGACCTCTCTCAGCTTACAGAGCCACCTTAGTCTGTATGTATCCGTGGCAAGACTGGTGGTGACTGGGGGGTCTCACTGCAGAAATCAAGCAGCCTTGGTGGCAGCTTTCCTTTGTGCAGAGAGCATTATTAGGTCTGGGGTTAAGAAACAGGGGTTCATATTCTGACTGCAACTTCCTGCTTACTTGACCTTGAGTAATTCTTACTCCAGGTCTTCGTGTCTTCATTCATAAAATGGGAGAAATCAATTCCTCCTTCACAAGGTGTATGAGGATGATATAAAGTAATGACATAAAAGTGTTTATCACAGTAGTTACTTCATATGTGTTTTTAAAAATGTCCACGTACATCATCAAAGGGTAGATCCGTGAGTTGAGGGATAGACAAGGAAACAAAAGATGTTTGGCTCCAGACACCCGAGCTGGCTCCTTGTAAGTGTAGTAACTTCCAGGGAAATCTGCTGAGGGTGAGCAGGGCTTCATTCAGCCCTGAACACAGACAGAACATCTGTTCTATGTTATTGAAGAATTCAGGTTTTATATCGATGTGAGGGCTTTATTTTTGTGATGTGCTTTATAGTAAAAATGAATTATAATTCTAACAGTTATAGAATTGCCCAGGGAAAACCTCGAGGCAAAGCTTTCTTTGGTAGTACATTAGGTACACTCGTTTGAGGACAGTGATTTTACAAACAGAATACCGGTATCTGTTACAGTGATGCCTTGACCTGAGTGGTTTTAGGGTCTGTTCTCAAGTGAATTTGGAGTGTGAGGAATCATCCTGGCAGTATTCAATAATTTCTCACCCCTCTGAACTATTGCAGAACTCACCCTCTGTACCATTTCTCTGAATGTACTATTTCTGGTTTGAAAACGGTTGTGTACTTTTTTCCTCTGCACACTGAGAGCGTTTATCTACATCTATATCTATTTACAAGGCCCTGTATTCTTGACAGCCGTGTGTGGATGTGTTATGAAATGTGTTAATGAATGAAGTGAATTTCTTTCTGATCTGTGTTATGCTGGGGGCAGGTGGTGCGGGAGACCTCTGCCATTCCTTCAAAACACTGAACATCTGTGTGTCAGGGACTCAGCTGGGCATAGGGGTATAGAGCTGTGTCTTTGGGCTCTGGTACCTGACAAAGGTGCAGATAATCACAACAGGATACATCAAGTCCTGTAAGAGATCATGAACAGAGTACACTGAGTTCCTTGGCAGTTACATTGGAAACAGATGTGCTCAATGTACTGGTAAATGATCCACATAGGTTATTTTCCTTGACAAGAGCCCGAGCCCAAGTAAATGAGTCCAGTAAGGTCATCCACAGCCAGAATGCTTGGTGAACGGAGTGTTTTGGTTTCTGGGATTTCTAGTTATCAGAGAGTTGAGAAAATGCAACGTGAACCTTGTCATCACTGAAGATATCCTAAAGGTCCACTAGATGGCGCTATGTCTCTAGGCAAGCAGAGCTTTCAAATCAAATGACTCGAATTTGAATTCTTGGCATTCTTCAATCTTGACACTTCCCCCACTTTTAAGGGAAGTTGAGTGTTGAATGAAAAATTTAGTTTTTAAGGGTTCAGTTGAAAATGAAAGATCACCAGAAGTTCACTCGGCACACATGAACTGAAATTCCCAAGGGAGGTTTTAACACTTTTTTTAAATGTTTGACTTATTTTCAGAAAAATGAGAAAATAAAAACCCAAAATACAGGAGGGTCAGTAACTAAGCAAATAATTTTGCCATATGGACTTGCAAACATCAGATGAGGCAGTGGGGCTTGCAATTGCCTTTGCTTGATTTTACTCTTTGATTAAATTTTTCTGAATTAAAAGGAATGTTGTAAAAATATAGACAATGAATTTTATAAATACAAAATAAAAGTGGGTCCTTTCTTACCATGTACCTCTATGTATAGCCTACCCAGTTCTCTTGCTGTGCATTTACAGGCATATTTCTCTTTACAGTGAGAGCATAAATATACAAATGGAGAATGGCCAGACCTTATGTAAAAATAGAGCTCTGACCGACAATCCATACCAGCCAGCCAGGAAGCTGACCTGCTGTCTATAAGTCCCACCCATAGGAAGTCAGACCATTACCTCTAGCAACTGCGCCTGAAAGTGAAACAATAGCTTCTATACAATCAGCCCTACACAGCCAGGATTTGATTAATTACTGACAGAGCCCTTGATTTCTGTCCCAGATTACAATTTAGAACTAAATAGAGAAAGCCAAATATGCACCCTAAACAATCACATGGGATTTCCTCCTTCTTAGCTGGCCTGCCTACAGCTTTCCCACACTAAGTGTCTGTAGTCAGGGCATACCTGTATCTTTCCCTTGTTTCTCCTGTGAAGCTTTCCCACTCCTCTGCCTGCCTCTGAGTCTCTGCCAAACACCTGGGATGGTGCCTGACTCTTTTGCCATGGCGAGCTCTGAAAAAATAGCCTTATCTTATTCTCCTTTGGTTGGTCTTTATTTATTTTCACAACAGATATAGATTCATTTGTTTAATGTCACGTATTTGAGGACATGCTGTTTGAGAGGCTGGGGATACAGACAGTTTCTCCCCACGTGATGCTTACATTTTAGTGGAGGGGAAAAAAAGTAAATGCGTTTATAAAAGACTTAGGGAGTGCTATGTGTTCTGAAGAGAAATAGAGCAGGGTCAAAGGATGGAGAGTGACAGAAGGTGCTATTTAAGTGACATGGACAGGAAAGTCCTCTCTGGGAGCGGACGCTTCAGTGGAGTCTCAGATAAACAAAGGAAGTGAGCATGTGGCTCTATGGCAAGAGCAGCAGGTGCAAAGGCCCTGGGTTGGGAGCATGCTTGTTTTGTTGTGCGAAAACCAAGAAAGCCACAGGGGGGTCAAGGTTGAGTTTTCAAACTGTTTTGACTGTGACACACAGCAAGATGTACATTTTACATCATGACCCAATATACGACACACACTGCTATGGGTTGACTTGTGTCCCTCCCCCCGAAAAAGTATGTGTTGAAATCTTTACCTGCAGTAACCTCAGAATATGACTTTATTTGGGCGTAGGGTCATTGCAGATGTAATCAGTTAAGATGAAGTTATGCTGGGTGGGCCCTAAATCATGACTAGTGTCCTATAGGAAGGGAAGAGACACAGAGACATAGGTGCATATGGGGAGAGCACCAGGTTACGTTGGAGGCTGAGATTGAAGTGCTGCAGCTGCTAGCCAAGAAATGCCAGGAATTTCCAGCAACTACCAGTAGCTAGAAGAGGCAAGGAAGGATTCTCCTACGGGTTTCAGAAGGAGTGTGGCCTGGATGACACCTTGGTCTTTTACTTCTGGATTCTAGTATAGTGAGACAATACAGTTTTGTTGTTTCAAGCTACTTTACCCAATTTATGGGGTGTTGTCATGGCGTCCCTAGGACACTAATGCATGCACGCCCACACACACACACACACACACAGCAATGCAAGTGATATTAAACGCTACTTACCCTTACTCTCTAGTTTACTGACCGTTCTGTTCTCTGCCATGATGTCACATGTTGGTGAGGACCCCGAGATGATTTCCCGGCAGCCCCCACACTAATGCCCTGCATTCTGTGATTGAAAAACACGGAGCAAATGTGACTGTTGGGATAAGAGGCCAGGAAAAGAGCCAGGGGCAGATCACAAAGGCCATGGAAAAGGCTCTGCAGCTTTTTTGCTTTGGGAGCTGGGAAAACCTCTGGTAGCGATTTTTTTTTCTTGTTTCTTTTTTGAGGATGTGTGTGTGTGTGAGAGAGACACGATCTGATTGGTCTTTTAAGAGTATCTCGCTGATGCTCTCTCTGGAGAAGAAAGCTTGGGAGAGAAGGGTGGAAGCAGGGAGCACAGTTAGGAGTGGATCGCAGTAACCCAACCCGGTGGGTAACGGGGACTGGGACTAGGTTAATAGACAGACAAGGCACCAGGAATGCAGGCTCTCTACGAAACCCAGGTTTTGCTTTTCTCTCTTAAGTTGGCTCTCTTTACCTCTGGGGGCAATTAAGAAGTTTGATTCCCCTTACTTTATGGTCTGTTCCATCAGCCACCTTCGGAGGTTCCAGGAGAGCCCCCTGAGGAGTTAATCTTACCTTCCTATCTCTCACTACCCCTCTGAAGGTGTTGAATCCCAGGAGTGGAACAGACCAGGTCTTTCTTGACCATCTTGTGCTGTCTGAGACCTCTCTACACTAAGACTCTGCCACATACTCTAGACTGTTTCTTTACCCAAGGGTCCAGCACTCTTGTAAGAGTACTGTGGCATGAGAGGCTGAACAAATGGCTCAGGCCAGGGTTCCCTTTGAGGATGCTGCAGTGCTTGGATCTTCACTAGAAGAATGGCACCCACGCGTGCTCTCTGCAGTCCTGGTCTCCCCGCTCAGGTCGTCCCATCCTCGTTTTCAAAATGCTCGCTCAGCCCTTCTAGCTAGCAATCCAGCTCTCCTCTTAGGGATATTCTCCTACCTGGGAGTTGGTTCTGAGACTCCGCTACTTTCATTTTATGAGAAATTCTGGTGGCTTCCTCAGTGAGCGGCCCTCCTGGGCTCAGTCTCAAAGCCTGTGGAGGGCGTGGACTCCATTACTGTAAGTGATGGATGGTCCATTCATTCTCTGGTAATATAGTTCAGTCTTTCTACCGGTGGAGCTATGAGGCTGTGGTCCTCTTAGTCATGAGAAAGAGAAGAACAGACCCTGACCTGTGGGAACTGGCCTTGGTGTTCTGTTTTATGTAAACAATTTCATGCAACAGTGACATCAGACAAGGCCACTCTGGGAGTGTGATGAGTCAAGACAGAAATGGGACCACTGAGCACAGACAGTATCACTGTCCAAGCCACAGAGAGAACCCAACATCCCCCCATCCTGGATAATATGAGTGACTGTTGCTTTTCCACCCTTCCTTCACTCCGGGTAGGATTTATTCAACTATTCAAACACAGTATTACCTCTACTCTTTTTAAAACCTTATTCTACACTTTTTAATTGAAGTATAGTTGATGTACAATATTGTATAAGTTACAGGTGTACAAGACAGTGATTCACATATTTTTGTAGTTCTGTTTCTAGTCAAGATGAAGTAATGGGGGAGAATTGGATTCACCCTTCCACCTGTAACAACTGAAAAACTGGACAAAGTATATGAAACAATGCCTTTCAAGACATTGGACGTCAGTCAACAAAAGACAGTGATCCCTGAAGGATGGAAAGAAGGTGAACTTAGTGACTACAGCAGCTTATGGCCTAAGGAAAGTTTCCAGGCCTGAGTGCAGGAATGGGGAAGCATTATGTAATAGACAGTTAAAAAAATAGACAAGGTAACTCTAAAATTCATGTAGAAATCAAAAAACCTAGACTAGCCAAGATAACTTTGGGGAAAAAAAAAAGAACAAAGATTGAGGACTTATATTGTGTAACTTCAGCAGTGTGGTATCAGTGTCAAGAATAAGGAATAGAACAGTGGAACAGAAGAGGGAATCTAGAAATAGACCCACACATATATGGTCAATTTTTAACAACAATGCAAAAGCAATTCAGTGGGGAAAAGAAGGCATTTTCAACAAATTGGATATTCATAAGTAAAAATTTAACTCACATCATATATAAAAGTTAACTCTGAATGCATTACAGATTAAAAGTAAAACCTAAAATTATAAAACCTCTAGAAGAAATTACGGAGAAAAACCTTTGTAACTTCAAGGGTAGGGAGAGATTTCCTAGATGTGACCCTGACAGCACAATTCTTAAGAGAAAAAGTTGGTAAATTAGATTTCATCAGAAACTAGAACTTCTACTGTTTGAAAGACATTTTTAATTTTTAAAAAACATTTTTTGGCTGTTCCATGCGGCCTACGGGATCTTAGTTTCCCCACCAGGGATCAAACCCGCTCCCCCTACGTTGGAAGCTCCGAGTCTTAACCACTGGATTGCCAGGGAAGTCCGAAAGGCACTTTTAAGAGAACAACAACAACAAAAAATTTCATAGACTGACAGAAAATACTTAACAAATCATGTGTCTGATAAAGCAATTATATCCTCAATAGATAAGAAACTTTCAAAATTTAAGAAAACGACTATCTAATTAAAGAAATGGATAAAAGATTTGAACAGATGCTTCACCCAAGAAGATATATAGATGGCAATAAATCACAAGAAGAGATACTCAACACTATGTGTCAGTAGAGAAATGAAATAACCACATTGAACTACCACCAAACAACTATTAAAATGTTAAAAAGATTGACAATACCATGTATTTTTAAGGAGGTAGGTCAACTGGAAATCTTATACATTGCTGGTAGATATAAAACACAGTACAACCACTTTGGAAAAAGAGTTTTGGAATTTTAAAAAGTTAAATACGTGTCTACCACAGGACCCAGGTATTTCATTCCTAGAGATTTCCCCAAGAGTAATGAAAGCATGGGTCTCTACAGAGAGTTGTAGATGGGTAGTCATAGCAGCTTAATTTGTAATATCCTCAAACTGGAAACAACCCAAGTGTCCATCAACAGGTAAGTAGATAACTCATTGGTACAAACAACAACATAGATGAATCTCAAAAGAATTATGCTGAATGATGTATGTAGACCAAAAAAAGTACATATCATAGGACTCCACTGATATAAAACTGATAATTAATCTAAAGTGATAGAAAATAGTCTGTGGTTGCCTGGTTGGGAGAGCAGGAGGGTTGAGAGGAAGAAATTACCATCAGACATAAGGGTGCTTTTGGGCTTGATGGGTGTGTTCATTATCTTGATTGTGATGATAATTCCAGGAGTGTGTATCTATGTTAAAATTTACCAAACTGTACGTTTTAAACATATGCAATTGATTTTATGCCAATTATGTTTCAACAAACCTGTAAAAATAATGTGACAAAAATGATATGATGTCTGTGATCTGCTCTAAAATATTTCTTATTGGAGAGAGCAAGTAGGTGGGACTTGAGAGAAATTAAGACTGGCCATTAGTTGATAATAGCTGAGGGATGGGTACATGGGCATTCATTAGCCTATTTTGTCCACTTTAATATTTGAAATTTCCCATAATAAAATATGCAAAATATTATAATTAATGCTTTGCATGTAATACATTTGTGCCTTTTTTTTAAACAAGTATTTTATCTAGAAGAAGGACCAAAAGTAGAGTGTTGGATGTATGATTTTGCACACTTTATTTTCTTAAGAACAATCAACTTGTGTTTTTAAAAGTTTCTTTTGTATTTCTTTTGAGAAGAAGGGAATACGGTCTCATGATTTTTTTGTTTTTGAGTCTTTTAGTTGAAATAGAGATAAAATTCAAGGAAATTTGATGCCAAAAAGGTATGGCATCTTAAGTTAATGACCCTAAATATCTGAAATTAACTAAAACGAGTCAAAGAGTATTCTGAAGCTTTTTATTCTTATTGTCAGAAGTCTTTCTGCAGGCAGCTTTGTAAGCAGAATTTGTGTCTTTTGTTCACCGTTACTTCTGTTTCTGTTCTTAAAAATGCTACTTATTTGGAAAATTTGGTTATTCAAGTTTTGATAGTATTTGTGTGTCCAAATAGCATCTGTCATTCATTGCACACTTTGTGTTCTAAGCTCTTGACATAGATATATTTAATTTCTGAAAATTTGTGGTATATACTATTATCACTCTATTTACAGCTGAATAAGCTGAGGCCCCTAGAATTTAACTAACTCCCCCAAAGTTACGCAGCTTGGAAGTCAGAGCTGGAATGCAACCCAGGATTTCTGGCTTCAGGGTCCATGGTCTTTAATCACTGTGTTTAACTTCCTCAGTACTTAATTCTCAATGAGTAAAACCAAGGATACAAAACTGTTGAATCTCCTCTTGATGCCTTGTTACTGTGTATACATAGATGGCATATTTTCCCCACTTAAACGTATTTTTCCCCATAAAATTTTACACACAACAAACATTACTAAGGAAAGAGTTACTTTTCTCTTGTTTGATGATGGCGAAAGGAAATGGTACTCACTTTGGATCCAGATTTTTGTTTAGACAGTGGGGTTTATCAGGGTAATGCCTTTGTGTGACTTAGGAAAAGATGAAGTGGGGAAAGGCACGGTCTCAGTGTGGGCAATTGCCCAGGGAGCCCCATGGCTTTCAGTCTTTGTGGGTTTTTGTCCTGGGGAGGGTGGCAGAGAGGCAGACTTTTGCTGGGACACAGCCCTCGAGCAGGACAACACATCGCCCAGCAGATTGCTGGCTGGATTTCAACCTTTACTGCCCCTCCCAGCTGGGGGTTTTGGTACAATGTATAAATTGCACAACCTTTTTAATGTTAACTTTTGGTGGCAGAAATGCCAATTGTTTTTCAATATATTGATATAATCTTTCCTTCTTTTGTGTTGATAGAGGCTCTGATTTTGACCAGACACAGAGAATGAAGCTCTGAGCATCTCTTGCAGTTAGATGTGGTGATGCAACCAGTGGGGTCTTATAGAACTGTTTTGTGATGGCATTGAAGAAATTTCTTAAAAGACTGACGGTGCATGTCCGTTGCTCTCCCCCCCCCCCCCTTTGATCCCACTGCTTGGAGCACTGATATGATACTATGTCTGCTCTATTGGAGGATAAGAGCTGCGTTCTAGGGATCAGCAGCAGAAAACAAGCATCCCGGTACCTGATAAGGATAAGCCACCATACAAGCCCTGGGTTCCCCACATTTACGCAAGAGAGACCAGGTTCTTTTTAGTTTAACCCATTTTTTTTTTTTCTGTACTAACTTCTACTTACTACATACTTTATATTTTTAAAAGTAAGTTTATATCAATTATTTGCTCTTATCGGGATTGATCTTGTTTTTCTTTTTCCAGCCTCACAGTGTTTTCGTGACACGGCCAAGGTGAACGTATTCTACTCTCAGTTAAGTGATTGTAGGGCTGAGGTTTGTTGCTGCACATTCATTCCTATTGCTGGCTGCTCTGGTTATTTATATCAACTCTGTAGCATTCTGTGGCAACTGATGGTTACAATTGCAAAAGTACAAAGTTAGCTTCTTAATGGTTGAGCTGTATTGCCATAGCATCACGCATGCATTCACGTGTTCATCCGATAAACACTTCAATCATAAAGATGAAGCTTAATTCTAAAAGCTAATCTATTGCATAGATACAGATACTTAAGTGTGCTTTTATTTGACACAAATCCTTGTTCCTTTCCATTCATATCTTTCTTCCAATTATCTTTTCACATGTATTTATGAAGTCAGCTTATAAGCACCCACTTTGTAATTAGTGATATGTGGTAACAATTGGTGTATCTGTTTCCCCCCAGCTTTACTGAACTCTAAGGCCTCCAACCTCTATCTTGACTACTAAGGGAAATATTGTGGATTTGGGGAAATTGGTACATTCGGAGTGGAAGCGAAGATGCCATGGAAGGCAGAAATACTGTGGGCAAAGAGCCCCATTGGGCAAGACCAGTTTCCTTATGGCCAAATCATTCACTCCTTCCCCAAAGCCATCATCATCTCTTAGCTGGTTTAATGCTTCAGCCTCCTTACTGATTCCACTTTTGCTCCTCTGCAGTCCAGTTTATACTGAACAATCGAGGAATCCATGCATCCTATGCAATATTTATTGTTGGTTCTTAAAGAATCTACTTAAAAGATTAGCTAAAAACCCAAAATAAAAATGCTACATACTCTCATGGCTGAACTCTTGGTGCAGAGACTTCTGTTGCTGACTGTGATGTATGCTAATGTCTCTGTTCTCATTTCTCTCCCATGAATGGCTGTGGCTTGTACTGTGCAGTTTGTGCATCACAGTATCACCATCTCTAAGGAGGAGCCATGTGCACCCTAGACAGTACTGATAAATAAGAAAGCAAAACTGTGAGAACAAAATCTTGTTCTAACAGAAGCAATTTGCTGTAATTTTCCTGCATGTGGACATAAAGTGTCATGGGTAAGGGACTCACTTTTCTTAATGACACAAAGTCACCATACGGGCAGGTGGTGGCTTTGTGATCACTTGAGCCTTGCATTCTTGGCATATGGATAATATCTGGTAGAAATGTCTCCTCATTTAAAATAAAACCACCAGATTACAAATAAATTCCCAGTGCACTATATACAATTGATATTATATCAGCACAACTCAGTTTATGCTTCTAACCTCGTTGTATTCACTCCAATACTATTTATTACCATTATTTTTTAATAAAAGAGGAATATCGATTTTAAATATCAGAACACACATGCATCAGGTGTCAATTCCACAAGGAAGAAACACAGTTGTAGCTTTAACCTAATCAACATCTCGTCCCTATGGCTGTTCTATAGCATTTGTCAGCAGTGAAACCAGGGAGGCAGGGGGTAGATAAACTTGGAATAAGAAATTTCCAAAATCTCTCTATTGCGAAATAATCCCACTGATGTAAGTTCTCATCTTTCTTAATCTAGAGTCTCTCTGGGTTTTTCTTTCTGGTCACAGCTCAGGAAGTGCAGGCTGACTTCTTACACGTCTATACTCAGATGGGAAACCAGCTGCTGGTCACTTTCCTTCTCCCCATCACTATAGGCTGAAGAATTTGGGGGGATAAATTCTTCTGTTTACTGTTAACTCCGCTTTGGAATTTGAGGGAAATTTCATACTTCTGCTTGTGAGTAGAGGAAAGGGCAACATTTCCTAATTAAAACCCGAGATGCAAACCACTTCTTTAAAACAAAATCCATTTTTAATAACATTTTATAATCAGATTGGAGTTGTACTCAGTGGTCGTAGCAGGCACTGAACCAACATATGACCACAGAGTTGAAAGAAAAAAAAAATCCATCAATCTAACATTATTCTAAAGAAAATCCCATTGAGTTAGCATAGGGTTAGGCTTAGGGAGTTGTAACTACTAGTTTACATTTCTAATTGATTCAAAATATAAATTTACAATTTACCTTTTATTCATTCCCTCTTATAGCCTGAAATTTTTAGCCACAAAATGCAGACATTAAGGAGTGCAATGTTTCCCTTACCCATCCCCACCCTTTTTTCGTCCAGGGTGAATTCTCCATGTTTCAAAGAGCTAGTTCACAATTGAGCTGTTAGGGTTGGTGTGCTCCCTAAGAGGTGGGATCTGTCTGTGTCCCTAATTTCCCCTGCCACATTGCAAAATCCTCGAAGGCATATTTTTTGTTTAAAATCTCTTTATACATCCTAATGGCACCTAGCAGAGTGCCTTACACATAACATTTAGATAAGTGTCAAGTTATATTAAACCCTTCTCTTTCTAAGAATTTGAAAAGTTATTAAGTGGGAGAGTGTTTTTTGTCCTTCTCTAGAAAAATGACTTATTCAGTTAAAATTTCTAATTAGTTGCTTTTTTTTTGCCCTATTTCACTGTTTCTTCTCTCTCGGGTGTTTATTTATGGATGATGAGCTATCTTTGCATTTTCCATCCTGTCTCTACCTTTTCCACATAAATATATGTGCTATTTATTCCCTAGTTTCTGTTTATAAGTTTCCCCCATTCAAAACTTTAATGTTAATATTGGAACTGGTCAGTCACCGGTGCTGCCATTGTAGAGAATATCATCTGCCCTGGGGAAGCCCACAGGCCCAGGTGACAGCTCCCTCTGGCCATTTCACTTTCTTGGATTAATTTGGTATAATACAGGGTGACTTAGATAATGCAGGGTGACTTAGGAAAAGTCACTAAAGGTAAATAAAGTTATTTCTTACTCTCACTTTTAGGAAACAGTTTTGTCATCTTGCTATTACTTCCCCCCCCCCCCCCCCCGTGAGATTTAGTTTAAATATTTAGCTAGGTTGCAATAAATTATCCAAATCTGAGATTTCCCAAATATTAAGTAGAAAAGGATTTTTTAAAATTTAATTTTTACTGGAGTATAGTATGTTGTGTTAGTTTCTGCTGTTCAGCAAAGTGAATCAGTTATACATATATCCACTGTTTCTGAGAAGGATTTTCTGATAGATTCCCAAGCTGTTTTCCGCGGTTGTGCCTCCTCTTCCCGGATTCTCCGTTTCCACAAGGGGCTGTTGTTCCTTTTTGAACAGGACTTCTGTTTGTCAGTGCAGCCTCTTACTCACTAGGAGCACCTTTAGAGTCAGAATTTTCTATGTTATGTTATTCTTCCCCCTCCTTTCCACCCTTTCCCACATGTATGAATATGTTGATTTGCATGTAGACAGGCACATCCATCCACCCTTCTCTGATGATTTTACACCTTTGAGGAAATGCATTTTTATGTTTTTCTGTTGACAGTTTTACATGACTCCGTGTGGCAAGCAGTTAACTGGAGACCGTATAAAAGCCAGAAAGAGAAAAACAAATACCGTATGCTAACTCATAGATATGGAATCTAAAAAAAAAATGGTACTGATGAACCCAGTGACAGGGCAAGAATAAAGATGCAGATGTAGAGAACGGACTTGAGGACACGGGGTGGAGGGGGGCAAAGGGGAAGCTGGGACGAAGTGAGAGAGTAGCATTGACATATATACACTACCAAGTGTAAAATAGATAGCTAGTGGGAAGTTGCTGTATGACACAGGGAGATCCACTGGATGATGGGTGATGCCTTAGAGGGGTGGGAGGGAGTCTCAGCAGGGAGGGCATATGGGGATATATGTATAAATAGAGCTGATTTGCTTTGCTGTACAGCAGAAACTGGCACAACAGTGTAAAGCAATTGTATTCCAATAAAGAGCTAAAAGAAAAAAAAATGGTGAAAGGAGAAGAAAGCAGAGGTTAGCAAAATTTATTACACATGGAGGAAATGGATAGGTGGCGAGGTACCCACAGAGTTGGTGATTCTCATCCTCATATGTGCGTCATTTATGCATATTTCCCTTTGGAACTCCCTGCCTCTGTTACGTGCGAAACAAATATCTAATTTTCCTTTGAGAACTTATCTGTGAAGTTTAGGGCTAGTGTTTGAGTAGGACTTAAAATGTGGGTCTAATCAGTTTAACGTCTTGAATCAGCGCATACTTAAAACATTTTCTCTTGGTTCGTTAAGCAACGTTAAGGGCAACTCTCCCAAAGCTATTGCTGCAGAGATGGTGTTCTGTGTTTTTATTCTAGAAGGATTTTTGGCATTCAGATTTTGTTACCTGAGATTCTCCCCCAATTTAAAGGTATCCATTTTGAATTTTATCCCTGTGCCTGAAATTATAATGTCAGCTAATAGACTGTGATTTATTGGCTATCGCTCACTCCTTTTATTTTATTGAACTCAGTTTTGTTAAGCTCTGCCAAGGCTCATGGAGGCCCTTTGGGGCATAGCGTTAGACTAATTGTAAATTCAGAAGTAAACCCACAGAGCCACAGTGCACTGGTTTGGCATTCAGGTATAGGAACAATGGCAAAAAAGAGCGTTTCCTCAACCATCTGACATTTAACAGAGAATTTTACTGGGCCAAGGAGCAAAATACTATATCTAAGTCTTGGGTAAGCCCTGTTTCCCCTGAAGCTTCTATACATTCATACTATGTGATCTTCTCACATCAAGTTAAGTCAATGGGTATTAATTCATCACCCATAAAATGTCCATCAGAGTTAAACACTACGGGGATGTTCTTACCCTAAGCAACTTGAGGTCTATGAGGAGGAATGTAAGCTTCACCAAGATGGGGATGGTTGTCTTTTTCTCTCCAGTTTGCAGAACGTGCTGGATACAAAGTGGGCTTTCAGTAATCAATATTGTTAAATAAATGAATAAAGAATATGGTTTTGCTTCAGCACAGTTATGGAGCGCCTTCAAACCTGAAAGTGTAAAGGTATTCAGCAGGATCTGAGATGAGAGCACTCGGTAAGGTTAGAGTGGAGAAAGCTGGGTAGATGTTGCTTCTGTGCATCACCGGCCCATGGATTTGTGGATGTGGGTGCTTGTGTGTCCTAGAGGTTGGGAGGAGATTGAGAGTGAGGTTGAGAGTTTGGATGATGTATAGGATGTGAACTTTATCCATGCACGTCAAAGTGAGCTTCAGAACACAGATGCATGGAACCTCACAACTGAGAGAGCTGCCTAAGGTGCTGAGTGCCCTCCACAAACATTCCAACGGGAGACCGTCCACCTTCAGCTGGCACCTCGCGCAGTGGGGAATTTATTACTCATAGGCAGATAATTCTACTTTGGGACTGCTCTGGTTATAGAAAACCCTTTCTTATATTCAGGTAAAATGTCTACTTATTAGTCCTAATTGTACTCCCTAAAAAGTACTTATCACTGTTTCTCTGTTATGGAATGGTATCATTTTAACATGACTGTCATGTCTCATTCTAGCTCCCTTTTCCCGGACTTCTTGCAGTAAAATTAACGCTTGTGAATAGTATTTCCTAGATCATACGTTTCACATAGGCCATGATTTCTGGTTCCTTTGCTGTCTACTTGCTTATCCACAGTTTCCAGTTTGCATGCATTATTTTTGTCTTTGAGTAGAGGGATAATTTCCATACTATAAGTTGTACAGATCTTAAGTGTACAGTTTAATTGAGTTTTGACAACTGTATACACATGCCTGTAAACACTATCCCAATCAAGATATAAAGCATTTTCATCATCCCAGAAAATTCTCTTATGCTCCTTTCTGGAAAAACCCTCCCTGGAGCAACTGCTCTTCTGATTTCTCTCAACACAAGCTTTTTTTGAACTTTGTTAGTGGAATCAGACAGCATGCACTCTTTTTTGTTTGGCTTCTTTTATTCAACATGGTGTTTTTGAAATTCATATATGGTGTTGCATGTGTCAATAGTTTGTTCCTTACTCATGCTGAATAGTATTTCATTGTGTGAATACACCCCTATTTGTTTCTCTCTTCTCCTGTTGATGATATTGGGTGTATGCATTACTCTATACTTTTGATTACCATCAGTAATCTGACCAGTGCTTCCTTTGTTCTGGCATTGTACTTTTATTAATCTAACATAAGATTACATTAGTTATCAAAGTTTCTTTATTGTGCTGTTTACATGATAATGGGTTGCAATGAGCAGGGCTTTGCAGCAAGATTGCAAAAGATTCAAATCCCAGATCTGCTTCTTGTAATCTGGAGGACATAGGGGAATTATTTTATGTCTCCGGACCTTTGTAAAGTGGGGATAATAATAATGCCTATGTCTCTTTGATGCCCATGGTCAGGAGCTTATGGTGCTCAGTAAATGTTAGTTCCTATACACACCTGCCCACCAGCTTTTATATTGGGAATTGCAATCTGTGTAACCGTGCTATAGTTTTGTCACACCGTCTCTCTTCTACCCTCATGAATTTTCACAAACTCGTGTGCCATATTTTCACATTTATCCTATTTATTTTCATGTAAATCCAATCCATCATTGTATTCCTTTGAGAATGACTCTTTACTCGATCAGGCAGCAGAGTTGCTCTCTGCCTCAGCTCTGTGTCATCTATGGATTTGATAAGCAGAGCATCCATGTACTCATTCAAGTCCCTCTTAATATTTGGACAGAACAGAAACAAGGACTTAGCATAAAATTGAGAACCACCCTTTAGTGTGAAATTGATCTGCTAATCAATACTCTTTAGGTACCATTCATGCAGGCAGTTTCAAATCCACTGAACTATTTTTCAGTTATCTTTTCACAAGATATCAAGAGATGTAATTCTATAAATTATAGGACTCAAAGGCCTTGGAAATTCTACACATACAAAGAGTAAATTATAACCATCCCTTTGGAGTATGAATTTATTTCATTAAAATTTCCTGGAAAAAATTTTAATAGTTGACCTCATAATTTCAAGTTTTTAAAAGGTTATCCCTGATCTACTGTAGAAAGAATGTTGCATATCTTGCTCCAAACGATTCTTCAGGGAAAAAACCAGAAATGCAGTAGTATTTAATATTCTATAATTTAACCATTTGCCACTTCTGTGTACTTTTTTATGTCTTGAACTTGCAAAATGAATAGCTTTCTTGAGATTTTTAATGAATAAAATTGCATCAGATTTTCCTTGCCTTACGACCTCTAGAGTGATTTAAAATACCTTCAGATCCAATGAAGAGCAAATATTAAACAGAATCAAATCTTTTCTATGTATATTATCCTGTCTTGATTTTTAAAAGTATCATGTTGGTTGATCGAGACAACTCCACACACAGTATACATTCACCTGAAATTTGTGGTTTGTTTTTAGTAGTTACCATCTTCTCATTTTTGAATGTGAAAACTGATCACTTAATCAAGCAGGGCCTTGATATATAAGGTACTGTTTGAAAGTTCTTTCTATTTTGAAAACTTAAGACCATTTAGTTCACATAAAAGAAAAAAAAAGGCAATTTGATTTGGAAGGTCTTCTAAGGCAGGGACCTGCCAGATATTTTTACCTCATTACCTAGCATTGTACTTTGCACAGTATAGGCACACAATAAAACTGTACCAAATTGTGTCGAGGGGGAAATTAAGTTAATTCTGATTGGCTTTTCACACATATAATGTGAATTTCAATTCAATATATTATCTAGCAGTATATTTTGGTAGTTTGTAATCATTCTTATTAAACATTATCTGCCTAAGTATTTTACTATTTTGAAAATGTCAAAGTAGGGAAAGTGTTTCTTCTGTAATTTTGTAGTTGGCAGTATTATGGTATATAAGATTAAAAGGAGAACATCTGGGAGGATGACATCTTCAGAAACATTTGGAATAACACTCATGTAGTCATATTCTCTCAAAAGATACCTGAATGATTATAAAAACATTTCTGTACAGATTCCCACCAGAAGAATTTTATGTAGCCGTTAGAAAGAAATTATAACAAACTCATATGGAGAGCTCTTTGTAATTGCACTTCTTGGACAGGTGAGAACGTGTAAGAAGGAATGTCCTTGGGCTGAGTCTTCGATTTGCAGTCATTAGATGACTGTTATTTATTGCCATGTTTATGGGACTTCATAGTCACTTCCTGTTAATTGATTCATTCCTTCATTTAAAGATCACTCTATTTACATAGAAATCCTACACTTGTCTTTGAAAGCTTCCAAAACCACACTTTTCTGGTCTCTATTTTATTTTTTGTGTAAGGGAAGGTTAACAAAATGAGGAAAGAACTAACTAAAAATATTTTCTTCACCACCGTCATCGTCATCCTTACCTTTGTCAATATTGCAGTTGTAATGAACTTCAAGGTTAGAGCTTTAGCATAAATTATTTTTTTAGCTGTTGAATTTGAAGTAGATAGTTTTAAGAGAGATGTCTGTTTACATGTGAGTTAGCCTGGCAGGTAAATCAGAGAGCCTAACACTAAATTTAATATCCAGTAGTATAATAAGGATTTGTGATGCTTCCTAGAGGACCTGAGGTCTATAAACTAATGAGTAGTTTACAATGAGACATAAATATAGCATATAAAACATGGAGCCTTTTCATAGTGGAAAATCTTGATGTGTTTGAGGTTTGGCAGTGATGAAAGAAAAATACTGTTCTTACAAATTTTATATAAAGATGGCTTTATGTTTCAAACAATAATATGAGGAAACTTTATAACCTTAATTGGGCTGGAGGTATTACTGGCCTAGAAAAGGGGGAGTGACTGAGGACCAGAGAGATTCCCCAGGAGGTGAAACCCCATGGATCCCTGATTAAGATCTGGCTCCTTCACTGAAAATTGTCTGCATTTGGAAATGATGGGACCAGGGAGAAATTCACTTAAGAAATGACCAGGAGGATGTTCTGAAATAAAATGTAAAAAAGCCCCTAAATGAATAATTTATGACTGAATCTCATCCTAAATTCTCATTTTCTTAAGGAACACAGGAACAATCTGTAAGAGATGAGCCCCTCTTCTTGAGGTGCCAATCTCAGCTTATGTTGACATGACAGCAGAGCATTTGCAAGCTCAGTGCATTTTTCAAGTTCAACTTTATTCATTCATTTTCCTACAGATCTGCATACTTAGTCATGGCCAAATTGCTCAGCAAGAGAAATGCTTTACACATGGCCCTCTCTCTCCAGAGCCCTGACTTCAGCAGAGTTGCCTTAGTAATAGCCCCTGAACAAGGCCTCAGAATCTCAGTACAAGCTTGCAATCCCTACAGGCTGCAGTCCATTTCCTGTCAGCTCTCTCCCAAGTTCACCACTGGAATCCAGAGTAGTTGAAATGCCTGGCCATGCCCATCCCTTCATGAGGTTCTAAAGCTGCATCTAGTTAATTAAAAGTGGGTGTAGGGGAACAGAGGCCCTGCTATGCTTTTTGCTAGAATCAGGAAATTACTCTCTGGTTAAAAGAATCACCAGCTAGCAGCTGTCAGCTTAAGTTTGGCCTTTTGCACTGGCATTTCTGGGTTGCCTTAAAAATGCAAAAAGAAATGATCAGAAAGAGAAAATTTTTAAAAATCCTATTTAAAATTACATCAAAAAGAATAAAATACCTAGGAATAACCTTAACAAAGGGAAAGACCTACACTCAGAAATGGAAAGATATCCTGTGCTCTTGGATTGGAAGAATAAATACTGTTAACATGGTAATACTACCCAAAGCAATCTATAGATTTAATGCAATCCCTATCAAAATACTTGACATTTTAAAGACCCCCAATTGCCAAAGCAATTGTGAGAAAGAAGAACAGAGTTGGAGATATTGTGATCCCAGACTTCAAACTATATACCACAAAACTACAAAAATCAAAACAGTATGGTAATGGCACAAAAACACATAGATTAGTGGCACAAAATAGAGAGCTCAGAAATAAACCCTTGCATCTATGGCCAATTGATCTATGACAAAGCAGGGAAGAATATACAATGGAGAAAAGAAAATCTCTTCAACAAGTAATGCTGGGAAAACAGGACAGCTACATGTAAAAGAATGAGATTAGAGTATTTCCTCATACCATATACAAAAATTAACTCAAAATGGATTGAAGACCTGAAACCATAAAATCCTTAAAAGAGAACATAGGCAGAGCACTCTTTGACATAAATCAAAGGGATATTTTTTTAAGATCTGTCTCCTAAAGCAAAAGAAATAAAAGCAAAAATAAACAAATGGGGCCTTATTAAACTTAAAAGCTTTATCACAGCAAATGAAACTATCAACCAAACAAAAAGACAACCTATGGAATGGGTTTGTAAATGAGAAGACAGACAGGAGGTTAATATCCAAAATATATAAACAGCTCATACAACGCAATATATATATTAAAAAAAAACAAACAAGCAACCCAATCAAAAAATGGGCAGAAGACCTGAATAGATATTTCTCCAGAGAAGACATACAGGTGGCTAACAGGCTCATGGAAAGATGCTCAACATGGCTAATTATTAGAGAAATGCAAATCTAAACCACATTGAGGTATCACCTAACATCTGTCAGAATGGCTATTATCAAAAAGTCTACAAATAAATGTTAGGATGTGGAGAAAAGGGAATTCTTGTATACTTTGGTGGGAATGTAAATTGGTGCAGCCACTGTGGAAGACAGTATGGAGGTTTCTCATAAAACTAAAAATAGTACTAAAATATGATCCAGCAGTTCTACTCCTGGGAGTATATATATATATCTGGAAAAAATGAAAACACTAAATAGGAAAAAATACATGCAGCCCAATTTTCATAGCAGCATTGTTTACAATAGCCAAGATATGGAAGCTCCCCAAGTGCCCATCAACAGACAAATGGATAAGGAAGATGTAATATGTATGTATTTGTGTATGTATATATATAATGGAATATTACGCAGCCTTACAAAAGAATGCAATTCTGCCATTTACAGCAATGTGGACGGACCTAGAGTATACTATGCTTAGTGAAATAAGACAGACAAATACCATATGGTATCACTTATATGTGGAAACTAATAATGCAAATGAATGAATATGCAACATACACACAGACTCACAGATATAGAAAACAAACTAGTGGTTACCAAAGGAGAGAGGGAGGTGGGAAGGACAAACTAGGGGTATGGGATTAAGAGATACAAACTACTATACGTAAAATAGATAAGCAACAAGGATATATTGTACAGCACAAGGAATCATAGCCAGTATTTTGTAGTAACTTTTAATGGAGTATAATCTGTAAAAATACTGAATTACTATGCTGTACACCTGAAATTAATATAATATTGTAAATCAACTATACTTCAATTTAAAGAAGTGATCAAATGATCCTGGGGGATATCGATGGTTTTTATGGGCTTGTCCCATTAAAAGTAGAGAAAGGGGTATGTGAAGGGGCTCTACATCTGTGTGGCTGAGAACATAGTGCTCATAATTTATATTTATTGGCCTCTATCTAAGGGTCTAGTCAGACTCTGTGACTATAGCTGCTCTCCAGTATAGCTTATTGTTCCCAGCATTGATATTTATGTGCAGTAGTTAGCTGAGAATTTTGATAAGTTGGGAGAAAAAAACATGAAAGAATAGGAAATGCACATACTCTTTGAGAAATTCCAACTTAATAAGTCTATGCTTGGGACTTCCTTGGTGGCGCAGTGGTTAAGAATCCACCTGCCAATGCAGGGGACATGGGTTTGATCCCTGGTCTGGGAAGATCCCACATGCCAAGGAGCAACTAAGCCCGTGTGTGCCACAACTACTGAGCCTGTGCCCTAGAGCTCAAGAGCCGCAACTACTGAGCCCATGCACTGCAACTGCTGAAGCCAGCTTATGCCTAGAGCCTGTGCTCTGCAACAAGAAAAGCTACTGCACTAAGAAGCCTATGCACTGCAATGAAGAGTAGCCCCTGCTTGTCACAACTAGAGAAAGCCCGCCTGCAGCAATGAAGCCCCAGTGCAGCCCAAAATAAATAAATAAATAAGTAAATAAATAAGTCTATGCTTTCCAATTGAAAACACATAAGTATATTTGTTCAAGGATGTTTACTGTAGCATCATTTGTAATGCTATATAACTTGAAATAACCTAATTGTTAACCATTAGGAGAAGGATATGTATATAAGATTGAATATTATGCAGCAATTAAAAAGAATGAGAGCTATACATATTGAGCTGGAAGGACACTCATGATGATCTACTGCTAGTTACAATAAAAAGATATGTTGCAGAGTGCTGTATCATATAATTCCATCCAAAGTAGATAAAGGTGGTGTGTGTGTGTGTGTGTGTGAGAGAGAGAGAGAGAGGGAGAGAGAGAGATGCATGAGTAGGAAATAGATACACCCCAAAATGCTAGCATCAGTTACCTGAAAGGCAGGAGGTTGCAGAGGTAAGAGGGCGAGTATTATCTTTTTCTGTATAAACATCTGCATGGTTTATAGGTGTATTAATTTGCTAGTTCTGCTGTAAAGTACTACAAACTGGTTTATGTATGACTTTAATCATAGAAATTTATTCTGTCATAGTTTTGGAGGCCAGAAGTCCAAAATCAAGGTGTTGGCAGGGCTGGTTCCTTGTGAGAGCTGTAAGGGCAGGACCTACTCAGGCCTCTTTCCTTGTGTTGTAGATGGCTGATGCCCTATATCTCTTCA
This sequence comes from Hippopotamus amphibius kiboko, assembly GCF_030028045.1. Classification (NCBI taxonomy): domain Eukaryota; kingdom Metazoa; phylum Chordata; class Mammalia; order Artiodactyla; family Hippopotamidae; genus Hippopotamus; species Hippopotamus amphibius. Next base: position 94,743,817 of record NC_080196.1, on the reverse strand, counting down.
CATCGTCTTCTCTCTATGCATATCTATCTTTGTGTCCCATTGTTCCCTTTTTATAAGGACACAAGTCATATTGGATAAGGGGCCTACCCTACACCAGTATGACCTCATCTAAACTAAGTACACCTGTGACAACCCTATTTCCAAATAAGGTCATATTATGAGATACTGGGGGTTATGAATTTGGGAGAGGGATACAGTTCAATGTATAACAGCAGGTTTGATTTTTGTAATTTTTTTAAAAGAAAAAAGTGAGGCAAGTACAAAGAAAAAGAACTGGGACTTGGCATCAGGGAGGCACAGATGTTCCAGACTTGCTTTGACCACTCTCCAGCTACGCATGAGCAGGTCACCTCTCATTGCCTGGGTGCATTTTCATTTGTAAGGTGAAGCTTTGGCTTAGCCCATCTCTGAAGCCTATCATACCTTGCAGAAGCAATCTGCATCTCTACACAGCTTGACCGATTTTTTTCTGGGTCTGGTGAATCCTCATTCTTTGTTGCTGGCAAACCACGTGGGTCCTCAGGCACTGCGTCTTCTCCCCATCGTTGCGTCCTGTGTTTAGCACAGCTCAGATCTCGGACTTTTTTCACAGTGAGTCAAACCACTTGCCTTTATCTGGGGAAAAGGCTCTGATAGTCCTTAGGTGGCTCAATTGCCACCAGCCTGGGATAATAATCTGCTGTAGTTCCATGTATCTGTTAGTCCCCTAACCACCTATCAATATAACACTGCTTTTTATGTCCTCAGATTTTGGGGTGTTTATTTAGCACCAGGGATTTTCTAGCAAAGGATTTCTTGACCCCAGGCCAGGACCTCACATGGCCCCTCATATTCCACTGCGTGATCTTCCTCCTGTGTGTAACTGGCCCAATTTATTATGTAGAATTTCTGGAAAAGCTAGAGCCCCCATCCCAATGACTTTGGAGGAAAGTGAATAAGTTTTCCACAGAATAACTGCTGGACCAGATTCATCTCAGGAGAGGAGCAAAGTCCACCATGGTCTTCCTCTAGCTCATCCGGCTTTGCAGCGCCTTTCTGGAGAAGTGCCTCATGTCACATGCCACCAAATTCTCTTGCTTGTGGTCTAGTAAAGTGGCTCAGAGGTCATTTAAACTGATGGGCCAACATCTCCCTTTTAGGCTGCAATAATCACTCCTGCTGATGCCTGGTAACAGCCATGTCTGAGAGGTGACAGGGGTGTTTTCTTCACTCAACAATTCAAGCCCTTGCAGGTCTTTAGATGAAGAGGGTCCTTTCAAACGAGACAAAGAAACAGTCCCTGCAAGCTTATCCCATCTTTTTGTTCTAAGTGTTGTTGATCAGAACAGTTTGGACATGCAGGCGAGCCAAGATCTGATTTACGGTAGAGACAGGGCTACAGATAATTGTAACAGAGGGCTACTAAAGTAGATCAAATTCTTTTGAGTGGCTTTACTTCTTATACTTTAATCAGGGACCAGTGAGCTGGATGCTGTAGTCTGAAAGGTGTGTTAATATGCATGGGGGAGTGTATTGTCAAAATGTGGGAAACTCTATATATTTTGCATGTCATACGATTATATGTTTATGATTTTTCAGTACAACTTCTCTTTGGTTTCATTATTTTTACTTTCAGGCATTTCTAAATTATCTGAATTTAATGGGAATTCAAAATACCAAGCTAAGTTTTCTCTTAAATTCTGGAGCTAGGGCATTTATGATTCCCATTCATCAACCTGCAACTTTAGTTTTGTGGGTGATTAATTCCAAATAAGAGAAGTACTGGAGCAAATATGGACACCTGGGGTGGATGTGGGTAACCGTGAAGGATCCTCACTGAAGGAGGGCAAAGATAAGGACCTACTTAGTACTAAGGCTGATTAGTAGACGGTGGGGTGGCTAAGCTGAGGTTAAGATCACTGTCTTGCTTATTAGCTTGTTACCATTGACTATGAGTCAGGCTCTGCCTTTGGGTTTGGATATTCAGTTGCAGTGCTCTGTGTCTCACATGAAGTGTTTTAGCTGGATAAACAATCTCTTTATGGCTGCAATGTGGAAATAGAAAAAGTTGAAGTGTTTCTTCTGTTTATGCTCTCTCTCTACAAAGTGATAATATCTGTAAAGTCTCCAGTTGGTGTTTGAATGGTAATGGGGCATGCACTCGTATTGTTCTTATCTAGGACATGCATAAAATGGTAAACTACGCGTAAAAATATGCCAGAAAGAGGCTGCTGTTTCAAAACTACGTGGAAAGTTCACTGTGGCTGAATACGTGTGATTTCTCTGACTTCCATATTCTGTGATTTTTCATATTTTCCTCTGGTTTCACGTCACAGGACTATACTAGATGCCATGGTTTCATTTAGGGAAAGTAACCAGACTTTATACAGGAGGACAGTTCCATCTGGCTCCTTAAGAGCCACATTGCATGTTGTATGAGAGAAGATGTTCTGTGCATGCATACTCTGCTCCGAATGAGTTAACTTTAAGACGATGACCTTGTTGAGGAAAGAGACCATGATAGAATCATCTGTGTGCTCTTCACAGTGCTTGTGGGAGGTGTTCGAGTGTTTGTAAAATGAATGAACTTAGTCAAATAAGTGATTATTTTAAACACACTTTCAGTTCATTTAGAAATAATATTTAAACTCTTCCTTCGAAAGGCTTTAGTGTTTTGATGCAAACTTTATCCTGATGACACATGAAATGATGCTTTAGGTGGGTCACTAGAAGGTCTGAAATCATCAGTCTTAGTAAGAACAGACCCAGATATATTTTGGTTTCTCTGCATTGAATTATGTCCTACACATTGGCGTAGATAGTAAAAAAGAGTCTGAGCCTACTGTAAACATTTTCAGCTTAGGGAGGTTGGTTTTCCAGTAAAATCTCAGTTGCTCTCAGAGTGTCACATTCTTTTAGTTTCCTACCGTATGCTCTTTTGGGGAAAGATTTCTAGTTCTGTCAAAGATGGCTAATACGGAGAAAGAAGTACTTCAGTCTAACAAAGTTGTGTGCAGGGAACACAAGTATCTTTCAGCATGATTGATTTATAAGTGACAAAGGCCTGAGAGAAACAGTTACTGTGATTGCAAAGAGCAAAATGACTTTGTCAACTAGTGTGAGTGAAAGAGAGAGTTCACAAAAGGTGAGCTCTGGAGAGCAGGCCGTTTGTTTCCTTCATTACTATATTCCTATAACTTAGAATAGGGTGCTTAGTAGGCTCTCAACAGATGCTTGTTGAATGATTGGGTGAGTGGATGAATAATAATGTGATAGAATTTTAATATGCAAGTTATAGATCAAGTGAAGAAAGATATTTTGGTCTAACCTCTCAAAAATTGCTGAAACTGCCCTTACTGTCCTGATTTGGAAGTAAACCTACAATTTTACTTTGGAATGCAAATGTAAATTATAATATTTAGTCTGTTGATTATAGGACAGGTCCCTTTAAAAAGGTGGGTCTCAAGTCTTGATTAAATCTCTCTCTCTCTTTTTTAAGCTCTTTATTGGAATATATTTGCTTTATACACTTGTACCAGTTTTTGAGGTACACCAAAGTGAATCAGCTGTATTTATACATATATCCCCATATCCCCTCCCTCCCACAGCTCCCTCCCCTCCTCCCTATCCTGGCCCTCTAAGGCATCACCCATCATCGAGTTGATCTCCCTTTGTTATACAGCAACTTCCCACTAGCTATCTGTTTTACAGTTGGTAGTATAAATATGTCTATGCTACTCTCTCACTTCGTCCTAACTTCCCCTTTGCCCCCCACCCCAGCCCCATGTCCTCAAGTCCATTCTCTACATCTGTATCTCCACTCTTGCCCTGTCACTGGGTTCATCAGTACCATTTCTTCAGATTCCATATCTATGAGTTAGCATACGGTATTTGTTTTTCTCTTTCCGGCTTACTTCACTCTGTGTGACAGTCTCTAGGTCTAGCCACCTCATTACATATAGTTCAATTTCATTCCTTTTTTATGGCTGAGTAATATTCCATTGTATATATGTGCCACATCTTCTTTATCCATTCATCTGTTGATGGGATTTTAGGTTGTTTCCATGTCCTAGCTATTGTAAATAGTGCAGCTATGAACATTATGGTACATGTTGCTTTTTGGATTATGGTTTTCTCTGGGTATATGCCCAGGAGTGGGATGACTGGATCATATGGTAGTTCCACTTTTAGTTTTTTAAGGAACCTCCAAACTGTTTTCCATAATGGCTGTACCAACTTACATTCCCACCAACAGTGTAGGAGGGTTCCCTTTTCTCCACACCCTCTCCAACATTTACTGTTTCTAGATGTTTTGATGATGGCCATTCTGATTGGTGTGAGGTGATACCTCATTGTGGCTTTGACTTGCATTTCTCTAATGATTAGTGATGTTGAACATCTTTTCATGTGTTTGTTGGCCATCTGCATGTCTTCTTTGGAGAAATGTCTGTTTAGGTCTTCTGCCCATTTGTGGATTGGGTTATTTGCTTTTTTGGTATTAAGCTGCATGAGCTGCTTATATATTTTGCAGATGAATCCTTTGTCCATTGCTTTGTTGGCAAATATTTTCTCCCATTCTGAGGATTGTCTTCTTGTCTCATTTATGGTTTCTTTCACTGTGCAAAAGCTTTTAAGTTTCATGAGGTCCCATTTGTTTATTCTTGATTTTATTTCCATGATTCTAGGAGGTGGGTCAAAAAGGATGTTGCTTTGATGTATGTCATAGAGTGTTCTGCCTATGCTTTCCTTTAGGAGTTTTATAGTGTCTGGCCTTACATGTAGGTCTTTAATCCATTTGGAGTTTCTTTTTGTGTATAGTGTTAGGAAGTGTTCTAATTTCATTCTTTTACATGTTGTTGTCCAATTTTCCCAGAAGCACTTATTGAAGAGACTGTTTTTTTTCCATTGTATATTCTTGCCTCCTTTGTCAAAGATAAGGTGCCCATATGTGCTTGGGCTTACTTCTGAGTTCTCTATTCTGTTCCATTGATCTTCCTTTCTATTTTTGTGCCAGTACCATGCTGTCTTGATCACTGTAGCCTTGTAGTATAGTTTGAAGTCAGGAAGCCTAATTCCACCAACTCTGTCTTTCCTTCTCAAGATTGCTTTGACTATTCGGGGTCTTTTGCATTTCCATACAAATCGTAAGATTTCTTGTTCTAGTTCTGTGAAAAATGCTGTTGGTAATTTGATAGGGATTGCATCAAATCTGTAAATTGCTTTGGGTAGTATAGTCATTTTCACTATGTTGATTCTTCCAATCCAAGAACATGGTATGTTCAAAAACATGGTATGTCCCTCCATCTGTTTGTATCATCTTTGATTTCTTTTGTCAGTGTCCTATAGTTTTCTGCATAGAGGTCTTTTGCCTCCTTAGGCTGGTTTATTCCTAGGTATTTGATTCTTTTTGTTGCAATGGTAAATAGGATAGTTTCCTTAATTTCTCTTTCTGCATTTTTGTTGTTAGTGTATAGGAATGCAAGAGATTTCTGCGCATTAATTTTGTATCCTGCTACTCTACTAAATTCATCTATTAGTGCTAGCAGTTTTCTGGTAGAGTCTTTAGGGTTTTCTATGTATAGTATCATGTTATCTGCAAAGAGTGACAATTTTACTTGTTTTCCAATTTGGATTCCTTTAATTTCTTTTTCTTCTCTGATTGCTGTGGCCAACACTTCCAAAACTATGTTGAATAATAATGGTGAGAGTGGACACCCCTGTCCTGTTCCTGTCCTTAGAGGGAATGCTTTCAGTTTTTCACCATTTAGAATGATGTTGGCTGTTGGTTTCTCATATATGGCTTTTATTATGTTGAGGTAATTTCCTTCTATGCCCATTTTCTGGAGAGGTTTTATCATAAATGCATGTTGAATTTTGTCAAAAGCTTTTTCTGCATCTATTGAGATGATCATACGGTTTTTATCCTTCAATTTGTTAATATGGTATATCACACTGATTGATTTGCGTGTATTGAAGAATCCTTGCATTCCAGGGGTAAACCCCACTCAGTCATGGTGTATGATCTTTTTAGTGTGCTGTTGGATTCTGTTAGGTAGTATTTTGTTGAGGATTTTTGCATCTATATTCAACAGTGATATTGGCCTGTAATTTTCTTTTTTTGTGACATCTTTGCCTGGTTTTGGTATCTGGGTGATGGTGGCCTCGTAGAATGAGTTTGGGAGTGTTCCTCCTCCTGCTATATTTTGGAAGAGTTTGAGAAGGATAAGTGTTAGCTCTTCTCGAAATGTTTGATAGAATTTGCCTGTGAATCCACCTGGCCCTGGGCTCTTGTTTGTTGGGAGATTTTTAATCACAGTCTCAATTTCTGTATTTGTGATTGGTCAGTTCATATGTTCTATTTTTTCCTGGTTCAGTCTTGGAGGATTGTACTTTTCTAAGAATTTATCCATTTCTTCCAGGTTATCAAATTTACTGGTATATAGTTGCTTGTTGTAGTCTCTCATGATCTTTTGTATTTCTGAGGTGTCAGTTGTTACTTCTCCTTTTTTATTTCTAATTCTGTTGATTTGCGTCTTCTCCATTTTTTTCCTGATAAGTGTGACCAATGGTTTATCATTTTTATTTATCTTCTCAAAGAACCTGCTTTTAGTTTGTTGATCTTTGCTATTGTTTCCTTCATTTCTTTTTCATTTATTTCTGATCTGATCTTTATGATTTCTTTCCTTCTGCTCACTTTGGAGTTTTTTTGTTCTTTCTCTAATTGTTTCAGGTTTAAGTTTAGGTTATTTATTTGATAGTTTTCTTGTTTCTTGAGGTAGGACTGACTGTATGGCTATAAACTCCCCTCTTAGAACTGCTTTTGCTGCATCCCATAGGTTTTGGGTTGTTGTGTTTTCATTGTCATTTGTTTCTAGGTATTTTTTGATTTCCTCTTTGATTTCTTTAGTGATTTCTTGGTTGTTTAACAGTGTATTGTTTAGTCTCCATGTGGTTGTATTTTTTTGCAGTTTTTTCCCTGTAATTGGTATCTAGTCTCATGGCATTGTGGTCAGAGAAAATGCTTGATATGATTTCAATTTTCTTGAATTTACTGAGGCTTGATATGTGACCCAAGATTTTATCTATCCTGGAGAATGTTCCATGTACACTTGAGAAGAAAGTGTACTCTGTAGTTTTGGGATGGAATGTTCTATAAATATCAGTTAAGTCGTGATGGTCTAATGTGTCATTTAAAGCTTGTATGTCCTTATTTATTCTCTGTTTGGAGGATCTGTCCATTGATGTAAGTGGGGTGTTCAAGTCTCCCACTATTATTGTGTTACTGTCGATGTCCCCTTTTATAGCTGCTAGCATTTGCCTTATGTATTGAGGTGCTCCTATGTTGGGGGCATAGATATTTACCATTGTGATATGTTCTTCTTGGATTGATCCCTTGATCATTATGTAGTGTCCTTTCTTGTCTCTGTAATAGTCTTTAAAGTCTAATTTGTCTGATATGAGGATTGCTACTCCAGCTTTCTTTTGACTTCCATTTGCATGGAATATCTTTTTCCACCCCTTTACTTTCAGGCTATATGTATCCCTTGGTCTGAAGTGATTTTCTTGTAGACAGCATATGTATCTTGTTTTTGTATCCATCCAGCCAGTCTGTGTCTTTTGGTTGGAGCATTTAATCCATTTACATTTAAGGTGATTATTGACATGTATGTTCCTATTACCATTTTCTTAATTGTTTTGGGTTTGTTTTTGTAGGTCTTTTCTTTCTCTTGTGTTTCCTGCTTAGAGAAGTTCCTTTAGCACTTGTTGTAAGGCTGGTTTGGTGGTGCTGAATTCTCTTAGCTTCTGCTTGTTTGTAAAGCTTTTGATTTCTCCCTCAAATCTGAATGAGATTCTTGCTGGGTAGAGTATTCTTGGCTGTAGGTTTTTCTCTCTCAGGACTTTCAGTATATCCTGCCACTCCCTTCTGGCCTGCAGAGTTTCTGAAGAAAGATCAGCTGTTATCCTTATGGGTTTTCCCTTAGATGTTTTTTGTTGCTTTTCTCTTGCTGCTTTTAACATTTTTTCTTTGTGTTTAGTTTTTGTTAGTTTGATTAATATGTGTCTTGGTGTATTTCTCCTTGAGTTTATTTTGAATGGGACTCTCTGTGCTTCTTGTACTTGATTAATTATTTCCTTTTCCATGTTGGGAAAGTTTTCCACTATAACCTCTTCAAATATTTTTTGAGACCCTTTCTTGTTTTCTTCTTCTTCTGGGATGCCTATGATTCGAATGTTGGTGTGCTTAATGTTGTCACCAAGATCTCTGACACTGTCTTCCATTCTTTTTATTCTTTTTTCTTTTTCCTGCTCTGTGGCAGTTATTTCCCCCATTCTATCTTCCAACTCACTTATTTGTTCTTTTGCCTCAGTTATTCTGCTGTTTATACCATCTAGAGTATTTTTAATTTTGGTTATTTTGTTATCTATTACTGTTTGTTTGCTCTTTAGTTCTTCTGAGTCCTTATTGTTTCTAGTATTTTCTGTATTTTGTTGTCAAGATTTTGGATCATCTTTACCATCATTACTCTGAATTCTTTTTCAGGCATTTTTCCTATTTCCTCTTCATTTATTTGGTCTTGTGTATTTTTACCTTGTTTTTTCATCTGTGACATAATTTTTTGTCATCTCATTTCCCCCCCACTTTGAATGGGTGGGATTGTGTTCCTGACCCACTGAGTGTTTGGCCTGAGGTTTCAGGCACTGGAGTTTGTAGGCTGTTGAGTATAGCCGGGTTTTGGTGTTGAGTTGAGAATCTCTGGGAGACTTCACTGTGAAGAATATTCCCTGGGAACTGGGTTTCCCTGTTAGTCCAATGTTTTGGACTCAGAGCTCCCACCTCAGGACCTCAGGCCTGACCCTGGTCTTGTGAATCAAGATCCCACAAGCTGTGTGGAGCAGGGAAAATGAAAAAAAATTAAAAAAAAAAGTAAGATAGCAGCAGACAATAGCAAGATAAAAAATATGATAATAGGAAACTAACAGATGTGTTAGAAAAAATTAAGAAAAAAGATGGAGCGGGAGAGACGCCGCCGCTGTCGCCGCCGCCGCCGCGGCTGCCGCAGCCTCTGGGAGCCTGGGAACGGGGAACCGCGAGCGAGCGAACGACTCAGTCCCCGGGTGGCGGCGGCGGCGGCGGCGGCGGCGGCGGCCGCGGGGGAGGGCGCGACGGCCGGGGCAGGGGCGCTGCTGCTGCGGGGGGCAGGCGGCGGCGGCGGCGGGCCGCACCAGCCATGCCGAATAAAAACAAGAAGGAGAAAGAATCACCAAAAGCAGGGAAAAGTGGAAAAAGTTCCAAAGAAGGACAAGACATATTAGAATCAGAGATTTCCAGCAGGAAAAACAGCCTTGTTGCTGCCCCGTCTGCAGTATCTAGTAAAATTAAAGTGCCAGCCCCTCAGCCCATAGTGAAGAAAGACAAACGGCAAAATTCTTGCAGATTTAGCGCCAGCAATAATAGAGAACTTCAAAAACTACCATCTTTAAAAGATGTTCCTCCTGCTGATCAAGAGAAGCTTTTTATCCAGAAGTTACGTCAGTGTTGTGTCCTCTTTGACTTTGTTTCCGATCCACTAAGTGACCTAAAGTGGAAGGAAGTAAAACGAGCTGCTTTAAGTGAAATGGTAGAATATATCACCCATAATCGGAATGTGATCACGGAGCCTATTTACCCAGAAGTAGTCCATATGTTTGCAGTTAACATGTTTCGAACATTACCACCCTCCTCCAACCCTACGGGAGCAGAATTTGACCCAGAGGAAGACGAGCCGACATTAGAAGCAGCCTGGCCTCACCTACAGCTTGTTTATGAGTTTTTCTTAAGATTTTTAGAGTCTCCAGATTTCCAGCCTAATATAGCGAAGAAATATATTGATCAGAAGTTTGTATTGCAGCTTTTAGAGCTCTTTGACAGTGAAGATCCTCGCGAGAGAGATTTTCTTAAAACTACCCTTCACAGAATCTATGGAAAATTCTTAGGCTTAAGAGCTTACATCAGAAAACAGATAAATAATATATTTTATAGATTTATTTATGAAACAGAGCATCACAATGGCATAGCAGAATTACTGGAAATATTGGGAAGTATAATTAATGGATTTGCCTTACCACTAAAAGAAGAGCACAAGATTTTCTTATTGAAGGTGTTATTACCTTTGCACAAAGTGAAGTCTCTGAGCGTCTATCATCCTCAGCTGGCGTACTGTGTAGTGCAGTTCTTAGAAAAGGACAGCACCCTCACTGAACCGGTGGTAATGGCTCTCCTCAAGTACTGGCCGAAGACTCACAGTCCAAAAGAAGTCATGTTCTTAAATGAATTAGAAGAGATTCTAGACGTCATTGAACCGTCAGAGTTTGTGAAGGTCATGGAGCCTCTCTTCCGGCAGTTAGCCAAGTGTGTCTCCAGCCCCCACTTCCAGGTGGCAGAGCGAGCGCTGTATTACTGGAACAACGAATACATCATGAGTCTGATCAGTGACAATGCAGCGAAGATCCTGCCCATCATGTTTCCATCCTTATACCGCAACTCAAAGACCCACTGGAACAAGACAATACACGGCTTGATATACAACGCGCTGAAACTCTTCATGGAGATGAACCAAAAACTCTTTGATGACTGCACCCAGCAATTTAAAGCAGAGAAACTGAAAGAGAAGCTAAAAATGAAAGAACGAGAAGAAGCGTGGGTTAAAATAGAGAACCTAGCCAAAGCAAACCCCCAGGTACTAAAAAAGAGAGTAACGTGAAAACGTCTAGGGTGTAACTTGAATGTTTTTACAAGATAGGAATGTGGCTTCATCGTGGGAGGGAAGGGAAATCAATTTCACTAACATTGTATGTGAAAATGTCTGCAATAAAAATACTTTTCAACTTTTGTACAAGTAAAAAAAAAAAAAAAAAGATGGAGCAACAACTGGAAGGTAAAACAACTGCAATAGCCTAAGTGAGGAGGTGGGAAGGAAAAAAAAAGAAAAAGTAAAAAAGAAAAAAAAAAAAGCCAGAAAAGGCCTTGGCTGTGGGGACGTGGCTTAGACAGGGGCTAGGGTGGGGGCGGGGGCAGTTAGGCAATGGGCAGGGACTATGCTTAGAAAAGGCCCTGGGGGTGGTGGGGAATGGGGCTTAGGCCCAATGAGTCAGAGGGGCCCAGGAATGCCTCTGGTCCTGGGAGCAAAGGACCCAGTGGGTCAAGGTACCCAGCAGGCTTCCTGGACCCGAGTTGGTAGGAGAAATGCTTGGCACTTCCCCTAGTCCTCCAGTCTCAGAGGGTCCCTCCCCCTGGGGTTCTCTTCTTTCTTACCCCCTCTCTCCTATTCCCCTAGGACCCTCACAGCTGTAGGGGTCACTGAAAGTCAGGAGACCAGACTCTGATGCCCAACAGTCTTCCCGGGGCCAATTGGGCCAGGGTAATGCCTGCAGCACTTCTCCAGATCTCCCAGTCTCCTAGGGTCCCTGTCTGCTTCTCTCCCTCTCCCCTACCCCTCACTCTCCTAGGTCCCAAGTAGCTGGTGGCGGCCCAGAGAGTGAAGGACCAGGCCCAGGAGCCCAGTCGGCCTCCCTGGCCAAGAGGGCAGGTGAAATGCCCTCTAGCCTCCCCATCCCCCAGACTCATAGCCTCACCCCCTCCTGTCTGCCTCTCCACCTCCTCCCCCCACCTTCCTCCCACAGCACCAGGACCCAGGCAGCCCAGAGGGGGCCCGGGGGGGGGGGTGGAGGACTCTGCGGGGGGCCCAGCAGGCCCCCAAGCCAGGGAGCTCAGCAGGCCTCCTGGGCAGGAGAAACCCAGTTGCAGTTTCCCCGATCTCCCCAGCCCCCAATGGTCCCTCCAGGCAGGAACCTCCGCCCTCACCCAGCCACCCCCCAGGGGCACTGGTCCTGTCTGGCTTCCCCTTCCCTGCCCCCTGACTTCTCCCAGGTCCTACCCGGTTGCTCTGGGGTACCTGTGGTCTACTTGGGCCTCAGGTCCCTCGTCGGCCTCCAGCAACTGTTCTGTTTGTGCAGAGACTTGATCTCCGCGTCTTCCACGCCGCCATCCTGACTCCACCCCCAAATCTCTTTTTAATTAAACTTTATATTTGAGATAATTATAGATTCATGTTGCAGTTGTAAGAAATAATATAGAGAGAGACCAAGTAACCTTTACCCCATTTCCTCCAATGGTAACTTCTTACAAAAATATAGTACAGTATCACCACCATTGTTCCAGAACATTGGTACAGTCAGGCCAGAGAACATTTCATCCACAAGGATTCCTCATGTTGCTTTTTTTTTTTTTTTAAATATCCACAGCTACCTCCTACTCTCCCTGCCTCCCTCCCCAGTCCCTGCCCTCAGGCTGCTCTCCAGTTCTATAATTTTTTCATTTTAAGAAAGTTTCATAAATGGGATCACATAGCTGGTAACCTTGTGGAATATTTTACTCTGGATCATTTTCTGAAGATTCATTGAAGTGGTACTGCCAGGCGGAGGTTCAGCTTTAGTGGGGGATATGAGGGGACCACCTGTCTCCATCAGGCAGAGAATGGAAGATCAGTGCCCTGCTCAGCCTCGGCAACACTACCCTAGCAGGGGGATTGGAACACCGCCTGGTTTTGCTGGATAGGGGATGGAAGACTAGCTTTCCGCTTGGCCATGTCAAGACCATCCAGTGGGGAAGTTGGATTGTCTCTGCCTGAGTCCATGATGGGAGGCTGAGCTGGGTTGGGTGCTTTGAAGGTTAACCTGCTTGGCCCCAGTCAAACCACAGCCTTCCTGTCTGGCTATATGGGGTGCAATAAAGAAACCCAGGGCACTCACCACTCCAAGTCTATGGGATGTCCACTTTCTTCTTTCTCATTTTCAGAGTCTTCCTATGCTTGTTGGGTTATGTCCAGGGTGTTTTGGTTGCAAAAAGTTAAGACCTGGGAGGAATGGGTCTATTCCATCTTGGTAGAACCAGAAGTCTCTGCATCTTTCTTTTCAAGAAAATTCTCTACATTTTTTCAGTGCACTTTATGAATTGTTAACTTCAACAGAGGATATTAATTTTCATACTCTGACTCAGAGTGTGTAATTTCTATTGCTGTTCAGTATATCCTGTGTTTGAGACAAGTATCTGCATTAAATTCTTTAAAATAAGACTTTTATCAGGATAAGTGTTTAAGGATGATTTGATAGATCAACAGGGGGGGATAAGAAGACAAGGATGTGGTTCTTTCTGAAATTGTCTCATAATTTACAAGTGCTACTTTACATATTTATTTTTCAAACCATCACTCTCAGACAGTTTGGCTGATAGAAACTATCCATCATTTTGGCATTCTGAAGACTTGAAAGAGAATTCCTTATGATTGTAGAGCAATTTTGTCGTATATCTAAGTAGAAGGGGCTAAGAAATTTTATGATCGTCTAAAATAATTCATCTAAGCATGTTTTCAATATTCAGACTGTATATTATCGATCACATGTTATTTTACTCCTTGTTTTTATTATGTCCTTGTTCACTGACTCTCTTCTTTCCCCTTGTAACTTGCTTTCCACAAAGGTACAGGAACTCTCCTATTTCTTTGTGGAACTGGAGTAATTTCCAGTGTATTTGCCTATTAAGGACAGAGATTAGGGAAGGAGCCAATAAAATTAGACTAAAGAAATTAATTAGCTTCCACCATAAAACTTTTCAGCTGGAGCTGTAGGTCAGATGACCTCTCCCAAGACAAATCTTTCTAAAGACAACCTCTAAAAGTCCAAATCCCTGGAGGCAACTAAACTATGTCCTTATTAATCCAAAGTAAAGAATTCTAAGTAAGCATCTATTCAGGTAAAGGGACTGTAGAAGAAATTAAATTGCCCTATGGTTTTGATATATTTTGGGCAGTCAATCTGAACCCAATTTATAGTTTTAGTCCCCAACATTCATGTGGTATGAGTAATTGTTTGCACACATGAACATTCACACTTATAATAGACCCAGAAACTAAAGAATGTATTTTATAGCATTAAAAATATCCCTTATATAACCTTGTATTTATTTAGTAGCTACTTGATAAACATTTGCTGAACAGGGGAATGATTTAGGTCATTCAGCTTTCCTCTCATTAAAAGCTTCATGGGCATGATGTATGAATGGTTCTGCCACTGCTGCCTTGAGTCCTCTTTCTAAATACCTTGTCATCACACTGCCCTGATCATATTCACAGTCCTGGCATTTACAGCTCACTGTGAACTAACCCCATCTGATTGATCCCATCTGCTTTTCCAATGGGATTGAGCCCTCAGAATGCTCCCCAAATCAAATTTAGTTATGCTGTCTTACCCACTGTTTGGCATTCATACCATAGGCTCTCCCACCTGTGTTTATGTAAAATCTCTCCCCACCCCCGCCCAGCATCAGACTCCAGCCTGCAGTGTCCTCCTGCATTCTCTTGCTTTCTTGTTCTCATCTACTCATCTCTTCCATGATGCCTTCTGTAAATACTTTAATACATGCTGTTACATTCTTGTATAACCATTAAAAGACATACCATTGCACCTCAGATTTATCCTGTTGTACATAATATCACATCTTTTTCTTTTTCCTCTAATTTTTGCTTCTCTCCAGCCAACGTTTTTTGGTTACACTGTTGCTTGCTCTGATGAGGTCAGACCCTCACATCATAGGTTCTTATGACACTGTGTAGCACCTTCCTAGCACAGGTCAGAGTTGTGATTGCTCAGAGCCTTGCATGACAGTGCCTCCCGGGTCTTTTATTCTCATCACCTGGCTCACTCCTATTCATTTTTCAATATTCAGCTTGCAAGTCCTTTCAGCAGAGAAGAATTTTCTAACTCACTCACTAGTTCACTCAGTTAATGCTCTTTAGTAATTCTCTTTCATGGCACTTGTGTTTTTTATAATTGTATATTAATTGGTTCTGTTCATTCAGTAAACATCTGTTGATCACCTCTCATGTGCCAAGTAATGTTTCAGGAGCTAGAGATATGTTAGTGACAAAACAGATACAACTTCCTGCCATAATGCCCTTACATTCATGTGGGAGGGATGGACAATTAAAAGCAAAATAAGTAAGTGATACTAGATGATGTATTAGTCAGGATAGACTGACTTATGCTGCAGTAACAAAAAAGCCCACAAGTGCCCTTAACATAATAAAATTTCTTACCCATGAAAAATATGTTATGTGTCTTGATCACTCTCTGGGGAATCTTTCCTCTGTGGTAGTATACAGTCTGGGATGCTTTGGTCTTTAGCCCCTCAATCTGAAAATGAAGTCAGCTTCATGAGTAACACAACTGTGGAAGAGATCACTGGAAGGTCTTCCGCTGGCAGTTAAATACCTTAGCACAGAAATGCCACATGTCAATTCTGCTGACAATCTATTGGACATAATTAATCATATGACTTGATTTATATAGGGGCAGCCAGGGAAGATTAATTTTTTGCATGCTTGAAAGGAGAGGAGAATCGGGTATGGATGAGCATCTAAAGTCTTCACTGTAGCAAGGTAACGCTCTAGGAAAAAAGAACAGAATAAGGGAATATGTTGTGCTTCTGTAGTATTGAAATTTAAACAGAATGATCAATTCATGCCTTATTCACAAGTTGATATTTGAGTAAAGATCTAAAGGAAGTAAAGGAGTGAACGTGCCTGCATGTTGGAGGAAGGGCATTCTAGAGATTGAGAAGAGCCAGTGCAAAGGTCTTGAGGCCAAAACATGCCTGATACATACTGTAAAGAACAGGAAGACCTGTGTGGCTACTGCCGAATGAATAGGAGAAGAATATAAGATAAATTAGAGAACCGGTGGCAGTCAGATGACGTAGGGCCTCAGGAGCCATTTTAAGGATTTGGCACAAACACATACATATTTCACTACTTTACTGAGGTGTAGTTCACCTACCGTAAACATTATAACCATTTTAAAGTGTATAATTCAATGGTTTTTAGTATATTCACAGAGTTCTACAATCACTACCACAATCAATCTAGAACATTGCCATCATCTCAGGAAGGAATCCCATAGCTAATAGAAATTGCTTTCCATTCCCCACAAATATCACCAGCCCTGTTTCTATAGATTTCTCTGTTCTGGACATTTCATATAAAGAGTATCATATAATATACATGCTTTTGTGACCGGCTTCCTTCACTTAGCATCATATTTTTAACATTTATTCATGTGGTAGCATGGATTAGTGCTTTGTTTCTTTTTATGGCCAAATAATATTCCATTGTATGGATATATCGCATTTTATTTATCCATTTATCAGTTAATGGACCTTTGGGTTTTTTCCACAATTTGACTATTATGAAAAATGCTGCTGTGAATATTCATGTTCAAGTTTTTGTGTGGACACATGTTTTAATTTCTCTTGCGTATATACCTAGGAGTGAAATTGCTGGGTCATATGGCAACTCCCTGTTTAAACTTTTGAGGAACTGTTAAACTATTTTTCAGAATAGCTGCACCATTTTACTTTCTGTCTGCAGTGTATGAGGTCTCTAGTCTTCTGTGTTCTCACCAACAGTTATCTTTTTTCTTTCTGGCCATCCTAGTGGATGTGAGTGGTGGCTCACTATGGTTTTGGTTTGCCTTTTCCTGATGGCTGATGATGTTGAGCATCTTTTCATATCCTTTTTAGGCATTTGTATATCATCTTTGGAGAAATATCTATTCAGATCCTTTGTCCGTATTTTAATTGGGTTGAGACTGTGGCTTTTACCCCAAGAGAAATTGTGACCCACAGCAGATGAATGGAATAACCTGACTTACGGTTTTAACAGATCACTCTGCTGTTGAGAATGGCCTGTAAGGAGATGAGCATGGAACTAGTGAAGAGAATTTGCAGTCTACCAGTTGAAAGATTATTGTGACTTAGACTGGGGGTAGTAGAAGTGGAATCAGGAAAAAATATTTGGCTCCTGGATTATTTTGAAGGTAGAGTTAGCATGGTTTTTTGACAAACTGGATGTAGGGCAAAGAAAAAGAAATGAGTCAAGGATGACTCCACAGCTGTGGCCAGAGCATCTGGAAATAGAGTTGCCAACACTTGAGATGAAAAAACTGTATATGGTACAGCTCTGGAGATTACTTTATTTTACTTTATTTTACTTTTCTTGTTGCTAGCATCCTCTAGTACACTTCAAGCTCCTTGAGGTCAGGGACCATGCCAGTCATATTCATTACAGCATCTCTAGCTTGGAGCACACTCCTAACATAAATAGACGAATGAGTGACTGTGTAAGGACAAACACCATGCATCTTTGAAAAACTGAATTTAACAGATCTTTGGAGGGCAATCTAATACATTGGTTTCATACTTACCTTGTTTTCTTCTAGTTTCCGTTTTAAATTATTCCAGTCATTATAATATCATGCTCAGGAGCATGGACTTTATAGCCAGTCAGTCCTGGGTTTTGCCTACATGTTACCACTGTGACAATGGGTACCTTACATAACTGCCTGGAGCCTCAGTTTTCTTTGTACATGAAGAGTACTGATACTCACCTCACAAGAGTCCTCTGAGTATCAAATGAAAATATTTGCAGAGCACTGAGCACAAAACTTGACACATGGAAAGAACTCTCCAAATGATTTCTCTCTTCCTCACTTTCTCTCTATGTATATATGTGCACATGTATACATCCACATACACAGACAAAATGCATATTGAATGCAGTATATATTTAATATTTTGAGTTAATGTATTAAAACTATATATTTAACATAATGTTGAAACATTTGTTGCCCTGAACTATCTTATTCTTACATTAAATGCAGAGGGAAAACTACGGGAGATTTGGAGCCAGAGGTCTGATGTTTGAACCCCAAATCTACCATTTTCTACCTATGGGACTTGTTCTGAGATTCTATTTTATTATCTTCAAACTATGAGGACAATAACCACATTTACCTCACATACCTAACAGGGTTACGGGGAGGGTGAAAATGGGATGTATGTAGTAGTGCTACTAATATTACTTGTTTTTGTCTACTTAACGTTATACATTAAAATATTTATGTGGTTCTTATTACTCTTCACAGCCTATTTTATTTTGGGGAGATGATATCATTAAAGAAGATATTTTTTCAGTGAATCCTGAGAAAGTAGCAAAAGCACAAAGAGAACTTTTATTGGAAACACAATGTCTAATAATCTGTTAAAATGTCTGTAGCAACAAAATAATAAAAATCCAAGACATGACTTTAAGGGAGGCATTGGTGTGGAACCCACGGCATTTTTCCTGGGTTTTATTCAATGACATGTCAGACTCATTATGTTTGATTCATTGAGTTTCTGTGTGTCTGAAGCTGAGGACTGCACTTTCTACAACCAATTGTGAAAGAATAAATGATGCTACAAATGGATAGCTCAGCATCTTCACTGCTCAGAAGTACAGGTCACTGAGAACACTTTAGTGTTGGGAAATGGAGACCTGGCTGTTCTGGCCTTCAGGCTCATTTATTTTATTTTATTTTTTCTTATTTTTTTATTTTTTTATTTTTTTGGGGGGTACACCAGGTTCAATCATCTGTTTTTATACACATATACCCATATTCCCTCCCTTCCTTGACTCCCCCACCTCGAGTCTCCCCCACCCTCCCTGCCCCAGTCCTCTAAGGCATCTTCCATCCTCGAGTTGGACTCCCTTTGTTATACAACAACTTCCCACTGACTATTTTACAGTTGGTAGTATATATATGTCTGTGCTACTCTCTCGCTTCATCTCAGTTTCCCCTTCACCCCCCGCCCCCTCCCATACCTCAAGTTCTCCAGTCCATTCTCTGTATCTGCATCCTTATTCTTGTCACTGAGTTCATCAGTACCATTTTTAGATTCCGTATATGTGAGTTAGCATACAATATTTGTCCTTCTCTTTCTGACTTACTTCACTCTGTATGACAGATTGTAGTTCTATCCACCTCATTACACATAGCTCCACCTCATCCCTTTTTATAGCTGAGTAATATTCCATTGTATATATATGCCACATCTTCTGTATCCATTCATTTGTTGATGGGCATTTAGGTTGCTTCCATGTCCTGGCTATTGTAAATAGTGCTGCAATAAACATTATGGTACAAGTTTGTTTTGGGATGATGGTTTTCTTTGGGTATATGCCCAGGAGTGGGATTACTGGATCATATGGTAGTTCTATTTGTAGTTTTTTTTTTTTTTTTTTAATTATTTTATTTTATTTTTTGGGGGGTACACCAGGTTCAATCAACTGTTTTTATACACATATCCCCATATTCCCTCCCTTCCTTGATGCCCCCCACCTCGAGTCCCCCCCACCCTCCCTGCCCCAGTCCTCTAAGGCATCTTCCATCCTCGAGTTGGACTCCCTTTGTTATACAACAACTTCCCACTGACTATTTTACAGTTGGTAGTATATATATGTCTGTGCTACTCTCTCGCTTCATCTCAGTTTCCCCTTCACCCCCCGCCCCCTCCCATACCTCGAGTTCTCCAGTCCATTCTCTGTATCTGCTTCCCTGTTCTTGTCACTGAGTTCATCAGTACCATTTTTAGATTCCGTATATGTGAGTTAGCATACAATATTTGTCCTTCTCTTTCTGACTTACTTCACTCTGTATGACAGATTGTAGTTCTATCCACCTCATTACATATAGCTCCATCTCATCCCTTTTTATAGCTGAGTAATATTCCATTGTATATATATGCCACATCTTCTGTATCCATTCATTTGTTGATGGGCATTTAGGTTGCTTCCATGTCCTGGCTATTGTAAAGAGTGCTGCAATAAACATGATGGTACAAGTTTCTTTTGGGATTATGGTTTTCTTTGGGTATATGCCCAGGAGTGGGATGACTGGATCATATGGTAGTTCTATTTGTAGTTTTTTAAGGAACCTCCAAATTGTTTTCCATAGTGGCTGTACCAACTTACAGTCCCACCAACAGTGCAGGAGAGTTCCCTTTTCTCCACACCCTCTCCAACATTTGTGGTTTCCAGACTTTGTGATGATGGCCATTCTGATTGGTGTGAGGTGATACCTCATTGTGGCTTTGACTTGCATTTCTCTGATGAGTAGTGATGTTGAGCATCTTTTCATGTGTTTGTTGGCCATCTGTATGTCTTCTTTGGAGAAATGTCTATTTAGGTCTTCTGCCCATTTGTGGATTGGGTTATTTGCTTTTTTGGTATGAAGCTGCATGAGCTGCTTGTATATTTTGGAGGTTAATCCTTTGTCTGTTGTTTCATAGGCAATTATGTTTTCCCATTCTGAGGGTTGCCTTCTAGTCTTGTTTATGGTTTCTTTCGCTGTGCAAAAGCTTTTAAGTTTCATGAGGTCCCATTCGTTTATTCTTGATTTTATTTCCATGATTCTAGGAGGTGGGTCAAAAAGGATGTTGCTTTGATGTATGTCAAAGAGTGTTCTGCCTATGTTTTCCTCTAGGAGTTTGATAGTGTCTGGCCTTACATGTAGGTCTTTAATCCATTTGGAGTTTATTTTTGTGTATGGTGTTAGGAAGTGTTCTAATTTCATTCTTTTACATGTTGCTGTCCAATTTTCCCAGCACCACTTATTGAAGAGGCTGTCTTTTTTCCATTGTATACTCGTGCCTCCTTTGTCAAAGATAAGGTGCCCATATGTGTTTGGGCTTACTTCTGAGTTCTCTATTCTATTCCATTGATCTTCCTTTCTATTTTTGTGCCAGTACCATACTGTCTTGATCACTATGGCCTTGTAGTATAGTTTGAAGTCAGGAAGCCTGATTCCACCAACTCCATTTTTCCTTCTCAAGATTGCTTTGGCTATTCGGGGTCTTTTGCGTTTCCATACAAATCGTAAGATTTCTTGCTCTAGTTCTGTGAAAAATGCCATTGGTAATCTGATCGGGATTGCATTAAATCTGTAAATTGCTTTGGGTAGTACAGTCATTTTCACGATGTTGATTCTTCCAATCCAGGAACATGGTATGTCCCTCCATCTGTTTGTGTCATCTTTGATTTCTTTCATCAATGTCTTAAAGTTTTCTGCATACAGATCTTTTGCCTCCTTAGGCAGGTTTATTCCTAGGTATTTTATTCTTTTGGTTGCAATGGTGAATGGGAGAGTTTCCTTAATTTCTCTTTCTGCTCTTCCGTTGTTAGTGTATAGGAATGCAAGAGATTTCTGTGCATTAATTTTGTATCCTGCTACTTTACTAAACTCATCCATGAGTGCTAGCAGTTTTCTGGTAGAGTCTTTAGGGTTTTCTATATATAGTATCATGTCATCTGCAAAGAGTGACAATTTTACTTCTTCTTTTCCAATGTGGATTCCTTTAATTTCTTTTTCTTCTCTGATTGCTGTGGCTAACACTTCCAAAACTATGTTGAATAACAGTGGTGAGAGTGGACACCCTTGTCTTGTTCCTGTTCTTAGAGGGAATTCTTCCAGTTTTTCTCCATTGAGAACAATGTTGGCTTTTGGTTTGTCATATATGGCTTTTATGATGTTGAGGTAATTTCCTTCTATGCCCATTTTCTGGAGAGCTTTTATCATAAATGGATGTTGAACTTTGTCAAAAGCTTTTTCTGCATCTATTGAAATGATCATATGGTTTTTATCCTTCAATTTGTTGATATGATGTATCACGTTGATTGATTTGCGTATATTGAAGAATCCTTGCATCCCAGGGATAAACCCCACTTGATCGTGGCGTATGATTTTTTTAATGTGCTGTTGCAGTCTGTTAGCTAGTATTTTGTTGAGGATTTTTGCATCTATATTCATCAGTGATATTGGTCTGTAGTTTTCTTTTTTTGTGACATCTTTGCCTGGTTTTGGTATCAGGGTGATGGTAGCCTCATAGAATGAGTTTGGGAGTGCTCCGCCTTCTGCAATATTTTGGAAGAGTTTGAGAAGGATAGGTGTTAACTCTTCTCGAAATGTTTGATAGAATTCGCCTGTGAATCCATCTGGTCCTGGGCTTTTGTGTGTTGGGAGATTTTTAATCACTGCCTCAATTTCCGTACTTGTGATTGGTCTGTTCATGGTTTCTATTTCTTCCTGGTTCAGTCTTGGAAGATTGTATTTTTCTAAGAATGTATCCATTTCTTCCAGGTTATCCAATTGATTGGCATAGAGTTGCTTGTAGTAGTCTCTCATGATGTGTTGTATTTCTGAGGTGTCTGTTGTGACTTCTCCTTTTTCATTTCTAATTCTGTTGATTTGCATCTTCTCCCTTTTTTTCTTGATGAGTCTGGCTAATGGTTTATCAATTTTGTTAATCTTCTCAAAGAACCAGCTTTTAGTTTTATTTATTTTTCTTATGGTTTCTTTCCTTTCTTTTTCATTTATTTCTGCTCTGATCTTTATGATTTCTTTCCTTCTGCTCACTTTGGGGTTTCTTTGTTCTTCTTTCTCTAGTTGTTTGAGGTGGAAGGTTAGGTTGTTTATTCGATCATTTTCTTGTTTCTTAAGGTAGGACTGTATTGCTATAAACTTCCCTCTTAGAACTGCTTTTGCTGCGTCCCATAGATTTTGGGTTGTTGTGTTTTCGTTGTCATTTGTTTCTAGATATTTTTTGATTTCCTCTTTGATTTCTGTAGTGATTCCTTGGTTGTTTAAGAGTGAATTGTTTAGCCTCCATGTGTTTGTATTTTTTGCAGTTTTTTTCCTGTGATTGATATCTAGTCTCATGGCGTTGTGGTCTGAGAAGATGCTTGATATGATTTCAATTTTCTTGAATTTGCTGAGGTTTGATTTGTGACCCAAGATGTGATCTATCCTGGAAAATGTTCCGTGTGCACTTGAGAAGAAAGTGTAGTCTGTCGTTTTTGGATGGAATGTCCTATAAATATCAATTAAGTGGAGATGGTCTAATGTGTCATTTAAAGCTTGTGTGTCTTTATTTATTTTCTGTTTGGATGATCTGTCCATTGATGTAAGTGGGGTGTTCAAGTCTCCCACTATAATTGTGTTACTGTCGATGTCCCCTTTTATAGCTGTTAGCATTTGCCTTATGTATTGAGGTGCTCCTATATTGGGGGCATAGATATTTACCATTGTGATATGTTCTTCTTGGATGGATCCCTTGATCATTATGTAGTGCCCTTCCTTGTCTCTTTTAATAGTCTTTACTTTCAAGTCTAATTTGTCTGATATGAGGATTGCTACTCCAGCTTTCTTTTGACTTCCATTTGCATGGAATATCTTTTTCCATCCCTTCACTTTCAGTCTATATGTATCCCTTGGTCTGAAGTGGGTTTCTTGTAGGCAGCATATAGAAGGGTCTTGTTTTTGTATCCATTCAGCCAGTCTGTGTCTTTTGGTTGGAGCATTTAATCCATTTACATTTAAAGTGATTATTGACATGTGTGTTCCAATGACCATTTTCTGAATTGTTTTGGGTTTGTATTTGTAGGTGTTTTCCTTTTCTTGTGTTTCCTACTTAGAGAAGTTCCTTTAGCACTTGTTGTAAGGCTGGTTTGGTGGTGATGAATTCTCTGAACTTTTGCTTGTCTGGAAAGCTTTTGATTTCTCCCTCAAATCTGAATGAGATTCTTGCTGGGTAGAGTATTCTTGGCTGTAGGTTTCTCTCTTTCAGGACTTTCAGTATATCCTGCCATTCCCTTCTGGCCTGCAGAGTTTCTGTAGAAAGGTCAGCTGTTATCCTGATGGGTTTTCCCTTAGATGTTGTTTGTTGCTTTTCTCTTGCTGCTTTTAATATTTTTTCTTTGTGTTTAATTGTCGTTAGTTTGATTAATATGTGTCTTGGTGTATTTCTCCTTGGGTTTATTCTGCATGGGATTCTCTGTGCTTCTTGGACTTGGTTCATTATTTCCTTTCCCATGTTGGGGAAGTTTTCCACTAGAACCTCTTCAAATATTTTCTCAGACCCTTTCTTGTTTTCTTCTTCTTCTGGGATGCCTATAATTCGAATGTTGGTACGTTTAAGGTTATCACTGAGGTCTCTGAGGCTGTCTTCTAGTCTTTGTATTTTTTTATCTTTTTCCTGCTCTGTGGCGTTTATTTCTCCCATTCTATCTTCCAACTCACTTATTCGTTCTTCTGCCTCAGTCATTCTGCTGGTTAGAGCATCTAGAGTATTTTTAATTTCAGTTATTTTGTTATCCATTGCTGTTTGTTTTTCTGAGTTCTTATGAACTGTTTCTTGTACTTTCTCTATTTTGTTATCGAGATTTTGTATCATTTTGACTATCATTACTCTAAATTCTTTTTCAGGCATTTTTCCTATTTCCTCCTCATTTATTTGGTCTTGTGGGTTTTTTTCCTGCTCCTTTGCCTGCATGGTGTTTCTTTGTTTCCTCATGGTTGTCCAAGCTTTTGGGGTTGCTTGTCCTGGTGATAGAGGTGTTTATAGAAGACT
This sequence comes from Hippopotamus amphibius kiboko, assembly GCF_030028045.1. Classification (NCBI taxonomy): domain Eukaryota; kingdom Metazoa; phylum Chordata; class Mammalia; order Artiodactyla; family Hippopotamidae; genus Hippopotamus; species Hippopotamus amphibius. The sequence continues at coordinate 94,719,522 of NC_080196.1, read as the reverse complement.
GTCCAAGCCTCAGACTAATGTCCAAGTATTGGATTAGACGAATATTCAGTCTAGGAAACACATACATGTATAAGACACACAATTATTGAATCCGTTAGGACATAAGGCTCTAGAAAGAGCTGACAGAACCCCAGTGTGCTATCAGATATTCAAAGCGAAACCCAGCAGAAATTGACAACTGAAACAGAACAAATCAGAGACAAAAGCAAAAGCAAACAAACAACAAATAACACCCTACACATACAAACATCAATCCAGGGAGATTTTGTAAGCTAGGATCAAATATAGAAATGAGCTGGAGTACCACCAGAGAGAATGGAGATTCTCAGAATGTAATTAGACAACTGTACTGAGAACTAAGATAAAGACAAAAGCCTAATATTAATACCAAGGCAGTGCATCATCTGGAGAATAGAGCAAGGAGTCTGAGCAGATTGATAGTGTTGCTTATAAGTATGTTAAGATAAAATACACTTAAAATGGCTGGAAGAAAGGGGAACAGAAGAGCGTAATGTGGTTGGAAATATGCAAAGAAAAAGAAAGGAATAGAAGTGTATAAAAGAAAGGGATGAAAGGAAAGTATGAAAGATATTTTGTCCGTACTACCAAAAACTTAGCTAGATATAGAAGTATATAAAAAGGCAAAAAAAAAAAAAGAGTAAAAAATATCCTTAAAAAATTATGTTGTAAAACTTGTAGAACCCTTAGGGCTAAGATCGTATTTAATAAATCAAAAAAAAAAAAAAAAAAAAAAGAGAGAAAGGAAAAAAAAAAAAAATCCAGAACTGATCCCCGAATGGACCAGTTCAATAGGTATTGATACTACTATTTCTGTTTCCTTAGCGTCTCAGCTGTACGTGTCCTTCTCCTTGCCTTGGGTTTTTTTTGCGTTATTCTGTGACCAGCAGAGGTTCCTTTATTGTTCGTCTGTAAGCCTCGGTGTGTGGGGAGGGAGAGGGTACAATAGTGGCTCCTTCTCCTGGGAGTGAGTGAGCAGTGGCGCACTGTTGCTTCAGTCAGGCTTGGAGGTGCCTGTTGCAGAGGGCGCTGGTGGCTCAGGCATACACAGAAAGTCTTAGAGTTGGGCCTCTCTCGGGGTTTTTTCTTTTTGATGCTGGTTTTTTTTTTTTTTTTCTCTCGGCAGCCTCCCTGCTGCTGGAGTTGCAAGGAGTTTTAATCTAGCCCCGCCCGAGCGCCTGAGAGTGCTTGTTATCCCTGAGCGCCTTAGGTGGCCCCGCAGGACGTCTCTCCACTGCCTGTTGCAGAGGCACCGAAAGAGAGGCAGAGGCTATGCGCGCGGCTCCTCCCCCCTGCCCGGGAGCCTGCAGCCTCCAGCCGCCATCATGGCCGGGCAGCTCTCAGGGACCGGCGCTCCTCTCCGCGGGCCTCCTCACTCCTGTCCTCTCGGTCCGTCACCCTACCGGCAACAATGTTTCTCACCCTGAACCAGCTCTCCGGTTCCCACGCTCCCGCTCCTGGACCCTCCGTTCAGCCGCGGATCGATGTCTCGGTCCGGGAACGCTGAGCTGCGCTGCGGACCCTCCGTATGTTTCTCACTCCCTCCCGTCTGCCACAGCTCCGCCGCTTCACCCTCTGTGAGCCCTCGTAGATGCCTCCCTACCGGCTATGTCAGGTTCCCCGCAGCCCTTTCTGGTGTCCGAGGCCGTCTGCTGGTGTTCAGCTGGTTCTCTGTGGGAATGACTGCGTCCTTCCGTGCATTCCCAATGCATCTATGGAGAGGGATGCACTCCACGTCTCTCTACTTCGCCGCCATTTTTTTCTCCTATTTGTAGTTTTTTAAGTAACCTCCAAATTGTTTTCCATAGTGGCTGTACCAACTTACATTCCCACCAACAGTGCAGGAGAGTTCCCTTTTCTCCACACCCTCTCCAACATTTGTGGTTTCCATACTTTGTGATGATGGCCATTCTGATTGGTGTGAGGTGATACCTCATTGTGGCTTTGACTTGCATTTCTCTGATGAGTAGTGATGTTGAGCATCTTTTCATGTGTTTGTTGGCCATCTGTATGTCTTCTTTGGAGAAATGTCTATTTAGGTCTTCTGCCCATTTGTGGATTGGGTTATTTGCTTTTTTGGTATGAAGCTGCATGAGCTGCTTGTATATTTTGGAGGTTAATCCTTTGTCCGTTGTTTCATAGGCAATTATTTTTTCCCATTCTGAGGGTTGCCTTCTAGTCTTGTTTATGGTTTCTTTTGCTGTGCAAAAGCTTTTAAGTTTCATGAGGTCCCATTCATTTATTCTTGATTTTATTTCCATGATTCTAGGAGGTGGGTCAAAAAGGATCTTGCTTTGATGGATGTCATAGAGTGTTCTGCCTATGTTTTCCTTTAGGAGTTTGATAGTGTCTGGCCTTACATGTAGGTCTTTAATCCATTTGGAGTTTATTTTTGTGTATGGTGTTAGGAAGTGTTCTAATTTCATTCTTTTACATGTTGCTGTCCAATTTTCCCAGCACCACTTATTGAAGAGGCTGTCTTTTTTCCATTGTATACTCGTGCCTCCTTTGTCAAAGATAAGGTGCCCATATGTGTTTGGGCTTACTTCTGAGTTCTCTATTCTATTCCATTGATCTTCCTTTCTGTTTTTGTGCCAGTACCATACTGTCTTGATCACTATGGCCTTGTAGTATAGTTTGAAGTCAGGAAGCCTGATTCCACCTACTCCATTTTTCCTTCTCAAGATTGCTTTGGCTATTCGAGGTCTTTTGCGTTTCCATACAAATCATAAGATTTCTTGCTCTAGTTCTGTGAAAAATGCCATTGGTAATTTGATCGGGATTGCATTGAATCTGTAAATTGCTTTGGGTAGTACAGTCATTTTCACGATGTTGATTCTTCCAATCCAGGAACATGGTATGTCCCTCCATCTGTTTGTGTCATCTTTGATTTCTTTCATCAATGTCTTAAAGTTTTCTGCATACAGATCTTTTGCCTCCTTAGGCAGGTTTATTCCTAGGTATTTTATTCTTTTGGTTGCAATGGTGAATGGGAGAGTTTCCTTAATTTCTCTTTCTGCTCTTCCGTTGTTAGTGTATAGGAATGCAAGAGATTTCTGTGCATTAATTTTGTATCCTGCTACTTTACTAAACTCATCAATGAGTGCTAGCAGTTTTCTGGTAGAGTCTTTAGGGTTTTCTATATATAATATCATGTCATCTGCAAAGAGTGACAATTTTACTTCTTCTTTTCCAATTTGGATTCCTTTGATTTCTTTTTCTTCTCTGATTGCTGTGGCTAAAACTTCCAAAACTATGTTGAATAATAGTGGTGAGAGTGGACACCCTTGTCTTGTTCCTGTTCTTAGAGGGAATTCTTTTAGTTTTTCCCCATTGAGAACGATGTTGGCTTTTGGTTTCTCATATATGGCTTTTATGATGTTGAGGTAATTTCCTTCTATGCCCATTTTCTGGAGAGCTTTTATCATAAATGGATGTTGAACTTTGTCAAAAGCTTTTTCTGCATCTATTGAGATGGTCATATGGTTTTTATCCTTCAATTTGTTGATATGATGTATCATGTTGATTGATTTGCGTGTATTGAAGAATCCTTGCATCCCAGGGATAAACCCCACTTGATCATGGTGTATGATTTTTTTAATGTGCTGTTGGATTCTGTTAACTAGTATTTTGTTGAGGATTTTTGCGTCTATATTCAACAGTGATATTGGTCTGTAGTTTTCTTTTTTTGTGACATCTTTGCCTGGTTTTGGTATCAGGGTGATGGTGGCCTCATAGAATGAGTTTGGGAGTGCTCCGCCTTCTGCAATATTTTGGAAGAGTTTGAGAAGGATAGGTGTTAACTCTTTTCAAAATGTTTAATAGAATTCGCCCGTGAACCCATCTGGTCCTGGGCTTTTGTGTGTTGGGAGATTTTTAATCACTGCCTCAATTTCCGTACTTGTGATTGGTCTGTTCATGGTTTCTATTTCTTCCTGGTTCAGTCTTGGAAGATTGTATTTTTCTAAGAATGTATCCATTTCTTCCAGGTTATCCAATTGATTGGCATAGAGTTGCTTGTAGTAGTCTCTCATGATGTGTTGTATTTCTGAGGTGTCTGTTGTGACTTCTCCTTTTTCATTTCTAATTCTGTTGATTTGCATCTTCTCCCTTTTTTTCTTGATGAGTCTGGCTAATGGTTTATCAATTTTGTTAATCTTCTCAAAGAACCAGCTTTTAGTTTTATTTATTTTTCTTATGGTTTCTTTCCTTTCTTTTTCATTTATTTCTGCTCTGATCTTTATGATTTCTTTCCTTCTGCTCACTTTGGGGTTTCTTTGTTCTTCTTTCTCTAGTTGTTTGAGGTGGAAGGTTAGGTTGTTTATTCGATCATTTTCTTGTTTCTTAAGGTAGGACTGTATTGCTATAAACTTCCCTCTTAGAACTGCTTTTGCTGCATCCCATAGGTTTTGGGTTGTTGTGTTTTCGTTGTCATTTGTTTCTAGATATTTTTTGATTTCCTCTTTGATTTCTGTAGTGATTCCTTGGTTGTTTAAGAGTGAATTGTTTAGCCTCCATGTGTTTGTATTTTTTGCAGTTTTTTTCCTGTGATTGATATCTAGTCTCATGGCGTTGTGGTCTGAGAAGATGCTTGATATGATTTCAATTTTCTTGAATTTGCTGAGGTTTGATTTGTGACCCAAGATGTGATCTATCCTGGAAAATGTTCCATCTGCACTTGAGAAGAAAGTGTAGTCTGTCATTTTTGGATGGAATGTCCTATAAATATCAATTAAGTGGAGATGGTCTAATGTGTCATTTAAAGCTTGTGTGTCTTTATTTATTTTCTGTTTGGATGATCTGTCCATTGATGTAAGTGGGGTGTTCAAGTCTCCCACTATTATTGTGTTACTGTCAATGTCCCCTTTTAGAGCTGTTAGCATTTGCCTTATGTATTGAGGTGCTCCTATATTGGGGGCATAGATATTTACCATTGTGATATGTTCTTCTTGAATGGATCCCTTGATCATTATGTAGTGTCCTTCCTTGTCTCTTTTAATAGTCTTTACTTTCAAGTCTAATTTGTCTGATATGAGGATTGCTACTCCAGCTTTCTTTTGACTTCCATTTGCATGGAATATCTTTTTCCACCCCTTTACTTTCAGTGTATATGTATCCCTTGGTCTGAAGTGGGTTTCTTGTAGGCAGCATATAGAAGGGTCTTGTTTTTGTATCCCTTCAGCCAGTCTGTGTCTTTTGGTTGGAGCATTTAATCCATTTACATTTAAAGTGATTATTGACATGTGTGTTCCAATGACCATTTTCTGAATTGTTTTGGGTTTGTATTTGTAGGTGTTTTCCTTTTCTTGTGTTTCCTACTTAGAGAAGTTCCTTTAGCACTTGTTGTAAGGCTGGTTTGGTGGTGATGAATTCTCTGAACTTTTGCTTGTCTGGAAAGCTTTTGATTTCTCCCTCAAATCTGAATGAGATTCTTGCTGGGTAGAGTATTCTTGGCTGTAGGTTTCTCTCTTTCAGGACTTTCAGTATATCCTGCCATTCCCTTCTGGCCTGCAGAGTTTCTGTAGAAAGGTCAGCTGTTATCCTGATGGGTTTTCCCTTAGATGTTGTTTGTTGCTTTTCTCTTGCTGCTTTTAATATTTTTTCTTTGTGTTTAATTGTCATTAGTTTGATTAATATGTGCCTTGGTGTATTTCTCCTTGGGTTTATTCTGCATGGGACTCTCTGTGCTTCTAGGACTTGGTTCATTATTTCCTTTCCCATGTTGGGGAAGTTTTCCACTAGAACCTCTTCAAATATTTTCTCAGACCCTTTCTTGTTTTCTTCTTCTTCTGGGATGCCTATAATTTGAATGTTGGTATGCTTCATGTTATCACTGAGGTCTCTGAGACTGTCTTCTAATCTCTTTATTGTTTTTTCTTTTTCCTGCTCTGTGGCAGTTATTTCCCCCATTCTATCTTCCAACTCACTTATTTTTTCTTCTGCCTCAGTCATTCTGCTGGTTATAGCATCTAGAGTATTTTTAATTTCAGTTATTTTGTTATCCATTGCTGTTTGTTTTTCTGAGTTCTTATGAACTGTTTCTTGTACTTTATTTTGTTATTGAGATTTTGTATCATTTTGACTATCATTACTCTAAATTCTTTTTCAGGCATTTTTCCTATTTCCTCCTCATTTATTTGGTCTTGTGGGTTTTTTTTCTGCTCTTTTGCCTGCATGGGTTTTCTTTGTTTCCTCATGGTTGTCCAAACTTTTGGCGTTGCTTGTCCTGGCGATAGAGATGTTTATAGAAGACTGTCCAAGCCTCAGACTAATGTCCAAGTATTGGATTAAACGAATATTAAGTCTAGGAAACACATACATGTATAAGACACACAATTACTGAATCCGTTAGGACATAAGGCTCTAGAAAGAGCTGACAGAACCCCAGTGTGCTATCAGATATTCAAAGCGAAACCCAGCAGAAATTGACAACTGAAACAGAACAAATCAGAGACAAAAGCAAAAGCAAACAAACAACAAATAACACCCTACACATACAAACATCAATCCAGGGAGATTTTGTAAGCTAGGATCAAATATAGAAATGAGCTGGAGTACCACCAGAGAGAATGGATCTTCTCAGAATGTAATTAGACAACTGTACTAAGAACTAAGATAAAGACAAAACTCTAATATTAAATACCAAGGCAGTGCGTCATCTGGAGAATAGAGCAAGGAGTCTGAGCAGACTGATAGTGTTGCTTATAAGTATGTTAAGATAAAATAAAAAGGCTGGAAGAAAGGGGAACAGAAGAGCGTAATGTGGTTGGAAATATGCAAATAAAAAGAAAGGAATAGAAATGTATAAAAGATAGGGATGAAAGGAAAGTATGAGAGATATATTGTCCATACTACCAAAAATTTAGCTAGATGTAGAAGTATATAAAAAGGCAAAAAAAAAAAAAAGAATAAAAAATATCATTAAAGAATTATGTTATAAAACTTGTAGATCCCTTAGGGCTAAGATCGTATTTAATAAATCAGAAAAAAAAAAAAAAGAGAGAGAGAAAGAAAAAAAAAAAAATCCAGAACTGATCCCAGAATGGACCAGTTCAATAGGTATTGATACTACTATTTCTGTTTCCTTAGCGTCTCAGCTGTAAGTGTCCTTCTCCTTGCCTTGGGTTTTTTTTTGCATTATTCTGTGACCAGCAGAGGTTCCTATATTGTTCGTCTGTAAGCGTCAGTGTGTGGGGAGGGAGAGGGTACAATAGTGGCTCCTTCTCCTGGGAGTGAGTGAGCAGTGGCGCACTGTTGTTTCAGTCAGGCTTGGAGGTGCCTGTTGCAGTGGGCGCTGGTGGCTCAGGCGTACACAGAAAGTCTTAGAGTTGGGCCTCTCTCGGAGTTTTTTCTCTTTTTTATGCTGTTGTTTTTTTTTTTTTCTCTCAGCAGCCTCCCTGCTGCTGGTGTTGCAAGGGGTTTTAATCTAGCCCCGCCCGAGTGCCTGAGGGTGCTTGTTATCCCTGAGCACCTTAGGTGGCCCGCAGGGCGTCTCTCCACTGCCTGTTGCAGAGGCGCTGAAAGAGATGGAGAGGCTATGCGCCGCGCGGCTTCTCCCCCGCCCCCCCCCCCACCCGCCTGTGAGCCTACAGCCTCCAGCCGCCATCATGGCCGGGCAGCTCTCAGGGACGGGCACTCCTCTCCGTGGACCTCCTCCCTCCTGTCCTCTCGGTCCGTCACCCTACCGGCAACAATGTTTCTCACCCTGAACCAGCTCTCCGGTTCCCACGCTCCCGCTCCCGGACCCTCCGTTCAGCCGCGGATCGATGTCTCCAGGCTCATTTATTTGTATCTGAGGCGTATAGCACATAGTAGGTACTCAGTAATAGATATTTGTTGATAAACTTTTCTCATTACTTCCTAGATACTTGGCATGGGTTCATTGTTTATCACGTGAGATGTGAGGAAAGTAATAAGACCTAATACACTAATACTGCAACTTATTTTGAAATGTATTAAAAAGTGAAAGATAAGTTGGACAGAGAGCGCGCAATGGATAGATGAGTAGTGATGTGATAAAGCAAACATTGCAAAATGTTAATTGTGGTATTTGGGTGGTGGGTATATGTGTATTAACTGTATACTTTCGTAAGCTTTTCTTGTTTGAATATCTTTGTAATAAAAATATTTATGAAAGTAAAATTAGAACTAGAGTGTAGAGAGACAAACAAATTAGCTAGATTTTCTGCTGCGTTAAGAATTGTGGTACAACAAAACCATGCCAAGAAAATAATGAGAGTGTTTAGATGATGTTATTATTTGCTTAGTGAACCAGCTAGAGGAGACAAGGTATACCGCTGTAACAAATTAATCTCTAAATCTCAGTTGCACAGTACCACCCACACTCTCATGTTAAATGTGAGTTGGCTTGGGGATCTAATCCAGGTCCCATACTAACAGAGCCTCCATCGTTTCCAATGACACCAGTCATGACAGAAAGGGAAGAAAGTATGGAAAGTCACAAAGTGACTTTCATATACAGGGAGGTCTAGTCTTCTATATGCTTAAGGAGTAGAGGAGAATTTGGTACTGGTTAACATGAGCTAAATCTTTTATAATAGGATTGAGCATGAAATAGCTCAATTTCCATGACTTCTTTACTCTTCTTACTTCTCAGTGACAAGTACAAATTGTCATGCCTATAAATCCAAAACCCTTATAAAACTCCCAAACACAAGACCTTGAGGAACAAATGGTACATACTGACACATTGTAGGGAGTCAAGTGTGTTCCTTATTTGCATGCCTCAATTAGGTGCTGTCATTCTAGTGTTTTTTGAAATTATCATTAGGTCAAAAAGATTCAGCACTTACTCTGTGTCTGAAATTCTCTACCGCTTTGAGGGAAATCATAGACATAGGTCCTGTCCTCAAGTCATAATAATCTAGAAGCTAATTGGCGTACATTAAAGAATAATTATTACTGATGCAGTTGAAGGCTTGATTGTAGGAGACATTATGAATAAAATAGGGTCAAATATAGACAAATATAGCAATAGGTATAGTAGAAGTAATAGCAATAATAGTGACAGCAGCTGATGCCAACATTGGGCTTACTATGAGTCACGTAACATTCTGAGTCCTTTATACATATTGCCTCCTTGAATGTCCCATCAACCTGGTGAGGTTGGTGCCATCACTGACAGACACTCCGTGGAGAAGCAGGGATTTGAGTTCTGTCACTGAAGTAGTTTGGTATTGAACAGGAGAAGGAGATGGAAGGAAGACCTGGGGGAAAGAGAGTTGTGTGCATAAAGTTACAGAAGGCTAAAGAAGCGAAGGATGTGGAAGGGCGGGAAGCAGACCAGTCTAAATACAGTCTGGAAGGAAAAGGAGTTGGGTAGTGGGGTATGACCAGACAGTGGGGACTTTGAGAACCATAGAAAGTCTTGGTTTTCTGCTTTCTTTTTTTTTTTTTTTTTTTGGCGGCGGGGGGGGAGCTTTTATATTTGTTCATGCAGATGATAGGGGTCCAAATTGAAATAGAATGTACAATTGAATGATAGTACTGTAAAACATGTCTGCAACAGGAGAAAAAAGATGAAGAGACAGATGAATAGCAAAGAAACAGTGCTGTGAAAGAACACCATTTCCCCCTGACTTTTATTAAAAATGGGGGCAGGGTGGTACAACAGTAGCAAACTCAGTCAAAATGTACCCTTGTATGGAAGTTTAGGTCAGCTACAGTGATCAGAGGGCTCAGTCCCCAAAGACTGCTTTCATTTATGATACCAAGCGCAAGTTTCAGGGGTTCCCCCAAAGCCCCCTCCAGTTCAGTAATTTGCTAGAAAGACTCACAGAGCTCACAGAAAGCTGTTATACCCCTGCTTACAGTTTGGGAAAGGATAGAGATTATGATCAGCTGAAGGAAGAACGCAGGGCAGAGTCCGGGAGAGTTCCACATCTGGAGCTTCTGTTGTCTTCTCCCCAGGGAGTCTAGATGCATTGCTTTCCCAGAACTGATGTGAGATAATATGTATGGAGTATTGTCAATCAGGGAAGCTCACCCAAATCTCAGTATTCAGACTTTTTATTGGGACTCCATTATGTAGGTGTGCTTGATTGATTCATAACCCATGTTCTTCGTTTTCTTATTTTGCTTTTTTTTTTTTAATCTTTTAAAAAAATTTTATTGAAGTATAGTTGATTTACAACGTTGTATTTCAGGTGTACAGCAAAGTGATTCAGCTATGCATATGCATATATTCATTGTGTTTTAGATTCTTTTCTCATATAGGTGATCACAGAATATTGAGTAGAGTTTCCTGTGCCAAACAGTAGGTCCTTGTTGGTTATCTATCTTATATATAGTCGTGTGTGTATGTTCATCCCAAGCTCCTGATTTATCCCCCTCCACCCTACATTTCCTGTTTGGTAACCATAAGTTTGTTTTCCAGATCTGTAAGTCTGTTTCTGTTTTGTAAATCTCAGTCTCCAGGTTGATTGATACTGTGTGACCCAAAGCTCTCACCCTAAATTACGTTTTTTGGTCTTTCTGTCATGGCCAGTTTCCACCCTAAGACTATATGAGTGTGGCTAGTCTCCTCTCCACCTCCCCTAACCCACCTCCCACACCCCTAAATTATGCTGCTGGACTATCTGGCATGACCCGATGCTCCCAGGCAAACAAAGGCACAACTATCAGACATAACATTCCAAGGGTCCAGAGAGTACCTTCCAGAAGCCAAGGGCAAAAGCCAGACCTTCTCTTTAGTTAAGGCCAAATTCTTTACTATCTACCCTGATTCCAGCATGGTGTTGGTTAATATTTACAGTCTTTCAAACAACTGTGCAATGCAAAACAATCCCTCCAAAACTAATTTATTGGGTGATTTGCAACAAGTGACCTTCTTTATGTATATTTCACAGAAAAAAAAGCCATTGAACAGCTTCTAAACTTTCCTGTCTAAGTATATTTGTAATTCTTTGTAACAGCTTAGCAGAAAGCCTTGTATAGCATTCCCTTTGTTGTATTACCTTTTAGATTTGTGGCTACATGGCTGGATCTAATTCCACAGTGACATTTCTGAGGCTGCATTGGGTTCAGGCAGTGGGAGATGGAGGATGGCATTGGCAGGGCTTTAAAGGTGAGGATGTGGCCGGGGTGACAAATTTAAGGCATGACGTGAACAGGGGCAGGGCTGCAACTGACTTGACTACAGCAGGGGTCAGGACAGAGTGCTTGGAATATGGGTTTGAATGGCGGTTGTAGATTGGACTTAGGTCTGGAGCAGCTGGAGAACAGCTTAGCACCTGGTGAGTCATCAGTGGTCAGGGCCAGAGTAGCAAAGGAAGCAGAATTTCACACTAAGTTGGAGGGAGCATTGGTGACTTCAGTGGCGTACAGGGGAGTGTTGCCTTTTACCTGCCCTGCTCAGAACCTGTGAGTCTGTTTAGATAACCATTAAATGTGAGGATTCCAGCATCAGACTATCTGGATTAGGGTCATGGCCCTGCATATTGGTGATTATGTGATTTGGGCAAGTTACTTAACCTTTCCGTGCCTCAGTTTCCACATCTGTTAAATGAAGATAATACTCATTTTCTGTATCATTAATTTCTGCTTCTAATTTTATAGTTTCCTTCTTTTTTGGGTTTAATTTGATTTTCTTATACTAGTTTTTGAGATAGGAGCTTAGACTTTGATTTTCAATCTTTAATATTTGCTTTATTTTAATATTTGCCACAAATTTCCCTATAATCAGAACTTTAGTTATATCCCACAAGTTTTGGCATGTTGTATCTTTTAAAGGTTCAGTTCAACATATTTGAAAGTTTCCATTGTTATTTCCTTTTAGAGGCATGAATTATGTAGAAGTGTGTCGTTTTATTCCTGATTAGTTTTTGGTAACTTATCCTGTGATCGGAGAGCAGAACTTGTGTGATTTCAGGCTTTTGAAATTTGTTGAGGTTTGCTTAATGGACTGGCATATTGATCGTGTTGGTAACTGTTGTGTAGGAACTCTAGGGAACTGTTATTCCTCAGCTGTTGGACATAGCCTTTCATAATCGTCAGTTAGGTCAAGTTGGTTTATAGGTTGTCCAAGTCTTCAGTATTCTCACTGATCTTGTCTGGTCTTTCAGTTACTTAAGAAAGGTGTGTTAAATTCTCCAACTATGACTGAAGATTTACCAATTTCTCCTAAAGTTCATTTAGAACTTTAGAATTTCTTTAAGAACTTTATAAACCTTTTTGCTTTCTGTATTTTGTGGCTGTGTTATTAGCTCTAAGTTTAGGATTGTTCTATATTCCTGTTGGAGTGACCTCATCTATAGTAATATTCTTGCCTTGAAGTTTATTACATTTGATACTAATATCAGCATTTTGGTTTGTACCTACATGGTAAGTCTTTCTTCATCCTTTCAAACTAGCTGTTTTCTTACATTTAATGTAAGCTTTTTGTCCTGTTTTTGTTTTTAATCCTGCCTGAAAATCTTTGTCTTTTAATTGAAGTATTTAGCTCATTATTAAGTTAGGTGTAAGTCTCTCATTTTACCATTTGGTTTATTTTTAATTCCATCTTTGTGTCTTTATTCTTTCTTTCCTGCCTTTTTGATCCTAACCAAATATTTTTGTTCTGCTTTATATTCTCTATTAGCTTTTGAGTTGTGTTTTTCTTTTTTTAATTTTTACTTTGTGTAGGGGTATGCAAACTTTCTGGAAAGAGTCATATAGTAAACATTTTTGGTTTTGAAGGCCATGTGTTCACCCCTGTAGTTTTAATGTGAAAGCTGCCATAGATAAAACATAAACATATAGACATGGCTGTGTGCCAATAAATCCTTATTTAAAAAAAACAAGTTACTGGCAGATTTGACCCATGAGACTTAATTTGCAGACTCCTGCTTTACAGATTAATGGGTGTTTGACTAACAACAGATCTACCCTATTGGTAGTTTTATCACTTCCTCCTCTAAATGCAAGAACTTTATAACAGTTTAGTTTACTCTTTTCTGTTGTTGTACTATTGTTGTCATGCATTTTATTGGTACTACTGTTGTGTATTTTATTTATTTCATCTATCTTAAAAACTTCACAGGACATTATTAATATTGCTGATTTAAAGCGCAACATTCCTTATCTTTACCCACATATTTTATCTTTTCCAGCGTTCTTAGAGCCTTCCTCTATTATCGTACTTCTATTTGGGTTAATTTTACTTCAGTTTGAAGAATTTCTTTGTCTGTTTTTTATAGTGCCAGTATGATAAGCATGACTTCTTACATTTTTGTCTGTCTGGAAATTTCTTTACTTCATCTCCACTTTTGAAGACTGTTTTCACTGACAATAGAATTCTAAGTTGGCAGGTTTTCTTTTTTTCCTAGCATCTTAAGGATATCATTTCATTGTCTTCTTCTTTCCATGTTTCTGTTGAAAAATCATTTGCAAGTTTATTTTAAGTGAGTGTATTGCATCCTTTTTTCCGACTGCTTTAAAATTTATCTTCCCCCACCCCCCAATTATACTATGATGTGCTTCAGTGTGGCTTTCTTTATATTTATGCCACTTAGGATTCCTGACACACCTGAAATCTGTTGATTTGAAATTTTTTAGAAGTTTTGGAAAAATTTCAGCCATCATTTCTATAAATATTACTTAAACTCCAATTTCTTTCTCTTTTCCTTCTGGGACTCCAATTATATACATATCAGACCATTTTACTGTATTCTGCATATCTCTTACTTTCTGTTCTTTTTTTTTTCATTTTTTTCTGCTTTCATTTGAATATTTTTATTGACTTGTCTTTGAGTTCACTAATCCTTTCTGCTTTGTCAAATCTGCTGTTAACATGTCTAATGAATTTTTAATTTTATAAATTGTATTTCTCAGTTCTAGAATGTGTATTTGATTCCTTTTTACAGATTCCAATTATCTGTTGAAATTGTCTATTTTTTCGTTCATTTTGTTCAACTTTTCTGTTTTCTTTACCATATTTTTAATATTTATTTTAAAATCTTTTTCTTATAACCCTGATATGTGTATCAACTGTGGGTCTGCTTCTAATTCTATTTTTTTTTTTCTTAACTATTGGTCACATTCCTTACCTTCTTCCTGTGTCTCGTAATTTTTTTTATTTAAAGAGGTTTTTAAAAATTATTATTATTTTTTAAATAAATTTATTTATATATTTATTGGCTGTGTTGGGTCTTCATTGCTGTGTGGGCTTTCTCCACTTGCAGTGAGTGGGGGCTACTCTTCTTGTGGTGTGTGGGCTTCTCATTGTGGTGGCTTCTTTTGTGGAGCACAGGCTCTAAGTGCATGGGCTTCCATAGTTGTGGTGCATGGGCTCAGTAGTTGTGGCTCATGGGCTCTAGAACGCCGGCTTAGCAGTTGTGTTTCACAGACTTAGTTGCTCCGTGGCATGTGGGATCTTCCCGGCCCAGGGATTGAACCTGTGTCTCCTGAAATGGCAGGTGGATACTTAACCACTGCACCACTATGGAAGCCCTCATAAATTTTTAAGTAATATACAGGACATTGTATACAAAAGAAGAATAAATGCTAAAGTTGATTTTATTTTTCCCCAGAGAATAATAGGTGACGAAGTTCAATCCAATCAGGTCTGTGTTAAGGATGTCTGGAAGCTTTGGTTATAATCTGTTTTCTTTTTGTACCAAATGTCTGAAGGACAAGACCTGTTAAGTGTTTGTTGTAGGTTCCTCTTTCTGGTAGAAGTTTGTCACTTAAGCACCAGATATTATGGGTGATTTTACTTTGCATTTTTATCCCAGCCCTCCTGTCTCCCATGATATCCCAAGACCCAGCAACTTTCTCACTAGGAAAACTGAGACGTGGGCCTTGGGAATTCTCTGGATTCCAATTCAACATGTCAGCCTATGTAATGTCATCAAAAACTGTGCTTGTTTCTTTCTTCCCCAAAGACTCTCTCATAGCAAGCCCAATTTGTAATCAATATGTAATTTCAGCAAATGTCTTCAAGATAGAAAATAGACATCAATTTCAGTTCATCTGAGAAAAGCTCTGTCCTTTGTCACATTAAATTCATTTCACCCTCTTTGCTTTAATAGGTGTGCAGTGTCTTTTAGCAATATGATTTTTGCCTGGTTGTTGCAGTGGGTCTGATTCTACATAATACATCCTGCTTGGATATAGAATTTGGGAAAAAATGTAAAGATAAGAGACAGGGTAATTTTTCTCTTGCTGGACTGCTCTGGGTTACATCACCAGACTCTGAGGGTTAATCTTATCCTTTAGGAATGTTTCAGTTATAAAATTTTGAGACCTACCTCATTTAATCACTCAGCCTCAATTTTTAATATGTATTTTGTGGATAATCAGGTGTATCTTGGTATATTGTTGTATACAATTAGGAAATAAAAACATAACACAAGGTGAAAAATTGTAAAAGAAAGCAATTTATAAATTATAAATCATTATAAAGATAAGTATCATGATTATGTTGGAACGTATAAGTCAGATACTATGATTTCTTTATATTTTCTTTTTTGTTTTTATACTACTAACACAAATATTGTTCACCAGGTGGAAGCTGAGATTAGATATATTTTGACTGAGGCTGTAGACACTTAGGAAAAACATCAGAGTCCTAAATATTTGTTGAATACATCTCATAGCTTTCCTCAAGCTTATCGTAGGTTTTATAAATGATCAAAGTAGAATTTATTTTAACGTTATATCTTAGGCAACAACTGTACATTTCTGAGAGTAATAAAACTTTGCTAGAACATTGATTGCCTGGGGGGAGCAAATTGACTCTGACCAAGTTTTGATTGCAATACAAATAAATACACAAGTATTTCTTGAGGACGTGTTATGATCCCACCACTGTGCTGGGTCTGTTAGGTTCCTAGACACTAAGTAAATCCTGGACCATCATTTTAGCTTCTTTCTACTTCTTCAATTATCTGCTAATATTTCTTTTTCATTTATTCTTTTTCAGTGTCTTATAGACAGTGCACTTAACTTTATCAAGTTGGGCTACTCCTTTCAGTCAAATAATTTTTTTGTTTTTTAGGTCAGATAGAATGAGTTGAATAAATTTAGCAACTTGTCTGTAATGTTCACTTCTAGGGTTTCTTGATGTCATCCTTTTAACCTTTATTATACTCAGTCATTTATATTTTCTACTTTGTATACTTCTCCACAAAGCATTTGTGTGTGTTTGTGTGTTGAATACAGGTGTTGATAAAATAGATTCTCAGTAAGTCGGCTGAATAAATAATAATCCATTGCATTTTGAGTAGAGTATTATAGGGTACACAGTTCCGTCTCTTATTATCTCATTCAGTCCTCAAAACAGCTCTCTGTAGGGATACTATACTTTCAGATAGTAATGAATGATAGCTTATTAAAGATGAAAATGAAAAACCTCAAGAAAGAACTTTTCCTATTCATTGTCCAAGCTAACCAAGTTTAGACCCTGACGATGTTGTCTTTTATAGATTCTAAAATGCCAAAATCCTGTGGTGTGATGGCTATTTGACTTTTTGTGCTCAGTTCAACAAATGGTAGTAGCTAAGTAGATGTGAACTGGTGAAAAGGAAAATGGTAATTAATCTCAAGTTTTATCTGCCAATGGAAATGGGGAAAACAATATCTGTAAAGTGGCCCATCATTTTTAGAAGTCGTTCCATTTCCCAACCAATCCCCAGGAACGTACACTCCAAGTTAGGTAGTGTTTGGCTATGCAAATATCAGCGTTGAAACAATACTCTTTCAACCAGTTGTGGTTTGTAAGCTATTCCTATTGAGAGGTTCTTGATCCTTTATTACGTTGGTAACTAACATCTGTATGGAGCTTTTCATTTTCACATGGTATTTTAGTTTATATTTCTCAGTTAATATCCCCAGAAGTTTTGTATAACAAGGACTGTTTTTTACATTTCATATTTGAGAAAACTGAAGCAAAGTGATGTACCAAAGGTTATATGTTAGGATGGTATCTAGAATTCAGGGCTGGGTAAAGGATCCATAGGAACACAAAAGAATTGCGCATTCTGCTGTTGTTGGATGTGATCTTTCACAATTGTCGATTAGGTCTAGTTGTCTTGTAGATTGTTCAAGTTTTTAATATCCTTAGTGATTTGCTGTCTGCTTATTTTATCAGTTACTGAGCAAAGTGTGTTAAATTCTCCAACTATGACTGAAGATTTGTCTATTTCTTCTTTTAGTTCTGAGAACATTTTTGCTTCACGTATTTTGGGGTTATACTATTAGATGTAAATTTAGGATTGTTACGTCTTCCTGTTGAAGTGACTCTCTTTAGTAATACTTTTGTCTTGAAGTGTAATATGTCTGATATAGTATCTGATTCTGTATCTGTGCAGTGTACATTACACCGTGGCTCTCCAGAGACCATTGGAATGATATGGACCTTCTCCAAATGGCAGAACAAATCAGCTTGTGATAATATATGGATGTATCATGTACAGAAAATTATAAATTCCAGGTCAGACTTCTGGCTTCTAACACACCACTAGTTGGCTTTCAACAGAAGCCAGTTGAGAATACAAACTCATTCTGAAAAGCCAAGCCATAATTAGAAAGTTAATTTGCTCACCCTCAAAATCTTGTAATGAATACTGAAGCCAAATATAAATTGCTTTCTATTATCCTTTATTTTGGACCTTTCACCCCTTGATTCCTTTATTAATGTGGATAATTGAGTTGAGTATAGAAGAATGGTAAAATAATCTTAATTTTCACCTTGTTTAAATAGAGCCATTTATTGGTACCCATCTTTGAGACAGTATCACATCATATATTTGGAGTTATACATCTCAGTCTTGGATGCACTAAGGAGCGTGCTGAGAATTTGCAATGGGATTGGACCACTTTGAGGATCAAGTCATTTGGGAGAAGCAGTCGCAAAGAATACTGTGTGGGTGCTGAGTTAGCAGTCTATTTCCATTGCGATCAATTCTCATCATAAAGGCTGCAGGCCCTTCCCAATCTGCCTAAAGGTCAAGCTACTGCCCAGAAAGAGAACAAGGAAACTTAGCTCAGGAAATCTCCAACTAGTAGGTCAGTGGACATCAAAGCTTTCCTTAATACAGTTTCAAAGGCAATTGCTTTAGTTTAGCCATCAGTGGTCAGGGAGGTTGGCAGAAAAAAAAAGACAGTGTCTTTTCTTTTCCTGATTTGTATTCAGACTAATGCCTTACAGTCATCTTTAATCAGGAATTTCAATTTCTGTATTCCTTCCAGACACATAGTTACCAAGTCACACCCCAAAGGCATGAGGCATTAGGGGAAATTAAAAACAGCGCCTATTCACAGAAATGTTGGCTAACCCTAGCCTAGATGATGATGGGGAAAAACTGGTTGCATTTTATTTCTTGTCCTAACATAAGAGATACCACCTCTCTGTTGAACTATTCGGTAAATCCTGGACCCTCCATTCCACTACTTCTCTTTCCACTTCTGAAAAATTGAGGCTTTTTATTACCTCTAGCTTTATTGATGGGACTGTCTTTAAGTCTGTAATCTTCATTAAACAGTAGCTTCAGACACAGAGCTCTATTGGGAGAATGAAGCTTCTATATAATCCATCCCCTTTCTAAAAATTTCAAAGGTTGGCTTCAAAATATACAGTGAATGTGGTCATTAATTTAACTTCCCATCTAAGAGCAAAAGTCAGAGATCATAAAGGTCCAAACCATTCAATGCACATAGATTCTAGAAGTGAGAATGTATCTCCTTTATGTGTGCATTCATTTGCATTCTTATTAGCTGAACAAAATCTTATGGGAGTTTTTATGTATAGGTTGGGGAACAGAAACATGGAGCTTGTCCTGTTTCATCACATGCATGCTATTTCTACCGTGGTGGAATCAAGGTGAATGATTTGGGTTGATAAAGGGTCAATATCCACAGTGATTTATTCAGAATCTCCCAGGTCGGACTCCAGTGGCTGTAGCTGCATCAGAGACATGAAACCCCAGAGGCTTATTTCCACATCAGTTGCTAGTTTTCTAAAATAGCTTGAGTATGGGTATTTCCACACAGCAGCCTGATTTTCTGGTTTCTGAAATGAAAGAAGAATGTACCAAATTGAGCGATTTGGAAATTGTTGAAAGGTGCACAAGGCTGGTTATTAATGTCATGTTTATATTCTCGCAAAATTTCCTCCCCAATCATTATTGTTTTGCCACATTCTAAGGAAGTTACAAATGTACTTAACATTGATGTACTTAAGTTAATGTTGATATTAAGCAGAAGTTAATTTCTCTCCTTCTATCAGCCTTGTGCGCCCAGTAATTTTCTCACTTGTTTTCAATTTATAGAACCTGAGTGAAACTAGACCCTTCACCATTACCCTCCCCCATTCAGGGTCAAACCAGCTCAGATTTTTGGTCCATAAATTACTTTTTTACTTATTTACCTCCACCCGAGCAACTGTTGTACCCCACATTCTTTCAGCAATTATAAATGTATAAAAAACTTCGACCTATTTATACTTTTATGTTTGCCCATTATTTGTCACCTCATTCATTCATTTATTCATTTGTTCAATGGATGTCTGCTGAGCACCCACTATGTGGCAGGCACTGGTCAATGATGAAAAATTTCACAGCATCTTGTTAATTATCCCAACTCAGTTTCTCTCCAGTCCAACCACACTCAACTCCTAAGTTGCCACCCTTGTCTAGTTATTGTCCTTACTAGACAATGCCATGACCTTTAACCTGATCTTTCAGCATCCATTATGGTCCTCTGCCCGTCTGTTCACACTACATGCAAAATGAATTCATCGGATTCAAGTCTGATTATGTTGCCTATCTCCCAGCTTAAAACTGTTCAATGACTTCCTGTTGCTTCAAAATAAAGTTAAAGGAAAAATCTTAAAGCGTGGGTGTAAAGATCTTGGTAATTTATCCTTGCCTATCCCTTCAGCCTAGCTTGTGCCTCTCTCTCCCTATCTCTCCGTACTTGGCCATTCTTTCTTATATACCATGTTCCCTGTAAGTACAGTGTCTTTGAACCTGCTGTTCCTACTGTTTCTAATGTACTTTCCATCCCTCCATCTGTTGCCTCAGACCTCAGCTCCATTGTCACAACCTTGGGGAACTCTTCCTAAGACCTTCCTGATCCAGCCAAATCCCCATTTCCTGGCTCTCAGAGTGCTCAGCCTTTCTCCTCTTTGTAATTCTGAGAGCATTCCTATTCTGCATTGTTGGCACAGTCATTAAGGTACTGCCTGCTTCCTCTGTGAGAGTCACAAGGGCAGGGGCCAGGTCTGGCTGTGCTTCTAGTGTCTAGCACAGTGTTTGACACCCATTCATCCATGCATGCTTATTGATGAATGAATATTTTATCTCATAAGAGTTAGAATCTGAACCTTATGGTGATTCTTAATGTTGAGTGGGTGGACTGAAGCAGGGCAGATGGGTGTGGCCAACAGGAGCTACACCAGCCTTCTGAATTTGTGTACAGAATTTTCTGTGCTTTTGGATTTTTGTGTGTGTGTGTGATTATGGGAAAGAGTACATAGATTTTATCAGATTCTAAAATGAGAAAGTGATTTGAAAAGGTTAATCAGTACTTGAGGGAGACTTGGAGATTTTATTTTTGTTCGTTTTATCACCCTTTAAGATTGAGATACTCACACAGCCTTTATTTCATCGGTAACATGGCAGGATATTTATGAAGGCCCAGAAGGACTGTGCTTAGTGATAACATTAAGCAAATTCAGAAACACTAGGAGTTGCAATGAATTTGAATGAGAATTCAACTTGAATTTGTTGTCTTGAATATTTTTTTTTCTTTAAAGAGCAGAGACCTGGCCACAAGCAGGTGAGGATTAAATTGCAGAGAGAGGATGATAGATACAGACTTATTGCTAAGATTCAGTGGTCCAGTGGGAATCAGTGACTGTTGGAAGTTAATGCAGAATGACAGATTGATGCTTCGAGTGGATTTTTTTTCTCTCACACAAACAAGTCTCTAATTAAAGCATTTTATGTTTATATAGTTGTCACATCCAATAATTTAAAATTATCCTAATTTAAAACAGCATTTAAGAAACTCTAATTAGACTGTTAATATTATCAATTTTCAAGTATTCATGTTCTCTTTCCCTGATTAAAATAAAGAGGAAAAAAAATTCCCACACATCATCCAGCTAGCACCTGATTCTAGAGATGATAGTTAACTTAAGGTGAGCATATGGTTTAGACACTCAGAAAATGGGAAGAAAAATCCGACGTTCCTAATTCAATTTCTCATTCAAGTCAGGGAGCAGATTATTAATTTTCTCAAGTAGTTTTGCTCATGTCATAAAATATGAGAAGAGTTTAGCTTTAAGGAATTCACAAATGTCAGTAGCTCCCCAAGAGTCACTGATGGTTGGGAATAGAACTGGAAAGATTGTCAAGTTGCTATTGGGTTTCTTTCATGAAAAAACAGATCGATTCACTGAAATAAAGAATGTGAAACCACAAAATTCAGAGACTTGGAATAAAAACAATGAGACAAGTTAAAAATATAAGATTTATTTTTCCCAGAAGAATTATAGAGAATGAAAACTGGGGATTTGTACATCCTATTCTTTAGGCCAACTCAAACTCTCACTTCTTTTATGCAGACAATATTTTTGAACTTTTATAAAGAATGAAGAGTTTTAAACATATACAAAATTAGAACAGTATAATAAACTCCAATTTGTACACATCTCCCAGACTCAACATTTATTTTATGAGCACACTGTGATTTTAACCACTGTTTCATACCTCTTCCCTGGTGTTTTTGAAGCAAATTACAAATATTGTATTTTTACACGTAAATATTACAGGCTGTGTCCCTAAAAACTAGTTTATTTGTCTAGAAACAAATTTCCACTGGAATAGTTTACAAATTTATAACTATCCCAAGATCATATTATTATCACAGTTTAGAGTTTAAGTTAGCTATTTAATCATATGTAATTCATTTTTATGTTAGGTGTAAGAAAGGGGCCCCACATAGATTTTCTAAATAGAAATTTGTCATCTGCAAATTGCATTTTATCTCTTATTTTTAGGTATTCACATATTTTATTGATTTAGCATGTCTTATAGCAGTGGCTGAGTCTTTCAGAACAATGAGGAGTAATTCCGGTGATTCTGATCCTCATTGTTTTGTCTTTAATGGAAATGCTTTGAAAATTTCAGTATATGAAATTTACTGTATGTTGATACTGTTTATTGAGGAGTTTCCTTCTCTTTTTATCTCACTAAACTTTTTCTTAACACATTATTGATTGAGGGATTTTTTTTTGTAATAGAAATTTTATTTTTAACAATTTTCCTTTTTTTTTTTTAATCTTTACTGGCATATAATTGCTTTATAATGTTGTGTTAGTTTCTGCTGTACAACAAAGTGAATCAGCTATATGTATACATATATCCCCATATCCCTGCCCTCTTGAGCCTCCCTCCCACCCTCCCTATTGAACCCCTCTAGGTTGTCACAAAGCACCAAGCTGATCTCCCTGTGCTACGCAGCAGCTTCGTGCTAGCTATCTATTTTACATATGGTAGTGTATATATGTCAGTGCTACTCTCTCATTTCATCCCTGCCTCCCCTTCCCCTGCTATGTCCTCAAGTCCATTCTCTACATCTGTGTCTCTATTCCTGCCCTGTCACTAGGTTCATCAATACCATTTTTCTAATTTCCATATATATATGTGTACGGTATTTGTTTTTCTCTTTCTGACTTACTTCACTTTGTATTACGCACTCTGTGACTGGGGGTTTTTTGCAGAAACTAACGCCTGTGGCATTAATACATCTCCAGTCAATAATGTGCTAAAAATAAGAAATAAATATTGAATTTTTAAAAATTAATTAATTTTTGGCTGCATTGAGTCTTCGTTGCTGCGCACAGTCTTTCTCCAGTTGTGGCTAGCAGGGGCTATGCTTATTGAATGAATGAATGAATGAATGAATAAATAAATAAATTTTTGGCTGCATTGGGTCTTTGTTACAGTGCACGGGCTTCTCATTGTGGTGGCTTCTCTTGTTGCAGAACACAGGCTCCAGGAGCGCAGGCTTCAGTTGTTGTGGCATATGGGCTCAGTAGTTGTGGCTCACGAGCTCTAGAGAGCAGGCTCAGAAGTTGTGTTGCACAGGCTTAGTTGCTCTGTGGCATGTGGGATCTTCCCAGACCAGGGGTGGAACCCACGTCCCCTGCATTGGCAGGTGGATTCTTAACCACTGTGCCACCAGGGAAGTCCAAAAAATAAATATTGAATTTTATCAAATGCTTTTCTATCATCTACTGAGAGGAAGCTATAGGTTTACTTCTTTATTCTGTGTTAGAAATAACATTAATGAATTCCCTGAGGTTGAACTATTCTTGCATTTATGAAATAAAATCTACTTGCTTGGACTTTATTATTCTTTTAATATAATATTATTTAGGATTTGTCATCCATATTGTTAGGTAAGATGGCTCTGTACTATTCTTTGATTTTGGTTTCAGGAAAAGGTTAGTCTTGAAGATTCTTTGGGAAGATTTCCATTTTTTTCATGCTCTAGAAATATTAAGCAGCATGTAACTCATTTTAAAAATCATTTAGGTTTGATGTCATTTTGGAGGTCAAGTCTTATCCCACATATGTGAGTGAACTCACTATTCAAACATGCTGCTCTTTTCCTACTTGCAGTCACCCACCCACTATTTAATATTTCTCCAAGTTTTACCAAAGATAATTGCACTGAGAATGAAGTTTGCATTGAGCAAATCTTCCAGGTATCAGGACCCACCTGCCTTAGAAGGCAGCAGGAGTTATAAGTAATAAAAAAAATTCTTTTTTCTGTAGCATGCTGAAACTTAAAGCAAGGCATTTATTTGTGTATGGAACAAGAGTGGGCATGTGTTTTAGTGCCATTTACCTTTAGCTTATACAAAGTCACATCTGGAACCTGGAGTTGAACAGCACCGTGTTTCCAGTCCATTATAGTGAGGTGGGAGCCTCTCCTTATAGATTAAAGCTCGAGCCAGGTTCCTAGCTAACACGCTCATTAATTTGTCTCCATTGAGAGTAGAGCTTTGTCTCACTTTATTTATCTTACCTCTTCTGAGAGGTGTAAGAGGTCATTTCTTTTTCTTTTTTCTTTTTCTTTTTTTATATGTTTGGTTGGAGGATGCTGCTATATGGGTTTTTCTTTTTTATTTGGACTAATCTGTATACTAGTTTTATTACTATTTCATGGGTATTAAGAAAAAGAAATATTTATATTAGACTCCTGTGTATATGACCTACCGTCAAGGTTCCAGCGACTTTAAGGGGAGGCTCTGGTGACCAAACAAGCAATCTTCTTCCAAAAGGGCATCTGTCCAGGGAGCCACAGCCCTTGGAATAGGATCGTCCTATTCTTCCCTGATGAGTCTGTTCCCTGCTGCTCACCGGACCTTGCTTCCCTCCACAACTCCCCCACCCCTATCCTGTGCTTGGTACTATATTATTCTGCATTCTTCAGAATTTTTGTCACTCGTTGAACTCTCAAATTAGTTTGTGTACCTATTAATTATTTGTCTCTCCACTGAAACACAAGCACTCTGAGACTGGGGACTTTGTGCATCTTATACTGCATTGCATTCCTGGGGCCCAGATTAACTGAGCGCTCGATAAATGAACACAGGGCTAGTGGCGAGGATCTGCAGGCCCAGCATCTGCTGTCACCCAGGGAGGCCCTCCTGTGGCAGCAGGTCCCTGAGATCTCTCCCTGGGCAAGACAGGTTACTGACTACCCAAGACTTGCGTGGTGAAGATCGCATAGGCCTTCCCAGGCAGGATTTAGGGCATGTTATGTGTCCAAGTTGTTGAGGATGAGTAAGAGCTCCCTAATTACTTTAAAGCGGAAGAATGACACCTGCAGTCAGCCCAGGAGTCCTTGCAGAGCAAGCTGCCTGTCATCTTTATCTGTGTCTTCATTCACTGTGCTAAACTTTTCAGGTGTGAACATGTGGCTTCTGAGTGCAGGAATAGCTGTTGGTATCATATAATCAGAGGCACGGTTATGACAGGGAACATCCCGTACCGTCTTTGATTACTTGGGTTAGCTTAACCTCAATTAAGGAAATGGAACGTTCACCTGATGGATTCACGGTGGGCAGATGATGCTAACACAGCTGTCTGGGATGCCAGGTGGAGGGAGGGAATTGGGACCCAAGCGAGAGCAGCGTCTTCTCAGGGAGCCACTGTGCCATCTGCTTCTCTGTGACTGTGTTTAAAAGGAGGTGCTTTAACTCTTCCAGGGAACAGCTTTCCAGGACAGACATTGCTATGCAAATCACCTGAAGGGGTGTGAACGTATTTAAAGGGAGGTGGGCCGTGTACTCCCTCCCCACTGACAAGAGCAGGAAAGGAACATGGAGCAGCGTGTACACAGGGAACGTTGTCAGGACCCACTTGACGCCTGTGAAGAGGCCAGGAAGGTTGTCTTGTTTTCATAAGGAAAGCTAGGGCAGCTGAGCCAGAGATGTTGTCTGTATGATATGAAATAGAACACAGGGGAGAGAAGAAAAAAAAAAAAAAGCCAGTTGGTTTCGGTTAACTCCGGAGAATCTTAGTGAACAAATGGCAGTACACGTCTCATTTTGCTCCATGGCTGTGTGTGACTGCTCAGCTATTCGGAGTGGAATTTTCCACCTGAACCAATAGATTAACTCGTATTTATTTAGCTAATCCGTTTTGCTTTTGGGTGTCACTTGCTCTCCCATTAAGCAAACTGGGTATTTAGATAAAGCTTTGTGCTGGGATCTATCAGGGATACAAGGACAAATAAGATAAAGTTCCTGCTTGTCACATGTTTAGGCTGGGGAGGAATCAGACCCATGCATAAACAATTCTCATACACAGTCGGGTTTTGGTAAAGTCTACGAGACACCCTTCTTTTTGTGTGCTTTGAGGTTGTCTGAATCTGGGCTGAAGAGTGAAGTGTGAATTCCATCCTTTCCTGATTGAATTTACTCTTGCCATTCCAAATTTAATTCTTTGAGAAACTTCAACTTGTCTAACTCCCAAGTTCTGTATTTAATAGGTAGAGTAGGAAATAGGTAGGTTTTGGGGAGAAAGCATATGACCAGCTTTGCTGACAGGAAAGAAGAGGGACCAACTGGGAAGAGGGATATTGGAGGGATGTTTATATAGAAAGACTAGCTAATATAAATTAAGAAAAGGAGTGTTAAAGCCATTTATTCTTCAGGGTGATTCTGGGGAAAGAAAGATGGTTGTGCTGTGGAGGAGACTTATGGGGTGAGCCAGGTGTGTAGTCCAGGCAGATGGTGAATTACAGGCAGGACTCTGATCAGTTGTCTGTCTTGGGACAGGGGCTTAGCTCGTATTAATCCATCTTTCTGTCTACTGGCTCACAGAGCAGTGAGTAGTGTCGAACTGACCAATATAGGCACTCAAGTCTGATGAACCCTGTTCTGAAATTTTGGACTCTCATGGCAAGATGGTGAAGGGGGGGATGGGCATGCTGGGTCCCATTCTTGGGGACCACTGCCTGCGGGAAGCCCAGTAACACAATATACCATAAAGAGTTCTGTCATCAGCCTTCCTTCCCTGCAAATGATTTTCTGTTCCGTTTGTACAAACCTCACATCCTCCCTTTGTTTGCTGTGTTTGTTTTCTGCTCCCATGTGTGGTATTTCCCATGCTTTGGTCATGGAGATGGTTTTTAAAAATTTGTCCCTGTTGTCAGACCAAAGTCTGAGCTGAAGATGAATCTCCTTTAGGCAGAAATATGGATGCCATGTTGCCATCTATGTAGCACTTTTAAATCATCCTCTTGTCAACAACTGAGTTTACCCTTTATCTGATTTTCTTCACTTTCATCCGAGCCACATTTGAAAAGTCAGAATGTTTATGGGTACTGGAGAAAGGCGGTAATAGACCTACACTTACATTTCTCAACTCTTACCCTACGCTTTATGCTCCATTTTCTGATATGGAAAGCTCCAGAGAACAGTGGCAACACAGACCTCTGACCCATGTGACTGGTTAAGCTGCAACTTGCTAGGGTGTATTAGCATTTCAGGATTGTGTCTGTTAAAAATGGGGCTTGGCAACATTGTTCTCAATGGAGAAAAACTGGAAGAATTCCCTCTAAGAACAGGAACAAGACAAGGGTGTCCACTCTCACCACTGTTATTCAACATAGTTTTGGAAGTGTTAGCCACAGCAATCAGAGAAGAAAAAGAAATCAAAGGAATCCAAATTGGAAAAGAAGAAGTAAAATTATCACTCTTTGCAGATGACATGATACTATATATAGAAAACCCTAAAGACTCTACCAGAAAACTGCTAGCACTCATTGATGAGTTTAGTAAAGTAGCAGGATACAAAATTAATGCACAGAAATCTCTTGCATTCCTATACACTAACAACGGAAGAGCAGAAAGAGAAATTAAGGAAACTCTCCCATTCACCATTGCAACCAAAAGAATAAAATACCTAGGAATAAACCTGCCTAAGGAGGCAAAAGATCTGTATGCAGAAAACTTTAAGACATTGATGAAAGAAATCAAAGATGACATAAACAGATGGAGGGATATACCATGTTCCTGGATTGGAAGAATCAACATCGTGAAAATGACTGTACTACCCAAAGCAATTTACAGATTTAATGCAATCCCGATCAGATTACCAATGGCATTTTTCACAGAACTAGAGCAAGAAATCTTACGATTTGTATGGAAACGCAAAAGACCCCGAATAGCCAAAGCAATCTTGAGAAGGAAAAATGGAGTTGGTGGAATCAGGCTTCCTGACTTCAAACTATACTACAAGGCCATAGTGATCAAGACAGTATGGTACTGGCACAAAAATAGAAAGGAAGATCAATGGAACAGAATAGAGAACTCAGAAGTAAGCCCAAACACGTATGGGCACCTTATCTTTGACAAAGGAGGCACGCGTATACAATGGAAAAAAGACAGCCTCTTCAATAAGTGGTGCTGGGAAAATTGGACAGCAACATGTAAAAGAATGAAATTAGAACACTTCCTAACACCATACACAAAAATAAACTCCAAATGGATTAAAGACCTACATGTAAGGCCAGACACTATAAAACTCCTAGAGGAAAACATAGGCAGAACACTCTTTGACATACATCAAAGCAACATCCTTTTTGACCCACCTCCTAGAATCATGGAAATAAAATCAAGAATAAATGAATGGGACCTCATGAAACTTAAAAGCTTTTGCACCGCAAAAGAAACCATAAACAAGACTAAAAGGCAACCCTCAGAATGGGAAAAAATAATTGCCTATGAAACAACGGACAAAGGATTAACCTCCAAAATATACAAGCAGCTCATGCAGCTTCATACCAAAAAAGCAAATAACCCAATCCACAAATGGGCAGAAGACCTAAATAGACATTTCTCCAAAGAAGACATACAGATGGCCAACAAACACATGAAAAGATGCTCAACATCACTCATCATCAGAGAAATGCAAGTCAAAGCCACAATGAGGTATCACCTCACACCAATCAGAATGGCCATCATCACAAAGTCTGGAAACCACAAATGTTGGAGAGGGTGTGGAGAAAAGGGAACTCTCCTGCACTGTTGGTGGGACTGTAAGTTGGTACAGCCACTATGGAAAACAATTTGGAGATTCCTTAAAAAACTACAAATAGAACTACCATATGATCCAGTCATCCCACTCCTGGGCATATACCCAAAGAAAACCATAATCCCAAAAGAAACTTGTACCATAATGTTTATTGCAGCACTGTTTACAATAGCCAGGACATGGAAGCAACCGAAATGCCCATCAACAAATGAATGGATACAGAAGATGTGGCATATATATACAATGGAATATTATTCTGCTATAAAAAGGGATGAGATGGAGCTATATGTAATGAGGTGGATAGAACTACAATCTGTCATACAGAGTGAAGTAAGTCAGAAAGAGAAAGACAAATATTGTATGCTAACTCACATATACGGAATCTAAAAATGGTACTGATGAACTCAGTGACAAGAACAGGGAAGCAGATACAGGGAATGGACTGGAGAACTCGAGGTATGGGAGGGGGCAGGGGGTGAAGGGGAAACTGAGAAGAAGCGGGAGAGTAGTACAGACATATATATACTACCAACTGTAAAATAGTCAGTGGGAAGTTGTTTTATAACAAAGGGAGACCAACTCGAGGATGGAAGATGCCTTAGAGGACTGGGGCAGGGAGGGTGGGGGAGAATCGAGGGGGGGGCGTCAAGGAAGGGAGGGAATATGGGGATATGTGTATAAAAACAGTTGATTGAACCTGGTGTACCCCCAAAAAAAAAATAAAATAAAATAATAATAAAAAAAAAAAAAAAAAAAAAATGGGGCTTGGTCTCTACTAGCCCTTACCTTGCACATCAGAATGCAGTTGATTGATTGATCTGAGCTGAACATCTGGCCAAGGTTAAGAAAATATGAATCTTTCTCTTGAAAACTAAAGTTCATGGTCTAATAGAGGATTATGGTTAACAGATGAGTCATCTTCATAGTTCTTGGGAAGGTGTAAGCCCCTGAGGTCCCATAGGGAAAGTTGACTGAGGAGATGAATGATGGAGAAAGGAAGAGAAGGAAGAGAGGCAGGTAGAAGAGAAAGAAGAGATCTGAGCATCTGTTCTGTTTTCCTTCTTTTCCTCCTTCTTCTTCTGCCCCGCCTCTGCAGTCCCTTTTCCCCTTCGTATCTCTTTTCTTTCTAGATGACTCCTCATCTCTTATTATATACATAAATCTGGTCTCTCTTAGTTTCTCTGCTTTGCCAGTTCTGTCCATTATCACCAGTCAGCCCAACTGAAGTAGACTGTTCGCTCAGACTAGGCTTTTCTAGTCTTTTTTGTCTGGTCCTTTGGAAGGATACCTTCTGCACTCCTTGTAGTGTTGGAGGGCTGTAAATCATTGGAACCTCCTGTCTCAGGCTGATCAATTTGAGTACCCCCACCCCCTGGCCAGAGATTTTGGTTCAGAGTGGGTGTATCATCATTTTGACTCAAGCAGAGCAGTCAGAGTCTTCCCTGGGAGTGACTGTAGAGAGATGTGGTGTTGTTTGTTTTTTTTTGTGAGGTGGCTAAACTAGGACAGGTAAGAGCCTGTCATGGCCATTTTGCCTAGCACATAAGAGGCTGCTCTGGAATGTAAAGCTAAGATTTAAAAATAGAGATATGAGATGGAAAAAGAGAAATAGCTCTGATACTATGACATCACCTCCTGAATTCCTGGATCTCTAAGCATGACTAAAGCCTGTTCAACACATGAATTTCTCAGATACAGGATCCAAGAAATGTCCTTTTCCTTGCATGACATTTGGTCCTATCCAACACATCCATAAAACATTTGGTCCACTCCAAAACGTCTTTGATATTTGGTTCAGTCCAAAACCACTTGGCATGGAGCAAATGTCTTATGGATGTGTTGGACAGGACCAACGTCTATTAACTGTCCTTTTTGTTTAAGCTGATCTGAGCTGTGTTTCTTTTTTTTTAAATAAATTTATTTATTTATTTATTTATTGGCTGCATTGGGTCTTCATTGCTGTGCACAGACTTTTCTCTAGTTATGACGAGTGGGGGCTTCTCTTTATTGTGGTGTGCAGGCTTCTCATTGCAGTGGTTTCTCTTGTTGCAGAGCACAGGTTCTAGGCACACAGGCTTCGGTAGTTGTGGCACATGGGCTCAATAGTTGTGGCTCACGGGCTCTAGAGCGCAGGCTCAGTAGTTGTGGCACACAGACTTATCAGCTGCTTTGTGGCATGTAGGATCTTCCCAGGCCAGGGATCAAACCCGTGTCTCCTGCATTGGCAGGTGGATTGTGAGCCACTGTGCCACCAGGGAAGTCCCTGAGCTGTGTTTCTATTATGAACTGATTAGCACAGGAAAGAGCAAATTATCAAGCAATAGAGAAGGCTTTCTACACATTTTCTCAGGTTAACGAGAGTTGGTTCTTGTTAGTTGCTACCAAAAA
Organism: Hippopotamus amphibius kiboko; assembly: GCF_030028045.1. Lineage (NCBI taxonomy): Eukaryota > Metazoa > Chordata > Mammalia > Artiodactyla > Hippopotamidae > Hippopotamus > Hippopotamus amphibius. The sequence goes on along the minus strand of NC_080196.1, from coordinate 94,688,557 downwards.
AATCTTAACCAATACTTGGGGAAAGTAATATATTTGGAGATGACCACTGAATTACCATAGCCAGTGCTCTGCTTTGTCATGTGTCCAAGACTCAAATACAGTCCCACGGAGTTGTTTACAAAGATTGTTTAACTGGCCTTGTGTCCATTCTGGTCTTCATTTACATAACTCATTGTTTGTGTCAGATTTGGTCTGTTAATCTCAGCACTATGCCTGCTCTTTCTCCCTTTCCTTCTGTATTCCAGGAGCTAAGATCCTGGAAATTAAATTTCTCAAACTCCTAACCCAAAGGGTTCCCATTAGATTCTGCAAGTAAGTGTCACTTTGGTGAGGTCTGGAAGGTGCATGGAAGGGACAACCATTCTTCTCCAGCACCAGCTGCGAAAAGGTGTGTAGGTGTCAGCAGATGGCAGATGTGGAGGCTTGTGGGTGGTTTCTGGGTCTTCCTGAAAGTCACTGAAGTGGGAGCAGCTTTGAGCTGCTTCTAGGCATTTTCCCAAGGACTAACTGTTGGAGTTACAGGCAGCTGAAATCATCGGCAGCAGCTATCCTCTGATTCCTGACTTTTCTGATTTCCTGAGAGCCAGCAGCCCTCCTGACCATCACTCCTGCAGTCTTCCCAATGTCTGTGTAAGCCTCTAATTTCCTGTATTTAATCTCTTCTTCACTATCTAGAGTGGCTTCTGTTTGTCTAACAAAACCTCAACTGAATCATTTTCTCTTGTACCATGGAATGGAGAAGGAGTAAGAAAGATCATGCAGTGATGGTCAAAATGACCATCCTTCAACTCTGAAAACTGGGAAACCACTACTGTGTCTCCTACTGCTGGAGTGCAAGTATTTATCAAATCCAGTCCACTCTGAGAGGCCTCTAGGGGAAATGATCTGCTTCATTATGCACTCAGAGGGCTAAGTCTCTTTAGAAGGAGGTAGGATTCTGAGTGTTACTTGTCTCGATGGGAAGAACTCATTGTGTGTATCTATTGAATTCTAGTTGTAAATGAAGAGGAAATTGGGCCATTGATCCAAATTCCCAATTAAAAAGACTATCTGTGCTTTGGCTCTGGGAATTTGATTGGTCCAAATGCTTGGAAAAGTGCAATCCTCTTGCTTCTCTTTGGCTTTGTTGAATTTTGCTCTTGAGTAACATGGACATGCCATTGCCATCCCTTGGTGACTTCTAGAGTGTGTTAGTCAGGGTATGTAGGCTATGTTGTGGTAACAAATAACTCCCACATCTCAGGAGCTTATGGTTTTTCACTACTGCTCCTGGTCCACATCTGCCTAGGTAGCTCTCCTGGGCAGTATTCCTTCAAGCTGTGATGTGGGGATTCAGGCTTTATACACGTTGTGATGATGCCACTTTCAAACCTTCCACTGTCATTGCAGAAGAGGTAAGAGGGGACCAGGGTCACACTGGGGTTTTGTTTTCAGTCCTGACTGTGGCAAATATCCCTGCAACCTACGTGATGTTTGCCAGATTCCAGTCATATGGTCTTGAACCATAAGGGGGGCTTGGAAGTGTGATCTTCCTGTGTTATTAGTAAGCATTTAGCTAGCTGCAGACAGATTCTGCCAGAGAGTCATCCTTTCCATGTTCAGTTTTGCAATCTACCTGACAACCATGACCATACTTGTAACAGTTTTTGCTCCCCAAAGAGTTGTTTCACTTGTGTTGTTTTCTTTATCTAGATCAGTTGAGCCCTCATTATCCTTACTTGGATGAGGTCAAAATGAACACAATGTTTAATGATACTGCTTATAACAATCAGTGATTAATTCTCTTTTATCATTTTAATTGCACTGGGAGAGTAGGAAGTCTGACTCTGCTGCCTCCTTGATGAAGCGTTGCCTTGTCACTTCATCGTCAGTAATCCCCTTTGACTCTCCAGAGCAACTAGCATCTGTAGTCCACACTGGAGGTTCTCAAACCTTAATGTGCATCAGAATCACCTAAAGGGCTTACTAAAACAGAAATTGCTGGGTCCCACCCCAGAGTTTCAGATTCCACTTGCTAAGGAGTGGAGTCTTGAGAATTTGCTTTTCTAGTAAGTTCCCAAGTGATGCTAATAATGCCGGTCTGGGGATCATCCTTTGAGAACCACTGGTTTATACCAAGTATTTTAGCATGAAATTCTGTATCATATTATTTGCTATTTTTTCCACATTCAAATCTCAGTACATTTTGAGCACCTACTGTGTGTAAGAGCTTTTCGCCAGCTCCTGTTCATGCTTATCAGTTATATTTCAAGGACGTAATTTTTATGTATTAATTTTTTTTATCATGTGAGTAGGTAATCACTTCATACTTACTAATGGGTGTGAACCAATGCAGTTGACTTGTGTTGCCTGATCTTTGCTTAAAATAATCAGTGATTGTCAAAATGAACATGGATGATGTGCAAACATGGTGATTGTGATTGATTATGAAAACCCATGATGTAGCTCTCAGCTCGTGTTTTGGGAATAGACAGTCTTATTCTGTTGCGTTAACATCATCCTCAAGTAATTTAATAAACATGGCAGGTGAGTTGTTCAAGTTCATGTCCTTGGACATAGTCAAAGGTATTGCAAAAGTGTTATAGGTAATTAGACTTGGTTCTTAATAAAAAGACATTTTGCTTTTACATAGATATTAATGGAAGTGAACTGTACATCTTCCAGACTATGCTCAACTCAATAAAGAGGCTCTGAGATTTTAATTTTGCCCTGATGCTTCTTGCCCAAAGGTGAATTTTACTCAAGGGTATTGATCCTATTTTATTTTAATGCCCAGTATGTTTGCCATGGGATATTTTGGCTCCACAAAGGACCCAGGATTTGGAAGTCAGGTAATGTTCTATAACATTCTCAGTTACCTAGAGATGATTATTGTTCTGGTAACATTTAAGGTTTGGACTCATTTTCCTGAAATACTTTATAACTAATTTTGTTATAATCTAAAATTTCACCTGAATGTTAAAAAATCAACTCTTATTTGCACTATGGGTAGAAGTTGTATGTAATATAAATTTGATGGTCTAAAAATTGTAAAGTTTCTCTGAAAACATTTTTTGAAGATGAGGCATGAAACTTTTCATATTTATACAATAAAATCTCTCACACCAGAGTAAGTCTTGTTTAACTCTACTCTCTCTCTCTTTTTTCCACCACTTTTTTTCGTGTTTAATGTGTTCAAACACATTTCTGGCTCAAGTTGCAAAAACATGTCCAGAGTTGTTGGGAATATGCCATGAGAAGAAATTTTCTATTTAATTTTATTCCACTTTATTTCTAACTCTGTGGAGGCACAGCCTCTGGCTCTTTCTTCAGCACTGCAATTTTTTCCCCCTCGAATTGGGACTGCTTTTTGATCTTCTAGAGTTCTGCAGGGAATAAATATGCATGTAGATAAAAGGGAACATACGAATAAAATATATTTAGACTCTCTAAAACCTTTGACAGTATTTGCATAAAAAACTTATTAAAAGTTGAGTCACTATAGCATTGCCTGTATTATTTTGTCAATAGCAGCAATCAGTTTAAAATCTAGAAAGAAAGTAATAAAGGAGCAGTTTTCTGAGAGGAAAAATGAATTCATAGGAATTAATTCTAGGGTAAATTAGCAGTAATGAGCTCTAAAGTGAGTGAGTAAGCTTTGAAGGCAATACACTGATCTTCCAGATTCCAGGTTGGTTTGAGTATTTTGAGGCTACATGAATACTACAAAAATTAACAGATGAGTATGTGTGGATACTTATAAGAGAATATGTTTTGGAGTAAATTCTCACATCTCATTCTGAGGAAATTCTTGGTTAAACAAAATTAAACTGAGCTCTATATTGTAGAACTTTATGGATATCTGAGAATAGGTAAAATGTGCCGTGTTTATTACCAAATTTATTTGATCATGAAACTCTTTGGCCTCTGAGCATTTCTAACAATTCATGAAATGCTAGCAATCTATAACTTATAGTTTTGGAAATGCTGATCTAAGTTACTGTTGTTTGGTGACAGTCATTCTTAGGAGCCACTGTTGTATGTTAATTAAAACAATTGTCCTGAGCATTAAATAATCAACCAGTGTTGAGAACTATCAAAAAGGATATTAAAAACAAGGTAGAAAATGTTATACATTATTTATAATTCAAAATCATGGTTCTTTTGCACCTACTTTATCAGACAAAAGAGTTCTATCTAATGGCAATTACTTCCCTAGCTTGAATCATTTTTTTTTTCTCCCCAAGAACTTTGATTCTTCAGTTTCCCCTTTCTCTCCTTTGTCATCAGTCTTGTCACTAGAGGATTATTCCCATTTTTATATATCCGAAGCAAACAGTAAAACCTTCCTTGTCACTAGAATGTCCTCTAGCTGCCTCACCTTTCTGTTCCCTTTCATAGTCAACGTTCTCAAAACACCTGTCTGCATAAGCTGACTCAGTTTTCTCATCTCCTTATCATACTCCAGTCTAGTTTCCACCTCTACCAGTATCCCGAAACTGCCTTTTTTAAAGTCACCGATGAATTGCTGATAATGAAAGGAAAGCACTATTAATAGTCCTGCATAGGTAATAGGCATTACCTGCACTACTGCACTAATGCCCATCAGTCACTGATTGAGGGTTACTCCGGGGCATATTAACTCCCTGAAACTTCTGGTCTGCCTTGCTCAATTCAAGAATGCGTGTGGATGGAAGTTCCTTAAAAAACTAAAAATAGGGCTACCATATGATCCAGCAATCCCTCTTCTGGGCACATATCTGGAGAAAACCATAATTCAAAAAGATACCTGCACCCCAGTGTTCATCACAGCACTATTTACAATAACCAAGATATGGAAGCAACTAAATGTCCATAGATGGAGGAATGGATGAAGAAGAAGTGGTACACATATACGGTGGAATATTACTCACCCATAAAGAAAGAATGAAATAATGCCATTTGCCGTAATAGGGATGGACATAGAGATTATCATATGAAGCGAAGTAAGAAAGAGAAAGACAATTACCATATGATGTCATTCATATGTGGAATCTAATTTTAAAAAATGATACAAACTTATTTACATAACAGACTCACAGATTTTGAAAACAAACTTACGGATACCAAAGGGAAAATGTGGCAGGGGGTGATGAGTTAGGAGCTTGTGATGAACACACATACACTACTACATATAAAATAGATAACCAGCAAGGACCTACTATATGGCACAGGGAACTCTACTCAATATTCTGTAACAAACTATATAGGTAAAGAATCTGAAAAAGAATGAATATATGTACATGTATAACTGAATCACTTTGCTTTACACCTGAAACTAACACAACATTGTAAGTCAACTATACTCCAATAAAATTTTTATAAAAAGAATGCACGTGGAACCCTGCATTAGGTATACACAGAATATTGAATGCGGAAGGCTTGTTTAGGCATCAACATCTGTGACAACCCAGCAGCAGGATAAGCCTGGATAATCTTCTGGTGTGAATGACTTGGAACTTCTTGCTTTTAGTCAACTCTCATAGGCTCAGAAATTAAGCCATACCTCTGCCTGAGCGTGATCTGACCAAAGAAGCTCAATGAATGCATCTGGGGAGGGATTTGGAAAATCTTAAAATTCTTAAAATTGCTTGGATGTCCTTGAATAAGGCACTTGACGGTAGCATGGTAAACTGTGATGGGGAGAGTTTATATGAGGTTTGAGATAGAATCATCACGAGGGTATCAGCATCTGACTGGCTGATTATCATGGGAAATTTAATGCACAAGTTGGCAGCAGTGTCGAGGGACCAGAAAACTCTACAGCTATTGTTGGCTCTGGCCCAGAAGGCTCACCAAGTTTCAGCCCAGGATCAGCAGTGCTCTCTTTTGTTACAAGGTATTTTGCAAATGACTGCTCAGCGGGGTCTCAGACTTGTGGGATCACAGTCATTCCATTTTGACTGCCTGGCTCAGTACCCTCCTCTTGGCTGCCTGTTCTCCCAGTTTTCTAGTGTGATGTGACTTTGGTGTTTCAAATTGGTAATTACTGCCTTACTGTGAGAAGAGGTACCTTGGATGTTTAGACTGGTCCCTCCTTCCTGCCTACCAAAAAAAAAAAAGAAAAGAAAAAGAGAGAGAGAGAGAGTGCAAGGCGTCCTGGGCGCACCAAATTCTGCCTAGAGCTGTCTTGTGGACCATGTCATTTTTCAAATGCTGCTACCTAATATATTGTAGTCTCAGAATCCAGCAGGTAGCAAAGTGTTAGAAGTTCAAATCCTTCGTATCCACCTTATCTGTTGTCCAGTCCTGGATAAATTAACTCTCTGCACCTCAGATTCTTACCTATAGTGTGGAAATACTAAGACTTACCTAATAGATGTGTTAATAATAACAATAATAAAAGCAACTAATAAAAGAGATACCTTTTGCCTTAAATAATTGCTCTGCTTTCAGATCTCTCTTGGTAGATAATCAAACCAAAAACAGACGAGCCACTCCTGTCCTTTGAGACAAAAACTCAACAGTTTCTTTGAGACAGAAGAGATAAGGGTGACCAATCCAGAAATGTCCCCACCACATTTTTCCTCAGAGAGTTGGATGCGTCCTTCCAGTTATGGCTTAATCCAATTATAAAGCAGGATTGTACTAGGCTATTTTTTTTTCCTGTTTAACTAGTGAGTTGGCCAGAAAGTTCATTTGGGTTTTTTCCATAAGATGTTATGGGAAAAACCAAACGAATTTTTTGGCCAACACGATATAATTCCCTTTCAAAGGTTGCAATGATTAAAAAAGCAAATAAATAGAATTTCTCACTATGGATTTTGTATGTTAGAAAATGTGTGGTCCTGCAGGTGTTCAGTGTGACCACAAGATAAATAGGGCTTATTTACTGGGGAATCGAACGAGGCAGATCACCAGTATGGCTGATGATGAAGTTTCACACATGGGATACCAAGCAAACAAAAATTTAATTAAGAAATTAAATAGCCTATCAAAAGAATTGAGGACTAAATTAAGTCAAGATGGTTTATACCCAGGGAGCATCTTCTAGGTGCTTTTGGGCTTCTGAAACATGCTGTGTGAACTTACTTTTAACTTGCCTCTGTAGACTTTGGTTTCCTAGGTGTAAAATAAGGAAATTAGATAATCTTTAATTAAATAGTCTTTAATGTCTTTTCCTGAAATTTTAAGTGAATGGAACTAAGGTGAAACAGAGCTCACAATTATTTAGGTACTAATAGGACTACCAGGTCAATTTCACCAGAGAAGTTTTAGTTTCTGGAGATCATACTAGCTTTCAGTAGATCAGCTGTCTCATGTCATATCTCCTTTTGTTTTCCTATTTTATCATTTATTTCCTCAGTAGTGTTGGTTGGTTACAGTTATACTTGTCTCTGAAAAAAGTATTACCACCAGGAAGATCCTTTGGCACTTGTGGAGTAGGGAAGGTTTTAGGGTCCTCATTTTCCATTTCCTTCACCCTTATAGTGATGGAAATCTCTTCACTTCTCTCACCATCTCTAGCTCCGTCCTGTGCTACACTGGACTCCTGCCTGTGCACGTGGACAGTGCTACCCCTAAGTCTTTGATCCACTCTCACCAGCCCCTTGGTCATCTTTCTAGTGGCCTTGCCAGCCTCAGAAGGATGGTTGGGGAGAAGATCTGTGCAGGCCCCAGAAGTGGACCCCTTTGGGCATGGATTTCCTATTTTGGGAGTCTGAGTGGTGCTTGACCTAGAAGGGAGACACAGGCTCCAGGTGGGTGCTTCCTCTTATCCCTGTGGACTTGGCGTGGTTGTGGGGAGAGCCATGGTCATCACATTAGGGCTAGAACAGGTGCCTCCAAAGCGATGCTTTCCAAACTTGGGAGTGTATGATCATTACCTGGAGCTTGTGAGAACAAGATTCCAGAGCTTAACTGTAGAGTTAGACATCTGATTGAGTATGCATTTATAAGCAGCACCCAGGTATGCTAATACTGCAGCTGGATCCCACTTACAGTTTAAAGACGAAAGCCAAGGGTAGGAGCCTTGGATGCCTAGGTCTAAGGACTGTACGGCACTAAAACCTGGCCTCAGAGTGGTCTTTCATCTAATGGCAGGATTCTAGCTATAATTTTAGCAAGGAGTCTAAGGTACTTGATGGACTTTTGAAGAAGAACCTTGGGGCAGACACTCAGCTATAAGTACTGCGCAAAACATCACATTGGGACTAGCAGCACAGGTGACTTGATGCTGAATTTCAAGATAAAGGGACCAAGGTGAACAAATAGGACCTGCCTTATGAGGGCTGCTGCTGGCATTGAGAATGGAAAGGGAGCATGGTGGAGACCAGAGCTGCCCCTAATTTTGTGTAGGACAAATGATGGAGAAATCAAGGACAAGACTGGGCCTGATATTTAGAGCTACATCTAGACTGTATTAAGAAAGATCCATGTTTAGCTAAAGCCAATGGAATAAAGCATTAAATGTTAACTTTCAAATTTATCAAGATGGGAAGATTAAAAAACATTTGGGAAAAATTGAAGGGAGGGATATGCAGTCCTAGATGGCTGTCTTCTGCTTCCATATGGTTGGATTTAGTTCTGAACACTTAACATTGCAAAAAAGATTTGTTTGCCTAAAAGTGACATGTAACTAAAGCTGCCATATGGAAGAACTTATCTCTGCAGTTACATGTTTTATTCTATTTAGAAAAATTATTGAGAACAAGGAACATTTTCTTCCCAGAGGAATCGCCACTTGAACTCTAGATGAAATGGATTTCCTAGAAAACTGATCTCATGGATGATTCTAGAGCTCAATCACTTGTGTCTTACAGATGTCAGTGGAGATTTTAATAATGTCAGCTCTTCCATCCATTTCATTCTCCACTGAGTGTGTATTAAAGATTTGAAAGAAATATTTACTAGTTGATCATAACTTAGAAAGCCTTCGCTTATTCAGAATATGACCGTAATTGTGAGGGCAGGAGAATTTTAAAAATAAATGATTGAACTCAACTTCCGGCCCCTTCTACATCCCTGGAGGTGGGGAGAAGATAGGGCTGAAAGTTTCAATCTTCTAATCAGGGCTTTGTCTTTCTGGTCACCATCTTGAAACTACCTAGGGGCCTCCTGACTTTGGTCATCTCATTAACATGTGAAAGAGACTCTAACCTTTATGAAATTTCCCAGGGTTTTTAGAAGCTCTGTGTCAGGAACCAGAGACAAAAGAGGAAATATGTATTCCCTATTATATCATAGGTGTCCAGCTGTCTCTTTACGACCCTGCTTTGAGTTGTCTTGAATATGCCCAAAAGTAGAATTGCTGGATAATATAGTAATGCCACGTTTAATACTTTGAGGAACTGCCTACTGTTTTCCATAGTAGCTGCAGCAACAGTGCACAAGGGGTGTTTGTTTTCCTACGTCAGTGGGATAGTTGGTCCTAATCACCTGGTCAGTCATTGGTAGAAGCCATGATAGATTTGATGTTTTTCCAAATGACAGACACAATTTTCTTACGTGAGAGTGTTGTTGATTCAGTTGGCTTCTGAAAGAGCCAGAGTAGTTTTGAATTTTTTCAAAAGTCTTCTAAAGATATAGAATCTTACAATCAACAGATAACTTAAGGAATAAAAGACTCCAGGCTTTATATAATTTAAGGTCTTTATTTTGAAGATCAGAAAACAAACTTCATGAAAAAAAAAGAAATAAAAACCTTATGAAGGAGTTTAGGTTTTATGTGCTTACCAATTCTCTTTAGTAAAAAGTGGTGCAGTTGAAGTGAGCTTAAAGTTTTCACTTTCTGGCTCTATTTGTTGGTCTTAGACACTCAACAAACACTGTACAAGTTACAAGCCAAAGGAAATATAACCTGTAAACAAAACATTCTCCTAACATGATTACTAAAAATTGAAGTTTATGGACCAGACCAAGCCTGAGATCAAATACTTCCACTTCTAATACAAGCTTCAAAATAAAGACTGTATCCATTAGAAGGTTTTGATGTACTTTGGGGTCATTATGTAGACAAGGTCCTAAAAGGAGACCAGAATGTTTCCTTGAAGTTTCCCTTTCTGATGGATGTTAGTCAACCTCCTAACAAGTTTAGATACAAAATCTTAAAATCAGGAAGACATTATTCTTATCTTTCTAGATGGAGCCTGAGTCCCATTTAATGCACATCCTAATGTGACAGATGAGGAAATGGAGATCCTAAAAGAGGCCACAAATTTGGTACCAAAGCAGGGCTAAAAGCATTTAAGGTAGAGTTAGGTTGAACTGGCTTTGAATTGTCTGCCTCATATAATACGTTCTATTTAAAAAATCTGGAATTTCTTTTGTGTTTACCAAGTAAATCTGGAGCTTTTCAATGTCCTCTTCCTATAGCAATAGCAACAATGAATGTTAGAAATCACTTGTAGGGGAGCAAAATTTGCCACCCCAACATGCCTCTTTGGCATGTGGATTATTTCAAGCTGAAAACGATCAAGGCCCAAGAAACTCAGGAAGAAACGTTGACCTTTCCCCTAGCTGCCTGAGAGAGTGCAGATACAGGACATGTTCCAGGAAGGGAGTTACCACCAGAGAGAACTAGTATGAACTAGGTGTGTAGACAGGAAGGAACATAGCGAAGTCTGTTTGTTAGAATTCCTCTCTGTGTCCCATTGTGTCTGCCTGGCCCAGCAAACGTTTGTTTACCAATCCTCTGCTTTTCCAGCCCCTTGTAAATTGCCTTCCTCTTCTTTGAGGTCCCAAACCATGACTCTCAACATCCTCTTTTGTCTTTAGTGGAAGATGGTATTTAAGGTAAGGGTTTTGGCCATTTTGGTGAGTTACTCTGTTTTACTGGGTCTCTCCCCTGTATACACGTTATTAAACTTTTGTTTGATTTTATTCTTTTATGTCTCATGTCAGTTTAATTCTTAGACCAGCCAGAGGAAAATTTCTTCCTGACACATTCCTTTCTCTCCATTGTTCCGCTTCATGGAATGTCTTCTTTCCTTCACTTTTTCAAAATGACAATAACAGTTATTAAACCACATGACGGTACTGAGTACATTCTCAGGCTATTTACAAGTAGAAAAGACTCCATTATGATTTGGTGTAGTGGCTCATACACTAGAAAACAATCTGAATGAAAATAATGTATAGAACTACAAAGTCCCAGTGATACTGTGTATGTACACGTGTGTAATATTTACCTATGTGATTAAAACAACCCCAAGTTGAAAAAAGATGAAACTTTGTTTCCTTCTCAGAGATATTAGGGCTGAGTTACTCAAAAACTTCAGCTTGGTAGGGCTCCCCTGGGTATTTATAAAACAGTAATGCTAAGGAATACTGCTAAGCAACGTGAAAGCAGTGTGGTGCACTCTGCTCTCACTAATGGGGTGCTGTGATTATCTTGAGGGGAGATGATGGGCTATCCCACCAGAGCAGGGCACTTAAGCAGAGCTCTTAAACTTCACACAGGACCTAGGAAAGCAGCTTCCACCCTGACATATCCAAGTGTGTATGCACTGCAGGAGTCTGTGCTCATTCTTCCCCCTGGATTCATAGCAGTATTTGCAAGGTACATGCCACTTCAGAGGGCAGACAGAAGAAGAATGTTTTGGGATAAGTGCTCCAGAGTCTGGTCAAAATGATCCATGATTAATTTCGGTGCCATTCCCATACAGAAACCCAAGCCCTAAGGAAGCAACACAAATCATTCAGTGTCAAATTATTCAGCTTTTTAGAGCCATGGTTGGGTAATCAGCACAGGCTCTCTAGTAATGGTGTGTTAAAATGAAAAAAGTCAGAGGATCTTTCCCAGGACATTTTCTTTTCAGTAAAATGAAATAGAATGGAAAAGATATTATGGGTTTATAATAATGTACACTACCCTTATGGGAAACAGAAAAATGTAGTACTTCCCAATCCCCTTTCACATTCTGACATGCAGAGAAATTTAGAATTATTTGAATGGCATATCTGGTTGGTTTTGGCCAGAGGTGATTGGCCTGGGTCCCTCCTGGTCACCCTAAGGGGCAAGCGATCAATATTTCAGGCATTACTGTATCTCCTCTGTCCACCAGAGTCCCATGGCTGTGGTGTGGGTGATTAGAAAGGTCTAACCAGAGCTAACACTATATAATTCAATGTGCCAGGCACTGTTCTAGGAGCTTTATATATCTTTTTTTTTTTTTTTCCTAGGAGCTTTATATATCTTAACACATTTAATTTTCACAAGACCTACGGCACATGTAATATCATCATTCCCAAGTAGCTGAGATGTAGAGACTAAAAAACTTGGTCCAATTGCTGGTAAATGGGGAGCTGGGATTAGCACTCAAGCAGTCTGGCTCCCGAGTTTGCATTCTTAACCACCTCTGTAGATCTACAACTAGAATGGATTAGGAAAGACCTCACTGAATCTGTAATTGGGGTTTCCCCAGTCCTAAAGGGGTCTACATTTCTAGAACCCAATAGTACTTGGATATTTGCCTATTTTGTAAATAAACTGCACATCACTTCTGACAGCAGTGTTCATTGTGGGTGTCAGGGCCGTGAGAAAAAGGGCGATTTAGGGAAAAAAGTAGCCAACAGAGTAGTCATGACGGAGAAGGCAAGAGTTGGGCAGAGAAGAAAAGGATTCACAAACTTAGGAAACGTTTACTGTAAAGTTTGTTGCCACCAAAATAGGTTTAGAATTTTAAGACAACTTTTGGAAATTGGTTACAAAAACAATACCAGTTGTAATGTTTATATTTATGGTAGCTGCCCATTTGGGTCTATTCTGAGCAGTTTCACCTCTTTAATTCCATAATCTCTGGCTGAGAGCATGGAGAACTGAGATTAAACATAATAACAGACTTCCAGTTTCTGGCATGTAAAAAGCTTAGATGTTGTCATTGTGTCGTCACAACAAGGAAGAAGCTGAACAAGTTGAAAATTCAACAACTCTTCTCAGATCTGTCAGAGAAGTGACACCATGGGCTAAACCACTGCTTCCCAAATTGGAGAGACTGACAGGTAAATACAGAGAATCACAATTTACCAGAATAGAAATCCCTGCAGGAACCAGTGCAGGGGTAGGAAAACATGAAATGTAATTGACAAATTGTGAGATGCTCAAGTGTGGACAATTCCAAGAGTTAAAAATTCCAGGGGGACTCATTAATGGAGGGGGGGGGACACACTTCTGTGAGTTTTACCTCCAGGATCCAGGAGCTTTACCAGGTCCTTATGGTGCCAGAGGACTGACACTGCCCACGTCAAGACTTACTGTAAAGCTACATTAATCAAGACAGTGTGGTATCGGTGAAAGAATTGACAAATAGATCAATGGAACAGAACAGAGTCCAGAAATAGACCCACATGAATTAGTCAACTGATCTTTGATAAAGGAGCAAAAGCATTGCAGAGGAGCAGAGATAGTCTTTTCAACAAATGGTACTGGAACAACTGGACATGCACAGGAAAACAAATGATCTAGGTAATCTTTACACCCTTCACTAAAATGAACTCAAAATGGATCATAGACCTAAATGTAAAATGCAAAACTTATAAACTTCCTAGAAGATAACATAAGAGAAAATGTAGCTGACCTTGGGTATGGTGATAACTTTTAAAGTACAACACCAAAGGCACAATTCATGAAAGGAATCATTTGTAAACTGAACTTTATTAAAATTAAAAACTTCTACAATGTGAAAGATAATGTTAAGAAACTGAGAAGACAAGCCACAGACTGGAAGAAAATATTTGCAAAAGACTTGTCTGATAAAGGACTATTATCCAACATATGCAGACAACTCTTAACATGCAAAACTAAGAAAACAACCTTATTAAAAAATGGGCAAACACCCTGAACAGACATTTTACTAAAGAAGATAGATGGCAATTAAGCATATGAAAAGCTGTTCCACAACATATGTCATATGGAAATACAAATTAAAACAACAGTGGAGAGATCACAATGTACCTATTAGAATGGCCAAAATCCAAAAACACTGACAACACCAAATGTTTGTGAGGACAGGAGCAACAGGAATTCTGATTCATTGTTGGTGAAATATAAAATGGTACAGCCACTCTGAAAGACGGTCTAGCAGTTTCTTACAAAGCTAAACATCCTCTTGTCATATGATCCAGCAATTATGCTCCTTGATATTTACTCAAATGAATTGAAAAGTTATGTTTACATAAACAACTGCACTTGGATGATTATAGTAACTTTATTCACAATTGCCACAACTCGGAAGCAGCCAAGATGTCCTTCAGTAGGTAAATGGATAAATAATCTGGCACATCCAGACAATGAAATATTATCCAGCACTAAAAATAAATGAGCTATCAAGCCATGAAAAACATGGAGACTTCAGTGAATATTATTAAGTAAAAGAAGCCAATTTGAAAAGGCTACGTACTCTATAATTTCATCTATATGACATTTAAAAAATTATGGAGACAGAAGTTAGGGGAGAGGGAAGGATTAATAGACTTAGCACAGAGATTTTTTAAGGCAATAAAACTACTCTGTGTTACCATAATGATATCTTGTTATACATCTGTCAAAACCCATAGGATGTACAACACCAAGAGTGAACTGTAATGTAAACTGTGGACTTTGAATGATAATGATGTCTCAATGTATATTCATCATTTTTAACGAATGTACCCCTATGGTGTGGGATGTCCGTGGTAGGGAAGATTGTGTGTATGTGCAGGAGGGTATATGAAAACTTTCTATACTTTTAGCTCAATTTTGCTGAGAATCTAAAACAGCTCTAAAAAATGAAGTTTATTAAGAAACAAAACAGAACAAAAAAACCCAATCCAATCCTTTTGTTGCTTTTCTGGAACAGTGGAACTCTCCATTAAAATAGTAAATATATACGTGCTAAGTATTCATTATCCATATTTCAAAATTTTCATCAATAGCTACAAAAGTTATTCTCTTTCAAGCAAAATTGAAGCGATACAACAGCTAGACATAAAAGACATAAGTTAAAATCTCTCTAAGTTTTAGAGCAGGGATGACAAATAAGGCCCATCCTTAGTATTAACTCTGCTGGACTCAGAGTGGCAACAGGAGGCTATGTCCAGGTTCATAAAAAAAAAAAAGCAGGAACTAGTTATATCTGTTCTGGAATGGAGGGATGGTGGTATTAATACTTTTTATGGTGTATGTAATCTCAAAGAAAACACTTTATTATTGTAGAGGCCAATTGTAGCCAATACACTTTCCATAACCACTCTCTTCTAGACTGGAGATATCTTTCAGCTCCTAGCGCCTTTGCTCTGGATCATTTGCTCCAGAATTTAGGATATCAGGTGACAGATTTTCTTTCTCTATTTGTCTTCTTGGAGAAAAGACATTTGTATCTCTTTGCAATTTCAGTTGTTTTTATAAAATGGTCTTGACCTCCAAGTTGATTTCTAAGTAGCTCCTTTTATTGTGGCCTGATCTTTTTTTTTTAACTTTTTATTTGTTTATTTTTTACAATAAACTGCATATATTTAGAGTGTACAATTTTGTATCCCAGTCTCCCAATTCGTTCCCCCCCCAACCCTCCCCGCTTTCCCTTTTGGTGTCCATATGTTTGTTCTCTACATCTGTGTCTCTATTTCTGCCTTGCAAACCGGTTGATTTGTACCATTTTTCTATAGTCCACATATATGTGTTAATATACAATATTTGTTTATCTCTTTCTGACTCACTTCACTCTGTATGACAGTCTCTAGGTCCATCCATGTCTCTAAAAATGTCCCAGTTTCCTTGCTTTTTACAGCTGAGTAATATTCCATTGTATGTATGTACCACATCTTATTTATCCATTCATCTGTTGATGGACATTTAGGTTGCTTCCATGTCCTGGCTATTGTAAATAGTGCTGCAATGAACATTGGAGTGCATGTGTCTTTTTGAATTACGGTGTTCTCTGGGTATATGCCCAGTAGTGGGATTGCTGGGTCATAGGGTAGTTCTATTTTTAGTTTTGCAAGGAACCTCCATACTGTTTTCCATAGTGGCTGTATCAACTTACATTCCCACCAGCAATGCAAGAGCGTTCCTTTTTCTCCACACCCTCTCCAGCATTTACTGTTTGTAGATTTTCTGATGCTGCCCATTCTAACCGGTGTAAGGTGATACCTCATTGTCGTTTTGATTTGCATTTCTCTAATAATTAGTGATGTTGAGAAGCTTTTCATGTGCCTCTTGGCCATCCGTATGTCTTCTTTGGAGAAATGCCTGTTTAGGTCTTCTGCCCATTTTTTGATTGGGTTGTTTATTTTTTTGATATTGAGCTTGATGAACTGTTTATATATTTTGGAGATTACTCCTTTGTCTGTTAATTCATTTGCAAATATTTTTTCCCATTCCGAGGGTTGTCTTTTCGTCTTGCTTATAGTTTCCTTTGCTGTGCAGAAGCTTTGAAGTTTCATGAGGTCCCACTTATTTATTTTTGTTTTTATTTCCATTATTCTAGGGGGAGGATCAAAAAAGATCTTGCTGTTATTTACATCGAAGAGTGTTCTTCCTATGTTTTCCTCTAGGAGTTTTATAGTGTCTGACCTTACATTTAGGTCTTTTATCCATTTTGAGTTTATTTTTTGTGTATGGTGTTAGGAAGTGTTCTAATTTCATTCTTTTCCATGTAGCTGTCCAATTTTCCCAGCACCACTTATTGAAGAGGCTGCCTTTTCTCCATTGTATATCCTTGCCTTCTTTGTCATAGATTAGTTGACCATAGTTTATCTCTGGGCTTTCTATTCTGTTCCATTGATCTATATTTCTGTTTTTGTGCCAGTACCATACTGTCTTGATCACTGTAGCCTTATAGTATAGCCTGAAGTCAGGAAGCCTGATTCTCCCAACTCCATCTTTCCTTCTCAAGATTGCTTTGGCTATTCGGGGTCTTTTGTGTTTCCATACAAATCACAAAATTTCTTCTTCTAGTTCTGTGAAAAATGCCACTGGTAATTTGATGGGGATTGCGTTGAATCTGTAAATTGCTTTCGGTAGTATAGTCATTTTCACAATGTTAATTCTTGCAATCCAAAAACATGGTATGTCCCTCCACCTGTTTGTGTCATGTTTGATCTCTTTCATTAGTGTCTTATAGTTTTCTGAGTACAGGTCTTTTACCTCCTTGGTTAGGTTTATTCCTAGGTATTTTATTCTTTTCGTTGCAATGGTGAATGGGATTGTTTCCTTCATTTCTCTTTCTGATCTTTCATTGTTGGTATATAGAAATGCAAGAGATTTCTGTGTGTTCATTTTGTATCCTGCAACTTGACCAGATTCATTGATTAGCTCAAGTAGTTTTCTGGCCACATCTTTAGGATTTTCTATGTATAGTATCATGTCATCTGAGAACAGTGACAGTTTTACTTCTTTTCCAATTTGGATTCCTTTGATTTCTTTTTCTTCTCTGATTGCTGTGGCAAGGACTTCCAAAACTGTGTTGAATAGTAGTGGTGAGAGTGGACATCCTTGTCTTGTTCCTGATCTTAGAGGGAATGCTTGCAGGTTTTCACCATTGAGAATGATGTTTGCTGCAGGTTTATCGTATATGGCCTTTATTATGTTGAGGTAGGTTCCCTCTATGCCCACCTTCTTGAGAGTTTTTATCATAAATGGTGTTGAATTTTGTCAAAAGCTTTTTCTGCATCTATTGAGATGATCATGTGGTTTTTATCCTTCAGTTTGTTAATGTGGTGTATCACATTGATTGATTTGCGTATATTGAAGAATCCTTGCATTCCAGGGGTAAACCCCACTTGATCATGGTGGATGATCCTTTTAATGTGTTGTTGGATTCTGTTGGCTAGTATTTTGTTGAGGATTTTTGCATCTAAATTCATCAGTGATATTGGTCTGTAGTTTTCTTTTTTTGTAGTATTTTTGTCTGGTTTTGGTATCAGGGTGATGGTGGCTTCATAAAATGAGTTTGGGATTGTTCCTTCCTCTGCAATGTTTTGGAAGAGTTTGAGAAGTATGGGTGTTAGCTCTTCTCTAAATGTTTGATAAAATTCACCTGTGAATCCATCTGGTCCTGGACTTTTGTTTGTTGGGAGATTTTTAATCACAGTTTCAATTTCATTACTCATGATTGGTCTGTTCATATTTTCTATTTCTTCCTGATTCAGTCTTGGAAGGTTATACTTTTTTAAGAATCTGTCCATTTCATCCAGGTTGTCCATTTTATTGGCATATAGTTGCTTGTAGTAATCTCTTATGGTGCTTTTTATTTCTGCAGTGTCCGATGTAACTTCTCCGGTTCCGTTTCTAATTTTATTTATTTGAGTCCTCTGCCTCTTTCTTGATGAGTCTTGCTAGAGGTTTATCAATTTTATTTATTTTCTCAAAGAACCAGCTTTTAGTTTTATTGATTTTTGCTATTGTTTTCTTTGTCTCTATTTCATTTATTTCTGCTCTGATCTTTATGATTTCTGTCTACTAACTTTGGGGTTTTGTTTGCTCTTCTTTCTCTAGTTTCTTTAGGTGTAAGGTTGGATTGTTTATTTGGGATTTTTCTTGTTTCTTGAGGTAGGATTGTATTGCTATAAACTTCCCTCTTAGAACTGCCTTTGCTGCATCCCATAGGATTTGGATCATTGTGTTTTCATTGTCATTTGTCTCTAGGTATTTTTTTATTTCCTCTTTGATCTCTTCAGTGATCTCTTGGTTATTTAGTAGCATATTGTTTATCCTCCACGTGTTTGTGTTTTTTACAGTTTTTTTCCTGTAATTGATTTCTGATCTCATAGTGTTGTGGTCAGAAAAGATGCTTGATACAATTTAAATTTTCTTGAATTTACCAAGGCTTGATTTATGACCCGAAATGTGGTCTATCCTGGAGAATGTCCCATGTGCACTTGAGAAGAATGTGTAATCTGCTGTTTTTGGATGTAATGTCCTATAGATATCTATTAAATCGAGCTGATTTATTGTGTTATTTAAAGCTTGTGTTTCCTTATAAATTTTCTGTCTGGATGATCTGTCCATTGGTGTAAGTGGGGTGTTAAAGTCCCCTCTATGATTGTGTTACTGTCGATTTCCTCTTTCATACTTGTTAGCATTTGCCTTATGTATTGAGGTGCTCCTATATTGGGTGCATATATATTTATAATTGTTATCTCTTCTTCTTGGATTGATCCCTCAATCTTTATGTAGTGTCCTTTCTTGTCTCTTGTAACATTTTTTATTTTAAAGTCTATTTTATCTGTTATGAGTATCACTACTCCAGCTTTCTTTTGATTTGCATTTGCATGGAATATCTTTTTCCATCCCCTCACTTTCAGTCTGCATGTGTCCCTAGGTCTGAAGTGGGTCTCTTGGAGACAGCATATATATGGGTCTTGTTTTTGTATTCATTCAGCCAGTCTGTGCCTTTAGGTTGGTGCATTTAGTCCATTTACATTCAAGGTGATTATCCATATGTATGTTCCTATTACCATTTTCTTAATTGTTTTGTTGTTGTTTTTGTAGGTCCTTTTCTTCTCTTATGTTTCCTGCTTAGAGAGTTCCTTGAGCATTTGTTGTAGGGCTGGTTTGGTGGTGCTGAATTCTCTTAGCTGTTGCTTGTCTGTAAAGCTTTTGATTTCTCCATCAAATCTGAATGAGATCCTTGCTGGGTAGAGTATTCTTGGTTATAGGTTCTTCCCTTTCATCACTTTAAATATATCATGCCACTCTCTTCTGGCTTGTAGAGTTTCTGTTGAGAAATCAGCTGTTACCCTTATGAGAGTTCCCTTGTATGTTATTTGTTGTTTTTCCCTTGTTGCTTTTAATAACATTTCTCTGTCTTTAATTTTTGTCAATTTGACTACTATATGTCTTGGCATGTTTCTCCTTGGGTTTATCCTGCCTGGGACGCTCTGTGCTTCCTGGACTTGGGTAGCTATTTCCTTTCCCATGTTAGGGAAGTTTTCAACTATAATCTCTTCCAATATTTTCTCAGGTCTTTTCTCTCTCTCTTCTCCTTCTGGGACCCCTATAATGTGAATGTTGGTGCATTTCACATTGTCCCAGAGGTTTCTTAGGCTGTCTTCAGTTCTTTTCATTCTTTTTTCTTTTTTCTTTTCTGCATCAGTGATTATCACCATTCTGTCTTCCAGGTCACTTATTCGTCCTTCTGCCTCAGTTAATCTGCTATTGGTTCCTTCCAGTGTATTTTTCATTTCAGTTATTGTGTTGCATATCTTTGTTTGTTTTGTTCTTTAATTCTTCTAGGTCTTTGGTAAACTTTTCTTGCAACTTTTCGATCTTTGCCTCCAGTCTTTTTTCAAAGTCCTGGATCATCTTCACCATCATTATTCTGAACTCTTTTTCCAGAAGAGTGCCTATCTCCTCTTCACTTAGTTGTTTTTCTGGTGTTTTATCTTGTCCCTTCATCTGGTACAAAGTCTTTTGCCTTTTCATTTTCTCTGTCTTTCTGTGGTCGTGATTTTCAGTACCACAACATGAAATAGTGCTGATACTGCTTGATACTGCTGTCTGCCCTCTTGTGGAGGAAGCTGTCTGGGAGGCTCGTGGGTGCTTCCTGATGGGAGGAACTGATGGTGGGTTGGGCTGGGTGAGTGGAGCTCAGTAAAACTTTAATCCGATTTGGTGGGTGGAGCTCAGTGACACTTTAATCTGCTTTTCTGCCAATGGGTGGGGCTGTGTTCCCACCCTGGTGGTCGTTTGGCCTGAGGCGACCCAGCCCTGGAGCTTACAGGCTCTTTGGTGGAGCTAATGGTGGACTCTGGAAGGGCTCACACCAATGAGCACTTCTCAGAACCCCTGCTGCCAGTGTCCCTGTCTCCTCCATAAGCTACAGCTGCCCCCCACCTCTGCAAGCAACCCTCCAACACCAGCAGGTAGGTCTGGTTCAGTCTCCTATGGGGTCACTGCTCCTTCCCCTTGGGTCCTGGTGAGCACACTTTTTTGTGTGCCCTCCAAGAGTGGAGTCTCCATTTCCCCCAGTCCTGTGGAGGTCCTGCAATCAAATCCCGCTGGCTTTCAAAGTCTGATTCTCTGGGGATTCCTCCTCCCATTGCTGGACTGCCAGTTTAGGAAGCCTGATGTGGGGCTCAGAACCCTCAGGACTTCTGTGGTATAACTGTTCTCCAGCTTGTGAGTCACCCACCCAGCATTTATGGGATTTGATTTTAATGTGATTGTGCCCCTCCTACCACCTCATTGCGGCTTCTCCTTTGTCTCTGGATGTGGGGTGGTTTTTTTTGGTGAGTTCCAGTGTCTTTCTGTTGATGGTTGTTCAGCAGTTAGTTGTAATTCTGGTCCTCTTGCAAGGGGGAGTGAGCGCACATGCTCCTACTCCGCCATCTTGAATATGGTCTCTGATCTTTTTATTTAAGTCAGAAAGTTAAGGGAAAAACCACACTGGATATATTCCTGTAGGAAGGGCAAGCGAGTAATTATAGACTGTGAAATCTACCACACTGGTAGATTGTTAGTCCCCAACTCTGCTCTGCCCTTTGTGCTCATCATTTGTATGAAAAATATTTAGAACATGGTAAAACAATTCACTAATTTATTTACCTCTGAATTTTTAGTTCTCAAAACCTGGATTTATGAATAGACTTTACACCTTTCCTCTTTCTCAACAATGTGTGTGTGTGTATGTGTGTATACTATTATCCTTTCATTTCATCATCAGTTCTTACCTGACAACAGCCCAGGGGGGAGACCTGAGGAAATACTGCTGTGCTTTGATGCAGTAAAGAGCGAAAGCATTGCGCAGGCTTCTTACAGACAGCATGAAACATTTTATCTTGCTTCTAGTGTGCTTAATTTTGGTTTCATTAAATTTCTTTTCTATACCTGTACCATCTTCAGTAACTCAGGAATGCATTATAGAAATAATCAATAAAAGCATATTAGATGAAACCCATTTCAGCCATGTACTCAGCTATTGGCTTTGCCTCAAATGCTCATTAAAAATAAAAAATTATTATTTTGTGTTCAGCCACAAATGGTTAGAACCAGATTTTGATTGTAGTTACTTTACCTAAACCACCTGAATCTCACAGTTCCCTTGGGATGAAAACTGGCACAGTCCAAGTTATGATAAACCTGCTGTAGCTCTGTCAGGGGCTCATACTAGAAGAATATCAGCTCTGAGTTGGCAAGGCATCTATGAAATTTACAAGTGCATAGATAACTGTCTCCCAGGCCGTTTGCATAGTTTTAGTAGGACTGTGTATTTTCTACCTTTATGCTATGTTCACCTTTCCTTCAATATCTTTGAAAAAGTGATCCTGAAATCACTCAGTGTAATTAACAGCTTGACTGCTGGTGTGTGCGCAGTTCCTCTCAGGGGTATTTTCTTTGGAAAGCAGCAATTTTCAATGTTCTGCAGGATTAAAACAACACTCTCAGGTATGAAACATTTTGGTTATATATGATCCCCTATATATTGCATAGTTCACGTTTCCATATGTCTCTCTCTCTGTATACATCTGTGTATGGTGTATATAATATGTATAAATATATATTGTATAAAAATATATAAATATATAGCTACTAACTATCTCAACCTGTGTTGTTGTGCTGCAGATAGATTTATAGAATGTGATATGTGATTCAGAGGTGATTTGTTCCAACTCATTCTTTTCAATTTAGACCAGGACGTGAGGTAATGCTGAGTTCTGGTGAATAGATGTTCGGGTAACTAGTTCCAACTGTAGAGTTTATTCCATCCTTTTTATCCAAGGTTCTGTTCTGGCAGCCTATTTTACACTGGCTCGGTCACTTTGTCACTTGCACCTCTTTGACACGTATGAAGTGTTCTCCTCTTTACCCCCTCCCACCATACTTGCTCTTTGGGCAGTTGCTTTGTATTCATTCAATTTTCAGCTTTGACATCAGTTCTCTGCTGTCTTCCTGCACAGCCCACCTCATTGGGATGAGTGCTCCTTCTGTAGCTTCCCAGGGCATCTCTTGCTGTCCTTTATCTTGGCACTTACCACACTGCTTTATAGTTCTCAGTTCATTTATGAATATAATCTCCCATCATTAGACCAGTAGCTCTTCTAGAACAAAGACTGACTTGTTCACCATTTTATCCCACAAACCCAGCAGTGTTTGGCGTAAATTCAGTGCTCAATATATATTTGTTGAATGAATAAATGAAGAGTCTGGTTTCTGTTAGGCCAACCTAATTTTTTTTACCCTATCAGATTCACAGTACAGATGGCACAGTGTACTTCAAGAACACAAGCCAGCCAATTTATACTTTTGATTTTTGCCAAGTAGATTTTGAGATGATTGAAAATGTTATGTTATTTTTGCGTATTGACATTCATGTGTGTCAGTTCCATGAAAACCTGAAAGAAACTGTACTAATATTTGGAATGACTCTACTCCTATCTGTTCTCGAAACCATATGCCTTGATATCACAGTTACTATCTTTCCCATCTGTTCAGCAGACAGGGCTGTTTCTGATGAAGGAAGAAGAAAGTCATTTCTGAGGGCAGGATCTGCACTGAACCAAAATCAGACAGATGAGGGTGTCCCATTCGGGGACAATCAGCGGACAGTACTGATGATGGGGTAGAGCAGCCCTGAGCATCGTCTCCCAACTCCCGCCCCGTATCATACTTACACCTACAATCTAGCTTGGTTCTCGAGACTAGGTTCATGTTTGCTTTAATAGACGCGCTTGATTAATTTAACTGCAACTAATTGTTTATTAAGAGGAAAAGAATGTTCAATGAAACTGTTAAAGGAATTAAGCAAGGAGGCCATTAGACTGAGGTGGTTCCAATGCTGTGGTTGCCCATGTGAACAAACCAAAACCTCAGTCAGTCAATGCACTCATATCCGAGAAAAGGAAACAAGAACAAGCAGTCACAAACAACCAACCAGCCTTTCTAAAATAAGGCAACTGCTTAAGCCATAGCCAATCAAATAATTTCCTTGCTTTGCTTCTGCATCTTCTCTAACATTTTTTATTTACTTATTTATTTATTTTGTTTTTTATTTTTTGGCTGTGTCGGATCTTTGTTGTGACATGTGTTCACTGAGCTGCGTGGGCTTCTCTCTAGTTCTGGCATGTGGGTTTTTTTTCCTCTTCTCTAGTTGTGGTGCACAGGCTCTAGGGCTCTTGGGTTCTGTAGTTGTGGCACATGGGCTCCAGAGTGCGTGGGCTCTGTAGTTTGCGGCTCTCTAGTTGAGGCGTGCGAGCTCAGTAGTTGTGGCATGTGGGTTTAGTTGCCCCGCTACATTTGGGATCTTAGTTCCCTGACCAGGGATCAAACCTGCGTTCCCTGCATTGGAAGGCAGATTATTTACCACTGAACCACCAGGGAAGGCCCTGCATCTTCTTTATAAAACCCCTCTCCCCAGCTCCCATGGGTGGAGCGTACCTAACCACTTTTAGATTGACACTGTCTGATTTCAGTCAATGTATGTGTGAAGGATCTCTGGAAAATTTCAATGTGCCACAGTTTATCTTTCAACAAAACTAGACCTGGTTTTCTTTTAAATTAACAAATGAATGAATGTGGGCAGACACCATGCCGTGGGTGGTTCCTGAGGTGCAGCTCTAGTAACAGTTGGCCATGAGTGTGCACAGAGGTGATGATCAGGAGTCGTGAGTGGCTTAAGAGGTAACAGTGAATACCCCTGTCCCAAAGTTTTAAAGATATGAAGGGCTTGAAGCAGTTAAGAAAATAAAATAGCTACCTCGGACAAAAAGTATGTGATTGGTCATTCACCTTGGTTGAGTTTAGCTTAGAAGAGTTAGGCATTCTTGGAATAATGCTTTCATGCAATGAGACATTGAAGGTGTAAGTTTTAATAGGGCTGGGGAGGCTCAGTGAGGCAGGCTAATAGTTTCTGGGTTCCCAGGTCCTGGGTACTTAGGGAGTGTGTGGAGCGTGGGATGCTGCCATCAAAGGGCAGATGTGGGCACCAGGAAGGAAAGTAGACTGAGGTTGAAGAGGGCATGATGCCTTGGGATTTGATAGGCCAACCTATGTGATACTTTACGACCTAATAGGATGTAGTTCTAGTTTCTTGGCAACAAGCAAGAAGATTTCCATAAGTGCTTCTATTATTTTAAAGAATCTCTGGACATTGTTATTAAAATGGGGAAGAAAATAAAGGAAACACTGACCTTCTGCATTGCACCCTGTATAGGCTTGAAGCAGAAATAATGTTTTGAATTTTCTTTTTCTGATTAGATTTCAGTTTTGTGACTATGCTTTCCAGTTCTTTGTATAGAGTTGCCTTTCATGAAGCATGTAGGCTGGAATTAAAGATAGCCATATCTCACAGCCTCACTTCTCTGCAGTTACAAAAGTGTGACCACGCAGAATAAATGCACAGACATTTTGAAATACACAAATTCTATCCTGTCAACATCCCTAACTCTCCCAAAGCTCCTGCCAAGAAAATGCATAGAAGCAGGCTGGGTGGACCCACATGCCAGCTAAATGCTGTCACTGGTCCAGTTTAATCAGACATCTTCCTGCTAATTTACATTCGGAGTTTTTTTTTTTTTTTTAGCTCATTAAATAAATTGGAATAAAAACCTGGCTTGTCAATTCTTCCATTCTGTGTTTCTATATAACCACTGGAAGAAAAATGTAGCTTTGCAAACAAGGATTGTTTAATTTTTGGTTATTCACAAGTGGGTATGTATGAGTTTTTAATGGGTTAATTTGGTTATCATTTCTGTGTTTCTAAGCCAGGGCTGAAGATGTATCAGGTATGTGTCGGGGGGGGGGGTGGTACCATTTGTATGTGTCTTTAAGTGGTTATCTCAGGATATGAGGTGGAGGGTGTCAGGAAAATGGGTTTCCAAGCGATCACTTGGAGAACTTTATATGTGTCCCATTGACCTTGGACCAGAAGGGGTTGACTGCTGTGGCCACAGGACAAGGAACACTCACTGCCCTGGAAGTGGCACCCCTGCTTATGGGCTTCTCTGGGCCAGATGAGGCTCCAAATGTAGAGAGATGGCATAGGTCTTACCCAAGATGGCCTGTTAGGGTGAGCAGACCGTAGCAGAACATATCTGGAAAGTCTTTGGAAAGAGTAAGAGACTAGCAGGAATACAGATGCAACCCGCCAGGGACTGCTGGGTAAGAAACTTCCAGCAACTGAGGTATAAAGTGTTTGGAGGACCCCTCGAAAGGCCCTACCACTGTAAGTGCTAATAACAAACAGAAATGCCAAAATAGTTACAGAATGCCCAGTTAAATCTGAGTTTCAGATAAGCAATGAATGGTTCTGAAGTTCAGTTTTAATGGGGTGTCCTGTGTTTTATCTGGTAACTCTGGCAATCAGAAAAAGTCAGATTTCAACATCTGCCAGGCTAAGAGAGCACAGCGCTAGCTGAATACAGTATTTTTCAAGAAATAAATTTACTGCCACGGTTTTACGACCTGGAGGGGTCAGAAGCTCAGTTAGAAAGACAAACGAGGTAGAAACACAAGGAAAAGGAGAGCCTCAGCCCGTTGCTGCCTCCCCTGCTCCTATCACAACAGCTGTGAGCTGGGAAAGGAGAGCTGGCATAGCTTGTCTGAAGGGCAGTGGTGAGAACAAATAAAGTGCTTTTTTCTTTTCTGTCCTGTCATATCCATCCTGCTCGATACACTCGTCACCTATTTATTTCATGCAGCCAAGCTAGCTGTCTCAAGCAAAAGCAAAAAGAAAGGATTTGGGAATTTGTTCTGTCCGGCTCTTTCTGTGCAAGCGTATAACTAAGACTTAATCATATACTTTTCAGGTTTAAACAAGAAACAACTCATCAACTGAAAAGTAATATTTTGTATTTTGAGGGTAAAATGCTACTGTGGAATAAATATGAGAAATGGTGTTCTAATTGATTTCTCTTTCAAAGTAATTACGAAGGCTACTTCTTGGCCAAGGTTGTATTAGAGTGACTGTCATAACTTTGCTGAAATCGAGATTTAGCATGGGCAGAGTGACTTTCTACTCACTACCTATACTCCTTATACTAAATATGTAGCTATAATAAGATTAGTATAAATGATGTTATTTATTTCTGTGTAGTAGCATATTTATGAGAAATAGTCATAACAATAATGATAATTAATGTAACGTTTTAATTGAAACTTACTACATTGTATTTGAAGAGCGCTTTATAGTCTTATGAAAGTTCCTTCACTATATTCTCTCAGTTGCCCCTTACAACAAGCCCATAGGACAGGAAGGGCCAGAATCATCATACTTATTTGAAAGATTCAGAAATTGAAGATCAAGGTGAGTTAGGTGATTCATCCAATGTCATATAGCTGGGAAATAGTGAAATTTGGACCAGAACGCTTGTCTTTTGATCAGGCTAACATTCTCTCTCTCTCATGTCATATGATTGAGGAATATACCTAAATAAAAGAATATGTGAAAAATATATTTTAAGCAAAAATAAACCACTAAGTTTTGACTGGCTATTTTTGGTCCTAAAACCTAAATTATTGCTATGATATTGTGATTTGGAATTTGGGAACCATAATTGACTTTAAAAGTTATGAAGAGCAGTTCCCTTATTAAATGAATGCATTAGTAAATGGTACCTAAAGAGTACTATAATATGCTGGGTCCTAGGGGACAAAGAATAACGAGCTGAGGTCATTGACCCTTGAAGGCTTGTAGAGCACAGAAGAGGAGCTCCTAATATGGTTGGGACCAGGTTGACTTCCTGGAGGAGAGGACTCCCCAGTTAAGTCTTCAGTGATGAGTCTGGGTCAGTTAGGAGAAGACTGGTGGGTGGGAGGGGCATCGTAGGTGGAGGACACAATGGAGGCTAATATCCAGAGTGTTTAAATAATTTTCCAAAGTTAGTGACACATTAAGACCTGAATCCAATCTGGCTTTCTGAGATCACCATTTCTCTATCGTTCTTCTCCAGTTCGCTTTGCAAATGTAGGAATAATTTCATTCACATCAAAATTGTCTCTGCATATATTATAGGGATGTCCACTGGAGGTGCTATTCTTTAACGATATTCTGAAGATTTTAGCAAGTGCGATAAGGCGAGGTGAAAAAATAACCAGTACAGAAGTCTTATTAAACAAGTATTTAAGTTATGTGAATTCAGCTCTGCATGCTCAGCAAAATGGGAGAGAATAAAAAGTGAAATAGTGCTTTCTATTTCATCCACACCAAGAGCTGAAGATGAGAGACAGAGCCTGTTGTTTCTTTGCTCAGTTTCACTTACTATAATCCTATTTAAAGCATGAACATCCTCCCTGACAACTGTGATTCTAGAGTTTAAAGACAGATACTTTTTGAATAGTGGAACCACAGCATATGGAGGCAATGGCCATATTTTTCTTCAGGGTCAAAACAGTCATTACTTCCAAAGGAAACAATTATCTTGCTCATAGTGGTGATGTGAAATTCATCTGGGAAAAAAATGGTTGAGAATAGTTAAGAAAATACTGACAAAGAATAATAAGGTGGGAATACTTGTATAGCTTAGTATAGAAGAGTCACATCAATAAATGAAATGGAATAAAGATGCAAATATATACAAATATTTGCATACGAAAAAACTGTCACTTCAAATCAGTGAGGATTAGATGGATTTTCCAGCAAATGTTATGGTATAACTAGCTAAATGTGTGAAAATAATGAACTTTGATTGCTAATGAAAAGAGGAGTAGGCATGACCATATCAAAACTTAAAGTTTTCTACTGTCAAAAATATTGGAATGTGAATTAAAATGGATTAGGAAAAATATTTGCAGCATGTATGAGAACCATAGGCTATATAGGATGTTTATCAGTTGGTTTGTGTGACTGAAAATGAAATAAACAGGCAGAGGCCATATGAACTTCTTCTGTCCTTTATCCTTCCCCACCCCAAACTCCCCGGCTGTGTCTCATTTGACGAGAGGTGTGTGTTTAGCTCAAAGCAAGACTATTCAGGAGTAAGGTTCTCAGACTCATGTATTTGAATGTGGAGACACGGATACGTAGCTGGTTATAATACACTCAAGGGAACATTCATGCTTTAATTCCTTGGAGAATAGGGCTCAGAGTTGGCGTTGTACAACCTCAAGTCTCATGAGTATATAACCCCATGAATATATGCATAAAGTCTTATCAAGAGAACTAGTCTGTGGAAAGAAGAAAGGAGGAGATGTGAAGAGAGAAGTAGAAGACGCTAGTGGTCCCCGAGAGAGGGAGATTATCTAGCTACCTGAGAGTTTTCCAGTTCTTGGGAGATCTTGTTCTACTTTCTTCTTGTGAGTTCTATGAGATTATCCTTTTCTCTAGCTATAAGTTTCCTACTTCCTGAAATCGACTGAAGAGATTCCTGTTTCAACAACCACATTATTCCCATGAAATAGGGCTGATACAGAAACTATTACTTTATATCAACACTATTTTAAAATGAAATGGGCAAAGGTTACAGATAGGGATTTTTCCAAAAAAAGATATACAAATGGCCAACAAACATGGAAAAACTTCAACTTCATTAGGATCAAAATATAGAAATATTAAAAAAATGTAATATATTTTTAGCCTTTTAAGTTAACCAAGACTTTTTTCTTTAAGGCTTTAGTATTGAAGAACAGGAAAAATAGGTATGTAAGAATATGAATTGGCTGAACTTTTCTGGAAGTAAGGTTTGCATGCTCTGTGATAGAGCCGGTCTACTTCTAAACACTAAGATTAAGCACTAAGTAAGTTACAATAAGATAAACTTTTATAGAATCTTAATGATGAAAATATATATACATATATGTTTCTGACTTTCTTGTCCATAGTGGTTATCTTTCAGTGACAATATTATGAGTGATTGTTCAAAGGTAAAAAAAAGTTAAAAATACAAGAAAGTAAAATGCAAAGTTAAAAATATCCATAATTCTACTACTCAGGGGTGTCCACTCTTGTTATATAAAGTCAGAAATAGTTCAGGCTATTGAGCTGGCCATCTGGTAGATAAAGCCAAAGACCATCTCCTTGGATTCTTATCCTGATCTTGGTCACCCAGCAGGTGTGACACAGTGACCACATTCTCAACTGCTGTGCCCCATCCCTCTCCTGGATTCCTTCTAAATTTCAGGGTTTTCCTTCTCATTTTCACTGGCGACAAACTCTTCTACCATTTAAAAAAATACAAGCAGGTTAACTTACATTCATCTTACTTGTCTCATTTTTTGAAATAACTTCCTTTATAATATTTTCTTTCTGATTTCCTTTATTCTCATCAGTTTTAGGCTCAGTCTCCACCGAAATGATTGTTCCTTGAATGTGTTGTGCTTTCTCTTAAGTTTGATAGCTGGTTTCTCTGCCTAGAACTCTTTCCTCCTGCCTTTCATTTCTCATCATGGACACTGCTATGGAAGATTATTATAGTAATGGTGAATCAAGCCTGTGTCCATACTCTTCTGCAGTGGAATGCTGCAGTGCCTACCATCAATCTTGGCTGGTCTGATGGCTCGCTTTGAGCAGTAGAATGTGGCAGGCAGTGACATTATGCGAACCCCAGAGGATAAGAGTTGGAGGCTTTGCAACTTCTTGGAATACTGATACTAGCTTGCCTTGAAGCCTGGTCTAACCTGCTGGAGGATGAGAGGCCAAGTGGGGAACTGGGCCACCCCAGCCAATAGCCAACATCATTTGCCAGACACATCAGTGAGGCCATCTTGGATCTTCCAGTAGGGAGATTGGATTACCATAGTCATGTGTGTGATTCCAGGAAACATCAGCAGAAGGACTGTCAGGGTTGCCAACTCACAGAATAATAAATCACAGTTATTTTAACAATCTGGGAGTGGTTTCTTGGACAACAGACGATAACTGATATAATCACTTTCTTCAAGGAAAGCATCTTTGTCAATCCCCATCCCATAGCCTCTAACTCCCTGTCCCCCCATCCCCTGTAATCTGGGTTTAGTTAGTTTTGTTTTGCTTCTTGACATCTCTCCTACCCCATCAACGAGTCTTACATTGTATAGTTACTGCATATTTACTTGCCTGCATCCTTGATTAAAATAAAGCCCAGGAGAGGCAAAAACCTCTATATTATTAATAACTGTTGGTGTCCTTAACACCTGGTAGAATGCCTTACAAATAATAGGTTCAACTTTTAAAAATTTATAAACAAATATTCTTGAATCATGTTGTATTTTGTAAACCTGCTTCTATATTAAATGGTAGAGCATACACATATTTCCAGGGCCATCAGTTATCTGCTGCAACATTATTTTTTAATAGCTCTAGGCTATAATTTTTTGGGATGAAACTCATACCATAGTTTTGACATGTAGGTTTTTATCAATTTTTCACTATTGTAAAAAATGCTGCCTTGAACATCTTGTAAACAAATCTTTGCCACATCTTTAATTCTTTGCTTACAATAAATTACTACAAGTGGAATTGTCTTGTCAAAGTTTGTATGTATAAAATATTCATAGCCTTTTCACAATCGTTACAGAAGAAGGAAAATTTAGGTGATCAAAAAGGGAAAATAAAAATTGTGAGGATTGTTGGTGATTTTAATAATTTATCCATATTTTCTTTTTTTCTAAGATAAATACGTACTACTTATGCACTTTTGGTTAAAAAAAATATCAAAAAGTACAAGAGGGTATAAGGTAAAAAGTAATTCTTCCTCCCATGCCTATTCCCCAGACTCCTGATTCATGTTACAAGTCTTTTGTTTACCATACAGGATGTTCTGTTCACACATACGTTTATATTCAGTCCTTCCCTTCTTTCCCCTCTTTCTCTCACCCTTGTTCCCTCCTTTCCTCCCTTCCTTCTTCACAAACAGAAGTATTTAATACACATTTTCTATGCTTTTTTCACTTACTGTATCTTGGGAGATTGTTTTCTCTCAATATATAGAGTAGCTTCATCTTAAAAAAATCATCCAAGCTTGATTTGTTTTATTATCCTATATAATCCTGTATGTATTTCTCATTTTGTTTCTTTTTAATTGTTCTTAAAGAAGATAATACATTCTCATGGTTTAACAAGAGACCACAAAAAAGATTTTTAGTAATTAATCTTGCTCCTACTTCTGTTCTCTGTCACCTCTTGAAGATCAGCACTCAAGACTGCTTTCTTGTGTACCCTTTCAATATTTCTTTATGTGAATTTAAGCAACCACTAATCAACTTTTTTTTTTTCATTCTTAAGTGAAAGATCGTTTACCAGGTAAATCAGAATCCCAGCAGGAAACAGAATTCCACTAAGGTAGTTCAACTGAATAGATTTAACAGGACAGGTGTTTACAGAGATTGATAGTGTTAAGGGAGAAAAATGGAGGCTGATATCCCCGGAGACTAGTGGGAAACCTTTGTTGGCCCTAGACCTGATGGAGCAAGGGTATCAGAGAGGGCTATCAGAGTCAAGGGAGAGCCGGAGCCACAGAGGCTTGCATTCCAGGCAGGAGTCACAGTCATGGTGAGATGCAGCTATTGTCAGAAGTTTGGTAGCAAGGCAGAGAGGAAGTGGGGGAGGAAATATCCTAGTCTCTCTCCTCTCGCCCACCTGTCTGTGACTCTCAATGGTCAAACCCACCCAAAGTGAGATAGCAAAGGGGCCCTGTTGATGCAATTCTCAGAGGTCAGGCTTTCAAGGCCCAGAACAAGGCAGAGAAGCATGGAGTATGAATTTTACATCTGATTAGGTATAGAGGGAGAACAACCAGATGAGTTCTGTATGTATTGTTCTGAACC
This sequence comes from Hippopotamus amphibius kiboko, assembly GCF_030028045.1. Lineage (NCBI taxonomy): Eukaryota > Metazoa > Chordata > Mammalia > Artiodactyla > Hippopotamidae > Hippopotamus > Hippopotamus amphibius. Next base: position 94,655,946 of record NC_080196.1, on the reverse strand, counting down.
TTGCTTCTTTCCATTTCTTATATCTTACAGATCTTTCCATATCAGAGTGTAGGGAAATTTCTCTCTCTCTCTCTTTTTTTTTTAACAGATGCAGAGTATTCCATTTTTTTGAATTTGCCATAATTTATTTAGGCTGTCTTCATCATAAACACTTAGGATTTTGCCAGTCTCCTGGAACACTTCAATAGAAAACCTTGTACACACATCATTTTGCATATGTGCTGCAATCTCTGAAGGATACATTTTCAGAATATGATTGTGGAGTCTGTCATTTTGGGAAATATTGCCACATTCTTCCCTGTAGCAATCATACCACTTTGCACCACTAATAATAACAAAGTATTGAGTGGCCTCACAGTGTTACTGAACTTTGGTATATTTGCCAAAATGTTGGGTTAATTGTGTAATCTCAAGGTAATTTTTTTTTGCATTTCTCCTACTCTGAATGAAATTTGGCATCTTTTTGTAGGTTTAAGTATTGTTGTGTTTCTCTTCCTATAAGCTCTCTGTTCATGTGATTTGTCTGTTTTTCTATTGGGTTGTGATTTTCTTTTTGATTTGAAAACTTCTTTATCCATTAGGGACATTAGTCCTGGGTGGTATTAGTTAATGATATTTTATCTCAGGTTTTAGTTTTTTTCTTTCACTTGGCTTTTTAAAAAAATATAGATTTATTTTTATTTTTTATTTTTAGCCTCACATTTATCAATTTTTAATGGCTTCTAGATTTTTGAATCATAGTTAAAAGGCTTCCTCTACTCCACTGTTATAAATAAAATTGCCCCAGCTTTTTTACCAAGTGTCTTTATGATTTTATTGATTACATTTATATCTACTTCCTCAGCCCACCTGATTTTTCTCCCAAGGCAACTTCATTGTCCCAACCCCCTCTATTAAATAATCTATGTTAACACCACTGATTTGAGGTCCCACCCTAATATTTACTAATTCTTTTGTGTTTTTGTAACTATTTCTGGACTTTCTAATCTATGCCACTGATTTGTTTAGTCATATACCAGAACTGCACTATTTTAATTACGGGGACTTCACCATATATTTTAGTATATGATGGGGAAAGTCTCACATCATTGTTCTTCTTTTTTCAGGATTTCCTTGGCTATCTTTATTTTTCTATGAGAATTTCGTAATCCAGCAGCTTATGTAATTCCAGAGAAAAATATGTGGTGCATATATGTAGGAATGGTGTTAAATTCATTAATTAACTTAGGAGAAATGGACATCATGATCTATTGCAGATTGAGAACACTAAATTAGAATTCCCAATTCCCAGTTGTTATTTCTTAGTATAGCTCCTGTTATTTCTTTTTCAGGAAGTTGCTTACATATTATTTTGTGTATGTGTATCTGGAACTGTGTAAATGTAACTGTGGATTATACCCATTATCCTTATAAAACACCCATCTTTGTGCTTTTTTTACCAGAATTTTGCATGGAATTAATATCATAACTCCAGATTTTCTGTTTACATTTTCTTGAAACACTCTTCCCCCATCCTCTCTTTTTCATTTCAGAATGATGTTGTTTTGGGTGTGTCTCTTGTATACAGCACAGAATTGAGTTTTCAAATGTGATCTAATATGAAAATCTGTTTTCTTTAAAAGATGAGTTATGCTGATTACATTTATTGATGTGGCAGATATATTTGGTGTGAATTATATGTGCTTGTTATTTTTATATAATGTAAAGGTCTTACACTGTGTAGTTTGTCTTATTTGCTTTTGAAACTTGTAATTTTTCTGATGTTCCAGGATGGTTTTTTGTTCTAAATATAAAAGCATATTTGTTTATAAATATACCTTAACACAGTACCTGTAGTTCCTTCTTTCTTTAAACAGATTCAATAAGTTCATTACTACGAGCAGTGATTTTACTGGCTTACACAATTTTTCTTTGGCCACATTCTCTTCTATATTACCCAATTTTGGTCAAGAGAATGGTTTAAGCTGAGTATTTATCTTTGTTTTTGAAATATGCATATTCTTTTATTCTTGATTTCTTACCTTTGACTGGTCTACTCTGACTGCCATTAGGTGAAGAAGAGGCAAGCGGTGAGCTTATTTTACCTCTCCTCTTTCCCCTTCCCTTCTTTTTTTTGTAAGTCATATCATTCCTATGTCAGATTATTTATGATCCCGTTTTCCACCTTTTTTTCTTAGTTTTGCACTTAGATATATTCAGTTTAACTGCTGAGTCTTTTGCCAAAGTTTTGCCCACCATTTTGGTTGGCTGAGGTTTTCCCTCTAGTGGTGGTTTTCTCAAGAAGGGTTCAAGTACACAGTAGTCCCTGATTTATTACATGTTCAAAACTGTCAGCAGCCTTTATGCTTCATGAACTAGAAGTGAGAAATAAAATTTGTGTCTCATACTTCGAGGGATATAAAATCCTTGGCTGTATATAAATTCCTTTACTCATGCTTTCTTGTCTCAAGTATCCTGTAGGTTTTCCTGCCTTGATTTGTGGTATTGAATTTGCTGGGTAGAAGCCTGATGCCAGCTTCATTTTCTTTTCCTCATATATGCAACTTGACCATTTTGTCTGACTGCCTAAAGAAATTTTCTTTATAGTTGAAGTCCTTTATTATGATAGTATCGTTACTAGCACATGTTTTCATATTGACTGATATGAGTCAATTTTCATTGATCCATGGTATGTACTTTCGATCTATAGATTAAAGTCTTCTTTTATTCCAGGAAAACTTCCTTGTACTTTAAAACTTTGTGTTCTATTGCATTAAGCTGGTTTTTGTCTTCCAGGAACTCCAAATATGTTTATGTTAGAACTCTGTTTATTGTCTACTGCGTTATTTTGTCTTTAATCATTTTCATTTAAACTTTTTTCTGTTTCATTTCGTTAATTTTCTAATTTGCGTCTTGTATGTCTCTTAATGGGCCTTCCAAGCATGTGTTCTCCCTTGTTCACTTTACAATTTTGTCTTTAAGTCTGTAGTGATTTTCCTTTTACTTTTTCCTGATGTCTGTTTATGTCTATTTCATTTCCCCTGTTATCTAGATGTCACCTCCTGTTGTGATCTTCCTTCATAGCTATAATTGTTTCATTAAATTTTTAATAAATGTATGTAGACTATATTGTTAAAATTTTGTTCTATTTCATGAAAATTTTTTTTTCCTGGTATGTTCTCATCACCGATAGGAAAGTTGGATAGTCATTTACACATATTTTTTTCTGTTTGGATTTTATATATATAGTTTTTGTTACTCCATATCCAAATGCGTTGAAATTTCCTGGACAAGTATTAATAGGAGATTTCCATGGTGATAATAGAGGGAGGGGACAGAGAGGGTAGCCTTTCTAGTTTATAAATGACAGGATCTCTCTGCTGTTGCTACCATGATAGACTATTTCTTTTATATATGGTGCCTTGGTTAGGTATGTCTTCTTGGCCTCTCCAAACCTAACTTTGAGAGGATTTTCACCACCAGTCCATTCCGCTAGTATCTTTTACTGGCTCCCTCTATCAGAGGACACAGATATGGCATTCCGAGGTTATTCTCTCACTTTTAAAGGTATTTGTGTGCTGGTGCATCTGAGATCTCCCATCCTTTTTCTTCTGCTGCCATATATTTACTAGTGATTTCTGTGCTTAACCACAGCTAGCTATCCCGAACTCCCTGTTTTCTGTTGCCATGTTCTTGGAGTCTTTCTTCATTGTAACATTTCAGCTGCTTTTCGCAGCACTTGCTTCAATTTGGAGCTTGAGGTTTTCTCTGCCCACTGGTTTCATTGAAAATGATGATTGTTTCCATTTCCCCTCTTCCCTGTGAATGGTTTTTGGAAGTCAGGTGGGATAATTTAGAACCAAGGAGTCCTCACTGATGGATTTAGCTCTTTAAAAACCATCCCAACAAATTTGGCATTTGAGAAGCCTGTGAAAGTAATGCAGAAACACAAACAGATGAAGAGAAAGATCACTATAACATAGAGTGTAAACATATATAATCATGGTGTCAATTCCAAAAACATAATTAAGCAAGCAGTTATATATGCAAAATCTTAGAATTCTGCTTTGAATGGATGGGGGGGAAAACAGAAGCTGGTTTAAGGAGGAAAGTTAATTTGTAGATTTCCACAAGAATAAACATTCTGTAAGAGAGAGCTGTGGTTTATTGGTTACCTTCAATGTCAAAAGGAAGAAGTCCAAAAAATATGCCGTATTTAACTCAAATTTATGCTATAAGTACAGGGTGGTTATCAAACCACTCCAGATCTCTGCCTGCCTTCTCAAAGAAATTCAACAAGACAAGTCAGAGAGGTGCATGAATTACTCTCTTTCTCTTTCCATTTAAAGTTAACAAGCAGGTCATCAAAAAAGAATGACCATAAATGTTAGAAATGTATCCCATTGAAATCACTTAACTCATACAACATGCTGAAGTTTATGGATCTAGAAATTCAGTTGTTTGCATCGCGGTCATTCTAGAAGTTTGCTTGTCTTTGTAGCAGAGGGTTTTTCACATGAAGCTCAAGCTTTAGAGACCCTCAAAGTTATGGGGCCGTTCCAAGGCCCAAAGGAGGGACCTAGCAATGTGGATACAAGATTATATAGTTTTTGGAAAGTCTGCAAAAGTAAGATATTTTAATTTCAATGTATTAAGACCAAATTTTTCCAGTCCAACTTCCCCTTTATGATATTTAACATTATGTCAGATGACTTTGGGTGGCCACAGGTATTTTGAGATCAGGCTGAGAGGAACTTGTGCTGGTAATACAGTTAGTTTGGATTTACTGGGATATATTTATGTAGCTTGCCAAGAATTCCGTGCATCCAGTTAAATTATTTCTGTCCCAGTGAAAGAATGGCTTCTAGTAATACTCCTATCAACTCTCTCCCACTATACCACTAGTGTCATGGCAAAAATGTGATGGACCAGAGGTCATATTATGATATGAATAGAAATGTTTGCCTAGTAGAAGATAAAGCTTGACATATATGAAGCTAGAAGTCATCAGGTGTGTAAAATGTTGTTATAAATAGGGGATTAGTTTCCTTATCAACACCTTGTCCATTCAGAAGTTCTCTCTGCCAGAAATATTTGATAATGGAGGTATATAATTCCATACCACTGGGCCTCAGGGATCCTTCATATTGAAGAACTTTTCTTAAAATTTGTTAAGTCTCTTTCCAGTACATGGAATGGGCTTCAGCCAGAACTGCCATTCAGGCAGGAAGATCCAAGTCCAGACCTGGTCGTATATGGGTCCCAGTCTCCAGAAGCACCTGCTTCAATAATTTGTAAATCTCTTGCTGGCAGCTGGGGCTGAACAGGGCTGGCAATACCATCTGGGTAGATTTCCCTGAGCCTGTTCCTGGGCTCATGTGGCCTTTGATCTCCATTTTTCCTCTGTATGGTCTACTCCCATCCTCTACCCTGTGGTTTGATGGGATCTTTCCAGGGCTCTGTAGATGAGCCCCAGATGCAGGAGGGCAGTTTGACAAGATGATTGCTCCTTATGGCCAGTGCAGAATTTCTCTCATAGAATCACATGAGACTGGGCTACCAGAATGGTGCTGATGTGCTGATGTTGGATAATTCTCACTCACACTTATGTTTGAGCCTTAAGGGTTGTGTGTGTGTGTTTGTGTGTGTGCAGGTTGGCTCCTGAGTCCATAGCATCTGAGGATGGTGGGAGGGGCAGCAGCCATCCTTTATCCTATAGGGTGTTTAGCACTGGCACTCAGGGCAGTGACCCACGCCCTCTGCCAGGTCTGTGCCAAGGTCAGGCAGTCCTCCAGGGGACTATCTTCTCCAAGGGCTTTCCAGACCATTGCTCCCCTAAAACAAGAGGCCGTTTGGATAAATATCCTCTCAGAGTTGCTTCTGATTGATGTGGTGACACTGAGATTTTCTGGATTGCACTAAATTGTGCTGGACAAGGAATAGATGTTCCGATGTGAATGGGGAACCACCCTATCCTTCCATTCATAGATCCAGTGGCAATATTGGGAAGATCAGGGCTATGGTAAACTTGAAAGAGATTATATTCTGAGAATACAATGCACATGGTATAAAGAGGTCAAAAAAAGAAAAAAAGACATGGGGGAAAATGGGTTGTTCTACATGCACACTATAAAATTTTGAACTGTAGGTTCAATATAACTAGATAAGGAATTATTCACATTTCCCACATACTTTGGATAAGTTTTGAATTTGTGTCTCTCACCAACTAGCACAGTAATAACCTGAGAGAGAGTTGTATGAAGCCAGTATTCATAGAGAATGCAGCACTATGAGTACCGATGCAACCAGCATTACATAAGAGTTACTGTGGGGGCGGGGGGCAGGCAAGATCAGTATTGTTTCCATACAAATGGTTCCAAAAAACCCTAGGAGTTTGAGGAATAGCAACAACTTTTACCTCTTCACTGGGGCACGAGAGAGAAATTAGCTAAGAATCACACAGATGACAAAACCCACAAAGGGATAGTTCCTGGATATGAAGAAGAGGTGTCTGGACACTACAAAGGAACTTTTCATTTACTATTGGGCACTAAACCTCTTTTCTCACTATTCCAAATCTTCATGAATATATCACTACATATCAAAAAGGCTCACACATTTTTAAGACAATATTCAATCAAATTGTTCATTTAGATAGGGACCCCACAAAAATATTTGCCTGTGGCCTTATACACTGGGGATGGCCCTGGTGGATGAAGTGTATAAGATTTATAAGACCTGGTCTCTGCTTATAGACAGCTTTGAATCAGGCTACACATATGTAATCCAAACTTTTGCAGTTCATCTCTCTCAGGAAGCCTTCTCCTCTTAAATGAAATCAGCCTGCTTGATCATTCTCTTCTTAATTTTATTCTATCATACAGAGTTAGAAGCTTATGAAGTGTGAGGAATTATTATCACGTTCTCTAATTGTTTTTAACTGCGTTTTTACTACTTGTGAATTAACACTGTTTCATATGCCGTCGTATTTGCTTGTTTATAAATTATTTCATGCATATTTTCTTGCTCTCTCTGAATAAGTGATCAAGCCCTTCAAATCAGATATTATGTTTTAAATCTTTGTTTCTCAGTGTGAAGCAGAAACTTAATAAATACTATAAGAAGTTTATATTGTGAGAATAAAAATATAAATAATAAACTGATGCAAATGATAATGCATGCTGTAAGAATAATTATAATGAAACATGAAATCTAATTTCAAATGCAGTTTGCTCATTTCAAATGTGCTTTTAGTAAACAGTATAAAGCAAGTCATTAAATGTTGATCTAGCAAAAAAGAGGATGATAAGGTCTTTGCATTAAAAGATATTAATTTCCTCCTCTGGTCCTACTGACTTTGACAGTCTTGATAGAAGGTAGAAAGATCCCCGCCCCCTCCAGCTCAGGATGCCATCATTACTTATGATGCAGCTGGTTTCTATTCTGGTGCAATCAATCTAGGTAATGTCAAGTACCACTGACAAGAGGGTTCGTGACTCAGTCACCTGCAGGCATTCAAAGGATTGGTGCCCTGACTTGGATTAGAAAATAAACAGAAATAAAAGTCCTTTAGTCTGAACTTTCCTGCAAGCTAAATGGCTTCCCTGGAGCTGTGCCTCAGAGACACAGTCAGTGAGGTCCTTTTCATTTGAAGATGACATCACTGATGCACCCATGTGGATGGGTAGGAGTGATCGATGCTCAGATGCAGACGAGTGCTCTGTTTTCAGTTTTAGCTCTGTTTTCAGTTTAGGGCTAGTTATTTGTTCATTGTCTACCTCCCTCTCCCCTCACCCCTGACTCACTGTCCTGAATTTCCGGTGGGGTCGGCCCTGTGTCTTCTCACTGACCATTCATGTTCCTCTCACAGCTAACGCATCTGACTTGTAGAGGACCTCACTACCTGTTTAATGATGGTCTACTGACATATGGCTAAATTCTTTAAGGGGATTATTTGAAAGGTATTGTTATCAGTTTTCATGGCATGAGAAGTCCTCTAATGATATTGTGGTCTCTGGGATGAAAAGTGATGTATCACTTTTATGTCCATGAATCACTGAAAGTGAGAAAGATTCATTTGAAAGTGTTTCCTGGCTTCAGATGGCTAACAGAAGACTGTGCGGAAGGACATAGGATATAAAAGGACATAATTTTCCTTTTACTTCATGGTCTATTCATGTTTTACAATTCCCTGAGTGCGGCTCCTGGACCTTCTGTCTCTCCCATCTTACCTCTTCCTGTTGGTTGTAAGTTCTTTCAGCCGGTTCCTGCCACCTTCCAAATCATGCCTTATCTAGGTTTGTGTGTCATTACTTAGGTACACAAACCATCACCCAGAGTGAGATGGGAAAATCAGAGGGGCAAATGTAGGTGGCTCAGGATTTATTTTAACATTCTCTCTGTCCCCATCACTAAAGTTCTCTATCTCTGTATATTTGTGCCTTTGGCAGGAGTACTAAAATCTCATTTTGGCACCAGTAACCTCGTTCAAAATCCCATAAATGCTTACTGATTGAATGAAGGGATACGTGCGTCGAGCAGAGTGTATTATTTCCTTTGATACCCCCTGGCTTCACATTTCCCTGGTTTTCTATCAAGAACTTTTAGTAACAAATCCATTGTTGTGTGAAATGGCATTTGCAGAGACTTCTCTGCTTGAAAGACTATGTACCTGACACATTTTGACCAATTACTGATGCTTCTCTTCACTGGGCTGTGCTGAAGACGCTTCTAGGCAGAGAGCATCCTGTAATTAGGTAAATTTGAGCGGATTTGTCTGAAAGCAGCCTAATAAATGACACTCTGCTTGTACTGGTGAAATCACCTTTAAGCAAGCGGAGGCAAGGGTTTGTATTTCCTCGTCCTGTTAATCAGAAGCAGTACGGATGTGCTTAATTTGACCTTTAAGCAGACAGAGCTCAGGCTCAACTGTTTATATATATATATAACTATTTGGCAAACTCTGTCTCTTTTTTAGCTAGCAGGGATTCCTGATTTCCTAACAGCTTCAATCTTTAAACAATGGTGTGATTTTAGGGTGTCCACGCTGTAAAACATTTAATGAGTACCAATCCAGTGGAAGAAACAGGACCAGTTGGAGCTATAATTTTTCTAGAATGTTATTCCTAACACCAGACCAGTCATTCAGAAGCCAGTTTGGCCATTGTGTACATGACATGATTTCAGAATCTTCTCAGAAGAGCCCTAATTTGATTCTCTTTCTGTAAGTCTCCCCCCACCTGCTGGCTACTGGAGGAAATTTCACTTCAGCTGTTGTCGACTCAAGTATCTTGGGGTAGGATCATGCAAAGATATCCTCAAATTTTGCTTGGTCAGAGAGCAGATTTTAGGAGGCGTAGGAGAAGGAGTATGGGACCAATATGAGAAGATAAGCAGGGCTTCCAAAGTGGTTAAAATGAGGCAACAGTGGAATTATGGGGGTGAGTTCTACCAGAACCAGTCCTAGCAAACACAAAGTGGAATGGAGACTTTCTAGATGCCTCCATGGGACTGTCATGACTGAGGCTGTTAGTCACAGAAAGTGACACCAGCTTCTGCACTCTCACCATTGGCCTCTCTATGCAGGTAGAATGAATATGCATGAGACGTAGGCAGAAATGGTCTCAGCTAATAGGATGTTCTGAGCAGTGCTAATAGCATGCTTTTGCCTCTTCTGCTTCCCAGAGTATTGAGTGCACTGCAATATTTAGATAATGTAATTTTTCTAGATTTCTACTAATAGCGGTATCTAGAGGGTTGACCTGTGCTATTATGTGGGGTGCATTCGTCTCCTTTAAGTACAGCTTTCTTGGCGATATTTGTGTTGGAGCAATATTTTACCCTTCCCACCATGTGGAGAAAAGAGTGCCTTTTTAATAGCGATACAAGGATAAAATTGACACTACGCTGAGCAGAACAAATGAGGCAGTGACACTTCTTCTGATATTAAACATCTCCTCGTAAGAGTAGTTCAGGGTGTTCCTCATTAATCATCTACTATTCAGAATCAGGCAGTGCTTTTTAAGTTCAGAATACCTCTGTGATTTGTGCAATAAAGAAGAATAGGAAAGTTATCATATGAATTTCTCTCTAATGTCTTGATGGAGTGTCTGTGGATATCAGAAGTAGGGCTTTCATGATTCCCAAAAGGATCATGACAGTTTGCAATAGGATCTTTCTTGCTTTGTGATACCTGGAACAATGGTTAAAATCTGCTTGTGCACAAATACTTTTTTGAGTCTTGAGTAAGTAACCAAATTATCCCCATAATTGTTCATCTCCTTACTAATTACCAATAAAAAGTACTTGCCTGGCACCATGAGCTCTGTTTGTCTGAACCTAGCAATGTTTTATGATCCATGTCTTGGATCATGGAGGGGTGTTTCCTTAATTCTTTATTGAATCAGTCCTTCAAGAAGTAACAGAATTGATCAGTTTTTCTAGGCTCGTCATTTAAGGGCCTCACTGACATCAAGGAGGCTGGAAATTACTCCCGGAATGATGTGAAGGAGGTGGATGGGGAAATGGAAGGTATTTATTTTCCTGAGTTTCTCCAGGGAAAAACCAACTTGTTTCTTTGAGAAGACAGTTTTGCAGAGATAGGTGAGGTTTCTCAGCATACCAAGGCAAAAAGAGAACTCCAGAATCTTAAGAAGGGGACTTTGAAGTCATTGATTTGAATTCTTCAGGGAAGTTGGTAATAAAGGACTTATAATTTTATGAATAGCTATCTCAGTCTTTTGCCACTTGACAAGTCTAGTTATTACTGTATCCTGTTGATGTGAGTATCCTTTTCATAATTTAACATTTGTGTCTTGGGGAGACAAAGCAGTATGCCAATCAGTGCTTCTTTAACTGCACTTCTTGACGACAAGCTTTTCTTTTCTTATTCACTTTTATAATTGAACATATAGTTCAGTGTGTAGAACACAGTTGTTGCTTAGTAAATGGTGGTCAAAGGAATTAATGTTAAAAAGAAGTTATGATTTAGTGGTGGAGCAAGGCAGTGTACATGAAATAATAAATTAACAGTTCAAAGTATATGAGCTAATGTGCAATGAGATTCATAGAAGAGAAGGTTAGAAGTTCTGGAGAGGAAAAGGTCTGGGAGGCTTAAAGAGGAATTCATGGAGGAAACGTAACTTGAGCTGGGCCTTGAATATAGTTAGAATTTAAAGCACCAGTGGGTGGAACAGACTCCTTCTGTGTCCCCTCCCCTACTTTTGTAGTGCTCCCTTTTCTCAGGGGGCAGGATTGACCAGAATGAGAACCCAACAGGAAAACTGATGGTTTTGGAGTAAACAAGTGTATTAAGGCTGGTGAGTAGAAACACTGAGGTCAGTAAATTTAAGGGAACGTGTACAACACACCAGGATGTTTTTGGAGAGACTGACAAGTTGGAGAAATTAGCATTCTTTTGACTTCTTAGTCAGGGGGCCCAAGAACATAGTTATATTCGAGCTGAGGTAGGATTTTCATAAAGTTTGTCTTGTATATATTCCCATCCAGGTTGCCCTGGCAGTAGGGTTCCCAGCCTTATGATATGACAATTTAATGGGAAAAAAATCCTACATGCTCATTAAATATATTGTAATTGGAGACACAGCAATATGTGGTCTAAATAGCTCCACCTTTGGAAATGGTCTAGGGAGGAGTTTGGGGATGGTTCGTGAGCTGAATAATTTGTATAAGGACAAAAGGGTTAAATTAAGTCTGCATACCTGAGAGCACTTTTGAGTTACTATAGACCTGGTTTCTCTTCACTGGTTTGATCACAATGAAATCATAAGTCAAATAGTTGTGTACCTACCAGCATTGCTCCCTGGACGGGACTTTAGACAGGTGAAAGCTAATTTTCTGATGACCAGAATAAATTGGTTTGGAATCAGTGCCCAGGGATGGGGATAAAGGAGTCTCTGCAGATTTTGGCCTTGGTCAAATAAACAGAATGCTGGAGAGCGCCAATAAATCATCTCTGAGCGGCATCTCCCACACCCACTCTGAGAGCTAAAGCAAAATAGCAACAGCAAACTCCTTCGAAATGAGAACTGGATATTTCAGCAAAGAATATAGGAAAAAGGAAGGGCTTCTGCCGCTTTTTCTGTTCCCCAAAGGAAAAATGATGGTGAGGCTATGGAGACGAGGAAACCTGGGAGCTTGATCTCTCTGTCAGTAAGTCATGGTCACCCTGTGCCTACCTGCTTAGTCATCTACTTCAATATGATTAACCGGGTGCTGTGGGGAAAGTGAAAACCACCTGTTCTGGAGGGTATTTTCCTACCTGAAGATGAGAATTGCTGACAAATAATTGTAGTCAGCCGTGTTTCTGAGCCACCACCGCCATCCTTGATTAGGGTGGTGAGGGAAGTAGGAGAGGATTGATAGGATAGAGTGACAGGAAAATAGCTTGCCATTTTGCAAGGTCCTCTGTCCTCAGGAGAAAATGGGAACAATCTCTGAGGTACAGAGATTAAGAAGATAATAATACAACTGCATAACTACCAGGAATTGTAGACAAATAAGCATGGTACTTGGGTTGACTCTGAAGTCAGCTGTCATAGCATCAAAAATGCTGTAAAGGTGACACATTGGGCTGTTGCAAGTCTAGGGTTTTCACGATGAATGCATAGGTTTCAAAGTAAATAGAGTAAATCTCTTTTCTTGTCAGGTGAGGAACCAAAGTGAAGTTTCTACAGCAGTTCAGGGCCCCAGCATTCTGGTCTGTACACCGGCAGCATCTTAGCTGCTCTAAGCCTGCTGTGCAGGTGGTTTGTCCCCCTCCCCCTTCCAGGTGCCTGGAGGGCTGGGCACACCCAGAGAGAGCTCGTGAGAGTCAAACAGGGGGTCAACAACCACCTTCTCCTCTCATCTAGGCAAGTACATTCCCAGGAAAGGACCCGACATCCCGCCTTATGCCTCTATGTGATGGGAAGTCATTGTGCTGCAGTAGGCCCCATTACTTGCCAAACACTCCACTAAAAAATCACCTCCTTGAATGTGTCAGTCCTTGAAAGACTGTTCTGTACTAACTCTCTTCACTTAACTCCTCACCCCTTTACTACATACAACCTGTTGTCTGCCTCGACCAGTGCATTGAAATTGTTCGCTTTATGTCTCTGTGTCCTTCTCATTTCTAAATTCCAAGGGTACATTTTACTCTTTTTCTCACTTGAGACCCCTTAGCTCCTTATCAACCTTTCTTCTCCCATGACTTTGTACTAAGTGATTCTTCATGCTCATTTTTTACTATTATTTCTGATTTTTTTTTTCTGTTGGTTTGTCTCACTACTCATTCTTTAAATTTTTTGGTATCCTTCAGGATTTCCTCATCAGCCGACCAATACATTCTCACCGACTTTTTCTCCTTAAGTAATTTCAACATTCTGTGGTTTTATCTTTTATTACACCTTAAAATCATTATGTCCAGCACAGATATCTCCTACCAACTTGAGAATTGTACATCCCATAGCTCACTAGGTATCTCCACCTGCATGTATGTGAGCACCTTGACTTAATATGACCCCTCTTATTATGTTAAGTTGAAGTAATTATATTTCCTCCAACACTTCTTTTTTTTTTAAGATGTTCACTGGTAGTGTCAACATCCAATTAGTTATCCTAGCTGTAAACCTGTGAGTCATTTATAAACAGTGTGTCCCACATGACTCTTGCTAGTGAGTCCAAATATAGAGTAAGACGTATAGTAATTCTCCAAATACAGACTATCCCTCTTTCCTGAAGTGAGAAAGTCATTTATCCTATTGTCTGCTTTTTTAAAAAATTAATTAATTAATTAAATTTATTGGTTGCATTGGGTCTTCGTTGCTGCACACGGGGTTTCTCTAGTTGCTGCAAGCAGGGGCTACTCTTCATTGTGGTGTGCAGGCTCCTTGTTGTAGTGGCTTCTCTTGTTGTGGAGCATGGACCCTAGGCACATGGGCTTCAATAGTTACGGCACATGGGCTCAGTAGTTGTGGCTCACGGACTCTAGAGCGCAGACTCAATAGTTGTGGCGCACGGGCTTTGTTGCTCCATGGCATGTGGAATCTTCCCAGGGCAGGGCTCGAACCTGTGTCCCCTGCATTGGCAGGCGGATTCTTTACCACCGTGCCACCTAGGAAGTCCCTTAGTTGTCTGCTTTTGCACTGACTGCCTCTCAGATACAGTGGGGTGGGTGTTGTGATCTGTCCCTACCTGACAGCTCTGCAAAGCCCATGGTCTCTTGTCCCTCACTCTGGTCCTCTCGTGCTCCCTGGACTGCCCTCATCCTGCTACTCATCCCTAAACCTCCTCTACTTCTCTTCTGTCACCACTGGTACCCTTCAGATCTCTAATCTCTGTGGACCACACCCTGAATCGTCACTAACCCCCCACCCCACCCTGACAACTCACACCTTGTGTTCTCCTTCTCTGGCCAGGATGACTGCCTCATCGAGAGAGGTATTCTTAGTGGTTGTTGGAGTTGTCTGGTGGTGGGAAGAGAGGGAGTCTGGCTGGGGAGACTGTCAGGCAGAGGCTCATTCTTTACCTGCAATCAATCTCTGAGTCAAATTACCCAGTATACGGGATGCTACTTGGTCTGGCATATTTGTATAAATTTCTTACTGTCTCATGGTGATATTTTCTCAGAGACTTCATTCCCTCTGTCTCTCAAATGGACTCCTAGATGGTACACCCAGATTGTAAAAAAAAAAAACCCATAATGTCTAGTAATATGGATGCAGTCAAGTGTTTTCTCACAGAGCTCTTGAGTCCCTTGACAATTCCCACCTCAGTTTGTGATAGAAAAGAAGGTCCCCGCCTTTGGAGACAGAGAGAAACAAATAGAGGGTTAACCTGCCTAAATCACCCAGAACCCAACACTCTCATCTCTGTCCCAGCAAAATATGGGTTTCACAGTTCTGAAATTGGAAGAGTTCTGAAAATGGAGAGGTTTTCATCATCCACTTGGTAATGAAACCTGACCTTGTCTCAATGCATTTGAGTTAAATCCTGACTAAACTGAAATGAAGTTACTTCATTTTTTCATTTATCCCACTTGTTAGGAATATTCATATATGTCATTGAAAAAGTATTAACATGGAGTGTGGCATGGATGTACACCTTCCTGCTTTTGTTCTGGAAAACATGGTATAGACACCGCATTATTTTTATTAAATTGGAACTTTCCATATCCTTAAGCACTTCTGGCCACAGGGGTTTCAGATAAAGGACTATGGCTATGTTAATACTTTCATAACCTTCCACATTAGCCAGCCATCAAATCCTGACAGTTTTATTGTTATTTCTAGAATCTTCCTCTTTGCCACTATTCCTGCTCTCACTAATCTGGCCAGAGATCCTGGTGGCTGTAGGATCAGCTTCTCCTCTATTGTCTAAATGCGTATACTTCTAACTCAAAAGTAGACTGGAAGGTATAAAATGTTCTATCATAGTTGTGTGTCCAGTGTTGTTTTAGTGCCTGTAATAGTGTGTGTCTGATTGACCTTTTTTTGCATTGGTCCTCATTTAGCTTTTCACCATCTCATTCCAGAGCTATTGAAAGTTTCCTAACTAGCCTTTCTGCTCATATTTTACCCTCCTCTCATAGCCACTAGACATGACGTGAATCTGACCACACCACAGCTGGACTTCAAGGTCTTAAGTGTGTCTCCTCTTCTAGTAGGTTGATGTCTAAACTTTTTAACAGGTTAGAGGATGCCTTTGAGGCTCTGGCCTCTGCCTCTCTTTTTTGCCCATTTCTTTCCTTGAGTTTTATTCTCCAGGATTTAAAACTGCTTGTATTATTCTCTATACCCTGTGCTGTTTTTGTATCTACTCTCTTGTACTAGCTTTTATTTCTTCCTGAAATGATGAATTCTCTCCACTCCCAATCTTATTCTACCAATTGCCTGGCTAAATCTACCCATGGTTGAAGACTCAGGTAGGTATCACTTCCTTTAGAAAGTGTTTCCATTCCTCCTGGGATTATTTAGATACCCTCCCCCCACCCCCCGCCCCTTTTGGGT
The DNA here is from genome assembly GCF_030028045.1 of Hippopotamus amphibius kiboko. Taxonomy (NCBI): domain Eukaryota; kingdom Metazoa; phylum Chordata; class Mammalia; order Artiodactyla; family Hippopotamidae; genus Hippopotamus; species Hippopotamus amphibius. Next base: position 94,639,960 of record NC_080196.1, on the reverse strand, counting down.
TTGATATATGACCTTGTGCATGGAGTTGGCATTAAACTGTTATTACAGTTATCTGTTTAAGTATGTATTTATATAATCATATGAAAGCAGAGACTGTACCTAAAATAAACTTCATCTCCACAGTTCCTTGATGAATACCCAGCTCAACATGCAGTAAGCACTTACAAACATGAATATAGCATCAGGCCATTTATTTATGAAGGGGACAGCTGTGGCTCAGGTGATGTAACTTGTTATAATGGATATTTTGTGTTGCTCGCTCCCTTGTATGTCAGAAGCTGAAAGAGTCTAGAAACGACATTTCCTAGACTCACTTGCCAGAAGGTTTGGTTTAGGTTCTTTCAACAGGAGGCTCTCACTAGGGATTGGAAAACAGAAGGAAGGTAGAAGCTATTCTTCTGGTTTTGGCAACAGCAGTGGCAGTACACTTGGGTGATGGCGTGAGAAGTGTCGGCACATGCAACAGGGGCGAGGGGAGGGTGTGTGATGGAAGTGGGGCTTGGGGGCTCCTGCAGCCACTGAGGCAGTGCAGGGGAGAGCAGGGGTGGGGGGGAGTATCAAGGTTTCTACAGCTCCTGAAACCTGGATAACACCTCCTCTCCTCCTCCCTCTTTCCTACTACTCTAGTCCTTTCAATAATTTTTAAATTTAATTCCTTCCTGCTTGAAATGCTTAGAATGTTTTGGTTTTCTGATTAAACTCTGATGATAGTTTTGCTTAAAGTCACACAGTAATTAAGCAGTAAAGCTCTGATGGAACCTAAGTCAGCCTGATTGCAAAGTTCATGTTCACAGCCTTTGAGCACACTGCCTTCCTTTAATTGCAGAAGAAAACTCTCCTTGGGGAGTTTTGGGGAAAAACTCTTCCTTTGTGTTCTTTGTGAGGGACTTAGGTTTCAGCGAAGAGTTGGGAACATTATATTGTAGAAGAAAGGACCCTTCTCTCAGATGGCAGCTTAATCTGTGTATGCATAAAGGCAGTTCTGTGCAGAGTTTCTTTGTATTTTGTGGGGAGGAAAAGCCTACATGTTCTTTTAGAGAATCAGTACTGAGCTGCTCTCTCTGGTGAATAACCAGATTCAGGCCTTCTCTGCCCAGCACGTAAATAATGGGAAAACAAATCAGGGAAATGGACAACTTGGATATCTGGTGACAAAAAAAAGAATCTCAAATGCGCAAGGAATGAGTTTTTCACACGTCAGCTTGTGGCACAATGTCTATAGAGGCAAAACCAAAGTCAAGGTCAAAGAAAAACTAGGCTGGACAACTGAAGAGACCTCCTTTAAGTTTCAGAGCAGAGCTTTCCCCGCTCACCTCCAGGTGGAGCAAGAAGGGAACTCGTGAGAGAACAGTTAAGAGTTAGCCCAGGTGCACTCACTGTACCATCTACTGTTTCCTTTTGGTGGGAGAACGTGTAAATGTGGAGGAGAAGGTGGTGACTTGAATTTGTTATCAAACTTCTAGTTTCAACCTGCTTATCACAAAACACCTAGCTTACTGGATTATGTTGAACAAAATGCTCAGTCCGTGTTGGCAGATAGTAGATGCTTCACTAGTGTTTCTCTGTCTAGAGTCAGTCACAGTATTTATTGAGTGTTTCCTAATTGCCAAGGATTGTTGTAAGTGCTGTGAGCAGAAGAGAGTGCCTGCCCTCCAGGAGGGCAGTGTGTGTGTGTGTGTGTGTGTGTGTGTGTGTGGATATCTGTCCCTATTTTCCCCAACCCTTTGAAGACCCTGAGTTTTCTTATATCCCTCAGCAAATTAAATGTCAATGGAATGGAGGAAAATCAGATGAAGGGTTATTGTACCTAATATAAAGGATCTTTAAAACACCCAAACAAGAAGACATTATCAGGGACTTCCCTGGTGGTCCAGTGGTTAAGAAGACATTATCAAGGGGCCATTTGTAGCCTCTTTTCTAGAATTTGTAGTGAGCAAGCCGGGTGAATTGCTAAATCTGAGGATATGAGAAAAAAAAAAACTTAAAAATTCTCAGTTACTTTGTGGTGTACACCTCTTTATTACGGACCGTGTATCTGGGAGCATCTTATGAAATCAAGGATTGACAGGGTCTTGTGATATTCAAGAGGTCTCTGAGAGCACTGCTGTCAGATCAGTGCAGTGAGAGTTGCCCAACTTTGTGATGCATTTGGGCGGGGACTACAGTTGCCGTGTCTGAGCTGAAGGGTAGGGGAGAAATCTTTAATTCTTCTAAGCAGGATCTTTTGGGTTCCATACTTTGGTGGAGCAAACAGTTATTTGCTAGTGAACTGCCAGACTGGATTACGCTTCAACGTGTTTCTTCTCATTTTTATCAAACAGCATTTGTTATTTTTTTCCTTCATGTTTCCAGGCCACAATTTAACCTGGTTCATGGTAGTGAGAAGATGGGTTGGCAGCCACTGTAATGGAGGTTTCCACTAGCTCCTCATCTAAACTTGGACTTCCCCAAATTCTGTAATTTTGAAGCTGGCTAGATAGAAATTTTACAGATTTCCACATGTTACAGGAAATGGAACTTTTTATAGAGTTAAAGGTCTAGCCCATTCTTCTGCTTTATATTGATACTGGTTACACATTTAAAAAGATTTAGATAGAGCTACCCTTTAGGTAGGTATAAGAAAACAAAGTACTTTTATTCTCCATTAAACACTGGCTTTCAGTAAGTATATATGAAACCCACAAATCTCTGTTCCTGTGGCTGTCAGAACTAAACATTAGGATCACCAAAATTGCATTTATCTTGGTGTTTTTCAAACTATTGGTGGTGAAGATCGTATTTCCAGTATCTCAGACTGATAATTTTATAAAATTATTTACAAAAATAAATAAAACTGAAATGAAAGAACACAGACATATAAAACATGATCCCATTTAAAAATATTAAATTCAACAGATGCAAGATTACTCTGTCAAATTGTATAAAAGTTTCTAAAGATGTACCCTTAATCTCCATACTTGTCATGGACCAGTGACAGTTTGCAGTGAGTCACACTGAGAATAACCCCATGCAACCAGTTCCATTCCTCAGCTTTTACCTCATCGTGCAGACCAGGTGAACAATTGAATCTCTATAATTCTGTTCCTTTTTAGTTTACAACTAACCTCATAACTCCACCCTTCCTCCAAATCCTATAGAGCAGTGCTGTCCAATAGAAATATAGCGAGTCACCTATGTAATTTAAAATTTACTAGGAGTCATATTAAAAAAATAGGAAGAGCTAAAATTAATTTTAATAATATATTTTATTGGACCTGATATGTCCAAAATATTAACATTTCAACATGTAAATCAACATAAAATATTAGTAATGAGACACTTTACCTTCTTTTTCTCACAGTAAGTCTCTGAAATCTGGGGTGCAGTTTTCACTTCCGGCACGTTTCAGGTTGGACCAGCCACTTCTCAAGTGCTCGACAGCCATTTGTGACTAGTGGCTACCACGTTGGACAGGTCAACTATTGAACTTCCTCTGAGCTGTCCCAGTGCCAGTAAGACACATCTACAACATCGTGTCTTAGAAGGAAACTGCCTCCATGTAAAGGAAATTTCAAACTCTTTTTGGGGAGAGCAAAGGGTACTGGATACATGTGGGGAGACATCCGTGGCACAGGAGCTGCATTTCTTGTCTTTTCTCTTTATGGCAAAGTCACCTTGAAGTAACTTCATCTCAGCATTGCTGGAATCTCAGTTTCAAATGTTCTGATTTCTTGTCCAGGATTTTTCAGCTCTGTTACATTCAGCCTCTCTGGGTTGTGTACCCTTCATATTCCAAGCAAAGATAATTTGTTTATTCCATATCTCACAGCTATTCGATAACCGTAAAGGAGGTTTGGAAAGTTGTGGGTATATTTCGAAAGTATTCTTGTTGGTTAGGTCTATCTTTGATCTTCTTCCTCCTTCCTCCTTCTTCCTCCCTCCTTGTTCTGTAGGGATGCCGTCCTCAAAATCTGCCACTTGCATACAGATTGTTGTTGTTGTTTTGGGATAATGATGGCCACACTGTCTGATCTGGGAGTGAATTACGTGGGAGAACGTCTCTGCTGCCAGACGGAACTGCATTCACCTGCACTTAATCTCCTTAATGACATTCATAGTAACAGTTTCAGCTTCGTCCCCCCATCATCCCTACAGGCTCATCAATCCTCTTGACTCTGTTTCAAATTACGTCCATGGGGGAAGGGAAATACCTCCAATTACACATTCATAACATTTTGAATGGTCAGATACTTATAGTTGACCTCTTGTTAGCTTTTTCTTTACGGTAAGATGCAAACACCCTCTAAATGAGTTCTGTGTTATTCCAATTTAGTTACAGTCTAGAGAAAAGAAGACAGATCCACTACCCTTGATCAGAGAGAGATATAACAGGTTAATTAGATGCTCCACCTTTATTTCATGAGCTTTGAGAGGAGAGCAAAGTGCTGAGTTCTACAGCTGGATTTTCTGTGTCCTCTCTCCAAGCTCAGTCTATCATGAATATTTATCTAGATCATGTTGTCATAAGGATGGGGTCTTTAGTTTTTTTTTTTTTAATATTTATTTATTTATTTGGCTGTGCAGGGTCTTAGTTGCGACATGTGGGATCTTTTAGTTGCTGCTTGCGGGATCTAGTTCCCTGACAAGGGATCGAACCCAGGCCTCCTGCATTGGGGAATTCCCAAGGATGGGGGTCTTTGGAAGAAGATAAAGTTTGCCAAGTGTAAATCTAGGGCTATTTTTTTTCCTTCCAGTTTTACTGAGTTCAGTTTTATAAGGATGAAGTGAAAGTGAGAGGTTCAGCCCAAGACAGTTGAGAGCTTGAAGCAGTCAGGTCAGAACCAAGCCTCAGTCTTTTAAAAGGGCCAAAGCTTCACTATGAGAGACCAAGTACACAGACTAAGTATAAAGGTCAGAGGAGCATGAGACCTGGAGTGGGATGTAAGGAAGGTAAAAGGGTGCCTTAGGTGATTGTCACAGACACTTGAGGGTGTTGTGTTTCACCTTTACAAAGGATAGTGTCTAGTACAAGGGCAGGGCTGCTGACTTGAGGAGCCAAGAACCAGAAGCAGACTGATTTCACTCCTCTGTGCCTTCCTTGTAGGCCAAGTGGAGTCAGGTCCCTCAGGATTCTCTGGTGGTGGTTCTGGCTTGTTGTGGAGTGTCACTGAGGTTGAAGAGAACATCCCAGGATTACTTCTCCATCTGGCACCAACCACTGCATCAGAGGTTGATAATTGACATGATGCCCTCTGACACATGGAACTTCCAACTCTCTATTTTTGGGAAGATATATAGCAGGAGAAGGTGTGATAGGAAGTATAAGGAGGTTCTTTATATCTCTGTGACCTAGGATACTTAGAAAAGGAAATTTGTGGGGTTCTTTTCAGAGTTTTATTTTATTAGACAGGGAGAAAGGGGGGGTATTGATATCATAAGCAAACTGTAAGTCACTGTTCTTGGTATATGTCAGGCGTATTGCCAGATCTGGGAGAAGTAATTAGAACATCTACATATAATCTGGAGTAGCTACTATTATAAAATACCCATGAGACATAGTGGGGACATAAAGGATGATGGTCACTTTTTTGATTGTGGTAGAAAGGGACACTGGAGCCGTGTGGTCACGGTGGCATGTGTGAACCAGCATGCTCTGTTGGGAAATACTGAGTAGTTTATTATGTCTGGAGTGTAGAATGTAAGACATGGAGAATGGTGATATACTATCTCCAAATTATCTTAAATCCACCTTCTGTTTCTCTCCAGTGCCACCACTTAAATGAAGATATTCTTTAGTATCACATGAGCTATCCCAGAAGCTTACTTGCTGGTGTTCACGTATCCACATTCTTTCCCAGCAATTCTCCACACAGAAGCCAGGATGGTTTTTTTTAAGTATACTTCCTAATCCTACATCCTATTTAAAAAATTTCTTTAATGGCCTAATTTCAATGTATGCCACTTTTCTATTGAAGATCATGCCGTTCTTCTCTTTGCCCCTCAAATACTTCAAACACCTTCCTGACTCAGGGCATTTGCGTATGTTTTTCCTTTTCTCTGAACCTCTTTTTTTGTTTGTTTATCAAAAGACTATCTTAATAGAGTGCCAAACAAAGCAAAATGGGGGAATGTATTTGTTTATATGTAACAGACAAATCCTCGGATTGAAAATGTGTAAAGAACTCTTCCAAATTATCCTAAAGAAGAAGTGGGCAAATAATCTGAATAGTCAGTTTACAAAAAAGAATAAGTGGTTGATAAAATTATGGAATATCTTAAGATATCATACAGCATCTATTTCACTGGTAAAGAAAAAAGTCCAGCAATGCCAAGGTTGAGGAGGCTGTGGGATTCAGAGCCATATTACTAATGGGAGTGTAAATTTCTGCAACCATTTTGTGAAAAGCTTAGCATTTTCTCCTGATTGTACATCCATAAAGCCTATGATCCAGCAGTTCCACTTTTAGGTATATCCCTAAGGGACAATTTGCATATGTATAAGAGGAGACATCTTAAAGCATTTTATTGCGGCCTTGTTTATGGTAGCAAAAATATGGAACTAAATCAAATGTCACCCATCAGAACACAGATGAATATATTGTGGATATGCCCACAGTGGAATATCATAGTGTATTAATGAACTACAGTGATAGGCAACAAGATATGTTTATGTCATCAATACAGTATTTGTTGAACCTTAGCTCTATAACTTAGTTCAAAAAGGAACTCCTGACACACTTGACACTTTTGTAAAAAAAGCACACACACATACACACACATACTTTTTAGTTACAAAAGGAAATGCAATAAATATTTATAGTAAATAACCTAAAAAGGAAATTATAGGCAAGGGATGATGAACCCAGAATTCAGAAAAATGATTACTTCTGGTGGTAGTAATGAGCCAAGAGGATGGGATGTGGGGGGAACCATATGGTAAGTTAGAATTCATTGTGAATATTTTAACTGGTTTTGGATTGTGGTGATTTTTACATAATTAAAATAACTAAATTGCAAACTAATTAAAGCTCATTCATACAAGGGATTGAAGGAAAATCCAATTCTGTACACCAGAATTCCAAAAGATAATAATACAAGTACAACAAGAAATGTACTACAAGAAAACAGTGATTTTTCTGTTATCTTGGAGTAGGCAACAAAAGAGAAATAATATAGGAAAAGGTCAGTAAGCGTCACTAAATAAGATTAAAAACTTTTGTTCAGCAAAATAATATGATATACACTATCAAAAACCCAACACAAACTGAAGAAAATGTTTGCAACATATTTGACAGAGAAAAGACAAATTTTCTTAATATTAAAAATGTCCTTGACAATTAATTAAGAAGGACAATGACTCAGTGGATAAATGGAGTAAATACATGAGTAGGCAGTTCAGAAATAGCTGTGGCTTATAAACACCTGCAAGGATGCTTACTTCAGTGGCCATCAGGGAAATACAAAACACCATATTTTTAGGTTATCCAACTGACTGAGATAAAAAAGTATGAGAATAAAGGGTGGAACATAAATCTTCCACCTTTGGAAGGCAGTTTGGCATCAAAAATCAAGATTTTAAATGTATATACTCTTAGATCAGGAAATTCACACAAACCTGTGTACTCACACATGCGAGAAATGATGTATTTTAAAGGATAATTATACTAAGAGAAGGAAAGCATCCAAAATGCAGCTGTTAAAAACCAAGTCATACTCGAGGGGGGCGGGGGGGAGTCAAGGAAGGGAGGGAATACGGGGATATGTGTATAAAAACAGATGATTGAACTTGGCGTACCCCCCAAAAACAAAACAAAACAAAACAAAAAAAACCAAGTCATGTCTTCATTTACTGACACTGAAATCTAACAAATACAAAAGAAGCTTAAAAGCAGTTTCATCTGAGGAGTGGAGTTGGAGATTCAGGATGAGATAAAGACTCACATTTCTTTGCTTACGCTTTTATACCTTGTGAGTTTTTTTTAAAGCCCTTTATTGGAATATAATTGCTTTATACTGTTGTGTTAGTTTTTGCTGTACAACAAAGTGAATCAGCTGTATTTATACGTATATCCCCATATTCCCTCCCTCCCGTGACTGCCTCCCACCCTCCCCATCCCAGCCCTCTATGTCATCACCCATCATCAAGTTGATCTCCCTGTGTTATGCAGCAGCCTCCCACGAGCTATCTATTTTACATTTGGTAGTGTATATATGTCAATGCTTCTCTCTCACTTCGTCCTTTGTGATTTTTTAACTCTGTAAATGGACTATTTTGGTAATAAACAGATGTGTAAAACATAGTTGTTAAATAATGGAGCGAAAGAATTAGTTGCTACCTTGGTTCTGGATTGGTTTCTGTGGTTTAGGTAGTCCCTGGTCTGCTTGTCCTTGGACACAAAGTACCTGTGGCTTTTTAGCAGTTCATCCCATATTAACTTTGTATCTTTAGTAGGGTTTGCAACAGTGGTCATTAGGATTGGTCTGAGAGACATCTTCTGCTCCTCACTCTGGCCTGAACTGTTCTCCCACTTCAGATTTTCCTGTCCAGACTGACCAGAACATGAGGAAGACAGAGGAATGGGAAAGGACAATAAAAAAGAAAATCCAGTACATAGGCTATTTTTGACACTTATAGAAGGTTAATAATCTAAGAGATGTCTTTATAGTCTCAAATAAAAAAAGGTTGAGCAGGCTTCCACATCCATCCCCAAGACCCCTAAAATCTGGCTGTAAGTTTGTGTCTCTGAGTGTGTGTTTATCTGAGAAAGGACCAAGGAAGTGCAGAAATATACAAAAAAAATCTGTCATCTCCCTAGGTCTGTCATGGCCCATGTAATAGATGTTTCTGAGATTTGAAAAATGCCATGCATCTGCCATTTAAAAGTCACATCTGAATATACTTGCTACCTTGTAAGTAATCTTTTATTTTTAATTGTAATATTATTTATGAGTTTTTGCTCACTAGGAATTCTGTGTCGCTTTCAAAGCGATGGTATGAAACACAATACATCAGGAGAAAGACATGTGCTGATGAATTATGGTCCTGAATGTCATCATTCCAGTGATGTATATTAGAATAGGGATGGAGGAGTGAAGTTGAGGGATGAGACTGTGTGCTGTGCATTCTTGAATGATCCCCAAGAAAACTGTGATAGAATTATTATCCATGTTTATCATCATAGGATCACAAAGTATTTGCCTGCAGAGGGAACCATTTTGCAAGGTAACTAGGCATATACACCACCAATACCCTGGACTAAAACCAAACAAAGTCTAAGAAAAAAATCAAATCAATTGCATCTGAGTAAAAATACTCCAAATTCCATCCTTATAATTGAGGTAACTTCTAACTACCTCGACTTGGTGGGCTGGTAAGGATAGGCTGTGTGTATGCTGATCGTCATTTAGAAATTTCTGCAGGTGATGTTAAATTCTTCTTGGCTCTGAAAATGCTGGCTATATGTAATTATGCCGTGGATTTCTTGTACATCTTCATATTCATAATTACCTGGTATTTAACTTTCAATAACGACATTATTAAATCTGAGGTGACAGCCCTTCACTTGTGACATTTAATTTACTTTTCAATTTTCCTTCTTCCCCTGGTCCTTTAAATCGTTCTTAAAGGCAAACAGCTGAGGAGGTACTGTCAATCCTGCAGAACAGCAGCTATGATGATTTTCCTTGAGAAATATCTTCACAATAAATGTCCAAATCTGAGTTTCTCTTAATGCCTTCTCGGGCAGTATACAGGTACCTGTATTTGTAAGTGGTGTCTTTTACACACAAAATAGCAGTGATGAGATGCTAAGTATCTTTTTATGAGTTGCTTAAGAAAGAGCGCTTGAGGATTTGGTTGCTTTTAATCATGCCACAGGCCATTATTTACACAGCAAATTTCCTTGCTGTCTGCTTTTCCTTGATGATAAAGTCACAAAAGGTTACCCTTCTACCTGAAGGTGAGCTGAAGAGCAAATCTCACTTACTTATTTACTTTCCTGCAGATAAATCTTTCCTTCCAGTTCTTTTGCACACTCTTAAGAATGTAAAAGACTATCCATAATTATTTGTTAAACACTGCAGAAAATATTTTTAAAAGAAACATACATAGTGAGTAAGGGAACATAACTGATGGGCCTTTGGGATTTTCAAATTGGGGAGTTTTATCTGAGAAGTCATTAAGTTCTAGTGAAATTGAAGCTGGAAATAGAAGCCAATAAGCATATTCTCATGATTTTATAAAAGGTATAATACAGTCAGTGGTAAACATTATTGATGATTGCTCAGCTAGTATCTTCTACACAAACAATAGCCCCCCATGGTGTCCTCTAAAAAGAAAGTTTTCTTTTTGCCATGAAGCTGATAAATGTTCCTGTGGTTGGCACTACTCTTTTAATTAATGTACTGCTCAGTGTGTCTTTATAAGTCACTTATCTCCTATAGTACAGAACCCATTCTAAAGGTGGAAGAAGGAGAATTTCACTTTGGGGACTCTGTGCCAATGATTTTTTATTTTTCTACTGCTTAACATAATAGAAAATTGTTGCTGAAAGAACAATCAGAGGGCATGTCCCTGATATTAAACATAATGCTGGGACCCATTTTGCATTATTTACTCACGATTCACTTGGCTTCCAGGATATGGCCCTCTCTTTGGCTTTCCGCCTATCTTTCTGTCTATTCCATCCAGTAGAGAGGCTGCTGCCTTGCTCATCCTCCATTGGGTCAGTGTGCTCCAGCCAACTTTCAGCTGCCAGCATTTGAGCTTGCTTTGGCTGCTGGAGCCACTCAGCTCACAAGCAAGGGAGGCTCAAAATAGCAAAGAGTTAAGGTCTCTTGGGAGCAGCTCCCTACTAAAGACTGATGGCAGTTGGTATCTAAATATTCTAGTTTCTTTTCTTTATGGAGGGATAACCTCAAAGCATGCATTCTGTATTGGTGAACAGCGTTGTCCCAGAGAATTAAGCCCCAGTAGTGCACAACGATAAACTGGCTTGATAACGCACCCTTTATTGGCTGCTTTCCTTTCCTTGTCTCTTGTTCTGATTCCACTGCTGGCATTTCTTGGGGTCCTCTCCCAAGTAAATTACTTGTACCCAGACACCTGCTTCAGAGTCTGCTTCTGGGGAAACTCAGACTAAGACACTTCTCTATCTCCTTTTCTTGATTCTCATCTTTCGGATATCTAAATGTTAGTATAGCCAAGGGCTTAGTCCTTGGACCACTTTTCTTAACTAAATTTATTTCCTAAGTGAATTCACCCAAACTTAAGTTTTCAAATATCATCACAATTATGCCTCAGGCTCTGTCTTCTTTTTAGAGTCTCAGCTATCAAATTTAAATGTGTTTGTGAGTGGTGTTTATATACATCTATGTGTGTGTATGTCTATATCTGTCTGTCTGTCTCCATTTAAATGTCTCCTAGGTATCCCAAAATTACATTTCCCAAAACTAACTGTTGAATTTCCCCCTTAAGTTGTTGGGAACTGAGTATCCCATAGGATGTTTAAGTTTTTATGTTGAATACATTGGTCCTAGTTTTTCTCCTATTTGTAGGAAATTTTTTCAGATATTTAAAGAAAATAGACAGCTCTTTTCCTCTAAGATTCTCTGGAATCCAGGTTCAGTAAACCTACTTGACTCAAATGTCCTCATGTAACAACACTCTTAGACACTGATCACATTCTTCTCTGTAAATATCCCAGTTTTCATTGTTCCTCTCAAAATATGACAACTAGAATTAAATCTTATATTTTTGATATGGTCTAGTCAATGTGGGATATTTCTCTCTCACTCACTCCCTCTCTTTCACACACACACACACACACACGCAATATATCAGGATATATGCATTGTTTGCTGGTCCTTGCATTGAATGTCTTTTTATATGTCAGCTGTGTTATTGTTTTGTTGTTCTTTTAAATAAAACTGGACAATCATAACTAGAAAAAAACCAACACATCTTAACAGATTTTCATAGAATGGTCTTGTTATTTTAAATGTAATTTTAAGATAGTTTCTGAATTCGGGACGGGGCATTGTGAGAGGATCAAGAAAAGAGTAGAAATGTGTCTGAAGACAGAGAACACTGGTGTTTGAGTAGTGTTTTTTTCGGTGACGTTTATCTCAATGGCCTATTGGCCTGTTCAGCCTTTCTCTGGGGGAAGCTGCAAGTCTGAGTGAGGTGTGATATTTGAAAGAAAACAGAGGCTACTTTTTTGTTTTGTTTTTGTAGAATGGAAAAGCTTTTTATTCCCTTGTCAACTAGACTTAGGTAAGCAACAGTCATTCTTTTTGCTTAAGAAGATGGATTTGTTTTGGTGTAAGAATTGTCAGGCCTCAAGAGGAGACAGTTAATGCAGTCCTACTGGGAGAGTAAGATGCCAGGATCATGAGGAGGACATACTCTAAGTACAGCTAATCACAGAAGATCAGCCACTTTCCTGGCGCTTATGAAAACAGTAATTATATTGAGCTCTTATATATGCACGGAATTTACAGTTTCCAGAGCAATTCTGAATACCAACTCTCCCCTCCCTCCCTTCCTTCCTCCCTCTCTCCCTTCCTATCATTTGCTTGATATATGCCAGGAACTGTCCTGGACACAAAATAAAATACGACATTTCCCCTGTCAGGAGAAGCAAATCAAAATTACAGAGCATGTCTTTGTAATAGCCCTGATCACAAGGTAGTGTAACCATTAGTTCATTCTTAAGGTGATTGTTGTAAACTCCATGAAAACACCACATTTGGTCAACAAAGCTGATTTCCTTGACACCTCCCTTTAGGTCAATAGGTGTATAAACAATTTAGTGTGTATCTTAGACATAAGCCCATTGTTCCTCAGTTGTCTAACAGAAGATGATCTAGAACAATGATTCTCATCAAAATGAAAATCAGAAACAATATAAAAATTAAACTCAAAATATGGTTCACGTCCATGTTCCAGAGATTGAAACTGACATTTTAAACAGAATTCAGTTTCTCAATAAGAATTCAACTAGAGGAGACTTTATCTCAATGCTTAACATGAAAATATTATCCAATATGGAGTATGACAACCAATGAGAAATTGATGTGTAAAATTAGCTTTATAATGCCAAGCGTTTTAATATGATGATATTGACAGAATATGAATGTTGGTGATAAGTTCAAAGGGGGCTAACATTAGTAATGATGCCCAAACTTCTTAAAATCCATGCAATTCATTGACTCTAATTCCATAATGTGGCCAGTGGAAAATCGGGCTTTTACCATTATTAATTTTTAAACACTGCAGAAGAATAAGATAATAACTTTTCATGTATATTTGAGGACTTTCATGTTGAGATGGCAGGAGCTGCTATAACTTAATTTCAAAATTAATGAATGAGGCTACATTTAAATGAGGCTTTTTAGATTGGGTTGTGAACCCAGCTGTTTCAGAGCACTGTTATTTTTATCCCAGCTTGACAAAGAAACGTGGAGAGATAATATCAATAACCCAAGACAAGGGAGGAAACCCTCTACACTAGGATATCCTGGGATTTGCATTTATTTGGGCTTTATCGGTCACTTCATGAGAAAAGAGGTTGTTATTTTCAAATTCTAAGACCAGTGGAATCTTTGTGTTTCTAAAGCTCGTTTTGTAACCTTTAACTGCAGAAATATGGGATTTAGGAGGATCAGCATCATTTTAAGGAAATCATAGCCAAGCATTAGTGCCGGGTTTATTTTCCTCATCTAAGGAGGTGAGAATCTAAATGGGCTTTAATATCCTATTTTCAGTGCTAACGTGCCACATTACCTGTTTCCGGGGGAGGTGTAGAAGAGCCTGCCACGTCCATTTGATACATGATCACTATGGTCACTGTGTCTGGGAGCTTGGCTTATTAATTACTTGATAGTGAGTGATAGTGAAATGTGATGAGCTGCAATGATTTTTTGGTGGATAATCCCTACTCAGTCAGGCTTCCTGATGTCTTAAACCCTGAAAGAAATGGGAAGGATTTTGTTCTGTTTATTATGCTTTTTTTGGTTGTTTTAAAGGTTATTTTTTAAACTATCAGCCAATCTGAATTTGTGGAGAGCGACGTTGTTAAAAGCGTTCAATATAATTCAGCAAATGTTTTCTAAGCCCCATTTTGTGCCATTTCCTGTATTAGCTATTTAGAATTGTGTAAAAGCCTTGACTACCTACTCTACGTGTTCCATTGACTTGAACTGGCAATGTGGAAACAGTTAAAAAAAATTAAAAACTGACTACCAAAATCAAAAGGTAGAAAATGTTTTACTGAAGCAAATGTGTCCTCAGAGAGGAATTGGTTTGTATGTATAATGTGACTATGGCTTCGGTACAGAACATCCTGGCATAGTTTTTAGAGCCAGGCCCTGACGTCTGACCACCTGGGCTTAAATCTCTGATCTGCATTTACCAGCTCTGTGGTCTTTGCAAAGTGCGCTGTGGTTGGATTGCAACATTGAGTGGTTATGTGGATTAAATAGGAGAGGTTGTTCAGAGCACTTAGAGCAGCACTCCGGGTTAGCAATGACCTTTACTACCTTCTGTTCTGCGCTGTTGCATTTACAAATGGCTTGGTCTTCTTGATTTACTCTGCTTTTTCAAAATATATCATCCTGCCACGTCTGTCAGACAATATATGAAATCAGGTTTTGCTTTTTCGGAGGCTGAGGGGGTAGGAACCATATCTAATCCAAGAGCTTTCAAAGATAATATTTTTATTTATCAGTAAAATTTTTTCTGAATGTAAAAGTACTATTCGTATTGAAACATATTCAAACCATATAGCAATGTTCTAAGGCAAAGGTTTCTTTGTGGAAATGTACATGCATCTGCATATGCACCTGCTATTACTATATGGATCAGTATTTTGGGTTTTTTTGTCTCTAAGAAACAACTTTATTGAGGTGTAATTTACATATCACAGAGTTCACAAAGTGAATTCAATGATTTTTAGTAAATTCATAGTTAACGGTACAATCCTCACCACAGTTCAGTTTTAGAATATTTCCACCACCTCAGAGATTCCTATGTCCATTTGCAGGAGAGCTCTGTTCCCATCACAGTTGCAGGCAATCACTGATCTGTTTCCATCTCTGTAGATTTGCTTTTTTTGAACATTTCATGTAATTGGAATAATACAATGTGTGATTTTTACAGCTGTCTTTTTGAACAGCATAATGCTAATTAGAAGTTCAAACATGTATGTATTAATAATTTGCTTTTATAATTTATTATGTCATTGGCTTTTTCTATGTTAGTATATATACATTTGCTTTATTCTTTTTTAGTGAGTACAGATGATTTTATTTTATGACTATACCATAATTATAAGGTACTCAATGATATGTGTCAAAGTTCTTTAGATGGTAGTCCTTTGTTGTATATAAGGCTACACAAACATTTTGTATAAATATCTTGGTAAACTTATATTAGCACTTCTGTAGGATAAATTCCTTAAAGTAGAATTGCTAGGTCAAAGGGTACAATAAATTTTAGGTTTTGATATACGCTTCTAAATTACTTTCCAAAAGGTGGTACCAATTTATATGCCCACCAATAATACGAGTACCTGCTTCCCAATGTTTTGACATATTTACTGTTGTTATTTTAAAATCTTTGTTAATATGATAGGTTAAAAAGTGATATTTCTTTGTTTTAATTAATATTCATTTGATTATTAGTGAATCCAAGCATCTTTTCATATTTGAATGAGCCAAATGCTTTTATGATTTGGAGGATGGATTACCCTGTCCTGTTTTTTTTTTTTTAAATACCATTTTAGATTTTTTCTGTTGATGTATGGGAAATATTTATATATTTAAAACAATTTTTTCTATCATTTATGTTGATTTTCTGTTGACCTTGTCTATTGTGTTTTTCAAGCTACAGAAGCTTTGTTTCATTTTTTTTAGTGCTGTTAAACCTGTTTTTTAAATTGAGTTATAACTGACATATAACATTCAGTTGTACAACATAATGATTTGATATTTGTGTATATTGCTAAATGATCACCACAGTAAGTCGAGTTAACGTCTGTCACCTTACAAAGTTACAAAAATACTTTTCTTATGATGAGAACTTTTAAGATTTATTCTCTTAGCAACTTTCAAATATGCAATACAGTATCACTGACTGTAGTCACCATTGCTGTACACATTGTTCATTTTATAACTGTGTTTGTGTTTGTCCTTTTGACCCTCTTCACCCACTTCTCTCACCAATCCCTCCCCCCTTCCTTCTCTGGCAACAACTACCAGTCTGTTCTCTCTATCTATGAGCTTATTTTTTTGTTTTGCTTTTGTTTTTGATTTTTAGTTTCCACATATAAGTGATATCATACAGTATTTGTCTTTCTCTGTCTCACTTATTTCATTTAGCATAATACTCTCGAGGCCTATCCATGATGTTGTGAATGGCAAGATTTTATTTTTTTAATAGCTGAATAATAATCGTGTGTGTGTGTGTGTTTCACATTTTTTAAACCCATTCATCCGTCAGTGGACACTTAGGTTTTTTCCATATCTTGACTATCGTAAATAACGCTGCAATGAACACTGGGGTGCATATATCTTTTTGACTTAGTATTTTTGTTTTCTGTGGATAAATATCCAGAAGTGGAATTGATGGGTCATATGGCAGTTCTTTTAATATTTTGAGGTGCCTCCATACTGCTTTCCACAGTGGCTGCACTAGTTTATATTCTCACCAATAGTGCATGAAGTTTCCCTGTCCTAATGGAGTGACCAACACTGTCTTCATCTTCCCTGTAGGGTTGATAAAAAGTTACCATTTGTGGGACTAACTTGATAGTGTGCCCTTGTTTGCTTCCTTTCCCACCCCAGTCCCATTGACCCACTCTGCCCACATTTTCCTGGGAATACTTTCAAATAAATCTGTTTCGTGTGAATTCTCATCCGAGTGCCTTAGAAACCCAACCCCAAACCCACTGAAGGGTTTAAGCAGAAGACTGGCATATCTGTTATATCTGTTGGTATTCATTTAACTGAGCCCCACTGGTTTTTTTCTTTTTTGTGTGTGTTTCAGAGTGTTTCCAACAGGATTTTCGTTTCGCTTATCTTCTTTTTTAAAAATAGACATTGTTTTTTAGAGTAATTTTAGGTTCACTACAGAATTGAGGAGAAAGCTAGAGTTCCCATACACCCCCTACCCCCACACATTCATAGCCTCCCCATATTAACATCCTGCACCAGAATGGTACATTTGTTATATTTGATGAACATACATTGATGTATCATCGCTCACAGCCCATAGTTTGTGTTAGGATTCACTCTTGGTGTTTTCTGTTCTACGGGTTTGGGCAGAGGTACAATGACATATCTACCATTATAGTATCAGACAGTAGTTATACTTCCTTAAAAATTCTCTGTGCCCTGCTTTTTTTTAAATCTTTCCCTCCTCTCAACCCCTGGTAACCACTGCTACTCTTATACTGTCTCCATAGTTTTGCCTTTCCAGAATGTCATATAGTTGGAATCATATAGTATGTAGACTTCCCAGATTGGCTTCTTTCACTTAGTAATATGCATTTCAGTTTGCTCCATGAATTTTCATGGCTTGATAGCTTATTTCTTTTTAACACTGAGTAATATTCCATTGTCTGAATATACCACAGTTCATTTATCCACTAACCTGTTGAAGGATATCTTGGTTGCTTCCGAGTTTTGGCAATTGTGAATAAAACTACTATAAACATTTGTGTGCAGGTTTGGTATGGACATGTTTTCAACTCATTGGAGTAAATACTAAGGAGCATGATTGCTGGATCTGTGGTAAAAGTATGCTCACTTTTGGAAGAAACCACCAGACTGTCTTTCAAAGTGCCTGTACCATTTTGCATTCACACTAGCAATGAATGAGAGTTCCTGTTGCTTCTTTTCCTTGACAGCATTCGTTATCGTCAATGATTTTGGCCATTCTAATAGCTGTGTACTGATATCTGATTGCTTTTTTTCCTCTCTTCTTTTTCTATTTTTTTTTCTTTTTGCTCCTCAGTAGCTCGGCCTGTATTTCTTCTTGTGATAATAATACTTGCCCATTTTTGACAAAATAGAACTTTCACAGTGTAATTTTCCTTAACCAGAAATTCTGTAACTGTTACTGGAAACTGGAAATGCTGTTTTCACCCTTCCTGAACTCCGTTTTCTCAGAGCTAATATTTTACCCTTGGGATGTAAGTCTCAACAGAACTGAGAGATGTCCAGGTTGTAGTGACACTGTGCCACCCACTGTGTGTGCTCCTTGGTGTGTGGGGGTCCCATGGGAGGGATGTTTAAGAGTTTAGTGAGAAAGCTCTTTTAGTTCATGTTCACAGATCTTTGTGCCTGCAGTTCTCACATGTATGCAAGGTACCTGGGTCAGGAAGGCTTTCAAAACTCAGAAACCATGACCTTGACTACTTAGTTGAATCTGGCTACTTGAATCAGACTCCTTCCATCATTGTAGACTTACCCTCAAGGCTTCAAATTCCCTCTTGAAATCTAGCCCCTGTTCACCTTCCCCTTGGTTCCAGTCATCTGATGACACATCTGTATGTCAGGTGACAACTGTATGTCTGGTCCCTAGCTGTGAAATTTTAAAAATATATCCATATGGCTAATAAATATTTGGAAAGTTTCCCGAACTTATTAGTCATCAAGACACTCAAGTTAAATCCACAGTGAGATGTCACTACATACCCATCAGAATTTCCAGAAGAAAAAGGTTTTTTACTACCAAACATTGGTGAAGCAAGTAAAACTCTCAACATACTGACACAAGTGTAAATTGGTGCAGCCACTTGGCAAAGCTGGTTGGTATTGTCTACTAAAACTGAACATACACCCAACAATGACACAGAAACTCCGCTCTCAGTTACATACGCAGCAGGAAGGCATGCAAATGTGTATCAAGAGCCACGTACCTGATTGTTTGTAGCTGCACTGTTCATGATAGCTAAAGACTGAAAACAACCCATGTGCCCATCAGTAGTATATTAAATAAACAATTTTTTGCATATGCTTATAATGAAATACTCTATTACTATATTATAGGTAAAGTGAATGAACTTTTGTTATACACAATGTGGCTGAAGCCCACAAACATAATAGTAAGCAGAAGAGGCCAGAGAGCAAATAATGCAGACAGTGTGGTGTGCAACTAAATTATAGTGTTATAATTGCTAATTGGGAAAAGGTATGAAGGGGTCTTCTGGGGTGCTGGCAAAATCTTACTTCTTTACCTGGCTCTGAGTTCATGGATGTTTATTTTCTGAAAATTACTGAGTTGTACCTGCAGATGGCACTTTTGTGTATGTGTGTTATCTCCATAGTGATTTTAAAGTAAAAGAGAGAAAGAGAACATTCTGGCAGCTGGAGAGTGGAAGGACTGAAATCAAGAAAATTAATTAGGAAGTAATTGCAGTAATAATGATAAAAATCATGACAGTGAACACTTATTGAGGGCTTATCCTATGCTCCACATGGAAACTCCATGAGGGAGATATTATCCCCATTTTATAGATGAGAAAACTGAGGCATAGGATTATTAAGGACAATGCTCAAGGTCACACAGATATTCAGCGGTAAAGCTGGAATTTGAAACCAAGCCCAGGCAATTGAATTCTAGGACATGTGCATTTATATACCGGATTATATGCTCTTGTGATCCTGGTCTTAGGAAAAGATAATTTGGTGTTGATTAGTGGCGTTGGTGAGAAGTGGTCATATTCAAGGAAGATTTTAGATTTGCTGCTGGATCTGCTATTTGGGGAGAGGAAACAAAAGAAATTACAGGTGACTTGTAGATTTTTTTTTTTGTTATGCAGTTAAGGGGATATTGTTTCTGACTTGTGACAGAATGGGTATGGAATAGGTATTAAGATGAAAAGAGATATCAAGGCTTTTAGTTAGGCCTTGTTAAATTTGAGATATCTGTTAGGCATCCAAGCATGTAAGTGAAATAGGAATTGGATCCATAGGGTCCACAGGTCTGGAGGGAGATCAGGCTGTGGATATAAATTTATGAGTCATCAGGACAGTAGTCAATTTAGGCCACAGGAGATGATGAAATTATCTAGTGAGAGGCTGCAGGTAGAAAAGAATATAGGGCTGAAACCGAGTCTTAAATTTAGTGGAGAGAATGAGGTTAGGCTTTAGCAAATTTGTGGAACAGAAGAAATCAGAAGAAAATTTCCCAGAATCGAAGAACAACACAAGCGCTCAGAATGAAAACGCTCAGATAGTGCTAAGCACAGTGAATGTGTAAAGAGACTCCTACAGATATAATTGTGACCTTGTAGAATACCAAAGATAAGGAGACCATCCCCAAAAGTGGGTCATGGAGAGGTTAAAACAAAAGTTGCATATAAGGGACTAAGGTTAGATTTCTTACCAACAGCACTTTACACTCAAAGATAATAGGCAATAAATCAAAGATGATGGCAGAGTGGATGTTTTCAGACCAAGATGCCCGAGTACCCTTTTGCAGAAAGTTCCTTGAGGATATGCTCCAGAAAAAAAAAAAAGAAAGGCATATTAGGAAAAATTATACAGAATGTGGGAAACAGAGGATCCAAACCAGAGTGCATTGATGGGAATTCTGTGTGCAGGCCTAAAAAGCAACTAATCCATGTTATCGAAAGAGAAGGAAGACACCAAAAGGGTGGCCTCTGGAAAGGAAAGAAAGGCAGAATGAAAGGATAGATAATATGATTGTGAGTCTAGAAATGTTTGAGGATATGCTAAAGGAAATTGATAAACTATGAAAAAGGAGAATCCAATTGAACTGATTCTAAGTATATTTTACTTTAATTGGAAAACAACACTGGAAAAGAAAATGGAGTCCTAGCTTATGATGCAGCTCATTATTGACATGACCACACGATAAATCAAATACCACTTAGTGGTTTTCATCTTTTCGAATCAACCTATAGACAAAATACGGAAAACTGTAGGAAGATTATAGATCAAATGGTAAACAGTATCAACTCTGCTATTAAAAGTGGAGATATGGTAGATGGAGAGATGGAGGAAGGGAAGAGAAGAGAAGACAAGAATGAGAGTTTTCATGTCCTATCCTCTTGTAAAGTAAGGAGCCCAGATGTATTGTGTATAATGTACGGGCCAAGAAATCGTGTTTTAACTTATTTCGTGTTACTGCAGATATCTTTAGTGGAGAAACTCTGGTGATAAAACTATACAGAGAGAAAGATTTGGGTAGGTAGGGAGTGATGGAGGTGAGCAGAATCCTCTTCTACCATAGCAGGAGGCCAATAGCCAAGAAATCCTGGTATCAATGTGCTAATTAAGTGTTTGAAGATGAGCCCCAGAAAAATGAAAAGGAAGCAGTTGAAAGTGTTTGCCTATGGGGATTAAGGCTCTGTGGGTGGGGAGGCATGGGAATGAGAATTGTTGATTTTCTTTATAAGCCCTTCTGTTCTTTTTTGTTTCATAAGTCATATGCATTTACGACTTAGAATAAAAATGAAGAAAATGAAATGGACAATTAAATTATAAAATGGAAATTATTCTAAAATAAGGACATTGATTAGGAAGATATTAAAAAACAATTTAAAACAAACAGAAGAAAATCCCACAGGAAGCCTGGAGTCAGTGTTTAAAAATACCACAATTAGAAACATAGACATAGACAAGTGCTTTGAACTGAAATCCTATAGGACTCATTTGCAAAAAAAAAAAAAAAAAAAAACAATTGTAAGAAAAAAATGTTTTTTGAAAATGAAAAGAAGGATGGAAAGATGGAAATAAATACTGCAGAGTTGTAGACCAGAAATCTAGACATATAGGCAGACTCCGCCTCACCCCATTTCCACTGCCTTTTGAAATGAGTTCAGAACCAATATTGAAAAATAATTAAAACATGAAAGGCAAGAAAGCACCAAAAAACTAGTGGAACTAACTGCAGATCATGGATAAAAAGGAGATAATACAGAATAGGTAAAGTGTTTCTTAGGTCTTTATTGAGAAAGTGATTAAAGAGATTCTCACTCTTTAGTTGTCTTTTGAAGCAGGAGGATGAAAAGGAATGGATCAAATAGTAACAAATAAGAAGGGAGAATTCAGATCAAGGATGGAGATATTTGGCACAAGTGCCATCAGTCTCTCCTCCTCTGCCGGTATGGAGGTAGCCTCAGAAACTTCCTTTGCAGTTTTCCAGAATAGCCACTGAAATTGGTATGTGAGATGAAAACTATGATCTAGGTAAACCTAATTGAAACAGGGTATAATTAAGTCACTTAGCTCCTGTTGAATTTGTTAAAAATTTGGACCCAAACTTAACAGGTTTAAGAGAAAGAACATTTATTGTTTTGGGTGGCACACACAAGAAATATCTTCTAAAAGAGGGAAGGAGTGCTCTGAGCATTAGTGGAAATACTGACACTTTAGCCAGAAGGGTATCCAGTGACCTATATATGACCTTCATCTCAGGTTACTAGACCATGGTAGCGACTGAGTTCAGGTGAAACTTGAGATAGACATAAAAAGCATTAACAACTCATTATACAGATAAATAAACTGAGGTTAAAAGATATTAGGTGACATTTCCAAAATCTAGAATCAAATTAGTAGAAAATCTGACCCTAGATCTCAGGTGCCTGATGTTCTAGTTCCAGAGCCCTCACCCTAAATAACTCGACATTCACATCATGTGAAGTACGTTGAGATAACACTAGAGGTATCAGATTTAAGGAACCAGTTGTGGTAATTGAAAATGTTTATCTTGAGCACTGTTGTCTTTACATACATCTTGGTCTGTAAAGAACTGGTGGCCTTTATATTATTCCTTCAGATGGGAGATACTACAGAATTAGAATATGTGGCAGAAACTGCTAGGGATCCACTAATGTTAAGATGACCATATGTTCTGGTTTTCCTAGAAAAGTCCTCGTTCATGCTATTGTCCCAGCATAAATAGTGATAGCATCCTGTGCCTTTCTTATTAGTGTCCTATGTCAAGAGAATCCTGTGAGTCAGGTAATAACTCCCTGTTACCTGGACTATATATTTAAAGACGTTTATAGCGTGAACAGCTTTGGAAGATAGACAGGGAGACTCTCTCCAGCACAAAAGGCAAGCCTGTTGCTGCCACTATAAAAGATTTGAGTTCACTAAATTCAAAATTCTTCTCCTATATTGCGGCCAATTATGTGTGCATACACCCATCCAAGCCCATCACATTGCCTCTGTGGGACTTGGTAGGGCAAGGGAAACTGATGCAAATACGGTGATGCTCATGCTACTTGTAGTACCATGAGTAATAAACCATTGTTCCTGACCCAGGAGTCCCATGTCTTTTGCCAGTATCCATGAGACTGTGCCAGGTAATCTTGTTATCTTGCAAATGGCATAAAATCTCAGACCCTTCAAAGTTAACATTCTAAAAATTATATGTTATACTAAACTAATGAAAGAGCTCCTGAGTTTCTGCTGGGCACCCTGGTAGAGACTACATTTCCCATCTTTCTTTTCATGGCCATGTGATCAAGCTCTGGCCAATAGAATGTGAGCAAAAGAGTTACTGCCAGATCACAATCATAAGAGGAATGGATATACCCTGCATTCGATCTTTCCTTCATTCATCTGGCTGGGATACAGACATAATGGTAGCAGCTTGAGGGGACATCTTGGACTCAGGATACAAGTCACCTGATGAGAATGGCAGGACCATCCCTTTAGCCTTGGGCTGGCTACTTCTGGACTGTAAGGGAGATATACACTTTTTATCTTACTTAAATCAGTGTCTTTTTGGCTCCCTTTCATGGCAGCTTGAATGTACTCTAAGAAATGGAGAAGCAAACTTAAAAATCTCTTTGTTATTATTATTTTAAACAAATGAAGAAGTTGAGATCTAAAATCAATAAATAACTTGCTCATCATTACAGAGTTAAGAAAACTAAAAGTCCCATTGATTTCCTCCTCCCCTGTTCCTCACATGGCCCATATCCAGTAGTACCGAATGACGTTGAATATACAAGTACAAGGTGTCCAGAGAAGTAGGAGTATCGGGAAATCTTTACAGTGAGTACAAGTAAATGGATGATAACTGATATCAATTATCCAGCTCTGGATGAAGAAATGCATATAAAGATATAACTTGAGCTTTGTGAGCTGAAAGTCAAGGTAAGAATGAGAAATTGCAAGGGTAAAAAGTACCCGGTGGAGGAGAAATGATTTATACTAAAGTGAAGTGGTCGGCAGTTTCTTTCAATTTTCATTGTTATGTCCCCGACGTCCAATTCACTGCCTTCTTGGAATGGCTTCATTAAGCAAGTGAAATTTAAGGAGGGATCTGAGAGAGTTGAAATAGTTCTCATGGCAAATGGGTGAGGGAAAACTGGCTAGGCACTGACTTCATAAATCAAGCAGTATCTATATGTAAGACACTTGTGAAATGCTTGTGGGTGTGGCGAAGATACCGTGATTTTGAAGACAGGTTTTGTAACCGAAGGGAAAACACAATTTTGCAGGGCTTACATGCCAACATTAAACCTAGCAATACAGTTTTGTAGGGAGGAAGGAAATAGGTAGTTTCATAGAGATTATGGGGCTCGAGGTGTGCCTCGAAAAATAGAATGTTGGGAAGTTGAAGTCTTGTTAACAGCTGAAGAATTGCCAAAGGGTTCTTCATTTAACTGGAATGTCTTAATAACAAGTGTTTTGTTATTGTTTCTTAACTTTTTGGTGAGCTTAGTAAAAACTTCTTCCTTAATCTTGTCTCCTTGGAATCTGGTGGTTTTATAGATTGCGCAGAAGTGCTTTTAGGACATGAAAGTATCTGAGATGAAATGGAAAAACTCTGATACAGAGCATTGGATTTCAGATGGACATTATTCAAAATTCTTAGGAGCCATATATAATACTGAAATGGAGAAGATTATTGTAGGCTGAGATTCGTCAGATATGTTCTCTTGGAGCAAACAGGGAGTTAGGCAAGTTCGAAGGAATTGAGAATCAATGAGGCACAAAAAAGCCCTTGGGCTAGGCTCTTAACATTTTCTGCACCTCTGCTACTATGCATGTTTTCAAAAAATTAATTGTGGTAAAATACACATAAGATTTACCATCTTAACCATATTTAAGCATACAGTTCAGTATTGTTAAGTAAATTCACACTGTTGTACAAACAATCTCCAGAATTTTTTCATCTTGCAGACCTGAAATTCTATATCCATTGGACAATAATTCCTCATTTTCTTCTCCTCCATCTCCTGGTAATAGCCATTGTACTTTGTTTCTATAAATTTGACTACTCTAGATACTTCATGTAAATGGAATCATACAGTATTTGTCTTTTTTGACTGGTTTATCTCACTTAGCAAAATGACCGCAAGTTCATCCATGTCGTAGCATGTGTCAGAATATTTTTCCTTTATAAGGCTGAATAATATTCTATTGCATGTACATACCATATTTGTTTATTCTTTCACCCATTGATAAACACTTGGGTTGCTTCTACCTCTTGACTGTAATAAATGATACTGCTCTGAACATGCTTATACAGATATCTCTTTGGGACCCTGCTTTCTATTCTTTTGGATATAAATTCAGGAGTGGAATTGCTGGATCACATGGTAATTCTATGTTTAATGTTTCTGAGACATTGCTATGTTGTCTTCCATAGCAGTGACACCCTTTTACCTTCTCAGCAACACAACACAAGGTTTCCAGTTTCTCCATGTCCTTGTCAACACTTGTTATTTTCTTTTTTTAAAAAAGTAGTAACTATCCTAATGGGTATAAAGTGATATCTCATTGTGATTTTGATTTTCATTTCCCTATGGTTAGTGATGTTGAACCTCATTTTATATGCTTATTGGCCATTTGTATATCTTCTTTGGAGAAATGTCTGTTGAAGTCTTTTTTCCATTTTTAAAACTATGTGAGCTATTTATTGACAGACAATGCCCACAAATTTATTTCTTGTTGGACACATCTATGGTGCAGCCATGGTGGCCTGTGGACTTGGTGTGTTGGTCTCAGACACAAAGTCCCCAAAAGTGTTGTAGCCCTCTGTGGGCCCAAATCTTCTTCATTTGCTCCAGGTCTTCACGGAGTGTGTTGTCCAGACCATTGGCCAGGACATGGCTGTGTTTTCCATCCTTCATGTCCTTCTATCTATTGAAGAACCAGTCTGGGATCATGTCCTGGTGTGGCTTCTGCATAGTGGTGATCACATGTTCCACCTCATCCTCAGTGAGCTCTCCTGCTCTCTTGGTGAGGTTGATATTGGCTTTCCTCAATGTTACATGAGCAAATCTTTGCCCCATACCTTTAATTACTGTAATGGCAAAAGCAATTTTCTGCTGTTCATCAATATTGTTGTTGAGTACTCAAAAAATGTGCTGGAACTTCTCAGGGATTACAAGAGACATGGCAGCGGCCCCAGCAGCCCTTTTGTCCATTTTTAAATTGAGTTGTTTTCTGTTGTTGAGTTTTAAAATTTCTCTCTGTATTCTGGCTATAACTCCTCATCATATATTTGATTGCAAATATTTTTCCCATTCTTTAGGTTGCCTTTTCACTCTGTTGATTGTGTCCTTTGCAGAGAAGTTTTAAATTTTGATGTAGTTCAATTTAGCTATTTTTACTTTTGTTGCCTGTGCTTTTGGTGTCATGTCCAAGAAATCATTGCCAAATCTGTTGTAATGAAGTTTTTCTGCTAGGTTTTCTTTTAAGAGTTTTATCATTGAAGTCTTAAGTTCAAGTCTGTGATCCATTTTAAATTAGTGTTTCATATGATATAAGGTAAGGCTTCAAGAAAAAAAGATGGCGGCGAAGTAGAGAGACGTGGAGTGCATCCCTCTCCACAGATGCATTGGGAATGCACGGAAGGACGCAGTCATTCCCACAGAGAGCCAGCTGAACACCAGCAGACGGCCTCGGACACCAGAAAGGGCTGCGGGGAGCCCGACATAGCCGGTAGGGAGGCATCTACGAGGGCTCAAAGAGGGTGAAGCGGCGGAGCTGTGGCAGATGGGAGGGAGTGAGAAACATACGGAGGGTCCGCAGCGCAGCTCAGCGTTCCCGGACCGAGACATCGATCCGCGACTGAACGGAGGGTCCGGGAGCGGGAGCGTGGGAACCGGAGAGCTGGTTCAGGGTGAGAAACATTGTTGCCCGTAGGGTAACGGACCGAGAGGACAGGAGGGAGGAGGTCCTCGGAGAGGAGTGCCCGTCCCTGAGAGCTGCCCGGCCATGATGGCGGCTGCAGGCTCCCGGGCGGGGGGGAGGACCCGCGCGCATAGCCTCTCCCTTTCTTTCCGTGCCTCTGCAACAGGCAGTGGAGAGACGCCCTGCAGGCCACCTAAGGCGCTCAGGGATAACAAGCATCCTCAGGCGCTCGGGCGGGGCTAGATTAAAACTCCTTGCAACTCCAGCAGCAGGGAGGCTGCCAAGAGAAAAAAAAAAACCAGCATCAAAAAGAAAAACCCCGAGAGAGGCCCAACTCTAAGACTTTCTGTGTACGCCTGAGCCACCAGCGCCCTCTGCAACAGGCACCTCCAAGCCTGACTGAAACAACAGTGCGCCACTGCTCACTCACTCCCAGGAGAAGGAGCCACTATTGTACCCTCTCCCTCCCCACACACCAAGGCTTACAGACGAACAATAAAGAAACCTCTGCTGGTCACAGAATAACGCAAAAAAAAAAAAAAAAACCCAAGGCAAGGAGAAGGACACTTACAGCTGAGACGCTAAGGAAACAGAAATGGTAGTATCAATACCTATTGAACTGGTCCATTCTGGGATCAGTTCTGGATTTTTTTTCTTTTTTTCTTTCTCTCTCTCTCTCTCTTTTTTTTTTTTTTTTTTTTGATTTATTAAATACGATCTTAGCCCTAAGGGATCTACAAGTTTTACAACATAATTTTTTAAGGATATTTTTTATTCTTTTTTTTTTTTTTTTTTCTTTTTTGCCTTTTTATATACTTCTATATCTAGCTAAGTTTTTGGTAGTATGGACAAAATAGCTTTCATACTTTCCTTTCATCCCTTTCTTTTATACACTTCTATTCCTTTCTTTTTCTTTGCATATTTCCAACCACATTACGCTCTTCTGTTCCCCTTTCTTCCAGCCATTTTAAGTGTATTTTATCTTAACATACTTATAAGCAACACTATCAGTCTGCTCAGACTCCTTGCTCTATTCTCCAGATGATGCACTGCCTTGCTATTAATATTAGGCTTTTGTCTTTATCTTAGTTCTTAGTACAGTTGTCTAATTACATTCTGAGAATCTCCATTCTCTCTGGTGGTACTCCAGCTCATTTCTATATTTGATCCTAGCTTACAAAATCTCCCTGGATTGATGTTTGTATGTGTAGGGTGTTATTTGTTGTTTGTTTGCTTTTGCTTTTGTCTCTGATTTGTTCTGTTTCAGTTGTCAATTTCTGCTGGGTTTCTCTTTGAATATCTGATAGCACACTGGGGTTCTGTCAGGTCTTTCTAGAGCCTTATGTCCTAACGGATTCAATAATTGTGTGTCTTATACATGTATGTGTTTCCTAGACTAAATATTCATTTAATCCAATACTTGGACATTAGTCTGAGGCTTGGACAGTCTTCTATAAACACCTCTATCACCAGGACAAGCAACCCCAAAAGCTCGGACAACCATGAGGAAACAAAGAAACCCCATGCAGGCAAAGGAGCAGGAAAAAAACCCACAAGACCAAATAAATGAGGAGGAAATAGGAAAAATGCCTGAAAAAGAATTTAGAGTAATGATAGTCAAAATGATACAAAATCTCGATAACAAAATAGAGAAAGTACAAGAAACAGTTCATAAGAACTCAGAAAAACAAACAGCAATGGATAACAAAATAACTGAAATTAAAAATACTCTAGATGCTATAACCAGCAGAATGACTGAGGCAGAAGAACGAATAAGTGAGTTGGAAGATAGAATGGGAGAAATAAACGCCACAGAGCAGGAAAAAGAAAAAAAAATTAAAAGACTAGAAGACAGCCTCAGAGACCTCAGTGATAACCTTAAACGTACCAACATTCGAATTATAGGCATCCCAGAAGAAGAAAACAAGAAAGGGTCTGAGAAAATATTTGAAGAGGTTCTAGTGGAAAACTTCCCCAACATGGGAAAGGAAATAATTCACCAAGTCCAAGAAGCACAGAGAGTCCCATACAGAATAAACCCAAGGAGAAATACACCAAGACACATATTAATCAAACTAACGACAATTAAACACAAAGAAAAAATATTAAAAGCAGCAAGAGAAAAGCAACAAACAACATCTAAGGGAAAACCCATCAGGATAACAGCTGACCTTTCTACAGAAACTCTGCAGGCCAGAAGGGAATGGCAGGATATACTGAAAGTCCTGAAAGAGAGAAACCTACAGCCAAGAATACTCTACCCAGCAAGAATCTCATTCAGATTTGAGGGAGAAATCAAAAGCTTCCCAGACAAGCAAAAGTTCAGAGAATTCAGCACCACCAAACCAGCCTTACAACAAGTGCTAAAGGAACTTCTCTAAGTAGGAAACACAAGAAAAGGAAAACACCTACAAATACAAACCCAAAACAATTCAGAAAATGGTCATTGGAACACACATGTCAATAATCACTTTAAATGTAAATGGATTAAATGCTCCAACCAAAAGACACAGACTGGCTGAATGGATACAAAAACAAGACCCTTCTATATGCTGCCTACAAGAAACCCACTTCAGACCAAGGGATACATATACACTGAAAGTGAAGGGATGGAAAACGATATTCCATGCAAATGGAAGTCAAAAGAAAGCTGGAGTAGCAATACTCATATCAGACAAATTAGACTTGAAAGTAAAGACTATTACAAGAGACAAGGAAGGGCACTACATAATGATCAAGGGATCCATTCAAGAAGAACATATCACAATGGTAAATATCTATGCCCCCAATATAGGAGCACCTCAATACATAAGGCAAATGTTAACAGCTATAAAAGGGGACATCGACAGTAACACAATAATAGTGGGAGACTTGAACACCCCACTTACATCAATGGACAGATCATCCAAACAGAAAATAAATAAAGACACACAAGCTTTAAATGACACATTAGACCATCTCGACTTCATTGATATTTATAGGACATTCCATCCAAAAACGACAGACTACACTTTCTTCTCAAGTGCACACGGAACATTTTCCAGGATAGATCACATCTTGGGTCACAAATCAAACCTCAGCAAATTCAAGAAAATTGAAATCATATCAAGCATCTTCTCAGACCACAACGCCATGAGACTAGATATCAATTACAGGAAAAAAACTGCAAAAAATACAAACACATGGAGGCTAAACAATTCACTCTTAAACAACCAAGGAATCACTACAGAAATCAAAGAGGAAATAAAAAAATATCTAGAAACAAATGACAACGAAAACACAACAACCCAAAACCTATGGGACGCAGCAAAAGCAGTTCTAAGAGGGAAGTTTATAGCAATACAGTTCTACCTTAAGAAACAAGAAAATGATCGAATAAACCACCTAACCTTACACCTCAAACAA
This sequence comes from Hippopotamus amphibius kiboko, assembly GCF_030028045.1. Taxonomy (NCBI): domain Eukaryota; kingdom Metazoa; phylum Chordata; class Mammalia; order Artiodactyla; family Hippopotamidae; genus Hippopotamus; species Hippopotamus amphibius. The sequence continues at coordinate 94,609,444 of NC_080196.1, read as the reverse complement.
CTAGAGAAAGAAGAACAAAGAAACCCCAAAGTGAGCAGAAGGAAAGAAATCATAAAGATCAGAGCAGAAATAAATGAAAAAGAAAGGAAAGAAACCATAAGAAAAATAAGTGAAACTAAAAGCTGGTTCTTTGAGAAGATTAACAAAATTGATAAACCATTAGCCAGACTCATCAAGAAAAAAAGGGAGAAGATGCAAATCAACAGAATTAGAAATGAAAAAGGAGAAGTCACAACGGACACCTCAGAAATACAAAACATCATGAGAGACTACTACAAGCAACTCTATGCCAATCAATTGGATAACCTGGAAGAAATGGATACATTCTTAGAAAAATACAATCTTCCAAGACTGAGCCAGGAAGAAATAGAAACCATGAACAGACCAATCACAAGTACAGAAATTGAGGCAGTGATTAAAAATCTCCCAACACACAAAAGCCCAGGATCAGATGGATTCACAGGCGAATTCTATCAAACATTTCGAGAAGAGTTAACACCTATCCTTCTCAAACTCTTCCAAAATATTGCAGAAGGCGGAGCACTCCCAAACTCATTCTACGAGGCTACCATCACCCTGATACCAAAACCAGGCAAAGATGTCACAAAAAAAGAAAACTACAGACCAATATCACTGATGAATATAGCTGCAAAAATCCTCAACAAAATACTAGCTAACAGACTGCAACAGCACATTAAAAAAATCATACACCACGATCAAGTGGGGTTTATCCCTGGGATGCAAGGTTCTTCAATATACGCAAATCAATCAACGTGATACATCATATCAACAAATTGAAGGATAAAAACCATATGATCATTTCAATAGATGCAGAAAAAGCTTTTGACAAAGTTCAACATCCATTTATGATAAAAGCTCTCCAGAAAATGGGCATAGAAGGAAATTACCTCAACATCATAAAAGCCATATATGACAAACCAAAAGCCAACATTGTTCTCAATGGAGAAAAACTGGAAGAATTCCCTCTAAGAACAGGAACAAGACAAGGGTGTCCACTCTCACCACTGTTATTCAACATAGTTTTGGAAGTGTTAGCCACAGCAATCAGAGAAGAAAAAGAAATTAAAGGAATCCAAATTGGAAAAGAAGAAGTACAATTGTCACTCTTTGCAGATGACATGATAGTATATATAGAAAACCCTAAAGACTCCACCAGAAAACTGCTAGCACTAATTGATGAGTTTAGTAAAGTAGCAGGATACAAAATTAATGCACAGAAATCTCTTGCATTCCTATACACTAACAACGGAAGAGCAGAAAGAGAAATTAAGGAAACTCTCCCATTCACCATTGCAACCAAAAGAATCAAATACCTAGGAATAAACCTGCCTAAGGAGGCAAAAGATCTGTATGCAGAAAACTTTAAGACATTGATGAAAGAAATCAAAGATGACACAAACAGATGGAGGGACATACCATGTTCCTGGATTGGAAGAATCAACATCGTGAAAATGACTGTACTACCCAAAGCAATTTACAGATTCAATGCAATCCCGATCAAATTACCAATGGCATTTTTCACAGAACTAGAGCAAGAAATCTTACGATTTGTATGGAAACGCAAAAGACCCCGAATAGCCAAAGCAATCTTGAGAAGGAAAAATGGAGTTGGTGGAATCAGGCTTCCTGACTTCAAACTATACTACAAGGCCATAGTGATCAAGACAGTATGGTACTGGCACAAAAATAGAAAGGAAGATCAATGGAATAGAATAGAGACCTCAGAAGTAAGCCCAAACACATATGGGCACCTTATCTTTGACAAAGGAGGCACGAGTATACAATGGAAAAAAGACAGCCTCTTCAATAAGTGGTGCTGGGAAAATTGGACAGCAACATGTAAAAGAATGAAATTAGAACACTTCCTAACACCATACACAAAAATAAACTCCAAATGGATTAAAGACCTACATGTAAGGCCAGACACTATCAAACTCCTAGAGGAAAACATAGGCAGAACACTCTTTGACATACATCAAAGCAACATCCTTTTTGACCCACCTCCTAGAATCATGGAAATAAAATCAAGAATAAACGAATGGGACCTCATGAAACTTAGAAGCTTTTGCACAGCAAAAGAAACCATAAACAAGACTAAAAGGCAACCCTCAGAATGGGAAAAAATAATTGCCTATGAAACAACGGACAAAGGATTAACCTCCAAAATATACAAGCAGCTCATGAAGCTTAATACCAGAAAAGCAAATAACCCAATCCACAAATGGGCGGAAGACCTAAATAGACATTTATCCAAAGAAGACATACAGATGGCCAACAAACACATGAAAAGATGCTCAACATCACTCATCATCAGAGAAATGCAAGTCAAAGCCACAATGAGGTATCACCTCACACCAATCAGAATGGCCATCATCACAAAGTCTGGAAACCACAAATGTTGGAGAGGGTGTGGAGAAAAGGGAACTCTCCTGCACTGTTGGTGGGAATGTAAGTTGGTACAGCCACTATGGAAAACAATTTGGAGGTTCCTTAAAAAACTGCAAATAGAACTACCATATGATCCAGTAATCCCACTCCTGGGCATATACCCAAAGAAAACCGTAATCCCAAAAGAAGCTTGTACCATAATGTTTATTGCAGCACTCTTTACAATAGCCAGGACATGGAAGCAACCTAAATGCCCATCAACAAATGAATGGATACAGAAGATGTGGCATATATATACAATGGAATATTACTCAGCTATAAAAAGGGATGAGATGGAGCTATATGTAATGAGGTGGATAGAACTACAATCTGTCATACATAGTGAAGTAAGTCAGAAAGAGAAGGACAAATATTGTATGCTAACTCACATATACGGAATCTAAAAATGGTACTGATGAACTCAGTGACAAGAACAAGGACGCAGATACAGAGAATGGACTGGAGAACTTGAGGTATGGGAGGGGGCGGGGGGTGAAGGGGAAACTGAGAAGAAGCGAGAGAGTAGCACAGACATATATATACTACCAACTGTAAAATAGTCAGTGGAAAGTTGTTATATAACAAAGGGAGTCCAACTCGAGGATGGAAGATGCCTTAGAGGACTGGGGCAGGGAGGGTGGGGGGGACTCGAGGGGGGGGCGTCAAGGACGGGAGGGAATATGGGGATATGTGTATAAAAACAGTTGATTGAACCTGGTGTACCCCCAAAAAAAATAAAATAAAATAATAATAAAAAAAAGAAAAAAAAATAAGCTAATTTAATGGAAAAAAAAATATATAAAAATAAGGTAAGGCTTCAACTTTATTCTTTTGCATGTGGCTATCCAGTTTTCCTAGCACCATTTGTTGAAGAGACTGTCCTTTTCCCATTGAATGGTTTTGGCATCCTTGTCAAAAATAGTTTTACCATATACTCAAACATTTATTTCTGGCCTCTCCATTCAATTCCACTGGTCTTTATGTCTGTTTTCATGCCAGCAACATACTGTTTTGATTGCCATAGCTTTGTGATAAGTTTTGAAATCAGAAAGTGTGAGCCATTAACTTCATTCTTCTTTTTAAAGATTGTTTTGGCTATTTGGGGTTCTTTGAAATTCCATAGTAATTTTAGAATGGATTTTTCCATTCAAAAAATTTGCATTAAATCTGTAGATCATTCTGATTTGTACCGACACCTTAATAATAGTAAATCTTCCAATCTATGGGCACAGGATGTCTTTCCAATTATCTTCTTCAATTTCTTTCAGCAATGTTTTAAAGTTTTCAGTGTGTAAGTTTTTCACCTCCTTGGTTAGATTTATACCCAAGTATTTTATTTTTTTAATGCTATTATAAATGGAATTAAAAATTTTTCCTTTTATTTTTTGTGTATAAAAATGCAACTGACTTTTCCATTTTAATTTTGCATCCTACAATTGCAGAATTTGCTTATTTATAACAGTTTTTTTTTTTAAATGTGGTCATTAGAACTTTCTATATATAAGGTCATGTTGTCTGCAACTAGAGACATTTTACGTCTTTCTTTCCAGTTTGGGTGTCTTTTGTTTCTTTTTCTTGCCTATTTATTCTGGCTAGGACTTCTAATACTATGCTGCATAGAAACAGCAAAAGCAGGCATCCCTGTCTTGTTCCTGATCTTAGAGGAAAAGCTTTCAGTCTTTCACCATTGAGTATGATGTTAGCTGTGGATACTACTCATTTTTCCACTCAGGCTTAATTATGTTCAAAGAGAGCCTCTCTGATAAAAAATAGTCTTATCTCTTGATGCAGTTAAGAGTAATACTGTGATTTTCCAAGTAAAATTTTATATTTTCTTCAATTTAATCTACTCGTTTAACAGTTAAGGAAAGGCCCTGGAGGTAGGCGTGGCCACTTGATAATTAATGACATAGATGACAGTGGGAAGTGGCCAGGGTCTCTTAACTCTTGGGACAGTTCTATTTGAATGACTCTTGAGTGCTTCTTCAGCTCTAAGAGTTGCAATTGTCAATTGAATTTTGTTGTAAGCAATTCTTAAACTAGATCAATCAGACTCAGCTCTCCCCTTACCTCCTGCAATGAATTCCCTTTTCTCTTTCGATCCAAATACTGTGATGCCTACTCTATGTTACTATCTCCTTTTTAAAGATTTTCCTGACTCAAAATTCCAGTGGGCATATTTTCTAGAGATAAAATTGTGCTGAACCAGGAAGGTTCTCAACTGCACAGACAACGTTGTAGTTTTTGAAATACATCTCTCATGTGACTGTGACCCTATTTTCCAAATGGATAAAGTACTGCTATAAGGAATGAAATGTATAAATTCACTTATTGAGGGTCCTCTGAAGTCAAATCATTGGAAATCATATTTTAATTGGAACTTTACACCAGGTGGGTTAGAAATCTGAATTAAGCACAAAAAAATCGAGAGAACAGTATATCAAATTAATTTGAACTGATATTTCTACATTTCATTTCATTCTTGAGTAATGGGTTTGACAAGTTGGTAGGAGTATTTTCTTAATATTCGTAAATATGGAGATATATATCTTCATGTTGGCAAGAGTATTTTCTTAATACTCTTGCTTATATCTATGGATATAGATATAGATAGGATATATGGCTATAATGGAAGTTATCAGCTGTCTCAGTGAACGTGTTCAGTGACACTTTTCTTGCCCAAACTTTAGCATACATTAAGTTCCACAAGATGAAAAGAGTTATGGGGATGGATGGTGGTGATAGTTGCACAATAATGTGAATGTATTTAATACCACTGAACTTTACACTTAAAATTAAGGTGGGAAATTTTATATTATGTGCAATTTACCACAATTTAAAAAAACTTAAAAAAAAATGCATGCTTATTTTGACCCTCTGTCTAACCTCCCTACCAGCCAGCACTAGCAGTAAGAGCCCAGGGTGCTTGGTTTCCAAAACATATAAAAGAAGAAGAAATATCATTTGCCTTTTAGGTTAAAATGCAAAATGCTTACACATACACAAGTACACGGGGAGGCAATTATGCATAACTTAAGGCAAGTTAGGATGTTACGAGAAGTACGTGCACAAAATACTATTCAAGAAAGAGTATTTGAAAGCAAAATATGCTGTTCTCATGCCCTAGGCTGCTTTTGATAAGGAAAGAAGTAACAACTGTAACCAGTGGCTTGTATTTAGCACCCATTGCTCCGACAGCACAGGGGATCTCTTCCACAGGCTGGTTTGTGTTAAAGTTGTTCTGCTGGATACAAACTTATGGGAATGTCGGGAATATCCTATGCAGCTACTTCTAACAAGTGGAATCATCTCTAGACCACTTTTGGAGAATTTTCCTGTGCTTGAGAGGGGAAAAATAGTAGTGGAGGATATTTCTCTTTGATAGATTTCAAATTTATTATGTGTTAAGGACCATAAAACAATGTGCTCTCTCATGTTTCTTATTGGAGGAACAAAGCTGGAAGGTGGAGATTTATTAGCTAGGGGTCATATCTTGAGGGACTAGAACGGTTTTGGATTTCTAAGAGATCCAGATTTCCTTGTCCCAAACATACTCTCTGTGCTTTACGTTCTGTAGTAAAATATATGAGCAGCGTGCTGTGGAAGGCACACAATTTCCTGTCCATCTGTGCTGTGCTACCAATCATCGCCCACAAGCTCAGAGTGTGTCACCCTCGAAAGATAAATAGTGTTTCATCTGAAGAAGGCTGCTACTGAACTGCAGCATGTGGTTATTTGAATAAGAACAGACTGATAAAATTGTTAATGGCAAGAGGGGCTAAGGAATCAATTTTATGGACTCCAGAGGTAGAAAACAGAAGAGAACTCTCTGGGATTCCCAAGTAATTTTAACCAGCAGCCCAATTTAATGTATTGAGACATCAGAATTGCCTATGAATCACCTAGCCTTCTGTATTTTATAGGCATTCTTTTCTGCCATTAGAGAGACTATGTGTGTTTTGATGTTACGTGGCCTAAGTGTCTGCAGTTTTCAAGAGGGAGAAAGGGTGTTGTACCCTTCCAAAATGTTAGAGAGCGATGGCCCCAAGGAGCTATAAGTGCACGGATATAATGGAAGTATATTAATTTATGGGAAACTCAAGGATCAATGGAAATGTCACACTGGGATTATAACAGTATAGGTTTAAATAAAGGCAGTATATGTTTCCTGGGCTGTACAGTTGACTGTGCTAATCTACAGAGTGATCACATATGTTTCTGCTTTTTCTCATACTCATCCTGGCTCTTTCACAACCCAGAGGTCATAGGTGTCTCTTGGATGCAGTTAGGAGCCACTAGGAATGGTGCATTTTAGTTCACCAAAGGTGAACACTTCCTTTTTCCATAAGGGTCCAGAAAAACAAAAAACAAAAAACAAAAACCAACTGAGATCAGGTGGACAGTCCTTTTTGTTATATAGTTAGCTTTCTCTGAACAGGTCACTGGATTGGTGCTGAAGGCTTAAGACACCCTCAGAAGGGATTTATAAGACTATTGTAATTTACAACATATTACAATGCAACAATTTATAATTCAACACATTTGGTGGCTGAAATTTCAGCTAATCTGGACTTTTTATTGTTTGATAAAAGTGAAGCCTCTTCAAGACTTGGGCTTTCCTAAGAGGGTCCTTCAATGAAGCTTCCTCCTCTAGTTCATTAACTTTTCTCCAGAATCATCAGTTTTTCACATGCACTCCCCTCTTCAAATACCACTTTCCTCTCTCTAGAGGAGTCCATAGAGAAACTCTTGGACTCTAGGTAGAGTACAGCCCTAGGTTTTGGTTAAATAAACCCTGAGCTCTGTTCTAAACAATCAGAGGCTCTGGGTGGGGAATGGGAACCAGTCCAGGAGAGAAGGTACAGGTAGACCCTTAATTTTTTTTTTTTAACTTCCTAACAGTTGTTGGGATGCTGCTGCTGTTTATCTTTGTAGGGAACTTGACAAATAACCATGTCACTTGAAACATTAATTTTTTTTTGAAAGCTTCACAGCCTACTCCCATATTATTGAAAGAACTTTTCTCCTATTAGCAAGGCTATGATGCTGTCTTATAGAACAAGATATTTTAATTGTTGCCATAAGGGGAAGTGGGTTTGTTTCTGCTCCAGCTGAGGTCTGGTGGCACCAGAAAAAAACTGTTACTGTCTTTTACAGGGTTTTCTTTTTTTGTTTCTCAAGGCATGACTCCAACTCCTATTAGTTTATTTGGATTCAGAGTCTCCCTCTGGAGGGGGTTTCTGTCAGTAGCATCTGCTACACAGAGTCTTCTCTTAACAGTCAAACTGCCTGAGAAGCACTCGTGTTATTTCTCTGTTGGAGGCAATCTGTTAAAGACCTCTTTAAAAGATTTAACACTTTCCTGAAGTTTTAGAGAATCTCTGAAGCAATATCTTATCCCCTGTGTTGGAGGGCATTCTGGTCTTCTTAACTTTGAGTGGGAAACCTGAATAAAGGGCTTAGGTGGTCTTTGCTCAAATGTGTTGAGAGCCTGCCTGTCAGGGGCCATGCCGGCGACTGTGACATAGCGATGTTCTCACTGTTTGTGCTTCACTGGTTTAACAGTACATTTATGAATCTCACAGTGACTGTTCTGCTGGTAGCCAGGATAAGTGATGGGTGACAAGAGACTCTGCCCTCCAAGCAGCCTGGTCCTGGAACAGGGGTCAGCTCTCTCTCACCCTCACTTTCTATGAACACCTCAGCCCCTCCCCTGACAGCACCAAGAAGTCCGGGAGCCTCAAGCATACTTGCCCATCTCTGACAACCTTTTATCTGCCTCTTGTATCAGGCAAGATGTAGATGTGGGGATATTTCCTCTCGATTTTGGCTGACTCCCACACATTCCAAGATAAGATGTCAGAGCACCCCAGTGTGGGATGTGACCGTGGTCTCCTCATCTGCTTATGACTATAAATTGGAGAGGAGAGAGGGGCTGCAGATTGGAGGATTTTAGTCCTCTGTGCTTTCCCCTCACCTCAAGGCTAATGAGAGGGGTTTCAAAGGTACTCATTGAGAGGCTTCAAGGAGACTAGTTGGAGAGCTTTTGTGCATCCTCTGTACTGAGGGGATGGCAGGCTATGGTTTGACTCTTGCATAAGAAATCTACTACGTAGAAAATAAATAATAAGGACCTATTGTGTAGCACAGGAAACTCTACCCAATACTCTGTAATTACCTATATGGGAAAAGAGTCTAAAAAAGAGAGAATATATGTATGTGTCTTACTTATTCACTTTGCTGTACATCTGAAACTAACACAACATTGCAAATCAACTATAGTCCAATAAAAATTAAAAAAAATATATATAAAGGGCAAAGTGGGCTGTGGCCACAGTGCAGAATATGAGGTTCGGGACCACAGAGTCAGAGGTTACACATGTATGTTTCTGAGGGTCTGGTGGTCATGGAGAACCAGCCTGCCAGGGGTCTTAGAATCACCTTGTGGGGACTCTTCCAAGAGGGCTTCCTGGAGGATAATGGCGCCCCTAAGGGGAGAATGTGTGAAGAGGAGAAGCACAGAGAACCAGGAACCTAAAATCGATATGAAGGGCCCGTGGCGATTGTATCGCTGAGGCAGGGAATGGCAGGTGACAGATGAGATCACGGCACCAAGGGTTCTGCAAAAACACACAAAGGTGCCCATGACAGAGACAGCTTTAAAGCTGTAGTCAGACAGATACAACTCTACATGATTCCAATGAAGAAAGATGTTTTCTACACTCTTATCCCTTCACCCCTTTCTTCTCATCACTGCACTAAAGGAATTTTCATATGCTTCACTTAGAAAGAGTTCCAAACCCATTCCCACTGCTTCCTGCTGGCAGCAGTCTTGAGATAAACCTGGAATCAGGTCTGGAATTTTGATATGGGATTGCACCAGATTTTTGTATTCAGCTGAGACTGTTTTAGGGACCAAACTAAAGGGCAACATTATAGTATCAGAACGTATGCATGTCTATGCAGGAGCTTGCCTAGGCTTTCATGCAGCAGCAGGGGGAGAACAAAGCTTACGTAGTGGGTTTGAGAGGGTCATGATGAAAAAGAATGAAGGAGTTTCTGATGTATTATAAGCCTAACTTACTCGATGGATTAATTACATAACGTTTGATCCAAGTCAAAACTTGGAGTTGGCTTGCTATTCAGTCACAGGTTTAAGATCAGTCACCCAACCCTGTCCTCCCCATTACTATCTCATGCTGCCTGAGTCTACACTCCTTCTTATTGCAAATACCAGGCCCCCTCCCATGCTATCTATTCCTCATTGCAGGCAAATACCTGAAAGGAAGAACTCTCATGTCACACCTACAAAGTAACAAGAACGAGTGTTACTGTTACATGGGAGGTTGCCAAAATGTTCCTGTTTAAAGCTTGCTTCTTCAGTCCCCACCTTTAAGCTCTTATTCTGATCTCTGACTGTTCTTTTAAGACCCGATCTTGCTGGCCCCAGTCAACTGATCCCTCACCCAGTGCAGCAGCCCATGTCCTATTACCCGTGGTAGCAGATCTTCTGAGAGCTAACCCCCTTTCTTCCTGGACTCCTAAGAATCACCCACATCCAATCCTCATTGTAAAGAACCTTCCTTCTTTTCCAAGTCTAGTCACTGTCACCCTTTGCTCTTCCTTGGACCACTGGTTGCTGGCACTTGCCTGACTGTGATGGGGTATTGCACTGCTTCTTGGAGTGGCCTGCTTGAAACTATCATCGGTGAATCCACCAGCCCTAGAACTTGTTCCACCACAGGGACAAGTTTCCAGCTTTCTCTGAAGGATGAAATAAACTTATGTAGCAAATTAATTCTAGTGCATATCTGGGGATGGTATAAATTCGGCCTAACATTCCATACCATCTTTACTTCTCAATGACAATGGAATTAAAAATGGAACCTAAAGATGATGTTGAGCCTGAAATTGAGGTTTAACTGTTTCATAGATTTTATTTGCTGATAATAAAACAGCTACTCCTTTTAAAATAGCTAATATGCTCCAGACACTCTGCTAGTACTTCGCATATATTATCTTTCAGCTACCTGCAAAAGCAGGTTTTATGATCTGCTTTTTACAGATGAGGAAACTGTAAAACCTCAGCAGGCTGATTCCAAACCCAGGCACTTTCTCTCACTTGTGCCTTCACTATATCACACGGCTTCTTGGGAGCTACGCAGTATTAGCAGGGTTTCTTTCTATTAAAAATGAGCTGGTTTTGTTTGAATAGTGGTTCTCAACCAGGGGTAATTTTTGTCTTCCAGGGAACACTTGGCCATGTCTAGAAACCGTTTTGGTTGTTATGACAATGGGGAGAGTGCTAGTGGCATCTAGAGGGTAGAGGCCGGTGATGTTGCTAAGTAGCCCTCAAAGTCCAGGGCAGATTCCACAACACAAAATTTTACCTAGCCCCAGTGTCAGTAGTACCAAGGTAGAGAAACTCTGATTTAAAGCAATTTTAAAAAACAATTTGCATGACTAAATAGAACAGCTGGATATGCAGTTTTAGCTAAATATGTTGCTAGATCAATGAGTGACTGGGATAGAATTTTATAGGAAGAAACATAAAATTAATCGTATTTTGTGATGTTCCGAGTCCGCAGACGTGTTACAGATTTTTAAATGTCGGTAAATGTGGGCTCCTCCAGGAGCCCCTCCTGCCTGGAAGGGATCTAGATAAGAATGGTTATGTTAGGTGGGCTCTGATGATTTCTAGCTTATATAGAATGTGGGTGAGTTACAGAATCCATTGTGAGGAGCCCAGCAGATTACAAAGCAGAATAACTAAACGTTTTACTAGCTGATATGTGATCAGGGGCTCCTGCATTATTTTCCAGAGTTTCTACCTCCTTGCCTTTCTTCCTGTTAAAAGTCCCAAACAAACCTCAGAGTAGAATTCTGAAAAGCCAGGTGAGTGTCTTATTTCATTTATTTTCATAATAGGAAAGTCATGCAAGTTTGCTCACTGGAACAAATTACCCACTTACTGAATCAGGAAAGGACAATATTACTTACAAACTGTTCTCTGCTGGTCCTCATAGCAGAGGAAAGATTGTTCTAGCATAATATAATGGCATCCAAAATATTATAGCATTAATTCAAGTAACCAGACAGTAAGAAAAAAAATAGCAGGCCCTGTACAGCAGTAATGTTCTGCTCCTGGAGCTGATTAGCTATTTAAAATACAAAACAGCAGAGAAACCCAGAAACCAGAAAGTGGAAGCAAATACACTTAATGATTTAGGAAAAGAGCTCGGAAAGGGTGAGGTAGTCACCCATTGGCCAACTTAACTCTTGACTTTTAAAATGAATTGGAAGTGGGAAGAAACACATTTCCTTTTAATGTAATAGAGTCCAAGCATAATTCTTAATGATGCTGTCCAAACTGCGTTCATATTGTTGCTGTTGCCCTGAGAAGTATAAATGAATGCAAACATCTGTGCATACCCCATGCATTTGTGCACAACATGGTCGTGCTGTAAAGCTTCCCATAAAACAGAGCAGCCTGAATATTACTCAGGCTTATTTTATAATGCTGCCCGGATTTGAAAATGAATAGAGAGAGTTATTATGCACTCATAAATTCAGGCCAATTAGGCAGAGAAATATTCCAAGCATCATGCCACATGTTCCTGCATCCTACCACCTCCTTTAGGTGCTGTCCTGTGGGAAAAGAAAGCCTCAGCAGACCTTTACACACAAGTTGTTTTCCTGGCAAGTAGAGAACACATGTCTGTAAGGATTGTGGCCGGTATAAATCTGCTCTTTCATGAGATGATGTCCACTAGCTCCTAGGCTAGGTGTGTTTCAAAAGGATGGAAAGTAATGTAATCATAGCTTGGGGAGAAGTATTATAGAGACTGAATTAAAGGATGAGCAGTTGGTGAGGGGTAGATTATCCAAAGGTAGAAAATAATACACATTAAGAGATGGTAAATGTGCAAATCCCTAGATACTTTAAGCTCTATCTTTGAAGCTTTAAAAAGTTTTAAATTTATTTTAGGAAATATCAATTCACAAGGAAATTAGTAAATATTAGTTCATCACACTTATTCATGTTTTTTTTTTAAATTTTTATTGAAATGTATTTGATTTACAATGCTGTGTTACTTTCTGCTGTAAAGCAAAGTGGAACAGTTATACATATATCCACTCTTTTTTAGATTCTTTTCCCCTATAGGTCATTACAGAGTGTTGAGCATCACTTCTTACTTATTAACAGCAGAACTAACTTTATTGAGTACCTATTTTGTGCCAAGAATTATGTAAGGTACTCAGGACATAAACTTAAGCAGACACAGTCCTTGATTCCATAGGACTTCAATTCCACAAGGGTGAACAAACATAATAAATATCCTGATGCAAGTTGATAAATGCAACTAATTAAGTCTAGGAAGGAGATGGAGATTAGAGAGGCATTTAGACTGTGGTTGAATCAGTTACTGATTCAGAGCGGGAGTCAAAGGAGAGGCACTCCTCAAGTGTGCCTTTTAGCCCTCCAGCACAGGGAACTAGATGGATAGAGGTGCCGGGAACCAAGATGGTGGTGGTGCAGGAAAGGAATCCAGTTGTAAGGAAAGTAGAAGAGTTAAGTTTTTAAGAGATTGAATTTAAGGTTTCTAATTATTCAAGTAGATATTTCTAGTAGCCAGGAAGAAATATGGGTTTGGTTATTAGGAGAGAGAGTTCTGAGTTGGGAAAAATAGATTCAGGATACCTTTAAGTTAAGTAAAGCCACCACATTTTGCTGCTTTTTGATGGACCCTGAGATGGTTTCTGATTTTGTGCCATTTCCATACCAGACTATAAGCTTCTTGAAAAGTACCATGTCAAATGCATAGAACATATTTTCATTGTTTAAATATGGTTAAAAATCAACTGATGAATGAGTGAACTGAATGATATATGTATATATCTCAAATCTGTTATAAAAAAGAAAAAAAAAACAATTGATACAATTTTCCTTTTCCAAAGTATTTCCCATAAGAAGGAAGGAAGATAGGAAGCAAGGAGAGCAGTCTTACAAATTGAATTCATGGAATGAATGAACTGAAAGCATTTGATTCAATAAGAGATCATTCCATTTGATTTGATAAGAGATCATTTGATTCAATCCCCTACTTTTGTTGATGAGGAAACATAGACCAGAAGAATGAAAATGCGTTCATTTAGAGTCACACACTCAGTTGCCTCTAACACCCAAGCCTTCTTTCTCAGTTTTTTTCGTTTGATTTGGTTTGTTTTTTTGTTGTTTAAGCATATTGTCATGATGTTTATTATTATTAACAGTGTAATAAATGAATATTGGTATTTTAAAAAAACACTGTCAGTGGAAGCATAACAGAATAAAGGGGTGACTTTTCAGAAAGAAGAGACTCAGAATGAGACATCAGGAAAGAGTAGGCTGGGCCTAGACTGTGAATCATGTATTCAGTGAGGCTGATTTTCTCCGTTTCTATTTTTAATGAAACCCTTCAGTTCTGGCAGCAAGTGTTAACAAGTCCGCTTAGTATTTGTCAAAAAACTTAAGGTACTTAACTAATTAAACATTCCTATCTTTTTGCCTTTGACATTTTCATAAACTAGAAACTTTCTAGACTAAATTATTGAGTTTGAAATAAAATTTTACGTAATTAAACTTTTAAAGACAGATACTTATGCATTTCAAATAGAGAACCAGCCCTAAAGAAAGCAAAACCTTACATTAAAGTGGACCAATTACCAACTGAGAGCTTCAAGAGCAACTTGCTTATGATGCCTGAAATGAAATAAAAATTTTAAGTGGCTGAGCTGTCAGATGGAGGAGCCCAAGAGATTTACATGTGCCACAAGGATTTCCATTTTTCACAAAATAAATATATGACCCTGTCTTCAAATTTGATTTCCTATGTATGAATCCTAGTGTCACTATATCGCTTTCAACAGTTTTATTAGTGAGAGTTTGTCCTTGGTCCCTGGGAAGAAAGTTAGTTCTAGGAAGTAAAGTGCTTCTAGACCAGTGGTGGCTTTAAGAACTAACAGGATAGTCTCCTCTTTTTTATCTTTTCCTCCTTTTGACTGAAGTGTGTGTTTTTAATTGATCCTATATAGTTATCATTTACTCTCTTAAAATCATTCCATTTTCTTAGTATATGTTCAGGGAGATAAGTGATTTCAGGGGAGTACTTCTGGATCTATTTGTTCTTTAGCTTAAGATATAATTTCTAGGGCTTCCTAGGTGGCACAGTGGTTAAGAATCTGCCTGCAAATGCAGGGGACACGGGTTTGGTCCCTGCTCCAGGAAGATCCCACATGCCGTGGAGCAACTAAGCCCGTGCCCCACAGCTATTAAGCCTGTGCTTTAGAGAGCCCGTGAGCCACAACTATTGAGCCACATGCTACAACTACTGAAGCCCATGAGCCTAGAGCCCTTGCTCCACAACAAGGGAAGCCATGGCACTGAGTAGCTCGTGCACCGCAACGAAGAGTAGCCCCTGCTCACTGCAACTAGAGAAAGCCTGTGTGCAGCAACAAAGACCCAACACAGCCAATGTATACATACATACATGCATACATTTATATAAAAAAAAAGATATAATGTCTATTGGAAGCATTTTTAGCTACAGTGTTTGACACATAGTGGTTGTTTGATAAACATCCAATGAGTTAACAGATCAGTGAAAGAGATTCTTGGATGCTGCTTTGGTAAATAAACATGTGTAAGTGAAGAGAGTTTTTCTTCTTCAGCTAAAATGCATAGGTCAGGTGACATTCTCTTTCAGAATTTGTGTAGTTTGTAGTGCCTGCAAAAGATATTGTGGATCATTTGTTAGTCAGTATGGCAATTTGGTGAGTGACTCAGTCTGCTGCTAAGGGGACAGCTATGAGCAGCTGCATATTTAACTCCAAAGCATTCCATGCATGTTATAAATCTGTGCCTTTGAAAGACAGGGCTAAAAAGTTTCACTATGCTACATTGGGTGTGAAATGGTTGAAGAATATAAAATCCTGATCTTTATAACAGGAATAAATGATTAATAATATTACGGATAAAGTAAGATATTGATGGTGTTTCTGTTTACTGGAGGGTGGTTTTTAAGTTCAGACTTCAAATCTGGAATTTACTCTTTCAGCCAGATGAGAGGAGGTTGGAGAATGAATCAGTATCATTTACGTAATGAATGCAGACGTGTAGAGCAGGTAAGATCTGGCGGTGGAAGAAAACACCTGAATATAATGGAAACATCTTTAGGAAGTGAAGGTGGTATCAGTACAGAGGTTCATGACAACCCTGGTTGCCATAGTTCAGGCAGAACAGAGAGGCAGGCTGATTAGCAGGTACTACATCAGAAAACTGAGTCTGCAGCAGCATGAAAAGTCAAAGAGAAGCCCTTCCCCAATAAGAAACCAGTGGCAGACATTTTTGCAACGGATGTTGAAGGAAAGTTCTATCTTCTTGGAAATAAAATTAATCAAGATCCTTATCGAAAGATAGCTTTGTGGGTGTGCAATGACTTCTATAGTATATGAGGTGAGAGCAATATGGAGGAAGCCTAAAAACAGTACCTAGATCAAGAGAAATATAGACTGAAGGAAAATTCCTTCCCCTAAGCCTACCATTTCACCCATTTTTGGTGAAGAATTGCAAATTACTATATATTACTGTGAGTTTGTTTTAAACAAATATGTTTAGATTAACTGCACCATAACTCGTAGTACTCACTGTGTGGGTTTAGTCATTCCCGACCTGTTGGAGACATGTTGTCTTCATAAATTCCCACGTTAAAGAACCATTGCCAGTATTTCTCCAGATACAGATTTGACCTTGGCGAAGAGTCACTGTCTGGCATCCAAGATACCCGTGCAGAAGTGTGTGCATCCCTGGGTAAGAACGTGTCATTGCAAGAAAACTTGCTTTTCCCTGGCTGTGCTACGAATACATCGCCTTACTTAAAAGTAACCCAAAGCACATGTCCTGTTAATGACATTCCAGAAATATCATCTTCACACAAAAAGCTTATGCATGGCTGACCCTAAGGCTACACTCAGGCCTGGAGAATATTATGAATGCATTCAGTTTATACAATGACACTCAGACTAGACCAAGAGTAGTATTCAGAGTTTTGAAAAATTCTCTATATGAGGCTTAGCCTTTTTTATCCATACATTTTATCATGTTACTTCTGCACATAATATCCTACAGTTATTTCAAATTGTCATTGTGCCTGGCCTAAAGTAACTGTGAGCTTTTCATGACCTTCCATAATCTGACACCACCTTTTCTTTCTGAAGATGTTTCCATGATAGTTAGATACTCTCTCCTACAGGAGACTTTACCTGCTCTGCACTTTTCTGCATGCATTACTTGATTTACACTGATCTTACTACCAGGAAGGCTCTCTTGCTTATCTCTACTATACAAACTATGGTCTCCCATATCTTAAGGTACTGCTGTCCCAAAGATCGCTCCTGTTCTGAGCATCTACGGTATGAATGTTGAGTACCCCATAGTTTACCACATAACTATCTACTACCGTCCATAGTTTTCTTCTTTAATTTTTGTTATTCTTATCTTTCCAGTTAGAATTTTATTTCTTGAAGGCAGGGACTTCTATGGTAGCTCCATGGCAGGCAGTTCAGCAATGAGCAAATAACAGGTCTCAAACACTTTTAAACCCATCTCTCTTTTGGTTCTATTTAGAAAGTCTTGGTATAAGAAGTAGTCTTTCATAGAGCTGTGATGCTCTATTGTTTTGTGATCCTGCTGTCCGTTCATTTGTTCATTTTATAGTCCCCTCCTTTGTACCCCTTACATTGCAGTGGTGGTCTGGAAAGTAGCATGTGGATTAGTTTTGAAAATTAAGGTGAATTGTGTTTTGAGAACTTTGCAGCACCCCTTACAATATAATTAGCATTTTTCCATGTCATTGCACAGCTTAATTTGAGAAACATTCTAGACATTACCAGAAGAGCTTGTGTGATGTACTGGTAACAACCAATGCTGATTAAGCTAATTGGCTAATTTGGTCACAGAGTGCCATACATGAGGAACATAAGGTCAGAATTCAGGAGAACAAGGACTCTGTGGGCAATTAATGGTTTGAAACACCTGGATAAAGCCAAAAAGAGAGAGATTTAACACTAGTGAGGCATCACACAAATGTAAGGTAACACTATATCATTAATATTATTTTAGTAGTTTGATTGTCATGGTGTTTGGCACTCAGTAATATTAAAAAAACACCACGTGTCAACTTTTGGAAGCAACATCTCTCATGTTCTGTTGCTTTCCATGACTGTGGTTTGAGAATGGGCAAAATTTTGCAGGATTTAATTCACCGATGTTTAAAAATTACCTGTTTTATTTCTCCATGCTGTCATGATGAGTGTAATTTTTTTTTTTAACTGTGGTAAGAACACAACATGCGATTTACCCTCCTGACAATTATTTAAGCAAACAATACAGTATTGTTAACTACAGGTGTGATGTTGTATAGCAGATCTCTAGAATTTATTCGTCTTGCACAGCTGAAGCTTTTCACCAGTTGAAGAGCAACTCCCATATCCTGCTCCCCACAAAGTGCAATTTTTACTAATGCTCCAATTATCCCGCAAAGAGTTATACTATACTAGAATGTCGGTGTCAGTTTTATTTATTCTTTTTCTACTCTTTCAAGAAGTTTTAGGTTACCAAATTACTTATTGGATTAAAATTTCATTTCTAAAATTTGTTTGTAATCTAATCCCATTATTTGAGAAAATCTCTCTGCAGATCCTGAGTCGTCAAGGACTAACACCCCCACTTTTTTGTTGATATCCACTTGTATTTTTCAAAACAGTTTTGTTGGGCCCCAGTCATCGTTCCCACAGGCAGAAGCTCTCAACCCTTATTTGACTTTCTTCCTTCAGAGATCTTCAGTTCATATCTTAAAAAAATTTTGTTCTCTCTATCCTGAATGGACTTCTACTCTTTGTGTCCTTTTAATTTCTCTTTTGGATATTGTTTTGAAAATAGAGTAAATAGTCTTGAAATAATTGTTATGTATATGGAGCCGGTGATATTTCTCCTTTATTGCTTATCAAAGACATTTGCCTTTTAGGAGTGGAAGGAAGGCAACACTGA
This sequence comes from Hippopotamus amphibius kiboko, assembly GCF_030028045.1. Taxonomy (NCBI): domain Eukaryota; kingdom Metazoa; phylum Chordata; class Mammalia; order Artiodactyla; family Hippopotamidae; genus Hippopotamus; species Hippopotamus amphibius. Next base: position 94,590,909 of record NC_080196.1, on the reverse strand, counting down.
AGATTCATCTACAAGGGTGAGTCAAAAATTATCTGCACTCTGGCTGTAGAATTTATTTCAATTAACTTTTAGAAAAGACAAATACATCATTTTCAACATAATCTCCTTAGTTTTCAATATACTTTGTCCATCTGTCAAGGAGCTTTCGTATTCCCTCGTTAAAAAATGTTTTGGGCTGAGCTGCAAGTCACGGATGCACCACTGTATTCACTTCTTCATCAGAAGTGAATCTTCATCCTTGTAGGTCTGCTTTCAGAGGACCAAACAGGTGAAAGTCCGATGGAGCAAGATCAGGACTACAGGGAGGATGCCTTAACATCTCAAAACGAAGTTTTTGCGGAGTGTCGACAGCATGGGCAGAAGTGTGCAGACGTGCATTGTCATGCAAGATCACAACACCCTTGAATAGCAGTCCTCTGTGTTCAATCTGAAGTTTAGGCTTCAACTCTTCAATAAGCATCTCACTGTAATGAGCACTGTTGATTGTTGAACCTTTTTCCTGATAATGTTCCAGTACTGGCCCTTGAGAATTGCAGAAAACTGTAAGCATCAATTTTCCAGCTGATGGTTGACTTTTGAACTTTTTCTTGGTTGGCAATTGAGGATGTTTCCATTCCATACTCTGTCATTTACTCTCAGGCTCGTAGTGATGAATCCATGTCTCGTCACCAGTAATGATTCTCTTTAAGAAACTTTCATCTTCCTTAGAGTGTTGGTCCAAATTTTGTTTGCAGATATCCAAACGCTTCTGTTTATGCTTTTCTGTGAGTTGTTTTGGTACCCATCTCACACAAACTTTTCAAAACCTAAGTCTGTTGTGGATTACTTCGTTTTGAGGTGTTAAGGCATCCTCCCTATAGTCCTGATGTTGCTGCACCAGACTTTCACCTGCTTGCTACCCTGAAAGCAGCCTTACAAGGACGAAGATTCACTTCTGATGAAGAAGTGAAGATAGCAGTGCCTTTGTGGCTCACAGCTCAGCCTAATACATTTTTTAACGAGGGAATACGAAAGCTCCTTGACAGATGGACAAAGTATATTGGAAAGCAAGGAGATTATGTTGAAAATGATGTATTTGTCTTTTCTAAAAGTTAATTGAAATAAATTCTACAGCCAGAGTGCAGATAATTTTTAACCTACCCTCATACATTCATCTCAGTCTGAATGAATCATTATTTCTGTGACCGTGACTTAGTTTAAATGTTCCATATTATTGTTCATTTTGTATCCTTGCTGTGTTCTATATTTTTTCAACCTTATTTGACCTTCATTGTATCGATTTCAGTTTCTCCAATTTATCCAAACAGTATTATATTATAACTCAACTTTTGTAACTTTTAGAAATTATTTGCAGCCATGAAATGCCTTCATACTCTAATAGTTGCATTGTCAGTCTTTAGATAAAACCAGCAGGTTCTCTGTAGTTACCTCTCAGTTTTAACACCAGGTGATTCACAATTGCACTTTAATTTCAAATAATTCAATTAGGAGTGTACTTTGGCATTATTTATTTTACTTCCTGTTTGAGTGTGCAACATGTAATTTGCATTCTGTTCATTTGTCACTTAAATTTAGGACATGAAACAGCTGTCCAGGAAGGCAACACTTCTCCTAACATATTGTTGGAATGTCTGGAGGAGAAACAGTAGCCTATTGGTATAATTTTTTAGAATTCTGGGAAGACTCCTTGGTCTAAAATATGTCTATTTAAGAGCTAACTGATGCTAGCAGTTCCATCACTACAGATTTGGGTTTTATTTTTAGCTCAAGTCTTTGATTACTATTAAAAGGCAAATTACTCTCGAAGTTTTAGTGCTCAAGCCTTTTCAGCCACTTGTACTTAAGGGTCGTCTCAGGTAGCAGGATCTTGTTCTAAAGAAGTTTTTGGTAAAAGGCAAGATCATGGGGACACATGGCCCTTGACAAAGAAGATCAGGTGCAAGTCAGACAAACAAGAAACGAAGGTATAAGGGACCCTAAAGATAAACATCATATATTTCATTTGTGGCAGAGTGATATTTTGATATTAAACGTGTGCTTTTCCTTCTCTTTGTTTTATCCATACTCAGGTCAAGTAGCAGGGAGGACCACTATCTTTGGCAGAATGTTGTTAGAGAAAATGCAAAGTGTGAGAAGCAAGGAGATGTTCAGCTTGTGTATTATAAGGCAGAGGCAATGCTCTTGAGTGCTGAGGCATCTGATTTGTACAAGTTGAATATTTTAAGAGAGCTTTGTAATTTCCAAAAGCTCATTTTGTAGGATCAAAATCAGAGCCCCGAAGGAGTCAATTCACAAAATTTGTGATATATGTTTAGTACAAGCTCCAGGAAGAAATCATTAATCTCATCCAGAAACACTGCCACAGACACCCAGAATAATGTTTGACCAAATGTCTGGACACCTTGTTGACACATAAAATTAATCATCACAGGGAAATTAAGTAAATGTTTGTGATCACAAAACTAGAAGGTGGTGGGAATTGGCATTTAATCCAGACCTGTAAGAAAAAAAAGACTTTGCCTTTTAGTAACTGTGACATTATCAATATTCCATTCATATCCAGTTGCCAGTCAGGATCTTCCTTTGTAGTGCTCCTTGCTTCCTTTACATCTTTCCAGCCAACCTAGTTTAGCGCCTCTTTGTCTCATACCCAGACCACTGAGATGATCTGGAAACTGGTAACCATTCCTCCACTTGCTTGCTCAGGAATCTTCATGACCCTCCAACATTAATGGACAAAATGTGAATACCTCCATCTGGACATTAAGGCTTTCATGTAATGACTCCACATTTCCAGCCCCGGCTCCACCTGCACAGGTGATGGAGGTGTATTGTATTTGGAGCAGAGATGTCAAAGTCTAAGGTATAAGGCAAAGTTGCACATGGTCAAAATAGCATAACAAGTAATTCCTATGTGTACTAACATTTGACACACCCTGAGCTAGGCTGAGGGGATGAACTAAAGGAGAGTCCATAACAGAATCTTGGAATGTCCACAAATGTACTTTAAAGTCCCCGCTAATGAATGAGGCCTTGGTGGAGAATTCTGAAATATTCCTGCTTGCTTCCTGGGTGTATTCAATTTGTTTCATTGTTCAGTCTCTCTACCATTAATACATGTTAAAAGATTTGTTATTGTGAAGACTAAATGAGATAGTGGGATTCTGTGTGGTGGGGGGACGGAGGGCGTTTTACAATCATCTGTAAGTGAAATGTGCTTCGCACCTGACCCTGTTGTGCTGCCTTTTCTCCACTATATTTGTGTACAGATAGTATGTATCCTTTTCCGGTTGCTCAAGGATGCAGAGCTGTAACTCATAGAATGCTGCCTTATGACCCTCCTGATTCCTATGAACTTCTCTGCCCACAGCAAAGTATTGTGATTGTGACTTGGACTAAATATCTCAAAGGAGACACGAATAGCGGGATTTCTCCTTCATTAGACAGGCTGGTCCAGAGGCAGCGGCCTGGGACTTTCCAGAAACTTTGCATCTGTGAACTTCAGCCTGCCCTTGCTCCCATTCCTTTACCCTCAAAAGTCATTGATCATGTTTCCCTTTTCCTCCTCATCAACCGACAAGTATAAGTGCATCTCATCATTTCTTTATTGGTGATTACAATACATACAAATAGAATGACAAAATATTTTGAGGTTTGGTTTGGTAGGGGAGAAGGATATTAACATTACTCAAAGAAGGAAAATAGGACATGATTTTAATTTTGACTAGAAGCTAGTTAGACAAGTATGTTACTGTACAACCAGCCCTGGATTAGAGATACTCTGCTCCTGGCTGTCACTCCTGGCTTCTGGGGGAGACCTTGGGAAAGTCACCCACCCTCATTTACCTTTTGTTTTCTTATCTTTATCAGAGAAATTAGGTGCTCTCCAAGTCTCCTTCCAGTGTCATGTTTTGTGATGGCAACACATTCAGTAGCAAGTGCAGCAGGTGGTAGGGTATACTCTTTGCATATCTCACATTCAGAGAATTACCAGCGTTGTTCTTGTTTGTGGAAGTGGATGCTATGTCCTCATTTGCTTTTTGAAAGCATTGGAATGCCTGTGTCACGGTTCTGGCACAGTTGACAGTGAAGCACAGATCTAAAGGGAATTATTTGTGTGAATAATCTTGTGCATATAGGCACAAGTGGGTTGTGTATGGGTGTATGTATAAAATGAATTTTGGGGTTTTGAATTCTCTCTCAGATGGCCTTCATTTGGGACAGATAAGCCTGTATTTCACTGCTTTAGTTCATTCAGAACACACTGAGCACAATAAAATCAGAGTAGGAGCCTCCACTCCTGTCCTTGACTCTGGGCTGCAAACGACTTTACGAGAATGGATAAAATAACCATTAGAAGTTTATCTTAGAGTATCGGAATGAAACCTTTTTCGTGTTCAATATGAACCGCTCTTTTGTTCAAACTCACGTGTGTCTTTTAAAATTCTTTTATCTTTGACTTTAAGAAATAAAGGGGAAGAAAAGAGAGTAAGGATATGGTAGGCCCAGAGATAATATCCTGACAGAAATTCCATTGACCAAAAAATATATTTGGAAATGAAGAAGAGAAAAAAAAAAAAAGAAAAGGTGTCAGACACAAGATGATAGATGACTAAGGCAACTATCAGTTTGAAGGAGGATAATATGAGTAAAATACAATTTTATTTTTAAAGTTAAAGAGGTTTCATGTTCAGAGAGAAGTTAAGAATTTTTGAAAACTTTAGACTTAATTTGTGTAGTATTTTTAAATTGATAAATAAGGAAGAAGTTATTTTATGAAAGTAACCTAATACTTTAGAATGCTTTGTAAAGTCCTTCAGCTGAAGTTTAAATATCTTACATTCTGATCTGCAAATACAAGGGAAAACTAAAATCTAAACAGAATACAAAGTGATTTTTTAAAATGAGGTTTGGGTGGTAATTTACCTGTGCTAATCCTTTCCTCCTCTTTAAAGTCATGAATCTGTTCATTGCATTTTTGAGTTAGAAATGAAAATCATTTTACTTCTTATTTTCACATTTATGGTACTTTTTGATGTTAAAACAATACAACTTTCAAATGCCAAACTGTACAAGAAAATATTGCACTAAAATGGGAAGTGTGTATGAGATACTAAAGCATCTGGTTGAAAAAAAAAAATGAAACATTAAATCAACTCTCAGACAACTGTTTTGTTTCTCCAACGTTAAATATCTGGTTTGGGGGAAACATCTGAATGTTTACTCTCATGCTGAAAAAAACTTACTGGCGGTAGAAGGATCTTTTTTTGTTGTATCCGAATATATCAGGATATTTCTGTCTAGGATCAAGAGTAAAAATACATAAATAGCTCTGATAGTGAGGTTCATCTCCTAAAACGGAAGTTGAAAGAAACCAGCTTTCTAGGTGGTTTACGATCATTTAGAAACACCTTGACAATCATGTACACATATCTATCTCTTCGTTAACTTCTTTTTTGCCCCAGTCAACCCATTTTACTTCTTATCCTCCAACCCCAACCCAACCATGCACTTTTAATTTTGCTTTCATTGATGGGCCTTCACTGAGAAAGCTGACTGATAAGTCTATCAGGTTTTCCCTCTTAGTGTATGAGATCTATTTTAATCCTAAAGAAGAGAACTGTCTGCTGGGATGCCAGTGACATTCATTAGGAAGCTTCCCAAGGGAGGAGGATGGTATTGAATTCCCTAGGAAGCCATGACCAAAAAGCTGTCTCTAGGAAGACACCATGAAGCTCATGGAATTCACCTTCAGAAAGCCAGCTTGGGGGCCCGTGGAACGGTCTTGGAAATTCACTAGAGGTGAGTTTCCCTAGGCATCCTGACCTCCAGCCCCGTGCAGCGGGAGCAGGAAAAATATCTAATTTAATGGAATTGTAAACTATCAATAAATCACGAGCCAGGATCATGTAGCCTTACAGTGTTATTTAGAGGATCAGTCCAGTCTTCATTGCTTCTGTGATTTAGGTTATAAGATGATTATACATTCTCTATATCTTCACATATAAGATAACATCAACTGAAGAACAAACCACTGAGGACCATGATGGTACCAGCGTGATAGAAAATCAATGCCAATTAGACTAAGACATACTATTGAGTGTAATTTGCACCCTCATTTCTGAGACATTAAAATGTGAAAAAAAGATCTTAGAAATTTTAAGTCTTAATTGTTTTAGAATCAATGCAATATAAGCAAAAAGGATCATAGCTTTGGTTAGCAACCCCAGTAAATGATCTGTCTTCTCCCTCTTCTTGACTTTCTCCTTACTCAAAGCTTAATAATCTTTCCATATGTCACATTTCTCCCACCTCCATGAAGACTTGGATACTTTGCCTTCTACTCTTCTTATCACCTATAAAGTTGTCTTCTGACTGTGCTTGATTGTATATGCTCATATTATTACCTGATTGTTTCATACATATTACATGTGAAAGATGTTTCCCTATCTCCCTTGTAATTCCTTGAGAAATCTTATTTGCAACTTTGATACATTTGTATAAAGTTTGGATGTTTTGATCAGTAGATCCCCGTGAGCAGGATAAAATCATTCTTAATCTGGGGATTGAAAATAAGTAGCTCCGTCACATCAGTGCTTGTGAAGATTTCTGTTCCTGTTTGACTTCATACGTCAAAATGTGGTTCATTGAAAAATGTTGGTAAATCATAAATATTTACATTTAATTTGCACAGGAATTCAGCTTTGGTTCTTATTTTCAAAGCAAAAGCCAGAGCATGATATTATAAGATGAACATATATTTGAACTTGGGCTGACTTGAGTGGATCTTTTAGATCTTCCACCAACACATTTGCCCAAGTCATGGGAATATATATTGTTACCATTAAAATCAGTTCAAGCTCATTGCATCTTCCTTCCCTGGAGATCTAGGTCAAAGGTAACCTTCATCGGCCAAGCAGATGCTGCTTGAAACCAAGGTCATTTCAAGCATCTCTATTAGCAAAGACATTTCAAAAGGCAGGCAGGGAAAGGAACTGATACATGGCTTTTCTCACCAGAGAAATTACTCACAACAAGTCACACTGGAGGAAAAGAATGTTTTATAAGAACAGATTTTAAACATTTGCAGAAGTGAGAGGGGAAAGGTTGTTTTGCAATTTAATTTTCAACTATAAGGGTACAAATTAAACTCTGATGATACTTAAACCTTATTAGAGGACTTTGGGACAGCAAAAGGTAGTAAAAGAGAGAAAGAGAGAGAAAAGAAATCAACATTTTTGCCTGAGTAGTAAAATAATCTCTTGATTTATTTTCTTGTAGAGGCAGACCATAACTCCGGGGTGAAGTTTGTATTGCTCTTTTGCTCTCCTATTTCCCCCCATTAAATGTTATTAATAGGAGTGATGAATTCGAAAAATTGGGGGCGGCCCTTGTATTGCACCCACTATGTCATTGGGCCTTCCTTCTGTCCAGTCATGCTATCTATATCCTGAGAACAGAGGGCTAGAAAGTATAAGTATTTCTAACTCTGATTTCTTTAGCCTGGGAGGTTTCTCTCTTAAATCAATATTTTGAACAAGCTTTATTTGAATTTAATTTTGGGACTAGAAGATTGATGATGGTGAGAAGCTACAGGAGCTAAAATGATTGCCTTTGTTTCATTCAGCCTTGAATTATGTGAAAACTGTAACTATTAAAATTTAAGGAAAAATTATTGGAAGAAGGCTTTGGATTGTGAGATAAAGTTTATTCAAATTATTTTCCAAGCTACTTATTTTAGTTGATCAAAATTTTATTCTTTTATTTGTGATTACATCCTGAGTCACGGGATGGCAAGCAGTGATATTATTCTTGGGAAATGTGGGAAGTCTGTGAGTGATTATTGAAATTTTAGCTAGTACCATGAACTAAAGGACCAGCGTCACCATCTATGCCTGAGATGGCCAGAATCTGACCTCTATATGATCATTCTCAATTCATGACATCTTCACATAATAGGTTCATTGTATTTTCCCTTGGAGCCTGTGTAAACACAGATACTATTGCATTTAATGAAACCGTTCTCTAAAAGAAGTACAAATGAAGAGCTGAAATATATACACTTTGCTTAAATTTACTCAAACCCAGGACTTCGATTTTTTTTTGAAATTTTTACACATTTTGCTCATACTTTTGGAAACTGAGAGAGGAAGCAGGTCTTTCCAAGAGCTGCATTTTCAGGCTCCTCATATTAGATTAGGGAAAGAAGGGGAGATTCCTGAAAAAAAATAGAAGCATAGTGTCCCCTCCTCACTACCCCTCAACATGTCTTTGTGACTGAGGGAACATTGTTTTGAGGATACTACATGTCGACTGGAAAAAACACACAACCTAAAAGTTAAGAATCATGTTTTATTTGGTGGATAAAACTGAGGACTTCAGCCTGGAACACAGCATCTTCAATAGCTCTGAGAGACTGCTCTGAAGCAGTAAGGGGGAGCCAGGATATATAGGAGTTTTTGCAACAAAGACCAGGTACTGGGAACATCAATAGATTACTGTTAGAGAAAACCAGGCATCTGAAGTGAATGAATTTTGTGCTTTTCTACGCATGGGAAGATGCAAAAGTCTGGGCTCATTGAAATCTTTCCTTTGATATGCACCTCAGCTCTCTGGGGCCAGTATCCTGTGCTTTCTCTTCAGGGTGTGCTATGGGGGGATGGCTGCAGTGGCTGATGACAGGCATTCTGTTTCTACCTTGAGTTCCCTCGGGGCTCACTATTGGGGCAGCTGTAATGTGATGGCTTGATGGCTGCAACATCCGTTGTTTACTGATGTGGCAGGCAACTTTTTTTCCTTGATATACACAACTTACCAAAAAGATCGCTGAAAAAACTGGTAGGATGTGGAAATGGCAGGACACATTGGGGACTTTCAAAAGCTGAGGGCCAAGAACGATTGGTCTCTTTCAGTGTCTTTGACTATACAGAGGCATCAGCTGTGATCTGTAGCAAGAAAGAAATAACCAGAATCAGATCAGAAGCTCTGCATTGCAGAGCTGCCTCCATTCCTTACTGAGCCTCTTTGAAAACCGGTAAAGTAGGTATCTCACTGTAAAGTAGAAGTGGCTGTATTTCCTAAATTACATCATCCAATGAGACAATATTGGGTAAATAAAAACTTCTTTGTAAGCTCTAAATTGCTGCGAAAATGTTAATTATGGTTATTACTTTGTGACGTGTTTGGCAGCATCTGTGATGATTCTCTGCTTTCTGATAAAAGCATCTCTTTTACTCCATCTCTTGTAAATAAGTCTCAAGACATAATAAAAGTACTACTCCTGTTGCCACAAGATCTAGCATCAGTTCCAATACAGTGTCATCTAAATTTATATGAAAAAAGATTTTTTCCTATCAATTTCTCATTTTAAAAGAAACAATTCCCTTTCCAGCCTACCCTTTCCTTATAAAACAAAACAAAACACCCCCCCCCACATACACACAACAAACAACAAAAAGTTTTATAAATATACTGATTTATGTTGACTGATACATCAAATAGTGGCCCTAAATATCTGCTTTTGGGTCAATGGTACCTAGGGTGTTTTTTCCGAGAATAGTTGCTTGGATAATTAATCCATATGGTGAGGGGGCTGGCTCTGAGCAAACAAGCAGCCAGTCTTTAAAAAGTCTCCATTCGAGAATATGGAAAACTTTGCTGGTTTAGATGACAGGGTTTTTATCATAACCTGAATGTTTTAGTTTCAGATATTGAAACTAACTAGAGTACTCTGATTTTAGGTTAATATCTTTTTTCTGCTTTCATATCAACTTCTTTTCTAGGTTAGAAACATTGACCTTAATCTATATATATTTATGTCAGCAAACTCCATTGTAAGGAGCCCAGGGCTTAGAATAAAAGGACTCGAATTTCATTCTCAGCTTTATCATTTGAGAGGCATTTATTGAGAAAAATGAACAGGCTATATGACAGAGTTTTCTTTAGATGTTAAAACTTCTTGTAATTATTAGCTGTTATTATTTGTGACAGGTAGATGGGAGAGTTACATAAAGAGAAAAATTAGGGAGGTGTTTCAAAGGAAGACCTTTTTGAAAATTTGCTTTACCCCACTTAGCTTTTACTAAAGACCTACATTAGTACCTGTTCTCACTAACTGAATCTGAAGGAGATTTCCACTTTTACTAAAAAAGGTGAAAAGTGAGAAAATCATTCAGTGTGTGTTTATCAGGGAGTAGTCAGAGAGGCATTGCAAATCCAGAGAACTGAGAGTGGTACTGCCAAGCTCCTTCTCAGGGAACTGCATTCTGCATCTCAGCATCAGATGCCATAGCTTTGAACAGTGTGTGAGCATCTGTGCTTTATCTCCATTTATTTTGTGCATCCTTTAGCAAGATATTTCCTAAGGTAATTGCTTCTTCACTTTATGGCATCTTAAGAAAGGTTGCATAGGAATGCTCTACTTTTGGGTAGCTGGGAAACCTATTCTTATGTAGGAAGACTGTATACATTTCCCCCTACCCATTACAGAAAGCTCAGTTCTGAACTTGGAAGCTGTCAAGATGAACAATTTTGCATTTGACCTTTGAAAATGTAGCACATTCTCACAGAGAAGTTGGGACATAGGATATCCAACTCTGATGATATCAGAAAATTATGTGGATTAAGATGCTCAAGTACAATCTATGTAAGGTTCAAAAAGATACAATAGATGTGTTGTGTGTTAGAACCCATTATTGGTCTGGCTTATTTTCATGCTTTCTAAAACTCATGGGATTACTTGGGCTTGTTGACTATTTGTAAAGCTGTATCTCTTTGGGAATAAATAGGGAAGTACTATGAAGTTGTGTTAAGCAACCCTTCTTGGTTTTGGTGTTCACAAGCATCTAGCAGTAGTAGAATCTGCTACTCAAAATTTAAGTAAGATCAGTGCATGGACTGTGCTGCCAGACTGCTTTCTAGGACCATAGGACACAATAACAATGTCATGCACAACTGTAAACAGCCATTAAATTAATTTCCCCAGTGATGAAGTCAAATGAGGTGCCAGCAACAGAGTGACAAATCATTTTCGGAATGGAAAGAAAAACAACGTTAGCTTCATGATGGCTATGCCTTTGAAAGCATCTTTAGAAAGGTTATTTCAAGACAGGCATATCTGGAAATATATCCAAGTTTTTATATATGTGTGTGTGTGTGTGTGTGTGTTAGTTACAGATCGGGAGAAATCATTCTTGTTCTCCATCCCTACCCCAATTTCTCTCTCTCTTCTTTCTTCCTCTTTTTCTCTTTCAACACACACACACACACACACACACACACACACACACACCCATACCCCTTTCATGAGCAGTTTTCCCAGCTTGCTGCGTTAAAACTGTGTTCCGCCATTTACTCATATAATTCACTTAAAGTATGGCTTCAGAACTGGGCATTTTTAGGGGATAGTGAGATGTACTAAGTTATAGCAACATTACCCAGTACTGTCTCAGTTCCTTCCCTTCTTGTTTCAGAGGGTAACATCCTAGAATAGAATAGAATACAATAGAATACAATAGAATACAATAGAATACAATAGAATAGAATACAAGGAGTCATCAGAAGGTTTAGTATTAACATAGCTGGAGAAAATCCAGATTGTCTAATATTTTCCAGTGTTTAATTATTTTTTCTCTTTGATAGTATGCCTACTAGGAGGCAAGTAGCTGGCATAATAAATCCTTGTGATGATAAACTCCATGTCCAAACCCCCGGGTAGTAGAATTCCAAACAGATAGTCTTGCAGAAGCCATTGGCAAGCTTTAAACATCAGAATGACATGATCTGATCTACATTTTAGGAGATCATTGTGCCCTTTGACCAACATCTTCCCATTTCCCTCAGTCCCCCAGACCTTGGCAACCACCATTCTATTTTCTGTTTCTACAAGTTTGGCTTTTATAGATTTCACCTATGAGTAATGTCATATAGTGAGAAAAACAAATACTTATTTCACTTAGCATAATGCCCTCAAAATCCATTCATGTTGTGGCAAATGACAGGATTTCCTTCTTTCTCATGACTGAATTTTATATATACACATGTATATGTATACACACATATATATACATACATATACATACACAAATACACACATATACATATATACATATATATACACACACACATATGTACACACACACACACAATCTTCTTTATCCATTCATCCTTGACAAACCCTTAGTCGTTTCCATCTTTTGGCTATTGTGAACAATGCTGCAAAAAAATGGGAATGCAGATATGTCTTTGATATCCGGTTGCATTTCCTTTGGCTATATACCAAGAAGTAGGATGGCTGGATCATATGGTAGTTCTATTTTTAATTTTTAAGGAATCTCCATACTGTTTTTCATAGTGGCTGTTTACCAATTTATATTCTCACCAACAGTGCATGAGGGTTCCTTTTTTTCCACATCCTTGCCAAAACTTACTATTTCTTGTCTTTTTGACAATAGCCATTCTGGCAGGTATGAGGTGATATCTCATTGTGGTTTTGACTTGCATTTCACTTATGATTAGTGATATTAAGCACCTTTTCATGTATCTTTTGGCCATCTGCATTTATTATTTGGGAAAATGTTCATTTTTTAACCAGGTTGTCTTTTTGCTATTGAGTTGTATGAGTTTTTATATATTTTTAACATTAATCCCTTATTAGATATTTGATTTGTAAGTATTTTCTCCCATTTCATTGGTTACCTTTTAATTTTGTTAATGATTTCCTTTGCTGTATAGAAGCCTTTTAATTTGATACAGGCCCACTTGTTTATTTTTGCTTTTGTTGCTTTTGCTAAGTGTCAAGCACAAAGAAATCACTGCCAAGACCAATTTCAAGGAGCTTATCCCTATATTTTCTTCTAGGAGTTTTATGGTTTTTGGTCTCACATTCTAGTCTTCAATCTATCTTGATTTGATTTTTGCATATGATGTAAGATAGGGTCCAGTTTCTTTTTTGCATGTGTATGTCTAGTTTTCCCACCATCATTTATTGAAGAGACTATTCTTTCCCATTGATATATTCTCTGCCCCCTTGATAAATATTAGTTAACTGTATTACATTAGTTAATGTTATTAGTTAACTGTAGTTAAATATTAGTTAACTGTATTTGGGGGCTCTTGATTCTGTACTTTTGGCCCATGTGTCTGTTTTTATGCCAGTACTATACTGATTGATTACTACAGCTTTGTAGTATAGCCTGAAATCAGGAACTCTGATGCCTCCAGCTTTGTTCTTTCTCAGAATTTCTTTGGCTATTCAGGGACTTTTGTATTTCCATGCAAATTTTAGGGTTTTTTTTTTTTTCTCGTTCTGTAAAAATGCCATTGAAACAGAGGTTGCATAGATTTATAGATGACTTTGGGTACTATGGACATTTTGACAGTATTAATTCTTCCAGTTCATGAACATGGAATATGTTTCCATTTTTTTGTGTCTCCTTCAATTGCTTTCACCAAAGTCTTGTAGTTTTCAGTGTACATGCCTTTCACCTCCTTGGTTAAATTTATTCCTAAGTAGTTTGTTGTTTTTGATGCTACTGTCAATGGGATTGTTTTCTTTACTTATTTTTCAGATATTTCATTCTGGTTAGATGATGAATAAGTTCTGAGGTTCTAATGCACAGCATTGTTATTATAATTAATAATAGTGTGTTATATACTTGAAAGTTGTTGAGAGTAGATCTTAAATGTTCTCATCACAAAAAAGAAATGGTAATTATGTGACATGATGTAAGTGATAGCTAACACAGTGGTGGTAATCATTTTGCAATACAGAAATGAATCAAATTAACCCATTGTACAGCTTAAATACACACAATGTTGTATATCAACTATATTTCAATAAAGCTGGGGAAAAATAGATCATTCTGGTTAGTGGAGAAGAATGATTTGAGGGAAGAAGAAGAAGGAAACAGACCAGTTAAAAGGTTATTCTTGTGTTCCAGATGGGAGATGAGGAGACTTGGTTTGAGTTATGGACATGGAACTGATGTGAAATTGTTGGATTCTGAATTATTTTTGGAGGTAGTGCTGGTAGGACTTGCTGATGGTTTGGAAGTGGTGGAAAGAAAAGGAAAATGGCAGAATCCAGGGTGACTCTTAAGTTTTGGAACTGAACAACTGGGTGGATGGTATTGCCATTTACTGAAATGGGAAGAACTTTCTGGAGAGGGATGGATTGGATGGGGTAAGCAAGTGTTCTGTTTGGTGACATTAAATTTCAGATGCTTATATAAAGCTAAATGGCAGTAGAAAATTGTGTAGTTGATTTTATGTCTCTTAGAATCCTGAATGTTTCGCTCACTGTTTTATTAAAAGAAACCTATTAATGAAATTGGAATCTGGCAAGTAGAAAGTAGCTCACAGCTGGATAAAATTCAATTCGTTAGATTAGCATTCAGAGCATCTCTTTGCCTACTTGCTTAACCTCATCAATCTCTATTCCTCTTTCACAATATATGCTGTAGCCATATCAAGCTATATGTGGTTCCCCAGACACATTATGATGACATACGCTCTCATGACTGCCTGTGTTCCAAATTGCAATTCCTTTTCCATCTCTTTCCATACAGCAAATTCCTAACTCATCCTTAAAGACTCTATTTTGGTGCATGTCATCCTTGAAAACTTCTCTAACCTTCCTAGTTGATAGTCTTTTACTTCATATTGGCACCCAAGGCCTCCTTCAAATATAACATTTGTTATGCAGTACTATAATCATTCAAATGTTTGCCTTCTAGACTAACCTGAGAACCCTTTGAACCCAAAAGTTGTCTTAATTTGTGTACCCCTAGCAATTGAAATGGCTGGAATTAGTAGATGATCTAACTGGTTGTTGGATGAATAAATATTTCTTTTTGAATGTTGAGTCTCTCTGAGGAACCTGTAAAGTAGAAAAATTTACACAGTTCAGATCCTTGGAAATTCTTTCTGAGTAGACAGGACCAGGGAGGTACTGATAAGATGACCTCTTATAGAAAATGATTTAAAGTTGCCCAGAATGTCTCCTTGTACAACCTTTAGTGATTCATTTCTTGAAGTTTATACACTTCCCTCTTACTTAGGTTCTCTTAAAAATGTGAATCATGGGGACAGAGAGTAACACATTAAATCATGGCATGAAGGTAAGGTCTCATAGTAGAAGGAACACTGAGCCAGGAGTCTTGAGTTCTGGGTTACATGCAGTCTCAATTCTCTCCGTAACTCAAGGCAGAAAGTCAGTCATGTGGAATTGGCTAAGATGGCAAATGGCATAAAAGGGGAATTCTGTACTTCTGCAGTTTCAACAATGACATTCATTGCTCAGAAAGTCAAGTGGTAGAGTTATGAAATACTGTTGAAAGTCTTAGGGTGATAGTGAAAGGGCGTGAGCAATAGGATAGGAAGAAACAACTACTATTTAGAGGGGAGTAAAATGGTACAAGTGATTTCAGTGGAACATTATCTTTGAAGAAAAATAATTGTCCTTATGGCTGTCAGCCAGCCATAGAGTAGAGGACATTATGCTTTGAGAATGACCTTCCTAATGTTGAGAATTTTCCATGTTCTGAGCTCCTTGACTTTCAAGTGAAAGCTTGCCAGATGGGAGGTAGTGTTTGCAAATCCCCATTCTTAATTGATAGCCTTGACATGGCTTGTGTTCTAAGTTTCCTTATTGTCTCAGGGAGTATTTGTTCACATTATTCAAATTTGCATGTCTAAACTGATTTTCTGATGCTGAAAGCTTATAGCCAGCCCCTTCCTTGTGCAATTTTGAGACAGACTTGACTATTATCATTAGTAATATCATATAATGGGACCATTAAGAATCTTGGCACCAATCTCTCCTTCATTTTCAATGTCGTGGGAGAGAGATTTATTTGAACTCCTGCAGCGCTGCCTAAGCCCCGCATCTTTCAGAAGGAGGCAGAAATGATTGCTCTGATGCTGTATTATATGGTGGGTCTATAGGGATCTCATGGACAAGACCTTAGCAGAGCCTTTTAGCCTTGACACCCAAACCTGTGCTATAAGACTCTTCATATTTCTTAGTACTAGTGGCACTGATTAGCTTTTTTTTTTATAAATTTATTTATTTATTTATTTAATTGGCTGTGTTGGGTCTTCTTTTGCTGTGCGTGGGCTTTCTTTAGTTGTGGTGAGTGGGGGCTACTCTTCATTGTGTTGCACGGGCTCCTTATTGCTGTGGATTCTCTTGTTGTGGAGCATGGGCTCTAGGCGCGTGGGCTTCAGTAGTTGTAGCACATGGGCTCAATAATTGTGGCTCACGGGGTCTAAAGCGCAGGCTCAATAGTTGTGGCTCATGGACTTAGTTGCTCTGCGGCATGTGGGATCTTCCTGGAGCAGGGATCGAACCCGTGTCCCCTGCATTGGCAGGCGTATTCTTAACCACTGCGCCACCTAGGAAGCCCCGCTGATTAGCTTTTATGTGTCAAAATATAATGATTGAGCCTTATCCCAAAGGGAACGAAGAGGAAGTAAGTATAAGCCCTTTCTGGGATGCAAAGGCTGAAAGAAGGAAAGTTAGAGGATTGCCTGTCTTGTCTGTTAATAACTAAGACGCTATATTCCAATTCCAATCTCCTTTTACAGCTTTTTCCCTCATTGCCTTCCTACATGAATTCTCTGTGTCAGCCAGGTTTGTCTACTCATTGTCCCTCAACTGTAAGTTTTCTGTTCTCACCTTATTAGCTTTCCACATGCTATTTCACTTTCCCAAGATGCACTTCTCTTTGCTCTCCATTTATTAAAAATCACTAAATCATCCAAGGGCTGGCTCTCATTCCATCTTCTATGTAAAGTCCTTCCTGTTTCCTATTATTAACAATCACAAAGCCCCTCTTCTCTACCACCTGGAATCTTTCATTTAGGTAGTATTTACGAAGGTCTTACATTGCTGGGCCTGGTGCTAGAGATGAAACTGAGCAAATCAGACGAACCTTTCTCTGCCCTTAAGGAACTTTCAATCTAATGGGGTGGAAAGATGTTAATTCGTTGTCAAATTATAGTTAATATTTGTAGTGTTTACTGTGGTCCAAGAATTTCACTTGATATGATTTTGCTTAATCCTGACAACAGCTTTATGGGACCTTATATTATACTTTGAGATAGCCTCTGTTAATTTTCCTATTTAACAGATGGGGAAATTGAGGGTAAAGGGGTTTAATAACTTGCCCAGGGCCATCCAAATGCTGGAGCAGTTTCTGAACTCAGGCAGTCTTTTTTTTTTTTTTTTTAATAAATTTATTTATTTATTCAATTTGTTTATTGGCTGCATTGGGTCCTTGTTGCTGCACACTTGCTTTCTCTAGTTGTGGTGAGCAGGGGGCTACTCTTTATAGTGGTCCTTGGGCTCCTCATTGAGGTGGCTTCTCGTTGTGGAGAACAGGCTCTAGGGTGTGGGCTTCAGTAGTTGTGGCACACAGACTCAATAGTTGTGACTCACAGGCTTAGTTGCTCCATGGCATGTGGGATCTTCCCGGACCAGGGCTCAAACCCGGGTCCTTTGCGTTGGCAGGCGGATTCTTAACCACTGTGCCACCTAGGAAGTCCCTGAACTCAGGCCGTCTTAACCACTAAGATTTCTCCAGGCCTCCAGGTATTTTACCTTCACCTTTATTTTTACCCACTGCTTTTTGCTATAATTCACCTGTCTGGATACATACCTTGTCTCCTCAACTACATTGTGATGCAGGATCCACAAGGAAACTGACCGTGTCTTAGGGAGCAGGTATGAACACACGCTTTGGAAACAGATCTATATTTCAACCCCCAACTCCCTGGCTGTGTGTCAAGGGGAAAGTTAATCTCCTCAACTTTGTATTTCCTTATTTGTGAAATGGGCAAAATAATAACCACAGGGAGGTGCTCGAGGATTAAGTAAGATAATATATGTAGTCTTATCGCAGCACCTTGAATGTCCAGCATTGAGTAAACAGTAGCTAATTTTATTCTTTGCAGCCTCCGGCCTTGCCTATTAGCACAATGGTTGACACCCAGCACTGCAAACATCTTTCTTAAATCATTGAACATAGTGAAAACCTAAATTCAAAATAATCCTCAAGAAAACCCCTTTGACAGTTCATTTTTATTAAAGGATATATTTATAAGACATATACTTTTATTATTTTAAGGTATATAAAATGGAACAAACTAATTACCAAGTACAGGAAATTTTAAAAGTGTGAGTGATAAGGATTTGGTTAATTGCAAGTGAAAATTTGAGAACTTTGATATAAATTTAATGAATAATAACCATTTATATTCTTAGCACATACATACTTTTGACTACACAGCAGGCAAAAAATTCTATGAAGTTATTTTTCAATGTGTATTCTATTAATACAAAACTATTTAATGAGCATATATCTACAATATATTCCAAAAAACTTAAACATATTTTTTTCCCACTAGTTTCAAAGTTTCCCAGATTACTTAATTTTTTTTAAATAATCATAACGGTCAGCCCAGACTTAGTCTGAATTATCACTAGTTTTTAAATGGTTATGTTCAAATAAATAAATATCCCAATATAAATATCTCAGATATCCCTCTTTTCCTTTCAGAGACCTACAAGGAAGGTAAAAATTTAACCTAACCTAACAAATTTCTCAATATTTGGAGATTTGCTAGATATCTCTCTGATAAAGATTTCAGTTTAACTCCATTAGGTCCAAGGACATACTTCGCATAACTTCTACTCTTTTAAATTAAGGTTTATTTTACCCACCACTGTGAGTATTCTGTGAGGAAATTCTGTTGAGAAAAATGTGTATTATGCTGTTGTATGGCAAAATGTTCTATAAATGTCAGTGCAATGAAGGTGGTTGATGGTGTTGTTCAGATTTTATTTTTTCATTTTAAAAAAATTAGTTAATTACTTTTGGCTATGCCTAGTCTTAGTTGCAGCACGTGAGATCTTTGTTGCAGCATGTAGGATCTTTAGTTGTGGCATGTGGGATCTACTTTCTCCAACCAAGGATTGAACCCAGGCCCCCTGCATTGGAAGTGCAAGGTCTTACCCATTGGACCGCCAGGGAAGTCCCCAGATCTTTATTAAATAATTTTTTTCTACTTATTCTCATTACTAAGAGAGGAATATTGAAATCTCCAGCTGTAATTATAGATTTGTTTATTTCTCCTTTCAGTTGCTATTAGTCTTTGCCTCGTGTATTTTGAAACTCTGTTGTTTATTGTATACACACTTAATATTCCTTTTTTTGAAATTTAATATTTCTAATATTAAATTAATATGGCCAACATTGATTTCTTTTAATTGGTGTTTACATGGTATATGTTTTTCCCATCCTTATTCTTTTAACCTATATGTGCCTTTACACTTAAAATAGAGTTCCATTTTATATGGCTATTTTTTTAATCTGTTGTTAGATCACTTACAGTTAATTATTGATACAGTTAGATTAAAGTCTACCATGTTTACATTTGTTTTCTATTTGTTCCATCTGTTCTTTGTTCCTTATGCCCCCTTTTCTGCCTTTATTTAGATTGAATATTTTATTTATCTCCACTCTTGATACATTAATTATAACTACATTAAAATTGTTTTTTTGTGTGTGTGTGTGGTTGCCTTGAGTTTACATCTTCAATTAACCATGGCCTATATTCTTATAATATTAACTGCCTGATGTGTAGAGTAAGGACATTATAACAGTATTCCTCCTTCCCATTTTTGTGCTATTGTTTTCATATATTTAACTCAACTCATGATATAAACTCAGACATTGCTACAGTTTTTTTGCCTTAGACAGTCAATTATGTTTTGTGTCAGTTAAAATTGGGGAAAAAAAAGATTTAATATTTACCCTCATTTCTGTTTCTCAAGATCTCTTCATTTCTTTGTGTACATCCAAGTCTGTCTCGTATCATATTTCTTCTGTTTGAAGAACTTATTTTAACATTTTATTTTTGTAGTGCAAGTCTGCAGGAAACAAATTCTATCAGTTTTTGTTTGCCTGAAAAAAACAAACACTTCATAAAGTTTATTTATCCTTCATTTTGAAGGATATTTTACTTGTTATAGAATCCTAATTTGATAGTTTTTTTTTTTTCTTTCAGCACTTTAAACATTCACACCATTGTTTTTTGGCCTAGCACAGATGAAAAGTCTGCTATAATTCTTATCATTATTTTTATGAATATAATATGTTCTCCCACATCCCCATGGCTGCTTTCAAAAAGTTTTACTTTTATCTTTGTTTTTCAACATTTGAATATGATTTGTCTAGGAGGGTGTGTGTATGTGTGTTACTTTCTACTTATCTTGCTTGGAGACCTCTGAATTTCTTAGCTATATGATTTGGTGTATGTCATTATTTCTGGAAATTTCCAGCTACTATTTCTTTAAATTTTCTCTTGCCTTGTTCTCTCTTCTCCTTCTGAGATTCTAATTATGCATTTATTAGGTCATTTGACATTGTACAACTGTTGGATGCTGTTAATTTTCTTTTCCACTCTTTCTTCTCTTTGTGTTTCAGTTTGGGCAGTTTCTACTCACCTGTCTTCAAGATCATTGGTTCCTTCCTTGACTGTGTTGAAGTCATCAAAGGTATTTCTCATATCTGTTAAAATATTTATTTTACTTCTAATATTTCCATCTTACTTTTAGAGTTTCCACCTCTCTGCTGAAATTCCCCATCTACCTATCCATGTTGTTTGCCTTTTCCACTAGCGTATTTAAAGTATTAATCATGTTATTTTAAATTCCCTGTTAATTCTAATATCTGGTTCATTTTTGAATCTGATTTTGTTGGTTATTTCGTCCCTTGACCATGAGTTGTTTCATTTTCTTAAATTTTTATGTATCTCACAATTTTTGTTTGAAAGCTGGTCATCCTGTGTGTGACAGTAGAGACTGAGATAAACAGTATTTCCGCCTAGAAATGGGAACACCTCGTCTTCTGCTAGGCCTGCCGAGTGAGGGGTTGTATTAATCTCATTAGGAGTTGGACTGAGTTTGAGTTTTGTTGTTATTCAGCTTCCCTTGTGTTCATCACTGACTTCAAATTCCTGTATTGCTGCCTTGTAGTTAGGCTGGGGGCTGGTTTGCTGGAGAGTTTTTGCCAGGGTCTGTTTCACCTTCAACTTTAGGCTTTCTCTTTTTACCTGCACCTCAGAGAGGTCTCTCTCCACACTCTTGAACATCTCCTGGCAACAGTGTTGTTGCTTGTTATTTAGTACCTGATAGCCTGGTTGGGGAGGTATTCCACTCTAGACTCAGTGTTAGACAGGCTGTGTGTCCCTCATATCTGGTGTGAGGCCTTTTCAGTGACTCTGTCCTTCTCCCAGAACTAGAATACCTCTACCTTTCTCCAGGGTAGGGAGTTTTTCCATTTTCCCTCCCCATAATCAGAGTGGGTCTTCCTATGTGTCCTGGCAACAGCAGGCTTTACTGCCCTTCCTCCAGCTACTTAAAGCTTTTGTTTCATAATGAAAAAGAATCCAGATGAGATTCAGTGTATTTTTTAGAGAGAAAGCCACTCCCCAAATCTAAGCCTGCACCGCAGTGGAGGCTTTCTCTTATCTTTTATTGTGACCTTGATCTTTCTTGTGATGACTGGTGAAGGTCCTGCTGATGGGATTGGAGCTTCCAGAGACTCTATAATCTCATACTAGCTCACATTCAGTCTTTAGCCATTAGTTAAAGCACTCTTCTTACCCACTTATAGGGAAGCCCTGTTTTCATCCTATGCACTGGGTCAGTGCTTGTGTCCCATTTTTCTATGGAGTTGCCTGTTTTTCCTTAGATCTCAGGTGTGACTAGCAATTGCTAGGTGCAAGGAAAGTTAAGATTTTGTCTTTTTTCCATATTTTTCTCATTAGAGTGAGAGTGATACACTTGTAAGGTTGCTCTATCCCAGGTGGAATATAATGTCACTTAATTAAAAGAAAAAATAAAGTTATGCAGGCTTGAGTGAAGGTTGCCAGTTTAATAAGTTCTGCGGGATAAAGAGACATCTTAGAACTGGAGTGAAGGGGGAATCCAGTTGCAGAATCTGTAAGGGGAAGGGCAAGGAATAAAGCTGTATGCTCTGAACATGAGCCAGATAATAAGAAACAAGCCTCAGGAGACCTGAAGGGGCGAAGGCACAGGATTTTCCAAAAATGTCTTGTTGTTTAGGTGGGTCAGCAGTGATGAGTAGGGTGAGCAAAGGTCAGAAAAATTTTAAAGTGGTGCATCCATGTGTTAAGGTTCACTGACAGCCATTAGGGAAAAACATCATGTCCCATATGTGAGAAGACGAAAAATGAGAAATTTAAGAGACTCTCAGAAGGGGAACAGCTATTGCTCATCCTTGTCCAACTCAGACTTAGGACTAATAACATATAAGCAGGGGGCAGAAAACAAAACCAAACAAAGCAAAACCACCTACTAGTTCAACAAAGAGATAGGAAATCCAGCTGGTGATAGCTTGCATGAATGATGCAACTACCTCTTATAACAGTAACTTATAGTTAATCAATTGAGATAATATATGTAAAACTACTTTCTCAAACATGTAGTGGTTTGTTTAGGAATAAATACAATCCTGTATATGTTTCAGAATGAGCTCAAGAATGTCCGTGTCCAAACAGATATTGATAAGATGGTTTCCATGAAAATCCTGACAGGGCTGTTTCTGTTTTTGGTGATTTAAGTTGCTCGTCATTGATGGGTTGATGTCCTGTGACTTCCATGAAGCTGTGCCTGACTCCTTTGACTAGTAGGGATGGTCTCTGATTTCTCTGATTTCTTCTTGAGCCTGCATCCCTCCACATTGCACTAAATCATTTACAGTGTGGCAGGACAAGATTTTGAAAGCTATGTCCTTCTTCTCTTTGCTTCGTATTGCATTCCTACTCCCTGTCCAGAGAGATAGACATTAGTCACCCATTGCCTTAGGGAAAGTCTGACAGTGCAGAAACTCAGCATAGAAGTGTCAAATTCCTTGAGATTTAAAGTTTGTTTCAGAAAATGTTTGAAGTAATACCTGGCCTAGTTATGTGTCCCTGTAAGAGAGCTTATTCCAACCCTGAAGGTGATCTAGTCTCTACTTGGGTGAACCAGTCTTTACTTGAGTGAGCACGGTTATACCAGCTCTGCTAACAGGCTGTGTTGTCCTCATTGCTGACCAGTGAAGACTGCAGCCAGCAGGGCTAGGGATCCCCTAGCAGAAAGCACACACGTGTTGACCTCAGGACTGCTCAGTTTACTTTCTGTATCTCCCCATGTGGACAACCACTCTTTCACAACTGACCGGAGTCCTAGAAAGACCCAGGAAAGGATAACTGGGCTTTAGACACCTAAAGTGGTAGTGGTGTTGTAAGAACCCAGGTTATCTGTGGGTGTACAATAAATATTCAGCAGACGGATACTGGAGGCAGTGGCGCGGAACTGGAAAGCAGGCAATGTTCCATGGAGGATTAAATCAGAAAATGGCTCTGTTTCACTTATCTATTCCTGTGTACAAACCACCCCAACTTTAGTAGCTTGAAACAAAAATCATTTCTCTGCTTCGGATTTTGTGGCTTAGCAATCTGAGTTGGGATCAGGTAACTGTTTTGTCTGGTGGCCTTGCTGCGCTCTCTCATGTAGTTTCCATCTGCTGTCACCTGGTGGCTCCTCTGGGGCTGGGTGGTCCAAGATGGCCTCATTTTCATGTCTGGTGGTTGTTGCCTGGATCTCTCTCTCTCTCTCTCTCTCTCTCTCTCTCTCTCAAACCCTCCACCTGGTCTCTTATCTGCCAGGGAACCAACCCTGGCTTCCTACACGGTGCTTTCAGGGTCACAAAACTGAACAGTGGAAGCTGCAAAAGCTGTGAGACCTCATGCAGCTGAGGTTCAGGAATCACAGAGAGTCACTTCTTCCACATGCTACTGGATAAATCCATGCAAGACTAGACTAGATTCAAGGAGAGAGGAGAATAAACACTGCTTCTTGATGGGAAAAGTGGTAGAGTCAAACTGCAAAGGCACCAGCTTGTAGATATGGGAACAATTGTGATCGTCTTTGCAAACAAACCACAGTACGTGTATAAAAGCACTTAGCATAGTGCTTGCACTTCTCCTAGTAGGCAGCGAATCAATGGAATGATGATGGTGACGTTGATAACGGTGATGGTGATGCTTTAATACATGAATTACTGTTGGTAGATTCAGCACTGAAGGTTCGATCCTTGTTTGCAGTACTGACAATCACTGTACATAAGACATAGGAAGTCTTATACACTCTTTCATCCTGCGCTGTTGTTTCTTTGCTATTGAAATATACTGCTCTAATGGTTTCCTGAGCAGACAATCAGCAGGATGACTTAAGATCCCAAATTCATTGCCAGAAGATCAAGAGGGTAAGAAACAACAATAACTTATGTCCTCATTCTTACTTTCTGAGGTAGTAATACAGTCCTAATAACTTCACTTTCAAGGCCTAAATTCATTCATGTACCAGGTATTGGATTCATGGGTTCCAGAATATTTTACTGGAGTATGCCTTTAAAAATACTGAGGATAAGCCAGTATTCTAATGAATTTTTTCCCCCAGTAGGCAGCCTATTTAGCAGATCCTCCCAGAAGCTGTCTGGTTTTGATGTTTGAGGCAATAGAATCTTACACATTCAGTGTCAATGGCATACTTACATGCCAGCTGTTATGAAGGTGATTATCTGTAAAATGCACCATTTTAAAATAAACCAGAATATTCATTGGTTTTGATGGTGAGAAATGAAAATGTAGGGAGCGACATAATACCTGAGTTGCTTTGTTGTTGTAACTATAATCGGAATTCTCTGAGTAAGCAACGAAACCAAACAAAGACAAACCTAGCTTTGAAGTGATGAGATAAAAAATACTGAGAGCCAGTGAGCAGTGCAGTGCACTGAATTCAACACAGTCCTAGCACTGCCCACTCCCGGAGTATGAAGGCTCAGGTAGACAGTGAAAGGTATGCATCTGTGGCCTGTCCTTCATTTGTCAGTGTGACATGCCCCAAATGAGACCCATTGATTTTTGGGTGTCACAAATTTTGCGTCTTATTAATGAAAAAAAAGTTGCTTTCAGGAAAGACGTTTTCTTTGCACAGATATTTATAAGGACTGTAAAGACTGAGTAATCATTTCTGAGGAAGAGTAGGGGCTAGTCTTGTTTAAAATTAGTTGAATTTTTGGTTAACGGTGATGGCAGTACATATTTCACAGTATCACTTTGCAAAAATGGAATGTTGTTCAGGGTGGAAAGAGGCTCATTTGTCACCTGAATTCCTCAGGGAAGCATTTCTTTTTCTGTATTTGAAAGGTACACCTTTTATAAAACAGGTCCTGAAATTCCAAATTGGAGGTTGTTTGCTGCTAAATATTCACACCCTTTTGTATACAGGCTTTACTTAGATTCTCTTTTCTGGTCACCTTGCGCTGATGAGAGGATGAATCTTGAGGCAACTATATTAATTGTCATTTAATTGGTGGACCTATTGCACATTAGACAATTGGATTGTCCTAAACCCATTTGATTAAGTGGAGCCAGTTTTACAGGGTCTATGCCTACACGGGCAATGAGCAGTGAAGAGTTAAGGGGAAAACCTAAATTACTATCCTCCATGAAATATTGCATCACCCGCTTTCTTACTGAGATTACCAATAGCAATGTATTTAACATGTCTATTGCAATTAAACTGATTGGTTATATGTGTTTTTTTAAAATTAGAAGTCATTGATTCCCTATCCCCTACTTTCTTAACCACAGAGGATCACATTCAATATCATCACTGTTAGCTAAGGGTATTTTCCAGTGTTTTCAGAGAAAACATATTGAAAAACCATAAGGACCACCCAGACTAACACTCTCTTTGGCAAATGAGAGTTGTATTTTATGTGGATTATATCTCAATAAAGCTGTTACTAAACAAACAGATAAAAACTAGAGAAGTTTCGTGCCACTGTCTCAATTCCTGCTTAGGCACCAAAGTTTTACCCGTGATTACATTTGCATCATTAGCGCAAGTGTTAACATAGTGAAAAATGAATAATAATTTGGTATTCTTATGAAAATGATTTTGACCTCATGCAACACCTGGAAAGGCCTTGGGGTCCCCCAGGCATCTACAGACCACGTGGTTTAAGGCAATAAGTGTGTCATATAGAGCTGGTCTTACATGGTGCCACACCACACTTTCCCTGGGGAGAGCTTCGAAAGCAAGGTTTCCCTTGGATCTCATTCAAGGGTTTGAATCTTTCAAGGAGCCAAATGCCCATCTTTATAAATTGTTTTCCCCTATAGTATAGTTGAGTGTCATGCGTCCCAAGAGAAGACAACAACACATCTCTGGTGTATTTCATTTTCAGTGTGGAATTGCACCAGAAACAATAAATATTTGTTGTGAATGAATCCATAACCCCTTACAAATTACTCTTGGTTTGCGTTTCTGATTGTTTTGTTACAGGCAGTAAACACTGCCAGATGGAAGACCTCTGACGCTTTTTAATCAAATAACAGAATCCTAAAAAGGTCAGAACTGCAACTTATAAAAGCACTTTTCACTGGTTGTCCCCAAAGGAATGAAAGATCAACATGTGAGTGATTCCCTAAGCAGAAATACCATCCAGACACGAGAATCAAAAACGCATTGCTTCAAAGTGGGACAGCATTGACAATGAGTTGGAACAAGAGAAGTGAATTTCTCCTGGGCCCTGGACCACCTTCTTCCATTTTCTTTCTTTCATCTAGTTTTGAGAACTTAAATTATTTTCATGAATTTGAAAAATATGATCCTCATATCAACAAATAGAAGAAACCATCATGCTACCAACTAGTTTAATAAAACAATTTGACCCATGCCATATGGAATTTATTTACTTTTGTCCCCCGGGATAGTTATAACTCTCTGACCATCCACTACACGCAGTTTTATCTGGGAGGTAGAAACAAAGACAGAGAGATACATTTGCTTGATCTTGAGGTAGTTTTATTAGAACACTTGTTGCCTTTATCAGCCAGTTTCCCTATTTAAATACAATCTGTGACATTCATTTGTTCTTTGACTCTTTATAAGTACATCACTTGAGCACTGACTGTCCAGGAATAAATATAGAGAGAGAAGGGAAGGTGGCAAACTAAAAGAAAACATTCAAGAATTTAATGCCCACAAAAGAATAAACTGAGATATTTTAAAGTCTCATTTGCCACATTGGCAGCAATATCTGCAACTAGAAAGAAAGTAAAGGTGGAAGACATGCACGATATGAATTTCCAAAGATTATTGTATTTTGTCTGCTTTGTATTGAAAGTTGGTATGTAAATAGCCATGTAGTTCTCTAAGGCTTGATCTAAAAAAGTTTCCTTGTCCCCACCATTTCTCATTTCCCAAAGCAATTACTTTCAATTCTTTCAGTTGATTTGTTTGATATGTACCTCTGTATTTATGAATAACATATGCACACTGCTACTTTTTGATGAGCCAGTTTTAGGCATTACCTGTTTACTTCCTACAATGGAAGATGGAATTAAACTTTATCTTTTCACTCCCTAGCCCACACGTGTATACTACTTGTCCCTGGCCACTAGATTCTCAGTATATTTATATCAAGATTTTAGGACATATTTAAAATATTCATTGTTTATATAGGTAAACACTGTACCTGACTGACCAGGTAGTTTACTGCGATTATTTTTTTCTTTTCTGTACAACATCCTTCTGTTTCCCAGAGTTAATAGCTGTTTGTTTACCCAGTTCTCTACAAAATGGGCACTAATTTGATTTCCTGTCAATATGTTAAAATATCTTATCTAAGATATCTATTCATTCAATTTCATTTTATTGGAAAAAAAATTCAGGGCTTTCAGATCACCTATTATTTGAATTAATTGATTTCTAGACATGCTGTATAGCTGTCATCCTGAGAGCTCCTTTTACCGTCAGCCTAGAGATTCCCTTAGCCTTTCTTTGGTGATAGAATCTCTGTTTCCCTGAGCCCATGTTTTTCATTTTGGGTTTACTTCCTCACTTTGGTAGAGCATATCTTGTGATATCTTCCTGAAAATTCATGCATGGGAAAAACATTTTTAAAGATCTTTAAGGGGCAAAAACATCTTTATTCTATCTTGCACCATAATTAAGAGTTTGGGTAAAATGTAGATTGGAGGTTACTTTTTTTCAGAACTTTGAAAGGATTTCTTGGCTTCCATAACATTTAGGAGAAGCCTTTGGAGAAATTTGAGGATATTTTGAAACTTGATCCTGATGTGGTATCTGTTTTTTTCTCTCTCCCCAAATTGTGTGATCTTCTCTTTGTCTCCAATATTATAGAATTTCCCAATATGTGTATTTTAATTTTATCCACTGTGCTAAGGACTTTGTAGTCATGTTCAATCTGGAAATGCATGCCTTTTATTTTGGGGGGAATTTTTGCTTTTTGTTAGTATTTCTTTGATATTTTCTTTCTCTCCATTTTTCTTTAATATTTATCTTTGGGACCCCAGTATTTGAAGGTTGAGCCTCTGGGACTGGTCTTCTCATTTTCTTATTTATTTCCTTTCCTGTAACTTATGATTTCTTTCTGGAATATTTCCTTGACTTCACCTACTAATCTTCCTATTGCATGTCTTATTTCTAAAAATATTTCTCAGAATATTTATCTTTTAAAATGGAACTCTGTTCTGTTATCTCTGAGGATGAATTTATTTTTATTTTGTTTCTGTATCATCTATAACTCCTTCAAATTGATTTTTTTTTTTTGGTACTTTTTCTTTGGTCTCTGACTTTCACATTAAATAATTTCCTCAAATGTCTGGTGTTCCTTGGTAATCTGATCCTATTTAAGAGCAGGATGTTGAAAAGACAATTAAAACTTCTATGCATTTGGGTGCCATTATCTAAAGCAAGGTTTGATCCTGAGAAGCTGTCAGTTTCTCCTTTCTTCCTCTTGCAGCCCTGGACTACCTTAAAAAGAGGCTGTGCCACCATGTTGGAGATGGGGGTGGAGGGGTGGGGGGAGAGAAAGAAAGAGGGGTGGGGTAGGGGTGTGTGTCTGGAATTTGAGATGCCCAGGCAGACTCCACTTGTCTCAGCCTTCCAGCTGAGAGGTCACACACAGAAGTGAAGTCATCCAGGACTTCTAGCTTCAGTGAAGCCTCTAGATAACTGCAGCTGCACACATGACCTCCAGGGAACGCAGCAGAAGAATCACTGACTTGGGCCCAGCCAAAATTGCAGAGTCATGAGCAAAGAAATTATTTAAGATATGGAGTTTTGAAGTACTCTGGATGCTGAATGGAAAAATCCAATAGGAAAAAATGTGCCACACAGTGAAAATCACCAAAACAATATAAAAAGGGGGAGGAAGTACTCGAATTTTGCGAAAAGAGGAAATGTGTGAAACAGCTCTCTAGCGAAGTTGCTACTCAAATGCTTTACGGAAAAAATACAGAGAACTGAACCAAGGCGGCAATGCTGAAGTAGAGGATTATGAGGGATAATTGTGAGGTGTCATCTATAGGAATTTGTGATCGATTAGAGGTAAAGGAAGAGCAAGAAATACTGGAGGATGCACAAATTTTTGACTTGTGCAACTAAGTGGAGGTATTAGCATTCCCTGGGCTGGACCAGTGAAATTCATTATTCAGTTTGGAAAAATTTCAATTTCAGGTGCATTATCTCCTTATTAATACTATTATATCTGATTCCTAAGGCACAAGATATTACCTACAATTGTCTGGTTTTGAGTGTGAAAAATGTGAAAGAACCTACTCTAATGCAGCTATAACTTCCTTGGAGAGGAGTTTGGTCCTTTCAGAGAGAGAGATGAGAGCTCTCCTTCTGGGGAAATGCAGAAAGCAGGGAAGGTGAGTGGAGAGAGAGCCCTGCTCCCCAAGAGGTGGCTTAAAAGGAAAGTTCTCTGAACCTGGGTCCTTCATCATTGCTCTGAGCGTTAATGGTGGAGTGACCTTATCCGGTTAAGTCTAGTCTTTCTTTCTTTCTTTCTTTCTTTTTCTTCCTTCCTTCCTTCCTTCCTTCCTTTCTCTTTTTCTCTCTCTCTCTCTTTCTTCTTTCTTTCCTTCCTTCCTTCCTTCTTTTTTTTCTTTCTTTCTCTCTCTCTTCCTTCCTTCCTTCCTTTCTCTCTCTCTCCCTCTCTCTCTCTTTCTTTCTTTCTTTCACAAATTTATTTATTTATTGGCTGCTTTGGGTCTTTGTTGCTGCACACAGGCTTTCTCTAGTTGCAGAGAGTGGGGGCTACTCTTCGTTCCCGTGCGTGGGTTTCTCATTGTGGTGACTTCTCTTGTTGTGGAGCATGGGCTCTAGGTGCATGGGCTTCAGTAGTTGTGGCACATAGGCTCAATAGTTGTGGCTCACAGGTGCTAGAGTGCAGGCTCAGTAGTTGTGGCACACAGGCTTAGTTGCTCCATGGCATGTGGGATCTTCCTGGACCAGGGATCGAACCCGTGTCCCCTGCATTGGCAGGCGGATTCTTAACCGCTTCACCACCGACTGGGGAAGAAAGTTATGAAATGAAGACAAATCCAAGTTTTAAGCAGTGAAGCACTGTTTATTATAATCAAAAAATTTAGTCTTTGACAAGAATTTTTGTCTTTGACTTCATTCCCTAGAGCCATCCATCTTTCATGTGATCTGTCTCAGCATAAAAAACATTTGCATGAAAATCTCTGTTTTGCTGTTGATGAGATTCTTCTGTAACTTTCTTTCCCCTTTTCTTTCCAGCCAGAGAGCTGGTAGCACAGCTGTCCCTCTGTGGGTGCCAGGATCTCTTCCGGGCAGTTTAGTGGGGTACCTTGGACAGGGGATGCATCTTCTCGCTCCCTGAGGGGAATGTTGCTTTCACAGCTGTCCTGTGCCTGACACCGTGGGCCCACGTGTGACTCCACAAAGGTGGTAAACATCTAAGTTTTCTCCTAAGTCTTCCTGTTGCAGAGGAGAGAGGCAACTTTTAAGAGGCAGCATTTCTGTGTCACAGAGCCTTGGGTCACCACATGAGGCATGTAAAATTAGTAGAAACAAAAACAAAGACCTCCTCAGAATTTTAGGATTTCACAAAATGTTAACACTGAATTTGGGTACATGAAGAAAATATTTAGATAACAATGGCCACTGAGCCCCCACTGTGAACTCACAAAAGCTCTTTCAGCTGGAGTGTTCTGGAACTTTGATTCTGCCATGACAACTCAGCCTGTCCAGGAACAGCAGTGTGCCCTGTTAGAAGCAAAAACATACAGCTTAGAAAATATTTACACACCACCGGTAACTCTTTCTTGTTATAAATGTGAAAGAATTGCATATTTTGTCGTGCTATTTTCCCCACTTTTTGTTGGCAACGTTATGATGATGTTACTTTTAAAATCAGTCAGTGTGTACTAATGACCTAATGCTTTGCCAAAGTTACTGGAGGAAAATTGAATTCATCTGCATGGTCAGATAAAAGACGATAAATGAATCGATATGAAATCATTAAAAAATAGAAATGGGTAAAAAATTTGGCCATTCTAAAAGATGTATACAGCTCGCTTTCTATTGGTAAGATCGCCTGTTTGCATTTTTCATCTTAGAAGAATCCACCCCCTCCCCTCCAGCTCTCAGTCTGACAATATTACCATGTGGTGCTGATACTGAGATAATTATGTTGGTAGCATCTTTTGGTCTTTCTGGATGCCAAGTTATTTTCTCTGTAAACATGTAATTCTGATATTCTTATCCTGGGCCAAATTCATCAAGAAAAAGAAAGGGTAGAGAGGTTCTCCTTCTAGCTTTAGACAACAAATACAATTTCTATTTACTACCAGGTGAAAATACGTGAAATAAAGGATAGTTTTAGTGATGAATTGTTGAATTTCAATATTTATAATAACTGGCCCACAATTCAGAGAGAGAATAGTATTGTTCATTGTTTGTGAAGTCTCAATTTTCTGCAAATATTGACATTTGTTATTTAAAGTGTCTATCCTTATTTTGAAGCCACAGCTTCTATTCAACCTAAATACTTTCCTTTGCAGCTTTGTATTGAGGATAACTTCAGAATTCTGGCATCTGCTTTTATGACCTGCATAGTTAAAGTTCAGTTGTAAGTGGAGAATGATATTTATCTGAATTTGAATTTTAATGAATAAGAATGTCATTTATTTGTGAACACTTGAATAATAAGAAATACCATTATCTCTCTGATTAATCTTGCTCATCACTTGTAAATATACTTCATGTAGAATATGCATGTAAATACACTGCATTTTAGCCTAATTAGAATTTTTCTCAAAGATCCACTTCTTTTAGATGATTTTAATATGTGCTATTAGGACCTTTTGGTACTGGCTTCTGGGTTTCTAGATCATGGGCTTGGCTCTGAAGAATGGTCCTTTCATATTCCTGGAAGTCAGTGGAAGAAGTCGGTGGGAATTGTGAACCATTTGGGGGAAGAAAGAAAAGCTGTTAAAGGAAAGAGACGCAAGAAGGAAGTGAACTGTATTCTTTCAACCAGGTTAGAGAGGGTGTCAATGACAAGAGGGCCATGGTCATGAGTATGTAATGTAAATTAAGCAGGCTGCGGGGTTTTTGTGGTTATGGCTTCCTGGAGACCGAAAGTGAGAAGATGCAGGATCCGTCATGAGTTGGGGGTGGACATAGCTGAGAAAAGTAGCTATTCACTTAGTTCTGAGACTTCCTGGCTGTGTTTGTGTCATGGTGAGGGCTCATCCTAGGTAAGAGGAACTCTGAGTAGCTTGGTGATGCATTCCATATGCATTTTGTTGAGTGTAAAAGTTAATGTCAACAGTTATCCCAGAAAAGGATTCTCTGAGCAGGAAACATCGTGCCCCTAAACTACTTATATTCCAGGTAAAGAAAGGACAAAGCATCAAGGATGGCAGTTGAAGTGTGTGGGTTTTCAGATTGGGGTTACATAGGTAATTTCAGGGTTTCTTTGTACTTTTGTCACTTAATGTTTGATATAATAATTTTATGCTAATTAAGTTATTCCTAAGAATGCTTGTCGGGTATAAATAATGTGTAAGAAGATTGAGGACAATGACTGTATCGCCACTGGGGGGAAACCCTTGAATGTTGTTGAGGATGACAGTGGTAACGTTTGTCCTCTTGGGAGAGGGCATTTCTGGACTCTCTCCATTTCCTATGCTTCCCCCACTCCTTTCTTCAGCCTTTTCTGGTCCAGGTGCATGTTCTGTCTTCTGAGTTCTCTTGGCGTTCTCTTTAGGGAGTCACTTCCATCATCCCAGCAACCTGGGGAGCTGAAGCCAGGCCAGTGACTGCTGCTTTCCCCCTCCTGCTTCTGTCTGTTTTTGTATGTACTGCTTTCTGCAGATTTGCTCGTGGAATTTATGTTTCCAGTTTCTGATGCTTATTTTCAAGTAACTTCTTTGCAATTCTTTGAAATGAGAGTGAAATCTGGTATCTGCTAAGAATTGGATCTACCTCATCCTAATCGCTTCTTGCTATTTTTTTTTTCCATAAAAAACTACGGAATGAGCAGTGTATAGTGAACAATGATTATGACTCCGATTTGACTTTGGGGTTGACTGTTCATCATTGTCTTTTACTAAATAAACCTAAGTCCTAAGTGAAACCTCCTTTCTTTTCATGTGTCCTATATGTATGTGTACCATACAAAGCTCTCCTCCACCCCCCCAACATGCTTATGTATTTGAATTGAATACAAATGTGGTTATGCTTTTATTCTAGATTTCAATGAATGGACTATAGTGTTAGTAAGCATACACATTAGGAAACTCTTTAAATTACTAATATACTCACATCATCTTAATTTCATTTAATTTGAAACCCTTGAAGGTGCCCACTTACAGTCCTCTTTTGTCTTTATGTTCACTATGTAGATAATCCAATAATTTGTGTACTGGCCATTGGGTTGCTGTTGACACTTATCTCAATACTCCTTTCCTAATGGGTTACTATGTGTAGAACTTGAAAGTTTACCCTCAGAGTTTCCTTTCGTACTACATTTCTGTGGTTTTGATAAAATTAAATTCACCTGTACACACACAGCACACAGTTCATTTTAAAAAATACTTTCTTAGGCATGATTTTTCTCACTTTTAGCTCATTCCTCAAACAATGACATTTCTCAACAAAAATAGATTCAAATAAGAAGCTTGGTAAAGGGAGGCTAGACCAGACCATAGAAGGACAGGCAAGGCTAGATAGACACTTAAGACAGCCAATAGAGTCAGGCAGAGTCTGGAAAAACAGCAGGTCTAAAGATAGGTTCACATTCAGGCTGTTTTTGGAAGGAAAAAGTTATTCATGAGTCAGGAAAGCAGATACAAGATCAGCAAGTCAGTCCAAAGAAAAGGACAAATGGGATGGAGCTGAAACAGCTCAATGTATACCAAATTTTGTACCTTCCCTTTCTTAGTAGAGAATTGTTAAGAAGCAACTACCCAGCCAGGAACTGTGCTTGCCAGCTTTCTTTTATCTGGGTAGGGCCATATGATTAGTCCTCACCGGTGGCATATGACCAGAAGAGAGGAATGTCACTTCCACGCCAAAAAGGTTTAGAAGCAGGTAGGCTTCCTTCACTCTCTGCTTTCTGTAGAATTGATGCAGGTGAGCACAGCGCCCTTGGAAGGCAAATGTTGGGAAGGGTGGATCCACAAGAGGGAAGAACCTTGGTCCCCAAATTGCTTATTATGAACTACCTTTTTTTGAATTTACATAAGTAAGAAATAAAACTGTTATGATTCAATTGTTTATATACATATAAATTATTTATATATGTATATATATGTTTGTTACAGTATACATATATGTTATGTATACATATATATTTGTTACAGTAGCTACTATTGCTAAATAATATAGTGAAAGTGGGAAGTGAATGGTGGAAGTTTAAATAACAGCCACTTTGTCCAGTTCCAAGTGGTCAGAGGAGGTATTAGGAATGTTGCAACTTTTGGGGAGGAGATGTCAGGGACTAGAGATCAAGAGTCTAGGAAAGTGGGACAGAGATATGGCCGCATGGACAATTGAGTTCATCCATATTAGAATTTTCTCCTAACGCCAAAACGGAATTTCCCAAATCTTAAAAAAAAAAAAAAAAAAAATCCTGAACCAAATGAAGAGTTAGTTCCAGAGATTGTTGTGGGATGAATATACTGATGGATTTTAAGAGGCTTAATTACCACAGTTAGATGGTGTAGGAGGGGAAATCAGACAGATTATCTCAAATATGTAGTTAAATTTCTGCTGACAAAGCAAGATGTAAAACATTCTGTTAGCTGTAAATATCAGAGTCCACTTAGTTGCTGTTACGTTCTGCAAAGAGCTCAAATGTATATATATTCATGGCAAAGAGGGAAAACAATCTTCATTTAGGCCTTTGGAAAAATTATAATTTAGAACATTTTGTGAAAGATGGTACACTTGGTCTCCATGGATTATATGCCTTAGTTGTCCCAAGAAATTGAGTCATATTGTTAGTGATAAAAAGTCGATTTCCCTTAATTAATTAGATTTTATGAATTCTGATGTCTTAATGATTAAATTAAGTTTAACATCACAGGAATCATTGGATTTCATATTAGACACTCACTTTCTTAGTCGTTCTCTAGAGAATCACAAAGAACCTTGGTCCCTCCACTAACCTTGCTAGAGAGAAATTATAATTGTTACTGGGAGCATGGCTTCGGCTTTTTGAACATTTTTTTTTGCCATTTTCATTAGCAATAAGTGCTATATGGTTTGAATTTACATTTCTATTAGACATGACTTTGTTCTTTGGTAATAAAAAGCAATAACATAAGTAGAAAGTGATATTGAAGATAAGTTTAAAGAGACGACAGAAGTTCAACAAAACTATACATTCGGAGATAAGGGTACTTATTATCTCTTTAGTTACAGAGACATTGTCTCCTCTCATATTTCCTGTGTGTAGAAATTAACATCTCATGTTCTAACGAGAAGGTTATAAGTAAGGCGATAATTATCCAGAGATGAATAGAGAGTGACTTCGTCTATGGTAGATTGTATAAATGAATCTGCATAGGCCATACTTGCCTGGTAACTAATATGTGATAAGATGAACTGTAAACTAAAACTTAGATGATGTATTTATGCCAGTTGCAGTAAGTAGTGACTTGAAGTTATTATTCAGATTATCTGAACCGAAAGATTTATTTACCTAAAATACCCAGATCATTAAAGCAGATGATTTTTTTCTTTTGTTAAAAAAAATCTAGAAAGTTAAGTATTATAGCAACACAGGCAGCGCTACAAGAGCTATGGTAAACAATCTATGTTTAATATTCCAATAAGGAAGTAAACACTGAGTTCAGAAGAGGGAAGGGCCACTGTGGTCTGGGAATATTTCATAAATGAGAAAGAACTTATACTAGAAGCTATAGTTCAAAGAAAAGGGGCTTTGGGTAAGCAGACAAAAAGAGAGACTGGTGTTCTGCAGAAGAAAATAGTATATGAGAATGAAAGTGGGCTATTTTAAGATGTGCTTGGGTGGCAGTGAGTAGAGAGATCATAAACTTTTAGTGGGAGATGAGGTTGGGAATGTAAATAGGAGGCTGGTTGTGGAGGATCTTAATTATCAGCTTAGGAAGTTTAGGTTTTTTTTCAAAGGCAATTAGAGATATTGCAGATTTTAAAGCAGAGAAAGATCTTTGGAGAAGGCATATATGGCAGTGGTATGCAAATGAAGTTCCTTTGGAAGAGGCTAGAGGCAGGGAGACTTTGAAGAGAGAAATGTGAGATGATACAATAGCAAGAGTGAGGAAACCACTAGATGAAATCAGAAAAGAAGAAAAGAAAAGTGGATAGAGATCTCATCTAGGACAATATCTCATCTAGGCTTGCATCAGAACATGGAAAACCTTAAATGGAGTTGAACTTTTAGTATACTGAAAGATTTTATAGCCAGGAGAAGAAAAAGATCAGATCTACTCTGTGAGCAAATTGATCTGGCGATTACCAAGAGCAGAATTAGTCATAGTCTGGAGGTAAAGGGACATGTGGTTCCCCAAACCTTAAAGACTAAGAGGGGATTTCAACAGTCAAAGGTTAAGTTCTTGGGGAAGAACTTGAATAGTTTTAGTGGGACTAGAAACAACAAATGTCTGGGAGAGAAAAGTTGATGAATTGATTGGATAAAGCAGAAGAGTTAAAGGCATTCATTGCATTTTATCTGGTATAGTTATCAGATTATCTGTGTTAGAATTAGTTGGATACAGAACAAACACAAAACAGAAACAAAAAACCCCCTAGTAATCAGAATCTGTAGGGGGTGGGTTGTGGGAATGTGAATGACAAACAAACTTCCAAGAGGATTCCTAGGAACTCAGCTAGAATGGACAACTGGCATAAAAGAAATAACATGGATTTGGAAGTCAGCAAGGTTCAGGTAATATACCATCTTTCTTGCTTAATAGTTCTTTTAAATTGTGTGCTGGTTAACTACTACATTCTCCGAGACTCGGTGTTCTTATCTATAAAATGAGGATAAATGAAATCTAACTTAGGAAGTAATTGTAACATTCAATTAAATAACAAATGGGGAGTACCCAAACCATGCTAAGGGCATAGTTGATTCTTACCAATTGTAGCTGTCATAATATGAAAATAAAACTATTCGGAGTGGGCAGATATAAGGAGATTTGGTTTTGGATAAATATTGGTTAGATATACTAAATTTTAAAAAAAAAGACCTTCCTAACTAATATGTGATTTTAGTTAGTGCTCTTTTTAGTATTAGTAGGTGTAGAAAACATGGTTTATAAAATCTTGTAGCTCAAGGATCTTAATCTAGGAAAACAGTTATCAAATAATGAGTTAAAGATGTATATTTGTTTTGAGGGATTTATAACCTTAGAATAGATATTTGCTTTTAGAGGGTGAGTCGTTATGCCTGAACACATATTGGTTTACTAAGAGGGAGATGTGCAATTGAGGTAGGCTGATCAAAAGTAGAGTAGAAAATACTCAAAATTTAGCAGATAATATAGAGAATTAGCTGTATTTTGATGTGAATTTGGTTGCCGTATAACTCTGCCTATCTATCATCACAGACCAAGATGAGAAAGCAAAGCCATTTATTTGTATATAGGAAGCTTTCAAGTGCTTTATTGACGTTCTGGCTTGAATCAGATAACACCACACTTCATCATTACTGGGTTCCATGCAAAAGCTCATTCATGGTGCCTTAAGACTCTTCAGAGCCATCCTAGAAGTCCATAGATGATGCAGCCCTATTCATACAACATATTCTGGTGAAAGCAGCAAGAAAGAGCCTGCCAGATTTCCTCCCCCAAGATTAAGAGTAAGAAAGCAGACCAAGACAACACAGGAAACTCCATTAAATATCCGAAGGGGTAGGGTGGTGTATTAGTTCTGGTTGCCATAACAAAGTACCACAGGCTGGATGGCTTAAACAACAGAAATTTAACAGAAATTTATTTTCTCACAGGTCTGAAGGCTGAGAAGCTCCAGATCAAGGTTAGGGAGGGTTGAATTTTGGAGAGGACTCTTTTCCTGACTTACAGATGTTCACCTTCCTGCTGTGACCTCACATGGCTTTTCCTTGGTGCATATGTGTATGTACACAGAGAAAGTGAGATCTTTCCTCCTCATCTTATAATGCCACTAATCCCATCATGAGAGCCCCATCCACAAGACCTAATCTAACCCAGATTACTTCCTAGAGACCCAATCTTCATCACTTTGGAGGTTAGGGCTTTAACATATGAATGTGGGGTGGGGGGGGGCAGGTATAAACATTCAGTCTGTACCTGGCAGGGATCAGACATTTTAGTTGGCATGTTTCTTGAACTCAGTGTATTTGACTCATAAATAAGGAGGCTATTTCAAGCAGATATAAGGGATACGTATCCAAGTTGTCTTTCCAAGCAAATGAGACCCTGAGGCTCTGGTCCCAGCTGGGTTGCAGTACCTCAGGAATTTGGACAGAGCAGGGCAAACAATGTTCATAAGCTTCAGTGGGGCAGAGGAGGTAACTACACACGTGACCATATCCTGGGAAGAAAGTGAAAATGAAAACGTAGAAAACTACACGAGTAAACATTAGTTGGAAAGCACTTGGCAGTGAAAACAAATCTGTGAATGACACAAAAGATGTGAAACCTGGGAAACGTTGGAGAAAGGAGTTGCACATCTGTAGTGGAAGGAGGAATGCAAAGCAATTCTATTTTAACAAGTAGAGAATTAATCCCTAAGCCCAGGGCCATGAGGGAGCTATTGTGGGGATAAAACCTGTTTCAGATATACTAGAAACAAGAAAGATGCGCTGACTTGGGGAACAGTAACTGGCAAGAACATGGTGAAAGGCAGTTACGCATGTTGTACCCAAGATTGGTTTTCAGCCCATGGGGGAATTAAAATAAGAATGATGTACTAGGGACTTCCCTGGTGGCATAGTGGTTAAGAATCC
Organism: Hippopotamus amphibius kiboko; assembly: GCF_030028045.1. Taxonomy (NCBI): domain Eukaryota; kingdom Metazoa; phylum Chordata; class Mammalia; order Artiodactyla; family Hippopotamidae; genus Hippopotamus; species Hippopotamus amphibius. The sequence continues at coordinate 94,551,505 of NC_080196.1, read as the reverse complement.
GCCTGCCAATGCAGATTCTTCAATCCCTGGTCCGGGAAGATCCCACATGCAGCAGAGCGAAGAGCCCATACCCCAAAACAAGAGAAGCCACTGCAATGAGAAGCCCAAGCACTGCAACGAAGACTAGCCCCTGCTCACCTAGAGAAAGCCTGTGTACAGCAACAAAGACCCAACACAGCCAATAAAAATAAATTAATTTTAAAAAAAAGAACAAAGTACTAGCAGCCTAGACTGAATGGACATAGGCGGCAGAGATATGTCAAGGAGATGCAGACTAGTGTTCACCATGCTTTAAACTCAGCTTACTCGAGGCAGAGCCTAGATGTGGGACCAGCGGGCAACATTCCTATCCCAGGTATGGATCAGGCTTGAGGAGCCTGCAGGGACAAAATGTGGGGCACATAGACCAAAAGAACTGTTGGCCGTTTCCCTTGGGGTGGTCTTTGCAGTGCCAAATTTACAATAATAGAAATAGAGGCCCAATTTTGTCTACATTCATGAGCATTCATTGTAGAAGTGCATTTATGTGCCTTTGTGAACAGTTGGCTTTCCTTTGCTGTTTTTCTGGGCATGGCGTCCAGTTCGATTAAATCCTTATTTGTTATCACACATGGCGATCTATATCCTCCCAACACCTCCTTTTCTCATCGCCCCCACTGACTTCTTTTGGGATTGGCCTCTTTGTTTGGATTACTATCAAATGAAATAGAGAGTGCTGGTAGTTAGCATGTGGCTGTGATGCTGAAGAAGGAGGCATAAATGGGAAATTCAGAGGCAGCAGGCTAGAGTTATTCCATTATAGGCTTTGCTTTCATGGGGCCTTTGGATTCCAAGGACATCATGAGACAGTAGGGGTCTGCAATTCCACTGACTAGGGCCTCTCTGTGACGTGCCAGGCTTAGTGAATTAGATTTGAGTGCCATCATTTTATTAGTAACCTTTTCTCAGAGTAGATTAGTGCCCAGGCCCAAGGTTCTCTAGGTTAAATCGATGCATTCACCCGGAATGACTTTTTACCATTCCTAATCAGCAGTACTTTTCCAGAGTTCTAATTTAGTTGAATAATATTGTGTTCCTGTTAACGTCTCCTTCCCGTCACTTCCCTTTCTCCCAGTTGCATTAGAAACAGGCATGATTTTAAATATAGAGGCGAATTAAAAGTAAACTAAGCCAACTAAATGTAAAATGCAGTGATTGCTATTTCTCCTAACAGGAATGCAGGCATCACTAATATACTTTCCCCCCTGTGGTAAAGTCCCCAGTTAATATTGCAGCCTGAACAAACTGAAAGTGGGAAGTGGAAAGTTCGCTAGGATTAGAGATGTAAGATGAAAAAAATATTTTCAGAGAATTTTATTAAGTCAACAAGTACACTGGCTTATTTTAGCCAATAAGTATTTGTAAATTACTCTCCATGTACTCAATGCTGTGTGAGTGTGTTCTTGCAGCTAAAGTAATATTTGGATTGGTTTGGGAGCACTTTGAAGTGAACTTTCCCCTTGGAGACTGTGGCTATTATTCCACCAGGAGCATTGGGAGAAAATGCGTGCTTTCTGATTTCATCTAAAGATCAGCGCTTGCTGTTCCCCTGCTTAACCCAAGGTTGTGCTTATAACAAGAATATAAAAGAGGCAGGATCAGGAGTCTGGCATGCGAGCAGATGGAAAGATTGGAAGACAATTAATTATAGAAAACCTCCAAGCAGGTTTGATAAGGCAGTAGACAGTAGGCAGATATTAGGCACATGGTAGAGGCAGGTTAATAATAATTTCCTGGTTTTTCATGTCAGGGACCTCAAGAGGCCCCATGGCCAGGTAAAAGAGCAAGCGCTGAGACTGAAGTTTGTGTTTGGGAAACATCATTATTGAGTAAGATATCCACAAAATAAAACATAGACATTTTAAAGGCACTGCTTAGTGAATTTTTACAAGGTGGTTACATCTGTGAATCCACTACCCAGATCAAAATATGAAACATTAGCAGCAACCCAGAAGCTTTCGTTCTATCGCCCACCACTCAGCATCCCTCAAAAGTAACCCAGTAACTGTCCTAACTTTTCTTTCTATGGAATCATTTAACCTGGTTTTGAATCGTATATAAATGGAATCGTGTATTCTTTGGTATAGGGTTTCTTTTGCTGTTGCCGAGATTCATCCATTTTGTTACATGTAGCAATAGTTCATTATTTCACTATTGCACCATATCCAGTTGTGTGATTCCACTGCAATTTTTTATTGTCTTCTGTTGATGGATATTTGAGTTGTTTCCAGTTTTGACTATCATGAATGATGCTGCTATGTGCATTCTTGGTGCACATATATATTCATTTCTGGGTATATATCTTGGAGAGAAAGTGCTGTGTCATAGGGTTTGTATATTTTCAGCTTTAGCAGATACTGCCCAGCTGTTTCCTGCTAAAAGTGTATGAGTATTCCATTTGGTTCATAAGTGAGTCGATATTTAATCTTATCAGTTTCTTTTTCATTTTTTTATACCTAGGTATTCTAGTGCAAAATGGTATCTCATTATGGTTTTAATTAGCATCCTCCTGATAACTAATGATGTTGAGACTCTTTTAATATTCTAATTGCCATTTGAATGTATTTTTTTCAAAATGCGTATTCAAGTCTTTGACACAGTTTCAATGGGATTATCTGATTTTATCTTACTGGCATGTTACAGCTCCCTATATGTGTATTGCAGATGAGTTATTTGTAATATTTATGCATTCCAAGCATCATTTTCTACTCCATTGTCTGCTTTTTCACTCTCCCTTATAGTCTTTTTTTTTTAATTTATTTTATTTATTTATTTGCTGAGTTGGGTCTTCGTTGCTGCGCATAGGCTTTCTCAGTTGCAGTGAGTGGGTGCTACTCTTCATTGTGGTGCACGGGCTTCTCATTGCAGTGGCTTCTCTTGCTGCAGAGCACTGGCTCTAGGCACATAGGGGCTTCAATGGTTGTGACACATGGTCTCGTAGTTGTGGCTCGCGGGGTCTAGAGTGCAGGCTCAGTAGTTGTGGTGCACGGGCTTAGTTGCTTCATGGCACGTGAGATCTTCCTGGAGCAGGGCTTGAACCCCTGTCCCCTGCATTGGCAGGAGGATTCTTAACCACTGCACCACCAGGGAAGGTCCCTCCCCTACAGTCGTTTGATGAACAGATGTTCTTAAGTTTAAGGGAGCCTAATTTTCTTTTTTTTTTCCCATTGTGGTTAGTGCTTTTTATGCTTTACATATATAAGATCATAAAGCTATTGCCTTATGTTTTCTTCCAGCCACTTTACTGTTTTAGATTATTCATCTGGAGTTGTGTTTATGTGTATGGGATGATATAGATATCAAAATTCTTTTTTTTTCATACCTGGATGTTAATTTGATCTGGCACCATTTAATGAAAGGGTCTTTTTTCCCTTTTTACTATAGTGGCATCTTTGTTATAAACTATGTGACATTATATGACTAGGTCTGTTCATAGTCTATATTGTACTGATCTATTTATCTCTACTTGTGACAATGTATATTAAATAATTTTTTGTAGCTTTATGATGAGCATTGATGTATAGTAGTCTTCTTACACAAATTTGTTCTTCAAAATTGTTTTGATCTCTTCAGCCTTTGGTATTTTCATATATTTTTAGAGTCAGCTTGTCAATTATCATACATACTGACACACATACACAAAGGCCTTGCTACTGTGTTGATTTGGATTTCAATCTATGTATAAATCAATTGGGAGAAAATTAAAATCCTTACAATCTTGAACATTACAATCCTTGAATATGGTGTATCCCTTCATTTATCTGGGTCTTTTTTAGTTTCAGTATTGTTTATAAATTTTTCAATAGCTGTCTTATATCTCTCATTAAATATTTTTAGATATGTAAGAGTTTTTTATTACTCATGTAAATACTATTGTTTCTAAATGTTACATTTAAAATGTTTGATGCTAGTATATAGAAATAGAATTTATTTTTTATGATTTGGTCTTTTATCCAGATATCTTGATAAAGACATTAATTTTAATAGCTGATTTGTAAAATATTTTGAATTTTCTCATACACAGTGATTTCATCTGCAAGTAGTGGGAGCTTTATTTCCTTCTAAATCTTCACATTTTATTTTTTCTTTTCATTAACCTCCCTCCCTCTCTCCCTGTTCTTTTGCTGCTGTTGTCTTCTTATTTGCAGCGGCTAGGTCCTCCAAATTAATGTTGAATGGATTTGATGATATTTGACATTCTTGTCTTTTTTTCTGATCTCAGTATTTCAAGGCCAGTCTCATAATTTCTAGTATCTTTTAAAATATTTCTGGTTCTCTATTCTCTGCTCTTTTTGCAACTGCAGTTTCATTTCTGTTAGACTTTCATACTATGTCTCATGTTTTTCTTGCCCTCTGTTCTGTTTATTTCATCCTTTTTACCTCTGTGCTTCGATTTTACCTATTTTCCAGCTAATCAATCCTCTTTTCATCTCTGTCTAGTCTATTGTTAAATCCATCTATCGATTTCTTAATTTTAGCTATTTTATGTTTTAGTTCTAGAGTTTTCATTGATTTTTAAAATACATTCCAATTTTCTAGTGTAATTTCCATCTTTTCATTTTTCCCCTAACATATAAACATAGTTATTTCAATGCCCATAAATAAATCGGAATCACTGGGAGTTTCTTTTCTTTTCCCTTTTGTTCCTTTATATTTTGCAAATTTGGTGTTTTTTCCTTGCATGTCAGCTAATTTTGACCAAATGCCTGAAGTAGGCATTAAAATATGAAGAGGATCTAGATAATAGTATTTCTTCCAGAAGGATTCAATATTTTTTTTTCCTTGGCAAGTAGTTAAAGTTTAAGTAGATTAACTTTGATCCAGTCATGATGTATCTATTTCAGGCTTTCCCTTACTCCTTGAAGGCGACACTTCAGTGGATCAACTGAAAAACTGGAATTATTTTTAGTGTTTCTCCTTTTTTGGAAAGTTCTGTATTCCAATTTTATTTCCCCATCACTGTGAGACTGGGAGATATCTACTTAGTTCTTTAACATCTCAGCACCTGTGTTTTGTATGGGTTCTGTATGTCATGCCAGATAATCCCCAGCCATGAACTCGCAGATGCCTTAAGGGGAAATGGTGCACAGTATGTCAAGCTTACTTCCCTGGAGTTCTCTTTTCTCCAGAGGTTGGCCCCTCAAGTCCTGGCTGCTTTGAAATTCTGAATTTCAGTTTTACTTTCCCAGTCCAATGAGACTACCAGAAACTCTTGGCTTCTATGCCCTATCGTGATATTGGCATAAGTGCTAAAGGGTGTTAAAATTTTTAAGACTTTGTGTTTGTGGTGAGAACACTTAAGATATACTCCTTAGCAAGTTTCAAGTATACAGTACACTATCCATACTGTACCTTAAAACCTATAACTCCCTCATCTTGGAACTGAAAGTTTATACCCTTTAATATCTTCCTATTTTCTCACCCTCCCTAGCCCCTGAAAATCTCTAAATTAGCAACATATTTTTGGACTCATTTCAATGTCTGGATGTCTTGGTGGCTCTCCAATGCCTTCACTTAGCTGTTTTGTATTTCACCCAGCTTTTACAGTTGTTTTTGGCATAAGATTTTGTATGATGTCAGATAACTCTGTAATAGGCGCAAGTAGAAGCCTGGGGTAAAGATTGACTCACTCATTGGCTTTGAAACTGGGGAATTTACTAAACTTTATGAACTTTTGTTCATTTCTGAGATAGACTTGATACAAACTATCTTGTTTTTAGAAAGAATAAGTGATATATGCACATAGCACAGTTCCTAATAAACCATTTTTTTTTCATATTGTTACTACTGATAATGTAAATATGAATAATCATCCATTTTACACACTTGCTCTAGACAGGGTTGAAAGCATATTCTGGATGTATATAATACAGTATCTAAGCAATTTTATATTAACATCATTCAGGCAAGTAGTAGATGATGGAGAGTTAAGACAAAATAAAGCATAATATGATTATAGGAAAAGCACAATAATGGCGAGGCAGTGATTGGGAGTCTTAGCAGATAGATTGGTGAGCTGTCAACATGACAGCTCATTTACCACCAAGCTGGTCCTCTGTAGTTTATAGGAAAAGGTCAGAACACAGATCTCTTATTTCTAGATGTGGACTGATGTGGCCAAATTGTAATGTGTAGATATATTAAAAGTTTTTAAAAAATTTCAAGCCATTATTAAAAGTAACCAGATGGAGAGAGAGCATTGAGATTTGGGTAGAGGCCAGTTGCAAGGCTCTAGCACATGTTTAATTGGGCTTCAACAGTCAGAACTTCCTCAAAGCGCACGGGTCAGGTCAAGATTGGGAACTGGTAAAGGACTGAACTTGTAAGGGGAATTGTGTATCTCAAACACATAAAGGTTGCAGAAACTGGAAGAACAAGCAGGACTAGCAGGTCAAGGAGTCAAGGAAGTAATGCTACCTTCAGCCCCCTGCTCTTTTTTTTTTTTTTTTTAATCTTTATGGAGTATAATTGCTTTACAGTATTGTGTCAGTTTCTGCTGCCAGCCCCTTACTCTTATGCCACCACTCTACGTCTACAGACAGATGTCATGAATGACAGAGACTTGTGAATCTCTGGCCAGCCTGACATCATTTTTTGGGTATGGGGAATCACGATTCACAGACAGTCACCTTAGAAGAAAACCAGAAGTCTCACATGAACACTACATTAAAAAAGGAATACGAATTAATTGTTTATTGGGGGAATTCACTCCTCCAGGTCTGTTACCATTGAATATAAATAACAGAACTTGTCTTCTGTTTTCTCTCATTGTAGCTTTTTGGACATGATCATGCTGAACCACTGAATCAATCAACACAGATTCAGTGGTACATACTACATGCCAGATCCTATATTTAGAAATTCTCTGATAAAACCAAGTACTTCAGGTACTTCATTCATAAGCCAGATGAAACTCTCCTGGCTATTTTACTTCTTTATACTTCAGCATCCTAACATGTAAAAAGTTGATAATAATATTACTTGTTTTATGAGGTTGTTGTGAAGAGCAAATGAGATATAAAATGCTTAGCTTTATCTCTGATGCATAATAAACATTTCTTATGCTATGTTTGCGTTATCTATTACTGTGTAACACAGTTATTCCAAAACTTAAAAGCTGAAGACAACATTTATTATTGTACAGTTTACATGGGTCAGGATGTCAGGAGCAGCTTAGCCTGGTTATCCTTGTTCGGAGTTTCCCATGAGGCTTCAGTCAAGGTGTTGGCCAGGGTTGCTGTCATCTGAAGGCTCAGCTGGGAGAATCGCTTCCAGGCTCACTCAGGTGGCCATTGGTGGCATTGTCCTCAGTGCTGCCTCATGGCATGGCAGCTGGCTTCCCATGGAGCAACACAATCCAAGGCAGAATGAGGGAGAGAGCACCGAAAAGGGAAGACAGAGTCTTTTTAGGACTAATCTCAGAAACGCCTAATCCCATCACTTCTGCTGTATTCTCTTCATTAAAAGCAAGTCAAAGTCCAACCCACTCTCAAAGGAAAAGGATTATACAAAAGTGTGAGCATGAGGAGGCAGCTAGCATTGTGGTTGACAACCACATTATGTTAGGTATTTGCAACATTTCTGATGAGCTCAGCGTTGACAAGAAGAAAGTATATGAACTATAGGGTACACTTCAGTTTTGTTAGGCAAGAGTGGCAAAATCTGTGACAAAGTGTACAAGCAGGAACCTAGGTCATCATCAGGTAGCTTCTCTTGGTCCCAAGTTCCTGACTGAGGGTGGGGGACCCCGGTAGTTGGAAGGATAGGAGATGGCCCACAGCTGCTGGTGGACTGTGCATGTGAGTCAGTCTTGTCGGATCTGAGTAGCTTAATCGCTCCCTACACTACAGACATTCGACACCAGGGACTTACTTTGGGATCCACGGGGGGTGGTTCGGTGCAAGGGCTCTAGAGCCACGCCAATCAGGTGTAAAATTTCCACCACTTAACAACCAGCGAACCTTGGAAAAGTTATCTAACCTCGATAAATCCCATTTTCCTCAATTGTAAAGTGAAAACAGAAATGGTACCTACTTATATGGTTATTGTGGGAATTAAATACAACAATCATGTAACGTGCTTTAGAACAGTGCCTGCCTGCAAAAGGTTCTGTCAATGCTAGCTGTTAGTATTTCCAGAAACATACATGGAGAAATTGCACTAGCAATTTGTGGATTTTCTTTTGTGAGCAAATTAATACAAACTGCAAATTAACACAAACTGCATAGGCCTCATCTTTCTACAGGGAGAAAGCTGAGTTACTCCCTGGGAATCTTTGAGCAGGGTGTTTCTGCCTCTAACTTTCTGGGATTAGACAGCACTCAGGAAATCCATTTCCCATATATTAAAAGTGCCTGCAACATACTAGCAACTTGAAAACTATCAATTGCTTCCCCATTTCTCCCTTTACTCCTATTTACAATGAAGTAGAAGTAAAAGAAATCTCTACATAGAATGCAACTGGCGATAGAAAGTGATATATGCTGGATGAGTGGTTCAGGTGGTAAGTGTTCTGAGATCCTTGAGGAAGAAATGATTTCAGGAGTGGATTGCCAATTACCAAGGGGAATTTAGTCTGTGGAACCAGCCAGACGGTTTAGGATTGGGACTCATTTTCTCTCAATGACCTGACCAGCTAAGGTGAAATTGTGCTATTTGTTAAAAATGTTCTGATACTGGAATCTCTCTCTCCATATCTCCCCATGTAGCTTCAACCTTTTAGGTTTGTCTGTTGGTGAAAATGCTGTTAATTAAACCTATTTTCTCTTGAGACTGGAAATCAGCTTCATTTCATCTTCACAGAGTTTTCGTGTCTTCAGAGGCAAGTTCCTAAATTTCACCCTATTAATACTCACGGAAGGGAAATTATTCATTGCGAAGGTAAATGCTAGTCAATTGGAGGCCATCCTTGTTACATTTTCAATAGAAATCTGCTTAAAATAGGTAACCTACTATCTTAAATGTGAGAATAATTGAACATGGAAGTATGTATATTTTACGATTATTCCATGTAAAGAGTTTAATATCATTCGAACATTAACTTTTCCTCTTAATTTGTAAGCATTGAATGAGAGAGTCAGAAATTGGGGCAGAATTTTCCTTTTTCATGAAAAACCTTGGCAGAGAGTAAAAGGGTAGGTTTTCATTTCTGAACTAAAAAAAACTCAAAGTAGAACAAAGTAATCAAAGGCTCCCAGCCCAACAATTAAGACTTTTAACTAGATAAAGTCTTTATAAATTAGGTATTGAGGGTGTAATGTACAACATAATGAATGTAATTAACACTGCTTGTGGTGTATTTGAAAGTTGCTAAGCGAGTAGATCCTAAGACTTCTCATCCCAGTGGAAAACATTTTCTTTTTGGTAATTATATGAGGTGACAGGTGTTAACTAAACTTATTGTGGTTATCATTTCACAATATATGTATGTCAAGTCATTATGCTTACACTTGAAACTTAACAGAGTTCAGTACGTTAATTATATCTCAATAAAACTGAAAAATACCTTTAATGAATTAGAGAACTTAATTATAATTTGTATTGCCATGCAAAATTCAGGATACTTGTTTTGGGCTGTTTTTGGTATAGGCTTTAAACTAGATTATTGTATCTTCAAGGAATTACAAAAATTATTAATTATATATTTCTCACAACTACATTATGACAATAGAAAATGCTTATTAATCACAAAACAATGCAGTAGTATTCTTCTTTCCTCTAGGAGTTTTATAGTGTCTGGTTTAACATTTAGGTTATTAACCCGTTTTGAGTTTATTTTTGTATGTGGTGTTAGAGAATGTTCTAATTTCATTCTTCTACATGTAGCTGTCCAGTTTTCCCAGCACCACTTATTGAAGAGACTGTCTTTTCTTCATTGTATATTCTTGCCTCCTTTGCTGTGTGTTAATTGACCATAAGTGGGTGGGTTTATTTCTGGGCTTTCTATTCTGTTCCATTGATCTATATATCTGTCTTTGTGCCAGTACCATACTGTTTTGATGACTGTACTTTGTAGTATAGCCTGAAGGCAGGGAACCTGATTCCTCTGGCTCCATTTTTCTTTCTCAAGATTGTTTTGGCTATTCAGGGTCTTCTGTGTTTCCATACAAATTAAAAAAATTTTGTTCTAATTCTGTGAAAAGTGCCATTGGTAATTTGATAGGGATTGCATTGAATCCGTTTATTGCCTTGGGTAGTATGGTCATTTTAGCAATATTGATTTTTCCAGTCCAAGAACATGGTATATCTTTCCATCTGTTTGTGTCATCTTCAATTTCTTTCATCAGAGCCTTATAGTTTTTGAAATACAGATCTTTTGCCTCCTTAGGTAGATTTATTCCTAGGTATTTTATTATTTTTGATGTGATGGTAAATGGGATTGTTTCCTTTATTTCTCTGATATTTTGTTGTTAGTGTATAGAAATGCAACAGATTTCTATATATTAATTTTGTATCCAGCAACTTACCAAATTCATTGATGAGCTCTAGTAGTTTTCTGGTAACATCTTTGGGATTTTCTGTGTATAGTATCATGTCACCTGCAAACAGTGGCAATTTTACTTCTTCTATTCCAATTTGGACTCCTTTTTCTTCTCTGATGGCTGTGGCTAGGACTTCCAAAACTGTATTGAATAAAAGTGGCAAGACTGGACATCCTCGTCTTGTTCGTGATCTTAGAGGAAATGCTTTCAGCTTTTCACTGTTGAGTATGATATTAGCTGGGGGTTTGTCATATAAGGGCTTTATTATGTTGAGGTATGATCCCCATAAGCCCACTTTCTGAAGACTTTTTATTATAAATGGATGTTGAACTTTATCAAAAGCTTTTTCTGCATCTACTGAGATGGTCATATGTTTTTTATTCTTTATCTTGTGAATGTAGTATATTACACTGATTAATTTGCAGATATTGAAAAATCCTTGCATCCCTGGGATAAACCCACTTGATCATGGTGTATGATCCTTGTAATATATTGTTGGATTCAGTTTGCTAGTATTTTGTTGAGGATTTTTGCATCCGTGGTCATCAGTGGTATTGGCCTGTAATTTTCCTTTTCTTTTTTTTTCTTTTTTTTTTTTTTGTGATATCTTTGTCTGGTTTTGGTATCAGGGTAATGGTTGCCTCATAGAATGAATTTGGAAGGGTTCCTTCCTCTGAAATGTTTCGAAATAGTTTTAGAAGGGTAGTTGTTAACTCTTCTTATATGTTTGATAGAATTCACCTGTGAAGCCATCTGGTCCCAGACTTTTGTTTTTTGGTCATTTTAAAATTACTCATTCAATTTCAGTACTGATAATTGATCTATTTATATTTGTTATTTATTCCTGGTTCAGCCTTATTCCTATAACTTTCTACAAATTTTTCATTCCTTCTAGGTTGTCCATTTTATTGGTATAGTTGCTTGAAGTAGTCTCTTTTGATACTTGTATTTCCGTTGTGTCAGTTGTAACTTCTGCTTTTTCATTTCTTATTTTATTGACTTGGACCCTCTCTTTTTTTCTTTTTTATGAATCTGGCTAAAAGTTTTTTATTTTTGTTTATCCTTTCAAAGAACCAGATTTTAGTTTCATTGATCTTTTCTATTGTGTTTTTTTTTTTTGTCTCTATTTCATTTATTTCTGCTCTGATCTTTTTTTTTTTTAAACTCTTTATTGGAATATAATTGTTTTACATGCTTGTACCAGCTTTTCAGGTACGTCAAAGTGAATCAGCTGTATTTATACATATATACCCATATCCCTTCCCTCCCACAAATCCCTCCTGCTCTCCCCATCCTGCCCTCTAAGGCATCACCCATCATCGAGTTGATCTCCCTTTGTTATACAGCAACTTCCCACTAGATATCTATTTTACAGCTGGTAGTGTATCTATGTCTAAGCTCCCCTCTCACTTCGTCCAAGCTTCCCCTTTGCCCCCTGTCCACCTAAGCCCATGTCATCCAGTCCATTTCTGCATCTGCGTTCTTATTCTTGCCCTGTCACTGGGTTCATCTGTACCTTTTTTTTTGGTTCTGTATATATGAGTTAGCATACAGTATTTGTTTTTCTCTTTCTGGCTTACTTCACTCTGTATGACAGACTCTAGATCTATCCACCTCATTATATATAGCTCCATTTTATTCCTTCTTATGGCTGAGTAATATCCCATTGTATATATATGCCACATCTTCTTTATTGATTCATCTGTTGATGGGCATTTAGATTGTGTCCATGTCCTGGCTATTGTAAACACTACTGCAATGAACATTATGGTACATGTTTCTTTTTGGGTTATGGTTTTCTTTGGGTATATGCCCAGGAGTGGGATTACTGGATCATATGGTAGTTCTATTTTTAGTTTTTTAAGGAACCTCTAAATTGTTTTCCACAGTGGCTGTACCAACTTACATTCCCACCAACAGTGCTGGAGAGTTCTCTTGTCTCCACAACCTCTCCAACATTTATTGTTTCTAGATTTTTTGTTGATGGCCATTCTGACCAGTGTGAGGAGATACCTCATTGTGGCTTTGACTTGCAATTCTCTAATGATTAGTGAAGTTGAGCATCTTTTCATGTGTTTGTTGGTCATGTGTATGTCCTCTTTGGAGAAATGTCTATTTAGGTCTTCCGCCCATTTGTGGATTGGGTTATTTGCTTTTTTGGTATGAAGCTGCATGAGCTGCTTGTATATTTTGGAGATTAATCCTTTGTCCATTGCTTCATTGGCAAGTATTTTCTCCCATTCTGAGGGTTTTCGTCCTGTCTTGTTTATGGTTTCTTTCGCTGTGCAAAAGCTTTTAGGTTTCATCAGGTCCCATTTGTTTATTCTTGATTTGATTTCCCTGATTCTAGGAGGTGGGTCAAAAAGGATCTTGCTTTGATGTATGTCATAGAGTGTTCTTCCTATGTTTTCCTCTAGGAGATTTATAGTGTCTGGCCTTACATTTAGGTCTTTAATCCATTTGGAGTTTATTTTTGTGTATGGATTTAGGATGTGTTCTAATTTAATTCTTTTACATGTAGCTGTCCAGTTTTCCCCGCACCACTTATTGAAGAGGCTTTTTTTCCATTGTATACTCGTGCCTCCTTTGTCAAAGATAAGGTGCCCGTGTGTGCTTGGGTTTGCCTCTGGGTTATCTATTCTGTTCCATTGATCTTCCTTTCTATTTTTGTGCCAGTACCATGCTTTCTTGATCACTGTGACCTTGTAGTATAGTTTGAAGTCAGGAAGCCTGATTCCACCAACTCCATCTTTCCTTCTCAAGATTGCTTTGGTCATTCGGGGTCTTTTGTGTTTCCATACAAATCATAAAATTTCTTGTTCTAGTTCTGTGAAAAATGCCATTGGTAATTTGATAGCAACTGTGTAGAATCTGTAAATTGCTTTGGGTAGTACAGTCATTTTCACAATGTTGATTCTTCCAATCCAGGAACATGGTATGTCCCTCCATCTGTTTGTGTCATCTATGATTTCTTTCATCAGTGTCTTATAGTTTTATGCATACAGGTCTTTTGCCTCCTTAGGCCGGTTTATTGCTAGGTATTTTATTCTTTTTGTTGCAATGGTAAATGGGAGAGTTTCCTTTATTTCTCTTTCTGCATTTTTGTTGTTGGTGTATAGGAATGCAAGAGATTTCTGTGCATTAATTTTGTACGCTGCTACTTTACTGAATGCATCAATTAGTGCTAGCAGTTCTCTGGTAGAGTCTTTAGGGTTTTCTATGTATAACATCACATCATCTGCAAAGAGTGACAATTTTACTTCTTTTCTAATTTGGATTCCTTTTATTTCATTTTCTTCTCTGATTGCTGTGGCTAACACTTCCAAAACTATGTTGAATAATAATGGTGAGAATGGGCACCCTTGTCTTGTTCCTGTTCTTACAGGGAATGCTTTCAGTTTTCCCCCATTTAGAATGATGTTGGCTGTTGGTTTGTCATATATGGCTTTTATTATGTTGAGGTAATTTCCTTCTATGCCCATTTTCTGGAGAGTTTTTATCATAAATGCATGTTGAATTTTGTCAAAAGCTTTTTCTGTGTCTATTGAGATGATCATATGGTTTTTATCCTTCAATTTGTTGATATGATGTATTACATTGATTGATTTGCATATATTGAAGAATCCTTGCATCCCAGGGATAAACCCCACTTGATCAAGGTGTATGATCTTTTTAAAGTGCTGTTGGATTCTGTTAGCTAGTATTTTGTTGAGGATTTTTGCATCTATATTCATCAGTGATATTGGCCTATAATTTTCTTTTTTTGTGACATCTTTGCCTGGTTTTGGTATCAGGGTGATGGTGGCCATGTAAAATGAGTTTGGGAGTGTTCCTCCTTCTGCTATATTTTGGAAGAGCTTGGGAAGAATAGGTGTTAGCTCTTCTCTAAATGTTTGGTAGAATTTGCCTGTGAATCCATCTGGCCCTGGGCTTTTGTTTGTTGGGAGATTTTTAATCACAGTCTTCATTTCTGTACTTGTGATTGGTCTGTTCATATTTTCTATTTCTTCCTGGATCAGTCTTGGAAGATTGTATTTTTCTAAGAATTTATCCATTTCTTCCAGGTTATCCAATTTATTGGCAAATAGTTGCTTGTAGTATTCTCTCATGATCTTTTGTATTTCTGTGGTGTCCATTGTTACTTCTCCTTTTTCATTTCTGATTCTATTGATTTGCATCTTCTTCCTTTTTTTCCTGATGAGTCTGGCTAATGGTTTATCAATTTTGTTTATCTTCTCAAAGAACCAGCTTTTAGTTTCATTAATTTTTGCTATTGTTACTTTCATTTCCTTTTCATTTATTTCTGCTCTGATCTTTATGATTTCTTTCCTTCTGCTCACTTTGGGGTTTCTTTGTTCTTCTTTCTCTAGTTGTTTTAGGTGTAAGGTTAGGTTGTTTAATCACTATTTTTCTTATTTCTTGAGGTAGGACTGTATTGCTATGTACTTCCCTCCTAGAACTGCTTTTCCTACATCCCATAGGTTTTGGGTTATTGTGTTTTCATTGTCATTTGTTTCTAGATATTTTTTGATTTCCTCTTTGATTTCTTTAGTGATTTCTTGGTTGTTTAATAGCATATTGTTTAGCCTCCATGTGTTTGTATTTTTTGCAGTTTTTTTCCTGTAATTGATATGTAATCTCATGGCATTGTGGTCAGAGAAAATGCTTGATACCATTTCAGTTTTCTTGAATTTACCAAGGCTTGATTTGTGCCCCAGGATGTGATCAATCCTGGAAAATGTTCCATGTGAACTTGAGAAGAAAGTGTATTCTGTAGTTTTTGGATGGAACGTCCTATAAATATCAATTAAGTCGAGATGGTCTAATGTGTCATTTAAAGCTTGTGTGTCTTTATTTATTTTATTTTTGGATGATCTGTCCATTGATGTAAGTGGGGTTTTAAAGTCTCCTACCATTATTGCATTACTGTTGATTTCCCCTTTTATGGCTGTTAGCATTTGCCTTATGTATTGAGGTGCTCCTATGTTGGGGACATAGATATTTACCATTGTGATATGTTCTTTTTTGATTGATCCCTTGATCATTATGTAGTGTCCTTCCTTGTCTCTTGTAATAGTCTTTATTTTAAAGTCTAATTTGTCTGATATGAGTATTGCTACTCCAGCTTTCTTTTGACTTCCATTTGCATGGAGTATCTTTTTCCACCCCTTTACTTTCAGGCTATATCTGTCCCTTGGTCTGAAGTGGGTTTCTTGTAGGCAGCATATAGAAGGGTCTTGTTTTTGTATCCATTCAGCCAGTCTGTGTCTTTTGGTTGGAGCATTTAATCCATTTACATTTAAGGTGATTATTGACATGTGTGCTCCTATTACCATTTTCTTAATTGTTTTGGGTTTGTTTTTGTAGGTCTTTTCCTTCTGTTTTGTTTCCTACTTAGGAAAGTTCCTTTAGCAATTGTTGTAAGGCTGGTTTGGAGGTGCTGAATTCTTTTAAATTTCTTGTATGTGAAGCTTTTGATTTCTCCATTGAATCTGAGTGAGATTCTTGCTGGGTAGAGTGTTCTTGGCTGTAGGTTTTTCTCTTTCAGGACTTTCAGTATATCCTGCCATTCCCTTCTTACCTGCAGAGTTTCTGCAGAAAGATCAGCTGTTATCCTTATGGGTTTTCCCTTATATGTCATTTGTTGCTTTTCTATTGCTGTTTTTAATATTTTTTCTTTGTGTTTAATTTTCATTAGTTTGATTAACATGTGCTTCAGTGTATTTCTCCTTGGGTTTATTCTGTATGGGACTCTCTGTGCTTCTTGGGCTTGATTAGTTATTTCCTTTCCCATGTTGGGGAAGTGTTCCACTTTAACCTCTTCAAATATTCCTCAGACCCTTTCTTTTTTCTTCTTCTTCTGGGATGCTTGTGATTCAAATATTGGTGCACTTAATGTTGTTACCAAGGTCTCTGAGACTGTCTTCCATTCTTTTTATTTTTTTTTCTCTTTCCTGCTCTGTGGCAGTTATTTCCCCCATTCTATCTTCCAACTCACTTATTCCTTCTTCTGCCTCAGTTATTCTGCTGTTTATACCATCTAGAGTATTTTTAATGTCGGTTATTTTGTTGTCCATTACTGTTTGTTTGCTCTTTAGTTTTTCTGAGTCCTTATTAACTGTTTCTTGTATTTTCTGTATTTTGTTATCAAGATTTTGGATCATCTTTACTATCATTACTCTGAATTATTTTTCAGACAATTTTCCTATTTCCTCTTCATTTATTCAGTCTTGTGGGTTTTTTTCCTGCTCCTTTGCCTGCATGGTGTTTCTTTGTTTTCTCATTTTGTCTATTTTATAGTATTTGCTGTCTCCTTTCCCTATGTTGCCTAGTAGTAATTCCTCTTGTTTCTGTGCTCTTCCCCCTGTGGTGGGGTTTGTCCAGTGTCTTGAGTAGGCTTCCTGTTGGACGATCCTGTGTCTGCTTTCTGGTGTGTGGCTTTGTGTCTTTTCTCTCTGGTGAGCAGGGCCATGTCAGGTGGCGTGTTTTAGGGTATGTGTGAGGTTAATATGGCTTTAGGTAGTTTGTGTGCTGATGGGTGGGTTTGTGTTCCTATCTTTTTTGTAGTTTCGTGTGAGGTGTCCATCATTGGCAGTTGCAGAGAGTCAGACCAAGCTGTGTCTAGACTCTGATATAGGGCTCTGTGAGAGTTCTCTGCAGTTAATCTTCCCTGTGTCAGAGGACTCCCTAGTAGTCTGTCATCCTAGATTCAGTGGTCCCTCCCCAGAGCCTTCTACTTGACTTCTAATGGAGTAATCCAGAGTTCAGAGGTTTCTTTTCCTGGCAATAAAGGGGTTTAAGGAAGACTGTCAAAGCCCCAGACTAATGGCAGAGTGTTGAGTTAAACAAATACTAAGTCAAGGAAACACATACATGTGTAAGACACACAAATACTGAATCCAGTAGAACATAAGGCACTAGAATGACCTGACAGAAGAACCCCAGTATGCCATCAGACAATCAAAGAGAAAACCAACAGAAATTCAAAACCAAAAAAAAAAAAAAAAAAAAGAAAAGAAAAGAAAAGAAAACCCACACAGAAACACAAATCCAGGGATATTTTGAAAGCTAGGATCAAATATAATAAAGAGCATGAGTACCACCAGACAAGCTGAAGATTCTCAGGACAAAATCAGACAATTATACTTAGAACTGAGATAAAGAAAAAACCTAGTAATAAAAACCAAAGCATTGTGTCATCTGAAGAATAAAGCAAGGAAACAGATCATATTGCTTATAAGTATATCAAGATAAAATGCATTAAAGAAGGATAGAAGACAGGGAAACAGAAGAGCATAGTGTGACTAGAAATATGAAAAGAAAAAGAAAAGAGAAAAAAATAGAAATGTATAAAACATAGAGAAGGAAAGTTGGTAGAAGAGATAAAGTTAGCACTACAAAGAACTTAGCTAGAAATAGAAATATGTAAGAAGTCTAAAAATAAAAATAGAAGAAAAATAGAATAAAAGAATCAAAAAATATGTTATAGGATATGTAGATCATAATTAATTAAAAAAAAATAACCACACATACACAAACAGAAAGCCAGGGAAAATTTGAAAGCTAGGATCAAATACAATAAAAAGCGAGAGTACAATCAGACAGATTGAAAATTTCCAAAACAAAATCAGACAGTTATAATCAGAACTAAGATAAAGACCAAACCTAATAATAAATATCAAAGCAGTGTGTCATCTGGAGAATAAAGCAAGGAAACAGAGCAGACCAATAATATTGATTATAAGTATATTATGATAAAATATACTAAAAAAGGATAGAATGCAGGGCAACAAAATAGTATAGTGTGACTGGAAATATGAAAAGAAAAGGAAAGAAATAGAAATGTATAAAAGATAGAGATGAAAAGAAAGTAGAGGTATAGTCAGCACTACAAAAAACTTAGCTAGAAATAGAAATATATAAAAAGGCTATAAATGAAAATAGAACAAAAAATAGAATAAAAAATGTTATAAAACATGTAGATCCCTTAGGACTAAGATCAAAATTAATAAAATTGAAAGACCAAACAAACAGAAAAACTTAGAACTGACCCCAGAGTGGACCAGATCAATAGAATTAATAATAATATTTCTGTTTCCTTGGGAGTCTCAGCTGTAAGTGTCCTTCTACCTGCCTTGGGCTTTTTGTATTACTCTGGGACCAGTAGTGCTCCCTTTATTGTTTGTTTGTAAGTGCTGGTGTGTGGGGAGAGAGAGGGTACAATAGTGGCTCCTTCCCCAGGGAGTGAGTGAGCAGTGGCACCCTACCTGGGTCACAGCGGCTCAGGCAGTGCCTATTGCAGAGGGATGCTGGTGGCTCAGGTGTAAACAGAACGTCTCCAGACTGGGCCACTCTGTGGAGTTTTGGCGTTCAGCTGCAGGTACTCTGGGCCAGCCCTGCTCAGAGGCCTTTGTTATCCCTGAGTGCATT
The DNA here is from genome assembly GCF_030028045.1 of Hippopotamus amphibius kiboko. Lineage (NCBI taxonomy): Eukaryota > Metazoa > Chordata > Mammalia > Artiodactyla > Hippopotamidae > Hippopotamus > Hippopotamus amphibius. Next base: position 94,532,555 of record NC_080196.1, on the reverse strand, counting down.
AGCCAGGCCCAGGTCCTTCCTTTGTCTGTGGCAGTCGCCAAGAGAGAGGCTACACCCGCGACTCCTCCCCACTGCTTGTGAGTCAGCAGTATTAAGCCGCTGCCATGGCGCTGCCCAGCTTTCCATGGTAGGCATTCTCCACTGCAGATTTCTTACCTCCTGTCCTCTCAGTCCGTCTCTCCACTGTCAACAATGTTTCTCACCTGAACCAGTTCTCTGGTTCCCACGTTCCAGCTCCCAGAACCCCTATTCAGCTGTGAACCAATGTCTCAGTCTGGACACACTGAGCCTTGGTGCAGACCTTCTGTGTGTTTCTCACTCTTTCCTGTCTGCTGCAGCTCAGCCACTTCACACTCTTTGAACAGTCCCAAATGTCTCCCTTCTGACCCAGGGAAATTCCCCATTGAAGAAGGGATTTCCCCATCAGATAAGAGATGTTTCCCTGAATTTGGCAATCTCCCCTCTGTTTCAGATACCCCTGCCCCAGGGTGTGGGACCCATCCCTTTCCTTTCTTCTCCTCCTTTTTCTCCTTTTTTCCCCCTCTGTGCTACCCAGTTATGTCAGGATTTTTGCAGTCCTTTCTGGTGTCTGAGGTCATTTGCTTTTGTTCAGCTGGTTCTCTGTGGGAATTATTGTGTCTTTTGGTGTATTGCTGATGCATCTGTGGAGAGGGATGCATTCCACATCCTTCTACTCTGCTGCCATCTTTCCGATCCTGCTCTGATCTTTATGGTTTCTTTCCTTCTGCTACCTTTGAGTTGTATTTCTTCTTCATTTCCTAGTTTGTTTAGGTATAAGGTTAGATCGTTTGAGATTTTTCTTGTTTTCTGAGGTAAGCTTGTATCTTTATAAACTTCCCTCTTAGAACTGCTTTTGCTGCATCCTGTAGGTTTTGGATTGTTGTGTTTTCATTTTGATTCATCTCTAGGTATTTTTTGATTTACTTTGATTTTTTTCAGTGATCCATTGATAGTTTAGCAGCATATTTTTTAGCTCCCCCCCCCCTTTTTTTTTTTGCATTTTTTCTTGTAGTTGATTTTTAGCCTCATAGTGTTGTGGTCAGAAAAGATTCTTGATATGATTTCAGTTTTCATAAATTTATCAAGGCTTGCTTTGTGGCCAGCATATGATCTATCTTGGAGATTGTTCCATGTGCACTTGAAAAGAATGTGTATTCTGCTGCTTTGGGATGGATTGCTCTATAACTATCAATTAAGTCCATCTGATCTAATGTGTTATTTAAGGCCTGTTTTTCCTTATTGATTTTCTGCCTGGATGATCTGTCCATTGATGTTAATGGGGTGTTAGAGTCCCCCACTATTATTATGTTACTGTCAGTTTCTTCTTTTATGTCTGTTAACATTTGCCATATATACTGAGGTGATCCTTTTTTGGGTGCATATATATTTACAATTGTTATATCTGTTTCTTGGATTGATCATTTGATTGTTATGTAGTATCTTTCGTTGTCTCTTATGACAATCTTTATTTTAAAGTCTATTTTGTCTGATATAAGTATTGCTACTCTGGCTTTCTTTTAATTTTCACTTGGGTAGAATACGTTTTTCCATCCCTTCACTTTCAGTGTGTTTGTGTCTCAAGATCTGAAGTGAGTCTCTTGTAGGTAGCATATATATATAGGTCCTTTTTTAAATATATCCATTCAGCCAATCTGTGTCTTTTGATTGGAGCATTTAGTCTTTTTACATTATTCCTAGCCTTATTGAGAGGAGAAATTAAGGTAAATGTTAGTCTTATTTTATTTTATATAGGTGCAAGTTTCAGACAGTGAGGGAGATGGTGAGACAAGGGGGACTGAGACAAGGGGAGATGCAGATGAATGTTGCCTAATATATTCCTGTAGCAGCTACTGCTTCATGAAGAGCTGCCCAGATATGGCATTCAAAAAAAAGGAATGTCTCCTACAGTACTGCAAAGAGGGAGTTCATCTTGGAGTAGTACTGCAGGCCTGCTGAGTCACTGCCTGTGTATCTTAGACCTTGTGAAATGTAGCTAGTGTAATGTATCATATCACATTGCTTTGATCTTCTCATGATTACTTTCCATTTCCTCTCCCCTGCCAAGGGCTTGCATCTTATAGATAGAATGCTACCACTTTAATTCTTGCTTTAGGTTATGTTTTCAAGAGAAACCAGGCTAAGGTAGTTGGTACCAGACATGGGATTATAAAAATGAACCCTCAAAATATAATTTTGAATGAATAAATTTACTCCTGAACCAATAACTCTAGCTAGGGGGATAGAATATCCTGTATGCTTAGCTAATCAAGGTCCATTCCAATATCTCAGGGTAGGTCAATTCAGACTAACACCTGGCTAAAAATTCTGTAGGAATGGGAAATGGCTTCTGGCATGGCAATTAACAGATATTTTCTACTAGCAATTTGTAAATAACTTTAGAAAAAAGAGAAGGGAAAGAAATACACTACTCCATCATGCCAGTACAACTATATTTAGGTTTGTTTACACTCTGATTTATATCTTTTCCTCTTAGGTGCTTTATTTGACATAGTTGTGAAAATAGTGTGTTTTTAATTTTATGTCATACCTTTTTGTTTTATTATTTTATATCCTTGGTTAATTCTAATAACTAAATAATATTCCATCAAGTAGAACATACCGTATTTACTTAACCAGTCTTATATAATCAAATATTTAGTTATTGCTTCCCCATTATTGTTTGCTTCTTTTATTTGTTTTGGTTTATTTGCAATTATAGATGGTGTAAAGGAAACCTTCCTGAATGCTATTCCAAGTTTTCATCTAAACATGCCTAAAAAATGATCTAGCCTCAATGTTTGTATTTATCCTAATATATCAACAAGATAAGATAAAATTTGCCTATGTTATATACCTGATGCTCTTAATGTCAGTTTATTTTTCTATCTGCCAATTTATTTAGAGTCAATTAAGTTAAATGCCTAATGTTGTCCATGTATAAGAACATGTTGTAGTCTCCTTGAAGAACTTGAAAATTTTGGTTACCTTCTTGGGATAATTCTAGTGAAATCTCTAGGTACAATTTATTCAGATACTTATTGATACCCAGTGTATGCCAAGCACAGTTCTAAACACTAAGAAGTAAGTGATAGATAAAAGAGACATACTCCCTGCTCTCATGAATGGCTGTGATTAATCATCCATGGAAGTAATTCAAGAGATTATGTACTGATAATTGAATCTAGCATTTGGGACAACCCTAAAAGGCAACCATGATAACTTGCTTATAATTTTAGAGAGTGAATGAATAAGTTAGAATTTCGAAACCTAGTTGATTATATCATGTGAAGTTTGAAGATTGAATATTGGAAATATAGAACTGAGATGTTCAAAAAGATAAAAGTGGTTGTTGTCCATCTCCCATTTGTGCAGGCAGCAGACTTCCCAATTCTGTGGATTTATGAAATCTGGTTCTTATGAAAGGGACATCTCTACTTGGTCATGGAACCATTTCATTTTGTTCTGATTTCACACTCTTAACTGTTATTTCTATAATAGATTGACCTGTGGTCTGAACACAGCCTGATTTGGGATGCATGTTTCAGGCATACCAGATCACCTGAGAGACTTAAATATGTATACTTCCAGGGTATCACTTGAATCCTGCTACAGCAGAATCTTTCAGGGCCATGTATGTTTGAAAAACTTCCTTAGGTCATTGTTTCTCAAATTGTGAGTCAGGATCTATTAAGCAGGGAATGAAATTAATTAAGTAGCTTGTTAATAACATATTTATAAATATAAAATAGAACAGAGCAGGAAATATCAGTATGTTGCACTCTAACAGTAAGGCATTATGGTAGTCAGATGCTAGCTTTTCCTGTCAACACTCTAGTTTTTCCCTTTTATTTGAATTTTAGTGCTCATCAAATCAATCAACCAATTAGTTAATTAAAAACCATCAAGCTGGTTTTGTGAATGATTTATTAATTAATAGGTCATTAATTTTCCAAACAAGTTATGCATAGATATCAAGTAGACTATTTCTTTAAAATTCAGATTTCATGCATACACTCTTAGATTTTCTAGTTCGTTATTTTGGAGTGGGGTCTGGGACGCTGTTTAAACAAGGGCCCCAGATGATTTTGATCTAATTAATCAAATAGGTCCTGAGTTTGGGAACCAAGGATTGGATGACAAACTCATCACAGGGAGGCTCTCTTTTGTCTGCTCATTTGAAGCACTGAGATATTTGCACCCTCAATACTCGAGTGTTTTAGGTGTACCAGTAAAGCTAATACAAGGTAGTTGGCAGAGTATATGTAGTTTCTCAGGAGACATAGAACAAAAGCTATGCTCTGGAGAGAAAAATGGTGTCCCTCCCTAAGATAATAAATGCAAGACTGATTTTGCTCAGAATGCAACACAGTATTGTTTCTCATCCTTTTATCAACAGCAGTGTGGGAATTTACCAGAATATGTGAATCCCCAAAGGTGGACATCTAGGTTGGGAATAACTGAAATGATAAGCTAAATAGAATTGATATAGAACAGCATTCCTATTTGTTTAATATTTTTTATTCTTCTGATGTGATCAAGTTGCCATGGGAACCGAAAAGCTCGTTTATCCTATGTGAATACATAATGCTATCAGTTTTTTAACTAACTCCAAAAACTTGCTAAAGATCCATTCAGCTTACTCTACCTTCAGAATGATAGCACTTTATAAAATCTAACAAGTAATTTAATTGTAGATAGTTGTTTAAATGTAAAATTTTGAAAAAACTTCAAACTTGCAAATGACTTGGTTTTGGAAACTTAAGCTAGAGTATGAAGTGATCTTTGTTTATTCAAATGTTTTGCGCTAATAATTTAGATGTTGTTGTGTATAAGCCTTCAAAGAGGAGTGATATTTAAATACATTATGATGCAATTCATCCAAATGGACACTGGCAGTGGTTTTACAGGGCCTTGTAGTAAGGCTAGGCATTAACCCATTTTTTAAAAACTGGATTCTGGGAAAGTTCCTTGAATTATGAGTCGGTATGGGCAGGATAGGTCAGGGAGACAGCAAATTTAAACAGCAGATGTTTTCCAACTAGTACAAAAATTTTTCAGTATTTTAACAGTGTGTACTGTCTGACTGCCAACCCTGCTTCAAAGGGACTTTTGAGCTTTTGATTTCAGATTGAAGCTTGGGTTAGTAAGGTAGCAATTAGATGTTGCTGGGAGGACCATTGGTGCAGTTTAGAATGAGGAAATACAGAACTGCACAAGATAATCAAGGTGATTTTCCAGTGAACCAAAAAATTGGGTTGCATTGAGCAAAATGATGATTTGTTCATTTGGGCCATCACTACTATGTGTACAGAAACACACATACACACAGGTACGCCCAGAGTTTCACATGTTTACACATATATTGATGCAGATATACTCATGCACAGGCAACAAGTTGGAAGAGTCTCAAATGAGAATGAATGAAAAAAATTTCTTTTATTTCTTTCAAAAAATATGTCAAACTATCCTTGGTCAAAATTCTTTCACCACCAGATAGATCTTAGTGATATTTCAGTCCAGTTTGAGAATTTTTCAGTCATTTTTGGTAACTACAACCTCATATCTCATATTACCTCCATTAGAATAGGCTTGTCTTGCTCAGTCACTGGGAGCAGCCTACAGAGGTGAAGGGCCAGCCAGGGTTTGTCTTTGCCTGTCTTATTGAGGATACAGGCCAGCAAACACCCAGCTGATGGTAGAAAGAACCCATCATCCCTCTGGCTCCAACACAAATAATCAAAATAACAAGAGGGCCCTCCCTCTCCTGCCTAGTCATAACTCTGTGTACCTCTCAAAGTGAACCCCTCTCCCCTTCTCTAGGCCTTTTTATATCAAGTAAGGAGGGGGGTGTTGCAGTGCTTATTATACTAAATGTAAATAGATAGCTGATAAAAAAATGGACTTTTCCCAAAATACAGTTTAAAAAATGCAAGTCCTAACGAGGAGATATTGTTTGGCACCTGTTATATTGGCCAAAATTCTATCATGTATGAACTAGTGTGGGGTATCAGACACATTTATGCACTCTTATGGAAGTGAAAATTGGTCTAATCTCTTTGGAGAAACTTTCAGCAATATCTTTTAAACTTAATTTTAAAATACATCTTTTGGCCCTAGATGTTCATTGGTAAGAATTTACCATTTATACACACTGCACAAATCCAAGGGTGATTATTGCAGCACTAATGTCATGGAAAAGAAAAAGATAAAAAACAACCTAAATACCCTCAATAGAGCACTCCCTGAATACATTACGCATGTAACAAAATACTGCAGTTTAAGCTGATGGAGGTAAATGCATATATGTTGATATAGAAAGATTTTGGAGAATATGTTGCGAGAAATCCCAAGGTACAGAAGTGAATAATACCTACTATGATGGCATTTTTGTAAGTTAAAACTATATATACAATTGTTTGTCTTTATATTCTTTTTATTAAAAATATTTGTATATATATGCATGCAAATTCTGAGTGTGTATGAGAAAATGTAAACAGTGTTTAACCCTGTGAGTGGCACTGAGAACTGACAGGTGTGGAGATGCATTGACTCTCAATTTACATATTCTCTATTGTTCAAATGTTTTTAAACCATTTGCCTGAATATAATGACAATAAAATAGTAGAAAACCAAAATAACTCCATTGTGACGATGGAGGTTATAACTCAAGAATTAGTTTGTAAAGCTCCTGTAAAGGTCATTAAACTTAACACACTGGAAAGAGAGGCTATGGAGGGAGGTGGGGAACCTGTTCTATGAGCCCTTCCTCTGTTGTTCATTCTTTATTGCTGTTCACTGTTACAAGGTCTGTGCTGGTGCCCCCTGCTCCCCACCCAAGGCCTCCCATCTCCTGCTCAGATCACCACTGGTCATCTTTGCAGCTCCTAGAAAACCCACTGCCTTGGAATTAAGGTTGTATCCACTGCAAAAGTGTTGCCTCAAGGGGAGAATGGGCACAGAGTTTGTGAATCAGCATGTGTGCCTCTCACCCCATCTCCAGCTAGGAGTAGCTATGGATTTTCCTTTATTCTTTAAATGCCACTGAACAAAAGTGCATTTTTTGTGTATTCGATCTTAATGAAGGGTATGAGTAATGAAAGGAAATTATGATTGTAGGGTAAGGAAAATATCTAGAGCTGGAAATCATGTATGGCTTTTAGTCCAAGGAAAAATCAGCCAAGGGTGTACGAGCATACACCCTTTCCTGGGTATCCGTTTTGTGCATCTACTCTTCCAAAATTGGCTCTGCTGCCTGCTGTGCTGGGGTACCTCCTTCCTCTCATGCATGGTGCCAATTTCTACTGAACCTTGGGAGAACCTGTCCTCTTCTCAGTATGCTTGAGATGACTAATTGTTAAGCAATGAGCATCCTCTCTTTCTTCCTTAGGGACACAACCATAAATTTATTTGATGTATTAATATGTTCTGCTGAAAGTTTATATTTCCCACACCTCCTTGTATCTAGTGTGGCCAAGGAGAGGCATGTCGAAGTGCTTAGATGGGACTTTTGGGAAACATTTTTAAAGATGACTTACTCAAATAAGAGGCATGTGGTTTTTGCCTTTCTTCCTTCCTGCCATTTCTTGTCTAGTGCTCGGTTGTGATGGCTGGAACTTCAGCAGTCATCTTGGACCATTGTGGGAGTTTCAGGAAGAAAGCTGGCATTGAGAATAGCAAAATAGAAAGGTTGGAAACACCAGATACTGTAAGGCCATCCTATCAGCTCTGGAAACCTGCCTCTGGTACATTTTATTTGATGGAAAATTAAAACTCTTATGTATTTAAGTTGTGATAATTCTCTCCTCTTGCCACTAAAACCTAATTCTAATAACCTCAATCTACTTAAGTAGCTCCAGGATATTTTCCAAGTCCGAGTTGTTCAGTAGTTAAAAAGCATGGTTACCTCAGGCAGAACAACAACTGATGAAGAAATGGGGTGATAGGCCTGCTTTGGTTTTTAAATTGCTGCAGAATAGTGCAGGGTGGACATAGTTTGGTTCCCTTTGAATTCTCTCTTCTGGAATGTGTTGGAGACATACTTCTTTATTTTTTCAATTACTCAGCAGTAACTTAAAAATATTTTTTTATGGCTATTGTCTTATGGAATACTTCTGGGTGGAGTGCATTTTGCTCACATTAGTTAGGTTAATCCCCACATCAACCCTATGAATAACTATAACAATGGAAATAAGTGTTTCAAGCCAGTATTGGTTCCTTTCATTTGCAGTTCTTCCCTCCTACTTTATTCATTGTATAATTCATGAATTTATGGCATTTTAAAACATGCCCAATCCTGACCCAATAATACATAATAATCACTTCCTAGACCTAGTGATACATTACTCTTAAGAAAGCTTGTTTCAGTTCTTAGGCAAGGTCTTATCTTGTGTACAATCTCTGAGGGTGGGGGGATAGGGTGAGTGGATGCGTTCCAGGCTTTCGGTCACAGATGTAAGGAGGAATATTTTGAAAATGGTTGAATTGTTTGCCTTTGAACTTACCTAGCACATACAGATATAAAATACATGTGATAAATGTTCAAGGCTCCCTTCATGCGTCCTATAAAGAGGCAGCTCCTTTTGACTACAGGAACCTCCCTGTCTTTGAGTGTCTCACAGTTAGGCTCTAAATAATTATATGTTACATGAAAAATACTAAAAGGTTAAGTAACTTTTGATCTAGATACTTTATATTAAAAATCTAGCTGTCAATTACTTTGAAGCAAAACAGGCATCCAAGGGGATGGGCAGATAAACTTATTTTGGTGATATGAATAAAAATGTGCTCATGCCACATATACTTAGCATCCTGGGCAAATGAAGGTATGGAGGGGCAGTGTGAGGATACTTGGTACTTCCAGTAGGTCTAAAGGGCACTAGAACAAAAATTCATGATTTAACTATAAGTCGGCTCTGCATGTATTTGTATGGACTGTATGTTCCATTGATTTGAGCCCTATGTTGATTTATACCCCAAACAAGATTATGTGAGTTGACATAGAAAATATTTTATTCATAATTTCAGAATGCATGCCCATTAATTCCTATCTATGATGTTCTTTTATTTCCTCCAGTGTAAGAAATTAATTTTTAAAAGTCTAAAGATCCAACTTTAGGAGTAAAGGTTTTTAAAAAATACATTTAGGTTGCTATTTTCTCTTACAATGCGGGAGGAATGAATCTTCCCAATTTACACGTTTAATGTCTTTGAATGCATACAATTCAATTTTGAGTTGAAATAATGTATCTGTTTGGACATTATTTATGGATAAAAGATTTAAATTTGGATGTTACAGCTCACGGATCAATGTTTATACATCAATTTCATGCTTCAGAAAAGAATAGCTTCTTATAATACTTGATACCAAATTATGTTGTGTATAAAGATCTATAAATGTGAGTGCTAGTGTTGTTTGTGTTGAATAGACTAGAAATGAGACGTAAAAAGCAAAATCAGTACCAATTGTTTAAAAAGAATCTATTTGCCTATTTTAAACCTTATTGATAACTTAGCCAAAAATTGAGCCTTCTAAATTATGAGTCATATAATAGCCATGGAGAAAGTTGGTTTCTCTGATCCAAACCCTTTTAAAGAAGTGATCTGTAAAATAATTGCTATAGAGAAGAGCTTACAGTGGTTTATTGCTGGTATCTATGTAAGTGGGATGCTACAGAACATCTTTTGTGAATGTAAGTTACAAGGTTAAAATATATCCACAGAAGTACACAAGGACCAGAGATAAGAAAGTAACTTACTTGAAATGGCAAAACAACAGAAAACTAAAATAAAATTGCTTTCAGTTTGTGTTGAAAAATTGTTGGCTGTGGCTAGTTGCACCAAATGTATGGTAAAATAACTTGCTTTTCCTGATGAAGAGTGCTTTATGCTTCTGGGAACTGTATACAGAGACATGTTAAAATATAGCCTGATGTATCTTCAATCTTAAAGTTGGTTATAATTTTGCTGGCATGATCCTTGAAGCTTTTGCTGCCAGGATCTATTAGAAGAATAAAATAAGTTTAATGAGTGCCAAAAGAGAAAAGCAAACAAATACACAATATGCATATCAAAATCAATATCATAAAATGGCAAGCACCCCCATTTGCCCTGAAGTTCCTCTAAGTTTTATCATAAGCTATAGCAGAGAGCTATAAAGTGGTTTTCTCTGCTGTCATTTTGGGAGATTGGGTAAGAGAACTATGAAATCAGAAACTCATGGAACAAAGGCAAAAAGGTTCAAAAATAAGGAAAGCATAAAGGACTGAAATAATTTGAAGAGAGTGTTTTGGGTGTATGTGTATTTGAAGATAGAGTCGAAGGCAAGCTCTGAAAATTCTTCACAGCATGGCAGCATCTGAGTACATGATCTAATCAGAAAGAGTGCTGGTCTCATTGTAAGAAACCTGTGTTTATTCCCTCACTAGCTTAGAGCTCTTCTTATTTCTGTTTCCTCCTTTCCGAAAGTGAGGTTGGTTTGGCCCAGTGAAGTGGGTTGAAGAGTGTTCCCACCAAATTGATGTCCACTCAAAACCTCAGCATGTGACCTTGAATGGGAATAGAGTCTTTGCAGATGTAATCAAGCTAAGATAAGGTAATACTGGATTAGGGTGGTCTTTTTTAAATTTTTTTCATTTCTTGTAAGATTTTTACATTTACAAACATGACAACAGCACAGAGTTTCATGCAATTGTTTTAAATAGTATTTTTCTGAATTTTAATTTCATTTCTTTCAACTACTTTACTGAGATGTAATGGACATAAAAAAAGCTGCACGTGTTTAATGTATACAAATTTCATGAGTTTAGAGATATATATTACCATGAAACCATCACCACAACCTAAGCCATAAACCTATTACCTCCAAAGTTTCCTCTTGCCCCTATTATTATTGTTGTTGTTATTATTACTATTATAGGAACACATAACATAATCTGCTCTTTTAGGAATTTTTTCTTTTCTTTCTTTTTTTTTTTCTTCAAATCCTTGTGTTGAGGTCTGGCTTTTGATAGAGCAAATCTTTAAGTATACAATACAGTATTGTTAACTGCAGGTCCTGTTCTCTGCAGTAGATCTCTAAGATGTATTCATCTTCTATAGATGAAATTTTGTGCCCTTTGATTAATCCCATTTCCTCTTCCCCTCAGCCTCTATGATTTTGAGGACTTTAGATTCTTCATGTAAGTGGCATAATGTAGTATTTGTCCTTCTGTGTCTGGCTTATTTCATTTAGCATAATGTCCTCCAGGTTTATTTACATTGTGGCAAATGGCAGGATTTCCTTCTTTTTTTAAAAACTGAATAATATTCCATTATATATATATACACCACATTTTCCTTATTAATCCATCACAGACATTTAGGTTGCTTCCATGTCTTGGCTATTGTGAATACTGCTGCAGTGAACACTGGAATGCAGGTATCTCTTCTAGATCCTAATTTCAATTCCTTTGGATAGATAACAAGAAGTGGAAATGGTGAATCATTTGGTAGTTCTATATTCATTTTTTTGAGGTTTCTCCATACTATTTTCTATAGTAGCTTACATTTATATAGTGGCTTACATCTATAATGACACTAGCTTACATTTCCACCAACAGTGTATGAGGGTTTCATTTTCTTGGCAATCTCAACAACGCTTAATATCTTTTATTATCTTTTTTTAAAAATAATACCATCCTGACAGGTGTGAGATAATATCTCATTGTAGTTTTGATTTGCATTTCCCTGATGATTAGTGATGTTGAGTACCTTTTTATATACTTTTTGGCCGTTTGTATGTCTTTTTTGGAAAAAAGTCTATTCAGTTCTTTTGCTTATTTTAAAACTGGATTCTTTGTATTTTTGCTTTTGAGTTGTGAAGTACTTATGTATTTTAGATATTAACGCTTTATCAGGTATAGTTTACAAATAATTACCCCATTCTGTAGTTTGCCTTGTTATTTATTTATTTATTTATTTATTTATTTATTTATTTATTTATTGGCTGCATTGGGTCTTCGTTGCTGTGTGGGCTTTCTCTAGTTGCGGTGAGCAGGGGCTACTCTTCATTTTGATGTGTGGGCTTCTCATTGAGGTGACTTCTTTTGTTGTGGAGCATGGGCTCTAGGTGCGTGAGCTTTAGTAGTTGTGGCACATAGGCTCAGTAGTTATGGCTCACAGGCTCTAGAGCGCAGGCTGAGTAGTTGTGGTGCACAGGCTTAGTTGTTCTGTGGCACGTGGGATCTTCCCAGATCAGGCTCGAACCTGTGTCCTCTGCATTGGCAGGTGGATTCTTAACCACTGTGCCACCAGTGAAGTCCCTGCCTTTTCATTTTGTTGGTCATTTTTTTTTTTTTTTTTGCTGTGCAGATGCTTTTTAGTTTGATGCAGTCCCACTTGCCTAGTTTTACTTCTGTAGTCTGTGTTTTTTGTGTCATATCCAAGAAATTATTGTCAAGGAAAAGTCAAGAGATTTTTACCCTATTCATTCTTCAAGGAGTTTTACAATCATAGGTCTTACATTTAAGTCTTTAATCCATTTTGAGTTAATTTTTGTATATGGTATAAGGTAAGGGTCCAATGTCTGCCTGCCTGCCTGCCTGCCTGCCTGCCTGCCTGCCTGCCTGCCTTCCTTCCTTCCTTCCTTCCTTCCTTCCTTCCTTCCTTCCTTCCTTTTGGCATGTGGATATCCAATTCTCCCAGCACCATTTATTGAAAAGACTATTCTTTCTCCATAGTGCCTTCTTGGCATTCTTGTAGAAGACTGTGTATATGCATGGATTTATTTCTGGGCTCTCTATTCCATTACACTGATCTGTATGTCTGTTTTTATGCTGTTTTGTACCACACTCTCTTGATTACTGTAGTTCTGTAATATATTCTGAAATTAGGACATGTGATGTTTCCAGCTTTGTTGTTCTTCTTCAAAACTGCTTTGGCTATTCAGGGTCTTTTGTGATTCCATATGAATTTTAGGATTGTTTTCTCTATTTCTGTAAAAAATGCCATTGGGGTTTTGTTAAGGATTGCATTGAATCTATAGTTTGCTTTGGGTAGTATGTGCATTTATATATATATATATATATATATTTTAAATTTATTTTTTTTTTATTGGCTGCGTTGGGTCTTCGTTGCTGTGTGTGGGCTTTCTGTAGTTGCAGAGAGCAGAGGCTACTCTTCATTGCGGAGGGTGGGGGCTACTCTTCACTGTGGTACACGGGATTATTGTGGTGGCTTCTCTTGTTGTGGAGCACAGGCTCTAGGCACGCAGCGTGTGCACTTAGTAGTTGTAGCTCACAGGTTCTAGAGCTCAGGCTCAGTAGTTGTGGCACACAGGCTTAGTTGCTCCATGGCGTGTGGGATCATCCTGGACCAGGGCTTGAACCTGTGTCTCCTGCATTGGCAGGCAGATTCTTAACCACTGCGTCACTGGGGAAGCCCTTGTGCATTTTAATATTATTAATTCTTCTAATTTATGAACATGGGATGTCTTTACATTTATTATGTTTGCTTTAATTTTTTATCTGTGCTTTATAGTTTTCAGTGTACAAGTCTTTTCAACTTCTTTCTTAAGTTTATTCATATGTATTTTATTCTTTTTCATGCTAGTGTAAATGGGATTATTTTCCTAATTTCCTTTTCACATAATTTGTTATTAGTTTATAGAAATGCTACCAGTTTTGTATTATTTTTGTATCGTGCAACTTTGCTATATTTGTTATTAGTTTAACATTTTTGGATGGAGTGCTTAAGGTTTTTTACCTATAAAAATGTATATCTACATGTAAGATCGTGTCATCTGCAAACAGAGATAATTTTACTTCTTTCTTTCCAATTTGGATGTCTTTCATTTATTTTTCTTGGCTAATTTCTCTAGCTAGGGTTTCTTGTACTATGTTGAATATAAGTAATGAGAGTGGACATTCTTGCCTTGCTCCAGATCTTAGAGAAAAAGTTTTCAGTTTTTCATCATTAAGAATGATGTTAACTGTGGCCTTTTCATATATGGCGTTTGCTATTTTGGGATAAGTTCCTTACATAACTAATTTATTGAGAATTTTTATAGTGAAAATTATTGATATTTGTCAAGTGATTCTTCTATTGAGATGATCATTTGATTTTTAGTCTTTATTCTTTCAGTGTGATGTATCACTTGATTAATTTGTGGATGTTGAACAATCCTTGTATCCCAGGGATAAATCCTGCTTGATTATGGAATTGAATTCAGTTTGCCAATATTTTCTAAAGAATTTTTGCATTCATGTCATCAGGTATATTGGCCTATAATTTTCTTCTCTTCAGAGCCTCCAGAATGAATTAACCCTGCCAACTCTTTGATTTCAGACTTTAGCCTCCAGAATTATGAGACATATCTGCTGTTTTAAGTCACTCAGTTTATGGCACTTTTTAATGGCAACTCTAGGAAATGAACACACCTAGTTAACACACAGAGTAGAAAATTAAAGTGAGACTTAAGAATCTATTGTAAGAATGTTAGGTATTTTATATAAGGAGTATTATCTAATGAGATACAACAAGAAATGAGGTTAAGAATAAATACATTTTAATTTGTATAATTATTACAGTAAGTTTAAGATTTCCTGACATTTTGAAGTGTAGTTTTGGAGGGAGACTCCCATGCAGTTTCTGCTCATCACAAACATTTATGGGATTATTAGAAAACTGGGAGAAATGGGTATGGTTGCAGTGACCAGTTCAAAGAACCAGTAGATTAGGTGAGTCTGTGAAATTTATCAAGATAAATCTAATCCTCATGTATCTCTGTTACATGAGGATTGGATTTATATTCAGAATATTTAAATTATCTGAATCTAATGTTGTTAAGAATGGCAAAGGGAAAAAGATCTAAGTAAAGCTTTGATCTAAGAAATGAAGTGTTTATGATAAAGGTATTTAGAAAATTTCATTTGCACTCCTAAATATTGGGATATAAACACTGAAAATCTGACCATAATATAATTCTTCTTAGCTTTGCTTCCCTTCAGACAAGAAAATAGCTAACAGCACATTGCTGATTAATATAAGTAATAAAATAAAAGCAATTTATTCATAAAATTAATGTCCTGACTCTTTTCTGGTGTACTTTTATGCTTGGATACATAGAGAACATCAGCATTTTTAAATTTTCTGCTCTGCAATTAAAAGTTGATGTTTGGTCTTAACAATTATACTTAAGAACACTGTGTCAGAAACACTAATGCAGAACACTGAAAAAGTGCAAAAGATTTGAAACTAATTCAGTCTTTGAGGCAAGAATTTAATCTCTGGGTACTAGGAAAAATAAACTAAAGAAAATAGATGTTTTGCAGGCAAACACTAGATCTGTTCATCCATGTTGATTTTAGAAGCAGAAATAAAGTATTTAATTAGGCTGGTTTTCTGGGCATCAGCTTCACAGGAGTAATAAAAATGCTTCTGAATCCTGCCATGCCAATGATGAGCCAAAGTCAAAGAGATTTACTCAGACCCATCCATCGAACCCTTGGGTGCTCAGTTTGTTTGGTCTGAAAAGCTAACAGTTCTTAGTTGCCCAGCCCCTAAACCTAAACTCAGATTGCAATTTAAATCCATTCTTTAAATGCCATTGCCTTATGCAGGGTTAGGGAGCTGTGCCTTCAAGATGAACCAGTTATATACTAACAGACCGCTTCAGACAGGTACAGCCATGCACACCAACTTCTGCTGTTTACCTTTAGGAATCCAAAGGGTAGGAAGTTCTTTTTTTCCCTTTATTCTGTTGTTATGTTACTAAGGTGGAAAATAGAGAAGAAAATTAACCAGCATATGTCAAAATGTGGTCTCAGATGTGTGTCTGGCTGTTCTACTTTCTTCCTGCTGTGTTGCCTATAAGAGGACATATATACCTGGAATTGATGGGTTTACAAGGATCTGTAGAGTTTTAAGATTCTGCCTCTTCAGAGCCTGGATCCTGAATGCCTGAGGAATAGAAAATCATTGAATTGTATATAGAAGGGACAGGCCTTTGGCTAGGGTAGGTATGTTGTTTCTGGTGCCTAAATATAGAGCAGAAAAGGGTAACCTGAAGGGATTTCCTCTTTCAGTGAAGAAATCTGGAATTTTTTTCATCAGCAATGGCATGGAAGGAGTATTTGCAGAAACTTCTCTTTGTAAACCATTTCTGTTGCTATTTAGTTTGATTTTAAGTTGGACCTTGTCTTAATGTGGATATAATTTGGCGTAGCCTCTGGACCAAGTTATCTTAACCAAACTCTTGATTTGCTGGTCACTACTAATGCTGTTATTGGCATTGGGTATAGCTATAGATTTAAATGGAATGCTTTTCAAATTTCAATTTTCTGCCATTTTTGATAAAACACAGACTGGTCACAGCTGAATCAATCAGTCTTAATAGCCATATAACTTAGTGGTTCCACAAACATAGGCTTGTGCTTTTAAATCCCCAGCCAACAGTGCTTGAGTGAATAAATTAAAGAAGGAGTGAATCAATAAATCAATCATGGCTCAATGGATGAAGAAGTTAAGAAGATGTTAAGAATATGTCTGTTCCAAATGGATTTTAGGACACGTTAGAAGAAGGATCATACAAGACATAAAAATAGACTTCTGGAAGTTTTATGCCCTTAAAAATGAGATAAGGTCGGACTATTTCATGAGTATCACCACAGGAAATCATTAAGAGGAAGATGAGTATAGTCTCAAAAGATTTGGTCTAATTAATTGGTGAAAGTCTCAAAAAGGAGATGTTTCAAGTAATTTATAAAGTGTATATTGAGAAAATATCCAGGAAGGGTAAGTGATAGAAACTGAGAAAGTTGAAAACCAAATTTCACTGGGAATAATGGGCTCTTCAGATATAGAAACTCTATTGAGTACTTCAGAAAAAAATTCCCTTTTGGTTGTCAAACTCAGTTAAATTTTCTACTTGCCTAATTGAGTAAGTATGATAAAATGGAATAATCCAAATTAAAATATAGAATGGTATACAATACAGAGTTTAAAAGGATTAGAAGTTTACTGAGGACATTTATTTTCATTGTTACTATAGATTAGGTACTTGAATAGACAACCATCTCAGAAAGAAGAATCCTGTGTAAATATTAAATGAACTGACATGTCTCAGAAAAACAAGGACTTCTCAGGTTAAAAAAAGACTAATCAAAGGCATGGACCTAAAGAAGTAAAGAAAATGGTGAAACTGACTTTCACTTGAAGGCATTTGCTGAACCTGTGAACTTGAGTTGTATTTTAAAGGTCTCCCAGAGTTTGGGGCATAAAAAGACAAAAATCTAGGGCCTGTCTAAGGTAGAGGATCTAATGTGAAATCCATACTTCTTAAAGCTCGTACCTAAAGGGTGATCCAGAAATAATCTCTGCCATTCTCCAGTGGGACCTCAAGAGAAATTAGTGATCTAAAATACGGGGTTGAGGTGAGGGGGGGAAATAACATTAGTAAACATTTGGAAATACCAGCTTGACCACATGCAGCTTTGCAGCCTAAATTTTTGTTACCTTTGAGATCCAGAAATTTAAATTAAAGTGATTACTGACTGGTAATTTCCCCAGGCCCTTGGAAGAGGCAAATGTAGATCTTAAAGGAACTCATTTTCACCTTAAGTCTCAAATGTGTCTTGCAATTGTAACTAAGGATAGAAAGTACTGAGAGTAAGAACTATCAGAAAAAGACCCCAAAGCTACAGGCACTGTAATTTTCAGATATAGGATATAAAATACCCATGCTTACTATGTTTAAAGAAATCAAAGACAAGCTTAAATTTGTGTGCATGGAACATGAAACAGTAAAGAATAATAATATGTATCTGGTAATGAGTCAAGTAGAACTGCTAGAAATAAAAACAGTAATATTTAAAAATCCAGTGGAAGAAGGGAACATTATAATAGGACTGAAACAAAAATGTGTACCCTAAAGAAATTGTAAACTAAAAAAAATCATGCATAACCTAGCAAAGAGAGATTAAAGAATGAGAAATATAAGAAAGAAGTTAAGGGACATGAAGGAGAGAGTATGAATGTCTACAATATGTCTAAATGGAGTTCCAGAGGGAAAAAAGATAAAGAAGGGGCTGAGGCATATTTGAAAACATAATGGCAGAAAATTTTTCAAGAACTGATGAAAGACACCACCCTTGAATCTCAAGAAGCCCCCAAATCCAAAACAGATAAATAAAAAATATGGTGTTTAGACAAAACATCAAATACAAGGAGGTGATTTTAAAGGTAAGCATTGAGGAAAGAGTGATTACTTCAAACAAGAAAGAGAAATACATTTAACTTTTTCTTAGCAACAAGGGAAGACAAAAAACAGTGAAATGACCTGCTAAGAGAAAGTAACCATCCATCTAAAATTGTATGATCAGCAAAAAAAAAAAAAAAAAGTCTTTAAAATATGACAGTACAATAAACACATTTGTCAACAAAGAGGAACTGGAGATAATTTGTTATCATCAGACTTCTACTAAAAGAAATCCCAAAGGATATACTTGAAGCAGAAAGAAAATGAAGCAAGATGGAAGGTCAGAGATTCAGGAAGGAATAAAGAGTATAGAAAAGAGCAAATGGGTATGCAAATCTACATAAACACTTCCTATACAAAATGTAAGTAATAATGTCAATTCCAAGTGAAGTAAAGACATAAAGGTAAAATCCAAAGCTATCATTTTTTCAGAAGTTCATATTCAAAAATATTTTCATGATTGCAAGACAAAAAAATTTTTTTAAGGCACAATACTCACTAACTATAAAGAAAAATATTACTAAGTTCTATTAAAGTTAAAATTTTCAAAACTTCTGTTTGTTTAAAGGTACTATAGAGGGGAAACAACAACCAAAAGGGGGAAAAAGCCACAAACTGCATGAAGACATATAACTGAGGATTGCAAATATCTAGAGTATGTAAGGAACTCCAATAAATCAATAGAAAATGGCAAAACAAACAAACAAACAAACAAACAAACAAAAAAGAAACCCAAAACCGACAGAACAATGGACAGTAGACTGAGATAGGTACTTCACAAAAGAATAAATCCAAATGGTCAATAAACTTATGAAATGATGCTCAATGTCGTTAGTAATTAGGAAGATTGGTATATTTAAAAGTCTGACATCAGTATGCCAAGTGTTGGCTAGTACACAGAGTGGTGGAGACATCTGTGCCTTGATGCTGGTTGTATGAGTCCAAGTACTATGACAGTTTGGTATTATCTGGTAAGGTTGAGCATGTATATAGGCAACAATACAGATATTCTAACCTCAGGAGTATTCCTTAAAGAAATCTTGAATATGAACAAGGCAGACAAACACAGAAATGTCTGTAGCCATTTTTTATGAATCAAAACAGAGGAAATAATCTGAATGTCCATTAACAGTAACTTAGTATGTACATTGCAATATATTAGACAACAAAATATTATGTATCTGTGAGAAAGAAACTAGCCATGGGCATCATCATAATCTTGCAAAAGTAATAGCAAAAGAGGAAAGTGTGGGTTCCATTTATATAGAGTCAAAAACTTATAACCCTAAAAAGTATATTGTTTGGGAAACCTAAGTGAGAAAAATGTCAGCAAAACCTTGATAATTCATATGCAAGTCAGGAGGTCAATGATTTCCAGCACAGAGGCAGAGCGATTAGTTTAAGGAATGTACAAAAGAATGTTTTAAGTTACTGGCAATCTTCAATTTCTTATCTTGCACATGGTAACATGGTGATTAAATGGGTATTTGCTTTTTTCTTTTCTGGAAGTTTGTAAAAAGTTTTCCTTTATATGTTAATCATCTTGGGTTGCTATAACAAAATGCCATAGACCAGGTGGCTTAAACAACAAACATTTATTTTTCATAGTTCTGAAGGGTGACAGCAGTCAGTTCCTCGTGAAGATTCTCTTCTTGGTTGCAGACTGCTTCTTCCTGTATCATTCATGGTGGAGAGAGGGAGAGCTCTCTAGTCCCTTCCTTCGAAGACACTAATCTCACCATGGGGGCTGCACCCTCATGACCTCATGTAAACCTAATTACCTCCGAACAGCTCCACCTCCTAATACCATCACATTGGGGGTTAGGGTTTAACACATGAATTTTGTGGGGACATAAACATTCAGTCCAAAGCAATACCTTTTATAAAGTCTTTGATATGTATGATACTTTTACACTTAAAATTTTGAATTAAAATTCCTCTTGAAAAAGGGACACTTTTAAGAAATTTCAAGTAATTTTAAGAACCATTTTTCAATGTTAACTTCAGGCAGGGACTACATCTTATCTGTCCCTTTATCCCAGCAACTAGCATAAAGTCTGGTTTGTAATAAGTGCCAATAGTTATTTACTAATTGAAATATTAAAAAAACTATTTTGGTTTAGATTTTACCCTCTTAATATAATGAGGATAAAATTTAGCAACTGACAGTATTTTGAAAACCAGGTTCCTAGTTACAAACCTCTATTATCTTGACTGAAGTGTATGTGTGTTTGCTAAGTGGAAGTAGTCCCGAGGAAGGTATCCCTGCTCACAGTGAACTTCTACATGTATTGTGCTGATTAGTAGTTTATTTGGGGTAACAAGCTACTTCCAAACTCAAAACCAGTCTATCTCTAGGGAGGTTATAATAGTGATATTCAGCAGTCATTTGTAACTTAGCATGAATTAATGTCACCATATAATTGATCAGCTGAAGATGGGGGCTAGAATGAAAAGAAAGGGACATTGAACATTCAGAAATGATTGAATTACTCCATCACATACATTTAATTTTGCCTGTCTGGCTGACCATTCTAGGGATATGAGTCTCTTCCATGGGCAAATAGAAGCCCAGGGTCACCAAAGAGCAGACCCAAGCTGTTGAAGAAACTCACATTTTGTGTGGACACACACCTCTTATCTTATCCATCACACTTCTTTTCAAAGGGTTCTGAATCTAATGTGTGTATAATTCTCACACTCTCCCTTCGCACCCTCACTTCAATTTCAGTGGCTAGTTTGTTCTTTGTGGGGGCTGATGAGGATTAATATCTTACTACCTCACCAAAGTAACTACCTGAAGAGATCTTTGCTGTTCTTGTCGGATAGGAGGTGATCTTGTTCCAGTCACAATGTTGGAACTGAGTTAACCTGACAAGGCCCAGGAACCCAAGGGTACAGAGTTTTTACTTTGAACCTATTGTGGGCATGAGAAAATGTTAAGTTTCTGGAAATGCCGTAGGGAGGCTTAGGCACTGCTCAAAACTATGTAATGAGATGGATAGACCTAGAGACTGTCATACAGAGTGAAGTAAGCCAGAAAGAGAAAAACAAATACCGTATGTTAACTCATATATATGGAATCTGAAGAAATGGTACTGATGAACCCAGTGACAGGGCAAGAGTGGAGATACAGATGTAGAGAATGGACTTGAGGACACGGGGCTGGGGTGGGGGGCAAAGGGGAAGTTGGGATGAAGTGAGAGAGTAGCATAGACATATTTACACTACCAACTGTAAAACAGATAGCTAGTGGGAAGTTGCTGTATAACAAAAGGAGATCAACTCGATGATGGGTCATGCATTAGAGGGCCAGGACAGAGCGGGGGGAGGGAGTCACAGGAGGGAGGGGATATGGGGATATATGTATAAATACAGCTGATTCATTTTGGTTTACCTCAAAAACTGTTATAAGAGTGTAAAGCAAATATATTCCAATAAAGAGCTTAAAAAAAAAAAAAACTGCTGATGGTCTCAATAGTTACAGAGTATCCGTTAGGAATTTTGTACCCTGTAATATTAATGAGCTCATATATACATTGTTGCTTCATAAGATGTAACTTTTATTACTGTACTCTTTCTGTAATCCTGGGCATCATGATGAAACGTGTAACAGGTATAACTGTAATATATTATATTACAGGTGCCATGTAAGTGTAACACATACATTATGTTACACACACACACACACACGTATGCACATTCATATGTTTGAATGTCTGTGCATGTGACTCCCTGTATGATAGATGTAGTTATGTAAATATATATGTAGATACATCCACTTGAACAAGAATAGGAGGGACAGAAACTCTGCCTGGTGCATTTAGGGTTTTGTTGGGCATGGTTTTCTGGTGGAAAGCAGAAATGTTCAGTGACTATGTATAGCCTCAAACAAGATTTTGTCAGCTTTCCTAGGGTTCCCAGGACTATTAGCTTTGTTTTGAATGTTTAATGACATTTTAAGGGGACCAGGGTCGTTTTCACTAGCGGGCTTCTGTGGGCTTCTAAGGCAACAATAAGGAAGACAAAGTTTGGTTTGACTCAGAATCTTAGGGGAACGTATTAGTTGCATCTTGCTTGTGGGAGTATTAAGGAAATGAAAGCATAAACATTTGCAACTTAAAAAAAAAATAACTTCCAAGTTAGCCTTGGAGCCTATTTGGCATTTCTTTGGTGCAGGACTCTTCAAAATGTGTGGGTAACTGGCCCTTTCTCTACTTCAACTATCCAGCATCCAGCACTGAGAGGTCTGTTTGCAGTCAACTGTGTTGGCCTAATAAGGCTGAGGGTGGTAAGTGTGAATGGTGATTATGCTGAGTAAACTGTGCTGTCTCAAAATCCATTTACCTAACAACTGCATAACTCCAAAATCAGTGAGGTGTGCTGAATCCAGTGGGCTGTCCCTTGGCTCAAACCCAGACCAGTCTGTGTGCATTATGGATCTGGATTTATGAAAGATAGTTGGGCCCCAGAAACCTGTCATGAACCTTGTTCGTGCAGGCAGTAAGCTTTATAGCTGTACATGCAAGTGATGATTTGAGGGTCTGCATGTGTCCTGGTCCTAGAAGAAAATATGCCTACATGTCTCCCACGTGTCATGACTACACTGACCTTCTCCATACTTTTACATACATCAATTCTGTTTCATGTGCCAATTTAATTTATTGGTGTCTGGGTCTAGTCATTCCATCAATCTAAGCCCAGTATTGCTATCATTTATATATGGTGATCATGTGATAGTGTTATAAATGAGGTTTACATAAGAAAGGGAAAAAACCCCACATTTCCTCACCTTACAATCTTCTAATTTTGACTCTCTCCTATAACAACCCATCTCATATGATGGTATTAGGGGACACAGTCTGGAAAAATGGGAAAAAAACCAGCTTGTCACTTGGGTCCACATTTTTTGTGGACTTGTTTGATCAGCACCTTTCTTGCTTTCTCTTTGAGAACTCTCAACATCTAGTTGAGATTAGCTATATATCTTGGCTTTGCAGTTCTTACTGTATCTCCTTTGTCAATAGATGAGGTAGACAGAATGACATACACCCTACCCATCTGCTGTGGGAAAAGTGACAACTCTAAGAAAGCAGAGGTTTAGAAGGGAGTATTTAAAAGATAGTGGAATCTAGAGAAGATAGTTAAATTAATGCTTAAATTTAACATAGCAACCACTTCAGTGCTCTGGCAAATAAGGGAAAGATGAGACTACTACCCCCAAATTACACGTTAGCGATACAAAACAGAGGTGAAACTCAGAGGAAAAAAGGAAAAGGAAAATCAACATCAATCAGTTTTAGATAGATTAATTTCCCTTAAATTTCCTTAAGTTCTTTAAACCGTCCCCCTCCAATAGCTGGTTTTCTTTGTAGCCTCCAGAGGTACCCACCAAACCTATACTCTTCTCCAGAACCACGGGATTCGTCATCAGCTCTCTCTTCCCCAGCATGCCACAGATTAGATTAGAGGGGATTTTTCTCATACTTTCTGATGATTCTGGAATGAAGGGACCATGGTTGTAAGGATCATAGTCTTTAAATATCCATATGACAGAATCACAAAGTTTTGGCAGTTTCTCAAAATAATTTTAGAGCCCTTAGAAATGCCTTATTTTTCTTGACTCCCCCCAAAGCACTGGCATAGTTAAGACAAGGTTCAGAAAGAGGGTAGCAGGTCTGAAATAGTAGGAACATGAGCTCGTGGTACCAATATAGCTTCTTCTATTTCTAGTTCTTGGGTATCCTGGAATCATGGTGATGCCAATGCATTCTTGAAATAAGGCCACAAGTCTTTGACAGACATTTATATTGTTGGGTGCTATAAAATCATAGAGATTAGCTAGCTCTGATTGATCCATTTGCTTACCACCTAAAACATACTACAAAACAGTATTGAATATATGAGAACCTGGTTGGGATTCCTGGAGGTAAAATCCACAAAAGTTGAGGCCCCCATGGATTTCTCATTCTCAAGCCAGTATCCACTTTGCCTCCAGAAATTCATCACATTTCCTCTCAGCTTTATAATTTTAAGTTATAATTTATAATTTGAGTGTTCCTGTCAGTTTATAACTCTAGTAAGCTGATCTCAGCTGTGATTCTCTGCATTTACTCATCCCTCCAGAGTTTGGAATGGTAGTTTGCCTGTGACCTTAATTCTCTAGTGTCCAAGGAAAGTACTTTAGCTTGTTCAGATATTTTTTTGTTGTTGTAAGAATGGGAGTGGTGATGTCAAAGCTCTTTATATGTCAGAGCTGAAACCAGAATGACTTTAGGATTTTTTATATGTAAAATGGAAAAGGCACTAGCTTTCTGTGTGGTTTGTAGAAAGGAAAACATCTATTACAATGTCTTGCATGTAGCTATTGCTAGATGATTCTTAACTTCTGACCTCCATCACATTGTGTGCAAATGACCTGAAATCCTTATGGCTTTTATTATATGCTTTGTTTAATTAAACCCAGTTTCCCCCATTTTATACTTACACAATTAGAATTTTAAGCTCTGGAGCAAGATTTACATTGATAACTGTTAAATTTTATAGCTATTCTAGGTGTACGTGAAGCAGGAGCCATTACCACAGCTAATGAAGTAGATCTGCATGGAGCATCTTCACTTGCTTCATGACATGACTCATATGTGTCAAATGGCCATCAAGAAGTCAGGGGCCTGAAATCAAAAGGAAATAGTGGTACTTGAGCACACCAGAGTATGGGGAATCAACATGAAGGCTGAATCACATCCAAATTAGTGGCTTCCAGAATCAATTAATGATAATATTCTTTGATACATTTTACACAAGAAACAGTTGAAAGACTAGGGGAAGTTTCAGCCTGGGGAAAAGGAGATACGACAACTGTCTTAGAATATCAGAAAGATGCTAAATAAAGGAGAGATGGAACTTGTTTTTGTGTCTGTAGAGATTAGTCCTAGAAGTTATGGGTGGAAATTTAGAAGCAGACATGTTTTAGTCTAATATAAGGAAGAATTTTCTATTGGGCCATAGTCTCTGAATATAGGAATAAGAGAATCCAGATGACCTCTAAGTTATTCGTAAAACAAATACAGCCACAAACTGAGAGTTTGGATGACCCTAAGCTATGTGATTTTGTTATTCTAGCTACTTACTCACTGACTTTTGTTATTCTAGGCTACATGGTTTTGTTATTCTAGGCTCTTCTGAGCCCAGACTTATACAGTTCTCATGTTCTATCACAAATAGATTTTCATATCACAGCTTCCCAATTTATCCAATTTATCAATCGATTTTCCTGTGCTTGTATTTAATATACATGCTCCCAGTTAGGAGAGTTTCAACAGATCACATTGGTATAAAGATATTTAAAATTTTGATAAATATCTAAATTTAATAAATAAATATATTTCTTAATTTGCTGGAAGGAGATGATTAATAATTTTTGGATTAAAAGAGGCTTCTCTTATTACCAGTATTTCAAATGTTCTGTTTGTTTGATGCACCAGAGATTATACTCCTCTCAGCAACTGATGTTTCTGGGCTAGAATATTCTGGATGGGTGTGAAGGGAGCCTTTCTGCAGGGTGATTGTGAAAGAAGAAATAGGAAAAAAAAAACTCCACCATGATTCCTCAGTCCCCATCACATCCTCAGGCATACCAGTTTTGAAAGAGTACACTTGGACATTGTGCATTTGGAAGATGGAAGGTGGTTCTTTTAAAACTCTCAATGCCTGTCTTCCCCTTCTCTCTACCTGAGTTTAAAAACCACTGGTCTAGGGTGGTGATTATCAATTTTAGCTACTTTAAAAATATACCAATACTCAGGCTCCACACCAAACCAACCAGATCAAACTGTCAGAGGATGGGTTTCTGGCATCCATATGTTTTCAAACCCCCACCCCCAACCCCCACCACTCAGGTTGTTCTAAATATGCATCAGCCATGATCTAGAATCCGTGGTCTGGGACCTAGTTTGGGAAATCCACTTTTTATTTTGGAAGGTAACTGGCAAGAATGACTTTCAGCTTTCTGAATTTTGCAGAGAAGAAAATGAAAACAAACAAAAGTAAAAGTTTCATCTGATGGCTCAGATTTCCTGTCTTCAAAAGAAGAAAAAGAAAAATATAAAACAGGAAAGAGAAGAAAGGAAAACGTGATTGTCTCAGCTATTTCCAAAATTTAAAGCCCTGACATAGCCATAATCCACAAAATAATTAACATCGCTTTATAAAGATCTTTTTTTTGTTTCTCACTTCCAGCAATTTGAAAATTAGAAAAAGCTGCACTCTAGCAGAGTCAAAGATCAAACAAGGTAATTAATACTCTTAGACAACATATTCCCTTTCTGATTAATTGCTTGCTTGAATACAGGACTTATATCCCAATCAACTTTTTTCTCCTCACATTTATTGTTTTGTCTCCTGTTCCCATTTATCTATTCACGAAAAAAAAATAAAATCACCTATTCTTGTAGTAAAAGTTTTATTAGAAATTAACGAAGTTTGTTGCTTAAAAAAACTTTCTATTATTATCTGTCCTAGAATTTAAATGTATTAATACCCACATCTCGTGCCATTGGAATTATTGTACGCTTTGATGGAGCATCCTAGAACTTGTATGTATTTTAAAGTCATAAGTGGTAGCAGATTCTGATTTTAAGATCTCAGAATTTACAGGTGGAAATGTTTCTGGGATGTTAGGGCAGATTTCTCCAAATGGAGGGATTTGCTTCCATGATGTTGAGCAGCTTCCAGCAGAGCACACGTTGAATATTAGAGGGGAAGGGATGATTCATTATGAAGCTGCAGCTCTCTTTGAACATAAACTTAGAAAGGTCAGGAAACTCCGTCTTTTGTAATATCTCCTGGTATCCTAATTACAGGAAAGCTGCAATCTGTACTACTTAGCAACTGGGCCCCATCAATGCAATATTCTTTTTTGTATGTTGAACAGGACATAATGGTTTTCTGTAGGCCTGGCTTAATAAATATATTACCCATCTTTTTATTTATCTGTGTATCTATCCATATTTTGAAATTTCTGTATAGTCTTTACATCAACACTTCACCCATCATTATCAACCTAATCTATTATGTATTACAGATATATACATTTTCACCTATCATCCATTGATTTATTCTTTTTCTTTTTTCAATTTGCAGCCTAAGCGCTATACTTATCTGAATTCTTTATCCCTGTAAACTATCTAAATTATTTCTCTCCTGCTTTCCCTTCCCTTTCATAAGTACCTTCTGTGTTTGGCTTAAAAATAATTAGTAGTGCTATGAGGTCAGGGTTGCAAAATTGTTTATGTCAACATGCTTTATTTCCCCCCATTTCAAGGTTAGTAGTCCTCAAAATCTTATGCGTATCTATCCATCTCTTATCAATTCTACTTTTCCAGTAGACTGACAGCGTAATTAAAGTTTCCTTATTGGAGGTCAGAACATGAATAGATACCATAATA
Organism: Hippopotamus amphibius kiboko; assembly: GCF_030028045.1. NCBI lineage: Eukaryota > Metazoa > Chordata > Mammalia > Artiodactyla > Hippopotamidae > Hippopotamus > Hippopotamus amphibius. Next base: position 94,504,856 of record NC_080196.1, on the reverse strand, counting down.
TTCTGAATACACTATAGCTTCCTTTGGGTGGACCAGAAAAACTTAATCCTTTTTTTCCCTGCTCCTCGATTTGTCACATGCCAAGAGGACATCCAGAGAAGGTTTACCTTTGAGTGTAGGTGAGATAAGGGAGGTACCTGCAAGTGTCCTTTCATCAAGATACAATTCCCCTCTCCTCCACTATTTCTGCTATTAATATCCCATCTTGATATGTGAAGTTAAGCTCATACACCTAGTCTTACAGGAGAGATACTTTGGAACCGTCCGTGCTTCTAGTCTTTCCTTCACTCTCTATATCTAATGTTTGACACTATCTGTAAATCTTGAAGGTTCTTTTTTGGGGTGGGGGAAGCATCTATAAAAGATAATTCTTGCCTTTCAGCTGCGGAGAAGGCTAATACTGCTTTTTGATCCTCTCTTTTCCCAGGCCTCCTTTTTGTCCCTGAAAGCACATCAAATCTCACATTCCTGCTAATATTGCCTGAACTTGCTAGGATAGTAGATAAGTTATTGGGAGATCAAAGGCTCTAAATATCAAATATATTGGAGCGTTTGTGTTGGCTTTCCTGATTTTTTGTTGAAGGATACACTATAAAATTCCTTCCCATCTTAATGTTGAGAGTACATAACAAACAGGAAGTCATCTGATGATCAAATTCAGACTGGAGGGGAAGTAGGTCTCCTCAGAGCTCATTCAACTTATTCTTGGACAGAAATGAGTCTTAGAAGCTGCTTCAAACCAAAGGGGAACTACTGTGGCTTGTTCTTTTTCCAGGATATGAGATATTCATGGGTGTTAAATAAAGGAATTTTTGGTTCTCTAGGGAGATGATTTTCACAATGTTAGACTTAAAAGGCAGAGAGGGAAGGGGAAAGAGGGAGAAAGAGAAATAAAGAGGCTGATTTTTTCACTGTAGAGTTTTTCAAAGCTTGATTGTACTCCAAACTTTGTGACTCTCAGTGAGGATGACTGGGCCTCCTTTCTCAACCTTGTTGACTGTATATCCTTTTTATCACAGAATTTCCATTAACCGCTCCGTCTTCATAAGGTTATTTTTCAACAGATTTTCTCTCTTTTCAGAAAAGAGACATTGTGTTTTGTAATTTTTTCGTGCTGTACTGTATTGAGAATCATTTTAACTTCACATTTGAGCAATATGTATATTTCTGTAAAATTTTGCCATTCTCTTTTGAAATGTAAATCTGTTCCTTGTGTAACTATTCCAGGAATAGAGAATGAACTACTTCTAGCATCTACTTGATCCTCTTAAGACTGTGGGCCCCTTCTTGTTTTTTAAGAAAAATCAGTATTAGATAGTGTTCTGAAGTCCATGTGTGCTTTGAGTAATATTATAAACAAATGTGACAATCCTTTCTTTAGCAACTTTGTTGTAACTCTGTTGTTTGGTTTCCCATCAGTATGCTAAATATAACCCCCAAACCTTTAGCATTTAGCATAGGATATTCTAAATTTGTACCCAAAAGGTTTAACAAATAGATTATGAGGTTTTTTGTTTTTGTTTTTATGAAGACAAGTGTTTGTTTTTGTTTTCCTAGTGCTGAGACATTGCAGTAACATCTGTTTGGTGTAAATAAAACCTACCAGGTACTAAAGAATTTCTCATAATGCCTCACCCACCCATTACTAGAGAATATTAAGCAAACTAGGAATTAATCATGTTGGATCAGTTCAGTCTAATGAGGAAGGCATTGATGGCTTTTTTTACCTCTTCAAATTCTGGCACAAACTATTTCAGGCACTGAGATAATGATGTTTGCGAGATTGTTAATGAGAAAACTGTCCCAGCTCAAGACTTAGTTTTAAAGAAGGGAGCATTCTGAAGATTTAGACACGGTAGTTATGTAGATCTCAGCTTCTGGAATTGGAATCGTAAATGAAGGTGAAAGAGCAAGCAAACAATTAGGACAAATCAGATGAAGTGTTAACATGCCTCCCCTTCTCCTTTCTTATAATAGCTAAGAGGCTCCTATTCTTAGGTAGATATAATACGTATGTATTTCTCTAGAGAGAGAGAGAGCCTCTCTCACTCTCTCACCATATATATGTGTATACCTAAATCTAGATGTATCTATATATATATATATACCCATAAATATTTATATATACATGTATCTGTATATATCTTAGCTGCTATTGAAAATAAAACATTTATGGTACTATATTTTCAAATGATATTTCTGACACTTTCATGTTTAAAAATAGTTTTGAATATTTTAAAGAAGAAAATTATATTTCTAAGAAGGCAGCTGTTATGGGTTGAGTTTTATCTCCCTTCAAATATGTTGAAATCCTAATCCCTAGTAACTCTGAATGTAGCCTTACTTGGAAATAGGATCTTTACAGAGGTAATTCAATTAAAGTGAGTTCATTAGGTTGTGTCCTAATCCAATATGACATCTTTTTATAAGCCTTATTAAAAAGGGGAGATTTGGACACAGAGACAGATACACACACAGGAAAGATGATGTAAAGACAGAAAGGGAGAAGATGGTCATGTGATTGGAGAGATGCACATGCAAGCCAAGGGATACCAAGCATTGCCAGCAAACACCAGAAGATGGAGGAGACAAGCACGGATTTTCCCTTAGGTATTGCATGGCTCACCTGATACCTTGATCTCAGACCTCTAGCCACCAGAACTGTAAGATGATAGTTTCTGTTGTCTTAAGCCACCCAGTTTGGGGTGCTTTGTTACAGCAGCCCTAGAAAATGAACACAGCAGTTCTGTGGTTGAAAGCACAAGCGTTGGGATGTTGGATTCCTAAAATTATACTTCCAAAAAGGGAGTTCCAAAAACATTTATTAAATGACAGCCTCAATAACATGAGGGTTTGTAACCATCCTATGTAACTCAGATGAAATAGCTAATAATGTTTTACAAAATTTAAATTTGCTTGTGTGTGTGTGTGTGTGTGTGTGTGCGCGCGTGTGTGTGTAGTGTGACTCGGGAAAATAAATGAGAGAAGAATTGAGGGAAGAAAGCAATTGAATGCCTTGTGGGAAAAATAAATTTACTGCAAAAGAAAATGCCAAAATTGTCGAAAATTGTTCATTTAGTTATCTCCTTGAAATAGTTATTAGTTTTAAAAAATATGCTAGCAGTGCACTATCAGGTGATCACAGTTAATCTAGAATTGTGTGGCATAACTTGCCTTTTACTATGTGGAGAGAGATTTGTGCCCAGTGGCATTCGAGCTGTCAAAGCCAATAAAAGGAATCTCTGAATCACAGATTTCAATATATTTTTAATTTAGAAAACTAATAGATTGACTTGTATTTTGAACAACTTAAGAAAATATGAACATTCATTTTCTAAAGGAAACTGGTACTTTTATTATTCATATTTGTTTCAATAACTCCCCTACTGCCTCAATCACAAAGCATGCAATTTCACCAAGAAATCCTCAATATTTGAACTACAAGACTTTTGCTAAATATTACAGTCTGTATAGAAATAGCACAGCTTCTAATGATTTCCTTCTGAGATATAACCTAAGCTCATTCAAAGGCATAGAGTGGGTCCCCAGGGCTTAGTCACATAATTTGGCTTGGCGTTTAAGTATAGGCCTCTAGAAGACCAAATATGGTTCACAATGTCAGGAAGTAAATTGTGTTTTCATTCTTTTTCTTTTTTTTTTTTTTCAAAAATATTATATTATGTGAGTAGAAGAGCCTAAACTAGGAGTTATGTCTTGATGAACAAAAATTTGGCCTCAAAACCAAAATCTTTTACCAGCAACTAATGCTTCCTAAACAGAACTAACATCCTTGGAGTATTTTCTGTGTGCCAAGAAGTGAACTTCGTTTCTAACATAGGTAGCTTCTTTAATCCTCATGTAACCTTTTGAAATGGATGTTCATGTTTTACAGATAGGGAAATTGACGGTGACAGGTTAGAAAACTGCCCAGAGTTCTGATTCTGGTAGGGCTTGATAGCCACTTAATTCCTACCTCTTCCCATTTCCTACTACAGTCGAAAAGAAAAGGGAAATAAACCCACAGAATCCATCTCCATGTGAGCTAAGAGGAAAAGGAAACCTCGTACACCCCAAATTTTATGTAAGTGTGGCTTTAACACTGTAACCAACAGAATAAGCTCTTACCAGAAATCAGAGAATGTGTGAACCAAAGGTTTATGATTCCACCAAGCTGTCCCTTAAGTAAAGGACTATAAACAGTTTTAAACATGGAAGAACTGAAAAAATATTCGTTAGAATTCTTTATGAGAAATATACTAATGGTTAGCTTCAGTCATTAAGAGATAATTAGTGAAATTTCAGCCAAAAGACTAAGGGTCAGTCTTAAATATATTGAACTATAAACTAAAATTAAACAGAGGTGGTAATTACCAAAAGAAAGCAGTGGTCATGATTAGACCAAGTAAGTCAAGCCAAGAAAGTATTAAGTGAGACAGAGCATGCTACTTTATAATGGTTAAATTTACATTAAAAATATAAGGTTTGTGAACTAATATCCTCCATATAACATAACTTTCATAAAGTTTCCATAAAGAAAGAAAAAATTATTCCTATGCATTAAGAACAACTGCTTTTAAGCACCCATATATGTTTATAAAAATTAACTCACAATGAAAATGCCAGCAAATTTCCGAAAGCAGATATTTTATAGGCCATAATGTCTGATCACTAAATAATTAACTAGCAACTGTCATGTAAAATAAATATAAGAGAAGCCCCAACCTCATGAAAAATTTTTTGTAATTTTAACATTTTCTTTAAAATGAATCTTAAATTTATGGAAACGCTGCAAGGATAAGAAAATATGGAATAAGTATTCACTCTTTTACCCAGATTCATCTGTGGTTAAAAATTGTCGCATTTGCTCTATTATTTATCATTTGCGTTTCCTCTCTGTGTACGTGCATCTGTATGTACATACTGTTTTTTAACCAGATGAGAGTAAGTTGCACACATCAAGCTCTTTGCCTTGAAGTAACCATTAAAAAACTTACTGAGTATTTTCTAAGAATAAGAGTGTTCTCTGACATAACCACGGTACAGTTAGCAACTCCAGTAAATATAGTATTGACACAATGCTTTTATCTAATGTACCATCCATATTTCATTTTTGTCAAATAACCTAATATTATCCTTTATGGCATGTTTTTTCCTCCAGTACAGGGTCCATTCTAGAATCTGTTATTGCTTTGCTTGTGATGTATCTTTAGTCTCCTTTAATCTTCAACCTTTGCACAGACTTTCTTTGTTTTTTATGATGTTGTTACTTTTGATGGATAGAATCTCTCCCTGCTTTATGTTTAATATAATGATCCTTCTATTGGCTTACCTGATGCTGCCTCATGTTTGTATTCAGATTATATACTCCAGGGCAGAATAACACATGAGTGATATGGTGCCCTTCCTAGAGCATCACATCTGGATGCATACTATGTCCACTTGATCCTCATTAGCGATGTTACTTTTGATCACCTACAGTCTTTTTTTTCCCCTGTTTACTCTTCTTTTTTTCCCCACTATAGATAAAAAGCAATCTGTGGGGAGATGCTTTAAAACAGTATATATCTTGCTCCTCATGAGAATTTCCCCCCGCATTTAGCATAAATAGGTGAGTCTTCTCATTATCAATCTTCACTGTGATGGTTATAAAATGATTTTCTACTTTCAGCATTCCCTTCGCATTTACCAATCAGTTCTTGGCATTCTACTGTAAGCAAGGTCCTCTCTTCTTGTCTATTCATTTATTTATTTACCTATCATCATAATGAACTGAAGGATTCCTATTTTTTAAAAGATCTTTAATTATTGCACCTTAATTGGATGCTCAGATTGTCTCAATTTGGCCAGTAGGAACCCCTTTAAACTGCTCTTGTCTGTTTGAGAGATGCCTTCAGGCTTCATCTTTTTTATTTTTTCTCAATTTCACTGTCTGGCGTAATACGTCTCAGGCCCAATTTGTTTCTCCCCGGAATCAGCCATTTCTCTGAGGATCTCGGGTTTCCTTCATTAGAGTTCTGTATCTCTGCATTGGGTAGATTCATTCCTAATGGAGTGTCTTTGTTTCTTAGACCTTCCTGCATACAATGTTCATGAAAATTCAGGAAGAAATAAAATATTCCATATAACTCGATGGTCAAAAATAACCCAAAATTCCATTTCATCGAACTTCAAGACAAAATTCAAAATAAAAACAAAAACCCTATCTAAAGAAAACCATGTGTCAAAACTTACAGAACACAAAGTATTATGTAAAATCAAATTTCTAGCCTTACATAATTTCATTAGTCATAATAAAAGGATGAAATATATAAATGAACTAACCATTCACATTAAAGATAATAAACAATAATTACAAAGAAGACCTAAGGAAAGTGAAAGAAAAACAAAGCATAATTTGTAACTTAAAAAACAGAACAAAAATTAGAACTGTTTGAAATGTATATACAAACAATAAAATGTAGGAAATTATGGCAAGACCATAATTTAAAGAACATACATTTGAAGAAATTTTCCCTTTGTATCTGAAGATTCCTTTATTATTCATCATACATTTTATTGCTTTGTTTTCTCTATCTTTTAAGGAAAATTATGAAAATAAAAAATTGTGATTGTTAGCTCCTTTTATAAAATGAGTCAGCATGATGTGCATATGTAATTTTACATATGTACATCATACATGCAATACTTACACATTTCCCATAGGAATCTTTGCATAAGATTCCTGCTAAGTTACTCCTTAATGTTGGTGCTGAAGAATAGAGAGAGACCTGCCAATTATACCTATGTTAGACATGGAAATGCTGCTAGGACAAATCATTTCTGATCCAAGGATGGTCATGCAGCATCTGGAAATCCTCCTTTGAAGAGGATACTTGATTGCCAGCAAACTCCTCTACTGTCTGCTTCCTGATCTATCTTGGTTGATCCATCTTGGCAGATGCTGGTTTTGTGGAGCCTTATGTAATTTGGGGGGGATCCAGTTAAGAAAAGAGAATATAAAATTATGTAAATAAATTTTGGGATAAGAGTAGTTATTTATTTAGAATGAGAAAAGAAATCATGACAACTTATTAAAGTCTTAACAATTCAAGTCTCTTCTGATATTCCTTCAGGCAATTTTCCACTCATCCTTACACATTTCATAATTCTAACCTGGCTTCCTTCTCACCCCCTAGAACACTGTACACCTTCCAAGAATTGTTAGTACTTGCAGGGGCCCATGTCAAGTGTGGGGACTGAAGGTAAATTTCATTAGCTTTGCAGTACCTCTTCCTCTGGCTTAGACGTATGAAAACGTGTCTACCACATGCCAGGCATCATTGTTGGTGTGAGAATACAGCTTTGAATAAAGGCTCTGTTCTTATATAGTTTATAGTCTAGTGGGGGGATGGGATGGAGAAAGTCAGTAAGACAAACATAAATGCAAATATATCAGGCAGTGATATGTATGGAGCAGAATATTAGGGAGAAGAAAAGGGAAGGAATGTTAGGGAAAACGGTCATATACATTGGTCAGCGGAGACCTCTCTGAAAGGATTATATTGAAGTTAAGATCAGAAGGATGTGAAGGGGTGAGTCAGTTACACATGTGGGGACATTTCCTGAGAAAAGCAGGAAATAAATGGCTTTGGCATGGGAGGGTGTGTGCCTTATTCGTGTGACTGGAGTAGAGTGAATCAGGAGAGTTGTGGAAGGTAGAATCAGAATTAGAGGGGAAAATTATATAGGATCTTGTAAAGTCTTTGGTTTTGACACTGAGTGAAACAGTTTCTGATCAGATGAGTGTTTGAAAGTAGAGCCAACAAATTTGCTGATGGATTAGGTCATAGGAGAAATAGAGGCGCCAGTGATGAAAGCAGTGTCGTTTGGCTTGAGCAACTAGAAGAAACATCACTTCCTGAGAGAAGGAAGTCCTTGGATGGGGGCTGGCACAGAGGCCATTGGAGGGAGTGCTGGTGGCTGAGATCAGGAGTTCGGGTTTGAACCTGAAGCCCAGCTGCCTACTGAACATTCAGATGGAGATGTTGGTACACTTTAATAATATGGTACTTGAATTTCAAAGGAAGTATTTGGGCTGCAAATGAAAATTTGTTTTAGTATCTATAGATGGTCTTTGCAGCCGTGGATTTATTAGATTACCTAAGGAATGAATTTATAATGGGAAGAGATCTGAGGACTGCACCTGGGGCACTCAAAATTTTATGATTTGAGATGAGGAAAACCAGCAGAGCTTGAAGAAGAACTGAAAGAGTAGGTATCATAAAAACCATAAAGAGTGTTTCAAGAAGGAGGAAATAAATTCATCAAATTCTGCAGATAGGTGGAGTGATATTAGAATTATCTAAGTGTTATGTAATGTATTTGTAGAGAATAGGGTCAGTAGAAGAGCAATTTAACTGGTCTTTAGGCCTTTGGTATCTTGAAATTCCTGCCGCATTGCTGATATTAAGTGTTCTGAAAATCAGGTGTAGTCTAGAGAAAGTACTCAGCTTTCCATAGTGTGGTAACAAGGCAGGAACAGGCAGAGTAGGATTTTGGAACCTTGGTGGATGGAGCTTGCTAGAGATGCATGAAAACCTGGGACAATATTACATCTAAGCTTTGCTTCTTTCTTTCCTCTCCCGGGGTTTCTGGAGCTCTTGTGTGCAGTTGTTGGCAAGCAAAGGCAGGGAAATAACCTTGGTAGACTCTCTTCTTGCTTTTCTCCTTTTGCTTTTAGCTGACAAAGATCATACGTATTACAAAAGGTAATGCTTTTTAAGTAGAAATTTAAAAAAATGCATTTGTACACAAAACTTCCAGCAAAAGTGTACAGCCTTCTTTAAAGAATTTTTTTTAAACATAAACATATTATTGTTCTGGAATGGATAAACGTAAAGGTGACTAAGCAAATGTTTGAAAGATTCTTGCCCTTAGTTTTTAAATGGATTCCAACCAGTCAACTTAAATACAGTCAAGAAATTAAACCAGTAATTATGGTTTTCACTGTAATCTTACACTCAAAATGAAATCTAATTTCTGAATAACTTTTTTGGAAATTGATAGCACACCTTGAATTGGAGAACATGCATACTATGACAGCATGCTTAGAGTGTAGATGATACTGGATGTTAAAGCTCTTTCCACCCATCCCCAAAGCTAAAATTTTAGGAAGAAAAAAATTGGCATGCCTCTTTTAAATTGTATTTGAGCCCCATATCAGAGATTCAATTGCCACATCACTTCTTTGGTAAATACAATGAAAATTTATTTTGAAGGTTTCTGATTCCCAACTTAGGGAATTTTAAACTAAATGAAGATAAAAATATGTGTATGACAAATCTGAGAAATTTATGACTTCTGAATTTGAAGATTTCTTTAACTAATGCTTGTAGAATAAAACTTTTAGCACAAAACAATAGCATGTTTATTGATAATTAAAATTTTTTGGAGAATCTTAATTTTTCACATTGTCTTTATTTCATTACTGAGGTAAAGGTGCATTTTTCACAATACAAAATCAGGTGTACAAATGTGATATTTTAATTTATGAAGACTCAGGCTTTTACATAAACACAAAACTTGTAGCTTGTGGCCGTTCTCTGTCGCTTTTAGTTTACTTATTGATTCATTCATTCGTGCATTCATTCATTCACACAGCAAATTCTTATTGAGTGACTGCTGTATGCCATGCCCAGAATTATTAATTGGGGAAACATTACTGGACTAAGCTCTCAAAAACCCCTGCCCTTGTAGAATATTCACTGCAGAATGTAGAGACAGACCAAATAGCAAACCTATGAAACAATTTTTTTATATTAAAAGATGATAAATGCTTTGGGAAAAATACAGCAAAGTAAGGCAGATTGGGAATACTGTGGACAGGTGGCAAATTTTCATGGTGTGCTCAGGTTTGATCTTATTAAAAGGTGACATTTGAGCAAGAACTTCACGAGAAGGACAAGGTAGATAAGATGTATCTTGAGAAAAAGTGTTCCAGATAGAAGAAACAGTAAGAATAAAGGAAATGTTATCTCTATGAAAATATCTTGATTATCGATTCTCAATCAATTAGAAAAATAGCAGTGTGGAACATTTTAGTAAACGTTACTTAAATTGTCCTTTGTGGCTGAAGTTCCCTAACAGTCATAGCACATTTAGTAAATTTCTCTCCCCTAGGAAGAAGACAGCAATAAAAAATAATGATGATAAACCCTCAAGCAGATCTGACAGAGATCTGTGTGAATGCTTCTGAAGAAGATGACTTTTATGGTTGTTGAAACACATGGAGTTGTAAAATGTTTGCAGAGTTTCAGTGAGAAATCTAAGGCAACATCTGTACCAGATTCGTGTTTAATTTTGTGGCTGAGGAATGGCCTAACCTTTAAATCACCTTCCAAGGAGGTAATGGAGTTCCAATTGGAAATCATCCTCACAGTCATTGCTGCCATAGGACGGGTCGTAAGAAGGATCTGGAACCTACATTCTCTTGAAGCACTGTGCCCAGTGGGAGGCAAGAACTCCTCAAGATTCTGCCTCACAAATTGGTGGAGGGTCTATTATGGATTGTAGATGTGAAAAAATATTCAAACCACCAACAGAGAGCTGGAACCGTGTAAGAGAAATAGTATAAACAGAAGTGGTTTGCCAAACAAAATGTTGTATGATCTTTGGGCAAGAAAAAGTAAGTGTATCAAAAGAATACTATGAATAGAAGTATCCTGACATATATGTGTTTTGCCTGTTTGAAAAAACAATAACAGAAAATTAAATCTAGCCTAAAATATTTTAACACAACCAGCCATTCAACAGTGCTCAAACTATTTTTCTTTCTCTGATCAGCTCTGTCTCCCATTTTTCATTTGCGTGTGTGTGGTGTGTGTGTGTGTGTGAGAGAGAGAGAGAGAGAGTGCATGCGATTGAGTGTGGGAGCATGTGAGAAATCTAGCTACTTAGTTACCAGATATTTAAGAAGTTAAGCCTATCTTAACTAGGATTTAGCTACAGAGTTTCCAGGCCATCTGTTTCTGTGTTGGGGGTATCAACACTTTGGAGTAAATGTTCTGTTATTATTTTAACTGGGAAAAAGCTCTCAAGTTTCATTTCAGTATTACAAGGCATATATGTGCCTACATTTCTGGAGAAAAAAAGTACAACAGGATTTCCTTTCTTCATGACAGAGGACTAGCCTTCTTCACACCATGATGTTTGGAGCTCAAAGGCTACATGTCCATGGTGTGAGGTAGGTGGGTTCACATAAGGAGCCAACAAGCTTTGTGGGAAGAAAGGGACTAAGACCTTGACACTTTTTTTTTTTTTTTTTTTTTAGTGGAGGGAGACTGAATATTTGAATATTCTGAATAGAGTAAAGCCTCAGAGATTAGCCGATGGGAAAGGACCCAGAGCAGATTTACCAAGACCCAAAGAGAAACTAGCCATGAGGGTTTGGGAGGAAGTAAGGGCTTAAGTTATCCCAAGAAAGAGCTACAGTGGGTGTGGTGTGAAATTGATGGAGAAACAGTCTCTGTCCACTTAGCCTTTTTACCTGTTTTACCAGTAGATCGGGGTGCACTTTGACTCATTCTCGGCCAGTGAAACAGAGTGAATGTTAGCACATGCCAAGAAGCTTTTAGAAGAAATTGCTCACTTTTTGGTGGTGTTCAGACACTGTGAACCTGAGGTAAAAGGTCTACGATATAACCCAGCTAGCCCAAGGTAAGCAGAACTGGGAAAGACTTTGTACCCTTCCCAACTCCCTTTTCTTGTTTCTTCTCCAATATCATTTGCCCAGTGTGTCTGCAGACTTGAAGGAAAGGTGAGCCATTGTAGGAATGACCTTGGGCAACCCTTTAGATGTGGGAGGTCTGGCTCCAGTAACACAAGAACATCATCTGTTTCAGAGAATAAAGTTTCATTCAAAACTTTGCCGTTCCATTTTGATTTATTCACACCTTCTTTACATGTTTTGTGTAATGAAAACTGTGTCCAACCCAATGTGAACTTAGAACTGGTCCCTTTCAGACCTGACTCTGCTAACTTTTCTGTCCTGATGATGCACGGGGGACATGGGCTTTGGCTACCACTGTTTAGTGACAGGGATAGTGTTACTGGTTATCGGTGTATGTTTCTCGTGCAGAATAGAAATAGAAGGTTAGAAATGCATTGTTGAGAGACACTTTATTTTTGAAAATAACTGAAATATATTTCTGCTTTCAGAGTGCCTAAGGCCAAAAGAAATGTCCCTGGCATCAAATATACTATAGATGCAATTAAACCCTGCTAGTGTTTTCTGATAAACAAAGTAATGGTAAAAATTTCCAGCATGTTCTCAGGTAGAGTGCCTTACCTTCTACTTTAGTTTTCATTCCACTTGTTGACCCTCAAATTTCTCCCCTTCTTTTTGAGAATCCTGGAAAGAGGTTTATGATTTTCACAATAAGCAAACAGTGTTCTGAACTGTAAACTCCACAGTATGAAGAATGCTTCAGCTCCTGGTATTCTAAGATCAGCTAACGTTTGCCTGGAGTCAGCTGGTTGATCCAATTCTTCCTATGTTTTAAGTAAAGGCTTTCCGAGGTGAAAACCGATTTCTGGTTGGTCATAGACAGGTGGGCAAGTTAACATTTGCCATTGTGAATAGGAGGGAGAAATGAAGATTTTCACTAGAGCTGGTATTAGAGAAAACTCGCAGCTGAAGGTTTCTTCTTTTTTTCCTTTTGACAAAAATCCTCCTCATTTCAGTATGCACTTGAACAACCAAGATTATCACACAGGCTCCCAGCCCATCAGGTTCCATGCCTAGCACTCTCTTGTTTTCAGACTGTCTTTTGCTGTGATTATTCTTTTTTGCCTTCTTGTTAATTTTCTTTCCCCTTCACTTGATACCAACCATTCTTGTCCTCTATCCCATTCTCTCAAAGTCTTAAAAGGTATCCAAGATTAATCTTATAAGCTAAGGTGTTGATGGATAGTTAGTATATTTTCCTTATCACAAAGGTATTTACATTTTAAAGGAGCAATTCTGGAGCTATTCCAAATTAGAATCTTTATTTCTGGGATATTAGACACCATGGATGGTGAATTGGAGAGTTTTGTTTTTTTTTTTTTTGGTTGGGAAAAGATTTTCATGGTCTTTCTTGGGTAATACTACCTGAGCAGTGACTTACTCTGCTTATGTTGCCCATATATAAATGGGCATAGAATGTGTAGCTATAAAATTCTGGGTCACTGAGTCAAATGTGATGGTGTAGCTATACAGGAAGTAGTCCAGATGAGGACTTTTACACAGTGCATAGACTTCTTTGTATGGCCCTCAACCTTGAAGATGTTTCATATGAAATATTAGAGAAATCAATAGAATTTCTTCAACAACAATGACAATAAGACTTAAAGGAGGTTCCCAAACTTTGTGCTGTGAGTGGATTGCAGATATTCTCTGAAATATTGATTCCTTCAGCCCAGTAATTCTCAAACATGAGCATGAATCAGGAGGCTTGGAAGGCTGGTTAATACACACAGTGCTAGACCACACACCCAGAGTTTCTGGTTCTGTAAGTCTCCTGGGACCTGAGAATATGCATTTCTAATAAGCTTTTAGTTGCTGCTTCTGCTCTTCTTAGTTTGGGGACCACACTTTGAGAACTGCTACATTAGTCTTTGGGGTACCTAGGTTGGGTCATCAGGCAGGAGCTCAAGCAGTCACATCTGGCAGTCCTTCCTTGCTCTTGACTGCCTGCTGGGCACTAAGGGGATGCTCTAGCTTGTAGAAATCCACCTTGACATCCAGCTAAAGCAGCCCAGGTTGCTGCTGGAATAGTTCACATTCAGAACATAGAACAGAGAATGTAGCTCATGGTGAACTGCGGTCAGAGAGGCCATGAGCAGACTCCTGGAGGGTGTTATTTTAGGAGTGAGCTCCTGAATTTGTCTGTTTTGTGGCTTGTGTTTTGTTAGTGCATACAAACTACCTGCTGTGTGGCTGCTCTAAAAATGAAGGCATGTTCTGCAAATTCTATGTTCTCCATAATTTTGAAGTATCTCATTTACAGAAAAGGATGTGCCTTTAGATTTTTAAAATATAATTCAACTTGCTAGTTAAGACTATAAAAATGGAAAAATGGTTTTAAAATTTTCTTATTACCTCTATGTGAACAAAGATTTTTTTGATGTGACTCTCAAGGATTTGAAAAAAGATCATCATTAAAATCATGATTAGGAATTGCCTGTAGCCAGTTCAATCATAAAATCAAACATAAAATATCTATTTTTTAGGAAAGCAAGTTCAAATTTCTCATTAAAGAAAAAATGGAAAGTCTATATTTAGAAGTTTTATGTGAACTTAATTGTTAATACTCTTTCTATCACTTATTCTATTTTTCTAACATTGTTATATTACATTAAGAAAGTAACTTTTTTTTACCAAGCCCTATATAGACACTTGCAAATCCATTCCAGTTTATCCCAGTGCATCAAGTAGATATAATCACCTTTTATGTGTATTCCAATCTGAAAATGGTTCAGAGGCACTGCAGTGGTCTCCAATGAATGTTGACTAGCAAGGCAGAATTTAAAATTACATTTGCCACTTCTCTGTCTAGAGCTGTAGACAGTAAACCACCTTAGAGCAGACTTGTGCTATTATTGGAAGAATCAATTGCATTGTTCCTTTTAAAAAGAATTTTAAGGTAAGTACTCATTGCTTTAGGGGAAATATGTAAGAGCATCTTTTTATGGTTTGACAAAGATATCTTTCCTCGGTTTTCCTTGGTATATAGAAATGGGCTTGGGGAAGAAGTAGATATGTCCTCAAAAGGATAAGGATTCTCCTGAAAAGAAAATGATCAAGGCACCAATTGGTTTTCTTCTGAGATTCACTGCTGTCGTAATGAACTTCTGTGATTGATTAAAATGACTCTAACTAAGGCCCCCGTGGACCTTGAAGGGGAATTCATCTTATAAGAATTGGAAATCCTGATTGGTGACTTGGATTCATGACTGCCTTTGTCATGAAGGGAAAAATTATTTAAGTGCAGCATTTTTCAAAAGCAAGAGATCTCTTTCTTATCCAGATGCTCTGACATGGAGACCAGTATTTGAGAACAGTGAATACATTTTGTGGATATAAATTAAGTATGAATAATCCTTCCTTAGGAGTTGAATATTTGGGAGCCCAAGTAGAATCCTTCCTTAATGGATTGTAATATTAAAAGCAATGTGCTCATTTTTCCTTAAACAAAATAAAATAAAACAAAAATTCACATACCAGTTTCAGAGAGAACATCTCTGAATCTTTGTGAGATTAGCTTACAGTGGCAACAGTGGTAGCCTAAAACAGGGACCAGTTTTGAGAGCCTCTTCATTTGTGTTTGCCTGGAATTTGGAAAAGGATACTTTCTTTGTCCTGAGCAAGTTTCTTTGGTTCTTAGAAAATTTCAGTGGCTGAAGGGAAGGACAAAAATAGAAAGGGTTGGGCAGGGAATAGGGAGAGAGGAAGAGAGAGAGATTGGTGTTGGATCACCAAGTTGGCCAGGCATGGTCTTGAGTAATGAGTTAAAATATCATAAGGAGATTTGACCACAAGGTAGTGAAAGGCACCAACTAAATAATATAATAATATGTATCTATGATATGATAGGTGTTTTTAGAATTAGAGTTATTTCTTTATTATAGGAATTTCTAACTTGAGGGGCAAATTAGGAAATCAATAACTAGAACTTTAGAAAAATATACAAAGGACACTGTAAATAAAATATAAACTTTAAACAGTTTCAGGTGAAAAAGATTTAGTATTTGAATCTCCAGAATTCATCTACATACTTAAATGTATGAAAATGAATATGTAGATGCAGAATGGCAAGGGGTAAAGAAGTTGACATGCTAAATGCAAAAGATGGAAGAAAACCCCCAAACAAAAAACCTCCCCCCAGGACAGAGACACTTCCTTTAACCATACCTGAGGTTGTATCTGTACCAGTTTAATATTTTCTTTTTGTAGTTTCAGATATTTATCTCTCTCTGCCTCTGTCTCTGTTTATACACATACACTCACACACGCACACGCACATGTACGTATTTGTCTATACCTTCTTACATGTGTATGTGTGTTAATATATATGTTTATACTTAATCTGGTTGGTGAATACAATGTGGCTTATCTACAATAGGTTAATTGTGTCTCAATGAATTTTTTGTGGGCTTATTGGTTTCTTTGTTTTCATCATATAATATGTAGGTAAGAAAATCTCTTACCAGATTCACAGTCCATGCAAGTGGCACCTTTTAAATAGTGTTGCCTTAGCAAGGTTTCTTTTCGTTAGTGGGCCGTATTTTATATTTATGCCAAAGGCAAAGCCAGATGTAGCCACTGACTGCATTCTGCTTATCCCTGTGTATTTCAGGGAAGGAGAAATGTTAGAGATGTTGTATATGCTTATGTTGCATTTGAGTTTTAAAGTGTGGGGTTTCTTCTCTGAGAAATTCTGAAGGCCACAGGTATCAGCTGTACTTAACTCTAGCACTCAAGGGAACATTAGATGTACGGGTGTAGAGTTGGGCATGAGGTCTTTATCATCAACACTGTCATCAGCATTGGCCTAGGGCTACAAACTGTGAAAATATTCTTGGCATTCTTTTTTTTTTTTTTTTTAAATTTAAGTACAGTTGATTTACAATGTTGTGTTAGTGTCTGGTGTACAGCAAAGTGATTCAGTTACACACATAAGTGTGTGTGTGTATACGTCCTTTTTCATATTCTTTTCCATTATTGTTTATTATAAGATATTGAATATAGTTCCCTGTACTATGCAGCAGGGCCTTGTTGTTTGTGTATTTTGTATATAGTATTTTTTATCTGCTAATCCCAAACTCCTAATTTATCCCTCCCCCTTCCCCTTTGGTAACCATAAGACTGTTTTCTATGTCTGTGAGTCTGCTTTTGTTTTGTAAATAAGTTCATTTGTATCACATTTTTAGATTCCACATATAAGCAATATCATATGATATTTGTCTTTCTCTGACTTATTTTCACTTAGTGTGATAATCTCTAGGTCCATCCATGTTGCTGCAAATGGCATTATTTCATTCTTTTTTATGGCTGAGTAACTTTCCATTGTGTGTGTGTGTATGTGTGTGTATGTGTATTACATCTTTATCCATTTGTCCATCAGTGGAAATTTAGGTTGCTTCCATGTCTTGGCTGTTGTAAATAGTGCTGCTATGGATGTTGGGATGCATGTATCTTTTTGAATTATAGTTTTCTCCCCGGAGTGGGATTGCAGGATCATATGATAACTCTATTTTTAGTTTTTTGAGGAAACCTTCATACTGTTTTCCATAGTGGCTCTACCAATTTATATTCCAGCCAACAGTGTACTCTTTGCATTCTTAATCAAGGTTAATTAACCCTGGTAGCTAAGATTATACAAAAAAGTGATATCAAAATATTAGTACAGGGACTTCCTTTGCGGTCCACTGGTTAAGACTCTGTGCTGCCAATGCAGTGGGTACAGGTTCAATCCCTGGTCAGGGAATTAAGATCTTGCATGCCGTGCAGCGCAGCCAACAATAAATAAATCAATAAGTAAAAATTTTTTAAAAATGTATTAGTACCTATCCTTGGTACAAGCAATGGTTTTGAGTAATTTAAGAAGGGGCTTTTTCTTTTTTCTTCATAGGCTTACTTTTAAGGGGTGGCATGAGTACTTATCCATCATTCTAGCTCGGATTTGGAATTGATAATCAATGAAGGGCTCATCATACTACTATTTGATTTTTCTCTAAATTTACAACTAAACATATGCTTCCTATTTTCATTTTGAAATGGAAACAGCCTAGCCTTAATCTTCACATTATGCTAGTAGTAACTTACATCAAGCTGGTATGTAAAAACATTTGGACATTGAACTTAGATCTTCCTTGTAAGAAAAGAGGTTACTTAGATTTTTAGAAGAATGTGGAGGGTTGGCAATTTATGAAATGAGTCTGGGCAATGTGAAATATCAGTGCAGTAATTTAGTCTCAATTTACCTTCTTTTCTTGATTGCCATCATTTCCCTCATGAACAATGTATACAAGACATTGCAGGTGTGTTTACCTAGTATAATGAATAGGCATGTCATACAGAATTGTGCCCAGTTCTCAGTGGTGTGCAATGCACTTGCTCCCTGCGTCTGAGAGTTCTAATGTGAGATGGGGATGGGGAGGGATCTCCTTCTAACTCACCTGTGGAGTCTCAATTCCCCCCAGGCTTACCACTTGCAGATTATAGGATTTATTTCCAGGACAGGAATCTTCCGATGCTTTGTCATCAAACATACTTGGCAACTTTCTGCTCTCTGAGATATTTCAGTTCAAATTTATTATAGCTCACTTATTTTTCTCATCCCAGCATAATTTATAGTAGAGGAGAACAACAGGGGAGACAGATGGAATCATTGTTCTTTTCTTCAAAATCTTAGAGTCATGAGTGAGTTGTGCCTGTGAATCTGTTGCTATGACCTAAAGCCCTGGTATTTTGATAATATAACTAATATTTGAAACAAAACTCAGAGATGAAAGAAAAATCTTGAAAAGAGTCCAATCCCCAAATATGATTCTTTATAATTGAAGATATATAGGTTTATATAGAGAAATCTCGGCTCTAACAACCTTAGCTGTTCAAGAATTTATTTAATTTTTACCATTTAAACTCTATAGTTCAAGTTCTTGACTATGAAATTGCTTCATTCTGGAAACTGTAGAAACATTATTATACCTTATAGTGCATATTCTGCTGACTATTATCCTTAGCAGCCGTTAACTCCCACAGGAAGTGAGGAAGTTATGAGGTTTTTTCCTTGAACATTTTCAATAGGAGAAAAATGGGAAATGGCTCTAAAAGAAGAATAAAATTACACTTATAAAATGGTAACTTGATGCATTATTTTCATGTACCAGAGCTGAGGGAGCCTGGGGAAAACCCAAGTGTGAGCAGTTTTGCTTTTTTATAGAGTGAGAAAAGAAAGTTTTAACAACTTTATTAGAATATGGGTAAACAAGTAAAGTTCATAAAGAATTTTAAGGAGGAAGTTATCTTAATTCATATTACAAAATACAAAAGCCGCTAGACAGACAGACACACACATACTATCTTTTTCTTTTTTAACTTCAACACGAGCTCTAGGACTGCAGTCTTTTCTCTAAATGGATTTGAAAACCATAAGTACCAAATACTTCTCTGTTTCACTCAAGGGAAAATAATTACATTGGAAGGGTTGGGAACTCTCAAAACACATATGAAACTTGATACTCTCAAGAGACTGCACTGGCTGAAAGTTTAAATGGGTTAGAGAAGGGTTTAGATAAATCCCTGGATGACTAAATCGTAATAAGTCATTTAAAGGCAATTAGAAGTTTAGAAGTAGAGGTCTTGGGAGGATTATGCCGCAGCAGAGGCAAGGGTCCTTTTAGGGCACTTGAAGAGCCAAGATTCTACTTAATTCTTTTATGCTTAAACAGAAGGTCTAGATATCTTAATACTCTGGGATTTCATATATATTAGAGTTTTTGGCATGGTCCACAGGGAACACAGTAGCTGGTCCAGGTTAAATGGAAAGTAACACTAGATGGTCTCATCCCAACTGATGAATTCCAAATTCAGTGCTATGTACCAGGAAAGATAGCAAATCATTCCTAGAGTTCATTTTATGAAAAATGTAGGTGTGAGATTACATCTCTATTCTCTTTTGCCCGTTTTCTCTCTAATTTTCTCCATTCATATTAATTACAGGGATAATTTAGATATAATTTCATTTTCCAAGTAAGAATAAAGGGAAAGGAATCCTGTAACATGACTGGAAGTGAATCATTTTGGCCTGCTCCTTTACTGTTACATAGCAAGTCCCAAAAGATTTGGGTATGTGATAGACTGATTGTAAAAATGTCCCAGACTCTTTATCCCTCCCTCTATCCACACCCTTTGCAATGTGATTTTGCAGTGCCTCCAATCAAGAGATGTTCTATTTCCCCAGCTCTTGCTTGGCCTGGCCTCGTAATTAGCTTTGGCCAATACATTCAGCAGAGATGATGCTGTGCCAGTTGCAAGCGTAGGCCTCTAGAGGCCTGGCACTATTTCAGGCTTCTCTTTGAACTTCTTCCCCTGGCACAGAACAAGCCTGCTGGAGAACGAGAGACCACATGGAGAGAAGACCTGCTCATCTTTAAGACTAAGTAGCTCACACACCATCAGCCAGCTGACAGCAGTTGCATGGGTGAGCCTGGCCAAAATCAAAACAATTGCGCAGATGATCTACAGATTCATAATTAATAACAAATGCTTATTATTTTATGATATTGCATTTTACAGTAGTTTGTTATACAGTAAGAACTAAATAATAAAGGGATGAAGCATGTCATTGAGTTACTTGTTACCTAAATATTATCATCATAAGTATGTGGTTTCATTCTCTCTTTCCTCAGTAGTTCCTTGGTGATCTTAAGTGATTTTGAAACAAGTGGTCCCATGTCAAGTCCAGGAGAAAAAAGAAAAAGTTATATACCAAACTTAAGGAAATGCATCTCATGAAAATATCATTCTTTTATTGGGTAGATTATCAGAAAATAAAACTGTGTGTTTGTACGTACTTAACAACGTGCCCTTATATACAGAGTAAAAACAGTAGTAAATTAATTATGATGAGATGTTTTCAACACTCTACTCTCAATAGATAAAAGATATAATTTTATTTGGAGAGCAAGATTATAAAAATTAACCTAATATTCCACTCAACAACTGCAGAATGCAGTTCCCTCCCCTCTACATAAAATATTTATCAAAATTGACCACAGACTGAGTCATAAAGCAAATCTAACAAATCTCCAAGAATTAAAACCACACAGAAGAGTACATTCCCTGATTGCATGGATGAATTAATATATATACATATGTATGTATATATGTGAAGTTATAGAAAGAGAGAGTAGCTATATGAATTTTGGACAAAGCCAACTTCAAAGCAAGGAAAATTACTAGGGATGATGAAATGTGTTACATAATAATAAAGTGGTCAGTTCTCCAAGAAGATATGAATCCTTAACATGTATGTGCCTAAAAGCATCAAAATATGTGAATAAAAAATTAATGGAACCGCAAGGAGAAATAGATCCACTATTATTGCTAGAGATATGAACACCCTTTTTTTCAGAAAAAGATCCAGCAGGTAGAAAATCAGGAAGGATATAGTTTAACTCAACAACACCACCAATCAACTGGATATAATAGACTTTTATACTCTACTTCATCCAACAACAGCAGATTACACATTCTTCTCAACCTCAACTGAAAAATTCATCAAAATAGACCACATTCTGGGCCAAGAAACATACCTTAACAAATTTGAAAGAATAGAAATCATACACTGTCTGCTCTCAAATGACATTGGAATTAAGCTAGAAATCGAGAACAGAAAGATAACTGGAAAATAAAAAAAAATTTGGCAATTAAACAACACACTTAAAAAATTATTTATTTTTGGCTGTGTTGAGTCTTTACTGCTGTGTGCAGGCTTTCTCTAGTTGCGGCAAGTGGGGGCTACTCTTCATTGCGGTGCACGGGCTTCTCTTTGTTGTGGAGCATGGGCTCTAGGCATGCAGGCTTCAGTAGTTGTGGCACACAGGCTTAATTGCTGTGCAGCATGTGGAATCTTCCCGGACCAGGGCTCAAACCCATTTCCCCTGCATTGGCAGGTGGATTCTTAACCACTGCGCCACCAGGGAAGTCCAAAGAACACACTTTTAAATAGTACATGAGTCAAAGAAGAGATCTCAGGAGATTTGAAAAATATTCTGGACTAAATAAAAATGAAAATTAACTTAATATATGTGGGATAAAATTAAAGCAGTGCTTAGAGGGAAATTTATAGCATTGAATACATATATCAAAAGAAGAAGATCTAAAATCAATAATCTAAAAGAAGAGAACCCAGAGGTAAACCCAAGCACATATAGGCACCTTATCTTTGACAAAGGAGTCAAGAATATACAGTGGAAAAAAGACTGCCTCTTCAATAAGTGGTGCTGGGAAAATTGGGCAGCAACATGTAAAAGAATTAAATTAGAACATGTCCTAACACCATACACAAAAAGAAACTCAAAATGGATTAAAGACCTACATGTAAGGCCAGACACTATAAAACTCCTAAAGGAAAACATAGGCAGAACACTCTATAACATCCATCAAAGCAAGATCCTTTTTGACCCACTGCCTAGAATAATGGAAATAAAATTAAGAATAAACAAATGGGACCTAATGAGACTTAAAAGCTTTCTCACAGTTAAAGAAACTGTAAACAAGACATGAAGACAACCCTCAGAATGGGAGAAAATACTTGCCAGTGAAGCAATGGACAAAGGATTAATCTCCAAAATATACAAGCAGCTCATGCAGCTTAATACCAAGAAAGCAAATAATGCAATCCACAAATGAGCAGAAGACCTAAATAGACATTTCTCCAAAGAAGATATACAGATGGCCAACAAACACATGAAAAGATGCTCAACATCACTAATCATTAGAGAAATGCAAGTCAAAGCCACAATGAGGTATCACCTCACACCAGTCAGAATGGCCATCATCACAAAATCTAGAGACAATAAATGTTGGAGAGAGTGTGGAGAAAAGGGAACTCTCCTGCACTGTTGGTGGGAATGTAAGTTGGTACAGCCACTATGGAAAACAATTTGGAGGTTCCTTAAAAAACTAAAAATGGAACTACCATATGACCCAGTCATCCCACTGCTGGGCACATACCCAGAGAAAACCATAATCCCAAAAGAAACATGTACCATAATGTTCATTGCAGCACTATTTACAATAGCCAGGACATGGAAGCAACCTAAATGCCCATCAACAGATGAATGGCTAAAGAAGATGTGGCACATATATACAATGGAATATTACTCAGCCATAAAAAGGAATGAAATGGAGCTATATGTAATGAGGTGGATAGACCTAGAGACTGTCATACAGAGCGAAGTAAGCCAGAAAGAGAAAAACAAATATTGTATGTTAACTCATATTTATGGAATCTAAAAAAATGGTACTGATGAACCCAGTGAAGGGCAAGAATAAGGATGCAGATTCAGAGAATGGACTGGAAGACATGGGGTTGGTGGGGGTGTGAAGGGGAAGCTGGGATGAAGTGAGAGAGTAGCATAGACATATATACACTACCAACTGTAAAATAGATAGCCAGTGGGAAGTTGCTATATAACAAAGGGAGATCAACTTGATGATGGGTGATGCCTTAGAGGGCCAGGACAGGGAGGGTGGAAGGGAGTCTCGAGAGGGAGGGGATATGGGTATATATGTATAAATACAGCTGATTCACTTTGGTGTACTTTAAAAGCTGGTACAAGAGTGTAAAGCAATTATATTCCAATAAAGAGCTTAAAAAAAGAAAAAAAAAGAATTTGCCTCTGGTAACAAAATAAATAAATAAATAAATATAAATAAGAGCAAATGAAATCCAAAGTAAGCAGAAAAGAAATGAAGCAGTTATCAGTGGAATTGAACATGGAAAATCGGTAGAGAAATAAAATCAATACAACCTAAAGCTGGTTCTTTGAAAACATCAAAAAATTGGTAAGCCTCTAGTCATACCAACTAATAAAAGGGAGGACACAAATAACTAATATCAGAAATGAAAGAAAGAATGTCATTATAGATTTCATGTACATTAAAATAATAATAAAGGAATATGAACAACTCTATACCCACAAATTAGGTAATGTTCAACATAAAATCTAAAACTAATGTTTTCTAGAAGACAACTTAGGGGAATATATTTGTAAGCTTGATATAGACAGATATTTATAAGATTGGATTTAAAAAGCACTAAACATAAAAACAAAAATTGTTTTTAATGGAAATCAACATTTCTGCTCTTTGAAAGACATCATTTAAAAAATGAAAAAGCAAGTGAAGGAACTGGAAGAAATATTTGCAGTACTTATATCTGATAAAGGATTTATATCCTCAAAAATTATAATAAAATGAACCTCTTCGTTATATTCCATGCACTCTTCTGTGGGAGAATTAAAACTCTCAATTAAAGGTTAGACAAACAAAAATAGCAAAAGAATTCCAAGTTTCTTGCATTGTGTTTCAAGTAGCAAAATTCTTAGACAGCTTCTGAGGTGATACAGAGATGTGTTCTTGTACAAAAATAGCACCTTTTTCGCACTGGATCAAACAGCTGTTTTCTTATGTACCTACTGTATAAACACAGTCTTCCTTTATGGAAAATATAGGCAGAATGAAAGGGAAATTTCCCAGTGAAGTATTTCATAGATTTCCAATCGAGGGAGCATAGAACAACCCGGAAATGTATATTCATTCAGATACACGTACATAGGAACACACAGATTAAAAAAATCCAGTCTTTATGTTATTTTTTATTAAGACGCAGTTCTAGAACCTTTTCTTCAGAACACAACAAAGCCTACTGGATGTCTGAGATGCGTCATCATTGGTGAAGAACTCACTTTTTCCCTGCATCCTGTACAACCCTAGAGAAGAAAGCCAGTGCTGTGTCCAATTGTTAAAGACTTAGCAAAGCCCAGTTGTGCAGCTGTGCTGCTTAAAAGTTTCTTGATGACAAGTTAATCCTACATCTCTGATATGTTTCATTGGCAGTTTAAATGGAAAATTTAACAGACATCCTCATATATATATAGTTTTGGCTGGCAGCCGTATTAGGCATCCTGCGCAGTGAGCTCCTATTTTTTTTTGAGTCCTTTTTACTTCCAAAGACTGTGCTGACTGCTGTTGATGAGACTGAGGCCGTTTCCACCATGGAATAACCTGCTGCTTCTGCCTTCATTGATTTTTGGCTTGTGCTGCTCACCAGGGAGTAATTGTTAAAATCTCCTGTGGACCAGGGAAAGCGTGCCACCCCAGTGTTCAGACAGCTTCTCTCGCCACCCCAGTGTTCAGACAGCTTCTCTCGCCGAGTAACTGTTGGAAACTTTCCATAACCTAATTGTACCCTTATTCAAGGAAAGAGGATATTTAGTGTGTCTGGTCAGAATGGAAAATTTACCTTAAAAGTTTCCAAAACTGCAACATTGAAATATTTATATATTCTTTTAGTTTGGTGTTTCTTTAATTGAAAAGTACTGTACCAATATAGTAAGCAATTCAGTGTAACAATATACCATGCGACCTGTAATCTTCTTCCTGAGTGATGATCACTGTGAATAGTTTCTTGTTTATTGCCAGAAATGGTGTATATACATGTATAAGCATGCATAATTGTGTGGATTTTATGATATATTACAGATGTGCGTACAATACATATATATGACATCTGACGTTTGGTATGTGACATATATATATATACACATACATACACACCAAATACAAAGGGGAAGCATATAAAATATACTCTTCTGCATGATATCTTTTAAATTTATTTTAAATTTTCATGTGGTAAAATTCACTCCTTTTGAAGTGAAGTTCTATGAGTTTTGGAAAATACATAAAATCATGTAAACAACATAATCAAAGTAGAGAACAATTCTATCACTCCTTCCCCCCTAAGTATCCTCCCATGCTGTCTCTCTCTTGTGGTCAAATCTTCCCTGAACCATTAAATTCTGACCCTCAGTAATCTGTTTTCCTCCCCATGGTCTTGCCTTTTCCAGAATGTCACATAAATGAATCATACAGTACATAATCTTTTCAGTCTGACCTCTTTCACTTAGCAATATATATTTGAGATTCATCTATGTTGTAGGTATTGATAGTTTGTTTCTTTTTATTGATAAATAGTATTTCATTGTATGGATGTACCATAGTTGCTTTATCCATTTCTCAATTGAAGGACATCTGCATGGTTTCCAATTTTGGTGATTAAGAACAAAGCTACTATCAACATTTCATGGATAGATTTTTTTATTTCACTTGGGCAAATACATGCGAGTGGGTGAATATTGCTTTTAATCTAATGTATTTTGAACATTTTTTAATATTAGCACTAAAAACACACATAAATACACACATACAGCCCACAAACCTACTTCTCTGAAGAGGATGTAGCTCAGACTCTAGACCCTCTGGCATTGCCTAGAAATACCCTGTGGTGTTAAGAAGGGTGTGAGTTTAATTTTTCTTCTAATTTTTGCTGTAATTTTCTAATTTTCTAAAATGAACAGCTGTGTGTTGTTTAATAAGGAAACAACAACAACAAACACTGACTGGGTCCGATTTTTTGAAAATGCTTTAAAAATTGAGTCTAAATTTAATTGGCTGACTTAACTTTTTTTCAGATATTTAAAAAGTTCATAACTAAATGCAAGCATCAGTTTCTCAAGTCTGTTTGAGTGTATAATCACCAGCTGCCTGACCTATTGGAGCATTTTGTTTATTACAGTTTTTTTTTTTTTTTTTGCATCTGTATCTTTATTCTTTTTTTTTTTTATTATTATTTTTTTTTGGGGGGTACACCAGGTTCAATCAACTGTTTTTATACACATATCCCCATATTCCCTCCCTTCCTTGACGCCCCCCCCTCGAGTCCCCCCCACCCTCCCTGCCCCAGTCCTCTAAGGCATCTTCCATCCTCGAGTTGGACTCCCTTTGTTATACAACAACTTCCCACTGACTATTTTACAGTTGGTAGTATATATATGTCTGTGCTACTCTCTCGCTTCTTCTCAGTTTCCCCTTCACCCCCCGCCCCCTCCCATACCTCGAGTTCTCCAATCCATTCTCTGTATCTGCTTCCTTGTTCTTGTCACTGAGTTCATCAGTACCATTTTTAGATTCCGTATATGTGAGTTAGCATACAATATTTGTCCTTCTCTTTCTGACTTACTTCACTATGTATGACAGATTGTAGTTCTATCCACCTCATTACATATAGCTCCATCTCATCCCTTTTTATAGCTGAGTAATATTCCATTGTATATATATGCCACATCTTCTGTATCCATTCATTTGTTGATGGGCATTTAGGTTGCTTCCATGTCCTGGCTATTGTAAAGAGTACTGCAATAAACATTATGGTACAAGTTTCTTTTGGGATTATGGTTTTCTTTGGGTATATGCCCAGGAGTGGGATTACTGGATCATATGGTAGTTCTATTTGTAGTTTTTTAAGGAACCTCCAAATTGTTTTCCATAGTGGCTGTACCAACTTACAGTCCCACCAACAGTGCAGGAGAGTTCCCTTTTCTCCACACCCTCTCCAACATTTGTGGTTTCCAGACTTTGTGATGATGGCCATTCTGATTGGTGTGAGGTGATACCTCATTGTGGCTTTGACTTGCATTTCTCTATTACAGTTTTTTTGCTAATGCTATTGCCCCATGTTGATATCAGAGGAATTCACTTATAAACAAGCTTGGCCAATATATCTGACTTGGCTAGTTACAGCAATTTGAAAGCATTTAATAAAGTGAAATAATTGGTTATGTGGACCAATGACAGGAAATAGCTGGCTATATATTGAAGCATTGTTTAAATAGCCATTGTTTAATTTCCCAAAGAAGAAAAAATAATAATGAGCACAAAGAGAATTTTAAATTCAGAAAACTTAAGTAGAAGTTTATAAAGTTTCTTAGCACCTAACTCTGTGAGATTGCTGCTTCCTTAAATATACTTGTGTGTATCTCAAGGCATCTGGCCACTTTGACTTATAGATGTTATAGTATGGCGATTAAATTGAGGCATTTATCACATATATGTAATATAAATATATATGGTAAATCATATATATATATACATACATGTATACATATGATTTTCTTGTTCAAGAAGATCCCTGACATGGATTGTCTTGTATTATGGGCTAAATTGCGTTCCTCCAAAACCCATATGTTGAAGCCCTCACCACCAGTTTCTCAGAATGTGGCTGTATTTAGAAATAGGGCCTTTAAAGAGGTTTTAAGATTAATGAGATCGTAGGAAGAGACCCAATCCAATATGACATGCCTATATGAACAGAGGAGATTAGGACACACACATGAAAAGGTGACCACGTAAAGACATAATGAACTGGCCACCTGCAAACTAAGGAAAGAGGATTCCAAAGAAACCAAATATGCTGACATCTTGATCTTGGATTTTAGCCTCCAAAACTGTGAGAAAGTAAACGTCAGTCGTTTAAGCCACCCTGTTTGTGGCGTTGTGTTATGGCAGCCCTAGCAAATGAATGTGGTATTGTCTCCACTTCTTGACAGATTTAAATATCACAACCTGAGCTTCTGCTGTAGAAACTCTACTTAGAAAGAAATAGAAAAATAACAATTACCTCTATGGTTATAAAATAATGCTTAGCAAAAACAAATAGATTGGCAACATCTACATAGGAGGTTTGATATCAGAATATTTACTATAGTTTCCATTCAGTTCACTTTAACAAACATTTCTTGGGTCTCTCCTAAATAGACCTGTCTGTCAAGGCTTAAGGCAGGAAGTAGATATTTAGGGACAAAAGTCCACATGCGCTGGTCCTTATCCTTTTAGGGTAGCCGAGGAGATATTGTTGTTAAAATGAGTAACCACAGGAGAATATTTTCAGTGCCAGGATAGAGGTACAAATGGGTACAGTAGGAGCACAGATAGAAGCTCCCAGTCTGAAAGGTGTGTGTGTGGCGGGGGGTGGGGAGGGGGTACAGAGGATCAGAGAATGATTTTATGAGAAATAGGTGCTCTAGCTGACACATAAAGGTGAAGAGTATATTAGGTGGCATGAGGGTAAACAGGATGTTTCTAGTAATGGAGAGAGCACAAGCAAAGGCATGATAGGGGAAGCAGCATGAAAAATGTAGGGTGTTGCAAAATAGTTTGATTTCACTAAAGCACTGAACAGGGGGCAGGAAGTGGTGAGAACGAGAGTGAAGAGGTGGGCATATGCAGGATTCAGAGAACTTTGTAAACTGTACTACAGACTTTACATTTTTCCAGTGGAGGAACAGGAGAAAAGGATGGATTTGAGGAAGGAACTGGTACAGTCATATTTGCATTTCTAGAGAGAGCCTTCTGGCAACAGTTCAGAGGGTAAATTTCACAGGGTCGAGACTGAAGGCACGGAAACTGGTAAAGGGGTCACGTAAGTAGTCCAGAAAATAAATAATGAGATCCAGAAGTGAGGAAGAAATAGAAATTTCAAGGACTGGGAAGACAAACAGGTTTTCCTCTTGAGTGTCATTTCCAGTTACCTGTGGTGTCTGTAAGGAGTGCTGTTTGAGGCATTGTGTGAAGGCAAATTCAGAGTTAGCAGGAATGGGTGCTGCAATTCTGTGATTGTTTAATCATGTCTGTACAGGCTCAGCTGGGGGATGTAGGTGGCTGGGTGCTTTCCATGCACTTCCCTGCCCTGATTTCAAGTAGAAAAATCAGGAAACCTAGAAGAATAATTGGATGTTTGGAAAAAGGAGCCAGAGGTGACTAAGATTTCTGCACTGAATAACTGAATAGATGTAATGAACTGTTAATAAAGTACTAGGGTGAGTCAAAAATTATCCGCACTCTGGCTGTAGAATTTATTTTAATTAACTTTTAGAAGAGACAAATACATCATTTTTCGACATAATCTCCTTGCTTTTCCATACACTTTGTCCATCTGTCAACAAGCTTTTGTATTCCCTCATTAAAAAATGTTATAGGCTGAGCTGCGAGCCACAAATGCACCGCTGTCTTCACTTCTTCATCAGAAGTGAATCTTCGTCCTCGTAGGGCTTCTCTCAGGGGACCAAACAGGTGAAAGTCTGATGGAGCAGAATCAGGACTATAGGTGACCTTCTTCAGGACAAAACACTTTCTCCATACTGCACACAGTCTTTGATAAAATAATGGCACCAGGTACACTCTCAGATCACAAAAAACAAATCACTACACGCTGCTCTTCTTTCGTACAAATCACAAGTGGAGCATCCATTTTTGCTTACACCACAGTTACAAATGAACTGATGTGACACATTCACACGTGCACAGCAGTGACTGTGGAGACAGTAGCCTTGAATGGAAAGTGCTGATAAGACAATGCGGCCAACAGAAGTTCTAATATAACCAGAGTGCAGTTATTTTTTGACTCACCCTCATAGAAGTAAAGAAGGTTTTGCAGTGTGTGTGTGTACATTTGTGCAAATGTGCATGTATTTGGGGGGGAAGTTCCATTTTCATTATCTGGCAGTAGAATTCCCTGCAAGACATTCAAGTAGAGGTGTCAGGTAATTAGCTGTATAAATGAGTCTGAAGGTAAGGAGAGTTGGAGAATCACATTTAAGAGTTATTAGCTCTCCAGTTTAGTTTAAGAAAATAAGGAAACCTAAAATGAAACAAAACGACAGATTTTGTCAGGATGTCAAGGTTGCCTTAAATTTCTTAAAATAGCAGAAAGCAAAAATCAAATCTGTAGTCTATTTCTATTCTCTGGTATCCTCCAGGGAAGATAATCAACTCTCCTTGGGCTCAACACTTCTAGGTTCGAAATGGAAATGATATAACCTGTCTTTTACTTCTGTCTCAGCGATCTTGAGTCAGATCATTCCAATGCCTAATCTTTTAATTAATCCCCTTTGCAATTGGATTAATCTTCCTAGATGCTTAGCAAATGCTGCGTTAACAATTTACAGCCTTAATTGTAATTAATGACATATTTATAAAAGTTCCCACAAACCCTAACTTTTTAAGAGAGTAAATGTACCTGTCATCACACAATGAACAATCAGATCAGTCAAACCAGACATTATGAATATTACATTTTTACTGATGACATCAGTCTTCAGTAAAAGGATGAAAATTAGCTTTTTCTCCCCTACTCTAATTCTCCATTTCTTAGGACTCCCCTTAAGATAGAACACTGTCTTGATTATTGTATGATTATCTATCCTCTCATTAAGGGTCATTTTCAATGCTTCTTGGACCAGATATAGTGTTCTCATCTATCTTATACAACCTGCTCATGGTGCTCTAAATTTCCAGAACTTACTTTCTTCTCAGAATTTTGAGAAACTTTCCCACTGATCACCTCCACTCTCATCTTCTCAGAGTATATCTTTTATTAGAAAATGTGAGATGGCAAAGAAAAGAATATTTAGTTGTGACAATTATGGTTTGGTTTTACATTTTATTATTTACTTTGTAGATTTTTTTTTCTTGAAAAGCACTGAACTATTAGAATTCCCAGTGTCTACAATGTATTAAATATTATGATTATTAACATACATAGAAGCAGTTTATTTGTCCAATCACTTTAGTATTGTTATGGTTTTATGGAATATCAATGCAAGAATTATTTATATTGCCAGATATTACAGACTTTGGCAGGAAAAATACTTTGGCTTGATAAATACTTACTTGAATAATTATAAGGATGAATAATAATAAAATTATTGGGCCTACCACTGAAATTAAATATACAAATATTAATGATGGTGCTATTAATGATCTGATTCTCAGATGTACATGTGTGTATATCGTAAGCTGGGGCATCCATTATTTCAGAATGGAGAGAGGTTGAAAGACTCTGACAGGTGGCAGATTTAGTCTGTAAATTTAGTTCTTGGAGCGATCACTCACTTGGTAAGTGATCAATGAAAAAAGAACTATTTTGTAATAAGAAACAAAATAAACACACTTAGCCCTAACATTAAAAAAAAAAAAGCCTTATCAGTAATGGCTGGCATTTCTGGCATCACATCCTCAGGTGTGATTGCAGGTAAAAACCAAATAATCCTTTGCTTTGAGATTGCAAGTCACCATAGAGGGCTGTAAAGTAGAAAATTCAGTTAATAATCATATATAAGATGATGTAGATTTTTCTAATCCAGCTGCAGATGCAGAATCTTGATGATACTAAGGTTAGAGTTGCAGGGCAGTGTAGCATTTAACAATTAGAATAAGATTATACGTTGTCAGAGAAATCACTAATAATTTCATAGTGTGTGGATAGTATTTCTGAAACCAGTTAATTTGTCCTATCTCAAATTTGCCTGGCCTTTTAAACTATAATTTCTTAAGTGTAATCAAGGAAATTGTTTGAATAAAATGATACAATGTACTGCCACTAGCCCAGATCATGATTCCAGTTTTAGTCTAGTTTTCATGCATATAGGTAGATATTAATAATTATGGGACCCTTGGGAAGTGACTTTTGGGTTTACCAGTTGGCAGAGACATTGCCACAGTGATATGGAGCATGAAAGGTGGGAAATGACAAACATCATCTAAGAGACGAGGCAGCCAATTCTTAGGCCATTAGTGAGATACCCCAGGGGACACCCAGGACTATGGGAAAAATTTTTGGAGAAGCTGGAGTTTGAAAAGAGTGAAACTGAGCCAAGACAGAAAAATACCCTTATGGGTCCTTTACTCTTACTGTCTTAGGATATAAGGTTTTAGAAAAATTTATAATAGGTAGAAAGTATATTACAGTCATATTATCATAGTCCAGGAATATGTTTCCTGTGGCTGCTGTAACAAGTTACCACAAACTTGATGGGTCAAAACAACTGAAATTTATTCTCTCCTAGTTCTGGAGGTCAGAAGTCCAAAGTCCATTTCACAAGTTGGCAGGACCCCACTCTCTCTATAGACTCAATGGAGAACCAGTTCCTTACCTCTTCTAGAGGAAGCTGGCATGCCTTGGCTTGTGGTCTCATCACTGCAATCTCTGCTCCAACTTGACACTGCCTTCTGCTTTTCTGTCTGTATCGAATCTCGCTCTGTCTCTCTCTTATAAGGACATTTGTGATTGGATTTAGGGTCTATCTGGATAATCCAGGAGAATCTCCCCACACCAAAATCCTTAATATAATCACATCTACAAGGATCTTGTTTCCTTATTAGGTAACATTTATAGGTTCCAGGGAAGAGGACCTGAAGACAGTGACTACTAACCAAGTAAGAAAAGACAATAGCAACAACTAATTGACAAGAAGTAGAAGAGGAAATCATAGGCCCACAAGCTGAACTTCCATTTCTTATCCTAATTTTCTATTTTTAAAATTTTATTTTTATTGCCATTGTCTCAGGCCACCATCTCCACTTAATTTAGTTTTGTCATTCTAGCAAATGTTCTTCACCCTGACTACACATAAGAATCACCTGGGCAGTTTTATAAAACCATGAATAGTCAGGCCCAGCCACAAATCAATCTAAATAGAATCTCAGAATGGGGCCTGGGTATCAACATTTTGAAAATGTTTTTCAGATGATTGCAACATGGGCAGGGTTAAGAACTACTGCAGTAAAGGGATGCAAATTTTGCTTGGCTTATGGAACTGTGTCTTATAATGGAAATCCTTGGCTTCGAAACCTGGATTTGAAACTTGTCTCTGACACTTACTAGCTAGAGGACCTCAGACAATACACTCTAGTGCCTAGGTTTATTGCAAATAGTAAATTAATATATATGTGTATTTATTCATTTATAGTATACTTAATATTTATGCATATCCATTTGTAATATAAATATGAAGAATATTTGTTAAGTGAATGTACAAATGTCAAGAACTAAGCTAGATGTTGTAACACTATGTTAAGTGATAGTGATAAAATAAAGAGGAATATAGATACGATTGCTGTCCGTGTGCAGTTTATACTATAGTGGGGGAAAAAAGAGACATTAATCAAATAAAGTCTCCCAAAGAGGGATATTGAGAAGAAATAGTGCTATAAAACTCTACAATGTTATTGGTAGTGTTTTTACTCAGTCAAAAAGATTATGAAAAGCTTCTCTAATGATGTGCACTGAGGTCCCAAGGACAAGCAGGAGTTATTCAGGCAACATGAGGAAGGAAAATCGCTGGGAAAGGAGATCAGCATAGGTAAAACCAGGTTGTGTGAGAGAGAATGGTGGCACATGGCCTGGAGGTAAGCCAGGGACCAGGTAAGAGACTACAGTGATGGGGGCAAGACCAGACTGGGCAGCTAGCACTAGTTATGGGGTGGTTCATGCAGGGACTCTGTGAAAGAATCCATGTGAAGGAATCCATGCCTTTATCCTGAATGCAATGAAAAGCCCCCCAAGAGTTTTAACCAGCGGTAGTCAGGAAGTGAGGGTGGTAATATTACCCTGGGACTTAAATAGGGGCCAGAGTAGATGCAAGTAGATGAATGAATGTACTATTGGAGTAGTCAAGTAAAAGATGGTGGTAGCTTAGACCAGGGTGATAATGGAAAGATAAAGAGGTATGGGTAGATTAAAGAAATCTATAGGAGATAAAACTCACAGGGCCTGGTGAAGAAAGGTGTCATGGAAACCAGTGATGACTTAAGTTTCTGGTTGGTACAACTGACTGAGTGTTGAGCCATTTTCTGTGTTGGGATCTAGAAGAGAGTCAGTTTCAGGGAAGATGATCAGGAGACTTGGTTTTCACCTTGCTTACTTTGACATTTCTATGAGTTATTTAAGAGGAATCACAAGTTCTCATTTGGATAAGCAGGTCTGTAGCTAAGAAAAGAAGCTTAGGATGAAGATAGGTATTTGTGAGTCATCTGAAAACGAGCAGTAATTAAAGCTGCAGCAACAAATGAGATTTCTCAGGGGTAAAACATTGAGTGAGAAAATGTATGAACTCAAGGCTGAGTCTTAAAGAACTCTGGTATTTACTGGCCTACGTAGAGGAGGACAAACTTGAAAATTTGGCAAATACCATCAGAGAGGTAGGAAAAAAAAATTGAAGAATATTTATTAAGAAATCTCCCAAAAGGTTATTTTACTTACAAGGGCGTACTTAAGAAATTTGAATGTTGATCATAAGTGAGGTATGATGAGGACTGGGCAAAATTCATAGGCTTTAATGTCATGGAGGTCGTTGGTGATCTTTGGAAGAATAGTACTGGGGAGATAAATAAGCAGAAAGTCAGACTGACAATTATTGAACAGTGCATGGAAAATGAGAAATTGAAATATAGGGTGTTGATGAGTGTTTTGAAAAATATGGTTGTGAGAAAGACAGTGCATTACCAAATGGATTTGAAAGGTTGAAGGAATTTTGCTTCATTTCTTGTTTGTTTTAATGGGACAGATTGAGAGCATTTAACAGTGAAAAGGAACTACAAGGGAGGGAGAAGTTGAATTGTAAGAATAACTGTGTGTAGCTAAGAAGGAACTAGATTGGTCTTAGATAGAAGCAAGTTCTCCAAGGTAGGAGAGAGAAGAGAATGGATGCAGATGAAGAAGGCGTGTATGCTTGGTCTCGGGGAAATGGACATGTTCCTATGTGAGAGCTTCTGTTTTCTCTACAAATTCGTCTACTGAATGCATAGTAGAGGAGAAAGGAGGGGAAGATTTGCAATAGGCATGTGGAGGGTTTCGAGGAAAACTTGAGTCATCCAGACAAACCTAACAGGGTTTCTAGGTATAGAGAGGCCTCAGTGACAGTCTCTGGTTTTTGTTTTTGTTTTTTTTAGAAGTTCTAATCTTGTATAATTTCATCAAAGTTCAGGACAGAGAGTTGAACTCCCCCAGAGTTGGAGGGAAAAGGGAAGTTAGGAATCCGTAAGAATATTAGTAACACAGTACACAGCCAACTAGATCTTCCATAAAACCAACAGTCTTTAACAACTCATTCTTTCTCTCCCTTCACGATGCCTATTTCTGTCTTTTCCCTCCCCTCAAAGTTCTAATCCTCCTCTTCCTTCCACTGCCCTGTCAGAAGATGAAAGCCTCCCTACTTTGTAGAGAAAATGGAAGCAGTCTAATAGAAACTTACCCATTTTCTTGAGACCAAACATTCAAAGTAGTGATTACCGTGGAATCTGACCTTCATAAGGAAGACAGTGAAAAAATGAGAGGGGCTGATGGATTGAAGGTCTCTTTCTCCACTTAATTTTTACATAAATACTTATAATCTTTCAAGTTTCTATGAGCTGTTTTTAATATAAATATTCTATTGCTTCAAATAATTAGAAAATTCCCTTACTAATATTTCTACCTTTTTAATCTTTCACTTGTTGCAGAAATCGGTCCATCGAGAAACCAAGCACCACACTCGGAGGGTTGGAGAACTCAGGTTTATTGAGCCAGTGGCCCCAGATGAGCTAATGCTCCAAAGTTCTGGGCCCTGAACTCAGGGTGAGCTTTACTTTTATAGTGCATATGTTTACAGAGCATGGAAGTTTCCAAAAAGAAACTTAAAGAGCAGGTGCAGAACATTCCATTTTTAGCAAAACATCTTAAAGTTACATTGGATTGCTAGGTCATTCTGTTTTTTTTTGTTTTTCTCAGCACAGCAAGTATATTTCACAAAAGCAGAAAAAGCATGGAGTTATTTTTAGCTGTGTGCAAGTTTCTAATTTTCCTCTTCACACTGACTCCTTTTAGTGAGTTTTCATGGTGTATAAAGAAATGCTTTCGGACACTCTTTGGGTCATGACAGTGACTGCTTAGCTCAGATGTTTAAAGGAGGATCTAATGAGGCCAGGTCTGTTTAGTGTCACTCTCCTCCCTGGCTTCAGACTGACCCTCTCCTCCTGCTCTCGTCAACTCTGTCGCATAAATACACTATTAATCTCACAAGGTGGATGGGAGAGAGTGGAAAAAATGTGAATAAAAATATCAATAGTATGGAAAAAAATCCAGCTCTCATACGTTCTTGATGGGCTGTTCTTTATAAAATAAAATATCTTCATAAATAGATGTAGTATTTTCAAAGTCCCTTCACATCTGTTATTGGCCAATTTTTTGAGATTCAGAAAAGAATGTTATCTCCACTTGTGAAGTCTGAGATTCAGTGATATCAGGGGGCTTGTCCATCAAGGTAGTTGTATTAACCTTGTCTTTGATTTTCTGTATTTCTGATGCTTTGACATCTGGGGCCTTGCTGACTGTGGAGGGCCCCTCCCAGGGATTGCCAATTCCTAGGAGAGTAAACAACTCACCTGTGAGTGTACTTTTCAAACACAGGCCAACCCAGCTAGAGCCCACGCCTCAAACACCACCTGTGTCAGGCTCTATCACTCTGAGCTGCTCTCCACCTAACATAATCACCCCGGAGCCAGGTACCAGACAAGTAGGGACAGCTCCTACACTCCAGGGTCTGCTGAAATCTCTCAAACTAGCCACCCCTATGCCTGCTTACCCTGCCTCACCCATCCCTTCCTGAAGAAACCACAGCTCAGTCTCTGTCCACAGCATCTCCCTCTCCCCTTGCTTTTAACCACCCTGGTGCTTCCAAGGGTGGCTCCCTGTGGCATGTCATGCTCCTGTTCTTGGGAACAATGAGAAATAAGGCATCTTTTCAATGGCAGTTTTCTCCTCTTCTGTTGGCTTTACAATACATCAAATTTTCTATTAATGCACTATATTTTAAAATAGTAGGATAGCTTGAACATGGTGAAGCCAGAAATAGAATCCAGGCTTGGTTTTTTTTTCAATTTTATCACTCTACTGTTCTGCGGATGGTGGGGCAAGAAAATTACATCTACTGTTCTTTGGATGCATTCATACATTGAATATGTATGTTTGGAGCACGAGTAACATGCTAGGCAGTATGCAAGCATTTGATATATATTGATAAAATAAATTATAATGTACAAAGTGGGGAGACAGAAAAGGAGGAAATAAACATGAATATATAATTACTATTTGTGACAGCACTGTAGGTGAAAAGGAAAACTCTAATGTAGGATTGTGCACTTTGGCTTGGAGGTCAGAAGAGATTTTTCTGAGGGGGTAATATCTCGATTACAATCTGAAGGAAATGGAGGATGCAGTTAAGCAAAAAGGAGGGTAATACAAATGCTCAAAAGCCCTTAAACAGGAATGATCTTGGTTTCTAAGAGGATGGGAAAGAAAATAAGGGTAGATATAAGATAGGAGAGAAGGACACAATGTGGAATTAGAAAACTAAGAAGTCAGATTATTTCAGGGTTTTGTAGGATATGGAGTTTGAATTGCTTTGCCAGGACAATGGGAAGTTATCAAAGGGTTTTAAGCAAGGGAGTGACATTCTTCCTTTCATGTCTAGAAAGTTCACTTTCGAAGCTGTGAAGAATGGATACAAGAAGGGTAAGTAAAGGAGACCAGCTAGGAGGCTATTTTAATAGTACAGAAAAGATGTGCTGGCGGTGGCTAGGTTTACGGTAATGGCTATAAAGATGGAGAGAACCAGGCAGACTTAAGATATATTTTGGTGATGGACTGATTTTATGTGTAGGGGTAAATGAGGAAACCAGAAGGGACTAGGGTAACTGGAGGTGAATAGTTAATAGTCAGATGATGATAATGCCATGTGCTCATATGAAGAAGGCTGAGGGAGGAATGTGTGTATGTGTGTGTGTGTGTGTGTGTGTGTGTGTATGCATGCATGTAACTGGGGTGGAAGAGGAGGAAATTGAGAATTCTTTTTCAAAAACATGTTTGACATGCCTCTGAGCTCTTTCAGTGGGATAGTAACAGACAACTGCCTATGACTCTGCATTTCAGATGTCAGAAGGCTGAGCTGAATGGGTATTTGGGAAGTAAGAACATAGAGCTAGCATTTTACAATATATGAAAGAATGAGTTCATCTGAGGCCATTTATAGAGAGAAGTAAAAAGATCCACAGTTGATACCTAAGAAGCGACAACATTTTTAGGTAAAGTTAAAGGAAACAACAGAAAAGAGTGAACATGAGTGCCCAGGGAGAAATGAGGACATCAAAAAGTTGGACCATTTTGTAAGGTAGGAATTAACACCATTACATAGGCTCAGAAGCTAATCACTAGCAAGTGGTAGAATCAGGATTTAAACTCAGTTTGTCTGACTTCAGAGTTTCTATTCTGATTGCTCTACCAAGCTGTCTTTCTGAAAGCAAACAAAAAAATAACTGAGGATCATATATTCTCCACGTTTTCCAAACTGCCAGGTTATAAGTATCTCTTGGGATTTTTATTAAAAATCAGAGTTTCTAATCTCTCTCTTTCTGATTAAAGAAACTCCCACTTCATCCTGTGGCCACAGCTAGATGTAGGTTGATATGAAGATTAAAGAAGGTCATGTAGTTTTGCCCAAACTTGCCAGAATCAGAGAGGTTAGATGATCTGCTCAAGGTCACACAGCTAGGAAGAGTGGGCATTTGAACTCAGGACCATTGTCTCCAAAGTTCTACCTTACTTCTGTACCTCCCAGTATTGATAAAAACATTAATCATTTCCCATGAATGTGGAATGCACCCCCCACTGGCTCTTTGTTGAAAAGCCATCTAATCTCCTTCAGATTACACACATTTTCTCTATGAAGCTTTGACTTTGATGTTTTTTCCTTCCTCTGGATGCCTATAGTGTTTATTATCTATAATGTTAAATTATTGCTCAGCATATGTTGCTTTGTATTGCTGTGTTCTGTCTCTCCTCGACTGTAAACTCCCTGTGTTCATGACTTACAGTCTGTGGCAGAATCTCCTAACTAACCTCCAAAGTCCATTCTCCCTTTCTTCCTAGTTGCTGAGCTGCACTGAATTCTCAGCTGCCCTTGCAGTTGTGTGACTTTTGTAACAAAAGTTTCAAAACAAAAGTTGCTGCTAATGGAGTAGAAGTTTAACATGCCTCTTCCAGGCCTAAGCTATAATAATTTCCATGACTTCTCCACTGTGATCTTTCCCCCTTTCTGTCTGCTGAAATAGTGACAACCAGTGTTAAAGGTGGTAGAATCACTATTAGCCTGGGATCCTGAAAGACTGCATGGAGCATGGCTTCCTGCCAACCTGAGATGCTCCAGGCTGTATGCAAAGAGAAAATAAGTCTTAATAGTATGGAACCCTTGCACTTGGGCAGTCATAGATATTTGTCAGTTTAGCATACCTAATATACGGTCCTATACTTGTTTTGTATAATGTGGGATAAACATGTGATAAATACTTACAACATGGTGATGATAAATGTCAACCCTGAATAGTGACATAAAAAGCTGAGTAATATAAAAACAGTTCTTATAAGTTACACACCTCATCAAACACTGTGCTAAATTTGTCTCAACTTTATTATGATCATTCACTTGATTTTCAGATTTTGAAAAAGTATTATCTTTATCTTCTCATATTCCTGCTTTTATAGGGCAATATCTTGAGTATATTTGTTTGATAAAAATGTTCTATTTCTAGTGCAGGTGGGTCATAACAGCTAAAAATTATTAGTTAATCAATGCCAGGTTCATAGACTATATCATTTGCAATAGAAATGATGGGTTTAAATGTTTTATAAGAATCAGAGGAAATATTACTTTCTGCCATTTATATAATTTATTTACTTTACAAGTTCAATATTTAAAAGGTTAGAGAATCTGCAGAGGGCCAAGGACTTAGCTCACGCTCATAAATAATAAATAAATCATTCTCATTAATACTTTCAATAATATATTAATATTAATATATTAACACATTAATAATTGATTAGTGGTTAAGGCTTTGAAGCAAACCAAAGTAGATCTGAAATATTGAGATATACGTTACAACAAGAATAGTGTTTTGGTAAGGAAGTCGAGGGGAAAAATAAAATTAAACTATAGAATCAACTAACCAAGAAAAATAGGTTTTCAGGTTCCAGTGATAGTACTTGGGGGAATAATTAGAATAAGATATAGAAAAAGCATTGGAGTAAATACTTTTATTATTTTCTTTGAATTATTATATATGTTAATAGAAAAGCAGATAAAAGAAGAATAAACAATTTTGCTCTGTTGACGATCAACTAAATTCTGATTTAACCAAAAGAGTAATTATGTTGATTTGTATTTTGAATTATATTATGAAAGTAGTAGGCATTCAAGTTGACTGTTAGAGTTTAATGTGACTAGTAGTACTTCATCCTATGAGTGATGTGTGAGACCTCAGAACAGGAATCCAAGAATTCTTCTCCTCCTCTCTATTCCTTCCCAATTCTGATTTATCACTTCTTCTGAGGCAGATATCTCCTGGGACCTATGGGTAATTGAGTGCAAGTGGGACCTTGGACTGTTGGGTTTTTAAAAATATTTATTTATTTATTTAGATTTATTTGGTTGTGCTGTGTCTTAGTTGAGGCATGTGGGAGCTAGTTCCCTGACCCGGGATCAAACCCGGGGCCCCTGCATTGGGAGTGCGGAGTCTTAACCACTGCGCCACCAGGGATGTCTGGGGACCTCGGATGTGGAGAACTGGTTCACAGCTTTCTTTGCTGAAAGCTAGATGTATATCTGTATCCTTGATTAGGAAACCTAGATTAGGACCAATGGTGGTTGGATCCTAGGAAGAGCTTGATCCATGTATAACTCAGGGGGTCACTGTCACTGGCCAGGATCTCTGGGGGAAGATTGACACTGGACACACATGATCTTTCTGGACCCCCAATGTCTAGAAGAAGCACGATGGACAAGCTAAATCCTCGTTCTCTTGAAGTTGAGACAATAATTAGTGACCTGAAATCAGCAAGAATTCCTCTAGGTGGTTTAGGGGGAGGTAGCTGCCCACTTGTTTCTATACTGCTAGCCTCCTAAAAGAACATATAACTTTATGTTCCCCCATCTGTAGGACTACCACCACTCAGAAAACTCTAATCCAGTCTGAGGTCTAATGACCAACAGAAAGAGAAGAAGAAAGAATTGATTGTGCAGTATCCACAATCGTTAAATAGAGCTGCTGAAAAAGACAGACTGCAATCTGAGTAAGAAAATAATAGGAGTACTTAGGTAGAACCTTAAGTGAAGTGTTCTCACATGCATACAAATACTTTCCTTAATTTATATCTATTTCTATTATATGAGATATATACAGCTTTCTGTATATATCTCTTCAACGTGTTCTTATGTCTCATTCTCAGTTCAGAATATCTTGTTTTCCATTTTATATTTGCAAGACATCTTAAGGTATTACCTAAATTGCATTTTCAGACATTTAATCCATAGTCTTTGGAGACCTCTCTGTTGTTGTTTTTTGGTGTGTGTGTGTGTGTTTGTTTGTTTGGTTTTTTTTTTTGGCAAGTAAAGCAAAAAAATTGAGTAATTATTTAATTCTATTGGGTTAGCCAAAAAGTTTGTTTGGTTTTAAGTAAAAATAAAAGACATATTTTTCATTTTCACGAAGAGCTGTATTGAACAAGATATTCATTAACCGAGTGAACTTTTTGGCCAACCCAGTACATCCCAGGATTCAGAATTGTGATGTCAAGTCAATACATCCTGTGCCTGGGAGGTTGGTTGTTTTTTCCCCCATGTCCAGGCACACTATCACATATTCCAACAACCCATAATACAGTGGGTCCTTCAGGAAGATGGAAAGCATTTTCTTGAGTCCAACTGCTATGGGATCAAAAAACCTCAATTACAACCAAATTTGTGATTGTTTATAAAATACAATGGAAACATCATTCTTTAGAGATGAGGTTGAATGTCATTTATTCAAAGAAAAACATCGGGAGTCCATAGGAAATACTATGTTTAAATGAGAGGTGAAGGAAAGGCAAGTAGTGCTTAAAATATCTTTAACAGAACTTATTATTTTCATGCCTATATTCTCTCTTAGTAATAGATTATAAAAATGTACTTTGTGAATTCCTTATTAGGGCTTAAAGGAATAATGTTATTATGTTTTTTTTTTTTTTTTTTTCCATTCTTGCTTGTATCCCTATTCTTGACCTTTCCCTCACCCAAAGTCCTGTTTTGGTTTTGTTTTGTGTGTGTGTGGTTTTTTCTTAAGCTCTTTATTGGAGTATAATTGCTTTACACTGTTGTGCCAGTTTCTGCTGTACAGCAAAGTGAATCAGCTATATATCCCCATATCCACTCCCTCCCACCCTCTCTATCCCACCCCTCTAAGTCGTCACCAATCATTGAGTTGATCTCCCTGTTATGCAGCAGCCTCCCACTAGCTATCTATTTTACATTTGGTTGTGTATATATGTCAGTGCTACTCTCTCACTCCAAAAGTCCTGTTTTGATGATAAGAACAATTGAGGAAGGCTTTCCTTGAATTTCATCAAGATTGAAATGTGGTCTCTAAGAAAGTCTAATCCTAGTGGCAATGATTCTACAAGTGTATCTTTTTCAAGATACCTTTATTGAGACCAGCTGGGAGGAGAGCGAAAGCATAACTTTGACCAATTCAGATACTATAATTGCAGGATTTTATTCTAATATCTTGGTCATCAAACATTGGCGTACTAACTGTTAGACTGACAGGAAGCAATATGTACTCTCTAAGAAATACTTTTGAGCGGTTACCATGAATGGAATTTTGAAAGTGGAATTCCTAAAAAACAACAGCAAAGAAATCATCCCAAGGAGCACATCGAAGCTGTCACTCCAGCTCTCAAAAGCTCGATTCTCGGTTGACAACATTAATGCAGGCCATCTGTAACTTGTTCCTATCTCTTTTCAGTCTTATCTGGCCAGTTAATATGTCTTGGGTCTGACGCTTCAAGAGTCTTCAGTGTGTATAAAAAAAAATTGATACATCTTGATTCAACCGATGGAGCATAAGATTGTTCTCATAGATAGATTGCAAGTTTTCAGAAAAATTTATGGAACTTCCACAGAATGAAAGAAACTAAATTTTACGCAATGAATGAAACATATTTTCTCAGCTCTTTTCATTTGGTAAAAAATTATGTATAACCTATTTCAGATGGTACCCGAGCTGCAATCATCTATTTGATATCTGGTTTCATTTAGCTAGTGGGGAAGGGCTAGAAAAGAGTAGAAATCCTACTCATTCATTTATCTGTTAGGAAGAAAATCTGAGACACTTACAAAAGGCAATTTGGTCTTTTTTTTTTTTTCTTTATATGAGGTTTTGACTTACAACTTCCAGTAAGAACCCCATCAGAACTCAGCAATTCAAGGGGACTTGTCCTTGGGCCCTTTTTGATTGCCACCTACTTAGAGTAAATAAGTGGACACTTCTAGGAAATCTGTTTCCTTTCACTGCTGTCAGACTCACACCATATTATGAGATAAAGAGGAATATTATGAGAAATATAAACTACAATGACAAAGAAGAATCATTGAACTTAGAGAAGAAAGATTCTTCTTTAAAAATGTACAGGTAGGGCTTCCTAGGTGGCGCAGTGGTTGAGAATCTGCCTGCCAATGCAGGGGACATGGGTTCCATCCCTGCTCCGGGAAGATCCCACATGCCATGGAGCAACTAAGCCCATGTGCCACAGCTACTGAGCCTGTGCTCTAGAGCCCGTGAGGCACAACTGTTGAGCCCATGTGCTGCAACTACTGAAGCTCACACGCCTAGAGCCCGTGCTCTGGAACAAGAGAAGCCACGGCAATGAGGAGCCTGAGCACCACAACGAAAAGTAGCCCCCGCTCACCACAACTAAAAAGAAAACTCATGCACAGCAAAAAAGACCCAACACAGCCAATAAAATAAATAAATAAAAATAAAATAAATAATAAAAGACTGTTGAAAAAAAATGTACAGGTAGACAATATACGGTTCTGGTGTGGTTTCAGTTTTATTTATAAGTAGCTTTTTTTTTTTAAGATTTATTTATTTATTTTTATGTTTTGACTGTGTTGGGTCTTTATTGCTCTGCTCGGGCTTTCTCTAGTTGTGGTGAGCAGGGGCTACTCTATTGCAGTGTGCAGGCTTCTCAGTGTGGTGGCTTCTCTTGTTGCAGGGCTCAGGCTCTAGGCACTCAGGCTTCAGTAGTTGTGGCACGCAGGCTCAGTAGTTGTGGCACGTGGGCTCTAGAGGTCAGGCTCAGTAGTTGTGGCACATGGGCTTAGTTGCTCTGAGGCATGTGGGATTTTCCCAGACCAGGGATAGAACGTGTGTCCCCTGCATTGG
This sequence comes from Hippopotamus amphibius kiboko, assembly GCF_030028045.1. Classification (NCBI taxonomy): domain Eukaryota; kingdom Metazoa; phylum Chordata; class Mammalia; order Artiodactyla; family Hippopotamidae; genus Hippopotamus; species Hippopotamus amphibius. Next base: position 94,460,137 of record NC_080196.1, on the reverse strand, counting down.
CAGGCAGATTCTTAACCAATGTGCCACCAGGGAAGTCCCTATAAGCAGCTTTCAAGTGAAATTTTTTTTTAAGAACTTTTATTGAGATACAGTTAACATACAGTAAACTGTACATATTTAGAGTGTACAATTTGATATCCCAATCTCTCAAATCATTCCACCCCAACCCTCCCCACTCCCCTCACTTGGTGTCCATATGTTTGTTCTCTGCATCTGTGTCTATATTTCTGCCTTGCAAACCAGTTGCTTTGTACCATTTTTCAATATTCCGCATATATGTGTTAATATACGATATTTGTTTTTCTCTTTCTGACTCACTTCACTCTGTATGACAGTCTCTAGGTCCATCCATGTCTCTACAAATTCAAATGAAATTATTTTAAGGAAAACTGAAATAATGAGGCTATTCTCTCATGTTGTGAATGAGCTGTTTCTGAATTTTTTCCTGAAGGAACTTTTCTTTTTTTAAAAAAATGATTTCTTTATTGTTTTTATTAGGGTATGATTGACATATAACATTATATTAGTTTCAGTTGTACAACAGCAGGAACTTTTCTTATTTAACTCTGTCTGACTTGCCTCCCTGTCCTGCTGAGAACACCGATCAAGATCTGCGCGTTGGCTCTCGCTGGATTCCTGTTGAACGCGTTACTTGTTTTCCCAAGCTTTCACCCTAATTGCTTCCACCAGATTGGCAGCTCTTTGAAGATCAATGTGCTGTTTTCCAATTCTTCCTAATCTGCTTAGTTCTTCTTTGCATGCCAGAGAACTCAGAAAATGCTAGGCCATGATCATTTGGATGGCCTTTACAGGCAGACTTTGCCCTGTTCTGCACATTCATTGCTGCTTAAAAGCAGCTACAGGTTATGGCTCTACTGCTAAGCAGGTGGTATAACACTGGGCAGATCGCTTCCTGGGCTGGCTGTCATCTAGGGGCCCCTTCCAGGGCTGCTGTCATTATTGTTAATAATAATTGTAATAATAGTGAGAGTTTCCATTTATTGTCTATCTTGTGCCACTATGGGTTTTTAAATAAAATTTATTTCATCTTTACAAGAATCCGGTTAGGTAGGTGCTATTTTCTCCATTTCACAGGTAAGGAAAACTGAAGCTCAGAGAGAGTAAGCAACTGTAAGTACTGGCACCTGCCCACTCCTTCCTGATTTCTCTTCTGCCGCTGGTCATCGCTGAGTCCTGCTGGTTACGCCTCTCCTCCATTCCTACAACCACTGCCCTGGTTTCAGCTCTCAGCTTTAGTCTGAACTTGTTAATCACTTCCTAACTGGACTCCCTGCCTCCAGTTTTATACTCTTTCTCTTATGTCTGTCAACTCTGAAGATGTAACTCAGGTACCACCTCTTCTGGGAAACGTCCCCTGACCACCCCTTCAATGGAGGACGTTACCCTCCTCCGTGTCCTGTAATACTTCACATATCTCTGGTCTGCTTCTTTAAAAACACAGTACTAGCCAATATTTAATATTTGTCTCCTGTCTCCCAAGAACTGTTCTAAGCACATTATATGCATTAACTTATTAAATCCTCACAACAATCATATGAAGTAGGTACTATTAATACCGTACTTTACAGATGTTCAGTAACTTGACCATGAAGCCAATACATGCTAAATGTGGACTTTGAACCCCAGACACACTTACTTGAAAGCTTGGTCTCTCAGTCTCTGCTCTGTACGGTCTTTTGCTTCAAGTCCTGTCCTCACCAGGAAGCCTTCTATGACTCTTTCCTAAGTTACTTTTTGAAATAATTTGGATCTCTAAAAGTCCAAGTTATCTTAAACAACCAAGGAATCACTAAAGAAATCAAAGAGGAAATCAAAAAATATCTAGAAACAAATGACAACGAAAACACAACAACCCAAAACCTATGGGACACAGCAAAAGCAGTTCTAAGAGGGAAGTTTATAGCAATACAGTCCTACCTTAAGAAACAAGAAAATGATCGAATAAACAACCTAACCTTACACCTCAAACAACTAGAGAAAGAAGAACAAAGAAACCCCAAAGCGAGCAGAAGGAAACAAATCATAAAGATCAGAGCAGAAATAAATGAAAAAGAAAGGAAAGAAACCATAAGAAAAATAAATAAAACTAAAAGCTGGTTCTTTGAGAAGATTAACAAAATTGATAAACCATTAACCAGACTCATCAAGAAAAAAAGGGAGAAGATGCAAATCAACAGAATTAGAAATGAAAAAGGAGAAGTCACAACGGACACCTCAGAAATACAAAACATCATGAGAGACTACTACAAGCAACTCTATGCCAATCAATTGGATAACCTGGAAGAAATGGATACATTCTTAGAAAAATACAATCTTCCAAGACTGAAGCAGGAAGAAATAGAAACCATGAACAGACCAATCACAAGTACAGAAATTGAGGCAGTGATTAAAAATCTCCCAACACACAAAAGCCCAGGACCAGATGGATTCACAGGCGAATTCTATCAAACATTTCGAGAAGAGTTAACACCTATCCTTCTCAAACTCTTCCAAAATATTGCAGAAGGCGGAGCACTCCCAAACTCATTCTATGAGGCTACCATCACCCTGATACCAAAACCAGGCAAAGATGTCACAAAAAAAGAAAACTACAGACCAATATCACTGATGAATATAGATGCAAAAATCCTCAACAAAATACTAGCTAACAGACTGCAACAGCACATCAAAAAAATCATACACCACAATCAAGTGGGGTTTATCCCTGGGATGCAAGGATTCTTCAATACACGCAAATCAATCAATGTGATACATCATATCAACAAATTGAAGGATAAAAACCATATGATCATTTCAATAGATGCAGAAAAAGCTTTTGACAAAGTTCAACATCCATTTATGATAAAAGCTCTCCAGAAAATGGGCATAGAAGGAAATTACCTCAACATCATAAAAGCCATATATGACAAACCAAAAGCCAACATTGTTCTCAATGGAGAAAAACTGGAAGAATTCCCTCTAAGAACAGGAACAAGACAAGGGTGTCCACTCTCACCACTGTTGTTCAACATAGTGTTGGAAGTGTTAGCCACAGCAATCAGAGAAGAAAAAGAAATAAAAGGAATCCAAATTGGAAAAGAAGAAGTAAAATTATCACTCTTTGCAGATGACATGATACTATATATAGAAAACCCTAAAGACTCTACCAGAAAACTGCTAGCACTCATTGATGAGTTTAGTAAAGTAGCAGGATACAAAATTAATGCACAGAAATCTCTTGCATTCCTATACACTAACAACGGAAGAGCAGAAAGAGAAATTAAGGAAACTCTCCCATTCACCATTGCAACAAAAAGAATAAAATACCTAGGAATAAACCTGCCTAAGGAGGCAAAAGATCTGTATGCAGAAAACTTTAAGACATTGATGAAAGAAATCAAAGATGACACAAACAGATGGAGGGACATACCATGTTCCTGGATTGGAAGAATCAACATCGTGAAAATGACCGTACTACCCAAAGCAATTTACAGATTTAATGCAATCCCGATCAGATTACCAATGGCATTTTTCACAGAACTAGAGCAAGAAATCTTACGATTTGTATGGAAACGCAAAAGACCCCGAATAGCCAAAGCAATCTTGAGAAGGAAAAATGGAGTTGGTGGAATCAGGCTTCCTGACTTCAAACTATACTACAAGGCCATAGTGATCAAGACAGTATGGTACTGGCACAAAAATAGAAAAGAAGATCAGTGGAATAGAATAGAGAACTCAGAAGTAAGCCCAAACACATATGGGCACCTTATCTTTGACAAAGGAGGCACGAGTATACAATGGAAAAAAGACAGCCTCTTCAATAAGTGGTGCTGGGAAAATTGGACAGCAACATGTCAAAGAATGAAATTAGAACACTTCCTAACACCATACACAAAAATAAACTCCAAATGGATTAAAGACCTACATGTAAGGCCAGACACTATCAAACTCCTAGAGGAAAACATAGGCAGAACACTCTTTGACATACATCAAAGCAACATCCTTTTTGACCCACCTCCTAGAATCATGGAAATAAAATCAAGAATAAATGAATGGGACCTCATGAAACTTAAAAGCTTTTGCACAGCAAAAGAAACCATAAACAAGACTAAAAGGCAACCCTCAGAATGGGAAAAAATAATTGCCTATGAAACAACGGACAAAGGATTAACCTCCAAAATATACAAGCAGCTCATGAAGCTTCATACCAAAAAAGCAAATAACCCAATCCACAAATGGGCAGAAGACCTAAATAGACATTTCTCCAAAGAAGACATACAGATGGCCAACAAACACATGAAAAGATGTTCAACATCACTCATCATCAGAGAAATGCAAGTCAAAGCCACAATGAGGTATCACCTCACACCAATCAGAATGGCCATCATCACAAAGTCTGGAAACAACAAATGTTGGAGAGGGTGTGGAGAAAAGGGAACTCTCCTGCACTGTTGGTGGGACTGTAAGTTGGTACAGCCACTATGGAAAACAATTTGGAGGTTCCTTAAAAATCTACAAATAGAACTACCATATGATCCAGTCATCCCACTCCTGGGCATATACCCAAAGAAAACCATAATCCCAAAAGAAACTTGTACCATAATGTTTATTGCAGCACTCTTTACAATAGCCAGGACATGGAAGCAACCTAAATGCCCATCAACAAATGAATGGATACAGAAGATGTGGCATATATATACAATGGAATATTACTCAGCTATAAAAAGGGATGAGATGGAGCTATATGTAATGAGGTGGATAGAACTACAATCTGTCATACAGAGTGAAGTAAGTCAGAAAGAGAAGGACAAATATTGTATGCTAACTCACATATACGGAATCTAAAAATGGTACTGATGAACTCAGTGACAAGAACAAGGAAGCAGATACAGAGAATGGACTGGAGAACTCGAGGTATGGGAGGGGGCGGGGGGTGAAGGGGAAACTGAGAAGAAGCGAGAGAGTAGCACAGACATATATATACTACCAACTGTAAAATAGTCAGTGGGAAGTTGTTGTATAACAAAGGGAGTCCAACTCGAGGATGGAAGATGCCTTAGAGGACTGGGGCAGGGAGGGTGGGGGGGACTCGAGGGGGGGGCGTCAAGGAAGGGAGGGAATATGGGGATATGTGTATAAAAACAGTTGATTGAACCTGGTGTACCCCCAAAAAAATAAAATAAAATAAAAAAAAAAAATCAAGGAGAAAATAAACAAAAGCATTCAATAAAAATCAATTACACAAACAATTTAAAGAAAAAAAAATAAATAAATAAAAGTCCAAGTTAAAGTTTGAAGCTGAAAATGAAGGGTTCTCAGGCATTTTTGTTAGACTTGAAGTAGTAAAATCACCCCAGGGTCAGATGATCCTCCATTTGTATAAAGCCAAACACTTTAAAACATTTTTACCTCCGTGAGACACATGGTTCCTGTTTTCCAGGTAAGAAAAGTAAGGATAGAGTGATGAGAAGTGATGGCCTAAAGCAGAGTTTCTTAGGTGTGGTGTTACTGCTGTCGGGAGCTGGATCATTCTTCACTGTAGGGGGCTGTCCTGTGTATTTTGGAATGTTTAGCAGCATCCCAGGCCTCTATCTCGCCCCAGGTGTAACAAGCAACGTCACCAGGCATTGTCAGTTATCCCCGGGGAGGACAAATTTACCTCCTGTTGAAAACCACTGGTTGGAAACTTCATGTTGTCAAGTGGCAGTTTGAAAACTGGCTTTCTACCTCTCCGTTCAATTCTTGTCCATTTCTCTAAGTTGGCTCCCATTCTCAAATATCAAACCAAAAGAAAACAAAGCAGCTACAACTCAGTCCTCATTGTCTTTCACCCCTATTTCTGTTGGTGATGGTGGGCATGTCCCTTTGGTTGCAGGCAGAAGTGCATAGCTGATTGGCATTTTCCTGAACTAGAATTATCAAATGGGGAAATTAGGCCTTTGAAATGTCAGGGGCACCTTACCTGGTACGTGATTCAGAGAAGCAGCACAGTCTACTTCACTACTCCCTATCAGGCAACATTGCGAAGCGTTGGGTGGTAAAATGGACACAGCCTGCACATGTGCTGGGTCCCCGAAGATTTTAAAAAGCACCGTGAATAGTTGCTTCCAGAAGGTGTATTCTGGACTTTGATACCAGCTTCTTCAATATATTTTAGACAAGGGATTCTGCTTTGGGGAGTCTAACAGGGAAATGATCCATTGCTACTCTTCACAAGGGAATGTTTTAGGGATTGATGTTTTGATGTGGGTGTGGCAATTTGAAATGCTCAGCAGAAAAGCAAAATGCTTACAGAGCAGTAATTATTGATGAGGTGACATGAGGATCTAGAAGTGAGATACGTTGCAAGTGGCTGAGTGTATTTGCCTGCTTTTCTTTCCCTGTCTTTGCTTGTTGGATGTACTTATTGTGATGGTTAATTTTGTGTGTCAACTTGAATGGGACATGGAGTACCCAGATGTTTGACTAACTGTTCTTTCTGGGTGTGTCTGTGAGGGTGCTTCCAGATGATATTAACATTTAAATTAGTAGACTGAGTAAAGCAAATTGCCCTCCCTACTATAGGTTGGTATCATCTAATCCCTTAAGGCCCAGAATAGAACAAAAAGGGGAGGAAGAATTAGCTCTCTAACTGACCTGTGGAGCAGGGACATCCATGTTCTGCCCTTGGCCCTGCTGGTTTTCAAGCCTTCAGACTGGAATCTACACTATCAGCTCCCTGGCTCTCAGGCCTTCATATCTGATCACCGGCTTTTTTGGGTCTCTGGCTTGCAAAGAGCAGATCATGGAATTTCTCAGGTACCATAATCACATAAGCTGATTCAATACAGGGTTCTGTTGACCCCTGACTAATACACTTATCTTAAGTGGCAAATGTAAGATGTTTATCTTCCTTCAAAATTTAGAAATCAAGAGCAGTTTTTTTAGTTCTCAATTACTGTGATAGTATAAAATGTGCTTAAGCCAGAGAGAATATTTTGGAGCAAAATTATTTTCAAGGGCATAATGAATGAAATAATAACTCAAATACTTGACTGAGAATAGGAACAAACTATGATATACTCCTGACTCTGCTCCTAACTAGAGCTGTAAATGTGATGAGGTCTCCTCTTCATTCTGGATTTAGATACCTTATCTGCGATGAAGAGGTTGGACTATATCATAGTGGTTATCAGCTTGGGCAGTGTTGCCCTCAGGGGACTGTTGGGAATGTCAGCAGTGATTTCGGTTGTCACAAGTAAGGGTAGTGGTGATACTGGCATCTCTCGTGGGTAGAGGCCAGGGATGCTGCTAGACACCCTACAATGCACAAGACAGCTTCCCATAACACAGAATTATCCAGCCTCAAACACCAGCAGTGCTGAGGTTGAGAACCCTGGCAATAGATTCACTCTCTTGCAGCCTTAATTTTATGAATCTATCACTCTGCTCTCATTAAATCTGATAAAGTATGCTACCTTTGAAGGGTCTTTTATAAAAAGTTAAGACAACTGATGATACATAATTAACATGAAAGTCAATTTTGCTAGGAAGAAATATAGTCCCATTTATGAAATACTCCCCTGGATTTATTAACTTGAGGGTCAGAATCAATACCAACCACATTCCCTCAAGAAAATATCTCCTTTCATGGACCTCTGCACACGTAGCTTTTTAGTATCTTATCTGAGTTAAGGATGGGATTGCATTCTCTTTGTCTATAAAGCTATTTTTGTGTTTGTTAACTGGTGACAAAACCTGTTGGGGAAAAGTTGAAGTAAAGCACAGAGGCTTGAAATGACAGTGTCTGAAAATCCCCTTGTTTAAAAATTTTCCCACACTACCTCTAACTGAGAAATCAAGAGTTTGATAAGCAAATGCTTCCTCAGAAATTCAGATGGCGCCCTGCCCTGAGAATGGACAGATATCACTCTGTGTGAATCTCCTGAATCAGAACCATACCTAAGGCCTTGTAGAGCTTTGTTTGGGAATAAGGAAGTTCAGAGGTGGTGCCTGGTGGGAGAGGTGGCTTGAGGAGTTGACTCTCTGGAGTCAGGAAGGAGAAGGTGAGAAATAGAGGCTTCAGGGAAGAGGAAGAGTGGATGAACACTTGGCCCTTGGTGGTTCTTCTGCTGGAAATCACTAGGTAGGGTGTGAGTGCCGTAGGAAAGACAAGGAGGAAGAGACCCCAAAATTTCCAGTTTGAATATCCCTTCATCACTGCAGATTTCCCTAGTGAGCTGACCAGACTCTCCAAATAAGGAAAGGGGGAAGAAATGTACCACGAACTCCTCATCTCTTTCCCTTTCTTCTTCTTCTTTATTATTAGTAGATTCTCATTTTCAGAGAGCCTTTGAACGTGTTATCCAGCGACATAGGAAGATTATGTGACAATCAAAGATGACTTTCAGTCCTGTCGCCTCTGTCATCTTAGTGAGTCACCTGACTTCCTTGAGCTGATGGATCATGGGCCTTAGCTCATGAAGATGGGGGTGCTTTGGAACATCAGGCTCCAGAGTTTCAGATAAGGTATAGAAGACCTGTGTTTCCTGTGGAACTCAGAGCTAGAAGTCTCTGGAATGGAAAGGGGAAAGAAAGGCTTCCCTGGTGAGCAAAACTTAGGAAAGAAAAGTTGTTAATATGAGCTGGTTTAGGAGACTTGGAAAGCCTCTCATAGCTCAACTAGCCATTCCTGATGTCTGATATTCAACAATTTTAACTCATTCTCTAATTTCTTTTAATATTTCCTGCTATGATATAGAGCCTAGATGCCATAGAAAGGAAACATTGAAAGCCCCACCTTAAGGATTCACCTGTGAATATATGTGTAATTTTAAATAATAATAATATTATTATTAATCATACTATAATTGTTATAATTATAATTATGTAATATATATATATATAATTCTGAGGCGAACCAGGTCAAGCAGGCATTATTTTGATTATAGAAAATATCTTCAATGGCATTTCTGACCCTTGTGCCTTAGATCCATTGAGGCTGAGGTGACTTTGGCTTTGGGCCACAGTAAATGCCTGGGGCAGATCTACTGATCCCTAGGTCTTAGATGAGCTGGCCTACCCTTTTGTTTTTTTATTTTAGTTAAAAATTTTTTTTAATTGAAGTATAGTTGATTTACAATGTTGTGTTAATTTCTGGTGTACAGCAAAGCAATTCAGTTATACATACACGTATTTTTCAGATTCTTTTCCATTATAGGTTATTACAAGACATTGAATATAGTTCCCTGTGCTATACAGTAGGTCCTTGTTATTTATCTATTTTGTATATAGTAGTGTGTATCTGTTAATCCCAAACTCCTAATTTACTCCTCCCCAACCCTTTCCCCTTTGGTAATCATAAGATTGTTTTCTATGCGTGTAAGTCTGTTTCTGTTTTGTAAATAAGTTCATTTGTGTCATCTTTTTTAGATTCCATAAATAAGTGATATCATATGATATTTGTCTTTCTCTGTCTGATTTACTTAGTATGATAACCTCTAGGTCCATCCATATTGCTGTAAATGGCATTATTTCATTCCTTTTTATGGCTGAGTAATAGTCCATGTATATATATACCACATCTTCTTTATCCATTCATCTGTCCACGGACATTTAGATTGCTTCTATGTCTTGGCTATTGTAAATAGTGCTACTATGAACATTGGGGTGCATGTATACTTTGAATTATGGTTTCCTCCAGATATATGCCCAGGAGTGGGATTGCTGGATCATATGGTAGCTCTATTTTTAGGTTTTTAAGGAACCTCCATACTGTTCTCCATAGTGGCTGTACCAGTTTACATTCCCACCAGCAGCGTATTGGATGGCCTCGCCTTTTAGCATAGTTTCTGGTTTTTATCTTCCACAAAGGTACTTCCTCTTTTCTATGAGGCAGTGGATTTACTTCTGAACTCCTCTCCTTTTTGGAATTTATACTAAGGGGTAAATGACCTATGGGCTATCAGTATTTCCTTTCTATGGCGTCTAGGGTCTATATCATAGCAGGAAATATTAAAAGAAATTAGAGAATGAGTAAAAATTGTTGAATTTCAGATATCAGGAATGGCTAGCTGAGCTATGAGAGGCTTTCCAGGTCTCCTAAACCAGCTCATACTGATGACTTTTCTAAGTTTTGCTCACTAGGGAAGCCTTTCTTTTCCCTTTCCATTCCAGAGACTTCTAGCTCTGAGTTCTATGGGAAATACAGGTCTTCTATACCTTATCTGAAACTTTGGAGCCTGAATTTGGATTTTTTAGAATTCATTTTTTAAAAAGAGATAATATAATGAATAGGTGGGGCACAGAGGATTTTTAAGGCAGTGAAACTACTCTGTATGATAGTACAATGATGGATACATTTGTGCAAAGCCATAGAATATACAATACCAAGAGTGAACCCTAATGTAAACTATGGACTCTGGACAGTAATGGTGTGTAGATTTGTTGATTGTAATGAATGTAGCACTCTGGTGCCGGATGTTGATAACAGGGGAGTCTGTGCATGTGTGGGGCAGGAAATACGTGGAAAATCTCTGTACCTTCTTCATATTGCTGTGAACCTAAAACTGCTCTAAGAATAAAGTCTGTCTCAAAAAAAAAGGTAATACAATATATAATCACTGGAAGAGTCTGAACCATACCCAGTAACCAAACTTATAGCTTTACAGTGAAAATTAGGCTCCTTTATGCTAAAGGGGATAAACATAGTTTATAAATGGCCTAAAGTCAATTCAGGTCAGATTTTTGCCTCCATATAAGTTTGCATCAAAGTTGCAAAAACTGAAATAATAGTAGTTGGATTTCTGAAGTCTTCAGATTTTGAAATTGCAGTTAAGAGAAATTCTCCACCCACTCTACCCTATTTATATTGGCTTTTTATTAGCCAATTCCTGATAGCAGTGCGACAGGCTTTATTGTTTGGTGAGAAGGCTCAGAACTGCCATCTTATCAAAGTTACCCCGTACCAGCACTCCTACACGGATGCACTCCATGGACTCATCCTCTGTGGTGTGTGCACAGCTGCAGATGGTGCCAGGTGACAGTACATGTGATGGGAGAGGTTAATTCTCCTACCGGGCCTGAGTCTCTATTATAAATCATCATAAAGCTGCCCTACATTTCAGAGGCAGCAGTTCACTGCAGCTATTTCTCTCTCTCTGCTCTCAGAAAGGGGCAGCTTTACTCACACATTTCTGGGCAAATGTCTCTTTGCTTTTGGGGTAATCCCAGACTTATCAAAAAGATAAAAGTCAGAGTTGAGGTTTTGCTGATCACCAAAATAACCCACAAAATAAAATGCCAACTTTCCACATTTTTATACTCTCGCTTTCAAGCACAGATCTATTTCTCATGAAAGGAAGTGCTCACAGGTATACCTTCTTTTATGAGTTAGTCAGCTTGTCCCTTTAAGAGTAATCTTTTTAACGTAAATATACCTAGGAGTGTGCTACTCATATAAATCCCTCAATAATTTTTTTTTAAAGTAACTAGACTCAACATTTATGTTCACCGTAGAGGAAAAAGTGTTAATCCAGGAAAAAGTTGGAATCCAGAGGCAGATCTGACTTCTGGTCACATTTCTACTAGTAAATATCCGCTTCATCTGAGACAGGTGTCTCTGGTTCTCCATGCATAAAAGGAGGACATTGAATTCAAGTCCATCTCTAAAGTTTGTGCTCATCATGGGTCTTTCTTCAGATGGGCTTTGGGAGGTCTGTGAAACCATTGCTAAGTAAAAGTGTGTGTGTATGTTTGTGTGTGTGTCTTGACATGAAAGCCTTCCCAAAATTCTAAAAAGGATTCATTTGTTTTTCCTTAAAATCTTTATGCTTTGATAAGTGTGAATCTTCATATATCAGATTTGCTTAAAACAAATTATACTTGCAAGTTTATGGCAGCCTTAGATGTTGTGGTTATTGAGTCTGTAGGGTCCCAGCAAGAAATAGATGCTATGCATGGTGATGGATATTGGAAGGAAGGAAGGGAGGGAGGAAGAGATGGCATAGTCAGGGTACTTTGAAGAATGTTTAATAAGGAACTATTTATCCATACAAATGTTTACAAAACATTTATAGAATTTTATAACATTTATAATATTATAAAAGCAAAAGAAGTAATATAGCATCCAAGGGCTAGTAATGGAGGAGTCATCATCATTAGCACACTTAGGCCTGAACTGGCAAGGGAAGGGGGCCATTACTTAGAGTCATGACCTTGAAAGGAATGGTGAGTTTGGGCCCAGAGTTGCAGCTATTCTGATGTGAACACTCAGAAAGAGAACTGGAAAATAAATACTCCAACCATCATTTCCTCCTTCCCTTGGATTTCTCCCCAGGGCTGTGCAATAGCCACACTCAAATGTATGACAGAGATAGGGGAATCCATTGATATAGGCCAGACCCACTCTCCTCCCCGGGCAGAGGAGGGTGGATCTGGTTGGGTAAGTGGCAGCTATCCAGCCAAGCAATGTAGAGTAAATCAGATGGAAGCAGCAGGAGCCTGGAGACAGAATCAGTCTCGTCCCTGCTGTGTGACCCAGACCTTCCCTGTGGCTCTGTTTCTTCATTATTTAAGGGCGATGATACAAATGTACCTTGGAGAGTTCTTTTGTGAAATGACCAATAAAAATGAATATAAAACATCGTGCAGATATAAAGTGCCATATGGATGCTCAGTGTTTGTGGTTACTGGTTTTAAATTCTGTAGGAGGAATGACAAAAGGAGGGGTGGCATGTGCACTGGTCGGAATGGCCCTCAGGCTCCTGTTGGAACAGAGCCAACTGTGGAGAAGGACACATTGGTCGCTTCATGGACGTTTCTGCAGAGTGAGATCTGTCCTTGATATAGCTCAGGCAGAGCATAATGTGGTTAGGGAACATGAGGACAACTATTGTTTCAATGACAATATCAATAACAGACTAGTCAAATGAGCTATTCACTTCCCCCAATTTAATAACGTCCCTCTTTAACTAATTGAAGGTGTGTGGTACTAGTGATCACCAAGTGAAAAAACAGATTAATATGCAATAGCTCTGGAGACTCTGATTCTGCTTTTGAGACATAAATCATGGTAGCTCTACAACAAGCTCCCCCCACCCCCCCCACCCCCTCCCCGGTTATTTTTATGACTAGGTTGGTTTGGGGACACATGATACAGGCAAATCTTATCCATTCATTCTTCTGTCACAAAAGGGAGTAATCTGGACAGAAGAAGGACCGAATGGAGAGTTGGTTTGTTGCTTATTGAGGGGATGCAAGTTTCTGATCCAGCCTATTGGCAGAGCTAGTGGATGTGGGCTGAGTATTATTTGAAGGTGCTAAAGAATTCTGCTTAAAAATGCCTCTCTTGCTTCTTCTATTACAAACCCAACAATCCTCACATGACTCATTCTTCTGCATCAGGCCTTTAAAGCCTTTAAGTGCAATCATTCTCTGTGAGCCAACATGGCAGATTGGAAAGGTCACTGGACTAGGAGTCAGGAAGCCTGGTTTTGTGTCCGAGGTCATCTGCTGGTGTTCAGTTGGTTCTCTGTGGGATTTATTGCGTCTTTTGGTGCATTCCCAATGCAACTGTGGAGAGGAATGCATTCCACGTCCCTCTACTTCGCCACCATCTTTTTGCCTCCTGGTTTTGTGATTTACTGTATTTTTCATCTCTTATCATCTGTCTCTAAGGCTCCTGGAGCCTCGGGTTCCTTCTTTATAAAAAGGAAACAGATGCAATTAGTAGTTTTCTGGGCTTTTTACTTAGTAGTAGAACTCTTTTGTCAAATTAAAGCTTGCAAAAGACCAAAATATGTCAATTTTTCTCCTAAGTTGAGATGTTTTAATTAAAAAACAGGCAGATGATGCAGAAAGAAGCCTATTCTAGTTTCTCTTTTACCTCTCGTTGTTTCCATTGTGATGCTTCCCCAGAACCCTAGGATTCTACCACCCGCATTTAGAAAATCACTACAAAAAAATGAGCTCTAAATTCTTTTCATTTAAAAAAAAATTTTATGCCATTTGGATACACTTTAAACAACTAACAGCAGTTGTATTTGGAGCCATCAATTCAAAGTAGTTTCTCAAAAAATGTATTCACCTAAAAATATCCATAAAAAATAGAACATTTAATAAAGATATTATGGTGAGGCATAGGAGTTAGGAAAGAAGGGACAAACTCTGAAAAGAAAGACCTGAGAAAGGAGCCGAATTCAAGAGGCTGAGACATCCTGAAAGGTAGTATGAAGGCCTTGGGTTCCTTGTCGGGGGAAGGAATTCTAAGGGTAAGTGGAAATCAATAATATGGTAATAATGACACCATCAATTATATAATTTTGTGGATTCCTAAAATATTTGCCTCCTTTTCCCTTTTATCTTCATAACAACTCCTCAGTACAGGCAGGACAGGAAAAACATCTCCAACCTCTACATCAGGGTTTCTCAGTCTCAGCACTACTGACATTTGAGGCTAGAACATTCTTTGTTGTGGGGGCTGTCCTGTGCATTGCAGGAAGTTTAGCAACGTTCCTGGTCTCTACTCACTAGGTGCAAGTAGCAACCTCTCTCCCAAATTGTTACAACCAAGAATGTGTCCAGACATTGTTCTGTGGGGCAAAACCACTCCCAGATGAGAACCACTGGTCTACACAAAATATGAGGGTGATTCAAAAATTATCCACACTCTGGCTATAGAATTTACAGAAGTTTTAATATAACCAGAGTATGGATAATTTTTGACTCAGCCTTGTAATTGAGATACAGAGAAGCTATGATACTTGATTGAAATGATACAGCTGTTGAGTTAGGCTATTTGTTCCCAATCCTGGATTCTTTCCCTGTGCAACGTTACTTGAACCATTCATTCTTTTTATATTTTGCTTCATCATATATCTGATCCTGGCAATGATTTTATCTCCCAACCTTCCATATCCTTTCCCAAAATTATACTTCTGAGGCCTGTTTTTCAAAAAAGAAAGAGCCCTGACTCTTTGCAGAGGCAAATTTAGGTCAAGAATAGGGTCAGGTATGTGCACACTTAACACTCCTTGCTTGAAGGTATATTTGCTGTAGAATTAAACCCAAGGCTTTTGGGGATGCTGGTCTTGATAGTTGATATAATTATAAAAGACATTCTTTAGTCTATTGTTAATTCTGCTGTCCATAGGAGTTGATGCCTCCTGTATGTTCCTTCTTTAATACTTTTCTGTTGCATCTTTAATGACCATTTAGAGAAATTAGCCATTAGTTAAAAAGCTCATCATGGTAATGAATTTCTCTACCCAGACTGACATCACGGTCATAATTTTGAACCCTGCTTAGTCTGGTATTAGAAAAGGAATTTATTGTTTTGAAGAGTTATAAGATCAATACACTTGGAATAATGTGTTGGGTATAATGTGTTGGGTAACCATGCCAACACAACTGACATACGGGATTGGAAAGCAGGGTGGTTTTAAAATAATTGACAGAGAGATAATTAAGTCTAGTTGTGACAAGACATAAGATAAATGATGATTTACTCGAAGCTCTCTGGTATTTCTTTAGCTGAAAAAAATAATGCTAGTATAGCAAACATTAAATCTAGTAAATGATTCTCTAAACAAGGTTTCCCAGAGTATTTCCCTAAGAGGAGAATTTTGCCTTATTTTATGTTTCTCCTTTCACATTTGAGCTCATCTCAGTCTCCTCTCAAGGACTGCAAAGAACTCATTTGTTTCATGGTTAAGAGTACAAAGTGAATAAATATGCAGCAAAGTAGTGGCAATTAGGGTCAAACATGGTGAAACTAGGATGATCATTGAGGTTTTCTTTGGTGAACCTCTCTCCTGTTCAGTACCTCACTCCTTCCTGAATCTTTTTGTATTTAACATTATCTTCAATTAATATCAACCACTCTCAGCAAAACAAAAAACAAAAACAAAATTACAGAGAATGGTTTCCTAGGTTGTACCCTTTGCCAGCATTTCAGGCTGAGATAGTCCTATTCCTAGCAGTTTATGAAAACTCTCTTAGGAGTACCCTGGCATGAATAAGTGAATCAATTTCCAGAACTTCAATTTCCACCTGAACTTTTCCTAAAATTGATTTGCCTGAAGTATCTGCATTTGAGATGTCAATCAGTTCTTCTTCTCCACACTTCCTTTTCTCTTCCATCTCACCCATCCAGAATCTTACTATGGCTCTTTGCCCAATATGCTTGAAAAAAAAAAAAAGGCACCAAATAAAGGGACAATTTAAAATACCGGTGTCTAGGAAAACTTTTTTAATCAAGACACCACAATGTCCACTTCCACCCATATCATTAAGAAAAAATTTTCCAATTCTATTTTTGGGTTAAAAAGTATATTTATAATATATTTATTTGTTTTGAATAATTGTATACTAACAATAATTATAATAAAACTCAATCCGGCTAAATTTTTTATAGCATCATAGAGCCTTAGGCTCAGGGCAAAAAAATATGTAGTTGTTGCAAAGAAATATAACATGATATGTGCTCATTAAAACTTTCAAATATAAATATTACATTAGAATAGAATTTTGTGGAATATGTAAAATGCAAATATGAGTTGAGTTGTACAAGTAAGATGTAAAATTTTTCATGAGTTTATCTAAAATGATTGATGTTGAGTATCAAATTACTATGCTATTTACAGCCTATTGAATACATTTAAAGGAGTGATTCTATTATTTTGTATTTTGGGGGGGCTGTTGTGAATTTAAAAAAATTTTTTTAAAATAGAAAACTAGTTGATTTACAGTGTTGTGTTAATGTCTGCTGTGCAACAAAGTGATTCATATACATATATACATATTCATTTTCAGATTCTTTTCCATTTTACAGTTTATTACAAGATGTTGAATATAGTTCCCTGTGCTATATGATAGGACCTTGTTGTCTATATGTTTTATAAATAGTGGTTTGTATCTGCTAATCCCAAACCCCTAATTTATCTTTCCCACCACCTCTTTCCACTTTTGTAACCATAGTCTGTTTTCTGTCTGTGAGTCTGTTTCTGTTTTGTAAATACGTTCATTTGTATTGTTTTTTAGATTCCACATATAAGTGATATTATATATTTGTCTTTCTCTGACTTTGTCACCTTAGTATGATAGTCTCTAGGTCCATCAATGTTGCTGCAAATGTCATTATTTCATTCTTTTTTATGGCTGAGTAATATTCCGCACGTGCACATGCGCGCGTGCACACACACACAAATATATACATACCATCTTTATCCATTCATCTGTTGATGGACACTTAGGTTGATTCCATGTCTTGGCTATTATAAATAGTATTGCTATGAACATTGGAGTGCATGCATCCTTTCCAATTATAGTTTTATCCAGATATATGCCAAGGACTAAGGTTACAGGATCATATGGTAACTTTACTTTTAGTTTTTTAAGGAACCTCCATACTGTTCTCCATAGAGGCTGCACCAATTTACATTTCCACCAAGAGTGTAGTAGGGTTCCCTTTTCTCCACAACATCTCCAGCATTTATTACTTGTAGACTTTTTGATAACGGCCATTCTAACCTGTGTGAGGTGATACCTCATTGTAGTTTTGATTTGCGTTTCTCTAAAAATTAGTGATGTTGAGGACCTTTTTATGTTTTTGTTGGCCATCTGTCTGTCTTCTTTGGAAAAATGTCTATTTAGGTCTTCTGCCCGTTTTTTGATTGGGTTGCTTTGTTATTGTTGTTGTTATTGAGTTGTATGAGCTGTTTATATATTTTGGAAACTAAGCTCTTGTCAGTTGCATTGTTTGAAAGTATTTTCTCCCATTCTGTTGATTTTTTTTTCATTTTGTTTATGGTTTCCTTTACTCTACAAAAGCTTATAAGTTTGATTAGGTCCCATTTATTTGTTTTTGCTTTTATTTCTATTGCCTTGGGAGACTGACCTAAGAAAATATCATTGTGATTTATGTCAGAGAATGTTTTGTCTATGTTCTCTTCTAGGAGTTTCATGGTGTTGTGTCTTATATTTAAGTCTTTAAGCCATTTTGAGTTTACTTTTGTGTATGGTGTGAAGGAGTGTTCTAACTTCTTTGATTCACATGCAGCTGTCCAACTCTCCTAACACCATTTGCTGAAGAGACTGTCTTTTCTCCATTGTACATTCTTGTGTCCTTTGTTGAAGATTAATTGACTGAAGATATGTAGGTTTATTTCTGGGCTCTCTATTCTGTTCCATCAACCAGTATGCCTGTTTTTGTGCCAATACCATGCTATTTTGATTACTGTAGCTTTGCAGTATTGTCTGAAGTCTGGGAGGCTTATGCCTCCAGCTTTGTTCTTTTTCTTCTGGATTGCTTTGGCAATTCTGGGTCTTGTATGGTTCTACAAAAATATTAGGATAATTTGTTTCAGTTCTGTCTTGGGTAATTTGATAGGGTTCTCATTAAATCTGTAGATTACTTCGAATAGTATGGCCATTTCTAACAATATTAATTCTTCCAATCCAAGAGCATGGGATATCTTTCCTTTTTGTTAAATCATCTTCATTTCCCTTTATCAATGTTTTATAATTCTAAGCATATAAGTCTTTTACCTCCTTGGTCAGATTTATTCCTAAGGTTTTTTTGGTTTTTTTTTTTTTTTTTTTGCTGTGCTTTTAAAAGGGATTATTTTTTACTTTCTCTTTCTAGTATTTCATTGGTAGTATAAAGAAATGCAGCAATGTCCTGCAGGTACTGAGCTTACAAAGCTGCTGGCAGCATAAATACACCAAGTCCACATTCTCTGGGACACGACTCAGATATCAGCCCTGTCTCCATGAATTCTCCTCCCAGAATTTTTCGAGGTGGAGCTGCATGTGCTGTGAGCATGCAGAGAGTGAAGCAGCTATGGCAGGGCCCCACCCCTCCCTTCAGCAGTGCATTAACAATGAGGCATCTATAGCAGACCCAGACTCCGTCCTGTGCACATCCCAGGTTTCAACCTGGATCACACTGCAGTCCTTCAGGCTGTCTCTGAGTGGCCAATCCCAGTCCTCTCCCCAGGTCTGTCCACTGAAGCCTAGTTTCAGCACCCAACCCCTGTGTGCACCAGCAGACATGCATCTCAGGCTGGAGAGTGTAGTGAGGTGGCCAGGGCCATCTGCGCTGGACTCTCTCCATTATGCCTGCTGCAAGCTGGCTGCTGCACTCTCCTCTGGGTCTCTGAAGATCCCTATGTGTCCCAGCTGATCTCCCAGCCAGTGAAGGGAGTTTCCAGGGTGAGGGAACCTTTCCTCTTTCACAGCTTCCAGGGGCACAGGTCCCACTCCCAATTCCTTTTTTTTTTTTCTCTTTTGTCCTTCCTGTCTACATGGTGATCTTTCTTGCAACTTTGGCTGTATGAGATCTTCTGCCAGTGGTCAGTAGGTATTCTTTGAGAATTGTTCCACATGTAGACGTATTTTTGATGTATTCATGGAGGAAGTGAGCTCTACATTTTTCTATTCCACTATTTTGATCTCCGCCCATATTACTTTAAAATATGTATTCTTATGATATGCTGGAAATTACATCCTCACGATGATATATATGAGCAAAATGTTTCAAGCCTTTTGCTTTATACCATGGACCACTTTTTCTTTGAAAGCCTGCCTATCTTGTGACCTGGTACCTCATGGGATATATACAACTGTTTTTTTTAATTAATGTCAACTAAAATATTAATTATAGGTGAAATGTAACATACATTTGCCTTTAATAGTGCCTTGAACCTTGGAAATCTTATAACACTTTTTTGCTGGTGGATATGGTGGACACTTTGTTACCCTTCACATCACATATAATTAACTCACTATGCTGTAAATACTCGAAACTATCTGTGAAGGGTCAAATAATTCCTCAAAAAATGTGTCCACCCTGATTTTAAATTTTAGTTTTAGATATCAATTTTTTAACTTTTTAGAATTACAACTGTTTTAATTTTTAGGATTTCCAGTCTCTATAGACTGTGTTACTTGATGAAATAAGGTGAAAAAACATCCTCCAGTACTATGTTTTCTATTTCTTCAATTCTTGAAGGAATCTACAATTAATAGCACTTCTACTACAGAGAGAAGAGAGTGAGAAATTATGAATTAAAATGTTTGGGGGAAACATATTTTGAATTTTAATTGTCCTAAACATGTCCAGGAAACATGGAAGAAATTGATCCTATCAAACATGACTAGGGGTTCCAAGTCACTACTTAAATATAGCTAGCACTTCATTTATTTAATGACACACTCAGGTTACTTATATAAGGAAGATGACAATAAACATTTTTCATATCCTCTCAAGATATTTTTACCTCTGTGTAGAAAATAGTTGTCCTTAATTTTATATACAGCAATAAATCTTCCCTCTTGCCTTTAATCCATGGCCCTGAACAATTAAAACCATTACTAGACTGTCTTTAAATTAAATGTTTCTGCAACTTCTCTAAACACTTACTCATGGGCATATATGGAATATGGAATGGAGGACTTATACAAATAACCCAACAGACTCTGAGGTACTTAAAGTAAAGCAGCATCTCATAAATCTTTGTATTTCTAGTGCTTCACTTAGTAGCAGTATCATAGTATGTAAGAAATAAAATTGTGTTCTTTCCTAAAACAACATCTTTACTCTAAGGACCAGTTTTAATATACCAAATACATAAGTTCCCCAAATAATTGATGACAGCTATCAGAATCATTCATATCACTGCTCAAGGATCTGTTTTCAGTTTCACTATATAGACTCACCCCTAAGTTCAAGATTATTGCAAGAACAACTCACTGCTTCTTTTCAAAAAGCACTTTGTGTGGTATACAGATCAGCTGCTTAAATATATTCTACTTGTTCAAAGTGGCAAATAATTTACAACCAAGGACAATAAAAAGTAATCAACAAGGGTTTAATCCTTGCTATTCTCCCTGGCACCATTTAAAATGAGGCTGTGGTACTACTTCACCATAAAGACTGAAGCAATTATATATGTGTGTGTGTGTGTGTGTGTGTGTATAATATATATAATTATGCTTGTATGCAATTATATATAATATATAATTAGTGATATACTATATTCCTATCTATCTATCTATCTATCTCCTATTTTTCTTAGTCCCTGCTTATTCCTAGTAAAGAAAACCATTGTCTACTCTGACCAAATCTAAACTTTGAAATAGCTGGGAGAGGGAGAAAGCATTGTGGAATGTTTGCACTTTGCTGAGGAAAGATATCTTGCATGCACCTGCTGATTTTTTAAATAAGACCTTTGTTTGTCAAAACATACTTTCTTGAGTTGTCGTAAATTATACTGCATAATTGTTTGGGTCCCAAGTTCAGTCTGTAAGCACTGTGCTCACAGCTGGCAAATCTGTTACATTTTGCTTCTGGCTTGCAGCCTTTCATTTTATTTAAGAATCACATCTGCTCAGAGCTGGCACTGGGGCACAGACTTGAGAAACCTGGTACACTTAACTTGAACATACAACCTGAACTTGCTAAGTAGCTGTGCTGAGTTCTGAATTTTGGTACACCCCCCCCCATTCCCCTCCCAGTGCATGTGCATGCCTGTACACACACACACACACACACACACACACACACACACACACACACACTCTTTTTCTTTCTCTCAAATGGCCATATGGGCAGAGTTGGCTGTTACAACTTATGCTAGTCAGTAACACTATCAAATCTGAGCTTGATTTATTTTCTCCTTATTTTAGAAAAGCACACTGTGGTCTGTACAGTGTTTATGCTGTAAACAATAACTGCAGCCACAACAAAAAAACCTATGTAAGGAAGTTCTCTTTTATTGTTAAGGAGCCAAAAGGAGAGGTCTGGAAGGCAAGAGCTTCAGTTCTCAAGAACTGGGATCTGGAAGCTCTAAACCATTTTCAGGATCCACGACGAATCAGTGTCCTGAGAAGAATGGGGCTGTGAGTTAGTTCTCAAATGATACTAAAAGTCAGGTACAGAAATTAAGAAACTCTCCTCAGTGGTATCACAGAGCAAGTGTGCTGTGGACCACCACCACCCTGTTGATTTTACAGGAAATCCCAGACCAATTTTTTAGGGAGCATCCACATCTCAGCATCACACCTCACACATGCTGAACTGCAAAGGGCATGAGCTTGGTCTAATAAAAAGCACATTGGCGAGGCGAGCTGAGCACCAGGTTTCCAAGCTTTCTGCTATTCTATTCAAACTAGAAAAAAATAATCACTTACTAAATACCTGCAAGTATGTGCATTTCCCTTCTGCTTTAGGGACTGTAAACAAATTTGAAGTGTCTTTGATCTCACAGGTTTTGTTGTCCAGTTGCAGAGAATAGATGCACATTCATGAAACAGTGGCAGAAAGAAAGACATACATAAGCTAAAAGAGATGAGAAAAGACAGCAGAGGATGTTATTAAATTCTAGACCACGTAAAACAGCTTCCAAGACAGAAAGCACTGTAGGGAGGGAAGATCACCAAGGCTCCCGGATCATAGAAAATGTCATGAGTCTTGAGCAAAATTTCAAAACTAGATAGTTTATAACTAAGCAAAATAAAGGAAGACCTTCTGGTTGAGGGAAAAAAAGACCCAGGAACTGCATGTTTGAGGTTCAGTAATGAGACCTCGCTGACCTTAGCAGAGAGTACTTATAATGTTCTTTATCCTGTTTAGTTTCACAACTTTCTCTAGGAGACACAGCAGGAGTTTGGCGGAATATGGATGCCTAGACCATGAAACCAAAGATGAAAGTGATTTTAATGTTGAGTAGGCATCCTGATAAACTGCATGTATTACAAAAACAATGGTAGCTACCACTTTATTATTATTATTTTTTAATGCAGAAACTTAGTTCCCTGACCAAGACCCTGTGCTTCCACTGCTGGGGGCATGGGTTCCATCTCTGATCCTAGAACTAAGATCCCACATGCCACATGGTGTGGCCAAGGAAAGGGGGGGACTACCACTTCTTATTTACTACCCACCAAGTTACTCTTCTAAGCGTTTTACATGTGTATTAATTCATTCAATTCCTCAATGAATCTATGACATGAATCCTGTTATTTTACCATTTTACAGATTATGAATCTCAGGCACAGAGAATTTAAATAAGTCACCCAGGGTCAAGCAGCCAATTAGTGGTGAAACTGGAACTCCAGGCAGAAGTCCTTCCTCACCCAGTCTTTCCACTCAAATACAGCTCCCAACGAGGATCTGGAGAATATCATGTGCATCTCATAAAACTCCCTCTGATATTTTAGACTGCCTGGATCCGCAGGCTTCTCTGATTGCTAAATATCTTTGTATTTTATCTTATTTAGTTCTTCTAAAAAAAGGTCTTTTCTGTTTTCTCTCATCTTTTATTATCATCATTTTAAACTTATTTTTTTCTTAAATATCTCTGCGTGGTGAACATTAGCTATTCCATCTTTGTACCCAAATCCTTAAAGATAGTTTAAAAACTTAACACTAATATATATATATATATATGAACTTGATAATTTGCTTTCCTAAGTCAGAGTGAGACATCTGTTTTACCCCTTTCCTTTTCAGTACACATACATATTCTAAAAAGTGATTTGTAATCCTGTGTAACAAAGTGAATGTTACAAAGAGGCAATACATCCTATGCTTAAGGCAGAAAGAGCTGTGAAACCACACTGTGCAAAATTAAATCCTGCCCTGTCCTTCCCATTCAACTTCCTCTATCATTTTGTACTTAACATTTTTGTACTTCAGGGTTTTTTTAAATTTAATTTATAAATTGATGTACTATAACCTATCTGATAGAGGGATTAGGGATATATTTGTAAAGCATTTAGGTAGACTTGGCACTAATAATAATTACTTCCACTACCACCAACCAACAACAGTGACATCAAAACATAATCACAGGGCTTCCTAGGTGGCGCAGTGGTTAAGAATCCGCCTGCCAATGCAGGGGACATGGGTTCGAGCCCTGCTCCAGGAAGATCCCATGTGCCGTGGAACAACTAAACCAGTGCGCCACAACTATTGAGCCTGCGCTTTAGAGCCCATGAGCCACAACTACTGAGCCCATGTGCTGCAACTACTGAAGCCCACGTGCCTAGAGTCCATGCTCCACAACAAGAGAAGCCACAGCAATGAGGAGCCCGCGCACCACAATGAAGAGCAGCCCCCACTCACTGCAACTAAAAGAAAGACCATGCACAGCAAAAAAGACCCAACACAGCTGATAAAATAAATAAATTTATAAAAAAAAAATAATCACAACTGCTTCATCACCATCACCATCATCAAGCTGTTACTAAAATAATATTATGAAGAGAATTGGCCCCTTTCAAGGTATTATAAACCCTTTCATGTAAAAGTTGTGATCCCAAGACATAACTGTGAATAGCACCACAACCAATCCTGAAGTCTGCTGAATTCAACAGTTGCATCAACATATATATATTCTTTTAGTAGCAAAATACTGGAAACAAAATCAGGGTCAATCGTTGGTTGAATAAACTATAGATTATGCACAAAATGGAGTTCTTAAAGTCATAAAAAAGAATAAGAATGATTACTATGAACTAATTTTGAGTGACCTCTAGAACATATTTTCAAGGGTAAAGAAGTAAGGTTCAGTACAATGTATATGAATAAATAGAAAATGTTTTATATATTCAAGACTCAAATGAACTCAGAAAGGAAGCAAAACATGTTTGAAAATAAACTAAATCAATAGAACTATATGTATATGTGGTAACAGAATCACACAGAGAAAAGAATCATTCCAAGTTACCTTTAACTCTGTACTTAGTGGAATATATTCTAAAGGGGCATAAATGAGCTGCAAAGCAGTCTTGAATATCACCCATTAGTTTCATTGTTAACTAGTTTTGTCTAGCTTTATAAATATTTTAGGATAAATAAAGATGATAAAGTTATTAGGAACTGCATTTTTTGGACCATAATATTTGGAAGAAGAGAAAAGAAAATAGAACGTTCAACATGAACTTGTGATTTTAAAAATATGTTTCCTAGGTCTGCCCACTACATGGCCCAGGAAGGAATGACCATAACTAGTTTTCCACACTGAAATGAACCAGGGTTTCTTAGAGAAATAGGTGATTGTCAGTCTTGGGCAGAAGAACCTAATGATATCTTCTTTCAGGAACGAAAACACTCAAAGACTAAGCTTGAAGGGATTCCCACTAGCCGTGTTTGGGATAATTTGAACAACAAAAAGAATAATGACTCTGATTGTAAAGCACTGAGCAAATTGAAATCTATGAACTCAAATGTGACAATCAAAGAATAAAATTCATTTGCCACTCTGGGAGGTATCTTCCACCAAATCTTTACCCTGAAAATTGCTAATTAAGGAAAAGGAATTAATCATTTACTTTTGCCTTTTGGTGGGGGGAGGGGGAGATATTTCAGTTCCAATTGATAAGAGAAAGATATTTTTTCCCAGAGGAAAGACAGCAGATAAATGCAGAAGAAATGATAGAATTAGAAAGTGACATTATGCAACCCTCAATAAAACCATGGGCCAAGGCAAGGATTAGTGAAGTGGAGAGGTGATTCCAAGGCAGAATACTTAAATGCCTCAAGCTTTACCTCAAAGGGCACTTAGTGCAAAGGAGGAAATATAACTTTACAGTGGTACTCTTAGAAGTTTACCACCCTAACCAAGGGCTCAACCTTAAATTATTCTGAGTGGAATAACCTCTCCTAACTGTGAACTTGTGATACAGAACGTATTACTTCATTCTTGAATTAATCTTGTCAAAATTAACTCAATCTAAATAAATCTTTTGACCTTATTTCCAGTTTACAGGAAATACAAGGATTAAGAATTCAAGAACAACTGCCCTAAACTCGTCAAGAAATCAATGTCATTTTTAAAAGTAGGGAGTGGTGGTGGCTATTCTAAGGTAAAAGAAACTAAAAAATACAGCAACCAAATGCAATATGTAGACCCTGGTTGGATCCTTGGTTTGTTTTGTTTTGTTTTTAAGTATACAATGTATAGCTGTATGCAAAATTACATGTGCAACAGAGATATAAAAGCTATGAAAGGAATGTGGGGTTTAATTGAGGAAATTTGAATATACAATGGATATTGAATGATGGAAAAAAATGTTAGTTTTCTTAGATGAAAATACAATTGCAGATTAGTAGGAAAAATAGCTTTCTTAGGAGATGCTTGGTGAAATATTTAGGTATAAAATATGATGTCTAGAATTTACTTTCAAATATGTTATCAAAAACACATGGTGCATATTATACGTATGATAAATATGGCAACATGTAAACAAAGATTGGATCAGAGTGGAGGGAAGATTGGTGATGATTGTACTATTCTTTCAACTTTTTCTTCATATCTGAACTTCAAAAGGGAAACTTAGGGGAAAGACTTCAGAAACATTCAACAACCAGTTGAAATATGTTGTCCTGATATATATACTGAATTAGATAAACATTTATTTACTCAATTGAAGAAGCTTAATAATGATAAAAATCAGTTTAAAAATTATTTTATCAATAATAAAGTTTACATTCTTTCATAGTTTCAAAGGATCAAAAAAATTCAAGACAACTTGGTATGGTTAGTTTTAGCCATTCTGAGTGGACTTCTGCTTAGAGAGGATACATTCAGGGCAGTCTTCTCAATCTGCTGGCTGAATTTAATGTGTCTCCACTGAAGGGCTTCTCCCAAAGTGGACCGCTGCAGAGTATCAGGTGTAGGCATCTTATAACTACTGAAAGAGAATAGTAAAAGAAAAGAAATCCTTTAGGTGTTATCAAAGGCGCTACAGTAGGTGAGTGAGTGTGCTTTTGTGATACCCTAGTATGAGAACTAGATCATTACTTGATAATTCAGGAAATATTTGTTTATCCAGTCTTGTGATAACTACCTGTACAGAAATATGAAATTTGATATATTTGGTATATTGGTATAGTGTATTTCTCTTCTAAATCTGAATAATCTTATTTTAATAAATTTTGTATAAGAAAATTGTCCATTCTGTGGAACCTACCTGTTTATAAGATACTTTTATATTCAGTGAAGAAGGCAGTGACAATTTTTATTTCCATTTTTTACATGAAGTAACTGAGGCACAGCGACTAAATAATATACCTAAAGCCATATAACATCTAGTAAACAGGGAAACTAAAACTTGGGTGAAGGCTACAAGTCCACCCTCTTTTCTTCTTCCAGGCTACTTTTTTAAACAACTGAGTCACATCAAACTCATTTGTACTCCTAGATCCAGACTAAGACTCAACTTGACTGGTGAGAAGGTGAAGAACTGATATTGCCCAGTAATGAATTCTCTTTGCCGCATGTGCTTTGCAGGATGAAATATGGCCAAGTCTATTTTTTCAGGTTGCAAATGGTTGTTTGCTCCTAAAGATCTATTTTGGGCTTCTTTTTATTTTAATGATAGTTAATATTCATATTCTTTTTGTTTCACATGAGGAGTGGTGATATTTTCCTGTTGACTTTGTTTGAATATGAAGCACCTTAATGAGCTGTGGCACTGGGAGGGCATGTCTGCCTTCCGTTGCTTCTGAACCTCCATGGGAATTCTTTGCCCTGTCGAACTTTCTAGGTTCATTGCTCTGTATAAAGAACTGTCAGAGGTGCCCGAGGGCTCTTGAACTTTTGATGTCAATGGGGACTGAGAACTCTCTTGGCTTAATAAGTTCTTTCCACGATTGCTAGACTGTGTTTGTTTTTCAATACCAGCAGGCTGGGATACCCAGAGGGATGTTTGTGTATAATTCAGAAGACAGTCTGTTTTCCTGTTTGTTTTTTTTATAGTTCTTTTGCTTTCTTTTTTTTTTTCCCATTTCAGTTTGCAGCTATCTGTGCATAAAACAGTTGGTGTGTTTAGGTAATGTCTTCGAATGGAAGCTAAATGAATGCTTTCAGTCTTTCCTTAGTGGACCATGATTTTCCAGACATAGACTTCTACTACAGAGGAAGGCAGGAGTTCATTTTTGTATCAGCTACATTTAAAGGGATTTAACTCATTCACCCCATCCTAGTGTCCACCTATGACTCACCCCTAGTTTGTGCATGTGTGTGTGTATGTGTGTATGTGCACATGCTTATCTGCACCTGTATTCTCTAGTCTACTTTTATGGAATAAGATCTATGATTCATTTATGATTTTCGGCTTCAAAATAGTAGCTGCTTAATCAAATGGCATTTCTCTTTTATGTTTCTGAAATTTTTATTGAAATATAGTTGATTTACAATGTTGTGTTAGTTTCAGGTGTACAGAAAAGTGATTCAGTTTATATATATATATACATATATATATATGTATATATATATATATTTTAGATTCTTTTCCAGTATAGGTTGTTATAAGATATTGAGTATAGTTCCCTGTGCTATACAGTAGGTCCTTGTTGGTTATCTATTTTATATATAGTTGTACATATATTTTTATCCCAAACTCCTAATTTATCCCCCCCACCCTTTCCCTTTGGTAACCATAAGTTTGTTTCCTATGTTGTGTCTCTCTCTGTTTTGTGAGTTCATTTGTATCATTTTTTAAGATTCTACACATAAGCAATATCATATGATATTTGTTTT
The DNA here is from genome assembly GCF_030028045.1 of Hippopotamus amphibius kiboko. Lineage (NCBI taxonomy): Eukaryota > Metazoa > Chordata > Mammalia > Artiodactyla > Hippopotamidae > Hippopotamus > Hippopotamus amphibius. The sequence goes on along the minus strand of NC_080196.1, from coordinate 94,431,611 downwards.
TCTCTGATTTACTTCACTTAGTATGATAATCTCTAGGTCCATCCATGTTACTGCAAATTGTATTATTTCATTCTTTTTTATGGCTGAGTAATATTCCATTGTATACATATATCACATCTTCTTTATCCATTCATCTGTTGATGGACATTTTGGATACTTCCATGTCTTGGCTATTGTAAATAGTGCTGCTATGAACACTGGGGTGTGTGTATCTTTTCAAATTATAGATTTGTCCAGATATATGCCCAGGGGTGAGATTGCAGAATCATATGGTAATCCCATTTTTAGTTTTTTAAGGAACCTCCATACTGTTCGCCGTAGTGGCTGCAGCAATTTATATTCCCACCAACAGTGTAGGAGGGTTCCCTTTTTACCACACCCTCCTCAGCATTTATTTTTTGTATACTTTTTGATGATGGCCATCTTTTAAATTTAAACAAATTAAGCTTAAAACCATTTACTCTTGTAGTATACATAAGATTATGTTTTACTTATTTTTGGCGAAAAGGATAATTTCTTTTCCATTGTTTTATCAAATGGTATAAAGAATATAGTACTCTGATTGGGGAAGTAATTGACAAGAGTAGCATGTTTGTGTGTGAAAGGAGAGCCAATTTTTTGATAACAGATTTTTAAAAAATCATGGTCTATACTAGCTAAGTAAAATGGAGAGGACAGGAAGTAAGAGAAGGAGAGAGAATGGGACATAGGAAGTGCTTTAAAATACAGTGTATCAATAGAAAATGTGAGGTATAGTAAGACCAATAGATTTAATAAATGACTTATTGAAAAGATTGTTTGTTGCTCACAGACAAGAGATTTGGGCACATCCAGCCTTGGGGATCCACCCAAGGAAGCAGGAAAGGAGAAAAACTGTGGGCAAGAGCCTTTATTGTGGTTTCTTCAGAAGGACAGGCAGGCAGGATGGGCAGGTTTAGGGTTGCCTAGTTTGAATAATTTCAGTTGGCTCTAGGGTGTAGGCGTTGTCCCTAGTTGTCTGATACCTGGCCCTGGGGTGATTAGGGTGGATGGTTAGTGGCTCAGACTGTGAGAGTCTGGTAGAGGGGGTGGTTGAGCTCTGGATTGGTTGGTTTGTGTTTGAAAAATGTATGCTCCACTCTTGGTGAGCTGTTTCCTGGCTCTAGGAATTGACTATACCTGGAAGGTGCAGCCCCTCCAGGGTCAACAAGGCTCCAGATGTCAAAACATCAGAATATAGACAATAAAAGACATGGTTAATGCAGGGAGAAAAAGGAGGGTTGGAGAGATATTAAGAAGAAAGATATACAGAATACCCTCAAACCAGTAATGATGTTTTAGAAGTTTAATTTCATAGTGCAGATGAAGACTTTGAGATTTTTCCTGACCTAGCCAAAAAGTTGTAAACACTCTCTCTTCTTGTCCCCTGCAGAACATTTTAAAGTTTCTACTATAGCAATACCATCACAGTACTATAATTCTAATTATTTGGGGGCTATCTGTTGTCTCCATTGGCTCAGTAGTCCTGGAAGTTGGGACTTTATGTTTCCTCTATGTAGCTATTCTAGCACTTTCTGTATCCTTTTAAATGTTTAAAGAAGGAAGGGAAAGGAAGATAAGAAAAATGGAAAGGAAAAAGGAAAGTGCTAAGGTTTTAAGGACCTCTAGTATAAGAACGGGATTTGAGACTTAGTCTCTAAGGAAGCACCAAATGACAGAATTTTCTGTAGGGAGGAGGCCAGTGACATGAGTATCATCCAATGAAGTATATCATTTGGATCACTTGATGCCATCCAGCTTGGATGGTACTTATGTCACTGACCTTACCTTATGATCAATCTGCAGATTAATACTTAACTGTAATTGTGGAGGAATATGAGAATGGCAAAAGAAGATAAAAAGAAACTTGTGAGCCAAAATGCTCATAATTATCTAATATGTAGCAATAATGATAGTTAGGAATGAAAAATGAGAATGAAAAGCCTAAGTATGTGTTGAGTTGCTTTGCTAAAATATCAAGAAAGAGGGCTACAAACATAGGGACCGAATGAATCATGACAGATATCTACATTTCTCACCATTTAGAAGATAAACTATGATATACTATGCTTGAGAGAGAATGTGTCAGCAGAGTGGTTGTAGGGGGCTGACTTCATAAGGCAGTATCCACCAACATCAGACAGAGCTGACTGCGGTTTGAGAGAAAGATACATACGAAGAGAAAATACCGCATCTGAAATTGAGTGGTTTTAGAGAAGGTGGTCTCCAGTTGTTGGATGCACAATCTATCTTTCTTAGTAATGATTAGGTATCATAGGTACCTCTTTGCACCATTCCCCTACATTATCTATGGGAAATCGCTGTAGAAATGTTTTTTTTGTGTGTTTCAGTAGAAAAACTATACACTGTCTACAGCATACATTTCCAGGTTATTAATTCTAGCCCTGTTCACTGTCTTTGAACTACTTCACAATTATTAATTATAGGTAACCAACAGATACATAAATGCTATCCTGTTTGGTAGTGATTTTAATTGGTTTCCTCCTTTCTAGAAAATCTAGCTTTGTCCCCCTTTGCAATTCACCTTGGCATTTTTTTTTTAACTCTATATCATTTTGTGCTCTTTTGACTTTTCCTTTGAACTAGAAATAATATCTGGTTGGTTCTGTTATATCAGATGAGTAAAATAAAATCTTTAACACATGTTCATTTTTATATCTGCATGAGAATCATGATTTACCAGTTTCTGAAAACGATCTTTAATACCACATTTAGAGGAGTAGTACCTTCCAGTTTTGGTTTAGTTTCGATGAACTATAAGTAAGGTCATAATTAGTCCAAAGATAAGTCATTTTTGAGGCAGGTTAGAATTTTAAAATTTATTTCAGATAGACTATTACCTCTTTTTCTGTTTCTCCTCCTCCTCTTCTTCTTCCTCTTCTTTATTGACAGAATCAGTTAAGTTAAACAGATGCTTTCTTAGTGACAATCTTAGATTCAAAAAGAATGTTTTGTTTAAAGTGATAACACTATAAATATTCAAAAAATGTTGTCTCTGTTGATTTCCTACAGTAAATAAGGATTTTTTAACATTGTAAAATTAACTATAATCTCTGTGATAAAGTGCTAAATTATCTTGACAGGAAAATAGCCCTCCAGCTTTATGTCTTTTCATGTCTCTGGAGCCTGCTCATCTCTCTTGGGATAAACTAAGCAGAAGATTTCTCTAAAAGGAAAGAAAACAAAATCTGGGTTTAATTTTAAAAATTACTTGGGAAAAAAATAAAATGTAATGCCTATACAGCAGTCTTAAATAGACAAAGATGTTATTTAACTTAACTAAAATACCAAGACAAAATAAAGGAGCATGCCATCTTCCCCTTTCACATTCTCTCCCAGGAAGAATTCTGGATCATTGCTGCCATTTGAATTTCACAGTTCTGCTTCAATGGTGAGAAAACACAAGCAAGGTTTTTTTGTTTTTGTTTTTGCTTTTGATTTTACAAGCTTTGCTATTCCTCCCTACCCTCACTATCCTCTAAGGGAGGTTTTCTGGTTGTTCTGACTTTTCTCAAAGTTTTGGGTTTCATTTTTAAGTTAATGTTGTTTTATACAATTACTTTTCATTGAACTCACTATATTTGTTTTTCCTGCCCTTTCCCACACCATGGGCCATAATGTGATAAAAGTAGGCTTAAACATTTAATTGACCATTTTTTTTCTTTTCAAAGTGTGTGTAGTCAGAAAGCTACCTTTAAAGTTTATATTCGTGATTAAATTTACCAAACATTTATTGAGCACGTGTTATGAACTCTTGAGGGCCTGAGAACACACCAGTGAAAGCTACAAGGCCCTTAGGATGCATAAATCACTAGCCATAATTTCAATGAAGAATTGGAGCCCCAAGAATTTTTTTTCAGCTCTAATTGTATTCAAGATTTCTTGAATTTGTAACCCGTGTACTTACAGAGTAGTATCTTCAAGATAAAGAATCTTCTGATATATAAGAATTTTGAGATTCCTGTAAGCCTGACCTAAGTAAAAAAAAAAAAAAAAAAAAAGCTCAGAAAAGTGATATTAATGACAAAGAATTCAGAAAAAGACAAAATCTTGACACAGGTATAAAAATATTCTGTTCCTATGACATGATCTTTTACTCAGGATATGAAGGAACCCAGAAAAATGTTTAACCTGTTCAAAAAAGGTCAAAGGAGCACACACTTATGTGAAATAAAGGAACGTCGAAGTGAATTGCAAATGGACACAAAACTGGATTTTCCCTAGAGTGGAGGAAGTCAATTAGTTCATCATCAGTGGCCTACAGTTTACACAGATCTGACAAATGAACAATGAACAAAGACAATGAACAGAGCTATAATATGATGACTGAGAAGGGTGTGCTACAGATGAGGCATAGTTTTCCATGGCAACAAAAAGTTTTCTGCAGAAGGAAAAGGAGAAAATGCCAAATATACATTAAACCTAGTTAATTTCTTTTTTTGTTTTCTTTTTTAAGCTCTTTATTGGCATATAATTGCTTTACACTCATGTACCAGTTTTTGGGGTACACCAAAGTGAATCAGCTGTATTTATACATATATCCCCGTATCCCCTCCCTCCTGTGACTCCCTCCCCCCCTCCCTGTCCTGGCCCTCTAAAGCATCACCCATCATCAAGTTGATCTCCCTTTGTTATACAGCAACTTCCCACTAGCTATCTATTTTACAGTTGGTAGTGTATATATGTCTATGCTAATCTCTCACTTCGTCTCAGCTTCCCCTTCGCCCCTGTCCCCCCATGTGTCCTCCAGTCCATTCTCTGCATCTGCATCCTTATTCTTGCCCTGTCACTGGGTTCGTCAATACCATTTTGTTTTTTTTTTTAGATTCTGTATATGTGAGTAAACATACAATATTTGTTTTTCTCTTTCTGACTTACTTCACTCTGTATGACAGACTCTAGGTCTATCCACCTCATTACATATAGCTCCATTTCATTCCTTTTTATGGCTGAGTAACATTCCATTGTATATGTATGCCACATCTTCTCTATCCATTCATCTGTTGATGGGCATTTAGGTTGCTTCCATATCCTGGCTGTTGTAAATAGTGCTGCAATGAACATTATAGTACATATTTCTTTTTGGATTATGGTTTTCTCTGGGTATATGCCCAATAGTGGGATGACTGGATCATATGGTAGTTCTATTTTTAGTTTTTTAAGGAACCTCCAAATGTTTTCCATAGTGGCTGTACCAGCTTCAATTCACACCAACAGTGCAGGAGAGTTCCCTTTTCTCCACACCCTCTCCAACATTTATTATCTCTAGATTTTTTGATGATGGCCATTCTGTGTAGTGTGAGGTGATACCTCATTGTGGCTTTGACTTGCATTTCTCTGATGATTAGTGATGTTGAGCATCTTTTCATGTGTCTGTTGGCCATCTGTATGTCTTCTTTGGAGAAATGTCTATTTAGGTCTTCCGCCCATTTGTGGATTGGGTTTGCTTTTTTGGTATTAAGCTGCATGAGCTGCTTGTATCTTTTGGAGAGTAATCCTTTGTCTGTTGCTTCATTGGCAAGTATTTTCTCCCATTCTGAGGGTTTTTGTCCTGTCTTGTTTATGGTTTCTTTCGCTGTGCAAAAGCTTTTAAGTTTCATGAGGTCCCATTTGTTTATTCTTGATTTTATTTCCATGATTCTAGGAGGTGGGTCAAAAAGGATCTTGCTTTGATGGATGTCATAGAGTGTTCTGCCTATGTGTTCCTCTAGGAGTTTTATAGTGTCTGGCCTTACATGTAGGTCTTTAATCCATTTTGAGTTTCTTTTTGTATATGGTGTTAGGAAGTGTTCTAATTTCATTCTTTTACATGTTGCTGTCCAATTTTCCCAGCACCACTTATTGAAGAGGCTTTTTTTTCTTCCATTGTATATTCGTGCCTCCTTTATCAAAGATAAGGTGCCCATATGTACTTGGGCTTACCTGTGAGTTCTCTATTCTATTCCATTGATCTTCCTTTCTATTTTTGTGCCAGTACCATGCTGTCTTGATCACTGTGGCCTTGTAGTATAGTTTGAAGTCAGAAAGCCTAATTCCACCAACTCCATCTTTCCTTCTCAAGATTGCTTTGGCTATTCGGGGTCTTTGGCATTTCCATACAAATCTTAAGATTGCTTGTTCTAGTTCTGTGAAAAATGCCATTGGTAATTTGATTGGGATTGCATTGAATCTGTAAATTGCTTTGGGTAGTTCAGTCACTTTCACAATGTTGATTCTTCCAATCCAAAAACATGGTCTGTCTCTCCATCTGTTTGTATCGTCTTTGATTTCTTTCATCAACATCTTATAGTTTTCTGCATACAGAACTTTTGCCTCCTTAGGCAGGTTTACTCCTAGGTATTTTATTCTTTTGGTTGCAGTGGTGAGTGGGAGAGTTTCCTTAATTTCTCTTTCTGCTTTTTTGTTGTTGGTGTATAGGAATGCAAGAGATTTCTGTGCATTAATTTTGTATCCTGCTTCTTTACTAAATTCATCGATTAATGCTGGCAGTTTTCCGGTAGAGTCTTTAGGCTTTTCTATGTATAAGATCATGTCATCTGCAATGAGTGACAATTTTACTTCTTCTTTTCCAATTTGGATTCCTTTTATTTCTTTTTCTTCTCTGATTGCTATGGCCAACACTTCCAAAACTATGTTGAATGACAATGATGAGAGTGGACACCCTTGTCCTCTTCCTGTTCTTAGAGGGAATGCTTCTATTTTTTCACCATTTAGAATGATGTTGGCTTTTGGTTTCTCATGTATGGCTTTTATTGTGTTGAGGTAATATCCTTCTATGCCCATTTTCTGGAGAGCTTTTATCATAAACGGATGTTGAACTTTGTCAAAAGCTTTTTCCACATCTATTGAGATGATCATATGGTTTTTATCCTTCAATTTGTTGATATGATGTATCACATTTATTGATTTACATGTATTGAAGAATGCTTGCATTCCAGGGATAAACCCCACTTGATCATGGTGTGTGATTTTTTTTAATGTGCTGTTGGATTCTGTTAGCTAGTATTTTGTTGAGGATTTTTGCTTCTTTATTCATCAGTGATATTGGCCTGTAATTTTCTTTTTTTGTGACATCTTTGCCTGGTTTTGGTATCAGGGTGATGGTGGCCTCGTAGAATGAGTTTGGGAGTGTTCCTCTTTCTGCTATATTTTGGAAGAGTTTGAGAAGAATCGGTGTTAGCTCCTCTCTAAATGCTTGATAGAATCCACCTGTGAAGCCATCTAGCCCTGGGCTTTTGTTTGTTGGGAGATTTTTAATCACAGTCTCAATTTCTGTACTTGTGATTGGTCTATTCATATGTTCTATTTCTTCCTGGTTCAGTCTTGGAGCATTGTACTTTTCTAAGAATTTAACCATTTCTTCCAGGTTATCCAATTTATTGGCATATAGTTGCTTGTAGTAGTCTCTCATGATCTTTTGTATTTCTGCAGTGTGCGTTGTTACTTCTCCTTTTTCATTTCTAACTCTGTTGATTTTCAGCTTCTCCCTTTTTTTCTTGATGAGTCTGGCTAATGGTTTATCAATTTTGTTTATCTCCTCAAGGAACCAACTTTTAGTTTCATTGATCGTTGCTATTGTTACTTTCATTTCCTTTTCATTTATTTCTGATCTGATCTTTATGATTTCTTTCCTTCTGCTCACTTTGGGGTTTCTTTGTTCTTCTTTCTCTAGTTGTTTTAGGTGTAAGGTTAGGTTGTTTATTTGATATGTTTCTTGTTTCTTTAGGTAGGTCTGTGTTGTTATAAACTTGCCTCTTAGAACTGCTTTTGCTGCATCCCACAGGTTTTGGGTTGTTGTGTTTTCATTGTCATTTGTTTCTAGGTATTTTTTGATTTCCTATTTGATTTCTTTAATGATTTCTTGGTTGTTTATAGTGTATTGTTTAGCCTCCATATGTTTGTATTTTTTACAGTTTTTTTTCCTGTACTTGTTATCTAGCCTCATGGCGTTGTTGTCAGAGAAGATGCTTGATATGATTTCAATTTTCTTGAATTTACTGAGGCTTGATTTGTGACCCAAGATGTGATCGATCCTGGAAAATATTCCATGTGCACTTGAGAAGAAAGTGTATTCTGTCGTTTTTGGATGGAATGTCCTATAAATATCAATTAAGTCGAGATGGTCTAATGTGTCATTTAAAGCTTGTGTGTCTTTATTTATTTTCTGTTTGGAGGATCTGTCCATTGATGTAAGTGGGGTGTTAAAGTCTCCTACCATTATTATGTTACTGTTGATTTCCCCTTTCATGGCTGTTAGCATTAGCCTTATGTATTGAGGTGCTCCTATGTTGGATGCATAGATAGTTACAATTGTTATATGTTCTTCTTGGATGGATTCCTTGATCATTATGTAGTGTCCTTCCTTTTCTCTTGTAATAGTCTTTACTTTAAAGTCTACTTTCTTTGATATGAGTATTGCTACTCCAGCTTTCTTTTGACTTCCTTTTGAATGGAATATCTTTTTCCACCCCTTTACTTTCAGGCTATATGAGTCCCTTAGTCTGAAGTGGGTTTCTTGTAGGCAGCATATAGAAGGGTCTTGTTTTTGTATCCATTCAGCCAGCATGTTTATTTTGGTTGGAGCATTTACTCCATTTAAATTTAAGGTGATTATTGACTTGTGTGTTCCTATTACCATTTTCTTAATTGTTTCAGGTTTGTTTTTGTAGGTCTTTTCCTTCTCTTGTGTTTCCTGCTTAGAAAAGTTCCTTTGGCAATTGTTGTAAGGCTGGTTTGGAGGTGCTGAATTCGCTTAACTTTTGCTTGTCTGTAAAGCTTTTGTTTTCTCTGTTGAATCTGAATGAGATTCTTGCTGCGTCAAGTATTCTTGATTGTAGGTTTTGCTCTTTCAGGACTTTCAGTATATCCTGCCATTCCTTCTGGCCTGCAGAGTTTCTGCAGAAAGATCAGCTGTTATTCTTATGGGTTTTCCCTTATATGTTATTTGTTGCTTTTCTCTTGCTGATTTTAATATTTTTTCTTTGTGTTTAATTGTTGTTAGTTTGATTAACATGTGCCTTGGTGTATTTCTCCTTGGGTTTATTCTGTATGGGACTCTCTGTGCTTTTTGGACTTGATTAATTATTTCCTTTCCCATGTTGGGGAAGTTTTCCACTATAGCCTCTTCAAATATTTTCTCAGACCCTTTCTTTTTTTCTTCTTCTTCTGGGATGCCTATGATTTGAATGCTGGTGTGCTTAATGTTGTCACCAAGGTCTCTGTGACTGTCTTCCATTCTTTTTATTCTTTTTTCTCTTTCCTGCTCTGTGGCAGTTATTTTCCTCATTCTATCTTCCAACTCACTTATTCGTTCTTCTGCCTCAGTTGTTCTGTTGTTTATACCATCTAGAGTATTTTTAATTTTGGCTATTTTGTTGTCCATTACTGTTTGTTTGCTCTTTGGTTCTTCTGAGTCCTTATTAACTGTTTCTTGTATTTTCTGTATTTTGTTGTCAAGATTTTGGATCATCTTTACTATCATTACCCTGAATTCTTTTCCAGGCAATTTTCCTATTTCCTCTTCATTGATTTGGTCTTGTGGGTTTTTTCCTGCTCCTTTGACTGCATGGTGTTTCTTTGTTTTTTCATTTTGTCTCATTTATAGGATTTGCTGTCTCCTTTCCCTATGCTGCCTAGTAGTAATTCCTCTTGTTTCTGCCCTCTGCCTCCTGTGGTGGGGTTTGTCCAGTGTCTTGAGTAAGCTTCCTGGTTGGTGGTCTATTGTCTACTTTCTGGTGTGTGGCTCTGTGTCTTTTCTCTCTGGTGAGCAGGGCCATGTCAGGTGGTGTGTTTTAGGATATCTGTGAGGTTAATATTGCTTTAGGTAGTTTGTGTGCTGATGGGTGGGTTTGTGTTCCTATCTTGCTTGTAGATTGGTGTGAGCTGTCCAGCGCTGGCAGTTGCTGACAGTCCAACAAAGCTGAGTCTTAGACTGTGATACAGGGCTCTGTGAGAGTTCTCTGCAGTTAATATTCCCTGTGTCTGAGGACTCCCTAGTGGGCTAGCATCCTGGATTCAATGCCCCCTCCCCAGAGCCTCCTACTTGACTTCTGATGGGGTAATCCAGACTTCAGAGGTTGCTTGTCCTGGCAATAAAGGGGTTTCAAGAAGACTGTCCCAGCCCCAGACTAAGTCAAACAAATACTAAGTCAAGGACACGCATACATGTATAAGACACACAAATACTGAATCCAATAGAACATAAGGCACTAGAAAGACCTGACAGAAGAACCCCAGTGTGCCATCAGACAGTCAAAGAGAAAATGAGAGAAATTCAAAACCAAAAAGAAACAAACAAACAAACAAACAAACAAAAAACATACACAGAAACACAAGTCCAGGGATATTTTGAAAGCTAGGATCAAATATAATAAAGAGCATGAGTACCACCAGACAAACTGAAGATTCTCAGAATGAAATCAGACAATTATACTTAGAACTAAGATTAAGACTAAACCTAACAATGAAAACCAAAGCAGCATGTCATCTGGAGAATAAAGCAAGGAAAGAGAGCAGACTGATAATATTGCTTATAAGTACATTAAGAGAAAATGAACTAAAAAAGGATAGAAGTCAGGGCAACAGAAGAGGGTAGTGTGCCTGGAAATATGAAAAGAAAAAAAAGAAATAGAAATGTATAAAAGAGATGAAAAGAAGGTAGGAGAGATACAGTCAGCACTACAAAAAACTTAGCTAGAAATAGAAATATATAAAAAGGCTAAAAATAAAAATGGAATAAAGAATAGAATAAAAAATATGTTATGAAATGTGTAGATCCCTTAGGACTAAGATTGTAATATATAAAATTAAATTAAATTAAAAAAAAAAACAAAAGAAAGCTAGAACTGATCCTAGAATTGACCAGATCTATAGAATTAATACTAATATTTCTGTTTCCTTGGGGTCTCAGCTGTAAGTGTCCTTCTACCAGCCTTGGGCTTTTTGTATTACTTTGGGACCAGCAGAGCTTCCTTTATTGTTCATCTGTAAACACTGGTATGTGGGGAGAGAGAGGGTACAATAGTGGCTCCTTGCCCTGGGAGTGGGTGAGCAGTGGCCTCCTGCCTGGGCCACAGCAGCTTGGGTGACTCAGGCTGAAAGAGCAACTCCAACCGCGGCTCCTCCCCCTGCTATGACTCTGCCAGGGCACCTTGACTGAGGCACGGCAGCTCAGTTGGACATGGTGGTGCCTGTTGCAGAGGGGCGCTGGTGGCTCAGATGTAAACAGAATGTCTCCAGAGCTGGGCCGCTCTGCGGACTTTTGGCTCTCGGCTGCAGGCACTCTAGGCCAGCCCCGCCCAGGGACCTTTGTTATCCCTGAGTGCATTAGCCTGGCCCAGAGGAGTCCTTCCTTTGTCTGTCGCAAGCACTGAGAGAGAGGCTACACCTGTGACTTCTCCCCCAGCTTGTGAGTCAGTAGTATTGAGCCACCTCCATAGCTGCCCCACTTTCCGCAGTAGGCATTCTCTGCTGTGGATTTCTTACCTCCTGTCCTCTCAGTCCATCTACCCACTGCCAACAATGTTTCTCACCCTGAACCAGTTCTCCGGTTCCCACGTTCCAGCTCCCAGACCCCCTTTTCAGCTGTGAACCGATGTCTCAATCTGTACATGCTGAGCCATAGTGCAGACCCTCCTCTGTTTCTCTTTTCCATCTGCCACAGCTCAGTTGCTTCACCCTCTTTGAACAGTCCCAAATATCTCCCTTCTGACCCAGGGGATTCCCTGTTGGAGAAGGGGTTTCCCCATCAGATAAAGGATGTTTCCCTGAATTTGGCAATCTCCCCTCTGTCTCAGATCCCCCTGCCCCAGGGTGTGGGACCTGTCCCTTTCCTTTCTTCTCCTCCTCTTTCTCCTTTTTCTCCCCCTCTGTCCTACCCAGTTATGTCAGGATCTTTGCAGTCCTTTCTCGTGTCCGAAGTCATTTGCTGGTGTTCAGCTGGTTCTCTGTGGGAATTATTGCATCTTTTGGTGTATTCCTGATGCATCTGTGGAGAGGGATGCATTCCACATCCTTCTACTTCGTTGCCACCTTTCTTCTCTCAGACCTAGTTAATTTCTGGAAATCGTTTCATCTGTAGGCTCAGAGTGCCACAACCATGCAGGAATAGATACATAGAAGGAACTATGGTCAAAGGCAACACAAAGTACAGGAAACATCTTGTTACATCTGCCCCCCCCCCCACACACACACAGATTATCTGCCATTAACCATGACCCTGGCAACTTGACCATGGGTGGTAGACCAGTGTCAGCTGCTGACCCAAGCTAAGTCAATTAGATCCTCTCTCAAGAAATACACACTTTGAACTGGATGCCAGTTCCTGTCTTGGTTTATCCTCTTGAACATAGGAAATGCCAACTATTGGACTCTGTCCTGGTAATGTTTAACCATGTGAATAGTGAAGCAAAGAAAACTAGTCTCAAAAAAAAAGATGGAAGAAAACTCTCAAAAAGAAGCAGACTTGAGAGAGAGACAGGCTCTCAATGTGTCCCTTATGAATTTCAGTTTTGGCACGGAGTAAAACAGATGATATGAGGCCCCTCTCTGAAGAGAGAACATGTGTAATCAGAAATGTGAGGCACCTTGAAGAAGGGGATTAGCTTTTTTTTGTTTGTTTTTGTTTTTGTTTTTTTGTCTGTGTTGGGTCTTTGTTGCTGTGTGGGGGCTTTTCTCTAGCTGCAGTGAGCAGGGGGCTACTCTTTGTTGCGGTGTGCAGCCTTCTTAGTGCAGTGGCTTCTCTTGGTGCAACGCATGGGCTCTAGGTGCATGGGCTTTAGAAGTTACGGCACCTGGGCTCAGTAGTTGTGGCTCTCAGGCTCTAGAGTGCAGGCTCAGGAATTGTGGCACACAGGCTTAGTTGCTCTGTGGCATGTGGGATCTTCCTGGACCAGGGATCGAACCCATGTCCCCTGCATTGGCAGATGAATTCTTAACCACTGCACCAGCAGGGAAGTCCAAGGGAATTAGCCTTTAAGTAAAGGTAAGCTAGTATTAATTTGCTTACACCTTAAGGTAATTGGTTTATTCAGATACTGTGCTATATCCGTTTTCGTTGTTGACTGAAAAAAAGTGTACAACCTAAAAGTTGAGAATTATGTTTTATTCAGCACACTTGCTGAAGACTTAAGCCCAGAAAACAGCCTTTCAGATAGCTCTGAGGCACTGTTCCCAAGAGGTGAGGGAGGAGCCTGGATATATAGGAGTTTTTGCAACAAAAACCAGGAAGTCGGAACATCAAAAGATTACTGTTAATTAAAGAAAAACAGGCATCTCAAAGTAATGAATTTAGTGTTTTTCTATTTATGAGAAGATACAAGAGTCTAGGCTCATTGAAATCATTCCTTTGATAGGCATCTTAACTATCTAGGGCCACCCTGAATTCTTTTATTCTTTCCCACCCTGAATTCCCTTAGGTGCACAGTCAGGTCGGCTGCAGTGGCTGATGGCTTTATGGCCACTGCAACATCCTTGGTTTACTGATATAACAGGTGACATCCTTTGTCCATGCTGTTCTGATAGGAAAATCAAATTTATGACCACGTAAACTGCAGTTAGTAGGGCAATCAGGTTTTAAATAGTGTTACATTTGGTTATGCTATGTTATCGTAATTATGGATTTCTATAGTGGCTTCCTTCTTTCTGCGTAAAGAAACAAAGATGTTCTTGCTCACAAATTGTTTTACTGCAAGATTGTTTTGACCCATTTAAGTAGTAAATCCACAAGAAGCCAGAGTTTGTGATAACTGTATAGTTGTGAAAAAATCACAAAACATGGCTAGTATGTGGGGTAGTGATAGTTTATGAGTTCTTTTTAATATCAGTCACCTCAGATTTAACTGAACTTAATGTTCAACTGCAATTCATTTTGATGATCTTTCTGGTGTTTCCATTTTACTTATTGTGATTCTTGGGTATGTCCCTGGAAAAGTTGATTAAGCCAAAAAGAGGTTTATTTTTAGTATTGATACTTCTGGCTTCTACTTAAGGGGTAGAAAGCTGGAAAGAGCTTGGCCTCCAACTAACCACAAATCAAACAAACAAACAAACAAAAACAAAAAACTCACCAGATTATGTGCAAAATCATAACTTTTCTTGAACACATTAAAGGGCTGAGATTGTAGTACAAACAACTAGCCTGATTTCTTAGAAAAGATGGGCACCTCCAAGGACAAACAGGATGTGAGCATCATTTCTCCTGTGGCAGTGGGAAGAAAGCAGGGCTTCCATGCAAGTTGTAAGAAGAAATTCAAGTAAAAATTTTTTTTTGATTTGATAAAGGCAGAGTGTGGCTGTCCTGAGGGTTCAGAGCCACTGGGACCTTAACCCATGAGGGAAATTCACACCTGCCCTTAGGCTCTTCTAAAAATCAGTGCATTCACAAGCAAGACTGAAAACAGGGCTGGCGGGGAGGATAAAGCGTCCATTGGGAAAGGCTCTGAAGGAGGAGCAGATGTCCACTTGGCTCCTTTGCCATCGAAGAACAAAAACCATGAGCTGCTAGGGGAAGGGCAGTATACCCTGTAGCCCTCCAGGACACAGGTAAAAACTCATTGCACCTGGAGCAAGAATAAAAGGGAAACATCCTATACCCTAGTGGGGCCCAGACTGTTTAAGTTCTTGAAACTCTAGAGGAGGAACAGGATCACTGAGAAAGTCCCACCTCCAAGATCTAGGGATTCAGTGTGAACAGAAACAGGGGTGGGTTTCAATTCCATTATGCTCTGTGACAGAATTCAGACTCAAAAGTCTAAAAAAACAAAATAAAACCCATAGGGGCAGAAAACAGATCAGTGTTTACAAAAGGCTGGGGTTAGAGGAAGAGGACTAAAAGGGGCGTATTTATGAAGGAATTGTTGGAGGTGATAGGTCTGTTTTATATGTTAATTGTGGTGGTGGCTACGTAACTGCATGCATTTGTCAAAAAAATATAGGCTCGTGTACTCTATAAATTGTATGTAAATTATAATCAATACTCTTAAAAAATTGATGTAGAATTCTTGGGTTATGATAAGAGCTAGATAGAATTTGAATCTCCCCAAATTCCTCTCCTTATAAAAATACACATACAGACCTGATTAGCAAATCAAAACTCCATGGATAACATATATAATAGAACTGGGTGACAAGGTGTCCTCATTAATTCCCAGATTTGAGCGGATAGAGACCAGTCAATGACAGCTACAAGACATGCATTGTGTCAATATCTGTATGGAGAAAGTATCTGTATGGGCAGCTATTGACTAGAATCCCAAAACAGCCATCAGATAATCACTGAAATGCTAAGAGGGCCAGTTTGTGAACAGTGGCTGAACTTGAGAGAACTGCTGCACTCAATAGTGAATAAATACAAGTCTTCAGAAACATCAGAAGGGGCTTGCGTAGTTCCTGCCCTGTGAATTCTCAGAACAAATCAGCAAAAGCTCCCTTCCTGGACAAAGCCCCACACTAAGAGAAACTCCTGGGAATAGAATTTAATTGAGTAGTACAGGGGAAATGGAGACAAAGTAGGAGAGAATGTCAAGGTCAAAGTTGGGGAGGTGAAAATCATGTTAAAATGTGCGCTGCCATCTTTTGTCACACTTCAGAAAAATAAAAGGAAGTGATATAGCTGTGAGTTTTGAAATGCTATCCAGAACCAACCTTTTCATTTTAGTTCAAGAAAAGTAAATTCACATGAAGATAGGCAAGAAAAAGAACTGAGGTCAAATTATGAGGCTGAGTCAAAAATTATCCACACTCTGGTTATAGTAAAACTTCTGTAAATTCTACAGCCAGAGTGTGGATAATTTTTGACTCACTCTTGTATTGGCAATGTTATTAAAAGAAGAGGAGTAGAATAGCATCCCCAGCTGCAGCTAGTATAAGACCTGCCATAAAGATGTGTCCACCACAAATATATAAGTACAAGTTATTATTTCAAAATTAGCTAAAAGATATTAAGAAAATGAAATCATGTGAAAAATGACATAAATCAGAATTAGAAAAACTCAAAAGTGAGATACTAATTATCAAGAAATAATTAGATATAAAATAATTAGAAATGAAAAGAATCAAAGACTAAGCTAAATGGAACACCTGAGTAAATAAACTCAAAGATAATACCTTTAGAAAAATACAAAAGTAAATAAGAAAGACTTCAAAAATCAAAAAGTGATAAAAAATATGTGAGAAAAATGATAAGCAAAAAAGATCTGAAGTATGTATTACAGTGGTCCTTCCAATGCTCCCCTACCCCTCAAAATGGAAGAAGACAGAAGTCACTAAATGCTATAATTTGTTTTTAATTCCTAAAATTAAAAAACAAAAAGATTTGAAATAATAACTACTACTTGAGAAAACTGACCCAGAACAATCCATATCTTGATCCATTCTAGTAAAATTATAGGACATTAAAGAAAAAAGAAAAAAAAATTACTGGACATACAGAAAAAAATACGCAGTTACTTATAAAGGAAAGAAACTCGGACTGTCATAAGCTTTTAAGAAGCAAAACTTTGCATCAAGATCATTGGACTATTATGTTCAAGATACTCATGGAAAAAAAAAATTGAGCCAATGATTAGATCAAGTCAAATTGACTTTCCAGTATAAAAGTCACATATTCCTATCTGTATGCAAGAATTCAGGAAATACTGGCCTTCTAAGTTCCTTCTATGGAATTTACTAGAATGTGAGCTTCAAACAAAATGGGCAGAGACATTGATATAAAGATTCAGGGTAAATTTTAATTATATATTTGCTTATACAATTAATACTAAATAAGGACTATAAAGCAAAAAGTATGTTGTAACAATGTAAATATTAAGAAATTGAAAGAGAATGGAGAAAATATGAGCAGAAATAGTTATCTGCTTTCAGTGATCACTATTGTTTTTCTGAGGTTGTGAATGTAATGTGGGATTGAGCAAATATATGATTATGTGACATTTTACTTCTCTTCCCTAGTGATCTTGAAAACCACTTGTCAGGAAATAGCCGTGAGATACAGGTATAAGACAGACAAACTTAAGTCAACAGACTGCCATTCTAAGGTCGAATTAAAAGTATTATTATGAAGTGGTGAGGCGCTTTCTCTTTAAAAACGTGTGTGTGTATTCTAGTTCTGCTTAGTGAAAACACCAAGATAATGACTAGCCCAACAGCAGTGACTGTCCCTGGAGCCCAGATGGTGCTCAGTAAATATGATTTCCCTCTTATAACAAACAAATAAACAAAGGCATCTTGGAGTAATGTCTGCTGTAGGGGCTTGGGTCAAAAGTTTTCAAGATAATCCTGAGACGTCTTGTCTCTGCAGACATAGCAGAGCTATCAGAAACTTCAAAGGTCAATGCTGAAGGCCTTAAGGACAAATTTAAGAGGCTCCCAGCATTTAAAGATGTAAAAATTTGTACGTCAATAAGTGTAATAACCATATGGCTTATAAAACGTCAAATATGTTTAAATATGTGAGTTCATAATGATTCTTTACAAAGAAACTAATCGTTCACATTGGGAAGATGATAGGAAACCAACTCAATATTTTGAAACTTGGCAAATAAAGGAAAAGATCTAAGCATTATCTTTATTATGAATTGTTTTGCTGGATAACTACATAATGGATGCAGAGAGACGGCTCTTTACAGACGCATTCCTAATAATATTTGGAGAAGCAAGGAATGAATTAGAAGATCACCACTCTGCAGTGCCTAACAGGCTTTGAGAATCAATTGCTGGTAGACTCATAAGATGAAAGGCAACTTCACATGCCTCTTGATGGAAGAACACAACACCAACTCTGAACTAATTCTTTTAAAAACTCATCAAATCAAAATATGACCAATTCTTTACATGTAAGTTTCAATTTATAGAAAATACAGAGAACAGTGCCTACACCATGCAGATACAATCAGCAAAACATATACTGTTTTTCTGTGTGTGAAACTCAATGGGCAAAACAAGCTAGTTAATGAATGTACAAATTGTATGGAGAGAGGAGGCGGTGAGGGGTGAGGATGATGGGGGGGGGGATGAAGGAGATGGAGAGACACGGGGGAGGGCGGAGAGGAGACTTAAAAGAAATGTTTTCAAAAACAGGTAAACTATACTATTTAGGGACGCACATTCCTAAAAGAAAATTCCTAAATAAAACCATAAAGAAATCGAGGAAGTAATTACTTTAAAAGTCATATTAGTGGCTACTTTTTAGCAGGAAGAAAGGGTGGTGATGCCCTCCAAGACACACAGTAAATTCTGTTTCTAACCCTGGGTAGAGATTACAAAGCTTATCCTCATAATTCACTGTTATAATTTGATACACATTTTTCTGAATCTGTATTGCATTTTACAATAGAAAAGATTAAAAAAGATATTGGTTAGATCACAGAATTTTGGGGAGAGTATAGCACTAACTTGAAGTTAAATTTCCAAAAATAATGTTACGACAGCACAGATGTAATAGGAAAATTGCTGTTGCTACTGCTTCTTACCCACCCAAAGGCTAAATGCAGTCATTTGTCCTGTTGCCCAAAACTCTATGGCATCTATAAATCCCACCATTACCAGTGTCACTTCTGCCTCAGAAACCTGGCCTTACAGCCTACTTCCTACTTCCCAAACTACAGCAAGCAGAGTGAATTCTGTACAGAGTCTCCTTCCTCATGTTTTTCACAACTGTATTGAAGTCTCAGTGATGAGACTGATAGCAGAGCCTAAGCTTGGAGGGGTGGGCATAATCCTTGGGAAATGATTGACATGTTACGTGAGAAAATACTGTTCCTTTTTTTCTGTTTATTGTCCTATGTATTCTTACTATAGAGCTTACAAAATGGAAACACATAGAAAATGAACAATTTGATGTTCTCCACCCAGAGTTAATGAATGTTAATATTTTATTATTTTATCTTCAAATATTTTACATACAAAGGATGTAAATGTAATAGTTGATGGCCTCTCTTGTTTTCTTCTTGAGTTCCAAAGTTCTCTCTTCCTTCCAGAGGCATCATTATGACGGAGTTTACAGCATTCTTCCAGTTCATGTATACCACACGTGAGCAAGAGTTTTGCTAAGGGACTACAATGAGAAGGAATATTTGGGGATTACATTGAAACACAGTGCCTGCTTTTATAGATACTGCCAGATTTTCCACTAAAATGGATGGACCAACATTTAAGATTCCTGTTTTACCATATCCCTGCCTACTTGATATTTTTAGACTTTTCAAATTTTGCCGACTTGATGACTGTTAGTTAGAATTTCACATTAAATTGCATTTTTCTGATGTTCATTATAGTATCATCTTTAATAGCAAAACCTTGGATTTTTTATTTTTCATGAGCAAACCATTCTTTGGTCTAAATTGACACACAGATGCTAAACTAGGCCATAGCACAGAAGGCATACTCGTTTTGTTCACCTGCCAAAGAGTAAAGCAACTAGTCTGATCATTTGGATACACACCAAATCAATTGTAGAGTCTTGACCTGTGCTGACTCTCTGGATTTCTGCCTCCTGGAAATTGAGAATTTGAACATGATAAGTATGGGTTCCTTATTTGAGAATGATGGACTTGTAAGTTGACATTGGGACTCAAGTTGCATTTTTGAGTGGCCATTCTGGGAGTTCTGAGAGAGAGAGCCTGGTGATATAGAGGAAATGGAGCACATGGTGGACCAGAGTTAGGTCAGAGGACTTCAGGGTACTTCTAGTGTTCCAATTCTAGTTCCAGGTCAGAGCCAGACCCAACACCTTTAGGCTCTGGAAAATCTCCACTGAATGCTTATAATAAATCAACCTTTATTTATAGTCGGTTAAGTGGGTAGTGACCTGGACCCAGCCAAACCCCTGTTTTCTGTTTGATATAGCAATCACTCTTGTCAGTGGAGACATTTTTCCTTTGTGGCAAATAAAGGACCAACCTAAGGAATAGGCACTTTCGTACCTTTTGGGAGATATTAAACAAAGACTAAATCAGCATGTTAATCTAGCAGAGTGGAAAATAAATCAGATTTGGAGTTATAAGATATGAGGTAGATTCTCTGCTGCTCCCTAGCTGTTTGAATTCAGGCAAGGATCTCTTCTGAATATAAATTACTGACCTATGAGATAAAGACAGTAATATTTCTCTCTCAGGATTGGGGTAATCTTAATGAGATTAATTGAAATAATAGATGTAAATGGACTTTATAAAACATGTCACCATAAAGTAGAAATAGTATAATTTGAAGAAAAAAATCAAGAAGGTCAGAATAACCCAATTTTCCTGTATATTTGTCTTCCTTCTGTCTCCTCTGGGTTAGAAACACATAACTCAGTTTCCAGGGCAAGTTTAAACTCTCTGAGAAACATAAACTTTTTAGTGAGGATTTTTCTTTGATCAACCAGGAAGGAAAGAAAGAAATCTTAACCGTAAACCATGCTTTTTGGCAGTTTATTAAGTCTCTCCTTTTTCATTGCTGCTACTTTTTCTTTCTCATCCATAACCCAGCAACTTCACATAAAGCAGTAAGAAATTCCTAAAGAAAGAGAAATTCTTAGCTGATCAAGCTGAAAAGTGGTTTTTCCCTGATTGCTGGGCAACCTGGAAATGTCAGTTCAATAGTCCGTTTGGTAGGAGATTGGTAATGAGGTTTAGAGATGGTTTCCAA
Organism: Hippopotamus amphibius kiboko; assembly: GCF_030028045.1. Taxonomy (NCBI): domain Eukaryota; kingdom Metazoa; phylum Chordata; class Mammalia; order Artiodactyla; family Hippopotamidae; genus Hippopotamus; species Hippopotamus amphibius. Next base: position 94,410,947 of record NC_080196.1, on the reverse strand, counting down.
GATTAGTGAAAGTTAAGACCAGTAATAGACTTGGATTTGATGAGCTCACATTGAAAGATGTATACTCATAGAAGGGGAGGGACATCAGGGGCTTTATTAAGCTAGTGATTATTAAATATTCTATTCTAATGATTTTATTTTTAATTTTTAATTATGGTGAAATATACAAAATATAAAATTTACCACTTCCAGCATTTCGAAGTGTACAATTCAATAGTGTTAAGTACATTCCCATTGTTGTACAACCACCATTCTCCAGAACACTTCATCTTGCAAAACTGAAACTCTGAACCTATTAAACAAAAACCGTTCTAATTATTTTAGAACTTTTTTCTCTTGAATTGCTTGGTGAAGTACATTAGATGTCAGAAGCAATATATCCTGTGCCTTGTATATGACATGTATATATGTCATTCTTAGATTACAGAAGCGGAACTGGCACCAGGTCCAAAGTATTTGTACAAAATTTGACACAACATGCTTTTAATGAGTAATAATAACTGAAAGGATTCTGATGACGACAGTGATGTACACCCACATATCAAAACCTGTCCTTAGATTTGATTTAAGGACTACATTTGAGTTGTTTTAGTTGATTTTGTTGGTTGATGAATCTGTTCTTTAAAATGATAAGAAGTGGTTCCAGTCATTAGGACTTTGATTTCATGGAGCAACTGATTTGGATAGAAGCCCTTACTTGGCTAAGTTCGTGAGCTCCGGCTTCCCCTGCTTATTTTGGATGGTGAGTGTGGATTCTCAGACCCATAAGGAGATTCACATTATTGATTCCTTTCTCTAGGAGAATTTGGCTGACATTTCCTCCATGACATACACTTGTATGGCAATAGAAGATTTTCCAAGTTCATTTTTATGCCTACTTCAAACAATTGTCAAAAAAAATGTCTCTTTCTCTCTTGCCTTTCTAACCTTAACACTCAAAACAACTTGAGGTTAAATCAATTTCACAAAACAGCAAACTGTTGAGAAGGAAATCAACTAGATGTGCCAGTGGCAAAGGATTTCTGTTGTCATTTTCCTTAGATCTAGAAAACGACTTGGAATAAAAAAAATTAAAATTAATTGATCATATAACCTCTCTTATCCTTAATCAACTCATTAGACTTTGAAGTTTTTATAGAGATAAACAAAATCCCATGTTACCTGCAAGATGAAAATGCACACGTGATAACTGATGTGTACATTACTCTCCTGCTGGAGCTGCAGAAAAGCTGGAGGGGTTTCAACAGATGCTGCTTCTCCCAGCATGACATGCATTATTATTCCTGTTAGCATTTACTCTTCCATCTGAGGAGAACAGGCAGAATTGTCACAGTAAGAGAAAACAAGGAAGCAACAAAAATGAATGTTCTTCCCAGATGACAAGCGTGTATCTTGCAAAGTTTGAAATGCTATTTAGGTAGAGTGAAAAACAGAGTAGGTCTGAAACTATTCGACCAAGGCACTTCTGATGATCATAAATTTGTTCACTTGTTCCATAGACACCTTTAGGATAAACAGTCAAATGCAAAATATTTGGAGGCATAATAGGAATGATTTAAACTAATGTTTATTCTTAATTAAATCATGTTAATTTGCTGAAAGTAAAATGGTATAATGTATCAATTTCACTGAAAAATGCACTGTTTGGGCTAAGAAAAGAACTCTTGCCAAACATTTATTAAGAATAACCAATTAGGTCCCACAGTTAATATTTAAAATAAGGGAATCAAAGAAATTAGCTACTGGTTCCAATTTCCATCATCTTTATTAAGTACTCATTTTATATCTTTAAAAGCAATGCATTAAAATAAAGATACTTAAACACATATGCAAAAAAGCAGGAGCAAATGCTTTACGATTTACAGAAGGTTGCAGTGAAATAATTTTGATAGCACTCAAGCTTTGTGAAGTTATTATTCATGCAAGGAGAGTTAGAAATTCACTTGTCTAACTCTGTCCAACTATGGAATAAATGAGGGCTAACCAAACGGGAACTCTTGCTAAGCAAGAGTCAGCCACAGACACTAGCCTCTAAGGGCTAAGACTCAAAGGCAGGTGGAGGAGTGGGAAAGCCTTATAGTGGAAAAAGGAAAGGCTTCAAATATACCCTGAATGGAGGTTGTTGGCATGGGGAAGGCAGGCCGACTAGAAACAGGGCATCCTGTGTGATTAGTTAGGAGTGGATATTTGACTCTCTCTTGTTGGTCCTAAGTTGGAAGCAGGAACAAAAACTGACAGGAAAGCTGTCAGGTGTTAATCAAGTCCTGGCTGTCTGGGGCTGATTGTTACAGGAGTTATTGTTTGGCTTCCTGAATTGTTGCTAGCAATAGGAGTCTGGTGTCCTACAGGTTTGGCTTATAGCAGATTGATTTCCTGGGCTTGTTATTGCAGATAATGGGATGGTTGGTTCCTGGGGCAGGTTGTTGCAGCTTGTGGGTCAGAGTTCTGTTTCTGTGTAGGGTCTTGTCATTGTTCATTTGTATACTCAGTCTCTCAAAACAAACCAGTGTGAAAGACAAAATGCACGGGGCAAATAAAGAGATGCTTTCACTTAGGCTGTTACAATAGGGAGAATATTAATTAGTAAGAAATGTCTCAAAGAAGAGAGAGAAAACACAGAGTTTTATAAAGACCGGTAAATAAGAGCGTCACAAGGAAGCCTGGAGCTGGACCTCATTTGAGTTACTGAGAAAGGATGGAGATTTGACTTATCTTGGAAAATACTAGAGCAGGTGGTCATTTGCTATTACCTCCATGACATAACGGAGTGGGGGAATTTCTCAACCTTTGTTGCCTTCCAGGAGCCCAGGGCTGTTCAACATCATGGCTAGTAAACAGCAGATTGGTTGATGTAAGTCAAGTGCTTATATATAATTAGTTGCTTGATCTAACATTCCCTCTTGCTATTATCTATACACTGGTTCTAGCCTGAACCAATTCATAATGTGTTTGTAGCAGAACTCTGAGAAGAGCCCCATCACTTCTGACAGGAGTGATGTGGGTAGGCTGCATGGATATATGTTCATATCTGGACTGGACTTCAAAGGATGACTAGAATGTCGATGGGTATTGCATGTGGGTAGAATGGAATGCAATGTGATCCAAAGCATGGAAGTAGGAAAGCTGTCATGGCCTTCTCAGGGCTTTGTATAGGAAAATTTGGCCAAGTTAACCTGGAAAAGTAAAGGGGAAGACAGATCACAAAGGGGCCTGGGAATTTGGATATCATTTAGCAGACAGTGCAGAGCTAGTGAAGATTTGGGGGCAAGAGAGTAATGTGTCAAAGTGATTCTTTAGAAAGATCCATCTCATGGCAATGTAAAGGCTATATTCTTAGAAAGAGACTAATGAGAAATTAAGGAAATGTCAAAAAATACTTTGGCCTCAGAAGGTAAAGAACCAAACTGAGGTGGGGGTGGGGCAGTGACTTTTGAGAGGAAAATGAGGACAACTGCTATTTTTTGTTTCTCCAGTTTGCATTCTTCCTTCCCCTAGTGATAGCATATACAATTTTCTTTATTGTTTCTTGGTTGCACCACAACGCTTGAGAGATCTTAGTTCCCCAACCAGGGATCAAACCTGGGCCCCCAGAAGTGAAAGCGCTGAGTTGAAACCACTCGACCACCAGGGAATTCCCTAAAATTTCCTTTTTCTTTGGATGACTCTCCCTTCCCACCCTTTCTTGTGAAGTCTAGACATTTATTTCACGGTGCCAGTGGGATGACCACATGGGGATGTCCAGGAAATAGTTTAATATATATGTTGAGAACTTAACTCATATTTTTGGCCCCAAACCTCCTCTCATTCTGGCTTGCCATGTCAGTGACCAATGCCAGCATCAATCAAGACATCCTACTTGGACTCCTGGGTATGTTTCCTGACACTCTTCTCTCCTTTATCTAGCAAATTCAATCAACAATGAGATCATACCCATTTTATTTAGTAAATAAGATCTGAATCTATCCTCTATCCTTTCTCTCACAACCAAAACTCTGTTAGCCTCAACCCTCATCATCTCTTGAATGGACTTCTGAATACCTCCCCTCCCCCCAACCCGGTAGTTCTATATTTTTTCCTTTCCCTCTCTATCTAGTCCCTGTGTTAACCTTGAGATCTTTATGCAAAATGCAAATATGTGCAAATATGATCAGGTAATTACTTTGATTGCTCCTATATTCTGTTACTCTTAGAATAAAATCCAAATTCCTTTATGTAGATAACAGTCTCATACGACCTAGCTCTTTTATGTTATCATCCTCTTTTCTCAGTTCTACCCTTTCTCTATTACACTTCAGTGAGATTGGTCTTCATTTAATTCTTCAGTTATATCACTTATTTTTTTAGCTGCCTCCAATCTTTTAAGTGTGCTTTTTTATCTTCTCGTAATTTTCGTTTCCCCTTCGGATATACTTCCATCCATATCGCCTCACTAATCTTGATTTATCCTTTAGATATTATCCCATATTTTGTTTCCTTCATGGGGACGAATGAGCCTGAAGCTTGTGGGAGAGGTCAGGGCTAGAGCTTTGCAGGCAATAGTGAAAACTCAAAACAGATAAAATGTCTCTGGGACAGCATGTGAAGCAAAAGAGAAAACTGCCAAAGGTGGCTCCTTGGAGAATACCAGTACTTACTAGAGAGACAGAACAAAATAAAAAGTTGAGAGTAGATAGCTAAAAAGGCACTAAGTGAAGGGGTTCAAGGTGAAGCTAGCAATCAATAGAATTAGGTGCATCCTTGAGATCTGTTAGGGTTAAGATCTGAAAAACATTCTTTGGAGTTACCATTTAGGAATTGATCAGTGATCTGAAGAGAGTAGTATGAGTGACCCTTGAACAAGGCTAAGGTTAGGGGTGCCAAACCCGTGCAGTTGAAAATCCACATATAATTTTAGAGTTGACCCTCAGTATCCACAGTTCCACATCCACAAATTCAACCAGTCCCAGATGGTATAGTACTGTGATATGTATTGAAAAAAAATCTACGTATTAGTAGACCTGTACAGTTCAAACCCAAGTTGCTCAAGGTTCAACTGTGTTATCACAGTAGAGAGGATAAAAGTCAAGTGGCAGTGAGTTAAAGACTGAAAGAGTGGCAAGGATGTAGAGATAGCAAGAATAAAATAGTTTTTTTTTTTTTGAGAATTAAGGATGAAAAAGAATGGAAAGAAGAATTATCATTGCAGTCTTTGGAGGGTGAAGATGGACAAGCAAGGGTTTGTGTATGTTTTATGAACTAGAGGTAACTCTAACAGGGGCCAGGAAAAGAAGATTAATTTTTTTGCCACATGTTCAGGCTTCCTCTTAGAGGTGGTATCACGTAAAAATTGGCAGCATGAGACTATAGTATGGCTAATCACAGATAATGTCTATATCATCTTTTATATTGGTATTGGAAAGAGTTTCATTCATATTGATACATGGTTGTTTATGATATTATAAACACTTTCTTTATTCTGTGATTATTTTGAAGGTTTGGGCTTGTATCATTAAAATAATCTGAGTAGGGAATTGTTCATTTCGCTACTCAGCTCCTTCCTACAACACACACCAGGCTAGGAAAGGAGAGTTTGTGTATCAGACTGGTGTGAAAACACAGTTGTTATTTTCATTTTTCCTAGAGTAAGGACTCGGTCCAAAGATAGAATAGGTTGCCTCAGGGAGTAGTGAGTTCCACATCACTGGCATTGTTCAAGCTTCTGTGAGTCATTCAGATTGATGAGAGGCCTAGATGATTTTTAAAGGCACTTCCATCCACAATAGTCTATGAATTTCGCATTTCTAAATGACTGGAGAACTTGAATGCATGCTACATGCCACGTTGAGAGTAAATAGATGTGAGCTGTTAACAAAGTAAGCGTGAAGTGGAATATTATTTTTGCTGGCAAGATTTGCCAAGGATAATCTTCTTTAAGAGAACTGAGAGTTGATTCTATTAATGTTCATTGTTGTTCTTTTTAGACAGATTTCCATCTTGTGCTTAACTTACAAGTTATATTTTCCAGATGAAGAAGAAGATAGGATGGGAAACTTGTCATGTAATATCTGTCTAGAACCTGAATAGGCAATAAAGTTTTGTATTCATGGAGTGTTCCAAAGAAATTGTGTGGGGTTCACTTTCCCCCATCTGTATGTAGTTGGCGCATGTTGTCATCTTTTCCCATCACTTACTTGTCCCTTTTATCATCCACCCCTTTTCAGATGAGAAAACTGAATTACAGCAATTGCAAAGGGTCCAAGGTCATGGAGGAAATCAATGGTGAGAAATCACCATATACATCAGGAGGAAACATCAATAACAGAATGGTCAATGATGATTCATCCAGATCCTGTCTTGATGCTGACATTTGGCCTTATGCTTAGCATCTCTGCATGCCCAGCACTCTACGTGCATTTTCCATTCAGTACAAATTGCATTACTGTGGGTGCCCACATACTATTACTTGTAGAACAACTAAGTAAATATCAGAAATATTGAAAGTCAAATTTATATTAGAAGACTCATTTCTCCTGTAAAAACATCTGATCATTGCCTTTACCAATAATAAATTCCTTAATATTTTTGTTATTCAGAAAAAGAAGTATGGTAAAAGAGACAGAACCATGAATTTGAAAAAAAATAATAAATCTCAAATATTTTCTAAGCTTTGTGCTTCATTGAAGATGGCAAGAGAAGGAGCCACGACAAAGAGACACAATCTTTCATGGGGTTTTATGTATTTGACAGAAAAATGATCAATAGAACTATTCAACAGTTTATTTCATGAATGTAAATAATAGTGGAAAATCTCAACTAATTTGACCTAGGTTTTTGTTCAGATGATTCTATTTTTATTTCCTTTTCTGAAGTAAGGATAGTTTTAAATTTTTACTGTAGGCAACTAAGTGCATTTTATTTTCTTTTATTTTTAATATTTATTTATTTGTTTATTTATTTATTTGGCTGCCTTGGGTCTCAGTTGCAGCAAGCAGGATCTTCATTGCGGCATACAGATCTTTCGCTGCGGCGTGCGGTCTCCAGCACATGGGCAGGCTCAGTAGTTGCAGCGCGTGGGCTTAGTAGTTGTGGTGCACAGGCTTAGTTGCCCTGTGGCATGTGGGATCCTAATTTTCCAGCTGGGGATTGAACCTGTGTCCCCTGCATTGGAAGGTGGATTCTTAACCACTGGACCTCCAGGGAAGTCCCTTTAAGTGCATTTTAAAATGAGATGCTTGAATATAATTAAATGTTTAATTAGATATATTATGTATCTCTCTGATGACCAGGATGATAGAGTAGAAAGTCTTTTTTCCCATCCCTGATCTGAGGAGAAGTCAATGGAATTTAATTCAACAAATATTTGTTGAATGCATAGTTTGTTACAAAGACTAGTATAAGAACTTGACATACATAAATGGAAAATATAGTCACAGTCTTCAAGGACATCTGTCTCGTGGAGGAATCCATAGCCTTGTGAGACAGTGTTTCTTAAAACTCTGAGTCCCATAGATTCTCATTTTTAAAGCCATTTCTGTTTTCAAAACCACATTAATTTGTTTATCTTGGTTGAAGGATCTCGCCAATTCTGCTCTCTCAATTTTCATAGAATAATATAAAGGATGGAATCTGAAAATGTCTTGATAAGAAATCCTGGCAGCACTTCCCATAAATACACAGTGTCTGTGTTACACTTCAAAACGTCTTAGTGAAATGAACATTTTCCCAGTCTGCAGCTGTTCTCAACTTGCTTCATGTATTTGCGTGCATTTTGATAGGAGTCTTATTTCTGAGTTAGCTCACATCTTTTCTTATAAATAATATACAACAGAACATCAGAAGGATCAACAGTAAGACAAGAAAAAAAGACTCCAAATTTAGAGTTTCTAGTTACTTTCTTAGTAGTCTTTGTGAACGTTGGCTGTGGACCTGGGAACTAAAGGAAGAGCTGATTAATTTGTGGGAAACCAAAAAGAAAATTAAGAGTTTCTAGAAAATCAAGATGATGTGTTTTTCCTACTATTAGAACGTATTATATCAAGTAATTAACTATTGCCTTTTCTCACAAGACTGAGACATCAGTATTTCACTATCCTGCAAGTCAGTTCAGTATTTTGTACCTGCACAACTGTGAAGCCAAAGATAAATAACTGAATAGGTTAGGTAGTGCTTCTCAAACTTTGAGCTTACAGATCACCTGGGGGATTTTGTTCAAGTGCAAATTCTGATTCAGGGTCTGGGGTGGAAACTGTGCTATATCTACTCTAAAACTGTAGCCACCAGCCACAGTGGCTACTGAGCATTTGAAATGTGTGATTAAAATTTTAATTAAGTTTAGACAGCCACGAGTGGCTAGTGGCCTCCATATTGTACAATCCATGATTAGTCTGTCAAGAAAAGTCAGATGATTGACAGATCAATGACAGTCTTTAAGATCTCTTATATTTTCTATTTCTTTTCTCTTATTAGAAAATAAGATGGTAGTCTCTTTTACTCATTTGAGGATATTGAATTTTTTGGTAGAGTCTTTGGAAAGCATAAGCTGCTATTTTTGGTAAACTTATATAGCTTTGCCTGAAGAAAGCGAAGTCAGTTGACTATGACCTTTTGTTAGCTTTTCCATCCAATCTACACCCGACAAAGCATAGAGTTGATGGTACATTAAAATGCTCAGTGAAAGCTGATGTGCTTCATTAACTCACGGAAAAATCTCTTCCTGTGCCAGATATTAGAATAAGTAGGTTTGATTTTGAGTATATTTTATTTCTTCATTTAAAATTAAAAGATTCTTTATGTCTGGATTCTGTTAAAATGGGAGTATAAGATACTTTAATACTAAAGGTAACAAGTACAATCAGTGGGTAAATCATCTAATTAATATTTACTCTGAATAAACATAAAGATCCTTCCTTTAAGTGATTTATACTGAAAAATAAATCTTCCCTAGGGATACAAACAAAATGTGCTACCTTAGTACATTAAATGGGCACTGGCTGAGTTGACTGTACTCTCATAGATTTTTAAGATAATTTATTATTAATAGATATTTACATAGTATTTATTATGCAGCAGACACTATTCTAAGTGATTTTAGTCAATGCTTATTTATTTAACCTTAACAATTCTGTTAGGTATTAGTGTCTACCCCATTTTATAGGTGAGAAAACTAGAACACAGATAAGTGGAATTAATTTGCCAAAGGTCAAATGGCTAAAAAATAGAAATCATGTTTGAAAATTTTCAGAATCCATGCTCTAACCCCCTCCCCACCCCGTGCCATACCGTGTGACCAGTTCCGTTTTGGCTTGGTATTAAAGGACAGGCTTTCTTATGTTAGGCTCTGTATTTTCAGAGTATTGCAAGCATCACTAACTCATTAGCAGTCTTTAAAAGTGGAAGGCTTTGTGACCATTCTTATTTCTATTTTTCCTTAAGGTCAGCCTGTTGAATTTTGTACTTGAATTTGAAAAGGCTTTGGAATTTGATTTCCCATCTCTGTCTTATAGTACTTGTGTCATTTGGGGCAGAATTCTTTATCTTTCAACTCTGACTTTCTCATGCATCCATGTGGTTAATCATAGAGCCTACCTTACATTGTTTTTTGTTAGAATAAATGAGAAATATATAATATAATCCACAAAAAAACCCAGCCCAAAACCCTTCAACTGTTCATCAAGTCCCCAAGAAATTGTAAAGCAAATAGAAATTTAAACAAAACTAATGTCCGTATATGAAAATATTTTTTTTTTATTATTATTTTATTTTATTTTTTTTTGGGGGGGTACACCAGGTTCAATCAACTGTTTTTATACACATATCCCCGTATATGAAAATATTGACTGAGGCTGACTCCATGTAATAAAATCAAATACAAAAATTGCCTGTAAATTTGATGAAATTCATATAGCTTAATCATACTTGTACACTAAGGTAGAACATTTTACTAAAACTGTCTATTTGGAAAGTAGAAAGAAATTAAATGTATAAATTGATTAATTTCTCTATTCCCTATATGAGTGTTTTATAATGTATAAGATGTGTTAATTCTTTTTTGTGTTTAATTGATATATATTTTAATGAAGATTTGGCTGTGAAAATGGGTTTAGTATAATATGGGCTCATTATATTCATTCCTTTCTAAACATGTCTAATACCTTTGACATCAAAATGTTGCCATGAATAATTGTCCTCACCAAACAAATCATGTGGTTGAAAGATACTTGGGAAAGGAAAAAAGATGGCGGCGAAGTAGAGAGACGTGGAGTGCATCCCTCCCCACAGATGCATTGGGAATGCACGGAAGGACGCAGTAATTCTCACAGAGAACCAGCTGAACACCAGCAGACGGCCTCGGACACCGGATGGGACTGCGGGGAGCCTGACATAGCCGGGTGACGGACCGAGAGGACAGGAGGGAGGAGGCCCGCGGAGAGGAGTGCCCGTTCCTGAGAGCTGCCCGGCCATGATGGCGGCTGGAGGCTGCAGGCTCACTGGCGGCTGGGAGGAGCCACGCTCATAGCCTCTCTCTCTCTTTTGGCGCCTCTGCAACAGGCAGTGGAGAGACGCCCTGCGGGCCACCTAAGGTGCTCAGAGATAACAAGTACCCTCAGGCACTCGGGTGGGGCTAGATTAAAACCCCTTGCAACGCCAGCAGCAGGGAGGCTGCCGAGAGAAAAAAAAAAAAAAAAAAGAAAAGAAAAAAAACCCCCGAGAGAGGCCAAACTCTAAGACTTTCTGTTTACGCCTGAGCCACCGGCGCCCTCTGCAACAGGCACCTCCAAGCCTGACTGAGACATCAGTGTGCCACTGCTCCCTCCCTCCCAGGAGAAGGAGCCACTATTGTACCCTCTCCCTCCCCACACACCGACGCTTACAGACGAACAATAAAGGAACCTCTGCTGGTCACAGAATAACGCAAAAAAACCCAAGGACAAGCAACCCCAAAAGTTTGAACAACCATGAGGAAACAAAGAAACACCATGCAGGCAAAGGAGCAGGAAAAAAACCCACAAGACCAAATAAATGAGGAGGAAATAGGAAAAATGCCTGAAAAGGAATTTAGAGTAATGATAGTAAAAATGATACAAAATCTCGATAACAAAATAGAGAAAGTACAAGAAACAGTTCATAAGAACTCAGAAAAACAAACAGCAATGGATAACAAAATAACTGAAATTAAAAATACTCTAGATGCTCTAACCAACAGAATGACTGAGGCAGAAGAACGAATAAGTGAGTTGGAAGATAGAATGGGGGAAATAACTGCCACAGAGCAGGAAAAAGAAAAAACAATAAAAAGATTACAAGACAGTCTCAGAGACCTCACTGATAACATTAAGCGTACCAACATTCGAATTATAGGCATCCCAGAAGAAGAAGAAAACAAGAAAGGGTCTGAGAAAATATTTGAAGAGGTTCTAGTGGAAAACTTCCCCAACATGGGAAAGGAAATAATTCACCAAGTCCAAGAAGCACAGAGAGTCCCATACAGAATAAACCCAAGGAGAAATACACCGAGACACATATTAATCAAACTAACGACAACTAAACACAAAGAAAAAATATTAAAAGCAGCAAGAGAAAAGCAACAAACAACATATAAGGGAAAACCCATCAGGATAACAGCTGACCTTTCCACAGAAACTCTGCAGGCCAGAAGGGAATGGCAGGATATACTGAAAGTCCTGAAAGAGAGAAACCTACAGCCAAGAATACTCTACCCAGCAAGAATCTCATTCAGATTTGAGGGAGAAATCAAAAGCTTTCCAGACAAGCAAAAGTTAAGAGAATTCAGCACCACCAAACCAGCCTTAAAACAAGTGCTAAAGGAACTTCTCTAAGTAGGAAACACAAGAAAAGGAAAACACCTACAAATACAAACTCAAAACAATTAAGAAAATGGTAATTGGAACACACATGTCAATAATCACCTTAAATGTAAATGGATTAAATGCTCCAACCAAAAGACACAGACTGGCTGAATGGATACAAAAACAGGACCCTTCTATATGCTGCCTACAAGAAACCCACTTCAGACCAAGGGATACATATAGACTGAAAGTAAAGGGATGGAAAAAGATATTCCATGCAAATGGAAGTCAAAAGAAAGCTGGAGTAGCAATACTCATATCAGACAAATTAGACTTGAAAGTAAAGACTATTACAAGAGACAAGGAAGGACACTACATAATGATCAAGGGATCCATCCAATAAGAACATATCACAATGGTAAATATCTATGCCCCCAATATAGGAGCACCTCAATACATAAGGCAAATGCTAACAGCTATAAAAGGGGACATCGACAGGAACACAATAATAGTGGGAGACTTGAACACCCCACTTACATCAATGGACAGATCATCCAAACAGAAAATAAATAAAGACACACAAGCTTTAAATGACACATTAGACCATCTCGACTTAATTGATGTTTCTAGGACATTCCATCCAAAAACGACAGAATACACGTTCTTCTCAAGTGCACACGGAACATTTTCCAGGATAGATCACATCTTGGGTCACAAATCAAACCTCAGCAAATTCAAGAAAATTGAAATCATATCAAGCATCTTCTCAGACCACAACGCCATGAGACTAGATATCAATTACAGGAAAAAAACTGCAAAAAAGACAAACACATGGAGGCTAAACAATTCACTCTTAAACAACCAAGGAATCACTACAGAAATCAAAGAGGAAATCAAAAAATATCTAGAAACAAATGACAACGAAAACACAACAACCCAAAACCTATGGGATGCAGCAAAAGCAGTTCTAAGGGGGAAGTTTATAGCAATACAGTCCTACCTTAAGAAACAAGAAAATGATCAAATAAACAACCTAACCTTACACCTCAAACAACTAGAGAAAGAAGAACAAAGAAACCCCAAAGCGAGCAGAAGGAAAGAAATCATAAAGATCAGAGCAGAAATAAATGAAAAAGAAAGGAAAGAAACCATAAGAAAAATAAATAAAACTAAAAGCTGGTTCTTTGAGAAGATTAACAAAATTGATAAACCATTAGCCAGACTCATCAAGAAAAAAAGGGAGAAGATGCAAATCAACAGAATTAGAAATGAAAAAGGAGAAGTCACAACGGACACCTCAGAAATACAAAAGATCATGAGAGATTAATACAAGCAACTATATGCCAATCAATTGGATAACCTGGAAGAAATGGATGCATTCTTAGAAAAATACAATCTTCCAAGACTGAACCAGGAAGAAATAGAAACCATGAACAGACCAATCACAAGTACGGAAATTGAGACTGTGATTAAAAATCTCCCAACACACAAAAGCCCAGGACCAGATGGGTTCACAGGCGAATTCTATCAAACATTTCGAGAAGAGTTAACACCTATCCTTCTCAAACTCTTCCAAAATATTGCAGAAGGCGGAGCACTCCCAAACTCATTCTACGAGGCTACCATCACCCTGATACCAAAACCAGGCAAAGATGTCACAAAAAAAGAAAACTATAGACCAATATCACTGATGAATATAGATGCAAAAATCCTCAACAAAATACTAGCTAACAGACTGCAACAGCGCATTAAAAAAATCATACACCATGATCAAGTGGGGTTTATCCCTGGGATGCAAGGATTCTTCAATATACGCAAATCAATCAACGTGATACATCATATCAACAAATTGAAGGATAAAAACCATATGATCATTTCAATAGATGCAGAAAAAGCTTTTGACAAAGTTCAACATCCATTTATGATAAAAGCTCTCCAGAAAATGGGCATAGAAGGAAATTACCTCAACATAATAAAAGCCATATATGCAAAACCAAAAGCCAACATTGTTCTCAATGGAGAAAAACTGGAAGAATTCCCCCTAAAAACAGGAACAAGACAAGGGTGTCCACTCTCACCACTATTATTCAACATAGTTTTGGAAGTTTTAGCCACAGCAGTCAGAGAAGAAAAAGAAATAAAAGGAATCCAAATTGGAAAAGAAGAAGTACAATTGTCACTCTTTGCAGATGACATGATACTATATATAGAAAACCCTAAAGACTCTACCAGAAAACTGCTAGCACTCATTGATGAGTTTAGTAAAGTAGCAGGATACAAAATTAATGCACAGAAATCTCTTGCATTCCTATACACTAACAACGGAAGAGCACAAAGAGAAATTAAGGAAACTCTCCCATTCACCATTGCAACCAAAAGAATAAAATACCTAGGAAGAAACCTGCCTAAGGAGGCAAAAGATCTGTATGCAGAAAACTTTAAGACATTGATGAAAGAAATCAAAGACGACACAAACAGATGGAGGGACATACCATGTTCCTGGATTGGAAGAATCAACATCGTGAAAATGTCTGTACTACCCAAAGCAATTTACAGATTCAATGCAATCCCGATCAAATTACCAATGGCATTTTTCACAGAACTAGAGCAAGAAATCTTACGATTTGTATGGAAACGCAAAAGACCCCGAATAGCCAAAGCAATCTTGAGAAGGAAAAATGGAGTTGGTGGAATCAGGCTTCCTGACTTCAAACCCTACTACAAGGCCATAGTGATCAAGACAGTATGGTACTGGCACAAAAATAGAAAGGATGATCAATGGAATAGAATAGAGAACTCAGAAGTAAGCCCAAACACATATGGGCACCTCATCTTTGACAAAGGAGGCAAGAATATACAATGGAAAAAAGACAGCCTCTTCCATAAGTGGTGCTGGGAGAACTGGGCAGCAACATGCAAAAGAATGAAATTAGAACACTTCCTAACACCATACACAAAAGTAAACTCCAAATGGATTAAAGACCTACATGTAAGGCCAGACACTATCAAACTCCTAGAGGAAAACATAGGCAGAACACTATATGACATCCATCAAAGCGCCATCCTTTTTGACCCACCTCCTAGAATCATGGAAATAAAATCAAGAATAAATGAATGGGACCTCATGAAACTTAAAAGCTTTTGCACAGCAAAAGAAACCATAAACAAGACTAAAAGGCAACCCTCAGAGTGGGAATAAATAATTGCCTATGAAACAACGGACAAAGGATTAACCTCCAAAACATACAAGCAGCTCATGAAGCTTAGTACCAAAAAAGCAAATAACCCAATCCACAAATGGGCAGAAGACCTAAATAGACATTTCTCCAAAGAAGACATACAGATGGCTAACAAACACATGAAAAGATGCTCCACATCACTCATCATCAGAGAAATGCAAGTCAAAGCCACAATGAGGTATCACCTCACACCAGTCAGAATGGCCATCATCACAAAGTCTGGAAACAACAAATGTTGGAGAGGGTGTGGAGAAAAAGGAACTCTCCTGCACTGTTGGTGGGACTGTAAATTGGTACAGCCACTATGGAAAACAATTTGGAGGTTCCTTAAAAAACTACAAATAGAACTACCATATGATCCAGTCATCCCACTCCTGGGCATATACCCAAAGAAAACCATAATCCCAAAAGAAACTTGTACCATAATGTTTATTGCAGCACTATTTACAATAGCCAGGACATGGAAGCAACCTAAATGCCCATCAACAAATGAATGGATACAGAAGATGTGGCATATATATACAATGGAATATTACTCAGCTATAAAAAGGGATGAGATGGAGCTATATGTAATCAGGTGGATAGAACTACAGTCTGTCATACAGAGTGAAGTAAGTCAGAAAGAGAAGGACAAATATTGTATGCTAACTCACATATACGGAATCTAAAAATGGTACTGTTGGACTCAGTGACCAGAACAAGGATGCAGATACAGAGAATGGACTGGAGAACTCGAGGTATGGGAGGGGGCGGGGGGTGCAGGGGAAACTGAGACGAAGCGAGAGAGTAGCACAGACATATATATACTACCAACTGTAAAATAGTCAGTGGGAAGTTGTTGTATAACAAAGGGAGTCCAACTCGAGGATGGAAGATGCCTTTGAGGACTGGGGCGGGAAGGGTGGGGGGGGCTTGGGGGGGGGGAGTCAAGGAAGGGAGGGAAGATGGGGATATGTGTATAAAAACGGATGATTGAACCTGGTGTACCCCCCCAAAAAATAACTAAATAAATAAATAAATAAATAAATAAATAAAAAAAAGAAAGAAAGATACTTGGGGCAAATATTTCAATTGATTATATATAGTTAACTGTTAATGTAAGCTTTTATTTTTTTCCTTAAATGTTTTTTGGTTAGTTAGGTTTGAGGTATGGCTGTAAGGTAAGAGGATGTGTTTTACTTTTAAAAGCATTATTTCACATTTGAACTACTTCTGGCCTTTTAAAGAGGTAACTTGGGAGAGTTTATATTTATTGCAGCAATGCTGTCATAACCCCAAATATTTTTTAACTCTTTTTTGAAACTTCCTTCATATTTTTTGACACATGCATAACAGTTTAGCCACTGTGTTTACTCTTCACCTATTTGCAAATGGATTTGACTCTTAGAGAGCACTCAGTGTCATTCAGAACCAAATCTATGGAATAAGATGGATGATTAAAAATTACTTATTCTTTTGATGACAAGAAGTAGAGTTGAGGGACTTCCTAGGTGGCCACAGTGGGTAGGAATCTGCCTGCCAGTGCAGGGGACACAGGTTTGATCCCTGCCCCAGGAAGATGCCACATGCTGCGGAGTAACTAAGCCTGTGCACCACAACTATTGAGCCTGCACTCTAGAGCCTGTGAGCCACAACTGTTGAGCCCATGTGCCACAACTACTGAAGCCCATGCACCTAAAGCCTGTGCTCTGCAACAAGAGAGGCCACCGCAATGAGGAGCCCGTGCACCACAATGAAGAGTAGCCCCCACTCGCTGCAACTAGAGAAAGCCCATGTGCAGCAATGAAGACCCAACACAGCCAATAAAATAAATAAATAAATAAATTTATATTAAAAAAAAAGTAGAGTTGATATACAATGGTGAGGCACAGTTACAAAGAAATGAGATGTTGTCAACCACCCTGAGGCTGATAATGCCAGTATCAGCAAGAGCTTGCTAGGGTTCTAGTATTTTCCAGCCACTGTTTTAGGTAATCAATTCATACTATTTTATTTAATCTTCATGGCAACTCTGTATTTTTTTTTCTATCATTCAGTTGAAAATAGTGATGCTTAAAGGCTTAGGTAACATTCTCAAGGTCACATAGCAAATAGCAATATAAGGTTTCAAATTTAAGATCGTGTAAATCTAAAACCCACGCCCTTTCCACTGTTACACTGTTCTGAAGTAGTATCTTGCAAATGCTTGAATTATAGTGAGTAAGGGCAACATCAATGGAGAAAATACCTAATCTATCTCAGTAATTAAATTAAGGGCAATATTTATTTGGATGATATATTTGTAAAAAGAGGTCCCATTACCTTTAGGACATGCTTCTTATATTCTGGCAATTTTACAAATTGAAGTTTAAATCACCAGGTACTAATTTTATCTAATATTATGTTGAGTAGAATATTTGCTCAACTATAAGGCACTGAATTTGATAAAAATGTAATATGCATTTTTTAAATTTTTTTAATTTCTTTTGAGAACTTTTATTGAGATACAGTTAACACACAATAAACTACATATATTTAGAGCGTACAATTTGGTATCCCAATCTCCCATTTCATTCCCGCCCAACTCTCCCCGCTTTCCCCACCTGGGTGTCCACATGTTTGTTCTCTACATCTGTGTCTCTATTTCTGCCTTGCAAACCAGTTGCTTTGTACCATTTTTCTATACTCCGCATATATGTGTTAATATATATTTGTTTTTCTCTTTCTGACTCACTTCACTCTATGACAGTCTCTAGGTCCATCCATGTCTCAACAGATGTCCCAGTTTCATTGCTTTTTACAGCTGAGTAATATTCCATTATATATATGTACCACATCTTTTTATCCATTCATCTGTTGATGGACATTTAGGTTGCTTCCATGTCCTGGCTACTGTAAATAGTGCTGCAATGAACACTGGAGTGCATGTGTCTTTTTGAATTCTGATTTTCTCTGGGTATATGCCCAGCAGTGGGATTGCTGGGTCATATGGTAGTTCTATTTTTAGTTTTTCAAGGAACCTCAACACTGTTCTCCATAGTGGCTGTATCAATTTATATTCCCAACAGTGCAAGAGCGTTCCCTTTTCTCCACACCCTCTCCAGCATTTACTGTTTGTAGATTTTCTGATGATGCCCATTCTCACCAGTGTGAGGAGATACCTCATTGTAGTTTTGATTTGCATTTCTCTAATAATGAGTGATGTTGAGCAGCTTTTCATGTGCCTCTTGGCCATCCGTATGTCATCTTTGGAGAAATGCCTGTTTAGGTCTTCTGCCCATTTTTTGATTGGGTTGCTTGTTTTTTTGATATTGAGCTGGATGAACTGTTTATATATTTTGGAGATTAATCCTTTGTCTGTTGATTCGTTTGCAAATATTTTCTCCCATTCTGAGAGTTGTCTTTTCATCTTGCTTATAGTTTCCTTTGCTGTCCAGAAGTTCTGAAGTTTCATGAGGTCCCATTTATTTATTTTTGTTTTTATTTCCATTACTAAAGGGGGTGGATCAAAAAAGATCTCGCTGTGATTTACGTCGAAGAGTGTTCTTCCTATGTTTTCCACTAGGAGTTTTATAGTGTCTGGCCTTACATTTAGGTCTTTTACCCATTTTGAGTTTATTTTTGTGTATGGTGTTAGGAAGTGTTCTAACTTCATTCTTTTACATGTAGCTGACCAATTTTGCCAGCACCACTTTTTGAAGAGGCTGCCTTTTCTCCATTGTATACCCTTGCCTCCTTTGTCATAGATGAGTTGACCATAGTTTATCTCTGGGCTTTCTATCCTGTTCCATTGATCTATATTTCTGTTTTTGTGCCAGTACCATACTGTCTTGATCACTGTAGCCTTGTTGTACAGCCTGAAGTCAGGAGCCTGATTCCCCCAACTCCATCTTTCCTTCTCAAGATTGCTTTGGCTATTCGGGGTCTTTTGTGTTTCCATACAAATCATAAGATTTCTTGCTCTAGTTCTGTGAAAAATGCCATTGGTAATTTGATAGGGATTGCGTTGAATCTGTAAATTGCTTTGGGTAGTACATTCATTTTCACAATGTTGATTCTTCTAATCCAAGAACATGGTATGTCCTTCCATCTGTTTGTGTCATGTTTGATTTCTTTCATCAGTGTCTTATATTTCTACATAGAGGTCTTTTGCCTCCTCAGGCAGGTTTATTCCTAGGTATTTTATTCTTTTTGTTGCAATGGTAAATGGGAGAGTTTCCTTAATTTCTCTTTCGGCTCTTTTGTTGTTAGTGTATAGGAATGCAAGAGATTTCTGCGCATTAATTTTGTATCCTGCTACTTAACTAAATTCATCAATTAGTGCTAGCAGTTTTCTAGTAGAGTCTTTAGGGTTTTCTATGTATAATATCATGTCATCTGCAGAGAGTGACAATTTTACTTCTTTTCCAATTTGGATTCCTTTAATTTCTTTTTCTTCTCTGATTGCTGTGGCTAACACTTCCAAAACTATGTTGAATAATAATGGTGAGAGTGGACACCCTTGTTTTGTTCCTGTTCTTAAAGGGAATTCTTTCAGTTTTTTACCATTTAAAATGATGTTGGCTTTGGTTTCTCATATATGGCTTTTGTTATGTTGAGGTAATTTCCTTCTATGCCCATTTTCTGGAGAGCTTTTATTATAAATGGGTGTTGAATTTTGTCAAAAGCTTTTTCTGCATCTATTGAGATGATCATATGGTTCTTATCCTTCAATTTGTTGATATGATGTGTCACATTGATTGATTTGCATATATTGAAGAATGCTTGCATCCCAGGGATAAACCCCACTTGATCATGGTGTATGATTTTTTTTAATGTGCTGTTGGATTCTGTTAGCTAGTATTTTGTTGAGGATTTTTGCATCTATATTCATCAGTGATATTGGCCTATAATTTTCTTGTGACATCTTTGCCTGGTTTTGGTATCAGGGTGATGGTGGCCTTGTAAAATGACTTTCGGAGTGTTCTTCCTTCTGCTGTATTTTGGAAGAGTTTGAGAAGGATAGGTGTTAGCTCTTCTCTAATGTTTGCTAGAATTCGCTTGTGAATCCATCTGGCCCTGGGCTTTTGTGTGTTGGGAGATTTTTAATCACAGTCTTCATTTCTGTACTTGTGATTGGTCTGTTCATATTTTCTATTTCTTCCTGATTCAGTCTTGGAGGATTGTATTTTTCTAAGAATGTATCCATTTCTTCCAGGTTATCCCACTTATTGGCATATAGTTGCTTGTAGTATTCTCTCATGATCTTTTGTATTTCTGTGGTGTCCATTGTTTCTTCTCCTTTTTCATTTCTAATTCTATTGATTTGCATCTTCTCCCTTTTTTTCCTAATGAGTCTGGCTAATGGTTTATCACTTTTGTTTATCTTCTCAAAGAACTGGCTTTTAGTTTCATTGAGCATTGCATTGTTACTTTCATTTCCTTTTCTTTTATTTCTGATCTGATCTTTATGATTTCTTTCCTTCTGCTCACTTTGGGGTTTCTTTGTTCCTCTTTCTCTAATTGTTTTAGGTGTAAGGTTAGGTTGTTTATTTGATATTTTTCTTGTTTTTTGCGATAGGACTGTATTGCTATAAACTTCCCTCTTAGAACTATTTTTGCTGCGTCCCATAGCTTTTGGGTTGTTGTGTTTTCATTGTCATTTGTTTCTAGATATTTTTTGATTTCCTATTTGATTTCTGTAATGAATTCTTTTTTTTTAATTTTATTTATTTATTATTTTTGGGGGGTACACCAAGTTCAATCATCTATTTTTATGCACATATCTACAGCTGTACCACCCTGAAAGCGCCCGATCTCCTCTTTAATGAATTCTTGGTTGTTTAATAGTGAATTGTTTAGCCTCCATATGTTTGTATATTTTACAGTTTTGTCCTGTAATTGATATCTAGTCTCATGGCATTGTGGTCAGAGAAGATGCTTGATATAATTTCAGTTTTCTTGAATTTACCGAGGCTTGATTTGTGACCCAAGATGTGATCGATCCTGGAAAATGTTCCGTGTGCACTTGAGAAGAAAGTGTAGTCTGTCGTTTTTGGATGGAATGTCCTATTAATATCAATTAAGTCGAGATGGTCTAATGTGTCATTTAATGCTTGTGTATCTTTATTTTCTGTTTGGATGATCTGTCCATTGATGTAAGTGGGGTGTTAAAGTCTCCTACTATTATTGCATTACTATTGATTTCCCCTTTTATGGCGGTTAGCATTTGCCTTATGTATTGAGGTGCTCCTATGTTGGGAGCATAGATATTCACAATTGTTATATGTTCTTCTTGGATGGATCCCTTGATCATTATGTAATGACCCTCCTTGTCTCTTGTAATAGTCTTTACTTTAAAGTCTACTTTGTCTGATATGCATATTGCTACTCCAGCTTTCTTTCACTTCCATTTGCATGGAATATCTTTTTCCATCCCTTTACTTTCAGTCTGTATGTGTCCCTTGGTCTGAAGTGAGTTTCTTGTAGGCAGCATATAGAAGGGTCTTGTTTTTGTATCCATTTTGCCAGTCTGTGTCTTTTGGTTAGAGCATTTAATCTATTTACCTTTCAGGTGATTATTGACATATGTGTTCCTATTACCATTTTATTAATTGTTTTCAGTTTGTTTTGGTAGGTCTTTTACTTCTGTTTTGTTTCCTACCTAGAAAAGTTCCTTTTTCAGTTGTTGTAAGGCTGGTTTGGAGGTGCTGAATTCTCTTAACTTTTGCTTGTCTGTAAAGCTTTTGTTTTCTCCATCGAATCTGAATGAGATTCTTGCTGGGTAGAGTGTTCTTGGCTGTAGTTTTTTCTCTTTCAGGACTTTCAGTATATCCTGCCATTCCTTCTGGCCTGCAGAGTTTCTGCAGAAAGGTCAGCTCTTATCCTTATGGGTTTTCCCTTATATGTTATTTGTTGCTTTTCTCTTGCTGCTTTTAATATTTTTTCTTTGTGTTTAATTGTCATTAGTTTGATTAATATGTGCCTCAGTGTATTTCCCCTTGAGTTTATTCTGTATGGAACTCTCTGTTCTTCTTGGACTTGATTAATTATATCCTTTCCCATGTTGGGGAAGTTTTCCACTAGAACCTCTTCAAATATTTTCTCAGACCCTTTCTTTTTTTCTTCTTCTTCTGGGATGCCTATGATTCAAATGTAGGTGCGCTTATTGTTGTCACCAAGGTCTCTAAGACTGTATTCCATTATTTTTATTTTTATTTTCTTTTTCCTGCTCTGTGGCAGTTATTTTCCCAATTCTATCTTCCAACTCACTTATTCATTCTTCTGCCTCAGTTATTCTGCTCTTTATGCCATCTAGAGTATTTTTAATTTTGGTTATTTTGTTGTCCATTACTGTTTGTTTGTTCTTTAGTTCTTCTGAGTCGTTATTAACTGTTTCTTGTATTTTCTGTATTTTTGTTATCAAGATTTTGGATCATCTTTACTATCATTACTGTGAATACTTTTTCAGGCATTTTTCCTATTTCCTCTTCATTTATTTGGTCTTGTGGGTATTTTTCCTGCTCCTTTGCCTGCATGGTGTTTCTTTGTTTTCTCATGGTAGTCCAAACTTTGGAGGTTGCTTGTCCCAGCAATAAAGGGCTTTAAGGAAGACTATCCAAGCCCCAGGCTAATGGCAGAGTATTAAATCAAACCAATACTAAGTCAAGGAAACACATACATATATAAGATACACAAATACTGAATCCAATAGAACATAAGGCACTAGAAAAGACCTGACAGGAGAAACCCAGTATGCTATCAGACATTCAAAGAGAAAATGAACAGAAATTCACAACCAAAACAGAACAAAACAAAAAAGCAGAAACAAACAAACAAATAACACCACACACACACACAAACACAAATTCAGGGATATATTGAAAACTAGGATCAAATATAATAAAGAGCTAGAGTCCCACCAAACAGACTGAAGATTCTCAGAATGAAATCAGGTAATTATACTAGTATCTAAGATAAATACAAAAACCTCATAATAAATACCAAAGCAGTGTGTCATCTGGAGAATAAAGCAAGGAGACAGAGCAGACCAATAATATTGCATATAAGTATGTTAAGATGAAATAATTTAAAAAGGATAGAAGACAGGGCAACAGAAGATTGTGGTGTGGCTGGAAATATGAGAATAAAAGGAAAGAAATAGAAATGTATAAAAGATAGAGATGAAAAGAAGGTAGGAGAGGTACAGTCAGTACTACAAAAAACAGCTAGAAATAGAAATTTATAACAAGGCTAAAAATAAAAATAGAATAAAAAATAAGATAAAAAATATTATAAAACGTGTAGCTCTCTTAGGACTAAGATCGTAATTAAAAAAAAAAAAAAAAAGAAAGAAAGAGCTAGAACTGACCCCAGAATGGACCAGTTCAATAGAATTAATACTGATATTTCTGTTTCCTTGGGTTCTCAGCTGTAAGTGTCCTTCTACCCACCTCTGGCTTTTTGTATTATTCTGCAACCAGCAGAGTTTCCTTTATTGTACATCTGTAAGCACTGGTGTGTGTGGAGAGAGAGAGTACAATAGTGGCTCCTTCCCCTGGGAGTGAGTCTGCAGTGGCACCCTGCCTGGGTCACAGCGGCTTGGGCTGCTTGGGCCAAGATTGTGACTCCAATCATGGCTCCTGCCCCCTGCTACTGCTCCTCTGGGCACAGTCCCTGGGTCACGGTGGGTTGGGTGGCTCAAACCTAGAGTGTGACTCCAACCGCAGCTCCTGCCCCCTGCGACTACTCTGCCAGGCACAGTGCCTGGGTCACGGTGGTTCAGTCAGACATCATGGTGCCTGTTGCAGAGGGATGCCTGTGGCTCAGTTGTAAACAGAATGTCTCAGAGTTGGGCCACTCTGTGGGCTTTGGGTTCTTGGCTGCAGGTGCTCTAGGCCAGCCCTGCCTAGGGGCCTTTTTTATCCCTGAGTGCTTTAGCCAGGCCCACAGGGGTCCTTCCTCTGTCAGGCACAGGTGTTGAGAGCGAGGCTATGCCCGTGGCCCCTCCCCCCTGCTTGTGAGTCAGCAGTATCCAGCTGCCACTATGGCCTCGCAGCTTTCTGTGATAGGCACTCTCCGCTGTGGATTTCTTCCCTCCTGTCCTCTCGTTCCATCTCCCCACTGCCAACAGTGTTTCTCACCCTGAGCTAGTTCTCTGGTTCCCACGCTCCAGCTCCCAGACCCACTATTCAACTGTGAATCAACATCTCAGTGTGGACACACTGAACCGTGGTGCAGACCCTCCGTGTGTTTCTCTCTCTTTCCCGTCTGCCACAGCTCAGCTGCTTCACCCTTTTTGAACAGTCATAAATGCCTCCCTTCTGACCTAGGGAAATTTCCCATTGGAGAAGGGGTTTCCCCATCAGATAAGGGATGTTTCCCCAAATTCAGCAATCTCCCCTCTGTTTCAGGTCCCCCTGCCCCAGGGCATGGGACCTGTCCCTTTCCTTTCTTCTCCTCCTCTTTCTCCTTTTTTTTTTTCCCTCTGTCCTACCTAGTTATGTCAGGATCTTTGCAGTCATTTCTGGTGTCAAGGTTGTTTGCTGGTGTTCAGCTGGTTCTCTGTGGGAATTATTGTGTCTTTTGGTGTATTCCTGATGCATCTGTGAGGAGGGACGCATTCCATGTCCTTCTACTTTGTCACCATCTTTCTTCTCCTCCGTCTTTTTCTTGATGAGTCTTGCTAGAGGTTTATCGATTTTATTTGTCTTCTCAAAGAACCAGCTTTTAGTTTCATTGATTTATGCTATTGTTGTCTTTGTTTCTATTTCATTTATTTCTGCTCTGATCTTTATGATTTCTCTCCATCTACTAACTTTGGGTTTTGTTTGCTCTTCTCTCTCTAGTTTCTTTAGATATATGGTTAGATTGTTTATTTGGGATTTTTCTTGTTTCTTGAGGTAGGATTGTATTGCTATAAACTTCCCTCTTAGAACTGCCTTTGCTGCATCCCATAGGTTTTGGATCATTGTGTTTTCATTGTCATTTGTCTCTAGGTAGTTTTTGATTTCCTCTTTATTTCTTCAGTGATCTCTTGGTTATTTAGTAGCATATTGTTTAGCCTCCATGTGTTTGTGTTTTTTACAGTTTTTTTCCTGTAATTGATTTCTAATCTCATAGCATTGTGGTCAGAAAAGATGCTTGATACAATTTCAGTTTTCTTGAATTTACCAAGGCTTGATTTATGACCCAAAATGTGATCTATCCTGGAGAATGTTCCATGCGCACTTGAGAGGAATGTGTAATCTGCTGTTTTTGGATGTAATGTCCTATAGATATCTATTAAATCCAGCTGATTTATTGTGTCATTTAAAGCTTGTGTTTCCTTATAAATTTTCTGTCTGGATGATCTGTCCATTGGTGTAAGTGGGGTGTTAAAGTCCCCCACTATGATTGTGTTACTTTCGATTTCTTCTTTCATAGTTGTTAGCATTTGCCTTACGTATTGAGGTGCTCCTATATTGCGTCCATATATACTTATAACTGTTATCTCTTCTTCTTGGATTGATCCCTCAATCTTTATGTAGTGTCCTTTCTTGTCTCTTGTAACATTTTTTATTTTAAATCTATTTTATCTGATATGAGTATCGCTACTCCAGCTTTCTTTTGATTTCCATTTACATGGAATATCTTTTTCCATTCCCTCACTTTCTGTCTGTATGTGTCCCTAGGTCTGAAATGGGTCTCTTGGAGACAGCATATATATGGGTCTTGTTTTTGTATCCATTTGGCCAGTCTGTGTCTTTTGGTTGGTGCATTTAGTCCATTTACATTCAAGGTGATTATCGATATGTATGTTCCTATTACCATTTTCTTAATTGTTTTGTTGTTGTTTTTGTAGGTCCTTTTCTTCTCTTATGTTTCCTGCTTAGAGAAGTTCCTTTAGCATTTGTTGTAGGGCTGGTTTGGTGGTGCTGAATTCTCTTAGCTGTTGCTTGTCTGTAAAGCTTTTGATTTCTCCATCAAATCTGAATGAGATCCTTGCTGGGTAGAGTATTCTTGGTTGTAGGTTCTTCCCTTTCATCACTTGAAATATATCATGCCACTCCCTTCTGGCTTGCAGAGTTTCTGCTGAGAAATCAGCTGTTACCCTTATGGGAGTTCCCTTGTATGTTATTTGTCATTTTTCCCCTGTTGCTTTCAATAACTTTTCTCTGTCTTTCATTTTTGCCAGTTTGACTACTGTATGTCTTGGCCTGTTTCTCCTTGGGTTTATCCTGCCTGGGACTCTCTGTGCTTCCTGGACTTGGGTAGCTATTTCCTTTCCCATGTTAGGGAAGTTTTCAACTATAATCTCTTCCAATATTTTCTTGGGTCCTTTCTCTCTCTCTTCTCCTTCTGGGACCCCTATAATGTGAATGTTGGTGCGTTTAAGATTGTCCCAGAGGTCTCGTAGTTTTTCTTCAGTTCTTTTCATTCTTGTTTCTTTATTTTCTGCATCAGTGATGATCACCATTCTGTCTTCCAGGTCACTTATTCGTTCTTCTGCCTCAGTTAATCTGCTATTGGTTCCTTCTAGTGTATTTTTCATTTCAGTTATTATGTTGCATATCTCTGTTTGTTTGCTCTTTAATTCTTCTAGGTCTTTGGTAAACTTTTCTTGCAACTTTTCAATCTTTGCATCCAGTCTTTATTCAAAGTGCTGGATCATCTTCACCATCATTATTCTGAATTCTTTTTCTGTAAGGGTGCCTATCTCCTCTTCATTTAGTTGTTTTTCTGGCATTTTATCTTGTCCCTTCATCTAGTACAGAGTCTTTTGCCTTTTCATTTTCTCTGTCTTTCTGTGACTGTGGTTTTCAGTTCCACAAGACGAAATACTGCTGATACTGCTTGATTCTGCTGTGTGCCCTCTTGTGGAGGAAGCTATTCAGGAGGCTTGTGGGTGCTTCCTGATGGGAGGGACTGATGGTGAGTTGGGCTGGGTGGGCGGAGCTCAGTAAAACTTTAATCTGATTTGGTGGGTGGAACTCAGTGAAACTTTAATCTGCTTGTCTGCCAGTGGGTGGGGCTGTGTTCCCACCCTGTTGGTTGTCTGGCCTGAGGCTACCCAGCACTGGAGCTTACAGGCTTTTTGGTCGGGTTAATGGCAGACTCTGGGAGGGCTCATGCCAATTAGCACTTTCCAGAACTCCTGCCACCAGTGCCTCTGTCCCCTTGGTGAGCCACAGCTGCCCCCCACCTCTGCAGGCAACCCTCCAACACCAGCAGGTAGACCTGGTTCAGTCTCCTATGGGGTCACTGCTTCTTTCCCCTGTGTCCTGGTGAGCACTTTTTTGTGTGCCCTCCCAAGAGTGGAGTCTCCATTTCCCCCAGTCCTGTGGAGGTCTTGCAGTCAAATCCCACTGGCTTTCAAAGTCTGATTCTCTGGGGCTTCCTCCTCCCATTGCTGGACCCCCAGGTTAGGAAGCCTGACATGGGGCTCAGAAGCCTCACTTTAGTGGGTGGACTTCTGCAGTATAACTGTTTTCCAGCTTGTAAGTCACTCACCCAGCATTTATGGGATTTGATTTTAAAGTGATCGTGCCCCTCCTACTGTCTCATTGCGGCTTCTTTGTCTCTGGATATGGGGTGTCTTTTTTGGTGAGTTCCAGTGTCTTTCTTGTAATATGCCTTTTAATATATATAGTTCCTGTAATGATTAAGTTGTTGAAAATCTTCATAGAAATTTTATTTATTTATTTGAAATTTAATTTTTGTTTTATATTGGAGTATAGTTGATTTACAATGTTGTGTTAGTTTCAGGTATAAAGCAAAGTGATTCAGTTTTATATGTATATATATTTTTTCCCAGATTCTTTTCCCTTTTTCCTTATATTGTAAAACATTGAGTACTGTTTCCTGTGCTATACAGTAGGTCCCTTTTGGATATCTATTTTATATATAATAGTTTATGCATGTTAATCCCAAATTCGTAACTATCCCCCAAACCTCTTTGCCCTTAGTTAACCGTAAGTTTGTTTTCTATGTCTGTGGGTCTCTTTCTGTTTATGTTTAAGGTCATCTGTGTCATTCTTTTTTTCTATTCCACATACAAGCGATATCATATGATATTTGTCTTTCTCTGTGTGGCTTTCTTCACATTAGTATGATAATCTCTAGGTCCATCCATGTTGCTGCAAATGGCATTATTTCATTCTAATCCAACACTCCAAATAGGCTATTGGGTCTCCCTAGTTACTCGTTAAGAAAGTGCCAACTGCTTTTAAATTGCACAAAGCCCTTCATAGTTATACCTGTCAATTCATAAAGGGAGACTAGGTAGGTGGGGAAATTGGAATGGTTCATCTAAGTGATATTCAGTGTAGACCTGTATGTGGAGAGTTTCCTTCTATACATCAGACCTAAATCATTGTTATTCTTTATGACTGTACATCTGGCTGCTGGACTTGATTCACCAGGTAGAAGGAAATAATGGATATTAAATAGGCAACCCACAGCATCTCCCACACTTTGTAAGGTATATACATTACCCACTCATAACCCACAGTCATGAGTGATACCCACTCCTTCCTTTTTATGTAGAAAAAAACTTTGTCATCTTTCTATTTCTATTAACTCTCATAATACTGGGCCTCTTGTAAGTGCTTAATAATTTCTTGTTTGTCAAATAAACATTAGAATGTAAAAAAAGCTTTTATATATTCTTCCCAAATCAGCTTCAAAAAATAGCCTCATATGGGAATTGAAAGAAAAAAAGAAGCAGAAGGAAGGAAGAATGAGAAAAAATGGGGAGAAGAAAAAGTGTCTTAAGTTGCTAGCCATCCTGTAACAAAAGAAATTAAACCTCTGGGCTAAAGGCCTCTAATCTAGTTCAAGGTGAGAACTTCGACTTTGCAGCCCTTGGGTCTTGGCCATAACTGTGGGGAAACCTCAGTGTGTGATCACTCAAACTCTTTTCTGCACTGGGGCACCTGACAGCACCTGCAAACACACTCAGTGTTGGGATGGCCATGGGTGAGCGCCATGAATCATGTCAGGATCCTTTACTAGACTTGGTTCTGGAAGAATGCAAGAGATATGAAGCCTTAGGGTCAGTCATAACTTCTTTAATAAGGAAATGCACCAGTTTTGTGTTTTCATCCCCCCTAACACAGAAAGTTTGCTGTGTCCCTCTCAATTTAATTTGTGGCATACCATTTAGGAAAGACCTATTTGCTGTAGTGCCCCTAAGAAAAGATAAATTTCTGGATGGAACTAAAATAAATATCCACAATGAAGATTATTTTGGCCATCCAGCTCAAAGTCTTTTCCCTTTTGTTTTCTTGCTTTTTCGCAGATGGTAATCAAGGCACTCTGTATAATCCACCATAGTGTTTGAAAGGGTGAGGTGGCCAACGACAGGGTAGCAGAGAAAAACGTTTGTATTTTGAATCATCAGAGATAGCCTACTGCCAGCAATACAGGAGAGAACAGTAGCCCGGCCTGACTCGCCCCATGGCTGTTCTACCCCAGTTCCAATAACCACTAAGCCCGTTGGAGTATAAATAGCAATATGACAAGTCTCCATTCAATTTATAGTGTTTTTATTGCAGGCTGTGGCAGCAAACTATTTATCTAAGGTAGAATTCCCTAATGAGCATAGCCAGCCCCAACGTACAGACCAATTTAAAGCCAGTGTTTACAAATTGCAGAATACTTGGAAACGAAATCAAGGAAGATTGATTCTTCGCTTATAAATTTAGTTTGTTCCCAGACACTAAATGTATGGATTTTTAAATAGCCATATGGCTTAAACAAAATAAAGCACGAAAATCTTCTCCCAGCAAATCACAGACACGAGAACTGCCTTGGCTTGAATTATCTTCCTTAGGGCTTGATCAGAGAGCAAGTTTCCAAGTCTGTTGTTTTTCAATAACAGTCTTTTCCTGCAAACTTCTATTTGAAATATTTATGCCGGTGCTCTAGCGGTTTCTTTAATGGGGTTTCAACAATGA
The DNA here is from genome assembly GCF_030028045.1 of Hippopotamus amphibius kiboko. Taxonomy (NCBI): domain Eukaryota; kingdom Metazoa; phylum Chordata; class Mammalia; order Artiodactyla; family Hippopotamidae; genus Hippopotamus; species Hippopotamus amphibius. The sequence goes on along the minus strand of NC_080196.1, from coordinate 94,381,025 downwards.
AACCTGGGGACTGAGTACTGCAGATGGTGTCTGCTTTTTGAGCTATGGTCTCTGAACAAAACCAGCTAATTCACTCTATGCTTTCCCTGCCTTGAGAATTCCACCTTCTCTTATCATCGGCTATGGCAAAGCACACCGGTGGCCAAGCAAGACATGTTCCACATGCAAGGGCCACTGGGGAAAGAGTTCCCGTTAAGCCATAGGCCAGAAAAGGAAAAGTTAGTACTGAATCACAGCTAAGCATCTTGAATAGAAACATACTTGCCCCACAGTTAGGAGATCTTAGAATTTAAAGGCTGAGAAAAAAACACGAAACACACAAAATCATCTTTTGATAGAGAATCATATTGAGAGCTTGGGAATAATTTGCATTATGAAAAAAAATATTCATAGGCCTGGGATACCTAAATTCAAGGGTAAAACAATTGTTCACCTTGACTGGGTAGAATTATCCTGGAAATTAGATTCTAGCTTGTGCCTTTCCTGGGTCAGCTGCTACCTGGAGGCCACATTGAACATTTACATTTTAAAGTTAAAACAAACTAAATTGGTAGGAACATTAGAATGCTGCCCTCTAGAAATGCCTGTCATCTCATTGGAATGATAAGAGCCTTTTCCTAGGTTTTCCTTCACAGATTGTTATTAACCAGTATTGCTGAATGCCTGTTATGTGCTAAGGCTGTTCTAGTCACTGAACATAGCACTTAACAAAAGAGACAACCATTCTTGTCCCATGCGTCTTCTATTCCAGTGGAAAGAGACAGAAACAAAATAAACAGTCAGTAATGTAATGTATTAGGAGGTAAAGTGTGCCAGGTTATAAATAATAGGAAAAAAAGGAAGAAAAATAACGATGGTAAAAATGTATCTGCAGTATTTTAAAAGGTCGTCCAAAAAGGCCTCCCTGAGAAGGTGACATTTGAACAAAGACTTAAGTGAAGGAATGTGCTATCTGAGGGAAGACCATTCCTGGGACAGGGTGTACAAATGGCAAAGGCCCTTGTGTGGGAGAATGCCTGATCCATTGAAGGAATAGTAAGGACACCAGTGTCCCTGGAATTGGGTTAGGGAGAGAGAACAGGAGGGGAGGGGTGAGGGAGAATAAGGAGGCAGAGCCTGTGGACCACTCTAAGGTCTTTAGTCTGAATTCTCAGTGAGAAGCCATTGGAAGACTTTGCCTACAGGGAAGACAGGGATTAATTTATGTTTTAAACAGGTCACCCTGATTTTGTGAGAATCAGCTGAAAGTAGACAAGAATAAGAGCAAGGAGACCAGTTGGGAGGCCATGGTAATGACACAGGAGTTTGTAGTTTGAAAGATGATGAGAAATTGTCAAATTTGGACATATTAATATTTTAAGGTGGATTTAAGGAAATTTGCTGCTGCATTGGATGTTGGGGATAGTTAAGAAGAAGAGTCAAAGATGATTCCAAGATTTGGGGCTTGATAATTGCACAGATGGGGGTGGGGTGTGAGATGTAATTGCCAAAACAGAGACAGGAAAACTGCAGGTAGAGTAGGTTTGTGTTCTTGAATATGTTCACTTTGAAATTAGACATCCAACTGAAGTTGTTTAAGAGGAACTTGGGTATCTTAAGTATGGAGTTCAAGAGAAATAGTGCTGAAGAGACAAATTTGAGGTCCGATTTTATGCCTCAATAAATGTTAATTTTAAAGAGTGAAATTTGGCCTCAACTGAGTAGTTTAAGTATTTTAAGAGATTTTTCTCCTCTGGAAAGCAAATCTATCCCTACATGCTTTCACTCATCACATAATAATTGAGCATTTTGTGTACCTGATAGTGTACTTGTATGTGCATTGATTAATGTGATAGTTTTGATCTGTACTCTCCCAGGGTTCATGGCAGGAAATGAGGGAAACAAGGGACAGATCATCACAATACTTTGTGTCAAGTGCATGGTATGGGCAGTAGAATATCTCATGGTTGCAGAGAGCAAGGGAACCTCACACAGTTAATGAGTCAGAGGAATCTTCTTGGTAGAAATTACATATTGCGATCTTAAGGAAATGTAAACACAGAAGGGGAAGACTATTCGAGGCAGAGCAAAACAACCTATGGAAGGGCTTAGAACTGAGAGAGAGCCCAATGTATTTGTAAAAAAGTAAAAAGTTTAGTTTGCTTGGACATAGAGTACAAGGTTGGAGTGAGGTAAGGTAAGAAGGGCTGAAACGGTAGTGTACCTGTTAATCCCATGCTAACAATTTATCCCCCACCCCTTCTTCTTTGGTAACCATAAGTTTGTTTTCTATGTCTGTGAGTCTCTTTCTGTTTTGTAAATAAGCTCATTTGCACTATTTTTTTAGATTCCATGTATACGTTATATCACGTAATATTTGTCTTTCTCTTTCTGACTTATTATGATAATCTCTAGGTCCATCTATGTTGCTGCAAATGGCATTATTTCATTTTTTTAATGGCTGAATAATGTTCCATTGTATGTATATATACCACATCTTCTTCATACATTCATCTGTTAAAGGACACTCAGATTGCTTCCATGTTTTGGCTATTGTAAATAGTGCTGCTATGAACATCGAGGTTCGTATATCTTTTCGAATTAGAGCTTTCATCTTTGCCAGATATGTGCCCAGGAGTGTGATTGCAGGGTTATATGGCAACTCCATTTTTAGCTTTTTAAGGAACTTCCATACTGTTTTCCATAGTGGCAGCAGCAATTTACATCCCCACCAACAGTGTAGAAGGGTTCCCTTTTCTCCACACCCTCTTCAGCATTTATTATTTGTAAGTTTCTTGATGATGGTCTTTCTGACAGGTGTGACATAATACCTCATTGTAGTTTTGATTTACATTTCTTTAATAATTAGCAATGATGAGCATCTTTTCATTTGCCTATTGGGCATCTGTCTGTCTTCTTTGGAGGAATGTCTGTTTAGGACTTCTGCTTATTTTTTCATTGGGTTGTTTGGGTTTTTTGTTATTGAGTTGTGTGAGCTGTTTGTACATATTGGAAATTAAGCCCTTGTGCATTCATTCTTTTGCAAATATTTTCTAGTAGTCTGTAGGTTGTCTTTTTGTTTTGTTTATGGTTTCCTTTGCTCTGCAAAAGCTTATACATTTGATTAGGCTCCATTTGTTTATTTTTGCTTTTGTTTTTATTGCCTTGGGAAAGTGACTTAAGAAAACATTGCTGTGATTTATGTCAGAGAATGTTTTGCTTATGTTCTCTTCTAGGAGTTAAATGGTGTAATGTCTTCTTCTTATGTCTTTAAATCATTTTGAGTTTATTTTTGTGTATAGTTTAAGAGAATGTTCTAACTATGTTGATTTACATGCAGCTGTCCAGCTTTCCCAACAGTGCTTGCTGAAGAGACTATCTTTTCTATATTGTATATTCTTGCCTCCTTTATTGAAGTTTAACTGATCATAGGTGTGTGGGTTTATTTCTAGGTGCTCTGCTCTGTTCCATTTATTTATATGTCTGTTTTTGTGCCATTACCATGCTGTTTTGATTACTGTAGCTTTGTAGTATTTTCTAAAGTCTGGGAGGGCTATGCCTCCAGCTTTCTTCTTTTTCCCCAGAATTACCTCAGAAATCCTGGATCTTTTTGTGGTTTCATATAAGTTTTAGGATTATTTGTTCTAGTTCTAGAGGGCCTTTTAAAGGAGTTTGGACTTTATCCTTAGAGCAAAAATAAAAGCAATAAAAACATTAAAGAAGCAACTGTTTGTTTTATCCATTCAATGTCCAACAATCAATCTGAGATTTTTTTTTTTCTCACTAAATTGGGTCCACCATCTTTCTCATTTTGAAGAACTTTTCCTATCTGATCAACAGTGATTTATTATCCTTGATATGCATATCTATTTTTATTGAGCTATCTGGTTGTTTCACTCAGTTGCTAATCTTTAGTCCAGGTTTTGATGCACATGCAGAGATAATTTCAAATATCTGCAAAAGTCAAACTCATGCTTGTTCGGATTGCTGAGAAATCAGTCCTGTGCTGTTTCAGATAGTTGCAAATCTTAAAAAGAAATAAACAGCCAAGAACTAAATGGTAGAGATATGGATGATATATATAATGGAGTTTGAAAATGAAACAATTTAAAAATTTCAGACAGCCCAGTTCTCCACCATCTGTTAGTAGCAATTATTGGAACACACAGCCAAAGTTTAGTGTCCAGTAACATAATGACCATTTATGGTACCACAGGAAGACTTTGCCAGAAATTTGTTGAATGGAGTCACTTGTGATGCCAACAAGTGGCATGGAGAAGATGATATGACAGAGAATAAAGTTAAGAGACAAATGTAGACATTATTGCCATATTTCTTTTGTAGGAAAGGGAGGTGAGAAGAGAGAAGATCAGCAGACAGCCTTTAATCTCAAGTCAAGATAGTGGAATTTGCTCTCAGAAGAATCGGGTCCTAGAAGAGAGGTTGCCAAGGTGAAATTAAATAGTTCAGACTATCTTTCAAAAAAAATTTAGCAGGACCCCTTCACACTTAGCCACATGCATAGGTAAATGCCATATGCAGTGACAAGCTACTAATGTCCTTCTAGAGAACTGAAAGATTTCAAGTAATTTGTAGGTAGTGAAATTTAGTGAATAAATTTTTATTTTTCCTGAATTCACTAAGAGTATCATTGTAAGGTCAAAACCAGCTGTGGGTAAAAAATGGCATAATCTCAAACCTAAGAGTGAGATTCCTTCCTTATGTTAAAGGTAGTTAATATATGAACACACAACTTTTAGGTTATAACATTAAAGTGGATAAATGGTGTTACAGAGCAATTAAGCAGTTCACTTATTCAGTGGAGAGTACTTGTTCTGTCTTCTAAATTTTAACGCCCCATCTTTATATTAGTTTCTATTGTGCAGTTCAACAAATGGTCTCAAGAGAATTTCAGGGGAATTTAAAGAGGTAATAGGCTAAAGTGATAGATCCTTTCTGTGGGTCAGGATGGTCTGAAATTTATAACTTCCCCTGAGAATTGTGAAATTTCTCATCAAGGCCAGAGAGGTCAAAAATACCCATTTATCTAAGAGGGTCAAAAGAGCTAAATAGGAAAGAAGTAGCACATAAAATCTCTACAGACTTATATTTTAAGCAAAATATGATGTTTCTATGTGTTTTTACTCTTTGGATTCCCAAACTAGCAAAGAGGACTGGATAATAGTCAACTCAGCCACAGGAGAAAGAAATAATGTCAGACCACTCTAATTTTCTTTTGTAATGGAGTGACCAGTTTTGTGGATGGAAAAAGCAATAGGCGTAATATATCTTTCTTTCAGGAAGGCTTCCCTTTGCTCTCCAAGATATGCTCATAAACAAGCCAGAAAAAACATTGTTGATTATTTATGTCAGATGTTAGATGTGTGGAGGTCCAGGAGACTGTTTGTCACTGATTCAGAGTCAACACACCAGACCCCATTGAGAAGCTCAGTTCTAAGTTTGGCTAAGGCTCAAAATGTAGAACAATGGCCCACCTCATACTCCCTTAGAATTCAGGATGATTTGCTGATGACTTAGCAAATGATTGATTTCAATTCAATTGATGAAGCTTGAGTAGAATGAATTCAATTATTTTTGGAATAACAGCTTTACAAAGCTGGAGGGAAGCAGTTATTTTAGGGAGGAAAGTGGAGAGGAATTTAGATTACTCTTATGAGTTGAATTGTTACCCAAAAAGATAAGCTGAAGTCCTAAACCTCAGTAGCTGTGACAGTGACTTTATTTGGATATAGCCTTTGCAGATATAATCCAGTTAACATAAGTTCATTAGAGTGGGCCCTAATCTGATAGGACTGTTGTCCTTATAAGAAGAGGAAAATGCCACGTGAAGACAGAGACTCACAGGGAGAATGCCATGTATGGTGAAAGAGGGAGCGATTGGAGTGATGCAGCTGCGAGACAAGGAAAGTCAGGGATTGCTGGCCAAGACCAGAAACTAGGACGAGGTGAGGAAGGGTTCTACCCAGAGTCTCTGAGGGAACATGGCCCTGCCAACACCTTGATTTCAGAATTCTGGCCTCTAGAATAGTCAGACAATAATTTCTATTGTTTTAAGTGACCCAGCATGTGGAACTTTGTTATAGCAATTCAAAGAGATAAATACAATGACAAATAGCAGATGTTCCACAAAAGAAAATTGTGGCTCTGAGGACACTGAGGCACCAATCCAACAACAGCGCTCTGGGGGTAATCCAGGAGCAGTAGCTGTGATGGTAGGCAAGTGATTCCGCTCATATGGGCCTTAGTTTGCTAAACTTTATGAAGGAGAGATGTTGGTGTAGAATGGAATTAGATCAGACTTTCCTAAGTAGTATTCTGCCAGGCATATCTTTCCTTGGGAAAAAAAGGTTAACTTTTATAAAATTTCGCATAACATTTTAGGGAGTTCACAGACCTCTTTCAGCCTAGCACACAGTCTCCTGTTTAGATCTCCTGCTTTAAACAATGCTGCCTGTCTAAAAGCAAGCCACTTTAGGATGACATCGTCCATCCTTTTACCAGGGCAGTGATGGCAATTTCAATCAGCCATGGCCAACAGTGTAAAGAAAAGAAAGAGTCCTTGATGTATTTGACCTTCTGTCCTCTGCCATCCATCTACCCACTGATTCTCCACATTCATGCTCAGGGTCTGTCTCCTCCCCAAGCTTCTCCCTGACTGTACTCTTTCATCGTCCTTGTCCCAACAGCTCTCATCAGAGCTCCATGGTGTAACATGTGATCAGTTGTATTTTCATTGATTGCATAATGTTTTCCATATCTTTACACATAAATTATAAAATACTGCTCCTGGTTTGGAAGCGATGAAAAAAATGGTGAGGAATCTTTACCACCATAGCCATTCACCATGAGAACCACTGCTGAGGATTTTAATTCCAGTCTCAGCTTTCCTGAATGTCACCCTTGGAAGATGGTGGTTAGTTTCCTTCCTTACTCGGGAATGAGAAGTCGAGTGCAGAGAGAGGGATGGAGAAAAGAAAGGAGCAGAGGAAAGAGAAGAGTGAGCTTGTCTATCATGATCAGTTATTACCTGTAACCTCCAAAACAACAACAAGAAGACATGTGTTATGATTTTATTGGGGAAGCAGGAAGGTTATAAATCTTGGCTTCACTGTGTTGGTTTAACATTTTTAAATAGATTTCTGGATGGACATCACATGTGAGCTTTAACAAGAGGCTTGATAACTCTCCATGTGGACAGTGAGGGCACAGGCCTCACCCCTGAAGTCCTTCCAAACCACCCCTGCGTAAGAAAAATCATTAGACCTCTGAAAGTCACAAAGTTAAAACAAAAGTCTCAAAGACTGAGCAGATAATTCCAGGGAGGCCTATTCACAGCACCTTCTTCAGTTACAGTCAATTTTCTTCCACACAGTGTTTATTCCTTTGTCAGATGTTTATAGTCCTAATACCAAAAGTCCATTGAACATCAACCATTGATACAGTAACATAAAGCAGATTTATGTATTCGGCTTGTCTAATACTCTATTGGGAAGAGAAGGCATTGCTCAATCTAATAGCCTCTTTTCTTAGAGATTCATTTTAAAATGTTGTCTTATAAATACAAAATGGGTTGAGACTCATGTGCTCTAAATATTTTAAGGGATTTATGTTTTCATTAACTGTCCTTTTAATCAAACTTCAATGCATTGCAAACACTGCAGGCATTTCAGGGAGAGAAATACTACTTGTTGTTTTGAAGTTAAAAATTTCCTAGTAGAAAGGAAATCCAAAAAGTTCTAAAAGATGATATTAGAAACATACTGTCAGGCTCATTATTACTTATAGAAGATATTCCTATATGAAATCATGGTTTTGGATTTTAAAAAAAAGAAACTTTCTTAGTATCTCTTTTTTTCAAATACTTTATGAAAATGTTCCAAAATTGTATGTCTGCATTTTTGTGGCATTAAAAATATGTAATATTGAACTTCCCTGGTGGTCCAGTGGTTGACTTGGCACTTCCGCTGCAGGGGGTGCAGGTTCGATTCCTGGTCACAGAACTAAGATCTCACAATGCTGTACAGCATGACCAAAAAATTAAAAAAAAAAAAAAGAAGAAGAAGAAGAAATAAAAACAGAAAAAAACTCATTAAAAAATGAAATATTTGTACTTAGTCTCTATGCACACAAATTTCCATTTTAATTCAGTATATTTCAGTTTCTAAATAGGCACTAATATGTCAGTGTCTTCAAGGCTACGCCTTCAAAGGTTAACATCTCTGGCATTCATTGAAGCTGGACCTTGCTGCATGGACTGTTTTGTCCCTCTGGAGCTGTGCTTTCTTACATTCACTGCACCTTCCCCTCAACCTAGAACCCACTCTGTATTCCCCAAAATAACATAATCCTCAATCCTGAACCATTTTCTCTTTTTCTCTTCACCCCCAAACTTCTTTTTTCTTAAATAAAGTTTATTTATTTATTTATTTATTTATTTATTTATTTATTTATTGGCTGCATTGGGTCTTCATTGCTGCGCATGGGCTTTGTCTAGTTGTGGTGAGCAGGGGCTACTCTTCATTGTGGTACAAGGGCTTCTCAGTGCAGTGGCTTCTCTTGTGAAGCATAGGCTCTAGGGGTGCGGGCTTCAGTAGTTGTGGCACGTGGGCTCAATAGTTGTGGCTCATGGGCTCTAGAGCGCAGGTTCAGTAGTTGTGACACACAGGCTTAGTTGCTCCATGGCATGTGGGATCTTCCTGGCCCAGTGATCGAACCTGTGTCCCCTGCATTGGCAGGTGGATTCTTAACCACTGCACCACCAGGGAAGCCCCCACCCCCAAACTTCTTGAAGGAATAGATTCAATATTTGTCTCTACATCTTCAGCATCCTTGCACTCTTCAACCCTTAACAGTATGACCCCAGTCCCCAACCATTGCCTGAAATCAATCTTCCTCAGGTCCACAGTCACAGAATGTCATGGCTTTTCATTAATTTTCTTAGTTGACCTTGTCAAATCATTGAATCGTGGATAAGCAAATTTGGAAGAACCTTCGGTATTACTTTATGTGGTGTTTTCAAAATTTTTTGAGTCATGAAACTTTCTTACATGAAATCTTATTCAGAAGCTCGGCATAGATATGGGGCTGATTTGATTGAACTGAGATGGGGGTCTGGCTATAGAGCATTAATTAGAAATAACATTTGGATACAAGTCAAAAAAATCCTGACTTGAAAGGGCTTGAAAAATAATTTTTTCAGCTTTATTAAGGTACAGTTGACAAATTTGTAAGTTATTTAAAGTGTACAATGTGATAATTTGATATATGTATATACTGTGAAAGGATTCCCCCGATCTAGTTAATTAATACTCCATCACCTTACATATTTTTCTTCTCCTCTTTCTTCTTCTTTTGGTGAGAATATTTAAGTTCTACTCCCTCAGAAAATTTCAATTCTACAATACTGTTATCAGCTAAAGTCAGCATGTTATACGTTAGATCCTCAGACCTTATTCATCTTGTAACTGAAAAGTTTGTACCTTTTTATCAACTTCTCCCTATGTCCCCCAGACCCCGGACAGGTACTTTTCTACTCTCTATTTCTGTGTATTCTACTTTTGTTGTTGTTGTGTTTTTTAGATTCCACATATAAATGATAACATGGTATTTGACTTGGTCTGGCTTATTTCACTTAGCATGATGCCCTTCAGGTTCAAACATGTTGTGGCCCATGACAGGATGATTGCCTTAGTTTTAAGCCTGAATAATATACCATGATATATATAAATCAAATATAAATGCAAATTATATATATGTGTGTGTATATATATAATATATATTGAAAATAGAAACATCAATTTTATTGACAAGACAGGGCCACAGTGGGCAGCTTCACAGAAGAACAAATAAAATAATCCCAAGATGATAGTGTAAAATTGCAGCAGACAGTTTAATATTGTTCACCCTCATCTTCTCCCTCATCACTGTCTGCTCCAACTTCCTCATAATCCTTCTCAAGGGCAGCCATGTCTTCATGGACCTTATGTCTGCCTGTCTGTCTGTCTATGTACCTACCTACCTACCTCCCTCCCTCTATCCCTACCTTCCTCCCATTTTCTTGATTTGTTCATCAGTTGATGGACACATAGTTTGTTTCTATACCTTGGCTATTGTGAATAGTGCTGTGTGAACGTGGAAGTGCAGGTAACTCTATGATATACACCCTTTGGATATATACCCAAAAGTGGGATTGCTGGATCATATGGTAATTCTATTTTTAATTTTTAAAGGAATCTTCATACTGTTTTCCATAGTGGAAAACCAGTTTACCTTGTCTCCCACAAGTGTATTAGAGTTCCCTTTTCTCTGCATCCTCACCAACATTTGTTCTCTCTCCTCTTTTGACAATAGCGATCCTAACAAGTGTGAGGTAGTGTATCGTGGTTTTGATTTGCATTTCCCTGATGATTAGTAATGTTGAACTTTTCATGTACATATTGGCCATTATATATCTTCTTTGGAGAAGTGTCTATTTGGGTTCTTTGCCCATTATTTAATTGGGTTATTTGTGGGGTTTTTTTTTGCTGTTGAGTTGTATAAATTCTTTGTGTTTTGGATATTAACCCATTTTCTGATATGTGGTTTTGCAAATATTTGCTCCCATTCCACAAGATGCCTTTTTGTTTTGTTGATGTTTCCTGTGCTGAACAGACATTTAGTTTTTTTTTGTTTTTTGTTTTTTTTAAAACGAGTTTGCTCTTGTTGCCTTTGCTTTTGGTATCGAAACCAAAACATTATTGCCAACCCCATATCAAGGAACTTGCTGCCTGTATTTTCTTCTAGGAGTTTTAAAATTTCAGGCCTTAATATTGAGCCCTTAATCCATTTTGTGTTGTTTGGGTATAACGTAAGACACGATCAAGTTTTATTCCTTTGCATGTGGCAGTCCAATTTTCCCAAAACCAGTTATTGAAGAGAACCGATTAATAGTATTTACAATATCTGCTCTCCATTCACCCTTCTCTTTTTCCTTTGTGATTTCATATACTCCATGGGAGGGATTTTTGATGAATATATAATTGTCTATTTCATTTAAAATCAGTTTTTGGCTGCTGGTAGTTCTTAAACCCATTCCAATAATTCATCAAGAAGAAGTCATTACTGTCTTTTCCTCTTCTTTACTGTTCCTATCATTACCCCCATTAGAACTGACTGCAAACTACAACACTCCATTCAGAGAATCAATGATTCTTTCTACACAATGGCCCTGGTGCTCTCAAAATGTTGAGAACATTTAGAACATTCTTGTGCCTTCTTCAAAAACTGGTAACACCCTGATGTTGAGCTAATGCAAATTTTTTTTGAAGTATCATTGATTTAAAATATCATATTAGTTTCAAGTGTACAACATAGTGATTTGATATTTTTATAGATTACACATCATACAAAGTTATAATATCATTGGCTATTCCCTGGGTCATGCATTACATCCCTGTGACATTTATTTTATAACTGGCAGTTTGTACCTTGTAAACCCCTTCATCTATTTTATGCCCCCCGCCTCCATCTCCCTCCCCTCTGGTAACCTCTGGTTTGCTCTCTATACCTGTGAGTCTATTTCTGTTTTCATATTTGTTCATTCTGGTTTTTTTGGTTCCTACTGAAAATTTCTGAGTAAAGAATTGAAAGGTTGAAAATGGTGTTGGGTTCATTTGAATATCTAAAGGTAAACTCCAGGATACATATCTAAAAACAAATATTCTCTGAGATTTGCCCAGTAAAGAAGTATAAATTAACATTTTTTTTTGTTGTAGGACAAAAAAGAGGGAAAATGATGACTTTTCAGGCCCTCAGTCAACGACTTAAAGCCTTGTAACCACAATAAAGTACAACATATAAATTGAAGATTTTTATAGAGTATTTTAATAATTTAGAACTGATTTTTGATGTATATATAAAAGAGAAAGACCAGATAAATTATAATTACAAAGGTGATAAGATTCTAATTAAATGGGAGAACACATAATAGAACATTTTTTAAAAAATACCATTATGCTTGTTTGTAGTATTATATATTCCTAACTGTATAAAACTGTGATAGTTAATAAAAATAATGCACGCAGTCAAAACTGACTTAATTCAGTATTCTCTTTAGGAATAATAAATATTATTTGCTGAGTAGCTCATGTAATTTTAAATACAAGTTCAGAAAGGTTTAGTTTCTGTTAAAAAAAAAAAAGTGAAACAAACAGAAACACTTTTTATTCTTAGTATCCTGTGGCTGGCAGAATACCTTGTGACCAAGCTGGTGATGTCAAGATAAAGGTCAGGGTAGGCTTTATGAGAGACGTTTGAGAGCCAAGAGAACTAAATAGAGGCCAGAAAATTAGTGTCTACATGCTAAAACTGATTTTCTGGAATAAATACTAGGAGGAGATCAACAAAACCAATGAGGAAGCTTGTTTTGTGGGCCAGTGGGGCAGTGGTTACAAGTTGCGAAGTCAGTTAATTCAGCCCTTCCTACTTGGCTGGTTTTCTCCCACTGCTTATTCAAACCCTGCAACTAACTGAAGTCCTGGCCAGATCATGCAGCCAGGAAGGGCTACATTATGATGTTCATGGACCTCTTCCATGAAAAAAAATTAAAAATTATATTTCATGAAAGTTTATTCTAACTATGTTTTCGTAGATTCTATATTCATCTCTTTGGCATCCATTCATCATAGAGTCAACGTTATGTTAACTGTATTTTCTTATTTTCTGTATTCTTGACACTCTGGCATTTGGAAGCCTTACAGACCTAGGGATAGACTGCACCTTCCAGGGCTGGCTGATTCCTAAAATTAATAACTTGCCCAGACAGCATGCCTTTCAAATGCAAAGCAACCAGTTCTGAGTCTGTACACCCAAGCACTTCTTTATCTGACTCTCATACACCAAGACAATATTTTCCTTGTCCTAAATCATCCCAGGGCCAGGTATCAGGCAACCAGAGACCACTCTTATGGCCCGAAGCCTGCAGGAATTATTCAAACGAGCCAGTCCTAAACTGTTCACTCTGCCCTGACTTGCCTTTCCCACAGAAACCCTGATAAAAGCTCTGGCCAAAGCTTGCACCTTGCTCCTTTCTGCTTCCTGTCCAACAGCGAAGCTTTCTTCTATGATCCTGCGTGGTACACGGTGACCCCTCTCTGGGACTTGTGACTATAATCAGCTTTTCCCAAGCCCCATTCTCATTTCTTCCTGTGGCCATGCTGTCTGTCTTTACTCTACCATATGCAACATTTACATTCTTAGAACACTGAGTTGGCATAAAGACAAATGTATTGATATTAAACAGTAAACATTTTGTAACCAATATATTTATTTTTTTCCTTATATTAAATGAAATTTTAAAGTTTTGTTGGCTCCTAAGGGTACCATGAGCCCTTGACACTGGGTCTACAATGCCTAGTAAATAAGTTGGCCCTGTAGTTGTAACTGAGTTAGAAATAGACAACGGTCAGTCCGTATATGATAAATAGAACTCTGACCCACAGCCTCTGCAGCAACCTTCACAGGAAGCCACTCACAACCTCTTCAGCAATTGGCCTGGAATGGTCAAGACTTGACCAATGACTGTCAGCTTCCCCGTTTTTTACCCTTGTTTCCAGTTTCAAGCCAACCAGAGAAAGCTAAATATGTTCCCCAAACCAATCATATAAGATGCCACACTTCTAGTTAGCCTGTTTCCAAAAACTCCAGCACTGCTGAGCCAATGACTTCAATCACGTATCTAAAAGCTTCTCTTTTTCCACCATAAAGCTTTTCCACTGCTTTGCCTGCCTCTGAGTTTCTGTCAGACATAAGTTATGGTGACTGACTGTTGCTATAGCAAGCTCTGAATAAATAGCCTCTGTTTGTTCTCATTTGGGTGGTCTTTGTTTATTTTCACACATCCCATTTTTCTTGGGGTTTTTAGTTGGGATACTTCCTTCTCACTAAATGCCACCTATCCTGTACATCTTCTAAGGAAATGGTTCATCATGTGCTTTCCAAGATAACAGGCAGATAATCTGTTGAGTTCATCTATACACATATAAATATATAACATTCATAAATGCCTTTGCTACTTTCTCAGATAGAATGCTTATATTGAAACCAGAGACCCTTGAATCTCATTTTCTAAAGCTTTCTTTATCCCAAGGAAATATGAATAAGAAAGTGAATAGAGTTAAATGTAGGCTGGCAGCAGCAGCATCACCTGGGATCTTGCTAGCAATGCACATTTTGGGGCCCCACCCCAAACCTACTCCAGGTGATCTTGATGCACTCTTTATTTTCCCATTTTATTTATTTATTTATTATTTTTTGGGGGGTACACCAAGTTCAGCCATCTGTTTTTATACACATATCCCCATATTCCCTCCCTCCCTCGACACCCTCCCACCCTCCCCGTCCCAGTCCTCTAAGGCATCATCCATCCTCGAGTTGAAATCCTTTTGTTATACAGCAACATCCCACTGGCTGTTTTACAGTTGGTAGTATGTATATGTCTATGCTACTCTCTCACTTCGTCTCAGCTTCCCCTTCACCCCCCGCCCCCCCAAACCTCGAGTTCTCCAGTCCATTCTCTGCATCTGCGTCCTTGTTCTTGTCTTGTCACTGAGATCATTAGTATCATTTTCAGATTCCATATATATGAGTTAGCGTACAATATTTGTCTTTCTCTTTCTGACTTACTTCACTCTGTATGACAGACTCTAGGTCTATCCACCTCATTATATATAGCTCCATTTCATTCCTTTTTATAGCTGAGTAATATTCCATTGTATATATATGCCACATCATCTTTATCCATTCATCTGTTGATGGGCATTTAGGTTGCTTCCATGTCCTGGCTATTGTAAACAGTGCTGCAATAAACATGATGCTACATGTTTCTTTTCAGATTATGGTTTTCTCTGGGTATATGCCCAGGAGTGTGATGACTGGATCATATGGAAGCTCTATTTGTAGTTTTTTAAGGAACCTCCAAACTGTTTTCCATAGTGGCTGTACCAACTTACATTCCCACCAACAGTGCAGGAGAGTGCCCTTTTCTCCACACCCTCTCCAACATTTGTTGTTTCCAGATTTTGTGATGATGGCCATTCTGATTGGTGTGAGGTGATAACCTCATTGTGGCTTTGACTTGCATTTCTCTAATGATTAGTGATGTTGAGCATCTTTTCATGTGTTTGTTGGCCGTCTGTATGTCTTCTTTGGAGAAATGTCTATTTAAGTCTTCCACCCATTTGTGGATTGGGTAATTTGCTTTTTTGGTATTAAGCTGCATGAGCTGCTTGTATACTTTGGAAGTTAATCCTTTGTCCGTTGTTCCGTAGGCAACTATTTTTTACCATTCTGAAGGTTGCCTTCTAGTCTTGTTTATGGTTTCTTTTGCTGTGCAAAAGCTTTTAAGTTTCATGAGGTCCCATTTGTTTATTCTCGATTTTATTTCCATTATTCTAGGAGGTGGGTCAAAAAGGATCTTGCTTTGATGGATGTCATAGAGTGTTCTGCCTATGTTTTCCTCTAGGAGTTTTATAGTGTCTGGCCTTACATGTAGGTCTTTAATCCATTTTGAGTTTCTTTTTGTATATGGTGTTAGTTCTAATTTCATTCTTTTACATTTTGCTGTCCAATTTTCCCAACACCACTTATTGAAGAGGCTGTCTTTTTTTCACTGTATATTCGTGCCTCCTTTGTCAAAGATAAGGTGCCCATATGTGTTTGGGCTTACCTGTGAGTTCTCTATTGTATTTCATTGATCTTCCTTTCTATTTTTGTGCCAGTACCATACTGTCTTGATCACTATGGCCTTGTAGTATAGTTTGAAGTCAGGAAGCCTAATTCCACCAACTCCATCTTTCCTTCTCAAGATTGCTTTGGTCATTCAGGGTCTTTTGCATTTCCATATAAATCATAAGATTTCTTGCTCTAGTTCTGTGAAAAATGCCATTGGGAATTTGATCGGGATTGCATTGAATCTGTAAATTGCTTTGGGTAGGACATTCATTTTCACCATATTGACTCTTCCAATCCAAGAATATGGTATGTCCTTCCATCTGTTTGTGTCGTCTTTGATTTCTTTCATCAATGTCTTAAAGTTTTCTGCATACAGATCTTTTGCCTCCTTAGGCAGGTTTATTGCTAGGTATTTTATTCGTTTTGTTGCAATGGTGAATGGGAGAGTTTCCTTAATTTTTTTTCTGCTCTTCCATTGTTAGTGTATAGGAATGCAAGAGATTTCTGTGCATTAATTTTGTATCCTGCTACTTTACTAAACTCATCAATTAGTGTTAGCAGTTTTCTGGTAGAGTCTTTAGGGTTTTCTATGCATAATATCATGTCATCTGCAGAGAGTGACAATTTTACTTCTTTTCCAATTTGGATTCCTTTTATTTCTTTTTCTTCTCTGATTGCTGTGGCTAAAACTTCCAAAACTATGTTGAATAATAATGGTGAGAGTGGACACCCTTGCTTTGTTCCTGTTCTTAGAGGGAATTCTTTCAGTTTTTTACCATTTAGAATGATGTTAGCTTTTGGTTTCTCATATATGGCTTTTATTATGTTGAGGTAATTTCCTTCTATGCCCATTTTCTGAAGAGCTTTTATCATAAATGGATGTTGAACTTTGTTAAAAGCTTTTTCTGCATCTATTGAGATGATCATATGGTTTTTATCCTTCAATTTGTTGATATGATGTATCACATTTATTGATTTGCATATGTTGAAGAATGCTTGCATCCCAGGGATAAACCCCACTTGATTATGATGTATGATTTTTTTAATGTGCTGTTGGATTCTGTTAGCTAGTATTTTGTTGAGGATTTTTGCATCTATATTCATCAGAGATATTGGTCTGTAATGTTCTCTTTTTGTGACATCTTTGCCTTGTTTTGTTATTAGGTTGATGGTGGCCTTGTAGAATGAGTTTGGGAGTGTTCCTCCTTCTGCAATATTTTGGAAGAGTTTGGGAAGGATAGGTGTTAGCTCTTCTCTAAATGTTTGATAGAATTCGCCCATGAATCCATCTGGCCCTGGGCTTTTGTTTGTTGGGAGATTTTTAATCACAGTCTCAATTTCTGTACTTGTGATTGGTCTGTTCATAGTTTCTATTTCTTCCTGGTTCAGTCTTGGAGGATTGTACTTTTGTAAGAATTTATCCATTTCTTCCAGGTTATCCAACTTATTGGCATATATTTGCTTGTAGTATTCTCTCATGATCTTTTGTATTTCTGTGATGTCTGTTGTTACTTCTCCTTTTTCATTTCTAATTCTGTTGATTTGCATCTTCTCCCTTTTTTTCTTGATGAGTTTGGCTAATGTTTTATCAATTTTGTTTATCTTCTCAAAGAACCAGCTTTTAGTTTCATTGATCATTGCTATTGTTACTTTCATTTCATTTTCATTTATTTCTGATCTGATCTTTATGATTTCTTTCCTTCCACTCACTTTGGGGTTTCTTTGTTCCTCTTTTTCTAATTGTTTTAGGTGTAAGGTTATGTTATTTATTCAATATTTTTCTTGTTTCTTAAGGTAGGACTGTATTGCTATAAACTTCCCACTTAGAACTGCTTTTGCTGTGTCCCATCGGTTTTGGGTTGTTGTGTTTTCGTTGTCGTTTGTTTCTAGATATTTTTTGATTTCCTCTTTGATTTCTTTGGTGATTTCTTGGTTGTTTAATAGTGAATTGTTTAGCCTCCATGTGTTTGTATTTTTTGCAGTTTTTTTCCTGTAATTGATATCTAGTCTCATGGCATTGTGGTCTGAGAAGATGCTTGATATGATTTCGATTTTCTTGAATTTGCTGAGGTTTGATTTGTGACCCAGGATGTGATCGATCCTGGAAAATGTTCCGTGTGCACTTGAGAAGAAAGTGTAGTCTGTCGTTTTTGGATGGAATGTCCTATAAATATCAATTAAGTCGAGATGGTCTAATGTGTCATTTAAAGCTTGTGTGTCTTTATTTATTTTCTGTTTGGAGGATCTGTCCATTGATGTAAGTGGAGTGTTCAAGTCTCCCACTATTATTGTGTTGCTGTCGATGTTCCCTTTTATGGCTGTTAGCATTTCCTTTTGTATTGAGGTGCTCCTATATTGGGTGCATAGATATTTACCATTGTGATATGTTCTTCTTGAATGGATCCCTTGATCATTATGTAGTGTCCTTCCTTGTCTCTTGTAATAGTCTTTACTTTCAAGTCTAATTTGTCTGAGTATTGCTACTCCAGCTTTCTTTTGACTTCCATTTGCATGGAATATCTTTTTCCATCCCTTTACTTTCAGTCTATATGTATCCCTTGGTCTGAAGTGGGTTTCTTGTAGGCAGCATATAGAAGGGTCTTGTTTTTGTATCCATTCAGCCAGTCTGTGTCTTTTGGTTGGAGCATTTAATCCATTTATATTTAAGGTGATTATTGACATGTGTGTTTCTATTACCATTTTCTTAATTGTTTTGGGTTTGTATTTGTAGGTGTTTTCCTTTTCTTGTGTTTCCTACTTAGAGAAGTTTCTTTAGCACTTGTTTTAAGGCTGGTTTGGTGGTGCTGAATTCTCTTAACTTGTGCTTGTCTGGAAAGCTTTTGATTTCTCCCTCAAATCTGAATGAGATTCTTGCTGGGTAGAGTATTCTTGGCTGTAGGTTTCTCTCTTTCAGGACTTTCAGTATATCCTGCCACTCCCTTCTGGCCTGCAGAGTTTCTGCAGAAAGGTCAGCTGTTATCCTTATGGGTTTTCCCTTATATGTTGTTTGTTGCTTTTCTCTTGCTGATTTTAATATTTTTTCTTTTTGTTTAATTGTTGTTAGTTTGATTAATATGTGTCTTGGTGTATTTCTCCTTGGGTTTATTCTGTATGGGACTCTCTGTGCTTCTTGGACTTGGTTAATTATTTCCTTTCCCATGTTGGGGAAGTTTTCCACTATAACCTCTTCAAATATTTTTTCAGACCCTTTCTTTTTTTCTTCTTCTTCTGGGATGCCTATAATTCGAATGTTGGTATGCTTAATGTTATCACTGAGGTCTCTGAGACTGTCTTGTATTCTTTTTATTCTTTTTTCTTTTTCCTGCTCTGTGGCAGTTATTTCCCCCATTCTATCTTCCAACTCACTTATTCATTCTTCTGCCTCTGTCATTCTGCTGGTTATAGCATGTAGAGTATTTTTAATTTCAGTTATTTTGCTATCCATTGCTGTTTGTTTTTCTGAGTTCTTATGAACTGTTTCTTGTATTTTCTGTATTTTGTTGTCGAGATTTTGTATCATTTTTACTCTCATTACTCTGAATTCTTTTTCAGGCATTTTTCCTATTTCCTCTTCATTTATTTGGTCTTGTGGGTTTTTTTCCTGCTCCTTTGCCTGCATGGGGTTTCTTTGTTTCCTCATGGTAGTCCAAACTTTTGGGGTTGCTTGTCTTGGCAATAGAGGTGTTTATAGAAGACTGTCCAAGCTTCAGACTAATGTCCAAGTGTTGGGTTAAACAAATACTAAGTCTAGGAAACACAAACATGTATAAGACTCACAATTACTGAATCCATTAGGACATAAGGCTCTGGAAAGACCTGACAGAAGAACCCCAGTATCAGATATTCAAAGAGAAACCCTGCAGAAATTGACAACCAAAACAGAATAAAAGAGAAACAAAAGCAAAAACAAACAAACGAACAAATAACACCTTACACATACAAACACTAATCCAGGGAGATTTTGTAAGCTAGGATCAAATATAAAAAAGAGCTAGGGTACCACCAGAGAGAATGGAGATTATCAGAATGAAATTAGACAATTGTAATAAGAACTAAGATAAAGACAAAAACCTAATATTGAATACCAAGGTGGTGCGTCATCTGGAGAATAGAGCAAGGAGTCTGAGCAGATCAATAGTGTTGATTTTAAGTATGTTAAGATAAAATAAACTAAAAATGGATGAAAGACAGGGGAACAGAAGAGCATAGTGTGATTGGAAATATGCAAATTAAAAGAAAGGAATAGAAATGTATAAAAGATAGGGATGTAAGGAAGGTATGAGAGATATATTGTCAGTACTACCAAAAACTTAGCTAGAAACAGAAGTATATAAAAAGGCAAAAAAATAAAAATAGAATAAAAAATAGAATTAAAAAATATGTTATAAAATTGTAGATCCCTTAGGACTAAGATCATAATTAATAAAGGAAAAAAAAAATCCAGAACTGATCCCAGAATGGACCAGTTCAATAGAATTGATACTAATATTTCTGTTTTTTTAGAGTCTCAGCTGTAAGTGTCCTTCTACTCGCCTTGGGTTTTTTTGTATTATTCTGTGACCAGCAGAGCTTCCTTTATTGTTGCTCTGTAAGCATTGGTGTGTGGGGAAAGAGAGGGTACAATAGTGGCTCCTTCCCCTGGGAGTGAGTGAGCAGTGGCGCACTGTTGTTTCAGTCAGGCTTAGAAGTGCCTGTTGCAGAGGGATGCTGGTGACTCAGTTGTAAACAGAAAGTCCCAGGGTTGGACCTCTCTCAGGGTTTTTTTTTTTTTTTTCTTGGCAGCTTCCCTGCTGCCTGCGTTCCAAGGGGTTTTAATCTAGCTCTGCCTGAGGGCCTGAGGGTACTTGTTATCTCTGAGTGCCTTAGGTGGCCCACAGGGCATCTCTCCACTGCTGGCTGCAGGCACCGAAAGAGAGAGAGAGGCTATGCCTCTGGCTCCTCCCCTCTGCCCATGAGCCTGCAGCATCCAGCTGCCATCATGGCCAGGCAGCTCTTGGGGCAGGCACTCCTCGCCGTGGACCTCTTCCCTCCTGTCCTCTCAGTCCGTCACCTTTCTGGCAACAATTTTTCTCACCCTGACCCAGCTCTCCGGTTCCCATGCTCCTGCTCCCAGACCCACCATTCAGCTGTGAATTGACATCTCGGTCCGAGAATGCTGAGCTGTGGTGTGAACCCTCCATATGTTTCTCACTCCCTCCCGTCTGCCACAGCTCTGCAGTTTCACCCTCTTTGAGCCACCGTAGATGCCTCCCTACCAGTTATGTCAGGATCCTTGTGGTCCTTTCTGGTGTCCGAGGCCGTCTGCTGGTGTTCAGTTGGTTCTCTGCGGGAATTACTGCGTCTTTTGGTGCATTCCCAATGCATCTTTGGAGGGGGATGCATTCCACGTCCCTCTCCTTCGCCGCCATCTTTCATCCCCCGATGCACTCTTAAGTTTGAGAACCATTGCTCTAAACTATTTTATTGAAATTCCCTAAACCTTTTATTAGGTCCTGAAGCTATGGGATCATTTGATTGATATTTCTGTGCTGTTAAAAAAAAAATCATACCATTTCATCAGTGCTGCCCAATCATCCTTGAACCAAGCTCTTATTTACCAGAGGCTCTTTCATCCTTAATATAACTGTCTCCTTGGGGGTGGTATCTCACTAGTTCTCTGAGCATACACAATAGTGCCTAAGTCCCAACTAAACACAGCTTACACTTGAGTTGGCTCCTCTGATACATGTATTCATAGAAATAAACATGTATGCGAAGACATTTTAAAAACAAAACATTAGAAGAACAATATAGTAGTAATTGATTATTATTGTCATTACTGCAACCTTGGTGTAGGGGAAAGACTTTTAGCTGGGCCCCACAATTTTCACTTCCTGATATTCATGCTCTTGTATAATCCTCTCCTCTGTGACAGTAGAATATCAAAGATGATGGGATGTCATTCCCATGCTGGTTACATTATGTAAGACTCTATCTCACTAAAAGACCCACTAGGTCAATCTCCCTTCACTGCCTTTGAAGAAGCAAGTTACACATAGGTGTTCTATTGTAATAATTAATTGTTACCTGCTTATGATTTGTGCACTTTATCTGTGATGATATACTACAATAAAATATTTTAAAATAAAACAATGTTATACATACTATTGATAACAGAAAGCAATGATTATCAGACATTAGAGCAGTGCTTCTAATATAGAAGACTTAGATCAAAACACATTGATATAACAAAAGAAACAGCAAACACAGACACTGCAGTGAACAGAAGAAAATTTCAACAGAACTCAATCAATACGTTAGGAGACAAAGTAGTATGCAGCAATCACAAAATCAAAAGTCTAAAAAGTGAACTTTCAGAATTGTAGATATTTTTCAACTTCAAGTCCTAGCAGAAAACTAAAAAAAAAAGAAAAAAGTGGAGGATGAGTTTGAGAAAATATCTTCAAAATTAGAACAATAAAAAAGAAACTGAAGAAAATGATAAAGATAAGCCATTTTTTTAATGTAATATCTGAAATACAAATTGGACTATTTTGAATCTCTTATTTGGGGAGTCCATGGTTTTCCCCTTCTCGTAAAACAGGGAAGGTAATATGGAGAGACATATTAATTTTCAGCTGCCAAATAAACTCTAAGGGAATTTGGGAAAGTCTTTACCAATCCATACTTATTTATTAAGCCCTGTGTCTTCACTGCCTATAGCCATGTTTCCTAAACTTTTCCAAGTTAAGTATTGATTTTTAAATTTAACTCTTTAAGTATTTGATGTGCTTAAATTTGCAACTACTTTCTATTTACTCAATAAAAACAATCTGCAAAATTTATTTAAATTCATATATAATTGCCAAAGAACTCCTGGTGAGTCATTATTCCCAAAATACTTGTGGTAGTAAGACTTAAGTGTTAGGAACAAGAATATCAAATCATATGCAAATGCAAATACCTAAATAAAGGATATCCAAGCCTCAGTTATTTTATCTATAGAATGAGAACATCCTGACTTATGGCATCATTGCAAATGTTAACATGTCACCATGTCTGGAATCTAAGTGTTAGCTGTTATTAATATTATCATTGTTTCATACTGAATCAAGCTGATGTAATTCTATGTCAAAACAAACAAACAAAATTAACCATTTATCTAACAGAGGCTTATTTGGGTAACTGCTCAACTTCTGCTCTACTTTTTCAAAAAATGAAAACTAACCCATATTACCTGTTTTGCAAATCACTACTAGTCTGAATAACTTAGCTTGGAAATCACCTGCTGAATTAAGGAAATCTTAAAATCTACTTTTATATTTATGATTAATAGAGTTATGTCAGAATAGTTCCTCTTATTATTCCACTTAAACCAAATGCAATACACTTGTAAAGCTGAAATTACACATATTTGATAAGAATCTTGAAAAACAGTGATATTATTTAGGTCATGATTTAAATTATATATGATTCACATAGATCTCTAGAATTATTTTTTCTGGTCCCTAATATAGATATATAAAGTGATATACATAATCTGTGAGTAAGTTAATGCATCTGATACGTGAAATTATATGCTAGGTATTCTACGAGGATCCTTGTGAACAATTTCTAAAGAGACTTCTTTCTCAAAGCCTCCAGGAACTGGGGGGAAAGGTTAGAGGCTCAAACTGAAAACAGAGATTTAAATTATCAATAGTTGTGAGGACAGATTCCTAGATGAGAGAATGATTTAACACAGAAATGCGTTTTTTGAGGAACCATCTTTTCTGATT
This sequence comes from Hippopotamus amphibius kiboko, assembly GCF_030028045.1. Lineage (NCBI taxonomy): Eukaryota > Metazoa > Chordata > Mammalia > Artiodactyla > Hippopotamidae > Hippopotamus > Hippopotamus amphibius. The sequence goes on along the minus strand of NC_080196.1, from coordinate 94,357,560 downwards.
TAAATAATACTATTCCAGATGCTGGCGATTTCTTTACTCTGTTCCTCACTCTCTAACTCACCCTTTTGAGTCCTCCAAATACTAACTCAATTCATTCACTAACATTCAGGATGTCATCACCATATTCTCACCCATCTTTTTTGTCCTAAGGAATGGTTCATTTATAGCAATACATTCCTACCTCAAGAAACAAGAAAAATCCCAAATGAAAAATCTAATCCTACACCTAAAGAAACTAGAGAAAGAAGAGCAAACAAAACCCAAAGTTAGTAAATGGAGAGAAATCATAAAGTTCAGAGCAGAAATAAATGAAATAGAAACAAAGAAAACAATAGCAAAAATCAATAAAACTAAAAGCTGGTTCTTTGAGAAGATAAATAAAATTGATAAACCTCTAGCAAGACTCATCAAGAAAAAGAGGGAGAGGACTCAAATCAATAAAATTAGAAATGTAACAGGAGAAGTTACAATGGACACCACAGAAATAAAAAGCACCATAAGAGACTACTACAAGCAACTATATGCCAATAAAATGGACAACCTGGATGAAATGGACAGATTCTTAGAAAGGTATAACCTTCCAAGACTGAATCAGGAAGAAATAGAATATGAACAGACCAATCACAAGGGATGAAATCGAAACTGTGATGAAAAATCTCCCAACAAACAAAAGTCCAGGACCAGATGGATTCACAGGTGAATTTTATCAAACATTTAGAGAAGAGCTAACACCCATCCTTCTCAAACTCTTCCAAAACATTGCAGAGAAAGGAATACTCCCAAACTCATTTTATGAGGCCACCATCACCCTGATACCAAAACCAGACAAAGAGACAACAAAAAAAGAAAATTACAGACCAATATCACTGATGAATTTAGATGCAAAAGTCCTCAACAAAATACTAGCCAACAGAATCCAACAACACATTAAAAGGATCATCCACCATGATCAAGTGGGGTTTATCCCTGGAGTGCAAGGATTCTTCAATATATGCAAATCAATCAATGTGATACACCATATTAACAAATTGAAGGGCCAAAGCCACATGATCATCTCAATAGATGCAGAAAAAGCTTTTGACAAAATTCAACACCATTTATGATAAAAACTCTCAAGAAGGTGGGCATAGAGGGAAACTACCTCAACATAATAAAGGCCATATACAATAAACCCACAGCAAACATCATTCTCAATGGTGAAAAACTGCAAGCATTCCCTCTAAGATCAGGAACAAGACAAGGATGTCCAGTCTCTCCACTACTATTCAACATAGTTTTGGAAGTCCTTGCCATAGCAATCAGAGAAGAAAAAGAAATAAAAGGAATCCAAATTGGAAAAGAAGAAGTAAAACTGTCACTGTTTGCAGATGACATGATGCTATACATAGAAAATCCTAAAGATGTGGCCAGAAAACTACTTGAGCTAATCAATGAATCTGGTAAAGTTGCAGGGTACAAAATTAACACACAGAAATCTCTTGCATTTCTATACACTAACAATGAAAGATCAGAAAGAGAAATTAAGGAAACAATCCCATTCACCATGGCAACAAAAAGAATAAAATACCTAGTAATAAACCTAACTGAGGAAGTAAAAGACCTGTACTCAGAAAGCTATAAGACACTAATGAAAGAAATCAAAGATGACACGAACAGATGGAGAAATATACCATGTTCTTGGATTGGAAGAATCAACATTGTGAAAATGACTATACTACCCAAAGCAATTTACAGATTCAGTGCAATCCTGATCAAATTACCAATGGCATTTTTCACAGAACTAGAACAAGAAATTTATGATTTGTATGGAAATGCAAAAGACCCCAAAGAGGCCAAGCAATCTTGAGAAGGAAAGACGGAGTTGGTGGAATCAGGCTTCCTGACTTCAGGCTATACAACAAGGTGACAGTGATCAATACAGTATGGTGCTGGCACAAAAATAGAAATATAAATCAATGGAACAGGATAGAAAGCCCAGAGATAAACTATGGTCAACTAATCTATGACAAAGAAGGCAAGGATATACAATGGAGAAAAGGTAGCCTCTTCAATAAGTGGTGCTGGCAAAATTGGTCAGCTACATGTAAAAGAATGAAATTAGAACACTCTTTAACACTTTATTTTTTTATACAAAAATAAACTCAAAATGGATTAAAGACCTAAATGTAAGACCAGACACTATAAAATTCCTAGAGGAAAACAGAGGAAGAACACTCTTCTACGTAAATCACAGCGAGATCTTTTTTGATCCACCTAGAGTAATGGAAATAAAAACAAAAATAAATAAGTGGGACGTAATGAAACTTCGCAGCTTCTGCACAGCAAAGAAAATTATAAGCAAGATGAAAAGACAACCCTCAGAATGGGAGAAAATATTTGCAAACCAATCAACAGACAAAGGATTAATCTCCAAAATATATAAACAATTCATCCAGCTTGATATCCAAAAAACAAACAACCCAATCAAAAAATGGGCAGAAGAACTAAATAGGCATTTCTCCACAGAAGAAACATGGATGGCCAAGAGGCACATGAAAAGCTGCTCAACATCACTCATTATTAGAGAAATGCAAATCAAAATGACAATGAGGTATCACCTCACACTGGTCAGAATGGGCATCATCAGAAAATCTACAAACAGTAAATGCTGGAGAGGGTGTGGAGAAAAGGGAACGCTCTTGCACTGCTGGTGGGAATGTAAATTGATACAGCCACTATGGAGAACAGTATGGCAGTTCCTTGAAAAACTAAAAATAGAACTACCATATGACCCAGCAATCCCACTGCTGGGCATATACCCAGAGAACACCATCATTCAAAAAGACACATGCACTCCAACGTTCATTGCAGCACTATTTACAATAGCCAGGACATGGAAGCAACCTAGATGTCCATCAACAGATGAATGGATAAAAAAGATGTGGTACATATATACAATGGAATATTATTCAGCTGTAAACAGGAATGAAACTGGGACCTTTGTAGAGACATGGATGGACCTAGTGACTGTCATAGAGTGAAATGAGTCAGAAAGAGAAAAGCAAATATCGTGTATTAACACATATATGTGGAATATAGAAAAATGGTACAAATCAACTGGTCTGCAAGACGGAAATAGAGACCCAGATGTAGAGAACAAGCATATGGACACCAAGTGGGGAAAGCAGGGAGAGTTGGGGGGAAATGAATTGGGAGAGTGGGATTGCCATATATAGTTACTAATAAGAAAAAAATACCAAATTGTACACTCTAAGTATATGCAGTTTATCGTATGTTAACCATATCTTAATAAAAGTTCTTAAAAAAATAAGAAAAGGAATGGTTCAAAACTCTGATTTCTGTTACTGGCAGAGGGCATTGCTTGAGAACTTTTGGAACACATTCCTGGAGTGGTGTAAGACCAAAGTCTGACAATTATATGACCAGCCAACGTTTTAGGGTCCCTCCCACCCAGGCAATCCCAGGCCATATATATATATTTAATTTGTCTTTTCTGTTGTTTGTTTTGTTCTCTTTTTTTGGTTTTGCTGTGTTTTTAAAAGGAAGCCCTCAGAAGCTGGAGGACCCTTTTGTTGTCTAGATTCATGTAATTTTGCCATTTTGCCATCTGGTGGATTTCCACTGTAATTGCAACCATTAAACAAGTTTACTATGGGCAGAGATGCAGACAATTTCACCATAGACTTTGAAAGAGGAAATCTTGTGATTTTGTTGAAAGGGAGGCAGACATATACAGTTATCTCTCCCTGCTGTATCTAGTTGCTTTCCTATATTAGAAACTTAAGAACACCTAAGGAGAATCCTAGTTAATGTTGACAGCATACATTTAAGATTCTAAGAGTCATAAAGGAAATCTTAAAAAAGTGAAGCAGACAGATGTTACTATATAACTAGATGTTATGTAGACATTGATGTCTGATGTTTGTGTGTGTGTGTGTGCGCGCGCATGTGCGCGCACGTACGCACGTGTGCAATAGATATATTTGCATCAAGAAAACCTAGCTTGAGAAAGTGTTCTGGGGCAAATTGAATAATAAACATAACCAGAAATATCTCCTTATGGATCCAAAAATGAATATTCATGTCAAAATTTCTGCTACCTGAGCTACAACTCTGAGATATTTAGTAAGACACAGACATTACCTATTTCTCAGCAGGGGCTCCTGAAAAGCCTAAGTTATGGTTGAAAAGGAAGCTTAGGTAACGTAGGCCCGTGCCTTAGAAATTCATGGATTAAAAGCAATCTTTTGTTTCACTTTATTAGCTGCTGTGTAATGTCATAGAAGCAGCCTAGGCCATTTGAATACAGTAAATTAGAAATCTCCATTATCTCCTGGTGTCTTATAATTTTAAGTTTCTGTTCATGGGGCTTAATGACTATATGCAGAGTGAAAAATATGGCTTTGAAGCCTGGAATACCTGTGGGCTGCTTTGAAATGATTCCTTCTTTTAACCTGTGAAGAATCCCTTGTTAACAGGGGCCATCCTTCCATACCACCTGCAGTGCCTAAAATTCCACTATTTTCAATTTAAAACATTTAGTTTGTCTGGGAGGATGTAATGTGCGCCTGGCTGGCTCTATGTGTGTCTTGGAGACAGGGGACAGAAGATTATTGCAGGGAGGGAAGGGAGGAACATTAAAGGTAAACTTGCTAATTTGTTCCTGAACCTGCAAATGACTCGTTATGACTGTGAAATGCCCCATGGGCATGAGATCATGGATGGTACCTCTTATTTGTATGATCAAGTTTTGCTACCTACATAGGCTACTGTTGGTTTTTACATCTGAAAAATACTTTATGTCTGAATTGCATTTATCGTTGTTAATGTTTTGTTCCAGGAAATACATATTTTGATTTGTTCAGGAGAATGATTTCAAGAAGAACAATTGACAAATATGCATGCTGGGTGGTGCCCAAAGTGTCTGTCTTTGGTATTGCCCTCTGAATTAATGCATTATTCGATCCTACTGACTCCAGAGACATTTGACTCATTTTCCAGGCCAGTACTTGTGGCCCACAGGGTTAAATGCCCTAGTGGTTGAATGCATCAGGCTCTATCATATGTTTTTCTGTGGAATTAATGATCTTTATTCATTTATTTTCCAACTATGGCTTGTATTCCCAAGATTAATTTTTATTTTTCTGTGCTATAGGACCTTGTATAGTTTTGTCTGCTTAGTGCACCTGCTACCTTCTGAGACTAACAGAGCATTCTTTGAGAAAATACTCCCCTGTCTTATCCTCTACCTCTAACCCAACTGTGATGAACAAAATGGTGCTCCTGTGTTCTTAGAGACTCCGTGTGAGGCTGTAGTTGATGGTGCAGAGATAAGCACATGGCACAATAAGACGAGTCATAGCTGATGCTTGGGAATCTGGAGAGAATGTAAATCAGTCCCTCTCTGGTGATGGCCACTGTGGGAGGTCGTGCTTGGGAACTGTCAACCACTATATTCTCTAGCACATGAAGGAAACCAGTTTGCAGTAGGACAATATGTGGCTAATCTTTCGAAAAGGCAGAGATGAGAATTTTTCAGGATTTCAGTGGATCTTGAGGTAACTAACTTCCCTACTGTTACAAAACATACCTCCAATATATTTCATCTGTAGCCTTCAAATACATTTTTTTCTTCTGTGTCACAATTTGAGTTGATGTCACTTGGGCCTGAGAGTCCCAACTGACACTTAGAGTTCTCCCCAAATACAGTGTGTTTCTGTTCCAGCAGTTTTATACACACACACATTGCACAAAAGTCTCTGCAAATTTATGGCTTCTGACCATAGGTGTACAATCCTCTTGTTTTCTCCTAAGAAGGCTAAAGAAGACAAAAGAAAGTTGGCATAAGAGTACAGGGAAAGCAGAAAGGAAGTGACTACAAAAACCAGTTTTGAGGACATTCGTCAGGATTAGTTTCCTTTAGACCTCCCAAAGGCTAACTGTGCTGTGATAATCAGTCCTAGTGTCCCTCCAGGATCTCTTGCCTAAACCTACTTAAGAATGCAGCTTGTTTCTCAGAATGATTGGGTGTATTCATTATCTTTAATTATTGAAAGTTTATTTCTGTTTGCTAAGTAGGTTTAAGCATAAGCCTTACTAGGATTTGGCTTCTCACGTGGCAGAAATGCCACCCAGCTCAGGGGGATGCAGAATAATTCCTCTTATTTGATATCTATGGTGGAATCAAAATGTAGATTCACAGTGAACCTGTGCAAGTTCTTTTTATTTGTTTGTATTAAAAGCAAATTAAGCCCAAATTACTTTAACATTTACTGCTAAATACTGTGATTTCATTGTTATTGGTGACAACTCAATACCTTCCAAGGAAAGACTGTATTAGATAAAAAAAAAAAAAAAAGGTAGTTGACCTTCTCAATATGAACAGTTCAATTAGTGGCAAATTATATTTTTTAATTAGGAAAAATGCAAGAAAGGAGTCTGAGAGTCCTGTGCAATGAGGGAATTGACCATCTCTAGAAATTTATAATAAAGTCTCATTATAGAAGCCATTGTAGAAACAAATGGATCAGGTGAAATGTGCATTTGAAACATTTTTCTCCACTCAGCAAAGCTTGCCCCAAGCTCATGTTTCTTACCAGCTGCTTGACTACTTCTTCTAAGAGCCTCTGTAGGGAGCCACAGGCTTGGAAAGGACAGTGGACCTTGATGTCAACAGTTCTTTAAGTGAGATTTCTTTCCCAACTATTCTGATAGTTGGGAGTCCATTTTCTCCCTGAAACTGTTGGCAAATTCAGGTTTGGCTGCCTGCTGCTCAAAACCCAATACTCGAGAGAGAAGTGCTGGTAGGAAAGGAAAGGTTGCTTTATTCAAGAGGCCAGCAACCTGGGGTGTCAAAAACCAACTCCCAGATGCTAATCAGGGGCAAGAGCTTTTAAAGGGGAGTTTCGGGGGTGCACAGGAAGAGGGAGGGGGCTAGGTGCAGGACGGTCGGCTCTGACAGTCATCTTCATGTTGGTTGTGTGGTGCTCCGATCAGCATCACCTTGTTTGTTTTAAGCATAGTTAATCTTTAATTCCAGGGTTGGTTTGTTCCCATTTCCTTGAGACCAGTTCTTGGAATTGTGTAAGATGGAACAGCTTATGTCATGGCTATAGTTTGGTCATTGTTCAGTTAACTTCTTCCACCTTGTGGGGGTTTTATTATCTGCAAAACATCTCAAAGGACATGGCTCTATAGCTCCTGAGGAGGAACTAAAGGTCCTTGACTTTGTTTAATGGCTGAACTATTGTTGTTATGTCTTGTTTGACTACTTTCTTTTGCTTCTGCATTTTCTTATTTCTCTGATTAAATTCATTTTTTGACTAAAGTTCTTCTACAGACAAGGGGCAGCCAGCAGACATAGATTGGAGGGGGGTCTGTCCTGGGAAGGCCCCATAGGGTCCTGCTTGTTTACAAAACCCCTTAATTCTGTAACTATTACATCTTTATGTCAGCTATATAGACTTCCAAGTCACTGCTCTAAGATCACTTTATGTATTTATTAATTTAAATATAATTTAATGGGAAAGATTCATGTCTCCTACCAGTCTACTTAACCACGCTATCAACAATGCCACCTCGAAATAAAGAGAAATTTGCTTGAGTCAGTAAATATCTGCTATACCTACATTTAGCATCAAAACCAGGATAATTTTGAGTGTGAAAGAAAATTCTATTTATTATTATGGTGGGGCAATAGGTATAAGTTAGAAATTTCTTAGGAAATCAGAACACATAGTTTCCCAAATTATCTGATTATGAATCTATTTACACTTCTAATTGGCTAGGGAGGTGGGGTAGGCATGTCTTGGGCTATCCACCCAGCTCACATTTCATTCTCTGAAAGCTACCCTTTTCCACATCCTTTCCTGTGGTTTATTCTTGGAAAATCCGGAGCCATGACCCCTGCCATTTCCAGCCAATACTACAAGTTGTGGTGGATTGAACTAGATGTGGATTTGGACCTAAGATGGGCCAGTCAGGTGATTTGTTTACTAAGCAGTTTAAAATTGGGATTCAGAGATCCTAGTTAGAGTCTGTTGGATTTTAACATTTTGTATATTTATTTGTTTGCTTACTTATTTAAGCTTTTTATTGGAACATAATTGCTTTACACTGTTGTGCCAGTTTTTGAGGTACACCAAAGTGTGCTTATTTATTTTTCTTTTTGGCTGCGTGGGATCTTAGTTGCGGCATGCAGGCTCTTTTGTTGCATGGACTCTTCACTGTGGGCTCTCTAGTTGTGGTGCATGGGCTTCTCTCTAGTTGTGGCATGAGGGTTTTCTCTCTCTAATTGTGGCGAGCAGGGTCCAGGGCATGTGGGCTCTGTAGTTGTGGCACGTGGGTTCCAGAGCACGTGGGCTCTGTCTTTTGTGGCACATGAGCTCTCTAGTTGAGGTGCGCTAGATCAGTAGATGTGGTGTGTGGGCTTAGTTGCCCTGCAGCATATGGGATCTTGGTTCCCTGACCAAGGATAGAACCTGTATCCCATGCATTGCAGGACGAATTCTTTACCAATTGACCACCAGAAAAGTCCCAAGTCTGCTGGATTTTAAGCTGAAAGATCAGGTAAAGCAAGACAATCATGACATGTGAATGCAGACACAGGGAATATTGCTCTGCTGAAGAAGGAAAGAATGAAGAAGACATGTAGAGCTAGACAGAGTGATAATTCCATCTGCTCCAGAAAAAGCAAGTAGAGACCAAGACTGAATGGGCTTCTGACTCCTTTCTGGTTATGGGTTTCATGATGTACCTGGGATCCACAATGTATTTAAATGTTCATGCAATGAATTCTTCTTTTTGCTTACTATGGTTTAAGTGTGTTTCTTTTGCTTGTAACCCAGTATTCCCTGAGACAGGCAAATATTTGCTTAAGAAGCTCTCTTTCCATGTATCTCCTATGAATTCCAAAAGAAGTTGACTAAGCCTTGGTCTCTGCAATGAGTTGTAATATAAAAAAAATTAAAACTACTTATTAAAAGTAAATACGCTTTTGTTTCCTTATGGTCTCTAAAGACCAAATTAAAATATACCTTATTTTTAAATTGACATACTATTAGCCTTGATGGAAGAAACAGTAGCAGAAATCTAATTTTCTAATTGTTCCACCTTGCTTCAAAGTTTACCTGGTGTTTGCCTTTAACAGACAAGAAATACTCATGATGTGGGAAGGCAATTGGCATATTCTTCCTAATTCTCTGGCCTCTTATTATTCTTTCAAGCCTAAATTGCCTATCCTAGGTTTATCAAATCCTTTAAGATTTGCAACAGTTGCGAATTTTCAAGGAGCTGCAGGTGCAACGTTCAAACAGGCCAAGTTCTCAAGAATTAAGTAAAAAAGTGAAAGAGAGTGAAAAAGCCCATTTGCCAAATTCTACAGGAAGGGTGAAAACTGTACACATGAATAAAAAATGCACATGTTTACATAGACATAGACCATTTAGTATTAGAGAGAGCATCTGGATCCCAAGAGCTGCTCACCTGATGGAGCCACAGGGGACTAAAAAGTTTTGTCAGATAAAAGCACTATAACAAACTCTTATTCTTGGGGAGATGTCTTGCTATAGTTAGAAAGAAAACAGAAAGAAAATCAGCCATTGTAATGTAGTGTTGATTTTTTAAAAATCAGCAACTTTGTTATTGTTTAATCATTACTGTTACTTTCTGGCATCAACCTAATAATTAAAGAAATTAGAATGATTTGTAAATATTGGACATGATCCTGCCTTAATGAAGACGAGCATGTCAGTAGCTGTAGGTCAGCTGATCTTTTCCTTACTTTACAATTATAAACTATACCCCACACTAATTAACTGATCCACCCATGTTACCAAAGGGAATTAAATATTGGAACCTGATATTAAACTTAAATTTTGATTAAATCAGAGGTATATGACAGTCCTGTGGTTATTAGATTTATATATCAGGTTGACATCTCCTGAAGCATTAGCTGACATAACTTTGGGTAAAAAACAAATGTCTCATTAATCTTCATAAGGTCATATTCTCCTGTATTTAGAGGGACATGTGAGTATGCTGGATTCAGAAACACTGAATTACATAGACTTAAATATTCAACAGATTGTGGCTAGTCAATCATCTAAAAATCTAAGGTTTTTTTTAATTATACGCTAAATGAGTGGTTTTGTCAACCGTAAGCCTCAGGGAGTGCAACGAACTGGACTAACCTAGGTTGGATTTTTAAATGTTGATTTTCAGAAAGGATATGGGATCCATCAGGGTTCAATCAGAGAAACAGAATTATTTGGAGATGTGTATTAAGAGATTTATGGCAAGGAATTGGTTTACGATTGTGGAGCTGGCTGGGCAAACTCGAAATCTGTTAAGTTAAGCCATCAGGAAGAACAGGCTAGAGTTCTCAGGCACAGACTGAAGCTGCTGTCCACAGGCAGAATTTCCTCCTCTTCAGGGAAGCCTCAGCTCAGCTTTTAAGACCTTTCAGTTGACTGAATCAGACGGACCTTTACTTAAAGTTAAATAATTATAGAGTGTAATTCCAACTACAGAACACCTACACCAGAACACCTAGATTCATGCTTGATTGAATGAATGCAGTCTGTGGCCTAGCCAGGCTGACACATCAAAAAAACCATCACAGATTTCTAGGTCATAGACCAATCCATAAGGTGAATCTCTATTTTTTTCTCTTTGGCAGCAGTGACTTCCACTCCTCTGTACCATTTCGTCTACTATTGATTCCTTCTCATGTATTTTTCATTTCAGTTATTGCATTCTTCATCTCGGGTTGTTTTTTACATTTTCTGACTCCGTTGAAAACTTCCAGCTTCTGGCTCCATGCATCCATTCTCCTCCCGAGTTCTTTGATCCTCTTTATGTTCTTTACTCTGAACTCTTTCTCGGGTGGACTGCCTGTCTCCACTTCACTTAGTTCTTCTTCTGGGATTTTATCTTGTTCCTTCGTCTGAAACATGTTCCTCTGCCGCCTCTTTTTGACTAAGCTGTTGTTGGTATTTTTATGTATGTGGTAGGTTGGTTACCTTTCTTGACCTTGAAGAAGTGACCTTCTGTAGAAGATGTCCTATGCATCCCAGCAGCAGACACCCCTCTGGTCACCTAAGCTATACACTCGAGGGATTCTCCCTAAGAGGGCTGCATGAGTCCTTCTGTTATGGTTGGTTGACTATGTGTGCGGTCTGATAGGCTGGGTTGGCCCCTGGTCTGGCTGGTTTCCAAGCCTGCCTTGTGTGGGTGCTGTTGGCTGCTGGTGAGTGGGGCCTGATCACTACGTGGCTGACTGCAGAACCCCAGGGGGCCACTGGGCTAGTGCTGGCTCACTGGTGGATGGAGTCAGGGTCCAGAAGACTCTGGAGCTGTTGCTTCCCCACTGGTGGGTGAAACCAGGTCCTGGGTTAAGTGCCAGACTACTGGCAGTCAGAGCCGGATCCTGGAGTCTGGCTTCAGGGCTCAGGGATCCCAGGGCTGCTGTCATATCACTGGCAGGGGAGGGTGGTTCCTGACACAGTTGGGTATGGGGTCTGAGGTGTCCCAAAGCTTGCCTACTAGTAGGCAGGGCCCTGGACCAGTTGGTCCCAGGGTAGGGTCTGGCCTGCTGCGGAATTGTGGTTTTCTTCCTTCTGGTGTCTGCCCCCTGCTGGGTGAGGCTGGTGCAGAGGCTGGAGTAGGCTCCCTGGAGGGTGGGGCCAGTGCCTGCCCATTGGTGGGCAGAGCTGGATCTTTGCCCTTTGGTGGGCTGGGCTATGAGTAGAGGTGTGCCTAGAGGTAGCTGTGAGCTCAGGAAGCCTTTAGGCATCCTGTCTGCTGATGGATGCAGCTGTGTCCCCACCCAGTTAGTTGTTTGGCCTGAGGTGTCCCAGCAGTGACGCTTACAGGCTGTTGGGCAGGGCCAAGTCTTGGTGCTAATGAGCTAATGGCGGCTCCAGTACCAGCTTCAGGCTTCTGCAAAGTGCTACAGAATGAGCTCCCAAATACAGCTGCTGCCAGTGTCTACATCCCCAGTGTGAGCCGTAGCAGCCCCCTCTCCCTTTCCCCACCTCTCTGGGAGACTCTCCAAGCAGGTAGGCCTGGCCTAGGCTCCTGTCGAATTACTGCTTTTGCCTTGGGTTCCAGCGCGTGTGAGATTTTGTGTGCTCTTGAAGAGTCAGGTCTCTATTTCCCCAGTCCTGCAGGGCTCCTGATATGAAACACAGCTGGCCTTCAAAGCCAAATGCTCTCCAGGCTCATCTTTGCAGTGCCAGACCCACCCCCCCAGGCTGGGGAGCCCAACATGGGGCTCAGAACTCTCACTGCTGTGGAAAAACCTCTGCACTATAATTATTCTCCTGTTTGTGGGCGCCCACCTTGGGGTATGGCACTTGATTATATCAAGAGTCCACCTCCCGTATCTCTCTCATTGTGGTTGCTTCTTTAAGTCTTTAGTTGCAGAAGATCTTTTCTGGTAGGTTTCTGTCTTTTTCATAGATGATTATTCTTCAGGTAGCTGTGGGTTTTGGTGGGCTCATGAGAGGAGGTGAGCTGAGGGTCTTTCTACTCTGCTGTCTTGGCCCGACCCAACCCATAAAGTGAATCTCAGGTGTAATCTTATGTTCCTCAATGATGTACCAAGTTTGATTAATTCCTTCATGAATCAAACACTTGGCAATTCTAAGAGATCAAGTTGAAAGAGAGACCTTTTTTATTCATCTCTTTATGGAATTTGTTAAAAAAAAAAAGAAATGAAGTGTAGGTGGTAGAGAGAACATTCTTAATCTTCACTTCAAAGAAACAATCCCTGCTTTGTCTTTTGTGATTTGAAAAAAATCTTTTTTTTTTTTTTAATCTCAGCATTCATCTAACAGCAGGTGACCATTATCCTGCACAAATGTTCTATTCCATTGACATTATCTCTAAATGATGATCTAGGGATAGACCTGAGAATGCATTCTAACTACCATTTTCTCTCTGAGTTTTAGAGAGCTCGAAATTTTATTGGAATATGTCAGAGGGGATTAATGAGAGCATTTTCTATTTTATCACATTTAAACACAGAGAGTTATGATGGGAGAGTAAACTAACTCATGATAAATAGCATGTGCTAAGGCTTTAGTCTGAATTTAAAGTGGTGTTTTCTAATAAATTTATCATGGGTTACTGTTTTATTGGCCAAGAGGGGATGGTATACGATATATACAAAAAGATGGCATTTCTCTCTGCTGCTAATACATTTTATTCGTTTTAGTTATTCGTGTAGCCAAATGATGTGAATTTTTTTGAGCAAATCAGGTCAGCAGATAAAGATGACAGCAAGCTAGTCCTTGTTCTCTTCTGAAATCTGACTGATTACTGTATTGGAGTTTGTTTGGGTCTGGTTCTCAGCCATTTCATGCATTATTTTTCTAATCACTTGAAAGCATAAAATTTTCACTTTTATTCATGTGGATACCTCCACAAATTTGTACACGCCACATAATTTCTTGCCTGGTTTAGAGCACATATTAGAATTGGATGTTAGAAATGTTTAGAGCCTCTGCATATATGGAAAGGGCATCAGAATTCCTTTGGTTTGTTTTTGTTTCCTTCTCATTCTTCTTATTCCATAATATCACCCCAACCAACAATTTGAGAGGAATATTAGCCACCATTTACTGAATACCTATTATTTGCCATTTGTCATGCTAGGAGCTCTATAACCATCTCTTCTCATGTTTACAAACTTTTCTGTATAGTGAGTTCTATTTTAGAGATGAGGAAACTAGGCTTAGGGAAGCTAAGTACCCGGCTTAAGATCACACAGCTTCTTGGCATTGGAGTTGGTATTTCAGCTGGTGTCTGCCTGTTTCCAAACCCCAATTTTTCTCTACCATCCCATCTGTCAGTTTAATTTGTTATTTGACAATATATAAAATGTTTCATCCAAGGGAATGGTGATTCCCAAAGCATGAAACTTTGTCATCTTTTCCAGATAGACAACTGCCTCTAGAAGCTATTTTTATACAACTTATGCAGACTATCAAGAACAGTCAGAATTACCATGTACCTCTTTCATTCTGACTCTATATTTTGAAATTTGGAACTTTGGGTATTGGTATGGAGGATTTCATTTAAATTAGGTAAAATTCCCTTTTATACTAAGAATACCTTAAAAATGAAATGATACCTAAGCAAATTAATTGTACAATTAAGATTGTAGGGCAAATGTTTAGCCTATTTTGTAGGACTGGCTGATTTTAAGCACTTTAGAAGTACCATTAACATACAAGTAATTGCTGTGCTCCTTTGAAAGTGGTCTGCTTCTTATCCATTCATTAAGCCGATCATCAAAGAATTCTGCTTGACAACAATTTTTTAACCTTCTTCAAGTTGCTATATTTACTTAAAAGTCATTAATCTGTGCTTTACGAAAATATTATATAACCGTTTTGGTCATGATTGTTTCCTTCAAGTGGTTCTAATCAGTGAAGTTTTTTCTAAATATAGAATACGCTTAGGTCATATGCAGTGGAGTGTTTTTTTTCCCTCAAAAAAATTCTTATTAGATATCTAGGTGGAACTAAAGTGTTGGACTGCATTCAGAAATGCCCAGGGGATAGATATTTTGATAAATTTCACTTAGTGACCTGAGGATTTTTGGTTGTAATGGTCCCTGGAGCTACAGGACGACTTAAAGAAGTCATAATCCAATCAGGGTTATTATTTGGGGGGTATTGTCATTACTCTCATGAAACCAAAAGCCTTGAGTCATATGGGAGGTTCACAGTGTGACAGCTTACACCTATCTCAAAAATCTAAGTTAACATTTTAAGAAAACGTAATTGGCACATGAACTTTAAGCTCAATTTTTTATGTTTTCAAATCCTGTCTTGCCATTTCAAAATAGGAATGTATTCCTTACATGATATCAGAAAGAGCAGAGACAGGAAGAGAAATGTTATTAGAAGAGAGAAGATTAGTAAGAAAACAGCCCCACAAATTAGGTAATATTTGTTCCCAGAAGACACATTTTATTCTCTTCATAATCTTCTAGAATCCCTCCGCAGTCAAGGAATGATATCTCAGTTACAAGGGCATTGTTTGGGACCTTTCTCATGCCCAGATACACTCCAAAATTGTATAGATTCTATATATTAACTCGTAGAATGATGAAAATTATTTTAAGACAATAGATCAGGGCAGTAGCCCAGTTTAACAAGGTAGGAAAACGCAAGGCTTATAATACTGCTTAATATTAGTTGTCAGGGAGCCGAAACAGTGCCTCATCAGAAGAACATGGAAAGAGAAATTTTAATTACAGGATATTTAATGCCATGAAGGCACAGAGGTCAGAATAGCTACATAATTAGTTTTCCCTAATAGAATAAACTTTTGGTTCCCTCCCAAACTAGTATTTTTATATAGATATTTCCAGAAGTACCTAGGTGTTCATTATGCTCATGTGTCATCTATAGGGCATTTAGTTTGTAATAATACCCTGTTTTGAACTGCCCTACAGTGAGACTGAAGAGAAATTGCTATCTTGCACTGTAGCTTCTATGCTTTTTGATGACTGCTATTGACATTGAGTGTCTCAACTTCATTTCCTGAGTAAATAATGTTGAACTTGTTACTGCTAATTTTCTCTCAACATCTATTAAGAATCTATATTGTGCATTTGTTTTTGGCATGAGAGTTAAGGTTGGTTTCATTTTATGTTTCAGAAATGTGTCACGGGAAGATTAACTCAGGGAAAATACCTGTCATGAGCCATAGAGAAGACAGATGAGTGTGTACATTGACTAGAAACTTCTCAACTATAGAATTGTCTAAAAAAATGAAATCAGATTACCTGTCTATAAGTGAAAACCATTTTTCTTAAAGTCCATAAAATAGCAAAAAAAAACTTAGTGTATTGATTTTCTTTTTTAGAAAAAATTACATCAATTAACTGGTTTTCTGCCACTCATAATTCTACTATTCCTAATTCAGCTAATATGCATCTTGAGAGAGGTGACAGCAACATTTTCTTCTTTCTCTTGCAATTAGCTATATCTATAGAAGCAGTTATTCTTTTGGGTACCGGTTTCCCTACTCTTTTGAGAATTTATATAAAAAAAAAAAGGCACAAGGGCACATATATACCAGATTCTGCATAAAATTTCAGGGGATCATAAACCCACCTACCCATACAGATACAACTGTCTCAATACATGGACTCTGGACCCTGGGTTAAAAGTATAACATTTTTGAGACCTGAGATGTCATCTTAATCAGTTTTGTATTCCTCATAGAGTCTGGTATAATGCCTTGAACATAAGTTGGTTCTTCAATATTTGTTGAATTTATTTGCATAAAAATAAAATAGAATCATTTTTACATGTCCAAAGTTAAGACCAATTATGTTAAAAAAAAAAAGATATTCTGATCTCTGGAAAAGAATGGAGAGTCCAGAAATAGGCCCACACATGTGTGGTTGATTGATTTGTAGCAAGTTGCCAAGGTTATTTAACAAGGAAAATATATCTATCCAATATCTATCCAAAATATATGTACCCAGTATGTCACCCAGGAAATTATAAGGGTGTTTGGAGCTCTGTGTCAGGAACTGGATTCAAAGACCAACTATTAGAACAAAGATAATCCTAGCACTCTTATAACTTAGGAAATTCCAAGGGTTTCAGGAGCTCTGTGCCAGGAACTGGGGGCAGAGACCCATACATATTTTTTTCTGTTATCTCACAGGAGAAAACATGAATAAATGATACATGAAAAGCACTAATGAATTTGCCTTATCAAAATTAAAAACTTTTCCTTTTTGAAATACACCATTAAGAAATGAAAGTGAAAGCCACAGCCTGGGAGAAATTATCCCAATACACATATATCTGATAAAGTACTTGTATCTAGAATTTATAAAGAACTTATTCAACTCAATAAAAAGAGAATAAACAGTCTAATTAAGTAAATGAGTAAAAATTAAACCGATGTTTCACAAAAGAAGATACTGCAAATGACATATAAAACATACTTAACCATCAAGAAGTGATAATTAAAACAAAAACCACAGTGACATACCATTATGCTCCTGATAGGCTAAAATTAAAGACTGACCAATTTTCCCAGCACCACTTATTGAAGAGGCTGTCTCTTTTCCATTGTATATTCTTGCCTCCTTTGTCAAAGATAAGGTGCCCATATGTGCTTGGGTTTACCTCTGGGTTCTCTGTTCTGTTCCATTGATCTTCCTTTCTGTTTTTGTGCCAGTACCATACTGTCTTGATCACTGTGGCCTTGTGGTATAGTTTGAAGTCAGGAAGCCTAATTCCACCAACTCTGTCTTTCCTTCTCAAGATTGCTTTGGCTATTCGGGGTCTTTTGCGTTTCCATACAAATCGTAAGATTTCCTGTTCTAGTTCTGTGAAAAATGCCATTGGTAATTTGATAGGGATTGTGTTGAATCTGTAAATTGCTTTGGGTAGTATAGTCATTTTCACAATGTTGATTCTTCCAATCCAAGAACATGGTATGTCTCTCCATCTGTTTGTATCGTCTTTGATTTCTTTCATCAGTGTCTTATAGTTTTCTGCATACAGATCTTTTGCAACATGTAAAAGAATGAAATTAGAACACTTCCTAACACCATATACAAAAAGAAACTCAAAATGGATTAAAGACCTAAATGTAAGGCCAGACACTATAAAACTCCTAGAGGAACACATAGGCAGAACACTCTATGACATACATCAAAGCAACATCCTTTTTGACCCACCTCCTAGAATCATGGAAATAAAATCAAGAATAAACAAATGGGACCTCATGAAACTTAAAAGCTTTTGCACAGCGAAAGAAACCATAAATGAGACAAGAGGACAACCCTCAGAATGGGAGAAAATACTTGCCAATGAAGCAACGGACAAAGGATTAATCTCCAAAATATACAAGCAGCTCATGCAGCTTAATACCAAAAAAGCAAATAACCCAATCTACAAATGGGCGGAAGACTTAAATAGACATTTCTCCAAAGAAGACATGCAGATGGCCAACAAACACATGAAAAGACGCTCAACATCACTAATCATTAGAGAAATGCAAGTCAAAGCCACAATGAGGTTATCACCTCACACCAGGCAGAATGGCCATCATCAAAAAATCTAGAGACAATAAATGTTGGAGAGGGTGTGGAGAAAAGGGCACTCTCCTGCACTGTTGGTGGGAATGTAAGTTGGTACAGCAACTATGGAAAACAATTTGGAGGTTCCTTAAAAAGCTAAAAATAGAACTACCATATGACCCAGTCATCCCACTCCTGGGCATATACCCAGAGAAAACCATGATCCCAAAAGAAACATGTACCATAATGTTCATTGCAGCACTATTTACAATAGCCAGGACATGGAAGCAACCTAAATGCCCATCAACAGATGAATGGATAAAGAAGATGTGGCACATATATACAATGGAATATTACTCAGCCATAAAAAGGAATGAAATGGAGCTATATATAATGAGGTGGATAGACCTAGAGTCTGTCATACAGAGCGAAGTAAGCCAGAAAGAGGAAAACAAATACCGTATGTTAAGTCATATATACAGAATCTAAAAAAATGGTACTGATGAACCCAGTGACGGGGCAAGAATAAGGATGCAGAGAATGGACTGGAGGACATGGGGTTGGGGGAGGTGAAGGCGAAGCTGGGATGAAGTGAGAGAGTAGCATAGACATATATACACTACCAACTGTAAAATAGATAGCCAGTGGGAAGTTGCTGTATAACAAAGGGAGATCAACCCAATGATGGGTGATGCCTTAGAGGGCCAGGACAGGGAGGGTGGGAGGGAGTCGTGGGAGGGAGGGGATATGGGGATATATGTATAAATACAGCTGATTCACTTTGGTATACCTCAAAAGCTGGTACAAGAGTGTAAAGCAATTATATTGCAATAAAGAGCTAAAAAAAATCCTATGATAAATCATAATGGAAAAGAATATTTAAAAATGTATATATATGTATGACTGAATTACTTTTCTGTGCAGCAGAAATTAACACAACATTGTAAATCAACTATACTTCAATAAATAAATTAAAGTTAAAAAGAAAAAAAAAAAAGACTGACAATATCAAGTGTTGGGAAGGATGTGGAAAAACCACAACTCTCATACATTTGCTAGTGGGAATATAAAATAGCATAGCCATTTTGGAAAACAGATTGGTAGTTTGTTATAAAGTTAAACATATAAGAACCATAGAACTTATCCAATGTAGTGCAGCCACAAACCTCATCAAAGTTGATTATAATGGTAGGAAAGAAAGATACCTTTTCTTCTTGAAATTTTTTGTGCTCTTGGAAAAGTCATTATGTTTTCAAAATCTATCACTTCAGAATTCCAGACACCACCATGTGCATGTACCAACTTCCATAATGGAGGCATTTTTTTTTCTCTTAACGCATAATTGTTATTTCTCACAAGAAAAATCATATTGAATTTTTGAATTCTTAATTCAACTGCCAAATTAAGAGCAATAACTTCAATTTAGTTTCTAATAAAAATCACGTTTAATAATAGCCCCAGGGTAATTGAAAGCACAGTAGTTCTTTGGGTTCAAATGTGCCTTATAAGCGCTTGTGAATGACCGCTCTGATTGGCACCCAGCAGACCTCCTGATCACATCCCAAACCACCGTGCAAATGTGGTCAAGCGTCACTGGGAGACCTAGCAGCCTTTTCCTCGGCTGATGGAGCAGCAGAGAGTCACAGCCAAGGAAAGGTCAAGTAGAGCTATATCAGCAAAGTTAACAGGAATTTAAGAGAGCCCTATGCTTTCCTGCTCTGCTTCCTAGCACTGGCTGAGTCCTTTCCCTTTCTACACCTTATATGTGACTCCATAGAGAAGTTCTGCCTGAGTATTTTGGCTCATGTCCACTTAACAGTTGGCTATAGGCCAGAACACAGCCAGTCGAATCCCACGGTGCGGGTTACTGTGTGAAGGGCTAGGAGGGGGCCCATAAAGCTGGCAGATCAGAATGAGTCAGCTGCTGTGAGGAGAATGGTTGAGGTAGCTTTAATGATTTCCTTTCGCTTAACTAAGTTAGAAGATTGAACTTTGGTGGACAACCACCATATAGAAGAATGGAAGAAAAAACTAAATATAAGTATAAAAATAAGTATAAAATGGTACATTGATAATAATAATAAACCAATGATATACATAGCATTTTATAGCTTAGAAATTGTTTTGGATTTTTTGAAGCGATTTTGGCATAAACCTAGGAGGGGAGCAGGATTTATTGGCCACATTTTGTGGAGAAGGGAAGTGAGTTAAGTGACTTGCCCAAGCAGGTGAATGAAACATCTGGGACTCAAATGTCATGCTTCTGCCGTGCCTATTGCTTCCACGACTGTTATTGCTAAGATTCTAATAATATTCCTTCTGCCTGATATGGTGCCTCACACAGAGGAGCTGTTCAAGAAATATTTAAGTGAATAAATGAATCATCGCAGTGCTCAAAATATTTTATTTCCCTCTAACAAAATGGCATTCTGATACAGGAAACCCTGATGAAATAAACCAAGCTTTATTCATAAGTGGCATCTGGATGAGACTCATGGTAGAAATTTGGCAGAAGCTTGTTATATGAATAAATAGACATTTCTCAAGTACCCATCTCTTAAAAAAAAAACACATTTAAAAGATTAAGAGCATACAAACAAAGCTGCCCCATATGTTGTCATGCTTGTCTCTTAAGCCAAGTCTTTTCAAGCACAGCCTTGAAAATCTGCCAAGTTGGCAAATACTGACATGTTTCAGTGTTTGTTTCCTCTCCTGTGTGAGAGAAAGCTATATTGAATACAGGACTCATCTTATAATTCTCAGCTTATATATAACACTCTCTGCAAAGCCCTCTCTGACTTTGCAAAGTCTGGGCCCAAACCCAGCAAAGGGAAGCTCCATGCATTCAGGACAGTATCTGCCTCGAATGATTAAGCATCTCTAGAGCACACAGTGTGTTATCAGGGATGAATTCCCCAAAGGATACTACTATGTGAAACTGCTTTTGGGATTAGAGTAGTGAATATAGCACTTTTTGGCAGGAGCCTACGGGCCATGATTGGAAATTTCTGAAATGAAACTGTTCCTCTACTGACACTTACCATTCAAATACCAAAGAAGAAGAAATGAACACAAAACATCCATACATTTTTATCTTTTATATTACATTTTATTTATATGTTTAGATTTTTCAAGATAGATGATGCTAATGAGATTTGGAGGTTATTAGCAATCTGGGAAAGAGCCAATGCCTAAAACAGGGAAACTTACTAGAAAAACAAACAAAAATCTTCAGGCAAATTTCTCCGGATAGTAAGACACTTGAGTCACATTGATGATGCAGAAAAAAATTTCTAAACGGACACATTTTCCACATATTTTTTATATTACATGTGTGGTTCCCCACATTGAAATATGTTTTTAAATTTTCTTCTTGTTTATTTTCACAACTTATTTTCGTGATTTTAAAATATAAATTAGACTTTGTTACATAGAATGCTGAAGCAGACAGTGTTGATTTTTTCTACTTAAGAATACTTTCTTACAGAAAGAGCATTTTTTTTTTTTTAGAAAGAGCATCTTGCAGCACACTTCACTTCTCTCTCTTTTCATTCACACTCTTCCTTCCTCCCTTCCTCATTATTTCACTTGCCCCAGCTATGTTTTGGTTGCAGCTGTCAAGCACCTGTGTCTCCCGAGGCACAGAGCTGGCCACTTGGTCCAGACCGGGCCAATCATTTTATGCCATCCACCTGCCTGCAGTGTTTGGTGCAAGTAAGGGCACATTTTCCGGAGTAGGTGAAAGAGATCACCCCAGGAATTGCATTAACTAGAGCTGGTGCTAGGCAATGAGGGTGCCACACAGCGCCAGCTAGAAGTGTATTCTAGTCTTGTTGGAACAGCTAATCTGAGGGAGCAGGCTTTTGTACCAGTGTTGCTGCGTTGCATATGTCCTGTCCAATGTTCCTGACATTTGGCTGTGTGAACCAATAAATTTTCCATGATTGCTCAAGTTCTGTTTTGATCCCTAGAGACTTGAGACTCCATTAGACTGTTAGAAGCCTTAGAGTTCAAATCATGCTTGAAGGTCTAGGAGAGCTCAGGGTCATGCCCAATTTATTCCATTTTATGTTTTGAGGATTAGGATTTAGTTTTCTGTTTTCTTATCTTCAAATTTTGGAAGATAAAATTATTTTGTGTAATTCTACAGTGAGATGCAATATTCATCAATGGCAAAAGGGACAAATCTGAGAGATGTTTAAAATGGGTGCAATGAGTATTCTGTACCCTGGGCACTTTTGACGATCCAGAACCTAAAAGTAGTTGGCAAATAGGAATCATTTTCTAACATTTATACATGAAGAAATTGTTGTTTGGGGGCTTTGTTTCTTGTGGCTTAAACTCTGAAGTACATCTGTGTTCAAAGTAATTACTTGAAATAGACTCTCTAATTCACTTTTTTGTCTGGTATTAACATTAAAATATAAGCTAGAGAGGGAGGAAAATTATGTAACTGGGATATTCTGAAGTATCCATAAATACATATGTTTATAGTTTATATTTGTAGCATGGTCTTAGCTACTATTCTTTAAATAACATTTATCTACATTTAATGAAATGTTTAAACAGAAAGGATTAACATAAGATGTTCTCTTATGTGAGAAATCTTCAGGTGATTTCCAGAACCTTCTGTTTTTATTCTAGACCTGATTTCATTGACTTGAAGAAAAGCGTTACTTGATAATTAGTTTTACTCAACATGTGAAAATTAATATTCCCTCAGTGTTTGATGTACCTCCAGAGAAGTAGAATAGAGTTGAAGAGCGAGGAGAAGTTTGGACAACAGCCATTTCAAAAAGAAGAATAGGAAAATAATGTATATCATTATATATACAATATATTATTTTTCTATTCTTTTTGAAATGAAAAACAATAATATTGACTATGCTTTTTCTCAGGACTCAGAACTTCTTAGAAGAATACTCTGATATACTTAAAATTTTGAAATGCAATTACAGGTAAAGAAGATGCAGAAATCAGATTGGCTCTTTTGGGGTTGTTATCTAAACACATAATTTTGTAGTCTAATATATCCTTTGGGATTGAAAGAGTCATTAAGAAACCATTTATCTACAAGAAATATCAGCAAGAAAGCACTAAATCCAGATGGTTATAAAGTTTTATTTTAGGAAATATTCAGTGATAAAGCATATCCAATTTTAAATGAGAGTTGCAAATAAGCAGTAAAGCAGTTTCATCTTAATTTAGTAAACATTTTCCTTCTTGAAACTGAAGTAAAATCTCTAAAATATAAATCTCCAAAAGCTTAGTTTATAATTTAACATGAATGCAGTAAACTTTACAAAAAAAATAAAACTGTTTTTTAAAAGATCTAAAGTAAATGAAAATTGTGCAAAATGAGAAGATTTATTTTGGTCCACTTCCCCTCCCCCTGCATTGGATAAAAGTATGGATAAGAGCATGTGTTCAAGAATATAAGAAAATGTGTCTACTTGAGACATACAGATAATACAAATAATACTGATGATTTTGTGGAATAGTCTGTCTGAATATATAGGTCTGGAAGGCAGTAGCTTAGCAACCAAAATATCCTTGCCATGATAAGAAACACTTTGGAGTCAGATGATTTTGATAGTTTCTTAAAGCAGCTGACATAGTTTATTCTTATGACCTTTACATTTTACCTAGAGAAGTCTAGTTATTTTCCCCACCCTGCATCCATTTCTCCTCCTTTCTGATAATGATCCATGGTGCCCTCCCCTCCCCTGTTCTCATCCCGTGGGCTTCAAGACAGCTGACATTTCTCCTGGGCTTTAGGGGAGGAGTGAGTGAACAAGACTAAGAAAATAGCAAATTCCAACCACTTTAAAGTGATTGGTCCAGGGATGGACCCTTGATCCACATCTAGCCAACTAGGGCCAAGGATAGTCAATTCTGGTACTATTGATTGTGGTCTCCAGGAAGCAGTTTTCTCTCATTGTATCCTCCAGTTGTAACCTGAAAATGAAGATGTGTGTAAAATTAGTCTACCCTAAGTTGTTCAGGTACCTGAGCCAATATAGTTTCTTTTTAAAATTTAAGTTAGGAGTTTTAATTGGATTTTCTGTTGAATATAGCAGACAGAGTTCTTATTGATACACGTTGCTGCTACCAAACAAGGCTTGGGTTTGCTCACCCATGCTCAGTAAAGCTAATTTACTGACACTGGATTGTGATGAAGGAAAGTGCAGCGTTTTTGCAGGGTGCGAAGCAAGCCGTTCAGGTGGCTAGTGCTTAAAAGACCCGAAGTCCCTGATGGCTTTCAGGGAAAGGTTTTTAAAGGCAGGGTGAGGGAGCAGGATTGCAGGGTGCGTGATCAATTCATGAACATTCTTCTGACTGGTTGATGATGAGATAATTGGGAGTCAACATCATCAACCCTCTGGTTCCAACCTCTCTGGGGTCTATGTGCTTTGGGGCAGCATACAGTTAACTTTTTCCAACTGGTGGGGGCTTCAGTATCTGCAAAACAGCTCAAAGGATATGGCTCAGAATATTATCTATAGCCCTTGAAGAGGAACTAAAGGTCCTTGACTTTGTTTAATGGCTAAACTGTTATTATTTTGTCTTGCTTGACTGTTTTCCTTTGCTTCTGCATTTTCTTCTCTGATTAAATTTAATCTTTATAACTCAAGGAGAGCATAAGAGGCTATTTCTTTCTTTCCTTCTTTCTTTCTTTCTTTTATTATTTTTTTTTTCCTTTTTACAATTACAAATAAGACGATGGAGGACATGGCTGGGGCAGGGGTCCCAGGAAGGCCCCATGGGGTCCTGCTCGGTTACATTATGAGACTAGAAATCAGCTGGGGATCTTGTTAAAATTAGATTCTCAGACCTTACCCTTGACTACCTGAATAAATATCTGTAGAATTAGAGCCTAGGGTTTGGTATTTTAACAGGAGTTCCAGGTGGGTTTTTAATCACTAAAGTTTGGGAAACACTCTCAAGGAATTCCTTAGGACCAGTACTTGAATGTTATTCAATTTGATGATAAAAAGCATATATTTTAGAGCTGACAGAGTGGGTTCAAGGTCACTGATTAGCCAGGTGATTTATGGCAAAGTACATCATTAACCTAGTTTGAATATCCTCATCAATAGATAGAAATAATACACAACATTGTAAAGCAACTATACTCCAATAAACATTAATTAAAAAATAAATAGAAATAATGGTACTTTATTATTCATAGTTGATGAAACATAAAATCTAATTAAATGTATTCATTTCTTCAATACATTCATTCATTTCTTCAGTCAGTCAGTCAGTTTGGCCTCCATGTACAAGCTCATATTGAAAAGCCATTGGTCTATAAAGCATATCTGAAAAGGCCAAAAATTTAGTCTGAAAGGAATCACCTTTCATAGCTTTGGATTTGAGAAGGGTCCTGGTTTGACTCAAGAGAATCCAGAGGAAGAAGAAATCTTGTTACGGCTGTAAAGTCTGGCCTAGGAGGTCTTCCCTCTCACTTAGATGGATAAATGTGTGAAAAGAATCCCAGGATAAAGTTTCATTTAACATTTCCATGTAACAGGGTAAGCATTATAACAGCTGGGAACAGAATTCCTTCTACAGAGGGAATGGTCTTTAGGGAGATAGAGACTTAATTAACTCCTTGGGTTAGGAGGTAAGAGGCTAGAGCTCCACCAGCAATAAGCTGAACAACTAAAGAGTCGGTGATGCTTCTCTGAGGGAAAAGATCAGATGGATTTGTATTTTTGCAACTGGAAGTAAGTAACAGAATAGAATAGAGAGACAAGGAGCGAACAGGAAAGAGAGGGGAGTTTGAGAGATGGTGGAAGGACATGGTTTCAGAGTCACTGGGTCTTTCTTTTTGATAAAATGGCTACAGAATGTTTTTTAAATTGGAACGTTCACATCACTACAATTACTGTAAAACCCTCTTAGGCCTTCTCTCTCCTTCCTGTCCTCAGTGTGATCTCAAGTGAAGTCTACCACTTACACTTTTTTATTTGTTTGTTTTTAGTGAGAAAATAGTTGAGTCAAAGAGATACCCAACAGGATCTGACTGCCCACAAACAAGAACTTGAGCCAATATTTCCAACTCTACTCCTTTGGAAGCTCAGAGAAATCTTAGGAAGGGCCTTGGAACCTAATCAGGTATGGAGTTTCCAGTAAAATCCCCTACAGCGCCTCCCCTTGCTTGTATTTTAGATCTTAAAGGATAGGTAGGTCACAGTTTTCCAGGCACAAATTTTGATGATTCATACCACTTTAGCTTTGTAAGCTATAAAGTAGCACTTTGTAACTTATAAAGTGTGTCTATATATGGTATCTAATTCAGTAAGAAATCTGTGAGGTAGGCAAGCTAGATATTATTACCCTTGTGTTATATATGAAAATAAATCAAAATCAACTCAAACTCAGAGAAGTTTGGCGTCTGTTCAGGGCCCAGTGGCTGGTAACTCTAAAGACTGATTCCTTTTTTTTTTTCTTTTTTTGTTGTGTTAAATGAAGTAAACATAAAATTTACCATCTTAACCATTTTAAGGGTATAATTCAGTGGTGTTAAATACTTTCACTTTGTTGTCAGCCATCACCACCTTCTACCTCCATAACTTTTTTCATCTTGTAAAACTGAAACTCTATAACGATTAAACAATAACTCCCCTACTCCTCTTCCCCCAGCCCCTTTCTGTCTCTGTGATTTTGGCTACTCTAAATACCGCATAGAGTATTAGTCTTTTTGTGGCTGGATTATTTCATTTATCAGAATATCTTTAAGGTTCATCCATACTGTAGGATATGTCAGAATTTTCTGCCTTTTTAAGGCTAATATTCCATTACATGTAACACCAGATTTTGCTTATCCATTCATCTGTCGATGGACGCGTGGGTTGCTTCCATATTTTAAGCAGTTGTGAATAATGCTGCTATGGACATGGGTGGACAAATATGTTTTCAAGACCCTGCTTTCAATTTAGAGATTCATTCCTTTGACTTGTAGCTGGATCATTCCAGGTTCATCTTCCCAGTTGCCAAACCTGGAGAGTCCATAAGAAGTCCACTACAGTTGTGATCTGATCTTCTAGACAATAGACAAGGACTCTTGTCTACCAGTCATATCTTTATACACTTGAACCCAACTTGTCTGTGCAGTGACGTTGAAACTGTTGACTTCATTTCCTTGTCTCCACCAAGGTATCTCCTCTAATCACTTTGGATTTGGTATTTTTCTCTTTTTTCATTGCATTTAGTCTTCATGTTCCTGGTTGAGTTTTACTCAATCTTGGCAGGTTGGTTTCCTGTGGCTGCAATCAGAAATTACCATAAATTTGTTTCAAATGACAGAAAGTTATTCTCCCACAGCTCTGCAAGCCAGAGTTTGGAATCTGAGTTGAAATCAAAATTGTGGGCAGGGCTGCACTCCAGCCAGAGTCTCCAGGGGAGAATCGATTCTGTGCCTCTTTCAGTGTCTGGTGACTGCCAACATTCCTTGGTTTGTGGCTACATCACTCCAACCTCTACCTCCATTGTCACATTGCCTCCTCCTCTTCTGTCTGTGTAAAATCACCTTCTGCTTTTTTTTTTTTTTTGTAAGTACACTTGTGATTGCATTTAGAGCCCAACCAAATTATCCAAGATAATCTCCCAATCTCAAAATCCTTAATTTAATCACATCAGCAAAGATCCTTTTTCTATTCCACATAAGGTAAAATGTGGAGGTTCCAGGTGAGGACCTGATATCTTTGGGCACTATTGTTCAGCCTATTAAACTCTGTCCTCTAGAATGAAGCTACTGCGTGTCCTCCTACTTTTGGTCCTGGAGAGTTCCATTTCCTGCTCCAAACCAGGGCAACTTTCACACTTATGCAACAGTCTCTGGAGTGTTTGATTATTGTTCCTAGCCTACAGGTCTTTTCCTTAAATCACACTGCTATTTACTCTGAAAATTTATGGCACAGGAGAATTTGGCTTGGAAATCACCCAGGTTTCTTACAAGAATCATCGTGAGTGGTTTGAGAATTTGTTTTTAAACATGTACGATCCAGTTACACTTGTAATCACTTCCCTATTCTGCTCTTTTTCATAGTATAACTTCTTCTAAGAGTTATTGTATGTGTACTATGTTTATTTTATAACTTCCTATTCCATCTTTGAGCTGTAATAATCTGGTTTCCAGCTGCACTACTTCACTGAAATTGCTCTTGCTTTGGTCACTAAAAACTGGTATGACCATACAAATTATCACCCATATAAGTTATTTTGAAAGTGATGCTACACTATGCTAAATACTACTCTAGATACGTACTACATGAGGGCATGGTGCGTAAAGTGGGACTGTCCCCAGAAAGCTAGAGGGCATGGTTATCCTATCAATGATCACATTGACAAATGCAATATTCACTATTTTATCTTTGTCTTACCAGCATCTTACCAACTTTTTAACACAGCGTATTTTCCCTCCTTTTCCAATGTTTTTTTTCTCTTTTCTTCTGCCATACCAATGTTTTTTTCCTGTTACTTTTCTCTAACAGGAAACGCCTGCTTTTTCCTCTTATTGACCCTAGTTTCATCTGGTTGCTCCTTCTCTACCAAATATCTATATCCTGGACTCTCTTGGTGCTTAGTTTAGCCCCAACTCTCTCTTTCCACCAAGTCTCCTGTGACTTTATGTGTCATCTATTTACTGGCAATTTCTAAATTTATGTCTCCAGTCCAGACCTTTCTTATGTGTTCCAGATTCAAATATTCAACTACATTTTTAGTTGTCTCCTCTGGGATATCATACAGGTGCTTTAAAAATTATACTCTTTTTTTCCCATATATACCTATACCCAAAACTGTTTCTCTCCCAGTCTACTATATCACAGGAAATGTCACTACCAACTTAAAGGCTGTTCAAGCCAGAAACTCACCCCGTCTAATCCATCTGCAATTATGTTTGTTTTTAGCTTCAAAACTCATTTCAAGTGTACCCACTTTATTTTCATTTCTTTACCACCACTGCAAGATACCTTTCCTGTAGCTTTTTTTCACTTTAGCTACGTGGAATTCAGTCTCTACACAGTAGCCAGATTGGTATTTTAATACACACACACGACTGATATACCATTTTTGTAAATATTAAAGTAACAAAATTTATATTCTTTAATTCTTGATGCCCTGTGGCTTCATAAGAGTTGACTTAGTGGTTTCAGTGCCCAAAGGGAAATAAAGATACTAATAAATATGCACACAGTGAAAATTTCCAAGATATGACATAAGGAGAATTTTCACTAGAACTGAAAAGGGAGCATAAAATTTCTGTTGGACAAGATATGGTACCTCAGTGGACAGGGGTATGCAAGGAGGAACAAAAATATTTCCCTGACACCCCTCTATAGGGTAAAACTCTAGGAAACTCTAGGACAAGGTGGCAAGAGATGATAGAAGCCCTAGATGGGGGGCAGGGAGGCCCAAACCAGAAGATGCTTGGACTCTTGTCCATTGTGGCTTGTAGAATTCTTGGAAAGGAACATCTCAGAAGGCTGGGTATTGCTGTGGAGGAAAATGGTGACTTGATAATGCTAGGCAGAGAGAATACTGGTGGTAAAACCTGCATGTAAAGTAAGGAATCAGTTATTCTAACATGCTGTCAGTAGGGCATTTGGGAGAAATCTGAGTTGAGAGTCACTGAGTCTGCCATACAGTTATCATGGCCAGGGCAAATGTAACTCTCAAATAGAGGTTGCATAGTGGACAGCCTGCTTGAGGTCCAGGTAGAAGACAAAGCCGAGACTCAGATGGAGCAGTTACAGGAAGAGTTTAGAATGGGCCAGTTCAGTGAGGGGAATGATGGGATCCTATCATGCTGAGAGAAACGATTCTCAATTCTTCAGATGCAAATCTTGGCAGTAAAGGCCAAGAGAGTACCCAGTAATGAGGGAAAATGACAAACTTGGAAGCAGTGAGGATCTGCATTGGTCCAGCACACGGAAAGAGCTTATGTGCTTCCCCAGAAGCCATCTTGAAAAGAATTGGCAAAGGTAGGGCTTTTGTGAAGAGCAACGCAGATGTGACAGGGAGTTAGAACTTTGAATTTCATGACTTTATCCCAAAAAACAAACAAAACCCCAAAACTTAGCTAAACAGAAAGAGGTTGCTTTAAATGAAAAAGAAACAACAGACTCTTTTCATTGACAAGACTGAGATTTGTCTCTTTACTCAACAAGAACTGGGGCTCATAAGAAACATAAGAGCGATTGTAGACAGTAAAGAGTGCTGCGTGATTTTGCACATCTGATGTAGTGTGTAGAGTTTTTACAAATCTTGGGACACCTAAATTAGATCTAAACTCTCTTCTCTCTGTGTCCCCAAATGGCTCCTATTCCGTTTGGAATCTAAGCTCGGTGGCACGCATGGCAAGATGCAGCATCATCTGGCCCACATCCACCTCCCTAACCCCTTCCTTCTGTTCTTCCCTCCTGCTCAGTGAAGTTCAGCTGCACTGATCATCTACCCATTACTTGGATAAACCAAGCTCTCTCCCAGCCTGGGGCCTGCTCAGTTTTTCCCTCCCTCTGGAATGTTCTATGTTCCCAATATTCACTTGGGTTACTCCTTTTTATCCTGTGGTTTCAGTTTAAATGTCACCTCCATGAAGAAGTCTTTCCCAATCTAAGCTGTCTCCATTCCCCATCAGTAATTATGACTAATCTCTAAAGATCTGTCTGTGTCACAGTCTTAGTTTATAGCACTCATTATGATTATAATTATTGCACCAATCTGTTCTTTGTCTCCACAAGCAAATTATAAACTCCATGAAGACAGAGATCACATTCACATTGATCATTGTTGTTTTTCCAGTACCAGTTCAGTCATTGGTACGTGGTTAATATTCAACAGACATTTGTGAGTGAAAGGATACAACTTTATATTCAGTGGTTCTGTATTAGTAACAGTTAAATATCTTAGATCACTATTACATAATTTCCATTGATTTTCTAAATGTACTTCCTACTTTTTTCCCATAAACCATAGACTCCAAAAAAATACCCACCCTGAAATTAGTTCCAATTTTGTCCTATAAATTCTTACCTTTGTATCTTTTTGTTCATATAATAACTTCTTTTATCTGAATAGCCTTTTTCCATCTCTAAAGATTTTGATCTTATTAATTATTTAAAGCTCTTTCCACATACCGTATTCCCTATGAGGCTTCTATGAACTTTAGTTTGATACTTTGTATTCTTTTGGAATTTTATTTTTATCTGTCTAAAGATATCTAACTGTCTTATTTGAACTATAATCACATATATACATATATATATATATAGATAGATATACACAATTTTTTTCCTGTTAGTGAAAGATATACAGATTTATCCTTTGGTTTGCTGGTACCCTTAGCACTATGCCTTACATGTGAATAAAAGGCACTAAATAGATACTGGTTGTACATATTAAGAAAAGGAAAAATATTTTATAATACCATCCATTTGAAAACTTTTTTCTACATCTACATGCATACTACAAATAATACCTATAATATTAGAACCACACCCAAATGACAGATTTGTTAAATTCATATTTATATGTTTTAAATGTATGAAAAGGTTCACAGATATCAAGGGGAAAGAACGGAATGCAGAGACTTTCAGAAGCAGCAGTCAGTAGGCTTTTGCCAAGTACTGGAAATTGTAGTAGAAGCTTTACATACATTGTCTGATTTAAATTTAAGCCCACAATATACATCTAAAGTAAATGTTGTAGTCAATTTTTTGAAACATCCTATTTCAGGAAGAAATAGGAAAATTAATGGCAACTAAGGAGCCATATCTACAAAATTAAAATACTGCCATAGTTAAGAGAGTTCCAGACCAAAGAACAGTTTTTCTCTTGAATAAAAGAAAAGTACCTGAGGAAAGCAACCACAGGGTCAAAGAATAGCACAAGAATTAAATCCTTAAGAAATATTAAGACGGTGAAAGATTATTCTACTAAGAGGTATTTTGTCAAACTTATGTAAAGAGTCAGAAAAGATATTAGCAAAGACAGGGAAATTAAAGGACTGTCATTAATTTATAAAGAAGAATGTTAATTAAAACCTGAAAGGAATCTTGGAAAAATTACTTCTGTTATTTATTTCAAGAAATCTTTTGAACTGCTAATGAGGACATTTGGATTATCTCAGAAATAATTGCCTTAGTATTTATTGTATCAAATTATGAGTTTCCAAAGTTAAGGTGAAGGAGAGAGATTAGTCACAAATAAAAAGAGAAGGAAAATAGTGATATAGAAATAAATTGGTAAATAAAAAAGTAGGTGAAGATTACACTTAGGTAAATAGAAAGTAGGACAAAACATGGCATCTAGAGAGTTGCCCCTAATAGTGAACCCCGATTTCCCATGATTATATCAATGGACTCAGAAAAATATATAATAGAATGAGAAAGGGGAAGGGGAGAAGGGGGAGAATAAGACATTATTACTAAAAAACAGGACCTCTCCACTAAATCAGAAAGTTTTTTTTTTTTCTCTCTAACTATAAGGCCAGTAAAACTTCAAGGAAGCATAGTATATGGGCCATTCTCATCATATTGCCAGTGATCTGATACAAAATGATCTTCAGATCACAAGTGAAAAGTTTATATCAACCAAAAATCCAGGCAGGTATCACTCTGGTAGCCTCAAAAAGCATCAGGCCCCCAGAAGTCATTTATTCCTTCCTCTAATCTCTCTCTCTCTCTCCACTGCATTCATTTGTTTACTACAAACTGTCAGAACAGAACTGGGCAGAAAGGGTAAGAAAGGAACTAATATGCTTGGGCACATTTCTCATCTTTACAGTATTCCAGGTAGAGGTAGAAAAGAGAAGAGATAGGGCATCTGTTTATTCTTGAGCTTTGCTTTTTCATACACTCCCCTTCGCAATGCTGAAAAAGTCTATTGAACACAAACAGTCATAAAATGGGGCCAGGAGCAATTCAAATGAACAGGGAGTTGACACACTTTGATTTGACTAGATCTTCCTTCATTTCAGAGTAAATAGATTAAAAATACTGAAATATAAAATAAAGATAAGAATGGGCTAAAGTAATGAGACATAACAAGCTTATAGTATAATCCTTTTACAACACCAGTAGAAGGTTCTTTCATAGAAAACTGGTGTTTTCAAATTTATAAAGAAATATCAACTCTCTGAAAGAGAACTGGGATATAACGAAGAAAGAACAGGATGGGATAAAAAGACAACATGATGAAATAAAGAAGGCAATGGGTAAAAAAAGGAAGAATTGCAATAAAATGTAAAATCCAAGTGCACAATTAAAACCATTATTGGAGGCAGTTAAAGATTTAACTTTACCAAAAGCAAAAGTAGTGATGTGGATGACCAACCTGAGAGGATGCAAAGGATGTTTGGAGAAAAGAGTAATGCATGAAAAATAATGAGAAGTTTAATAATAGGATGGAAATCAGGAAAGATTTTTAAGAATTACAGACACACCTTTAAAACACATCAAAATAAATGCAAACGATTAATTCATGCATTGAAGAAAATGTCCATGAAAGAGAGGCAATGTCAGCCTTTCTGAATTCCAGCTCTGGGTAAACCTCTCTGATTTTCCACTTTCTTTCAGACTGATTAAATTCTCCTACATTTGTATTAATGCAATCTGCTGTCTATCTTCATTATAGCATTTTAGGGTATTTAAGATAGCATATCATTCTTTGACTACTCCAAAATCTTTCTTATATATTTGCAGTGGAGAGAGTAGTTAATCCTTTAACCTTCTGCTGTCTAGGTCAAACACCAGTAATCCATTTTATTTTTCTTCAGTTAATTGGTTTTCCATGAAGATATCATCTCTGGTAGCTTCTGTGAAAGCATGACATTCTTCTGTAAGAGATGATTACATCAATTGAATATGTGAGATAAAATAGACTGTGGTAAATATGGCACTTCTAGGGCTTGCATATCAGTTTAACATTTTGTTGTTAACGTATTTATATTTCAGGAGTCATAGAATAAATATCAGCATTTATAGAAGATGGCTCTAGACTATCCTTATTTGGAATTTTTTAAATTGTGGTAAAATATACCTAATGTAAAATCTAAAATTTTAATATTTTTAAGTGTACGGTACAGTTCAGTAGCATTAAGTATGTTCACATTGCGCTACCATTATCACCATTCATCTCCAGAAATTTTTTCATCTCCCAAAATATCCATGTTGTAGCATGTGTCAGAATGGACTTCCTTTTGAAGGCTGAATAATATTCCATTACACAGACACACACAGACACATGCAGACACACACACCCCATATTTTGTTTATTCATTCCTTGATGAATTCTTGGATTGTTTTCACCTTTTGGCTATAGTGAATAACACTGCTATGAACATGGGTGTCCAAATATCTCTTAAGTCCCTACTTTTAATTCTTTTGGATATGTGCCCAGAAGTGGAATTGCTAGATCATATGGTAATTCTGTTTAATTTTTTGAGGAACCACGGTACTGTTTCTCACAGCAGCTGCACTAGTTTATGTTCCCCCTAGCAATGCACAAGGGTTCCAGTCTCGCCAGGTTCTTGGTGATCTTAACCACATTTTTTTTCTCTCTAGGTGGAATGATTATGCACTGAAGAAGATGAGAAGAGCTAGGTGGCCTCTAAAGCCCCACCTGTCCTGTCACCAGTGATGTATTGGCTTTAAGCAAACTCACTGGATAGTTCTCTGCTTACCCAAAAGAGTTAGTAAAACTTTTATTAATACATGATTTTCTCTTAAAGAATAGATTACATGCCCAACTTCATCCTTCAGTACTCATAGCCATATGTTATTTACCACATATGTGTTCCCGTGTTCTTCTCTTGACATGATAAGAATGAAATATCTCGAGGATGTAGAGAGTATTATATTTATTTGGTGTTGGTGTGTTGAAACGGGAACAAAAATAGTAGGATCTTCACCTTGGGTTCAATCCCTAAAAACAGCCCTTGACATGAAGATGTGTGTAAAAGTGATTTATTATGAAGTGCTCCCAGGAGAAATCACTAGTGGGATGGCGACGAGGGAAAGAATGGAGGCAGGCCAAAACTGGGTGCTATATCTATGGTGCAATATTTTGGAGCAATGTCTCCCTCTAGAGAGTCACTTTGGCTCAGTCCTGTAGGGGAACTCTGGAAGTAAGTTGGCTTACACTGCAGAGTTGTCTCAATCAGGGCATGGGGGCTGGAGTATTTATCAGCTATTGGTAAATGGAATTTTCAGCTCTCCTGTAATATGCAGGCAAAGCAATTTCTGGCAAGGAGAGGCAGTCTTCTGGCAGATAGTGGTAGTGGCTGTTGGGATAGAAAGCATACTGGGTGTGTGCATGAAAATGGTAGAAAGATTCAAAGGGCTGTGGTAGGGGAGTGACAGTCTCTGATACAGATGTCAAAAAAGGCAACACGTATGCTGAGGATAAGAACAGACAGGCAGGGGTTAGGGTCTTGTGCATTTCATATCAGTCATTTAATATAAATAACATGAAGAAAGAACTTTATATCAAAACTTTATTTATTAAACAAAAAATGCACCATTGGAATAACATTTCTATAAAAAATGAATATGAGACTGTTCTACAGTGATTACAAAACCCCTTTTTCCTCGTGTAGTAGTATACAAGATCGTGTGTAGAAACAGTCATTGTTTTAAACTGTAAGCAAGTTTCCTTTCTCATAGAACAAGATTTACACTTAAATATTGCAATCACTAGTCTAATTTGGTTAACAATGCTAGAGTCTGACAATTCAAAGAAACTCTTTGTAGGCTCAAAATACCTTTTGTTGTTGTTGTTTTAAAGACATTTTGTAGCAACAAAAAATTTCTTTTTTCCACTAAGGCTAGTTAAAGCTGTAGTATACCCATTTCTACCAAATAAACCTACCACTAGCACACTAACAATTTGTTTGAATCGCAAAGCCCTTTGAGAGAACGAGTAGCATTGATCTGTAAAATGCTGTCAGAATATTGTAGGTTTGGTGGTACCATGTTTGAATGACCCTGGAAAGGGAGAAGGCGGTGATGATAGGGATGCAGTGGGGGCTTTGCCTGGGTGTATCCTCATACTCAGCAGTGGACGATTCATTTCCAAAGTGGTCCCTCTGAGATATGGAACACTGCAGCTTTAACAGCCGTATCTAGATTCCCAACCAGATCTCCCTTTGTATCATAAATTATCCAAAAAGAAGCCACTCTAAATAATAAATTAAATATTACTTATAAAAAGTACACCCCAGACCCACCCACCCAGCCCCCCAACAAGCTGACAATTCACAAAGTTCAGAACTGTCAGGTTTACCCTACAATAATAAAAAACAGCATTTCTCCTCCTCGCCAACATTCCTGTCTTGCATCTGAGAACACACTTTCAGCACACACTGAGATCCCTTGGCCCATGCATCTGTGTTTGCAACATCTTGTAGAGTTTTGCTGTTGCTCTCCAACCAACACAAAAATCATAGGATGACAATGTTCAAAGGCTCTCTACTGAGAGCAGGAGAAATCCTTCAGAGAGTGCAACTAGAAATCCACCAAGTGAACGTTATCCAATAGCGGCAGCGGAGAGCCCAGATACGAGCTTACTGTGTGCTCTCCTCTATAATCTCGCTGACTAGGAACTACTCAGGCATTTCTTTTCAGAATCAGGATGTTTTGGAAACAAGTATTTGGATAGCAAGTTACACTGAGGCATGGGAGCACATATGGAATATCATACAAAACATCTATCTATGATTTTTCCAATGTCTGATTTAATTTGAAACATTGGAATCAAGTGAAAAGCTTTTCTGTACACTATGAAAGTGATTTCTGAAAGTTACCAGAGAAATACAAGTTATTATCCATAAAAGATTGCTTTGAAAGTAATTTTAAAAAGAGATGATAGATTTGAGTGTACGACTGCTCTGCTGCTCTAGAATGTTAGGGTTTCTCTATTGTGTATATGGGATTAGAAACAGGCTAGGCTACTAACCTCTGACCTTAGGGATGGTCTGCATTTAGATGAAGTAGACTGGTCCAGGAAGGGAAAGCAACCTTGTTCCACATCTGTTTTAAAGTTGCGATGATTTCATTTTTTATAAACATACCTAAAACTAAGGATTTTTTCTATTTTTCTCTCCCTCATAAACTAGGAATGGACATTCTGAAACTACAAGTAGTCTCGGACACAATTTTATCTAAAAGGTAAGGTGATCTCTTTAGAGGTGATTTCTTTCTCTCTCTTTTTGTTTTTTTTGGTTAGAATTCCAGTCCAGCAGTCATGTATGAGACATTCTATTATATTTGGAGAAGGCCTCAAGACATTCTTTTCAACAAAGTCAACAGACAGGTGTATCACAAGGGTGGCCAGGAACAAGAAACCATCTTCAAGCACAAACTACGAAGGCTTCCAGGGAGACCTGTACTTAGAGTCTTTATCAGGAAAGCCAGTGAGTGCCAAACATTAGTTTCCGAATGTTGTCTGCAATGACACACCCATGCTGGACAGCTCTCTTTTTGTAGCTTTTACCAACGCAGCGGATGAAAACATACATGTCATTGTGCACAACCCTTATTTTGAAGAGAATAATGCTATATCCAACTCCTCCCAGGAAGCCTTAATAAATCCACCTCATATCCCTGGCTTGATATGCTTCTTTTTTTTTTTTTCAGCTTGTTCAATTGTGTGTGCATTTTATAATACCCAAATGTAAAGTTCCATTATTGAGGTACTCTAGAAGCTTATAGCTCTGCTCTGCAAAGAGGTAGCTACAACTGGTTTCTTATTGAATGTGAGTCACTAAGAAATATTTAACTTTTGGCTGGTGCATCCTCCAGATATGTTTTATGCATTTTGAGCTATCTGCCTTTTTGTGAGTTTAACAAATGCAGAACTTTCTAGAGGAACGACAATAGCTTTCTTATCGGTATGAAACAGAAGAAAAATACCAAACTTTTTCAAGAGGAGGCTCTTGACTGACAGTCCAGCCGACTGCAGGGGAGGCCTGAGTATGCCCTGCCAAGTTTTATTTTCTTCTTTTTTCGGGGAGAAATGACTCCTGGTGGCAGAGCTGCTGGTTGGCTGTCAAGCATTGCCCTACGGGAGTCAGGGAGATTTATGAGCTTAAAGAGCCCTGTATGTCATGAACTAGATTCAGAGTAGGAGCAAAATAAGGGCTGTCTTGCAGTATTTACAGGTTTCTTCTTGTCAAGAGATCAGGAGACTGGGAAATTAAAAAGTTACCTGTAAACTTGGGCAGGCAGTTGTACATACATATGAACTATTTGAGAGAATGGGGAGCAGAGTAGTGCAGAGTTGTGGTCAAATCATTTTATATTCAAACCATTGGGTACATCTCCCAAGAGTCTGTTGGGAGAATTTAAATGGATTTTACTCTGTATTCACTGGATGGAGCAAAGACGTATTAGCACTGGCAATTACTAAACTAAACCACTGGGTTTGTTTAATGAAGAAAGTTTCAAGAGCATCCACTGAAAACAAATAATGTATACATTCATATATTAAAAAAATTATTTCCTAAGGTAATTGACTTCAGAGGAGTCTAGAATGTTGTGAAAATGCTAGTTCTCTTGATTGTGCAGATACAGTCTACAGAGTGAAGATGTGACTAATCCCTGAAATCCGAGATTTGCAGCTCATTCCAAACTGGACACTCAGGATGACCTTCCTTGGATGTCAAATGCCTTCAGAGAATGTTCCATGTTTGTGAGGATTAGAAAGGGAAGGCCATCCTAGAACCTTGAGAAGGTAAGGCTGGCCTAATGAACATTTTCTTTTCTGAGATAAGGGGTTATTTCTGTAAGACTCAATATTATGTTATGAAATGCCTTGTTCCAGGTCAGTGGAGGGTTGTTTGCCTAAGTGCCTACATGTCGAATAAGAGTTATCTGCCCCATAGGATAACGTCACATAGCTCTTCAGAAGGACTTCATGAAAATATAAGTAAATTGAACAAGCACTCTTGTTGAAGGAACAGTTTCACAAACGGACCGGACTTTCTAATGAACCATTTGAACAAGCCCTCTCTCTGACATCAGATTTCCTTCCCGACATAAAACTGTAAAAAAATAATCTGAATTATTACTTCTGTTACAGTGCCATTTTGCTCAAAATATTTCATTCAGGGATTCATATATAATTACCCACCTAATAAAAGGAGCTATTAGGTTGTAAAGATCCTATCCCTTCCATGCTCTTTTAAAATTATGACCTACTCAAGCTTGAAATCAAAGGCAGAGCTGAAAGGAATAATTCAGCTGAAACTCTCTTATTGGGTTTTCAAGTTGCCTAACTGATAAATATGCAAACTGGCTCCCTTTTGGCAATTCAGCTGCATAAATGGATTAACTCCAAACGCAGCTGCAAATTCAGAAACTAAAAGGGTGCACACAAAATCTTTTTAATTTCACCTAGTTGCAAGCTGTAGAAAAACATGGCATAGGATTTTAAGATTCTAGCTCACAATGAAGATGCAGTTTTAAAGAGCATCCACTGGGTTTAGGATGTGTCAGAAGAGTCAAATGATGCCTTCCCTGCTGCTCTTCTCTGACTCTGGGCAGGCATGGTGCAGAAGGTTTCCTTGACAACAAAGCTTGGTGGTGGTCACTTACCCACACCGCCTGCTCTAAGTCAGTGAGGGATCTGTTGGTGGAAGTGACATCACTCAAGAGAAGGTAATGTTTGAAACTGACTTCCGTTTTCCTTCCCTTCCTCGGGATGGGTCTGCCATTTCCACAGAGGGTTTTAGGAAGGTGGATCAGGAGGCCATGGGATGTGTGGAACTGGCCACCTGACCAGGGCTGGTTGCCAAGGAGAACTCAGGGAAGGATGGGGTGGTGGTGGGGGGACCTCTTCCAGCCAGACTCCTGATGGAGACGGACTTGGTGAAGCTTTGAAATATCATCACAGTGTGGTATGGCACAAAAGCCATCCAAATTGAAAAGTGTCCTACTATAAGCTTAAGCACATAACTGTCATGGTCTGAAAAGATTGCATATTGTATCCTCTTTCAGGAAATGGACCAGTTGCTGGCAGGATGCCACTAACTGCAGATTTTTAAATTACATCAGTGTTAACCAAGGGTGGATTTACCAATACTTGCTAAAATGGGTGAATTTTACAGCCACTTGCGAGAATGAATCCACCACCTGTGCAAGAATGACCGCGTTACAAAACGTAAGCATTTGCTGCCTTTTGCTTGTTTACTTGTTTACTGTTTTGTGCTGTCAGAAAAACATCCAATCCTTTGGTGCTATGGAGTAATGAAAATCTCCCATGGGTGCTTTGTACCTTACATTTGAAAACAAAATAGTGAACTTGCACTGATTTGCCATGACAGGGTACAGGCTTCAATAATGCACTTGCATTTTGTAAGACTAGACCTACACATAGAAGAAAATGACAGGCCGTGATGAAGGGAAACAAGCATTCGTCATGACAGTGTGGTCACTGCGGTGGCAAAGGTCCAGGACTATTCTAGCAGCTTCAGCTTTGACACTGCAGTGTAGATGTATCTTTGCTTTTGTTAAGGGACCCCAGAGTCATCACTTTGAAACTCCTGATGCCTATGAAAGAAGGGATGCTTATTCCTTCTGAACTGCTTCAGGATCTTCCAGAACTGAATGGTCTTGATGGTTGACCTGTACACTGGTTAGAGTTCTTGGATACAGGTGTGCTGTTTATGGGTAATTGGTAATGCTGCAAAGGTCCTGGGAAATTCACCTCATCAATTTGGCAATGCGTGTTAAAAGGCCGAGCCTGTGATAGCATTAAGCTGCTTCATTAGCCCTTCCAAACTTGCCATTTGTTCACTCAAGTCATCCTGTTCGTATACCTACAGAGAGAACGAGAGCAAAGAATTAGTACAGGTGAATAGTGGTGCATTCCTTTTGTGAAGGCAGGGCCATGTCTAATTGATTCACTGTATTCTCATGCATGACACAGTGGCCCATAGCCAGGGGCTGTGCTCAGCACATCATCATTGAATGAAGATGCTGGTAATGAAACAGGCAGTGATGAATGGTTGTCTGCTGTTTCACCGTCTTCATCCTATGATGAGGCAAAGGCTTTAGTGTCAAAAAAAAAAAGAATCTTATTTCAGATCAATTTGCACCAGTCACTACCTGTGTGAGCTTGGACAAGTTAGTAAACCTCTCTGATGTATAGCTCTCAGCTGTAAGATGATGATGATAGCTATTTCATAGGCTATTCTGAGCATCCTCTGACATGTTTAGTGCTTATCAGTGTTCAGCACATGGTACATAGTCAATACATTAGCTCCTTTTCCTTTATATCAGGATATGAGCAGAATTGACATCACTGGGTTTCCTTTCTTTGTAGCACCACATAGGCACTTTTTGTTGTGTGGGAACTGGACCTGACCAGTGAAAAGTCTGAGGATTATGATCTTTGTTTGTGTGTGAAAACAAAGATCTCACCCTAAACCAGAATTGGCTCTATGCATGGCTGTAGAGGCAACCTATGACACAGTTTGACTGGTGGATAAAATGAAAAGCTTGAACCGTAGAATCTTAGTGACCATCCTCTTTGTAACTCTCCCTCACTGTGAGCCTCTAGGATCGTGTCAAAAGTAATACTACATTATTAGTGAGCACAGATCCTCTGGTCACTAGCCTCAGGGATTTGGACTCCATAGGTCAAGGGAAGGTTAGAATCTCTTTTTATAAAGCTTCCCAGTGAATTCTGATCATCAGCCAGTGGGGAAAACAAGGCTTGTGGTGTTGATTTGAATTGCAGTTCTTCTATAGACTTGACTTTTTGAGTCTGTCTCATTTGTCAAATGGAATAGCAGGCTTGCCTCACTGGGTGGCTGGGAGGATTCATTCATCAGATCAGTGCTGATGAGTAAGTGCTCAATAAAGGTTACTGTCTTTTTTTCCCCTTTCTCAACATACCCGTTGTTATGACTTATACAGACCAGCCCTACCTGATTTTTCTTGGTTAGCTCATTCATTTGATGAAGTTATTGAAATTACTGAACCCATCTGAGGCCTGAGGCGTGATGTCTAGCTCTGTGTAGGCCAGGATGTATATGTACTATGGCCAGAATGTATATTAAGTCATGCCAAATAAACACCCTGGATCCGATGAGAACACTGGTGGAGAATATATGATATGGAGCAGCACAAAGCCACCCCAGTCACTAAAGAAACAACTCGTGGTAGTAAACAGGTTGGAAATGGTACATTCTTATAGAGGTCTCAGCCTGCCAATGAATGACATGGTCATTTACTGTGTAATCTTCAGAGTTTAACAGGGATTGAAAGATGTAGCCAGTTTGGCTTAAAAGACTGGCCTGTGTATGAAGAGGGATGCTGAAGTGAACTGATTAATTTGATAACTCCTTTCCCAAAATGTT
The DNA here is from genome assembly GCF_030028045.1 of Hippopotamus amphibius kiboko. Classification (NCBI taxonomy): domain Eukaryota; kingdom Metazoa; phylum Chordata; class Mammalia; order Artiodactyla; family Hippopotamidae; genus Hippopotamus; species Hippopotamus amphibius. The sequence goes on along the minus strand of NC_080196.1, from coordinate 94,315,126 downwards.
GTCATAGTTGTCTGGGTTGTTTTCTCAAATTATTTGCTACTGAATTTTTGAAATGTGGATAGCCTGAATTGAGATGTGTTGTACACATAAAATACACATCATATTGAGTACTTATAACAAAAAAAGTAAAATATCTTAGTGATTTTTTTTGTATTTATTGCATGTCAAAATGATAATATTTTGGAAATATTTTGGAAATATTGGGTTAGATAAAACATATCATTAAAATTAATGTCACCTATTTACTTTTACATCTTTTCATGTGGCTCCTAGAAAGTTTTAAACTACACATGTGGTTCACATTATATTTCTTTATGATAGTGATGGTTTAGATTATTTGTCCCATTTCTGTATTTCCTTTAACATATAATCTTATTGTTATACCTTTGGCTGTCACTCCTTAGAGTCAACCTTAAGTGCAAAAATGGGTCACCTGGCATGATTCCTTACGAGATGAGATATGTAAATTTAAGAATTTGATCTGAATTAAGATATGGCCAACAACGGTTAACACTAAACAGCTATTGCAGTGTGTAAACATCTGTATCCTGACAGAGCAGTGCATTAGATGCTTATAAATTTGCATATTTTTTATGTATACAAAGGTATGTTGATTATATAACATACTTCTACAAACATTCACACACATACGTATATCCAGATTGTCTGATCTCCAAGTGTTAAAATATTTTATTGTTTTGTAGTACTGAAAACAGTAAAACCAAGAAAAAATGTACTGTTCATTCAAATGAGATGATTCCAATCTGTTTTTTCATCTTTATTCCCCCTTCCAGTCCTCTAATTTTTCAAGGTATCATATGTGTTAGTTCCTTAGCCCTCTTTTTTATTTTTTTTATAAATTTATTTATTTATTTATGTATTGGCTGAGTTGGGTGTTGTTGCGTACAGGCTTTCTCTAGTTGCAGAGAGTGGGGGCTACTCTTTGCTGCAGTGCACGGGCTTCTCAGTGTGGTAGCTTCTCTTGTTGCAGAGCACAGGCTCTAGGGGCGCAGCCTTCAGTAGTTGTGGCACAAGGGCTCAGTAGTTGTGGCTTGCGGGCTTTAGAGCGCAAGCTCAGTAGATGTGGTGCATGGGTTTAGTTGCTCCGCGGCATGTGGGATTTTCCTGGACCAGGCATCGAACTTGTGTTCCCTGCATTGGCAGCAGGATTCTTAACCACTTGCGCCACCAGGGAAGTCCTTAGCCTTCTTTTAAATGTTTTCTCTTGAACTATATTCAGAAACAGTCCGGAGTTTTCTAAATTGCTGCCTTCAGGCAACATCTTTTTAAATCTCCCTCAAAATGTGTTTTTTGGGGGAAATGTTTGCTCTCTCAAAATTTTGATTTCTTTTTTTGGTCCCCATTGATTTTTTTTTTCCTGAGTTTTCTAATTTGATCACTTTTTAGATTGTTTCCTTAGTTGGTAAATTTTTTCTCTCATTAAATAATTAAATGTTCCCCTCTTATTTTCTAAATATATCAGTTACTTCTCTTTTTTCTTCTTAAATGCCTTCCTTCATTTTGTAGTTTCTTCTCAGTTCTGTATTTCCAGGCTGTTTTATGATTTTTATAAGTGACATATATGATAACTTCAAAAAACTCCTTAGAGTATAGCTTTATTACTAATTTTTTATTTTAAAGAATAATTGTATAGTTGTATTTCCAGGTACGCCAAGGTGTTTCATCTCATTGATGGAAATGTTTGTGTGTATATATATATATATGTACATTTTAACATCTTTTAATGTGGCTCTTAGAAAATTTTAAATTACACATGTGATTCACATTATAGGATAGTGATGATAGTGTATATCTATATATACATATAAACACACATACACGTATATATTCATATATGTGTATATATACATATATGGATGTAAAGTCACATTCTGTTGCTATCTGCTTATAGGTATAAGATTGCCTTTAAGTACCAACGATTTTCTAACATAACTGAATCCCTGATACAATTTTTTTCCCTAAAATTTTTTCTCTTCATATTCAAGTGCAGGAAAACAGAACTAAACAAACAATAAGAACAACAAGGGCTTGGGGTTAATGGAGAGCACTGGGTGGTTTAGACTGCATTGCACAGCAGTGCGTCCCTTGAGGGGGCATGAATTTCAAGGATGGCCTTACATTGGCTGGATCCTCTGTTGGTTTGTGGCTCTCCTCAGACACTTCAGGTGCTGTTGGCACAGATACAGGAAGCAAAGGAGATCTTGCCTTTCCGGCCAACCCAAGAGAGGCTGTTTTGACATGAGTCTTGGGAAGAGTAGGCCCTAGAATAGAAAACACAGAGTGATGAAAGTACTGTAGAAAACATTCTGGAACAATCTCTCAAGCATGTAAGCCAAATCCGGTGAGTTGGCATTGATTTTAGGTTATTGTTCATTCTGTAGTCTAGAGATGAATTCTGACACAATGAATGGGCTCATTTTATTTCTACTAGGTCAAAACCAAATCCTGATTAGGCCTCTCCAGATGAAGCTCCACCAGTCATATGTAATTTCAAGTGGATTTCGAATCTCCCTGTGAAAGGTTCCTTGGGAGCTGCAGACTTTTCATCACACCTTATAAAGTGTCAGGCCAGCTCATTTGGGGCCAGTCTCAGCTTTGGGTCAGAAAGCCCTGTGCTAAACCACCTATATACATCATAAACTGTTTAACAGTACCAAGGAATATTTGTGCAGTTAGAAGAGATGGTTGCTCTGATCTGCAAATGAGTATTAGATGTTACAGTACAAAACAGTCCTTTATGGCTAACCTGATTGAATATCATTATTGATTTTCTTTTGGAAAAGAAGAAAGATATGATTCTATCCTAATCAGTATAGTTTCTCTCAATGAAATACATTCTAATGCTCATGAAAATCATTTGAATAACTGCTGAGTTTCTGCTAAATGACATTTCAGTCTGCAAAAAAAAAAAAATTGCTACCTTTTCTTTTTGGGCCTAAAATTTGCCTTGTAAATTCTGCTTAGCTTATAGCAGTCATATAACTTTGTCCCTATAGTCTAAAATAAAAATTTTATGAAGGCATATCAAATGAGCTAGTATAGCTCACATACCTAAGGACTTTTGCCATTCTTAGTATTATAACCAAGACCTCATCATAGAAGGCACTGAAGCCATCGAAAAGTTTGCCTCAGTTTTCTTCTCTCATCAGTGATGATATTTAAGTTCTAATGATCTGGGGGGAAAGAAAAGTTATTTTGACAATACTTTCAAAAACAATTCTAGTTAATAAAACTCAAAAGTTATTCGACTACTATCAGAGAAATAGGGATAGTAGGATAACTTTTTCCTAATATTTGCTTATTGGGAAAGAAAGAAAGAAAGAACAGAAACAGTCTAGGAGACTAGCAATTTGCTAAATGCTAAATCCCAACAAAAGCACATTTTCTCATTCCATGGCCTAGCATCTAGTTCCTTCATATTTATATTCTGTCACCCTTTTTCTTAAACCAAGGATGCAAAGTCTGCAGTTAAAATCATTTATCACTAGAGGGTGATATTCAGTTTTTGGTAACTCATATGAAAAGAGATGCAGAGACAGGAGAAACAAGAATCATTTTCTTAAGAAAGAAAATACTAAAATTTATGGAGCTCCTACTAAGATCTAGACTTATGCTAAAATTTTTAGTTCACTTTAGGCCAAATAACGTAGTGGGGAAGAATTTGGGACTTAACAACACAACCTGAATTCAAATCCTGGAAAGCCCAACTACATACTAACTGTAATTCCTTGCTCAACTAATTTCTCTTGCCTGTTTCTTCATCTATAAAATAGAAATGATTATAATTTGTGAGGATTAATAAGATTACATATTTAAATTGGCTGATTTCCTTCACTTGTTCAAAGAGAGGTAGCTATTATTATTTCATTGCCAAAGCAAGCCTGCTAAGTATTCTATCTCCAGTTCATATATGATGCTAAAATGAAGAGAAATGGAGGAACTTGCCTAAGTACATACATTTCAAAGGGACAGAGTAAGGATTTGCACCAAGATCTATCAAACTGTACTGCACAAATTAAGCTTTTATCATTGATATGTTGATTTAGTCCATCCAATTTGAATGAGCTTTTTGAAGAAGCAATGTAAAAGAACATGAAATCTAGTTCTAGACTGTAAATAACTTGAGGGTAGAAACTATTTATTGTATTACAGTTTCTCATAGTTAAATTATGTTTGTATTTAAAGGGGAAAACAAAACTCTAATGAACTTCAGCATTGATTTAAACTACTTTTATTACAATGTTATTTAAATTTATACAAACATAAAACTTGGCATAACCTTTATAAACTTGTAGTTCTTATATTATGCTATAAAACCATGTAAATTTGGTACTGACTGCTGTGTCACAAGTCATTTTGGGTTTGTCTTACGTGATCAATTTCACTATCAGTTTTTTTCTGGTTCAGCAACAGGTAAACCTTCATTCTTCCAGAGACTGTAATGGCAACTGGTCTTCATTGGATCTGAAGAATATTTATATAATAAGTCTACCTCTATCTTTTTCCCTTTAGCCTCTGACTATAAACACAGTGTTCCTAGAGCCAACTTAGCTATAAACGCAAATACAAAGGCAAGCACTAAAAAACCCTGGCAGAGCAATGCTATAAAATGGGCCTCTAGATACTCCAACTTGTGTAATTCACATTAATATTATAGATAATCACTTAAGTGAAAGCATAAAGTTTAAAGAGGGATTTTCATACAGTAGTGGTGAACACTGAGAATGTATCTATTGAACTCCTAATTTGAATTTCATTTTCTGAATTATGTCTATAATCCCTTCAAGAGTGTTCACAATGTTCTGATTACACCTGAGTGTAGATTTATTGCCATGGAAAGTTCCTCCTAGCACATTCCATGAGTCACCTCTTCCTTCCCTACATTTAATAGAATGGAGTAGCGGCATTTTAACAATGAACACTTTATGTATATATCTTTTATATTTTTTGTTACAATTTTGACTTCGATTTCCTTGATGATATATGGGAAGTTAATTAATTAGTTTTTGAATGTTAAATTTTAGGTTTTAATAAAATTGAAGTATACTTGATTTACAATGTGTTAGTTCCAGGTGTACAGCAAAGTGCTTCAGTTATATATATATATTCAGATTCTTTTTCATTATAGGTTATTACAAGATACTGAATATAGTTCCCTGCACTGCTATATGGTAGGTCTTTGTTGTCTACTTTATATATAGTAGTTTGTATCTGCTAATCGCAAACTCCTAATTTATCACATCCCTCCATCCCTTTCCACTTCGGTAACCATAAGTTTGTCTGTGTGTCTGTTTCTGGTTTGTAAATATGTTCATTTGTATCATTTTTTTAGATTTCACATATAAATGATATCATATGATATTTGTCTGTCTGCCTTCTTCACTTAGTAGGATAATCTCTGGGTCCATCCATGTTTCTTGCAAATGTCATTATTTCATTCTTTTTTTTTATGGCTGAGTGATTTGTGTGTGTGTGTGTGTATATATATATATATATATATAGTATATATATATGCCACATCTTCTTTATCCATTACTCTGTTGATGGACACTTAGATAGCTTCCATGTCTTGGCTATTGTAAATAGTGCTGCTGTGAACATTGCGGTGCATGTATCTTTTTGAATTAGAGTTTTCTCCATATATATGCCCAGGAGTGGGATCACTGGATCATATGGTAACTCAATTTTTACTTTTTAAAGGAATCTCCATACTGTTCTCCATAGTGGTTGCACCAATTTACATTCACACCAATAGTGTAGGCATGTTCCTTTTTCTCCACACCCTCTCCAGCATTTATTATTTGTAGACTTTTGATGATGGCCTTTCTGAATATTGTAAGGTGGTACCTCATTGTAGTTTTTGATTTGCATTTCTCTAATAGTTAGCAATGTTGAGCATCTTTTCAAGTGTGCATATTCGCCATCTGTCTTTTTGGAGAAATGTTTGTTTAGGTCTCCTGCTTATTTTTTGATTGGGTTGTTTGTTTTTTCAACATTGAGCTGTATGAGCTCTTTGTATATTTTGGTGATAAATCCCTTCTCAGTCACATCGTTTGCAAATATTTTCTCCTATTCTGTAGGTTCTCTTTTCATTTTATTTATGGTTTTCCTTGCTGTGCAAAAATTTGTTTGATTAGCTCCCATTTGTTTCTATTTGCTTTTATTTCTATTGCCTTGGGAGACTGACCTAAAAAAATATTGGTACAATTTATATAAGAGAATGTTTTGCCTATGTTCTCTTCTAGGAGTTTTATGGTGTCATGTCTTATATTTAAGTCTTTAAGCCATTTCGAGTTTATTTTTGTGTGTGGTATGAGAGTGTGTTGTAACTTTGTTGATTTACATGCAGCAGTCCAACTTTCCCGATACCACTTGCTGAAGTCTTTTCCCCAGTGCATAATCTTGGCTCCTTTGTCAAAAATTAATTGACCATAGGTGTGTGGATATATTTATGGGGTCTCTGTTCTGTTCCAGTGATCCATATGTCTTTTTGATTACTGTAGCTTTGTAGTATAGTCTGACATCAGGAAGGGTGGATTTGTAGTATAGTCTGAAGTGTGTGAGGGTTTTGCCTCCTGGTTTGTTCTTTTCCCTTAGGATTGCTTTGGCAATTCTGGGGCTTGTATGGTTCCATATAAGTTTTAGGATTATATGTTCTACTTCTGTGAAAAAAGTAATGGATACTTTGATAGGGATCACAGTAAATATGTAGATTGCTTTGGGTAGTATGGCCATTTTAATAATAATTTTTCCAATCCAAGAGCATAGAATATTTTTTCCCATTTCTTCAAATAATCTTCAGTTTCCTTTATCAATGTTTTATAGTTCTCAGTGTATAAGTCTTTCACCTCTTTGGTCAGGTTTATGCCTAAGTATTTTATTTTTTTGTTGCAGTTTTAAAAGGTTTTTTTTTTTTTTTTTTAACTTTCCCTTTCTGATGTTTCATTGTTAGTCTAAAAAATGCAACTGATTTATGTATGTTAATCTTGTATCCTGCTACCTTGCTAAATTTGTTTATCAGTTCTAGTAGTTTTTGTATGGAGTCTTTAGGGTTTTCTACATATAGTGTCATGTCATCTGAATATAATGACAATTTTACTTCTTCCCTTCCAATTTGGATACTTTAATTCTTATTCTTGCTTGATTTCTGTGGCTAGGACTTCAAATACTATGTTGAATAGAAGTGGTAAGAGTAGACATTCTTGTCTTGTTCCAGATTTTAGCAAGAAGGCTTTCAGCTTTTCATCACTGAGTATTATGTTTACTGTGGGTTTGTCATAAATAGCTTTCATTACGTTGAGATATACTCCCTTTATTCCCACCTTGGTGAGAGTTTTTATTTTATTGAATGCTTTTTTCAGCATCTATTGAGATGATTATGTGGTTTTTGTCTTTTGTTGATGTGATTGATGTATCACGTTGATTGATTTGCATATGTTTATCCTTGTGACATTGGCATGAATCCAGATTGACCATGGTATATGATCCATTTTATGTGTTGTTGGATTCAGTTTGCTAGTATTTTATTGAGGAATTTTGGATCTATATTCATCAAAGATATTGGCCTGTAATTTTACTTTTTGGTGGTGTCTTTGATTTTGGTATCAGGGTGATGGTGGCTTCATAGAATGATTTTTGGGAATGTTTCCTTTTCTTCAAACTTTTGGAAGAGTTTGAGAAGGACTGGTATAATCTCTTCTTTAAATGTTTGGTAGAATTCCCCAGTGAAGCCTTCCAGTCCTGGACTTTTGTTTGCATGGCATTTTTAAATTATAGGTTCTATTTCACTTATAGTGATCAGTCTGTTCAAATTATCTATTTCTTCTTAATTCAGTTTTAGGTGGGCTGTATGTTTCTTGAAACTTGTCTCTTCTAGGTTGTCTAATTTGTTGCCATATAATTGTTCATAGTATCCTCTAATGATTTTTTTTTTGCATTTCTGTGGTATCAGTTGTTATTTCTCCTCTTTCATTTCTTATTTGTTTATTTGGGTCTTCTCTCTTCTCTTTTTAGTGAGTCTGGCCAAAGGTTTGTCAATTTTGTTTATTCTGTCAACAAAACCAGCTTTGGTTTTATTAATTTTTTCTATTTTTAAATCTCTATTTTATTTATTTCCTCCCTGATATTTATTATTTCCTCCTTTCTGCTTACTTCAGGTTTTGTTCGTTCTTTTTCTAATTCTTTTAGGTAGTAGGTCAGGTGGTTTTTCTTGTTTTTTGAGGAAGGCCTGTATGCTATAAACTGCTACATACCATAGATTTTGTATGGTTTTGTTTTTATTGTCATTTGTCTTGAGGTATTTTCTAAATTTCATCTTTGATTCCATTCTTGACCCATTGGTTTCTTAGTAGCTTGTTATTTAATCTCCATGTGTTTTTCTCATTTCTATTTCTGTGGCTGATTTCTGATTTCATGCCATTGTGGTCAGAGAAGATGCTTGAAATGATTTCTATCCTCTTAAATTTGTTGAGACTTGTTTTGTGTTTTAGTATGTGGTCTATCCCAGAGAACATCCCATGTGTGCTTGGAAAGAATATGTATTCTGTTTCTTTCGGATTTAATGTTCTAAAGATATCAATTATGTATAACTTCTAGTGTGTCATTTAGGATCTCTGTTGCCTTATTAATTTTCTTTCTGGACTCTGTCCATTAATGTCAGTGGGCTGTTAAAGTCTCCTACTATTATTGTATTCCCATCAGTTTCTCCATTTATGTCTGTTAGTATTTATGTATTTAGGTGCATCCATATTGGGTTCATATGTGTTGACTATAATATTGTCTTCTTGTGTTGATCCTTTTAACAGTGTATACTGTCCTTTATCTTTCTTTATGGATTTTATTTTAAAGTCTATTTTGTCTGATTTGAGTATTGCAACCCCCAGTTTCTTGTCATTTCTATTTGAATGAAATATCTTTTTCCCTCCCCTCACTTTCAATATAGGTGTGTCCTTTACCCTAAAGTGGGACTCTTGTAGGCAGCATATTGTAGGTTCTTGTTTTATTGTCCAATCTGGCACTCTGTCTTTTCATATTAACTTAAGAGTATTATATTACCTTATATGTCTATTGACATGTGTATTGACATTTAAGGTAATTATTTATAGGTATGTATTTATTGCCACTTTATTTTTTCCTTATAAATTTTTAAGCTCTTTATTGCAATATAATTGCTTTACACGCTTGTGCCAAGTTTTTGCTGTACAACAAAGTGAATCAGCTGTATTTATACATATATCCCCATATCCCCTCCCTGCCACCCTCCCTATCCCACCCCTCTAAGTCATCACCCATCATTGAGTTGATCTCCCTGTTTTATGCACTTTAAATCTTGTTTAGCAGATGATTTTGTATTTCTTCTTTGTTCTTTTCCTTTTGTTATTTCCTTTTGTGGTTTGATGGTTTTCTTTTGTATTTGCTTGAGTTCTTTTATTTTTGTTTTTTGTGAATCTGTTTTTGATTTGATAATATGTTAACATACTTGAAAACCCTGGATTTCAAGTATGTTAACACATTGCTATATCTACTTGCTTTAGATAAGCTGGTAGTCATATAAGCTCAAACACAGTCTAAAAAATTACATTTTCTTACTCCCCTCCCCCACATTTTGATTTCCTATTTTACATCTTCATGTTTATCCTTCTGCTGTTCATTGTAGTTAAAATCACTTTCACAATTTTTGGGGGGGGGGGGTTTTTTATAGATGTACTGGCTAATTTAAGTGATATACAATCCTTTTATGTATTTACTTCTCCTATTGTGATTTTCCCCTTTCTTATAGATTCTTGCTACTTTTCTGTTTAGAGAGCCCCTTTCAATATTTCCTTTAGAGTAGGTTCAGTATTGATGTATTCTTTTGGTTTTGGTTTGAGAAATTTTCTCTCCTATTCTGAATACTAATCTTGCTGGGTAGAGTATCCTAGGTTGCAGGTTTTTCCCAGTCAGGACTTTAAAGTTTCTGTGGATAATTTAGATGATGTGTGGGGGAGGGGTGGTGTCACTTATAATTATTTGTTTTTCTCTTGTTGCTTTTAGAATTCTCACTTTAATTTTTGCCATTTCAATTATAATATGTCTTAGTGTGGGTTGGTCAGGTTCATCTCATTTGGGACCCTCTGTTCTTACTGTATGTGGATTTCTTTTTCCTTCCTTAGATTTAAGAAGTTTTCAGCTGTAATTTCTTTGAATACATTTTGATCCCTTTTTCTCTTTCTTTTCCTTCTGGGATCCCTATTATGCATAGATTGGCACACTTTATATTATCCCATAGATCTTATGTGTTACTTTCATTGTTTTTCATTTGTCTTTCTGTCTGCTGTTCTGATTGTGTAATTTCTGTTATTCTGTCTTCGAGATCATCAGTCTACTGCATTATTCAGTTTGCTATTTATTGCTTGTAACTTGGTTTTCATCTTGGCAATTGAGTTGTCTAATTTTGAATGGCTCCTCTTTATAGTTTCTAGTTCCTTGTTACAGTGATCTGCATTTCTATCAATAGTCTTAAGTATTTTTATTACCTACTTTATGAAGTCAGAGTCTGGTAGACTGGAGAGATCTAGTTCATTGTTTAAAACAGGATTTCGCTTGTTTTTTTTTAATTGGGAGTAGTCCCTCTGTTTTTTTCACTTTACTTCTATTTCTCTGATTCTATGAATTTATGAAAAACAGTTAAAAGTTATCTACTGTGGCTTTAAAGAGCTGTTTTTATGTGAGAATGTCCCTGTGTAGCCTGCATGTGTCCAGTATTTTTGGTGTGAGAGGGCTGTTTTTGGTATGCTTGCTTGCCATATTTTTCCTCAGGTTGTGCTGGCCCTTGATAAAGGGTGTTTGGTGTTGTGGTGACCAGAGCCTTCAATGGATGTTGGGCAAGCCCTCCTCTTTGTTCTATGGTTGTCACAGCCCTTTCAGGGGCTGGGTCTGCTCTCCAGTTGTTGAAGCCCCCAGACAAAATTTAAATGGTGGTGTGAGTAGGCAGGACTAGGGCACTCCCACTGGGGAAGAGTTATGGCATATTTCTTCCCAGGAGCTGTCCACCAGGGCATGCACTCTGTGGGTGCCCACATTAGGTGATGGGCAACATCACAAAGTGCACTGTTGTTGGTGCTACCCATAGGGCTCCTATGGTAGACCCAGCCTCTGTCCTGTGCATCCAGGCCCTTCAGGCTGGAAAGTGCAGCAAGGTGGCCAGGACCATCTATGCTGGACTCTCTCTGTCCTGCCTTCCACAAGCCAGTTGCTGCACTTTCCTCTGAGCCTCTGAATCTCCCTATCTGTCCCAGCTGCCCTCCCAGCCAGAGAAGGAGGTTCCCAGAGTGAGGGAACCTTTCCTGTTTCAAAACTCCCTGCCGGGCATGCAGGTACCATCTCAATTCCGTTTCCCCCCATTTCATCCTATCCAGTTACATGGTGATCTTTCTTGTAGCTTTGGTTGTATGAAATCATCTGCTAGCATTCAGTAAGTATTCTGCAAGAATTGTTCCACGTGCAGATGTATTTTTGATGTATCTGTAGGAAGAGGTGCGTGCCACATCCTTCTATTCTCCCATCTTGACCTCTGCCTAAATTTTAGTTGTTTTTAAATAATCTCTTTCAATCTATTTCTGAAAAATTTAACCCTTAACTAAACACATGCAACATATATCTAACACATTCGCAAATTAACACAAATCAATTCACTTTAGCATAGATATATGTACAAAGCGAGTAGCACAAGAAAATGTAAATGGTACAGGCTTAGCCTATTATGCAGAAAACTAAAACAGGCCTGTCCCTGTTGTATACTAGGAAACATATAAGAATAAAGATTCTTTTATAGTTTTTTAAGACTATTCTATATAATGCCCTAATATTTATTTCTTTTTGTAGTTTTGCACAGAGAGAAATTATAGTTCTCACTATTAAAATACATTCTAATGGAGTATTTTCTGCCTGGGATCCTAATGACTTGGGCAGATCCATGGTGTATTATACTGGATCTGAAACACTTGTATTATTATAATAAGATGCAGATATGCCTAAAGAGTACTATAGCTCAAACCCATTAGAAAGAAGATAATTATAATAATTGATTGTCTCTAGTGTCCAGGCAACAGTTACACATTTAGAACCTGCTGAGTGTTGAATAACATGCAAGATGCTGTGCATTTTACGAAAGGAATTAAAGACATTGCCTCAGCTCAGAAACCACGAAAACTGTTTAAACCTCATGTGACTCCCTTTTCTCAAGTAATATTCACAGATTTAAAGAAATTTAGAATGCTGGAACCTTGACAGCCGTTGGAGTTCATCTAGTGACCTTCCCTTTATTTTGCTGAAGAGAACACTGAGGTCCCTGAAGATCAAGGGATCAACGTAGAATTAATTTCAATAACATTCCAGTACAGGAGAAGAATCTGAGGAGTCTCTTAGAGTTCAGTATTAGCAGGGTTTATCTGGTGTATTATATGGCCTTACATTTTTTTTTCTTTTTCATGAATGGGGAATTAAAGAATAGAAGGGAAATTTTCTAGGAGAGATTTATCAACAGACAATAAGACAACTTTGGTCTAAATATTGCCCTTTGGTAAAGGGGAATAGATGTTTTAAAATAAAGATTCTCATGAAAACATGCTGTGTTGGATAGCTGGCATCTTGCTTTTGGACGTGCATTAACTCTATCCCTATGCTATATGCATTTGTATTTGGGTAGATTCAGTATTTTATACTCTGAATCTCCAATCTTTTAAGCTTGGAAACTGATGAGGTCTGGGTCCTTACAAGGTTCCTTCACTTATGCACTCACAGGTCACCCCATATTACTGGCTTCTGTCTTGATTTTCTAGCCTGCATCTTTATTCTTCTGAAGAACTATGAGACATGCCTTTATCACCTTATGCCTGAGACCTTAACAGTGGCTCTTCCAAAAGGCTACATTCTGAATCTATTTTCTATACCATTCAAACCAAGCAAACATCTTCCTATAAAATAACCAGTCTCATGGCACAGAGTATGTTCAAGTGAGAAAGTAGTGTAGTCACCTGGCATGTGGATTAGTAAGTGATGTCTGAGAACTCAGTCCAATCTGAAGAGGACTCTAGGAACCCTCTTGCTGCCTCTCACCTGCTGATGGATTGCTACTGGTGGTAGGTGATTTGTCCTGAATCCATTCATCCTTATTTTCTTCTGTATTTTTTAAAAATTGAAATATAGTTGATTCACAATATTATATTAATTTTAGGTATTCAACATAGTTATTTAAACCTTCCTGGATTTCAGTTGCAGATGGACTTTGTCACACTTCCTCTGTTGCTATCTGGCTTTATCTACACTGCCCTCATGAGCCAGTTTAAAAGCCAACTTTATTCTTGCAGTCCTGCCTGATGCCCCATTCTTGTGTGTTCCTTCTGCATGATGGGTTATTTTAAGGCATGATAGCTTTTGCCTTGCCTGATGGTATTCTGACACACTGGAAGACTGCCATAATCTTACCCTCCCAAACAAACAACTAGTGAAAACAGTAGCAACTAGAAAAAGCATTTACTTTGTGGTATTAAACTCCTGTTTTCTATGTCAAGAAACAATAGGATTTATGACAGCTTTTCCTATTTTTGTAGATCTAGGGAGTGGCCTATAGATCAGACTGTGCTTCCTATTTATTTCTTCCCTTTGGAGAACTGCACTTATGGTGATAATTGGTTTAATATAAATAATTTTTAATAAAATTTCTCTTAATTTCAGTGGAATTTCTGAGTTTTATCAGAGTAATATATCAAAGGAAAAGTGAATGGAAGAGTGGCCAAGATGGTGGAGTAGAAAGACCCTGAGCTCACCTCCTCTCACAAGCACACCAAAATCACAATTATCTGCAGAACAACCATTAATGAAAAAGACAAGAACCTACCAGAAAAGATTTTTTACAACTAGACCTAAAGAAGGAACCACAAAGAGACCAGTAGGAGGGGTGGACTTATGATATAATCAAAGTCCCATACCCTCAAACTGGAGAATAATTATGTTGCAGAGGTTCTTCCACACTAGTGAGAATACTGAGCCCTCTGTTAGGCTCTGCAGTCTGGAAGTCCCCTACCACTACCAAGAAGACAAGCATCCAGAGCATTTGACTTTGAAGGGTAGTGAGGCTTAATTTCAGGATCCCCACAGGACCAGGGGAAATAGAAACTTCATTCTTAAAGAGCACACACAAAATCTGATGCTACCAAGACCCAGGGAAAAAACAGTAATTTGATAGAAGCCTGGGCAGACCTACCTGCTGGTCTTGGAGAGTCTCCTGGAGAGGTGGGTGCCACTCACCCTGCAGATGTAGATACTGGAGACAGCCATATTTGGGAAAATTTTACCACGTGACCACTGCTCCTGGCAGCTGGCATCTTGGTTCATGAGCCCCAGGACCCCGCTCCACCTTCAGTGGCCAGACACTAGACCGGCCCTCCAGAAAGCCTGCACTAGCTTCTAGACAGACATTCTCCCTCCACCAGGGGCATACACCAGAGATAGCAAGAAAACTACAATCCTGCAGCCTGTGGATTCAGCCTACCCACAGCAGGTCAGATCCTATCCTGGGACCAGCTAGGCCCTGACCCTGTCCAGTAGCAGGCTAATGCTAGATGAAAAATTCCCTAACATAGGAAAGGAAACAGGCACCCAAGTCCAGGACACACAGAAAGCCCCATATAGGAACACAAGACACTACTTAAAATGACAAAAATTAAAGAGAGAATATTAAATGCAGCCAGTGAAAAGCAACAAATAACATACATGTGAACTCTTATAAGACTATTAGCTGATTTTTCAACAGAACTCTATAGGCAAGAAGGGTGTAGCACAGTATGTTTAAATGGAAAAACCTACAATCAAGAGTTCTGCACCACTAAACCAGCTTTAAAACAAGTTTTACAGGAACTTCTCTAGATGAAAATAGAAAAGGTCATGACTAGAAATATAAGAAAATTATGAAATGAAAAAGCTCACTGGTAAAGAGCAAATCATCCACACACAAAGCTACTAGGAAGGTTAAAACACAAAAGTAGAAAAATAATTTATATACACAATAAACACCTAAGGGATACATAAAACAATTCAATGTAAAATATGATATCAAAACAGTAATCATGAGGGGAGGAGAATATTTAAATGCATTTGAAATTAAGAGATCGAGCAACTTAAAACAATCAGACACATTATGTAATACTGCTATACAAAAACCTCATGGTAACCACAAGCCAAAAATGTATAATAGATATACACAGAAAGAAAAAGAATTGAAACATACCACTAAAGCTAATCACAGAACAAAAGAAAGGGAATATAAAAGACCTACAAAAACCAATCCAAAACAATTAACAAAATGGAGCATACCTATGGATAATTAAATGTAAATAAACTGAATGTTCATACCAAAAGACACAGACTGGGTGAATGCATATGAAAACAAGACCCTAGTATATATGCTGCCTACAAGAGACTCATTTCAGATCTAGGAACATAAATACACTGAGGGGATGGGAAAAAGGTATTCCATACAAATGGAAATCAAAAGAAAGGGTAGCAGTATTTATATCATACAAAGTAGATTTTAAAATAAAGACTGTTACAAAGAGACAAAAAAAGACACTACATAAATCCAAGAAGATAACAATTGTAAATACATACACACCCAATATAGGAGCACCAAAATATATAAGGCAAATATTAACAGACATAAAAGGATTAATCGACAGTAACAATAATAGTAGGGGGCTTTAACATCCCACTTACATCAATGGACAGATCATCCACAGAGAAAATCATTAAGGTCACAGAAAATCAGCACAGGCTTTAAATAACATACTAGACCAAATGGACTTAACTGATATTTATAGAGCATTCCACCAAAAAGCAGCAGAATACACATTCTTTTAAACTGCACAGGGAACATCCTTCAGGATAGATCACATGCTAGGACACAAAACAAGCCTTAGTATATTTAAGAAAATTGAAATGATATCAAGCATCTTTTCCAACCACACTATGAGACTAGAAGTCAACTATGAGAAAAAAAACTGTCAAAAACACAAACACGAGGAAGTTAAACAGTATGGTACTAAACAACCAATGGATCAAAGAAGAAATGAAAAATAGCTAGAGATCAATGAAAATGAAAACACAATAATCCAAAACCTATGGAACACAGCAAGAACAGTTCTAAGAGAGCATATGGACACAAGAATACCTCGGACACAAGAAAAGTCTCTAACAACCTAACCTTACACCTAAAGCAACTAGGGAAAGAAGAACAAAGACAATCCAATATTAGCACAAGAAAAGAAGCCATAAATATCAAAGCAGAAATAAATGAAATAGAGACTTAAAACACAATAGAAAACATCAATAAAACTAAAAGTTGGTTCTTTGAAAGAAAAAAAATTAATGAACCTTTAGCCAGATTTCTCAAAAAAAAAAAAAAAAAAAGAGGGTCAAAAAATTAGAAATGAAAAAGAAGTTGCAACTGATACCACAGAAATAGGACATTATGAGACTAGTATGAACTATACACCAATAAAATGGACAACCCAGGTGGAAAGGACAAATTCTTAGAAAGGTACAATTTCACAAAACTGAACCAGGAAGAAATAGGAAATATGAACAGACCAATTATAAGTATGAAAATTGAATCAATAATTTAAAAACTCCCAACAAACAAATCCAGGACCAGATAGTTTCACAGGTGAATCCTACCAAACATTTAGAGAAGAGTTGTCACCTATCCTTCTGAAACTATTTCAAAAAATTGCAGAGGAAGCAACACTTCTGAACTTACTCTGTGAGTCCAGCATCACCCTGATACCAAAATCAGGAAACATATCACAAAAAAGAAAGCTACAGGCCAATAGCACTGATGAACATAGATGCAAAAATCCTCAACAAAGTATTAGCAAATTGAATCCAACAATATATTTAAAGGATCAAGTGGAATTTATCCCAGGAATGCAAGGATTTTTCAGTATCCATAAACCAGTGTGATACACTGCATTAACAAATTGAAGAATAAAAATCATATGATCATTTCAATAGATGCAGAAAAAGCTTTTGAAAAAATTCAACATTCATTTGTGATACACTCTCCAGAAAGAGGGCATAGAGGGAGCATACCCCGACATAATAAAAGTCATATATGGCAAACACAGCTAAAATCATACTCAGTGATGAAAAGCTGAAAGCATATCCTCTAAGATCAAGAACAAAACAAGAATGCCCACTCTTGCCACTTTTATTCAGTGTAGTTTTGGAAGTCCAAGCACAGCAATCAGAGAATAAAAAGAAGCAAAAGGAACGCAAATTGCAAAAGGAAGAAGTAAAACTGTCACTGTTTGCAGAAGACATGATACTGTACATATAAATCCTAAAGAAACCACTGGAAATGAGAGGTCAGCAACTAATTCAGTAAACTTGCAAGATACAAAATTAGTATATAAAAATCTGTTGCATTTCTATACACTAAAAAAGGAAGTATCAGAAATAGAAATAAAAGAAGCAATCACACTTACCATTGCATCTAAAAGAATAAAATACCTAGGAATAAACCTATCTGAGAATGCCAAAAACCTATACTCTGAAAACTATAAGACTCTGATGAAAGTAATTGAAGACAACACAATCAGATGGAAAGATATACCATTTTCTTAGATTAGAAGAATCAATACTATTAAAATGACCGTACTACCCAAAGCAATCTACAGATTCAATGAAATCCCTATCAAATTACCAACAGCATTTTTCACAGAACTATAACAAATAAATTTAAAATTTGTATGGAAACACAAAAGACTCTGAATAGCCAAAATGATTTTGAGAAGGAAGAGTGCTGGAGGAATTATGCTGCTGACTTCAGGCAATATTAAAAAGCCAAAGTCATTGAAACAGTATGGTTCTGGCACAAAAACAGACACATAGATTAATGGAACAGGACAGAGAGCCCAGAAGTAAACTCATTCACTTATGGTCAATTAATCTACAACAAAATAGGCAAGAATATACAACAGAGAAAAGACAGTCTCTTCAATAAGTGGTGCTGGGAAAACAGGACTGCTACATTTAAAAGAATGAAATTAGGACATTCTCTAACACCATACACAAAAATAAACTCAAAATGGATTATGTACCTAAATGTAAGATTGTATACCATAAAACTCCTAGAGGAAAACATAGGCAGAACACTCTTTGACATAAATCACGGCAATATTTTTTTTATCTTTCTCCTAAATCAAAGGAAATAAAATCAAAAGTAAACAAATGGGACCTAATTAAACTTAAAAGCTTTTGCATAGGAAAGGAAACCATCCACAAAGTGAAGAGGCAGTGTACTGAATGGGAGAAAATATTTGTAAATGATATGACCAATAAGGGATCAATATCCAGTATATATGAACAGCTCATAGAACTCAACATCACAAAACAAAAAACCTGATTAAAAAATGGGTAGAAGAACTGAATAGACATTTTTCCAAAAGGATATGCAGATGATCAACAGGCACATGAAAGATGCTCAACATTGCTAATCATCAAGGAAATGCACATCAAAACCACAGTAAAATGTCACCTCAAACTTGTCAGAATGGCTATCATCAAGAAGAATACAAATAACAAATATTGGCAAGGACATGGAGAAAAGGGAATTTTTGTACATCATTGGTCAGTATGTAAGGTGGTGTAGCCACTGTGGAAAACAGTGAGAGGTTCC
This sequence comes from Hippopotamus amphibius kiboko, assembly GCF_030028045.1. Taxonomy (NCBI): domain Eukaryota; kingdom Metazoa; phylum Chordata; class Mammalia; order Artiodactyla; family Hippopotamidae; genus Hippopotamus; species Hippopotamus amphibius. The sequence goes on along the minus strand of NC_080196.1, from coordinate 94,296,393 downwards.
TTAAAAAACTAAAAAGAGAACCACCATGTGAAACAGCAATTTCATTCCATTCCTGGGTATATATCAGAAAAAAACAAAAACACTAATTCAGAAAGAGACATACACCCCAATGTTCACAGCAGCATTATTTAGAATTGCCAAGGAATGGAAGCAATCTAAGTGTTCATCAACAGATGAATGAGTGAAGATACACACACACACACACACTACTCAGCCATAAAAAAGAATGAAATTTTGCAGGAGCATGGATGGACTTGGCATTATGCTAAGTGAAATCAGTCAGGCAGAGGAAGACAAATACTGTTTGATATCACATATATGGAATATAAAAATTCCACAAAACGAATGAATATAACAAAAAAGAAGCAGACTCACAGATATAGAAAACAAAGTAGTGGTTACCAGTGGGGAGAGTTGGGGAGGGGCAATATAGGGGTGGAGGTATGGGAGATACAATCTACTGGATATAAGATAGGTGGGGGAATATTGCCAATATTCTATCTATAATAACTGTAAATGGAAAGTAACCTTTAAATATTGTATAAAAATTAAAAATTTTAAAGAAAAAAAAATCCTTTTCATGGCTCCAGATGCTAATTTTATATAAGCTTAGCCTGGCAGTCAAGATTCTCTGTGATCACTCCCCAAAATGAAGAATGACTTGGAGAATGTGATAAAGAAAACCCATATCCCTTTCAGAACAGGATGTGAGCAAAGCTGAGTGTGGCAGCAATGAAGAGGAGAGCCAATACTGGCACTCTGAGACACTGGAAAGCTTCCCTTTTCTTTGTAGACAGGGTTGAGTGATGAGAGATTCCCAATCCTGAAGAACAGAGCAGAACAAAAGGTTTCTGATTCCCTGTATTATTTACGCCCTCCCCCCAACTCCATGATTGTAAAATGTGTGTTGACTACACAAGGAATTCCAAGCACATAATGAGTGCTCAAGTACATATCCAAATACTGAGGATGAATCCTAGCCTGGAACTTAGGAGATCCAGTCTTTTTAGTTTTGTGACTTTGGCCTCATAGCTTAATTTCTTTGGTCTTTTGTTTTATTTTGTTTTGTTTCTTTAATATCTATAAAGGTCAAACAATTTTATCTTTAAGCTATTAGCTATCAAATTATACAAGGAAAAAGAATATAGTCTACCTATACTTAACTTTACTAGTTAGAATAGGTATTCTATCTCTACTTCATTTTTCTGGAGTTTTTGGCTCTCCTTAAGATTTAGGAAGCATAGTTAATCCCCTGTTAAAAATGAATCTAAAGAAATCTCCAGCAAGTGAATCCTTAACTCATAAGTTACAATAATTGGATTTTAAATTGGTTCTTTCTATAAAAAAAGTTCTATCATTTGCTCTTACAATTATTAATGAAAAAACCATAACAACAATTATGGTTGTTTTGCTTTTTTTATTTCAGACTAACATCAGAGAGTTCAACCTACAATAAGCAGTATTAAATTACTATGAGTTTAAACGATCCATGATTAATTGAAAAATTTAAATTTACAAATGCTCATTCGGAAATTGCTATAAATTTCCCCCTACCCAGGGTGCATGTTGGAGAAGTGTTTCCGGCCAACCTTAGGTGAAACACATGATGTTGATAATGCTAAGTAAACGGGTTTACACCAATATACAACTAATTAAGTGAGCATGGCTTTGGTTTTAATGCTACTCTCCCCAGCAGGACCCACTAAGGGGGGGAAATACAAATGATACTGGAATTTTGAGACGGGCCAGCCATGCACATCAGGTGGAGATGAGCTGCCTCAGCAGGAATTTACTGTTTTAAGTTTTATTTTCACAGTACAGTTATTAAACATTTCATTTGCTCATTAGGTACATAATATATGACTGCCAGGTGCAGACTCCTGCTAGCATCTCCCTGCAGAGGGCTCTCCCAAGTAAAATAGTTCTTGGTAAGAAATGTTAGATTAAGCTGTGGCAGGAATGAAGTATACAGACTCAGCTGGGTCAAATCATAGGCCAACGTGTAGCATGATTTTTACTTCAATATTAATTTTTACATCCTTGTCTACTTTCTCTTATTTTCTATCTGATTTTCTATTCCTTCACCCTTAAGAGTAAATTTAAAATGGGTAGCTTTGAAGAGCCTGAATTCTCATCTCCACTTTGTCTCTGACTTATTCTGTGATGCTAGACACATACAAAAAAGCCTCTCTTGATCTAGCTGCCACATGAACCACAGTATTAGTCTAACATGTATTTATCAATGAGTAACTACTCTGTGCTCAAGTTATTTGGGGGAATATAGAAGTGTCATATAGACGTATACATTTCTCACATGCAGAGAGCTTTTGAGGCTATAGAAGAAATAAATATGTACATGGAAAACTTTGTGTAATACTCTCTACCTTTTTATGTTCACAAAATATTGATCACAAAGAGAGTAGCTGTATTTACCTAGATGCAGTAGCATCAGGCATTCTTCATAGGTGATAAAATTTCAAATATGTAAGTTTTGGCATTAATCTTAAAGCATTTGGTCTACTATGTGTATTATATTTGAAGGGTGATAAACATTTAAATGCCACTTCTAGGAACCAAAGCTTTGTGTTCTTCTAACTTCCCTGTTTCTCCTCTAAGATAAAGAAAGCATCGAGGCTGTGTTAATGAGGGGCTTCTTCCAACCCCTCTACCCTTATCTACTCCTTCCCATTGAGTTGTAAGGGGGAACTACTCCGAGTGACTTTCAGTGGGCCACCACTCTGTGAAAGGTGGGAGGGTAGAATTAATGAACTAATGGTCACTATTCAAGTTTTTAAGCCTGCCTGTGCTGTGACATAGAGGACCCAAAGTCTCTGTCCCTGAATTTTCCAAAGGTTGAATTTGTTAAGCAAACAAGGCACAGTCTGACTGTAGCAGGGCAGGCAGGTCTCCACCTGCTCTAGCTCACTGCTGGTGATCCTAGTAGTCCTGTAGTCAAGGAGGAAAAGGCCTCCCAAATACTCCCACTCAATTATTCCAGAAGGTCATGATTCTCTGGGATCCTTGATTCCCATTTGGTTATCAGCATTTTTTTCTCTGTAATTTCCATGAACTGCAACCCAGAGAGAAAAAAGATAAAACTTAGGTATTCTCTCTCTCTCTCCCCCATAGGCACATAAATTACAATAAAACATCTTTTCCTACATTGTCTTATTTGCTTTTTAAAATAAACCTTTTAAAACGTATCTTACTGCCCATGTCTTGAAGACAAAAGTCAAAGTTCAAAGAAGATAAAGGATTTCCTCAAAGCTATTTAGCTGGTAAGTGGAGTTTGACTATGATTTTTTAAGTATGTGTTCTTTCTTAGACAGAAACAAATAAAAATAAAATTCTACCCAGTAGGCTTTGATGGAAAGCAAGACATTCTTAGCTCTGGAAAGGAAAGGAGAGAGTGAGAGGGGGAGAAAGGGAGAGAAAACAACAGTGAGATGGTGGTAGTGGATGATGGAAGAGAGAAGAAAGAATAAAAAGTGTTCCTGCTCTATCTTGATCCCAGCTAGACTTGTTCCCATCTAAGTGGTGAACCAAGGTAAATATAAACCTCATAGCATCACAGAAGTAAAAACTTCTTATGTCTTAGAAGATAATAAATATAGTATATGGGATGATTAGAGACAGGATGGCAGAGTAGAAAGACCTTGAGTTCACAAGAACACCAAAATCACAACTAACACCTGAACAACCACGTATAAAAAAGACTGGAACTTAAAGAAGATATTCTGCATCGAAAGACATAAAGAAAGAAACCCAACAAGTGGGTAAGAGGGGCACACTAGTAATACAATCAAATCCCATTGCCCCCAGGTGGGTGACCCACAAACTAGAGAATAATTATATCACAGAAGTTCTCCCACAAGAGTGAGAGTTCTGAGCCCCACAACAGGCTCCCCAGCTGGGGGTTCTGGTAATGGGAGAATGAGCCCACAGAGCATTTGGCTTTGAAGGCCAGAGAGGCTTGATTGCAAACTCCACCAGACTCAGGGAAAGGGAGACTCCACTCTTGGAGGGCACACACAAGGTCTCATGCACACCAGGACCCAGGGCAAAAGCAGTGACATCATAGGAGTCTGGGTGAGACCACCCTGCTGCTCTTGGAGGGTCTCCTAGGGAGGCAGGGGTGACTCTGGTTCTCCCTGGGGTCATAAAAGCTGATGGTGGCAATATCAGGGAGTGTTCATCTACTTAAACTCTTGCTGGAGGCAGATATCTTGCTTGGGTAATAAGCACCATGACCTGGCCCCACCCAACAGCCTATAGGTTCCAGAGTTGGGATGCCTCAGGCCAAACAACAGGGCAGCAACACATCCTCACTGATCAACAGAGAGGCTGCCTAAAGACTTCCTGAGCCCACAGCCACCTCTAGACATGCCCTTTGACATGGCACTACCCCCCCAGAGGGACAAGAACCAGCTCTACCCACCAGTGAGCAGGCACTGGCCCCTTCCACCAGGAAGACTGCACAAGCTTCTAGACCAGCTTCACCCACTAGGGGGCAGACACCAGAAGTAAGAAGACTATGATCTGGCAGCCTACAGAACCAAGTCTGCAAATGCAGGTCAGAACCTACCCTGGGACCAGCTGGTCCTTGACCCTTGGGTGATGAGAGGGGAGTGTACAGCTGGGTGACATAGGACATCCCCTATGGAGGGCCACTTCTCCAAGGTCAAAAAACATAACTAACCTTAACATATATAAAAACTATGAATAGAAATTTAGATAAAATGAAACAGCAGAGAAATATGTTCCAGATGAAGGAATAAGATAAAACTCCCAAAGAACAACTAAGTGATGTGGATATAGGCAATCTACCTGAGGAAGAACCCAGAGTAATGATTATAAAGATGATCCAAAAATTGGAAAAGAACAGATGTACAAAGCAAGAAATTACAAAAAGTTTTTAATAAAGTTAGAAAATATAAAGAACAACCTAACATAGTTAAAAGAATATAATAACTGAAATGAAAAATACACTAGAAGGAATCATTTGCAGAGTAAGTGAGGCATAAAAATGGATCAGTGAGCTGGAGGACAGAGTGGTAGAAATCACTGCCATGGAACAGAAAAAAAGAAAAAATGAAAAAAAAATGAGGACAATTTAAGAAACCTTTGAGAGAACATTCACATTATAGGGGTCCCAGAAGAGGATGAGATAGAGAAAGGGCCTGAGAAAATATCTGAAGAGATAATAGCTGAAAGTTTCCCTAACATGGAAAAGGAAACATTCACCTGAGTCCAGGAAGCACAGAGAGACCCATATAGGATTCACCCAAGGAGGAACATGCTGAGACACATATTAATCAAATTGACAAAAATTAAAGATAGAGAAAACATGAAAAATAATAAGGAAAAAGCAACAAATAACATACAGGGGAATCCCTATAATGTTATCAGCTGATTTTTCAGCAGTGTCTGTGCAGGCCAGAAGAGATTGGCATGATATATTTTATGTGAAGAAAAGGAAAAAAAAATACAACCAAGAATACTTTACTTGGAAAGGGCCTTGTTTAGATTTGACAGAGGAATCAAAAGCTTTACAGTCAAGTCAATGCTAAAAGAATTCAGAACCACCAAACCAGCTTTACAACAAATGCTAAAGGAACCTCTCTAGGTGGAAAAGAAAATGCTACAACTAGAAACAAGAAAATAATGAAATGGGAGAGCTCACTGCTAAATGAAAACATACAGTAAAGGTAGGAAATCATCCACAAACAAAATATACTATCTAAACCAGTAATTGTGAGAGGAGAAAAGTACCAATGCAGGATATTTGAAATGCGTTTGAAACTAAGAGATCAGCAACTAAGAACAATCATGTATAGCAGTCTATATGACTGCTATATCAAAACCTCATGGTACTCTCAAACCAAAATATAGGCACAAAAGAGAAAAAGGAAACCAAACACAACACTAAAGATAATTATCAAATCACAAGGAAGAGAACAAAAGAGAAAGGGAAGAAAAAAGACCTACAAAATCCAATCCAAAACAATTAACAAAATGGCAATAAGAACATACATATGGAAAATTACCTTAAATGTTAATGTATTAAATGCTTCAACCAAAAGACAGACTGGTTGAATGGATACAAAAACAAGACCCTTATATATGTTATCTACTAGAGACCCGTTTCAGATCTAGAGACACATACAGACTGAAAGTGAGTGGATGGAAAAAGGTATTCCATGCAAATAGAAATGAAATCTGGAGTAGCAATACTCATATCAGACAAAATAGACTTTAAAATAAAAAATAGAGACAAAGAAGGACACTATGTACTGATCAAGGAATTGATCCAAAAAGAATATATAACAATTATAAATATAAATGCATCTGAAAGAGAAGCACCTCAATATTTAAGTCAAATGCTAACAGCCATAAAAGGAGAAATCAACAGTAACACAATAATAGTGGGGGACTTTAAAACCCCACTAACATCAATGGACAGATTATCCAGACAGAAAATCAATAAGGAAACACAGGCCTTAAATGACACATTAAACCAGATTGACTTAATTGACATTTATATAGCATTCCATCTGAAAGCAGCAGAATACACATTATTTTCAAGTGCACATGGAATATTTTCCAGAATAGATCACATGCTGGGACACAAAGGCAAGCCTCAGTAAACTTTAAAAAATTGAAGTCATATCAAGCATTTTTTCTGACTACAACACTATGATATTAGAAATTAACTGGAAACAAAACAAAACAAGAAATCCAAAAAACACAAACACATGGAGGCTAAACAATATGCAACTAAGCAACCAAAGGATCACTGAAGAAACCAAAGAAGAAATGAAGAAACTAGAGACAAGTGAAATGAAAACATGATGATCCAAAACCTATAGGATGCAGCAAAAGCAGTTCTAAGAGAGACATTTATAATGATACAAGCTTACCTCAGGAAATAAGAAATCTCAAATAAACAACCTAACCTTACACCTAAAGCAACTAGAGAAAGAACAAACAAAACCCAAAGTTAGTAGAAGGAAAGAAATCATAAAGTTCATAACACAAATAAATGAAATAGAGACTAAGAAAACAATAGGAAAAAAATCAATGAGAGTAAAAGCTGGTTCATTGAAAAGATAAGCAAAATTGATAAACCTTTAGCCAGACTCACCAAGAAAAAAAGGGAGAGGGACCAAATCAATAAAATTGGAAGTGAAAAAGAAGTTACAACTGAAGCCACAAAAATACAAAGGACCATGAGAAACTGCTACAAGCAACTCTATGCCAATAAAAATTGGTACAGCCACTATGGAAAACAGTTTGGAGGTTCCTTAAAAAAACTAAAAATGGAACTATCATATGACCCAGTAATCCCACTCCTGGGCATATACTCAGAGAAAACCATAATCCAAAAAGAAACATGTACCATAATGTTCATTGCAGAACTATTTACAACAGCCAGGACATGGAAGCAACCTAAATGCCCATCAACAGATGAATGGATAAAGAAGATGTGGCACATATATACAATGGAATATTACTCAGCCATAAAAAGGAATGAAATGGAACTATATGTAATGAGGTGGATAGACCTAGAGTCTGTCATACACAGTGAAGTAAGCCAGAAAGAGAAAAACAAATACAGTATGCTAACTCATATATACGGAATCTGAAGAAATGGTACTGATGAACTCAGTGACAGGGCAAGAGTGGAGATACAGATGTAGAGAATGGACTTGAGGACATGGGGCTGGGGTGGGGGGCAAAGGGGAAGTTGGGACGAAGTGAGAGAGTAGCATAGGCATATTTACACTACCAACTGTAAAATAGATAGCTAGTGGGAAGTTGCTGTATAACAAAGGGAGAACAACTTGATGATGGGTGATGCCTTAGAGGGCCAGGCCGGGGCATGGGAGGGAGGGGATATGGGGATATATGTATAAATACAGCTGATTCACTTTGGTGTACCTCTAAAACTGGTACAAGAGTGTAGAGCAAACATATTCCAATAAAGAGCTTAAAAAAAAGGGTTTGGGGATGCAAATAAATAAATAAATAAAATAAAATGAGAAAAAAAAAGGACAACCTAGAATAAACTGACAAATTCTTTGAAAGGTACAATCTCCAAGACTGAAGCAGGAAGAAGTAGAAAATATGAACAAGCAATTACAAGTACTGAAATTGGACCTATGATTAAAAAAACTCCCAATAAAGAAAAGTCCAGGACCAGATGGCTTCACAGGTGAATATTATCAGACACTTAGAAAAGAGTTAACACCTACCATTCTGAAACTCTTCCAAAAAATTGCAGAGGAAGGAACATTCTCAAGCTCATTCTACAAGGCCACCATCACCCTAATACCAAAACCAGACAAAGATATCACACAAAAAATTACAGGCCAATATCACTGATGAACATAGACACAAAAATCCTCAACAAAATACTAGCAATCTGATTTCAACAATACATTGAAAGGATCATACATCATGATCAAGTGGGATTTATCCCAGGGACGCAAGGATTTTTTAGTATCAATCAGTGTGATACACCACAGTAACAATGAAAAATAAAGACATATGGTCATCTCAATAGATGCAAAAACAAAGCTTTTGATAAAATTCAACATCCATTTATGATAAAAACTCTCTAGAAATTGGGCACAGCAGGAACCTAACTCAACATAATAAAAGACATATATGACAAACTCACAGCTAACATCATACTCAATGGTGAAAAGCTGAAAGCATTTCCTCTAAGATCAGGAAGAAGATAAGGATCCACACCTCGCCACCTTTATTCAACAAAGTTTTGGAAGTCCTAGACAGCAATCAAAGAAAAAGAAATAAAAGGAATCCAAATTGGAAAAGAAAAAGTAAAACTGTCACTGTTTGCAGATGACATGATACTATACACAGAAAGTCTTAAAGATGTAACCAGAAAACTACTAGAGCTCTTTGATGAATTTGGTAAACTTGCAGGATACAAAATTAATACACAGAAATTTGTTGCATTTCTATACACTAAGAACAAAAGATCAGAAAGAGAAATTAAGGAAACAATCCCATTCACCATTGCATTGAAAAGAATAAAATACCTAGCAATAAACCTAAGAAGGCAAAAGACCTATACTTGCAAAACTAAGAGACATTGATGAAAGAAATTAGAGATGACACAATCAGATGGAAAGATATACTGCGTTCTTGGATTAGAAGAATCATCTTTGTTAAAGTGACCATACAACCCAAGGCAATCTACAGATTCAATGCAATCCCTATCAAATTATCAATGGCATTTTTCACAGAACTAGGACACAGAATTTTAAAATTTGTAAGGAAATACAAAAGATCCCCAGCAGCCAAAACAATCTTGAGAGAGAAAAATAGTGCTGGAGGAATCATGCTCCCTGACTTCAGAATATATTAGAAAGCTACAGTCATCAAACCAGTATGATGCTGGCACAAAAATACACACATAGACAGATGGAACAGTTTAGAAAGCCCAGAAATAAATCCACACACTTATGATCAATTAATCTACTCAAAGGAGGCAAGACTATACAATGGAGAAAAGACAATCTCTTCAATAAGTGCTGTTCGGGGAAAACAGGATAGCTACATGTAAAAGGATGAAATTCAAACATTCTGTAACACCATATATAAAAAGAAACTCAAAATGGATTAAATACCTAAATGTAAGACCTGAAATCACAAAACTCCTAGAGCAAAACAGGAAGAGCACTCTTAGACATAAATTGCAGCAATATATTTTTGGATATGTCTCCTAGAGTAATGGAAATAAAAGCAAAAATAAACAAATGGGAGCTAATTGAATTGAAAAACTTTTGCATAACAAAGGAAACCATACACAAAACGAAATAACCATGGAATTGGAGAAAAAATTTGCAAACGATGTGATTGGCAAGGAATTAATCTCCAAAGTATACGAACAGCTCATACAGCTCAATATCAAAAAACAACCTAATCAAAAAAAAAAAAAAAAAAGGGCAGAAGATTTAAATAGAGATTTCTCCAAAGAAGACATACAGATGGCCAAAGGCACATGAAAAAAAGCTCAACATTGCTAATTACTAGAAAAATGCAAATCAAAACTGCAATGAGGTACCACCTTACCCAGGTTAGAATGGCCATCATCCAAAAGTCTACAAATAATAAATGCTGGAGAGGGTGTGGAGAAAATGCAACCTTCCTATACGGTTGGCAGGAATGTAAATTGGTACAGCCACTATGGAGAACAGTATGGAGGTTCCTTAAAAACCTAAAAATAGAGCTACCATATGATCCAGCAATCCCACTCCTGGGCATGTATCTGGAGAAAATCACAATTCAAAAAGATACATGCACCTCAGTATTCATAGCAACACCATTTACAATAACCAAGACAGGGAAACACCTAAATGCCTATCAACATATAAATGGATAAAGGTATAGTACATATATACAATGGAGCATTATTCAGCCATAAAAAAAAATGAAATAATGCCATTTGCAGCACCATGGATGGACCTAGAGATTCTGATACTAAGGGAAGTAAGCCAGACAAAGACAAGTATCATATGACATCATTTACATGTGGAAAATTAAAAAAATGATACAAATAAATTTATATTCAAAACAAATATCCCCACAGACACAGAAAACAAACTTACCAAAGGGGAAAGGTGGGGTGGAGGGATAAATTAGGAGTTTGGGATTAACATATACACAGTACTATATATAAAAGAGATAACCAACAGGGACCTACTGTATAGCACAGGGAACTATACTCAATATTTTGTAATAATGTGCAAGATATATATATATATATATCTGAATCACTTGGCTCTGCATCTGAAACGAATACATTTTAAATCAACTATATAATAAAATAAAGGGGAAAAATAGTTCACGGTTTTATAGTTTGCTTTTGAGTAACGCAAAGGGTAAAAATTGTCTTCAAATATATTTCCTCTTTTGTACTCCCTCCTTTTGGGATGCTTCTCCACCACACACAGTCCCCCATACTCTTCTTTCTGTGTACATCCAATATGGGATACCAAGAGACATCATATAGCCCTACATCCTCCCACATGATAGAAAATGATCCAATAATTTAGTGACAAACTATTAACAAATTATCTAGTTCAATCATCTGTTTTTATATATATATACCTGTATTCCCTCCCTCCCTCGACTCCCCCCCACCTTCCCCATCCCAGTCCTCTAAGGCATCTTCCATCCTCGAGTTGAACTCCCTTTGTTATACAGCAACTTCCCACTGGCTATCTATTTTACAGTTGGTAGTATATATATATGTCTATGCTACTCTCTCACTTCGTCTCAACTTCCCCTTCACCCCCACCCCCCCAAACCTCGAGTTTTCCAGTCCATTCTCTGCATCTGCGTCCTTGTTCTTGTCTTGTCACTGAGTTCATCATTACCATTTTTAGATTCCGTATATATGAGTTAGCATACAATATTTGTCTTTCTCTTTCTGACTTACTTCACTCTGTATGACAGACTCTAGGTCTATCCACCTCATGACATATAGCTCCATCTCATTCCTTTTTTATAGCTGAGTAATATTCCATTGTATATATGTGCCACATCTTTATCCATTCATCTGTTGATGGGCATTTAGGTTGCTTCCATGTCCTGGCTATTGTAAACAGTGCTGCAATAAACATTATGGTACATGTTTCTTTTCGGATTATGGAGTACCCCCCAAAAAATAATAAATAAATAAATAAAATGAAAAAAAAACCCAAATTATCTTTCCCTTGTCTTCAGTTTGTTTACATTTTAAAGGTAAATGATAGAAAGAACCATAAAAGGGATTCTTTTCTACTAATGAGTCTTCTGTCACCATTGCACCTGAGTAGGGGAGATGTTTATGCTTCCTGGGACACCTCTCAAATCTGATCTTGATATTTTTTCATCTTTTTTCTCTAGGCTACAAGGCAACCACCTTACTGGCTTAAACAGCTAAATAGTAATCCAAAAGTAATTCAGTTCCTCCCTTGCGGAAGTATCAAGGTCTAGTTGCTCCAAATATAAAGACATACACTTTCTTAGTTCTACATATTTGTGATTTGTTGTACCTTCTAACCTTTGCAAAGTGGAATCTAAGTCCTGAATTCACTCGGCACATCAGAAACTTCCCAACAGTAAACGAAGAAGATAGCAAAGTCTAAAATACTGGACGGGAGAAAGTGGCCAACTGTGTTGGAAAGATGAATGAGTTAAATGTTGCCCCAGATGGCTCTGAATCCATAAAAATCCTTTATACAAGAGAGGTGTTTATTTTGCATTTTATAATGGATAAGGGAGAACCTTACAGAGGATTTAAAAGGAGCTGGAATTGATAATGAGTCATCCTATAAAGTTTATGGTGGGAAATAATGACTAAGCAAAGGATGGCTAAGAAGCCCTCAAGTACCAAAAAAACCTTTTCTAATCTGTCTTTAGGACTTACATCAGTGCCTAATTCATACAGAACAGAACTGACATTGTACTTTGTGGAATTCATTCCTGGAAACAAGACTGAGGTGACCAAAGCAACAACAAGCAGATGAGGATGCAAAGACACTGGACTTCTGATTCTAGTTGTTTCTGCTTCTTGATTTAGAAACCCTATAGAATAAGAAAAGTTCTAGGAAAGTCATCAATGATCATGAGAAATGAATTTACCAGAACAGTTCTACTTCTCTCCTTTTCTCTTGATGCTTCTCTGAGGTTCCTAGACCATAAATTAACAAAATACCAAAACAGAATTAAAAAACTACAAACTTAAAATTAAACCTCTGTGTTGTTTATTGGCAAGCTCCCATAATTCAAAGTAAAAATGTTCATTCCACATTGCTTCCATTACTCACTTTAAGAGGTCTACTTTGACTTCCTGTGTCCTTTTGCATATAATGTCAAAGTCAAGAGGCTTCTCAGTTAATTTCATGTATATTCCAGATCATAGAACTATCTATCATTGTAGATAGTTTGGAACTTTGTATCCTCTGCCCAATTCTATGAATATACTATAATTTTCTAACTTTTTCTACCCAATTTTCTGCAAGAAGCAACAAGTTTGAGCTTTCTATTTATAGTTACTGCAATTCAGCTCTTTTGTGCTCCTAGGAAGAAAATTGTCAATTTTGTTCTTCATGAAAAATAAACTTTAAAAACCCCTCCTTTATTATCTCATTTTTGATAATATCCTAGTGATCAAACTTCAAAGAAACCACACTCTCAAGTCATAAGGAAACAAATGACACTGGATAAAGTTTCCATAATATTTCACGAAAACATCAGAAAAATGTAGAAACAATGCAGAAATCCAGAGTCAGTCTTGCACAACTTTTGTAATTATGTATTGTGTAGAATGTCATCACAACCCAAATTCATCCACATCAATATGCAATAGATTACATTTCTGGTAAATATTTCATATGTATAATAATTTTCACTTTTCAAAAATCAATTTATTTTGTAAATATTGAAAATATTTCCCTTTATGAAGACAATTTGATTGCCACAGAGGATTCCGTTTTTTATTTTAAAAACTTATTACTCCAAACCAGATTTCTCAATATCCTGAAATAATTGATTTTTTATCTGGTTTCATCTTTAATAGAAGTCATCAAATTATACGCACGCGTACACACACACACACACACACACACACACAGAGGCATGCATACTCCAAAGCACATATACACAAATGGATATCATAATTATGGCCACAAATATATGAGGTTAGTACACAACCAATGTAACCCAATATTTTCCAACTTTTACATGTATACCGCTCAGACTGGCCACAGCACAACATGAATCGTATTTTCAAGGCACAAGAATATTTTAAAAGCTCAAAGCAAATTACTCAGTCAGTGGAGTATGGCCCCATATTTTAAAAACATTTTCAAGTATAAGATTTAAACAGTGTCAGGGCTTCCCTGGTGGTGCAGTGGTTAAGAATCCGCCTGCCAATGCAGGGGACACAGGTTTGAGTCCTGGTCTGGGAAGATCCCACATGCCGCAGAGCTACTAAGCCCATGCACCACAGCTACTGAGCGTGCACTCTAGAGCCCATGAGCCACAACTACTGAGCCTGTGTGCCGCAACTACTGAAGTTCATGCACCTAGAGCCCATGCTCTGCAACAAGAGAAGCTCATGCACTGCAAGGAAGAGTAGCCCTCGCTGTCCGCAACTAGAGAAAGCCCGCGTGCAGCAACAGACCCAATGCAGCCAATAAATAAATTAATTAATTAAAAAAAAAGACTTAAACAGTGTCACCACATCCATCCCAGAGACCAAGTCTGCCACTGAGGAAAACACCTTAAATAGTGCCATCTTCTCCACTGACTGACGTCTTTCCTGCATTTTGCTGCCATACTTCTCAGGCTGGTCTATACTTGCACATCATCTATTTATTTATTCCCCACGGCTCTTTGGTCACCTGGCTTTTGCCCTCACCAACTTATGGAAATGTCAGCTATAAAGGTCATAAATACTCTCATAATGTTTCAGCCTAATGAGTATGTACCCTGGAAACCTTTCCATGGGATTCGTTAGTATTGCATTTCCTCAGTTCTAAGATTCACAGCAATGTCCCTGAAATCATAATGCTTCTTCCAAGTGATTCTGTACAATTATTATAGTTTTTATTTCCCTCCCGCTAAAATTATACAACTAAATCAGTGGTACACTCTATAGGCAATGGCCTCTTACATGCTTGCTGAAATGTTGAGGGGTAAAGTGAATTAACGTCTACGATTTCCTTTGAAATGCAACAAAAATTAAGGTGAATGGATAGAGAAAAAAATATGTGGGAAAGAAAATATGAAAAATGTTAATTGTAGAATCTAGGTGGTGGGTAGATGGGAGTTCAGTTTTCCTGGGCCTTTGATATTTTTATAGTAAAATGTTAGAGGAAAAATAACTCTATGGCAACTTTGAATCAAAGAACTATTGTATTTAAGACTGCTTTTTCCCTGAAATACATGCCCTTCCTGGCTTCTGAAAAATTATTCAGTCATTGTTTTCCTATTTCTAGGACCTCTTCTTTATTCCCTCATAAAAATGTAGATTTACCTTAAGGTAGAGCTTTCAAATGTTTTTTTCTTTTTTCTTTCAAATTCTTTCCCTGGGAGTTGTCATTTAATTCTATCTACTATATCCTAAAACTCTTACCTCTCAGAAAATGATTCCCCAGCCTACTCCTCAGTTTGACTTCCTTCTTGAATTCTTAGCACTTTACCATGTCCACCCACTATGTATTTGCACTTGGATGTCCCACTGTCCCTTCATGCTCAACATAATTCACTCTTTTTTTTTAATTGGAGTATAGTTGATTTACAATGTTGTGTTATTTATTGCTGTACAACAAAGGGACTCAGTTACCTGTATGTATACGTTCTTTTTTATATTCTTTTCCATTATGGTTTATCACAGGATACTGAATATAGTTCCCTGTGCTATACAGTAGGACCTTGTTGTTTATCCATCCTATATATAATAGTTTGCACCTGCTAACCCCAAACTTTGAACATACTTCGCTCTTTCATACTCTTCCATTCCTTTCAAGGAGGAGCCTCTCAGCACACTTCCTTCTGTTTGTTTCTAACCATGTTCCCAAAGACAAGGAATTAAAACAACAGAGTCACCTTGGACCTCACCTTCTCCCACATTCTTCATATCCAATTATTCACTCAGTCACTTGTGTCTTCTTTGGGAAGGTAACTCCTGCAACTGTCTCTTCCATCTATTCTCACTGCTGTCAACCTACATCACACATTTTATGTCTCCATCTTGGTTTACCATTTGATCCTCCCAAAGCACTGTTCTGTTTTCACTCACCATACCCTGCCCTTTTCCAGGCTATTACCTCATAACTGCACTGGGAATCTTCCTCCCTAGCAAGACAGCTTTACCTACAGACTCTGAAAATATCTTGTACTTTTCCTTCTCTAGGCCTTTACTTACTCTGGTCTTTCTTCCTGGTACACTTCTGCAGTTGCGGAAAGAGAATAAACATTACAGTCATGCAGAAACAGACTTATATCTTATCTTTGCCCTTTGTTAACTGTGACCTTGGAGATGTTATTCCATTATTCTATAGTCTGGGTTCATCCCATATAAATTGACATTGTCTACTTTAGAGAGATGGTGTGGGATTTAAGGAAAAAGTATGTGCAAAATGGCATTCTCCTCAGTCATAAGTTTATAGCTAACATAGAATTGGCAACTGATAAACATTTATATGTTATAAAATGATTTCTATTTTACCCTGAGCTATTCAGAAATGCAATTTCCTGAGAACAGTCCATTCCCCAAAGATACTAGTTAATTGAGATTTTATTCTCCTTTATTTGTAGTGGAACTAAATGTCAATGAAAAATTCTGACTAATCCTTGTCATGCTGGGCCCAAAAGAAGTTCTCTTCAAGCCCATATATGGGAAATTATTTGTGAGGAAAATATGTTTCTATGCAATATTTGATAAATTCTTCAATATTCAACATGTTCTGCAGCATGAACTTTCTGAATATTTCATATCTATAAAATGATTGGAAACTACTTCTCAAAAAAGGGCTGTAGGATATTTCGTGTTGAGCTTAGAAATAAGTCCACGTTATCTTTGGGGTTTTGACAATTATATAGGAAATTATTTTAGCCTTCCAATGAAAAATAAAACTTTTCCCAGTTGGATGTTTTGGGACCATTCAAGTATGAAAAAATGTAATCAATACATATTTGGAAAGGAAACTGAAAAAGTGTGACAAAATAAAAACCAATGGAAATGTAAGTAGTATATAGAGAATGCAGAAAAAAACAGTCTATTTTTTCTTTTCATTTGTGAAAGTATAAGCTGGAGAATTGTGTCATGGGTATAAATATCATAGAAGAATACTAGAAAACCTCTGGAAAAATAATCACAGTGTATAAATTTACAGTTTAAGGGAGATGCCAAAATATAGGTTGAATGTTTATTATCTGTGATATTACTATTCACATAATCATTGCCCTTTTATGTACACACATCATAATACAGGTGTTCAGAAAAGTAGGCTTTGGCTTCAGAAAATCCTAGGTTCCAATCCTTGTCCTGCCATTTAAATACAATGTGACAGTGAGTAAATTATTTTCTACTTTCTGATCCCCAAATTTCTCATGAGTAAATTGGGAGAAATAATACTTTAGTCTCGGTGTTTTTGTCAAGATTAAATGAGACTGTAAAGTGATAACTGCGTGCTTACTACTGGTAATTATCACAAATGAAGTTTGCAAACATGATCGTCATGGTTAGCCCAGTTCACTTTTTCCTGAGGATCTACTGGGACCCAGCACATATTAAGGTTTACTGTTACATTAAAGGACATTGAAAATGAGTGTCTATCATGATATTACAAGTTGGTGTGAGAAGATAAGTCATTTAAGTGTGAAGCATTTAATTATAATCATACTACATACTGAATAAATAAAGAGAGAAATTTTTGAGCTTTATGAGCTTTTATGAGCCTTAACCCAGGAAAGAATTAGAGACAGTACTGATTGTGTGGCATCTGGGAGACAGTGGAGTTGGAGGAAGCAAGAGGGTGGCGCCTGTGTGGCGGGATGGCCTGCGTCTGGCGGAGGGGGCTCCAGGTCAGCTTTTAGGAACCAGATCCTGCACCATCTGTCTAACCCACGAATTCAAGGAAAGAGGTAACATGAGGCCTCTGAGCCGAAAATTCTCAAACATTCGAAACATCAAGAGACCTAGGGACATTCATTTTAATACACTTTTCTCCAAGGTATTTTCCAATATTCTATCATTGTTCCTGTCTCTGGTTTGGAATCTCGCAAATGCAACTACTCAGGTACTGGTAAGTGTTTGTGCAGCACCTGTTTCCATTTAAATTCAGAAGCTCTGATCCAGAAAACAAACAAACAAACAAACAAACAAAAAACCAAAAAGAAAGAGACAGACACAGCAGGATGGAAGGAGAGAGGGAGAAAGATTTTAATTGCTCCAGCATTGACTAGAGAAACAGGTTCTTTTTCTTTAAAAACCCTCCTCTCTCCTACCCCCTCTTTACCACAACCAAGCCTCCTCAGACACACATTTACTCCTTAGAATTATTTTATACCCAATAAACGCTTTATAATATCTTTCAGGATATCATACAACTTCTTCACTTTTCAAATAAACATTCAATTACTTCCCATCGAAAATTATCTTCGTGATTTATACTATTGCTAATTAGAGGTTCACCTACCCTCATGACCATTTTTAAAAATATGTTTTACAGATTTCAGATGCTATTCATCCTGGTGTGACACCGGCTGAATCTGAAATTTACATCAAATGATGAGTCATTGTTTGGGGAAATGTGTGTGTAGTCATTCAGTTTCTGTTGGCAGTGCTCTCCACCGCACCCCAGAACACAGGGTGCCAAGGACAGGTTATGATGACCCACTTCAAATGACAACACATTTCCATTTCCCACAGGAGCTCCTCTTCTGGAGAAAATTTATCCTAGAGAGTTGTGGACCTTCTCTATCAGTTTTCATTTTGGCAACAAAAATAAGAGTTTCAGAAGTGGGACCTCTTTTAAGACATTTATAAATACTAATCTAACTGATTCCCTCCTCAGGCATTGAAAAATGTACACAAAGGCCCTGGTATTTCTACAAGAAAATGAATAACTGAATTTTTTAGAATTTCATTGAGCAGGGCAAAAGTGTTCTGTTCTTGGCCTTAGATTCTGGAAGGTTATCTTTGCAAAAGACATTTTGGAATTGGTCTTGCAAAACAAACAAACAAAACCAAGGCAAAACAAAAACAGACTTCGGTGTTTATGTGCTGCAGCAGAGCCTAAACGCAGGTGAATGACAAAATGGCAGCTTAAGTGGTCCTTAAAGTATTTACAAATAATGAACCATTTGAAACGCTAATGAAAGCTATGAACCCACTCAATAGAAAAAATACACACACACATACACACACACACGCACAGACACGCAAATGTAAATTTAATTTCAAATGAGTTACTAGACCCACACATTCTTCCCTGAACTCCAGGTGAAGAACACATGATCTGTTTTAGAATCACACTACTCAAAACAGGATCTACAGAAGGGCAAAATCTGCTTCACATGAATATCTTCTTAGAAATGGAGAATCTCAGGCCCTCTTCCAGGTCTACTGAATCAGAACCTGCATTTTATTAAGCTCTGCAGGTGATTCCTAGGCATCTAAGATTTGAGAAGCTCTGCTTACATAGTCATATTCATGGAGAGTTTGGAATTAAAAACATGTCTCAAATCACATTTGAAAATGAGTCATACTATAATATTCTTAATAGAACATATATATTATTTGTAAATGGATAAACAACAAGGTCCTACTGTAGAGCACAGGGAACTGTATTCAATATCCTGAAATAAACCATAATGGAAAAGAATATAACAAAGAATGTACACACACACACGTATAACTGAATCACTTTGCTATACAGCAGAAATAAACACAACATTCAATTTAAAAAAACTTTAAAAAAGAACATATGTATTATTTGTAAATGAGAAGAGAAAGCTGGTAGCAATATTTTACATGTGTTTGATGAGAAATATCCCTTTTCTCACTTTCAATAGCTCGCTTCCTGGTCTTCACTTCTTACTCTTCTTTGCTCTGCTATTCTCTTTGCAGAAGGTTAGGGCAGGGACTAGATAAGCTGGAAGTGAGAGGGGGGACCTTGGAAATTCCAGAGGCTTTAGTCATATTAAATTGGTTCATCATGAGAAGCAACTCAGGAGATGCAGTGTTTATGAGTGAGAGGAAATCAGGCACGTTACCAAATCTGTACACCTACTGGACATAAATCCTTAGTGGGCTTGAGGAACAGACATTCATAACAATGGGTGGAGAGACAGATTAAGAAATTGGAGGGGGGATGATACCCGATGCAGTTTGGTCATTTAAATGGGCTAGTGGGAAATAGTTTCATGGCTGTTGGATGGATTTATGATTTAAGAGCAAGACCTGTTTAACTGAAAGAGGCCATGCTTCTCTCTAGACTTAAGAAATGATATTCAGACAGCTCTGAGCCATTCTGAAATTCTCTGCTCAAGACCATTCTGTCTTCCAAGCAAGGGCCCATTTCATTGGCTGCCCCTTCTGTGATACATATACTTGTGGTGAGATACAACCTTCAGGGGTTAGGTCTTGTTTCACCAGCCACTGAACCATTAAAATGTACTTTTAAACCCCCTTCTACATAACACACTGCCTCTTATTATAAGGCACTGGAAACTTCACTGGGCCCAATTTATACGGCAATGTGGTCTCCAGATTCTATTAAATCAGAAGCTCCTGGATTCAGTGCTAACATTTTTAACTAGCATCACTCATGTTTACATGCTTTGACTCCCTTAGGAAAATGAAACTCTTTCCAGGCTAGATTTTATTCTCCGCATTTATAGTTGTGGAGAATGGAAGCACAGATGGTAAAAGAGTTAGTCGAGGTCAACCTAGCCAATGAGCAGGGGAGCTGGGTCCTAGTGGATTTTATCATTTTCCTCCTGTAAGTCCTCTTTCAGTCATACTTTGCTTCTGCCAAAGAGACCAGGAAGACTGGCCAAATTCTCACCAAACTTCACCTTCCTGCCTTCCGTCGTGCACCACAGAAGGCATCAGCTCAGACTCGTATGCCCAAAGCACTCTGTTTCTATTAACTAACTGAAGTACCACTCCAGAGAGGAGCCAAGAAGAAAACAAATAACTATAATATTAAATGCAACATCTACCGAACCTAAAGGTTAAACCAACAATCTCAGGCTTTAAAGATACACTAGGTAAACACATTATTGTAGTTTGAAATATGTTGTTTCTATTAAAAATCATGACTCAGATGACCACAGAAATAGAAAGATACAAACAACTGGGTAAGAGGATGGGAAATGTGAAAGAAAAATATTTAAGAAGGGCAATTTGGAGTAGCTGTTATAAGTAACTGCAGTCGTTATAAGTACCACCAAGTCAATTGGGCTTACTGCCTATTAAAAAAAAAAAAGTTTGTTGGAATCTCTTTTACCACAAAAGATAAAGGTATTCTACTCTGAAAGCTTTGATATTCTGGTAAATAAAGAGATTCTGGCAATAGGAACATCAGTCCTCCTGCAAGCCTAAGATGAAAGTCTTAGAAGCACATCTAGAAGCACATAAGATGTTTAACATGGCACTTGAATTTCCCATTAAGCCCCTGCCAATAAGATAAAAGTTATAAACATTCAGATGAAGTAGGATCTTTAAGTGGTTTTTATACATTCTTACATACTACAGGTCATATCTTTGGAAATAGTTTGCTGGTGGTTAAATTCTCACTTATTTTTAATCACAAGAGACTTTTCAGTGTGTCAGATTTTTCACAACCCATTTTCAGTAGTCCATTAATACAGAGATTTATGTGAACACTTTTCGTCTGTTTCAAAATTTCTGTCTGCTCCCAAAGAAAGCAACTGGGATCTGACACGAACTGATGAACTATAAGGAACTCTGTCAAACACTTAGAAGACTTAAGATGCACAGTGTGTAGCTCAGAATCTTTATTCAAAGGAAAACCTTTCTCTTACTGATACTCTTTCACAAAGCAAAAAAGACATACAGAGAGAATGTCTACCCTTATTTCTGCAGTAATTAGGATTGCTAGAAAATCTTTCTTGCTAGAAAATTTCATTCTTCCTTGAAGGGGAGAGTGTGTCTAATTTCACAGATGAGAATTAGTAGGAATCAGGGGAGCAAATTCCATAACTGGCAAAATGGAGAGACTAGTCCTCGGAACTCTATTTGCACTGAGCCTCACTCCCTCCTTTTAGGAATAAAGGGATGCTGTTCTTCTCCAATGTAATATGGATGTCACTGCATGTGTATTTATTTTCAATAAGTTAAATTACTGGATAGAATTTCCAGGGGTGGTGGCTTACTATTGCTTTATTCACTGTATGTAATTTAACTCAACTTTAGCAGAAGTTGTTATTCAGAGTTCAGAACATTTAGCGTTTTATGATCAAATGGTCGTGAATTTAGAAATCATTTCATCTTCCCTTATCATCAACATCTAATCCTTTTACCAACTCTCAAATTGCCTTACTTCACCTATAATCATCTTTAAATTGAGATTGAAGATCTGAACTTAATTTCTGGCTCGTACCTTTATTATTCTATTCTGACCACTCCACAAATATTTACTGAGTGTTCATGATGTGTAAGGGTTTGTATAAAGGTCCAAAGAGCAATGACACTTGATCCTGAAACAGGTGCAAGTTATTCAACCTCTGCATCAATAATGGTGATAATAGTTACTTCTCAGGTAGACATGAACTCATTTGGAAATATCCTTTATAAACTGAAAATGGTCAACAAAATGTAAAGCATTAACCCTACTGGTTTCACCTAAGCTGATTTTTAAAAAGACACTTTGATCCTCGAGATATTTCATAAATAACAAAATCTGTAGAGCAGTAGTTAACCATGTGGTCTAGCAGGTTCTTAGGAAATGTGAGAGGAATAACTGCTGTCTTGACAGCAGCTTGTTCCTCACATTTTCATCCATCATTCTCTGTCACCCACAAGACCACCACTCCCAAGTATAATCCAAGGACATTCTTCTTAGATTATATGTTTCAAATTATATAGTCTACTAGGTAACAAAGTTCTGCAAATAGATGTGTTTTCATTTTCTTTATGATTATCTAGATAGCAATGCAATACTTTAACCCTAGAGTGTAACTGCATAAAGTTGATAATTAGCCTCAATTTTATTTATGATGTAACAATTCTTGGTATAATATTTTCTTTTTTTTTTAATTGCACAAAAGTTTGACCAAAAGGACTCAAATTTTGACTCAATGGTGCTCATTCCCCCTCTCTTCCCAATAGCTTTTTGCAGTTCTAAAACGTACCAGCCTTTCCTTTTTCACTCTCACTGACCTTCACATGTTCTAACCCACAATCTGAGTAATATTCTCATGTGTGTTAACTTTTATCTTTGTTTTACACTTCCTTCTGCTCATCTTAATTTTATTATTGGACTCCAAAGCCCCGGCCATCCATGGTGCATGGTGTAAAAGCAACAGATGTCAGCTCCTTGGCTCCTTGCCTTCTTGTAGAGGAATCTGGCAGGCTGGACAGGTGACTTTGACAGGAGCTATTCCAGACTTCTGGCTACTTACTGCTCTTGCTATAACTCATTTCCTCCATCTACCCCACATAAAGGAATAAAACATTTACTCAGACACTAAGCTAAATAAGTAACCTACCTGCTATAAAACAATTCTTTCTGAGGGATATTTAATAACTAGAATCATCCTAGAAGCCTGCTTGTAGGGAAAAAGTCAATCTAAGAATAACAACTCACAGCACAAAGGCTAACTAAAATCCTTTATTTTTCTTCAACATTTTATTTCTCTGAATTCTTTAAACTTGGCCATTAGCTCAATTGCTGACCTTCGGCAAGCTGCTTAACCTTTTTAGGCTTCACTTTTGTCATTTATAAGTGAGGTACCAGTCATATGGCTTACTCATAAAGTGTCTTCTAGAAATGATTTCCCTCTCTTTGAGGCAGCTAGCAGAGATTTTTCCTATTTAAATACTGGAACACCATACTAAAGGAAATAGTATTTTATTAAAACACCAAGTAGGTTCCAGAGTTACAAATATTGGTGATGTATAAAGCAAACTTGACTTAATTACATTTTACCAAGGGGCAATTTAGAATGATTAGACCAAATCCAATAAAATTTCATTAAAAAAAAAGATCTGTTAGGAATGAGGACAGGACAATTTCAAGGAGGTACCTACCAAAAAAACAGAAAAAGAAAACCAAATAAAAAAACAAACACACACACACAGATGAGTTTACACATTAGATGAAATGTAAAGGAGGCAGTGTAATTTTCTGCTCTGAAATTGATTGGTGGTGTTGGCTCCAATAACATCAAATCAACACATCTCTCCCACTTAACTGTGCCAATGATATATTTGATCTGACTGGCCTGAAAAATGACCTTCTTGTTCTACTTGATAAAGGATGTCTGACCCCCCATGACCTCTGCCTGTGACTGATTTCAGCAGAATGGAACACTCAGGTGGAATCTTGATGAACACCTGCAATGGTGGCCTATAGGTGGCTCAGGGAATGGAACTGTAATAATGTATTAATTTATTGGCAGTTTTGTGTGATAGCATATTTACTGAAATGAGGCCTGCCAACAAGATCAGGTTATAGCAGGAACACATGATTTCCCAACTAGCCATAAAATATAAATGCCTTTTCTGTCCACTGTCAGCCACTTCCACCCACTCCTTTTCCTCAGTCCTCAGACAAATTGAAGCACATGCCACAATTTGCAGAGCGAAAATCAAACTCAATTTCGCAGTACAATGAAGTGAGTTTTGGTCTTGTCATGTCCACTGACATATTGATCCCTAGAAGACTGAAAAGATCAGGATGTTCTAGGTTTTTGCTTTTATAAATAAAAACATGTAGAAATACAGTGTGTAAATGGAGGACAATACAGCACGCAATCAGCTTTACAAAGATGCAGGAACTCCAGGGAGCTAATGTTGTAAAACAGCACTATGATATAAAAGTCACTATTTAAGAGGTCACATTTTCTTTCCCTTTAGAATTACAGCCTCAGAAGACAAATGGTCTCCTAATCCAGGTTCATTTAAAGTGCAGCTGATCAGTTCACAGCTAAAAGGAATTTTCACTAGTGAAAAAAAAAAAAAAAAAAAAACAGCCTATCTTGGCCCTTTGTAGAATTTATGCCAGATCTATAATGCCATAAGCCCAACACTCCATCAAACATTTTCTATTTAATCTGAAAGGGGACTAAGCCAAATCACTTATATGTCCACATTCGTGATTTGCAAAGTGCAGTATTTGCAGCCTCCCTGATATGTGTAAAGACCACACAGTTATTCATGTCTATAGATGAAGCATTAAGAAATGGAACCACTTATCATGAGGTGATGATAAAATTGTAAGAAATACCATAAAACACCTGGGAGTCCAGGAAGCTAAATTTCTAGCTGGGGAAGGAAAAAATAAATGAAGGAAAGAATCTGTATTTTTCAGGTAGGCAGAATGTCAGTCGTTATGACAACAGGATGATTTTTCTAATTACCATTTATGAGAGAAATACTGCAAAATTCTCTGCAACTCCATGGAAATCAGTACTGCATATTATGGGATGCCCTATACCTCATATAAAACTGCTGCAAACATAGCTTCGCATGCCTTTTTGGAAGGCAAATTGAGGTACAGGTCGATAACATTGCCCAAGAGAAGCCACACACAGGAATTTGAGGACAGAGAGAACTTCTTCACTGATCATAATGTAAACAGTTTCAAACCAGAAGGAGCTTCTCATTGGCTGTGATCTTTAAAAATTACAGCGATGCCTCACGTTACCACATTCTAGAGTAATTACTTGTGGTAAGTAAAGATAAATTCATTAGTAATTATGCAGTCCTTTATTGTGAAACCCAGAGTAAAATTATTTGAGGTATTTTTTTAAGCCAACAAGACAATGACTTGACTTCATCAATCAGTTTGACTAAAGTAATGATTTTCTTAGAATTAAAATTTGTCAAAAGCTCTAAGTATTTCATCTTTTAGACTAAGAAGCATGTAGTTAATGTCACAGCTAATACATTTGTCATTCTGCTAATTTTCTTTTTCTATTAGAATAAGTAAACATCAGCCCTTTCTTAAAAGCATACTATTTACCATGTGTCAGGAGCAATGCAGGGAGGACTTATTTGAAAATCATGAGGTAAGACGTTATGAAATGAACAGGAATCACAGGCAGACAATGGAGAAACAAAAAAGGGAAAGGCATTGAATAATTCCCAAGTGATGGTGGGGTGTGCCACAAATGCATGGGGGAGGGTGGCATTTAAAGGGGAACTATGAAAAATATAAAATCAACCTCCAAAACGCAAGCCAGAGATATGGGAAATTTTTGAAAGGAAAGATCGTTTTAAGAAACAGTTCCAGTAAAAACAAGAACATTAAAACAAAAGAAGACTTACAAATGTGCAATGGAAATAAAAGAAAATGAGATCTGGCCTGCATGACATTAGATCAGAGAACAGTTCTTCAAATATGCTTATTATTTGAGAGAATAGGGGTAGAGACAGAAGAACAAACTCTCTTTGCCATCTTTTAAAGATACAATACACATTTATGCTACAGTGTGTCAGTTTTTTTAAAGCTTTGGTTTTATGGTAACTAGAAGAAAAGAATAACTAGTAAATAACAATGATAAGTGCTTTTTTCTGCCTATTATCAGATGTTCTTTCTAAAATTAGAATCATTGGGTCATTTTGGGGTCATATTTTGTTATTATAGATCACTTGGAGCATGGGTTGATTGCCAAACTTTGTGTTCGAAACCAAACATTACTGTCACAGCAAAATTTTCATTTCAAATGGACTTTTGAATATCATTTCTATCTTTTTCTCTGCATAACATAGTTACTAAAAAAATACCTTTACTTCCAAATAGAGAGACTAGTCGACAGTATAAAGTGCTATAGCACTTCAGTTTCTTGATGTTATACAATTGGTATTCTCAGAATAAAACAGTTAAACATCTCTAGAAGAAATAGACAAATTCTCAGAAAGGTATAGTCTCCCCAGATTGAACCAGGAAGAAATAGAAAATATGAACAGACCAATTACAAGAACTGAAATTGAATCAGTAATGGAAAAAACTCTCAACAACCGAAAGTCTAGGACCAGATGGCTTCACAAGTGAATTCTACAAAACATTTAGCGAAGAGTTAACACCTATCCTTCTGAAACTATTCCAAAAAATTGCAGAGGAAGGAACACTTCTGAACTCACTGTATGAGGCCAGCATCACCCTGATACCAAAATCAGACAGATATCACACAAAAAAGAAAATTACAGGCGAATATCACTGATGAACACAGACGCAAAAATCCTCAACAAAACACTAGCAAGTTGAAACCCACAATACATTAAAAGGATCACACACCATGATCAAGTGGGATTTATCCCAGGGATGCAAGGGTTTTTTCAATATTGACAATCACTCAGTGTGATACACCACGGTAACAAACTGAAGAATAAAAACCATACCATCATCTCAATAGGTGCAGAAAAAGCTTTCGATAAAATTCTCAGCTTTCCTCATTAAAATGGGAGGGAAGAAGCCTTGTGAGCAAATGGCATTCCCCAACTCAGAATGACTTCAGATGTTTCTCATTTTTCCTTTTTATCAGTTTTAGATTAATAGGCTTTAAAAAATTGTCTTTGTTTTTGTCATTAAATGAGTTAGACATAAGCTAGGAGTTACAAATGGGTTCCTAAAAGTTCATAATGCATGCTTTCTACAGTTAAAAAAAAAAGTGGGAAAATATACATCACTCCCTAGCTGTGTAGACTTAAATATGCTACTTAAATGCTCTGTGTCACAATTTCTTTGTCCATGAAATGGGTTAAGAAAGTAGCATCCTCACAAAGTTTGGAGGATCATATGCCACACTACAAGTCTTCAGAAGCATGCAGGTCACACAGTACATGTTCAACAAAGGTTACTTATTAGTAGTAGTTGCAATTAACCTGTCATCTCTCCTGAATACCAGTCTCCTCCAAGATCAATTCCCTTGGTTGGTATTTCAGTGGGAAACTGAGTATAGCCAGAAAGCACCAGGCAGCATGCTCTGGACACAGGTACGTCTTGAAATGAATGTTCTTGCTTCAAACTGTCCCAATCTCAATTAGCAAAGACCACATAGCTTTGGGGCAATACCAAGTAGCAGATTCTCCTTATCATATGTATATGAGATATACATGTGGGGAGTGGGAGAAGGGCTTGGACAATATAGACTTGCTTTAAATCCTAGCGTGGGCTTCTTTAGGGCTAGAAGAGCCATCTCCTGTGAAATGAAGTCAGGAGCTGCAGTGAGCCTATGTGTCAGAGAAGACCCCATCCTGCCCAGGAGTGACAGGCAGCGTGCATCTCAAGGGATGGAGTCCCACACCCCTCCTGTGTTCTACTCCACCTCCCAGGGTCTGGTAGCTGAGCATCCATACTAGACAGCACATGAATGATGAGAACACCAGAGGTAATACACAAATCGATTAAAATGATGCCAGGAACAAGATACAGTCGTGATATTAATATAAATTTAACATTCATAATTGCAGTCTTATTTTTGCTAGTGTCAGCAGTCACCGTGAGGTTTGTGTACTAATGGAGTGACTAAAATCGCTGTGGGTGTAGATCTGAGTAACAGAAACTAACTCAAATGTATCTGTAGAGTGGTCCATCCAGCTGCCTGTGTCTATTAGGGGGGCATCTCTATTTACTTGGAACCACTGAACTTTACTATCTTATGCCTGATTTGCTGGGGTTGTTAAGAATGATGCCGACATTCCAAAGAATTTTAAGCACTATGTAGTTCTTTATGTATCTACTTATCTAGCTACTGACCTGTCTTTCATCCTGTTTGTTCCTCCTCCCCCCCCCTCCTCCCCCTCCTCCTTCTTCTTCCTTTCTCCCTTTCTCTGCCCTCTTCTTCACCCTGATCCCTAAGAGAAGCAAAAAGGAGCTCTGGTTCAGCCTCACTGGACACCAGCTAAGGTAATAAAATGAACACTGAATTGGGAACTGGGGACTCTGGTTCTCTTCTCTGCCACTTGATTTTCTTAGAAAGGCAGCATAGAGATGTTACTTCCTATCTATCTAAGTTTTGGTTTCTTTATTTCTAAAATTAGGAAGTTAGATGCTACACTGGTCGGATACTCCTTTCTGGCCTTGGAGCTCTAAAATAAGAACCCCTGGAAAATGACTATTAAAAGGAACAAAGCAGAATTATGAGACTTACATGAGTTTTTTAAAAAAGTGATTTTGCAGACTTCTGTTCCTTTAACTCTAGTCTTGGAATCTAGCTTTAAATCCTACAATCCATGTGGCAGACAGAAGAACTCTTCCAGTATTCTCTAGTGGACATACTTATAGCACATATCAAAAGTATTGGACTGACATTCAGGATCAATGAACAACTTTCCAAGGGAATCAAAGGCACCTACAACCAGCCAGTTGCTTATAAGGCAAATACTTAAAAGCTGCACCGCAAAACATCAGTGAAAGACACGAGCACACCAGGCATATCATCAACGTCAAAAAGGTATATTGCATCCATTCCTTCTCAGGAACCCTCATGCACTTAAGCAGAGCCACCAAGGATAACAAAGCTTTTAAATGTAAACAAATGGGCACTTACCTGACTGAGACAAAAGCGGTGTATAGGGGACTTTCGGTTCTATTGCACTCATTGGTGGAGGTAGCAAAGGGTTAGCGAAGCTGCGGAGTGGATGAGTTGGTCGAACACAGGCTGTGGGGATGGTTCTGCTGGGTGCCTCCTCACTGCTGGGATGCTCAGGCTGAGTTGGGGGCAACATGGGTGGCTGTTGAGTCGTTGGTCCTTCGCTCACTGCTGCCATGGAGACAAGAAATGCCATTCATTATTCCATGGCAAAGTGGACTTTCCCTAAGTCACCTGTAGGGCCCCTGCAGCAGTTGAAAGAGTTATGCCAGGATCTGGCCAATCGATTCTTATGTTAAGAACATTTTCATCCCTCTACCCTCATATATTTATGGGATGTGATAGCACTGCCCCTTTAAACAGTAGAAATAGACCCAGTAGGACAGGACTCTATCTTCCAGGAGGAGTAGTAAAATATATACGGCACTGACTATACTGCCTGAATTGTCTAGGCCCTGCAATCATGAGTGATGAAGCGAGAAAAAAAGAGTTATTTCTCCTTTCATAAGTGGCAATGTCAGTGAAATTCAATGTACCAAACCAGGCTACAGCTGCATTATTATCTTCCAGCCAATATGCCAATTCTTCTGTGATTTAAACATGCCATGTCAACTGTCACACAAATGCTCAAGGCATTGCTAATAGAATGATATGAATAATAACCATTATCATTATCTTCCATAACAAAATAGAAGCACATCCATCTAAGAAGTTATATGAGAGATGACTCTGCTGAAACAAGTTGCCTGAATGCAGAATTGCAATTTTTCCTCTTTGGTAGCAAACGTAATTTTCAGTCAGATTACTATGGTTGAAGAGGTTTCACATAGTCGGTTGTAACAGCGTTTGGTTATTTGGACAGTTTTGTATGTGGAAACACACCTTTTCTCCAGAGAACACAGCTGAGTTGGACTACAATACTGGCCAGGCAGCTTCTCATGCTAAAGACACTGTCATTAGACTTTATTCATTCATATTTGGAGTCCACAAATCCAAAATAAATTGCAAATGAACAGAGTGGCATAGTAGGTATAAGTGCGGATGAAGAGTATTTCTGATGACTTATTTCTTAAAAAAGTACTATCGGGTAAAGTGGAAAAAATACAGTGATAGAAGATAATCTCTCACTTTTGAAAGAGAATTTCTAAGCAGGAAATATTTCAAGATAATTAGTTTGTGAGATAATTTTGAGACACCTCTCTGGGAGGCTTGGTGAGGTCAGCAAAGGACAGAAAAGATAGAGAGAAAATCTGATAATGCTGAAGGGGGTGGAGACTGAAGATACAAAAGACCAAGATATAATATTAAAGATATGCGAAAGTGAAATGTGCCTGCAGAGGGTCTTTGATAGTGAAACTCATTTTTCTATATTTGAAAGGGTTAGAGGTTCTCTGAGTCACTGAGGGGCTTTGGGCTTACCCCATTCAAAGATGAGGTGGGGACATACAGGGTTAGCTGAGGACAGACGTAGCCGCATAGCAACCAGAATGAGAAAATGGGCAAAGACTTAAAGATTTCTGCAAATAAGGAAAACGTAATCCAGCAAACTGTATAGAACTCTGAGGGCAGGAGTAATTTGAGAAGTATCTTTATCTCTAGGCTAGGAAATCTTATCAAAGATGGAGAGGAGAAACACGTGCATGTACAATCTCAAGGTTAAAGTATGGGGCTGCAAGGAAAACATTAAGGCAAGTCTTTGGGGATGTTGGTTCTAAAGGCAAAAGGGAATGGGGGCTTGAGGTAGATGCTATAAGCAGCTAAACTGCTTTTAAGAATGTAAAGGGAAAGAGGAACATGTGTGTATCTGTGTTCAATCAAGATGATATAATTAGGTGGTTGAGGGTATAGTTTTAGAAACAGAGGAAATTATGCAGGTTTTACTCTGGACTCGTATTTAGTCTAAAGGAACAAGTGACCAATGGTCAATTGTCCAAATAAAAATACACTGTCTCTCAGCTCTAGATCAGAGAGAAGCAGGTGCAAGAACCTACGACTAGGTCCTTCTTTATTACCAAAGGGCTGGTTTTTATTAAAGGGGCCACATCATCATATTAAAAATGCCTCTCCTGGAAAAGAAACTTGACAATTTTCCTCAGAAAACTGCCATAAGTAATTCTCTCTTTGAGGATGGATTGGATGCAGTAAATCCATACCATATTTTGAAAACTGCTTTAGTTGTAACAGAAATAATGTTTTGTGATGTCTTTCTTTCCTTCATTCCTTCCTTCATATTTTCCTTTTCTATGTCTTCTACATTTTTGAGATGAAAGATATCTGTGTTAAAATATTATCGTGATGATAGGCTTAATAAAACTTACATGCATTTTTTAGTCTTCTAAAATTTAGTTACTTAAAACCTCAGGCTTCACATGAATTCTGTTGGCTTCAGTGAATTTTAGGGGGGGTGCTCCCAATTCCCCTTCTCTTTAGCATATCTGAAAAGAAAAATGCTGGGCATGCCTCATCCTCCATTCCAGAGTTTCCAGTTGGCCACCATGATTCCCACTGGGAACACCACAATGTAGTTCTTGACTTTGAGGGTGGCTTGATACCAATGGACCAGCTGTTTAGCAAAATCAATACTTAGTACCACATAGTGAAAAGGAAAGTGCCTAATCTAATGTGCTAGGTGGGAATGGGAGGGTCCAGCTTCAAGACTGAATATATCAGGAATGCATAAGGGACTCTTTTTGTTTTGTTCAAAATGTTGATTTTGCTTAATACCTAATACTATGGACAAGGTACACGTTTTCCATAGACAATTCATAATTCTTATACTTTACAGAAGAGAAAAAAAAAAGCCTTTTAGACTGGCTGACATTTAAGGCAGTGAAAAAATTCTCAAACAAACGCAATAGCAACTGCTCCACTGGAGAAAAGCTCTAATTTCAGATGATCCCATTTGGCCAGTTCAGGTGCCAGCTTCAGGACACCTATGTGAAACAAACTGGCTCTGTGACATGACATTTAGCTGTGCTAAGAGCTCTGAAAAGCAAAGAAAACCTCCTTTTGCCCACGAACTACAGCCTCCCTGCAATTCAGAGACTAAAGTGAGAATCAAATATGTACTGGCAAGGCACTCGTTTTCAAATGATGAAACAGTAGGGATGCATTGTACAAATAGCATACAATTACACAGCAGAGTCAAATCTCAAGGCACTTTATAGTAATTAATGTCAACACATAAATAATTGCTACAGAATAACTGGCAAAAATATTGAAAAAATGGAAATGAGGATTTTTCTTCTATCTAAAATTGCAACAATTGAAAGAAATATAGCACATTAACTCTAAGCAAAGATACTTCAAAATTTGAACATTTCTAGGAACCAAATCCACTCAGTCTTAGAAGAATAGCATCAGGCAATATTCCTGAGTAACCCCAATCCCTCACAGCCTGGATTTTGTTTAAAGACCCTAGAGAAAAGTTCATGAACTCCACTGTGCTGATTTTATTTAGGGCAAGTTCCGTTTGGTAATTGATTTCCAATTCTGGGGAGAGGTGGCGCAGAAAAGTAACATGGATAAAGTTGACCAACACTCTCACTAAGACAATGCCCACACTGAAAACAAGAGTGGAAATCATATACTCTTCTCTAGCACCTGTTTCAAAGTTGAGGAAATGGGACCACTGATTTTATACTGATTTGTAGAAATGAGACCTCAAGATGATTATCTGAAGTTTTCAAAATACAGCACTTTTCCTTGTTTGCCAAAGGCCAGTTCCCTTGCCTACTGGGGCTAAGGGCAGAACTGCAGTACATTAGTAGGAAGAGGAAAGATTTGTCCATCACAACTGTATAAATCTTTATCCGTGGACCACTGAATATATGCTATGCAAATGTACTATATCCTATATCTTTCCTTTCCTTACGGGAGGGGAGAAATTCAGCTTTATTTGTGTCTTCAGAAAGCAGCAGTCTTTGTGGGGGGTGTGGGGTTGTTAGTGATTCATCTCTCAAACTCAAAGGTCTTTCTGATAACTTTTGAGGAAGGAGAGTCGCCCCACTTCACACAGTCAAATGTTTCTTTTCCTCTGCGTGCCTTTCGCTGTTTTTCAAGGTGACTAATAAGACATCTCTAGCCAGAGACATGAAATGTTTTCTGCTTGAGAGAGAACAGGGATGTTTAGTGTTCTCCAAGGCATTTAGAAACCGATACTGAATGGCTGGAAGTTAACTGTTTCTGACAGTGATTTAGAGAATATTTAGTTTCCTAGAAAAGAGGATGCTTTTTTTTTTTTCCGTTGCTAAGCAATCAGTTGGAAACACATATCAGTTCCCATACCTTTTGCACTGCACATAGCTTTGGTCAAAATATACTTGAAGAATGACTGAGTATAGATTTAAAAAATCTATGAAATGTTGGCCAGGAGTAGAATGTCTATGCCTTTTGATTTTAGATGAGATTCAAGAATTATTAAACTAAGAATTCTGTTAAGAATCCTTTATTTGGATAACTTTATATAATAGTTACATTATGTATTTTATGTTTGCATTATATAACAGTTATATAATCAAATTTATTTGAGGACACGGGGTGGGGGGAGGGCGAAGGGGAAGCTGGGACAAAGTGAGAGAGTAGCACTGACATATTACACTACCAAATGTAAAATAGATAGCTAGTGGGAAGCTGCTGCATAACACAGGGAGACCAACTCAATGACGGGTGATGACTTAGAGGGCTGGGATAGGGAGGGTGGGAAGGAGTCATGGGAGTGAGGGGATATGGGGATATATGTATATATGATTCACTTTGTTGTACAGCAGAAACTGGCAGAACAATGGAAAACAATTATACTCCAATAAAGAGCTTAAAAAATAATTCTTACTATTAAATAAACAAAATAAAAACCTCCTAAGGAGATTAAATTTTCCTCCCTTCCTTTTCCCTCCCTCCCTCCTTTCCTTCCTTTCTCTCTAATAGATCTTATTTTTTAGTGCAGTTTTTAGGTTCATAGCAAAATTGAATGGAACATACAGAGTTACCCTCTGACTCCAGATATGCACAGTGTCTCCCACTATCAAAATTTTGCACCATAGTGGTACATGAGACTAGCCACAGATATAAGCAAATCTGTGGTCCTTAACCACGATGAAAACAAATTTTATACTAGTTCACTTATTGTTTTCTTTTTCATTGAAATTTAACTTTTGGAATCATTTTCCCCATGGTTTAATGAGACAGTTTTGCATGCTGTACCAGATCAAGAGAGAAAGCAAAGAGTAAGTGGGATGTTGAGTTTTCAGAAGAAGATGATGCTTTAAAAACAGAAAAGAATTTACAGGAACACCCATGAATAAAATAGTTAATTTCTAGTTTTAAAGAAA
The DNA here is from genome assembly GCF_030028045.1 of Hippopotamus amphibius kiboko. Lineage (NCBI taxonomy): Eukaryota > Metazoa > Chordata > Mammalia > Artiodactyla > Hippopotamidae > Hippopotamus > Hippopotamus amphibius. Next base: position 94,261,750 of record NC_080196.1, on the reverse strand, counting down.
GTAGTGAACTTTGGCTGTCTCAGCCTTGCTGGAATGAACAGATAAATGCCATTCTTATACTTCCTTTTAAAGTTAGAGAATATAAATGAAATCAAAAGAAAGTAGTAAACAATAAACCAATGAGAAGAAAACTAAACTAAAACTACAAACCTCTCTTTTCTATTGGATACAGTTCATTTCAGAAATTGAAGAAGGGACTTGTGGGTTCTAATTCTTTGACTGGAATCATCGTCCTAGTTGTCTTGGGATTCGGAAATTTTGAGTTGTTGGATTTCTCACATATTTCTTATTTAAATTCCTTCAATATGGTTTGGGAGGCTTTTCTTCTTAGAGTTTCTGCACACAACTCTATTCTCTAGATATGATGTGCAGTGAGAAAAAGAAAAATCTAATTCTCTTTTGGCAGATTTTTGATGCCTTTTAATTCTAACCTTGCTACATCTAGATGATTTATGATTTCTTAGAGCTGTCCCTGTTGGGTTGGAAAAAATATAGCTACCCCACAAATATATTTTATTGCTGTTACCATCTTATCTATTACGAAATATCCTATCTCACAGGAGCTGCTGAGTCACCTGTTCGTAACTAAGAGAAGAATGCCATAAAATCGATTTTAAAATGCTGTGCTTGAAGAAAAAAAAAAAAAGCCAAATGGCACAGGAAAAAATCACCAGGGCGCATATAATAGCTTGAGACGTTCTCTCCATTCCTACATTCCTTGAAACAAATGAAATACTACTCTTGGGATACAAAAACAATATACAAAAATCAGTTGCATTTTTATACGCTAACAACAAACTATCAGAAAGAGAAATTAAGAAAACAACCTCACTTGCAATAGCATCAAAAAGAACAAAATACTTAGGAATAAAGTTAATCAAGGAGGTGAAAGAGCTATACACTGAAAACCACAAGACTTTGATGAAAGAAACTGAACAAGCCACAAAAAGTGGAAAGATAGCCTGTGCTCATAGATTGGAAGAATTAATATTGTTAAAATTACTACCCAAAGCCATCTATATATTCAATGCAGTCCCTACTGTAATTCCAATGTCATTTTTACAGAAATAGAAAAAAAAAATCCTAAAATTTGTATGGAACTCTGAATAGCCAAAAGCAATCTTAAGAACAAAGCTGGGGGCATCACAGTTCCTGTTTTCAGGCTATACTACAAAACTACAGTAATTAAAACAGTATAGTATTAGCATATAAACAGACACAGACCAACGGAACAGAATTGAGAGCCCAAATATATCCCCACATATAAAATCAACTAATATTTAACAAGGAATCCAGTAATATATCATGGGGAAAGAATAGTCTCTTCAATAAATGGTGGTGGGAAAACTGAATAGTCACATGTGAAAGAATGAAACTGAACCCTTATCTTGTACCATCTGCAAAAATAAACTCAAAATGGATTAAAGACTTGAACATAAGACCTGGAACTGTAAAACTCCTGGAAGAAAATTTAGATGTTGGACTTGGCAATGATTTTTTTGTTTTGACACCAAAAGGAAAGGCACCAAATGCAACAATAAGGAAATGGAACTATATCAAATTAAAAAGCTTCTACACAGAAAGAAAATGAAAAGGTAAGGGGAGAAAATTCTTACAAATCAAATATCTGATAAGTAGTTAATATCCAAAAAATATAAAGAACTCATGCAAGTCAATAGCAAATGTGATTAAAAAATGGGCAGAGGAACTGAATGGACATTTTTTCAAAGAGGATATACAAAAGATCAGCAGATATATGAACAGGTGCTCAACATCACTAATCATTAGGGAAATGCAAATCAGTAGCCTTGAATGGAAAGTGCTGATAAGACAGTGCAGCCAGCAGAAGTTTTGATATAACTGGAGTATGGATAACTTTTGACTCACCCTCGTATACTATCACTTATACATGGAATCTGAAAAAGTCAAACTCATAAAATAGAAACTAGAATGATGTTTACCAGGGGCTGGGTTGCTGAGCGAAAAGAGGAGATGTTGGTCAGAGTATATACTTGCAGTTATAAGATGAATAAGTTCTGGGGATCTGATGTACAGCATAGTGATTATAGCTAATGATACTGTATTATACACATGAAAGTTGCTAAGAGAGTAGCTCTTAAATATTTTTACCACAAAAAAGAAATGCTTATATGACATGATGTGGGAGTTGGTTATGGTGGTAATCAGTTTGCAATATATAAATGTATCAAATCAACACTTTGTACACCTTAAATTTATACAATGTTAAATGTCAATTATATCTCATTAAAACTGGAAAAATAAATACATAAAAACAGATGAAATACCACTCTGAGAATTTTTCATTTCCAATAACCATTTCTTAAAGATGAAAAGGTACTGCTGACCTGATTTAACTAAGGAAAGCTAAAGCTTTCCTCCAGGTATTGGTTCATAAGGAAAATCAATGAGATAGCTTTACTTATAACCAAGAAGCACTTAAGATTATGTTGGAGGACAGTCATTTCCTTATTAACTTCCCAAATCACAGAACATATTAATTTCAAGCATCCGTCACATCACTGTTTTACTGAACCAGTTAACCTTTGTTTCCTCAGGACGCCCCATGTTAGTGCAATAGACTATTGAGGACTCCTAGAAAATCAGTCCCAAAGCATGTAAACAGGGTTCAAAAACTGACCATGCTAGAAAAGAAAATTCTAGTACCCAGGTCATAGGTATATCAATCTTTCCAAAGGATAAGAACATCCAAATGCTACACACTTGACAAGACATCCTTGGTATTAATCATTTGTTCTTAGTAAAAAGAAAGGAAAATGCAATACACTAACTTTTTCCTGCTGTGAAACCTCGGTCCACTGACAGTGTAGGGAATGGCACAGGCCGGAGGGTGAACTGTGGGTGGGGGTATCCACATGTGGGCGATGGAAGGATTCCTGGGTACTGGGCACTTTCTAGGGTTGGCACAGGGATGGCACTCACGACAGCTGCAAAACAAAGATGTCATCATTAGTATTTGTAATCCTATGTATCTCCACCTAACAAGCAAAAAAGAAATAGCTACATTTTCATATCTTCAAATCCATGCAGGCTCTTTACAGTTTCATGCAGGTTCCTCTTTCCAGAAAGTCCTTTTCTTACTTTAGAAGTGACAACTCACTCTTCAAGAATCTTAATAGGGAGCATTACCCTGAGGTTTAAAACTTTTCATGGTTTCAAACAAGGAAATGATTCATCAGCCACCATAAAGCCATCTTAAGGCTTCCTAGTTTTTATTTAGTTTAGTTTAGTTTTTGTCTTAATCTTTCTCGTAGGCAAGAATGATGACATCAGAAATGGAATATATTATATAGAGTGGGCTAAGGAAATGGGAATTTTCTATTAATTCTGTGAAAGAATGTAATACTTTGGAGATCTATAGTCTGGAAAGAGAATAGCAAGTTATATTCTAAACAATCACACTAAAGATTTATTTAAATAGAAACAAAATACTTTCAAACAGCCAAAACAGTAGTACAACCTAGTGACACATTAATTTAAATGCAACTGAATTTTTTCTGGGAATACAAACTATGTTTTAAGTTATATTGGCTTAAACCTACAGATGACATCTTACACAATATTTTTTAGGTTTAGTGTTCCATTCCATTATTAAAATATCTGTTCAATTATATATTATGAAATATTTCCTCTAAGTGTAGTCAATCATCTCATAAAATGTTTAGTATTCTTTACCTCATATTGGCAAAAAAATAAAAATTAAGCTAGCTACTGGAATGATCAGTTTCAACGGTATATTCCTGTTTATAAAGTTAATGAAGTTATTTCTATTACATACATGATTTTTTATTTAATTACACCCTAATGCCAATTGTTGGAGTTCAACGTGCACAGCAGTGTACACTTACAAAAAAAATCTTTTTTTAAAAAATTACATTTCTCTTACATAAGTAATTTCATTATCAAGATGCAGATTATATTGCACTATTGTAAGTTAGTTAGAAACAGATTTAAAAATATTTTTAACTTAAAAATGCAGATTAATTACACTAAGTACATAACACTTTAAAAGGACTGCCTCTAGTAAACTAGCTCTTAAAACTGCATTTGAGAATTTATTTTGCAGTGTATTTACAATACTCCTTGAAGTGCATATTAACATGTTTAACAGAAAATTGAAGGCAGGTTTTTTCAGGAAGAAAGTTTTGATTGACTGGTTTGACAATGAAGACTCTTTTTTAAGTAGGTTAAGTAATGGGTGTTTCATCTGAATTGAATAAAAATATTTATTAATCATTTAATGGGACAAAACCCTTTTTTTCCAAAAAATTATGTTAGTAAAGATATACATGATATTTCAATGTTTCCAATCCTTAGTATACTGTATTACACAAAGTACCTCTAAGTGAAAAAAACCTGCAGATGTGTTTTATAATTATAAGTCTTGGTAAAGCTTTTTACAGTTTTATCTTCTAGAAAGTTAGAAACTCAATAACTTGAATGAGTAATAAATGCCTTTGAAATTCAGGTAATTTCTAAAACCTTTACTTCCAGAAAAATTGAAGGAGGACATTATCTAATTGTTTACTGAAATACTATTAAAAATAACTTTATATGAGAGTTCACAGAATAATCCTGGCATGTAATTTGGAAGGAGTTTAAATCACTGAATGATTGCTATAAAAATCTCATTGCTATTAGCCTCACCCATACTTAATGCAAACAAGGTTTCTCAATGTTTAGATCAATGAAAGAAAACATTGGAATAGAATTTATACACTAAGTAATGTTCAACCATGAATACATGCAATAATTGCAAAAAAAGCATCTTTCATATCATTAGGTGATAGGATTCTAACACATTATTTTATATACAATTGTGCAGAAATACTAATTGTAATGTTAACACACAGAAGAAACATAATTAGCAGTTAAAGACTTGTGGTCACATAAGTTTATAATATAAATCTAACATCTTAGTTTATAAAAATATGTTTCAAAGAAATAAGACAGATGATCAACAAAAGATACTTATAAAACCAGATGACAACTGTATATTATTCTGTGGAGATAAGTGGATTGTAGGTACTAGTTCAAGGAAAAAATGACTGATACAAACTTTTCTGTGTAAAAGGGGAGCTTTCTCATGTATTTTGTAATTGGATGATGTGGGAATTATCAAATTGCTATGGTATTTTCATATGTTTGGCTTACTTAACAGAGTGGAATACCAGAAAAATTACGTATTCCACAGATATTTAACTTATAATATTGTAAGTGTTAAATTAAAAATGTGTGTGGCAATACAAAACTTTTCTAAATTATTTTTGGGAGGGCTTGAATTAAAAATTGAGACTAAATAATATATAGCATCATAAATAAAGATGCTTTATAATCAATAAGATATTTTATAAAGAGTAAACTGTGGCTATACAAACACATGAACAGACTTTAGAAAAAGGAAAAGAAATAAAATGACAAGGAAACATTTTCAAAGAATCAGAAGTTCAAACCAGATACAAGCCAAAATAATTATAAATTCCGTAAAGGAAAAGGTTATAATTTTATACTCTTTGTGTCTGTCACAGTACAGTACTAGAGATACTTCATATTTTTCAAGTGAGTTAATAAGAAAGATTTTCTAGAAGTAGTATTTAGAAATCCTTCATTTTAACTGATTGGAGATTTTTTTATGTGGTTTGATGTATTTATTTGCCTCCTGCTGTGTATAGTTACGATGTTACTATACTAATAGTAATAATAATAATAATAGAAGATTTGAATACATTGTAAATAAGAGTTGTATAATAACATAAAGTCTGTATTCATATAACTCAAAATCCCAGTCTCTGAAGTGGTCGATTTAAGGAATTCACACATCTTACTGATCAAAATGAGATCACTGCATAGTCATTAAGGTTCTCTGCTGAATTGCAAAGCCTTTCCTGTGTTGACAATTTTTACTCATAAATAAATGTCACAATGATAGTTTCCCGTAGATACAGAAGGCACCCACTTGACAAATCGAGCACATTTCTAATCAATATTATCATTTGAATTTAACCAATATTTTAGAATATATTTAGAAAAAGAATGTCATAAATATCTCCTGGTTGGAGCTGAATAAATCTGAATAGAGAAACATAAAGTAATTTGGCAAGCCACAGATTCTGTATAAGTTAGAGCTGAACCCAAGAGACTAAATTTATATTCCAGTTCTGAGTCTTTCATTACCGAAGAAAAGAAATTTTACTTTCTATGAGTTTTGCATTTTGCCTACTGACCTGGGTGCAAAAGTTCTGCAAATAATAAAAGTCCTTAAAAAAATATTAAATCTGTTGTATGTCTCTGCTTCTCAGAAATTCGCATTGTTCTATTCCCTGACATGAAACAGAATAGTCAGTATTCCCAAGCTTTGGTTTTGAAGTATATTTTGATCCATGATTCATTTCTAAAATGGCACAGACATCTACCCTTAGTTATAAAACTATTGTTGCAAAACTAATCATTTTGAAATACCTTGGATCCAACACCATGTATTGAAGTGCATTTTGGTATTTTCCCTCTACATGTCAGTTTTGAGAGCCAGAAACCCGCGAGTGCGCGCACGCACATACACACGCCCTCACACTACAATTCAAGGCATTCACTGCACTGCTCTGTTTATGTAAAACAGCTCAGAGAACGATATCATCAAGCATTTTCAATACATCTCTGCTCTGTGGCCAACTATGACAAGAAATCTGTTCTGACACAACTTGCTGACAACTGAATTTATATCTCATACTGACACACAGAGATTTTTCAAGTGGAAATTCCCTCATCAAATTACTTAGTTCCCTGAACAGGGCACGTTGATATTCAAAAACTTTTACAACATTAAAAAAAAAAAAAGCTGTAAATGTTAGCACTAAATGCTACCTATAGGAGATTTTATTTTTAAAGCTACAATGTTAAGAAATAAAGCTCTCTGTAGACATTTCTCACCATGATACTTGACAGATTTGAGAGATTTGTTGAGGAGGAAAGGTGGACAAATAGAAGAGTAAAGATAATATTTTGAAGTGCAAAGACTTTAAGTGAAATGATTTCTCATTCTGCCTCTCTTTAGCATCTCTCATTGGCAATGGCCTATATGTACTCTGGACTATTTGGAAATGTAGTGTCCATTGCCCTTGATAAATATTCTAATCTTCTTCACATTTTCAGGTGTCCTTTGACAAGCAGTTGTCGCTGGATGGCAGCCACGAGTATCCGTAACCTCCACCTTTAGGAAAATAGTGACCATTCACAACGATGTGTTTTGCATTTATTCTTAACATGGTGGTAAAGAGCCCAAACCCTGAGGTCAGACTGCCTGGGTTCATTAGCCAGCTCTGCCACTTGGTAGTGAATAAATGTCATAGCCAGTATCTAAGATGCCTTCCATTGATTCCCTCCTCATGTATTCACATCCTTGTTGGATTTTCCTGCCACAATTCACCAGGGTTGGTCTGGTGACCAAAGAATGCAACGGAATTGATGGTATGTCACTTCCAAAATTAGGTTAAATGAGATCTCTCTCTCTCTCTCATCGTTCACTCTGGAGGAAGCCAGGAGTCATGTCTTGGGGACTCTGAGCCAGAACTGTCTGGCTAAATCACTCCTGTATTCCTGACCTCAGAAGCTGTTGTAAAAATAAATGGCTGTTTTATGTTGCTACACTTTTGGGGTAATTTGTTATGCAGTAGTAGATAACTATACATTCACTTGAGAGGATATATAAGCTCTCGATTTCTCGGTTTTCTCATCTGTAAAGTGGAGATGATCATGGTACCAACTCTATGGTATGGTTCTGAGGAGTAAAGAGAACATCCACATAAAAGTACAGCAGGGTGGGGCGGTCAGGAGTCAGCACTGAGGAAATGTGGATTATTGATATTAATCTGCTAGGCTCCACTCGATCTGCCCCAAGACTGAACTGAATATCATTCAATAAGAAATACTGTTTAAAACAGCCTTCTTATATTTCTATGACTTTGATTATGGTGATTGCTTCAGGGGTTTATACATATGGCTAAACTTACTAGACTGTACACATTAAATATGAACAGTTTTATATAAATAATTATATCTCAACAAAACTGTTTAAAGATAAGTACAATTTTTTAAAAAAATAACCACTTAAAATAAAAGCCAAGAAATTTCCAAAGATACTGAAAATTACTGTCATCAAAATATAATTAGTTCTATTAAAAATGCTACCTTACATTTGAAAGAGGAATACAATACATTCAGATAGAGGCAACTAAATAGTAGTTTTTAGCTCAAATTTGAACTTGAGGGAATTATGACACTGTAAGATTTATGAGATTGGAGGAGGAAAATAACTGGAATTATGATTATGAAATCAAATCTGGGTTCAAATTCTGGTTCTGTCATTTATGAGCTAAGGGAAGGCCCTTAATTTATCTAAGTCTATATAGCTGGCCCATTTTTCATGAGGTTTTTACACACTTTACAAGATGAGATATGATCTGGAGGTGACTGGACCAGTGGCTGCCATAGGGCAGCTATGAAAATGTCCTAAGATCTAATGTGAGCAGGGAACTTTAAGACTCTTAACAGCATCCTACAGCCTTTGCTCACTTCCATCTGGCCCTTCTCAACTGAGATCTCAAATGAGATATGGTATGAATTCCAGAAATCTTAAATAGTTGTGAACATCTGAGTGTTCACTTTGACCCCATGAACATCAGACAGAGGAGACTGCAGGAAAAGAAGACTCTGCTTTGGGGCCAGAGGAATCCTTTGAGAAGAGGCTGAGGCATCACACAGCTTCCTTCTCTGCAGACCAGTGACTTTCCCAGGACACTGGGAACCCATCTGCTTTAATCTTTTATGTTATCCCAGACCACCCAAAAGACTTGACTCAGATGAGAAAGGTCCTGGAATAAAAGGTAGTGCATTTATCTGAAGAAATCTCTAAGATGTGAGGAATTAAGGAAGAATTGGGTAACATAAATCTGAAAAAGTGAGGGATTTTCTAGGTCCATCTATGTTGCTGCCAATGGCAATATTTCATTCTTTTTTATGGCTGACCTAGAGAATATTATACTTAGTAAGCCGGACAGGAAAAGACAAATACTATATGATATCATTTTTATGTGGAATCTCAAAATAATACAAATGAATCTATATATAAAACAGAAACAGACTCACAGAAAGAGAAAACAAACTTATAGTCACCAAAGGGGATAGGGAGGGAGGGACGGACAAATTAGGAGTATGGGATTAACAGATACAAACTCTTATTCATAAAATAGATAAGCAACAAGGATTTACTGTATAGCACAGAGAATCATTCAATATCTTGTAATAACCTAAAATGCAATATAATCTAAAAGAACTGAATCATTTTGTTATACACTTGAAACTAATCTACTATTGTAAATGAACTATACTTCAACTGAAAAAAAAAAAAAAGCAATGGATCTCTATTTTTCATATTTCTCTAGGAAACCTTTCTGAAAGCTGTGTTTGTATTCCTTTTGTACTCCATCACCTAAAATTTTCACCAACTCTTTGTCAGGTCCCTTCTTGATTATTCTTTTATCTCTGATAATCAAACTTTTTTTTTTTTTTTGCCTTGTAAAATCCTCCCTAAAAATACAATTCTGTATTCCCCATAGGTACCATTTTGAACTTAAAGGCCATACCTTGACCATGTCTGCACAATCCTACTGACCTGCTGATTTGGATAATGCAGTAGAATTATTAATCCATGAATTTTATTTAAAAGGTCATTTGCTTATAGAACTATCAAGAAATGACCTCTGTTATTTCAACCTACATTCAGTAACAAGTGTTATACAAAGTACTGTATATAGCACTGTGGGAGTTATAGGGATACATAAAAAATATTCCTCCTGCAGAAATTCATAGTAAGACGAAGAATGAAGTATGACATTCAAGACTCAAAGAATAAAAAACTGATCGTAATAATGCTATCAAGTACTGTTTGGAATCATATCTTAGGTAATGATATCATTTCTAATGCACATTTAAATTAGCTTTGAACTGTCTGCACCTTGCCACTGCTCCCACAGTTCTGAAGAGCTGAAAATTTGTATGCACTGGTGTTTGTGGTACTACAACAGTTGTTTGCACTTATTACACTAAGAAAGCATTCTCGGTCAGATGCAGGAACCCACAAGGTGATGGAATAAATGTCCAGTTCCAGAGGCCCACTGAGCTGGGACCAGTCCAAAGATACTGGCTTCTCATACTGTGTATGTAAGGATCAGACTAAGATTCTGATTTGGAATCCAATATTTCAGAGGTTAGGAAACTGGCCTCTCACAGGCCAGCCCCTACCAATGTCCATCTATTTATAAGAGAACACGCTGGTAATATAGCACCTCAAGTTAAGAGAATCCTAGCTTTTAAAATCTGCTTTTTCTCATGCAGCTTTGTTTTACTTTTCAGTAGCTTCTCCAATGTATTGTTTGAGTTGTGCAGTCAAGTGACTAAAGCAGATAGTGGGGATGGAGAAAAAAAGGGGTTGGTTCTCACTGTGAATGTTCTAGAAAGCCCCCAAATCAGTAGCCACAGCAGCATCCAAGCTATCCCCAAAGCAAAACTGTATGTTTTCCTTTGCCTCAGGTTTTTTTAATAGCCTCTAGTTTAACTTTTTGAGATTTTGTTTTTCTTTAAAGGCTGATTTTACATTTTTCCTTCAAATATTTACGAGGAAAGAAAATGCTGAAAAAAAAAGAAATTCAAGAGGATTTTACCCAACAAACTCTCATAGAATAAATTATTAAAATTATACAATGATGTGGTCTTATAGGGTGTCTGCTTTCATCCTATATCCTTCCTGGTTTTGATTCCTCACCTCTCCTCTGGCATTTTACGTAAGAAAACACAGGTTGAAAATGGAAAGGAAATCTTTCCAAGGCCAAACAAATAGTTAGGTTCTATCGAGTAATAAAATGCCGAAACTGTAAGAAAATCTACATCTCTCCAGGAACTGCTCTCAGCCAAAAAATGTCGCTCACCCAACTTATGCCTTACTTCCTAGGAGCAGCCCACGTCAAAGACTACAGCATCGCCCCCTCCCTGCCCCCCACCTCATTTGGGACAACACGGAAGGACAATCCCAGCACCAGAACAACCTGTAGGGTCAGCTGAGGCCTTCATTAAACTGCATCATCAATTCAATATCTCCCTGCCAGCAATGCTGCATCCTTTACCCTCATAGGTGTTACCCCAGAAAGCACTTGCTAATAAATCTCCTGTTTTCCAATCTCTATTCAGAGTTTGATTCCTGGAAACCCAGCATGTGACTCTTACCTATCCTTGAAAAAATAAGGAAAGTTATACCTGATGCTTCTGATTTCTTGTAATTAATTTAATATATAGTAAGAAAAATATTTAAAATAATTCTTTGGCCATTGTAACCACAGTCACTTTTTGCTACCGTTTTATAGGAAAGAGCACTGGACTGAGGAAATCAGAATATCTGGGTTCTAATCCTGCCTATGCTGTCAGCTGGTGTGCTTCTCATGGGCATCAGCTTACTTAGCTGTGAAGTGTGTTTAGGGTAAGAAGTAGCATATGCCACACCATGTTTTCAACCAAGAAGCAAAATCTTAGACAAATAAGCAGATTTTGCACTTCAATGAAATTAAATACCATTTCCCGTGGGTTTTAAGAACTAAAAAACACTTCGTATAGTTTATATTTTATCTGGTAATTATCATTTTACAGAACATGGTGAGCAATGTCAAGGAAGAGAGGGGAAATAATCTTACAAAAAAAGCGATTCTTAAGTGGAACAGCAAACATCTTTATACATGTGACTAGAAACCCAAACTATGCTATGATTTGATTTATACAAGACTTGATTCCCCAGTAAATCCAAATAATTGCTAGTGGGGCTATCAGTAAATGTATCTACTATTCTGAATGAAATCATAACTCTGCCAAGATGCAGATCTACACGTTTTTCAGCCTAGTTATCAAAGGCCTATCAAGCATGTCAGTTGCAAAGAACCCATTTTATTTATCAGAAAGCCTAGGAATTTATTTTAAACTCAGCTTGGATTATATGTTGAAGTCATTTTCTCTTGTTAGATAGAGTTCTACTGACAGAGTTCAGAGCCAACAAAGAATGTAATGTGACAACGTAATTTCAAAAGCTCTATATTCTATTGACTCATTTCTTATTGAAGTTTTATTTAAATGTAATATACATATTAAAACCTGAATATCCTCAGTAGTGTTCAGTGATTTTTCAGAGTGAAATGTCTTATAACCATCATCCAGGGCATGAAATGGAACTTTATCAGAAGCTGCCCCATGATCACTTCTGGTAACGAACCACCTCTCATCAAAAGTAACTACTCCATGGGCTTCCTAGGTGGCGCAGTGGTTGAGAATCCGCCTGCCAATGCAGAGGACACGGGTTCGATCCCTGCTCCAGGAAGATCCCACATGCCACGGAGCAACTAAGCCCGTGCGCCAAAAAAAAAAAAAAAAAAAAAAAAAAGTAACTACTCTTTTGAATTATAACCCCATAGGTTATTTTGTCTCTTTTGGACTGTAAGTAAGTTGAATCATATAGCTGCTTTAAGTTTCTGTCTTGCGACATTCCATCTGTGAGCTTCACCATATTGTTTGTATCGTTTTAGTTTGTTCATTTTCATTGCTACGTGGTATTCCATTCTGTGAATATATTATATGCATTACAAAGTAATGAAGATATGATGAGTAGTGTTGCCAAAAATATTCTTATACATGTCTTTTGGTGAGCATATTAGGTGTTTCTGCTGGATATATACCCAAGAGTGGAATATAACTAGGTATGGAATTGTTAGGTCAGAGTATCCTTGTACATTTTATACATTTATTTAACTTTAAAATCACATATGCATGCCTTATATAATAAATTAATAAAACAAATAAATTAGTAGTCATTAGGGCCTACATTCATGTAGAGTAAGACACTAGGAATAAGAGAAGTTTTGTTTTAGGCACAGAGTAACTCGGAGCTTGAGGTGACAACATGAAGCAGCAGAGTGAAGTCAATAGACTGAGCACAGGTTTTGGGTTCAGACTCTCAGAACCTTAGTTTCCATGTTTGTAAAGTGGAGACACTAAAGTAAAAAAAAATTTTTTTTAAATGAATACAAATAATATAAGGTATCTTTATCCTTAGAAAAGCAGTACACTATAGGGGCTCATAGGTTGCCCACTTATGTCCCAGAATAAGTTTCTTAAGCTGTCTGAACTCTGTTTCCCATCTGCAAAATCAGGATAATCTCACTACGTGAGAATGTTATAAGGGTTGAATGAAATAATAATTAGCAAGATATTTAACAAGTGAATAATACTTAGAAGTTCTCAATACTTGTTAGATTTCCTTTCATTTCTCTTTCTTTCTAAGCATATTATTTCCTTTCTTCTTTAATGAAAACAAATTTTTTTTTTTTTTTTTTTTTTGGCACACGGGCTTAGTTGCTCCGTGGCATGTGGGATCTTCCTGGAGCTGGGATCGAACCCGTGACCTCTGCATTGTCAGGCAGATTCTTAACCACTGCGCCACCTAGGAAGCCCCTAATGAAAACAAATTTTAACTACCCTTAATATATCAAAAAATTTTACTTGAAGATATTCTATTTATAATGGCTAAAAAAGAGCCCTAAAACACTAGTGTGTTATAAACACAAGGCATTCTTATAATACATTTATTTATTCATGCAGTCATTCATTTGACAGATATTTGGCAAGTACCAATTATGTGCTAGGTATTGAGTTACACAATGTGTGAATATGAAAATGAATTAGTATATACCCTCCCTATCATGTAATACACGATTTGTTAGAGAAGAGAAGGTTTGGACTTGAATATCTAAGCATATGAGGCAGCTATATGGAATTAATGCCACAAAACTGTTAAAAAGAAAGGTTATTTGCTGGGTGGGTGACTCACGAGCTGGAGAACAGTTATACCGCAGAAGTCCAGAGGGTTCTGAGCCCCACGTCAGGCTTCCTAACCTGGAGGTCCAGCAACAGGAGGAGGAATCCCCAGAGAATCAGACTCTGAAAGCCAGCAGGATTTGATTGCAGGACCTCCACAGGATTGGGGGAAATGGAGACTCCACTCTTGGAGGGCACACAAAAAAGTGTGCTCACCAGGACCCAGGGGGAAGGAGCAGTGACCCCATAGGAGACTGAACCAGACCGACCTGCTGGTGTTGGAGGGTTGCCTGTGGAGGTGGGGGGTGGCCGTGGCTCGCCTAGGAGACAGGGGCGCTGGCGGCGGGGGTTCTGGGAGGTGCTCATTGGCATGAGCCCTCCCAGAGTCCACCATTAGCCCCACCAAAGAGCCTGTAAGCTCCAGGGCTTGGTTGCCTCATGCCAAACGACCACCAGGGTGGGAACACAGCCCTACCTATTGGCAGACAAGCAAATTAAAGTGTCACTGAGCCCCAACCACCAAATAGGATTAAAGTTTTACTCAGCTCTGCCCACCCAGCCCAACCCACATCAGTCCCTCCCATCAGGAAGCACACAGGAGCCTCCCAGAAAGCTTCCTCCACAAGAGGGCAGACAGCAGAATCAAGCAGTATCAGCAGTACTTCATCTTGTGGAACTGAAAATCACAGCCACAGAAAGACAGAGAAAATGAAAAGGCAAAGAATTTGAACCAGATAAAGGGACAGGATAAAACCCCAGAAGAACAACTAAATGAAGAGGAGATAGGTACTCTTCCAGAAAAAGAATTCAGAATAATGATGGTGAAGATGATCCAGGACTTTGAAAAAAGATTGGATGCAAAGATCGAAAAGTTGCAAGAAAAGTTTACCAAAGACCTAGAAGAATTAAAGAACAAACAAACAGAGATATGTAACACAATAACTGAAATGAAAAATACACTAGAAGGAACCAATAGCAGATTAGCTGAGGCAGAAGGGCGAATAAGTGACCTGGAAGACACAATGGTGATCATCACTGATGCAGAAAAGAATAAAGAAAAAAGAATGAAAAGAACTGAAGACAGCCTAAGAGACTTCTGGGACAACGTTAAATGCACCAACATTTGCATTATAGGGGTCCCAGAAGGAGAAGAGAGAGAGAAAGGACCTGAGAAAATATTGGAAGAGAATATAGTTGAAAACTTCCCTAACATGGGAAAGGAAATAGCTACCCAAGTCCAGGAAGTGCAGAGAGTCCCAGGCAGGATAAACCCAAGGAGAAACATGCCAAAACATATAGTAGTCAAACTGACAAAAATTAAAGACAGAGAAATGTTATTAAAAGCAACAAGGGAAAAACGACAAATAACATACAAGGGAACTCCCATCAGGTTAACAGCTGATTTCTCAGCAGAAACTCTGCAAGCCTGAAGGGAGTGGCATGATATATTTCAAGTGATGAAAGGGAAGAACCTACAACCAAGAATACTCTACCCAGCAAGGATCTCATTCAGATTTGATGGAGAAATCAAAAGCTTTACAGACAAGCAACAGCTAAGAGAATTCAGCACCACCAAACCAACCCTACAACAAATGCTAAAGGAACTTCTCTAAGCGGGAAATGTAAGAGAAGAAAATGACCTACAAAAACAAAAACAAAACAATTAAGAAAATGGTAATAGGAACATACATATCGGTAATTACCTTGAATGTAAATGGACTAAATGTACCAACCAAAAGACACAGACTGGCTGAAAGGATACAAAAACAAGATCCATATATATGCTGTCTCCAAGAGACCCACTTCAGATCTAGGGACACATACAGATGGAAAGTGAGGGAATGGAAAAAGATATTCCATGCAAATGGAAATCAAAAGAAAGCTGGAGTAGCGATACTCATATCAGATAAAATAGACTTTAAAAAATATTACAAGAGACAAGAAAGGACACTACATAAGATTGAGGAATCAATCCAAGAAGAAGAGATAACAATTACAAATATATATGCACCCAATATAGGAGCACCTCAATACGTAAGGCAAATGCTCACAACTATGAAAGAGGAAATCGACATAGTGAGGGACTTTAACACCCCACTTACACCAATGGACAGATCATCCAGACAGAAAATTTATAAGGAAACACAAGCTTTAAATGATACAATAAATCAGCTGGATTTAATAGATATCTATAGGACATTACATCCAAAAACAGCAGATTACACATTCCTCTCAAGTGCGCATGGAACATTCTCCAGGATAGATCACACTTTGGGTCATAAATCAAGCCTTGGTAAATTCAAGAAAATTGAAATCGTATCAAGCATCTTTTCTGACCACAGTGCTATAAAATTAGAAATCAATTACAGGAAAAAAACTGTAAAAAACACAAGCACATGGAGGCTAAACAATACGCTACTAAATAACCAAGAGATCACTGAAGAAATCAAAGAGGAAATCAAAAACTACCTAGAGACAAATGACAATGAAAACACAATGATCCAAAACCTATAGGATGCAGCAAAGGCAGTTCTAAGAGAGAAGTTTATAGCAATACAATCCTACCTCAAGAAACAAGAAACATCCCAAATAAACAATCTAACCTTACACCTAAAGAAACTAGAGAAAGAAGAGCAAACAAAACCCAAAGTTAGTAAATGGAGAGAAGTCATAAAGATCAGAGCAGAAATAAATGAAATAGAAACAAAGAAAACAATAGCAAAAATCAATGAAACTAAAAGCTGGTTCTTTGAGAAGATAAATAAAATCGATAAACCTCTAGCAAGACTCATCAAGAAAAAGAGGGAGAGGACTCAAATCAATAAAATTAGAAAGGAAACAGAAGAAGTTACAACGGACACAGCAGAAATAAAAAGCATCATAATAGACTATATGCCAATAAAATGGACAACCTGGATGAAATGGACAGATTCTTAGAAAGATATAACCTTCCAAGACTGAATCAGGAAGACATAGAAAATACGAACAGACTAATCACAAGTAATGAAATAGAAATTGTGATGAAAAATCTCCCAACAAACAAAAGTCCAGGACCAGATGGATTCACAGGTGAATTTTATCAAACATTTAGAGACGAGCTAACACCCATCCTTCTCAAACTCTTCCAAAACATTGCAGAGGAAGGAACAATCCCAAACTCATTTTATGAAGCCACCATCACCCTGATACCAAAACCAGACACAGATACTACAAAAAAAGAAAATTCAGACCAATATCACTGATGAATTTAGATGCAAAAGTCCTCAGCAAAATACTAGCCAACAGAATCCAACAACACATTAAAAGGATCATACACCATGATCAAGTGGGGTTTATCCCTGGAATGCAAGGATTCTTCAATATATGCAAATCAATCAATGTGATACACCATACTGACAAATTGAAGGATAAAAACCACATGATCATCTCAATAGACGCAGAAAAAGCTTTTGACAAAATTCAACACCCTTTTATGATAAAAACTCTCCAGAAGGTGGGCATAGAGGGAACCTACCTCAACATAATAAAGGCCATATATGACAAACCCACAGCAAACATCATCTCAATGGTGAAAAACTGCAAGCATTCCTTCGAAGATCAGGAACAAGGCAAGGATGTCCACTCTCGCCACTACTATTCAACATAGTTTTGGAAGTCCTTGCCACAGCAATCAGAGAAGAAAAAGAAATAAAAGGAATCCAAATTGGAAAAGAAGAAGTAAAACTGTCACTGTTTGCAGATGACATGATACTATACATGGAAAATCCTAAAGATGCTACCAGAAAACTACTTGAGCTAATCAATGAATTTGGTCAAGTTGCAGGATACAAAATGAACACACAGAAGTCTCTTGCATTTATATAGACTAACAATGAAAGATCAGAAAGAGAAGTTAAGGAAACAATCCCATTCACCATTACAACGAAAAGAATAAAATACCTAGGAATAAACCTAACTAAGGAGGTGAAAGACCTGTATTCAGAAAGCTATAAGACACTAATGAATGAAATCAAAGAAAACACAAACAGATGGAGGGACATACCATGTTCTTGGATTGGAAGAATCAACATTGTGAAAATGACTATATTACCAAGCAATTTACAGATTCAATGCAATCTCCATTGAATTACCAATGGCATTTTTCACAGAACTAGAACAAGAAATTTTATGATTTGTAGGGACACACAAAAGACCCCGAATAGCCAAAGCAATCTTGAGAAGGAAAGACGGAGTTGGTGGAGTCAGACTTCCTGACTTAAGGGTATGCTACAAGGCTACAGTGATCAAGACAGTGTGGTACTGGCACAAAAACAGAAATATAGATCAATGGAACAGGATAGAAAGCCCAGAGATAAACTATGGTCAACTAATCCATGACAAAGGAGGCAAGGATATGCAATGGAGAAAAGGCAGCCTCTTCAATAAGTGGTGCTGGGAAAACTGGACAGCTACATGTAAAAGAATGAAATTAGAACACTCCCTAACACCATACACAAAAATAAACTCAAAATGGATTAAAGACCTAAATGTAAGGGCAGACACTATAAAACTCCTAGAGGAAAACATAGGAAGAACACTCTTTGACATAAATAACAGTAAGATCTTTTTTGATCCACCCCCTAGAGTAATGGATATAAAAACAAAAATAAATAAGTGCAACCTAATGAAACTTCAAAGCTTCTGCACAGCAAAGGAAACTATCAGCAAGATGAAAAGACAACCCTCAGAATGGGAGAAAATATTTGCAAACCAATCAACAGACAAAGGATTAATCTCCAAAATATATAAACAGTTTATCCAACTCAATTTCAAAAAAACAAACAACGCAATCAAAAAATGGGCAGAAGACCTAAATAGGCATTCTCCAAAAAAGACATACAGATGGCGAAGAGGCACATGAAAAGCTGCTCAACATCGCTAATTATTAGAGAAATGCAAATCAAAATGACAATGAGGTATCACCTCACACTGGTTAGAATGGGCATCATCAGAAAATCTACAAACAGTAAATGTTTGAGAGGGTGTGGAGAAAAGGGAACGCTCTTGCACTGCTGGTGGGAATGTAAATTGATACAGCCACTATGGAGAACAGTATCGAGGGTCCTTGCAAAACTAAAAATAGAACTAACATCTGACCCAGCAATCCCACTACTGGGCATATACCCAGAGAACACCATAATTCAAAAAGACACATGCACTCCAATGTTCATTGCAGCACTATTTACAATAGCCAGGACATGGAAGCAACCTAAATGTCCATCAACAGATGAATGGATAAAGAAGATGTGGTACATATATACAATGGAATATTACTCAGCTATAAAAAGCAATGAAACTGGGACATCTGTTGAGACATGGATGGACCTAGAGACTGTCATACAGAGTGAAGTCAGTCAGAAAGAGAAAAACAAATATAGTATATTAACACATATATTTGGACTATAGAAAAATGGTAGAAATCACCTGGTTTCCTAGGCAGAAAGAGAGACACAGATGTAGAGAACAAACATATGGACACCAAGGTGGGGAAAGCTGGGAGGGTTGTGGGGGGAATGATTTGGGAGACTGGGATACCAAATTGTACATGCTAAATATATGCAGTTTATTGTAAAAAAAAAAAAAAAACAAATAAAAAATTTAATAAAAAAACAAAACAAACAAAAACAAAAAAACAAACAAACAAAAGAGAAAGGTTATTCAAACATGAGAAAGAAAGCCCTCATTTCTGGATAGAGTAATCAGAGAGGAAAGAATTTAGGAGAGCATCAATACCTCTCTAGTCTTTGAAAGATAGATTGAACTGTGTGAAATTAGAGATAGTTACCGAATCATTCCGAAAGGGAAAAAAATATTCTGAAAGAAAATCAAATAAAGGGCAATGCATATTTGTGGATTGGCGATTAGTCTGATTTAGCAAGAGTGTAACATAGCAACAGGAAACTAGAAATGTAGACTTAAATCTGGTATGTGGAGGGGTTTGTCGTTTTTTCTTGGAAGACATTGAGGAGCCACTGGGAAAATTTATGGAGTGGAATGTCATAGTTAAGTTGTTTTAGCATGAAATTTAGCAAGGGGGAAACAAAGAAGTCTGGAAGACACTATGGAGAGGAAGACTAGTTATACAGCTGTTTTGACAGTTCAGGTGTGAGGCCATAAAGAAGAATAAAAATATGATTCTTGGGAATGGGAAGGTAGCCAGAGATTCAGAAGATATTGTGGAAGAAAAAAAAAATCAGTGGGATATGGGAACTTATTAGATAAGGAAGTTATGTATGGGAGAGAAAGGCCCACAAAGATTCTGAAACACCATGATTTTTAAGAAGAAAGCTACAGAAGATCGACACAGAAGGAACTTAGTTACAAGAGGAAAGCGGCTGGAAGGAAAAAAAAAATAGAGGCAGCTGAGTGTACAGGGTCTCTCTATGGGGTGAAAGAAAAGAAAGAAAAAGGACAATAGCTTCACAGAGGCCTGCAGCTGGGAGTATAATGATTAAGAGTGCAGGACTCTGAAGCCAGACCTTCTGAGCCCAAATTTTGGCCCTGCCACTTACTTGTTATGTGACCGCAAGCTAGGTACTTAAACTCTCCAAGCCTCAGTTCTCTTATTAGTAAAACAGGCACGACAATAGTATCTAACCCATGAATTGAACAGTTGGAATTTATTATAAATTCCATGTAAGTTTTTACACTTATTATAGTAAAATTGAGAGTTATATTGAAACATAGAGGAAACATGACTTAAGGTAGGTAGACAGACACAACCATTAGTTCATTCATTTGGCTACACTGTATTGAGTGCCTACTGTGTGCCAACCTCTGTTCTGGGGATTGAGGATATGAAGTGATGAAAGCAGGCAAAATCCCTGCCCTCATAGAGTTTACACTAAAATATGGAAAACAAATAATAAATAAACAAACACAATAAAGCAAGTAGGATAGTTATATACATTAAGAAAAATGAAGCAGAATAAAGAGGGCAGAGAGTGACCAAGCAGGCTATTAGGCAATGGTCAGGGAAGATCTACATTCCCTTCTGGTGGTGGAAGTTGAACACAGACCTGAAAAAAATGAAGGAAAAGCCAAGTAAATATCTATGAAAAGAGATTCCAGGCAAATAGGACAGTAACTTAAAAGTCCCTGAGTTGGAACGTGTAATATTATCCAAGGAACGGAGAGGAGAGTTATGTGGCTGAAATAGATTATAGAGAGGAGTAGCAGGAGACAATGTGAGAGAAATGCCAGAGGCTGGATCACATGGTGCTGTATAGCACATGGTAAAATCACTGGATTTTGTTCTACATGTGATGGTAAGTCAAGAGGAGTAACACAATCTAATTCATATATTGAAAAGCTGTAAATAACTTACTGTGGGGTCAACAGCTAAAGAAAAGAAAATAGTTACAAGCTTACAGCTATAGTCTATAATCTATAAGAGATGGTAGTGGCTTGGATAAAGGCAGAACAGCGGAGAGGGGAAAAGTGGTCAGATCTGGGACAGGTTTTGAAAGCAAGAACTATAGGATTTGGTGAAAGATTAGATTTGGGATGTGAGGAAATCAGAATAAAGAAGCATGAAACTAGAGTTAACAAGAGTAGATGGATAAACAGTGGTACCATGTAGTGAATGGGAAAAATAATAGGAAAATCAAGTTTGGAGTTGGGGAGAGGAAATTATAAAAGAGCAAGATTTCCATTTGAAGTATACCTGGCTTGCCTATTCGATAGCCATTTGGAGAAGGTGAGTCAATGTTTTACATGAACACTGATGTGGATTTCAGGAAGAGATTAAGCTAGATAAAATTTAGGATAAAATTTAGGATTCATGAGTATTTAAATGGCATTAAAGCCATTGGTACTAGATGACAACATCTAAGAAACTAGTGTAGATAGGAGACAGCAGCTTGAAGACTGAGCCCTAGGGTACTCTCTGGCTCTCAGAGATTGGGAAGAAAAGGAGGAATAAGTAAAGGACTGAAAAGGAGGAGCTAGTGAGATAGGAAGAAAAACAGGGGCATTTAGAATACTACAGCCAAGTGAAGAAAGCATTACAGGAAAAAATAAAGAGAAGCTATATTAAATTTTGCTGAGCATCGGAGAATTGACCAATCGGTAAGACAATGTGGAGATTATTGATTATCTCGGCAAACATGGTTTCAGTAGAGAGGGACTGTGGAAATGTTATTAAAACTAATAAGGAAAATTAAAAGAGGAAAAAGTAAGTATAGACAATTTTTAAAAGAGTTTTTCAGGAAAGGGGAGGAATGGACTTTGTTTGGAAGGGCAAGTGGTTCCAGTGAAGATACTTTAACACGGGAGTTATGAGATAATGTTCATATTCTTATCGGAGTTACTAGTAGAGGGAAAACTGATGATGCAAAAAAGTGAAGGGGTAATTACAGAAGAGTCCCTAAGTGAGGATGAAGGGATGTCCTCAAGGGAAAGAGCTGGCCTTAGAAAGGAACAGAAGCAGATCAACTAGATTTGATGGGTAGATAAGGATATCATTTCTGAATGCTTCTCTTTTCTTGGTGATATAAGAAGCATGCTTATTAGCTGGGAGTGGGGAAAGGAGAGAAGTATTGGGAGTCAGAAAAGTAAGAACAGATATAAGACGTTCATCTTATAAAGTGAGACAATGAATGATTAAGAGAAATGAGTGGCATTTCCAAATAGATGACAGCTCACCTTGAATTTGTGGTCATAAGTACCCAGTAAACAGGTTACATGTTTTTCTCCAGATAAAGTCAGCTATTAGAGCACATGATCAATGTTGGTAGAGGTGGTGATTTAACCAGGGTTGAGTTTTTCAGGTGAGTATGATAGGGAAGAAGAACCAAGGGAGATGAGGGGGTTTGCAAGAAACTGGAGGTAATAACTGATGATGGATTGGAAGCTGACTTTGGATGGAAATGAAGACATGAGGAAGATGAAGGACAATGAGAAGGTTGCAGAGTAAATGGATTGGAGGTCCAAGTTGGATTGAAAAATTGTTGGCAAGGGGGCAATAAAATAAGTGACAGGGATGTAATATGGTGCTAGAAAAAGGGATGATAGAAACTGACATTCTGTAGTGGGTGCAATTATTGGTTTAGTGTGTGACATGGAATTGATGAATTGAGGTGGGAAAGAGCTAATATTACAGGGAACATCAAGGAACTAACATCAGATGGATTATCTGCATGGATACTGCAATTACCAAGATTGATCATAGAAGTAACTGGAAAGGAAGTGATTCCCAGATACTAATATCTTCAGTGAATGTGGGAGTAGAAAACATGAAGAGGGTATTAAGTGATTATCTCAGTATTTGCTTCAAGGGTGCTAGATTATTTAAGTCTGAAAACTGGACTTATTAAAAAAGGTGAAAAACCCATGAAGGTGGTCATTAGAACAAGATCCATAATGACAAAAATTTCACTCTTTTTACATCAATTCATATTTTTTTATAATTCCTTAAATATGTATCAACTGATTGCCAATAGATCATTTGATTGTGTACAACAAATACAACAGTAATAGTGAAAATTCTAACTTCCAAATATAAATGATATGATTTTACTCATTCTTCATTATGTCCACTTGCCCAGAAAGTTCAGAGAAAACTCTAATTAGGTTTTGGTAATTGATAGAGAAAAGATACAAACAGACAGCACTTCACTGCTCCACTGTGGTACCCATGGTCACTCACCAGGATTGTTGGACTGGGCATCCACAGGAATCATGAGCTTGGCCCGGGTGGCTCGGCGTGCAGCCAGTGACCTCTCCAGGGTCGACATGGAGCTCCCTGCTTCTTCTGTGTCTTGACCTAAAAAACAAACAATACTCCTGAGTATTAATGATGCAACACTTCATTTCGATTCAGGAACTCCAATGCCTTTTTCGTTTCATTGACGTTTTAAATAATAATATCTATGTTTTTTGTTATCCAACCGATATGCTCTCATTGTACAAACATTAATAAAATGTACCATCACCTCATTACCCAGAAAGAACCATTATTATTTTATGTATAATTTTTGCACATGTATGTATATTGAAAGCAAGAGAGTATATATTAATATATTTATTTCAAAAATGGCATTATACTATACATACTGTTTTTGTAGCCTTCTTTATAAGATAACATAAAAATCTTTTTCTGTCAATAAATAAGTCAGCAATATAATTTTTTAACAGCTCCACAATATTCAATTTTATGAATTTATCACAATCTTTGCAACCCATACTTAAGTCCCAAAGACATTAAATCTTATTATAAAAACACAGGAAATAGACTACATTCTTCCAAAGAATGGTTAGGTATCACTATACAAATTGATTATAATTCCATAAAATGTCATACTAAAGAGTCATAAAAAATAATAAGAAAGAATGATATATGGAGATTTGAAAATTTAATAAAAATATATGTTGAAAAATAAAGCTGAAATTCTGAATATTATGTATCACTAAAAAGTGTATGATTCATTAATATGAAGTTTTGCTTTTTTTCCCTTAAATGAAGTATAGTTGATTTGCAATATTATATTAGTTTCAGGTATACAGCATAGCAATTCAGTATTTTTATAGGTTATACTCCATTAAAAGTTATTCAAAATAATGACTATAGTACCCTGTGCTATGCAATATATCATTATTGCTTATCTAGTTTATACAGAGTAGTTTGTATCTCTTAATCCCATATCCTTATTTTGCCCCTCCTCCCTTCTCTCTTTCCACTGATAACCACTAGTTTATCTTCTTTATCTGTGAGTCTGTTTCTGTTTTGCCATGTACATTCATCTGTTTTATTTTTTAGATTCCACAAATAAGTGACATCATACACTACTTGTCTTTCTCTGACCCATTTCAGTAAGTATGATATTCTCTAGGTCCATCCACATAACTGCAAATGGCAGAATTACATTCTTTTTATCACTGAGTAATATTCCATTGTATATGTATACCACCTCTTCTTTATCCGTTCGTCTGCTGATGGACACTTGGGTTGCTTCCATATCTTGGCTATTGTAAATACTGCTGCTATGTACAATGGGTGCATGTATCTTTCAAATCAGTGTTTTTGCTTTGCTCTGGATAAATACCCAGGAGTAGAATTGCTGAATCACATGGTAATTCTATTTTTAGTTTTTTGAGGAACCTTTACACTGTTTTCCACAGTGGCTGCATTAATTTACATCCCCACCTACAGTGTACAAGGATTGCCTTTTCTCCATATTTTTCCCAACATTTGTTATTTGTAAACTTTTTCATAATAGCCATCCTGAAAAGTGTGAATTGATATCTCATTGTGGTTTTGATTTGCATTTCTTTAGTAATTAGAGATGTTGAGCATCCTTTTATGTGCCTATTGGCCATCCATATGTCTTCTTTGGAAAAATGTCTAATCAGGTCTTCTGCCCATTTTTTGATTGGGTTGAATTTTTTTTTTGATATTGAGTTGTATGAGCTGTTTATATAATTTGGATATTGACCTCTTGTTGGTAATATCATTTGCAAACATATTCTTTCATTTGGTAGGTTGTCATTTCATTTTGTCAATGTCTTGTGGGTTTTTGTTTTTGTTTTCTGTGCAAAAGCTTTTAAGTTTAATTAGGTCCTGTTTGTTTATTTTTGCTTTTATTTCTTTTGTCTTAGGAGACAGGTCCAAAAATATATTGCTACCATCAAAATCAAAGAGTGTTCTGCCTATGTTCTCTTCCAGGAGTTTTATGGTTTCAGATCTTACATTTAGGTCTTTAATCCATTTTGAGTTCTTGTATATGGTGTGAGGAAATCTTGTAATCTCATTATTTTACATGTAGCTATAAAGTTTTCCCAGGACCACTTATTAGAGAGACTGTCTTTTCTCCATTGTATATTCTTGCCTCCTTTGTTGTAGATTAAATGACCATAGATGTGTGGGTTTATTTCTGGGCTCTTTATTCTGTTCCATTGATCTACATGTCTCTTTTTGTGCCAGTACCATGCTGTTTTCATTGCTGTGGCTTTGTAGTATAGTCTGAAGTCAAGGAGTCTAATATCTTCAGCTTTGTTCCTTTTTCTCAAGATTGTTTTGACAATTTGGGGTCTTTTGTGGTTCCATATAAATTTTAGGATTATTTGTTCTAGTTCTGTGAAAAATGTTGTGGATATTTTGACAGGGATTGCATTAAATCTACAGATTGCTTTGGGTAGTATTTTAACAATATCAATTCTTCCAATCAGAGTTTTGTCCTTTTAACCAGGACAACACAGAGAGCACTTCATGCACTGTCAATTTAACAAACAGGATTTCAAGTGCTACTTTCCCTGTTGTTATAGAACTGGCAAGTAGGTCCTCAAATTAAAGACAAATATGTGCAAGTATCCTCTCATTCTGAAGAAAACAGCCATCATTTGGAGTTAAGCTTTTCCCGAGACTTAGGAAGAGACATCAAAACTTGTCTCACTGACCTCAAATGTCATCTGAGCATATAAATGATAAGGGGAAAATTGAGGAGGAATCCTAGAAATCACTAGCAAAAACTTTTGAGGGTTGAGAGACAATTTTATTGCCTCAAGTGAGGCAAAGGTGCTCTCCCTTCCTGATATCCAGTATGGAAAAAAATTACAAGAATGAACACCTATAGACTGTTGAGGTTCTCGCAAAAGAAGCTTTCATTCATTCTCCAGGTAGAAGCTTATTCAGGCAGCAGGCTTGCTGGTCTACCTTGTGTCTATTTAAACAGAGGAAGAAGTAATTGAAGAAATCAAGGCTGAGAGAGGGGCAGCGTGGATTACAAGCTCTTTCATCATTTGGCCTGTCAAAGATATAGGAGCTTCCTCTGGGTCAAGTGGGCACTTGGAAAGTTGACCAGGCTTCAGTCCTCTTGCTGGAATTCACCTAAGTGCAACTGACCTACCAGAAGAGCAGTTAGGTTGACAGAGCTATTCCTGGTTAAGCCCTGACTTGATATCTCAGGTCACAGAATTGGCCAGAGGAGGTATCCCACAGGGTCTCATAAAGAATTCATATTGTATTTCTTAAGAGACTGAGAATTTGGATGGTCCATGTGCCGAGAAAGTCAGTGAAGAACTTCAAACTGTGCTTTCTTCCTTCCCACTTTGCCTTTCTCCTCCCATCTTTTTTTTTCCTCCCCTCTCCTGTCCCACAAAACCAGGAAGAGCAGATAAGTAGGAAAAATGGGTAAAGGTGCTTCTGTAACAGAATAAGTCCCCTCCTTCTTTCCCACCCCCATCACTCCATTTTACTCCAAGGTGCTAGAGGATTTAAAAAAACAAATTGTGATCCCTAGTCCTCAGAGCTAAAAGCATGATTGGCTGTAATGGGAAAATAATCCTTAATTTAAATTTCAGATTAAAATTTTTAATTGAGCTGGACTGTAGTTTAATCACTGAAAGTGACAGAGAAGTTAGTGACTCTGCTTGAGATATTATTTAAAGTCTAGAAAAGGAATACTCAACCCATGATTAAAAATAAGCAATTAAAGTCCTTGTTTAAACAACTCTGTAAGAAGGTCTAGTCAATCAGTTACATATTTAAACAACTAAAATATTTTAATTTGGCTTAAAAACAACAGCTACTCATTCTAGAAACACACATCATGAGTAGATCAAGAGATCTTTTGATGGGAGTACTGGGTTGATTATTCAACTTCCCATAAGCATTTTGAAACTATGAAGACCCACAGAAAGTGAAATATCTTACCACCACTTTCTGGATTCCTTAGTTATTCCTGGACATAGATTGTTCTGCACCAAACCATTAAACAGCAGGCTTTTTTCTTCAGATCACTTTGTACACCAATAGAGACTTCAGAGAGACTCCAAGACTACATTAGTGATCATATACTATGATTGCACAGGGATGATAGTTGCTCTCCATGGTAATCAAGGCAAAGTAACAGAATAGTTGGTGTTTTCATACTTCAAGTGTCCCTGAAGTGATTTTTTAAAGTAAGGAATTGACAGCAAATTTAATATTAACTTTTCACAAACGTAGGGAACTAAAATATGTACAAAGAGCTTCAAATTTTGCCTTGACAAAACTTTTATTCAAGATGTAACAAAAAGCAATCGGTTCATTTAGCCTTCACATTTCAATATGTCCCAATGGTATCGTCTCTTACCTCTTAGAAGTTGCAAGTCCCAACTGCATCACCTCTTACCTCTTAAAAGTTTCAAGAAGTATTACAATTATAAAAGGGAGTCAACAAGATGATGGAAAAGAAAGTAAACCTAGTTAATCAACCCAATTTACATCAGATTATTTTAACTATTGGTAAATGACCTGCTAATTAGTGGGAACGATACATTCACAAAAGAGGGAGTAGAGAGCTCCTCTGTGGGGTTCAGAGTGGGATGTTTTTCCTGATGCCAGAAAGATGAGAGTTACCTGAATGAGAAGTGCTTTTGCTCCCCAGTTGGGTTTCTGACTGGCTGTGACTGACTGGCGTGAGGTCTTGGCAACTCTGGATGGGGGAGTCCCTTCCTGTAGGGTCAGTGCCTGATGGCTTCTCGATATTTTTCATCTCCATTTCTTCATGATGGATCCAAAGATCAGGAGGCCGGAGGTCCTTCTGACTGCCCTTCCTTTTGCCAACACTGTGGGTGGCCCGTTTCCTATGGAACAAAATTAGAAGGCAAATGTGAGTGCCTTTATTCAATGGTCCTTCCTTTTTTTTTTCCCTCAGTCAATTCAAGTTAGAAGCAGGGAAGGAAACAAAAGCACTCCCAGGAGGAAACCTGTGAAATAAAGGAATTGGCAGACTTGTCTTGGCTGCCTTTCCTCTTCTGCCCTGGAGCTTCACCATATTACAGGAGATGTGGTACTGAATCCCCAGGGCCGCAGCTGCCTGCCAGAGAGTGCCTTACTCCAGCTTCCCCTGCTGCAGATTTGAGCACAAAGTGACAATGGGTTAGATGCAGCCATATGCCAATCTTCGGAGCTAGGCATAAGGTACCCAACTGCAACATCTGTTTAGGAGATAAATGACAGAGTTGCTTCAAAAGGGCAAATAGAAATAAAAAGGCCAGAATTTGTGCCAACAGCCAAGATTGGGGCTTAGAGGAAAGTCTATAGCTCAGCTGTCCAATTTCATGTGCAATTGAGAAGCTGGCTGTTTGAAGACAAAAGGCTGCACGAGTATATTCTTAGGAGAATAAAATACTTTCGTCTTGGAGTTACTAAGTGTCTGGATTCAAACACAGTAAGACCCATCCTTTGAAAAGTGAAGAAGCCACTTTGGAAGTGTGCTTCAAATGTTTCTTATTTTCCTCAATTAGAATTTAGCAATCATTAATTTATTTTTCAGTTGGTAGTCTCCTCGTAGGGCTAGTGAGACTCCAATGTCCCCTGCATGCGGAGTCCAGATCTTGATGCTCCTGTTAGCCGTTCTCTACAGCAGGGGTCATGAAGGCCATGGCCTGAAGGCCAAATCCTCCACTGCTTATTTTTGTGTGTTTTTCTGTGGTTGTTGTTTTGTTTTTTTAAGATTTTACTTTTGTTTCAGTTGACATTTTGGTCAAAAGCACAGAACAGTGAATGTTTCAGTGGCTCACTGTTAGGGTTACAAGCAAAATTCTTAGGTCAAACAGTTACAGTATCCCGCATCAGTTATTTCACATTAAGTGTGGGTTGTAAAAAAAAAAAAAAAAATCAGTGCTGTGCTTGAATGGAGCACAAACAAGATAAACATTTTAATGTAATAACAGTGAAACCTAGCACCTTTAAAATAAATACTGTAAGTACAAAGGTATCATTTCCATGGGGGGAGAATCCAGTTCACCATCAGTGCAAACGAAAAGCAGCATTTTCAAAGCTGAATTAAATTTGTGTAAACACACACCCACCTGCCACTCGGCCTCATATGGAGAATATGCACTCCTGTTGCACCCTCCCCACTTAGGACTGAAAAGAGCTCCTCTGAGTCTCTTTTTGATTCCGTATCAGAAAACTGCCCTGACTCCTAGGCCACGGGCTAGGAAGACTTACGTGCAGCACAAGGAGATCAAAACGTTCGAGCAAGACGAGCTCTTCTTCAGACGGGCCAACTGCTAACACTTCCAGCCACCCCTGGAGCCTCCCAGCCCAAGGGTGCCTGTGGCCACAGGCCTACCTGGTGTGACCTTGACTTCACTGGGGGCGTCTGAGCACAGAGCTCCTGAGCGGCATGAGGAATGGCGGCCTACGTTCCCCACAGCTGATACCAATTTGCAAACAGAGCATGTAGGCCAATCGGGATAATTAAAAACATTTGTGATTCTTAACCCATTGTGACCAAAGGGTTATAAAGCAGGGAATGTCTACGTGTTAGGTCTTCCTCTTCTCAATATTCTCAAACATTAATGATTAGTCCTTTCCAGTGTGGTTTTTACATCACTTACAAAGTTACATTTTCTTTCTCGTGAGCGCTCCATCTTTTACATGGAAACTTGGAACTTCAGGTCTTACTTTTAACAAGTACAGCCAGATATAAACAGAAACACTGAAAAGCAGTAGAATTTCTACAGCCAGAGTGTGGATAATTTTTGACTTACCCTCATACTTGCATTACAGTGTTAGCATATGCTAATGGCTAGATGTTTTTTCTAAATCATTCAGCATTTACCAACTGTCCAGACCGAAGATCATTTCCAAGCAGTAACGTTCTGACTACAACTTTTCCAGTTGCATGTGCAGCATAGTTTACTCTGTTCCCAAATGCTCGTGGAAGGACCTGCTTGCTCGGCTGTCCCCAGCGCTGAATGGGCTTTGTAGACACACAATGCCTAAGGATCATGGTCACCAGCAGGATGCTGAAAATGGTTCCCAACACCACCAGGTTCTACCCACGCAGCACTGCACGCGGCTGGCTCTGCTCTGGCGGCTCCACAGTGGAGGGGCTCGGGTCCTCTTCCTGCCCCAGCAGGAGGCCACACAGTCCCAGGCACAGCCACTGCCACACTGGACTCAGCATCTTCCCTGGCTGGCAGTAGAGAGCTCCACTGCCTATTTTTGTAAATGAAGTTTTATTGGAATCCTGCCAAGCTCATTCGTTTTCGTACTGCATTGTTGAAGAGTTGCAGCAAAGACCATATGGTCCACAAAGCCTAAAATATTTACTTTGGGGCCCTTTTCAGAAATGGTTTTCCACCTCTGCTCTACACTTTTATAATTTTTTAAATCTCCACTTGTAGCTTCTGCTTCTTTTAAAATAATAATATCTCTTCCTAAGGCAGAATTCAGACAGTTAAAATCTAACTTTTGGCAGAAGCCCAGACAAGTACCTCTTTCTCACTTTCCTCACTTGCAATGAATGGTTTAAAAGGATAATGGCTTTCATGTGAGCTAAATGGTTCAAACACACTACTCTCAGTGGAGACTCTTTGTAACCTGTGCAAGGCCACTGAGAGTAGCTGATTTCCCAATTGCTGGATAAGATGCTTTGTACATATTAGGCAAATTAATAAATGTTTAGTAGTGTGATTTGTTGAATTTTTGTTAACATTCTTTTTTCTTGTCTTTCCTGAAGCATGCTGATAAGGATAAAAAACATCCTCTTTAGTAGTTTAGTGGAGAAATAATGCTGGGTTTTCTGCTCTAATATTTTCCCAACAAGTACCTGCACTTTGCTGATTTTCTGGCAGCAGCCTCACACTGACTCTAGACAATGGTCTGTAATATCCCCCACATCATTTTCTTGTGTTTAAGGTAATAACTCTTTTGCTAACCATTTATTCCCTGAATTCATTTCCTTACACTTCACCTGCCCATAGTAAATGAGGCTATAGCTCATATATAGCTCCTTATGTAATCCATCTCTGGCCACTTAGAAGAATTTAATGTAATTTTCAAACTTGGAGATTTCACCCCGTTATCTTTCTTTTTAACACATCAAAACGCTAAATAACTTAAAACCTAGTGCCCACATGACTGCATACAGAGACACACCAGTTCCCAAATCCAGGACAAGATCGTCAGAATGTCTATGATAACTCAATATTTAAATAGCTTGTGGTAAATAAGTTTGTCAAATAATTTTTGAAATTAGAAGGAAATGATGAATTCTGGTTTGCCTTACTTACATTCATGCCTCATTCATTCATTTATTCATTCATTCATTTCCCAGTCCCTAGACCTCAGTACCAAACATCCCCAGGCATATTCTATTAAAAAAAAAAGTTCTGGGACTTCTCTAGTGGTCCAGTGGTTAAGACTCCATGCTCCCAATGCAGGGAGCCAGGTTCAATCTGAGATGAGGGAACTAGATCCTGCATGCCACAACTAAGAGTCCACATGCCACAACTAAGAAGTCTGCATGCCACAACTAAAGATCCCACATGCTGCAACTAAGACCCAGTGCAGCAAAAATTAAGTTCTAAACTTGATTGAGGTAGAAACTTTTTAGTATGATTTATAATCTCCATCTGGAAAGAAATTATCATTCTTGATAAAATGTATAAGCATTTTTCAGATGGATTTTAATCAGATCAAGACCTTTTCTGAGAAGTTGTTCATCTACCCAGCTGACAGACATCAAGAATCCAAATATCTCTATTTTTTTAGATTCTTTGCCCACATAAATCATTACAGAGTACTGAGTAGCATTCCCTGTGCTATACAGTAGGTCCTTATTAGTTATCTATTTTACATATAGTAGTGTATATGTGTCAGTCCAAATCTCCCAATTTATCCCTCCCCCTCTTTATAACCATAAGTTTGTTTTTCACATCTGTGACTCTATTTCTGTTTTGTTAACACTCGACTCAATGTAATGACCTATATGGGAAAAGAACCTAAAAAAAGATTGGATATACATATACGTATCACTGATTCACCTTGCTGTACAGCAGAAACTAACACAATATTGTAAATCAACTATATCCCAATAAAAATTTTAAAAAAATCTAAAGATCTCTAACAGACTTTATTCCCTTTTCGTATATATTCTATGAAAGAGCATCTAACCAATTCTGTTTTCTACAATGTCTCTTATCAAGAGAGAAAGCTTTGGCCTTGGAGAGGCCTCCCTCCCCTGTTGATAGTAGCCCAGTGGTCCAAGTAGCAGTGTTGTAATAAAACTGACATCTACTCATAACTAAATTGTGTGAAATTTGTCTTAAAACCTGTAGGAACAGCTGTAACCTCAACCTTTTGTCCATCTGCTGGTTCCCTGGCATAAGGACTGCTGCCCATTTTGGTCCACAGTTCCTCTATCTCACCATTGGAATCTTCAAAATTTGTATGTAGGCGAACCCTGTGCAATGGTTCCTAAAGTGTGGTCCTAGGACCAGCAGCATTGGCATCACCTGGGGAACTTGTTAGAAATGCACATTCTCAGGCCCCACCCCATCAGAAACTTGGGAAGGGGGTCGTGAGGCCCAGCAATCTGTGTTTTAAGAGCCCTTGAGAGGAAACTGATGCACCAAAATTTTGCACTGTCTTAAGTGAATGATTTGGTTTTATTACAAAGCTAGTTTTTTCTATTAGATGTGCAGTGTGTCACATTTATCCCTCCCCCAGACACACATCTTTTCTTACAGGTACCAGTAATCTTTTGGCTTCCAAAAAAAGCTGTGTGATAAGAGGGTCTCTTTCCACCCATGTATTCTTGAATAAGGGCAAAGCAAGGAATCTTCCAGCACTCTCTCTGCTGTTTCTTTCTCATACTGTGGCAAAGCTTCCACAGCTCTGGTGGGTTTTTGTTACGTGTCCATGTGATAAACATGTGTCCAGAATTTCTAAGATAGTCTCAATGTCAAACATGTTGTCTTCAGTATCTATAGATACATTCTAAATTATTGTAATACGTGTTCTTCATTTCATCCAGGAAAATATTATTACTTTATTAAAAAGCACTGAAATCCCCCGTCAATTTAAGCTTTGCTAAAACAAATTTTTTATATGATGATATTCTACTATAATCTCACTAATTCAAAATGTGTAAGGGAATTCTCTTCAAAGTGGTAAAAAATTTTAAATTAATAACTAAAAAGAAACACATTAATACAAAATGTGTAAGGGGAGTCTCTTCAAAGTAGTAAAAATTTAAATTAGTAACTAAAAAGAAATGCATAGTTATTTTTATTTCATATGAATTTGAAGCTAAATGCTATCACGTGATTCTATAATTTAGTAGTAGTCCGTTGGGGATTTTAGTGGTAGGAGGTTGATAGAAAGTATTTACTCCCATTTCTTATTTGAGGAAACAGACATTCAGAGACCAGGTCTTCCCTTAAGTATAATTAAATACCATTAATTTAACTAAAGAAGTGATAGAATCAGAACTAGAACTTGGGTTCTAACTTCTGTTAGTTATTTTATAACATAAAAAGAAAATCTTACCAATTAGAATGTGAGTCAATCAGATAAGCTAGCTCATTACCTCATCATTACATAAATCACAGAATAAAATGAGTATCTACTAACTTGAATGAAGTATTACCGATGGTACACAAAAATATGTTTCAAATCCATTTGGATGCAATTCAAGTTCCCCAATAAAACACAAAGACAATTTACATTCTCCAGCAGTCCTAGATAAAGAGATATTGAAAAAGCCCATGGACATTTCCTACTTCACCTTATTAATTACATTAAACTCCCATTTCTGAGAGCCCTGTAATGGACATTATTTCTGTTTCAAATTAGAATTGATTTTGCTTTCATCTGCATTATTTAATTTGTTCTACAAAGTTCAATGGTGGTGGTATGTGGGGGGAGGAGCTCTCAATGAAATCAAGAAAAGCTAAATTAAAACTCAGAAATATCTTAAAAGAGAATTTTTCTTTTTTTCTTTTTCTCTGTTAACATATACAAACAAAGAGACCAAGATGAGTGCCATTGGGTCTGTTACTAAAGAAAAATATATGAAGCTAAATAGTCACAATATGCCAAGTAAATATTAAGAGACTTTGCGGTGGGGTGAGGAAAAACCCAAATGGCAGTAACACAGGAGCTATAGATTTACTTTCTTTGGGTTTTCAGTCATTCATGGAGTGATTTATTCTTTCATTTATTCCCTAATTTTAAAAACAAGTGATACCCAGGGTTCAGCCTCTACTATTTCCATATAAAACCTTCAAGCTCCTAACAAAGTGCTTAGGGTGCGATTTAGGACAATTCGAGAGTTTCTCTAAATAGCACCAAATCCCACTTTTGTACATGGAGAAGACTAGCATTTTCTCTGTGGAGAAACAACATAGGTCTAGGAGTTCAGTTCATCAAGTCAATATAACCCTCAAACATTCTTCCAACAATGATGAAAATGATCAAAACAAAACTGAACACCTCTCTACAGATGGTTTAGTTAATTCAATTAGTTTTGTGAACCCATCCATAGTTTTAAAACTGTCATGAAATAAAGCCAGAAATGGCTGACCTCCCCGCTGCCGTTTCTGTGAATCTTTCTCAGCTCTGCCTCACAGACCTGTGGCTTTGATTTTTCACCATTCTTTGTTTATAAAAGCCCTTTCCTGGGGTTGCGGGACCAAGAGATTGTTCAATGAGGTAATCACAGTGATTTTCCCCTACAACCTTACTAAGTGCCCAGCACTTTAGAAGCTCAGTGGGTGATTATGACTTCCCAGATCGCTTACACAGGAAACCCACTCTGTTAATCTCATTCTGTCTGGTTCCTTGTTTGGGAATAGTGGGCCAGCACACCACCTATCATCAGCTTCATGATAGTCCAGTCAAATGAATGCAGCTGGGTATAAAATTTGACATGCCATACAAATACTGATAAGTGAAATGCGAAGACTACATCTATATCCCTATGTTACTTTCTTCAATATGTACATCTTTCTGAATTCTGTTACTAAACACCTCACCACAAAATGCTAGAACATACACTAGAAATCAACAAATAGGGTCATAGGATTTTTAAAAAGAGAGAAAGGCTGAGGTATTACCAAGAGAAGAGGGAAAATTATTTGCTAGAGAATCTTTCTCTAGCAACGTGTGTGGTATATAGTTGTCAAACCAACCACCTATGGGGCCATGCCTCAGGCTTGCAGAGCACCACGCCTCCGGCCAAAAACAAACAAAAATTAAGGGAAGAGCCTACTGTAGCCAATCCAGTGAGAGTAGCACAGCTGAAAAAGACATATCAGGATGGATTTGAAAAGTGCTAGAGAGGCAGAAAATAACCAGAAGATTATTGCTGATTTCCACAACTGGCTGATTCGTTAATAGGCTGGTTTCAGTGAATTGCTGGGAGGGGATATGCTGAATTAAAACCCCCTTTCCATTCCAAACTTTGTACTTTGATGTATCATGCTCTGCATGTGCTATAACCTAGAATTGCATGATATGAAAATATTTTAAACCCCTCAAAATTTTAATTTCTGAAAATCAGCCATAGCCAGGAAATAGGAACGATTTTGAATTTTCTGGAATCTCTCTCCTAACCTAACTACTGCCTCCAAACTAAACACTCCACAGTATTATAACTACATTGAGTTTGGCATTCGATACTTAGCCATTCATGCAACAAGCATTGAATAAATGCCTACACGTCTCCTTGCCAAAAGGGATAAATAAATACTTTCAGAGGAACACACATCTCCAACCTTTTCTACATAATTGCAGAGAGGGCCATAAGTAGGGACACAGTGAAGTACATTCTCTAAGTGTTTCTTAAGAAACACCCGCCCTCACTTGAATAGAAGAATCTGTTCTCAAGAAGTAAAACCAAACAGAAAGGCAAAGTGGGTGTCCAGATGGGTTCTACTATTACATCTGCAAGCCTAGTCCTCACTCACTTAAGTTATGGGCCTGGAATGAACAAAAGGCAAGATTTTGCCAGGGCAGGAGAGGCAATAACGAACAAGTAGTGAATTGTAAAAGTGCTCAGGAAGAGAGCTGTCAAAATCTAACTCAGGGGCTTCCCTGGTGGCGCAGTGGTTAAAAATCTGCCTGCCAATGCAGGGGACATGGGTTCAATCCCTGGTCTGGGAAGATCCCACATGCTGCGGAGCAACTAAGCCTGTGCACCACAACTACTGAGCCCATGTGCTGTAACTACTGACATCTGTGCACCAAGAGCCTGTGCTCTGGGACAAGAGAAGCCACCGCAATGAGAAGCCATGCACCGCAACAAAGAGTAGCCCCCGCTTGTTGCAACTAGAGAAAGCCCACAGGCAGCAACAAAGACCCAAGGCAGCCAATAAAACTAAATTAATTAATTAATTAATTTAAAAAAATCTAACTGAAAAAAGATGGTAGTCAGGTCAAGCAGTGACTTCTCTTCCCTTGGGAACTAGTTGTTACCTACTTTCTCTGCTGAGCTGAAGAACGCCGGGTACAAATCACGGCCACGATCACCACCACCAGCACCGTGATGACGCCAACGGTGACCACAATAATCATGAGCAGGTTGCTGTTCTTCTGAGGAGTGACGCTGCCGTGTGGGGGGTGCATCTGGCCAATGGGTGGCTCTGGGAAAAGACAGGCAAATGAAGATCAGGTTTAAGGAGACGTGGCAGCCCATGGCTTATCAAGCTCTGTTAAGGATTCAAAGAGTTCCTATTGTTCTGGGCATTCCCGCAGCTGGGGGAAAAAAGCAATGAAAAATGAGAGGAAAGATCTAAATTATCCACCAAAGATAAATGAAACCAATGACCACACAGAAACTTGCACAGTAATATTCATAGCAACAGTATTCAGAATCGCCAAAAGTGGGAAACCCTAAGCCATCAACTGATGACTAGATAAACAAATGTGATATATACACACAGTAGAGTACCACCCAGTCATAAAAAGGAATGGGCTATTGATACATGCTACAAAATTCATGTAGCTTGAAAATGTTATGCTAAGTGAAAGAAGCCAGACACAAAAGGCCACATATTGAATGATTCTACTCATATGAGATATCCAGAATAAGCAAATCTACAGAGACAGAAAGTAGATCAGTGTTTGCCAGTGGATTTGGGGAGGAGTGAATGGGGAAAGACTGCTAATGGATACAGGGTTTCCCTTTGGGATGATGAAAATATTCTAAAACTAGATAGTGGTGACAGTAGCACAACCTTGTGAATATGCTAACACTGTGCACTTTGGAAGTGTAAATGTATGGTATGGGAATTATATCTCAAAGAAAAAAATATAATTAAGCTAACATACTGAGTAGAAAAGTGGGGAGGGCAGGAAGCATGCTGCTTTGAATGATAAGAATTCCAGTATGATAAGAATCAGAGAAGGCTGAGAAAATACTATTTATTCGATGCTGTGAAAGACAAACTATTTGACACCAACCACTCAAACCTTCCATTCCTTTTAGGAAGCTATCTATAAGGCACATTTAATTTTCAACCTGTCAAGGGTGTATGAATCCCACTTAAAAGCAGCCAGAGGGTTAGAAAGAGTGTCATAAAGTCTTGATATAAATTTTTTCCTGTGCTGCAACTGTACCTCATGGTAGATAATATTTAGGCAAAAACAGCAAAATAATGAGACATTTTGATAATTTTCTTATGTAAGCAAGAATGACTAATGACCCTTCAAATGGCTTTCTTTAAACCTTCAGTGATTAATCCATTAGAAATATTGATTTATGTCATATTTGTTATTACAAGCTACAAAACTTTAAAAAGTAAATATTAGCACATAATTTTATCTATAAATTAACTTTAAAAGTAGCAGAAAGCAATTTATTTGGATATTTTCCTAGATCTAGATTTGAATGAGTTTCTTTAACAATCTACATTAGCTTTCTATACCCCTTGAGCAAAATCTTTAGGGCTTTTGCACCCCAATGCCTTTACCTGTAAAATGAAATAATATTTATCGTATGTAGTTACTGTCAGAATTAGAAAAAACATAGACAAAGCAACTATCTCGGTGCCTGACACAGAGTAATTGCTTATAATATCATTATACTACTGAAACATTAAAGAAAATGTTGCCTAAATTAATAATCTACCATACCATTTGGGATACTTTTGGTGTGGATTGCCAAACTACAAAATTTTTAGAAATAATATTCAATGTGAAAAATAAATTAACTTGTTTTCACAAGTGAATACAATAACCCAACACTTGCCTCAAAATTGAGACACTATCTTTTGACAAGTTATCTAAGAATCATTGGGGTTTTTTTTGAAAAGACAGTCACCTAAATTTAAACAAATTATTGCTGATTCAATATTATTGGGAAAAAAAATAAGTGCTACCAATATAATTTGAATCTCAGGGATGGGTAACTCATCAAGTCTTTAAATATAGCACTTTTTGTTAAAAGATTCTGATTATAAGTGAAAGAAATAAGGTTTCCTTGAAGTAATTTTTTCACTTATTACAAAGGAATGAGGCAAGTAATGAAAGGTCAGAACTTCCTGTATCATAGTTTTACTTACAATTTAAAAAGTCATGTTACAGTAGTATCTCAATATGCCC
This sequence comes from Hippopotamus amphibius kiboko, assembly GCF_030028045.1. Taxonomy (NCBI): domain Eukaryota; kingdom Metazoa; phylum Chordata; class Mammalia; order Artiodactyla; family Hippopotamidae; genus Hippopotamus; species Hippopotamus amphibius. Next base: position 94,222,446 of record NC_080196.1, on the reverse strand, counting down.
TTTCTGTTCTTAATAAATTAACTGATTGGAATAAATTAAGCTTTTATGTGAGAGCGTACAATGGAGGCAGTTGGGGATCTCATGGATTTTATTAGCTTAGCTTAAATTTAACAGTTCGCCATTTCTGACTAACTTAGTTTGAGTCATACATGGCAGTAACACTGTATGAATATTTTTTAAATGTAAATTGGAATTTTTCAAATTCTTACTATTCTTTCTTTCTTTCCACCTAAGAAGACATCATGTTCCAAATCAGAAAATAATGACTCTGGATTCTGCCGTGCATTAGTGGGATTATATTGATGTCATTTGCCTCAGAGAGTTGGGTTCATGAGGGCTCCTATTATAAATCTTTGATTCCAGGCCTTTATGACTTCCTCATAAAAGTTCCATTAGTTTAAAACGTGGTATTCAAGATCTTTCATTAATTTCCCAATCTCCATTCAAAGACTGACTAATCAGAATATCTGACATGGAACAGGCAGTTAAGAAAAGTCAAGCACATTGGTGTCTTTACATGGAGTCCATCTTTGTTATTTGCAGTAGTTATGTTCCATAACAAACTAGTTACGGAACATCACATTAGTCATCACAAATACTAAATTAGGGAATACAAAGTATTGCTTCTACAGGAAATACAGCGTCAGATTCCTGCGAGCCTCTGGTCACAACCTTTCTGTCAACCAATCAAAGCACAACCTTGTTTTATGTGGGTTTCTGTTTAAAGGCGTCTTATTTAATATGTAATGTTGATTCATTAACATTGAACTCATAGCCAACAGCGCTATAAATTCATGACCGATTGAAGCTTAATTAACACACCTATTTTCTCCATAAGGCACATCAGCCTTTTGTGTTTAGGAACACTAGAAAGCACTTCATCACCACATTTAGGGGCAGCTTTAAACAGTGAAAACACCAACAAAACCCCACAAAAATCGGAAAAATTGGCAGTAAATGTAGTGTCCCCGAAAGGACACATCCACAGTATGCGATCTGAAACATAAATGCAGGATGTCACTTTGTTCCAGCTCAGATGAGTTTGTGAGCAGTGGGCTGCTCAAATTTCTGGCTGCTCTACACATGTCCAAGGTTGATCATAAAAGCACCATAATTATTGGTTTGGGGGGTCAGAAATAAAATTTTAGAGAGTAGATAATTTCATGAATAAAGAATCTGCAAATAATGATGATCAAACATATATCTAAATATGTCAAAAGACTGCTCCAAATTAGGGGAAAAAATAGAACTCACAAATCTAGATTGTGTAGTTGAGTTCTAGGAGACAGCCTGACTCCAGAAGGGGCAAGGTGACATTTGCCACCTTTCAGAAGCTGAATGGCATAATTCAAAGGCTTACAAATCTCCAGGGCACTGTCATTATTTCATGAGATAACAGACGCATCACACTGACCACACACCCTGGCACAGAGGTGGTGCTCAACAGACATGATGTGGCCCAATGTATTTCATTCTATGTGATTTTTCCAAATTAAAGAAAAATACAGTATCCTAATGCATCTGTTCCTAGTGTTAGCCTGAGTGTGGGTGTCCAGTGTCTGAGTAATCAAGACCTAAATATGTTTCATTGAAATCAGTGAGAAGGGAGTCACATTTTTCAATATCACATGAGCATTCCATCCAATTTAATTTTCATGATATCTGATCACCACAAATGATTTCATTCTTTTTCTACTAAATTTAATAAAAGCAAACATAGATTTCATAATCTGATGTGTCTAAAGTCTTAGTAATGATTAGAAAATTGTTTTAGTGAAACTGCTAATAATGCCTTTAATTTTTATGATACTTGGTAGGCTTTCAAAAATATTTTATGCGTTTTAACACATTTGCCCTCAAAAATTCTGCAGTAGACTAATGGATAGACTGGTGCTCTGAACGCTTAACTACCGCATAGAACACAAAGCCAAGTATCGAATCCAGGAGTCCTGGCTCCTGTGTTGAGAACCTGGTCTCATTGACGCAATGGCTGAGCCTTAATAGCTATACAATATCAATAGGCAGGTAAATAATGTGAACATAAGATTGACAAGTTCAGTTCTGGGGAGACAAACGAATCCAATGAAAGCTTCTAGTTGGGAAATTAACTTCTCTCCCATGACTGCAGTGTTCTCTGATAACAGTTTTATTATTAGAACATTTCAAGCTCAACATATATCTTCATAATTTCACAGGCCTTTGAATTTGAACAGACATTCATATGGCATTGAATATTTTAAAGCACTTCCCCTGAAATAAGGTGGTATATGATCAATCAGCTAGAAGAGATCTCACAGGTAATCTAGCCCAATGTTCCCTAAAATGAAATATTAATCACCACTATGGCGGAAAAAGATTCCTTGGTCAATTAAGTTGCAAAACATATTTTTCCCTCAAATATCAGAATTTTGAACACACTAATGTGAACTGTGCATTGCCAGGAGAGGTAGGGCAGAAATGGCAGAGAATGTATTTAATTATTCTGTAAATATGTACAGAAGATCCAATTAGGCGCTGTGGATATGATGTTTTAATTGAAATATGCATAAGTGGTAATTATATGATATGATGGAGGTGTTAACTAACTCTATGGTGGTCATCATTTTGGATTATTTAAGTGGATCAAATCAGCTCATTGTACACCTTAAACTTGCATGATGTTATATGTCAATTATTTTCCAATAAAGCTGGAGACAGGGGGAAAAGCCATGAGAGGATTCAAGTAGACAACAAGAAACGATATGAGATAAGACACACACACAGTTGTGAAATAGCCAGAGGCTTGCCCAAGTAGTTGGACCAGAGAAGAAAAAAAAATGTTCTGTCTTCCATCCCTGAAACATGTACCCCATCTGGGTCACTATGACATGAATAGAATGTCAGGTTACTTCTCACCTGAGATCAAGGCATAGCCAATAGAAGGAAGTTATGAAAGCTCCATTTCTGAGCTATTTTTCTGGAACGGTGGAGAAGGGACAACAGACAGGCTATGAAAACCATTAGAAAGCATTTATAGGGTACGAAATATATGAAGTATGAAATACGTCATTTCATAACAATTTATATGTCATGTTCTTCTTGTATATTGTGTGGTCTGAGAAAATTTTCCAAATTAGAGTATTGATTGCTCCCCACCGAATAAAAAAAAAAAAAGCATAATTACCTCATGGAGCTTACAATTTACTGGACAAGATTTACATTAAACAAATCATGAAGCAAAAAAATATAACATTACCACTATAGTTGGTGCTTTAAAGAAAAGCAGAGTTCATGTAGAAAGATATAACATGAGGATATAATACAAGGTCACTGACAGAAGAGAGAGGTCATGAAAGGCCTCATTACAGAAGTGACATTTAAGCTGAATTATGAAGTGTTGCTAGCAGTTAGTTCTTGTTCCTTTACAAGGGCACTGAGAGCAGACTGAGTGTCTGGAACATTGGGAGCAAAAAGTAAATGGCACAAAATGAGGCTGGAAAGAGAAAGAGAACCCTGTGCATATGAGCTTTGTAGATCACATTCAGTTATCCTTGGTAAAATCACAGATGATTTAAGAGTTTTCAGCAAAGAAGGGGCAGGCTTGATTTGTTCTAAGGAAACATCTCTTCCCTCTATGTGGAGAGGGGTTGGTGGTGGAAAAATAGAGACCAGCTAAGAGGATATTGAATTCTCCAGGTGAGAGTTGATGATAGCTTTAACTGTGATGGTGGCAATTTCAGTCAAGCAAAGAGGACAGGTACACAATATAGTCTGAAAGTAAATGAACAAAGCAGACTGCACTTGGGGGAGGAAAGAAAGGAAGAATCGGGTTCAGGCCTTAGCAATATCCTTATGTCTAGGATGAGGGAGAGGATGAAAGGGCAGGTAGCCTCAGTGTGGCAAGAACAAAAGTTGTCTTGAATATGTCAGGCTTGAGATCTTAGGAATTGTGAAGAGGTGGCTAGAAGGTCTGTGTTAGAGATATAAATGTGGGAACTGGCATATAGATGGAATTTGAGGCCTGGGAGTGGATGACATCACCAACTCAAGGGTATAGAGTCAGCAGAGATGCTCTCTCAAGACTAATCCTCTAGTGTTCAGGTAGAAGGCAAGGACCTGGCAAAAAGAAATGAGTACCAAACGCGTTTCCCAATGATTACTTGACAATGGAACACTTCTTTGTCTCAGAGCTTCTCATGGGACCCATGTATCTTGGAACAACTATTGGGGAATGCTAGTCTAGATCAGTGGTTTTTAACTGGGGATATTTTGCTCCCCAAGGGGAAATCTGGCAATACTTAGAGACAGTTTTGGTCGTTACAACATGGTAGAGGGGAAGTACTATGGGTGTCTAGCGGCTGAAGGCCAGGGATGCTGCTAAACCTCCTGCAGCGCACAGGTTGAGCACAATAACAGAACAACTTATCTGGTTCCCCCCAAATCATCCAGTCCCAATGGCAACAGTTCTGCGGTTGAGAAACCCTGATCTAGTTTAACACTTTCTATGTTCAGAGGAAAAACTGAGATCCAAAGAGGTTAAGCGACTTGATTCACACATTTCTAATCCATGGCAAAGTCAGTTCTAGAACCTGGAGTCTGGGATTAGTCTGAGATCCTTAACATCATTTCAGATAGATAATGTTTAGAGAGTAGGTGGGCAGTGCCTCTTGTAAACTAGAACTTGAGACCCCTGGGACACTTCAGTTATCTTTACATAAGGGAAATGAGTGTAAAATTTTATTTCTGGACCTTTCTTTTGGCATTAAGGTGTCTGTTGAGTGTTCTATAATACCATACCAACTTCAGAATGATCATCTCATGCAAAAATCTGTATACTTCATTTAGATTGGTTAAAATGTTAGTTAGGAAAACAGTAAAACAAATTTTTTCAAAACTGAAGGGCAAATCATGGCTTTTTCTCTGAAACGCAGAGTTTAAGTCATGTTTTACAGAACATCTAATGTGATTCTAAATATACAAAAATTAATAACATTAATTTTTAAATAATGTTTCACCGAAGTATCAACACCTATCAAACTTAAGTTTTCAAAGGTTGAAGTCAACATAACAACGTTTTTGCAGGGTTTGTAGATCTCTTTACCAAAATTACTGATTTTGAAAATTTTAGGAAAAGCTACCAACAAAAAGAAATTGGTGATTTACCTTCCTCAGTGAAAAAAGGACTGAATTGAAGTAATTTTCACTGTTGTTATCCTTCATACAAGTATAAACTACAAAATCACATTTTCAGAAGTTGAAGATTTTCCTGCTTTAAGAATGTGGACTATAAAACTGAATGCATCATAAAAGTAAAATACTACCATATCACCACATATTAGCTTTGATTCTAGCTGCCAACAGAAAATAATTTAGGAAGCCTCTTCAGTCTCCTCAATGTAATTAAGGGCTTCCAACTTCAAGAGTAAACGTGAACTGTAGCTTTGTTTTTCTTTATTTGAATTCCAAGAGTGCTTTTTGAAAAGAGTGACACATTGTAAGAGAAAGTAAATGATTAGCGAGGTCTAAATTTATTTGCAACTGGCTTGTGTATCCTGACAATAAACCACTATTCTATTACAATTATTTGAAGGATAAATCCAGCAAGTATAAGAAGAGACAGGAAACCTCTATAATTCTGTCACAACATGAGGAGACGTATGAAATTTTCATTGTATATGAGGTTCAAAAACTCAAGATTTTAAAATGTTCTTGTTGATGCAGCCTACTTTGCAAAGGTGGAGAGGGGTTAAAGTTTTATTAGTCAAGCTTTCATTTATATATCTAATTAGAAAATATACCCCCTTCTTAAGGTATAAGATGTCAGTAGAAGTTTAATTAGCAAGGTAGAGTTTTCAGATGCCTTTGCTGATTTGCTTGTAAGAGCCCAAGCTAAAGGCAAATTACATATTTGCTATCATTTATTGGATAGCAAAATAGAATAGGAAATAAAGTATGCCCTCTACCATCCATGCCTCTCTGAGGTTATCAATTCACCTTAATTAATCATGTAGCCTGTAATAATTAGTTATTCCAGTTGGGATTCTAGAAATGTTTCAGGTACTTGGTTCATCCCATCCATTTAACAGGAAATGCCTAAAATACCATTGTGTTGCAGAAAATTGAGACGGGGTAATGCCAATAATCTATCTAAACTGGTTCAAAGCCATTGGATGTCATTCATCTATTTTATCTTCATGACTTTCTCCTTTGAGATAATATATATCAGATCAAATTTAATTACAGTTATATTTCTCACTAGGCATCTTAAATAGTAAAAAAATAAAATGACATGCATTTCTCTCAGTTAATGACATTCTCTTCACCTGAGGTCTGACTCCTGTGAAAAGTTCTTATCTGCTGACTGATCTGTTCACGTCAAATTTGGGCTGGGGTTTCTTTCCAGAGAATTCATTTTATTTTGAAGGGCAAGTTCAAATAGTCAATGCCAGACTTTTAAACTTGATCCAAAATTAGGATTGCCAGATTTAATAATTAATAATACAAAGAGGTTCAGTTAAATTTGAATTATTTCTAGTTGCCTACTGATATGTACATTGAGATGTCTATGTACCTTGAGATGGTAATCCCTTGCAATATTTTTCTTTACCTTATATCATAGGCAGTTAGAAATGATTCAAATTTTACTGTGCCTCCTGTATTTTTAGTTGTTCCATTTGGCAATTTTGCCCAAGATTAGTGTTCTTTAGGACACACAATGTAAGAGAGTATATTGTTCTGTGTCTGTGGCTTACATTTGCTTCACCTGTAACATACATAACTACTGCTCAGTAGTGGATGGAAATTGTGAGGAAATAACTACTCTTTCTCAATTGTCCATACCAATTACCTCTTAATTTCCTGACACTCTCACTCTTCAAAAAGTCCCAGTAACTTCAATGTATGAAATTGAGTGTTTCAGTTTGATCTACCTTAGATGTAACCTCTCTTTAATAAAATTTCAGTTTTGGAAATATTTCAAATACATATAGGATTTTCAAATCTATATAGTTAACAGCCCTACATCATTTGTAAAATTCTCTATGCTTTTCTAACTGACTGTTTTGTCTCCTGGTTGAATATACTCCAGGTTTGTTAATAATGTCACGTTCCTATTACCCCGACTAAAACCCTAAGTCTGGGGTTCTTGGCACTTGCAGTCAAGAGAATTAATCATTTTAATTAATATAACTAATCCCATAGAAGCTAATTTATATACTTACCGTTGAGAGTGCTTCTATCAATCAAATTAGTATCAACTGGCCAATAACCTCCATCTCCATGGCGACCTGTTGATCAGGAAAATATATCAGAATGTTAGTGGACCTGCAACATGAAAGCACAAATGAAACAAAACAGATAAAAATAACAAATATTTAAAAGTACACAAACAACTGGATAGGACTGTTTTGTCCATCTCAAAGAAAGCCTGAAAATTATGATAGCATTATACTCTGCAAGAAAATGTTATTTTCTAGGCATGAGAAAAATCTGTCACAAAAATATTCTTTTAAATAAGCTAAATTCAATTCCTCACTGAAAAGCTGACCCCTCCTTTTCTTCTCCAATATTCTTGTTAACATGTCCAAAAGGTACAGCATCAGTGTTAGTCTAACTGCCTGAACATCTTAGAACAGAAGAAGGGCTGGTCCTGGATCCTAGAGAGACAGAGCCCACCTCCTTCATGTTGCAAGAGGTCCAGTCTTTACTGTTGCCCATTGGACACAACTTTGTGGCAAATTACCATTATTACTCTACAAGGGGACAGTACTTTTTGCCTTATAACTGGGCTTTGAGTAGTCTTTGCGTTATGTGTCAAACAGGTGTCTGGGAATGAGGAACTAGATATGGAGGAAAGAGTAGGGGGTGAGTCACAACCCACACGATCTGAATATTTCTTATAAACACGCCAAGAAAGAAAGAAGGTTTCTTTAGTATCACCGTATGGGAAACACTACCTTATATTAGGTGTTCAACAGTTGTAAAAGTAATCTTTAAGAGAATTGAGCCAGAAATTAACCAGAAATAATTATACTATCATCCACACTTAATTAATAGCTTTTCACTACAGGTAATCTCCTTTTCTATTGGTACATTTGTAGAACTGTAATTATTTGATTCGATTTTGAGTTCTAGAATATCTATTAGAAAAACATTTGGGAGTTGAATCTATATGCAAACACGTACAAGAGTACAGCTAATTCTTTATTCACTTCGGGGTGCTATTTGTGAAAGTGGTTATAATCACTAGGTGATGCTGAGGAAGTCAGCTGGGCAGCCAGCTATGATAACACTGGATATTTTTCTCAAGTGTATAGATTTTCTTTTTTGAGACTTTCCAGTCCTGCTCTTGTGACATTCCTTTGCATACCGAACTCTCTCTTACTACAGCTTTTCCAAGAGCTCACCATTTTATTTGCAAAAGAGTTGTGAAGAAGCAACTTAAATCGTGTTAATAGACCATGCATTCACAGCTAAAAAAAAAAATTCTTTTGATATCAAGTCAGAGCTGAATGAACTGAGGGTGTTAAGCTTCCAACAAGCAATGATAAATTAATCCAATCACATCATATTCTGTTTTCAGGGTATACTGGTACATTTAAAATTGCTGGCCAATGACTCTGGGTATATAAAGAAGTGGGAATTAGGATGGAGCCTCCAATATGTGTGTGTGTGTGTGGCGGTGACTGAAGAAGAGCAACTGAAATAAGCAGCAATTGTGAAAATTTTGGGGGTTGACTGATAAGCCTAACCCTTTTCCCAAATACCTTGCTTGTGTGACTCTGACACATCTGGGGTTTCAATAAGCAGAGGATACTTTACCCACGGGACACTGTCAGATCAATGTTGGAAGAAATGAAGTGAGACAGATGTTCTGTATGAATATTAAGAAGACTTTTCTCACATTTGAAAGCAACTAGATTGCAAAGCATTCAGCCAAAGAGATGCTAACAGCCCCATCACTTAGGCCACTAAAGCAATAGATGATTCCTGTTGGGAGTAATTCTGTATTGGCTGGAAATTAGGTACATAGCCTGTGGAGGATTTTTCCTTTTCCTCTAGCATCCTGATAAATGTCTTTTTAATGAAGTTTCTTATTCTCCCAGCTAGTTTGTGGGAAGATGCAGAAACAAGCCCACAAGCACATCCATATGTTCTAATACTTAAACATAAATCTCTATGGGTATAGCACCCTTTAGATTCAGCAAGGCTATTGATTACATGGTGAATTTCAATACACAGAGGAAAATCAGATGGCATATGGTGAGAGCTCTGGGTAAGACAAAGGAACTCGAAACGCTCTCTAAATCACAGGGCAGCTGAAAACTTGCGCATTCTACCCGTGTAATCTAGGGTATTGACATTGGTTAGCATTTTGTTGGTTATAATTATTTTGATACCACAAAAGAAAATTAAGTAACTCTTAACAAATTCAACAGAAACTACTTTAAAGACATTTGATATCATCAACAAGCAAGATTGGATTCATGGTAATTTAGAGTACTGGTACCACTTCAGTAAGGAAACACAAAACTCATTTCTGGGATATCGATGGGTCTGGGATCTCTTCATCTAAAGATGTGGGGATCAAATATTAATTTTGTGTGCTGCTACATTTCTGATCTCTAAAATATGTCTTTTAAATTCCAGGAAGTCTTCCTTTATGGATAAATAATAAGTTAAAAACAGAAGATTCTCCTATTGTCTTGAGGCAAGAACCTCAATATTGTCAAATGAGGAGACACTGGAGACTAAAGATGACACTGAACGTTATTGTTTCACATGTCAAAACATTTATAAGGGCTTTTTGCTGTGGATCAAATAGTAGATATGTTTAGTTAACTTGGTGAATTTCATAAACACTGATTAAGGGAAATAGAGAACTAATTAGACTCTGGAAGATGAAAAGTCAGTTAATGCAAAGATATAAACTACTATTCAATCCCAGAGGTCTTAATTTTTTAATGGAGCATAAAACTGAAAATAATTCATTCAAAACGTATTAAGCACCTACTATATGCAAGGCACAGTCCTAGATCCTCAGGGAAAGGATAGCATAAAAAGATTTAACAGATATGGAACCTGCCATGACAGAGTTGGCTCACTGTATCCAAATCCTATACATGCTTATTTATGGTTAATATTAGCTAACTGCAGACAGTTTTTAACTTATTCTGACTTTAAAGATTTAAGAATAAGTTAATTCTTATTATAAAATCACTATTACTGAATTGATATACTATTACTATAAAATCACTATTAGGTTTAATTGAAAATGTTTTTCATTTATCTAGTATTATTAAAAGAACTACATGCAAATAAAAGATAATGTATTATTTTTTAGTCTTATGCATATGTTTCACAATTAAATTTATCTTAAAATCCCTGAATTTCTTTTTTTGCTTATTGTACTAAATGTCTAACATTTTTCAAGATTAAAAATTTCAGATAAGAAAGTGAATACACGGATATTTAAATATGACATTTGTGGAACTAATATACATTTCAATGTATATGAGTTTTTTTTTTAATTATTCAAATAAAGTTCAATGTAGTTCATAAAACTGGTAATGGGTAGTTTCTTTTTTTATTATGGAATTAGTAATATGATTTTACATGAACACGAATCAAAATGTAGTATATGAATATAGCATTATATTCTACAGAATATAAAAAAAGAACTCGTGTTTCTGTGTACCCATATTTCTTTAATAACAGAAATCAGGGTAAGGAAAAGAATTAAGATGATAAAGAGTAATGAATTTATGTTTTACTTAGCCAACCACGGATTTCATCCAGATAATTTCATCAAAAAATCACTTCTTCCAGAAAGCTTTGAAAACTAAAGCAAATGTTTTTCACTTTTCAAAATGTTTTGAAACCAAAGAATGGTAGTTCCAGGAAGAAAAATAAAACAAAAAAATGATCCCATGTCTGACTTTAAAAAGTGGAAGACTGTGGCTTTCTAGAGTTATTCAAAATAGTTTATATAGTTTTAAATTTATTTTACTTAGGTACCTCTATGGAAGGTCCAAACCAAACAATTCATGTTCCCTCCCTTGGTTTGTACTCCTAAAAAATTATAAATGATAAAGTCACTTAAAGAGTAATTTTTTATATTTTATTTAAATAATAGATTATCCTCTTTTGGCAGGAGACATATACTCCCTTAGGCAAAAATAATCTCCATGATTTCCCTGCCAGTTACTCTCCGGACTGAGGGAAACACGGGCAGAGGTAATATGAATTCCTTTAGGAAGGTGCTTATTATTTTATTTCTTGGTACTTACCAAAGTGACATTTATACTGTTCTCAATACTTGATAAGTGACTAAACTGAGTTAGAATACTCTGTAATGTGTTAATAATGTAAACACATTTTAAGTTATTACTATTACACATTAATCTCTATGTTCTTGTTTTTACTTACATTATCACTTAAATTAGTTTCTGCCTTTTTTTACTGTGGAGTGTGTGTGTGTAAAATTAAACAGTATAGTATTTCATCAAACTCTTACTTTTAGCACACATGGACAGATGAAGAATATTCCCCATGATAATAAACTTTTAGCACCTAGAAAATATTAATTCTATTGGAATTTCAGTTCTAGAGTGGTTTTTCTGAGTGGATATTTATAAGTTCGGGGAGGAGCGAATGGAAAATCTGCAGAGGACATGGAGAAAGGACCACTACATGGATGAGTTAGTTCTAATCTATTTTTTCATCCTTCCTTCCTGAATGGGGTTAACAAAGGTCCTTCAGAATGGCACCTACACAATCAATCCCAAGATATGGACCATAATCTAAATTAAATGGACAGATTGGTTGTCTAACAAACGTTTAATATATATCCTCCCAAGGATGCAGAGCACTGAGATATCTTCCTGATCTTAGAATCGGTTCTCTGAAAATAATTCTGGTGATAATGAAGGAAAGTGCCTTGATTTTATGTCTTGTATACCAGTGGGTAAAGATAATGCGTTGATGCCACACGGATACAGTTTTACTGTCCAATACACAGATCATATTGAGACATATTTAAAGCAGATGATTTTTCAGAGGCTGAAAAATGTGGCTAAGAGAGCAATTTACCATACAGTTTATACTGCTGACTTTGAACAAAGGCATCAGGGCATCTAAAAACCAGGAAGCAAAATCATAATCTATACCTAGGATACTTCAAACCTATATTAATAGAGAAAACTCATGAGCTCTTCTCACCCTCTCCTCAGGTTTAACACACTGTTTTCAAGTTAACATGAATGAAAGTTCATTGATTAAAGAAAGTACAATGTTACTACTTCATATGTGAGGCCAGCTAACGTGCCTGCCTGCCATATACTGAGGCTTGGTGCTCAACAAATACTGTGTCAAGTCTATGAGCAATAATTTTGGGGAATGCGTTTGGTGACCTACTCTGAGTCAGACACAGTGCAAGAGAACCAAATAGGCCATTGTCCATCTTTTCTTTGACCACGGGAGGCAGTTCTTTGGGAGTTCCAATTTCTACCTTTCTGCTATAAAATATAAATATGATGAGAAGTAAATTCATTTTCTAAGAATCCTTAGAAAGTGATCAAAATATGTGATTATAATTTCACATACAAATGTTATGAATAGAGTGACCATATAGCTAATATGAAAATCAGCACACTTTAAGAGTGAAAGAAGGTGCTATTATCAATTTTGCCTGGACCCAAGTATCAATCAGGACACTCCTGGACAAAATGAAAATTATATTTATCCTAGACATGAACAATTTAAACAAATAAACCCTTAATTCCTAGCTCTTGGTTGATACTGCAGTTTGATTCTGGGTCCTGATTTCCTGAGATGTATGGGTAATCTTTTTCAGAATGTGGTAAATGATGGGTAAAGAAAGTTGCCTGAGAGATGTGCTAAAGTAGGAAAAAAGTTTACAAACATTTCACTCTTCTTTTGCAAGCATCAGAATAAAAGCAGCACTAGACACAGACCAACTGGTATCTGGATATCTGAGCATGATGGCAGATGTCAGCCAATGAAAAGAGAAGAAGAAAATCATATATATATGAAATATATATACATACATATATATGTATTATGAAATATTTCAGAAGCACATTGGTTACTTTTATGAATTCTACCACCATTCATTTTCAACCTCTTGCAAGGGAGAATGGACTCAAAAGGCAAATACCAGGAGACAAAAGGACCTGTCTAGATCAACAAGATCTTTTGCTCACAGGAAAGAAGTTAGCTTCATTAAATATTTCAGGTGGGCTTCCCTGGTGGCTCAGTGGTTAAGAATCCGCCTGCCAACACAGGGGACATTGGTTCAATCCCTGGTCCGGGAAGATCCCACATGCTGCAGAGCAACTAAGCCTGTGCGCTGCAACTACTGAGCCTGTGCTCTGCAACAAAAGAAGCCACCGCAATGAGAAGCTGGTGCACTGCAATGAAGAGTAGCCCCCGTTCAGCACAACTAGAGAGAGCCCGTATGAAGCAACGAAGACCCAACGCAGCCAAAAATTAAAAGAAAAAAAAATAGATAAGCAAATAAATAAAATAAATCTTAAAAAAAAAGATTTCAGGTAAGGGGAGTCCACACATTCTTATCTATACGACTTTAACTACAATTAGCCTGTGTGCATTTATCTGGTTGCAAATAAAAACTTGTCAATTTCTCCTGATCACACATGTCATAAGATTCCACATATGAAAAGCCAGGTAAGTCTACTGGTTATTGCAATCACTATTCATGTAAGTTTAGAATGAAACTTTTGTTAAAATTGAATGGTTAATAGAATAAAAAACAAAGATGACTTAATAATATTACTGATATGGTGAAGCAGGATGGTCTCTCAATTGTCTCCTCTCACAAGAATCTCTTTGAATGCATTCTTCCTTGCAGTGTATCTGGAATAATGGCCAGCATATGGGTCTAAGAAATCACTTTTAGATGCAGTGCTGTCTTTATGAAAATCTAAAAGGCATCCTGTTTCTCTAAACATGGACACTTTCTTGGATGACTAGGTCTTCCCAACAGCCAGTTCCTTTACCAGATGCAACATGGAGGATGAAGCAGTCTTGTGTGATTTATAAAGGAGCAACAGTTCTCAAAGGCTACTGAATAATCCAGGAAAGCCTCACCAACCTGGATGGTCTGCAAGCTTATCCCAAAGGCAGTGTGAGATATGTTTGTGTTTCAGTGACATTGCCAAGTAGTACAGGGAGAAGTAACAGAAGAGCATGAATGTTCTTTCTTCTTCAAGTGACTGTATGTTGGGAAGTTGAGACTATAGTATAAAAATACTGAAATGTGAGCATCCTGATGGCTGCACTGCTAGTATGTATAAAATAACAACACTGTTGGAGCACAATATTTCTTCATTCATGTATCTGTCCAAGCTCCATCCATCCAGTCCACAAATGTGTTGAGTTGACCACCCACTGTTCTAAGAATTAGCGATACAAAATGACTATTGCAGAAGTTCATAATTTAGTAAAGGGAAAATGTTAAGTGAATAATAATAATTATATCAGAATATCCAAAAGTTAAAAACATTGTAAGTAGTTGGCACAATGGAAAAACAGGACGATTGACTATTTCTACCTAGAAAAATGATGGAAGGTATTTCAGGGGTGATATCTGAGTTGAGAATGAAAGCATGAGTGGAAAGGCATCAGGTAGAAAATAATGAACTGGGTAAGCTTAGAAAAATAGACAGAGACGAAATAATGAAACTCCTTATATTCTCTATCAAAGAGTCTGGAACTTTTCTTATAGGGTACAGAGATCCACTGAAGGTATTTTAAGCAGAAAAGTGACAATTAAATATGCATCTAGGAAGATTATTCTAGCCGCGTGTGAAGAAAAAATTAATTAGGAAAGATCACTGTGATAAATAGGGTGAGAATAATATTAATTATGAATCCATGACGTTGACATTATTAGCCCCATTCTACAGAAGAGTAAACTGTGGCTCAGAAAGACTAATACACTCATTTGAAGTGGCTGAATCTGCCTGACTCTGATGATGGTGGTTTTATCCTTGGCGGGCAAATTAATAAATGAAAGATGAATGGGGAGTGAGTTGGACAGAAATTAGAGCACCTCCTAGAGTTGATCGTGGTGTGAGAGTGTGAGGGTTTAGGGGTGTGGGTGTGATTTGCGGTGGTGGCTCCATTCTCAGTAGGGCACAGAGAATACAACAGACTTTGGAAAAGA
Source organism: Hippopotamus amphibius kiboko (assembly GCF_030028045.1). NCBI lineage: Eukaryota > Metazoa > Chordata > Mammalia > Artiodactyla > Hippopotamidae > Hippopotamus > Hippopotamus amphibius. Next base: position 94,207,259 of record NC_080196.1, on the reverse strand, counting down.
AACAAAAGAGTGCGGTTGGTCACCATTCAGAGGACTGGGACAAGTGAAGGTGACCCTTCAGAAAAGGCATAATGGAAGTGAACAAATAAAGCTCAGAAAACTCTTTGAAGATGAAGGCTATTGAAGCCCTATGCCTCTTTCAGATTTTCCTTTCATCTCCCTGACCCATACTCTCACCAGGTCCTCGTCCCCCCAAGCAAGATGTGATAAACATCCGCAGCCAAAGATGCATGTGGTTTGCCGGGATCTGGACCCAGGGGAGCACTGCTGGGCTTCATAGCCAGGGTAGACAGTAGGTACTTGATGTACTGAAAAGTCAGAAAGTCTGAGAGCTGCTGTGTTAGAGCAGACAGAGAGAGCAAAAGACCTGTTACCAATTATATCCTAACCATAGCGTACTACTCCGCACAGTCGTGCCCTAATTATGCCCTGAACACATCCTGTAATCCTCACTATTTGAGCAGCTTCTTGGCTTCTTGATTTTCCCACTGTAGGATTTTTCTAAGTAAAAATTCAAGTAATCTTTCTCTCTGTAGTCATTTGTGCTCACTTAAGTTCTACTCATATATCTGAAGTCCAGTCTTGGGTTTTAAGAAGTCTTTTCTACTACTACTCACAGTGATTTCCATCTGAAACCCTATAACATACATTCGCAGAGAGTACCACCTGCTTTAGTGTTTCATACTTTTCATATTGGGCTGGGAATCTTTATTTCTAACTATACTGCATGTTCCTGGAAATGAACCCATGGAACTGGACTTCTTTCTTATGTTTCATCACACCCAGTACAGTGCTAGGTAAAGAGTTATAAACAAGTTGTCCAAAGTGAGTCCAACTCTTTTCATACTGCACATTTGGAATTTCAAAAACTCATCTGCACCCATTAGTTCTGATTTTCTCTTTTACGTACTCAGAATTACAAGCAGCTGGTGAAAAGCGAGTGTATAAATTTTCTGCTAACAAGAAATGACAGGAAGGGTGGAGGTCAAGAAAAGGGCACAGTGGGTCAGAATCATCTGCAAATGTGACCACCATTTCCTGAATCAGAGACAACTTGTCATCTTTCTGTTTAGCTTAAATTTAATAGACGGATATTGAAGATACATTTTCCCTATTGGAAAAAATATGTTCACACCTTTTTCATCTCCCGCAAGATCAATCACATATACAGTGGTCTCTCAATACCTGCAGGGAGTGGGTCCAGGACTTGCCTCGGGAGCCAAAATCTACAGATGCTCATAGATCATAGACATAGTACAGGATCCAACATTGGTTGAATCTGCAGGTTTGGAACAGGCAGACAGGGAGGACTGACTATGCAGTATCCACAGCCATGAGCACTATTACTTTTGGATTCTCCAAACTATACTCTGGATTAGATGGTGAAATCTATCTTTCCAGATTAGTCTGTGACTGCTTCCCGAAGATTTGTGTTATAATTCAATTCAACAAACACTTATCAGGCAACTATAATATGATAGGTTCATAATTAGAGATTGGGGGTGCACAGAGGCAGGGATTGAGGCAGGAGACGGATGGGCCCTCAGGGCAAACAGTCGGAGATCGTTTCCTGTGGTCCAATACTCTGAAATGGGAATAACAGGACAGTTGAGAGAGGAGGCTGGGCACTGCCCAAATAGAAGATAAGAGACCACATATTCCTCATTCTCGAAGTCAGGAGAGCTCCCCCAACTACACCTGCACAGAAAGGCTCCTTGGAGGTCAAAAGGGGAGTGATGCCAAGTGGCCAAACCTACCCACAGGCCTCTTCGGTAGAATCCATCTTGGCTAAGAGACACACGCAGACACATGGGAAAATCCTGAGATACACCAAATGTGGACTCTGAACCAGGCAAATCAAAATGACTGATCAAAGGAAACACAGAAGAAAGGCCCCATATAAGTGATTCAAACTGCCACGAGGGTTCGGACTCTCTCTCTCAGCCTGCCCGTGTGTCTATCCACATGTATTCTACTCTTTTTTTTTTTCTAATAAATACTTTGTTTTACTAATTTCTGTCTTTGTGGGAATTCTTTTCTGCAAAGGCTTGGGGCCAGGGCCTCGTCACTGACCACCGTCTAGCGGCTAGGGTTCGGTACTCTCACTGCCACGACTCAACCTCAATCCCTGGCCGGGAACTGAAACCCTGCTTCAAGCCACTGCAGGCCAAGGCCACTGGAGATCAGGATGACAATGTGAATGAGGCCAGCCCTTTGCCTCCAAGGAATTTACAACCTGGCCAAGAGGTTGAGAATAAAAATGGTAAACTATAAGAAACAGACAGCATAACAAGGACTAAATGGGGGTGTTAGAGATATACAGAAGAATAAAAGACCAGAAAGGTAAGAAAGGCTTCTTGGGCAAAATACAATTCAGAAGGAGCCTTAAAAGATGAGGACCTCTCTCAGTTAAGAAAGGGAGAATGTACTGCTAAGGCTTAGAGCACGGAGTTCTAAAAATATACATTTTCCAGTGATTTATGGATCTTTGCTAATAGACAGTGACATATGTGGAGGGATAAACTGGTTGTGAGGCTGGAAAGGGGGAATTTGCGGTCACATAGCCAGGACCTTGATGTCAAAGCACTGACTTCATTCTGTAAGCAACAGTGAACCGTCTGTGTTTCAGAAAGAAAACTGAAGTGACAGAATCCAGGACTGATAGACGTGGGCAGAAAATAAAGCTAGGGAAAAAAAAAAAAGGAAAATAAGGCTAGGAATTTGATATTTGACTGATGTCTACAGCAAAGGACATTCAACAACGTGGTGGGCCTTAAAATAAGAACTTGTTTAAGAAATGTTTTTGAGGGCTTATTAATGAAAATGTCTATCTTTCAGGTCTGAGAAGATTAAAATTATACCATGAATCAACATCAACTTCTGAGAGCACTGAGTATGTTTTTTTTTTTTCCCCCTTTCAAAGTTACCTATTAAAACACAAAAACTCCTGAGAGGTTGACTAGGCAGCCTTGATTGCTTAAGCACTCAACATTTTATCAAAAGCACACTATACTCATTTTTTTGCCTCTACTTTTTTGCAGTCCTGGAAATTATGACCATAGTCATAATTTCCAGGATTGCAACATCCTGGAGCTGAGAAAAACATATGTGACAATAGCTTTTTCAAGGAAGTGTAGCAAGCAGTTGAATAACAAAGTGAGCTGAAATTACACGGGATAATAGGGTAAAAAGAGGTTTCATTTTCAATTAAATGACGCCCATCAAAAGGTGCTAAAGGTTTCAATTTTTAAACAGCAGCCTGGTTGCTGTAATCCAAACCCTGCAAGATCTAGATTACATTAACTAAATTCCAAGCTTGACTAGACTACCTTGAAAACCCTATTTCCCTGAAATTGGAAACAATTAGCATTCTGTTTATTCATGAGATTAAACCTGCTGAGGTGTAAAATGGCAGGTGTAGTGTTAAGTACTTGGCCTGAATACCCTATTGAGGAAAGACAAAGACCTTTAAATTGGATGAATTTATGGGGAGGATGTGTAAGTTTCACTTTCTTGATAACAAAGTAGGAGTCGATTAACTCATTGCATTTCCAGAAATTATACATTGATTGTGAGCAGAAATTCTCAAGTTAGTTAGCCTGGGTATATATCTCAGCCTAACCACTTACATACTGTGAGCCATTGGGCAAGATTTAACCTCTTGGAGTCTTACTATCTGCATCTGTAAGGATGTTGTGAGAACTAAATATGATAGAACATGCACACTGCACAGAAGAGTAATGGATGCACAGTGGGAGTACTGAAATGTGAAGTGCTACCCTCCTCGAAGATGCTGTGCTTAGGTTTTTTAATTCTAATACCAATCCTAAAATTTGATCATCTTAAACTTGAAAGAAATCAAAGATAATTTGGGCGAAAGTCATCATTTTAGAGGTGAGGATGCTCTAAAGAATTCAGTCACATGCCCAAAGCCACACAGGCGCTCACAGGGACAGCATGGTGCTAGAATATGGGGCATCTGATTCCATTCTCGTTTTCTTCCAGCACACACGGAATGATGCTAACGGGAAAGCCCAGAGCATTACCAGCCATTATCACGATTCAGAGGAGAGTAATTCTCTCTCCTTGGTAGGAAGGCACTTCTCAGCAGGCTGCCTTCATCTGGATCTAACAACTGGTCTGTGAATTTATGCCTCTTTTCCAGGCCTCTGTTTTAGATCACCCCTCTGCAGGCCATGGAGAATTAAAGATACCTGACAGTGCTTGAAGCATTTTCTTCATGATTCACATCATCCATGATACAGCTCATTTCATGACGATTCCTGCCCTCTTTAAGGTACTACATCATGGCCATAGCACCTGCTCTACTGCCCCAATGGGCAGGCATGGAAACACACGTGAAATTGAAAACATTTGTGCTCATGCCAAGAATGACCAGTTTTTAATGACAGACACTTCAAAGTGGAGAACAACATTTTGGGGTTAAATGGAATCTAAGGATGCAAAAATAATCCTTTAAGATTAAAAGCTTGATTTAATAATCACTTTTGAGAATTGGTCATATTTTACAATTACTGCTATCCTCCACTGTGACCCCAAAAAACAAGAGACTTTTATAAATGCTTCTGTGAGAAGCTCTAGAAAGTTTAAGCTGATTGCAGAAAAACAAAAAGCCAGTTTTTTCACAAGTAGAGCAACAGTCTACAAAGGAAAGATGACATTCTCTGGGAGTAAGATAAATGTGTTTGAGCGTCAACTCTGCCTGCCACTATATTTGAGTGACCTTCTGTAAAACATTACCTTCTGCTTCCTCACTTGAAAATCTGGAAAGATAATCCATAAAAGAGTGAAAGAACAGTTTTATTTTTGAAAGTGGATGCAATGTCTACTTTCAATTATGTGCTCCCCAACCCTCAAATTCATATGTTGAATTCCTAACAGCCAGTGTGACTGTATTTGGAGATATGGGCCTTTACAGAAGTAACTGAGGTTAAATGAAGTTATAAGGGTGGGGCCCTGATCCGATAGGATTGGTGTCCTTATAAGAAGAGACATGAGCAAATTTGCACTCTCTCCACCATGTGAGGACACAGCAAGAAGGCAGCTGTCTGCAAGCCAGGAAGAGAGCTCTCACAAGAAACCAACCCGGCAGACCTTGATCTGAGACTTCCAGCCTCCAGAACTATGAGAAAATAAATTTGTTACTTAACCTACCCAGTCTGTAAATTGGCAGCCTGAGCTGACCAAGACAGCGGAGTTAGTACCATCCCTGTGTTTCCTGAGATAAAGAACTATCAGGATCACATATTCAGTGCTGTGGCTTCCCACTTACAAGATGACCCCAGGTTGAGAGCTGTTTGCTTTGTTCTCTAGTATATTCACAGAGTTGGGGAAAGAAAGGCTGATATTGGGAAAATATCTGTACACCCACTTTACATACAGAAATTTTATAGATATATGTCAAAATGTTGTGTGTGTGGTTGTGTATGTGTATATGTAGCATATAGTGATGGATACACAAGATGGTACAAAACAGGGGTTTTAGAAGATGGTTGTCTGGGTTTGAATCATGACCTCATTACTTACTAGCTGTGTGTCTACAGGCAAATCACTTAAACTCTCTGAGCTTCAGCTTCTGTATGACTAAAATGGAGACAATAATAGTATCTTGCTCACCATATTGTTATGAGGATTAAATGAGTCAATACATGTTAAGCTCTTAGAACAGTGACTATGGTCACTTTGTCAGGATTAATTTTACCATTACACATGCCCACCCAGACAGACAAATTGATAGGGTTTTTACCAAAACATGGAAAAGAAAAAAAGAAAAAAAAGAGTCTAAAGCAGAGGATTTCTATATCTTTTCCACTGACTTTACACAGCCCATACAATTTCCCTACCCTGCCTGACCCTCCAAAAGAGTAAATCTGTAGTTAATCTTTAAAATCCCGATTACTTTAAAACTTATTGGCTACTTGTGCTTACAAGAGACTAGAGAAATAAAGATGTGGAACAAGCGATAAGTAAATGGTAGATATAACCGATTTACACTGACACAAAGGGAAAATGGAGTTGTATGCAAATCATTTCTCATTGTCATACTGGTACCACTACTACTCAGAAGAAAATATTTTCCCCAAATCACAAGCTATGCATATATAATTGACTTTTTATTTTCACATTTCTGTTCTTCAGGGCACATATTAGATTCCAAGAAAAAAGTAACTGCGACAAGAAACCAAAGAGATACTTTTTAAAAACAATCAAAACTTTTCTCACTTTCTCTTACATAAGTCAAACGGCCTCCTGCTTTTCTATTTAGGATTCATCTTTGCAAGGTTAACTCTGACCCAGGGTGCTAAATATTCTCTCTGAGCAAATTTTCTCTCAACAGAAATTCAGTGCTTGTCATAAATGTAACAGTGGGATCACTGCACCATGGGAAGGGGGCAAATTGGTCTAACAGTGAACACACTAATGCATATTCAACTGATCCGCTATGTGCTGAGAGTGGGAACATTCAGAGCAGCTTTTTCCTATTATTTTCACCAGTCTTAGAGGGATCTCTAAACTGGGTTATTCCTGATTTTGTTTACAAAGAGTTTTTGATGGCCAACAAATTTTATACACTTTCTTTGCAAGAATTTAAAGATCTTACCTATAACCACTAAATTATATGTTGTCACTCCCTCTCAATTTTACAAGTAATTTGAGTTTGATGTATCAAACCTATCAATTTGACCAACTGTATACCAGCTGTGATTGAACAAGGGACCGAGTAGTATAATATGTGACAGAATCTTTCTAAGTAATGTTAGATGAAGAAAAAGAGCAATTTCCCAAATATATTAACACACTCAGCCACTGGCAATAATTCTTGGGAATTCCTTTTGTTCCCAGTAAGTGATCTGATTTCACTGTCAATGAGAAAATCTGAGTAAAAGCCATGGAGAGTATGTGACCAGAGAGACTATACAAAATATATTTCTTGGTAGCTGACAAGATTATTAAGCAAAACAGTTAACAAGATGTAATAGCAAGAAACAATTAAAAGGAACTCAGAAACAACTGGAAATCCACCATACTGAGAAGCTTGGGCATGTTGTCATGCAAACGGCTAATAATGTAACTTTTCATGAAGTTCAGTTACTTAAAAAAAGTTTGTGTGTTTTCTTTCTCTCTATGCATACTTTTTCTAAATATAATTTCAAAATTTGGGAGTTACCTGACTGTGGAAATTCCAAATTCATTTAAGTTAAGAAAACTATTTGAAGTTGTTTTAATTGTTTTTTAACTGAAATAATACATTCTGCTAATTAACTATTCCAGCTTCAATTTGGCTAGCACTAACATTTAATTTACCTAAGTAAATACACACTAATTGCCAATTACTTATCATTAGTAGTTTTACAAATATTATTGTTTAGTAGACACTGATCTTACGAAAATATTTTAAGGGTAAGCAAGCAGGAACAGCTAGATGATTAGTGGAAACGCGAACCCTGGGTGGACATTTCTGTGTACTGCATCATTTCTATGACTCCCTGTGTGAAGCCCTAGCCATGTTCTCTTAAGCAGAGGGATGGTTTAAGGACCCCAAAATAAACTTGAACACAGGATCCTCAGAGAAAGTCTACTCACGTACACAACCTTCTGTTGTTAGTGAAACTGAACATTGTGCTTAGTATCTGTCAATAGTTGAAAAGTATTGTTGTTGAAAAGTATTGTCGAAAAGCACGTTTTCCCAAAATCTACAACAGGATGCCTTATGAGCCGTGATGCCGGCAAAGAGGTTCTGTTGACAGTAGATGCCCAAAGCAGGAGACAACTATACAAGCTGAAGACTCTGAACTAATACTCAAGACACTGACTATAACCAGCATTTCCAAACTCTCCCTTCTTTGAAGAATATAACACCCTGAAAAAATAAAACTCATAAACTATTCTTTTTCTCCTTTAGCATTCTATTAATTATCCTTAGTGTAAAAAAGAATGGAATCCTAATATATTAGCCTACAAATCATGGTAAGAAATTCCTATCCACCTGAGAGTTGATGGATAACTCTGATTTACCTCTATTTTCCTTTGTGTAAAACCATCCCTGTTTCTCTACACAAATCAGTTTTTAGCAAATGAATGGAAGTGGGACAGAATACTCCAAGTCAAACTGGCACCTGATTCATGAAATGAAAGCTTTCTGGCTTCAAAATGAACAAAGGTAATGCCCTAAAAAAAGTTGACCGAACTTTGTTTTTATGTATTAAAAGAAGCTCATTACAGAGGAAATGAGCACATGATTTATGGGGTTTCTCTGTCGAGCTATAGAACTTTAATCCAGAGCTCACGAAAGGGTGCAAGAGCAGCTTGAAAATTATGCTGAGCTTAATTATACTTAATGTGAATTATTCAGAAGTGCAGACAGAGACTAAAAATTTATTTCATACAAAGAAGCTTGACATTTTAATTGGTCCTTCAGAATGGAGACAAAACAATTTCCTCTCAAGAAAATTTACATCCTCCCTATCAGAGCCAAAACCTCAGCCAAGCAGAACTTCATTAACAAGATTAATTATCGCACTAGGGTCTGCTTCATCAGGTGTACGGCCCAGGTGAAAAGAGGAATACAAAATAATGACTGACATTTCTAACAGATAGGATTGATTCAAGGAGGGAAAAATGACGGATTAAACCACCATACCTTGGTCATTAGCCATTTTGTCAGGGTGTTCCACTGTGGGAGAAAAGAGAAATAATATTATTAGATTTTGCCAGTTTCCATCAAGAAAGCTGACATTTCAAATCAACGGTTTTGTTAGCAAGTTCTCATATCAAGGCCAATGCCCTACTGAAATAAAGTTGATAAGGAATTCTGGCTAATGTGATTATTTTGATTAAATGAGTCAGAGAAAGAAATCAAAAATAATCTTTTTGCTGTATAAATGTGTTCTAAAAATGTTATTTGTAACATTCCTCTAAACATAAGCTCAAAATGATCACCATGCAAGTTGAATTAATAATACAATTAACAGTAAAAAAATGTATGTCGTTACCAAGTAATTATCACCCACATATTTTAAATAAGTTAAGGAAGCTATTTTCTTGCATTCATTTTTAAATTTTTCAACAAGAAAACTTTACCAATTCTCACATGAATAAGGTAAAATAATAAAAGATCATAAAGTTTAATCTAAGTGGTTGGATTTTAAACCTTGTGAAGAAAAGCCTTGAATTGTTCACAACTTTAGATGAATTATGTGTAGTGTTCTTGAAAATGATTTTTTTTTTAATTTTAAAATACAGTATCTCTAAATTTTTAAAAGAAGGCTTCCTATATAAGAGGTAGATCTCTGTGAAACACTGCTTTTCTGGAAATTGTGCAATGACATTTTGGCCAATGTAGATCTTTGTAAGTCTCCATCAATTAGAATTATTTCACCTATACTTGATTTTCTTTGAGTCTTTTGGGCGTGTTTAACTCACTTAACTGCAGTCACTTAGGCTACTTCACTTGCTGGTTTGCTTCTTGTATATGTCTCAGTTAAACTCAGAGAATAATATTGGGTTGGCCCAAAAAGGTCATCTTTAAGTAAAAATAAAGGACACACCTTTCATTTTCACCAAGAACTTAATTGAACAACATATTCACTAACCTAAAAAGTCTTTTGGCCAACCCAATATAATAGCGTTCCCATGGTCAGCAACCTATAACCTAGTTGGTTATCTCATTACATGTGGTTGTCGCACAGCAAATTCATACCATTGCTTGAAAAATACTTATAGCAAATATCTTACAGGCGTTGGTCCTTCCTTTTTAAATGAAGGAATGTAAATAATTGTCCAAAAGAATATATAAGCTCAAAATACTTAAAAAATGATGCTGTTAATAAAACCTCTTTCAGATAACAGGGTTTATTTATGTCACATCATAGAAGGACAAATTCCTAAACCAGAGATCATCTATAATTTCTTTCATTTTAAAATAATATGTAGACATATTCTATGAAAAGGATAAGCCAGGAAAGATATGTTAATACGTATTAGACTTTGAATTCTGAATCACTTTTTGGAAAATGGTATATACGAGAGTGCTTATTAGATTAAGATTCTACAAGTTTTATTTTATTTATTTTTTTAGCTCTTTATTGGGATATAATTGCTTTACACTGTTGTGTCAGTTTTTGCTGTACAATAGAGTGAATCAGCTGTATTTATACATATATCCCCCATCCCCCCTCCATAAGTTTTATAAATGTCTTTGTATGTCCTCAAGATTTAACAATTTTCAATTCACCAGGTTATCTAATCCAATCTTTCCAAATCTAATCATTATGTTTAAATTTTATCTTGATTTTCTCTCCCATTTCCCATTCAAGACTAATGATGTCTCTGGATGGAGCTAGAGACTGTCATACAGAGTGAAGTGAGTCAGAAAGAGAAAAACAAATATTGTATATTAGCACATACATGAGGCATATAGAAAAATGGTACAAATCAACTGGTTTACAAGGCAGAAATAGACACAGATGTAGAGAACAAACATATGGACACCAAGTGGGGAAAGCGGGGATGGTTGGTGGGGAATGAAGTGGGAGAATGGGATTGCCATATATACATTACTAATAAGAAAAAAAATATCAAACTGTACACTTTAAATATATGCAGTTTATTGTATGTCAACTATATCTCAATAAAAGTTCTTAAAAAAAAGACTAATGATGTCTCAAAATACATTTTGTTATGGTATTAGGGAATTGTTGATGAGAGGTGCTTCTGATAGGAAAATGCATTATCTGTAGTTTACATACAGGGATAGGATGCTAATGTAGCCTTTAAGGGAGGACACTCTGCCGTAGGATGTGGCATACCAGGTCTCCAGTAAGAATGAGGAAGGGTATGTCAAAGTCATGTATGACCACACAATCTAGGAAGGGAAAAGTTTGGTAGCCAGAGCAGAACACACTTGAGAAACTGCTTCACCCAGCATCTCATATTTAGGTGAGAACTTTTTAGAATGACATTAAAAAAAGAGAGAGAAGAAAACCGATCTTATCTTATTTCCATTCTTCATCTCTCCCTTTTTGTTTAATTATATAATGCATTACCTGTAGTCTAAGAAATTTTTGGCAAGTGACAAATAAAAATGTGGCATGGTGAACAATTTCATCCTTATTCTTATCTTTTGGATTTGTTTAACTGTTTACAAATCTGAACTGAATATAACAAGAAATTTTGAATGTCTCAAGAAAAGTGAATCTACTAGAGAGTATTTCCCAACAGGGACCAAATATATTCTAAGAGTTACTTTTCATTAAAGACAAATAATGGCTTTTTAAAATAAATACAAATAATAAAATATTATAATTTGTGCCTTGACTTTTTAATTGCTCCTGTCATTTGTCAAGAAAATCATATACTTTGTTACAAAATTATTTTAAATCTAAAACTTTTTTGTATTCTGGAACAGAGCTTTCAGTTCCATATTCTCAGACGGGAGAGATGCACATTTCAGAATGACAACTAAGGATGTCCAGAAAAGAGACCACATTCTACTCCTGTTTCACTGCTGAAGACTCTGCTTCTTTGTGTGTAAGAGGTGATTTCATCCCTCCACAGAAGCCCTCTTTGGTCTACTCCATCAGGTGCATCTTTCCTCCCTGTTACTTGATGGTCTCACACAGAGAAGGTTACTTTACTGGAGGGAACAACTCATGGGCAGAAATAACCATGCCTCTTAGACACCTTCCAAGCTTTTGCTAGTCTGTGGGTACCATAATGGAGACTTTTGGGAAGGGTGGTGGCAATCTTCAGAGTCCTTTGTGGTCAGAGAATCAAGTTCAAGATTCTTCTAATCAACATTCCAAAGAAAGAATCAGATCTACCACATATATGCATGTACAAAAGGGTGAAGTAATTTAATCCCTTTTAAGTTATAAAAATCCTTTTAATTAATCAGTGATTACTGATTGAGTTTCCTGTACCTCTCTGGCTGGTGGCCAAAACTGAAAAGAAAAACACTAGTCTCTAGCAGAAAATGTTTCTATCTTTGCAAAGACTAACTATGATAAAATGAAGCTGTGGACACCTGCCTAAGGCATGGTTTGCAATGGAACACTTGCCTGTTACCCAGTAGACTACTGAGAGCTTCCTCAGCTTTAGGACAACATGGAAGCCTTTTCCTCTGTCAAACAAAGTTACGTTCTGATGAACAGAGAGGCCTTATGTTTTGAAGCAGCTTTGGAAACTGAAAATCTTAAATCAGAAAGCATTTTGTCTTTACTGTAGATGGGGTTCGTTGTGGCTTCAAATCTCTTATAATGAGTAAATTATTTACCTTAGAACATTTGTCATCTGTAAGTGACACACAAGTTAGTTACACGCCTGTACAATCTCAATTATCGATAAAAATACAGGCAACATCAACATGTCTGAATAATTTAACATACACTCAAGACACCTGAAACTTAAGTTTACTGTAAGATTTACCACAAAAATCTAATTGAGTACTAACTGAGCATGGCATACTTAGGGCAGACAATATTAAACATTCAAATCAGGATACTAGAAATAACTCTTGTGGACTATTGTGACACGTAACAAATCTTCCAACTTGTTCTTAGTTCTGAACATCATTTCATGGATGAGTTTAGGGCACTTAGAGTAAACAGTGCCAAATGAGATATGAAGTTCATTAAATAATCTGCAGGATGATTATTAGCGTGGGCCTATAAATCCTGTGATAACTCATCACTTTGCTTCTCAATACACTTGGATGCCTTAAGTCATCTTCAACCCTCCCTGAGATCTCTAGTTGGCACACATTGTGAGCATGAAATTAATTTGGCACTTGTCTTCAGATAAAGGTGAAGCATTTGTGAAACATTATCTAGTCACATTTCATGCTCCCACAAAATGAGTAACCAGTTTCCTTTCAGTTGTTCATCTGGAGTGAAACTTGATGTAGACATGAAGTCCTAAAAACCTGGAGAGACAAAGATTGGCTCATTTATCTCCTGCCTCCCTCCCAGCTTCTACTGTGTCGTTAGGAGCTGTCATGCAAGCTTAGGCTGAATGCTTTTTTGTGCATTCTTGGCAAACTTTCAGATTAGCTGTTACCAAATCGAGCTTTTGAATAGCCCAGTCACCAGAATTCAAAAGTCTACTATTTATCAGAGTACTTTTCCTAGGAGAATTTAGAAGTAGTTATTTTAAGCCTCTTCTTTTAGTTATTCTAAAGCCTTTTCTTCAGTATGTCCAAGTAAATGGGTAAAAATGTCAATCAGATACATGTTTCTAATTTTTTGGTTGTTTGCCATCATGTTTTATTAAGTTTTCAGCCAGATGTATGGGCATAATGTGGTAACAGTTTTAAGAGTCAAGTATCCTTCTTTAAAATAACACACATCAATACCTTAAATATGCATCTTTAAATAACAGCTATGGAACGTTTGAATTATTTTCAATTGCTAAATAATAGAGGCTCTTGAAATCATTCACCCTCCAGAAAAATAACACTGTGCTCTAAAATGAAAAGCACTTATATGGAGATCATTATGAGGTAGTTACCATTCTTGGGCCTTAGTATTTTTCTGTATAAACATATAATTATCCTTAAATTGAGCAGTAATTTTTATACTGGCAAGTATGTAGAATTTTCTTCTAGTAATCACATCACAAGATTTTTTTTTTCATGTTGCTACCCTGTGTCCTTAAAAAAAAAAAACAATTAATTTTGTTTGAGATTTTCTGTCTTGCCATATCAAAATCTCTTTCAATATATAAGGACAATAGTTCCTGAAAGGAAATATTTAAAGTTGGCAATAGTATGCCAGTCACATAATACAATGTCTTTTAATTTTCATTCCCTTACATAAAATGGCTAAAATGTTTCATTATATTTTGAACACAGCCCATATACATGAAGTCAATACAAAATTCCAAAAGGCCTGTAAATGAAAAAAACTCAAGTTAAATATGTCTGCTTTGTGCTGAAGGCAGAAAATGTATTAATATATCTTTCTTTCATATGCTGGCTTTCATTTTTTAAAAAAAGGTAACTTTTAATTAATTAATTATTTTTATCTTATTTTTTTTCCAGTTTTCCAATTTTTTTCCCAATTATTTAAGAAACAGTTGACATACATCACTGTATAAGTTTAAGATATACAGCATGATGATTTGATTTACATATATTGGGAAATGATTACAACAATAGCTTTAGTTAACATCTGTCATCTCATATAGGTGCAATAAAAAAAGGAAAAATTTTTCCTCATGATAACTCTTGGGATCTACTCTCTTACCAACTTTCCTATATATCATTCAGCAGTGTTAACTATAGTTACCATGTGTTTAATACATCCCTAGTACTTATTCATCTTATAACTGAAAGTTTGTACCTTTTGATTACCTTCCTCCATTTTCTCCTCTCACCACCTCCTATCTTTGGTAACTATAAATCTGATCTGTTTTTCTATGAGTTTGGTGTTTATCATTTGTTTAGGTCCCATATATATAAGTGAGATCATATAGTATTTGTCTTTCTCACTCTGACTCATTTCACTTAGCATAACACCTTCAAGGTCCATCCATGTTGTCACAAATGGTAGGATTTCCCTGTGTTTTGTTTTTTTTTTTTAATGGCTGAATAATATTCCATTACACGCACACACACACACACACACACACACACACACACACACACACACACATATATAATTATATATACACAATGGAATATTTTATATATATATATGCCTCACAACTTCTTTATCCATTCATCCATCAATGGAATTTACGCTGTTTCCATGTCTTGGCTGTGGTACACAATACTGCTATGAACATCAGGATGCAGGTTATCTTATAGAGTTAGTGTTTTTGTCTCCTTTGGATATATTCCCAGAAGTGGACTGCTAGATCATATGGTATTTCTATTTTTAATTTTTTGAGGGACCTTCATACTGTTTTCCATAGTGGCTGTACCAATTTACATTCCCCAAAAGGTGCATGAGGGTTCCCTTTTCTCCACGACCAAGCCAGCATTTGTTGTCTCTTGCCTTTTGGATGATGCCCATTCTAACAGACTTGAGGTGATATCTCATTTTGGTTTTAATTTGCATTTTAATTTCTTTTGAATGTCCACTGTAGTCATGTTGCAAACAGAGATGGTTTAAGGCAATTCCTAACACAGACTCCAAAACTATTTTATAACAACTCCCTAGGGGAAAAAAAAAAAGGAAATTACAGGAAATGATTCAAACCTTTCAGAGTCCTGAAGAGGATGGGATCAGAGAGGGGCCCCACTCCTTTAACATTCCGTGCTTGAATTCGAAAGTAATACATAGTGTCAAGGTTGAGATCCATGATTTGATGTGTAAGCCGATCACCACTGATTGTTTCCATAATCCAGTCATCAATTGGAATGTTCTTGTCCAACGTATAAAACAAGATGTAAGCTACATGAATAAATGAAAACAACTTTGATTAGTGTACTGACTACATGCTATACTTTTGCTTCCAAACATCCATATTTTCCAAATACAATTTTCAAGGATTATTATACATCCATAATCTATGAAGTGCAGTATTCAATTTGGCAAATAATGATTTTTTTTGGTATTGCAAAGATTAGAAAAAGAATTGCTTCAATGTACAAAATCTAAAAATGGAATTAGCAGTTAGAAATAAAAATACCTGCCATATTTAAAAAATGTGAGGTTTCTGCTGTCTATAAATCCAGATTATTGTTTGTTGTAATATATAAGCATGATGAAAAATGTAAAAGATAGACAACAAGTCTGTATCATTTTCACTTGTATCCCATAATGAAGATAAGTAATGTTTATTTTGGCTAGTATTTAAATAATAAAAATACACTGAAAAATATAAAATGCCCTATATTTTTAAAGTGGTATAAAAATAAATGATCATGTTTGATTACTGTAATAATTCTGTGAGGCTGGCTGGGGTACTGTTGCTGTCTTTTTATAGACGATGAAGCTGAGCATGACCTAAGCTAAGTGATAAAAGGGCTAGGATAACATCCTCTACTACCATACTAAAAATTCAATACTATTTCCCCTAGTCCATCCCACCTAGGCAAAAATTAGCAAAAGAAGAAAGAAAAGGTATTTCTGGATAACTGTAGGGTATCTAGTCAATATCTGAAATATTAATAAATCCATCATTTGATAGTATCATTCATCCTCTGTGTTAGGAGATATGTTACTTGGATAACTGTAGTGTACTCAGTGGTCATCACCTAATATGCACCCAAACAGATCCAGGTGTCCCTGTAAAATATTCATAATCTAACATTATATTTAGCTAATATTTAAGCTAGCTTTTATTTTAAAGCATTAATTCACCACTTTGTTATATTATATATTATATCAGATGATAGTATAATATAAACTGTAAAATAACTCATTGCAGGTGTGTTTGCTACATGAGTGTGGTATTAGTCTCTTTTTCTGTCAAAATTCTGCAATGGTATCTGCATCAGATAGGCCACAAATGCCCTAGGTCTATTCTTATGCATTGAATACCTCCTTTGTAAAAAATACTTTTAAAAACAATTGTCTTCCTTTGTTTCCCCTGGTCCTTCCTTTTGAGTCCTGCTTGTCCCATCTGGACCGGGGACCTTCACACACAAATATTTCAATGGTCATGTCACAAAGTTCTTTGACTCAGATTCACCTCCCTCCCAAAATAACCATGCGTATTACCTACATCTCAGCACACAACCCTCACTCCAGGAAGACTGGTTTCCATACTATCTTTATTCCCACTTCCGTCTCATTCCTCATACCACTCCACTTTTCATTACTTTCTCCATCCAATTCCTACCCATCCATCAAGGTCTAGTTTAAGCTACATCTAATATATGATACTTTCCTCTATAGTGAGCTCTTCTTTCTTTAAGCTTCATAATCCACTTCAATAAAGTATAAGAGTATTTACATGATTCTGTATCATTTTCCCTTAATCCCATACTGATTTACAGAATCATGCCTGGGTTTAGGGGATGCATTCTAGACAATGAACTGGATGTTTCTTCCTTGTGGTTCTGCAGGATTAAGCAATGCCCAAAACTCCAACACCCAGAAGTCCATTTGTCTTAAATTCAGATCAATGCTGAAAACTTGCATCTATTTTGCTTTGGCTTTCGCCTTTCCCCAATGCTGTTAATCATAAGAATTACCTGAGGACTAGGTATAAGTTACAGAACATAGAGCCTAAGAAAGGGAATTTTGATTCAGTAGGTGTGGCAGGCACATCTTGGATAGCCCCCCAGTTATCCCTGCCTCCTGGTAGTTACACCTTTGTGTAGTCTTTTCTCTCTGGGTGTGGATGGAACCTAAGTCTTGCTTTTAATCAACAGAATATACCAAATGTAATGGACTGTCACTTCCATGATGTTACATAAATTATAACTTCTGTCTTGCTAGCAGACTCTATAGACTCTCTCCTTTGTTGACTTTGATGGAATAAGTTGTCCGATGGAGAAGACCACGTGGCAAGGAACTAAGGCTGGGCTCTGATCAACAGCCAGTAGGGAACTGAGTCCTACCAACAACTACATAAGATCAGAAGCAAGTATTTTCCCCAGGTCAGCCTCAAATGAGATATCACCAAAACTAATACCTTGATTGCCACCTTGTAAGAGACCCTAAAGCAGATGACCCAGCTAAGTTGTGCTTGGATTCCTGATTGACAGAAACAGTGAGATAGCAAATGTGTGTCATTTTAAGCTGCTGAGTTTGTGGAGATATCGTTACACAGCAGGAGCTAATACAATAGGTTAATGGTAACCCCAGTTACCTGCACCCCAAATGATTCCTGTGTTCAAGTCAAGTCAGGAATCACTGCTTTAGTTGATGATGTGAATTCTGTATATTTTGTGGTTATCTGTTGAGATGTTGATGCTGCAGATATGAACATCTAAGATGTGGAGAGCTCAGAGGGGATAAAAGACTTACCAAGGTAAAGAAGTCTGCAAAATCTATCAAGGTTACATGGCTCCTCCCTCTGGCTGATATTAAAACTGGAAGATGATAATTCGGAAGGGATTATAAAATATCATTGGATAAAGGAGCTATTTCTGACTCACAGATGTCCATTCTTTGATAACTCAGCCCCCGTGACCAACATCAATAAAAGCTCCTAATATTCTTTGAGCCAGAGAAGTCTCCATTCTTGTACCCAAAAAACCACATCTATTGAAAAGAAGACCTTGGCAATAATAATATTTTTATAGCTTTTATTATGTGCATGTCTTATCTCTTCAAAAGAATAAAAACTTTCCTCTAGTTCAGGAGCTATAACTTATATTACTTTTTTTTTTAATATGACTTCTTATTCTTCAAAAAAACTAATAAAATAGTCTTCACACAATAGGTATTGACACTCTCTTATTGAATAAAATCCCCTAGCCTGTAAGTATATAAGTTTTAAATTCATGACATTTAATGAAATTGTTAAAGCTTTCATGGGCTGTTGTAAGTACATGATGAACTTGAAAGTTAGGATAATTGTGCTCCCATCCCAAGTCAGCTACACTTATTCCTGATTTTCTCCATTTACCAAATGAGAATGTAATATTTGCCTTCACTGTAATTTTTTCTATGTGAAGAGTATTCACTGAAGCATTTAAAAATGACAGTCCTGGCATCAGGTAAGTAAAGTTGAAAGTGCAAGTGTTAGGTCCTGACTCCGAATTGTATTTGAGCAATTTCCTAAAATTTATTAAAAAAAACCCCTGTCATTGGTTGTAAATTTGAAAACTGAGATGCAGAATAGAAACAGAGTACATCACTCAAAACTCTTAAAATCTAGCCTTAGAGAAACCATACAACTTCATTTGGATGTGTGAGTTTGGCATGTTTTGAGGCTATTAAATCCATTATTGAAGTCTCACCTTATAGATTTTCATCTAACCACACAGGTTGGGACAAATTTATATAGGTTTCTCACTACCTTTCTGTATCTATATGTTCATTCCGCTGTATCCAATTCTCTGTCATTCTCCATCCTTTCATCTTACATTTTTTCCACTTCATTTTTATCTTTTACCCACCACACTGGCCAAATAATAAAGTATCAATATGATATTCTGTCATATGTTGTAAGACCTTTTGGGATTATTAGTTTACCTGGGCATTCCCGCTTTGAAATACCATTTGTCTAAATACATATAAAACGCAGCATCATACATATTTCATTTTGACTCTACTTATACGAATAGGTAGCTGTAATTCCAGAAGAAAAGTGTTAGAAAGTATTCACCTGTACCTCTCTTCTCTCTTCTGTCCTTTTCCATACTTCCTCTCACTCATTACTGATTCCCTTCCATGGATCACGTAGGTGGATAAGTACTGGGAAGACCAAGATACGTGATGTGGCCCTTCCCAGCAAGGAACTCAGCCCAATGAGGGCTTCTCATCTTTAAAGAACTGATTCTGATAATTGTATATATTGTATATATTTTCATGTATATACATGAAAAAGGAGGACATATTTTCTCCTTTTTTATGGTAAAAAATTATAGGCTATGGATTCAGGGAGGCCTGACCTCAAAACATAGTGCTATCATTTACTATCTTTGCAACCTTGAGCAACTTGCTTAATCCAAGTATGTCTTAATTTTCTTATCTGAAAATGTGAGATAATGCATTTTAAAAACTTAAGGTATGTGGGTATTTCTATTACAGTATCTTTTACATAGTAACTACCTAGTAAATGCTAAAGCTTTTATTTATTTATATTAATAAAGCTTAAGAAATATCTCATTTGGAAGCTGGAACTTCAGTTTGAAGTCCAATATACTTAATACCAATTCTGTGATTATTCTGCTCAACAAATGTTTACTAATTACCTACTCGGTGTCAAAGATATTGTTACCGGGGAGAAAGCATTGAACACAATCTGAACCTTGTTCTCCTGGAGCTTTCAGCCTTGCACTATAAGCATTTAGATTTTCTCTCATGATAATATGGAAAGGGGATGGACAGGAAGAAGTCAAGATGAGTATGTTTCCAACTTTTGCAGCTGGATGAAGTGTGGAAGCTTCTGAAAAGATAAGAGTAAGACTATTTAGACACATATGACTCCAGTGTGCATGCCCAGCTGGGTTCACAATCGCAATGAGCTAACCACCTCTTCCAGAATATACTAGTGCATTGTTTGGCCACTTGCAGTGGGTGATAGAGCAAAAATTGGAAGAATGGGCGAGAGGGAGACTGGTGAATAGAACGAGGCAACAATAAGACAGACAAGTGGAAATGTACAATATGAGGTAGGATGTGTGTATTTAGAACTCCTTGGATGGTGACATAGATTCCAGAGACATAAGATCATGTTCACTGAAGTCCTGGAGATAGTGTAGATATTTTTTCAGAGAAAGTAACGAAGGGAATGAAAAGATCTACATTCTGCGTAATAACATTTACGGAACAGGTGGAAGAAAAGTCTGCTTATGAGACTGAGAAGTTATAGCCTGGAAGTGGGGAGAAAAGTGGTTAGGCGATTTTATAAAAGTCAAGAGAGAGGAGAATTTTGAGGAAGAGGAATTAGACCAGCGTATCAAATGACAGAGAAAAAGAGGGTACAACCTTAGCCATTAGATGGTATTGATAAGGAAACAATCTCTGAAGCTCTAACTCTTTTATCTACATGAGCCCTTGACCTTACATAAGGGTGGATGCTGCATTTATTTGGATTAATGTCTCACAAATCTAATTGTACATTAAAATCACTTGGGGAGCTTTTAAAAATACCAAACTCAACCCCTCCTCAGATAAATTAAACCATAAATCAGTTGAGCACCACTGATTCGGACCAGTAGAATACCGATAAGAAGAGAAAAACAGTGTGTGATAGTTAAGTGTAGGAGCCTGAGTTTTACATCCCAGCTCTGCTACTTCTCAGTTATTTGATTTTGGGAAAGTTATTTACCCTGGAAGACCCCAACTCTTTATTTCAAAATGGAATAATAGGATTATACAATCACTTATAATACAAAAGTGCTTAGCAGAATGCCAAGCATGTAATAAATGCTTAATTCATTTTGAATCATTTTCTTCTGAAAATGTCAGTCTAAATTCCTAAGATGCCAGTTTATAATCAAATAATTTAGGCAACGGAATTACCTGGATCTCCTCTTTCATCCTCTTTTTTGTTTAATCTTTTTGAAATACACACACATACACACACACATTTATATAAATACATATATACATTTATAAATATACATATATTTATAAATTGATGATCTAGGTTCTGTGCAGAGTACATTAGTGAACGCTTGTCTTAGAATGAATTTCAACTGGGAATAAAAATCACTAAATTATTTCAGTGCTCACTGGGTATCAGGGACTTTTCTCAGTCCTTTATTATAATAATTCTATAAAAGAACTTCTAAAGTAAGACTCAGGGAGGTTAAATAACTTGCGCAGGCATCTCCATCAGAAGCTTGTGTCCTTAACTACCCTGTTCTCCCACTGCGCACATACAGGGATTTAGGAAAACAAAGAAATAAAAAAGTAAGATGAGAGTACATCCCTCTACATAGGCATACATGTGCCCTGACACACGGAAAAGAACTCACATCTTCCTTTGTACTTTCACAAGAAACTGAGTGTAGAAAATCTAGGCCCTCAGCCTAACGGTCTGGTATTTTAAATATTTTATCATCCAATTTTTTGAAATGATTTTGTTAGGGGAACCACTGACTCAAACTGCCCATCCTGGCCAGGTAACCATCTGCATGAGTTGTTTTATGACAGGAGGTCCTGGCAAGGAACACAGAACTAACAAGCCACCACCAAGTGGAAGAATACGGGAAAGGTCAAGAGGAGAGAGGAGACGCCTGTCCTACGTCCTACCAGCCTCCCAGCATCCTCTGTGCTGGAATCCATTTTGGCTGAGCGATGTGCGTGCCACCAGGTAGAGCCCTAAGTCAGAATGATTGGCCAGAGACAACCCGGAAACTGATCCCATCACCATAAAACCTGAGACTGTGAGCCACGTGGCAGAGCAGTTCTCCTGGGGTCCCTTACCCTCCTGTTCTCCACCCGGGTGCCCCTTCCCAATAAAGTTTCTTGCTTTGTCAGCATGTGTGTCTCCTCGGACAATTCGTTTCCAAGTGTTAGACAGGAGCCCACTCTCGGGTCCTGGAAGGGGTCCCCCTTCCTGCAACAATCTGAATGAAAGAATCAAAATATGCATGGAACAGAAGTTATTTTAAGTGCTGTTCAAAGTTGTTTTAAGGGTTTTTAGTGTTTGCTCCTTGTTGAATTGAATCAAGATATATTAACTTGATAACCACAACTTGGCTTTAATAAATGAAGCAGTCTTTAAAGATGAATTAAGTATTTCATCCCATACCTTTCACTATGCCATTGTGAAAGAATGGATTTTTAGTTTTGAGAACTACTGAACATACAACTCTAAATAAAATATGTGGACACGATTTCTTACACATGCACTGTTACATTTACATACAGAATTTTATTACTTGGGTTAATTTGTATTTCTTAATATGGGGAGGACTTCTATTTTTTTCCAATTGAAAAGCAAAATTAAGCTTTTTCTTCAGAGTTGAAAATATATTCTATTGTTCACATAGACCATTTGATGAGATTTATTTAAATAAGTGTGGAGAATTGGATAGTATATGACTTATTTTATCCTTTACCCCCAAACATATTTTTTCTAACAGAACTTGCTTTTATTTAGACAATTTCTATTCTGTTTTTTCCTTCTTAAATTTATTATCTGTTGATTTACCATATGCTTATAAATAACTTTATAACATAAGTCATCATGTAAACAAATCAAAATCTACAGAAGTACTGAAATAGAACCAATGAAAATAGATCCTAACACTAAGGGGAAGAAAAAATTAGAATGAGCCAGCCTCAGTTTTAAAAAGCCTGGCAGAGTGACAACTGAGTATGTAAGATCTGGGGGAGATTTTATGTCCCTTTTCTTTTTCCATATTTGTCAGCTCAAATAGAAATTCTGTTTGCTATTGCAATTAAGAGCAATTTCCTAGAGAAAACAAATCTTCAACTTAAATTTAAACCACATTTGGAATTTTCACATCATCTTTTCATTTTGTAAAATTCAAAAAGTAAGTCATATAAAGTAAGTGTGCCATCAACTGTAATTTCCACGCTCATCTCTGTATCACAGAAGGACTGAACTACTTTGTTAATTTATAATAGTGCTATCCACCTCTGGTATGCAAAAAAGAAGAAACAGGAGTGACTCTCGCATGCACCTAACCCAATGGTTCAAGTTAATTAGACTATAATGTGCACATTTTTAGTTATACAATATTTTTCACAATAATTATATGCTACGGAGACATCTATTAAAAGTCTAAAGTGATCATTTAAATGCAAAATCTCTGATAGAACTCCATTATATTTTTCATACTAAATTAACATTACAGGCTTCTAATGGATGCTTTAATTAGGCATCGATGTTATCAGCAATATTTGGCAAAATAAAATCTGTCACTGTGAAATATTCATTAAGTTCAATTTCTGTCAGTCAATATCAAGTGTTTTCCGAACCTTATGATTTAAGAAAGAAGCTAAAAGCTAAGTGAGAAACTAAAAACCCTCAGACAAACCTCCTTCCTATGTTCCCTATAAAAATACATGGTCATTAAGTGTCTTTTATATTTTATAATTGCCAAACCATTGCCAACAACTGGCTTCTTTTTAGTCATTTAGGCTCAGAGGTATTCCATTAGGAAGTTGTTCTAATCCGCCACAGAATGAAAAACCAAAGGTCTATACTAATTGGAATACACAGCTTTCATGAAACAACACAAATGAAATGTGTCTGTGTGTGTATCTGGAGCCTCCATTAGAAGAATTCCAAGGTCAGTCTGGGGCAAGAAGAGACAATCAGAAAGGGTCAGGAGTCAACGGAGATGCTGGGACAGAAAACTAATACATGAAAGGGCCACGCAGTGCGCAGGAGGTAAGCAATCTCAGGCCAAGCAGAGCAATGCAGGAAATAAAGTGGAGGTGCCTACCGGTAATTTTCCCATTGGCTTCCAAGGGAGGCTGCCAGCTCACAATGACAGTGCGAGGCTTCCCTTCCCGAGTAATGACTGTCAGATCCTTGGGAGCAGAGGTCGGGGCTGTGAGATGAAACAGAAACATGGCCTTGTCATTGGATGTGAAAGAGAGCAGACATTTATGGGACTTCTAATCATGATGTTGACACTCAGAATCTATCATGTAATATATCATGCTTATTTTACCGTGTAAGATTTATTTTAAGTATTTGAATTAAACAAGGAAACAAAGATACAGAAAGGAATGTTTTTCCAATGGAAGTGAACTGACTTTCAAAGCTGTGAATACAGAGAGGAGAACAGAATATGTCTGAATGTACAGGAGAAAAATACACCTGGTATTTTCAAGTGAGCGATACACTAAATATGTAAGAACCATTGTGAGAACAAAAAAATGGACGTGTACTTAGTGAGATTAATGGCTACATGTCTCCAAGGGACAAAATTCTGTTACAACTGTAGGATTTATAAATAAAAATTCACCTAATTCTGTTTCTCCTTAAAAGCCAAAAAAAAAAAAAAAAACCAAAAAGAATTTAAATGCAGGTCACAACACCTTGCTTAGGTAACATACTAGGTATCTCCCAACAAGAAGACAACAAAATATTTGAAAATAGGGTCTATGAGGGTCTTAGTATCAACCTGGTAGGAAGTAAAGATGGCAAGAAACGCTGTCTTGTTTAGGGCTACTTTCCCCACATGTTTGAGGGAAGCAGAATCTGTCACCCCAAAATATGCCTCTTTGGCGTAAGAATTATCTTAAGCTGATTCTTTTTAAGAAACAGCAGACGGAGGAAAAGTTCTGAAAACCGAGTAGAAGTTACCCTTTCATGAGAGAGATTTACATTTATAAGGGTGTCTCGTCTTTGTGCCAGGAAGAGGATGATGACAAGAAGGCAGAGACTTAAATGTACATAACAACCATGCCCTTGTTTATTTGCCTGAAGACTTCCCATTACTGGCTCCCCACCTTCCAACATCTTTTATCTTTAGCTGGAGGTGGTATTGAAAATGGTGGCTTGGACCATTTTAGGGGATTACTGTTTTCCTGGGTATCTCCCAAGTATAAAAGAGGTATACTTATTATCAAACTTCTATTTGTTTTTCTCTTGTTAATCTGTCTCTTATTAGAGGGGGTCTCAGCCAAGAACCTGGAAGGATAAAAGGATTATTCTTCCCCTATATTGTGCTCAACAAAAACTTAAATATACTTCAAAGGTGGCAGCAAACTGGTCAAGCTGGTCCAGCATCTTTCAGATATTCTTTGACCTGCTTTCTTACTCTCTGTGCTTTGAAATGTAATTAGTTTTCCTTCTAGGTAGCTCACAACGCCCAAGTCTACTATCCATAGTCTTTTTCAGTTACCCTATATTTGACATAGGCAATTTCAGAATGTATCTAAGTTCTGAGCTTGGGTTCTGGAGGAATTTTCTGATCTCTGCACAGGAGTGCTTGTGTATATTACAAATAGGTACAACTTGGTCCTAATTCTGAATTCCTTTTCACTCTTATAATTCTCTTTGGCTCTTCTGTTGATTGTACAGTACAGAATCTGAGCATTACAAACACTCTATTTGTAGCTTCACTTCCTAAGAGAATTTCAAATAGAGGGACATCAAACATGCCCACCTATCATACCATTTTATTTCCAATGCCCTGATTCTCCAAGCCACTAGGTTTCTAGGTTAACCAAAGCTGTGCCTAATTATAATAGCCTTATATATAAAAATAATACTTTTAAATTAAGTATTCAAATTAAAAAAGAGGGAGGAGGAGAAGGAAGAAGGAAAAGGAAGAGGAAGAGAAGGAGGAGGAGATGAAAAAGTCTAGTGTAGCAGATCCCTGAGTAAAGAGACTGTATATTAACCATAGTTTAATATATATTTTAATGAAAAAAGAGAAAGGACATTATTGCATAAAAGGATTTGTAATAACAAAGTACCGGAGAGGCAATGCTACCTTAAAGAAGGGTTAGTCTTATAAAGAGCTCATTCAAGATATTTCCTAAGCCACAGATAGGAAGATACTATACAGCCACAAATTAGAGTATTATACCAAACATAAAAAGAAATTTTCCAATTTTGTAAGTAATTAAAAGATCTGTCTTTCTAACTAGTCAGAATAGTGTTTCTTTCTTAACTGTGTTAAAAGTAAAATTGATGTTTATTTACAAAACAAACGATGATTAGATTGCTTCACTGAATCTATGTTGATATTCAAAAAATATGAAATGACTCCGACTTTAACTAGCAAAATAATACATTGAAGAGCTGGTTATTTTTCCAAAAAGAAAAAAGAAAAAGAAAAAACACCCTAACAACTAATCTATTTCAGGTGCTGAGCAAAGTTTTCTTTCTCCTCAAACCATGTGACTGTTGGTGAACAGAGATTCTGGTACTGGATGTTTGGGATTATTCTCTCATATTCTTTTAGTTTTTTTATTTAAAAATTTTTTTGATATTATAGTGGCCCTAACAAGTTCAATGATCCCCTAGGTCAAGCAGAAGGACAAGTTCTTTGGTCTGCTCTTCTCCAATCTCATGGGTTCCCCTGAAATAATTTTTATGAATTCTTACCTATCCTCTTTGAATGAAATCTAAATAAATAACAATAAATAATAAATACCAGGCACTGTAGGATTTATACTTTATTTTCTTGTACAATCTTACGTCCCCATTTGTGTTCATGAGTACATGCTCCAATCACTCTAAACCATTCATAAGTGTCTCTTTAAGACATCCTTTTGATACTTGCATGTGTATTTTTGTGCATGCTGTTTCCTTCCTTTGGAAGACCCTGGAATGGGTACCTGATGATCCACCCAGGCCACAGCTCCAGCATTACTTCATTTGTGACACTTTTCCTAATTTCTCCAGACAGAATTTATACTTGGATTTTATTCCTCTGATTCCAACTTGCCCACAATTCTACAACTGTATTTTTCATGTTACTTCAAGGTGGTATTTTTTCAATATTTTTCTTATACATTAGATCATAATTCTCTCAAAGATATAGGCTGTATTCTCTTTACCTTTTATACCAAGTCCCTATCTCAGGACCTGACAATTAAAATGAAGCTTATTGGAATCCCGTAATTAATATCTCAGATAACCGGACAAGCACTGCCTGCTGGTTCATCTGTTTCTCAGTTGACTTTTCCCATTCTTAAATCTCTTTGGTAAGTGTATGAGTGGAAGGTAATATTCAATATTTAGAAGATTTCCAGCCGTGGAAATCATATTGGGCATTTGTGGTTGGACTGCTCCACATCCCATCCTCTCCTCCTTCATTTAGAGAAACACTTGGCTTTTTCCTTTGAGAACAAGCTCTCCTCTGTGTCACGTGAGCTAGGTAGCAACATCAAATAGGAATTTCATGGCCTTCACCTCACTCTCTTTAGCTGTGTGATTCTCTCTTCTGGGAAACTGAATGTTGATACAAGAAAGGAAAACACATGGAGTCAAACCACTGTGACTGTAACACCTTGAAGGGAGAGACCTATAGTTCCTCATCTCTAAAGCCTGGGAATTCTGCTTCCTGTCCCTCTCCAAGACTTCATTAGTTCAGCTGCCCTTCCAATTATTTTTATTTTACTTAAATTAACTAGAGTAAAATTAGGGATTCATCACCTGGACAGAAAGAAATGTTTCATTTCAAGAATTTGTTGGCTGCCATTATTTTTATTATGAGCAATTTCAGCACAAGTGCATGACAACACAGCCCCATAGAGTCTTTGCATTATTACAGAATTAGAAACAAGCTCTAGTTATTTCACTTCGTTTCCTTCTCACAGTTATAAAACCTGCAGACACTTGTGAATTACTTCTTGCTTCTCATCATCACCCAAGGATCTTATCCACATGCTATTTACACCTTTGTCCAGATCATTATCTGTTTTGACAATCATCCTTCCTACTAGCCATTTCTAAAAGTTAGTATCTTTTTGTCCGCAATGGGTCTCACCACTGATGTCCCTACAAGGCTGGGCAGTTGAGGAGAAATCAATAGGGTGCATTTATCAAGTCAGATGTTGGTGTGCCTTTATGTTTACGACAGGGAAAAATGAATGAGGAAATCACTTCTCTTTCACTCAGGGAAGACCAAATGCCTTACTCGTTTTCATTTAACTCCTTTCAATTCCTTTTAAGTAAAAAGAAAGAGCAGAGCCTTTATTCTCCCCATAGTTCATAACTCATTCAGCTTGTCTTATTCTTCCTAAGAAGCTAGGAATATTGACATCCAGGGCAGAATTCTAAGAGAATGACTTAATATATATAAACATGTAAAATAGAACAGGATATTGAAATTAAACAACTAGAAAAAACTTCTTATAGAAAGAATTATCCACAAAATTGTAAAAATATTCACAATGAACTCAGACTTAAGGTAGTAGCTTGAAATAAAAATTAGAACTGCGATGCCATGAGACAAATTCTAATGGAAAAAGAAATTCAACATACCCAGATAAAAGTGTTACTGGCATATTTTTTAAAATTTGGAAATATGTGATATAGTTTACCCCCACATATGATATAATGCCATGAAAGCAATCAGAAAGTATGTTAAGCCCTATTTTCTTCAGATGTTGGATTTCTGTGAACTATAAATGCCATGTGCACTGCATGTCTGCTAAGGGTGTAAACTCAACATTTATGACCCATCGTAAATGTGACTGGTAAAATTTACAGTGAATTGCATTTACTCTCGATCTGAACTATTGCAAAATGCATGAAAGTTTTCCATTGTGTTGTTTTATTTCCAAACAGTGAACACGAACACCCAGAAACTTCTTCCCACAGGCAGCCAAGGTTACTTGGGGTAAGCATCCATGAGACTACTGTTGTAATGCAATGTTTCATTTTGTATCTAATTTCTTTCCAAAAAAGTAAATACCTAACAGGTCTGTTGATCAAAGACACACATGCATTAGAGTAAAATGTCTTTACTTAAATGTATGGAAAAGAAGCTTTAAATTCAGACCTCCTAAATTAACATACAGATTAAAACCAGATTACTTAATCCACTGGGGACTCATTTTCTCTTTATCTAGACTGGGGAGGATAATATTAGATATCAAAGTGCTATGAATGATTTTACAAATAAAATCATTTTAAGATAAAGCGTAATTTAGACATCATAGTACACACATGTTCCAGCTTCCTCGGAACCAGGAAAACACCACTGCCAAATATCAAGAGTAGAAATTTCCATTCCAGCCTTTTTTCACATACCTGCTTCATATGTGGTGGCATGTGCAGTCATGCTCCACGTGCTGGACCTTCTGTTTTTTGTTACCATGACCGAGAACTCATACATTGTGTTTGGTTTGAGGCCTGTTGCTGTGTAACTCAGAGATGTTGTGTCTTCTGACTAAACAAGTGGGAAATAAGGAAAGACAAAAAAAGAAAATGAACACTATCAACTTGGTAAATCAAGACACATAAGAAGACTTTCAAAAGCCAACGAAAAAGGAATTTATTTCCAAACAGAGGAAGACCTAGGACACGGCACTAACTTTATTTCCTTTCTGTACCAGTTTACACTGGCTGATTGTACATCTAAAACCTAATCGATAAAATCAGGTGTTATGTTGTTCAAAGGGGCAGATAGCTGATAAATTTTCCCAAGTGAGGCAATAACCACAGAGACAGGGCCCATTCCACTTCCTTCTGTCAGTTCCATTTTTAAGGTTATCTGCACTGACTTTAACTTCAATTTATTTCTAATAATCAAAATCTTTTTTTCAAAGGTTTTCACATTTTATATATTTTACATAGATTGTTATGATTATTTTCCACTGGTAATAAAATGAAATTTTAGAGCTCTACTACTTATGATTCTTTTAAAAAGTCTTTACAATATAAACTTTTAGTGATTCCAGAATCTATATAGCTATTATAAAGAAAATGGACGAAATCAATATTGTGTCATGTGCTTTTCTTTCTTTGTGCATAGGTCATGTTAAACATACACTGAAGTATGATCATTAGAGCAGTTGATCAGGAAGAGAACAATAAATTGCATAAATATTAAATGATTACATTAGTGTTAATATTTTTCATCTTCTGAATACATTCTTTGACCTTTTTTTTTTTTTTTTTTTTTAAGCGGCACTTAAAATGATTTATTTCTTGACCTGGGCAGCAGTCACATAGATATGTTCATTTGCGACAACTGAACTATATACTTAAAATTTGTGCACTTTTCTATATCTATTATATTTCTTTTTTTTTTTATTTTTTTGGGGGTACACCAGGTTCAATCAACTGTTTTTATACACATATCCCCATATTCCCTCCCTTCCTTGACGCCCCCCCCCTCGAGTCCCCCCCACCCTCCCTGCCCCAGTCCTCTAAGGCATCTTCCAATCTCGAGTTGGACTCCCTTTGTTATACAACAACTTCCCACTGACTATTTTACAGTTGGTAGTATATATATGTCTGTGCTACTCTCTCGCTTCGTCTCAGTTTCCCCTTCACCCCCCGCCCCCTCCCATACCTCGAGTTCTCCAGTCCATTCTCTGTATCTGCTTCCTTGTTCTTGTCACTGAGTTCATCAGTACCATTTTTAGATTCCGTATATGTGAGTTAGCATACAATATTTGTCCTTCTCTTTCTGACTTACTTCACTCTGTATGACAGATTGTAGTTCTATCCACCTCATTACATGTAGCTCCATCTCATCCCTTTTTATAGCTGAGTAATATTCCATTGTATATATATGCCACATCTTCTGTATCCATTCATTTGTTGATGGGCATTTAGGTTGCTTCCATGTCCTGGCTATTGTAAAGAGTGCTGCAATAAACATTATGGTACAAGTTTCTTTTGGGATTATGGTTTTCTTTGGGTATATGCCCAGGAGTGGGATGACTGGATCATATGGTAGTTCTATTTGTAGTTTTTTAAGGAACCTCCAAATTGTTTTCCATAGCGGCTGTACCAACTTACAGTCCCACCAACAGTGCAGGAGACTTCCCTTTTCTCCACACCCTCTCCAACATTTGTGGTTTCCAGACTTTGTGATGATGGCCATTATGATTGGTGTGAGGTGATACCTCATTGTGGCTTTGACTTGCATTTCTCTGATGATGAGTGATGTTGAGCATCTTTTCATGTGTGTGTTGGCCATCTGTATGTCTTCTTTGGAGAAATGTCTATTTAGGTATTCTGCCCATTTGTGGATTGGGTTATTTGCTTTTTTGGTATGAAGCTGCATGAGCTGCTTGTATATTTTGGAGGTTAATCCTTTGTCCGTTGTTTCATAGGCAATTATTTTCTCCCATTCTGAGGGTTGCCTTTTAGTCTTGTTTATGGTTTCTTTTGCTGTGCAAAAGCTTTTAAGTTTCATGAGGTCCCATTCGTTTATTCTTGATTTTATTTCCATGATTCTAGGAGGTGGGTCAAAAAGGATGTTGCTTTGATGTATGTCAAAGAGTGTTCTGCCTATGTTTTCCTCTAGGAGTTTTATAGTGTCTGGCCTTACATGTAGGTCTTTAATCCATTTGGAGTTTCTTTTTGTGTATGGTGTTAGGAAGTGTTCTAATTTCATTCTTTTACATGTTGCTGTCCAATTTTCCCAGCACCACTTATTGAAGAGGCTGTCTTTTTTCCATTGTATACGCGTGCCTCCTTTGTCAAAGATAAGGTGCCCATATGTGTTTGGGCTTCCTTCTGAGTTCTCTATTCTATTCCATTGATCATCCTTTCTATTTTTGTGCCAGTACCATACTGTCTTGATCACTATGGCCTTGTAGTATAGTTTGAAGTCAGGAAGCCTGATTCCACCAACTCCATTTTTCCTTCTCAAGATTGCTTTGGCTATTCGGGGTCTTTTGCGTTTCCATACAAATCATAAGATTTCTTGCTCTAGTTCTGTGAAAAATGCCATTGGTAATTTGATCGGGATTGCATTGAATCTGTAAATTGCTTTGGGTAGTACAGTCATTTTCACGATGTTGATTCTTCCAATCCAGGAACATGGTATGTCCCTCCATCTGTTTGTGTCGTCTTTGATTTCTTTCATCAATGTCTTAAAGTTTTCTGCATACAGATCTTTTGCCTCCTTAGGCAGGTTTATTCCTAGGTATTTTATTCTTTTTGTTGCAATGGTGAATGGGAGAGTTTCCTTAATTTCTCTTTCTGCTCTTCCGTTGTTGGTGTATAGGAATGCAAGAGATTTCTGGGCATTAATTTTGTATCCTGCTACTTTACTAAACTCATCAATGAGTGCTAGCAGTTTTCCGGTAGAGTCTTTAGGGTTTTCTATATATAATATCATGTCATCTGCAAAGAGTGACAATTTGACTTCTTCTTTTCCAATTTGGATTCCTTTTATTTCTTTTTCTTCTCTGATTGCTGTGGCTAACACTTCCAAAACTATGTTGAATAACAGTGGTGAGAGTGGACACCCTTGTCTTGTTCCTGTTCTTAGAGGGAATTCTTCCAGTTTTTCTCCATTGAGAACAATGTTGGCTTTTGGTTTGTCATATATGGCTTTTATGATGTTGAGGTAATTTCCTTCTATGCCCATTTTCTGGAGAGCTTTTATCATAAATGGATGTTGAACTTTGTCAAAAGCTTTTTCTGCATCTATTGAAATGATCATATGGTTTTTATCCTTCAATGTGTTGATATGATGTATCACGTTGATTGATTTGCGTATATTGAAGAATCCTTGCATCCCAGGGATAAACCCCACTTGATCGTGGTGTATGATTTTTTTAATGTGCTGTTGCAGTCTGTTAGCTAGTATTTTGTTGAGGATTTTTGCATCTATATTCATCAGTGATATTGGTCTGTAGTTTTCTTTTTTTGTGACATCTTTGCCTGGTTTTGGTATCAGGGTGATGGTAGCCTCGTAGAGTGAGTTTGGGAGTGCTCCGCCTTCTGCAATATTTTGGAAGAGTTTGAGAAGGATAGGTGTTAACTCTTCTCGAAATGTTTGATAGAGTTCGCCTGTGAATCCATCTGGTCCTGGGCTTTTGTGTGTTGGGAGATTTTTAATCACTGCCTCAATTTCTGTACTTGTGATTGGTCTGTTCATGGTTTCTATTTCTTCCTGGTTCAGTCTTGGAAGATTGTATTTTTCTAAGAATTGATCCATTTCTTCCAGGTTATCCAACTGATTGGCATATAGTTGCTTGTAGTAGTCTCTTATGATGTTTTGTATTTCTGAGGTGTCCGTTGTGACTTCTCCTTTTTCATTTCTAATTCTGTTGATTTGCATCTTCTCCCTTTTTTTCTTGATGAGTCTGGCTAATGGTTTATCAATTTTGTTAATCTTCTCAAAGAACCAGCTTTTAGTTTTATTTATTTTTCTTATGGTTTCTTTCCTTTCTTTTTCATTTATTTCTGCTCTGATCTTTATGATTTCTTTCCTTCTGCTCACTTTGGGGTTTCTTTGTTCTTCTTTCTCTAGTTGTTTTAGGTGTAAGGTTAGGTTGTTTATTCGATCATTTTCTTGTTTCTTAAGGTAGGACTGTATTGCTATAAACTTCCCTCTTAGAACTGCTTTTGCTGCGTCCCATAGGTTTTGGGTTGTTGTGTTTTTGTTGTCATTTGTTTCTAGATATTTTTTGATTTCCTCTTTGATTTCTGTAGTGATTCCTTGGTTGTTTAAGAGTGAATTGTTTAGCCTCCATGTGTTTGTCTTTTTTGCAGATTTTTTCCTGTAATTGACATCTAGTCTCATGGCGTTGTGGTCTGAGAAGATGCTTGATATGATTTCAATTTTCTTGAATTTGCTGAGGTTTGATTTGTGACCCAAGAGGTGATCTATCCTGGAAAATGTTCTGTGTGCACTTGAGAAGAAAGTATAGTCTGTCGTTTTTGGATGGAATGTCCTATAAATATCCATTAAGTGGAGATGGTCTAATGTGTCATTTAAAGCTTGTGTGTCTTTATTTATTTTCTGTTTGGATGATCTGTCCATTGATGTAAGTGGGGTGTTCAAGTCTCCCACTATAATTGTGTTACTGTCGATGTCCCCTTTTATAGCTGTTAGCAGTTGCCTTATGTATTGAGGTGCTCCTATATTGGGGGCATAGATATTTACCATTGTGATATGATCTTCTTGGATGGATCCCTTGATCATTATGTAGTGCCCTTCCTTGTCTCTTTTAATAGTCTTTACTTTCAAGTCTAATTTGTCTGATATGAGTATTGCTACTCCAGCTTTCTTTGGACTTCCATTTGCATGGAATATCTTTTTCCATCCCTTCACTTTCAGTGTATATGTATCCCTTGGTCTGAAGTGGGTTTCTTGTAGGCAGCATATAGAAGGGTCTTGTGTTTGTATCCATTCAGCCAGTCTGTGTCTTTTGGTTGGAGCATTTAATCCATTTACATTTAAAGTGATTATTGACATGTGTGTTCCAATTACCATTTTCTGAATTGTTCTGGGTTTGTATTTGTAGGTGTTTTACTTTTCTTGTGTTTCCTACTTAGAGAAGTTCCTTTAGCCCTTGTTGTAAGGCTGGTTTGGTGGTGCTGAATTCTCTTAACTTGTGCTTGTCTGGAAAGCTTTTGATTTCTCCCTCAAATCTGAATGAGATTCTTGCTGGGTAGAGTATTCTTGGCTGTAGGTTTCTCTCTTTCAGGACTTTCAGTATATCCTGCCATTCCCTTCTGGCCTGCAGAGTTTCTGTAGAAAGGTCAGCTGTTATCCTGATGGGTTTTCCCTTATATGTTATTTGTTGCTTTTCTCTTGCTGCTTTTAATATTTTTTCTTTGTGTTTAATTTTTCATTAGTTTGATTAATATGTGCCTTGGTGTATTTCTCCTTGGGTTTATTCTGTATGGGACTCTCTGTGCTTCTTGGACTTGGTGAATTATTTCCTTTCCCATGTTGGGGAAGTTTTCCACTAGAACCTCTTCAAATATTTTCTCAGACCCTTTCTTGTTTTCTTCTTCTTCTGGGATGCCTATAATTCGAATGTTGGTATGTTTAAGGTTATCACTGAGGTCTCTGAGGCTGTCTTCTAGTCTCTTTATTTTTTTTTTCTTTTTCCTGCTCTGTGGCGTTTATTTCTCCCATTCTATCTTCCAACTCACTTATTCGTTCTTCTGCCTCAGTCATTCTGCTGGTTATAGCATCTAGAGTATTTTTAATTTCAGTTATTTTGTTATCCATTGCTGTTTGTTTTTCTGAGTTCTTATGAACTGTTTCTTGTACTTTATTTTGTTATCGAGATTTTGTATCATTTTTACTATCATTACTCTAAATTCTTTTTCAGGCATTTTTCCTATTTCCTCCTCATTTATTTGGTCTTGTGGGTTTTTTTCCTGCTCCTTTGCCTGCATGGGGTTTCTTTGTTTCCTCATGGTTGTCCAAGCTTTTGGGGTTGCTTGTCCCTGAACCAGCTCTCCGGTTCCCACGCTCCCGCTCCTGGACCCTCCGTTCAGCCGCGGATCGATGTCTTGGTCCGGGAATGGTGAGCTGCGCTGCGGACCCTCCGTATGTTTCTCACTCCCTCCCGTCTGCCACAGCTCCGCTGCTTCACCCTCTTTGAGCCCTCGTAGATGCCTCCCTACCGGCTATGTCGGGCTCCCCGCAGCCCTTTCTGGTGTCCGAGGCCGTCTGCTGGTGTTCAGCTGGTTCTCTGTGGGAATGACTGCATCCTTCCGTGCATTCCCAATGCATCTGTGGAGAGGGATGCACTCCACGTCTCTCTACTTCGCCGCCATCTTTTTTCTATATCTATTATATTTCTATGGCCTTTTGTATATGAAACAGTAAAATCTGATAAAATGATCCAGTCTTTATTATCTCCTATGTTACTTCTTGGATTGTAATCTTGTTTTGTGATAACTTGAAGATTTAGCCATCCAGGTACCAACAATTAGTGAAATACGAAAACCCAGGCTAAGGCTCTTTCCGTAGCGACGAAACTAGGGCCGAACGCTCACCGCCATACCCATCCGCCCATTCTTTGACTTTTAAACAACAGGTTAAGGATATTTTAGTGGAAAGTAAATTATCTGTCTTTATTGCTTACTCGAAAGATCAAAATTGCAATAAAGAAGAAAAAGGTTAATCTCCCAGGTTAATGTGTATTTTGCATATGATCAGGCAAATTTAAAACTATTTATGCCTCTTCTAAATATCAATTTATGCTTGTTATTTAGATCTTGATCCTCATCCAAGGTTAAATATTTACTTTTACTTTTAAATTTATTACACTTGTTATATATCTATGTCTAGAAAAATCAAGGAAAATTTTTGTCTCCACCTATGTCATACCTGTCTCCTCCCTTACCTACTCTAGTGTGGTATATCTTTTTTATTCTACTATGAATCTTTCTTAGATTAAAGCTATGAAAATCCTACATTTCATTCTAAAACCAAATAAATATTTAACTGTATTAATAACATTTTGACGATGTGCCCATCCAACCTATTTAAGTGATGACCTCATAAACATTTATCAGAAGCTCTTCTTAAAAATAGCTGCAAAAAAGTGTGCCCTAAATAAATGTAAAAATACTTTGTAGACTCAGTAAGATGGAACCCCATCAAATAAAACATGAAACGGGCAGCTAGTATCTGACAGGCTGATATATAACTTCCAATCTTGCCCTCCTTCCCTGTCATGAATACCTCTAAGTCTTAGAAATGGAAATAAGGGCAGAAATGGGGCAATGAGAAATATTCCAGTTAGGAGGGAAGATCCACACTTTGATAAAACTAATCACTGAGCATAGACACAACTGGCATTTGGGAGGCAACTAAGCAATACCATCCGTCCTTGTGTTTCTTGAATTCTTATATTTCTTGTTTGTATTCTTGAATGATACGCTTGCGTTCTATAAATACCATGAATTCACTGAGTTTTCTCAGGAACTTCATGAAAAGTTACTGTTCATCGTAAATCATTAGCCTAGAAGTATTGATAGAAAATCACAGCTGTATGTATGTGGGGGGGGGGGGTGCAAAATATCCAGGTACTACCTCTCTGAGCCACAGTTTCCTCATCTATAAAATGGAAATAACCATAGCACTTACCTTACAGTGCTATTTAAAGTGTGAAATAAGTCAAGTAAAATACAGTATATGGCCCAGAGTAAGTACTAAATAAACGTTATGTACAATATTTTGTGCATTGTCTTGTCTAGTGTGATATATAGACACTCTATATGTGGTGTATATATATACATATATACACATATATATATGGCATTTTGATAAATTCTCCATTGAACCGTAAACATCATGAGGGCTGAGACTGAGTCTTGCACAACTTTCTATCTCCTCTAATATACATGCTATTATCTGGTAAGCACTAGTCAGGCAATGAATATGTTTTGAACGGAAAGATATAAAACATCAAATGATGAATCACTTAAGTAGAAAATAAGCTACAAAAAATTTGATAAGGAAGGTCAACATAGAGTTTTGGACAATCAAAATATGCATGTCTGGGTTATGGATTGATGTGCAACTAAATGAAGTAGAAAGGTACTCCTATGGGGAGAGGCCTGGGTAATGCCATCACGTCTTTGAGTTCCAGCTCTAGTTTAAAGGGTGAATTTTGTCACATTATACAGCCTGTCTAAATCTTCATAAAGATCTCTACATACATACTTAGCTATGAAGAATCTTACTTATTCTTTTTATATTGATAGTAGATGTCAATATCATGATCACATAGATGAGAAAAAAGATTAAACAAGTTAAGTCACGTGACCGAACATACCAAAGCCCACTCCAGAGCCCCATTTATTTTACTCCAGGTATCTATTTTTCCCCCATTATTTTGTGTTGCTCTGCCTAGCTTATGAAGCTTAGTGGGGAGTGAAATGAAGTAATAGATATGGCCGTGGTTTGAAAAGTTCAAAATGCAAAAACAAAGCACTCTATTACCATTATTTGTAAAATTTAAATCTATTGTATGTCTTTCTAGTAGATCATATATGCTCTACATTTATCCTTGCTATCCAGCTATCTTACTTACCTAACTCTTTGCTCTAACCCTTCTTCTCAGAGTGTGGGTGTAGAGTGTGTATATGTGAGAAGGGGGATAGGAGGTTAGTAATTTAAAGACTTATTGGGTCAGGGAAGATGATGGGGAGAGAAAATACAGTTGAAATATTTTTTTCTATTCTCAAACTTCAATCCAGAAGAGAAATCAGCCTCTCCTTACAGAGGATGGTTTTTGGTTGGGTCTCACATTGTAGGCACTATTTATGAGGGTCAATAATTCTCTGTCTGTTCTATTAACTATTCAACTGAAAAAAAAAATTGCCTCCAGAAATTTTGGAACTCAAATCATTCTGCAGAGAACAATCATTGTCCTTCAGAACATTTCACATGCTGGCAAGGTACCCACGGCCATTCTGTGAAATGACTGTATCCACAAAGTACAGCAACCATAAGCATAAAAATTTTAAAGTAGTCTTTTAAAAGTAAACTTAGAATTGGGTAATATAAAGAGAGATTTTTATAAAAATGTTTCATTCGTTGTCTTATCTGATAATGTTATCTTTATTTATAGTTCTGCTGAGTCTTAAATCTGATACTGTAAGGAGATGGATAGGATACTGACAACACATATCAATGATACTATTTGGGCTTGCCTGGAGAGTTTCTCCAAGTACCTGACCTAGCAGAGAGGCAGAACCAAAGAAAACTGTTTTTTAAATGGTTTCAACTAAAAACTGATTTACTATGAAATGTGAATTTTATGCTACTTAAAGTTTGAATGAAACTAGAAGCAGATCCAGCATGACTTCAGGAAAAAAGAGGCAGACTTACAAAATTATTGGTGGGATTTTGCTTTAACTCCAGGGTCTTTAGAGTCAGAAATTTCCAAAGGATATTTTCATCCCCCCAAACTACCTCTGGCTTGAAGCCAGATTAAGCAAGATGGCAGTTTAGTGGAAAGAACATTGGATAAAGTACCAGGAGATCCACATTCTCCCTGAAAGCCCCCCCAGTAGAGTGGTCAAGAGGAGGGATGTAAGGGAAGTATGAAGATTTTGGCGTGCCAGGGTTGAACTACTGGTTCCTTTGTTGTTGGGTAACATTTATGCTGTTTTTTTTTTTTCCTTCCAGTTTTATTGAGATATAATCGAAACATTGCACCATGTAAGTTTAAGGTACACAACATAATGATCTTACCTACATACATCATAAAATGATTACCACTTAATGATAAGTTTAGTGAATGCCCATCATCTCATACAGATACAAAATTTAATACATAGAAAAAATATTTTTTCCTTGTGATTAGAACTCTTAGGATTTATCCTCTTAACTTCCATATATAACATACATCAGTGTTAATTGTGTTTATCATGTTGTACATGACATCCCTCGTACTTATTTATCTTTTAACTGGAAGTCTGTACCTTTTGACTGTCTTCATCCAATTTGCCCTCTCCCCGCCCCCACTTTAAGGCTCTTACTTTTAAAGCTACCTTCTTCACCCTAAATAATCATCCTGTGAATATTTTAAATATTCACTTATTTAATATGTAAATTAAACATATGAATTCTTTGAAGTACAACTATGGAGCTGAGTGTATAATGCATCCCCAAATTACAAGTAATGATTTTAAGTACGTGAAGTAAGGGCTAGAGCACGTTAAACTGCCTCTATGATCTGGCATAGTTCTAAGTAAATGGTAGGTGGTTAATAATTACTTGTTGATCTTATTTTACTCTACATTTGTGTATTGTTTATTTTTTTAATTTATTTGTTATTTATTGGCTGTATTGGGTCTTCGTTGCTGTACACGGGCTTCCTCTAGTTGCGGCGAGCGGGAGCTACTCATCCTGGCTGTGTGCGGGCTTCTTACTGCAGTGGCTTCTCATGTTGCGGAGCACAGGCTCTAGGAGTGTGGGCTTCAGTAGTTCTGGCACATGGGCTCAATAGTTGTGGCTCA
Source organism: Hippopotamus amphibius kiboko (assembly GCF_030028045.1). Taxonomy (NCBI): domain Eukaryota; kingdom Metazoa; phylum Chordata; class Mammalia; order Artiodactyla; family Hippopotamidae; genus Hippopotamus; species Hippopotamus amphibius. Next base: position 94,167,314 of record NC_080196.1, on the reverse strand, counting down.
TGGGCTCTAGAGTGGAGGCTCAGTAGATGTGGTGCACGGGCTTATTTGCTCCGCGGCATGTGGGATCTTAATGGCCCAGGGAACTTGTGTCCCCTGCACTGGCAGGCAGATTCTTAACCACTGCACCATCAGGGAAGTCCCTGTGTATTGTTTCTATACACTACTAACGTGGTAGGCTTAGGAGGTAACAAAATCGTTTCAGTATATAAATGACTAATTGTTGGAGTTGCTGAGGCTAGCTGATAGAAATATGAAAGTAGTCATGACAATGCCTCAAAAGAGTATCTCTCAGGAGCTCTTGGGGGGTTATGAGATGACTCAGTGATAGGACAGCAATAAAGGAGTTGGTCTAATTCATATTAGTTAAAGGGGAGTGTGCATTGTGAATTTTCTTTACCACATGAGGGTGTTTCAAGGCTAAATGAGGAAGTATATGTTAATGGCTTAGAGTGTGCTCACCATCTAGGGATGGTATAAAAAATCATCATGTATCACTTTTCATATTCACTATAAGATGGGTCTCTGTAACATTAATAGGGGTGCCTTTGGTATAAATCTAGATTCCAAATGAAAAGAAAAACACCAAGATCTAACCAAAAAATGAATGTAGAGCTCTGCTATTTTCAATAGAAAATGGCATTCCCTTGTACAAAATCACATTATTTATACAAACCCAACATCTGGTGGAATTCAAATAACATTTTGCAGCTCTTGACGTTTTTCTACCTTGCGTTAGAATTGTTTCCTAAGACACAATAGTTCCCATGCCAATTTTAGATACTGAGTTCTTAAAATGCTTTGTTTTCCATTTCGTGTCACTGCAGCAAAATGACTCATGACAGTCCAGGAAGCATTTAAAACAATGTATTAAACAAATGACAGTTCATGTTAAATTTCATACTATCAATCAGAATTTCACCTTGTATTTCGCATTCGCAGAAAAGCTGGTCCTCCACCGGACAGTGTAAAGTCGCACTTCAGACGTTTTTTGGTTCTTAGGGACAGAGTTGTCTGCCCAGCTGACCCTCACAGCATCGTGAGTAAGAGCCACAGCCTGTACACCTACTGGTGGGAGCATGGGGGTGGAGACATCTGGGACCGAGGTGGGGAAATCATCAAGCAAAGGATAATAATCAACTGGGTCAGTGGGATCTGGGTTTAAAAACCCACCAAATGAAACAAACAAATAAATACACAAATAAAAGAGTTAAAGAAATAAACGTCAGTGGCAACACATCACAATGAGTTAAATGCATGGCAATAATGATGAAAGGGAACATGAGAAGAACAGAAAAAAATACAATTAATTCAATCGGAAAACTCATTAGAAACAGTATTGCTAGATGACAAAAGTAACTGACTATTTTCCATAATTTACTCATTTCCTTAGAGTGGTTTTATCAATTTGGCTGTCACTTCTAGTTATAGATTTTAAAAGTTCATTTTTTTTTCTTGGAATGTTGCACTTTGCTTCTTAAAATATCCAATAGAGAATTTATCAGTTGTATAACTATTCAGATAACTTAAAAAAACAAAATACTAAGGAGTGTCTGGTTTATTTACTCCTGCAAGGGAAATAAATGCCTATCTAATATCTGTTTTGTTATTTATTTGTTTGTTTTTCTCCTCATTCTCTAACTTGATTTGGTATCTCTAATGCTTTTATTATCGCTTAGAATCTATCTGCATAAATATTGTTTAGGTAAGAGCCAAACAAAAGATAAAGACCAAAGGGCTCTAAGGTCTACAGCAATCTGTCTACAGCTACTCCTGCACAAAGCCACCAAGTCCATGGACCACACGGTTCAATGATGTGATAATTAGGTTTTACATAGCACGTGGTATGGTTAGTTTGAAATTCTTAGAGAGTATAGAAGGGTTCATTTTGCCCACATTCTCACAGAGTAATTAAGTTCTCTATGGCATTTCTATATTCTACATTCCTTGTTCTAAAATTTTAAGTTTCATGGAAAGAGTTCATATTATTGGGTGGGGAGACAGAATGAACTACTTACAGCCTGATGAGATTTGCGCTAAGATACACACATGCTTCAATCCGTAACACAATAAGAATCTGCATAATGATGTGTGTGGTTTCATAAAATTCTCTAGAAGAATCTTGTATTTGTTTTTATGCTGGGGATTTCAGAATCAGGGGAGCTTTTTTTGTGGCTGTAACCAGAGTCCAATTTTGAGCCTTTATTACCTAAGACATTTACATTTGTTAAAAATTTTCCTTGAAATCATATAACGTGCTCTCACTAACAAAAAACCAGATGAGCTCTCAGGCTGGGTATATGATTGCATTTGGGGAGACGAGACCTACTAAAATGTAGAGTATCTGAAGCAGTAAACATATAGAGCTTATATTTTTAATTATAGTATAGAGACTACGGACTGATTTTGATGATTACTTCACTTTGTCCACTGAATTTTAAATGTCTACCTCCTACTCATCACTGTTTTCTAATGAATTATTTAGTAGTTTGCTGGGCTGCAGTCTTTGGAGCAAAATATAAAATCTGAAAACAAAAACAGAACAAAAGGAAGACAAAAAAATAGAAAGAGAAAGAAAAATGTGTGTTTAAAATTTAATGACAGAGCCCAGGCTTTTCATATTTCCTTTGATGTGTCTTTTTATTAAGGGCTCCTTTAAACCCGAATGGATTTATGGAATGATGAAGAAGCAGCTGAAGACACTGCAGCCTCTAGGAGTAACCTAATCAGTCATCAGGCTGGTGCATCAGTGGAATCTTCTGGCAAAACTAAAGCAGGTGTAGCCTCACTTGACTTGAGTCTATTCCTAGCTGACTTATCAAGAGGACTTTTAAGGGGCGGGGGTGTGGGCGGAGCGCAAGTACTGTTCTCAATTGCAAACTCCATTTAGACCAACTCATATTCATGTTACCCTATCTGTTGCTTAATCTAGTTTTGTTGATAAACCTACACTGACTTCACAGTTTTTCACAGGTACCCTATATAAGATTTTGAAAAGTAGTGATTCTACTTTAAGAAATGGTAATGCTCAACGCTGCTATTCCTGGATTTTAGAAAAAGTATGCTTTTCATGACTTGTTGAGTTTCTCAGAGTCTCAATTCCAGAATGCATCCCTAAATTTCAAGTAATGCTGTTTGTTGGTGAATATCTATGAACTCATATAATTCAAAAATTTCTACCCTGGCCAAGTGTTCCTTGCTTATTATAGAGGAATTTTTTTTCAGGCATGACTTTTACTATTTGTCACTTCCTCCATAGCTGGGCTAATACAATAGCCACTAGTTACATGGACAATTTAACTTCAAATTAATTAAAATTGAATAAAATTTAAAATTTATTTATTGTGTTGTACTAGCCAATTTCAGATGTTCAACAGCCAAATGAGCCTCGTGCCTGCCATACTGGATAGTACAGACACAGTACGATATTTCCAACAAAGCAGAACATGGTAGCAGGTAGCAAGCGCTGCTCTAAATCTACGCTACCTATATTGCTCATTATCTTTCCCTCTCAGGTCAGAAACTGAGTAGTTGAATTAAAAACATTATTTTGCTATCAAACCAAAATTTTTTTTAAGTTTTTCTTTTTCTTCTGGGTACTCCTGGGTGCCTTATATACCACTGATTTTTAGTGGAGATATTCAAAAGAGTGGAGAAAAAAGATGAAAACACAAAATACAGCTTTAAAACTTTTTGTTAAGAAGAGAAACCTATTCAATTCCTAATAGCTGTTTTGGTAAGAACATATAAGTGTTTGGTCAATATACTGAAGTTCAAAACAATCTTTTTAAAAAAGTAACCCAATTTTACATCAGGATTGTACTTCATTTAGACACTTATGAAACAATTGAGAATAAACAAATTCAAATAACACACCTCATCCTTCCCCTGCTCTCTTCCTTTCTCCAGGCTCAGAATGCCTTTTTGTTGCAACAATATGAAATAAAATTGCAAAAAATGCAGCAAAAAAAAAAATAAAACTCTTAACCTGCCCATTTGACCTGGTGAAACTTTCCTCAGTTCTAATGCCAATGTGTTGAGAATGAGATGAGGTCCAGAGTGGACCAGCATCTATGAGCACACCCATGTGGAAAGTACCATAGCCTGATACTTACTCCAGCCTGATGCATTTACTGCCTCTGATTTTTTTTTTCTTTTATTATTTTATGTTGGCCTTTTCCAAGACTGCTCACGAGAATACTTTGCAGAAGCTCAGAGACTGAGAATCTCTTCTATGTAGCCCTGGGACACATTTATTGAGAGAGTTTCTCCCAGAACCATAGCCTTTGATTGCATTTATTTGTCCTTTGTTCTCTATGACGTGTGAAAACACAATAAAATAAGTCTGCCACGTCTAGGCAGGGATGTGGAAAGGGCTACATTTATTCATCCTCTCCAACCCCTTACTGACTTTTCTTCAATAAGAAAATCCCTAACACATTTTCCAACTTTCAGTATTATTTGATTTCTCAGATCCATTAGGGTTATTCATAGCAGGAAACAACTGTCTTATGGATCACTGGTATTTTAGAAACCACTCTGGGTATGCCATATGCTAAGAATTAAAGAATGACAACAAATGCTAAGGGAAAAGAAGTTAATAACGCCTCAACTTGCTCTCTCTGAGTAACTTATCCTCAGCTTATCTGAACTCTACTGAATCTAACACTACTAGTTCCTGCTCAAAAATTGATTTTTGGGGGGTCATCTTAGTGTTCCTTCTTTGTGGCTTTAGTTTTGACAAGAAAATAAAAGTTCTAAAAGACTGGCCATGGTACAATTTTGCATGGCCTGATTGCAAGCCACATCAATGACTTTTTACCATCTTTTACCCTAGGCAGGAAAGAGCTGGCTTACTGAATAAACGTTATGGGAAGAAAGGGCACAGCCAAAGTGATTGCTATCTCTCAAAGAAATTTTGGCAGCATCCTGGCCCTCTATTTGCCTCATTTCTCTACATTTAGAGACAACACGTTTGATAGTAAAAGTTCTCTAGGGTAATATTTCTTATTTACCCTTTTTGGGGAGTCATGAGCCCCTGTGATAACACAATGTAAGATATATACTGTCTCCACAGATAAAATTAATATACCGACATGCACCCGAGCTTCTGCCTACCACTTCAGACAGACCATGGACGCTGAAACCAGCAGCCAAAGATTCAAGGAGACTCTGGAATAAGATCTTTGCTTTACAAGGAAATCTGGTTGAAATCAATAAAGTGATGGTACACTCTGAAAATCATCACATAAAAACTGTGAATTTGGTTTACAACTGTATATTCTAAAGATGGTACGAAGCGTCTGGATTTGGAAAACAAACTGTACAAAGTTCTCATAAATTTAGGTGGTAGCGGAATTATTTATTTTTAAAAATTATTTATGTTCATTTATCCCTACCTGCCAGGACTCATACTCAGGTACCCTAGTAATTTTTCACGTTCTCTGGTTCTCACTATTAAATCCTGCTCACAGATCCTTTGTTCTCATTAAGGTGAAAATAGCTGATAAGTTGAATGAGGCCTGAGGGTTGTGAGTTTTGAAAGGGAGCAGGATCAATGTATTCATTAAAAAAAGGGAACTGGTTGGTTTTACTTTCACATTTCAGACATAAGGCTATTGGGAGTGGTCATGTGACTTTGCGTCATGTGACGGGGTCATCAACAAGCCCCACAGAAGTGGTACTGATTCCATTTCTGAGTAGGTCCAGCCTTGTTCACAAATAGTCTCCAAAAATGGCTGGAATCCTGCTTTCTTACCCATTCCTTTCTCATTTCCTTGAGCCCTGTTTCTTTCCTGTGCTACCTTTAAAGTCCAACTCACGTAGCGATTCCTAGAGGTGATAAGCCCTTGAAGCAGCCAATCCTTTTAATGTGCAGTGGCCCTGGACACGGTTGGGATAACCTATTGGCCCAACTCAGAAAGAAGCCACTGTGTGACTCAGTTCAGCCCAAACTAGCCCCATGAGGTCAGTTCATCCTTGTCATATCAGCTTGAAGGGCCCTCTGCAGAGAAGCAAGTGTCCATTCAGGTACTTGGTGGCCTTTCTGCAGAGACCCTCTTGTCTACATTGCATTGATTTGAGACAAACTGCCAGGGGAATGAACAGTGATATCAGGATGCCAAAATATGAAGCAACTGGGAAAAGAGAATAAGAGATCTACATTTTCTAAGTCCATTTACTGATTTATAGACTGGATCCCTCTCACTTAATTTTGATAACCAAAAAATAATACATTGTGTGTGTATATATACATACATACACATAAGGCTTAAGACATGATTACATAAATTTTTTCTTTGTATTTTGTTTTGTTTCACTTTAATTTGTTTTTTTCACCATAACTCAAATGCTTTGTCTCAAGAGAATTAACCATTTTAGCTTACCTGTTATAGATCTGGTGGTAGCACTTTCGTAAAGAGGAACTCCTTCTCCTGCATTGTTGAAAGCTTTTAGGGAGATTACATAATGGGAACTTGACTCTGGAGAAAAAAAGAAAAAAAAGTAGAAACGTGTTAATTTATTTAATATACTGAAATTTCAGGATAAACTTCTTTCTGAAATCAATTTAAATAATCAATTAAGCAAACGGTTGTTGAAAAATGAGTTTGACTCTGGGAAGAAGGTAGCAGTGGTGGCAATATAGTTTTTTGATCTTTCTGAATCTCCACAAAGAAAGAGACAAGGAGTAGATAGAAAACCAAAGGCATTTTGACATTTACGACAAAACAAGGCGATGAGGTCTACATGCTCACACTCTAAAATACAAGTGGATGTGGACAAACCAACAAGGACCTTAGAACCTGCATGTTATCTGTATCTTTTAAGAGAAATCGGAAGGAAGCATCAAACCTGAAAACAGTAATCCTAAAATAACTATCAATAGGCCACTCTGAGAGCAGTAAATGTAAATACTTGAAACTAACCTACAAAATCTCCTTTCCAGGACAGGGTTCACACTGGGGATAAACTAGTCAGAATATATTTAAAATTTATGAGTAAAACAGAAGCAACAGACATGAAAGGAAGAGAAAGTCCAGATAAAAGTAGGAGAGAAGAATAGTCACAAAAATTCAGAAAGCAAAGTGCCACAGTTTTTAATGTGTCTCAGAGTTTGGCCAACTTCTCTGTAAAAGGCCAAGATAGTCAATACAGCTTTGCAGACCACTTAGTCTCTGTCACATATTCATCTATGCTTGTTTTGTTTGCTTGTTTACAACTCTTTGAAAATATAAAAACCGTTCTTATTTCACTGGGGCCCAAACAAAAACAGGACCCGGGCCAGATTTGACCCACAGACTATAGTTTGCTGAGCCCTGAGCCCTGGTCTAAGGAAAACAGCAGGACAGGGAACTTTGTGTAATTAGAAACGCTATTTGAACTTCTGGGATTGCAGGGAAACAAATCACATAAAAGCAAGCAACAAAAATTTGTTAAGGTTAAATTCCTTACAAAATAAACTGAGGAGAATATTATTCTACAAACAAGTACACACACATAAAAGGATCAAAAATACACAAGAAAAAGAGATTAAACCTGCAATTTACTGTTTCAAAATGAGCTAAACAATATTAAGAAAATGAAATACCAGATATGCAAGAGTTAACATAAATCAGAATTAGAAAAACTCAGAAATGAGGTGGTATAACTTGAGAAAGAATTATATGTAAGTGAAGAAGTAATTTTAGAAATAAAGTGTAATTAGGTGAACAAATAAATGTGACAAGGAGAAACAAACAAAACAAATATAAATTAAGAAAGAACAAAAAAAGAATTCAGGAGAAAGGAATAAATATTAGAGAAGGAAGAGCTAACATTGGAGTAATAGTTGTCTTTGAGGAAAAAAAAAAACAAAGGGAACAGAACAAATGTATATGAAAAAATGTAATTTAAGAAATTTTTGCTGACTTAGAAAAAATCTTTTAGGCATGTGGACAAAAAGAATATGTGACTTATAAGAGGGAAAATTAGATTATTACCAGACTTTTTGACAGCACCATTTTGTGCCAGGAGAAACTGAAGTGATTTGAGTTACTCAAGGTAAGAAAATGTGATTCAAGGATTTTACAGTCAACAAAAGTTAACTTTAAATATAAAGGGCTCACCCAAACTGTTATCACCTTGCAAGTAATCAGGGGATATTGTTCCCCTGATCCCGAGGACTATTAGAAAATGAGCTTTAGACATTGAAAATGACCAGGGGAGATACTGACCTAATAGCTAACTGGTGAAGAATAAATTTAATGAACTAAGACTAAACGAGGGTTAAAAGGGAGAAATTTTCTTTTGCAAGGCTACCTGCTCTGTTACTGTACCTATATTACAATCATAAGACAGAATTAAGGGAGAATATGAATGGTATATGCAAAAATGTTTCAGTAATTATTATTGATGGTAATACTATTATTATTGTTATTCTGAGACCAATGCAATACAAGACAGAGCAAATGAGTAATCGTGAGAAATTCTATCTACCCTGTGTCCTTGAGAACCAGGCTCCTGGTATGAACAGAAGGACATACAGATGTAAAACAGAAGAGATGAAGTATTGTGTTCCTAAAATTTAATTGAAAAATCAGTTTAAACTCAAAAGGTATTTTATCTCTAATTCTGTCCACTGAAAATGTCTAGAAACACTGACTCAAATAACAACAGGTATCCCTAGCACCCAAACTGAGATTTTGAAAAAAATATTTTGCACTGCAAGAAACAAGGGCTTCTTGGAGAACTGGCTGATTCATAGTCTGAGGCAGGAAACACAGCATTTGAGCCCGAGGCATCCTGACATACCAAACAGAAAGGAAATAATCAAGGACTAATAGGATTGTGTCAGATGGATTTGGAATCAGCCTGGAAGAGGCTTCCACAGACCAAAGATGAGGACAATCTGAACTTTAATAAACATAAGAGTTGCAATAAAATAAAACTTAGCAAATATATATGACTATAAAGAGATTTTAAAGAATAATAAGAGTTGGTCACTTCTGAGATTGATAGGGAACCAAATTACTATCTGTAAGTGTGGGTAAAGAGTCAAATATTTATCATGTCTTTCTTGAATAAACTCTACCACTGTGTAACCAAACCTCTTATAGTATTATTCCAACTAACTAATAAGAAACAAATGATAAAATTCAAATATTGCTATTTTTCAGCCCCAATGAACAAATGAAACTATGCATTAAGGATTCATGATTGCTAAGATAAAATAGAGATATCTCAGCATTATTTACCTCCTAATGAAAGAACACACTACCCTCTAGAGATTTGCAAAGGAATTGAACCAACTTAGTCTGATCAAACTCCTGGATCCAAATGCCAGTTTGCAGGAAATAGAGCAAAGAAACAGGTTAAACTCTAACTTAAAATAATTCATGAGGTGATACATTTGTTTCATGTGGTTTTCTGTGTCTGTGTTTTATTTTACAATAAAAAAGCTTTTAAAATGAATGAATTTATCTCGGACAATGTTCTTTGAAAATTTATTAGATGGATTTTCCTTCATGAAATTTTTATGTGACCTAAATATGAGCATTAAAGATTTGACATTCCAAATCTCAATGACACAAGAACCACAATACAACAAGAAGAATAAAAAAAATTACATTTAATACAGTCAAAGGGCTTCTATTCAGTGAATTACTTTGCCTACAAAGAGGGGATATTTATTTTTTTAGATTTATGTTGTCAACTTAGTTTACCAAAAAGAAAGCAATTCGTCAACAAGTGTTAAATGCTATTGGAGATCCAAGAATATTTGGAAAAGATGGACCTTTGTTGTCAGGTTACAGTCATAATTCTGGGCAGAAGAAACAATGAAAGACTACATAAAATTAAGCAATAAAGTATGTGGTACAACATATGAATGCTATATGAGTGTAGAGGCCTAAAAATTAGTGAGGGATTGAGTCATCAAAGACTTGGAACTAGGACTGAAGGGCATGAGTAGGATTTAGAGGTAGAAGGATGGATGAAAAAAAAAATCTCAGGAAAAATATGGGACAGATTGAAAAAAACAGGAAGATCACCAAATTATTTTTCTACTAGGAAAAATGTACTTTACAGTTACTGGAGTGAAGTCAAAGTCTGATTTCAAACATATATTCAACTACAATATAAACATTTATATTAGGTTCAAACCATAGAAAATTACTTCTTTTGGGTGAAACTGCATTTGGTTTCACCTAATATACATATACTATATATTTGCATTTGTCTATGTATTTCTTTATCAAGGGAGTGAGAGTGAGAGATCAGGAATGCCAAACTCACATGCTTAGAAGTTAGAATTTTATTTTTGTTTTTGCCTTTGTTTCTAAACCTGAGAGAGGGAGGGAGAGACAAAGACATTTGGCTACAGTATATGAAAGACAATAGGGGAAGAGGATGCCGGACAGGGATACAACTAAGTAATTCACCAAAGGAGTGGGGCCAGCACTCAGCTTCAAGGTGTTATTAGCCTATGGAGAGCAGTCCTGCTGTTGTCAAATTTTCTGGAAATCCAGATTTTTATGGGAAATCACCAAATTTTCAAATGTTGGTAAATAATTTAAATAAAGAAAATAAACCTGTGCTGGCAAAACAAAACATATCTCTGAACTGAATCCAGGTCTATGGCCAGTAGTCTATAACCTCAGATTTCTACATATACAACTACATGCAAGTATGTATGTATTCATGCAAGAATCGCTAACAAAGTCTGGGCTTCCTTAGTCAAGATGTCAACCATAAGATCAACAGCAACCAGGTAGAAACTATATGATATGGTAAGGACGGTAAACATAAAATAATAAAGAAGGTCTCCTTTATGCAAGGCTATTGATTATGCTTGTTTTATGTGGACCTCTCCAATTTAAACTGGAATTCAGAGGGAAGAATGTCTGACTTGAGCTCTGAACTTCCTGCTCAGGGTTAATGCTGAAACTTCCAGCTGGTCAGCCTGGTCCATGTGACATTGAATTCATGCCTTCACCACTCTGTCCCCGCCTCCCAGCTGCCCAGTTTATACCTCCTCACACAATACACTCTGTAAGAGCCTCTGCAGCATTACTGCACTATTGGCTTTCAGTTTGGGGAGTATGCATGATTTCTCATTTTAAAACATTAAAAGGACCTTAACTGGTTCGTTCTCATATTACTGGTTTGAATTTTTGTCTCAATGTGAAGGACCTCATCTGGCTTCCATCTGGCTCCTGAGCAGTCACCACCATTTCTTAATCTCCGCCCACAGTAAAGGTGAGGTCATTGTCATTTCAATACTGACCCTTGCCAATATCGATACCCGTCAAGTCTCTACTCATCTGAGTAACAGCAGCTTCTTCCACTCACTGTCTAGCCGTGGTATAGAGTATGGTAGCAAAGAGTACAGAGTTTTATAATTTTCCAGCTGTTGGATTAATGAATTACACTAACCGCTAAATTCCACAAATCCTATCTTGTGTACACCTTAAGGGTGACCAGGTTTCAATTTAAGTAGAAAGTGGTAATGGCTTATTTTCGGAAACATAAAAAGGTTTGCCATGGAGTTGTTACTGATATAAGGATATTGCTAGAGCTAGGGGTCTCCAAGACTTTTTGATCTGGTCTTTCGCTGTTGTCAGTAATTTGAGGATCAAGTAAGTTCACTGACATTTCTAAAGTAACACTGAGCTACCTAGAAGTAAGAGACCTAAGACAACTTCACATCCCCTTCTGTCTACCTTTTTCAAGAAGCTTCTTTAAGTTCTTCACACTCTACCTGCTAATCAACATATTGTGGGCTTTCTCTGGCCTCTATACAGGGCTTTTGTCAAATTGCATCTGGATCTCTAAGGAGAAAACAGAATCTTTCCATACCCCCATCAAACTTGATCCAATATTGAATCAGCCTGAACAACAACAATAAAAATATTATTCAGATTACTCAGCCATAAACAGGAATGAAACTGAGTTACTTTGTAGGGAGGTGGATGGAACTAGAGTCTGTCATACAGAGCGAAGTAAGCCAGAAAGAGAAAAACAACATATGCTAACATATATTTGGAATCTAAAAAAATGGTTCTGAAGAACCCAGTGACAGGGAAAGAATAAAGATGCAGATGTAGAGAACGGACTTGAGGACACGGGGTGGGGGTGAAGGGGGAGCTGGGATGAAATGAGAGAATAGCATTGACATATGTATATATACTACCAAATGTAAAATAGATAGCTAACGGGAAGCTGCTGCATAACACAGGGAGATCAACTCGATGATGGGTGATGACTTAGAGGGCTGGGATAGGGAGGGTGGGACGGAGTCGTGGGAGGGAGGGCATATGGGGATATATGTATAAATACAGCTGATTCACTTTATTGTACAGCAAAAACTGGCACAACAGTGTAAAGCAATTATATACCAATAAAGAGCTTAAAGAATATTATCCAGTTATTGGTTAATAGTGGGCATAGGACTATATTGCTTTGATCCCCTTTCATTGTATATTGCGATAGAGGCATCTCCTTTAAGTGTGTACTGAGGGGAAAAGACAGCTGTGAGAGTGAATGGGGAGCAAAGGAGAAGAAGGGTTTGTGTTTTCTCCCCATATAAAAAAAAGGTGTCATTTACTAGCACACCACTAGAGGGCAATGTGGAGCTATTTTCCTGCACATGCTCAGAGCTCTTAAACTTTAAAACCAATAAATCACAAAAGAATTGCCTAGAATTGCTCCCTCTTTCGAAGCATCAAATGAGTTAAACACATTTAATACTTTCATAATGAATTCCAAATGAATTAATCATTAATTATGGTCAGACCCCACTGTTCAGATACATTTAATGACTATTAGGAGAGTAAATTTATTTTTTTGGATTTGCTAAAATGATACACATATAGGCTTGAAATATGTATCAGTTGCCTCTGAAAAATAACGTATAGCAGTATTTTCTCATTTGAATTCACTGTGATTGAATTGTACTGAGATAACTTGAATTTTGGTGGGTGTCCCTGGGGATTATTTTTAATTATGGCTATTCTGAGTGAGTCCAAAGATTTCAAATTATTGATCAGATTTTCATCAGTTTGGCCAACCTTTCCTATAGAGTACATCACATTGGGAAAAGAAGGATAAAGAAATACTTAATAACCATTTTAGCATCCAAAATACATGGCTTCTGGCCAGTATCTTCTTTGTGGCTAGGGAAAAAAAGGGAATAAATGCACATTTACTGAGTATAGGAGTTGTGAAGACAAGGAATGGGCAGTGGGGAGAATTTTGATTCTTCTTCCCCAGAGACTTGGTAGGTGTGAGACCCATTATTCTAAGAGCTTTTGTTGAGGCTTGCATGAAGGTAGTGAGATGCATGTGTGTGGCTCTCTGGGGTTGAGGGAATGAATCAAACCACCTGCAGACAGATCCTCAGGGGCTGGACCAAGACGCTGTACTTGGTAACAAAAACCAGTAAGGAGAACATCATTATTTTTAATTAATATTTTGTGTGAATTAAATGCCACTGGCATGTACTAGGTTGACAGTGCATAGTCCTTTATTCATTACAGATTATGCACTTCGCTCAGTGGCCCCATCAATGCGAAGTGCTTGTCGGGGCCCAGTCTCCATGCCCCTACGTCTTTTGCCCTCTGTTAGCACTGCCAACGAGTCAATTAGAGAAAATTAGAGTGGTAGCTGTTTTCCTAATGCAGACACCTGCTCATTGCAGAGAACCAGGGCTACCTCAGGCACAGAGTACAGGCACTAGACCCCTGTCAGATGCTAAACGTTACTGGACACCTCTGACCCCACTGGACCTGAACCGTTTAATTAAGTGTAATGGGTGGATAGCAAACACAGCCAATTGCATTGATCTCTTAAAAGCATGAGCAATTCATATTCAAGAAAGATGCAATTTATATAGTACATTCAATATTCAATTCTACTTCATTACATATACTTGTTTGCAAATTTAATTAATAGCTAATTTAATTAGCACCCTTTGAAGATTTCCTTCCTTCCTTCCTCCCTCCCTCCTTCCCTCTCTCCCTTACTTCTTTCCTTTATATTCTAGGAACACTATCCAAAGAATGGTCAAATTATAACATAATTTGTTCATTAACTAGTCTTGTAGGTACCACATACTCAGCTAGTCTGTGTAAAGAAGTATTTGGGTCCAAAGAAGGAGAATCAAGGTAACTTTTCTTTAATCTACCAAGGTCTATTACCAGGAGGGAAATGAGATAAAAATAAACTTTATAGGGAAAGTTTCACTGCTTGGCATATAGAAAGTACTTAACAAATATTTGTTGAATTGATGAACTTGTGAGACAGAGAAAGGCTGTACTACTTAGTGAAGGTTACATGGCAGTCCCCAATCAATCTGAACATAGAACTCGGATTTCCTGATCTCAAACTGCACATTCTGATACCTGGAGGTTCATGAAAGATGAATCCAAAGAGACTGTGCAACAGAACCTGTCACTTGCGTATTCAGTTATTCTCCATCTATTCATTTGTTCATTTGCTCTTCAATTATCTTTGAGCATGTTCTGTATGTAAGACACGGTTTTAAGTTTTCTCAGGTATGGAAGGATTTAAACAAACAAGCCCTTATTCACCTTGATGAATCTTCTAATAGAGAAGCTATGTTGGAAGTTTTAAAAAAAAATCAGAGCAAAGTGTTCTGAAATCAGAGACACTTTGTGGAGAAGATGGCAGTTTTGCTGAATCTTTTGATGAAGAAATGTTGAGGAGAGTGGAATAAGCAAATACAAATAAACAGCATATGGTGGCTGTGGAATCATGCGTGTCAGGGTCAAAATTTGAAGACCGACAATTTCTCCTTCTCCTCCCTCTCCCTTTCTCTCCCTCCCCCATCCTCCTTCTAATAGGAACATTTGTTGGATATTTCATTAGGCCCTTTGTTACCTACCTCACATCCTTTATTTTATTTAATCCTTCCCCTAATCCAGTATCTGGCTTACAGTAAGTACTCAACAAATATCTGTTGAATGGATAAACCATTACTCTCTTTTTGTAGGTAATTCCAAAGCTCAGCCCTTTATCCTTGCCTTTTACTGAATAAGAGATGGTGAATACATTTTGAATGTCTCAAACTGTGCTTTTAGAGATACTGATTCCCCAGAACTATGTAGTCCAGGGAAAGATGTTTAAAGCAGATCTGCCTCAGACACTATTGTAATTGTCCAGGCAAAGATTACAAAGGCCTTGCCTGAGGTGGTAGAACACAAATGAAGAGCAAAAGATGGATGTGAGTGACACAGTTTGTAGGTATATCTGGAGAGACCGTGAGGATGGGAAAAATCAAGAATGATTCCTAGATTCTGAGGCTCAGAGTGAGATGAAATTATTGCTGGGACTAGGAAATCAAGAAGGGAGAGAAAAATTCCTGCTTCTGTCATGTTTGGTATAGAGAGGAGGGGGCATCACAGATAAAACAGGCGGGCTGCTCTGGGCTCTGATCATGGTGTAAGAACTGTATATAAATAATCTGCAGTATGGAGGAGTCTTTCTTTAAGCCTCAAGGAAGCAATGCATCCCTCCAGATACTCTTCTAAATAATTGTTTTCCTATTTTTTCCCCCCACTGTCTTGGGGTTATTAGACTGGAGATAATCTGCTTAGAGATGCTGGTTCTTTCTTGATGAGTGCTACCAAATTTGTGTGGTGTTTTCCATCACATTTAAGAAAAGCAGACTTTCATGTGTACTGTGCTTTGACTTTAAAAACAATTTTTCATCAGTTATCTCAACAATGTTACAAAGAAGTTAGGGCAGCGATGAATCATTGCCATTTTAGAAATGCAAGGACTGAGGTCCAGTTGTAATCCTTTCAGCCAGAGAAGACACAGGAAGCACTGACCGTCTTCCATGTGCCTAGACTCTCTTCTCCATAGCACCAGCATGAGAAGGTCTGGGATTTTCTCTGGACCATTCTGCAGAGCAGCCTTTAGTCACCAATTAGAGCAGAATAAACACTCATCACCTGCTTTGGGTGGTGAGGTGTGCTTTGGCAGCCAGCCCTCAAAGTCAGAGAAACAAGTGAGTAAATGCTTAGATTATAAAGCACCGCGAACAGCTTACAAATGGGGCACTTAATGAAATGATTTCTCAGCAAAGCTTTACATCAGGAAATTACCAGAGACAATATAACCAAACATAGAGGTTTTCCTCTTTTCGTTCACATTTCTCAAGGAAATATTGACTTAAATAGAAGACAAGGTGAAAATATTTTATGACCATCTAAGGACTCAACTAAATAAGAAACACAAATACTGTTCAATTAGTTAATTCCAGCACACAAATCATTACTTTGGGTTAAAAATCAGTCAGGCTAACCTCCTAGCATAAAGGAAAAATAAAGAATAAAATAATAAAATGTGTTTTGGTTAGGAATTGAAAGAGGAAGCACAGCTTTCCCTTTTTACCAATATTTGCTATTCTTTCTTCTCTTACTAACTTTGGTCTTCTTCTATGCTTCTGGGGTTCTTCTCTTCCTTACTCTCTTAATTATTCTGGGTTTCTGGGAGAGGGGATGGGAAACAGGAAGTAGAGGAGAAATACGAAAAGGGGACAAAGAGAAAGAATAATAAGCATATGAATCAGAGCTGCTGAGGAAAGAGAGCAGACGTCAGTGTAATGAGGAGAGATTTTGTTTATTAGCACTTGCTGTACCAGACACCAACGTGGCCATGCTTTACCACACTTATGTAACGCTAAAGGTGGGTACAGTGATGGTCCCCACTCCAAAGACGAGAGAATGTAATCTTAGTGATGGTCAAAGAGCTTGTTAATTAGCAGCACTCAGGTTCAAAGCCAGGTCTGTCCCACCTTTGCATCCACCCACTTTCCAATCACTACAGGATAAAGACAGAGAAAGACAACATGGGCGAGAGGCCCCAAATGGTTCACACTCTTTTTTGAAGTGGAAAAGTAGAAGGAAAGACACAAGACAGAAATAATCTTGGGACTTTACATGGCTCAGGTTAAGCAGAGCCCAAATGGAATGTTTTACCTTTTAGTGTCTGAGATGTGTGTGTGCGTGTGTGCGCGTGCGTGCACACATGCGAGTATCAAAGGAGCCTGCTCAATCTGTCTGCTTCTTTATTCACTCAGGTTCCTGCCTTCATCTGGGTAATGTGTCTTGTTATTTGACTGCTGACCTTTAATTACCCAGAATGCCAAATAGATAATATTCAAACACTTAAGTGGCCTGCAGCCTGCACTCATGTATGTGTGTATTTATTTATAATTACAGTGGTTATTTCTCTAAGTCCTCTTGCTTTTTTTTCTTCATTGCCATCAGATCAAGCTCCATTTACAGTAACCCATTAAAGTACTGTAAAACAGCCTTGTCCTATAGCACTTTCTGTGATGCTGTAAATGTTGCATGACTATACTATATAGTATGGTAGCCACTAGCCACATTTGGCTATTGAGCACTTAAAATGTAAGTAGCATGACCAGGAACTATTTTTTTTTCTTTTTATTTAACTTTAACTAGTTTAAGTTTAAAGAGCCACATGTGGCTAGTGACCTCCATGGTGGACAGCACACCTACACAGAAGCTCTGTTTACCTTTCTTTCCCATGGTGTTGCCATAGTTACGAAGGTCTGGAGGACAATGCCAAGGGCAAATGGAGAAGATTCAATGTGAGGGTTCCTGCTGCTGTTTTTCTCTTCAAATGTGGAATAATTCACTCCATATACATACTATGATTTTATAGTCTGGGTTTAATTTAATAGGTTGCATACATATATCACACCTGAAGGTAAAAAATTAAACACTGCCTTGTATCTGATTCAATTTCTTGTATATATCTTAATTGATTTCTATCCTCATGGCAATAAAGCTGCCTCAACTGATGAAACTTTGGAGTACTCAAATTTTCATTTCTGTGCTCTAAAATTTGGATTTTCTGCTCATCTGTATATGTACTTGACTCAGGAAAATATGTCCAGATGGAAAATAACTTTGTTAATAATGGAAAGGGACATTACTGTTAAGTCTAAGGTGTCTGTAAACTTGAACTCATTTTTAACCTCATGCTTTAATAAACCATGAAGAAATGAAGTTGAAATAGTTAGGTAAGAATAAAGACCTGGTAAAAATAATAACTACCAATGAGAAATGGCACAAGGCCACTGATATACAGCATTAGGCCACTGATCATAAACAAATATAATTTCTGACCTAAGTTCTCAAGGAAATCAACCAGTATTTTAGATACCCACTCAGATCGCCTTGGACTCAAGGGGTAGAAGAGGAAGAGAAAAAAATTAGATGAAACCAAATGGACTTAAAATAACCTGAGCCAAGGTTAGGCAAATGTCTGCATTAATAGTAACAGTTAGTAGATGTATGGGTAGAGTAAAACACACTGTTATTATCAGGAAGACAGTGAAAGAAGAGGCAAAATACACTTGTTGATCCCAGCAAGATATACTGAATTATAACATTACTGGTATAGATTTGGATTTTAACAGGCAATTTTGTACATGATTGATTTACATTGACCTAGACTGTAATACAGTTGCATGTCTGGAAAATTCTGCTGAAAGACTGTGAACAAAAGGAAATGATAAATAGCAACCCATCCAGTTGTGGGGAGACACACGTGGTGAGACTGGGCTTTCTTCAGCACCTTGTTTAGTAAGAACTGGGAAGAGGGTAAATTGCCGGAGGAGAAAGTTTAGAGATATAAACTGAAAGGGGTATAAACCTGAACCTTGCAGCAGGATGACCTTAGTGAATTTACGGGGGCCTGGTTTTCAGGGAGAATCACTGAGCATTTAGGGTGAAGGATTGGAAGGAAAGAGTTCTTCCTTCCAGACAGATGTCACCCCAAAAGATAAAAATTGAGAGAGAGTGGAAATGCCATGGCACTGGGAATACACAGACCTGAGTTAGAAATGAATTTGACTACTTAAAAGATATATATATTCTTAAGCAATTTTCTTGACTTCTCTCAGTTCTTTGTCTTTTTTTTTAAATCTGGACATGTGAATGATATTACCTTCATTTAAGATATATGTTGAAATTGGTGCAGCCACTATTGAGAACAACATGAACTTTCCTTAAAAAACTAAAAACAGAGATACGATATGATCCAGAAATCCCACTCCTGGGCATATATCCAGAAAAGACAAAAACTCTAGTTTGAAAAGATACATGCACCCCAATGTTCATAGCAGCACTATTTACAATGCCAAAACATGGAAACAACCTAAGTTGTCCATGAAAGATGAATGGATAAAGAAGATGTGGTGTGTGTGTATATATATATACACACACACACACACAAATATACAATGGAATATTCCTCATCTATAAAAAAGAATGAAATAAAGCCATTTGCAGCAACATAAACGGACCTAGAGATTATCATACTAAGTGAAGTAAGTCAGACAGAGGAATACAGATATCATATGCTACCACTTAGAGGTGGAATCTAAAAAAATGATATAAGTGAACTCATTTACAAAACAGAAATAAGACTAACAGACTTAGAAAACAAACTTAAGGTTATCAAAGGGGAAAGGAAGAAGGGAAAGTTAAATTAGGAGGTTCGGATTAACATATACACACTACTGTATATACAATAGATAAACAACAAGGACCTACTATATAGCACAGGGAACTATATTCAATATCTTATAATAACCTATAATGGAAAAGAATCTGGAAAAGTATATATATATGGAATTACTATGCTATACACCCAAAACCAACACAGCATTGTAAATCAACTTTGCATCAAAAAAAAAAAAAGTTGTAAATAAGGCTAGAACTGAAGCTTCACAAAAGAAGATATGAAAATGGCTAATAAGCACATGAAAAGGTAAATGTAAGTTAAAACCACAACACAATGGGATGCCACTTGACTTACAGCACCAAATGTGAGGGTATGGAGCAACTAGAAGAATGCAGTGCTTCTAGTTGAAATGTAAAATGCTACAACCAGCTTGGAAAACTATTGAGCAATTTCCTTTAAAGTTAAATATAGTCTTATCATACAATCCAGCAATTCCCTTCCAGATATCTACCCAAGGGAAATAAAAACATACATCCACAAAAAGTCCTTTACAGAATGTTTACAGCAACATTATTAATGATAGCCAAAACAGAAACTAACTCAAATGTTCAAAAACAAAAATTATGAATAATGACATTCACACAATGGAAAACCATTTGAGTAATGAAAAAACACGAGCTACTGATACATAAAAATATATTGATGAGTCTTGAGAACATTACACTAAGTGAAAACAAAAGATATCAGACTCAAAAGAATACAGATTATAAGGGTACGTCTTTAGGAAGTTCTACGACAGGACAATCTAATCTACGTTACTCAAAATCAGCACAGTGGTTGCCCCCGAGGCACGGGAGGTTGATTGGATGGAGGTGTGCAGAAACTTTGTATGGTGATGGAAATGATTTATACCCTGATTACGTCCTTGTTTATACAGGTGAATACATTTATCAATATTCATGCAATTATATCTTTAATATCTGAGTATTTTATTAAGTGTCAATTTTGTCTTAGTTTAAAAGAAAAACTACACGTCTTGTGGTCAGAAAAAAAATACGTTGATATAATATTTTAAAATAACGAGCTAGTGGATCAACATTCAATAATGGTATGTGTTTTATTATTATGACCTGTTTTGAATGCCACCTTTTATAACTATTCACTATAAATTTATTTAAAGTTTTGTTCACTTTCCTTTTTTAGGGTCCTAACTTTATCTTTGATGCCTACTTTGTTTCTCAGAAGCCTGCAAGAACCATCACCTTGGTGTAAGGGTGACCAAAAGCTAAAATTTTACTTCACCACTCCTGTGCCCATGCAGTAATAGTGACAACGGCCATGCTTTGTAGATTACAAAAGGAAACACAACTGTGCTCCTGATTAGTCACTCCCTCTCATTCTGGCACTCACCAGCCCCACTTCCTTTGAAAATCATGAACTGGGATTGAGATTCTTCTGAGATGACCTGGCCCTGGAATAATTTATAAGGCAAGAGATGTCTCTGATAATTGCTCTAGTTATTTTGAATATATCATTTAAGGGAGAAACAAAACTTCAAGCAAGCTGCAAACAGAAAGATAATCTTGCCATTCAAAGACTTTTTTTCATCTGAAATGTTGGTTTATAATTTGTTGTTCATCTTGTTTTTAATATCTGTCCTTGGATCACTTTTGGTTGTTATATTACATCAAATCCGTCAAAAAAAAAATTCTTGTCAATGAAGGAATTCCAGAATATATGGTACATTCTAAAAGTCTTTCTCAACAAAGATTTTCAGGAGACATCGTAAATAGAAATATCACTGGAATAGGTTTTTAATATCTTAAGGAAACAACTCGGATGGAGCAGGACTCGTTTGTATACATTTTATTCTGTTAGCTAAGCATCATATTGTGTTCTACATCTACTCCTATATACATACACTGTTGAAAGACATGTTCTCTTTCTTATGAGTTATATTTACTTAAGCCCATTATTTTTAGAAATTCTTCATGTGTCACAGAAAAGGCAAAAATTAAGTCTGAAAAATAAATTCAGAACTATAAGTATGACTTGTCCAAATACCACTTCTAGATTTCGTCAAATATCAAAACTACTTGGGTGGTTTGAAGATTAAAGGAATTTTAAAATATTATAAAACATAAGAAAGGTCTAAATCCAAATCCCAAAGAGAGTGCTCTAATTATTTTGCTGTTTAAGAATTTTATTTCATTGGACATTACTTGAAATAGGGCTATCAACAGAAACAAAGATTTTTTTCCTTTGTGAGTGTAAATTTTCTTGCACTGTAATTATCATAACACAACTCAAACTAAAAATAATAATGTAGGGAAGTACAATTGGAGAGATACTTAAATAATACTGTAGTAGTTTCAGAGATAGATTAAAAAATATTTTCCAGTGATGAATGTTAACAAAGGATGTTCTTTCTATGATTCAAGACAATGAATATGGTATGAACTCTATTTGTCACATATATCATATTAGTTAAGGTACATACCAAGCTGCTATAATAAAGAAACACGAAGTACCACAGCTTAAGTTAGAAGCGACAGTACAGAAGTCAGCAGTCCACTGTTGCTCATGTGGCTTTGCCATCCTCTGTGACTTCTGAGTCCAATTCCTTGCCATCTCCTAGCCAGGGAGAAGGGGAAAGGACCTGAGTGTCACACATGCTCATGCATTCTGTGAGGGGGTCAAAGCCTGAGGATGGAAATGTCACACTTGTCTGCACTGGCCAGATCTTACTCACACCGCCATCCACAACTGTAAAGAAGGCCATGCACGAAACCTGACTTTAGCTGGGTGGCCCGGCATCTTGCTAAAATCAGGTAGGTGGGCTTATTATTAAAGTCACTGCCTTTGGAGGAAATCAGAAGAAACAATCCATGGAAAGTTCTTTCCAAAAGAAAATGAGATAATGATCAGGATGTTTCGGGACAGTGGTGATAATTTATACATGCTCTCTCCTTTAATGCACACACCACTTGTGAGAGAGGAATCTCTTTACTCACTCTGAAGGCAGGGACCTTTTTTTCTTTATTTCTTATACCCCCAATGCCTACCATAGTTCCTGACAGACAGTAAACACTTAAAAACTATTTATTGAATGACAAAAATGACTGGTCAAATGAAGGAATTAGAAGGTAAACAAAATTGATATTCAAAAAGATTAATTATCTTAGCCAAGGTCAAACAGCTTCTAGCTGGTAGAGACAAGATTCTACCCAGGTTTATTTGAAGTTTTTCTCCTATGTGATGCTCCTGCAAGAAAGTTCCTGTGTTAAAACAAGCAATCTGCTTGAGAGAAGCTCTTCTTCCATAAACTGGAATATAAAATCTCTAATGACTACAGCTTTGTCAGCAAAGGATTTGTTGTATTCCTTTTGTGGAATGTGAAAGATACTCATGTTGGTCTCATAAATTTCCTGAGCAATCACCCACTGTTTTCTCAGCCTTTTTGATGTCAGAGAAGAATGTGGTTGAGTGATTCTCAAATGAATAATTTTAACAAGAAGGCTCATTCCCAATGTGCTGCATTTTGGCTTATGATTATAAACAGTAAGGTTAACCCCTGATTAATGGATGTTTTAAAAAATGCACAACACTAGAACACTCACATATTCTGGTCTTGTCCTCTGCCCATCACTATAACGATTTCTGAACTGATCCCCTTCAAAAACCATTAAAGCTGGTAATGGACTAACTGGGCTCCCATCCATACCGTAGGCTTAAGTATTAATGCTCACTCAAGAAAGGAAAAGTTTGCTGATTTTTCTTTATCCTTGAAGATAGAATTCAGAGAGAGTTGGCTGAATGTTTAACACAAGGTGAAATTTCCATCAACGTGAGAAACAGTGAGAATGTATGTGCGTGCATGTGTGTGATTGTGTGGAGGGAGCTGCAAAAGAGTTCAAAGACTAAATCTAGCATTTGTAAATTTTAAAGTTATGAAATAACGTGTGTGGGAAACCAAGTTGGTAAATGACATATCTGGGAAAATACAAATGTCACGACATTATTTACACATATGTGAAAAAGAGCTAGAGATAATTGGAACACATATAAAATTACTTTCCTCCAAATCTCCACCTCCATTTATTTGAACCTTATTTATGTGGAAATATTCTATGAAGGTTGGGATTTCTGAATTATCCAGGTCACTTTGCCTTTGGTAATATGGTGGATGAATTAGGAGAAACCCTAAGTGCTTGTGATGCTTAATTTTATGTGTGAACTTGACTGGCTATAGGGGAACCATTAACATTACTTCTGGGTGTATCTCTGAGGGTGATTCTGGATGAGATTAGCGTTTGAATCCATGGGTTGAGTAAAGCACATTACCCCCTCTGGCATGCGTGGGCATCATCCAATCCACTGAGGGCCTGAATAAAACGAAAGTTGAAAGCAAGAAGGATTCACCCATTTTTTTCCCACCTCGCTGCTTGAGCTGGGACATTTCATCTCATCTTCTCCTGCCCTCAGACTGGGATTTATATTATTGGTTCCATGGATTCTCAGGCCCTTGGATTGGGGCTGAATTATACCACAAGCTTTCCTGGATCTCCAGCCTGCAGAAATATACATCTCCATATCTATCTACCTATCTATCCATCCATCCATCCGTCCATCCATCCATCTTATGGGTTCTTTTTCTCTGGAAAATCCTGACTAATACAATGTTCTCCCTCTGCCTATTGTCCACAGCATCCTCAATACAAAAATTCATGAACATTTGCTAGGCCAATATATTGGCAAAATAAAGATTATACCTTTCCCAGCCAGTCTTGCAGCTATGTTTCTGAGAGGAAACACAGATGATTTATCCTTGTTTATGAAAGAAAAAGGAAAAACCTTTATAAAAATGTTAAGTGGCTTTATATATTTTATTTCTTTAATCTTTATAATAACCTCAAGAAAGCTGTATTTTTATCTCTAATTTGACAATGTGGAAATTGATATTTAAAGAGATTATTATTTGTCAATGGTCTTCCAGGTAATAAAAAGAAGGGCCAGATTCTAAAAGAAGTCTTTGATTCTAAGTCTAGTGTTCTTTCTATGCAGCCATAACTGGCAATATTGTTTCTCTATTTGGCACTTGATAATGTTGATTGAATTACTGATTTACAGCATTCAACTCCAAGCACACTAATCCTCCAGTAACTCTATCTAATTAGCTGAACAGACTTATCCAAGTAATTCTATTCTTGTTATTATAACATTAATGATCTTGAACAATTTATTATGATTTTTGCACCTCTAATAAGTATCTCATTGATAATAATAATAAAACCTAGTCTGCTCACTGATGCTCTAGGAAACCAGGCAAATCATTGGAGGCCTGCACTTAGACATGAAGCAACTTGTTTTAAAAGAAAACAAATTGTTCTGCTAGCAAATTATTGTACGTCATTACTAATCCATTCAATATATTTCTTAAATTGAATAAAAAAGCATATACACTCTTTCTGTATTATGGGAAAATCTGGATAGCTCAGGTTGGGGACTTTAGTTGAAAAACAAGAAAAACACACGTAGACAAAGGAACATAAAGAGACGGTGTGTGTGTGTGTGTGTGTGTGTGTGTGTGTGTAAATCTGTGTGAGAGACACAGAGAGAGAAACAGAGATAGAGAGAGAAAGAAAGTTGGAAAAAAGTACTTTCAAACTTATACACTTTTAGTGGAAAAAAAAAATTCCCTGAAGAATTTTTCAGGTATGAAATGCTTGTAGAGAAATGACAGACTGCAGAAAATTATTCTAGACCTTCAGAGGGGTTGGCTCCATTTGCTAGATATTTGACTTCCACAAGTACATCTTGTGGAAGATGCTTAGCCTGATGTGGTTAAGAAATACTTTTTTTAAACTTTTATTTTATATTGGAGTAGAGTTGGTTAACAATGTTGTGTTAATTTCAGGTGTACAGCAAAGTGATTCAGTTATACATAGACACATATCTATTCTTTTTCAAATTCTTTTCCCATTTAGGTTGTTACATAATATTGAGCAGAGTTCCCTGTGCTATAGAGTAGGTCCTTGTTGGTTATCTATTTTAAATATAGCAGTGTGTACATGTCAATCCCAAACTCCCTAACTATCCCTTCCTCCCACCCTTCCCTCTGTAATCATAAGTTAATTCTCTAACTCTGTGAGTCTGTTTTTGTTTTATAAATAAGCTTGTTGTATCATATTTTTTTTTGGATTCTGCATATAAGTGATATCATACAATAGTTCATTTTCTCTGACTTACTTCACTCAGTACGACAATCTCTAGGTTCATCCATGTTGCTGCAAATGGCATTTTTTTCATTCTTTTTAATGGCTGAGGAACATTCCATTGTATATATGGACATTTAGGTTGCTTCCATGTCTTCGCTATTGTAAACAGCACTGCAATGAACACTGGGGTGCATGTATCCTTTTGGACCATGTTTTTCTCTGGATATATGCCCAGGAGTGGGATTGCAGAATCATAAGGTAGCTCTTTTTTTGGTTTTTCAAGGAACCTCCATACTGTTCTCTATAGTGACTGTACCAATTTACATTCCCACCAACAGTGTAGGAGGGTTCCCTTCTCTCTACACCCTCTCCGTCATTTACTGTTTGTGGATTTTTTTGATGATAGTCATTTTGTCTGGTGTGAGGTTATACCTCAATGTAGTTTTGATTTGCATTTCTCTAATAATTAGCGATGTTGAATATCTTTTCATGTGCCTCTTGGACATCTGTATGTCTTTTTTGGAGAAATGTCTATTTAGGTCTTCTGCCCATTTTTTGATTGGGCTGTTTGTTTTGATGACATTAAGCCACATGAGCTGTTTGTAAATTCTGGAGACTAATCCCTTATCAGTCACATTATTTGCAAATATTCTCTCCCATTCTGTGGGTTGTCTTTTCATTTTGTTTATGGTTTCCTTTGCTGTGCAAAAGCTTTTGAGTTTAATTAGGTCCCATTTGTTTATTTTTATTTATATTACTCTGGAAGATGGATCAAAAAAATTATTGCTGTGATTTATGTTAGAGAGTGTTCTGCCTATGTTTTCCTCTAAGAGTTTTATAGTGTCCTGTCTTACATTTAGGTCAATACATTTTGAGCTTATTTTTGAGTATAGTGTTAAAAAGTGTTCTAATTTCATTTTTTTAACATGTAGCTGTCCAGTTTTCCCAGCACTATTTATTGAAGAGAATGTCTTTTCACCATTGTACAGTCTTGCTTCCTTGTTGTAGATTAATTCACCATAGGTGCACGCGTGGGTTTATTTCTGGGCTTTCTATCCTGTTCCATTGATCTATATTTCTACTTTTGTGCCAGTACCATACTGTCTTGATGACTATAGCTCTGTAGTATTGTCTGAAGTCAGGGAGCCTGATTCCTCTAACTCTGTTTTTCTTCAAGATTGCTTTGCCTATTCAGAGTCTTTTGTATCTCCATATAAATTTTAAGATTTTTTTTGCTCTAGTTCTGTGAAAAGTGTCATTGGTAATCTGATAAGGATTGCATTCAATCTGTAGATTGCCTTGGATAGTAGAGTCATTTTGACAATATTGATTCTTCCAATCCAAGAACATGGTATATCTCTCCATCTGTCTGTGCTGTCCTCGATTTCTTTCATTAGTGTCTTATAGCTTTCAGAGTACAGGTCTTTTATCTCGTTAGGTAGGTTTATTCTTAGGTATTTTATTCTTTTTGATACAATGGTAAATGGGGTTGTCTCCTGAATTTCTCTTTCTGATCTTTCATTGCTAGTATATAGAAATGCAACAGATTTCTGTGTATGAATTTTGTAACCTGCAACTTTACCAAATTCATTGATGGGCTCTGTTACTTTCCTGGTGCTGTCTTTAGGATTTTACTAAACAGTGACAATTTAACTTTTTTTCCAATTTGGATTCCTTTTGTTTATTTTTCTTCTCTGATTGCCACGGCTAGGACTTCCAAAACTATGTTGGATAAAAGTGGCAAGAGTGGACATCCTTGTCTCGTTCCTGTTCTTAGAGGGAATGCTTTCAGGTTTTCACTGTTGAGTATGATGTTAGCTGTAGGTTTGTTGTATGTGGCTTTTATTATGTTGAGGTATGTTCCCTCTATGCTCACCTTCTGGAGAGCTTTTTATCATAAATGCGTGTTGAACTTTCTCAAAAGCTTTTTCTGCATCTATTGAGACGATTATGTGGTTTTTATTCTTCAATTTTTGATGTGATGTATCATACTAATTGATTTGCAGATATTGAAAAATACTTGCATCCTTGGGATAAATCCCACTTGATCATGGTGTATGATCCTTTTAATGTATTGTTGGATGCTGACTCAAATACTTTTGAGTCAGGCAATTTGAGTCCCAGTTCTGTCGATTACTTGCTAAGAGATTTGGTGTAAGTCACTTAAGCCTTCTTAGCATCAATATAACTTTATCTAATTGGTGTTAACCTCCCTAAAAGTTGGCATCAATCAGAGCACCCTTCTCTTAGGATTACTGTGAGAATCAAGGGAGATGGTACAGATAAAACACAGAGAGCTCTGCACATAGTAAATGCTTCAATAAATGGTATTTTTGGCTGCTATGGGCTGTGCAAGCCTTCTACTATTTGTAGTACACATACTCAATGCGTTTCCTAGGTGTTTATTATATTTCAGCATAAGCAATATTATCTGCTTGTTTTATTGAACACTATTAGTATAGGTTTTCCTCTTGTTTTCTCTTCAAGGTCTAATAATAAAAGATAGTTCACATAAAAGTATATATAGTCTTCACATGAAAAATAGTTTCCTATGTTTATAGTAATAGGTTATTTGGAAAAGAGAAAAAAAAATCTTAAACCAGATTTTGTTTCCTGAAGATACATAATACTTGTTTCAAAAATAACTTCATCCTCCATCAGACTGGCAGGATCTGTCTTCTCCTCCTACACTTGTTCCTGTGAAGGCCAGGAGTGCTTGTTATGCTCATTTGACAGACTGCGGAAACCAGGACACAAAGTCTAAGTAACTTAACCAACAACAGAAAAATCACTCTCAAGGCACACTAAACATTTTGAAACTTCAAAACGCTTCTCCCTGCCATTCAGACAAGTAAAGAACCAAGAGAGATAACAGATGCTTTCACCCTGTCATTATCGAGAGATGGAAACTCTTACTATTTCTTACCAAAAATTCTTTAAATATATTCCATTTGACAATATATGTTTCCATGCTTTTGCTTTCTATATATTATCAAACATACATCCCACTGTTAGATTCAAAACAACAGCCTCTTAAGTTTTACTGCAGGTTCTAATCATAAAAGATGGTGTGGAAAGAATACAAGAGAGTTGAGGGAAAAAGCAACAATCGAGCATTGAATCTTTACTCATGATTGTGAGATAACATATTAATAAGGGACACTGATAGGAATAGGGTCAAGTATAAAAAGAAAATCATCACCTTTCTTCTCTAATTCCGTAACAACTCCATAAGTACAGTTTTGTCCAGTAATTTTATACTATTCCCTGATTTCTGCTCAGAAATGACTAATTGATGCATAAACCTTATGAATTAGATTACCAAAAAGATGAATAATTTATGTTTATTTATGTGGGTATAATTTCTTTTTTTTTTAAATTTTACTTTATTGAAGTATAGTTGATTTACAGTGTTATATAAATTTCTATACAGCAAAGTGATTCAGTTATACATATATGTACATTCTTTTTCATACTCTTCTCCTTTATGGTTGGTTTATCATAGGATATTGAATATAGTTCCCTGTGCTATACAGTAGCTTGTTGTTTTTCTCCCTATCTTCAATTTCAAGGACAAAATTCTCATACTGAAAATATCAAATTTTGACGTAAAATATTCAGAAAGATTCTAATGATTCATCAAAACATTGACGATGCTTGAAAAGCAATAATATGTTTAAATGAGACCTAGAAATGTTTTTCTCAAAAAGGAATGAATTATCAAAAGGAATACAGTCAGCCCTCTGCATCCATGGGTTTCACATCCACAGATTCAACCAACCATGGATTCAACCAACCATGGACCAAAATTTCACAGATACAATACAATGACTATATTCATTGTACTACACCATTTTTTATGAGGAACTTGAGCATTGGCAGATTTTGGTATCTGTGAGGGCTTCTGGAACCAAACCCCTGTGGATACTGAAGATGAACTGTAATGAAAGGTTACGTCCAGGTACATAAACTTCTACCCTGATATCATCATATTAATAATTTACTAATAACTGAGTTAGAATGGCTGTCAGACTTTATAAACACTCCAGACATAGAGCATTTAATTAGAGCCTAACATATAGACTGTACTTGTGTGTCACTTTAATAAAAGCACTTTTATTAGACCAGTTATCAAGGTTTTCAAAGTATTTTAAGCTAAATACTACCTAAAAGAATGATTTTCTTCCTTTTTTTTTAATTTTTTCATTTATTTATTGGCTGCATTGGGTCTTCGTTGCTGCACGTGGGCTTTCTCTAGTTGTGGTGCGCGAGCTTCTCATTTAGGCAGCTTCTCTTGTTGCGGAGCACTGGCTCTAGGCGCACGGGCTTCAGTAGTTGTGGCACGTGGGCTCAACACTTGTGACTCGTGGGTTCTAGAACTCAGACTCAGTAGTTGTGGCGCACGGGCTTAGTAGCTCCTCAGCACGTGGGATCTTCCCGGCCCAGGGCGTGAACCTGTGTCCCCTGCATTGGTAGGCGGATTCTTTACCACTGCGCCACCAGGGAAGCCCCTTGAAATGATAGCCCCCATTTCAGTCTTTTAGAAAAACAGCTGGCATTACTTATTTTTTAAAAATGAAGTTTCATGGAAGACTTTTTCAGATTAGAAGATACACTGCCCGCCGCCACCGCCACCAGCTCCCGGCTCCGGGTGCGCGGTCAGCAGCCCAGGCCGCTGCGAGCGTCCAGCTGCGGCGCCCCCATCCCCGGCTCTCTCAGGTACCACCCGCCTGCCCCGCGCAGCGCTACACCAGCCCACCACCCACTTATGTGGCTATAATTTCTGACTCTGGTTTTTTTTTAGAAAAATTTTGTTCTTTTTTTTTTTGCTGTTGATGTGCTTTGCTCTTAGCCAGAAAAAAAAGAAAAAGAGAAAGAAAGAAAGAAAGAAAAGAAAGAAAAAAAGAAAGAAAGAAAGAAAGAAAGAAAGAAAGAAAGAAAGAAAGAAAGAAAGAGAGAGAGAGAGAGAGAGAGAGAGAGAAAGAAAGAAGGAAAGAAAGAAAGTCCTCTGTGCAGTATTCACTATATTTCATCCAAATTTCTTTTCTGTCTCTTGCTGAAAACCAAAGGCCCTACCACATTAGAGAAAAGCTAGACAGGAATGAAGGCAAGACTGCTATTCAGATTCTAGTTTGCTTCTGGACATTAACATAAGAGGTGTGCTTGACTAGTCAGAAGAACACAATTCCTTTGGATAACTGAGGTATAATAATCCGTTTGATTACAAAGTTAGAACCATCTTGTTCATCTAATTTCACTACCAAGAATCTTCTCACATGGTCATTTCCAATCATTCTAAGAATTTCTTTGGTGAAGAACACTGCTTCTTGTGTTAAATTCTTTCTTTTCATTTTTTAATATTTTAATATTGGTCATGCTGTTTTAGAAAGTAGATGATACCTGGTTCAGAAAATGTTTTTTAAAAAAATTTAGAAGGAGATTGAGAAAAAGCAATTAAGATTGAGAGTTACCTTGTTTTATTGCTTTCCTAGGGCTGTTGTAGCAATTTAGAGGCACAGTTCGGAAATATTATGAGTTGGGTTCCAGGCCACCATAATAAAGCAAATATTGCAATAAAGCAAGTCACACAAAGTTTTGGTTTCTCAGTGCATATAAAAGTGGTATTTCCACTCTATCGAAGTGTATAATAGCATTATGTCTAAAGAAACAACACACATAACAATTACAAATACTTTAATGCTAAAAAATACTAACCCATCATCTAAGCCTTCCGTGAGCTATCATCTTTTTGCTGATGGAGGGTGTTCCCTTAATGTTGGTGGCTGCTGACTGATCAGGGTGGGAGTTGCTAAAGGTTGGGGCAGCTCTGGATATTCCTTAAGATAAGACAACAATGGAATTTGCCACATTGATTGACTCTTCCTCTCATGGACAATTTCTTTGTAGCACATAATGCTGTTCGATAGCAATTTACACACAGTAGAATTTCCTTCAAAATTGGAGTCAGTCCTCTGAAAACCTGTCGCTGTTTGGTCAACTAAGTTTGTGTAATATTCTAAGTCTTTTGTTGTTATTTCAAAAAGCTTCACAGCATCTTCATCAGGAGTAGACACTATCTCAAGAAACTACTTCCTTTGCTCATTCATAAGGAATGACTCCTCATCTGTTAAAGTTTTTTCATGAGGTTGTAGCAATGCAGTCACTACTTCAGGCTCCACTTCTAATTCTAGTGCTGTTACTATTTCCACCACATCTGCAGTTATGTCCTCCACTAAAATCTGGAACCTCTCAAAGTCATCCATGACGGTTGGAATCAACTTCTTCCAAAATCCTGTTAGAGTTTACATTTTGACCTCTTTCCATGAACTGCAAATGTTTTTAATGGCATCTAGAATGGTGAATCCTTTCCAGAAGGTTTTCAATTTACTTTGCCCAAATCCATCAGAGGAATCACCATCTATGGCAGCTATAGCTTTATGAAATATAATTCTTAAATAATATGACTTGAAAGTTGAAACTACTCTTTGATCCATGGGATGCATAATGGATATTGTGTTTGAAGGCATGAAAACAACATTAATCTCATTGCACATCTCCATCAGAGCTCTTGAGTGACCAGGTGCATTGACAATGAACAGTAATATTTTGAAAGAAATTTTTTTTTTCTTCTGTGAGAAGCAGGTCTCATTTACTGAATTAAAATATTCAGTAAACTATGTTGTATATAGATTTGTTGTCATCCAGGCTTTCTTGTTTCATTTATACAGCACAAGTAGAATAGATTTAGTATAATTCTTAAGTCGCTAGGATTTTTCAGAATGGTAAATAAACACTGGCTTCAACTTCAAGTCACCACTGCATTAGCCCCTAGCAAGAAGGTCAGCCTGTCCTCAAAGCTTTCAAGCTAGGCATTAACTTCTCCTCTGTAGTTATGAAGATTCTAGATGGCATCTTTTTTCAACAGAAGACTGTTTAGTCTGCATCAAAAATCGTTTAGTGTAACCCCCCTCATTAATGATCTGAGCTAGATCTTCTGGATAACTTGCTGCAGCTTCTACATCAGCTCTTGCTGCTTCACTGTGTATTTTGATATTACAGAGATGGCTTCTTTCCTTAAACCTCATGAACCAGCCTCTGCTAGCTTCTAACTTTTCTTCTGTAGCTTCCTCACCTCTATCAGCCTTTGCAGAATTCAAGATCTCTGAATTAGACTTTGGCGTAAGTGAATGTTGTGGCTGGTTTATCTTCAATCTAGGCCACTAAAACTTTCTCCATATCAGTAATAAGGCTATTTTGCTTCCTTACCTATCATTTTATCACTGGAGTAGCACTTTAAATTTTCTTTAAGAACTTTTCCTTCGCATTCACAACTTGGCTAACTGTTCAGCCCAAGAGGCCTAGCTTTTAGCCTATCTGGACTATTGACATGCCTTCCTCACTAAACCTCATCATCTCTAGCTTTTGATTTACAATAAGGGACATGTAACTATTCCTTTCACTTGAACACTTGGAGGTCATTAGAGGGTTATTAACTGGCCTAATTTCAATGTTGCTGTGTCTTGAGAAATAGGGAGGCCCAAGAAGAGGGAGACAGGGAATGGCCAGTCAGCAGAACAGTCAGAACACACAAAACATTCATTCATTAAGTTTGCTGTCTTATATGAGCACACTTTCCGGCCCCCCAAAACAATGACAATAGTCACATCAGAGATCACTGACCACCATAACACAAATAATAATCATGAAAAGTTTCGAAATGTTGTGAGAATTACCAAGACATGACACAGACACACAAAGTGAGTAAATACTATTGGAAAAATGGCACCCACAGGCTTGCTGGATGCAGGGTTGCCACAAACCTTCAGCTTATAAAAAGTGCAAGGTCTACGAAGCACAAAAAATGAAGCACCGTGAAATGACGTATGGCTGTATACAAATTGGGTGTCTGAAGTTTAGACATCTATTCTCTCACAATTCTGGAGGCTAGAAGTCTGAAAACACGGTGTCAGCTGGGCCACACTCCCCAGGAGGATCTAGGGGAGGATCCTTCCTCGCCTTTTGTAGCTCCTGGGGACTGCCAGCATAACTCCTGGCTGCATCACTCTAACCTCTGCCTCTGTCGTCCACGACCTTCTCCTCCTCTCTGTTTTTCCTCTGTGTGTCTTTTATAAGGACAACTCCTTAGATTTAGAGCCCACCTAACAATCTGGGAAAACCTTATCTAGAGATTCTTAATTACATCTGCAAAACCCCTTTTCCCAAATTAGTCACGTTCACAGGTTCTGGAGATTAGGAGGTGAACCCATTTTTTGGGGGTCCCCATTCAAACTACTATACTTTATAAAGTGGCATACGGAAGAAATTGATAATTTCTAAAATGTCACTTCTCTGCTAATTGTTAAGAAGGCTCTGTTGACCTTCACTTAAATGCTTGGAGAAAAAAATGATCCCTTGGCTTATAACACTATGACTTCTCAGAAACACTCTCAGCTACCAGCACAAATATTTAATTTCTACTAATGAGAGAAGTGCCTCACAGATGATGTTTAAGGGGTTGAAAGTCTGCCTTATCGTAGGTCTGCTATACGTCTTATCTATATAAATTAACATACAACACAGCAGTAGAAATGCAACCAAACTTGCTATGTTTTCTTTTAATGATTTATAACACAATCTGTTATTTCTGAACTATACGGCCATTTTTTTCTCTTCTAATGAGACAGTAAATTGCTTAGTTTAGAGAAAAGTCATTCCTATTGAGTGAGTAGAATTTGAGATAACATGCTATTTCCTAAGTATGGTTAAAACGTTTTTCTAAGATTTGGGCTGTATATAACCAATAGTCCATCCCAGACGATTATGTTAATTAAACAAAATATGTAATTTACATATTGGATATTCTACCTGATTACTGGATTAACTGATTGATATGTTTCAGGGTAGACAATGTGAGACATGATAAACTGTATTCAACTACTGTCTTTAATTTGTTAATTTATCTGTACTGGTCTCACCACTAGTATATGTCTTACTCTCCACATTTGTGCAAAGGAATAGCGATCATTAAAACATGCACCTAGCCCCCCCACCCCCCCACGCATGCAGAACTCCTAAAAAAACAGAAATATCCTGAGATGGACCATCTAATGAAATGATGGTGAATTTTTAAAAATTTTAAAGGTGATTTTTTAGGTGAATTTTTAAAAATTCTTGATTAGTAAATTTTATCTGTTTCACACGTCTCTCTCCCTTACCACCACTCTCAGAACAATTAAATGTCCAGGCACAGGGCTTCCTAGGTGGCGCAGTGGTTGAGAATCCGCCTGCCAATGCAGGGGACACGGGTTCGATCCCTGCTCCAGGAAGATCCCACATGCCGTGGAGCAACTAAGCCCGTGCGTCACAACTACTGAGCCTGTGCTTTAGAGCCCGTGAGCCACAACTATTGAGCCCATGTGCTGCAACTACTGAAGCCCACGCACCTAGAGCCCATGCTCCACAACAAGAGAAGCCACAGCAATGAGGAGCTCGCACACCACAACAAAGAGTAGCCCCCACTCACCGCAACTAAAAAGAAAGCCTGTGCACAGCAAAAAAAGACCCAACACAGCCAATAAAATAAATAAATTTAAAAAATAAAAATAAAAAAAATAAATGCCCAGGCACAGTCCAGAGAAAAAGCAAGATTTATATCACCATGAGCCACTTGGATACAGGGAGGAAGATAGGACACAAAGTCTAGACGGCAGGATAGGTCAGGAGTCACTCAAATATGTACTGAGTCAGGATTCTTCAAAGTAATTAAGGGTATCAGAAGTTAGGCTCTGAATGTCTCTATCAGAATATCAGGAGCTTCACCTTGAGAAATTCTGGATATTGAACAAAATATTTAAAGAGAACAACCAAAGCATAGGGCACAACTGCCCAGTGCTGGCTAGAATTAATTAAATAATAACAGGCTAATCACTTTTCTTTTTCACGGCTCAGTTTTCAGAAAAGATGTGACAGGGAGGAAAAGAACACTTACCAATAATTATTTTACACAGACAGTGAAATAGTGACCGTCTCTCATGACTAAATTGCATAGTAAAATGGCCAAGTCTGGGATTCAAAGACCACCACAATGTAGTTTCAGCTTCTTTTTTAACCCTGTTTCTCAGTTTTCCTGGGACTTTTTGAATACAGAATATTATTTTCTCATAGTAATGGATTTGTGACAATGAAAAGAAAAGTTTGGTGGTGGTGAAGACTTGCTGATGAGCTAAATGATTTGCGCATGCATTCTCAGTATCTGAGATTCATTTAGTACCTCAACAAAATGACTATTATATATACAGCATAAACCCTTAGAAATATTTGCGAATAGGTGAATCCAAGAATGTTAAAAGAGTTTCAATTTTATTCCCCCTCAAATTTACAATCAAGTTATCTCTATTCATTACTGCTACAACTGCCTCAGAAGAACTTGCATTCATGGTTAAATTGTCTTGTTCACTAGAACTTACACCTCCCTTGCTCTCCCTTGACCTTGAGTCTTATATTTACCATATCATGTCTTCTCCCAGGAGAATGAATCCTTTATATTCCTTAAGTCAAAATTCTCAAGCAAAAATTTCTACCAAAATTCTTTTAACAACCTCATGTCTAAGTAACCTTCCAATATACCAGTGCAATTACTGTTCTTGTAGAAACCTTTGACTTCATTTATTCTATTCAAGAAATATTTTTATATTTATCAAATAAGACGCTGGGAGTCTAGAATATATCAGAGAACATGCCTTATATTTCATAGTATCTTCCACTATCCTCAACATGATGTCTTATGCTTAACAGTTACCAATAAATAATTATACATAGTAACTTTGGCAAGAAATGATAAACTGCTTAGTCTTTTCACACATCATCTACCATAAGAACTTTTTTTTTCTAACTTAGCTTGTCCTGTCAAAAGTTCATCCATTTAGTATTTTGACTAATATTAACTAAATGACAAGAACACTTGAAAATACAACTATAACTCAGACAATAATTCATTATGTTGAATTGAATTCATCTACATCTGTAAAGTAAAGCATCAAAACCTACTAAGGTGAATGTCAAAGAGACTATAAAGTGCTAAGAAAACAAGAATAAGATACATTTTTCTTTGGATTCATCAGAATTCATATTCCATTCACAAAATTTAGAATATAGATACTAGGCAAATAGCATTGACAGGGAGAAATAATTCACAGCAAAGATAAGGTATACACAATCAAATCTGAGATAAACAATAGACATTCACGTTTTCTAGAAACTCCGACTCAGAGTCCACCCATTACCACTGTCAGAATAAAATTATATTATAAAATTGCTGATATTAACTTGAGAATAAACATGAATTCCCTGTGTAAATAACAAAATTACAAAATAAGAATGACAAGTAAGTTGACTTTCTCCTAGAATGGCTTATACAGCATACAATATAGAAATTTTCAATGATCTATTTTGATCCTCCAGTCTGAAACACAGCTGGAGTTTATGTTCCCTACTGCTTCTTTGTACATAAGATAGTTGTGGATAAAGAAGGAGTATATCTACTCTTCCTTTGTATTTTCTTTACCATTAAATGACTTATTTCAATGGGGTTTTTGTGATCAAGCTTTTCAAATTCAGGTCAAAAATCATTCTCCATAATTCTTCTTACACTTTGCTTAAAAAAACACAAAGCAGAGTTTTGTTAACCAACACCTAAAATGTACTTCATTTCAAAATAATAAAATGTTCTCTACATGGTGCTCATTCATTTTTTATTCGTGTATGTCAAGCATTCTAGAGGCAGCTAAGGTGCATTGATTTTTCTGATTTAAAATGTTTGCATGTCATCAACTCACAACTTCTATATTCCAAGCATGAATGGATTATTTTTGATGTGGGGGGTGATGCTAAGGTTAACATTTTAATTTACATTGTATTCACTGAACTCAGAATGCACTCTGGGAGTTATAAACGTTCATTTCTCCACAGGCTGAGACCTATTTCTAAGAGCACTCAAGTTAAATTTATTCTCCAAAGATACAATATGACAGTTAGGAATCACTCTTGATGAGATTTGTGACCGACATAAGGAAACAGATACAATGCAGTTTGGTATCTCTGGTACTCTTGAAAAGATGAAAGTTTTGGTATACTGAAATAATAATTGTTTAATTGTTCACTAAAGGAATTCCACTTCTGATCAAGATGTATTAATAGGTTCTAGATTTCCCCTTTTGCCTAGGTCAACTTAAAAAAAAAAAACAGAGAAAATATATGAGACAACAGTTTTCATATTTTGGACATCAGGAAGATCAGGTCAGTGCTCTGTGAGAGAAGAGACACGAAGTGAGTCCATTGATTACCCCAGCTTACTGCCTGAAGAAAGTTTGAAGGATACAGAAGAGAAAGGGGAAACCCAGAGGAATCCCAGTGGTCTCCCTCCATTGACAACACAGATTTGGAAGTCTGAGATGACCAAAGAAACTGGAGTTTGTGGGGAAGAGTACCAGAGAAGAGAGAAATGCACAGAAGGAGAATTTTGGACATCTACAGAGGGTCTCTCTTAAATCTCCATCTGAGTACTTAGTTTATATGTATGAGGAAATTTCCCAAGGCTGGGGAAAGAACCACCCAATATGAGAAAGGAAAAAAAAAAAATCTTTGGTGCTCACCCAGGGCTATGAAAAACTGGATTTCCACAAGCCAGATGGATAACCACATAATACATAGGATCTTGAGTAGAGTATTCAGAAGGTATTGCCTCAGTTGCAGGGCAAATTAGCTGTTTGCTATTATGTGGTACTATGTTCTTGTACCATGTAATAGTTTAAAAGTAAGCCTCAACAGAACCAAAGTTGTTCCAAGTAACTTAGTTGCATCCTAGAACAAAACTTCAGAATATTTTTAAAAATATAAAAATCTCCAGCTTCCCACAAGATAAATGCAATGTGCAAAATGCACACAAAAATTACCAAACATGCAGAAAGTAGGAAAACACATTCTATAATGAGGAGGAAAATTAATAAAGAGAAATAGACTGACGAAGTAGACAGATGAAAGAATGATTAAAGAGTTATTGTAACTATATTCCATATGTTCAGGAAGGTAGAGGAAACACAGCGTATTAACTGAGATATGGAATATATAAAAAAGACTCAAACCATCCTCTGGAGATGAACACTGCCATGTGTAATATGAAAAATACACTGGATGAGATAAGATTAAGATCAGATCAGCCACTTCAGGGAAAAAACACAGTGTTTTAAGGATAAAGTAATAGAAACTATCCAAAATGAAACATATGGGGTAAAAAGAATGGAAAAAAAAATGAGCAAAGAATCAATGAGCTGTGATACAACTTAAAACACCATAACATATGTATAATTGGAATCACCAATTGAGAGGAGTAAGACTGGGAGAAAAAACAACAACAACAACAACAACAAAACTATCTGAGGAAATAGTGGCCAAAATTTTTTCAAATTCAATGAACCCAATAAACTCACTGATGCAAGAATCTCAACAGACTGTAAGCAGAAGAAACATAAATAATACTACACAAAGACATAATATCAAAATTGTGTAAAAGTAGTGGCAAAGGACAAATCTTCAA
Source organism: Hippopotamus amphibius kiboko (assembly GCF_030028045.1). Classification (NCBI taxonomy): domain Eukaryota; kingdom Metazoa; phylum Chordata; class Mammalia; order Artiodactyla; family Hippopotamidae; genus Hippopotamus; species Hippopotamus amphibius. Next base: position 94,128,005 of record NC_080196.1, on the reverse strand, counting down.
AGCAGCCATAAAAAAGACTTATTATGTACAGAGGTACAAAGATACGAATGACTATAATAGTCTTATTAAGAACAAGGAAACGCAGGAAATAATGAAGTAACATCATTAAAAATGCTGAAAGAAGAAAACTGTTTACCTAGAATTCCATTTCCAGTGCGTGTATTCAAAAAGCAAAGGCAAACTGAAAACTTTTTTAGATGTACCAAAAAAAAAAAACAAAACCCAAAAACAAAATCACCAGTGTAACTCCATTACAAGAAATATTAAGGAAGTGCTTCAGGAAGAAAAATACCAGTAGAAAATCTGGATTAACATAATTAAGATATAAAATACATTTTTTTCTTATTTTTTGAACCATTAAGGGATATTTCATTGTTCAAAGAAAAAGTAATAGCAATGTACTGTGCAGTGGTATAATATTTCTATAAGGTCAATAGAGATAAGTTAAAAATACATAGTATAAATTCTAAAGCAATCATTAAAAAAACAAAATAGCTATAGCTAATTAGTCCACAAAGGATATAAGAAAAATGATTAAAAATACTTAATTCCCAAAAATGGCCAGAAAGAGAAGACACAAAGACCAGATAAAATAACAAATGCAACAAATAAAACACAAAGAGCAAAATAGTAGATAAAATCCAACCATATCATTATTTACATTAAATGTAAATGGCCCAAACACCTCAATGAAATGTCAGAGATTGTCATATTGGATAAGCAAACAAACAAAACTAAAATAAGATGCAACTATATTGCTGCTACAAGAAACACACTTTGAAGACAAAAATAATTTGAAAGTAAATGTAATGGAAAAATATATATCATGCTAACACACAAACAACAAATAGGCTGGGGTTGTTATATTAATAGACACAAAGTATATTTCAGAGCAATGAATATTACCACTGATAAAGAGGTATAGCTCATAAGTGATAAAGTGGTTAATTTATCAACAGGATATAACAATCCTAAGTAATTGTGTGCCTGATAACAGAGCTTCTAATTACATGGGGGCAGAAAATGATTTACCTAAAAGAAGAAATACTAATCCACAAGTATAAATGCTTAATCATACAGCATATCCAGACATCTGTTTCTCCATCTTTTCTCCTCAAGTTAGTCCTGAATCTGGCTCACAGGATAACAACTCTCAGACCTCTATGGTTAAACTCTGGGATTCATACCTGAACCTATAACTTGTGTTTGATCAGAAATTTTAGGATTGTGTCCTGTCTCACAAGATCATATTATTCTGTTGTTGAATTGAAGAGATTTAACTTTTGCCAGAATACCTTGTTTTTCCCTATAGGAAGTGAAACTTCTTTGAAGTAATATCTCCTAGTGCAAGTCCTGATCAGGCTCAAAATTGGTTCTAGCTTCTTTTCCCCATGCTAAAGCAATCGATGTTTGCTGTTTATGGTAATATTTATCTGAGTGTGTTAATGTAACTAAACTTTTTCAAAAAATTACCTTAAACTTTTCTTATTTACTTTAGTTCTTTTGTTGTCCTTCCTCATTTATAAAATCAGGATGATATTTGACACTAAAATAATGGAGAAGATGAAGGAATAGATTAATATTTGTAAAGTCTTTGGAAGAAATGCACTGAGCAGTTGACTGTAAACACTAAATGACATTATATATAATATATATATAATTATACATGTATAAGTTTTACCCCATTGAGAAGATTTTTCCTTCTCTTGTTCCATAATAGTATTCACCTATTGTAAATGATTCCAAATAGTCTTAGAAAACTCACCAGGTATAAGACAATGCATCTGCTTTGGACCTCAGGGAGTAAAAAGCGACAAAAGAGTTACAAGTAGAATGTTATGTATTATTAATGAATTACCCTGAGGCTGCCCTTAAACACTGCTAGAAAATGCCTGTAGGTTTAGAAGACAATAACCTCAAAAAAAAAAAAAAAAACATAAAAAAAAAAAGCCATTCTTCCTGGTACAGTCAGAGTAATGATCTCATAAAATGACCTTTTCTATTCTGTCCTCACTCCTCTCTGGGCAACCAGTGCTCATGCTGAAAGAATCTAACTCTCCCACTCAGGATTTTCTAATTAGCATTCTATTGCAGCTGTAACCAGGAGTTTACATTTTTGTCTTTCACACTGAATTGAATGTCACAGTGTTGTTCAGATTTTTATTTAGTATTAATTTTAGCAAATCAGTATGTTTTATACAATTTCATGCATTAGAAGAGTTAGATCTGAGTTTAAAATGGAATCCTCAACTATTTAAAAAAATTGTATTTGACATAATAGTCTACTTCAGGTATAGAACACTATAACCTTCAAGGTTATAAAAACACACAATTCAAAGCCTGTGGAACGACATTATTTATATTTGCTAAACTGCTGATACACAAAACTATAATAAGAACAATGCCTTATTTACATGTGCATAACGTTTTTAACTTTTAAAAATTGCAATTGGCTGTACTTTTGTTATCTCAACTGAACCTCATAAAAACCTTGTAAGGTAGCACACTATACTTACTCTACAGATGAGAAAACTGAGGCTTACAGAGCCCCACAATATGAGAATAATAGGGCTACTGTGCCACATATAACCAATAATTCATTGTTAGAGACAGAACTTAAACCTTCAAAACCAATGGATTATGAAGAAATTAAATCACAAATGGAACACCCATTTTCTTAATTAAACTACTAAACAGTCCCAAGCAAAATATTTCATTAGTATCATAAAAAAAGTATTTTTGATAATATTTAATGAATTTATCTAAAAAAAAGACCTAAATTTTTTAATTAAGGCAAAACTAATTTTTTTGCAATGATCATGATGCAAATTTTGGTATTTATATCTCTTACAAAGACCAACTTCTCTACCTGTGTTAACTCTTTTCAATATCTGTTAATTCTTTGTACCATATAATATGGAATATAAAAGGTACTCTTATTCTGCATTTCACTGAAATACTATAAGGCTGGAGTTCAAATGACTTTTCCAGTATTAAACATTATGGCAGAGAGAAAAGTATGGATCTGAAGCCAGTTTCAGAATTATATTCAATTCCATCTTTATTTACTTTTTAGTGTGCTTAGACTGTTTATTAACACAAATAAGTGAAGTAGTGCCAAATATAATTCAGATGATAAATACACTTTCTAGAAACCAAGTTTACTTTTTATCAAGGGTGTCCACCATAGCAACTGTCCAAAAATATTTAACTAAGGGACTAGGAATTTCCAGTTCTGCTATGATGGTATGAGCACACTTTAGCTCAGCCACCTCACTGATAACAACTATAAACTCTAAAGAAAATACAAAGGAAAAAAAAAGAAAAGAAAAAAACCTAAAAACCCAAGCTACATAATACTCAATGGTTATATAAAAGTAAGGAGACTGTAAAATTAAGTAAGAACGTGGAAAAGTCATGAAAAGAGAAAACAGGCAAGCAGAGAGAGAGAGAGAACAAACAAAAAACAATAAAATTGTAGACCTAAATTCAAGCATATAATTACATATAATTAAATTTTGTGTTCTAAAAACTCCAATTAAAAGGCAGAATTTTTAGAGTTCATAAAAAAGCAATACCCAACTATATACTACCTACAACAGAAAGACAAACATTAAATACAAGACACAGATTGAAAGTAATGAATTGAAAAAGATATACCATGTGAACTGTAAGTAAAGGCTAGAGTGGCTGTCTTAATAATAGATAACATCATCTTAAAGACAAAGAGTATTATCTGAGATAAAGAGAGATATTTATAATGCTAATGAGGTGATTTACCAAGAAGACCTAACAATTATAAATCTATATTGGCTTAATAGACTTTCAAAATAAATCTAGCAAAAAATTTGACAGAATTATAGGGAAACATAGATGATTCCATGTTTATAAAAGGTGATTTTGATACTCAATCTCAGCAATTCACAAACTATTGATCAAAAATTTTAGTAAAGGCATAGATGATCTGAAAAATACTATCAAAGACCTTGATCTAATTGACATTTACAGAACTCTATATCTAGTAACTCCAGAATGTTCATGATTCTCAAGTTCACATATCACATTCAACAAAATTAACAGTATGCTGGTCCCTGAAACGAATTTCAAACATTTAAAGACAGTAAATTGGTGCAGCCACTATGGAGATCAGTATGGAGTTTCCTTAAAAGAACTGAAAATAGAGTTACCATATAATCCTGCAATCCCACTCCTGGACATATATCCAGAAAAGATGAAAATTCTAATTTGAAAAGATACATGGACCCCAATGTTCACAGAAGCACTACTTGCAATAGCCAAGACATGGAATCAACCTAAGTGTCCATTGATGGATGAATGGATAAAGAAGAAGTAGTATATATACACAATGGAATATTAGCCATAAAACAAAGAAATAATGCCATTTGCAGCAACATGGATGGACCTAGTGATTATCATATTAACTAAAGGAAGTTAGAGAGACAAATATATGATATCACTTATATGTAGAATCTAAAACATGATATAAATGAACTTATTTACAAAAAAGAAATAGACTCACAGACATAGAAAACAAATTTACAGTTATCAAAGGAAAAGGGGGGGAAGATAAATTAGGAGTATGGGATTAACATAGATACACTACTATATATAAAATAGATAAAGAATGACCTACTCTATAGCACAGGGATATTCAATATCTAGTAAAAACCTATAATGGAAAAGAATCTGAAAGAATACATATATATGGATAACAGAATCACTTTGCTCTACACCTGAAATGAATACATTTTAAATTACCTATACTTCAATGAAAAATGGTTTAAAACTAAAAAAAAAAAAAGTAAAAAAATTGTGAAACCAGAGTATATTTTCTAATTATGATAAAAAATTAAAAATCAATATTAATAAGATAGCTAGGCAAACCCAAAATTGGAAAATTAAGCAACATAAGTCCTAGGGCAAAAATAAATCACAGAAAAGTTTGAAAATATTTTAAACTAAATGATAGTGAATATACAACACATAAAAATTTGTGAAATGCAAGGAAAGTGTTGCTTAGGCAAACACCAACAGCTTAAAATGCCTAGATTATGAGGTTCCACCTTAAGAAATTACAAATAGGAGTGCAAACTGTGACTGAAATATGTATAAGAAAGAAAATAGTCAAGATACGAGCAAATATGAAAGAAATAGAAGATAGATAATAGAAATAATTAGTAACATTAAAGCCTTTCTTTGACATCAACAAAATTGATAAACCCCTACCTAGACTGATCACAAAAAAGAAACAGAGCATAAATTATTATTATCAGAAATGTAAAAGCGGTTATGACCACAGATAACCACGGACAGTAAGAGAATATTATGATAGAACAACTCTGTACCAACAAATGTGACAAAATAAGAGACTCCTGAAAAAATCAACTTGCCAGAACCAATACAAAAAAAAAAACTTCAAAATATAAAAATACCTACATATGTTAAAGAAATTTAATTCATTTCAAAAGCCTTCCCTAAAAGGAAATCTCAGTTACAGATGGTTTTGTTAGTGAATTTTATCAAATATTCAAGGAATAAAAAATATCAATTTTACACAAACTTTTTCAGTTACAGAAAAAGCAAATTGTTCAAATAATTTTATGAGACTGGTATAAGCTTAGTTTTTAAAAAAAAAAAACTGAAAAAAGTCACCAAATGAATAGAAATTTATCGACAAATATACTTCATGAATATAGGCAAAAAAAATCCTTTATAACTATTAACAAATTAAATCCCACAATATAAGAATGGGTATTTACCCTTCAAAAATCAATCAATATAATTAACAATATTTAAATAAATTAAAAGAGGAAAAACATATGACCATTTCAAGAGATAGAAAATGATTTCACAATTCAACAAATGTTCATGATAGCATTCCCATAAGCTAGGAATAGTAGAAAACTACCTCATTGTGGTAACAGACATCTGTGAACCCACAACCAAAGTCCTTTTTGGGCTGTACTCCACAGGCCTACAAGCCCAGTACCTGCCCAGCTTCAAGACCAAAGAAAGAGCCTAGAGTCAGCAACAGAGACATCAATGAATGGGAGAGCTTACACATCTGAAGCAAGGTCCTGGAGTGACACCCCATCATGTGTGGGCAGATGGTGGGCAGTCTTTGTTCCCGGGAGTGAAGGGGAGGTTACCAGTTATAGGGGAATTAACATCAGGTGGACTCATTAGCTACCAGCGAAACCAGTAGAAGGGCATGCCCCTCCTGGCCCTTTAGATAAGAAAATCATCAGCTGGGGCCTGGGGCAAGTGCAGAGGAATGTCAGTCCTGTGTTTAGGGCTTAGGTGAAATAGGCACTGGTGGGGTAGAGGACATACAGAGAGCAAGCGGCAGACATCTTGAGTGGCCTGACCATATAGCCCTATTTCATGTTTTCCTGAAGATTAGGAACAAAGTAAAGATGCCTGCTTTCACTATTTCTATTCAACAATTTACTGAAGATCTTCACCTTTGCAAGAAAGAAAGAGAAAGAAATAAAAGACACAAAGATCAGAAAATAAGTATAAAACTGTTCCTATTTGCATGTGATATGCTCATTTAAATGGAAAATCTCAGAGCATCTACAAAAATACTAGTAGAACAAACAGTTGAATTTAACAGTCTTAGGATACCAAGGTTGATGTTAAAAAATCAGTTTGTAGCAAACAGCTGGAAAATAAATTAAAGAAAATTCATATATATATATATATATATATATATATATATATATATATGTTTTAGGGCTTAATCTAACAAAAATATTCAAGAACTCAAGACCTCCACATTGAAAACTAAAAAATATTGCTGAGAGAAATTAAAGAAGAAATTCAAAAATACACAGCCTATTGTATGTGATTATAACTCAATAAAGCTCTTTTCAAAACTCAATAAATCATAGCCTTTATATATGCAGAGTTCATTATCTACAGAGATATCTCCAGAAAGAAAAAAAGATAAAGTCATTAATAGATAGATTGATCAATAGTTTGGCAAACAGTAAATACTAAGGTTTTTAAAAAAAAGGACGTGATTTCAAATTAATTTTGCTGAACATTGCTAGAATTCAGATATTATGGGTCTATACCACGTGTATATACCAAACTTGGCATTAAGACTTTTGAATAAAAAGGAGGAAGATTTCAAAAGATTAATAAACACCTAATAGTACAAACATTGGTTAATGAAACTCTATGCCTACACTAGGTAAGCTTTGTTTTGTTTGTTTTAAATTAGGCAATATTAGATATTGTTCAAATAGTCTTGTATTTCTAGTCCAAATGCAGCTCACAGTGCCTGGTGTCTAAATAGTGACTTACTATGCCTGATAAACAAAATGCCATTTGGAAGTTCTCATCTCTCACCAAAGAAAAGAGGAGGTTTATTGGTCAATTACAAACTACGTAGCTTTTTATAGTCTAAAATACAATCATGATACTTGAAGTTACGGCTGACCCTATGCTTAAATGGATTACAACTTTCCTTAATTCATTTTTAATTGCATAACTGTCATACAGTTCTTAAATTATATCATTCCCTTTTGTTTGTTATATATAAAAGTCTAGATTAAAAGCTTTAAAATTGTATTTTAAATACATTTTCAAAAAGATATAAAAACTGATATGCCTATTTTAATGCTCAACAGAACAAGTGAAATATTGATGTTTTCTTTGTAGAGTTCAAATGTGCACTTGATTGAATCCTTTATCTTTATAAAAATTAGAACTTAAGATAAGTTTAACGTACATTTAGCCAAATATTGGAAACTCATGTTGAAAAAATGCCAATTTATTTTCATAACCATGAGGCTACTGGAACAATAATGATAAAACACTATTTTAGATTTTATGTTATGACATGGTACTATGTTAAAAGAGTTTCCATAGATTTTAAATACATATCTACACATACACGCACGTGTGTGGGAGGGAATGTGTGGGTGTATGTGTGTAATTTCTCTTTCCAGATACGTTTTAAAGTGCATACTCATGATTATCTATCGAGACAGGTTCCTATCCCATTTTACCTTTATCAGTTTTCCTACCTCTTTAAAATGTACCTTACAAAGGGAAATTTCATTTTTATGCATTTGGAAAGATTTGCCAGAGTACTAATCTCCTAAATGCCTCAACTTTACTAGACTTGCAAATTCATGGTAGAGTTTCTTTGTAATAAAGGGCATCAATACCAAAAGCACGTGGTGAAACAATATAGTTTTACTTCAGGACTTTCATTCTGAGTTTGCATCACAACCTCATGGCCAGGAAAGCCTGTGTACTGCCAATGGGAATCTCTCCCTCTGGTGCGGGGCATCAAGATGAACTGTCAGAGATGGGGTAGTATACTGAATAATGGATAAATGAGAGTCCCCTGACATAAGTTTGATGGCCATAAAATATGAATTTTGTGACTGCCTCTGCATTCAAACTCAGGGACTGACTGAGAGAAAACTATTTCCAAATGCCAAGCTAACTAAAATTGTGGAGATTTGCAGAAGGTGCTTCTCTTATTAGTGTTTGAAGCAATTATAGAGAGAATGGGTCAGTGCAATTTTCCTCTTGCACGACAAAACCTTTTCTTGCTACTGCGTTTTAGCTATTCAAATTCAAATCAGGCTTCTCATCACAAATGCTCTGTTTCTGAGAGACACTGCAAATAAGTAGCAATCCAATCAGGTTGCCTTTTCACTGAGAAGGTCACTGTACTTCAATGCAAATAATATCGTGTTAAATCAACAGGTAGAATCAACTTGCTTTTTGCTTTATGACAATTGTTTAACTTATTGGCACCCTATATATGACATATATTCATTTTATTTCCCTCTGCTAAGTATATCTTATTGCACTATGGAAAAGCTAATGTAAAATGAACATGAAAACGATACATATTAACCCCATCTGAATAAACACAGTTTCAATGAATTCAGAAACATCACAATAGAAATATTGCATTCAGTAAAGTGAGGTTACATACAGTAAGAGAACTTGGATTGGGAGGGACCAGGACTACATGTGGAGAAGAATTTGACTGCTCCAAGTTACTGGCTTAGTTGGAAATTCCTTTTTTAAAATCTTTTTGCTTTACGGTCATAATGAGATATCCACCAAGCTTTATCTATAAATACTAAGAAAAAAAAGGTTATGTGACTAGATAATTCAAGGTTAAAGAAAAATTGACAGAATATCTTTCTAGTGAGAAAAAAAATGTGCTGACTTTCTGTAAGAATTATTAAGATTAGAAATTTCCATTGACAGAGGAAAAAGAAAAATGTTCCAATGTACTTTTTGTATCCTTATGACACACAGACAGGGTACACACCAGTACACCCAATACTATTATCTGTCTAAATAAAATTCCCATTTCAAAATTCAGACAGGAAAAAATGCATGTGTGTATATAGGAGGGTGGGTGAGTATATTGATAGAAGACAGCTAGAAAAAGAGAGTTATGAATTAATGTTACAAATTGAAATCAACTTCCAAAAAACAATTTTCCAAGAAAGAAAATGATTGAAAAGAAATGACTTCTTTTCCTTAAGAGAAGAAAAATCACAGTTACTCACCTAACCTCTCAATGGAATAATATCGCTGTTTACTGTCCACACGTACTGTTTCGGCATAAGGGCTCCCAACGCCATAACCGATGATGTAACCTCGCACCACAATGTTTGGGTTCAAGGGAGGAGTCCAACTCATGATGATGCAGTTGGTCTGGGGCCTCACATGAAGAGAGCTTGGCTGGTCAGGGACTTGAGACTCTAGAATTCAAAAGGAAGACATCACCATGTTTCGTAATAGAACACAGCATGGTAACACGTCCCATTTAAACAAGACTTAACATCATGTTCCACAGACCCTCAAATGATGCGTCACTTATTGCCCAAGTTCCTCCTTGTATCAGCTTATGATATGATTTTCATGTTTGATTTGACTGTCACAGAATTTCTTAAGTACAAGAGGATACTGAATTCCCTCCAGAGGCACTGTAGCATCATACATGTTTATTCTAACAGATTTTTTTCCCTTGGGCTTCTTATTTTCCTCATATATTTCTTCTTAGGTATCATTAGTAAGGGGTGAAATCAAGGCAGATGTAAGTATAATAGAAAGGGAAATGAAATGTTGAAAACTGTCTTGCCCAAGGATTATTTACTCTGATTTAACTAGAGATGAAAATAAATGTAGCAGTCCTTTCTTAAGAAATTGTCAGGATAAACAAACCCATGATTTGCTCAGCATGAATAGGATGGTACTTGACCTATGGTTTACTGCATCTGTGAAAAACATATTTATTATTAAAGGAAAGGAGACAGTGGCCTGGATTAAAGCCACACAGACTTTGGAGTGTGCAAATTTGCTTTAACACCAGGCTCTGTCATTTACTAGCTGTGTGTCCTCATCAAGTTATTTACCTTCTCTGAGTTTACCTACAAATTAAACTGGTATTCCAAATACCTGTTGACTCAAAGCTCAAGCTCTGGAAATAATCAAGAGAAGCATTCACATTTGTACTGGATTCTCACTAGATGTGAAAACTTAAAACCTTATTTATCCTTTCTAAGCCTCAGTTTCCTCATGTGCAGAATGAGGATAAGGATAGTAACAGTTTCATCTGGTGGTGAGAAGACTGAATAAAATAATGCACAAGAACACTCCAATTATGAGTAGCACCAACTGATGTTAGCTACCAGAGAGAAAATGCACTTGCTACCCTGATATAAATTTTTTTAAAAGAGACTGTGTGTAGGAAATTAATAAATTGGCATTCTGATTTTATATCACCATTCTTTCTTATAATCCTAACCCTAAAGAAATGAGGTATTTTCTGGACACTGATCATATTTCTATTAATAAATATTAGCAGAGTGTCTCTTAGGTTTGAAGTATAAGGTTAGGTACCCATGACAATCAGGTTACAGGAGAGAGTAAATATGGCAGACATAAAACCTGTACTCTTGGAATTTATAGTTTAATGGGAAAGAGACAAGAAAAAGGCAGTTACAATATACTATGATAAATATTTTGATAGGTTTAATATAGGCACATGTAGCCTATTCTTTGAAAATCAAAGAAGTAGTCTAGGAAGAAATTTGAGAAAGAATACGCCCATCTAAACTTTAATAGTCCATTAAGTGCTTTGCACAGTTCTTGGTAATTGATAAGTAATCAAAATTATTAGTGATTTAAATTGTATTCAAATTACTTGTGTTCATTATTTCTTTCACAACTGAAAATCTCTGAAGGTAACACATGTTTAAATTATATAAGAGAATCTGATGATTAAAGGCAATATTACAATTCATTTTTCTCCTTGATGTATGACAAAGGTGATGAAGTCTCCACCACCAACTTTATCCATCTTCAAAACATACACTTCTAGCTTAAGTGATGTATAGAAGCATGTCTTTTATTGAAGTTTTTAAAGTAGGTACTATACTAACAGCTTTTCAGAAGATGCTACATTCTAAAGATGCTACATCAACAACATTTTCTGAAGATGCTCTTTTATTTTTCCTTGAGGATACTACCTATTTGGGAACAAAAGGGACAGGGTATTGTTTGCCCTGAAGATGCCTGAGATATAATATGCAAAAGTATAAAAAAATCATCTCAAAATGTGTATATAAACCTTAACAGAATACAATGTTTGTGGAGAACTTCCCACTACAAACCCTAAGTAAAAGTAATAAAAGATGTGAAAGGGATGGATTAATACTTATCAACCCTATTGCTATAGAGGCTCTCCAGTGTCCTCGAAGTGTAATGGGCTTTCCAATGAATTCTGTTTGGCATATTTGAAGCTTCTGCAATAATTACTGAAATAACTAGATAATCCGCCTAATCTTATTTTCAGAAAATAAACAGAATACGACTCAGATTTTCTGTATTTATGACTTATTCAAAATAATATGAAAGCCTAATGATTTGAATGACAATATTCAACATCTTTTAGAATAAAAAGAAAAATATATTTTCAGAATTACTATTTCTCCATTTTTCTACAAACCATAGAGTTATCTCCCCTGCAAGTTAGTTAAATTAATACTCATAGAATTATATCCATTGGCGCTTAAAGGCTACCATGGTAATGAGTGCATGAACTGGCTCTTGAAGAAGATGGGTTGTCAGTACACAACTCATCTTTATTCTTCACTGCTTTTATGCAGTTTCAATCCTAGATCCAAATCTCAAAATACTTTTTAACATGATAAAAAATAAGGGTGTTGATACATAAGAGTACATGCTGCCTCCCATCTAAACAGTTAACGGGCTCTTACAACCCAATTAAGATCATTGGGCCAGAAGGAAAGGTGCCTGTCAAGTATTTGACTTAAGTCATTCAAAATACATGGCCTCAGGGTAAAGGCAACTGGGTTAGGAGATTGCTCATAGTGATGTGAGTACCCTTTGTTTGAAAACCAAAACTGAAATCTGCTATTTAGAAGTACATGAAAGATTTTTATAAGTACCTCTCGGATAATGCCTGCATATATAAAGCATGGGAAGAAGTAGTTATTGAAATAACTTGAAACCAAAGAACACATTTTGCCTGAAATATCCAAATTAACAAGGCCACAAATTTCTATCAGAGTCAAGATAACCAGGTTAACTGCCATTCCCGATTAGACTACAGAATCATGAATTCTGTCTTGGTTTAATTTGTTTCTAAAGAATATTAATTATTCTCTGAGTGAAAATACAGAGTTTCACTAATGAGTAATGTTCACATATAGCACACTAGGAAATTTACCAGCCTAATCCCAATGACATTTCAACAATTACTGTGCATCTCCTATGCATCAGTCATAGTTCTAGGTACTGGGAACAGAGATTTGGAGAGATAAGACCAAAAACATTAAGAGTAAATAAGGAAATCATGAGATCTTGGTAAGCTAGGATATAGGATATAACTGAATCATGTATATGACATATCAAGGAAGGTATCCCTGCAAGAGTCTAAGGTGAATGATCAGAAAGAGCCAGTTAAGTAAAACTCATGCTGAAAATCATTATAGACAGAAGGAACAACTACGGCAAATGACTAGAGCAAGAAACCGAAGAAACCAAAGGTCATTGTGCTTGACTGTAGAAGGAAATGAAGAAGATAAAAAGGGAGTCACCTAGTGGGAATACAAAGTGGTACAGTTGCTATGGAAAATAATATGGTGGTTCCTCACAAAATTAAAAATAGAATTACCATATGATCTAGCAATTCCACTATTGGGTATATTCTTGAAACATCTGAAAGCAGGGATTCAAACAGATATTTATATACCTGCGTTCATAGCAGCATTGTTCAAGATACTCAAAAAGTAGAAGCAACTCAAGTGTCTATCAACAGATGAATGGATAAACAAACTGTGTTCCATACATTTAATGGAATAATTTTCATCTTTCAAAAGGAAGGAAATTCTGACACATGCTACAAGAACCTTTAGGACATTATGCTAAGCAAAATAAGTCAGTCACAATAGGACAAAATTGTATGATTCCATTTATATGCGATACTTAAAGTAATCAAATTAATAAAGACAAAGTAGAATGACAATTGCTAGGAGATGGGAGGAGTAAGGAGTTACCGTTTAATGGGTACAGAGTTTCAGTTTTGCAAGATTAAAAGAGTTTTGGAGAAGGGTAGGAGTGATGGTTACAAAGCAGTGTGACTATCCTTAATGCCACTTTTTAATATACTTAAAAGTCATTAAAATGGTAAACTTTATGTAATGTGTGTTTTAAAACAATTTTTAAAAGGTTGAAAAATTTAGGAGACCCTAAAATCATGTTTGCACTTGTCTGCATGGCCATTCTGGAGATGCAGTGTGCTTATTTGGGACATTTGAGAGGTAGCGTCAATGGAACTGTGTAATTGGTATGGTAAAGGCTCAATGATAACTCATAGATCACATCAACTGGTGGACGATGTACTGAGCTGAGGAAAAACAGGCAAATTCTGGTGGTCATGTTAAATTTGAGATGCCTATTAGTCACACGTATAGATATCAGGGAACTAGGAGGGTATATAAGTCTGGGGTTTCGGAGAAAGACCGTGGACAGATTTACAGATGTGGAAGCCACCAGCATATAGAGGGTATTTAAAATAAATTTGTATGAATATAGACACAGAGTGAGCATGTGAGTAAACAAATAAAATACAAATAAGATGATATCAAGCAAGATCATCCAAAATTCCCTAAAGTCTTCCCATACCACATTGGAAGGCCAGGTTCTTTACAATGGCCTAGAAGGTCATGTGTGAGCGACTCTTTGCCCCCAGTTCTCTATCCTCATCTCCTACCACTTCCCCCACCCCGCCCCCCCAGTCATCTCACCTCAGCCATCCACACTGGACACTTACTTTTCCTCAAACATGACAGGCATATTGTGTTCTCAGGGCAGCTGTATGCCCTGCCTGGGAAGCTCTCCCTCAGATATACCTTCTTGCCTGAACTTCTTCAGGCTTAGTTATTTAGTTTCCAATTTCAGACTTCTCTGGCTACCCTATTTAAAATTGCAATCTTTCTCTAATCTCTAATCTTTTAATCTCCTAATAATCTCCTCTCATGTTTCCCCCATAGGATTTATGGTCACTTGTGCTACCTATTTCATGTGATTATTTTATTATTTTTCATCTCATCTCTCTCCATAAAGTCTCTACAACTCTAGTAATTAGAATAGTTCCTGGCACGAAGTGCTCAAAAATATAGGAACAAAGTGTATATTTCCTATAAGGTTTAATGCAATTGTCATTTTGTACAACTCAAATATAAAATTACCACAATTTTACATAAATCTCTCCACAGGATAAAATTTTTAAGAAAAAAATGGGATAACATTTTTAACTTTGCTGTTGAAACAAGATGAAAATATCATTATTGATGTCACTTTCTCTAGCAAGATTGGTCACTAGCAAGCCTGGTCTCCTCTGGCTCCTGGTAATGAAAATGCCTGCTGCTGTGGACCGTCTGCGGTGGCTATGGCACTGCCAAGTGGTGTCAGGTGGCTGGTACTTTTGACAAACACTCATATCTGTTCTCTATTTAGTATGTTGCATTTTATGGGCCATTTTGTTAGAGTTTTGCTCCAGTCCTTAATAGCCTATATTTCTTTACAGAGAATTACAGAAGGCAATTGACATACCCATACTCTGTCTTTCTAGACAGGTCTGATACATACTAATGTGTTCATTTCTACTGGCAGGGCCTGTTCTCAGCAATGGACATCATCATTCTTAAGCACTCGCCTCTATAAACTTTGAATGTTATTTGCTTGTTTATCGCAATGGGCAATCACTTCTATTCATCTTTATGTTATTTTATTTTTTACAGCTCTACTCCTACCATTTTCTCAGAATTAACTTTTTAATACACTTTTAAAATTTACACGCAGTGAATTCACTTAGCGGTACTCAGTTCATGTATCCACCACTCCTGTCATGGTACAGAAGAATTCCAACCCCCTCTTCCCACAAATGTCCTCATGCTGCTTCCCTTTGCAATCATTCTCTCCCCGCAATCCCTCAGGAAGCCTGCTGGCTTGGATGACTGGTGGATGCTGGTACTGTCCCAGTGTGAATAACATATTCAGTTATAAAAGAAATGATGTCTTGAAAGATCAGCTCATGATCATGTTTTTGAGCTCTCCATATTTGTTATACTTGAAAATACTGAAATAAAAAAAACAACAAAATCTTTAAAACCACCCATGATCAATCTGTCTTTGAATTATATAAGAAATGACATCACCCTCTTTTGCTTCAATTGCATCACTGGAGTCACTGTCAACTAGTTTGATCTAAGAGAAAGAAAACTTTATGTTCTACCAAAAGTACTGTCAACAGTCTCAACACTATTAAATAATCTGCTGATTGAAATACCAATTTTATTATTTTATTTATTTCTCAAATAATAGCAAATGTTTCTGTCCTCTATGTTGTTACATTGATTTACAGAATTGTCTATTTCTATGCCAGACAGTACTATATTGATTTTAAATCAGGCTTTATAGTAAAAATGTTTGTTCTACTTTTTCAAAATTTCTTCAAATTCTTTTGTATTTATTCTTTTATATAAAGTTTATTCTGGTTGGAATTATATTAAATTAACCATTAATTTGGCAAGAACTAACATTTATATAATGTTTTTCATCAAAGAATATACATATCTTTCTATTTATTCATGTCTTATTTTATACCTTTTAATAAACTGCTATTATTTTCTTCATATACATTTATTTACAGCTTGTTAAATTTAGTCCTAGATTCACTTTAGTTTGCTGTATAAATTCAATTCTTTTTAATGTTTAAACTAATTATTGCTAGTGTAATAAAAAAAAGTCAATCACTTAGAAAAAGTCAGTCAAGTCATAGGCAATCAAACATTTCATAAGCACATTAAAATATTTGCTGTGGCCAAGGAAAGCATTGGGAACTTCTTTGAACATTTATCCAAGTCTAAATAATTTGTACCATCCTTTGTACAGTAGGGCTCTGAGATTTTGAACCACCACTTGTCTAAGAACTAAAGCAGATTTTAAATTGCTTTCAAAAATCAGTTTTGGCTTTGCTGGCAACATTTCTTATATTTAAGGTGAATTTCACTTGAATGAGAATAAGGGGCTGGATTCTTCAATTTCATGATGACTTGGCTGCTGCACCACTGGCTTATCTCATCCCGTAAGCGTCTTTGTCAATCAGAAATGCAAAGTATCATGGATTTTCTATCAAAAGCCCATGTGAAAGAAATCCTTTTTCACAACATGCCACCTACATTCCACTGTACATAAAATCCCATACTAACATCTTTGTATCTCCAGGTGACCACATTTGTGAGCTCAATGGTGTAAACTCCATTCTTTATTCACAAATTGGTATCTTCTACTTAGATGCATTTTAAAAGCATGTCATTGGCTTTCACCAACAATTTTACCAAAATAATAGTCAAGTGAAAATAATTTCTGCATTTGTTAAAATTTAAAAATCAATTTTATAAAATGTTACCTAAGAATTTTAATCTAATAGGTATACAAGTAAACCATGTTGCCTGGATTTCAGGTGATAAAAGCTACATTTTAGATGTAACAATTTCTTTTGGATCAATAAATTATTTAGAAGTTTTACATTTGTCAATATATATTGGGTATTATATTATTATTGACTATTAGTTTAATTACATGGTGATCAATGAATGTGTTCAGTATGATCCAAGAACTTTAATATTCATTTCTTTATAGCTAAGTGCTAAACGTCCTTTGGATGCTTAGGGAAAAATGTGATTTTCTAGTTGTGTGAATATTTCAATTATGTCCAGGTAAATCTTCTATATTCCTTCCTTTTTCTTACAATTCTCAGAGAGATGTGTTAAAATCTCTGAATATAATATTGGTCTTTATATACAACTTCCAGTTTACAAAAATACAGAAAATAGAGGAACAAGTTAAATAATACCAGAAGAAATAATTAGACGAAAACAAATATTAGGACTGTTGAAACGAGAGGGAAAAAGCACAGTCTTTTTAATAAATCAGAGCAAGATAAAAGGATTGTGGTAGATTAAGAGATTTAAGGGATATAAAAACTATACACTGTGTTTCATCCTAGATTAAAATCTTTGTACAAATTTGTACAAATCATCTGTAAAGAAAGTTTTTATTGGTCCATTGAAGAAATCTGATAATGATCAGGATATTAGGTAAAATCATAATCTGCAAAAGTAAAGAGAAAATAATTGAAGAAAACTCCAAAGAACAGTATGTATATGTTTTCATTTTAGTTATATATATATATATATCTTCATTATAATATATAAACATTTTGTGTATGTATGTATGAACGTATGTATTCATTTATGTGTCTAAAGACGGAAGTTAAAGGATATGTATTAGGGTGTTAAGTGATAATCTGATAATCTTTGGGTGGTGAGGCTTGTGTGTGTGTGTTGTCTATTTTTTCTACCTATAATACTACATATTTACTGCTTCTATAACAAAAGTGTGTTCAAATGTTATGGTGGATTTCTAAATTTGTCCATAAAGATCTGTCATGATTTGCTTAAATAGTACAAATGCATGTTTTATAAAAGCCATAGCTTTGTAACTATTACATATTTCTTTAAAAATTTACATATTTCTATAAGACAATCCTTTTATCATTGAGTAGTAACCCTCTCTTCCAAAAGCTGTTTTTGGCCTTTAGAAAATTACCGAAGATAAATCTACATTTGTTTTCTGTTAGAATGATTAGTATTTTTACCCCAACCCTTTACGTTCAATTTTTTCATAACTTAGTATTTTAGATGTGCTGATTATAAGTTTCATAGATCTTGATGTTTTAAAAATCCTATTTAATAATCTATCCTTTAACTGGTGAGTTTAACCCATTTATATTTATCGTTATTGGTATATGAGTATTTATTAATACCATTTTATTATGCACTTTTCTTATTTATCCATAACAAATTATTAGTTTTCTTCTTTATGATTTTGTTTGAATAAGCTAAAGAGCTCCTGCCACAGCATTATTTTTTTCTCCTCTACTGAATTAGACATTATACACTTTGTATCCTTCTAGTTGTAATATTTTCAATTTTGAGATCACATACAACTTGAAATCTAGAGTTAATTATATCTTAACTTTTCACAAGAACGTCATTAAAAAAAAGACTCTAAACTGTTTAACCTCCATGATCTCCTCTCCTTTACCAACACATTTTTGTCAACTTTTTAAAACTCTCCAAAATACTATAATTTTTGTTTTATAAAGTCATAATTTGTTCAGATGTACTCATATATTGTACAACTTTGCTTATCACTTTCTCTAATCATCCTTCTGGTAATTTTCTATCTTTTTTAAAAAGTACATCCTTTACAAAAAAGATGGTCGTGATAAATTCTGTTTGTTTATGTGAAAGGTGTTTATGTTTCTCCTTTCCTTGAATAATTATTTAGTTATTTGGGGATATACAATTTGGGGATGATGGTAATTTTTTATCAGCATCTTGCAGATATTTCATTGTTTCCTGGTTTAATTGTTACCGGTGGGAATTCTTCATCAATATAATTATAGTTCCTGAATAAGTAATCTCTCTCTGGGGCATTCAAGCTCTTATTTTTGTCTTTATCTTTGTAATGTTCAGTGATAAAGCTAAAGCATTATTCCTGAGTCTAATAATCCATGTATTTCAATCAATTCTAGAAAATTCTCACTTCTTATCTCTTCAAAAATTATTTCTCCTCCATTCTTTATTTTCTTTGGGGATTATGAATGATGCATGCTAAATTTCTCATTCCATGTTTTCTGTCTTTAAAATTTCCTCTCTCTCTTTTTTCTATCACTGCGTGTTAATTTTGTCTTCAGCTATGTTTAATGTATTATTTTACACATCCAGTGACATTTCATTTCAATGAGTATATATTTTTCACGTTCAGAGTTTTTTATTTTGTTTTAAGCATTTAAATAAATTCTTCCTCAAATCTGGATTGGCCTTTTAAATTTTTTGGAAAACATCTTATTTATATACTTTGATTGTTGTGTTATACATTTGAGATTTGAAGTTTTATGACTTGAATATTGGAAGTTATCAATATAAAATTAATCACTCATTTCATGTATGTATGTATGAATATGTGTATGTATATATTGTCAGCACCTCCCTGGAATCCTGTCAATTTGTTGGCCTGATAATTCTTTGCCCAATTTTCATGTTTAATCTTTTCCCTTTTTCTTAAAAGTATACAATTTAATTTTGTTTTTAGCAAGATCTAAAAGTCTTTCTTTTAAAAAGAGAGGTAAGTTCAGTTTTGTTCAATTTTACAATTTCTCTCATCTAGAAGTATTTTTCATTTTTCCTTTCTAGTTACTTTCTGTATTTTGCTATGTAAAGTTTTATTTTTATTTCTTTAATGATTTAGAAAGCAAATATTTTAAAATATTTTTAAAACAGCAAACCTTGGCTGGTTATACAATTTGATATGGTGTTCATCTTCCATCAAATTATAGGTCATTTGGGGCTTTAGCTTCTGTTTCTAGATATCTATTAGGTAAATCTATCATCATAGAACATGCTGTTTATCTCTAATTTTTGCTCAAATAAAACTTTTGTTAAATGTTTGGACTCTGTGGAGTTCCAGATTTTTGAGTCTCTCATTTCTATAATACTATTTTTCCCTTTTCTTGTCCTACTTTCTATTCAAGTTTAGTGCTCATTTTTTTTTCACAACTTTTGACCTCAAATGACGCTAATATGATGCCAAAAGAAAACACAAACTGGTTTATCTTATTGTATGCAAAATTTTATTTTGGTACAAGTATACTTATCTTTATCAATGAGTCAAAAAAATTTTTGTTTCTTCTGGCAATTGTATTAGTTTCCTATTGCTGCTATACTTGGTGTATTAAATTACCACAAGCTTAGTGACTTAAAACAGCATAAATTTATTGTGTTACATTTCTGGAAGTCAGAACTCAATATCTGTTTCAGTGAGCTAAAATCGAGGTATCAGCAGGGCCTGACTCCTTATCGAGGCTCTGGGGACCACGTGTTTCTTGCTTTTTCCAGCGTCTAGACCAACTTCCTTGGCTTATGCCAAACATCACTCCAACCTGCTTCTGCTGTCACACCTTCTGTCATTCTGAGCTTCCTGCCTCCCTCTTCTAAGAACTCTGTTGAATACATTGGGTCCACCTAAATAATCCAGGATAATCCCCTGTCTCACAAACCTTAATTTAATCACATCTGCAAAGTCTCTTACTCAGAGATCCCAGGGATTAGGACATGGACTTTTTGGGGGGCCATTATTCAGACTGCCACAACTCTTCCATGTATTCTATTCTTCCATGTATTCTATTCTTCCTTCTCTCTTTTCTTCCTTTTGTCCTTCCTTCTTTCCTTCTTCCTTTCTTTTTCCATTCTTCAATTTCTTTCAATTAGTCAAAAACTTATTTTTCTCATTTCTCATCCTTCTGCCTAGAGATTTCCCACTTTTCAGAGTCTGTTTTTTGAATGAATATGAGAATTTTAATATGCAGTGTTTCTTTTTTTCTGGGTGGTCTCATCATCTTAGATTTTACCATTATTCTTAAAATAAATCTTAATGTGGTCCTTCTCAAAGCCATATGCCCAGCAAGTCTCACATATCATGCAGATTCCAAAAGACAGAAGTTTTTTCATGGTTCATTTCTCAAATGAAATGAACTTACAGTAATACCACTTTACCATTACTGAACAGGCTAATAGGGCTAATTATCTATTTCCTGGGGCAGGAAATTAGAGCCTGTTCTTAGATTCACAGTTTTTGCTTACATCACTGTTGTATTTTCAGGAGTCTCTGCATTGCTAATTTTTTTGCTAGCCAAGCTCCTCCATTTTAGGGTAGAGGTTTACTTTTAAATTATATCATTAGTGATTTGTATAACAATTTCTACCTGTTCACTTTGATTCTTTTTTTTAAGCAGCACAAATAGACGCCTAAGCTCAATTTCCTGGAGGATGCCTTGCCGAACTTCATCATAAATTCCTGCATATCCTTATGCAAAACATTTACAAGAGAACTTTGGGGAATTCTAATGATTTTGTCTTTTTAAGCTGAAATTTTGAGGCACAAAATAAATATTTTAAAACTTTCCAGCTGTTAGTAATAGCAAATATGCTTTCAGGGAACCCTGAACAAATGGTGAGGGTTGGCTCTATAATTACTTTAACAAAACATCCTAATTAAAAGGGTAATCCATAAGGAATTGGAGTATTTCTCCAAGTTACTGTTGATCTTCACACTGCTTAAGCCAAACAGAGAAGACAAGAGAAACTACAAAAGTCACAGAAAGAGAGGTAATTGCTTCCAGGTATCTGTACATACCACTGCTTCTGTTTAGCTGACTTGCAAGGCTCAAAGTTACCACCCTAATGAGTAGATCACACCTTTGGACTTCCCAAGGAGACTCGAAGGCAAGGGGAGAAAGTTATGCAATGCCATGCACCTAGAAGGGCCAACACTAGGGTTCCCTCCCAATGTAGATATCTCTGGCTAGAGCAAAGAATGCCTCCCATTTCAAGTGGTTTTCAAAAGGATTGCTTCCTCCTTACCCCAAAACTTAAAGGAAATCAAAGTCATTCTATATGGAAATCTGATTTTGTAATGCTTAGCCATGAAAGCTCTGGTAGAAGTCATCTGAATCTCATTTTAATTTAAACATTTACTTGAAAAAGTTAAAATGAGATGAATATTTAAAGAAAGCTTCCCCAGCTTAAATATATGTATATATTTATTCTATAGATTCTATATAGATTCTACATTCTATGTTATTTTTATATTTCCATATGGAAAGACAGCAAGCATTAGGCTGAGTATTCTTTGGTGCTATTAGCGACCGCTTCTGAGTTTGTCCATTCATCCAAATATTAATTTGTATCAAGGGTTACACTTTTTAATATTTGAATGATGTAGTCAAAAGAAGAAAAACAGGAGGAAGGAAGAGGAATCAAAATCAGTTTCAGGGAGTAGCTCAGTGAAAAGAGATCATGCGTCCAGAAATTGAGAAAGCCTTAGGACCAAATATGTTTGGTCCTATTAATTTGGTACAGTGAGTAAAATCAGTGCTTTACAAAGCAAGTGAGACACACTTGTCCCACATTCCTATAGTTCAATACCCTGAAATGGCTATTAGTTTCCATTACATTTTAACGGTATATAATCTTAAATCATAAACTATAACAGCATTATGTGCAAGAAGTATGAACTTCACTAGCTTTCTTCTATTAATTTTTCATTTACCTTTTGTCAGATTGCTAACATGCATCTTATGGTCAAAGATAAGAATTTGTCTAAACAATTATAGCCCAAATGAAGAAGTGGAAGAATGAGAGAAAAGGCAATATTTGAAATGTGTTGAAATGAGTTAAGATAACTGGCTGGTAAAGGAGTACCATTTGGATGAGGGAGGATGAATTCTGAACTAACAGTGGTAGAAATGATTTTCCTTAAGGTATTCATTGTGAAGAATGTCTACTGTGCTGTCCTACATACCCTTCCCTATAATCCTAGCCATCAGTCCCCTTTCCCTGAAGTTTCTAGTTTAAGTACTATTTGTTTCCATGAAGCCTATTCAATCAGTGCAGCCATTATCTGTTAGTGCCTCAAAAGAGCTGTCCCTTTTCCACATTTGTACTCCCTGTTACTCGGTACACAATAGATGCTTAATCAAGATTCAAATAAGAAAAAAAAAAAAAAAAAGGAGGGAGGGATGCTGCATGCAGAAGAGAGATATTATTAAGCTAAAAACATGGTAAAGTTCAAACATCCAATGCAACAGCATTTCTTAAGACACTATTCATGAGCTTGGCTTAGAGGTTCTTCATTAGAATAGATGTATGAAATGGATTCTACTTAGATCACATGGATATGAAAAGAATGCAGTTAAGTGGAAGTTTTCTGCCATCCCTGGAGCTGTGATTTTACCTTTTGGTTCTACTTACAATGTGAGTCATTCAGAGTGAGGAGAAGGAGCACATAAGTCAAATGGAGCATCCCATTCATCCTGGATATTTTATGGGATCTTCAGCACCTCTGCTCCATTTATTTTCACTCCTTCCAGTAAGAGATATAGTCCCTTAAGTTTGGGTAAATGATATGACATCATTTCTTAGAATCTTTTGCCTTGAATCACTGTTTTTTATTGTCACTGGGTCAGTTCTAGAGGATTCGTGGAGACTTTGCTTTGATAACCTGTACTGGATATTGACTCACCCAATCTGGTCTTGAGTGTCAGCTCCACAGTTACCAGTGAATTGATCAAATTGGTTTAATTTTTTTAGCTTAAGTTATTGTTCTATAAAAGTAAGGATAATAATATATACTCCATATGGTAGATGAGAGCATAAAAACACAAGTATATAAACTTTAAAAGTTATTTCTCAAGTAAAATAAACAATGAAGTATTCCTACAGCATATCCTAACCATCCTTTTATTGTATAGACAAGACACATCACGTCCTCATGACTTTAGGCCCAGCTATCCTGGCCACCAACTGGACTTCAATCTCTGGATGTCTGTTCTTGCCATTCCTTCTGCACCAAGGGCTCTTGTCTAACCTATTTGCAAGGCTGCCTTACTCACTTTCTCAAGGTCTATGCTCATATGTTGCCAATCCAAGAGATCTTCTCAACGACCTATATAAAAGAGTACTCCTTAATCACTTGCTGTGCCTTCTACCACACTTTATTTTCTTCAGATCATTTGTCACCATCTATCTTTACCTCAATAAAATTTATACTCTTTGAGAGTAGGAACTTTTTTTATTGCTTTGCCCACAGTACCTAAAATAATGGTATATAAAAATTTTCAAGAAGAAATACATGTTGAATAGATGAATACATGAATTAAAATTCCCTAACCTATTAATGAAGGGTGTACATTTTGCAAAGTGTGACGTGTAGCTCCACGAATTCTCAATTGATCTTATCTAAGACAAGTTAAAAAACATTTTCTAAGCCTCAAGTTACTTTACTGCAGGGTTGTCCTAACTGAGTTGGCCTATGTCTGCCTACTTCTAATATATTTTATGTGCTTTAGCCAGAGTATTCTCTTCAAAATGCAAATATAATTGTCCGTATTTTAAAAATTTCTTCCATGACTTGCTTAGGATAAAGCAGCTTATGGCTTTAATGAGATTCTTAGGACAAAGTTCAAAATCCTTAATTTGGTCTTGCTAGATTTAGAACCAGCCTGTATTGCAAAAGTAATTTCATGCCATCTCTGTCTTTCAACCTTGATGGTCTTTATTTCAGGCCCCTAGCAGCAACATGTTCTATCTTGACTTCAAGCATGCATTCACCTTGCCTTCTACTTCTCCTCCTCAATTTTTAATGTATGTTTTTGCATAGCTAATTCTTATTCATGCTTCAGGGTTCAGTTTAGATGCAGATCTTCTCTATGTCTGTGTGTTTGCCTGTTTATCTATCTTCCTATCTTTCTATATTTCTATTTAGTCATCCATCCTATGTTGAACCATAAGATACTGCCAATATTCAACCAGGTTTGTACTGTAACAATAGCAATTTCCTATGACTTGATTTAGAACGTTTGTCTTTGTAAGCTCCACAAGGAAAAAAAATCATATCTTTCTTATTTATTATTATATCCTCAGAGCTAAGCACAACGCCTGATGCTTAGCAAATTTTCTATAAATTTTCTTTGAATTAATATGCTATCACATGGCAGTGATTATTATTACAGAAACAGTAATTGTTGATTGTTTTACTGCCACCATAATCATGTTGTAAACCCAAATCTGTGACTGTATTAAAGTCACGTATGGCAGTGAGTTATTTAGAAAGGGACAAAGGGAAAGATCAAGGAGGAAGAAAATTAAAAGAAGGACTTTAAGGAAGAGAAAGGGAGGACAGATTTGAGAAATGGTGCTGGAGAGAAGAGAGGGAGAGAGAAAAAGGAGAGGAAAAGAAAGAGATCTAGAATTTTCACCTTCCAGTAACTTGAATATTTTCAGGTCTATCAGTGAAGAAGTTAAGTGAATTCCATTGTCAGATGTTTAGGCAGCCATCTTGAGTCATCATATTTTCAACACACATGTGTTTATTCTTTTGGCCACTTTTTTCTTCATCCCATTTTGAGTCACCTAGCTTTCAGTTTACTGATCATAACTTACCTCTTTTTCAAGTATCTTTCATTTTTATAAATTTCTACTTTGCTCATTTGTAACTTTGATTCTCTAGGGTATATTTGTTTTATTATTTATATTTCTGTTTTTATTTTATTATTTATTTTTTCTGTTGCTTCCGTTACCCCTTTCTCTTGAATTGTATTTTTGTATTTAGTCATGATGCTTTTTATTTCAAGAAGTATTTCTCAACTGATAATTTTAGATTTTGTTATATTTAATGTAGTCATATGTGACTTTTATATGAATCTCAATATCTCATTCACAAGTGTTTCAGACAGCTATCAATTAAGCAAATAAGGCACATTGTCCTTTACACACAAAAAAAGTGTCAAATGTTAATGACCATATCATAAGCATGTCAAAAATACATATTGCTGTTTTGCAGAAGCATCATAAAAGAACCAGAGAAGCTATGTAAAGTAATTATGTTTTATGATTATTATCAGAAATTGCAGCCACTCCTGTGAAGAAAATGGTTAAGGTCCATTATTCCAAAGAAAATAGAAAAAAGATCATTTCAAACTATTTTGAAAAAAAGTAATTTGTTATGACTATAATTAATTTATATTTATACGGCATTGCTGAAGACTGTATTCATTCAGGGTTTTTTTTGTTTTGTTTTGTTTTTGTTTTGCATCTCAAGATATAGAAAGAATAAATATCCCCAATGTTGAAGTTCATCAGTTTTTTAAGGTACCCTTTGAAGCTGAAGTAATAAATAAGACAGAAATCAGAGTGACAGTGCCTGGGGAAAGGTCTTACCATCGAGATCATTCTCTGGAGTCTCTGCTGTGTACCAGTTGGAAGGTGGCCCAGTACCATTGACTGTCATGGCTGATACTTGAAAACTGTACTGACTTCCTTTCTCCAGTCCTGGGAAAGAATTTTCCACAGAAGAGAAAAAGAAAGTTACTGAATAACAAGTATTTCTGGTGGATTTTAAAAGTTTTAGTAAAATTTTAACAATAGTAGACATACTTTACATTGTTTGTGATTGTTGTGGTAATTACTGCTATTTTGGCTGAAAGGGTTGGAAGATTACAGCGAGAAATCAAAGTATTTTTCATATATTCTCATGTATTTTTTTTCCGGTTTACAAAAATGTAACCCTAAAAATAGCCTCAGGGCAGATGCAGAATATAAAATATGAACGATGAAGAAATAATCAAAAATAGCAAGGATCATTTTTCCTCACAGTCCAGAAGAGGCCTGCTTATAAATCAAGAAGACTCAGTCTAAAAATGTATGCTCCATCATTCATTCAAGGTCAGTGATTATGTTTCCTTTGGGCCAAGAAAGAAAACTCCAAAGCCACTATACTTCAGCAGAAAATACTAGGTCTTTGTCTCTCAAAAACATCACAAGACAGACTTTGTTTTGTGTCAGCTTCCATAGTAGAGCATGAAGAAAGGCTATCTCTATGAAAATTTGGACATACATTATGGTACACAGTGATGACCTTAGAGCTGATTTTCCGGTACACAGAGAGTATAGGTAGATAAGAGAGGCCCTGTGCATCATTAGCATGGTACGTGTACATTTTTAATGCAAACAACTTTCCTTCTTATTGAATCTCAATGTTGCTCATTAACATGACAAATTATTGTAAAACAAATGATGCTTGTCAAAAGACTACATGACTTTTTTGAGACATTGAGGACTCAGTTTAAACTGGCAAGTTCTTAAACCTCAAGAAATTGAACAACACTGATAAAAAATAAAATACCACCTCTCTGTTTTTTCCATTAATTTGAAATGCCTTGAACATTTAGTGACAAGGAAAATTCATACATAAAATAATCTGTTAGAGAAATGATTACTTCTATCAAGTACAAAGTTATGTATTTGTATATTTTTGCATAGGAAGATGAGCCAATTTGGGTACTAGGAAGAATTCTAACCTACTATTATTAGGAGAAGGTGTTTTACGTGATGGTTAGAAAGGACTTGTTAATGTCGAAGGGTACTTGTATTCAATAACTAGCACTATTAAAGAAGACAATTTGATAAACTCACCCACACAAAATGCTGTCCTCTTAAGAGGCTTCTAATTTTATAAAACAGATTGGAAGGCATGCACTCAGAATAGTGTTGGTGAGTTGTTTTGTTATTATCAGTGTTTTAATTGTACATCCATAGAGCCACTAAAGAGCCTGACCCATAGAAGGCACAAACACAAAACAACCTTGAAAGATCCACTAAAGCATGTCTTAGCACAAAGGAAGTACTAGGCTACAATATAATAGTTAACATCATCAGCAAGGTGGTGAATGGACCTGTGCTCACTTGGACTTTTCCTTTAGTTAACATGGCATCAATTTGATACTTGTTAACATTTTTCACCCTTTAATAGGTGCTGTTGTTGATTCCTGAGGCAGAGGGATTATAGAGCCCTTCTGGGAAATTAAAAAACTCACAGGGAGAGAACTCTAGGAAGAAATGTTTACCTAATCATTGCAATCATTTCAGCTCATGCCTTTCATAGTGGTCTCACATGAAATAGTTTAAATCAACCAAAAATATACTCTTCTGTATTAAGGGGAACTTTAACTTCATTTTTTTTCTGAAATGGATGGATAATTATGTCAATACTACCTCCAGCAACTAATTTGAAATACTATCTGTGATGGTCAGTTTTATGTGTCAACTTGGCTAAGGCTAAAGTCCCCAGTTATTCAATCAAACACTCAGTGTTGCTGGGAAGGTATTTTGTAGATATGACTAAAGTACATTTTCAGTTGATTTTACATAAGGGATATCATTCTAGATAATCAGGGTGGGTCATATCCAATCAGGTGAAGAGCCTTAAGAACATACTGCGGTTTCCCTGAAGAAGAAATTTCACCTGTAGACAGGAGCTTCAGCAGCTTCAGCTGTCAGGAATTCCATCTGCTTTTCTTGATGTCCTGCTCTGTGGATTTTGGAAATGCCCAGCCAGCCATCACAGTCAGTTAAGCCAATACCTTGCAGTAAATCTCTCAGTATATATCTTCACTGATTCTGTTTCTCTGGTCAAACCTTGACTGACATACCATCTTCTTACATGCAATATTTTGACATAAATGGAAATCTTTCTGAATGCCCTATATTCTGTCCCATTCATTTGACTTTAAATCAAGTGATGTTTTGCATGCAGAATTTACTGATTTTTAATACAAGTTAATTAAAATATCTTACTATAAAGCAGATATGCAAATTTCTCCTTATAATTTTGTCAATTTTCAATTTACATATTTTGACTTTAGGCTCGGTCAGTATCATTAATTTAGTTTTGAGTAAAACAAAAGCCTACTAATAGCTTGAATAAGAACTTGAAGTGACCATTAGGAGGCAGTTAAGAGACTGTGCATTGTGTTTCCCCTATGGGGCCTCACCTGGCACCCCCCCCAAGCTACTTATCAGAATATCTCTTCTAACCATATACCATAGGGGAGCTTTTCATATCTTTGTCTCTATGACATGAGTAATGACGTTTTAGTGTTCTATATAGAGTAGTACCTAGGTCACCCTGAAAATCCTGTCAACTTTTCTTGAAATACTATATTTTAGCTTAAATTTTAAAAATTTTGCATTTCATTCTAGAATATTGCTGTGGAATCTCACTAATAACACCTAGAAATTCTAGATTAAGTATAAGAAAACTTTTAAAGATATATACATATAATATCCCAATATTAAAAGAGGATATAACGTCTAGTCAAATGGCCCATCTAATGCTGTACATCCAACTAAGTGGTCCTGTAAATAGAGCAGGAATACTTTTGGAATAAGAAATTCACCAAGGAAGGGAATCCACTCCAACAGTTTTTGCTTGTTAAAAAAAAAAAATTCTTTAGATTGCACTGAATCTGCTTTACTATAGTATTACCTACAAAATAATCTGAGTTTTACACAGTGGGATAAAAAAAAAAATTAAATTCCACTTTCAAGATATCTTTACCCAAGTCTTCTGATTCTAAATTCAGTTCCTTCTGTACCAGATCTTTATCAACGGAATTAAGCCTGTGACCCTCTTCTAGTCTAGATAAGTGGAGCATGCAGTAATAAGCAAAACTAGAAGTTTTGACTTTTTAGAGTCAGTCAGTACATTACCCTGAATTCTAGGCTGCAAATGTTCCTGCTTCTTTGCTGTGAGGTGCACTTGGCCAGACAAGTTTTAGATGTGCTGAGAGCTCTTTTAATTTCAACTTCTCATATACAGTTATTAGGTAGTAATACCTGCATTCTTACCTTAGAGTGTTCTTTTGAGAATCAAATGATAAACTGCTTTCAAAAATGATTTATAAAATTAGGCATTCAACAGATAAAGATAACTAACATTTTTAGATTATTTTCTCACTTGAAACACTCCACTGATGGATGGATAGCTGGATGGATGGACGGACTGATTTTGTGTGTGGATTTTTCAAAGTTTCTGAGATGTGTTTCCTGAGTTGGGCTAATGGAAATATTAAACAGTATTTTAAACATAAATTTGTAGGACAGTTTTGACTTAATCTCTTCTAAAGTTACTCAGTTCCTCTAGCTGCAAATTTAATCTTCAATTTTTATTATTAAATAGATATCTCTTTCCATCTCTGAATTATTTCACTCCCTTTATATACTCACACAACCACACAGCCAATGCCTATGGTCAACAACATATTACCTATGGTTTAAGAGTTAAGAATATGGGTTTAAAATTCAGGCAGAATTAAACTTAAATTTTTGCTTCATGGCACTTATTAGCTGCATGACCTTGAGAAACTTACTAGCCCTCTTTCTTTACCTAAGTTTTCTTATCAAAAAAATGGGGTATATGAATAAAAAAATATTATAAAGATTAAATTTTAAAAGTTTTATTTTCTTATCATGGATATTTTTTCAGCTATATCAAGGTATACTTAATATACCAAAAGTTGCACATATTTAATGTATATATTTTAATGAGTTTGGACATAAGTATACGTTATGATACTATCACCACAATCAAGGTAATAAACATATCTGTCACCTCCAAAGACTCTTCTGTCCTCTTGTTTTTTTGTTTTTTTTTTTAATGGTAAGAACACGGCATGAGATGCCTTCTAAACAAGTTTTTAAGTGCACAGTACAGTATTGTTCACTATAGGTACTGTGTTGTACAGCAGATCTCTAGAACTTATTTATCTTGTACACCTGTCATTTTATATCTATTGAACAACTCCCCATTTCCCCCTCCCCCTCTCCCCTGGCAACCACCATTCCACTCTCTGTTTCCATGAGTTTGACTATATTAGATACATCATATATGTGGAGTCGTGGTGTTTGTCCTTCTGGGACTGACTGACTTCACCTGGCATAATGTCACCCAGTCCATCCATGTTGCTGCAAGTGACAGGGTATTTTTTTCTATTTTAAAGCTGAATAATATTTTGTTGTATGTATATACCACAGTTTCTTTGTCTATTTGTCTGGCAATGGAAATTTGGGTTGTTTCTCTACCTTGGCTATTGCGAATAGTGTTACAATGAACAAGGGAGTGCAGCTATCTCTCTGAGATTCTGATTTTGAATTCTTTTGGATATGTACCCAGAAGTGGGACTGGTGGTTCACTGGCAGTTCTATTTTTAACTTTTTGAGGAACCTCCTTACTTGTTTCCAGAATAGGAGCTGTTGTCAAAGTTGCTATTGCTGTTATTATTGTTATAAATGTTAAAATTGTTTTTACTATCAATGTTCTTTTACAGATTGATACAACAGCTAGAGTCACTCACAATAAAGTGAGCTAAAGATGACAACATTGTATAGTACAAGGAGCACATTACTAAGAATCAGAACGTCTGTGATCTAGGTGGAATCTGTACCTTTAACTAATGGTATATCTTAGCAATGTCACACTTCAGACCTCAGTTACCTTTTCTATTAAATAAGGGCTTTGGATGAGATGAATTGTGTTTTCTGTTCTGTTTTTCAGGACCTAAAGTTCAGTCTCAACGTGTGTGTGTGTGTGTGTGTGTGTGTGTGTGTGTTTTTCCACGCGTGCGTGCCTAGCTGCTTCTAAGCAAAACTTTGTTCTAAAACAAGTATGGTATAGGTAGCAATGCTTTTCTTAGCTGTAAAAAAAATTCTGTTATTGAAAGCAGATTGTCTCCTGCCTGTTTCTATCTCCAATAACAAGTGCCTTCAAACTCTAATTCTTCATTTCTATTTCTAGTTTCGTAGAACTTACAGTTGAGACGATATATTATTTAAATAATATAATTTCCCTTTATTCCCCTAATGTTAACCTTGTTATAAAATTGCTGTGCTATTGTTTCAATTTTCAATCCATAAAATACCAATGCACCTTTACCACTATGTTTATTCTTATATTGGCCGTGAAGCACGAGAAAACTCTTAAATTCAATTCCAAACAACCTTCTCTGAAGAGCACTCAAAAATTAAAAACAGCACTTTAACATTTAGTTAACTTGGGTTCCCACAATAAAATTGATAGCAGTGATTTAAAATCCTTGTTATAACTAAATTACTTTGTTATTGCAGATGTCTCATTATCCTAGTGAAAGAACACACAACAGAAAACACCTGCCGAACAAATAGAAGACTATAGAAAACAATATTTGAGTCTCTATACCTGAATATTTATATCATCCAAAGGAAGCATTCTGGCATTTTCAATTTTCTAACAGCCAAATCAATATGTCCACATATTTTACAGGTACTGAAAACATGGGGGCAAATCCTATACATTTTAAAGTGCTAAAGATTCATATAGAAAATCAATTACTTCTTCTCACTACAAAGTGGGTAAGTTACTGAATATATCCTGGGGACAAGTCAAAACCACAACCAATCTACCAATGTGTAGTACTTCCTGATTCCTTGATGCTTTGTAGCATGAAAGACATTCCCACAGCATCTAGGAAAGCAACACGCATCACTGAAGCAGGGATACAGAACAGGGGAGAGGAAGGCAGAGACTTTGTAAAACTTGTTTTTAATGTTTTAAGAGTATGAGGCTAACCTCTGGGTCTTTTTAATTCTTTATTTCAAATTAAAAATGAAGCCTGTGTGGCTTTTTTTTTGCAATAAATATCATGTACAGTTACAAATATAACTGCTCAGATTATGTTTGCATTCCCAAATTCATTTTATAACAATTGAAATGAAGAAGGAACATTCTGAATAAAGGTTTCAAATTTGGAGTTCGGATTCCTACAAATCTATAAAGATGGGAAGAGGCATTTGTACGTCATTTCAATACAAGCTAATTAATTCATCCTATTTCTCTGCTTTTGACTGAAATGATATTAAACCAGAGTGAAGATGGGTTATCCTATGCTGATTACAAGTGCTAAATGCCACAAATATTTTAGATGAATAAAGATGTAGGGATGAATTATTTAATTTTGGATAAATAAAGTTTTATTAGAGGTATAATTCAAAATGATTGTCCTTGAGAGGAAAAGTAATACAAGAGTCTATAATAAGTAGAATACTGTATGCTTCGAACATCCAAATATAGCCTTTCCTGGAAATACAGTCTTAACAGATATACTTAGTTTAGGACCTTGAGATGGAATCATCCTGGATTCCTACAGAGTCTATATCCAATGAATGGTGTCCTTATAAGGAGAGAGGACATAGAGACAGACAGAGGAAGTGATGCAGAGATGGAGGCAGAGATATGAGAGCTGCATCTTAAGCCGAGGAATGCGAAGGACTGCCAGCAATCACCAGAGGTTAGGAAACAAACATGGGACATTTTCTCTCAGAGCCTCCAGAAGGAACCAATCCTGTAGATACCTGAATTTCAGATTTCTGGTTTCTGCTGAACTGGAAAAGAAAATTCTGTTCTTTTAAGTCACCGCATTTGTGGTAATTTGTTATGACGCCCCTAGGATTAATAGAGCATCTTTGATAGTAAAAAGGCTGATACTCGCTATGCTATATAGTTATCTTTTTAAATGATTTTACTTTTTGTCAAAAGAAAACCCCAAAGGTTTGCATATTTAGGAAGTCAGAATCTTGGCTTGATAATACTAAGCTGAATGTGTTAAATTCTATTTGGCAAAAAAATCATAAATACTAAACAATTCATATCAGTAATGCCTTTTGGCCACACGGCTACTATTCTTCATTTATTTTCTTTCTTTCTTTCTTTTTTAAGCTCTTTATTGGAGTGTAATTGCTTTACACTGTTGTGCCAGTTTCTGCTGCACAACAAAGTGAATCAGCTGTATTTATACATATATCCCCATATCTGCTCCCTCCTGTGACTCTTTCCCACCCTTCCTAGCCCAGCCCTCTAAGTCATCACCCATCATCGAGTTGATCTCCCTGTGTTATGCAGTAACTTTCCACTAGCTATGTATTCTACATTTGGTGTCTGTATATGTCAGTGCTACTCTCTCACTTTGTCCAGTTCCTTCTTAGCTCTTCAACGGGCATAGAGTTAAAGTCAGTGGTAGGAAATCTTCAATTTTGGTAACCAAAAGTTATAATGTAATATCAGAGTCCTGACATTTTGTTTTTCACTGGACATATGCAGTTAAAAATGCATATTTTATTGTTACAAAAGTAAGCAATAATCACTATTAATATTTTGGTATTAGAATATATTATTTAAAATATTTTCTTATGAACTTTTTGGTTTGTAAAAATGGACTCATGCTTAATACTGATTTAAAACTGAGTTATTCACTTAACATGTTTTAATATTTAACATGTAATTTAATGTTTACATTGTAATAGTTTCAATAGATATGCCATATTCCATGATATGATTGTGTCTGAATTTTCTGTAACTGCCTATAGTTAGAAGCTTAGGGTCTTTTTTTCTTGTTATTTGCTATTAAAGTAACAGTGCCATGAACATATTTTTAGTTTAAAACTTTGCAAAAAATATGTCTGCTGAATTAGAATAAATTCCTAGAAGTTGGAAACTTGAATCACACATTTATGAGTACACACACACACACACACACACACACATATGTTCATCTGTATATAACACAAATCTCCACATTGCTTACTGGAAAGATTCTAGAAACTTTCTCTCCCACAAGTAGTAATATGAGAGTTCATGTTTTTCTCGTATGCTTTCCAAAACAATGTATCATCATTCATTTTTATCTTTATTACTTTAATCAAAGGAAAATGCTAACTCATTTTTGTTTCAATTTACATTTCTCTACTAATGAGATTGAACACTTCATTATGCTTGTTGGCCATTTACAGTTCTGTAAGTTGAATATCCAGTCTTTAGTTTTTCTATTGGATTGCTCATATTTTAATTAATTGTTTTATAAAAAAGAAGTTTATTTTACATTTTTAATATTTTTCATTTCAGAAGGAAAAGCAATGATTAAAAAAGTTTCAGGGCTTCAAACGCCTATAGCTATTAAAATACAAGACTGGGATTAAATTATTCTTAGAGCCTCTTCTATTCAAATATCAACTCAGGAATTACACTAAAATTTTTTCAGCAAGATTTTTCAATTTTGGTGATTTATTTTCAAATAGACTATGTACATATTGTACCAAATATTCCAATGAGCACATATGCCTTACTTCAATTATTTTTACCTTCTTCCCATCATTTTATCAGGGAAAAAGACATAGGATTTTGGCTTTTTAAATGGTATGGTAGCGTGCCATAACTTCTGCTTAGATTCAACAATACCCACCTAAGAGATTTTGTCCAGATACAAAACAAGTGATGTGATTTTTGGCAATCTATTTTGGAAGCACTCTGATTATCACATTAACATTTTATAGTCATAAGAGGCAAAAACCTAAGAGGAAAAACCGGGTTTCTATCAATTCTTATATTGCAGGCTAAGCTTAAATTGTGTGTGTGTTTTATGAGTTCAGATGGCAATTTACTGAGTACTTGATATACAAAAAGGAATGAATGAGGAGTTACTTTCCTTTATTCTCATTTGTGATGATAGTTTATCCATTTTCTGTAAGATATGATTTTTAATTTGCATGTTATCATGGACCCAGTTTATGTGCCATGACACATCTGTTCAACTTGACCCACCAATTCTTGCCATGAGCCACTGTTATATGCTTTGCTTCCCAAACCCTTAGTTCATGCTCTCTTTGGTCCTAAAGCCCCAAGTGCTGCTGCTACCCTACACGATGCCATCACCACATAAAGGTGCTGACAGACAAGGAGAGAATTCCATGTTTGTGCATTTACTAGAAGTGCCGGCTTCCCAGGGGGCTGTCACGAGGTACAAAATGGTTAAGAACCTGTTGGTGGGCTTACTTTGACCCACGATAGATGAGAGAAACGGCTCACACTTCCTATCCAGTTATCCACTGTGGGCCACAGTAGTTCAATCAGCTTCTCTAGTGATACCTTCCCACTCCCGCGCGGCCCACCCATCCGCAAGAACAAGCAGGTTCTGGGTTTGTTCTAAACTTGTGGCCAGCTCAATAACATGTCATCATTATTTAATTTCTTTTCCTCCCTGTCTCACTTCCCCTGTTCCCTCACACTTGCTTTCCTGCGCTTGCACCCCAAACACATTAACCTGAAAGCCTGACTCAGTCTCTGTTTTCCAGGAACTGGACTGACATGTATTAATAGTTCCAATAGTTAAAGTAAATATATGATTATTCATCTTATAAAATTAAAAAAAAAAACATTATCTTAATACTATATGGAAACCGAGTGCAATTTTCAGAGAGAATTTTGACCCACTATGAGTTCCACCAATATTGCTACATAAGCGAATTTACTTTTATATTTATGGAAAGTAGTAGTATATTTATGTTCTCTTTATTCCCCAAACCACCCCTCTCCCCATTTTCCAACCTCATTCTCACTCCTGGAGTTTGCGGGGAGGGGGCTCAAAATGACAAACTTGGAACCATTTGATTACATGACTTTTAAAAGTTATTAAACAGTTAAAAGTTATCTGACAACAGAAGCTGTTGTTGAATCAGCAGTATTAAGAAACTAGTATGGATAAAAATTCAATGATGTGTTTATTAAGATGATGATCCAGAAGCAAAATATGTAGTGAAAACCTCACAGGGAATACCAAGTTAAAAATATAAAGGTTACTCTTGTTCAGACCAGTACATGCCACCTACCAGGAAAAAAAATGAATGTTCCTTTGAAGTGAGAGTATATTTTATTGCTGAGACATTTGATTCATCAGAACCTTCCAAACCACACCATATGAACACTGACCTGTGAACAGGTACCAGAGGTTGTTTGGCTCCAGTGTTTCCATCTCACCCCTGCGGGTCGTCTTTCTGTGTCGAATTTTATAGCCAGTAATAAATCCATTTTGTGTTCCTGATGGAGGAGGCAGCCAGCTTACTTTGATACTCTGTAAAATAACAGATGCAAATTAAAACATTGGAGAAAGGAAGGACAACATGATAGGGTCAAAGAACTGACCCAAACCTAAGTGCAAATAAGGCAGATGCAAGAAGTGCTAGGGATTTACTCCTTAGAACCAAATGAAACCCACTCTTACAACTATGTGTCTGATTTTGACAAATTTACACAATTTATTTGATTGACTACATTCTCTCTTTTGTAAATGCCACTAAAATGACACTAAAATATTCTAAATGGTATAAACCCATAAAAAATAGAGAATAGGACTCTAGTGGATAAGAGATGTTAAATTTTTAGAAGGTGCAAATGAGGAAAAGTGTCGTGACTGAGCCAATGGAGAAAGATGACACCTATATACCTCCTTAAGAGATAGTAATGAAAACAAGGTGATGAGTACAACAAAATTCAGGGAAGACTAGAAATTGTTGCTTCCTAAATACCCATGAAGGTAGGACTAAGGCCTGGTTCTGAGATAGAAGATGAACTGAAAGTTCTACTACATTCTGCAAAACCAGTCTGCTAACGTTCCCTGAGCTCGGAGCTTCTGGGAGCTTCATTGTCTAGGGATCCTGAAACAGAAGCCATGGATTCAGAGATACCAGGCACGAAAGAGAATACAGATGAGGGTAAGTGTTGTTAAGTTACTGACATAAGACACACAAGTCTTCTTCCTTCATCTGATACCTAGAGCAATAGCAACCCGGTGTACACTTCCCAGACAGAATATCAGATAATTGTTCTCTAGAGAAAATTAAAAAGACTAAGAGAAAAGAAAATAACAGCCAGGTCCCTGATCAATCCCCCAACAGTGAGGACTCCACTTAATAACTCCCACTCATGCACTGGAATTTGCAATTCATAATCATCATTTTAGTAATGCAGTTTTATGTAAACTAATAATTTAAGGCTATCAGACATTGAAAACAAAGCCTTTGGCATAACATGCAGAGAGAAAAACACATAAGAGCATAATGGCACTCGAAGGAAGCAGAATTATTGTAAGGAAAAAGGATCCAAAAGAACTGTCATTAATACCCTAATAATCAAAGAGAAGATACTGCACCCATAAATAGGATAAAAATACAAGAAAAATAAAAGATTTTTAAAAAGCCTATGACATTTATAATTAGGTTGCACAATGAAATATTCAATAGATCTATTGGAATATAAATTAATAGACACCTTCCAAAATTCAGTGAGGAAAAAAAGATAGTGAAAGGAAATTGGAGAGAAAAGATAAGAAATCAGAGGTTTAGTCCATAATTTCTGACACCTAACTAGTAAGATGAAAGAATGAGGGAATAGGAAAAATAAAAGGCAGTAAATTAGCAAAAACAAAACAAACCAAAACAAAAAATCCTCCTTCCCAATAAAAACTTCACAGAACTGGAAAACTTGAGAGCCCAATCCTGAAAGGGATTATGGAATATCTAACAGAATAAATGAAAAGAACCACATTAAAGCATATTATGTGAACCATCAGAAACTCATAGGGGAGGGAGATTCCAGAAGCTTCCAGAATGAAGAAAAAGAGAAGGAAAAAAAAAAAAAGTACATAAAAAATTATCAGGAATAACAATAGCATCAGATTTCTCAACATGTAAAGTTTGAAAACGACGTGTAAACCTAGAATTCCATGTTTAGCCAAATAAGTTATGATGTATGAGGAAAATATAACACAAGCATAAGAACATACACTAACATAAGTACAAATATAGAGATATTTCAGATATGTATGGCTTCAAAGATATCCATCCGTGTACTCTCTACCAGGAGACTAACGAGGGTGTGCTCCAGGTAAATGAGAGTGCAAACTAAGAAAGAGAAAGATTTGAAATCCAACAAACAGAGAATCTAAATCAGAAAGAGGAATGTGGAATTCTCAGGAAGATAGTGGGGAAAGTAGCAATACAATATAAGATTGTATTTGATTAAGACACCAGACTCAAAAAGTACATACTGTATAATTCCATGGACACGAAGTTCAAGAACAGACAAAACTAATCTACAGTAATGTAAGTCAGAAAAGCAATTGCCATGGGCAATTGCACTGGAGGATTGATTGGACATGGGTACAAGGAGACTTCTTGGGGTAATAAAACTGCATCTTCATTCATGTTTGTTACATGGGTAGATACAATTTTCAAAACACATCGTTATGAACTGAATTTTGCCTCCTGTCCGTCAAAGGTCCAAATTCACATGCTGATATCCTAATCTCCAGTACCTCAGAATGTGACTGAGGGCTTTAAAATAGGTAATGAAGGTTAGATGAGGTCATTAGTGTGGGCCCTCACCCAATATGACTGGTATCATTACAAGAAAAGGAGATTAGAACAGACACACACTGACAAAGACCACGTGAAGACACTGGAGGAAGACAGCCACCTATAAGTCAAGGAGACAGGCCTCAAGAGAAACAACTCTGCCAACATCCTGACCTTGGACTCCTGGCCTTCAGAACTGTGAGAGAATAAATATCTGTGATTTAAGCCACCCAGTCTGTGGAATTTGTTAGGACAGCACTAACAGACTAACATATTCATGGAAATGAACACTCAAGATTTGTGCATTTCACTTTAATTAAATACATCTCAACCAAAGGAGAAGAAAGGAATAGAAGTGAAATGAGGAAGAGGAGAAGGAAGGGAAAAGGAAGAAGACTAGGGAAGGGAAATGGGGACGGACATGTGCAGAGTGCTGAATCCTGACATAACAAAAAGTCAGTAAGTTATTTATAAAAGTGGTGAATTAAAATTAGGAAATTAAGGAACATTAAAAGTACATTATTGAGAAACATAAAGATACATTCCAGAAAAGAAACAACAGTTCAAAGTGATGGATATGGGAGTCCAAAGGGAATGAGGACAAGGTTTGGAGAGGGGCAGGTTTTTGTTATAAGCCTAATTGGTATTTAATTTAAAAAAACATAATATGCATGTATAATGATACTTTGATGAAATTTTAAATTAATTTTTAAGATAAACACACAAAATTGTTCTTTTGAGAACAATTGAAAAATGACTGTCAGAAAGAGGCTGAACACAGTGACAAGGAATGGATTTCAGAAACCTTAGCCCACACCCCTAGGACCACTTTGACATTGTTTCAATTATGTGAGTGTAGCAGAGGCCAAGCAGTGTTCTCCAGGGAGAAAAGAGTTTGAGACCCCTCTTTACAAATTGGCTAGCTCTCTACAAATGATTAAGTTCCTGTAAAAGGATTTAAGAAATCATCTAAAGGCACAGTTATTTGCTCAGCATTTTAAAAATTTCAAAGAATATGCCAACTATAGTCAATTATCATCATTTGCAGTATTTTCTATAAAGGTATTGCAAACACTGAATTTGGGAATACTGTAATATTGTTACTAGGAAAAACACAGGTTTATGTTCTTGTGAAATTTTGGTAACAACATTTTTGTCAACTCATTAATACATCAACTTGTTTTATATGTGTTCCTGTTTAATGGTACCTTATTTAATATCATTATTGATTCATTAACAACGAACCCACGGCCAAGGGCACTATCATGCATGTCTGAACGAAGCTCATCTAATACATGTATTTTCTCCTTAAGGCACTTTGCAATCTTTTTGCACTTAGGGACACTAAACAGCACTTCAGCAGTACACTTGGGGACCATTTTAACCAGCAAAATCTCCAGGAGAAAGCAAAAAGAAAAATGCAAAAATGTGGCATTTATTTGACCACAAAAGGGACACTTGGTTACAATATGAGAACTGGGGGACTTCCCTGGTGGTGCAGTGGTTAAGAATCTGCCTGCCAATGCAGGGGACACGGTTTCAAGCCCTCATCTGGGAAGATCCCACATGCCACGGGGCAACTAAGCCACTAAGCCACAACTACTGAGCCTGCACTCTACACCCCATGAGCCACAACTACTGAGCCTACTTGCCACAACTACTGAAGCCCGCGCCTAGAGCCCAAGCTCCACAACAAGAGAAGCCACCACAAAGAGAAGCCCGCGCACCACAATGAAGAGTAGCCCCCACTCACCACAACTAGAGAAAGTCCATGTGCAGCAACGAAGACCCAACACAGCCAATAAATAAATAAATAAATAACAACAACAAAAAAACCCAAAAAAACAACATGAGAACCAAAAGAAGACAGAGCCTCTCCTTGTTCAGTCTAGCTGGGAACATGTGTTCCTGGAAACTCAAATTTTTCATTGCTCCACACGTGTACAAGACTGCAAATGACAATAAAGATACTATGGGTATTGATTTTGGGACACAAATTTTAGCAGGTAGGTGAATTTGCAAATGTAGACTCTACAAATAATAAGGATCAAATAATAAATAGTTTAATAATTTTATAGGAACTTAGCTGAATAAAATTAATCTACGTTGGTAGAATATATTTGAAAGAGTATGGCACTACTGAGATCATTTGCTTCACCTCCACTGCCCTTTAAGTGTGAGAAACTAAATGCCACTCATTAATACTTGTTAACACTTTTTTTTTCACTTACTCTAGGATTGGAAATGGTCTAGGCACCCCACATATCTACATGAGCTATGCTTTTTATCCTTACAATGACCCAGTGAGTTAAGACTGTCATTATGCCCTTTGTACAATCATGTCAGCTGGGACATAGAATGGTTAAGTAACTTGAAACCATGTGGCAGTAAGTGATGGAGGCAGGATCTGAACTGAGATAATACCAGTTTGAAGCTGGCATTCTTTACTATTTAATGTTGCCTCTCATGGGAGTTCCAAAGGCTGAGAGTCTAATTCATTCAGTTATTATTCATTCAAAATATATAAACTACATCTCTGCTGTATTGCAAACACTATCTTTGGGACTATGGAAACACCCAAACAAATTATGACAGTATATTCATTTTGGCTGAGGAAATAAAGACATAAACTCATAAACTCATAATGAAAACAAAGTGCTAAAAGCTAGACTAGATAGTCCCAGAAAACACAATGAAAATATAATAGGGGGAGAGAGTAATTCTGTGTCATGTGGTCAAAAGAGACTTGACAAGAGGCCATACCTCAAGTGTGAGTAGGATTTCATGGAGGGGATAGATAAGATATTTAAGACAGAGTGAATATTAAGAGCAAGTTCAAGGTATCATGACAATGTAAAGCCTCTTCAAGTGAAGGTGAATTAATTGCTTAGTGGCTAGAGGCAATGGGACACATGGGACAATGTAATGGAAAGTCACATTGAAAAAAATTAGTATTTTAGGCTCATTTAAGGCACCTGGCTAAGTTTTGGGGAGACAAACTAATGAATAAAACAACAATATATTGTCCTCAACACCCAAAGAAAGCATAGTCTAAAATATGCCTCCTTCCACACACGTACCCACCCACATACATGCACATGCAGGGATCTGTTCTTTGTTCTCAAGCATTTTAGACACCAGTTAAGAAAACCAGATTTGATGAATAGTTACACCTTGTGTTTACACTGTAATACTTATTTTTTTTTCATTACTTTAAGATAGTCATGGCTGATTTTATTGCCATTTTACAACTATAAGGGAGGTAGCTGAGGCACAGGGTTAAATGAATGGGCAGGACTCACTTTGTATCAACAGAGGACGATTATGAGACTGCTGATTCTAAATGTCCTTTTTATTATTTCATACGAAAATAAACAATCATAGAGCCTCTACTTGGAAATTCTAGTCACCTAAATTCTCCTACAAAATATACTTGAAAGGAATAAAACTGATTTTAAATAATTAATTTTAATACATCCAATAGGCCCTCCCATAAGTAGCCCTTGGCAAATCAAGAAGGGTCATTTTCTAAGGATTACAAGGTTGTTCTTTAAATTTAAACAGAAAATTTTTTAAAAATGAAGATCTTAGACCAAGAGGTAAAACCTTATGGGTTCAAGTTAATACTTTGCTATGACTTTGCTGAGTGACCTCTCATAAGTCTTATAAATGATCTAAATCTCTACGCACATATTGAAAACGAGAGAATAACTGTGCTTAGTATATCTACCAAATGATTGTAAATCACTTGATAAGCCTGGAAATTTTAATTATACTAATGATTACATGAACAATACTTAGTTTTGACAGATAATAATTTTTCTTTATCATATTTGAGGACTTCCAGTGATTGCATAAATTATTCCCATATGACCAATACCTTAATATCAATGCCTGGCAGTAATTAATTAAACAGAATCAGTTATACACTCTAGACGCCAGGAGGTAAAACCCTCAAAGGTTATTATTCATCTTTGGAAGTAATTTCATCATTTTTATTCATCTTTATATGTGAATAGCAGCTAAGTTTATTAGCAACTTTTATATGTTCTCATTGATTTCAAGCAAGCAGCAGCAGATTGCAAAGATCAAATTCTTTCTTCATAGGTTCCTCTGCAGATGATATGGTGGGATGTTCCAAATTGTATTGGGAAGTTAAATGAAAGTATTCAGTAACTTTTTCTTATTCAGTGGTATAATGTATCTTTATTTTCTCTATGAGACTTGTTTTGTCAGTGCTCAGTGGCTCAGATTTTACCGCCCATCCCCTCACGAAGCCACCTAAAGCTGTCACAACCTAGTCTTCATGGGCAAGCCTGGTAATGATTTTTATTAAAAGTACTTAACACATGACCTTTGACTTTTGAAAAATCAATTCTAGTAGCTATGACTTGAATTTTGGTCCTTGCATTACTTGAGAGGGAGAAAGTAATCCTTTCCAGTGTTACAGTATTCTATCTTCAATCAAAGATTAATTTTTTTTTCCAGATTTCGCCAAAGAAACCTGCAAAACTTAAGCTCTCCAAATCCCTCCATCCCCTCTTTGGTTACCACAAAAATGAATTTGCTTACAAATAAACATGGTGGAGAGCAGTTAGCCTTATTGATCTAAAAGAAAGGATCTCGTTGGCCATTATTTCCTGACTGTCTGAGATAACCCTGCCCAATTCGGTGCTGTGGTATTATCCTTCTCATGGGCTCTTTATTTCTTGCTTCACTCTAGATGTGCATAAGTAGTAACTAAGAAAACAGAACAAAAATTTGACAAGCTGACTACCCCACCTTCAATTTTTTTTTCAGACGCCACATTTCATAAACTTCTGCTTTCAGTTCCACATATCACATCACACAGCTACATCTTGCCTTACTCTCTCTAGGGTGAATTGCAGGGGAAGACCAGCCCCTCTTCAAACACATTCAGTTCCTGCAGTAGAGAGCCCCCCTTCCCCCCATTTTTTTTAATTGAATAATTACTTATTGAGGATCTGCTTAGTGGGTCAACAATAAAAACACACACTGGAAACCAAAGTTAATACAAGATTTCAAGTCATCAAATGCCTATTTCATAAAGGACACTGTACAAGGGTGGCTGTAAAGTGATGGATAAGACAAACTGCCAGCTCTTGAGGTTCCCAGTCTGATGAAGCTTGGACAGGAGTCTGGCCTCAAGGTGGGCCTGGCTATGAACAGAGGTGGATCAAGAGCTCTATCTCCTGGAAGTGGGTATGGAACACCAGGAGTGATAAAGAGGCTGCAAAGCAATACTTTCTGCTGGGACTTCGAAAGGTCTAAGTAACAAGTTTGGAATAAGGCCTTAAACACCAGGATATAGCCTAGATTAGAGCTAATAATGTATACCTTTTAGAGTTTTAAGCAGAGGAGTCATATTGATTGAGGACATATATTTTGACACCACACAATCACTAAGCAGCTGATAATGCATTATAATTTTTGAGAGTAAAGTACCATTACTCTTGTTTTACATAAGAGATTAAGAAGCTTGCCTAAGGTCATATAGCTAAAGCATGACAAAGCCAGGATTTGAACTCTGTTTTATATAAATCC
This sequence comes from Hippopotamus amphibius kiboko, assembly GCF_030028045.1. Classification (NCBI taxonomy): domain Eukaryota; kingdom Metazoa; phylum Chordata; class Mammalia; order Artiodactyla; family Hippopotamidae; genus Hippopotamus; species Hippopotamus amphibius. The sequence continues at coordinate 94,083,162 of NC_080196.1, read as the reverse complement.
AAACCCAGATCTTTTGAGCATTATATTGGACTGCCTTCAGCAAAGCTGTGATCTCAGAATCTCCTGGCAGTTCACCATCTACTTTTTAAATAGATTTAATGCCCTGGGAAAGCCTTTTTTTTTTTTTTTTTTTTAAAGCAGTTTTATCTGGATAACATTCCCATAGAAGGGAACTGGAGGCCACCATTTGAAAGATCTTTGCAGCCAATAAGCAAGGCAGAAATAGAGACACGGATGTAGAGAACAAACATATGGACACCAAGTGGGGAAAGGCGGGGAGATGGAGTTAGGGTGAGATGGATTGGGAGATTGGGACTGCCATATATACATTACTAACAAGAAAAAAAAAATCACATTGTACACTTTAAATACTTTAAATATATGCAGTTTATTGTATGTCAATTATATCTCAATAAAAGTTCTAAAAAAAAAAAATGCCTTGGCTGAAACTAAGGATCTTGAAAGTTAATTGAAAGTCAGTTTTAGACTCTGCCTGTTATTTCTCTTCTCCATTTATGGGAACTTGGTGAATCTCATGTGAACTTTCTTGAAGAATGAAATATGCTTTCAACACTCATGAGGCTCTACAGATTTTATTAAAGAGAGCCCATCAGCACTTCTAAAAAAGCCCGTTTTCATTATGTCCCCACCCATCCCCTTATTTACATTCCCTCTGCCACTGCCCTAATTCAGAACATAATTTACCATCGCCCAGAATACAGCCACAGCTAAGTAATTAATCCTCATGCCTCCATGGTCACACTCTTCACACCCATGTCAGTCATCTTCCTTATCAGTGAATGAGCCATTTAAGCTCTCTGAGACCAAGTTTTCTCATCTGCATTACGAACTAATAACAGTACCAACCTCAAAGGCTTGTGGTGCGGATTAAAAACGACAGTGGGAACACGCTTAGAAGTTCCATGGAATGCTGGTGCACAGTAACCATGCAGTACATTGTAAAAACTTTAAGGGAGGAAAGAGAAAAAGAAAAGAGAGGGCAAGGGAGCAAGAGATAAGAGATAAAGAAGCAAAGACTAAAGAAAGGCAGAATCAAGGGTACAAGGGAGAATCAAGAAATACCATGTGCAGTAACAATGCTTAGAATGTGGACCTACTTATTTGCCTGGCTTCATCCAACAATTTTTCTTCTGGAACTCAAAAGGGGCACTGAGAGGGATAAATTACTTAGCAACACTTTTTAAATTCCTTTTCTTCCATGAATATTTATTGAGCAATTTCCTCTGTAGAATATTAGTCACATTTCCTGTTGTAGCCAATAGAACCTTCAGATGTGGGTGGTAAAGAAGAGACCTTGGAAAAGGGTGGAGACTCAAGGAAGGCAGAAAAGTGAAGAGATGCAATATCTATTTTTGCAGGTAGACTTGACAGCACTTGGTGATTTATCGACTGTCAAGTGTAAAGGAGGAAAAGTCATCAAGAATGACTCCTAGGTTTCTGGCATAAGCAACTTGCTAGATGATAATGTGTTTATTGTGTTAAGGTTGTCTGAAAAATAATCTACTTTCAAAAAGAGTTCACCGGACCTGCTGGTAGCATCAATAAACAACAATTCACAGAGGATGTAGAAACAAAGGCTACCCATATTGATAATATATTGGGAAGGGAGTTTTTCTAATTGTGTCATTTAGAATAAATTACATCTTAATATCAAAATTATATAACAGCATTTAATATTTAACCTTTAATACGTATCCAAATACTTGGTGAATATTTCTTTTATGCTGAAAATGTCTAATTTGAGTTTCAAACTGGAATAGAAATTAGCTAATAAAACAGCATTTTAAGCTCTATTATATATATAATTGTGTGAACAATTTTCAAACATGGTTTTGCTTTTTTGTAAACCTATATACTTGATGGCACTAATCAAGTATGGATTTGAAAAAATGTCAATAAGGTATTATAAGGGTATATATATATTTTTTCCACTGCTGTTTTATACTATTCTTGCAGATTTGATGTTTTTACTTCACTATCATAAATATGCAATCTCTTGTGATAAGCAAAGTTAGAAATTTGGCTAGTATACTATAGTTGCCATTCTTGAGTTCATATAGGCAACTGTTATCCAAAATAATATAAAGCCATGTAAGAAAATACTTTGTGTGACACATTTCCAGAGTGAAGTCTGCCAGTACCACTTACAGTTTGAGTTAAATATCTGTGCAATAATAAAAATATGGTTACATACAAATTGAGTAATACTTGATTTTAAATAAAATTTTATGAACATGTCAAATTCAAGCAGGAAGATTGCCTTCTTTAATTGAAAACATGAAAGCTAACCTGCTGTGATCTTCTATAATGACTTTGAAATAATACATTTTTTCATCAGTAGGTTTGTTTAGTTGTAAAATTTCTACCCTTTATCTCTGTGCCCTGGTGGCTCCTACCCCTCAAAGCTACTGCCAGTGGGACTCCTATCTAGAAGTTAAGCCCGACTTGACCTAGTTTGGAAAAATCCTGTCCCTGATTATGTAATATGCTAAGCCACACTAGGACAATTTCTCAGATTGCTCAACTTCAAATAAAATACTGCAAATGCACTTTGGCTCCCAGTTTTAGTAACTGGGTTTCTCTGGCAGGGATGCTGCCATGCTATTTTGTGAATATTCCTTTGCCTTGTTAATCTGCTTCCTTCATCCGAGACATCCAAGGCATCCTAGACTGAGTCCTCCAGCAGCTAGTGTCTCCTTTGTGAATTTATCAGAGTTTGGCAGACTTGCCTGACAATATTTACTTGCCTCTCTGAATCTAGGCATGTTATCTGCTTTCACACACCCAACTGCCCAAACCTACTGGCCTCGTGTTTCACCACCCGAGGTGCCTCATCAGCTCTTTCTGACACCACCCACAAGGCACAACTGTCATCTACCTTTCTGTTTCTCTGGATACTGTGACCAGTCTTCCTGAAGGAACATCCCTAATCACCTTACTCACTCCTGGTTTAGGGCCACAACCCTCCTGATACCAGCCCTGAACTCCATACCCATTCCTACCACAGATCTGTCTTCTTCAAGGGTATGTAATGGACACACATCAGATTTTAAAATTCACAAACAATGAGAAAGATCATCTGGAAAATGCTCCACTTCTTATAAGTTCCACTTTTATATCTCTTAGCTAAGGTAAACTTGGCCATATTTAAATTGACGCTGGGAAACTGACATGCCACCACTTTTCTCTACTCCTTTCGTCAAATTCTGAGAGCTCAACCTTCACAAGTCCAAAGAAAAAAGGGGAAGCTAATAACCTACTTAACCTACTTCATTTTAGAAGCATGGGGGCCTCGAACCAGTAAATTAAGGTCAAATATGTTTCCAAACCTCCACTGTGAGATCCCCAATCCATCACTGTCTAAGAAGACAAAGGGTAGCCCATGTTTACTGACAACACACCACTCTGGTAGGTTAGCGTTTAGCATACTTTCAAAGTAACATTTTTCAAATATTTCTTGAGTTATTTAAAGATGAGGCTTAGAGTTCTATTTGGAGAAGAGTGGACAATAGCTTAGGGTGGCCTGGAAAGGTTTTTCGAGAGGTGTGGCTAATTCAACACTGGTCTCAAACTTGCATGCCCATTCTATACAATAAACACTGGTCATGCCTTTGAGATTTGACTCCAAGTGTTAAATAAAGTTCATATACCAGGTACAAGTGCATGGAAATATACTTGAAAGTATATTATAATCAATATAAATAATAAATATAAGATAATTATAAGAAATATAACTCTTACAGCTAGTGCTTAGAAAATCTTATTAGATGTTCTGTCTACCTGTGGTTTTGAACTGTTGCTTAGACAAAGAAAGAACAGTGTTCTGTAAATAAAAGATATTCAAGAAATATAACAAGATGGGTGACAGGAAGCATCCTGTTCCAACTCAGCTTTTCACTACTTTGCTAAGTGACATTAGGAATCTGTTACCTAACTGCACCAATTGATATCAGAGGATTGTACCTATCTACCACCTAGTTGTTGAGAGGTGATCAATGAGAAAGGGCTTAGAATCTTGATAAAGTTTATAATTATAACAATACTTATTATAATACTAGCAGTAGTAGTGGTAGAATGTACATCCGTTTTGAATTCCACAAAAAGGCACTGAAAAATCAGCGTTTTTTCAAAGAATGAAGTCATTCAGGTCACTTTGGACAACCATGATTAGGTATTGAAAACATAAAAACAAATGAATGAATGGTTCTTGATGAGTCTGAATAATCTTCAAAAGCGCTTCATCTGATCACAGGAACTGGATTACACTTTCCTGGAAAACAATTTTCTTTGCCATTCAAAAACCATTCCATAGAGAAGAGGTGGTTGCTTTATGGTAGATTTTACATATTCGATAAGAGGCCCATAGAAACAGTGCTTTCTCCATTGATAACCAAACACTTGTTGGAGTTGATTCTCAAATATGTAACTACATAGGGTCTCAATTACTAAAAGAAAAATCAATTGTTCCTGCTAGCTAGGCTTTCTTGGCTAACTACATAAAATTAACCAAATACTCCTAAACCAACCAATAAAATCACCCACAAGTGCAGAATATAGTCCAGACTAAGGAAAAAAAAAAAAGAGGAAAAAAAAAAAAGAGAGAGAGAATTGCTTGGTACCTAGCATCTTCTTTTTGTAAACTCCTGAATTTAAAATAGCATTTTTTCATGTGAAAATTTGCTATGTATAACCTAGTAGCCAGGCCGGTTTTCTTTTAGGTCCTAGAAGGGAATGTAATTTCTAGGCAGTATTCACATTTCAACAAAATTCCATTACAATAAAGCAATTTGGTTGTTCCCTAGAGTTCGTGATAAAGCCATCTTATGGGTAATACATTTCAGGATTTGTCAGTATCAACAGACTTTATTCTCCAGTCCTAAATCATTCCCTGGAAGTGAGCTGGATGTTTAGGGAGGCTCATTAACTCTTTCAGATCACTAGATCCTTTCTCAGATGATTCATGTCTACTAAATAAAACTACTAAAAGAAATATAATAGACTTGATGCAGGAACTAGGGTTCAGAAAGCCAGAACACAAATACATCAGGGGAGTTATCAGTAAAATTATACCCTTGAAAGGCACAAGAAAATAGACCAATATATAATTTAAGGCAGAAAATACAGTGCCCACTTATCTCCCATTCCTTTTTTTCTTTTAGTATATAGAAACCAGGATACTATTTGAGCAGCAAGTTGACTGGGGTAAGTTCAGGATAATTCATTTCACCAGATATTTAAGCACCCTGAGACAAAGAGATAAGAGTTTAAGTTCTGATTTGAACCATATGAAAATTCTTTCACATATGAGATAGAATGCATTTTTCAAGAAACACCAGTAAGAATTCAGGGTATTGCAATAATGCACTCATGCTAAGATAATCATGATATACTAACTTGGTCTTAAAATAATGAAACATTAGTTTAAATGTTGTACATTGCTCAATAAAAGAATAAAAACCATAATTTTTACAATACCATATACTCAAAAATACTTTTTAGAGCAATAAAACCAGAACCTTTAAAATTATTGTCACAAAAACAATTTCCATCTAATGAGTGATGGAAGAAATATGATTGCAAATCAGTCTCACCCTGTATAGAACAAGCCTTTTCTGCTTTTACATATATCAAAATTTAGACATGTCCAATATTTAGCGATAAACTGCTGAGTCTATATTAAATAAGGAAATAAAACCTTAGTATGAAATATTTTTTAAAAACTGCAGATGCAGCTATTTAACAGAGGCATATCTTCAAGCAAACTGTCAAATTAGGCTCTAAGTAATTAATCTCTGAAACCAGCAGGCTTTCAATCTCAGAGCAGCCATCTCAAAGACACGACTTACCATGTAATTACATGGGACATTACAATGCATTTATGAGGTCATTTGTTACAATGTACAGTAATTACAGAGTACTTACATAGCTATTTATGTCACATAAAATGAAGTGAGACTAAATATTTTAATTGTGTTGGAGAAATAAGGGAAAATATTTGAGTTCCAAATGTCAGGTGAGATTATAGGTCAGATTCACAAAACTCATGTTAACAGCTGGTTGTCTCCAGAATCACAAGTGTTTTGTGGTGCTTTCTTATTGGAAATGAAGGTTTGAGAAATATTCCTTACAAGGATGAAGTAAGTGGAACTGTTCTCAATTGCAATCTTCAGGTAATGCCAGAAGACAGACCAATGATATAATTTGCTGTTTACAGTTTACACCCAAACCATAGATGTCCAGGTGTCAATAGAGTTGCTAGATTAAAAAACAATGCCATACACAATGTTTCCATAAATGACACAGCACACCACTAGATAAAATAATAGCAGTCCTTATGTTTTTCACTTCTGTTACTTTAGTTAAATATAGTATTTGCTTGGAGTTTCAGATTCCTTTTTCTCAAATACAGAGCCTACACCCATTCTCATTTTTTAAAAAAGAGAACTCTGAGTTAAAATTTCCAAATTGTGTTTTTTCCAAGTTTCTTTCCCTTATCTCATTCTATACTTGAAAATTCTTTGGGAGCCTAACGGGTGAATTATGGCAGTAGACAGAAGAGGTTTCTGTGCTTGCTACATCTGAAGCACCATTGATACATGAATAATCAGGAGAGCTGATTTTAAACATTAAAATTAAAAATCTTTTTGGATTGTTAATGATCTAGTCTCTCTGGATTAATCCCCAAAGTGAGTCCTGCTATGCTTTACGTACATTACTTTATCAGTTTGTTCCTTAAACAATTGTCCTCAGTGTGTGCTGTGTTCCAGGCCTGGTTCTGTGTAACAGGGGCATATTCACCTAAAACACTTTCCTTGAAGAGCGTGGTCCTTTCCAGAGATAGCTTCTCTGATGCTATTGATAGACTAGCCTTACTAAATATATTAAGCTAAATAGACATACCATATTATGGTCTCTTTTTGGGAAAATAAATTCTGGCTTTATATTCAGAGTTCATGCCTTAAAATTAGAATGGTCATTATTTGATGAATCATGAAATCATCTTACCCAGACTTCCTTACTCTTGCTAAGCTGCCTCCCATTCATGTGACTGAATGATTGGAAAGTGCAAAATAATCTTTATTTATGATGGTATAGACAGAATACTCCTTTCTATGCTTTAGCCTGTCTTGAGAATTTCAACAATCATTTTTCTAAAGGAATAAATGTCAACTCTTTTTTTGTCATGCAGATATTCTAACCACCAAATTGCTATAAATATGTGACCTAATTAATTACTGTAAAGGCTGATGAGCAGGTTGACAGTGATATCGACTGCAGCCTCCTGGCAAAAACAGGGATTCTATCAGTGTTTAATGACTGCCACATTCCTATATCATGGTCCCCAAATTTGCCAAATTTGGATACTCAGGGCCCACAGAACCATCTGCAGAATACTTCCTGTTAATATGCAAATAAACCAATTAAAATTCACCAACCTATTCAACAGCCAGTCAGGTCAATTCTCATCAACTGTACAAATTTTATTTATACATTCAAAAGATCAGGTCCATTTTCCACTAAAGTTCAGAGAAGCTACTCAGGGAGTTGTTGAGAACATATTCTCAATAACTCATTCCAATTTAAGACCAGTAAGAGGTAGTTTACTTTAGAAAAAAAAATGAGTAACTGTCAATACTTCAATCAGTATTTCAATTAATGCAATCGTTATGTGTATAATTGATTAACAATTAACAGCACCTGTAGTTGGCTATAATTTTAATTACTCATTACATTATGGCTGATTAGTTTAAATGATGTCTGCAATGAGCACTACTGGATTATAAAGAAAATGATAAAACAATTCCAGAACAATTAGTCCATTAAAATTGGGATTAAGACCAATGTGATAAAATATTTTTAATTTTAAAGAATGTTAATGGATTTTCCTTAAATTATACAACATGGAGAGAAGCTGACCAATGATTATTTCAATGTAATTAATCTGCCATTTTCCTGGAAGATGAGGAAGTAGTTCAGAATAAGCCATTGTCCATCAGAACAATAGGCATGAGAAAGAAGGTCCTCGGTAACAATAGATAACAATAGAGCCCCATTTCTAATCTACTTTATAAATATGCATGTTTTAGAATTGAAAAGGCTTTTTTGATCTTTTGTCACAAATATGACAGTCTGGTCAATAGTCATTTTCATAAGAGATATTAAATTGTCTTTTTTAGGCACAACGTGAACCCAAATGATGGTTTTAAACACAGTTTTGTAAAATAGAGAAAATTAAATTTTAAGTAAATACCTTAAAACTTAGGTCACAGTAGCAAAACATTCTGAGGTGCAAACTACTATGTGTTTTCATTTTGATATTCTGAGAAGAGTTTGCAGTAAATTACGTATTAGTATTAGAACCAATAATTCTTTCAAATTTAAAAAATATTCTACACAATTTCATACTATTGCAACATATTTTTTTGAGGATTTAGGACCTCACAAAACTGATTGAGGAGTGAGATAAAGTAAGTTTTTTACAATCATTTTTGGTATAAATGAAATATTTGTACAAATATTTTTTTCTATTTGGAAACTTCATTATAAAAATATTCAAACAAACACCAATTTAGAATAGTATGAAAGTACCACTTCACAATCACAAGGACAGCTATGAATGAAGGACAGATAATAATAATACTGGTGAGGGTGCGGGGAAACTAGAACCTTCACACACTGCTGGGTCAGAACGTAAACTGGTGCAGAGGCTTTGAAAAATGGTCTGTCAACTCCTCAAAAGACTAAAAATAGAATTAAATATGGCCCAGAAATTTCTTCCTAGGTATTCTCAAAGAGAATTAACACATAGAGTCACACAAAAAACTTACACATGAATGTTCATAACAGCATTATTCATAAAAAGTGAAGGAAAGTGGAAACAACTTAAATGCCCACCATCCGATGAATGGATAAATAAAATGTCGCATGTCCCTACGATGGAATATTATTCAACCATAGAAAGAAATGAAGTACTGATACATGCTACAGCATGCATGAATCCTGAAAGTATTATGGTACTTGAAAGAAGTCACTCTCAAAAGACGACATGGTGTATAGTTTCATTTATACAAAACATGCAGAACAGGGAAATTCTAAAGACAGAAAGCAGACTAGAGATTGCCTTTGGCTGATGCAGGGACAGTATAAGAGGAAAATGAGGGGTAACTGCTAAAGTGTACAGGGTTTCTTTCAGGGGTGATAAAATAATAAAATTAATTGTGATGATAGCTTCGACTTTAAATGGGTGAATTGTGTGGTATGTGAATTATATCTCAAGAAAGATATTACAAAAAAGTAATTGCACCACAAAAACATTAGAATAGGATAATGAACTCCAACATGCTCATCATCTGACTTCAAATTTTCAGTTCATTTCCACTCATTATATATTTACTAAACTCTCTGGACTGGTATTTTATTTAAAGAATTTCTAGATATATATTTGTAAGGTGGAGAAATATACCTACATGTGTGGATTTTCTACAAGTGGTAAATACATTCTTCTGGGACTTGAATACAATCTATTTTCATCCCCCATCATTGGTACGATGCCCTGTCCATGAAAATCTCTGCATAAGGCAATGGTGACAGACTGGCCTCCAGAAGGAGAGGAAATGGGGTAAGGGCAGCTCAGTTCCACTCCACTGCTTCAGGTGCTTTCTTTGAGGACATTTAGAAGGTAAAGTACAATTAGGGGCCAAAGCATCTGCAAAGAGCTCAGTTGTTTAAGAGCTCTAATCAAGTCCATGGGAAAATTCACAGAGGCTCCAATCTAACTCCTTTTTAAAATGATTTCTATATAACAGAACTAGAAGGTAAAACATGGTTCCAGCCTACATAGGATGTTTCTTTGGCGTGGAGGCGAAGCAGGAAGGAGGGATATAGAACAGAGGTAGGTCAAATACTACTACAAATGCATGGTTAAACTAGGTACGAAGTTTATGTAAGGTCTCAGAAAAATATTTTGTATGCTTATTTATTTGCTTAAGCCCAAGAAAATGAAATAAGAATATATGCGAGGTTTTCATGGGCTATGTTCTTTTTCTAATGGTGCTTTCCACAGTTCTACGTTTCTATTCATTTGATTATTTGATGAATATCTTTTGAGCTCCTTAGAACTTAACCTCACTAAAATTCCTGCTGTTTCTTTCCACAAGGTCCCCAGTGCCAACAATGTCTAAAACTTAGAATACGTCCAATAAATAGTTGTTGAAATGAAATAGAAACTAAAGAAAACAAATGATCAATAAAACTAAAAGCTGTTTCTTTGAAAAGATAAACAAAATTGTAAACCTTTAGCCAGATTCATCAAGGAAAAATGGAGTGGGCCCTAATAAATAAATCAGAAATGAAAGAGGAAAAGTTTATCTGATACCCACAGAAATACAAAAGATCATGTGATTATTATGAACAATTGTACAGTGATAAATTGGGTAACCTAGAAGAAATAGATTAATTCCCAGAAATGTACAATTCCCCGAGACTAAATCAGGAAGAAATAAAAACTATGAACAGACAAATGACCAGTAATGAAATTGAATCAGTAATTTTAAAAACTCTCAACAAACAAAAATCCAGGGCCAGATGGCTTCACCAGTTAATTCTACCAAATATTTAGAGGAAAGGTAGCATCTACCCTTCTTGAACTATTCAAAAAAATCTAAGAGGAAGGAATGATTCTGAACTCATTCTATGAGGCCAGCATCACTCTGATACCACACACACACACACACACACACACACACACACAATTACAGGCCAATATCACTGATGAACATAGATGCGAAAATCAACAAAATGATACTAAACCGAATTCAACAATACATTAACAGGATTACATACTATGATCAAGTGGGATTTATCATAGGGATATAAGGATGGTTTGATATCTGAAAAAATCAGTGTGATGTACCACATTAACAAATTGAAGAATAAAACTCATATCATCTCAACAGATGCAGAGAAAACCTTTGACAAAATTCAACATCCATTTATGATGAAAACTCTCAACAAAGTGGGTATAGAGGGAACATGCCTCAAGTATTAAAGGCCATACATGTCAAACTCACAACCAACATCACAATCAATGATGAAAAGCTGAAAGTATTTCCTCTAATATCAGGAGCAAAACAAGGATACCCACTCTCACCACTTTTATTAAACATAATACTGGACGTCTTAACCACAGCAACCAGACAAGAAAAAGAAAAAAAGGAATCCAAATTGGAAAAGTCGAAGTAAAACCGTCACTGTTTGCAGAAGATATACTGAAATATATACAGAACATCCTAAAGACATCACCAAAAAACTAATGAATTCAGTAAAGCAGGAAATGAAGTAAATATTAAGAAATATGTTGCATTTCCATATATTTACAACAAAAATAGAAATTAAGAAATCAATCCCATTTACAATTACATTAAAAAGAATAAAATACCTAGCAATAAATCTAACCAAAGAGGTAAAAGATTTGTAATCATAAAACTACAGGACACTGATGAAGGAAATTGAAAATAATGCGAATAAATGGAAAAACATACTGTGCTCATGGATTGGAAGAATTAATATTGTTAAAATAACCATACTACTCAAGACAATCTACAGATTCAATGAAATCCCTATCAAAATACCAAGTGCATTTTTCATAGAACTAGAATGAATAATTCTAAAATGTGTATGGAAACAGAAAATATCCTGAATAGCCAAAACAATCTTGAGAGAAAAAAAAAAAAGCTTTAGGTATCAAGCTCCCTTACTTCAACCTATAACAAAGTTACAATAATTAAAATATGGTATTGACACAAAAACAAGTAGACCAATGGAACAGAATAGAGAACCCCCAAACACGTCCTTGCTTTTATGATCAGTTAATCTACAACAAAGGACGCAAGAATATACAATGGGGAAAACACAGTCTCTTCAATAAATGGTGTTGGACAGCTACATGCATAAGAATGAAACCATACTACTGTCTCACATTATCTGCAACAATAAACTAAACATGAATTCAAACTTGAATGTAAATCCTGAAATCATAAAACTCTAAGAAGAAAAGATAGGTAGTATGCTCTTTGACATTGGTCTTAGCAAATGTTTGTTTTTTTTTTTTTTGGATCTCAGGCAAGGGAAACAAAAGCAAAAATAATGGAACTACATCAAGCTAAAAACCTTTTGCAGAGTGAAGGAAATCATCATCAAAATGTAAAGGCAGACTACTGAATGGGAGAAGATATTTGTAAACAGTGTATCTAATAAGGGGTTAAAATAAAAAATATGCAAATAACTCATATAATTCAACTTCAAAAAACACAAACAAATTGATTAAAATGATATTCAGGACCCGAATACACATTTTTCCAAAGAAGACATTCAAATAGCCAATGGACACATGAAAATATGCTCAACATCACTTATCATCAGGAAAATGCAAATTAAAATCACATGACACCACCTCACACCTTTTAGAATGGCTATCATCAAAAAGATAACAAGTGTTGGCAAGGGTGTAGAGGAAAAACAAACTTTGTGCACTGTTGATGGGATTGTAAAGTGGTGCAACCACCACGGAAAACATATAGAGGTTTCTCAAAAAATGAAAAAAATAGGACTACCATGTGATCCAGCAATTTCACTTCTGGATGTTTACCAGAATAAAACAAAAACACTAATGTGAAAAGATATATGCACTCCAGTATTCTTCACAGCATTATTTACAACAGCCAAGATACGGAAGCAACCTAAATATCCATCGATAGATGAATGGATACAGGTGATGTGGTATATATACATAATGGAATATTACTCAGTAATAAAAATTGAAATCTTTCCATTAACAGCAACAAGGATGGATCTAGAACATATCATGCTAAGTAAAATTAAGTTAGATAAAGACAAAACACATTATGATATCACTTATATGTAGAAATTAAAAAAACAACCAATCAACCAATCAAAATGAAAACAGACTTATAGATGCAGAGAACAAATAGGTGACGACCAGAGGGGAGGAGGTGTGGGCTTGGGCAAAATGGCTGAAAGGGATTAAAAAATACAAACCTCCAGTTATATAATAAATAAGTCATAGGGATGTAATATACAGAATAAGGAATACAGTCAATAATATTATAATAACTTTGTATGGGGACAGACAGTTACTAGACTTATGTGGGTGACCATTTCATAATGCATGTAAAGGTTAAATCACTATGCAGGACATCTGAAACTAACATAATATTGTATATCAAATATATTTCAATAAATAGTTGCTGAATGAATCAGTAAGAATTTTAATGAAATTGTTAAATACCACTTCAAATCATAGTACTTTCCTTTTCCTTGTTATCAAAATATCAAGAGCATTGCCATTACATTTAGAAGACATATTGTGGGCCTGATTTTTGCTCACACATATAATGAATAAAGAAATAAAAGAATGACAGATGGAAGAGGTGATAGCTCTTAAGGATTTTGACAAAAGTTTGAAGAAAATAAAAGGAAGGGGCTAAAAGGTGACAGCATACTTGTGAGAAAGAGGATGATTACTTAAACGCAAATGAAAAAAATTGTATTGGGAAAAAAAACTATTTTAATTGTGGTTCTCTATAACTTGTACCAGGTGACGCCCTCAGCTCCCTGGAGTAAGAATGGGGTCATGCTGGGAGGAAGAGTGTTGAAAGGAAGAGGAAAGTGTGGAGTCCATGGTACCCAGGAGGAGGGCGGGGCATGGGGGGCAGGTCATATGGCTGCATGTTGTCAAGGTGGATGCTTATGAAGCAAGGTGGGCCTTATAGTACCAACAAATTTATACTACAGTTAATGAAAAATTAATTTAAGTAAATGCCAAGCAAGTAACAACTATGGCACATATATATATATTTTGAAGTAGAATTATAGATTGGAAATATATACATATATATAAAAACAATAATGTAAAAATATAAGTAGTATATATTTATACAAATATACTGAATATAAATATATAAGTAGTATATATCTATATGGCTATAATTAATATCAATAAATTATACATACATATATTCCTACTGATCTTGATTATATACAATTGTAACACTAGCCCATGTTTTAATTTTCCTTCTCAGTTTCTTTGTGGTATGAAGGAAGTAGTTGAGGAGAACAATGGCAGAAGCATAACCAAAAGCCTATACTTGGATATTCTACTTTAAATTTTCTATCCGCACTTATTATCTATTGTCTTTGCTTTCAAAATTATAATAAAATATTATGAAAATGTCTTTAAAATATGGATCAAATCAGTAAACACTTTCTTCCTACAGCAATGTCTTTATTCTTTTTTAGTTATTTTAGTTTTTATTTTATTTTCCTAAAGCAATGTCTTAATTGAAGACACTGAGTGTGAAGTTGGGAAGAATAAAACAAAGAGAAATTAGTCCTTCTTTCTTCCCTGGAATAAATCAGAATACACTTGTCAGTAGTCAAGCAGATGGCAACATTTGTCTCGTCTATCCAAGTTTATCATGTTACAGCTACCCTACTGGTAAACCCTACTCTTTAAACTCAAGATTTATCTTATTCATGAATTCTGGCTGAACTCTTTTTGTTTTCCTCTACACTTTATGATTCATATGAAATATTAAAATGCTTGAATAAAGATATTTCCTCACTCCTCAGTTGCCTACAGGTCAGTTGTAAAAACATTCACTCTGCTATAATTAGGTCAGTGCTGACTTACTGTTCCTTCTTTTATGTCTCCTTTTATTCTTTTGTTCATTACCAAGTTAGGTAAAGATCGGGAGATACAGCCACCGAATATTACTGGGAAACGCAAATGATCAGAAGTCACCAGACAACATTCAATGTACATTGATTTTCTTTTTTTAGGATTAATGGCTAGGGTCATTCAGTTCAGTCCTTTAAATTTTGTACCCAGTGGCATTTACTTAATTAGAAGTCTTTCTTGCTCTTTGCACATATTCGATAACATGAGGCTAAGTACCATCGCTTGTGTATCTTATATCTTAGAGAGGAAAATAGAATCCTTATTTCAGTTTGGTGTTTCTCACCTAAAAGCATATGAATATTTTAAATATGGGTCTGAAAGTGGGAGATAGTAGGAAGGGTGTGGAGACATGCTAACACGCAAAAATGATTAAATTCTAATGTTCCGCATTTATATTACACTTTAGCATAATAAACTCCAAAGATATTAAATAACTTTGTTCTACTTGATTTCCGTATTTTGCAAATGAGGACCCAGAGGCAAAGTAGCTCTTGGTTCTTTGGGTATGAATTATACAAACTGTTTATTTTCTAACTCTCTACTGTAGAAACGTTCTACAAGAATGTGTTAGTTTATCTGGGGGAAGATGTGTTAAGGAATAAGAGAGGATAGGACACTCAAGCTACTGGTCCTACTCATCAGAGGCTCCTGTGCAGACAGAAGACAGCCTTGAAGTGGAGGGCCTGGGTGTAAATCCCATTTACTGCCACTTACTAGCCTTGTGACCCACCATGCTTGTAACTGCTTTATAAGTCAGAATTTTAAAACAAATACATACACACAAGATAAAACTACCAGAAAATAATAACCTCAGAGGAAGCTCCAGAGAATTAAGGTAGGCATAGGAAAATATTCATCAAAGTGGGGCATGTTGTAGGTGGCAAATAAAGCCATTTCTTCCCCTTGCAGAGTTATCAATGTTCCTGTAAAGGCTTAGGAGAAATTGAAACAATTCCCTGAGTGTGGGTTTCCATTTTCAAAGTGTTTTATCCAAGTTATAGTTCTCCCACTTCTCTTTATTCTACCCCAACTAGATGTGTAGAAGATTTCAGAGTCCTATTTTGGGCTTTTAATTAACTCTCTATGCATAATAATCAGAAGTAAAGTTTTCTGAGAATTCTGCTGTAACGACCAGCCTTGTGAATTCTGGTGGCGCAATGGTAAATTGGCTCTCTGACAAAAACAAAAACAAAAACCCATAGGTAGTATTTGCCAATTTCTACGAATCAATACTTCCACCATGGCCAATTTTAAGGCAGCAAAGGTTTAATAACCACATTGCAAAATTCCTGAATAATTAACAATTGGCTCTAGTGAGTCTGTCCCAACCATCTCTAACACATATCAAAAAGAAATGTGAAGCCAGTTTGCCAAAAAAAAAAAAAAGCATCAAGTCCAAAAGATAGAATGGAACAAATTTGCATGGAGTACATTAAAACTGACTGCAAAATCCTTGGGGGAAGGCCTTTGTTTGATTCAAAGTTTTAATCTCCTGTACTACTTAGCAATCAAGAAATACTTATAGATAGAAAAGCTGAAACTCAGATGGCCACGCCACAGATTTTTGTTTGTGTCAGTCTTGAAGAGTTAATCTGAATTTCTATTAACTATCATAAAAAATGACATGACATTAAATTTAGAATGAAATCATTAAATAATAACTTAAGCCTAGTCCTAGCTTACTAGTAACTGCAAAACTACCAAGATCTTGAAAACATATCAAAAAAACTGAAGCATATATTATTTGGCAAACAATATATGCTTTGTAGCTATATTTAAGAATTCATATATTGTATTTTATTACACAGTGATGGCCACATATTGCATCATGGTGTAACATTTAAAAAGCTGGTTTCTTATGAAATTGTAGTTCAAGATTCTGAGGATCCCCCAAACAACCCAACTTATACCAACAGAACATTTGGCTGGTGTCAGGCTTTTCTGAGGAGAAGTTCTGCAAAAAAGAAGAGATTGCACATTGCTACTTTTTCTCCCTATAAATGCATATAAATATTGAGTATCAAATTATAAAATAGTTGACCTCAGGTTAAGCCACATGAAATGGCCAATAATCAATTGTTTTTGAGCTCCCAAAGTGGTAATTTCATACAGTTCAGATGAATAAATGGTTTTTATTCCTCACCTATTCCAACCTTTTCAGGCTTTAAGGAAATAGAAGCCTCAAGGACATTTTAGATGTTTTAACTGAGATGTTTCAGAAATTTTTCATAATGGCACTATTATAAACCGAAAATAAGATTTGCTCAATTTTCTGAACATGTAAAATAATACTGGATTTGAGAGAGAAAAACATATTTCATACCAGAGGACAGTTTTCAAAGAGGAATACACCAGTGCTAGAAACTAGGCATTTGTATAAATAAAACAAAGAAAGTTCATAGGAAAAAGCAAAATTCCCCATAAGCTCAGAGTGTGCTCCTTCATCCTACCTCAAAATCTTCACAAAGGAATTTAAATCAGATGGACATTCAAAGGTTTAGAAACAAGATTTGGTTTTATAATGTGGGATGACCCACTTCAGCAACTTCCTGAACATTTTCTGTTCTCACTATATTGTTCCAAACAATGATGACAAAACCCAGAAAAAATCCCTGAAATGTAAACAGTAATAAGATTCTAGGCTATTGAGTAAATCCAATATTGGGGAAAGAAAATAAAAACATTGAATCTAAATGCCCGTAGAAAATAAAATAATAGTTTGCATATGACAAGATGGTATCTCCTGCGATCCAACTTTTATGTTTTATTATCATTCATTCAACAAGGAAGAGGCAGCGTCATGAATAGAGGAATCCACAGGCTTCTGAAACAGCCTAGGTTTGAATATGAGTTTTAACACTTACCAGCTGTGAGTTCTTGGATACAAGTCACTTACTCTCTCTGTCCCTCACTTCCCCCATCTATACAATGGGAATAACACCACCAAATGAGGCAACAGGTATAAAGCACTCACGAGGACACTGTTCCAAATGGCTGTGCCAGGTTAACTGCAGAGTCAAAAAGTGAGTTCTCAACAGAAAGGGGTTGAAATTAATTATGTTATGGAGAAACAATAGAGTCACGTCACTGGGGAATTTTTTTCCTTTAATTTAGAAAGACTTTTGAAAACTATCAATAGACGAGGAGAGGGAGCAGAAGGAGAAAAGGAAGTGCAAGAAAAAGAAGCTGCTTTATTAGCTCTACCACATTAATGCTGAAACAGTAAATACTAATCCTGGGTCAACTAAAGGTGTCAGCATAGCCCTTAATAATAAGGCTCATTATTGCACAGAACAGATGTAGATGGAATGGTACATGAAATTCACATTGCACCCACCTAAGAATCATGTAGAACACCTTGCTATGGCAATGTTACTCTGCAAAGTGAATATTAGTTCCAATCTGAAAGAAAAATGTTCTTTCCATGTGAAGGAAAATTCTAGTTTTTTCTTGAAAATGAGATGAGCACATGTTCCCACATTCTAGTCCCATATACTTCCCAAGTATGTGAATGAAAAAGCCATGAGGTTAATAACTCAGATGTTTTCCTATAATGCCAGATATCTGCATGTCTGTATTTTTATCCAGATGGTGCTATATATACACTATTTGTCCGGTCACATGCCTGAGAATATTTTTAGATTTTTGTTATTTATTAAAAATCTATCTATTAATACTTAAGAGGAAGCCATACTAGGGGACATCCCTGGTGGGGCAGTGGTTGAGAGTCCACCTGCCAATGAAGGGGACACGGGTTCGATCCCTGGTCTGGGATGATCCCACATGCCCCGGAGAAACTAAGCCTGTGCTCCACAACTACTGAGCCTGCACTCTAGAGCCTGTGAGCCACAACTACTGAGCCCATATGCCACAACTACTGAAGCCTGCACACCTAAAGCCCATGCTCTGCAACAAGAGAAGCCACCGCAATGAGAAGCCCACACACCACAATGAAGAGTAGCCCCTGCTCCCCGCACAGCAACGAAGACCCAACACAGCCAATAAATAAATAAATAAGAAAATAAATAAATTTATAAAAAAAAAAGAGAGAGAGAAAGCCATACTAGTCTCTGTTCTTCTTTTAAAGGAAAAGAAAAACAAAGTACCTTTTGCAACTCCAATTATTTAAGTACAGAATATCTAACCTTGAAATAAAACTCATAGCCATTATTATTTCTCAAAAAAAAGCAGAAATGTTACAGCCCAGATCCTGGAACATGCTATTCTCTCTCTCTCCAGATGCTTGTGTGGGAAATTTTCAGCAGCAGAAAATTGCTGTCACACGGACCATCACCATAGTCGGTGGCTTTACAAATGTGTGGAGCAACCCAGGGTCCCACTGGCTATAAATACGCCAGCATAGCTGCTGATCCGCTCTCTGAGCTGAAGCCCTGTGGAGTTGGGGTTTTCTGTATAGTGAGGGCTTTATTTCTCCAAACGATCAAAGGATCACTTGGGCAGAGTCCATTGAAAAAGGGACGGTATCACAGGAGAGGAGCTCACCAATTTGCTGCTCGACTGTATCACCAAGGTTGCAAAGGAGAGGAGAGCGCAGGGCAGGGAAACAGTTCTTTAACATCTCTGTCAAAAATGGAATGAGACAAACCCATTCCACAAGATTTTCTAATTTTATCAAAAATTATACCTGCTGTCCAGTAAACTGTTAGAACGCTGAAGCATTAGTACAACAGACGGTGCTGGATGCATGCTCAGGTTGAGTTTGCATTTGGCAAACAGATGTGGGGAGTGAGCAGAATAGTAAGCAGCACGGGATCACCCTCATCCGACCCGAAGACAAAGTAAATGGGACACTGTGAGACTGCGGAGTGAGGGGACTGGCCGCGAGTCCCACTCTGTAGAAGATGTAGGCCGAGATGCATCCAGTGGCCCAGTGGAGGAACAGGCTTACAATTCTGTTCCTCGATCATGTTTAGAATAAAGATGCAGATGCAGAGAACGGACTGGAGGACACGGGGGTGGGGGGAGGGCGAAGGGGAAGCTGGGATGAAGTGAGAGAGTAGCACTGACATATATACACTACCAAATGTAAAATAGATAGCTCGTGGGAAGTTGCTGCGTAACACAGGGAGATCAGCTCGATGATGGGTGATGACTTAGAGGGCTGGGCTAGGGAGGGGATTCGCTTCGCTGTACAGCAAAAGCTGGCACAATGGTGTAAAGCAATTATATTCCAATAAAGAAAAAAAAAATAAAGTGCATGGTGAGTCTTTCAGTAGCTCAGGCTGTTGTCTGTAATGAAATGTACCTGGTAAAATAATGATCTATCCAGAGTCCCCAATACTCCCAATAGCCAATTTAAAGAGCACACACAGTTTAGCCAAATCCACTCTAAGTGCATCCAATACAGAGGCAGCTCAAATCTCCAAAAAGACTGGTGTTTGACTCTAGGGCCATCTGTATCCCTCAAATTCCATTTTTTTTGCCTTTGTTTCCTAAATCCCTCAGACAGATAAGTCTCGATTGGCTCTTGTTTTTAAAGGAAAAGCCCAGATCTATTTACCTCATTTCTATACTAATGATGATCTCACAGGCCTACTAGAGACGATAAACTACCTTTAAAAAATTGTTTGTAGTAATTTAGAAAGAAGCATGAAATATTAATATTTGGGAAATTAAAATTAATTTCTATATGTGTGTTGAAAGTACTCTATTTCTTTGTTTACATTTTCAGAGTAGTTTGCATGCACTTACATTGCCACATCCTAATTCTCTTATTATCTGACTGCCCTTTTCTATATTGCCTCTTCTTTTTCTAATACCTAGCACTGATTATGTTAGGTTTTAATCATGGGTCCTTTTTTTCTATCATTCTATATCCTCTGTAGGTGACTGTTTTTAAATCAGTTTCCATGGCTTCAACTATCACCCATTAATAGGTGCCTAGCAAAACTACAGCCCTGGTTCCAACACTGACCCAAGTCCCAGAATAAAATTTCTAACTGTTTTATCAACGTCTTAACCTCGAGATTTCATAGTACATTAAACACGAAATATCAAAGATCATATTTATTCCTATTGTAATCCCACCATAATTTTTGGCTCTTTCCTCTCCCAAACTTTTTTACACCCAAGCAAGCATGAAATCGTATTGGTTTTATTTTTGGGGTATATCTCAGACCCATCCTTCCTTTCCATTTGCATGATCATCATGCTTGGTTTAGCTCTAACCATCTCTCACTTGAGCCACATCACTCAATTCCAGCTGGTCCATAACTTTACTGAATCACATGGCATTAGGCGTGTCCTAACATAGAAGGGTCACCGACGGAAGGAAGACATTTGGAGTAATTTGGTATTGTTCTTACTTTCTAAAGAATTAAGAAGAACTGAATTAGTGCTTATTGACTCCAATAGAAATAAAGCAAGGGGAATGGAAGGTAAAGTAGAATTCATTTCTGATCTGTCTAAAGACAGGTTGTGATAATAGAAAATATTTAAAAATTGGAAATAAGAAAAAAAAAGGCAGGTGACTTTTTTCATGGGGATTTAACAGGCTGATACAAAGATCATTACTAGGGGAACATACTTCGTTAAACTTACTATTGATGAAAGGACCCTAGCTTAGTGAAGTTACAGGTGAACTTGTAGATTTTCTGTCCGGTAGAAATGCATATAATTTCTGTCCAGCAGAGAAGGAAATGTCAAAATTTATAGTTTATTACCCCAATGGACATTAACCAATTTCATAACTCTCCTAGCAATTTTATTCTAACATTCCTTTATTAAAGTGCCCATATATACCAGCCTGGCCATCTTTCTAGTTCTGTCATTAATTAATGAGATGAATAAAATGTTTGATATGTTCATTTTATATTTATATGGGATTCATATTTTTAATTTTTTGAAAGTTACGCTTTACCAATGGCTTAAAATAACCGATTCTTAAGAAAACTTGCTTTTACTCATGAAGAGGGCCTTTATTTGCATTGCTGATAATAATAAAAAGGGAGAAAAACTACAAGGGTGAGTCAAAAATTATCCGCACTCTGGCTGTAGAATTTAAAGAGGTTTTAATATAACCAGAGTGCGGATAATTTTTGACTCACTCTCATATTATAATTTGATTTTTTAAAAAATAAAGTCAATTAAATCTGGGCATATGCATTCCCAGCAATTTCCCTTTTGTGTCTACCATCACATTTGCTCTAGAAACACCAGGCCTACCTGATAAGCAAAACCAACAAGAAATTAAACAGAAGAGACTTTCACTAGTACCACTTGATTTTTTAGTGTGTTGTTGTTCACTGCCTTGTCATGACCAATTTTTCAAAATAGCTATGTTTTTTACTTGATTAAAATGGCATAGTCTTTGGCAAAAAGCTTTTTGCTCCAGTTTTTCTGTGCTACAATGCAATACAATGAACTAAAGGAAGCCAGCAAAAGAGTTGAATGAAAGGACTGCCAATTGAAAACCAATTAAAAAGAACACTTTTCCTCTGTGACATGTTAGTCAGACTAGAATTTAGGGCCGGGGGAGATCACACAGTTGACTGAATTTTCCAAAGGTCAGTATAATTTTGTAGTAACTGTAGTGATGACTGAGAGGGAAAAAAATGTCAAATCTTCTCTAGCTCTACTGTACAATAATCTTTACTTTCTTAGGACTTGCATAGCAGTGACAGCCTCAGGTTCAGACTCCCACCTTTGACTAAATAATGGGCTTATATTGTTCTCTATGAGTTTTTGGAATGTATGTTTCATCTCCTACAATGAGAAGGAAATCACAGCCTCAACTAATTCCACTGTTCTGCAAAGTTCAGATCTTTCTTTTACTTCCTATGCATTCCTCACTGTCTTGAGAATGCACTAGAGGCATCAAACACTAATTATCTTTATTTGTTTTGATTGGCAATATGACATTTTTAGTGCACGTGGGTTTTCCAGCTAGAGGATAAGATTGGAAGTTGCAGTCTTGTGGTAGAAACAGTTCTCTTCTGCCTTTTAGAATATACCCTACCCAAGGTGCACTTGCCCAGGGCTCAATGCTTTGCACACCATAATGTGCAAAACGATCACCGGGAAAATCTTGGTAAATGCAGATTTGGATTCAGTGGGATGAATCTGAAGCTTGAGACTATCTCTCTAACAAGATCCTAGGTATTGCTGATGTTCATGCTGCAGGCAAGAGACCACAGTGACCAACAAAGCCTTAGATAGTTTGCTTCAAAAGCAAATAGCAATTCATTTCAGGCTTTCATCCAGTTCCTAAATAAAATCCGGAAGCATAGTCATCTGTAATGGGTAGGAGTTCAACTGAGCTTTTCAAACTAAACGCTCCTTAATTTCACTGAAAATCCAAACTAACATTAGGAGATCTGTCTAATCTCCTATACAACTTGTACTGACATCTTTCCCCGTAAACAACATTTCATCTTCTTAGCTTGGCATCCAAGGTTCTTTATAAACTTAAACTACTATCCAATCATCTCTCATCCTTATCCACTCACCAGATGCCCTTATACACCTGCCACACACATTTATTTGCTGTTCCTTATTCTTACATGATTTTAGTGAACAATTCCACCCTACCTGGAAAATATTTCTTCTACTTCTTCACCACTCCTTTTTCTTCTTTAATATTAGTTCAAATGTTACATCCTCCTTAAAAGGCCCCTTAGTCATCTTCTTCCCCTAAATTCCTACTTAGAGGTAAGTGCTCCTACAAAAATTTGGGCTACATACACAATTATATTGAAGCAAATAATACCGTCGTTAAAACCACAGTGTCTGGTGACAGACAGGCATGAATTTATTCAATTGGTTCAATTCTCACATCTGTGCACCATAGGGTAATGAAAGACAGCATCCTTGCCTCAAAAAACTTACGTTCTAAGGAAATAAACACATACATACAAAAGAAAATTTAAACTATATACATATATATATATATATATTATGTGAAGAAGACAGATTAGGGTAACATGATTGAGAGCAGTAGCAGGAGAGAGGGGATGCTGTTTCAGCCTGGAGGTTGGGTAAAGTCTTTCTGAGGAAGTGATAGTCATGTTTTCTGAGACCTGAAGGAGAAGATTGGGGTGGAAGTCTGAGTATTTGGAGAAAAGCTGTCCCAGGCTGGAGGAACAGCAAGTGTGAAAATCCTCAGTATTAAAAAGGGCATGTTTGATTACTGACATGTCAGATGCTGAAGGAAATATAAGAGGCAGATGAGGGGCAAACAGAAAAGGAGATACAGAGGCAAAAACAGAAAGAAGTGATGCTATCACTGCTAGCAACAAGAGTACAAGACCAAACAGAAAGTATTAGAAAAAAGAAGAGCCATAACTGCTCCAAAAGAAGCTCTGAGAATTACTCAGCCTTAAAGAAGAATGAAATAATGCCATTTGCAGCAATATGGATAGACCTAGAGATTGCCATATTAAGTGAAGTAAGTCAGACAGAGAAAGGCAAATTCATCTAAAAAATGATACAAATGAACTTATTTACAAAACAGAAACAGACTCACAGACTTAGAAAAAAACTTATGGTTACCTAAGGGGAAAGGTGCGGGGAAGGATAAATTAGGAGTTTGGAATGAACATATACACACTACTATATATAAACTAGATAATCAATAAGGACCTACTGCATAGCACAGGGAACTCTACTCAATATTCTGTAATAACCTATATGGGAAAAGAATATGAAAAAGTATATATATGTATATAAAACACTAAATTTTACTTTGCTGTATACCTGAAACTAAGACAACATTGTAAATTAACTATACTCCAATATAGAATAAAAATAAAAAGCTCTGAGATTCTTTCCACCTGACCCTCTCCACCACTAAAGGGAATGTGTGACAAAGAAGGTCAAATACTTATGTATACTTTGAGTTTCTCACCTAAGATCTTTAATGGGTCTGGTTTGGAATGCAAAAAAATAAAAATAATAAATAAAATGTAGTCCACACTGACAACTAACTGATATGCAGTTTCTTTCAAAATTCAGCACTCAGTGTTGAAAGCAGCATGCTATGGGATATATTCTCCTTTACTACAGATCCAGCTCACTGTTTCAGTCTCTTGCAGTCAGAGGTTCCAGGTATGTCAGTGTCAGTAGCACCTTTTAAGGCTACAGTTTCTGCTGGTACCGTATGTAATCTCCAGTCCCACTGGGATCTTGAGACGTGATAAACAATAGAGATGCAAACTGTGTGGCAACCTCAGTGACCCGTACACTTAACTGAATGGATATTTAAACTGGCTACTGTAGTTCAACACCATTAATGGCCACTGTGAACCATTACGAAGAATGTGGCCATTTGCTTGTGTCTAAAAGGAGGAATCAGAACTAGAATGTGTGACTATGTGGGGACTGCATACATTTGTGAATCAACCTACACCTAAACTTTAATGTGTTTGTGTGTCTTTTCATTGCTTTCAGCATTTCAAGACATCCAAACACTACTCCTAACTTTTTCCTGTGCATTAACCTCTGCGTGTGGAATGTGAAAGTTACTCAACTTTGTAAATACGTGAATTTCTTTTTTTTTATTTAGGTGGGTGCATTTTTTGTTTTACTGCTCTTCTCAGCTTTATTCAATAAACTTGCATTTTGAAAAAAAACACACACACACACACACACATTAAATGACAGCAGATGGCAATCTATGCCATTGACAACCTTTACAAAGATAACATTGCCTACTATAGCAAGTTTGCTCCAAACAGGAGGAAAAGTGAACTTCAGGAGGTAGGCTTGTAACTCGACTATGGGATGCTGGATGATGTAGAACAATTGAGACTTCTTTAATTTAGCCCCTACCTACCACCCATGATTGATATTGCTAATGGCCCTCTCATCACTCTCACTGAATTATGTGGGGATTTTTAATTAACTAATATAAGTGTATATATCTATAATTTATTTAAAATTTAAGGAAATACATGATGGTGTCTTTGAAAAGTCAGAGCATAGTTTTCTCCTGTTTTGCCCCATCTTCTACCTCCTTTTTCATTTTAAATACATTTGGAAATATTCCTTTTAAATTTATCTTGCAGCTTGTCAATGATGCCTCTCTTTTCCACATCCCTTAATTAACTCTCTTCCTCAGGCTTGCCTGGGGCCCTACTGATTTCTCTCTCCTGCACAGTATTATCAGCAGAAAGGATCTGCTTCTATATGGCTGTGAAGCATATGTGCTGGTGCCTCACAGAGGTGCCAGGGCCACATGTGTGACGTGTGGACTCAATTGCAATAACTCACTTGGACAAGAGGAGTGAGCCCCTAAAGTACTGCTGAGTTGAAAAGAACATTCATATTGAAGTAACTGAGGTAAAAAAATGTATATATAGCAGAAATAGATATGACCCAAAGAGATAAATTATGGTGGGAAAATAGGATGTAATGAGTAGAAGAACAACATTTTCAATGGCAAGGGAACCCAGTAAAACAAACCCAGAATTTATTTGCAAATAGATAGCTCTCAGGCAACACACATGAAGTTTAGTATTTAATTTTTAAAAGTGGAATTCAGTTCCACATGATTTTTCTTGCCACAACTATTAACTGGATAATTTGAGGGTTTTTTAAAAAAAGGATTTTAATTACATTTGCTCTTTAAAACCCAACCAGGTCATAATTTGCTAATCCAACCCATCACGTTTCATTTGACTGAAATCATTTAGTACACTCATTTAGCCACTATTAATATATAGAATCATGTGAATCAGGCTGGATGCTGAGTACCCTTGCACAGGAAACCGCATCAACAACCAACGGTAAGAGCACGAAAAAAAAGGACAATTCTCACCAAACTGACAAGAATTCAGAGGCTGTGTGATTTCTTATTACGAAAAAAAAATCATAAGGTGAATTATTATTCATAAGAGCTCATGCTTTCAGCTCTATGGGGCTGAGATTATGATATCTTAAATATAATCGCAACATCACTACATTTAATTTACAACTGTGTACCACTTGTCTGCATGTGGCTGATCTTGCTGCTCTTGAAAATGCAGGAATAATCAAGCTAAATTATTTCCATTTAGTAATGGATCATTATCCCTCTTTTACTATTTGCTACTGACTCCTAATCAAGGTTCAGATCCAATCAATAATTGTGTTCTTTTCTCTCCAGGTTAATTTATATTTCTCTGTCCGTGTTAAGCCTTCTACTTATCTCCATATGAATCATCATTCTTAGAAAATCATATATCAATTTTTGGTGATACTTAGATACTCTTTAAGAGAAGAGCTTTGCTGAAACAATCAGAAGATAACATAATTATTTGAAGGTTCTTTCCAATGAAAATATTAAGAAGTAAATATTGCTACCTGAATCCAACACGAGGCACTAAATACTCTTACGCTGACAAAGATATCTGGAAAATTATGCAAAGGCTAGAGTTACACTGCAGTGTTTAGAACTGTGTTTGGCCCAGAGCAGACACCCTATAAACAACTGCTGAATGAATAAATGACTGAAGAACTAAATTAATAAATGAATTCTATGAGGAAATAAAAATGATCTGATATATGAACAAAGGTGACACACATCGACCCATTACCAATGTATCCTACGTGTCAGAATCATTTTGTAATGACAACTAGGAGAAAAAGGCATATATCTTTGAAAGGATATTTTGGCAAAGAATTACAATGGATTTTTCCTTTAGAAAGGATGTGTTTCAACACTCAAACCTGATATCATTCTCTGATAGGAATAACCATTCATCAAACATAATCTTACATGGAAGAATACAGTATCTGATTTGTCTTGAAAAATTTCATTAATGAATCCTACATCTTCCCTTATTATGGATCTGAAAAATAGGCTAGGGAAAACGCGCTCTACTTCTCGGATGTTTTGACCTAAAGCTAAATGAACACACTATCTGATTAACTCAGCTAAACAGGCATGTACTAAATAGATTCAGATTGGTCAAATCGGTTGCTGCCTGAATTAACTACTTGTTTAAACAAATTAACCAGTCAATTCTGCCAAAATGCTAAGTCTCTCCTGTCCCTGTAATGAAGGACCAGTCACTCTGAAGCAGGGACGATATAATTAAAACATTTTATCACAACACAGAAAACTGGGCAAGATTGTTGTGAAGTTAATTGAGGGTTCACAAATGGTCTTTTCCTGACAAGAAGCTTTAAATGAAAATAAGTTGCTATGTCCATTAACTATAAAAACAGGTAAGAAGACAAAACATTCACTGATCTTTTACTATTCTACAGTGATCCTAACTTAACTTTGGCAGACAAGGGGAGACACACTGGCAAGCAACCTAAAAAAATGGAGCCTGATGACTCCTACTTTTTGATGTTTAGGCCCTGTGTAATCCCCTCCCGCAGGGTCTGGGATGGATGTACTGACTTGCTTCCAACAAAGGGAACATAGTAAAAGTGAGGCTCACAAAAATACCCTGCTTTCTGTCTTGAGTTGCCCTCTCTCGCTGGCTTGCTTTAAGGGAAGTCAGCTGCCATGTTGTGACCTGCCCTATGGAGAGGTCCTTGGGGCAAAGGACTGATGTCTCTGGCCAAAACCAGCAGTACCTGGGCACTGCCAATTGCCGTGCATGTGAGCTTTGAAGCAGATCCTCCCTAGTTAAACTTGGAGATGAGATCACAGCTCCAGTCCATACTTGATGACAGCCTTGTGACAGACCTTGAGTTGGAGGCATTCAGTTGACCTGTGCCTAGATTCTTGACTCACAGAAACTGGGAGATAATACATGCTTGCTGCTTTAAGCCACCAAGTTTTGGGATAATTTGTTATGCACCAAAAGATAACTGTTCACATTGCTTCCTTCACTTCTTATTAAAAATTACCTTAACAACTGACAAAGGATTAATCTCCAAAATATACAAGCAGCTCATTCAGCTCAATAAAAAAAATCAAACAACCCCACCAATAAATCGGTGGAAGACCTAAATAGACATTTCTCCAAAGAAGACATACAGATGGCCAACAAACACATGAAAGGATGCTCAACATCACTAATCATTAGAGAAATGCAAATCAAAGCTACAATGAGGTATCACTTCACGCTGGTCAGAATGGCCATCATCAAAAAATCTAGAAATGATAAATGCTGGAGAAAAGGGAACCCTCCTGCACTGTTGGAGAGAATGTAAATTGATAGAGCCACTATGGAGAACAGTATGCAGGTTTTTTGTTTTTTGTTTTGAAATTGAAGGTCTTTATTTTTTTTTATTATTATTTTTTAAGCTCTTTATTGGAATATTATTTGCTTTATACTCTTGTACCAGCTTTTGAGGTACACCAAAGTGAATCAGCTGTATTTATACATATATCCCCGTATCCCCTCCCTCCCTCCCTCCCATGACTCCCTCACCCCTCCCTGTCCTGGCCCTCTAAGGCATCGCCCGTCATCAAGTTGATTTCCCTTTGCTATGCAGCAACTTCCCACTGGTTATCTATTTTACAGTTGGTAGTGTAAATATGTCTATGCTACTCTCTCACTTCGTCCCAGCTTCCCCTTTGCCCCCCACCCCAGCCCCGTGTCCTCAAGTCCATTCTCTACATCTGTATCTCCACTCTTGCCCTGTCACTGGGTTCATCAGTACCATTTCTTCAGATTCCATATATATGAGTTAGCATACAGTATTTGTTTTTCTCTTTCTGGCTTACTTCGCTCTGTGTGACAGGCTTTAGGTCTATCCACCTCATGACATATAGCTCCATTTCATTCCTTTTTATGGCTGAGTAATATTCCATTGTATATATGTGCCACATCTTCTTTATCCATTCATCTGTTGATGGGCATTTAGGTTGTTTCCATATCCTGGCTATTGTAAATAGTGCTGCAATGAACATTATGGTACATGTTTCTTTTTGGATTATGGTTTTCTCTGGGTATATGCCCAGTAGTGGGACTGCTGGGTCATATGGTAGTTCTATTTTTAGTTTTTTAAGGAATCTCCAAACTGTTTTCCATAGTGGCTGTACCAATTCCCACCAACAGTGCAGGAGAGTTCCCTTTTCTCCACACTTTCTCCAACATTTATTGTTTCTAGATGTTTTGATGATGGCCATTCTGACCAGTGTGAGGTGATACCTCATTGTGGCTTTGACTTGCATTTCTTTAATGATTAGTGATGTTGAGCATCTTTTCATGTGTTTGTAGTATGGAGGTTTTTTAAAAAACTAAAAATACAACTACCATATGACCCAGCAATTCCACTACTGGGCATACACCCAGAGAAAACCATAATTCAAAAAGATACATGTACCACAATGTCCATTGTAGCACAATTTACAATAGCCAGGACATGGAAGCAACCTAAATGTCCATCAACAGATGAATGGATAAAGAAGATGTGGCACATACACACAATGGAATATTACTCAGCCATAAAAAGGAATGAAATTGGGTTATTTGTAGTGAGGTGGATGGACCTAGAGCCTGTCACACAGAGCGAAGTAAGCCAAAAAGAGAAAAACAAATACCGTATGCTAACTCATATACATGGAATCTAAAAAAATGGTACTGATGAACCCAGTGACAGGGCAAGAATAAAGATGCAGATGTAGAGAACGGACTTGAGGACATGGGCCGGGGGTGGGGGGGGAGAGGGAGGGGCGGCGAAGGGGAAGCTGGGACGAAGTGAGAGAATAGCATTGACATATATACATTACCAAATATAAAATAGACAGCTAGGGGGAAGTTGCTGCATAACACAGGGAGATCAACTCGATGCTTGGTGATGACCTAGAGGGGTGGGATAGGGAGGTTGGGAGGGAGGCTCAAGTGGGAGGGAATATGGGGATATATGTATAAATACAGTTGATGCACTTTGCTGTACAGAGGAAACTGGCACAACATTGTAAAGCAATTATGCTCCAATAAAGATCTGAAAAAAAAAATAACACCTTCAGATATTTCATCTGTATCTATGGCAGTAGGCTGCTTAGGAAATATGCTTTCAACAGTGCTGTTCTAGACTGTAGAAAAGCAAGTACTTATAAGTACTAAACAAAGTACTTTGGTATTATACATGGATGACTTGCAGATTTAATCTTATCCTTGGAGGATAACAGAGTGGTAAGCAGCAAAATCCTAAGACCAAATTGCCTGGATTCAACACTGAGCTCTGATACATAATAGCCATGCTCCATTGTGCTAGTTGTTAAAGTTTTTGTGCCTCAGCTCTCCCATCAGAAAAATGGGTAATAATACCCATCTCACAGGGTACTGTGAGATTTAAGTAAATTAAATAAATTTAATGTACTTGTAACAGTGCCTGGTACATAGTAAGCACCTGTAGGTATTACTTGCTTTTATTGGAAAAGAAATCCTGAAGACTTTTAATATTCAGTGGAAACCATAAGAGTAAAACCTTAGAAACATGCTCATAATAAAAGGAAGAGCTACTCTCGATAAATCTACGGAGTTCAAATCTGCAGGGGTTAGGGAAATAAAACATAATTCTTAAAGACTAACAATTGGTACCAATGTGCCATATGGTATTTGGGAGCTAATTACATTTTCTGCACCATGAGGTTTAAGGTAAAATTGTAAGACGTAGTGAGTCTTTTATTTCAAATTTCTCTGTTCTGATTGTGTTAGGGTAAAATCTCCCAGTACATGAATGCCAGGAAGTAGGTTGACATTGATCTCTTTAAACAAGCCTTCAAAACAGCCATTTTAATTATATGGTCTGTGTAAATTCAAGGATTGAGACCATATAACTAATCACATATAATTAGGATTTTAAGGTGATTGCGAATCCCCTGCTTTTCTTATATAAAAATCATTAGCACTTGGCCTGCTCCCCAAATGAAAAACCAAAAACAAAAAAAAAAATCACAAAAATCTTCGATTGAGCAGCCTTTATCATAGTTAAAAGATTCAGAGCAACATTTCAAAGCAACTTGCAACAGCTTAAAAAGATTTCTCAAATCCCCTGCTGTGTTTGGACAAAAGCATCCTTGGAGCCAAGAGTTTATTTACACTCAGTGTTCTTTTGAGGCAAGTGGTAAACTATAGACACTTTGTGTCTGTCTTAAGAAATGGAAGGACAAATAATAGGGTTCTCATCTCTCTTGACCTTCCACCTGGCTAGAATGAGGTTGTCTATTACAATCTGTAGAGATGTTAGTCCCTGCTCAGCATGAATGGCCTGTGTGATAAGCCTGGATTCTCCATCATCTAATGAATGCATCACATTTATCCCTACCCCCCACTACAAAGAATGTTATTGTTATATGTTAATCACCTCTCAATAAAGCTGGGGAAAAAGAATGCTATTCTCTTCTAGAAGCCTCCTTCCCCTTCAACATTGTCTTAATCTATCCTAATGCCATCCATTCTCCAGACCAAACTCTAGTATATCCACCTCTAGAAAACACTCATCCCATAGTAGAGATGTGCTCTAGAGGCAGGTTATCTATGTATGGTTTTTAGATTGGCAGAATCCAGATGTGCACTTTGGGACTGTTTCTTATCATTCCTTCACCTTGGCTTCCTCACCTGTAAAATGGGATTAATAATAGTACCCATCATGTGGAGCTATTCTGAGAACCAAAAATATAATATGCATAGAACACTCAGCATTGTACCTGACACAAAACAGGTATTCCAAAGACATCAGCTATTAATATTATTACCTTTAATATTATCATTGCTACTACCGTTAACATGCTATGCCTTTCTCTTATTTCATACATGCAGGAGCATAATTTTCTCCCCTGCTTTTTCTCCTAGGACCTGGGTTGGTAATGGGGGGAGGGGACAACACTATTTCAACCACCGCATTGGATGGAACTTTGTGCCCAAAAAGGATGACTAGGTTTTGATGTAAAATAGACACTGCCGCTAAACTTCGGATATCAGCATGAAACATCTTTTGATTTGGAAAATCCAGGAATGATGAATATATGTGTTGTGAAAGTGTAATAGAGAAAATAAAAACAATATTTTCATTAAAATCATATTTTGCCATTTTTAACAAATGCATGAAAAACATACTCATGATCTCATCAAACCGGTCAAATAAGTTAAAACATTAATCCCACATGCCTGTTCACAAATGCATGTATATACACATGCACACATATGTATACATATGCAGACCTCCATTACAATAATAGGAAATTGGATATTTTTGATGTGAACTCTATACTTGAGCACAACTTGCTCCTGTGAAGCCTTTCCAACTGAAACCCTCTGTTCTCTAATAGACAATATTCCTTCCACTAAAAGCACATGTCTAGGGTAAATGACCTGGAGACTACAGTCTAAAAAGGGCAATTGCCCTCTCTCCCAAGGTGGTCTTTGTAGTCTTACTTCCCCCTTAACTCATCCGTCCTCGTTCCCTACAGCTCCTCTCCACAGGCCAAGCCCGGTCCTCTGTTCTTTGGCTGACACACAGTGGCAGCAGCTGTGGCCAGTCACCCTGTTCAAGTTGTCAACTTAACGACAGAGGAAACAGAATGGAAACAAGGCTTCCTGAAATCAATGTGACAGTGTCATGATTCCCCTATAAAAACATTGCCGTTTTAAACTTGTGAGAGTTCAGCAGTTGGACAGAGATATGGATCTTGTCATTTTTTTTTTGAGGCCAAATAACAAAGGGAAGAAAGAAAGGAAGGATGCGAATGGCATTGCAAATGAGATAATTGAAGGCTGAGAAATCCTGATTAGACACATTCTTGAGAAGAGCTTATTGAATATGTAAGAAGGCATTTTATATCTTAACATTTCCCCGGGTGAAAGAAAAAGCTATTTCCTAAATTTAATCCAATGTGCCTCATAAAGTAATCATTCTTTTGATTTTTAAATTGTATTCATTTGGAAGGACATGTTTTCCTTCCTCCCCAAATCTATGTGAGACTACTTCAAACTCAACATATTTACTCCATGTTCTATGTACAAACGTATGTATAAATCTTATTGATTTTAATTTAAATTGCTAAATTGTTGGGGTTTTTTTTTTCAAATCTATAAAAATCAAGATGCTTCAGGACACAGAAGAAATGACCCCCCATTGAGAAAAACATCCTTTGAAAGAAAGCTAGAGATAACACTTAATATTAATCTTGTTTCTGACTAAATTTACCCCAGAGACCTGCAGCAAACTCATTTTGGCTGCCTGTCTTCAAGTGGAAATCAAATATTATAGATACAATGGAAGCTCTCAGCTACCCACAAAGTAATAAGTCTGCAATATGGTGCTCTCACTGGGGAATCTTTGAATGCTTTGAAATACTTACTTTTTATATGCCTGCAAAATAACTATATCTGTGGTTATAATATAAATGAATCTTCTTCAGGTATAACCAATCTGTGCCAGGGTGGGATTTTATCAAGTATTATACTTTGGAAATCTGCTGTTCACAGAGCTAAATGTGTCTGAATTACGTCCACTCAACCTGACAAATTCGAAACACAAAGTGTCACCCATTCCTCATTAACAATATTGCAGGTATACTTGCAAATAAGCATTTGAAAATACAAGATCCAAACACTAATAGCTCTGAATAAAGTAAGTGACAAATTTCAGGCAAGTGTCAGATACAAAATAAGAAAATATGACCAGGAAATTTATCTAGTTTAAACCCAATATATGAGGAAACTACGTAGTCATATTTGACAATAATATAGGTGGGTTTGGGTGATTTGCAGTTTGGGTGGTGAGTTTTGGACAATTTTCTTTTATCTTGGTTAATGTATATATGGCAATCCCAATCTCCCATATATACATTACTAATAAGAAAAAATATCAAATTGTACACTTTAAATATATGCAGTTTATTGTATGTCAATTGTATCTCAATAAAAGTTCTTAAAGAAAAAGAAAGAAGTAGTACCAGTAAAATAAATAAATAAGTAAATAAATAAATCCTGGTTAAGGTTTTTTTTACTCTGGCCAAAGTTCACTAATTGATGAGTACAGCAATAATGGTAAATAAAGAAAGTTGTTTTGTAATATTCCTTTCCAAAGGAGTTCAAGATACACACGTGGCTCTCCTCGGGGATATACTCATTTTAGGAATTAAAATGAAAACACACAATCAGTCAAGTAAGGGAAAAGCTAGTTTTAAAAGAAAGGGCAGGGACTTCCCTGGTGGCACAGTGGTTAAGAATCCATCTGCCAATGCAGGAGACACCGGTTTGACCCCTAGTCCAGGAAGATTCCACATGCCATGGAGCAACAAAGCCCATGCGTCACAAGTATTGAGCCTGAGCTCTAGAGCCCGTGAGCCACAACTACTGAGCCCACGTGCCACAACTACTGAAGCCCTTGCACCTAGAGCCCATGCCCGCAACAAGAGAAGCCACCGTACTAAGAAGCTTGTGCACTGCAACAAAGAGTATCCCCAACTCGCCACAACTACAGAAAGTCCACGTGCAGCAACGAAGACCCAATGAAGCGAAAAATAAATAAATAAAATAATAAATGAATCTTTAAAAAAAAAAAGGGCAAGAAAGATGTTCAGCATCACCAGTCATCAGGGATATGCAAATAAAAGCCACAATGACATACATGCCACTTCACACCCATTGGGATGGGTATAATCAAAAAGACATAATAAGCGTTGGAAAGGATGTCGAGAAATTGGAGCTCTCTTACACTCTACTGGTGGAGTTTAAATGGTACAGTAGCTTTGGAAAACACCTAGCAGTTCCTCAGAAGGTTAAATATAGAGTTAGGATATGGTCTTTATGACTCTTGGATATGTCCCTAGGAGAAACAAAACACAGGTTCACACAAAAAATCATGTATGGATATTCATTGCAGCATTATTCATTATAGCCCCAAAGTGAAAACAACCCAAATGTCCATCATCTGAGGAATGAATAAATAAATGTGGTATATCCATACAATAGAATATTATTCAGCAGTCAAAAGGAATGAAGAACTGACACATGCTATAAATGGATGAAATTTGAAAATGTTTTAGTAAGTAAAATAAGTCAATAACAACAGACAAAAATATCGCATGATTCTTCTTACATAAAATGTCCAGATTAGGCAAATCCACAGAGACAGAAGGTAGATTAGTGGTTGCCTGGGGCTGGGATTGGAGAGGATGGTGACTGATTGCTAATGGATACATGATAAAAATCTTCTAAAATCAGATTGTGGTGATGGTTACATAACTCTGCAAGCATACTAAAAACCACTGAATTGAGCACTTTAAAGGGTAAATTTTATCTTATAGGAATTATATTTCAATAAAAGTATTTTTAAAAGAAGAAAAAGAAAGAGCACAGGAAAGGGATCAGGAACTTTGGGTAGGGTCTCAGCTTTGCATGCTCTGAAATAAGTCTCTTAGCCTCTGAGTTTCATTTTATTCTTGACATTGCAAAAAAAACCTAAAACCAAAACCAAACAATGAAAAAAGACATTCTGGGTGAGATGATCTCCTCTAGTTGCTCCAAGCTCTGCCTTTCTAAATATTCACAGAGCACCTGTTATGTGCCCCATGCAATAGGTGAGGAATGCAATAAAAATGTCTCCAAGATAGGATACAAAGATTAATAAAGATGATTTGTAGAGGCACACAGAAGAGAAACAAGATAATGTGCGATCAGGTACTAAAATGTACGGTGATGATTATAAAAGAAGTAGAACTTCATGGAAATTGATGTGGATCTGAGGTCACTGATCTGGTGCTTGTTTAGGATTTCAACAGGTGGGAAGAAGTGGAGAAGAAGTCCCAGATCAGGAAAGAGCACAAGCAAGCCGAGAGGCAGAAACTTGCATTGTATAACCATGAGGCAGGAGCTAAAGTAGCGCTCCAGTGAATGGTGGGGAATAATAGGAATGGAAGGGTGGGGTGAACCACAGAAGGTCTTGAAAGATGAGTTCAGTGTACTTAACAGAGGAACCTGGAAGGACAGGGGTAGCACCATCAGAAAATGGATTTTTGGGAACAGGAACCAATTTTGTTGGGGAGATCATGAGTTCTGGGTTTGCTGTGATGGCAAGGAGACCTGTAAGCCTCTCAAAGTCCCACATAAGAGGCTGGAGCTGAGGATGTCTATTAAGAGTCATCAACCTATGTAACCTTGGCCTTTTTTTAGTGACAAATTTATTTCTAGAAAAATATAACATATAAATATCTTTGTTTTCTCACTTCCCATTAATATTGGAAGGTCAAGAAAATACGACAATAATCCTTGAAAAGACTAAGATCAGAAAAAGAAGATGCTGTGGTCATTTAGGGAGAGGGAAAATGAAAATGATCTCCAAATTCTTGACACATTAATCTCTCTAGCAGAAGAAGCTTCTTTTGCTGTCAATCATCACATCTCTTTAGAATCTGATTATGATCAGTCAACTGTTTTCTAGGTTTCCTTAATACCTAGAGTATTTCTTCAATGCAACATACACTTTTAGGACTGAAATTCATCACCTAGAAATTATTTATAACATGCAAAAATTCACCTTTCCCCCTCTAATTTCTCATAGGCTGTCACCTCTGTTAGTAATATTGAGCCAGGTTATAGCTCAGAAAACTTAGTGCTAATGAGGCCAAGGACCTAGGTTCTCATTAGTTAGCATTTGGAAAGAAAAGAAAAACACACTGTTTTCATAGAGTGCATCCCTAATGCCATCCAATTTCTTCTGACATGCCATGTGTTCCGCTTAGGACAGATCTGCATTCCTACTAGCAAAAGTGTAGGCTTGCTTTCAAGGTTCACTTCTGGGCACAAACAGGACATCGTGTGAATAGAGAACACTCAACAATCTGTGCTGAATGAAGATATCTTGTTTAAATTAAAAAAATCCTGAAACAAAAGTTGTAAGATTCTTTTTTACTCTAAATATTACACAATAGTACTTAAGAATCTTCTATGAGAGCACCCATCACTTTTTTTTCAGGATATGAAAGATGGTCCTATCACATTACTTGACTTTACGGCATATTGCTTTGTCTGTGCTGATTTTTTCAGCCTTATTCTGTTCAGTGAAAAATGATGAGAATTATTGAGCTAAAGGGAGAGCCATCTGACAACTACTTTATAATGAGCTAAGTGCTGAGTAGCAGGTCTTACTTCTGCTGAACTTGAAAGACTTTGAACTATCAGCCTTTCCAAATTTAGAAAAGAATCGGATGTGCCATTGACTCCATCTATGAGATAATGGAAGAGGACTATTAATTACAGTTAAACTCTAAGTCAGGGGTGCTTGATGGGGATTGCCTAGTAGATACTACTGAGATGTGTTCTTTTTAATATCACTTCCCAACATTCTGCGTAAAAGGGTTTCATGGTGAAAGGGATTTATGAAATATTTGAACAAAATTAAAGAGACTTCTATGATTCTTTCCTATGTTGATGGGATTTGTGAATTTTAAGAGCAACGCATATGGAGTTTCCCAAATACATTTAGCACTTATATGAGAATACACTTTATGAATCATTACATTTTACTAAAAATCAGAGAATGTGCTTTATAAGAAAGCTTAACCTAGAGACTGTCATACAGAGTCAAGTCAGAAAGAGAAAAACAAATATCATATATTAATGTATATATGTAGAATCTAGAAAAATGGTACAGATGATCTTATTTGCAAAGCAGAAATAGAGACACAGACGAAGAGAACAAACCTATGGATATCAAGGGTGAAAAAGGGGGGTGGGATGGATTGGGAGATTGGAATTGACATATACACACTACTATGTATAAAACAGATTCTTAATAAGAACCTACTATATAGCACAGGGAACTCTGCTTGGTGCTCTGTGGTGACCTAAATGGGAAGGAAATCCAAAAAAGAAGGGATATAAGTATATGTATGGCTGATTCACTCTGCCTGAACAGCATAAACTGACACAGCAGTGTAAAGCAACTATACCCCAATTTACCAAATGCAAAATAGATAGCTAGTGGGAAGCTGCTGAATAACACAGGGAGATCAACTCCATGATTGGTGATGACTTAGAAGGGAGGATGGGAAGGAGTCGTGGGAGAGAGGGGATATGGGGATATACGTATAAATACAGTTGACTCACTTTGCTGTACAGTGAAAACTGGCACAACAGTGTAAAGCAATTATACTCCAATAAAGAACATAAAAATAAAGAAAGAAAGAAGAACACAAAACAAAACAAAAACAAAAGAAGGCTTAAATCATTGTCAATTCTTGAGTACCCTTTTTTTTAAAAAAAACGAATACTTCAAAAGTTCCTAAAAGAAACAGTTGCAAATTGAGAAGGATACAATACCAGCAGAGCCAGGGCTTATTATGATAGTATTAAGATATTATAAATATCATGAAATTATTAAAAAGTATTAAAAGTAGCATTTAAAGCTACTAACAGGGTATCTATTCCAGTAAATATTTGATTTGCCTGTATTTTAAAGATTATAAAACCAAATCAAAATTTTATTACTCAGCTATGAAAAATATGAAATAATGCCATTTGCAGCAACATGAATGGACCTAGAGATTATTATGCTAAATAGAGTAAGCCAGGGAAAGACAAATATACGATATCTCTTATATATGGAGTCTTTAAAAAATGATATAAATGAACTTATTTACAAAACAGAAATAGACCCACAGACATAGAAAACAAACTTATGGTTACCAAACGGGAAAGGTAAGGGGAGGGAAAAATTAGGAGTTTGGGATTAACATATACACATTACTGTACATAAAATAAATAAAAAGGACCTACTATGTAACACAGGGAACTTTACTTAATATTTTGTAATAACCTATAAAGGAAAAGAATCTGAAAAATAACATATATATAATATATATACATTATATATATGTAACTGAATCACTTTGCTGTATGCCTGAAACTAAGACAACATTGTAAATCAACTATACTTCAACAAAAATAAAATAAATTTTTAAAAAACCTATATAGCACATATATAGTACATAAGTTCTTTGTCCTTTATGTACAAAGATGTTTATAGTATAATTGGGTGCTCCATCATTATTATTTAAAATTCAGTATTAATAGTGGTCACAATATTTTCCATCCTGATAGCTACTTTTGTTCCCAAAGCAAACGTAATTCAAGTCTTTTATTAAGCATGCCTTAATCTTTCAATTTTCCAAAAATCATGTACAAAAGGTTAAACTATTAAGACAGAAATATATTTTAAAATTGTGTATTCTGTATAATATTGAACTCAGAGTAAGAGATGATCTTTTTCTAATGTTCTGATATATATTCATGTTAATTTTGTTAGAATGGCCATAAGCTGATTCTCTCACACATCTACCCAGTTCTCAATGGAAAATTTCATTCCTAATACTCATAAAAAACAAAAAAACAAACAGGAAATTCACAGATATGCACACTATTCTTTAAAAACATTAAAAAAATTACAATCTAATATTTGTAATCTTTTGTTATAAATGAACAACTCTCCTCATTTTATGGAAATAGCATGAAATTTATTCTGGGTAAAAATGGAGTTCAATACTTCAGAGAAATGAATATATTGATTTTTTGAAGATACTTGTGATTATTTGCTATTCTGAACCCTTATTCAAAACTCAGAACAACCAGTAAACTTCTGATCGAGGACTAAGGAAGAATGTCTATGCAGCAAAGTGTTTTTATTTATCTTTTAGAAATTATCAGTGTTTTTCATTATAGAAAAAGAATGTCTACTAAATTATGTGACCCCTTGAGTCCTGGTATCTCCCTGGGGGACCATGCTCAATAGACATTTAAATGTGTGCATGAAAATTTATCATAAATCATCTCTTCTCATGTATTATAAGATCTTTAGAATCAGGATGTTAGCTTTAAATGTCTGGCCAGGGACAGATGAATTATATGCAACTCATTGTGCTACACATCATGTTGAAAGATAGAAATTATGTCAGGGTGTCACACACCACCACGGGATCGACTCTTGAATATAAGAATTGAAAAAAAGAGGGTCTGGTCTGTAGGCCTAGATATACAGTTGTCTATTTTATTTAATTTCAGGTTCTTGTAAAGAAGAAAAAAATGAGTATAAGTTAGGTTCCTGCATTGGAACAAAAGTTGGGTTATTGGGCTGGGCATGTGTATTTTTCAAGAGCATCACACCACTGTTTAGAACCTCTTGAGGAGAGGGAAGGCGCATAAGCATAGGCAGAAATGAGGATCACATCTTTCCATTTTGAAAGAGAGATTCACTTAAACTGAAGTAGGCACTGAATTTATATGTTAATGGATGATTTGAATGCTGGTGGCTCTTGAATCTCTCTCAGGGATGCTACCTGAGGAAGTCCAGTACAACTGGGGACAATGCCATTGCAGAGGCAGACCTCACTGGCTTAGTTTGGGTTACTATAATCAAGTACCACAGACTGGAAGCTTAAACAATAAACATTTATTTCTCACAGTTCTGGAAGCTGAAGGAGTGAGATCATGGTGCCAGTAATGGTTGGGTTCTGGTGAGAGCCCTCTTCTGGGCTGCAGACTGCTAACTTCTTGCATCACATCCTCATATGGCAGGGAGCCAAGAGGGCAGATGAGCTCTCTCATGACTTTTATAAGGGCACTAACCCTATTTGTGAGGGCTGCACCCTCATGGAATCCTAATTACCTTGCTCCCTTAGACTCCACATTCAAATACTATCACATCTAAAGACAGGATTTCAACATATGAATTTTTTTTTTTTTTGGCAGGGGGTAAAAACCCTCAGTCTCTCCCACTCAGACCCAGGCTTTCATTACCACGTTCATGATGGTAAATCTGAACCCATTTTCCTCTCAAGTTTGCTGACGTGGTTCTCTACCTCCAAAAGGAAATGTTATTTCAGAGCAAACACCCACACCAGCCTTGGCTAAACCTTTCTGATCATAATTCAGTGATTGTTTTTTTATGCTCAGGGTGAGGATATTTGCTTGATAAGAGAAATAAATTTGGTCTTTCTCCCCACACTAAGTAATCATTCACCCTTATAATGAAGGGACCCTGGAAAAACCCCTTCACTCATTAGCTCTTAAAACTGCCCAGATGTTTTTGACTTCTGAGGCTATATGACACGTTATGCTAATACATTTGAAGGAAAACACATTTCATCTAATCAGGCATTGTTTAGACACCTGCCACCTAACTGATTCCTATATATCCTTCATCACCCTGTCTCAGATGAAGTATCAGTTCTTAAATTAACTCATTAGTTGTGTAGAATAGCACTGGGTCGGGGAGGAAGGAAACAGATGATTTCTTATGCTGAGGTAAATAAAATGTCATGGATTTATAATTATCTTCAATCGAACTCCTTAAATCTGTATGAGAGGTTTCTTAGTCTGAGATATTTAATCCATATTTTCTTTCTGACACTCCCACTAAGCTGGCTTTGAGAAAGTTCATGTTCCCTTCCCATTAAAAGACCAGTAATACAATACAAATGACATGATGGTTAATTAGCTAAGTTCTTCAGAGCATTTGTCAACTCCTTAGGGAAGGGTAATATTAATACAGAGAATTGTTAGAATGGCACCAAACTGGTCTAAACCTTATTTGAGGCAATAGGGTACCAGGTCTGGAATTTGACATTCCCAACAGAAGGTGACATTTGGAATCACTTTTAATTTAAACCCTGATTCGGATATCTAAGTAGCCTTGGACAAGGTTTTTTTTTTTTTTTCTTAATCTTGCTCTGTTTCCTTGTCTGCAAAATGAAGATAATAACAATTGCTAACTCATAGGCTTTTTGAGAATGAAAATATGAAATAATGCATATAAAGTGCTTGTAGTCATGCTTGAAATAAAATAAGCTTTCAATAAATACTGGCCATTAGCATAGTAAGAGGGGATGGATGGGAACCTTAGCAACTTCAAAAGATATAAGTAAGAGCTAGCTGTGGTAGATTATCAAAACATTTATATGATGGTCGGGGTTCTGGTCATTTTAGCTGTGCTTGAATTAAACATTTTTTGTGTCTATTTACCTGTCTGTGTATTATTCTGGCATACAGTAATATTTTCATTAACTAAGAGAGAAAAATTAAACATGAATAAAACAATTGATTAGTAATTAGGAAACATGAGCATTAATCTTCTATTATCATTAGCTATGTGACTCTATTCCTTAGTTTCCTCATCTCATTTTATGAAAGCAAAATGAGAGCACTGGATGAAGTAAAAAAATATTCTACAAATGCAACCTGTCACCATAAATTGAGGTTTTAACATACAAGATTAAACTGCTCATTTAAACCAATTTAAGGTTTTAGTCTGTTCTGCCTTGATAAAAAATCAAGGCTTCTATGTGCCTCTTCCTCCAAATAAATAGCTAAGTCAACCTCCTGAATTCAGTGCCATGTCTTCCACTTCTGGTACAACACTGCACAGCCCTTCTCCTAGTTCTGGATACAGAGAAGGTACCTGGAAAGACACCTGGTAATAGATCATACCTCATCATTACTGGACCTAGCAATATTTTATTCTTTCTTACAGAATTTTTGAACCCTTTGAGATTGCACTGATCTGTTGACTTTTTTTTTAAAGCTCTTTATTAGAATATAATTGCTTTACACTCTTGTACCAGTTTCTGAGGTACACCAAAGAGAATCAGCTGTATTTATACATATATCCGCATATCCCCTCCCTCACGCGACTCCCTCCCACCCTCCCTGTCCTGGCCCTCTAAGGCATTGCCCATCATCGAGTTGATCTCCCTTTGTTATACAGCAACTTCCCACTAGCTATCTATTTTACATTTGGTAGTGTAAATATGTCTATGCTACTCTCTCACTTCCTCCCAGCTTTCCCTTCGTCCCCCACTCCCACCCCAGCCCCGTGTCCTCCAGTCCATTCTCT
The DNA here is from genome assembly GCF_030028045.1 of Hippopotamus amphibius kiboko. Classification (NCBI taxonomy): domain Eukaryota; kingdom Metazoa; phylum Chordata; class Mammalia; order Artiodactyla; family Hippopotamidae; genus Hippopotamus; species Hippopotamus amphibius. The sequence continues at coordinate 94,039,640 of NC_080196.1, read as the reverse complement.
GCATCTGTTGACTTTTAAATTGCCTCCTTGAGGTCTGAAAAATATGTGTTGTTTTGGAAATAAATTTCACATTTAATATATTTTCGGGGAATCTGGTTTTACTGCAATTGTTTTTCTGTCTGTGAACATACTAGCATACCAACCATCTGAAACCTCTACAGTAACTAAGTCTCAGTCTTTCCTTGGTGTCATTCTTTCTCCTGTCTTAACTCTTTACTTTCATCATGTTGTAATATTTTCTTTTTCTTTTTCTGTTTGTCTACTGTGGACCATCTCAAATCCTATGCAGCATATAAACACCTGTAAAAATACATAAATAAACAAATCAAGTAGCATCTAAAGAGATTTTTTGCAAAAAGCATAGGTCAAACATAATGAAGAAGGGTCTGAAGCAGCATGTTTTTATTAGGTGAAATCATTTGGTTTAAATCTGACAAATTTTTCATGGCTCTTATTTTGAATGCTTTTGTGGGAAAACATACTCAAATAGGACAATGGAATTCTGTAAAGATAATTATATATACTCACACATACATTCTGCAACGATAACCATCAGCTCTTAGTATGGAGCTTGTTTTCCTATAGGATTCTACCTTTTCTGTGTGCTCAAATTTTTTAACAAAATGAAAGATTTTTTTAAAAAGAAATTTTATTAGTTTCTTTGTTTCACCTGTGGTATTAGAATAGAGAACTACTGGCAGGACAAACACATGTTTCTTATGGAGAATGTGGGCCATGCCAGATAACATCTTCCCAGAATTGTTCTAAATTCAGCCCAGTGGGATGAAATAAAGAAACTTCAGCAGGAAGAGGTATGTGGTAATACCCTAGAGACAAATAGTGTTGTGGGATGCCCAGGGGTGGAGTGAGGATATGGAAGTGATAGCTGGGAAAGATGCATTTATCACCCACTTTAATGTACTGCAGGTGATGAATCATGGATGATGGTGGGATGTGGTGCCCAATGCATCCATTTCCCTAGAGAAAGATGATGTTAAGCATTCCTTTCTTGTCATTGCCATTCCTATATCTGTTTGCTGAAGGGTCTATCTGTACACACACATACACACAAGTGGATACTACTGTATGTAACCTTCAGAAGTTTTTAAAAGAAAATAATGTATTGGTTTCAGAGAATCCATGTTTATTCTAGAAGAGAAGATGAGGACTAAGTAAAGTGTAGGAAGATTCCATTTGAGCTGGAATTTAGTTATAGGTATGATTTGGAAAAGTTCTTGATTATTTAGTACATGAATTCAGGAGTCATATTGGTGTTATTGTTAGTTATATCTGCAGGACATAGCACAATGCTTACTTCCATTTAAATGAATCATTCCTAGTTAAAAGATAATGAAATGCAAAGATGAAGGAAGTTCAATGTGAAATAGGAAAGAAAGCACACTAAAAATAAAAGACAGAGGTTTTATTTGGTGGAACAAAAGCTGATTGTGGCAAGTCTTACTTTGTCAACTAAGATCAGGCTGTTTTACATTACAGGGAAAATATGCAAAGAATTTTCGAAAAGGAAGCTTATATAGTTATAGAAGAGGAGGGAGAATGGAGTCTAATAAAAAGATCAGGGGATGGGACCAAAGATGACTATGCAAGAGACCAAAAAGTCCCCACTTAAGGAAAAGATAAAGAAAAGGGAGGCCACAAAGACAACGCAAGAGAATGGACAAAACAAGAAATAGACAAAAGAGATGCAAAAAGAGAAAGATAAACCAAACACAATGAGGCTCATTAGCTAAGAAAGGGCAACAGAATGGTCTTGGGTGACCTCAATGAGAATAGGTTTAGGAAAATAATGCAGCAGAAGCCAGATGACAGGGTTCGAGGAGTCAGGAGAGGCAAAAGGATTAGAGACACCATGCCTCTAATACTTTAAAAAGCACTGCTATGAAGGAAAGGACAGAGAGCAAGAGGTTAGACACCTTTCTGTTAATATGGTAGAAAAATGATTACAGTCAAATGCAGAGGAGGAGGTCACTGAGGGAGAGGTTGAACATATATAATAGAAAGGATCATCAGGGTGAGACCCTAGAGGAATCTGGAGGACATGGAACCAAGGGAGAGCGATGGACACCAGAAAGGATGGATCTTCCAGAAGCTTGAGGAAGGAAGGAGAGAATGGAGATGATGTTGCTCAACCTGTAGGTCTGGGACCTGAGCAGATGCCAGGCCAGGTCAGAGTGAAATAATGCAGAGGGATCTAAAGTATAGTAAGACGTGTTGGATCAGTTACAAATGGTAAACTGGCAAGTTATTTATCTCAAAGCATAGCCAATAATCAGTGGAGCTGCAACTCCAACCACCGACTCTCGGGATGGAGTCATTTATCTCATGGCATTCTGTGGAATCATTATTTACTCTTAATTTATTTATTAATTTACTTTTAATTCAAAATGGAAGTTTTTACAGTAAAAACATCATTTGCTTTGTGAAATGTAGAATGCAAATATTCTATATGGTGAATTTTTAATCACTGATAGAAGTACGTAATCTGGTCATCAATATGTATCAAAAACTACTTCCTGAGGGAAGTTCAACTCCACCCCAATTTTTTTCATACATGGACTAATTCTCTCTTAAAGACAGAATTCCATCATGGGTATGATATTTAAGATATTTTAATGGCTTTTCAACACCATAGAATATCTATATTTCACATCACTGGGAAGGGTTTATTTTCAAATTATCTGTCTCTAGCTCCCATTGAAAACCCAATTAAGCTTTCACTACAGTATTCTATGATGGAAAACGTAACCTGACTTAATGCCTACAAAAATGTGATCATAAGAGAGAAACATACCAGAAGGTATTATTTTAGCTCCCTTATCAATGTCATCAGAGATTTATAATTAATCATAATGCCATTAACTTTTGTTGAAGATTGATATAAGTGCTGACATAACCACATGGCTGTATTTTTGATAAAATCTACCCAGAAAGAATCTATTCATATAATAAATTCTTTTTAAAATTTGGTACCTAGGAAAAACATTTCTTTCAACCATCATGTTTCCTATGACAGCATACATAAGGAAAATATATAATTCACTCTGTTTACTTTTTGCCTTGGAAAGCAAGAAGCTCAGAGTCAAATTTGGTACCATAAGTGATTAATTTACCCTATATTTCCAGGATAATTATCTATATTTTATCTTCCTTAATTTTTACATATATTTTTAATCCTTATTTCCTTCATGAAGTAGACTCCAAATATCCCAAACTTACATACATAGTCCTTGATTTGTCATGAAAGAGCTAATCATGAAAATGTCAAAAACAAATGACTTGAGGGAATCTCCTATTAACATTTAGTATTAGACTACTCTCAGAATGACAGGAACTTTCAGGCAAAGGTGTTATTTGTTCTGAACTGCCAAAAAGTACCTTCCCCTAAAGCACATGCTTAGTTGTCACTTTTATAAAATTATTCAGATATTTGTATTTTTTTAATCATAGTTATACATAGATAAAGATAGTCACAATTTTCACAACATGGTGAAGAAGGAGAGTTTTGCTTTCTTCTTTAAAGTCAGCATCTAATTTTTCCAATTGGCTAGGGATTTTGTATCAGGATGGTGCTTCCGATATTGAGTATCAGCAACCTTACTCACACTGGCATGAACAATAAGGGGTTTAACTGGCTCACAGAACTCAAAATGCTGAAGTAGGGTGGGGAACGTCACACACTATGGCAACCCAGCTCTGGCTTTGTTTCTCTGCTATTTTCCAGGCTTGACTGTCTTCCATGGATAGACTGTCATCAATCTGGCTTCCTTCATGGTCACGAATTAGCTGCCACCAGCCAGCAACTAGGACAATGTGTTTTCTTCGTTACTTCCGGTGGGAAAGACTGAAAGTGGTTTCTCATCGCTCCTTTCTAAGTTCAAGGGAAAACTTTCTTAAGACCCTATAGGAATGCTTCCCTCAAGTCTGATTGGCCAGAATTTGTTCACAGGACCATTCTGGAGGTAATCATTGACAAGGGTATATAGGATTACCAAAATTGTCATAAATTAATTGGGACCCATCTTTGAAACCTCTGTTGGGGTCAGCATCTCCTAAACTACATGAACAGTGTTAGAGAGAGATGGATATGCAATCAAAATCAAGGTGCTATTAGGAAGACAAAAAGTAGAGTGGATACTGGTCACCAAACAATTCACATGTTTTAATTCTGTATTTATGCAACACCTGACATTAATCCATTTTTTTTTCACCCAGTTAATATTTACTGAGCATCTACTGTATTCCTGGCACTCTGCTAACACAAGGGATACAAAGAGATCAGCAGAAGAACAGTTACTGAAGTAAAGTGTGTGGCTGAAAGGCCACCAGATTTGAGAAAGTTTAGAAATTATGAAACTAGAGTATAGAGTAGGATGCCCACATGGATATTAAAGCACTCCCGTTTAGGGCTAAAAGGTAGAAAAATAATTCTTTGACTATGTTAAAAATAAAAGAAGAATTTTTTGAAGTTCAATAGACTTTAAAGGAAGCTCTGTAAAACACAACTGAACCAAATATGACTAATTCCCAAGTAAGAGCAGTCTCAAGAGCAAATCTCCATTAAATGACTGGGCAAATAGCTTCAAAAACAATAAAAGTTTTTTAAAAAAATTAACAGCTTATAAAATGATTTAACTTAAAGGCTACATCAAATCAACAATCAACATTAATCTCCATGTCTTTTATGTAACTGCCCTGGACTCAAAGCAAACAAACCAAAAAAAGTGCTAGTGTCCATGTTATTACTTTTTCCCTTTAATTATATGTCTATATTACGCAAGACAGCCTCCCATGATCTTTCACATTTGTGAAACCAAATTATGTAAGTAGATGAATTCAATGTTAGTTTGTAAGAATAATCTTTACTATTTATAGACATATAATTTTCTGGAATTAGACATATTTGCACTAAAAAAGTACTTTTCTTTGAAATATCTCCTTGTTCTTGTCCCATAGAACATCATTTGAGATATAACACGTTCATGGAAAGTCCAAACTAGATTACCTATCACACTGTTTCTTCTTCCTGGGCATCCAGAAAGATCGCATTTCCCAACTTCCCCTGCAGTTAGATTGAGGGCCATTTGAATATATTTTAGCCTATGGGATGTGGGCGGAAGAGCTAGCTACTGCCAGGTCCAGTTCCTAAAAACAGCCTGTGTCATGGTCTGATTTTCAAGGAATGTCATGTTTTTCAGATCCAGGCCCAATCTAACTTAACGGCTTCATGTTCCATAAAGCTCCATCAGGCAGTCTTTATTCTGGTAAAAGTGGGACCCTTTCTATTCTCTGAGCTTTCCCAAACTGTGTCTTTTCTGTGCCTGTATTCCTGATGTTTCTTTACTTAGAACACATAAATTCCCTGGCTCAATCACCTTATAAATGTCACTCATCTTTTATAGGCTATAACGAATCTCATCCTCTTTTCTAACAACCTTTAGAATCCCAGCTTTGATCTCCATAAATTTGCATCTCCAGGCAACTGTTCAATTTGTTACCATGAAGACATACTTTATAATATTCATACTTTATGCAATTACTATTGTTATTCTTCCACTAAAAATATACCATGAGAAATCATCCATTCCTATGCAACTCCTATTCAACATTTTTGAACCACATTTAAAAAATAAAAAAAACACTTCTTTCATGTAGCCTTCCTTGACCAACTCAGCCCTGAAGTAAATTCTGAATTCTTGTAGCAATTGCCTGCACAACTCTTTGAGTTAATCATAATTGGCTTTGAGGTCCCTTCTATTTTGTTTTCCTGTTCTATTTAACTGTTACTTTTAGTTTACCTATTTTCTTTTCCACTATAAATGACTGCATTAGTTAGTCGAGATAAAATTAGAAAATACTAGCTGAGATATTTATCATTCCATTTCCTTGCTCCCTGACCCTTGACCACATCCAAGTAATCATATTTTCACTCCCCATCCCCACATACACACAGAGAAAGTGAATGTTTTGATACTCAAAAGACAAAGTCCTAAAGGAAATCAGTTAATGGTTAGGGATGTAAAAATTAAACTGCAAAGAAATTAAATTAGTCAGACCACCTTTGCCAGACAATGACGATTTGCTTAGGCTGGAGAAGAAAGAGGGTAGATTTGGAAGACTCTCGGAGAAGGGTCCTGGAGCCTGGACCCTGAGCTGAGTCTGAGAGCACTGGTGGCAAATAACCAAAACTAGAGAGGTTCAGAGGGAATCTGAGAGATGAGGGGGCATACACTTTTATCCCTTGGTAAAGGCCATGATAACAGCAAGCCTCATGGAGAACTCCTCAACCACCCTCATGACACTATGTTTGTGTAACAGAAGTGGTGTTTGGTAAGGACCTGAGAAAGCCTGGCAACATCCACACCTAGACAGACCTGTGAGGGAATCCTAAACCTCACACAACTGTTGTTGCTGTGAGAGGCTTGCAGACCTGAAGCAGCTGGGGAATTGGACGTCAAGTGACTTATGGAAGCCTGACAATTGGAAATCAAGGCATGGCTATGACTTTGGGGCTTGCACAGGGACAGCAGACAAGACATCCCTTACCGTTTGAGGCGACTGAAGAGGGTTTTCAGTTATTTACAGTCTAAGGCATCCTAACTGATATCCAAGGCTTACTGTGAAATATTTTACTATTAGTGCTAATTGCTAAGATTAGTCTTGCTTAAGGAGACTGCTGGGACTTCCTAGGTGGCAGAGTGGTTAAAAATCCACCTGCCAATGCAGGGGACACAGGTTCGAGCCCTGCTCTGGGAAGATCCCACATGCCGGGGAGCAACTAAGCCCGTGAGCCACAACTATTGAGCCTGTGCTCAAGCGCCCATGAGCCACAACTATTGAGCCCATGTGCTGCAACTACTGAAGCCCGTGGGCACCCAGAGCCCATGATTCACAACAAGAGAAGCCACCAAAATGAGGAGCCTGTGCACCACAATAAAGAGTAGCCTCCACTCGCCACAACTAGAGAAAGCCCATGTGCAGCAACGAAGAGCCAATGCAGCCAATTAATTAATTAATTAATTTATTTATTTATTAAAAAAAGGGAGACTGCCTTCATGCCGTAAATCACGATATCATCATGTCTGACGTCTCTCTGCATTTCCCTTTTGCATAAGGCTATTCATATGTCAGGTACAACTGAAAGCATTTTACCAATACAAACTCATATAATCCCCATAAAAACTCTGTAAAGCAGGTACCATTATTTTCCTCACATAGTAAATGAAGAAACTGAGGCACAGAGAGTTTATATTGAAGAGGAAAATTAGAAACTTGCACTCAGCTAAAAATAACTCCATGCTCATTCTGCTTTTGTAAAATACACTTGCTGTGTCGAAAAAGAAAAACAAAAAACGGATGACCTAGCAATCAAATGTAAACATAAGATGTTTTGCTAAATATGGAACCTTCTGCACCTGCTCTTGTAAGTTTCTGTTTGGAAATTCTGTGCCCTGTAAACCAAGTAACCAATCTACCAATGTTAACTGTAACCATGTGCACTGACCCCTATAAAAGTAAAGCTCACCCTGAGCTCAGGGCCCAGAACTTTGGAGCGTTAGCTCGTCTGGGGCTGCCGGCTTAATAAACCTGAGTTCTGCAACCCGCCAAGTGTGGTGCTTGGTTTCTCAACGGACCGATTTCTGCAACAAAATCACAGCCCAAGGTAGTTTGGCTCCAGAGTCTGTATTCTCAACCATTAGCTAGGCTGTCTCTTTCTCAAACTTCATTTTACTGAATTTGGATTCCACATAAAATCATACCTGAGCCACACTCCATAAAGTAAATGACAGACAAGCAGCCCTACTGAAGTAGGGGAGGGGGATTTGAACAAGTTATAACCTTACAGGTCTCAGCAATTTTTTCTGCAAAAATATTGGAGGCGAATTAGATGAATTCTAAGATTCCTTGTAGCACAGACTATACTTAGATGATATTTCTGACACCCCAAGACACAACTCTATTTACATTTTCTCAGGATAATAAAGTTCAGGCACAAGTGAGAAAACTACTAAATACTATATGTGAGTAAATCACCACTGATGTTTATTCACAGTTTTAGAATGAGTTCAACAAATAACTTAAAATAATAGGATATCTTGCTTTTAGCCCCCAAAGGCAGAGTGATTTACTTGACACAGTGTGGGTAGTCTCAATTTTGTTATCTTGTGGACAGTATCACATACTGAGATTCTGGGATACATACAAGTCGGTATGTGAATGTAAGCCAGATCCAATTTATGCTTACTAGTCGCTAAAAATGGACCCTGATGAACTATGTGAACCATACCCTTATGTGGTCCCATTCTACTTGGTGTACTTCTTGAAATCCAGCTGCCATGTTGTGAAAAGCCCAAGCTTACAGGCAGTCCACATGTAAGAGAACAGAGTTATGTGGTCAACTATCCCAACTGAATTCCCAGCAAAGCCAACATCAATAGCCAACAAGGCAAGTAAGCCCCCTTGGATGTTCCTTTAAGCCAAGCCCCCAGATGCAAACTCTGCCCACATCACATGGAGCATAGGAATTTCATAACTGAACCCAGTAAACCCACAGAATCACAAGAGATAATGGAATAGTTATTATTTTAAGCCACTAAGTTTAGAGGTGTCTTGTTACACAATACATAACACAAACGTAGCTGTGCTAGAACACTTGATTCAAGTCCTGTAACATTATCCTGAGGGCCACATGGGGATAACTGGTCATAGGCACTTCACCATTGGTTTTAGGTCTAAATCCATGTATAGCAAACACTAGAATTGGAATATCAACTTTTCTGTAGGTGGTTCATTTTTTTAAAGGCAAATATTTTTCAAGTGCATAAAATGAAACTGAAGTAATAAAATATCAAACTTTCCATGAAGAACCTTCAGTTTCCTACAGTCGAGAGAATACTGCTCAGTGTGACAGCACAAAGTGGATTGCAGAAAGCTCTTACATCAGGTTACATCTGCAGCAGCAAAATAACCTGACTGCTCATTGAAACAAAACTGCGTATAACATGCAGAAGCCAACTCACACTTTTCATAATCATTGGGAGACTATCTTGTGTCTTGTGAGGCTCTGCTGAGAAGGCGAGAGCATTGCCCTTGACAAATTACCCCCTGAGAACAACTGCTATCTTGCTCTGTTTTTCCTAACAAGCTTACTTGAGTGTTGAATCTACCATAAATATAATAAAAAGAGAAGATTTTTAGGACTGGATTTCTACTGAGAAACCAACTGAATCTGTAGAGTTAGAAGAGTTATTCTCACCTCTTCATTTCAATGGAATGACCACGCTGTGTATATGAAGGTTATATGGCTAACGCACCATGACAATCTCATTTAAAGGTAGATTGTGAATCCTGCTTTCCAGCAGTGTCCACACTTCCAAGAGTCTCCAATTTCCTTGAAGATTCTTATACCATGTGATCTGCCAGTAACTCATTCTAAGTCTTTGCTGAGAGCACCCTGAAGGAGCATTCAGTGAATCTGCCTATTTTCCATCATTTGGTTACATTGATATAGAAGGAACTGTGAATAGTTCAGAAACAAAGGGAGGGCTGGCCCCTGCCTTATTCCATTTGTTACCATCTAGTTGCTCAGAGAATCATGCATATTTCCCTGGTAGGCATTTGAAAGATTTTCAGTCACTGGCACAAGGAGAACCTTAAAACGTAATTGCTAAAGATAGCAGCCAAGTACCAATGCCTTCTTGAACTCTCAGGTTTTGGATTGATTTGTTTCCCCATGGTCACTGTTGGAAGTGTCTTCCCCAAGCCGTATTACATGATGATTCTTCTTTAACAGAGAGTTTTTGTTTTGTTTTTTTTTTTTGCCAGAAAATCCATAATAGAGTCAGAAGTTGTCTTCACACTCTTAATGAGGACCCAAGTCCCTGACAGCTCAACTGCTACTTCCGCCAGTGCCAGCCTTGGTGCCATTTGCCAAAGTAAGACCGCTTTCCTCACCATTCGGCTTCTCTTTTGAATCCAGAAATACCCATATCAGTTCAACGTGTTGACAATGTTCCTTCTTAAATCACAGTCAGGTGGCTTTTCTAGCTTCGGGGTCCTCTGCCTTACCACTTAACAGTGTTGTCATGTCTCAAAACCAGGGATACAAAGGGAGTGCTTGAAACCTTGAAAGTTTCTGGCCAGATGTCAGGATGTCAGAGACATACACACATCTCATCATTTTCTTCTACACCAAAGGATATGTCTGGACATCTTGAGGGAATAGAAGATTTTATTCAGTGACTAAAAACGGTATGCATTTTACTGAGAGACTGGAGAATGTGATGTTGGCCTACTTTTCATAAAAAAAGAAAAACAACAAAACTGACCAGTGGTCTATATTGGGGCCTATTCAGCAAGTTCTATACAGTTATTTAAACTCTTAATCCCAACAAAACGTTGCCATCAACAGGGTATCACTACTTTCTTGAATTCATTTGGTTCCTTAACTATGAAGGAGTTAAGTTTCATTTTTCTATCTTCCCAATGAGACTAAATATTCTCTACAGGTAAGAGACTTGTCTCAGAGTATTTGTTTGTTTGGTTAATTTTATCAAAATTAAAGCTGGCACACTAGGTATCTAATACATATTTATTGATTAAGTAGTTTGTACATCCACTCCCTTCCACTTTCCTGAGAAAATGGAACAGACACTGATTGAGAAAATACTATGTTTCAGATAATGTAGTAGGTGCTTTCTATATGTCAATTCATTTAATCCTAATTGCAATTTAGAACAACAAAGAAACCATAGCTTCCTGCTCTCTCTGTGGGAAACATATCATTAAGCAAGAAGATCTTTGTGAAAGCTCCAAGTTACCTGATTCACTCTTTTACTTCCTACCTCAAATATTTAATACATTTCTCTTGCTTTGAAATGTGCAGCTACTACAGTTTCCTCCTTATTACTGGCTCTGGACTAGGTCTCAGTCTTCTTAGTTTCTGTTCTTTACTTTCATCTTCAATACAAACCCACCATCCCTTTTCTGTTTTAAGAATTTTATTGCGAGTAACGGGAAGGAAAACAAAAAGCCTGGCCAGTTTCAAGAAGTTCCTATTCTTGCTAGTCCTGGACGTCTGCAGGACTGCTTCCTATAGAGGCTCCTGGCTTCTGGCTAAAACTCAATGTGTGATTTTTTTCCAGGCCTGACCACGGGTGATTACAAAGACTTCACCTGGCAGATGCCCTAGCAGCTGCCCTCCCCACAGCAGACTTGGTACACATCTAAGGCTCTGCAGTCCTGAAGGCAGCTGCAGTCAAAGCCTGGCAATGGCCACGTTCTAGGCCTGCGTGCAATCCCAGCCAGTGCACCTCATTGAGACATATCTTTTTCTGGGGCCTTCAAGTAGAGGCTTTTACCTTGGGCTCCTCTGCCCAGAGCTCATTCTGGGGAAAGGAGTGGGGACCAGGGAGACACTTTTCTCCACTCTGACTCAGCACTCAGATCCTTCCCACTCCTAGCCTTCCCTCCCTACTACCCCCAGCCCAAGGTCCGTGAAACTGAGGGAACCTTCTGTTCAGGGCTCCCTGGGCAGTGAGACCAGCCCAGTGTCTGTGCTGTTCCATGGGGGGAGCTGGAACAGGGGAGAGTCAGTGCTTTCTCTGGTTTGCCTCTGGCTTGTATTATTGCGGCTAAGTGATCAAAGGCTTGACTGTTACTTTCATTGGGCCTCTTTACTGATTGGCTATTTTGACCCCAGCAGCTCTGCTCTTCCCAGCTCAGCTGAGCCCTTGACACTCATACATTTAAGCTACCAGCATCCTTTCTGAGAGCCAGCCAGACATGGTAACCTCACCCTCCCTCTGCCCTGGGTCACCCTGACCTCTCATACTGAAGTGCCCCTACTTCATAGCCTCTGGGCCAAATAACGTATAGGAACTAAGGTCTCAGAGATCTGAGCAGAAGCTCAGAGATGTCTGCTCGCAAAGAGGTAAGGAACATTTCTGAGGTCTTCCTCAGAATAAGAGAATAGAATAAGACTATAAGGTGAACCTATGTGTTATTATTACAAATACCTTAAAACTGGGTTGACTAAATGTAAGCTTTTAAAAAGTGACTTTAACAAACTGATTTTTGAGTGTAGACATAGCCTCAGAGAAAAATGGAAATATTAAAAATAATCATAGTAATAGTAATAACAACCTTTGCTAGCTTCTGTGCATTTAGAAGTATTATTTAATTCTAATAACAATCTTAGGATAGTAAGGACCTGGTCTTAGTCTCGCTTTACAGACAGATTGTTAATTTACTACAGAAAGGTCACATGGCAGAAAAGAGGGACTTAAGGTTGGGTCTCTTTGATACCAAAGCCTTTTTTGCCTTGAAAATATGTTTAACATATTTTATACAAATATTCCTACCTGGATACACTTGAACAACTCTATTTCTGATCCTTTCAGCAGCAGAATCAGGAATGACAACTTTTATTTCTCTGCTTTTCATGTATAAATTGACTATAACGACAGCTATCACAGAGATAATTGTTAATCCCACAGTGGTTACAGCAGATTTTTGATATGGCTTAGGGTGGGCTGAGGCCACCTCAGAAATGGGGAAATATTCGGTGTTTAAGGACCAATAAAACATGGATGCTTTCTATGCATTTGTTCTTGAGGCTTTTTTAAAAATGTTAGCATTTGCATTCATCTGTAATTTTATCTGACCTCTCTTCCCTTTAAAAAAAAAACCCAGAAAAAAAATGTCTAAAATAAAAATAATTTAAACTCTCTGTTATTTATTCTTTTGGAAAAGAGTAGAGACATGACTGCTTGTGATTATATATTACACATTTGTGAGAAAACAGTGTTTTCCTGATTCTAGAACTCAAATTTTGGAAGTCTAAATATTTGTACTTCTTTTCTTAACATTCTTCTCTAACAAAAACAAAATTATAAGCAGAGTTTTTATTGCTCTGTCCTACTTTTGATTAAAATGTGCATCATGTTACCATTTTGTTTATGTAGCACTTTCACATGCTAAGATAAATGGCATAAATTATATTATTTTATCAGCCCTTGAGTATTCAAAATAAAAGAATTCTTCTAATAGGCCATCTGAAATTCTGCAAATTATATTATCATGTCCATGCCCCTTGAAGAGAAACCAAGGAAAATCAGAGGTCTTTCCCCAAAACTCCTGATTCCTGGGGTGGAATATTAGGATTCAAAACATTTGAGTTCCTCTACTCAAGGCAGAAAATCTTCAAGGTTTTGTTTGACCTTCTCAAGCATTCTTCTTGTTATTCATGCCAAAAACACCAAAGAAAGGGCTCAATGGTGTAGGGATGCACCCTGGGCCTTTCTGTAGGTATATTTCCCCCTCATTACCTACTCTGCTTGTGAATTTGCTCACTTATCCAAACAACTGTCATCTCTAGTCCATGGCCTCTTTCAACATTCGCTACCACTAAAGAGCTCACAGCAGAGAACATTAATAACTGGAAACAATGAAGAAAGCTTCAGTGATTCATGGTTATTTGGGGTTTGAAGAACCACAAAATGATACACCTGGGATGAATGCTGAAGGGTCATTTCATCTTTTCTGTTCTTTGGGCTTTTCTTTCCTCCAATTTCTGCAACTATAGAATGGAGAACAGTGATGGAGTTTGTTGGATTTTTGTAAAGGTTGGATAAGATTAGGTATTGTATATGGAATGCACATGGCACATAACAGACATTGAAGGTCCTTTCAGTAACCTTTAGCTGTCTATTAACTTCTCAGAGTTCGCCTTCTGTAGGTTAATGGCCCCAGTTCTGTAGGTTAAGGTTTCCTGTCCTCTTAACATTCCTTTATCACAGCATTTTCCACATTCGGTTTTACATGTTTGGTTGTTTTTCTCATGCCTCCTCTAGGCTGAATCACTTAGTTGCAGTGATACTTCTTATGTATCATTTTTGATGTCTACTACTACTCGCATTACAAGGGTCATAAGGAAGATAGGGTCCCCTACAGTCTGTGTGAGCTTGGACAAATCACTAACATCTCTAATTCTCTATTTCCTCATCTTCAGTGAAAATCGTTATATTTCAATTCTGTCTATGTCATGGAGTTTTTGTAAGGATTAAAAGGCATACTTATAAGATTACTGTTTCATGGCTTATTGTACTTATAAAGGCATTTCCAGGAGAGTTATAATCTTATGTAACACAACCTCAGTGCATGAATATAATATTTAACTTCAACAAAGCATTTGTATTGCATAATTCTAAAAGCCATGATTCATCTAGATTCACCTGGAATACCTAAAACCCAGGATAATATATCCCCCAATGATAAATTAGAAGATCCATTAGAAGAACAGAAATTAAATACATATTGCTTAGATATGGTACATTTTATAGAACATTAAAAAAGTAGCTGTTATGAAGAAAATCATCAGCAATACATACTCGATAAATTCAAAGAATGTAAGAAACACACTTTAAACGACTGACATCTCTAAGTTTCCTTGTGTGAAGGTCAAGCAGGATCATAAGGGTCTTTTAGAAAATAATTGATTTAAAGATTTTAGATGGACAACATGACTTCTTAGGACCTCTCAGTAAGTAACCGATTATAAGGTTAAACCCAATTGTGTGCTAAGGTATTCTTTCTTGGTGGTGTCAAAATGATGATCATCTACCTAGTTAAAGTGATATGTAACTAATGTATAATTTTCCAGCTATTAATGTTTAATGCTGTCAGAAAATTTTGTCACACATTTTTTGGCATAAAAAATGCTATTTCTATTTGACTTCTATTCTTAATAGTGCTTTTTAAAAACAATGAGACTCAATGAATTGGGAGATTTAGGTTGCCATATATACATTACTAATAAGAAAAAAAAATACCCAATTGTACACTCTAAATATATGCAGTTTATTGTATGTTAACTATATCTCAATAAAAGTTCTTTAAAAAAATATAGGATAAAGAAATTAATAAAAAATAAAAACAAACCCAACCACCCCCCCAAAAAAATAAAAAAATAAAAACAAATAAAAACAATGAGAATCAGAATTTGATTTCTCTCACCATCACTTTTAAAGTACTTCTGGATATAATTTTTATGGAAAGCCCGTTGAATTGTCATAGGATTATTAAAACTCTTCTCTGGATTATATCTGTATTCAGTATAACAACTGGCTAGGAAGACCTGTCTCTAGCTAAAAATCCAGTTGTCAAGCCCACATGATCACTCAGGATGACTGCTGACCAGCCATGATCATCAAGAATGAAAGAAAATCCATTTGAATTATGTGAACAGATGACTTCTCTGACCATCACTTTATTTATTTACTAACAAAGATAATAAAAACTACCTCATAGAGTTTGTCATGAGAACTAAATTTAAATAGAACAAGATCTAGAAAGAAAAGGCATAAAAGGCACCCCAAAACACTAGCACTCATCTCGCTTTATTTCATTCACCCATGCATACACATATCTGGCAAAAAGTTATGTTATGGGCCTTGCCTTATTTAATTATGAAGAAGAATCTAATAGAGATTCCCAACAGAATCTAGATTACTTCTCTACTAAGATCACATGTTCTTTGTGGACAATAATAGTCTAAAAAGGAATATAAATAATAATGATCTGTCTTGGAGAAGAAGTACAACAATGCTGGAGGACTTATACTACCCAATATCAAGACTAGCTCTAAGGGTGCAGTGACTAAGACAACACGGTATTAGCAAAGGGATAAACAAATAGATCCATGAAACAGAATAGGGTCGAGAAATAGACACGAACATATATGTCAATTGTTTTTCAACAAAGGCGCTAAATAAGTCAATGAGAAAAGGGGAGTCTTTTAACAAATGATGCTAATAAAACTGGATATCTATATAGAGAAAAAGAAAAGAAGCTCGGCTTCTTCCTTAATCTACACACAAAAATTAATTCAAGTGGATCACAGACCTTAACGTAAAAGGCAGTATAACATAAAAGAATATCTTCATCCATTGAGGTAAACAAAGCTTTTTTAGACAGGTTAAATAAGGTATTAAAACTGAAAGAAAAATGTAGTGATGAACTTCATCAAAATTAAAAACATCTACTCCTTAAAAGACAATAATAAGAAACTGAAAAGGCAAACCTCAGATTTGGAGAAAATATTCCCAGTCCAAAAATCTGACAAGAAGTTGCTTCCAGGATGTTAAAGAGGTTTGACAAATCAGTAATTTAATAGATTAACAACCCAGCTTAAACAAATGGGAAAAATGCTCAAACGGCCAGCAAACATCAAAAGATGTTCAACATCTTTAGTCATCAGAGAAATACAAATTCAACCCACAACAAGACATGACTACATACCCATTAGATTGCTAAAATTAACAAATCTCAATGCATGTGTTAGTTAAGACTGGACAACTGGAACTTCCATAAACTGCTGGTGGGAATTCAAATTGGCAAAATTATTTTGGAAAACTGTTTCTAATCAAGTAAGACATATATCTAAATTCTGAACCAGTAGTTCTACTTATAGATACTCATACAAGAGAAAGTAAGAGAAAGTTAATGTCAATGAGACACTTGTTTAAGAACGTTGTAGCCATTTTAACTTATAATAGCCATAACCTGGAGACGATCCAACATTCACCAATAGGAGGATGGATAAATGTGTTCAGTATATCTATGTAAGGAAATTATGATTAGCAACAACAAGGAACAAGTTACTGTGACCATACAACAATATGGATGAATCTCAAAAACATCATGCTAAGTGAAATAAGCCAGAAACAAAAGGGCAAATATTGCATGATTACACTTACATGAGTTACCAGGAATAGGCAAATTCATGGAGACAAAGTACAACAGTGGTTACCAGAGTTTGAGGGGAGAAAGGAAAGAAGAGGTATTGTGTAATGAATACACAATTTTGTATGGGATGGTGAAAAATTTCTGGAGATAGATATTGCTGATGGTTGCACAATAATATGAATGTACTTAATACCAATGAAGTGTACATTTAAGAATGGTTAAAATGGTCAATTTATGTAATGTATATTTTACCACAATTAAAAAAATTCAAATCATCTGGGTCTAGTTGTTTTGTTTCTGTCTTACTGATCTATGGTCTTATGGTATTGTATAAATTTATTCATACTTTTTTCATCAATCCCTTCAAAAAAAGAAAATGAACACTTAAAAGACAAGAATTTACGAAAAGGAATAGGGACTCACTTTTCTAGGAGTGCTTTCCCTTGCAATTCTGTTCAGACAAAAGAAAAATAACTCTAGGTACCACATGGCATTCTAAGAGGTTTAAATTTTCATTAAAGTGAGACAGCAGACAAGCTTTCACAGAAATAATATGAATCTGTACCCACATCCAGCAGGGATAATTCCTTTAATTATAAGTTACTGGGCTTTATTCAAAAAGACATGATGGGCAGGCATTAGGTAACTAAATAATAAATAGTAATTGCATTTCTTCCTTTGCATTTTAAATGGAAAAACATCTGAGAACACCTACTTGATATTCCTTACACAATGTACCCTCTGTGTCATGAAGTCACTTGAAAGAATGGCATTTGATGCTGTGCATCCAATAACTTTAAATAACAGCATTAACATTAGAATGAAAAGAATGGAAATTGATAATCTAGAGGGCATCCTTCCGCATGTTTATGAGGTTTGTCAAACAAAACTTATGTGACTCTCCCTTCGTCACACATATTTGTCTTGTCTAAGTAATAAGGTAATATATTTATAAGGAAGAAGAGAGGAGCAGACCATATGATTATCAAAAGCTTCAACTTTAAACAAGTCATTATGTAACAGACTGTTATCTTTCTCAAGAGATTTAGGTATTAAAAGGCATTATCAGTTCTTTGAGAATTTCTTTCCACATAGAACAGAGTAAGTACTAGTTTAGGTAGTCACTGACAACTGTGGTTTGGGTTCAAGGTCTACAACTAAGTTGCTGAGGAATTTACACATGTGTATATTTTATATAGTTTTTAAAGAGGGGATTGGACAATTTTATCTTTAAAATAAATATTTGACATATTCCAAATATTTGACATATTCCATATAGGTCATTAAGTCCCTGTTTAAAAGAAGGATGGCTTTCTGTAGGTTATATTTATAATTTTTTTTGTGGTACATTTGGCCAGGCTTTGTGTGACCTTGAGAAGCAAACAAACAAACAAACAAAACCAAAACCAAAACCAAATCCATGATTGGCCAATACATTTTGAGACTAGAAAGAATGTAAAAAAAAAATATTTACTTCATTTTTGTATCTTGCTTTTGTGTTGGTGTTTGAATTATTCCATGTAAAAGAGTAGTACACCAATCATAAGGTTATAAGCAATGGTTTCCATGTTTGCTGCCAATAATAATCCAGGACAGTTTTAAGTAAAATCAGATACAGTTCAGTAGGAAAACCAGGAAGTCAAGTAGGAGAACAATTTTCCTTTCTATCACCTCCTTTTGTGTGGTTTTGAGTGAGAATACGACAAATATATTGACCCTGAAACTGCAGGAAATGAGATGAAATGGGGACCTATAATAATTACCCAAATTAATCAGCTTCAATTACTTTTTTAAAAAATGTATAGAAAAACTGTTTCTTTTATATATATATAAATTTATATATTTATTTTAGGCTGCATTGGGTCTTCATTGCTGCATATGGGCTTTCTCTAGTTGTCACGAGTTGGGGCTACTCTTCGTTGCAGTGTGTGGGCTTCTCATTTTGGTGGCTTCTCTTATTGTACAGCATGGGCTCTAGGCGTGCAGGCTATAGTAGTTGTGGCGCATGGGCTTAGTTGCTCCGCAGCATGTGGGATCTTCCCAGACCAGGGCTTGAACCTGTGTCCCCTGCATTGGCAGGCAGATTCTAAACCACTGCGCTACCAGAGAAGTCTGAAAAACTATTTCTTGATAGGATTTTAGCTTTGATGAAACAGGGCTAGGTCTATGGAGCCCTGCATACTAATTGACCTTTTGCATATGGATAAAAATCTGAGTTTTGGTGTAAAGTGGAAAAAATTTCTGAATCATTTTTGTGCATGATACAGAGAACTCTAGGGAAAATTAAAGTATTAGATTAACAACTCATATGATGACTGTATGGAAAGAACTGGAAATTGTCACCATGAGCAAAGGATTAGTGGCTTGTTTAGGGTCCTTTGGATCTAGGTATTTCAGCCATTGTAGAACTTTCTCTCATAACACTCATGAGCTTGACTTAGGAACAGGCAAGGGAGTTCAGAGGAGTGATAAGAGGCAAATGGTGCAGTGTTAAAGCAAAATAAAACAAAATAAAAATAATCTTGAGAGTGATGAATATGATTAGTCACATGGTCAAACACAAAGTCCAGTCTGAAAATAAGAGCAACATAAAGGGGAAAATGATAAATGGATCCAAAGAAATGAAGGGATAGTATTTATGAGGTTAATCAGTTCATTGAGAGTGAACACAGCACAGATCTGAAAGGAGAGAAAAATCATCACTTAGGACGGTTTTAGAATTTAAGATTTTTAATGAAAGTTTCTTCAAGGGAGAGAAACAAAATATGGTCTAGGGGTGACAGACAAATTAAAGTGGGAGAGAAATTGCTGGAATAAGGAAGCCAATTGAAGTTGGGTGATGTATCAAATAACTGGACCACAGAATTAACATCTTACACATCGCCTGACACGTACCAAGTATACAACTAATCTTTGTTCACTGATGTTGAATAAGTGCATAACGATTCCACGGGACCTTGAAAGGCTGTTGTAATGGATTTCATTTGAGACAAAATGTAATAAAGATAAATAAAGAAGTCTTGCATGTAAATCAGACAAAGGCTGGCGTGAACAGAGTGAAGGAGATGCAGTTTGTAAGCATTATTCATGAAATACTTAAGGGTTTTTTAGTGGAGAATTACCTCGATAATGAATCCACAAGATGTGACCACCCACAACATCAACGTGATTGTATATTATACAAGTAATGATGTAATATTTAAGATGAGGAAGGTACCCCAAAGGGATGTTTAATAATCAAATGACATCTACATACTATACAGAGGAGGATGACATATCAAGTTAGGAGCTGACAAGCAAATGAGAAATATTTGTAGAGACTAAGGATATTTAACATGGAGAAAAAAAAAATCTGTGGAGGAAAGGGGGGCTTGAGAGACATCTTCAAATATTCAGGGTATTGCCATAAGAGAAAGCCACTAGACTCACTAGATGTATTCCCTACAGTCTCAGGGGAAATAATTATGACAAGTGAATGGATGTTACAGGGAGAGAGAGCAATTCATTCTGAATATAAATTTCTGAAGTTAGACCTACATGTGACAAAAATGGCTGCTTAGAGAGAAAAAAGTTCACTGTCCCCAGAATAGTTCTGGCATGAGCAAGAAGAATGTTTGATAAAAGGGACTCAAATATCAGATGGATGACTGGAGAACCAGTCACTTATTTTATGAATCAATGAAATTAAAATGACAGTTTCACAATAAATTTTTGTTATTATTGTTGTGTATGTGATAGAGGAGACTATCAATTAGTAAAAATGGAATGAATTAAAAACTTTTTTAATACTGGAAGATCTATCTAACATCATGAGGATTACATAGAATTTGTGTAAGACTCATGCATTTAAAAGTCTGAACTCAATACTTACATGTTAAGTCAGTCTTTCAAATATAAAATTCAGAACTGCAATAAGTCTCAAGTTCATTAAAGAAAAGAGTCTCTTCGAACCGGTTATGTCACTAGTCAGAATTCCCTGCAAATCAGGCAAAGGAACGCTGATTGCTGGATTAGGTAAAAATAGGATGTGCTCATTGTCGAAGTACTGACTTTATAGTCTACTTCATAGGTACAGGTATTAATAGTTACAACAGCATAAATTTCTTTTATCATGTACTTATTATGACAGGTATTGTTTTATATACTTTATAGTCATTTATGACTTATCCAAAAAGCCAAGAGCATATTCAGAAGTATCTTTCCCAAGCATAGTATCATAACAAAAGTATTTACTTAGTCTGAACCAAATGTGATGTGACAGCATGATAGATATTCCTCCTTTTTGGCTAAAGAGCATCACTTCCCAACAATGTCAGTTTCTCACAAGACCCACATGTCAGAGAATAAGTATGTTTTCTTATTGATAACAACTGGCTTCTGTGTGTGTCACTCTGTCAAACTGCATCCCATAGTCAAATTCCTGACATTCATGTCTTCCTCAGCATGGGGGGGAAAATCAATTCTAAAACAAAAACTAGGAGTCTAGGAAATGCTCTCGGAAAAAGGCACATTCATTTAAGAAGAGAATAGAAAGTTTACATGCACCTCCTAAGGAAAAGTAGACATCAAGCTACATGATTTCACTTGTGCAGACATTTCTAAAAGTCTAGGTACTTGCTAGTAATTATAGAGAGAAATTATATAATATTTGATTTAAATTACTGTTCTAAACTGAATTTCTGTATACAGAATTTTAAAATATTTTGTAATTTTAAGTGAAGATTTTTAAGGCAAGCATTTGCTCCCTTTATATATAGTTCAAAATAAGAAAAAAAAAGTCACACTGGTCTAATTAGCTTATACTACAATTCAGATGGTTTACCTCGATGACCTAAATTTTAGGTTATTTCATGATAAGGCCTAGTAAGAGATGCCAGTATCTAATTGTTAAACAACAGGTTCGTAATAACTCTTTGTTGAGTAAGTGAACCAATAAAAATGAATTAATGAGTAAATGACCAAGTGACAGACACAAGACTACACATGATTATGTAAAATTAGATGTTGAAACCCCTTAAGGAAAAACTGTGCTTTCTAAATAACATTAAAAATTTGGAACATTTTTCAAAAGCTAGACTAATTAATAACTAATGAAATAATTTATATTCATTATAAAGATATTATTAAAGGCACTATGTAATTCTTCTGTACTGGGGGCATGTTGAATTTTATGTTAAAGACGAAAGTGTAGGTTATAGACAGTAAGTAGAAGAAAGCCTAGAATTTGCTGCAGTAAATGCTAAGTATGGTTTTATTATGCAAGATGGTCACTTTCATTTCAAAGAAGGCACAGAAATGTTTATCATACATCATAATCACTGAAGATGGATGGACCATTTGCAAACATATACACACACACATACATATATAGAGAGAGACATATGTATACATATATATGTACATATATTGCCTCTCTTCATCTTACTAATCATTATCATGTAAAGGAGACTAAGAAAAAAAAAGATAACCAGTAGCAGAATGGTTATTTGGATCTACCTTTGTGCTGTTTTCCAAAAAGATTTCCAAATTAAGACCATTTGGAGATTTTTTTAAACTGACAATGTTTCTTTTAAGTACCATGATATTTAATTTCAATTTGATTTGATCAGCATTCAAA
Organism: Hippopotamus amphibius kiboko; assembly: GCF_030028045.1. Taxonomy (NCBI): domain Eukaryota; kingdom Metazoa; phylum Chordata; class Mammalia; order Artiodactyla; family Hippopotamidae; genus Hippopotamus; species Hippopotamus amphibius. The sequence continues at coordinate 94,017,259 of NC_080196.1, read as the reverse complement.
TGAAACACAAATATGGTTTTTTCTTTCTTTGAAGGACAAAAAAGAAAACTCAACTTGGAAATATTGAAATATATATATATCTGGAGAAATAGATCTTGATACTACTGCCATAGACATACACATATATATATTTGCAACAGTTAAATTCATCTATACCTAAAAGATAAAAATCTATAGTCAGCTTCTTATTTTTAAAGGATGTATATTGTTTAAAGTTGGTATGAGACATTTCTTCACATATAAATCCCTTTTGTGTGTCTCTCTTCAACTTTACCCATGTAAAAATAAAATAGACAATGATCTAGTTAATAGCTACTGCCTCTCAGCTAAAACACAAAATGGTCTGTCAAATAGATTTCTCTGAAAGATGAGAAATGTTTAGGTAGGAGGAACTTGAGTTACTACACTCACCGCCCCACCCTCCCCAAATTTCCTATCATTTACTTCAGAACAAAGTTACTTATAGAAGACACAAGTAACCTCTCCCAGTTCCATTAATATATGTAATATGATCTCAAGTTAACTTTCTGAAAATATTAAATTGTTCCTCGAAACTTTTTAGCCTACCATTACATACTTTTCATTGTATTTGAAAAATCCATTTGTATTCACTACGTAGCGCACTTTCTATAAAATGCTCAGGAATCATGAAGATGACCCTCTTAGATTCTGTCAATTTCACATAGTTTTCCAGTGGACTGAGTGATGTTTTTGACAGGTTTGAAAAACTAATGAAGGTTACCAATTTCTATGTGAAAGAACATAACAAATGAAATAAGTAGATTTCAATGTTGAGTGTTATTGGGAGTATATATTCCAATTGCATAACGTTAGAGGGTTTTTATAATGAGATTAAACTAAAATGACCTCAGGGGAAAGATACATTAGATTTAGGTTGGTAGCTAAAGCAACTATATCTTAAAATAATACTCTTATTTAGACAGTTGCACTATTAGCTGGCAACATTTGCCCTATATTTATCTAATTTACACCCATTTGGTTTAGTTTTATTATTTAAATGAACAACGTTTGCTAATAAAATGTATGCCCAGTGCTCTGATTTTGCATTTTCTCTGAATCTAACTTACATTTCCTAATGGTTCCAGACCACAGCTGCTGATCAATTAGAGGTTTTATTTTACTGCCTACAAACCTTGAGGCCTAAGGTAAAACTCTTCTCTGTGATCTCAACTTTTCCCTGTCAAACATTAGACAAAAATAATATTCTAGAACTTGGAATTGAAGAAAAACCAGAATTACATTTGGAAATGCCAGAAGTTTTTAAGATTGCCTAATTAAGTCTGCTGAGGTATCAGCTTTGTTCACTTAACAAACTGCAGTTCCTCTCAAGTGTTTTTTAGGCTCATTAGGGAGAAATACATCGCTGTGAGATACAGAAGCTTAATTGTAGATTCCCTCCAGGAAAAACTAGGAAGTCAAGGAAATGTGTATTTTTGTTTATTTTTTGTTTAATCCCTTCCTTTCTCAGCATTTACATCCATATCTTCCTATGCTTTCCACAGAGTTCCACAGGGTGGCTGAATCCATCTCCTAGCTGCTGATATAGAACTTACCTACTATCTGGGAACTAGAGAGTTTAAGTTCTCTCCCACTGAGAACTTAAACCACTTGAAGACAAAGCTTATTTTGAATTCTGCTTTGTATCCATTACCTCATAAGACCCTATAATTTGGAGACAGTGTGGCCAAATGACCAACAACCCTAACCTAGGTTCGAATCCCAGGGCCGCCACTTCGTCCCTGTGTGACACTGGGGCCCATTACCTGGTCTTTCTAAGCGTGAGTGGTCTCCTTGGTAAAATGAGGGGAACTGTACAATCCAATGACCTTATCACTTTTTCATTATGCAACACACCCCCACCCTAACCATGCCCTCGTTTTTTTCATTAGTTTAGACTCTGTTGGTTTCCTTTTCAATCACTCCCTTGCCAAACCTGTTAACTCCACCCCTTCTCCTCTGGAAAACTCTGAACAGGATGAAACAAAACTATCTGCCTATCCCAGGCCAGCAACCAAGCGACCAGCCATGGGAAGAAAAACCAACACAATTGTATTGGCCAGTTTCACTTTAAATTCATGACAAGAAATCTCAAATGGTCAGCCCACACTGCTCACGTATATTATGATATCTTTCTATAATCTGAAATAACTACTGGTCACATTTTCCCCTCTCTTCAAACCCTCAATACTTCATCCTCCAAGACATTACACTCTGGTGATGGTCTTTTCTCATGTTTCTCATCTTCCCCAGCTCCAAACTGACACATCTGCATTCATGCCCACTTCTCCATCTTTGCTCATCTTACCAAGACTGAAGTATCTGTTCCCCTTGACTTGTCTGCTGGATCCTCTGCTGTCTTACCTACTCAAAGGCTTGCACTCTTGCAAGTTTCCACTCTCTCTTCTACATCATGAATTGCCCCCTTTGCACTGCATTATTTCTAAAAGTCGCAGTATCACTCGTGTTCAAAAACAAATAAAACAAACAATAAAACACCCCTCAAGCCTACCACCTCCTAAAATTTTACTATCCATTTCTTTGCTCCAATTTGGAGCAAAATTTCTCAAAAACATCATCTACAGTCACTCTACACAATCCCCCAACTTCCTCTCCATCGTCATGCTCCCTCCCGTGACGGTCACTTTGCTGCCGTTATACTATACCGTTCATCAGTACATGACATAGGTAACAGCATCCACTCTTCCCCCTTGACCTCTATAACAGTAAATCTCTCTTTTTTCCTACCACTCTTGTTCCTTCTCATCTGTCCAATCTCTAAGTGTGTGGTGTCCCAAGATCTAGGCTTTTTTTTCCAACTATAATCTCTCCCTACACGTCATCAATATGACAGTGACTTCTAAATTTCTATCTCTTGGCCAGTCATCAGACCTCTAGTCTTATATACCAACTTGTCTACATGACTGCCATCTCTAAGTATGTGTCTAGTAGTTATCTCAAATTCAACATGTCCAAAAACTAATTGATTATTCCCTGTAAACCAATTTTTTTCTCCAATCGTCTTTATCTCATTAAACAACTCCACAATTCACTCATTTTTTTGTAGCAAAAATCTAGTCTCTACCCTTGATTCTTTTCTTTCGTGTATGTGTGTGTGTGTGTGTGTGTGTGTGTGTGTGTGTGTGTATCCACCAGCCAATCTTCTTGGCTCCAGATAAAACACATGCAATTTTTTTCCACTTTTCTCCTCATCTGCTCTAATGACTCCCAGGTTTCAGCTACAATCATCTTATAAAGATCACTCAACTGTGTCCTAACTGGTCTCCCAGCTTCCAACTCTGCCCTATCCCCAATAAATTTCCACGTAGCAGTCAATGTGATCTTTTAAAAAGTTGAACGGGGAGGGTGGGGGGGACTCGAGGGAGGGTGGGGGGGGAGTCAAGGGAGGGAGGGAATATGGGGATATGTGTATAAAAACAGATGATTGAACTTGGTGTACCCCCCCAAAAACAATAAATAAGTTTAAAAAAATGAGCATCAGGTTTAAGATTAAAAGCAGATGACTTTATAATGAGTGCACAATAAAAATATTTAGTTGACAAAAAAAAAAAGTTGAATGACATCACTCTCCTTTCAAAACCCTCTTCATTGTTCACAGAATGAATCCCAATGTTTACCATGCCCTAGACAGCCCCTATGATCTAGCTCTGACCCAGTGATCCATAATCTACTCATATTGCTACATTTCAAGTTCACAATCATGCACACGTGGGTCCCTTCTCAAGGTTTTTGCACTAGTTGTTAACTTTACTTGGAACGATTTATTCTAAGTGTGACAAAACTGGCCCCTTTTCATATTCTTGTCTCAGCTGAAGTGTCATCTTCTTAAAAGGCTTTTCCCTGACAATCTGGTTTAAATTAGCTCCTTCTCTATCATATTATTGTGCTTAATTTAGAAGGACATTTGACTGCCTTCACTGTAGCTTTTCCAGCAATAAACTCAGCTCAAAGTTAATATTCCAATCATTGGTTTAACAAATAATACTTATAGGGTAAGTAAATAGAGCTTATACTTATAAGGAGTAGATAGGGCTTTAATTACTTAGCGCTTTGTCCAGCACGAAACACCTGCTGAAAAAGATAGTTACTGTCATTATTATGATAAAGATGATGACTCTTATTATGGTTATAATTAGGTGCTCCTTAAATATGTGTCAAGTGTTAATTACAATAACACCAATATCTTAAATCTTTCAGATGAAAGGTTTGTTTTTCAACAGTTGTTTTCTAAGATAAACAACATTTTAAGCTACACTAGTGAATTAAATGAATGCTTCAACATCTCTAAAATCAAATCACAGTTAGCAACTGCTTTTACCTACTGGTAGGACTAAATCTATTCATGTCCTCTAACTAATCAACCATTCCAATTACAAGGGCAACTTCCACGAACTAAATTAAAATCAGAGACCTTATCACTAGACCTAGGCTCATTTAATTTAAGCCCATTATTAAACCTACCACTTTTCAAAAATGTATGATTTGAGGGAAATCTCATTAAACTTCATGGAAGGGCTAAAGTGATCTTTGCCTTCAGAGCCAACCAGAATTGGATCCATAGGAAATGTATGTGATGAAGTACAAATTACAAGGTGATATTAAAGTTGGACTAGAACTCAAAAGAGAATGGTATTCTATCACATAATTTAGATTCTTTGTCATAGCCTTTGTGCAGATATACTAAGTGGCAGTGACTAGAATACATTTGGAAAGAGCAAAATATAATAACCTCAAAACACACAACAGCAAAAAATGATGTACTTAAGTATTTGAAGTATGAAGATAAGAACTTCTGGAAAATGTTTTTCTATCCTGCTTACATTATAAAATTTCACATAGACATGGAAAGTTAATCATGTCTCTGCCTTATTCAAATCATGTAATAGACGTCTTCGATGCTTCTTTATTCCCTATTCTTTAGTTACGTACATAGGCATTTTATAAAGACTGTTCTTAGATTTACTTCTAGCTTTTCATAAATTTTTCTTCTTTCACTTAATTTATATTGCTACTTCAAATTAATTCAGGTAATGATGTAGGGGATGAGGTTACTCAATTTACGAGTACAATGTTCTGGTTTGGAATGTAGATCATGATGTTAAGGTAAGTAAAAAAGTTTCAAAGATAGTATTTATTACAAAATGCTTGTGTAGAAAGAAATCATTTGGGCAAAGCAGAATTAAACAAAAGCTTTTCAGAGCCTTTTGTATCTTCACTAGGAGACTTACATTTCTCACAATTTTTAAAAACTTCATTGCCTGAAAAAGTACTGTAAGTATCTAAGAAAATGAGTGATAGTATGATACAAAGATATGCTTAAAATTTCCAGAGTATTCTCTTCTTCAACTTATTTGCAGAATGTATTTTAATGGTGTGATACATTTACATTATTTTTAAAAAATTGGTTATCCAAATTTTTTTTACTTCCCTAATATCTTTCTCATTCATAGTTTATCCATTTATTGTGTTTTCACTAAAAAGGATGAAAACTGTTGACTTACTGGAACTTCAAAAATTAATCAGGGACTTCCTAGGTGGTGCACTGGTTAAGAATCTGCCTGCCAATGCAGAGGACATGGGTTCAATCCCTGCTCCAGGAAGATCCCACATGCCGTGGAGCAACAAAGCCTTTGCGCCACAAGTATCGAGTCTGTGCCCTAGAGCCCGTGAGCCACAACTATTGAGCCCGTGTGCCACAACTACTGAAGCCCACACGCCTAGAGCCCATGCTGTGCAACAACAGAAGCCACCGCAATGAGAAGCCCGTGCACCACAGTAAAGAGTAGCCCCCACTCTCCACAATTAGAGAAAGCCCGTATGCAGCAACAAAGACCCAATGCAGCCAATAAATAAATAAATAAATTTATTAAAAAAATTAATCACAGCATCAATTTAGCTACTGGCTAGGAGCTCTGATGTAAATTATAATGGGATATAAAAGTGATGCTGGTGACCAAAATGATGTTTCCCAGAGTTACCCCAGAATAATCTCATGCATATATTTCTGGTTCTTTATTGTTAACTATGACAGATGGCTTTATCAGTTGATTTAAAAAAATAATTCATCAATGTGAGGGCTTGGAACAGAAGTATTCTGGAAGCAGTATTAATAATGGGAAGGGAGGTGTTTCTTCCCAGCCCGTGAAAGCATCTGCCTATATTCTCAACTACTAGGGTTCATTAAACCCTTCATTTCCCTGTGAAAGTGAAGACCTAAAACTTTAAAAGTGTTTTATTTCTGTATTAAGATAAGTTGAAAAGGCAATAATACATTTTTCCTCACTCTTTTATAAAATAAGTAAGTCAGGATATGGAAAGTAGAACGGTGGTTGCCAGGGCCTGGAGGAAGGGGAGGGGTGGGGTATTGTTATACAATGGGTACAGAGTTTCGATCTGAGAAGATGAAAAGAGTTCTGGAAATAAATGGTGATGGTTCGACAATGATGTGAATGTACTTATGCCTATAAACCATGCATTTAAAGATAGTTAAAATGGTAAATTTTATGTTATGTATATTTTACCACAATAAAAAAATGTATTTTTCAAAAAAGTAAGTAGGATAGCAGCTATCTGAAGATGGGTTCTGTCCAAATTACAGACAAAACACAATTTTATTTTTGAGGGAGCCTCATGAATTATTATATATTGTCTTATTTTAATATTAGGTTGGCCAAAAAGCTCATTTAGTTTTAAGTAAAAATAAAGGACATATTTTTCATTTTCACCAAGAATTCTATTGAACAATGTCTTTACTAACTGAATGAACTTGTTGGCCAACCCAATATAATATAAAAACTTATATCTAGTCTGGCCTACAAATTCTAGAAAAAAACCAGAAAGACTAGACTACAAGAACCATTGGAAAGTATTCCCTTCCTTAAAATTATGCTCCTATCCTCTCACCCTTCCCAAAGCACTTTCAATCATTGTTCCCTGGAGATTATCTATATAACTATATACCTATAGATATATATATATTGCTATATATCTATAAAACTGCTCAAAGAACAGTTATATAATGAATGTGATGGAATCGATAACTAAAAAAAAAATACAAGAGATCTGTATCTACTTGAATTGAATTTAAGTCACTATATTGGAGCAGAAATGTTCTGTGTATTATGATTGAGTACAAAGACCAGTGTGAAGTTTGTGAGTGTAAATATTACTGTAAATGCCGGTTTCTAATTTATCTTTACATGGAATCAATCATCTAAGGTCTCCTATGTCTCCTCCTTCTCTACATTAAATTCGAGAAATCCACTATATTTGTGAGGGGAAGACTCAGAACTCCGGCTCCAAATAACTCAGTGGCCAAAGTGTACTTTATGAAGGATTTAGGAAGATTCAGAGAGAAACAAACAAACAAAAAAATATTTTTCATGAGCTATCTAAAGCCTTTGTACAACACAGAAGAGGGAGATCAACATTTATAAGAATCTTGGTGTGACAGTAGAAGTGATTCCAGAACACCTATGCGAACAGTGCGGTTGCCACACAGCAGGAAGCAGTGTTAATACAAGTGCTCCCTGCGCAGTCAAGACAAGACAACCCCAATCTCAAAATAAAAAGAAAACAAAGACAACCCCCCACCCAAAACAGAAGACATGCACATTAGCATCATAACTCAACTGGCTCTTTGATTTTCATCCCTCCAGTTTCTCCCCTTTTCTTTATTTTCACACTTTTGCTCACAGTAGTGTTATAGCAGAAATTGATTAAGGCTGCTTCCAATATGCAAGGCCTTATTCTTTTAGCCCAGTCAGCCCTTTTCTCAGAAATGTTTCTCTTTCTTACTTAAGCATATTTTGAAAACGATTACTTCCTGATCAGAGCTGTACAGGGTACTTGTTATTTGCTTCTCTAAGGAAGCACTCCCTAACACTCCCTTTCTTTGTGAGAATTCTTTTTTCCAGAAAGAAAGTCACAGTGGGATAGCCTCAAGGACCACCAGAACCCTCCCAAGACTGCCCAACACCAAGTTTGACCATGTAGAAATTTTCCAAGAGGAAAGAAGAATGCAAGCTTGCATCTCCCCCTCTCCTTATCTGCAGCACTCCCTTCCCCTTCTGAACTGTAAGACCCTATCCTATTTTCTCCCAAAGGAGGGCACAGTCTTGAGGGCACTAGCCTACTGTGGCCTCCTTTGCCTGGCAAAGCAATAAAAGCTACTCTTTTCTACTTTACCCCAAACTCTGTCTCTGCATTTCTATTCAGCACCTAAGAACAGAGGCCGGGATTCAGCAACAGTAGCTACCAAGTAAATATCCCAGTTGGGAGTCAAATGCAAAAGCCTCACTCAGCTATCCACTTGGCTATCACTTCTGTTGATAAGAGAACTATCATTAGCCCAATGACAGAAGACAGAAACCTCAGTTAAAATCCTTCCTGTATATGTATGTATTTGTATAACTGATTCACTTTGCTATACAGCAGAAACTAACACAACATTGTAAATGAACTATCTTCCAATAAAAATTAATTTAAAAAAAGAACTATTTCTTAAACAGTCAAAGCTTAAAGTGAAAAAACAAAAACAAAACCAAAAACCCATCCTGCCATACCACATCTTCAGAAGGACGGCCCTCTAACACTACCCAACGATACAACACTTAAGATTCCCCCGTATTATTAAAAAATTAATAATAATTAATTTTTAAAAGACATTAAAACATCTGGGGCCAAAATAATCAGTTTGTTTCCTGAAGGTGGAAAATGCTATTTTAATTCTCCCTTTGGGTAGTTTCTGGGTAAAGGGAATTTGCATATTCACTAAACTAATTTTTGAGTTATTTAAGCATGCCAAATTATGCTGAAACATGGGGAAATTAATACTTTAAGATTCAGGAAGATAACCAGTCATATCTTCTACTGTTGCAGTGATGGTATCACTTACTACTGAACTATGTGTGACAAACTGGGTACCCCCTTTCTAGGAGTGAACAAAATGGCATCCACATAGATGAACAGTAAGAATTTCAACAACAGAGAGGTGTACGGTGATATAACGAGAGGACTCCAATATGCTGTGTTTAAAGATTCTAAATTTGCACAATGATCCATGGCCGGTGATATACTGGATTTTGTTTTTTTCTTATTTGGATTTAATATTGCATTCCTTGCAGTCACCCCATAGCGCTCAGTTGATAAATACCTGGCTTTGTGAGTGAAAGTCTGGTATACTTTAATCAAGATTCCTGTGCCATGTTCCCTAACTCTGTAAAAATAAAAGGCTAGAGAAAAGGTATAACAAGTAAAAGTACAGTCAAAGATGTTTGGAGCTATAAGAGACTTTAGAGATTATCTCTCCAGCTCTCTCATTTTATCAAGGAGGAGAAAATGTCAATTTTGAAAAGTTACAATAGATTAAATGTGGTTAGATGAAAGCTGAATTTTCTCTTGCATCTTTTCTTATTAAACTGTGAACTCCATGAAGGTAAAGACTGAATCATGTTCCTAGCATTATATTTACACACATGCACACACACAATAGATACATAATAAGTACAGAGTAAAGGTTGAAAGAATAAATGAAACTGAGGCACAGTGACTTTTCAAGATCTCAAAGAGCTACTAAAAGAGCCCAAACACCTTCAATATCAGTATACTCTAAATGATCTTATTCTAAGATCTTCTGTATTGGAACATAGGAAAACAGTCAAGTGCAACTTAATAAGCTCTTTGTATTCTACAAGCTTGTGCTTTATATACCAGCCAACTAATTAAGTTGTAATATTTATTCCTCCAAATAATTAAATTTCAAAGTAAAATCTTAAAAAAATTACCCCTATAAAAAGTTTTCCTCATAAAAAGTCACATTTTAAGTACATACTGTAAATCACTATTTTCTCTTTTCTTGTGAATATGTTATTTCTTGTAAAAAATATTTAGTATGAGAAATAACCATCTCATCATAACCATTACCTAAAAATAATATCTATAGGTCAAGCCATTCCTTCAAAACAAAATTTGTTTTCACAGGTAGCCTGCTGAAAGGGAATCTAGTCTGTTTTGTGATTACAGCTTTATAAAGGTAATCTCTATACTGGGTTTTCAAGAACAGTACAGCACCAAAAATCCCTTTGGTTCTTTTATCTGAATATATAAGGACCCCTCTCTGTTTTCACATCCTGTAACATGATTTCTTGGTTCAACTGGCTTATAGATGGCTATATCCATAATAAATATCTATAAAGGATCATTTTATATCTTGTAGTCACTCAGTTCTATGTACAGAAATCCTAGCCACATGCATACAAACACCAAGAAATTCCCTCATTGACTGTCAATAAAATTATCAATTATGTTCCGTAATTGCAGATATGACATAGAATAAGAATTTAAAATATGACTGTTTCTTCTATATTAAATAAAAATCCCAAGTAAAATGTAAAAAACATTAAAATCGTAATTCCATTAGTCTAAAAGAACACAACACTTATTCAGCTACGTTTCTTTTCAAACAAATTTTTTCCTTAAAATGGTAATCATCGGGGCAAATATTAGTGTATTTGAGAGCTTTTCTTTTGTTTCAAACAAGAGAAGAATATCAAAATAGAATACTGGCACTGTCTTTCTCTGCATCAACATAGTGGGAATGATAAAACAGTGTTTTGATCATCCAGTCCCTTTCCTCTTGATAACAATCCAATAAAAATAATTTACAATTCCTTAAAAGCTAGGAAAGAACAGAAGGAGGAAGAGGAGAGTAAGAAGCTTTCTAGCGCCTGGGCCTGCTGAATTCATTCTAAAAAGCTAATGAAGAAGTTAAATTTTATGGTAGTACAATGTTACAGAGATAACTTCAGGTGGATAGAAGCAGGGGTGTTAATATTTCGTTGCTGCAAACACTGTGATATCTCTGTGTGTGTGTGTGTGTGTGTGTATCAGTTGAAAAAGTCAATTTTGCAATCCCTTTTACAGAAAGGAATTCCCTTTTACAGAAAGGAATTCCCTTTTACAGAAAGGTAATAAATTCATATTCAAAGACAATCAGCATCCAGGGTCATTCAATAATGCCTTATTCACAGTCCAGAAGAAAATATCCATTATTTGCTGAATTACACTTTTACGGGATATGAGCACACACACAAAAAATAGCTTATGTCAATTTCTATGTTCTGTCCTGGAGGAAAGATGTAAATCGGGTGAAACTCTAATAAAAATGAGTCATTAAAACAAGATAAACTACAATATGGTCTCGCAGTTTCATTCATTAGCAACTGACGATAATTGTAAAAATCAACCTGACTTTGATTTGGCAATCTCTTAATTAAAATAGCACATCTGTAAAACATTCAATGTTGTTGTAAATAATCATGTCATTTAAGGATGATGTCTACATTTCTGTTTTTTTTTCTTTAGCTCATTTTTCCTCCCTTAGTTCACTTATTTTCCTCCCATCTAAGTTTAAATTTGTTTCACTCATTCTTATCTAAATAGTGCCTAGAAATATAAGAGGATAACCATTTTAGAGACATTTCACTAGCTCCAAAAGATAAATTCATTTGACAGAGGTAAATCTCATCAAAAAAATCACGTAATATGGCTTCATCAGAGACTTTTGCAAAATATGGCAAGGACTTAGATCTATTGTGTATGCTATATTACTACTTCCTCATGATAAACCAATGAAGCAGGGGTTAACATTGACACTATATGAATATATAGAAACTGGATTTTATTGAGGTTTGAAACTTTTCTAACATCATATACAGGTATTAAAAGGGAAAGCTAGGATTACAAATCAGAGTATGACCTTCCCTAAGACACATAATTTCCCTGTTGTCTCCTAGAGCTTAGAGACCAGTTAGGCCAATCTCCTCACGGATGCCCAGGGATAGTGGAATTATTTCCCCGAGCACAACAGATGATGACAGAAGCAAGCCAGACCGATCTTACTTTTGCTTCCCTCTATTACATGGCTTTGGCCTCTTTCCAATGATTAGTGAGACACACTTGAAATAAGGAGCTATTTCTAGAAAAATGATTCTGGCATTAAACACCTTATCTTAAGCTATACCCATCCTAATTTAAACACTTTTGAAAGTTGTATCAACTTTTTAGGCCAGGAAAACATCAATCACGGAGTAACATTACATTATAAACATAACCTTATTATAAGACCTCAAGAACAGACTTCCATGTCTATATTTATAAAAGAAGAGGAATGATGATGAACTATTCAATTCTAATTAAATCTACCAGGAAACAAAGTCTCTCTTTATCTCACCTCTTGTAATTGCTTTTTTCATCCCTACATTCAATTGTTTCATCTAGTATATTATGTCCTGTACTGATAAGTACAGATAAATAGATAACTTTGTTACCTGATGGAACAGACTTTAATTGTTATAGCATTTATAAAATCAAGTGTACTAGAAGCAAACAACTCTGTTTAATTAATTCAAGTGCAGTGGAAGATGTGGGATTAATGCCACTCACGGTGCTGTTCTGGAACATTTCCTGGCATGGAAGCCACCATTCACCCAAGGCAGTGGATAGGTGACTGAAAGTTACACATGTATAGGCAATGAAGTAGTAAACATTACCACAACTTACCCTCGAATTAACTACTTCCAGGGAGACGTTCTGAGGTGGGGCACTTGGCACTAGAAGAAATAAAACAAGGTGAGATTGTTATTGCCAAAGTCATGAAAGAGAAACTCCAACCCTCCTTGAAAAAAGAAAGCATGTCTTTGTCACTGTTCATAATGATAATTAGATAGGTGGTCCCAGGTGGCACTTCAGGAATTTCCTGGAGAGTTGAAAAATCACTGCATTTGTTTATTTTTCTCACTTAGTGGGCCAGTTATTCCTCTAGGGAGCCCCCAAAACTGTTAGGCAAGAGAGCACCTGCTGTGATACTAAATACAGCCATTTAATTATAGCTTTCTGGTGATAACCTTCCCAGAGGAACCAATAAAAACATACAGGAGATTTCCTAGAGTGGTTTTAAAGGCTTAAGATGTTGTGTATTTCAGGACCTGCATGGTTTTATGATAAAATATGTCACTCTAATGGTCACTCATGTTGCTTAATCCCTTTAAATGCAAACTTTATTATCTCTTAAAAAGTGAAAAGAAGAAATACATCCCTTTTTAAATGCTTTGTAATTAAACCTGTGTGTCATAGATGCAAGCAGGTTACTAAATAGCACTTGGTGAGTCAATTCTATTAACAAAGGAGCAATTTATTTTTCTTTGAGGATTTTCTAGGTATTTTGTTTCTCTCACTTGGATTTTGATTGTTCCAGTCCTTCATAGAAGGAGAAAGAACACATACAGCTTTCTTTATAATACTTGTAATGAATATTCACTATATCAGAAAGTGAATATTCTATCATATGAGTAGTAGCCATTCACTGAATGACTTACATGTCAAGTGCTATTCTAGATGTCTTGGATGAATCATAAAAACAAAAAAATAAAGATTTCTGCCCTACAACAGGAATATAAGTAGCATTCAGTACATGCTTTATATATACATATATATATATGTACACACGCACATCTGAGTACTCCTTATCCTTGTTCATGACAAATTGATACAATTTAATAGAGAATGAATGCTTTTAGGGTCCTCAACATTTTAAGGGCTATTTTTGTCATGCTCTTCTTTACTTTGAATTTGGGCAATACCTATGTTTTGCTAGGGTACTTATATTTACCCTGAATTTATTTCTGTCCTACTCTGATTTTGCCTTCTGAAAAGTAATCACTATGAGGGCATGATATATGTCTAAGCAATCTTTATGTCCTCCAAACTGACATTCAATTAATATTTACTGACTCAATAACTAAATAAACAGATACTTACTTAAATATTAGCTCCTGGACCTTTCTGGACCTGATGGGAATTATAATCACTTATTTTCTTTGACTTTGAACATCTTGTCTTAGTACTTGATAAAAGTTATTACCATATTACCAATGTAACTTGTGATAAGATGTTTACCAAAGGCTTGTTTTTCATGAATTAGGTCAAAAAGCATTCTTTTAAAAATATTTCATTATTTAGGAGATAGACTTTATTTTTTAATTTCATTTAATTCTATTTTGGTTTTCTTATCAAATACAGAATATAACCTTCACAGGAACCAGGATTTTTGTCCTTTTGATGTTGCATCCCCAATATTGATGTGCGTCAAGCACATGGGCCACACTCAGCCAATATTTGTTGAATGAATCAATTAATAGAAAGACTATAAGATTATAATAAAATATTTTTCACATTTAGGGTTTTGGTCAACAAAAAAACAAGCCTATTATTTTTGCAATTTTATTTTTTAAATTAAGGTATAACATACAGGAAAGTGCACAAATCTCGAATATATGACTGGATAAAGTGGGGGGTGTGTGTGTGTGTGCTCCTATTTAAACAGCACCTAGATCAAGATATAAAACATTTTCAGTACCCTGGAAAGCTCACCTGTGTCCCTTCCCAGTCAATATCTTTCTGATAGTAACTGCTGTTGATTATGACCTCTATGGATTAGTTTATTCTGAGCTTACTAAAAACAAAATCAGAGTTCCTCCCTGCCCCCCCCGCCCTCCTGAGGCTGGCTTCTTTTGCTTATTTCTTGAGATTCATTCATATTGTTGCATGGAGCAATAGTTTTTTGTTTTGTTTTATTGCTCTATAGTTTTAGAATATACAATTATTCTAATTTATATTTATCTATTATACTGATGAATGGCATTTGGATCAATTTCTAGTTTTGAGTTATGAGAATAAAGCTGCTATGAAAATTCTAGTTTGTGTCTTTTGTTGGGCAATTGCACTCATTTCCTTCATTATATACCTGGGAGTGCAAACACTGGTAGCAGGGGAACCCCCTATGAGGGTTAAACATATGTTAAGTTTTAATATATACAAAGTTTTGTAAAGTGACTGTACCAAAGAAAGACTAAAGATAGGCTGGAAATAACAACTTGTGTGATCAGAAGAACTAAAAAAAAAAAAAATGATGTTCTCACATGAGGAATAATTTAATATGATCCACATTCAAATTATTCTGTAAAGCAAAAAAATTAAAGTAGGTACAAACTGAAAAAAAATGCTATGTTCTAAATCATATAATTGCATAGCTTCTGAAAAGTATATTCTTTAAAAGCAAAGATTGGAAATAATGTCTTAATATTAAGTGATAATATAAGTCATTTCTTAAACATGAAAAATATTTCTACTTTAGACTTCATAATATTTACATCGTATTATACTTTACTAATTATATTATACCCACTTTTGACCAATTAAATAATATGACAAGATAGAATTTTGCAGGAAAGAGAAGGTGTCTTAAATTTATCATACATTTTGTTCTAGGTACTGTGCTAGTTGATATGTAACTCTTAAATTTTACTGTAATAAAAGTTTATAAATGGCATTTAACTCATTTCAGAAAGCCAAGAATATATAAGATAAAGAATAAACTACCACAATTTGATAATTTTCTGTATTAGGAATTTAAAGCCATCAAGCCCCAAAAGTGGATTTACAACAATGGTGTTAATTAATTTTATCTATTTTTTTAACAATATAAATTTCTTTTCTCATTGATAACACACCGGCTATTCTTGCCTTACACAGTCAGGAAAGAAAGCGGATAATGTTTCTACAGTGTTTTTAGTTATTATTGCCTCTTTCTTACTATCAACTTCCATATTATTTACAAATAAATAGATACAATAGATAGGATTAGATGCTTGCTGGAGGTGAGTGGAATCCACATTTATCTATTGGGACTTTTCTTTATTAGTCTTATTTGATAACACTTCATTGTTTCATGAGAAAGAAGGGAAGGACACAGTTCATTGCTTTTCTCATCAAAATGTCAAGTAATTGATCATTTACAATTGGTTCATTAAAGCCAATCAGAGGCATTTGGTCTGGAAACTCCTCTTAATATAGTGGAACATGCTGGTTCAAGTACGTGGTGATGAAGCATTCTGCAGAGTAGATTAAGTTCCCACATCTATAAATGAATCATACACAGGGTCACTTGAATTCCTCCCCTTATCAACTGTGTGCTGTCCTGTACACATAATTTGTGGATTGAAATAATTTATATATACCTTTGATCTTTCTTCTTGAGGGAATTAATATGTGACATTTATTATAGAATAAGAGAAACAATACATTTCCACATTGAATCCCCCTCTTTACTTACTAGCTTATATGACCTGGCTCTGCTGCTTTTGTGACCTCTATCTTAGTTTTGTCATCTGTAAAGCAGGGGAAAATATAGTGTTGTGAAGTGTGTGGGGTAGGGCCTTGCACTAATAAGTACACAATAAATATTATGAAAACAGTAAGAAGCACTTTCCTTCAGTTAAGTTTGCCTATGAAATTTGGTCCCTCTGCTTTTGGACACAGGGCAAGTTGGCATGGACACTAATAAAGGTTAATTAATTGATAAAAATCTGTTAATAACCTATCATGTCAACTAGTTCAAGATACAGTGCTTGGGAACAAACTGGCAACAAACTACTTACAGTTTACCCTAAATAGTAGGCTGTCTAGAGTGATGGTCTACAATCCCAACAGTTTGAAGAAGTGGAACACTGTAAACCAATGATACACAGGAATTTGAACAAAAAACAATGTTTCTTCCCAGAAAAACAATTAAAGCAGTGCTAAATTAGAGGTGACAGCTCATCAGAATAAAATCTTTATAAGCATCTAAGCATAACAGGAATACTATGGAGAAAATTAATTTAAAAAAATTATTTGCATTTCATTTTTGCTTTTTATTCAATTTTTCTATGGTCCCAATATAAATTTTTCATGGTAAGAATTTCTCTGGCCTTAGAGGAAATCTGATTTTCTCTTAACACATATGTATTTAGACAGAATAATATGTTAAATTAGTCACACAAAGAGGAAGTCCTAAAGATGAGTCTATACTTACAAACATTTGTACAGGTTTGGCTGAACGGTCTGATTAATTCAATAAATATTTACTGAGTTGGAGGGATACAGAGATGAATATAACATCATCCCTCATATTAAGGAACATTGAGAATAATGAGAAAAAGAGGCATGGGCATAGATAATATTTATTAAACATTCAAATATATGCTGTGCTCATGTTTTAGGTGCTCATATGGACTAACCATTTACTTTTTCACAACATCTCCCTTTTATAACATCCAGAAAGTCAATGAGAACAGGGCTTTGACTGGGAAGCCGGTGACTATTAATTGTAATTAAATTCATCTGTATATGACCTCAGCATGGGTAGCTTCAGTAGAGAGGAGAGGACATCAGATTGAAGTAGAAGAGATGAGTTGATTGTAAAGATAAATGCAGATGAGGTTAGAGTGTCCACTCCTGGGGCCCCTGAAGCTCATGCTTTCTCTACCAAATGCATCTGATAGAGGGAAGCTGGGGGTCCTTTGCACAGCGACGCTTGTTGGATTAGAGTAAAAAAATCCTTTTATTCAATGACAGGCATTTTCTAAGTCCTAAATGTTTCAATACTTCTAGGTAATAATTCTTGGATTAATGAGTAATAATCTATCTTTCTCATTTATGACATTTAAAACCAAAGTAGAGAATAAGGCCACAGCATTACAGTTCAGAGTGTGAATGAAATCTACATAAATTATGTAAAATATTCACTTTCATTTGTTTTCCTTTTATTTTTATAATTATAAGTTGTGAAGTAATTTATTCTGCCAATAAATATTCTGTTCTGTCTTCAATAATAGAATCAGATAGATGGGCTTAAGAATTACATTAAAAATGATACCAAAGTGGTGTCAGATATAAAGTATTTTTTTTACATTGAAATTGCAAATGAACATTACTCCTGTGTCTTCTTTGCACCATCCTTAGTAACAGGCATGCCCTTCCTCATTTCACTGATACTGTATGAAATATCCACCCAGATACTTTCCCAGATTAAAGCATGGAGGATCGGTCAAGGAATCACAAACTAAAGTCATTTTTTTTGAAATTCAAAAGATCAATAATTTATAGAATTGCATATACGAACATGGAAACCGCTGCTGAAAAGAAATAGCTTGCTGCCTTTTTAATATTCATGGAGGTCACATCTTTGCATTTCTGCACCTGCCTGAATTGTCACTGGCCCCATATCACATACTCTGCCGTGCTTTATTTTCACTTTTCATTAAACTTCCAACCTTTCATTATCATCCATTTCTTAGATCTCTAGTTTGCTCTGCCACTGCTTTGTCAAATTTATCTACTTCATTAAGATTTCTTCCTCCTTTTTATGGCATTAAAAAATACATCTAATCTTTCATTTGTTAGGCAAGGTAAAACTAAAATATAAATTTTCATATTCAGTTTTAATACTTTCAATACTGGATTATTTGGTCTAAATCTTCACGATTTTTTTTTCCAAATTAAGAGGTACATGTAGGAGGATTGTCCATCATTTACACTTTTAATCACTTACCACTGTTTAGAAGGAGAAACAAAAGAAAGGTGATGATGTAAATTAGCCCACACATGCACACAAATGTGTTTGTATTTATAGGAATAAAGGAAAACACCCACACAAAATGATTCTGAGCTCTTAGGCAGCAGTCACACTTTGAAGATGACTAATTAGGACATCCTGATTCAGAGTGTATACCTTTTAAAAGTTTAAATTTGACCGTAATAGATAGTTTGAGTGAATTAGCCAAATTTCTAATATATGCTAGTATATTCCATGAACTTTTAGTTAGGAAGCCTTGAACATGGAATGTATGATATACATTCAATATTATTTCATTATAACAAATATGTGAGTCAAATTTCACTGTCTCTAACTTACCATCAGAAAGCGTAACCACTGTTATATCATCAGTAGATACTCCTGGCCCATAGCGATTATAAGCTAGGAATCGAAGACTATATTCCGTGAATTTTTTCAGGCCTTCCAGTTTATAAGATAGTCCATCAACCTCTATATTCTGGAGACATAAAACACCAAAACTGTTATTCAGGAGACACATTAAAGCACAAATGGCAGCCATTCTGTGCAATCAGTGAATTGGCTATTAGACTCTCACTCACAAAACTACACTCTAGCCTTATTATGAGTTGTGATAAAACCTAAGTTCTGACACACACTCCCCCACTGAAGACCAAACCACTCTGTAGACTCCTAGTTAAAATAGTACCATGCTATCTTTACAGTCATTAAGTTCCAATTTGTTTAACACCACTCAACACATCAAATGGCGGGTGGTATTAACGCCCACACCAATACCCTGACAGGCAGAAAGCAGCTTGTAAATCCAGGGGAACAAAGAGTTGCTCCTGTACCCAAAATGGAATAATTTACCAAGAAACAATAGAATTCTTCCTTCCTGTGCTGAAATATACCCAAGACTCTAGAAACTGACAGACGCTTTGCTACAATTTTTCTCTCCCAAAATACTGTGAGGTTAAGTTGGAATTGTTTTCAGCACTTCACAGATGTAGAAATGAGATAATGGAGGTGAAGGTCACTGAGAAAGCAGAGCCAGTTCATTCCAGAGGACCTATTATATAGCTCTTCCCAACGATCATCACACTGTATCTTGGGTAACACTATTTTTTAATTTATTTAAATGGATTGGTAAAATGCATCATTGAAGAATTAAAATGTGTAGCAAAAAGGGTAAAATAGAAAGGTGAAAATAAGATAAATAGCATGGGAGCCGTAAACAAACAAAACTGGAATGAATGATTATGTAGGAGGATCTCTTAATAATTCTTATGCTATAACTTGGAACTAGGAACAGTTCAGAATAGAACTAATTCAAACATTTTATTTTAATGAAAAATATCTATCATGAAGTATATGTGGAAGCATGAAGACCACACTATGCTGGGCAAACTTCTCAACACAGTATAAGAACTCCACTATCCCAAGGGCACTTCTGGGTCTTTCCTATTTAACTACCCATTTGTCTATGTATCTTGTCTATATATATATATATATATATGTTACAAAATAGAGCTGAGTTTCATGTGTCTCCCTTAAGAGTCATTTACTCTTACTTTATATGAAAATCTAATTTGCCTGTTTTCCAATGTCTGTGCTAACCACAGATTAGAAGAAAAATGGAAGAAGGAGGAAGGTAGGCTTCAGGAGAAAACTATTCTGAAAAAAACAAGAAGTGATAGGTGACAGTCCCATGGTGGGGAGAAGACAGAAATAATATCAAACATATGAATGAAAAAAAGCAATGTGACAGAAGTCATTGAATATAAGATTGATCATCCCTTAGGATAAGCACTGAAAATGCAAATACTTTTCTGGAACCCGATGGGCTCATTCAAATGTGGTTACATTGGCCCAGACCACAATATACTCAAACAAAAAATCAGCATCCTTTCTATTGACTTCATTTTGTTGCCTCTCTTACCGCCCGAATTTAATTAAATTGCTTAACATTTTCAATAACAGTTACTTTAAAACTGATCAGCTATCCAATCAATGTGCTGGATACTAGATTATATCAAAAGCCTATAGATCTCCTATAATTTTTCCCATAGATGGCAGGAGTAGGGGCCATTCTCTTGCCTACCTGTTCCTTCCCCGTGGACACTTCAGTGCAGAATAATCTGTAACCTTGCACTGGACCATTTGCATAGGCAGGGGGTTCCCAGGTAATAAGAATTGAGGTAGGTGAGGTAGATACAGCTTGCAGGTTTTCTACTGGCCCTGGAACTTGCACTGTTTACAAGAGAAATTGATTAGTACAAGAAGGTCCTCTTTCTCAAAACAAACAGAATTACATCTTTTACAGTTCAAGGAAATTATAGCACCACATACTATTTTTAGAATCATATGGAATAAGAATATAAAAAATAGGATATAACTAGAAAGTAATGACATTTTAGAATCATTTCATTTTAAAATTCAGAAGAAGACATTAATCTAAATTACTTATTTCATCTTACAGTTGAGGAAACTGGTCAAGGACTATGAGTGACTAGGGTAATGGCTGAATAAGAATGGGATTCTTAGTCTAAATTCTTAGTATGGAGAATTTTCCACTTTGCGAGTATGCCTTTGCCTGTGTATTGTTAACTGCAGAAGGAAAAGAGAAAATGCAATCAAAATACTTGTACCACATGGTCCCATTTATAATTCAAATAGGCAGCACAGTTATAGATAATTTACCACATTGTATTTATTGAAGTCATCATTTTAAAATCTTGCTCAAATCTGGGTCCTTTAAATTAATTTCAGGATTTAATTTTCAATTTTACTTTCTAGTATTCCATTTTCTCTCATAACTATTACTTCACTTAATCAAGGATAAGAAACTTGTTCATTAAATAAATTAAACACAGGTCCACAATCACCTAACCAAAACACTCATGTCCAGATGTGTTTCTACATCCAAAACTTTTCAGGTTTTAGAAAGTTAACATAGTACATATGCAGTGTTTCATGCAACACCCCGAGTGGAGTCTGAGGTAGCACTCTGTTATTAAACCATATATAAGCAGCAAAAATATATGACATTCACACCAAACAGGATTATTAAAGACTATACGTAGCCTAACATAAGGTCAGGTCAGGTTAGGATGTGAAATGAGTTAAGAAAATCCTTCTCATTTTAGATTTGCAAATTTTGAATTTGTGCAGAATTTTTTATGTGTCTATGGACCTGAATATAAATATATGATCTATAAATGGTAAATGCACTCATCACGTTACTGTAATCTAAAATAAATAGTCTCATCATTGCAAGCATAACAACAACTTTAACTTAAACATGTTATGTATTTCCCCCAGCCTTAGATACCACCTTGCTTTGGACAGATATACACTTTGGGTCTCTAATTCAATTCTTCAAACTCTTGTGAGTTTGAACTTCCATAGTAAAATGGCATGTGACAATCCAGCCGACATGACATCTGATGATATACTTCTTAGATCAGAATGGAACCTGTGTCTCTGGATCATTTTCAGAATTTGTTCCATGGAATCCAGCTTATTAAGACATTACTGCTCACACATTTTTGGGGAAAAAATACGTCAGAAACACATATTTTATGTTAAGACAGGTTGGGACCTGGGACACTTTGCTACATTGCTACAGTGCTTGCACCTGGACAAACGTCTCCTGGAGCAACAAAATACAAAGAATCTATAAGGGACTAAAAATAATTGTGCATGTACAGTTGGGGCAAATTGTGGACAAGAAGATACAAAAAGACCCCCCCCAAAAAAAAAAAATCCAACCATCACTTTGGAAGAGCCTGGAGAAAAAAACAGCGTGTCTGGGAGCAAAAGCAGGGTACTACATATGCCCCCTACACTCAACACCACCAAAGGGGTGGTAGACCACCTAAGACACCCCTCTGGCTGAACCCCTGGACACGCCCCTACCCTCATGCCATATAAGGAATGAGCTTACCTGCCCTTGGGGAGCAAGCAAAGGAATCTGTTACTTGTTTTCGCTCCTTCCTGCCCCCCTTGCCCCTCCCCGCTGCAGCAGGGGCCCCAATAAAGCCTTTCCTGAATTTCTTATCTGGCCTTTTATCAATTTCTATTGATTGGGGAAGGCCAAGAACTCTGGTCTGTATCAGTGTCACCTTCACATATTTTCCCACTAGTCCCCAAATCCTGAGAATCCTTATTAATGACAATTGCATTCTTTTCACCTTAACAAGTGATTATTAATAATTTCTTAAAAACTTATTTGGAAAACATTTTAAACCTATAGAAAAGTTAAGAATGAGAATAGTACATAGAACAGCCTTGTTCCCTTTATCCAGATTTAACACTTTAACACTTTGTTCTATAAACTTTATCACTCTCTCTCAATTATCTATCTACCTAGATTAAGTTGCACTGCTTGGGCTCTTTACCCCTAAACTCTTGAGTGCATATTTCCTAAGAATTAATGTGCACACGAATAATATAGTTGTCAACTTCAGTGCATTTCATATTAATACAATATTTTATCTAATCATCATCTGTATTCAGATTGTGTCAACTGACTCAATAGTGCCATTCATGTAGCGTTTTCATCTCTAATTGAGGATCCGTTTTATGGCCAAGTTTGAATTTCATTACCATATCTCTTTAGTCTGCTTTACACTGAAACTGTTTGAAAGCCTTATCTTTTAGGCTTTACACACACACACACACACACACACATATATATATATATATAAAAATCAACTATACTCCTATTATATAGTTGATTTACAATGTTGTATTAGTTCAGGTGTACAGCAAAGTGAATCAGTTATACATATACATATATCTACTCTTTTTTTTTTTTGAGATTCTTTTCCCATATAGGTCGTTACAGAGTATTGAATACAATTCCCTGTGCTATACTGTAGGTTCTTATTAGTTATCTATTTTATATATAGTAGTGTGTATATGTGAGTCCCAATCTCCCAATTTATCCCACCCCCCATCCCCTGGTAACCATAAGTTTATTTTCTACATCTGTGACTCCACTTCTATTTTGTAAATAAGTTCATTTGTATCCTTTTTTTTTAAGATTCCACATATAAGTGATATCATATATTCATCTTTCTGCATCTAACTTACTTCACTCAGTATGACAATCTCTAGGTCCATCCATGTTGTTGCAAATGGCATTATTTTGTTCTTTTTTATGGCTGAGTAGTATTCCATTTTATATATGAACCACATCTTCTTTATCCATTCCTCTGTTGATGGACATTTAGGTGGCTTCCATGTCTTGGCTATTGTAAATAGTGCTGCAATGAACACTGGGGTGCCTGTATCTTTTTGAATTACGGTGTTCTCTGGGTATATGCCCAGGAGTGGGATTGCTGGGTCCTATTTTAATTAATAGAATGGTCTTCATTTTGGGTTTGTCTTTGTTTCTTCACATTTAATTTAGGTTATACCTTCCAGGCTGAAACAAAATACAAGTGATCTCTGTCCTTCTCAAGGCATCACATCCAGAGGCACAAGATCTCTGTACCATCATATATGTTAATTTTGAATACCAGGTCAAGGTACTATCAGATTTCTCCATTGTAGAGTTAAGTGGTCCCCTGCATCCCCCCCCATACCCTAGCAGCCCTCTGCTCCATTGCTTACAACTAATAAGCAATCTGTGTAGAGATGCTACATTGGGAGTATGGTCTTCATTGATGTCTGCAAGTCCTTTGGGTGAACAAGAAACACAAGGATGTGTATACACAAAGACATACAAAAACTTTTAGGTGGATACATATACTCAGACGTACAGATCCACATGCTATTTTGCATGACTCTATAGAGATGCCTCCCGTTCCAATCCATCTCTACAGGGGTCATTCTTGCCTTTCCCGTTCTTCTTTTACACGTCCTTTCTTCCCAAGAGAGAACCCCGACTCCCAAACAATTGTATTTTGATAGGCATTTCATGAGTGTCCCCACCTCAGTACTCTTCCACGAAGGAGTAATTTTTCTATGGAAAATCCCTTATTACACAAAGGGGACTTTCGTAGACAATGTTGAACAGTGGCAAGTCTTGCCTGTGTCAAAATTCATAGTGACGCAGTTAGAATTGTATTATAATGAAGCAGACATTTTGTTCCATGGGGGGAGAAAAGCAAACTCAAAATTTGCCTGCTGATAACACTTCAACTGGATTTTTGAAGTATTTTAAATAACAATAGTAAAAACATTGATGACTTGTGTGCTTCTTTGATTACTGATATATTCACAAAGACAATGCAAACATTTCAAGAAGGGAGATTTCTGATTCAGAATCTATTATTCTTGTGAGGAAGGAAGACAGAGAAAGGAGCAACAGCAGCAAGATTGAGTGACCTTCTTAAGAAATATGTTGAATGTGAGGTAACCAGGATTTTGAAAGTTCACACAGAGTATATTTGTGCAGCCCATTAATGTGTAAAGTATTAACTGAATGCATCCCTTCTGGCTCTCCCATGGCTCAAGTGAAAGGGCTAAAGCCCTTCCTAAGAACAGGGCTTATTCTGAGAACAAAGATTCAGATTTTAAAATGTCTAAACTCCAAAGCCATCACTCCTGCTGTGAGATGTAACACATTCAAGGAAGGTTTCCAGGAGGTGTCTGGAAGAAAGGAAGGGGAGGCAATGTTTGAGGAGTTTCTGCTCATCTGTTTTATTGGAGCACAATGGGATGATGTGAAATAATTTAAAATGTCTTCAATATTTGAGGAACGAAGAAGACAATGAATACGCACTTCACCTGAAACACCACATGCAGAGTCAGTGGCAACTCTGCTAAGAAGGCAGGGTTGTGATAAGTGCCCAAGTCACTCTGAGAGTTTCCCGAAGCTCCGAGTGTGGCTGGGAGAGAATCTAGAAATGACCCAGGTGCCCAGAGTGAGCCACCTGAGAATCTGGAAGGACAAGCTAAGAGGGCCACTCAGCATGGGTAGGAGTGGGGGGGGGGGAGGTGGGAGGGTGCAAAGCCTGTCTATGACTCTTTGGGTGCATGGGAATCAATCACTTCCATCAGCCATTGTGGTAGAAGAAACTACAGGGATGCCTGCAGCTCAAGGCAACAGCCCCACAAGAACAAATAGGCCACAGTCCTCCCCTAATGATTCCAGCCATGGCTGCTTATTGTCCCTGCTGTTGGAAGAATGGTCAAAACCCTTCTCTGAGTTTCCCAAATTATAGGAGCAGCTGTCTTCTTCACAGGCATATGCACAAGCCTAGGTATACAAAAAGTAATCAATAAAAGTGCATCAAATGAATGACTTTATATACAGTTACCAAATGCTATGGTAAATCACAAGCCTCAGATACACAGTCTAACATTTGATTTTGTTGATTCAGCATTGTTACTATGAGTGATCATAAAAATGTATTTTCCTAACACACCAAACAGAACTAATGTTGTTATATATGTCCATGTTTCTTGTATGCATGAGAGTCTGTGTGCACTTTGCCCACAGTATAATTTCTTTATATGTATATGTGGCTTAGTTACCAATGGGCCAACAGCAGGCAGTAAGTACCATAATTTGGATTCAGGATGTACTGGTAGTGTCAGCCCCAATCATCTGTTCACCAGCTGAATTATTCTCCCTTCCTAATGGTCATGAGACACCATCAGGGAAAAAAAGTGCGCTTGGGAATTCAGAACAATTTCAAGCAGAGACGATAGATACGGGGAGTAAAAAGAAACATTCAGAGCATTTAGTTTAAGCACATTCACAAACAACAGTAGGTGTTTTCACAGATAACATTTGACTTATTAGTGTAAAGTTTCCAATTGTTTTTTTTCTGAAAAAGGATTGCATTTTGGAGTGAAATTAGTTTCTACTTTAACTTTTTGTTTTAAAATATAATTTATTTTGTGATTTCATTGAATTGGTAGATTTTCTTTAATATCCTCATATATTAAGATAAAAATACCATAATCCTATGTTATCCCAAGTGAATACAAACATCACAACATCAAAGAATTATCAAATCATATATTTATCATATATACTCATATGCATGCAATTAATCTAATCTAATCCAATCCAATCTAACCTAATCTAATCAAATGTAAGCAACTCATCAATGAATGCCAGCTGAACCAACTACCTTTTAAAATATAGATATAGATATACAGTCAGATATATATACACACACACAGATATATACATATATAGAGAGATATATGTAGATATATACAGTATATGTATAGATATGCATATCTGTAGCCTCTGCATGTCTGGATTTAACCTAATTAAAAAAAAAAATCTAGACTATTCCAAAAACCAAAACTTGAATTTGCTGCACTGTGGCAACTATCCACATAGTGTTTACATTTAACTTACAACTATTCACATAGCATTTAATCTAGAGATATTAATTAATAATTAAGATTAATTAAGATTAAATATACTGGAGGATGTGTGTAGGTTATATGTAAATACTACCTCACTTTATATAGGGTACTTAAGCATCTGGAGATTTTGGTATCCATAGGGGAGCCCTGAAGCCAAAGCCAATGCAGATACTGAGGGACAGCTGTACCGACATACAGGCATAGCTTGGAGATATTGCAGGTTAGGTTCTAGATCACCCCAATAAAACAATTATCACAATAAAGGAAGCAACACAAAATTTTTGGTTTCCCAGTGGATACAAAAAGTTATCTTTACACTATACTGTATTCTATTAAATGTGCCTTATGCTTAAAAAAATGTACATAATTTAAAAATACTTTATTGCTAAAAAATGTTAACTATCATCTGAAACCTCAGTGAATCATAATCTTTTTGCAGGTGGAGGGTCTTGCCTTGATGCTGGTGGCTGCTGATGGATCAGGGTGGTGGTTGCTGAAGGTTGGGGTGCCTGTGGCAATTTCTTAAAATAAGACAAAAATGCAGTTTTCCACATCGATTGACTTTTCCTTTCACTTGAACACGTAGAGCTCATTCTAAGGTTAGTAACTGACCTAATTTCAATACTGTTGGCTCTGAAGGAATAAGGAGGCTCAAGGCAAGGGGGAGATAGGGAATGGCCTGTCAGTGAAACAGTCAGAACACACACAGCATTTATCAGCTAACTTTACCTTCTTTGTATGGGTGCAGTTTGTGGCACCCCAAAATAGTTACAAGAGCAACATCAAAGATTATTGATCACAGATCACCATGACAAATATAATAATCATGGAAAATTTTGAAATATTGCAAGAATTACCAACATGTGACACAGAGACATGGAAGTGAGCAAATGCTGTTGGAAAACTGGTGCCAACAGATTTGCTCAATACAGGGTTGCTACAAATCTTCAATTTGTAAAAAACACAGTCTCTGCAAAGTGCAGTAAAGCAAAGCATAATAAAATGAGGTCTGCCTGTATAGAGAAAGAGAAAGAGATAATCATCCAGACCAAAATACTGCCTGAACGTGGGATGCTCTTTTTCACAACATTCCTGGCGAGTGTTAAGACTCTGTGTTTCACTTTGAAACTGAGTCCCCCTAAAATCGAGTTCCTCTGCCAAGTTTATGATGAACCCATCTATCCAAAATGTTACTCCCTTTCTTTTCCTAAACCTGTTCTCCTCAAGATTGAGGAGTATCAAAGGAAAGCGGGATTGAAACCACACATAAGGTCCTGTGTCCCTGTCCATTGAAGTAAAAGGCACTTGCTTTGGTCTCCCAGGCCTGCCCTAAGTCTCTAAAGGCTGACTCAAGAGTTAATGATTAGGAAATGTGAAGATGCAGAAACAAAGAATAGCTGTTGGGCCAGGAAACTGGTAACAATTTAGACTATAAATCCGCCACAGAGCAGAATCACCAAACTCCCAGTTTCCTGAAAGGCCTGACACACCTTCCTAAATTGTTTTTACAGGAAGCAGACCCCCTTCATGAAAACTGCAGACCACAAGCACACAGACCCTGAATTGGTTGAAAACCAGAAGGTTGATGATGCAAAACTTCCTGGAAGCCAACCAATGATAGAATTCTGCATGAGCTGATCAGACACCCTGCGGCCCCCTCCCTCACTTTGCCTTTAAAACCCCTTCCTAAAAAAGCCATTGAGGAGTTTGGGACTTTTGAACATGAGCTACCTGTTCTCCTTGCTTGGTGCCCTGCAATAAATGCTGTACTTTCCTTCACCACAACCCGACAGATTGGCTTTACTGTGAGGGGGATAGCAGATGCAAGTTTGGTGCAGTAACAACTTAAGCTATTACATGCTTACTCTTCTTCACAACAGTACTATAAATTCAAATTTCTGAATTCCCTAATATTCTCCTTTTGAATTACAGCTGTAACATAGGCCTGTGGATAACATATTGTGTTTTATGTTGATTGTGGAAATATGTATGTGTATACATACACACACACACACAAGAACACGTACATATATACATATGTACTTATGTATTTATTCAGATTATGTCTATAAACTGTATTTAAACATAACACATTTTTATATGTGATTCATTATATGCATATTAGAGAGAAAGAAAAAGAAAGAGAAGGAGAAAAAGGGAGACTCAAAGATGTTTAACAATAGGAATTAGATGTGAAATCAATACAGTTAACAGCTTCACCCTTCCATTTCATTACATTTTAGTATGTCAGTCAAGAAACTTAATGTGCTTAACTGCTCATCATTTCAAAGATGTCTTTTATAATCCCCACTGATCCCCTCAGTTGGACAAAAATTTTGCAGCAAACTGCATCTAATTTCTCTCCATCTCTATTCCAGTTACCTCTTTCTTCGAAGAATGGAAATACTTCAGAATAGATGCATAATCTATACAAGTAACTCATCAATCAATGTCAACCTAACCAACTACCTTTTTAAATTTCAATATTGCATTATAGTAGAAATTCATTATAACACCTGTACCTAAGAACAAATTAAATACTTATGTTAGAGTAAATGAGATGTATTACATGTCACTATTTCACTGGGAACAGTAATTTCTGATCATATATATAAATTATAGTGTAACGGGGTACTTTATAATGAGATCTTATCACATATTAATCTGAAAATGACATAAAATTTGGTTGAATCTTTAATAAAACATGACTTATCACATATAATCATACTGATGACAGGACATATGTTTGTATTCTATATATGAGTAGGTAAGTGGGGGTGGGGTAGAGTATTACAGCTTAATGAACTATAATTGATTAATTAAGATGAGAGTCAGAAGGTATGATTACTTGTCCCTACTCTACTCATGATAGAGACCAGTCACTGGCATCAAAGATCAGGGTGACTATGGACCTCCTGAAAGTTTGCATATTTTCAAGAATGTAATATGTACATTTTTTGAGGTAGACGGTCCAATGTTTCCATCATTAAGGTCTACAATTCCCTAAATGGCAGCTCCCAGTGGATTAGATAATGTCTCTGGTTTCTTTTGGTTCTGAAAATCAATGACTCTTTACCATCAAATCATTTGTAGTGATTATTAATTACTTTATGATAGAAAATATGGCTATAATTTCACTTTAAATAGACATCTTCAACTTTTAATAAAATGCTACTCTTTCATAAGCTCAAACATTTATGAAATAGATGTTTCTATTTCATTCTGCAAATCATGGGTAAATCAAAGGCATCTGAATTCATCTGGTTTAATTCACCAAATATTTTAGATTTTCCAGATGTTAGGGCTTCTGACGATAAAGAAGTCAAATAGCATATACAAATTAACACCCTACTTTATTTTCCTTTCCTTTCTCTTGCTCTGTATCTATTCTGATATCTATTTGTCTACCTTCCTGACTTTTCTGTACTGTAATTTGATATTTGTATTACGTACACTAACGTCCAAATTATGATTTATCAAATATATGCTCCTAAAAATGGGAGTTTAAATGACCTCTTTCAAATAAGAATGTGACTATAAGGTTTTCATAGAAAAAGCTTTAGAAGGATCAAGACATGTCTCTGTCATCACAATACTGAATGAGGCTGATATCTTTTCTCCATTATACTGATGTTTCCCAGCTGGTAGTCTGAAATGAAGACAAATGTTAGTGTCAGAGAATATGTAGTTGAACATTTGAATATTTAAAGTCTTTTCAAAATGACTGTGTAGTACAATGTTCCTAAATCATTAATTTAACAGCCACCAAAACCTTTTTTTTTTTAAAAGAACTGAAGTAAAAGTGCATTTAAAAAAAAAATCACATTGTTGTCATTCAAATAATGACCTATATTTCACATGTCCTCAATTCAGGCCAGAATTCTGAGGGTGAGTCTAACTTCTTATTCATGTGCTATTATAAAAATGATTCTTGAGTCCATTTTTAAAAATGGATAGCAAGAGATCTAAATAATTATCTGTAGTGATCCAAATGGATTTAGGCCACAAAGCTCTCTTATTTAAGCAACGGCTTCCATTTCCAATGATATCCTCACTGAATGTGCTTCAAATGCAAACCATTTCTGAAACTACTTGCATTTATTGATAATAAAGTGGATGCTTTGATTGCCTTTTTGATTTTTTTTCTCCTGTAGTTAACAGCTTTAATGATATTTCTATGAAATCTGTTTCTATTCTGTATGGGGAATGCAACATCAAAAAGCCTGCAGGCAATGTAATTATTAACATAATAAAACCCCTTCTTGACTGAACTATGCATATTTAGGAGATATGACAGTAGTTTGGCAAGGAAGAAGCACAAACTGTGGGGTAGGTTGCTATTACAAAACCACAGGAGTCTGACAAGATTTGGTTGGAGGAAGCAGTTATTACCCCTGATCATTTTATTGAATGTTATTGGTTTGAATAGGTGATATCTGCTAACTCACAATATACTCTACTGTGTCATTATGTGTGTGTATGTGTGTGTGTATGTGTGTGTCTGTGGACATATACTGACGTATATACATAGATGCTGATATATTAAATAATGGATATTTTTTGACAGCATAGAAGGAAAAACTTTAATGATTCTATCTGAAGAAAAAAATCTTGAAAGTAGTCTTCTTAGAACCAGAAGTAGTTTTATAATAAAAGTAATTATAAGGATTGACCTCAATGTAAGGTCTTTTCAGTGGAGTAACAGATTTTTCACTAACACAACCAAGCAGTAATAATCTTGGTGAAGTGCATAGCTTATGTTGAATTTCACTTTAGAACACATAAGCAATGCCAAGAAACTTAAAATCTAGTGGGTAATGTAGATTCTTAACCACATGACTGAGGTTTCAAACCATTTAAACTAAAGATTTTTAAGTAATGTCAAAAGCAATTGTTTTTATGATACAGAAAAATTGCCGAAAAGGTAATAATCATTGAAGTTAAAAACTTTAAAGTTTCAGCCAAATGTGCTTTAATTTCCATATTACTGAAGCCTTCATGTCATGTAAATCTAATCATAATGACTTAAAACTTTTTTTTCTCAGAATAGTTTGGGTTTGGTTACTTTCCATTGTGATTGAAATTTCTAGATAAAAGTAACAGCTCATTTTAAAGTCTAATCATACTCTTCATGTGTTTATCATACAGTGCTTTCTCTAGTATTGTGAAGTATCTTATTATGTAGAAATTTTTAAGAAACTTATTAGGACAAGGAAAACATAGACACACACAAAAACAAACAAAAAACACCTCTCTGGACAGATGATGAAGTATACAAGAATGCTAGAAATAGACCTATTGATGAAATACATAGTAATTGAGGACAGTTATGGGAGGTTTGGTTAAGAGCATTTCTTGAAAAACAATTGAAAATTGCATTGATAGAACAAGAAAGGGCAGGACATTCAGATGTGAAGGAGAAATCTAGTGAGTCATGGTACATGGGTATGAATGAGTTTAATGAATAATGGCCTTGATATTTGCCTTTCTAGAACAGAGTTTCTAAGTTGGTCAAAGGAGAGAAAAATACTATATAGTTTGGGGAAGGATTTAGATGAAGAAGTCTTTAAGTAAAAATAATGAGAATAATTCCAAAGCGAACTAATTAATGATGGCACAGTTAATCAGGAAACAACCCACCAACGTGAAATTATCAATGATTAAATTGCTTACCTATTTTATTAGCATTATCAGCAAATCAAACAGTGTTCTACAGATTTTAAGAAAATGTGATATGTCTCAAGATGCTTAAAGGATGTTAAAAAAATTCACCCATTTTTTGCAAGATGTTTGTCTCTAGAACTTCAGTTTGGAAACAAATGTTCAGAAAAGAAAAAAAAAATCAAATGAATTTTCTAGGAAATTGTCAAGAACTTTTGAGAAATTCCAAACAGAGATAGTAGAAAGGTGAAAACTCTCTCTGCAACAAATGGTAAAAAAGAAAATACCCCAAATGGGAAGGAAATACCTTAATTATGAATCCTGAATCAAAAACCCCTCTCCGCTATTTAATAATACTTTTTCTTTCGATCAGCTTAATTCAACACTGCATATTATTTTCTTATGGGTTCATAATTTCTATATAATAGAACTATTGTAGAAATTGTAAATGATGCTATATAAAAAAGCAAGTCTTCAAAATAATACAGTAGTTAATATTATTGTTATCCAAAATCAAGTCCCTTAAACTTTTCCAAATTTTGGTTCCCTCATCAGACAGTTGGAAGGAGGAGTATTTGCTCCTTTTAATTCCCAAGATTGTTAGAAGAACACAAGGAGAAGATGTGTGTGAAAAGGAAAAGGTAAGCATAGCAGTCCATACATGCATAGGCTATAGCATGAGTCCTGGCCAAGATTATGTTTGTAAACATAAGTTAAGCCTTACAACCGCCTCATAAATACTCCACACAGTTATTTTGTTGTTATTATACAGACCATGCATTTATGTTTAATTCTTGTAGAAAAGTCCCAAGCAGAAATTCCCAGGAAAGGCACACATAGGCCTGTCACTTGTTTCACACTTGTCTGAGACTCGTATATGCTTCAGGGTCATATTTCTGCACAAAGAAATGTCAATTCTCTATAAATATTATAGATACACATCAAAGAATCAGGTGTCTTCAGGTTATGTGCAACCCAGACTGTTCCCCATGGTGGTAATGTAACTAAATCTCAGCAACCTTTCTCCAAGTTGGTTTGTATTATGGTCAGTATGGGAAGAATCAATATTTGATACCTGTAGTTTTAATAGAGCCAATAAATGACATGTATGCGTTGCTTTTATAAAAGAGCCCTGCTGCCACATATTAGAGAAGGAAGCAGCAATCTTTTTTCTGGCAGTCAAGTGAGTAGGTTTTTCTACATAACGGCAAAATATCCTACCTTAAAAGATACTGTCTCTTTGGGGAAGAAATGTATTGTTTATCTATTTCTAGGCTTTAAAAGATAAAGAACTGCCTTGGGTAAACTGACTTTTAGTGGGGGAACCATGGGTTAAAGAAGAAATTTAGAACTCTATTCTCCTAACACATAAAGTCACCGATCTGGGCTACATCCCATCCAATAAAACTTTGGTGAAAGAGACTAACAGTAAAGAGTGTGGCCTCCAGAATCAGAGACCCTGGGTTCAAATCCAATACTCTTGCTCAGGCTATGTGGCCAAGGTCAAGCTACTTAATGTTCTTGAGCTTAAATTTTCTTACCTTAAAAACAGGATTAATACCAACACCTACCTCATGGCTCTGTTGTGAAGATTAATAATAATTCACTTATGAACGTCATCTAGTGCCAAGGAAATGCTCAATAAATATTACCAATTTTTACAGTGCACCAAGCACTGTGAGAATCAGCAGTGGAAACATGAAACCCTCCTTAAAACAGACTAAGGTGGTGGGACCACAAAGAGCTAGGAGAGGAGTCCAGATGAGGTGGGAGAGATCATCAGGGGTGAGACCACACTGGGCCTTAAAGGCTTTGGGAGGATTTTGATTTTTAAGACTTGTCAAGGTACTGATGGATTTAACCATTTTGTACTCTGTCCACTCCTTAAATTGAAAATTGAAGGGGCAATGTAGGTGTTGGGAGACCAGTTGGAAGAGTATTCTATAGCACAGAAGAGAGAGGTGAATAGCTTGATTTAGAATGATGGTGATGGACACGAAGAGATAAAGAGGGACGCAAGAGCTATGAGGAAGGTAAAAATCAACAGCATTTCACGGATTGGAGGGGACAGTGAGAGGAGAGAAGCAGCAAGAACGACTCCTGTATTTCTGACCTGCAGAGCTGGGTGTTTCTCATGTTGTTCACTGGGATAGAAAACGCTGGATTAAAGCAAGACTGGGCAGGTATGTGGGTATGATGTGTGGGCAGGTGACTATCACAGCATTGGCACCCCCACTGGGGCTGAGGTTCTTCACTATATACAGAGATATCCAGCTGGGTATTTATCCCCAGATGGACAGTCATAACCTATTATTTTTCTTCATCTTTACTTCTCTCTTAATTTCTTGGGCTCTCAGCTAGACAATTTCACACCCTAGTTCTACGAACGGCCTCATCACAGACGTTTTTCTTCTTTCTTTATTTCTCCTACAATTTTTTCCTCTTTTTCCATATATAGTCAGCTGCTTTTCAGGAACATTAACCAGTCTCCAGATTTTGTGATCATCTGTTTGTTCTGTTCCCACCTAACTTAGCTCCTCTAAACTCACACTTTGCTCTTTTTTAAGGCACTCAAAATAATTACCCCAATTCACAGATCTGCTAAGGCTCTTTTTTCTGAGCAATGTATATGTGTGTTGAGGAATTTTGCTCCATTCCACTCCTGATACTTGAAAAAAGGCGCTCAAGAAAAAAATATCTTTCCTAACAGCAGCAACAATAAAAATGTCAATAACAACGAAGCTGGGTACACATGTGACCTTGAAAATACTGAAATTAATATTCACTTTGCGACTCCACTGACATTCATCACTGAGAAGTACCTTTAACGCCCTTACACATACACACGTGAGAAGGGAAGATTGATCATCGCACAGGGCAGAAAACCTAGTTGTCCTCTATCTCTAAGAAGCATCTAAAAGGCTCCCCGTCTGCTGACTGAACCACCCTGAGGATTAAGTTTGTTTTATTTTCCGTATTCAAAAGATAAGAAGTTTATTAACCACATGGAAGA
Organism: Hippopotamus amphibius kiboko; assembly: GCF_030028045.1. Taxonomy (NCBI): domain Eukaryota; kingdom Metazoa; phylum Chordata; class Mammalia; order Artiodactyla; family Hippopotamidae; genus Hippopotamus; species Hippopotamus amphibius. The sequence continues at coordinate 93,981,770 of NC_080196.1, read as the reverse complement.
TTTGGGCTTTTTCACAGATAGCAGCAGGAAGACAAATAGTCTTCAGCAGTAAATCATCTCTCAGAAGTTGGACAACGACTTTAAGTAAAACTGAACACAGGGACACGGATGCACTACTCTGTTTCCAAAGATTCCTTTTCTTTCCCCAACTCCACCTCCTTGGCTTTAATTTTCATCAGTGCCATAAAGTTTCAGACCAATAGGAAAGAAATGTCTTTGACTCAAACATTCAAAGGCCATTGATTATAATGGTCAGTAAATCTGGAGTAAAATAAGGAAAATGATGGTTAAATATGAATGTTATTTAGATAACATTCAGAAATATTTAAGAAGATTGGTTTGTTTAACCACAGTATTTCAATAACTCCCAAGCTCATTTTAACATCAGATTGGCAATCTTCTCGACTTCCTTGTGGTTGGGTATAAGACACAGGGAATATATCGAAGTCATCACTGTCCCATATAAATATAATGTGAGCCATGAATGCTCATATGTAATTTAAATTTTCTAGTAGCCACATTAAAAAGGTAAAAATGAAATAAGTGAAATTAATTTTAATAATATATATATTTAACCTAATATATCTAAAATATGGTCACTTCAAATCATAATCAATATGAAACATGTTAATGTGACAGTTTATATTGCTTATACTAAGTGTTTAACACCCAGTGTGGATTTTGCTCTTACAGCACCCCTCAATTCAGGCAAGCCACATTTCAAGTGCTCAACAGCCATTTGTGGCTCGTGGTTACCATAACAAACATTGCAGAATAAAAAATGCCACTAGAATAATTCAAGAACTCTGGAAAATTTAATATTTCCAAATAGAGTGGCAAAATTACTATAAGAACATTAAATTATCAAAAGGATAGAGAACAAATCATACTCCAAGTGATAAAATTAATCAAGCTGTTGGCATAACCTAAAATGTGAGTGATACCTTCAATCTACTGTTACACTGTTATTTGTGGTTTTAAATTATATTAAATGATGAAACATAACACCACAAGTGGCATCAAGTCATTTCTGGGGATCCTAAGCATTTGGTTAGATTGAACTACAAGTCAGCTCCTCTGAAGAATGGAGGTGATAATAATAATTTTCTGTTTCACTGCAAGATAGTAGGAGATGACTTTGAATCAAGTCTTTAGCAGACAGCAGACTGAAGGTTAAGCTCAAGTAAGTGATTTATAACAGGGAGGAGAGATGATGTCCCCAGCATGTTCTTCAGCATGGGGGTTAGCGTAACTCACCCAGACTGGCATGAGCTCAACAACGTTGGGATTTTTAAAACACTATACTGTTATGGCTATGTTTTCTTACATAATAAGAATTTTAACTCATTAAAGAATTGTTAAAATGCAGTTAGCTTTCGGGGAATTGTTTTTCCATTTCCCTGAAACTGCCGTGGCTAATCTGTGTGTGTGCACATGTGCACACACAGACACGCATTAGCTCTGGGGTAGGAATGTTATGCCACGTTCTCTTCGCAACTCTGAAACTATTCGTTCTGTCGCAGCTATTTGACTTTGTCACAGCTAACGGAGGAGTAAGGTTGGGCCAAAATTCTTTCTCACAGGATATTTCACAGGTACAGGGGATTGCTATGGGCTGAGGTTGAAAGATTTCAAGGTGATGACACACAATTACTGCTTCAGGTTGTAGCTGTTAAAACCACAGTCAAGATGTTGCCATCAGTGTTTGGGAGGAAAAGATCATGGGGTTTTTATCAACTGAAGGTCAAACAGTGGAAATCGGAGTGTGTGGTCAGTGTCTGTCACAGTTCTCCCTGCAGTTCCTGCAAACTCTGTTACCCAGCTGATTTCTTTCACGTTAGTTGCCTTCAGGCCACCTGAGCAGTTTGCAGTCCTTAATATTCAGAAAGTACTGTGCCCTACAGCCTACAAGGCAGGGTTAGAATTCTGGAGAGTGGAAGAAGGTAGGAGCATTTCAAATATGATTTTAAGGACACTAAGGATATTGTTAACACTTCTCTGCTTGAGAGACAGTAACTGAAGTTATTTTTTAAATGGAAAAAAAAGTGTATATTATTGAGGATTTTTGTGTTTGTGTCATCAGTGATACTGCCCTGTAATTTTCTTTTTTTTGGTGATATCTTTGTCTGGTTTTGGTATCAGGGTGATGCTGGCTTCATAGAGTGAGCTTGGGAGTGTTCCTTCCTCTACAATTTGCTGGAATAGTTTGAGAAGGATAGGTGTTAACTCTTCTTTAAAAAAAGGGTACAGGTGAACTTATTTACAAAACAGAAGTAGAGTCACAGATGTAGAAAACAAACTTATGGTTACTGGAGGTAAGGGGGGTAGGAATAAACTGGGAGATTGGGATTGACATATACACACTACTATATATAAAATAGATAACTAATAAGGACCTACTGTATAGCACAGGGAAATCTACTCAATACTCTGTAATGGCCTTTATGGGAAAAGAATCTTAAAAAAAGAGTGAATATATGTATATGTAAAACTGATTCATTTTGCTATACACCTGAAACTAATATGACATTATAAATCAAATATACGTCAATAAAAATGAAAAAAATGTATAAATATATGTATATATGTATGTATATGTGTGTTTGTGTCTGTATATATGTATATGTGTGTGTCTGTGTGTATATATATATATATATGTCGTTTTTTCAGTCCTCGCCCACATTACTAGGAATCTTACTGTGTGATTTTTAGGGAAGTGTATGCATTAAGTTGAACATTTTCCCCCACGCCCTAACTCAGGTGTACCCAGAAAGGCCTTCGCAGATATAATTAACTACATTAAGGGGAAATCATACTGGATTAGGGTGGGCTCTAAATCCAATACAACGGTGTCCTTATAAAAATAAGAAGACACAAAGGGACATGGCCACAGAGGGGAGAAGTCCATGTGAAGATGGAGGCAGAGAGTGGGTGATGCACTTATAAACCAAGAAATGCTAAAGATTGCCAAAAACCACCCGAAGCAGGGAAGCAACAAGGAAAGATTTTTCTCTAAAGCCTTCAGAGGGAGCATGGCTCTGCTAACACCTTAGTTTCAGATTTCTAGTCTCCAGAACTATCAGAGAATAAATTATTCTTGTTTTAAACCAGGTAACACATGGCACTTTGTCATGGCAGCCCCAGGAAACTAACACAGGCAGGATCATCCCTATTTTAGGAGAGAAAATTGAAAATCAAAAAAGGTAAGTGGGGACTTCCTTGGTGGCACAGTGGTTAAGAATCCGCCTGCCAATGCAGGGGACATGGGTTCGATCCCTGCTCCAGGAAGATCCCGCATGCCTCGGAGCAACTAAGCCCGTGCACCAAAACTAATGAGCCCGCGCTTTAGAGCCCGTGAACCACAGCTGTTGAGCCTGTGTGCCGCAACTACTAAAGCCTGTGCACCTAGTGCCTGTGCTCCACAACAAGAGAAGCCATGGCAATGAGGAGCCTGTGCACCACGATGAAGAGTAGCCCCTGCATACTTCAACTAGAGAAAGCCCGTGTGCAGCAACGAAGACCCAACATAGCCAATAAATAAATAAATTTATTTTTTAAAAAAAAGGTAAGTGACCTACTCAAAAATATATAGCAACACATAGAAAATATCTCAGTGTAGAACCCAGGTCTTTTGCTTATTGGTTTGGTGTTACATCCTTTTTCCAAAAGAGGAAACAGATTTTTTTTGCAAGCAGAGTCATCTAACACAAACAATCCTGGATTAGCAATCCAGACAATAGGCCTGGTGATACCCACAGTGTACTGACCCACCCTATGACTGGCCTTAAGCTCTCTGATTCCCAAATTTATTCTTGTAAAACCAATGATTGAAATCGGCTATCTTGAACTTTATGAACTTAACATTATGTTTCAGATCACTGGGTAAATGTTTTGGATTCTGGGTACCCTGAATTAATGGAGTGTATAAGATACCCCAAGACAGGGAAAGGGGTAAAGAAAAGGGATGTTACAAATCCAAAGGCAAACTTCTTTTGAATTCTGTGGCCTTTACTTGGACCTAGAAACCAGGCTTCCACTGATAAAATTCCGACGCAATCTCACAGAATAAGGTGACTCAACATCTGGGTCATTTCTGAATAGACACCCCATTAGAATTCATCTCCTATTTAATGAACACAGGCAAAGGAAATGTCAGAAAGCAAGCTGGTTCTGGGCTAACATATATTTGGGCACTAACTGGTCCCTTTTGGATTGGTTCCTTGGAAAATCTTGGCAGCAAGAAGATCGGGCTGTGGATCTGAGGCATCCTTTTAGTCAATTCTCCTTTATGGGATCAGCCAATCAAATTACACTTCACTGGCCTGCCAGGATGCTTTCTAAGAAGGATGCTTCTCTTTGACTGACAAATATTTGAGTGTCTTCTCCGCATGGCACTGTGCATATCCCTGTAATACATGCATTAGGGACTTGTAGGGCACAGATGCTTTATAGTTAACAACACAGAGAATTTGCCCCCGTTATTCCAACAACTGTTCAGTTTTGCCACTACAGGAAGCTAAATACTGCATGACCTTGGCCACTGATTAGCAGTATGTGGCATTTTCTTTTATTTTTCTATTCAAAATATTGGGCACCTTCTTTGAACTTACAGTCTAATTAAATAAATAAAACCTGAATCCATTTAACAGTCAAACCTAACATATTAAAAAAAAAAGTCTTGATTTGTTCCCCATGTCTCTTCCCTCCCCACACACCCTCCAAGCTGGCTCTTTACCCAGTTTAAGGCCCCCCAAAATGATCCCACATTTCACCTAGTTTCTGAGGCCTAACATCATTGAGTAAATTTGACTCCTGTCTTTTCTCCTATCCCATATCCAGCAGCAAGTCTCATCCCTTCCAAAGACATCCTGAATCCTACCAGTTCTTAACACTTCCATAGTTTTCCCCCAAACAGGACCTACCAACATCTCTTGACTATACTACACATTAGCTTTCTCTCTAGCCCCCACTTTTAAAATGAAAATTAGACCATGGCACCCCCTCCTGTGAAGATGCCTCTGCATTGAGAATTAATCCACCACCCTTACTGTGGCTTTACAGTTTCTCATGTCTGGGCCCTGCTACCTGTGGACTCCTCTCTTCCACTCTTGCTCTTTGCTCTGCTGCCACACAGTGGTCCTCTTCCTCTTCCTCTCCGGGGTCTTGGCACTTGCTGTTGTCCCTGCCCAAGATCTTTGCTGGCATCCCTCCAAATTCATTCACAGGTCCCCTTAAATGCTTCTTTTTCGGAAAGGCTCTCCTGACTTTCCTTTCTAGAATCACCTCTATCCTTTTCATTGTCTATCTCCTTAAGCTACTTTATTCTTCTGCATGCTTTATTTTTATTTGTTTATTGCCCCTTTCTATTACTAGAATATGAACCTCATAAAGATAAATATTTGTCTGTCTTTTTTTTTTTTTTTACTGCTGAACTCCCAGTGCTGAGAAATATAAGGTAGCCCACCAGGGGCACACAATAACTATTTGTTGAAAGAAAAAAAATGAATGAATGAAAGACATGAACAAATTTGGAGTGGGAAAAATGAGCTTATGCAGACTAACAGACTAACTAACTAACTAACTAACAGACTAACAGACTAACTAACAGACTAACATGGGGTAAATTAGCCAGAGTGGGCTTTCTGCTTTTAAATCTTAAATAAAATCTTAAATAGAAATAGAAGAGACACGAAATAGCCTAAAGAAGGAGAGAATTTCAAACACATGTGAGTAGCACAGAGACAGAAATGAACAAATTATGTGAATTGTTAAGGAACATGACTGCATAAGAATAATTAGAACACAGCAGTGGAGGAATGCACGATTATAACAGCACTTATTGAGGGCTGACAAGGTGCCAGAGAGCAGGCTAAGTATTTTATTCTAAACAGCTCATTTCATTCTCAGAATACTCATTTGAGGATGTACTGTTTTGTCCCTTTTTACAGATTTTTCTTTTAAGTTTTACAACATCCCTGTAAGAGCTCCCTATTTTACATATAAGGAAGCTGTGGTTTAAGAAAGCTAGCTTATCCCAGTTAGCTAGTAAGTGAAAAAGACAGAATTCTAATCCAAAGTGATTTCTGAAACCTTGTTCGCAACCACCTTTCTCTTTCCATTCTAAAGACCTGCAACACTAATTACAGATTAAAATAAGGTGGTAATGAACAGTTACTTGCATTAATCATGGGCTCAGAGTTCCACTATTTGACTTCCATGATCATTTCCTCTTGGACACCAGTGGCACCATCTTGACTCCGATTTTAACATCTACCATTGAAAGCAGTAATTGTTTGGCCTCACCTTAAAAATCTTTCAATTTCAACCCATGGAAATGCCCTGTACCTGTCAAATATCCTGTGATCAGAAATTCTGGCCCAGTTTAAATTCTATATTGGATGTGATATGGGGCTTCCTAATGTGGGAAGATTGAGCTGAGACCCAAAAAAGTTTTCATAGAATAGGGAACAGTTGTAGGTATTTTCCCCACTACGTATGTTCCTACAAAGTAGAAATAATATCTTTATTAAAACAATATAACAATGTAGGAACATTGGAATTAGAGAATAAGAGTTAAAGTCAAATTATTATCCTTTTGTGTAGCACATAAGATACATTACAGTAGGTAGACTATAACCTGCAGTTAAAAGAATCTGTAAAATAGTGAAGTGATTTGAAAAGTGAGTTTCACTTACTTTTGGTTGGGTATCACATGAAGATAATCAACTATAAATTTCTTCATGTGATACTTTCTATCATGTTTCATACTAAAACACACTGTATGTGTGTGTATATATGTATGTGTATATATGTATTAAATTATATATGTATTTATACACTAATAATTTATAATCCTAACTCTAGGTTTAAAAAAAAAAGAGGAAATAAATTTGGTCCCACAGTATGATTTAGAACAATTTATCTTACACATACTTTTTCTTCAAAAACTTCATCCCTGATTTTTTGGATACTATTCTGCCCATCTTATTTTACTTTCTAACTCCAGCACCTTATAAAAGCCTTGATACATAGTAGGTGCTCAATAATTGCTTGTGGACCACATAGATAAAAGGGCTGTCAAGACGAACGAATATATAAATACATATGAATAAAAATGCTATATACTCTGTGTGTCTTTACTCTTCGCTAGTCATGAACACCAGCTCTCCATAGAATCCGAAATAACTGAAGGAGTCCCATAAAAGAGCTCAGCTCAGCTGTTTTATCTTTGGAGTAAAGTTTTATCTAGCTGTTGCAGCATGACAATATCCCTGACGACACTCAAGCTCTATTTTGCTCTAATTCAGTTTACCAAGCAACCTACTTTCATTTTTAGTAGTCTATGCAACCAAGCGAGGCAATTAAACCCAAAACAAATCTACTTTTTTTGGAACCTCTTTATCCCAGGCTAGATTCCCATACTTCCCAGAAACTTCTCATGAGTATGACACTTTCCTGTCTTCTTTCTTTACAATCCCTAATATCAGTGAGAAATCAGAAGCTTTTTCTCTATAATTTATCACCTAGCAGATGTTTGGCTATACCAGTGGAATTATGCTTTTGTGCTCAAAGACAGTAACAGTGAGACAGCAGATTTTTAAGGGGAAAGTGAATTTATGATGCACCACTGATTAACCCAAGCAACAAGTCACCTTTGTCCTTCATCTTTAATTGTTCATTGAAAGATAAGTACATTTTTTAATCTGAGAAAATATTTAAGGAACTTTAAGTAACTAACTAGGGAATAAGTTCAGATCTAGATTCTCTGGTCTTTTAAAAATAAATCTTTTATATTAATTCAATGCATAATGAACTTTTTTAACTTTCAAAGGGGACTAAGCTATTAAATATGCTTTTAATGAGTGCTGCTTAAAATAGTTTACACTAGACTAATAGTTCCTTGGGAGTCAGGACATTATCTGACTTGCTTCCGTATCTTCATGTACCAGCAGGGCATCTAGATCAGGGATGCCCAATAGAACTTTCTGCAATAATGGAAATGTTCTCTGTGCTGTCCTATATAGTAGCCAGTAGTCACATATGAACTCTTGAAATGTGGCTGATGAGGCACTAAATTTTTAGTTTTCAATTTTATTTAAATTTTAAATGCTACCTTGACAGCTGTGCTTAATATGCCTGAATTTTAAATTTTATTTTACATCAATACATTGAAATGTAAACAGACACATGCAGCTAATGGTAAGTGTACTGGACCGTGAACTTCTAGAACTTAACACAAAAGAATCATTTTGAGTGAATGAATGAATGAGTACAGAATGACTCACCTCTGCTTTCAACTTTTCTAACGTGATTAAACAAGCCTACCTGTAATTCTTTCACTAATATACATTATTGTAGAAGATATAATACCTCGCTAATTGACCATTAAATCCAAATGGATTCCTGAAGCCTTCTGTTGCTAGGATGACACACCGTAAGTCTTTAATGTCTCCCATCTTACACTTGTAATACCTAAAAATGTGTTTTGCAATGAGAGAATTTTAAAATTATACCAGCATTTGTATGTTACCTAAAAAGATGAAACATCAGTGCTTTTCTTTCTTTCTTTCTACTATTAGTCTACAGCCACGTACATGACCACAAAACTGGACCAGTTGATTGGCTCATGGTCAACTTTGCATCCATAGTCATCCCAAATATTCACTCAAATCACCATGTAGTGCAGTTAATAACTGGAAACCAGCTTAAGTGATAAAGGAAATGAGCTAGACAAAACTGTGACTTACTTCGTTTGCTTAATTTATAGAATCATGGTGAATAAATATTACTGCTATGTATTATCTCCGCCACAAATTAAGTACAAATCAGATTCTACCAGCAAATGTTAACCAACTAGCTATTCCCAAAATGGCAATGCTGTGACACATTTTAGGGGATAACAGAGTGTTCTCTGCTTATAAAGTTTCAAAATGTAGTTAGGGATGCAAAGATGCACAAGAGGCAACATTAAGACAACAAACCAGTTTACAATAGCCTGCTAAGTAATAGGGAGAGGATGACTGGAGCAAAGTAATAATACACATGAATGGCTGACTGCATAGTAATCAAGCCAATTCCAAGCTATCAGTAAGTACCCCACTTTGGTTGCCAGTGCAGGGCAGCTAGAATTATGTTTCCATTTGATCCCATTAGGGACAGGGAACTTCTCTCTACTGAGCACCTACTAGACGCCAGGTAAGACTCAGGGGCTTCCCATATGTTATCACATTTCACCTTTACAACCCAGGAGTGAAACTGAGGAGGACCTTGTGGGGCTCCTGAGCACAGAAGCCTTTTTGTCCCCTGTTTCTTTTGTCCCCTGTTTTGTCCAGCCTCCATGACATTCATTCCCTGGGTTCCAAAGGGCAGATTCAAACAATTGGTAATCAAGGGAGGCACAGCCAAGAAAGTACCTGAGGCAAGATTAAAGGGACCAGAGAAGCTCATCAAGATTAGGAGACTGATCACCTGAGACCCTGCACACACCCTAATCTTGTCAGCAAACCCACCCTTGAACTATTGCTATAAAACTCTTCGTCAAATCCTCCCAGGTTGGGACACATAGATTTTTGAGGCAGGAGCCTGCTGTGTCCCCCTTTGGCTGGCAAAACAATAAAGCTATCCTTTTCTACCAAGCCCCACACTCTGTCTCCGAGATTCATTTCGGCACCGGTGGACAAAGAGGCTGAGCTTTCAGCATTAGGAAGAGGAGTAAATTATATCTCCAGTTTATAATTGGAGACAATGAGGTTTCAAGGATTAAGGAACTTGTCCCAGGATACAGGTAGTAATGTTTGGCGACATAATGTTCAGAGACTTTCCAGTCCCCTGCCACAACAACTATACAAGTAGGGCCTTTTTAGAACTAAAAAAAAAAAAAAAAAATCCAGAGACAGATGAAAAAGGCAAATATATCTATTTCCTCTGGATAATATATTCTAAAGTCACTTGATTTGGGGGTTGCTTTCACTCATCTTTTCAGTGTAAAGAATATAATGGACTAAGAATATTACTTACATCACTTAACTATAAAAGGGTTTTGTGGATAATTGGGTTGTGGTCTAGCAAATAGGCTCCCCATTCTAACCCAAGCCTCCAGCCAGTATGTGGTCCATTTTAACATCCTTCATGATAAAACTACCTTAACAGCATCTTTAAAGGACCTCAAATAATAATTCAAAAATTCTCCACATGTGGTATGAAAAGATTAGACAACTCTTAAGCAGGCAGGGACTTAAATCCAGCTGATAATACAGTGGAGAAATTACACGCCATAAAGGCAGGGGAAGGAGCAAGGGTTTAGCCAAAGGAAGATATAATCAGGAGACACAAACCTTCCTATAAATCAAGCCTTTGTATTCCAGGTGATTATTTCATAAACTGTATCTTGGGCTGCTGATCTCTTTAAATGATTACTGCAGTATGCGTGCACTTTTAGAAACAGTTGCTGGCTGATTTATATTTCAGACATATTTTCCATCAGTGTTTATTCCTTGAGAGTATGGTTTTCATAATAGAGTTGATATTTTCAAATAATATGGAAAACTTGAAATTCAATTCGTATAAAAGCTATGTCATTTTCGTGTACAATTACTACATCACATTTGGAAAAACAGTGATAAAACGAGCAAGCAAATGCGTACCCAGATGAGACCCATTTTCACAAGATAAGATCATTTTGTCAGGGAGAGAAAAATGAAAACGTCCCCCCACTTTGCCTCTAAATTCTAAAACTCTAACCAAGTAATAAAATCAGCCTTTGAACTTAGTCTAAAAAAGCCTATAAGAAGTCAAGAGAAAAGGAAGAGAAAGGAGGAGGGAAGAGAGGGGAGGAAAAGAAAGGGGAGGAAGGGGAGAGGAGGGGAGGGTGGGAGGGAGGAAACGAAGCACAGGATCTCTACGATGTTCTATCTTGCTCAGAAATTGGTGTATTATTGAGCAGGTTTGGAGAAGATGAAGTGTTTCTTACTCTAGAAATATTTTTAACTTGCCAAAATGGCATTTTGTGTTAACAACAGAAGATAAAATGCACATGCCATACTTATTAGTCATGATAACATAATTTATTTATCCTAATGTCTGTAATAAAGATAGTGAATGAGTTACACAATACTCTTAATCTAAATGAATTGAAGGAGCTGGCTGTTTTGCACATGTAAAAGATATTCTAAATGTACTGTTTATCTAAGCTGAACTGTTCCTATCTACCTATCTACTCAGTAAGAGATTAATTATCCAAGGACAATTTTCAATGAAACAAAATTAGGTCACCCTGCAAGGAAACAATGGCCTGCAAAGGGAATAATTCTTCCTTATTTAATAAAACAATGCTGTTATTAAAGGCCAAAATATGGTTAGCATCCTAAGGCCACTATCACTGCTCTTAATGAAAAAAATTCAAGACACTTTCATGTTTCAAAAACAGAATGATTTTCCACTTTCATTTTCTGGAGGGAAGATAACTTCTATGAGACAACAATACCAACAAATACCATTTTATTCAGTTAGGCGTTTAGTTTTTATTTAGTGCCTTATTATCATTTACACTAATTTTTAAGCAAAGTAAATGCTTACAGACACCAGCGTCCAGTGAGTTCTTCTACAAAAATTCTCAGACTGCTTTCTGAATGAAGAAGAATGGATGATATATGCAAAGGACCAAAGTAACTGTCTTTGTAATAAAGCACTTATTTGAGGAGGCAGGCACAATAGGATTCAGGCATAAAAAATTACCTAGATAATATGTGAAACCGAGCAGGACCGTGTGGGGCTCCTAGGCACAGAAGCCTTTTTGTGCCCCCCATTTATTATAGGGAACAGACTCCAGCCTCCATGACCTTCCCTGAGTTTCAAAGGGCAGATTAGGACAGTTGCTAATCAGGGAAGGGAGGGGATGCAGAGACAGGGGAGGAGTGGCCAAGAAGCAATAGTGCAGCCTTGGGGCAGGGTCCTGTTTCTGCCTCAAGGGACACACAAAACAATGTCTTTAAGCCCTTTATAGAAGTACAACCCAGCAAATGGAAGATGCCAGCATTCTTCATACTGGAGAAGACCACCTGAGGCCAGACTAAAGGAACCAGAGAAGCTCATCAGGAAGATCACCTGAGACCGGATTGAAGGAGTACAGGCCCTGCACACACCCTAATCTTATCAGCAGCCCCACCCTTGAACCCTGGCCATAAAACCCCTCACAAACTTCCCTGGGTTAGGACACATAGTGTTTGAGGGCAGGAGCCCACTGTGTTCCCCTTTGCCTGGCACAGCAATAAAGCTATTCTTTTCTACTTCACCAAAAACTCTGTCTCTGAGATCTGATTCAGCACCAGTGCACAGAGGCAGAGCTTTCGCCATCACATGCCTCAGCCACCACAGTTAATAGGCTCATAAGCAAATTTGTGATTTGGATTTTTAATATTTCATTTAACAAATTCTTACAAGTTTCCTTACTTATTTTGTGGTTGTTACATATTTAAAATATTTGCTTCCTCAAGAAGCTTATGAGAGCCTTAAGTGCCATTACTTCATTACACACATATGTTTTCTTAATGTGTCTCACAGTGTGGGCAGTATTAGGAACACAGTGCATGTTCATTAAAAATGCTTATAAGTTGAATTATGTCACTGTTTTTCCTTTATAAAGGTTATGGTCATATGTGTAATACAAATAATCAAGGACTGATATTTTTTTGATTAATTATACTAAAAATGGTGTATCATGAGAGATTTTTTTTTAATGAAACGAGGCATTATTGTTAGTCAGTATCCATGTAGAAAAGAGTTTCTTGTCCCTGGAATGGGAAAGCTTGGCCTTTAAAAAACTGTGAATTAAAAAGAGGCTGGAAATTGATTTTCAAGCTGGATACTTGAAAATAATGGTATTGATAGAAGAAAATTCATGTTGCTCAGTCTTAGAAGTGAGGCTGACTATGTAGAAGTTTTATCAGAAATGTAATGTAATCACAGTGAGTCAGCCCCGAAAAGTACATAAAATAATTCCAGGGATACTACTTAGCTTAGGGAGTGAAGAATTCAGACAATCCACACAAGTTGGCTCTTCTGAAAATGAACATGCTTTGAAAGTTTAAGTTCTGCCCTGAGAAAATTGAACAAGATTTTTTTAGAGAATTTTTTATGGGTTTTTCAACTATAAGTCTGTATACAATATGGCATATACCATTTTTAAAAATATGTATTTTGACCTAATTTGTTTTTTTTCAAGTTTATTGACTAAAATACCAAATATTCATAGATGTTATTGATTATATATATATGTATATAGAATTCTCCCTCTCTCTCTCTATATATATATATGTTCTATGAAGAGTAAGTCAGTGAAGAAACTGATGACCAAATTATATGTGAACATAGACATTGTGAAGTGAAAATTAGCATTATCTAGTGATTTAAATATGAACAGCAATAAAACATTCTTAAGGAGAGAAACATGGAAGTTGGACTAGCTTTGTGGGCATACAACTAAGGAAGCTGCATAAGGCCCCATGCTTAGGAGGGTCCAGCGTGGAGCATGGCTTAATGCCCTACTGTAGCTTCTGGGTCCAGCAAATTATTTAGCTGGTCCTGCCTGGGAGCCTGCATTTTCTACATATGATCTAAAACCTGTACATTACTTTCCCTTTAAAGATGCTATGTAAAGGTTTATTTCTGTGAGACAAGTATCTCTAAGACTTGTCCAGCGTAGTCCTCTCCCCAACCCCAACGAATACTTTACTCCAATTTGTTCTTGTCTTGTCTTTGTAGCTTTCGCTGCATGGAGGAAGGAACAGAGATTCTGCCCAGTGTAGAGCATGATACCAGCACCCAGCCTACATCTCAGAGAGCGCCTGCTCGCTCTTCTTCAACATATTGATTGCAAATCCCTAAGAAGTAACCTAGTCCAAAGATTATTTTCTCACATTTACCAATTAAAATATTTCTGTTTTCTAACAAAAGCATGAGAGGTGATCTTGAAGTTAAATACAGTTTTCAATAAAATGATCGGGAAAACAAATAAAATAGCATCAAAAAAAAAAACAGTAGATGAATTAGGTGTCTAAATGTCTAATGCATTTTGTTACAAGTAGTCATTCACTTCCTTTAGCTATTAGATCACAATTTTTTAAAACTCTAAACAAAATAAAGCTGGCAAACTACTCATCAGCAGTCCATCTTCCCAAATAACAGAAGGTTAGTAGAAAAATCAAAATTTGGTACAATAATCTTTTTCAAAAGTACAGTTTGGGGGCTGTTCCTTGATATAAGTAGAACTCACTAAATTATAACTTGGTCAAAGAACATTCAGCTCTATTATTTTGTGATCATGGAGGTTAATATAGTGATTTATATTACAGGGTAGTGAGATTGCTCAATAGAGATTATCTCCTCATAGCTCTTGATTCTAGATTCACTTTTGGAAGCTTCTTGAGGGTATTCAGTGCATGAGTAAGTTCTTGAATAAGTCCCTGTATTGAAGTCCTGTGCCATTTTTCTTTTCCTTTGATGTCTACACTTTTCATAGACAAACAGAAAAATCTGAAAAAATCAATGCAGGAAGCTGAAACCCAATGTTGATGATGAAGTACTGGTTGGTAGAGTCCATCACTTACTTGGGAGTGAACATGTAGACTGTATGGATGGATCAGGCCATGATAGCTGTTAATTTGTCACTATGGAGACAGTCAATGCAGGCAGGCCATTTTGTTAAAATATTATCTTACCTTCAAAAACCCTCGGGTTAAACACATTGCTTCAGAAATCTTCCTTCCATTTTGTCACCTCAATAAATTACTATGAAAGGATTCAATGATATCGCCAATGAAAACAAACACTTTCTAAATTTGCCCTTCCAGTCTCATACTCACACTCAGGCTGAGTGGCCACCTTGATGGGCTGAGAGCTTTCCCCTGGCCCCCATTCATTGTAGGCCACGACTCGGAAGGTATACATGGCTTCCGGCTTCAGGTTTCCCACAGTAAACTGAAGGGACCCAGGCTGGGATGTATTCACTGCTCGTTCCCTAGGAAATAAAAGGTGCAGGAAAAGATTATTCCCACATGAATACTTTTAGCCACAACCTTTATTGAATAAGCAAGAGCAGTAAGGTGGACCAAAAGGTTGCTGACTCATTTCCTGTTGACTCTGCATGTAAGGCAAGAACTCAGAGGCTTACTAATGGATGTAAACTGACTGGAAGGGCCAATAAATAAATATTGCAGGGGTTCTGAGGAGTTCACGTTGATGCCATGCCCATGAACCTTGCATACTAAAGTCTTTTCCCTTGACACTGTACAATTTAGTCTCAAAACTCATAACAAAGAGCGAGTAAAATAAGAGGAAGCTTCCGGAATGTAGGCAGGAAGATGTATTTTGTAAACATTCAGCTAATGACAGAAATCAAGGTTTCAATTACTCCACAAGTCAGTCTTTGTCAGTACTGCCAATCAATGCATTTATGCATTTTCTTTCATTGTAGGAGAGGAAAGGCAGATGCCAAGTGTTGGTGTATACAGAGCTTGAGGTCCTGTGGTCATGTTAACTGCAATTTAGTGAAAGGAAGGAGATTCCCTTCTTCTTGAAGAGAAAGTACATCACATGTCTACTCGCCTTTTCTTCAGGCCACATCTACACGTGTCCAATTTATTTTCCAATTGAAAACTTCCTCAGTGGTTCCAAACAAAAGAATTACTCTGCTGATCACGGTGGGATTTATAGTACATGTTAAGAGAAGACAAACCCCATGGATATGGATGCCGACATATAACAAACAGGAACTCCTAAAGTACACTTTAAGGACATACACGATTCTGGAGATTTACATCTTCATTGGCCTCATATAATTGAATATGAAGAAAGAGTTCCTTCTAAGCCACTTAACTGTTTCTTAAGGTTTCTATGTCTAGATGATATCTCCAGCATCTCAGTAGAATTACATGTTCATTTTAATTTTACCATTCAGTTTTATTTTGTTTGGGGAGATATTTAAAATAAAACCTATTTTTCTGCCAGGGCAAATTAAGCTTCCAAAGAGAAAAGCAAAAAAAAAGTTCTAAGGACATGAATATTGGTGGTTCCTGGGCATATATACACTCTTAATTTGACTGATATGACAGACTGGCTGGCTCCTCCTCAAACCCATTTCTCCTTCGTGTGCTAGACCAGGTGTCTCCAACCCCCAGCCATGGACCAGTAGCAGGCTGCACAGCAGGAGGTGAGAGGCGGGTGAGTGAGCGAGGCTTCATCTGCCACTCCCCATTGCGCCCCCTTGCTCGCATTACAACCTGGACTGTTACTGCTCTCAGTATCAAAATTCCCCCTCCAGCCCCGTCCATGGAAAAATTGTATTCCATGAAACTTGTCCCTGATGCCAAAAAGGTTGGGGACCGCTGTGCCAGACTCTATGTCCCAGCCCCCCCGAAACCTAGATGAGGCTATGTGATTGAGTATAACCAGTAAGTCTGAGTGTATACAATGTGTGCTGATTCCAGGCCTGGCCTGGAAAAATCACATATGTGGCAGGCAGACCTTGGAAGCCATATACGGATGATGGAGGAGTTGAATTTTTACAAGACTTCTGGAGAAGACCTGGGAGAAGACCTGCCTGTCAATTAGGAACATCCTTTTTCTACTTTACAGAGTTAATCAGATTATAGCCACTATAAATGTAATGGCTTGTTAGAACAGCTAGCATTAGTTTATCCATTACTGCTCATAATTAAAATATGCACCCTGGGTGGTAACCAGGGGCAAGGTGGAGGGGGGAAGGGGATGTTAGTTTTTAATGAGTACAGAGTTCAGTTGGGGAAGATGAAAAACTTCTAGAGGGTGGTGAGACTTGCGCCACAAGGTGAATGCACTTAATGCCATAGAACTCTACAATGAAAAATGATTAAAACTGTAAATAATATGTTATCTATATTTTACCACAATAAACCAACAAAGACCAAAACACCCTGTATGAATCTGGATATAGCCCAAGGTTTAGGTATTCCTTTACAAGTACTGTGTTAATTTGCTGCAAGGCCGAATTGTGACTTATAGCGGGAGAGGCATGTGGGTGGGATTCAATAGTGACCTATAGTAAGTAAGAATAAGAAACATCAGATAGAGTTCCCATGTACCACACAGCACACTGATCTATTCTACCAAACTAAGATTACTTAGGCCAATACATGGCTTTTTAAAAGAAAACCCTCATAATCAGATTGTATGCCTGGTGGATGTAGAGATTTTTGTATCTTATTTTCTTTCAGCAGGAGAATTTTTATATGCATTGACTCTCTTTTTATATAAATAGGATGGTTTTATTATCATTATTTTATAGATGTAAAGGTGAGATTCAGAGAAATAACATTTTTTTTCTAAGGACTCATAGTTAGTGAACAGCACCGTTAAGAATGAAATCTGGGACTTTAACTTCTAGACCCAGCATTGGTATATTCAACAATACGGGAAAATAGGGGACTATTTGGATCATGGGCACTTTGCGTAGAAGACATGAGCTCTTAAAGGGAAAGAAGAGACACTTGGGCACTCAGAAACCACTGTGAAAATGAGTGTAACTATCAACTGTTTGAGTCATTTCACGATGTATTTTCTAGACCTTCAAAGCAACATATTTGTTATTGAAGGTCAGATTTGCATACCAAACTCCTTGAGTATCTATAAGGAAGGACAGCTTTCATAACTGACTTTATTCTTATCACTACTAAATCATTTAGATGAAACATCTGTGTTCTAGGACATGCTGGCATAACCCCCCAAAAAGGCATTCTTCAAAGGAAAAAGAGGCAAGAACATCTGGGCATGTCCAGGTAAGAATGTCTAACATCATATAAGAGAAACATGATTCACATATAAAAGGGGATGCTGGATTTCATTACAAGGAAAAGAGTTTTAGGTTCTTATAATCTCCAGCAGCCTCCAAAAATATCCTAGATTACAAATGGTCATGAAAAAAAATTACATTCATTGATGTGGAAAACTGATACTTCCTCAATGTTACATAGTGTGAACAAAGCATCTTTAGAAAATACTTCCATGGTAGTGATCTCAGCCCTTCCTCTATCCAGATGCTAGCACTGCCCTGGATTTACTGCTAGAATTTCTTCAATGTGGGCTCTTGACGGTTTTAAACAACAATTTAACCTAAGCATTTCCATTTTGTTTGCCAATTTTCAGCAATCGGCTTATCCTATCAAACTGAGGTCGCATCAAAATGCTATGTAGACTGTACAGTAGATTCAGGAATTTTAAGCCTGGGGTGGTAGTCTTGGCTCTCTCATTATCTTATCTGAGCCTCAGATTCCTCAAGTGCTAACCGGTGCTATAAAAACGTTTACCTCATAGTAAATGTTTCTATGAGAAGCTGTACGTAAACCAGATAAAGCAGTAGGCATGAGACCTGGTACTCATGAAGTCTTCCATACATGGCAGTTACTACTGCTATTATTTCCATTGTTATAACAAAATACCACCACAATCTCATATGAAATAAGTGTTCTTGAGTTCAAGAAGAGGACTTTTCCACAATCAGAAGAAAGAAATTAATGAGGTACAATAATGAAGAAAAACACATAAATATTGATGTTTTCTATCAGATTAATTTTGTTTACAGAGATAAGTCAGATCAAAATGTAGTCATACTCAAAGACACAGAGAACAGACTTGTGGTTGCCAAGGGGGAGGGGGTGGGTGAAGGATGGACTGGGAGTTTGGGATTAGCGGATGCAAACTATTATATATAAAGATGGATAAACCACAAGGCACTACTGTATAGCACAGGTAACTATATTCAATGTTCTATGATAAATGATACTGGAAAAGAATATGTGTGTATACACACACACATACATGTATATACACACACATATATATAACTGAATCACTGCTGTACAGCAGAAATTAACACAACATTGTAAGTCAACTATACTTCAATAAAAAAGTAGTTATAACTAGAGGCACTGAACAAGTTTCAATAATGAAAATGGTAATATTTTTAAAAGGGAAGAGGCTTTGCTGACAGCTACAGGGAAGGAATAGGTATTCCCTGCGCTCCGCAGCACAGACAGCTCTGTGATATCTGATGCCCACAATGGTGTCTGGGCTCTTATGCTTCCTTGGGTCCTACTGGGGTGACATCAAACGTGATACCAATCAGCTCTAAGAAAATGACATTTACTGCCATGTTACCCTTCACAGATTTGTTCAGTTACAAAGATTCGCAGGTGGCTTTTGATCACCCCGTTTGTTCTTTAATAGCTGAAAACAAACCATCACCAGTCATCTCCCAAAAAGTAAGTAAAATCTGAATTTGGAAGGCCAATTTGTTACTCTTGTTTCTCGGGTTCCACAATAGGGCAATGCCAGCCACCGTAAGTAAACTCTCCATAATCTCTATGTTGAGGCAGTTAGTAATCAGAGTTTTCTCTCGCTCATTCTAGCCTATGCTCCTCTGTAAATGGGCAGATACCACACTAGGTTCTGAAGCACAGAGAACAGTAGATGTTAGGAGGAGTTTGCCCAGTTACTGTGCCCCGGTGTCCTGCCTGTCACCGCACCAATCACTCCTGGTGAAGCAGAAGGGATCCCGTCTGCATCTCCATGAAGTTCTCTCCTATGACTCTGAAGACATAATTACACTTCGAATCCACACAACTCAGAGTCAGGGTCTGTGGAGGAAGATATACTGTCAGACAAAGCTTCATTACTCTATTTCTTTTCCCCTTGACTCTGAGTTGGTAGTGTGGGCAAGTTCAAGATAAAGTTGACTGAAGTAAAGGAAGTAAATCACCTGTGCTTTCTAGAATCTATTCACTGCACATTCATTCATTGAAAATCCACATAGAGTATAAATTATATAGTCTGTCTCCTTCTGCTGGCTGGAAAAGATGTAGGCAACTTGCCGTCTTTGACCTTTACACGGAGACCAAGAGGAGTTTGTCAGTAAGAAACATCTCTTTTTTGTAAATTCTGGTTTTCAGGGCTTTGGGTTACCTGGTTGAGGTTTCTTGGAAAATAACTACTATGTTCTAAAAGCATACACTCTGATCCAGTAGCAATAATTCTGCTGCTTTGCTAAGATCAGGCAAAAAGGATTTTGTCTAAAATCTCCTTAGATGCTGACACACATTAATTCAGGGAGTCACACATGGCAACACGGAATGTACCCTTGAGCACATGCATTGAGACCTAACACTGGTTAGGCTATACTGTCCTGTGCCTGCAACTGGCTCCTGCTCTGGTTCCTATTTACCATAAATTGCATTATAATAGCTTTCCCTAGTCCTTTGTAGTTCTTTTTCCTAGTTCTGTCTTCTGCTGACAGATATACTCTTCTAACATACATCATCTATCAACTCCATGCCCAAAATATCATGCTAGCTGCCATTCTATCGTTAAAACAATCTCTAATCCTTGGGACAAGATTCAAAGACCTTCAAGATGTGGCCCAAACCTTCACACACTCATCTGCAATGGGTCACTCTGCCCCACAATACACTATCCGTCCCTACCTTTGTCATTCTGACTTTCATTCATTTTGCTTTATTTCGATTATCTTGGAGTTACCTTCTCCTGACTCAGTTCCTTCTCAGTTTGGCAAGAGCTCATTCATTCTTCAAATCCAATTCAAATGAAATCTCCTGGCTCGAGCTTTCCTACCATCATGTCCTCTGATTCAAGCAGCATAAAATACTACCTCCTTTGCGCTTTTGTTGCTCTTGGTTTACATGTCTACTGCACCCTGTATCACATTGTGCTGATGGACGTGTCTGTCTCTTTGACTCAACTGTGAGTTATTTGAGAAGATAAATCATATTCCATTCATACTTTATTGACTCAGCCTACACAGCTATTGCAGATAAAGAATGCCTATGCTGCTGGTGCTCACATTTAAAAAAAAAATGAATGCATCAATAAATGTAAAAATTGTAATAGAATCACTGTATAATATTTTCACATAGTGTGATCTCAGAAATGCTTAGAGAGCTGGATTCTCTTCCATGTTCCATCCCAACTCACTCAGGTGGCCTTCAGATGACACGTCACATTTCTGGGATCTACTCAAAGAAGTATTTTTTTTTTTAATCTAACACTCTTTATTGGGAATAGAAAATTACCTGTGTGTGTGTGTGTGTGTGTGTGTATTAGCTGAATTCAGCACTTCTGTATTTACATTTCAGAAGTAAACACAGTTTAAAGATTAAGATGGTACTGTTTCTTAGTGGATCATTTGTAAACTGTCTCCAGCATACATATTAAGAAAACACATATCCTCTTGCCTAAGTATAGCAGTGTGTTTACATTTAGTCACAGCAGTGAGCTGAGCAACAGGTCCTGTCTCAATGTATCAAATGCCTAATTAGTTGCTTCAAGAAGGAACTATTATGTTTCTTTGTAAGGAAGGACCTATGGTATTTTTAATGGAAATATTTTTGACATCTTTTGATCCACTCCACTTTCATTTTTATTCCTTTAGTGAGAGCAAGAAGGGTACAACGAGAAGATTTCAAAGCTGAAATATGCTGGTTACTGAAATAAGGCCCAAAGTGACAGCAGCAACCGCCACCCAAATGCCACACACCCTTTCTTACCCCAGAACCATAGACTTTGGAATCAGTGTTATCTTGAAGGAAAGGTAGGTTCAGAGGTGACCCACCTCCAGACAAAGCATGATAGGGGAATGGAGACCATCTTATTGGTCAGAGGCGTCTCCATTAAAGTTTGGTTAAAAACTCTGTTTTTACTTCAACTGTTCAAAAAAGAAATAGTCAGAGGAACAGGCTTTAAAATTTTTTGCCTAAACACAATCTCTGTTTCAGCAAATAGAACACATCCAAAAGATTAGTTACATAACCAATCACTACTGCAACAACAAATAAAAAAGCTATCTTTTCATGGAAAAAGAAAAGTTCTGGTTTCAAATTATTTATTTTGTGTAGTTCCAGCCAATGCCCCCATAATAAATGAGTCAGTTCTGGGCCCTCTCTTCATTCTGTTTTGTGGGGATGGCCCGTCTTACCCTTTTCTAACTGCTGTTATCATCTACAGGCTGACAAATTCCTGCTGTGACTCTCCAACCCAAACTGCTCTGAGCTCCAGGTTCCTATTGTCAAGGCCCCGCCTGACATTCCAATTTGAATGTCATAAAGTTTGTCAAACACTATGTGTCTGAATCTGAATTTCTGATCTTCATTCTCAACCCTGGATTTTTTCCAGCATCCTACTTTGAGCAAATTGTCCCCCATCCATCCATCTAAATAAGCTGGAACCTAGGAACTATCCTTAAAAACCCCTCTGTCTCACCATTAATGACCAGTCTTTTACCTTGTTCTGCCCATTTTGCTCCTAAATATTTCGAGAATCTGTCTCCACTGCTCCATCTCCACTGATGCACCCTTAGTTCAGCCCACCTACTAAACAGGACTAAACTGTTTCCAAGAAGACTCTTCCCTTCTCTATTGTTTCCCACATAGTTCTGGACACATCACCAACTCACAAGTGAATGATGGGTCATTCATGTGCACGTGGAAACTGTTGATGACATGTTTTATGTTTCAATATGCATCCAGGCCACGGGAAAAATCAAATCACTCTTCTCTCTTTCAATGACCTAAGAACATTTTGAGGTGGAAAGGACAGGGTTTTACATTTCGCAGAGAAGCGGAGTGAGAGGAGGGCTGACTCTGCCCAGCTTTAAGCCAGAGCCAGAGGGTGGTGCTTTGGATTCTGAGTCTCATTCTCTTTCCATCACGACCCACCCCCTTCATGACAGGCTTCATCAGCTGCCTGGTCCTCGACTCTGAGAAGCAGGGAAAGAAGAATATGTAAACACCGTGTTGAAAATGTAATGCACAATGAATTCTAAAGTGAATCCTCCACGTCAATCATGAAAAGCTGGTCTCTAATCCCCAGCAGTGAGCAGAGGTTTCCTGAGGTGACATAAAGCTGTGTAAAGCATACAGTGCTGCAAGTTGGAAGCCCCTGTCCAGTCTTTGTTCTGCCACAAAATAGGCCTGTGACCTTGAGCAAGTCAGGGGCTATCTTGGAGGCTTCCCTGCTTCATTTGCAAAAAGAAGATACCAGTCCCTTATCTGCCTAACTCACAGGGTTATTGTGAGGATTAAATCGAATGGTGCCCATGAAAGTCTTTTAATTCTCTCATCTGAACTCCCGCAGTACTTTATATGCACCTCTTTCAGGAAGTATCTTTTACTTTGCGTGGTATAGTAAAGAGATCAATGGACTAGAAACCTACACTGAAATCCTGCTTCTAATATTTCCTAGTCATGTAGCTTTTAGGTAATGCTTTGCAGACTTTCTGAATTGAGCCAGGCAAACTCATTTGTAAAATTGAGATTAGCATACTGCCTTATCTGAGGATCAAATGGGCTAATGTTTGTGAAAGTGATAAAGTCCTTTCTAAATATGAATTGGGAAATACCTGTATTTCACAGATTTTCACTTCCCACACAATAGTTAGCACATGGCACTAAATAACAAAAAGTTGAGTGCTTTCAGTGTACGCGTCAATGAGCAAGTCTTTTAGGCACTTTTTCTTAACTTCTTTCATAACCATCACACCCTCCCATGTCAGGTACTATTATTATTCCAGGAGGAAATGAAGGCACCAGTAATTGGCCCAAGGCCACACAGCTAGTCAAGTTCTGAGCCAGGACTGAAACCCAGGCAATTCAATTCCACAGCCCCAAAGTATTAACCTTGTGAATACACTGAGTCACACTCTGTATGTAATTTTAGATTGTTGAATGGAAGGTATAATGTTCTATACACATATAAAAACTTTGCTACTGTGTTTCATATATGGTAAATAAATGATGCAAATCAATTTTGCCATTAAATCAGAAAATTATCAGAAAGAAGCCTATAGAAGAAATCCATGTTCTAATTCTGAAACTATCAAGAAAGCTTGGTTCTCTTCCAGATTAATCCACAAACTGCTAGGAACAAACAGGTATAGAGATTGAGAACACCTGCTTTGGAGTCAGGCCTGCATTTAGTCCTGGTTCTACCACTTGCTAGCTGTATAACAGAGGTGCAAACCTCTTTTAAGCCTCTTTGTATAATGTTTTGCTGCAAGGAAGAAATAAGATAATTTATGTAAGATGCTTAGCCTGGTATCTGTCATAATGAGTACTCAATAAATGGATGCTCTTATTATGGACACTTACTCTGTGGCCTTAGGGATGCAACTGGCCCCTTCCCTGGGCATCAGCCTCTAGATGTTTAAGTAGCAGGAAATTGGACTATGATTCCGAAAATCACTTTCCATACTAATGATTTTTAGGTACTAGCAGGAGAGCTGGATATCTGCGAAGCAATTGTGTCTCTGTGAATTCTGGCTTTCAGGTTCTAGAATTTATGCTGTCCTCTAAAATGAAAGCTCCTGAGGGGCTGAATAAAAAATGTTAACCCTGGTACTTGCATTATTGACACTATTAACCAGTCAGACAGATTAATGATAATCTGAGCTAGAGTAATTTGCCTGACAAAGCCATTGCAAATCTGAGGCAAATGTTAAATCCACTACCTTTTAAAAAGCTATTATGTTAAGGGGCTAAATAAACCTGTATGAGCAAACAAGCATCACAGCCAATCACTCAGAGACATATGGTATGTATTTGTTCTAGCTGAGAGCCAGAAAACAGAAAATGAACAAAGATATTGGAATCAAATTTCAAAATCAACTTTTTGTTTCTCAATTAAAAAAGTTTTTATTGAATTGCAGTCAGCTTTTTCATCTTCCTCAGTAACACAATTTGCTTTACTAGTTGAGGAAAAAAATCTATGAAGAATATCACATCTGTCTCTGCCACTTTTATCATATCAGTTCCAATCAGTAAACATCTGCAGAAGTCAGGATACTAGACACTTGGATATGCAATTATAAATAAGATCTGGTCTCAGTCATTGAGGAGAGAAACACACGTACTCAAACACACACAAAACCAGATACAAGGTGCCACATGCTACAATAGTGATGTGATCAAAGTGAAAGGGGAGGATAAAGGAGAAATTGATGACTTCTAACCTGGAGGACCATGGAGAGTTTCACATGGTGATTGACATTTCAGTTGGAGCTTCAATTCAACAACTATGATGTGTGTTTACTCTGGGTTAGGTATTGCTCTAGGTGCTGAGAATAGCTAGATGAATAAAAGCGATAAAAACATCCTTGCCCACATAATGCTTATATTCTGGTGGCGAGAAAGGGGATTCAGGGAACAATAATTAAAAGGCAAGGGACCTGGTGGCACAGTGGTTATGAATCTGCCTGCCAATGCAGGGGACACGGGTTTGAGCCCTGGTGCGGGAGGATCCCACATGCCGTGGAGCAACTAAGCCCATGCACCACAGCTACTGAACCTGTACTCTAGAGCCCGCGAGCCACAACTACTGAGCCCACATGCCACAACTACTGAAGTCTGCGCGCCTAGAGCCCATGCTCCTCAACAAGAGAAGCCACTGCAATGAGAAGCCCATGCACTGCAACGAAGAGTAGCCCTCACCTGCTGCAACTAGAGAAAGCCTGCACGTAGCAATGAAGAGGCAACTCAGCCAATAAAAAAATAAATATTTTATTTATTTATGTATTTTAAAAAAAGGTAATAATGCAATGGTAAAACAACAAGAATGAAAAAGGATACTGGGAATGCTAGCAGTCAGGTAAAACCTCCAAGAGAAAGTACCATTTCTCCAAAGACTTAGTGAAAGTTAAAGAATGATCCACATGGATGTCTGAGGGAAGGACCATTCTAGGCAGACTGAAGAACTAGTACAAAGGTCTTGAGGGAAAAGGATTCTTGGTGCATATAGAAAACAGAGAGAAGCCAGAGAGACTGGAAAGGAGTGAGAAAATAAGAAAACAGTAAACACAGTAGGTGATGAAGGTGGGAAGGTGATGAAGGTGGGAAGGTGACAAAGGGCCAGATCAGGAAAGGTTTGTGATTATTCTCTGAATGAGACAGGAAGTCAGTGGAGGGTCTGAAGAAGAGAAATGACACAATCTAACTCATGTTAACTCCAGGTTAACTCCAGCTGCTATAGTAAGAACAGACTTGAGAGATTATAGCGATAGTTCAGATGAGACTTGATGATAGTAAAAAGAGGTAGGATTCAGTATATGTTTTATTTTAGCTTATTTTACTTTATTTTTTTTTATTATGGAAAAGTTTGAGCAATACAAAATGGGATAGAATAATATGATGAATCACCTTATTCCCAACACTCAGCTCAAAGTAAATCACAAAAGTCAGTCTCTTGGTATTACTTTATAGCAGAAATCTGGCATCATATTGTTTCAAAGATTCAGGATCTATTTTGACAGTACTGCCAAGATCTGATGATGCATTTGATATAGAGTGTAAGAAAAAGAGAGGACTTAACAATTACTCCAAGAGCTATGGCCTGAGCAATGAGAAACAGGCAGCTTTCACTTAGATGGAGGAACCTCTGGAATGATCAAGTTTTCGAAGGGGGTGGAGGTTGAAGGAAAATAGGTGTTTAGTTTTGTTTATAAGTTTTAGATGCTCATGATAAATCAAAGTTGAGAAATGAAGCAGGAATTTGGAAATATGATTCAGGGTTGCAAATAAAATGCCAGGACCATATATACACATTTGGAAGACCTCAACATATTGACAAAATATAAAGTCAAAAACTGGATGCAGTGAGATCTTCAAAGCCTGAGTCCTAGGACAATTCGATATTCACAGGTCAGGGAGATTAGGAATAGAAAGTAAAAGAGCCTAAAAATGAGTGTCCAGAAACGACTGGAGTAGAACCAAGAGAGTGTGTACAAAAACCCAAGGGAAGAATGTGTGTCATGAAAGGGGAAGTCATCAAATGTGACAAAATTTGCTGACTATCCAAGTAATGAGAGGACCAGGAATTGACTACTGGGTTTAGCAACATGGATGTCACCTGGTGAACCTTCCTAAGAACAGTTTCAGTGAAACTAGGGACAGAATCATAACTGGAATATGAGGTAAGATACTGGAGTGAAGTTAGACAACTCAAGGAAAAGGGAACAGAATGAAGTGATAGGGAGGGAGAAATGGGATTGAGAGGGATGATTTGTTGAGGTGGAAAATATAAATAATACATGCTTGTATGCTGATGGGCATGATACCACTTCGGGGTATTGATAAGGAGGAGAAAGACTGGGCTGAAGCTTAGTTCTTTTATTTGCAAGAAAGGATGGGATCTAGTATGTAAGTGAATGTTTGGCCCAGTTAAAAGCATGGGCTATTGTTTTATAGCAATTTGAGGAAAGACAGATTATATGCTTAAAGACACACTTGGATAGGTAAATCAGACATAGCTTGTACAACTTCTATTCTGATTGCTACTATTTTCCAGGAAATTAGAAGCAAGATCAATTAAGATTGAGGGAAAGAGGGAAGGTGTTGGAGATTTGAGAAGAGGGGAAAAGGTAGCAAGTATGATTAGGATGGTGTGTGAGAGAGGCTGACTGCTATGTGTAAGGTAACCCCCGGCACCATGAAGAGGAAACTTCAGATGAGCACTTATGAATTTCAAGACTAGTCAGCACTGCTACATATTTTCTTCCAGGTATATTTAGCTGCAAGAGTGCAAGAAAAAGTAGGTAGAAAATTACATTTACTTGAGTTGGTTTTTGCCAAGAAATTAATATTAAATGAGAGAGTTACAAACAAAACATCAGTGTATATCAGTGTTCATAATAATTGGCCATGGATTTTTGCTATTTAACAAGTGAAGTAAAACATGAAGGATGAGGGGCAATGGAAGCACCATAGAATCAGAATTGTAGGTCCCTGTGGAATCAAGTTTTGTTGAATTGGAGTTTTAAATGGAAGATAGGAAAATAAGAGAGTGAGATGAAAGTATGACCTTTGAAATTGCAATCATGGAGAGGTTGCAGTGATTGGTGTTGATAAGGACCATGGTATGACCACAGAAATGACTGGCCAAGAAGGTATAGAGGATGGATCCATGGGCTTGAAAGGGAAGGTAGATATCAATAGATGCATAAAGGATAAAAGTGTTTTATTAGCAAGAAACAGTGAGCAACTTTGAAAATAAATTGTTCATATAAAAAAGTGGCAACCCATTGTTATTAATTATTCCTGTTATCACCATTGCCTTTGGGCCTTATTTTCCACCTCTTTTCCATATTGTCTTTGAGCTCACACTGTTCTGAGACCCTTCATTCTGCCTTTGTGAGTAACTGCCCTGGATGACTTACTTGAATTCTTTCAATTAATTCTCATAGCAATTCTGACAGGTAGAATTCATCTTCCCTTTGTCCATCACAGCAGAGAGACGTTCTTGCCGGTTCTTACATAAGTGAATACACAAAACTCACATGTCTGATAAAACAGTAGTACCATTTCCAAATCCAGCCATTTGGACTTAAGTGGTATATTTTTAACCATCATAGGTTAAAGGAATCACACTCTACCTATATATAGTTTGGAGACAGACTTTCATTCAAGGGAGTTTGGTAGTTATTATGTGCATGTCTTCATATAGAAATTTTTATCATACTTAAATTTAAAACACTTTCACATTTTTTAAGCAGTGAAGCCAGTGATCCAACCTGTATTTCAGAAAGATAGCTGGAGACAGTGAGGAGGATGGATTAGAAGGTGAGAAGCTATTGTCAGAGACCAGGTAAGTGATGGTAGAGATAACAGAATAAACAGGGCATGGCTGAACTGTGGCCAAGGGAGACCTGCCAGGACCTGATGACTAATGGCAGTGCTAAGAGTCAGGGAGGAGTAAAATATGACCTGGGTTTTCTTTTTTCTTTTTTTCTTGCTTGGTCAACAGGATGGAAGGTACTAACATAAACCAAGAAAAGTGAAGGAAAATATATTTAAGGAGGAGACAGTGAGGATGGTTTTCGGCAGGTTGAATTTAAGGTGCCTTCAGGAAATCCATGTGGATACCTGGAGACAAAGGGTCAAGACTTATTACCATCAGTTTTCACAGCTGCATGTGAAGAACTCATGGGACTTCTCATAAGGTCACAGGATTAAACAGTTGCAGAGATCAGACTAAAACAAACACCTGCTTTTTCAGGTAATGAATGATCTTAGGGAGCAAAGGCGATAGGTATATGTGCATTTCCTTCCCTTCATGGTAAAGCCAGGTCAAATTGTAAAGAAAACAAAAACTTAAAAAAAAAAAAAAAAAAAAAAGATGTACTTTAACTGCTACTGTGGACTGGAAAGAAAAGCATTTTGAGACGCAGCATGAGAGAGGCTGCAGTGTGCCGTCTGATTACGACACCTCAGCATTTTACACTAAATACCACTCTGCCAGCCCAGGCTCTGCTGGCCCTTTTGAATCCTGAAGGTATTCCTGTAGATCAGTATGTGTTTAAAGCACTCACACGTTTGAGAGACTAGAAGCCTCACGCTTGAATCCTGGCTTCCCCCCTACATGTCTTTAATAGGCACTGGAATACTTGTGACAGCCAACCAGTCTCGTCTTCTCCAGAAGAATGAATAGTGACAGGATCGGCGTGAGCTCAGCCTTAACAACCGGGTCCCACCGGGACACCTGTCCTTTCTCTGTGTCTCTCTCTCCTTCACTCTCTCCCTTTCTTTCTCCCTCTCCTTCTTCACTTCTCCCATGCCATCACCATCCCCTCCCCAAATATTCCATATACAGAGATGCATAAAACAGGTCATATTTCCTTTGGCTGGAAAACTTTACAGAAAGTGAATGTGGTCCTCAGTCAAGGATGAAAGAAGAAGCTGCCACATCCCAGGAAGCCCTGTGTAGCACTGGATGTCCACTTTAGACTGGCTGTGCATAGGAGGAGGTTTAATATGGAAGAAAAGATGTGGAACTAGGAACTCAGCCAAGTCAACAGACAGATATTCCAGCTGCCCTATCAAAATCCTCATCTGTTGAAGAACATAACAACGCCGTTCCCTCCCCCTGTGAGAGGCGCAGGTAGGTCTGCTGAGTACATTTGAAAATAGGTGTTCTTCTCTACATCATCTTGGGGTTTAGCAACATAGTGTTTCTCTGAAGCAAATTCAGCTTTTACATGCTGATCTCTTTGATCACCTTTAATTGGCAATATAAAAAACCCCAAAAGTTGATAAGAAGAGAAACTTACAAAATGCTTAAAAAATAGAATGAGAAGGCCTATTAAGAAAGCTTCCTAACTTTCTGATTCCTTCTAAGTGAGATGTTTAAAGAGTGGCTTTATGCTTTAATCTTAAATAAAAATTTCCAAACACTGAACATGCTTATATTCAAATATACTTGTTCAAATGCTGATAATTAACAATGTATAATGAGACCAATCGTATGGGCATTTGATAAATGTTACAAAATTCCATTGCAAGCAGTATGGCAAACTGGATAGTATGTGAAAAACCCTTCTGTTATAGCATACCTAAAATGCTGACTAAATTATTCAAAATCTCTTTTATTAAAAAAATTTATCCATGAATTTGCCGGCAGCAAAGTAAGAGAATTATCAGAGTGGCAAAATCAACTTGCAGGGCTGGTATTTAACTGAGAGTATTTGCCCATCAATAGAAGTCTAGAGCTAAAAGTTTTAGCAATCAACAGGAGAAAAGAATAGGAAACAAAGCTGCAGGCAAAGTTGGGTATATACAGCCATGATCCTGCAAGACCAAACTTCAGTGGATGAACCAGAAGATGAAATTAGCCTCGTGAGAGAACTGGTGAATACACGCCAGTCTCAGTCTTAGCTTAGTTGGAATGACAACAAAAAAGTCTCTCTAAAAATTGCTTACCACAAGTCTGCATTTTCTCATTTAAGTTGATATGTTAAAAATGGCAGAAAAACAAACGTCATCATACTCAAGGACTTCCTGATAACTAATGAAATATTAGTATGAGACCTGTATAGACCAAATACACCTTAACAAAAATTTGGTTGAAGGTGGTCTCATTTTGGTAAAGCAAATCCTTCCACGAGAATGTACTTCAAACCTTGGCCTCAAAAATTCCCTCAGATAAATTTCTAACAATGAGAGTTAACAATCAAGAATCACTCAAACATGGGAAGAAGTAGGTCCCTACAAGGAAGAGTCAGCAGAAACAAACTGGTGAATCAGACACACCAAGACTGCAGATATGAGAGTGATCAAATATCGAATATAAAATAAGTAAGTGCAATAAATTTAATTACATGGGGTATTACACAGTTTATTCTTATAGATTGGAACTAACCAATATCTATCATAGACCTACAAATCAAACTTCAAAGCCTTAACATTGTGAAACATCTTAAGGAAAAAATGATGAGAAAAAAACCAAAACAACAAAAAACAACAGTAAATTATAATCTTGAAACCAGATGCATACAGCTCACTTTATCTAGAAAATAATGATATTAAGTGCTTTTACCAGATACTAGCTACTCTTGAATGACCTTGATAAATGCAACCTAATTTAATCCTAACAAAAACCTTCAAAGTAAGTACTATTATTTCCTTTTTATTAAAGAGTGAAGTGAGGCTCAGAGAAATTATGTCATTTTCTTGAGATCACATGATGTTAGTGACAGAGCTGACATTGCATCCTAGCCACGTTGGTTCTCCCACACTTGGTTCTATCAATATACAGCCTAATTCTGTTCTCTGTTTACCACTTCGAAAATCAAGGAAATTTTTAAAAATGATATCACGTATTCACATGCTTGTCTTTTTTCAAGGAAGTTTTCTATAAATAACTGAATTTGATTCTGTACAAAGTCCTGCCTTAGAAAACCATACAGGCAACAGAGACATATTATCTCCACTGAGTAATGAGTGAACGGTACAGAGGACAAATTTCACACAGTCTCCAAAGTTTCTGCTAGAGACCTCCCACTGCAGACTTCCTAGGTGGTGTAGTGGTTAAGAATCCACCTGCCAATGCAGGGGACACAGGTTCGATCCATGCCCCAGGAAGATACCACACGCCGCAGAGCAACTAAACCCGTATGCCACAACTACTGAGCCTACGCTCTGTAGCCTGTGAACCACAACTGTTGAGTCCATGTGCCGCAACTACTGAAGCCCAGGTGCCTAGAGCCCATGCTCTACAACAAGAGAAGCCTTCACAATGAGGAGCCCACACACCACAATGAAGAATAGCCCCCACTCACCACAACTAGAGAAAGCCCGTGTGCAGCAACGAAGACCCAACACAGCCAATAAATAAATAAATAAATAAATAAATAAATAAATAAATAAATAAACCAAAAAACAAACAAACAAATAAAATGAACCCTGGGGTTTTTGGGAAGAAAAAAAAAAAGACCTCCTACTGCCATGACCCCACACACCCCACAGTCTACATTTAAAGACCTGGTGGATTAGGCTAAATTTTCTTGGTTGTACATACCTGTTGTCACCTTCTCTGGAGTAAAAGACTGTGAATGTTTGAATGTTCCCTTTGGCTTCTGCAGGTGGGCGCCAGCTGAGACGGACAAATCGACTGGAAACCAAGACAGGAACCACGTCTCTGGGAGCAGAAGGGAGGATGCTGGAGCTCGGGATAGCTACAGAGGAAGGAGAGGAGGCTGTTAGAGGTGTTGGGACATGGGTGTAGGAAATGTACAGGAAGGCAAAGAAGACCCATTAGCAAACACAGAATGGTACATTCCCGTAGATTCTAAAGGAAGGAAGAAAAGAGAAAGCAAAGAAACGATAAGTAGAATCAAAAGTATTAGAATGTATATGGTAATTCCAAATTCCTAATTTATCCCTTCCCCCCACGACTATATATAAAATCGATAACCAACAGGACCTACTGTATAGCACAGGGAACTATACTCAATATTTTGTAATAACCTATATGAGAAAAGAATCTGAAAAAGAATATATATATGTATGTATGTGTGTGTGTATATATATATCTGAATCAATTTGCTCCACACCTGAAATTAATACATTGCAAACCAACTATAATTAAAAAAAATGTATTAGAATTTCTTGGGGTTTATAAAAGATTGACAAATTAACAATATGATTCTATTGCATATTTGTCCAGTTTCTATTACTAAAGGGATCCTTGACAATAAGGAAAAATGTTCCTTCAGGCATGAAACATAGACTTACAAGCAATTTTTTGTTTTGTTTTGTTTTGTTTTTTGGCCAAAACATGCGGCTTGTGGGATCTTAGTTCCCCCACCAGGGGTCAAACCTAGGCTCATGTCAGTGAAAGCACCAAGTCCTAACCACTGGACCACCAGGGAATTCCCTACAAGTATTGATAAATGCTTCAAGTAACCAAGTAGTTATCACAAAACCTTATTCCACTCAGACAGAGTCCATCTACACTGTTTTAGATACAATGAGAAGGACCTTGTTTTTATATTTTTAAAGATCATAGAAAATTAAAAGTAGCAAATTAAATGCTGCTGAGAGATAACAAGTAGAAGCAGTTCTCATGGACCACCTGCTAGTAGAAGAAATGACAGAAAAAATTCCACCAGACATCAAGATATACCATTGCACCATGCTTGTTTAGTATCACCATATTTATGGCCAAATTTAATGATTGTTATTTATAGGAATGATTGAATCATCCACAATTGGAAAACCATGTTTTTAAACACCTGGGGCATTTATAATCTGTAATAGATGTTTGCAATTAAATGTGTGTGTGCGCATGCATTTGTGAATTCATAATTCGTATTTGCTGGACATCTCTGTTTTCTTATTTGTTCTTCAAGTTCCCAAGTCTAAAGAACGTGTATTTCATTTTGACAGGTGATTCCTAGCCCCTAAGCACAAGTACCCCTTTGTCTACATTTAATCTTCAAACTGTCTTTTGTGGGCCATTTTCTCTAGTTTCTTATTGAAGTTAGTCTCCATTCTTGCATTTACTTTCCCCAGAGGCTGGCTGAGTGGGCATTCCTGTCGTAAACTAAACTTCTGTTAGCTGAAAAATCCATTTGGGGAAGTGGGGGGAGGATATCTCCTTTCCCAATGGTTCCAGAAACTATCAGATTACAATGCATACCAGCTGGAAAGAGAAAGAGAGGTTTTCAAGAACTGCAAAAAGCTTTCAAAGTTATTTCTGGCTTCATAGATTCTTAGCCAACTTCTTTGTAGGTACACTTTCCCTTTGTTGTTTTTTGTTTGTTTTGTTTTGTTTTAATTTTTATTGGGGTATAGTCAATGTACAATGTTGGGTTAGTTTCAGGTGTACAGCAAAGTGAATCAGTTATACATATACATATATCCACTCTTTTTTAGATTCTTTTCCCATATAGGCCATTACAGAGTATTGAGTAGAGTTCCCTGTGCTATGCAGTAGGTCCTTATTAGTTATTTATTTTGTACATAGTAGTGTGTATATGTCAATCCCAGTCTTCCAGTTTATCCCTCCCCCTGCTTTCTTGATCAGCACAGTGTTTGAAATAAATGAAGGACTGATGGTAAGTTAATTGATCTTTTACGGCAGAGTAATAAGGGGAGAGGGAAAGACTGATAGCTGGATAGAGAGCATCTCTCTCAAAAATATGGGTGATATTAAGCCTCTTGACAAAAACCTTTGCTTCCAAACCTTTGTTCCACCATGGACAGCTCAAACTAGCACACTGGAAGTGAATTTATCCTTTCTCTGCACTCTCACCACCCCCACCCCCACCCCCCAGCCGGCTTCTCCTCCTCGGCTGCGGAACTCAGTTGTGCCTACACTTTCTTCTCAAACCTACAGCCCAGAAGCCTGAAATGTATCCCCTATTCCCGACTCACCCCACTTGCCCTTCGAGGATTCCCCTTCCTGGACATCTGCTACATCTACACATCCACACTCCTATCCACACTGTCATCCTCTCTCAATACACTCTCCACTACTGTCTTCCAGCTCCTCCGCTTTCCTTCCACTCACCTCCCTCAAGTGTAATCTCTGTACAGCATCCAGCATCTACTTGTAAGAAGACACATCTGCTCATTTCCTCTACTATTTATCCTTGGTGCCTGCTCTTTACCTCAGAGAAACTCCAAACTTTGCAGTCTGCCTGTTGGCCTTCCTCCTGTTTATCATTTTTCTTGGCTTCCCCTATAAGGAGGCCCTAAGAAGAGGATTTAAGTGCAAATACTTTATTTGGAAGGTGATCCCAGGGAAGACCAGTGGGGAGTCAGGAAGTGAGACAGGGCAGGGAGGGAAGGTTAGATAGAGTGAGTTATCTGGCTGGGTGTCACTCAGGGTAACTGAAGGGCAACCTCCCTGGAGACTCTGGGAATCAGTGCAGCAAGGCCTCGAGGGAAGCATGTCCCTGAGGGAAGCACGCTGGGGGATTTATCTACCCGCCGTTCCTCCACTGCAGGCTGAGGGTAATCCCAGGGCATTCACCTTCCTGCACAATAGCCTAGTGTGTTCTATTGCCAGAAAAATGACAGCTTTGGGCAGAGGCTTGCACATGTCCACACTAGCTCTGCTCTTTCAGCAAATATTCACAGAGCACCTATCCTATTATACAGCAGCCTTTTTTCTAGCGCAGAGGAGATGAGGTCATTGTTCTCATGGAGCTATGTGGATACACCGTGGCTTTTTGATGCTCACCTTGAACATGCACTCTCCAGGCTGAACCCCTTGCAATTCCCCAGGGCCTTTGCACAGGCAGCTCCCACTCAAACAAGCCCATCTCATTCACTTAAATCCTACTTTCCTCTTGACTTAGTTTAGATGGGTTTCCTCTGTAAAGACTGACTCAAAGTATTTGTCAAATGCTGACAGACATAGAGTTAATATCTATAATAAAAAAGAATGTCTGAAAAGCAATAAAATAATGAATAATTTTATCTAAAAATAGGGTTCAACCTGACATAATGAAAGAAATGTAAATTTAAACAAAATCTAAAAAAAAGAAAATCCATCAGAATAAACTCTATTTAAAAATCTGTCAGAGTAGCAAGACTTTAAAGAATGTTAGTATGTAGCATTGACCAAAGTGTGGCAGCCTCTTATATTATTGGTTGAAGTTTGTAAGAGTACAATCTTTTTAGAAGTCAACTTTACAAAATCCTTTAAAATGAAAAATATTCATACCATTTGGCCATTCTTACGTCTGTAAATTTATCATTTCAAAAATAACAATTACCCCCTTTATCAATGCATCCAGGTGAAAGCATAGCACACTTTCTCAAAATGTAATACCTATACATCTCACCAGTTTAAAGAAAATGGGATCCCTTCAAGATTTTTTTTTAACAAAAGTTTTTTATAAACAAAATGTGAACAATTATAGCTTGGAAAAATCTTTTGAGAATTTTCAAGAAGTTAGAAAGGTAAGTTTTCAAAGAATAGGAGAGAAATTTTCAAATCCTTTCCCCCAAGAGCATGATGCTTATAGATGGTACCATATCAAAAATGAGTTGGTTTCTCCACCCATTCAGGGGCTGCCCAAAAGGAGAGTGGTGGGGGTCCACACAGATGCTTTTTGCTCCAAGCTTCTGAAGTGTCTTCTCATAGAGCTAGTCTAGACTCGATTTATCAGATAAAGCTCAGAATAGAATTAATCATGGACTCTTTATCTCAATTTAAACAGTCATTATATGAAAAGGAAGGGACATGTTTTTAACAAAGGAATGGCTTCTTACTTTATACAAGGGAAATCATTTTGTTCTTACTAATCCTTCATGCTTTCTCTCAACAGTAACTTGTCTTCACATAAGGTCTCAGTAAAGAACCAATCAGGGCTTCTTTTCTTTGCTCTTGGAGGCCTAATCTCCAGTCTGGCCCTAATCTCCCTGGCCCATTACTGTTGTCATGGTTACAGCTTCTTTATCTGTTGTCATGGAGAAGAAGAGGCAGATATGCCACACTATAACATAGCCTTTTTTTTTTTAAGAACCTCTTTTAAAAAAATTTTATCATAGCAAAATCTGAAAAAGAAGGTGATTTCTGAAGATAATGTAAATCCAAAAATAGTTTTGAAACCCAAAACTAATAATAATAACATTTTTGTGATGTCATTGCAATAGTATTGATAACAATTATAATACTGGGTTAGTTTTTCTCTAAGGCTACATTCCCTCTAGATACCGGAGACTTTTTTTCTGTCAGATTTTTAATATACAGTGTTTATGGACGCTAATTTTTCTCTGAGCTTATTAACAATGCCTGACCTCCAATTCCTATGAGACATATGAGAGATATATTCATAAAAATACAAAAATATTTAATTTGCATTAAACACCAAACAACCAATAGCCTCACCTCCCTGTTACTCTCCATGTCATGAACTAAAATACTGTAAATGTAGCCACTAGATCAGCCAGGTGCTTTATTTGCTGTATCTCTTTATTAGCTAGAAGATTTGATAAAAAGAAAATATAAATACAGAACATTAATGAAATGATAGGATCATCTAACTGTATTAAGGGCAAACATCTCTTTCTTTTCCTTTTGGACTTTTTTTCTTGTTGTTATTCCTTTGACACCGAATCTAGCTTTTACTTGTCTAAATGGAGAAGTAGATAACATTTAAATTTTGGTTTGGAGTTTTTATAGTTCACAAAGTAATTTCACAAGCTTACCAAAAAAAGAAAAAAAAAAATGCTTGGCTATATATGGCTGAAAATGACAAAGACTAACATTTGTTTTCTAAAGTTTGACATTATTTTCAAAATTCAAAGAATCGTGGTTTTTGAGTGAGTTATTAAAATTTTTATATTTTAATAAGAAAAAGAAATGTGGATTTTAAAAAATAGTGATATGAAACCATTTTATTGAGTTAGTATCTAAAAATAAGTAACCAGTATTTA
The DNA here is from genome assembly GCF_030028045.1 of Hippopotamus amphibius kiboko. NCBI lineage: Eukaryota > Metazoa > Chordata > Mammalia > Artiodactyla > Hippopotamidae > Hippopotamus > Hippopotamus amphibius. The sequence goes on along the minus strand of NC_080196.1, from coordinate 93,944,016 downwards.
CTGAATGTCTACAGTCTACTATTGTTATGCTTGAAGTGACAAATTAATTATTTTTAAACCATGAATTTTGTCTTGTGAGAACAGGGAACTAATTTGAAGACATGTAAGACAATTATAATGTTTGAGATAATCTCTTATTACAAACGAGTTCCTTTCTAAATTTATTTGGCAGGGTGGTTGTTTAGAAACCAGAACACACTTTCTCACTAAATCATTTCTATTCTGTTCCTAGAAACCTGTTTATCATTTTATAAACTATCCATAGTAATAGTGCTATAGAATTGGATGATACACGTTCGAATTTTCTTTGGTAAATTAACGTATGTATCCAGTCATGAATCAATTAAATATTCATGGAGGGATGAGGACATGTAAGGCAAGGTGTGAAGGCCTGTTTTAATCCATTTCCCAATTCCAGGGAGGAAGGCCAGCTCGGGGATTCTGCCGGAGCTACACCCTCAGGGACCGAACTCCTCCCATCTCCAACATGGCTCCCTCCATCCCTACTGTCTCAGTTGTCTTGGGCAGTGTTAAACCTGATGAAGGATCCAGCTGAAGTTCTCTGGGGTTGAGAAATTAGCTTGAGGAGTTTCCAAAGGCTTTAGTTTCAGGCCTGGTTCCTTGCTAGCTCTCAGCTCTCCAAGCTGAACTTGCTGGGTTCCATGAAAACCTTATGCTTTTACCTCTGCTACTTCCGTATGCTGAACCTGAGCTGGATGGAATTCCTCCCTCCAACTGCTTCACTGCTCTGACCTGGGCTTCTTCAGAGTTCGGCCTAGGAGTTACCTCACTGATCCCCAACCTGGCTTAGGTGCCTCTGCTGAACTCTCACACAGCAAGAATAAGCATCCCCTCAGGACACGTCCTACACCGCACTGTTGTGGTCTAGTCACTTTTTTGTATCCTATCCCAAAGTATATGCTTGGTAAGAGTAGGAACCAAGTCTAAACCATTCACCACAGTTTAATCCCCAAATCTAGTGCATTGTATTTAGTCACATCCTAGGCATCAAATGCATTCTTGCAGTGTTAGCTAAATGAAAGGTTTGGCAAATTTGTGAAATTATGATGTTTAGACTTTGATTAGAAAATTTCATTTTGACACTGTGAAAAATGGGTACTTGAGATTAGGTATTGGAAGGGGACTGAGCTGTCACAGCAAGCCAGTTATGCTAATCATTATCACTCTGCTAATAAATTACAAAGTAGAGTGAAAACCGAACTCAGAGGGAGGTTTCCAGGGAATGTAGGTTAGGGGTAAGAATATTTCATTTTGGATCAAATATAGAGGGGAAAAATGTTTCTGAAATCCAACTATATGCCAAACAATATAAAAGGTGTATCCATATAGGAATATTTCTAAGAGCAACAACGCTATCAAGAAGCAGAAAAGAAGCCTTGAAAGCTGATTTGGCCTGACCTGTGCATCCCTGACCTGAGCATCTGTTATAAAAAGTCTAATGCTTATCCCAGGACCACACATCAAAGAGAACTGCCAGGCCAAGGTAGTATGCTAAGAAAAATTACCTATGGCCACACAAAGAGATAAGAAGAAAAACAAATTCTGGGCAGTATTACCATATCAGCAGAGATTAATATATCTCTCAGAGTTTAAAGTCTTTTCGAAAGATGAAATGAGAAGAAAAAAATAATATCTGGTGAACTGGTCAACAAGCAATCTGTGAATGAATGTTTTTACATTCAAATCTGTATATTGTATATGCCATGCTTTTAATGCTTTCTTTATTTTCATTTTGTTTATTTAGGAAAATATATTTTAAAGAGTTTATCCAGAATGGAGTAAGGGCCACCGGGCAGTTTGTGGAGGTGACAAATCCATCAATTGTGTAAACAAATGGTTTTGACTAGAAAACTGCAATTAAATAGAGGTGGTGTTGGATCCCCGCTCTGACATTCTGTGACTATGTGACTTGGGAAGTTAATATTTAGCTTCTCTGAAGATTATTTTCCACATTTAAAAACTGATTCAAAATATTGATCATGCAGGATTGAGTGATGATGAAAGATGGATTTTAAGGGCTGTTCACAATCCCTAGCATATGATTTGTATTCAATAAATGAATAAATGGGTTTGTTTTTTGTTTCTTGTTTTTTGTTTTAATTTCTCTATCTTTAGATCCAGGGAGCAGAAAGTCTGTTTTTGTTGGCCCTATGTCAAGTTGTCTGGCTGGAAATCTAGACACCCTACTTGGAAAGGCTTTAAGAAGGATTTGGACTCTGATAGGTTAAGTGAGTCGGGGATAAGAGTGCCTCCAATATCCAGGGCTTCCTAGGTGGCGCAGTGGTTAAGAATCCGCCTCCCAATGCAGGAGACACGGGTTCAAGCCCTGCTCCAGGAAGATCCCACATGCCACGGAGTAACTAAGCCCGTGCGCCAAGAAAAAAAAAAAAAAAAAAAAAAAAAAAAGAGTGCCTCCAATATCCAAGGACAGGACTTGGTCCCCTCAGTCTCTCTCCCTATTTCCTTTATCACGTAGCAGAGAAAAATTCATCCTTTGTTTTCCCTTTTTTTCATGCCACACGTCTCCTCCTACAAGAATTTTCTTCATTTCATGTCTTTTACCCTTCTCTGTATTTTCTTACTAATCATGGTACCCTTTCCACCTGTCACTATTCCAGGGCTTTCTGAGGCCATCTTTAATCATCTCTCCCATCAATGTCTCTCCCTGGCATCTTTCACCAACTGCAGGAGAGCTACGCTTCTACCCAATCCCCAGCTCCCTTTGTTTCCATCTTTCCCCTGAGTTTATGTCATTGAATTCCTAGTCATTGTTCACCCCTTCTCCATGCCCAGGGACCCCAAACGTGCCATTTCAATCAGTCCCCTGTCACCAGAGCTTCCTCTAGGGATAAAGACTGACAAGTGACACCTCTCCTCCCATCCCTCCTGTGCCTTTATGATCATTCACCTCATCCCAACCATATGGTGCTTTGTGCGACTGCCATGCAATCGTCTTCTCCAGCCATGGAGAACATGTAAAGAACACAAACCAGATACCTCTAAAGACACAAATCAGCGCGGCAGGCTTTAAGAAGCAGTGCTTTTCCGTGCAATTTCCTTTGGTAATAAGACACTATCAATGTGAAATAGCTGACAGGCTGTGTTGTTAAGAAAGAAAAAAAAATTGACTCAGTGCTAGGGCATTTTAATTTTTTTCTTTGTTAAGTAACTGAATCTTTCCAGTAAGAAACTCAAGGAAAAGTAAGTTGAAGATAATGCAAATTAAGTAAGAAGAACTCAAGGTTTAAGCTACTCCCTTTAGTAGCGTAGGTACTTTTAACAACTGCTTTTACTGTTTCAGAATACCAAGTGACAAAAGAAGAAAAAAAAAAAGAAAAACTCCAATTACATTTGATGGTTCAGTGAGTTCTACTAATGGCAAACTTCCAACCCGGTCCATGGGATTTAAAATAGGTTTCTAAATTATTTATTTAAGGGTACTGTGTAAGCGTAGCCATGGAAATGCACATTGCCAGGAAGGGCTGCTTTCAATGTTCAGAAGTGTCTTTGAGAATCAAAATTTCAGACTGGGACACATTCACCAAATGCCCTGTCTCCTGCGAACAGAATGAGAATGGATGTGAGGAGGATGTAGGCTGGGGGCACTGGCAGGATGTGGAGGTTTATTTAGCATCTGTGTGCCATACGCTCGACTTTAACCCCTAGCTACTCACCCTTGAATTTTATAGCTACCAAAACAAATTAAAGGGAAATAAAAATCAAAAAGAATAAAGAAGGATATAAACAAAGATAAATTATTACTTATTTCGATTAAGTTTATACAAGTAGAACCTTATATAACGCTATGAGGCCACCACAAAACAAAAGGAGGCAGAGAATGTGAATGAATAACATTTCTTTAGATCCCTGTTTCTTTTTGAACGGGTCCCTCTAAGCCTATAGACAGCTGAGACAGACAGACAGACTGATTCTATTGTAGTCCCCTCTCTGGGAAGTAAGATGGTGAGCATGGAGAATTTGCAACCACAGCTGAGTGGTCCCTCATGTGAGCTCATCCTTTTTCTTTTTTAATGCACTGCAGTGAGGAAAATGATAGTAAAGCTGTAAAAGAGGCTTATTGGTCTGAACCTAGCATTCATTCTTCAAATCCATTAAGTAGGCGAACAAAAGGAGTAACTACCAGAGATGATTGATTAAGTAATAAAAACGCGTTAGATAATCATAAATTGTGGATGTGCATCGAATGCCAGTGTTCTCCTTGGTCCTTCTAAATAGAACAATGTTCATTCCTACAGGAGAGATGGCTCTTTAAAAAAAAAAAATCTAACAAGACTTTTTAATCATTCCATATGTTGATTTACCTAAAGACCCATGTCGATCTGAATTATGGTTGGTAAATTTATCCAAGAATTCAAAATATAACAAAAGGCTTGTGAAATTTTGAAATATAAGATACAGGTATTCATCCACCATAACAAAGGTATCTATTTTAAGTCTGACACCTGGTTGCTACTCTAGCTAAAGCAAAACAGATACTTGACCTGTATTCACATGCTCATCAGCAAGTAAGAGGTATGACGGATGATGTATTTTTCTGAAGGAAAGTGAAAAGAATCCTGGGATTTGCGATTAGGTGACAGCCTATATTCTCCATCAGTTAGTAGTTGGGCAAATATCTTCTGAAGGGCAAATGAGTTAATCTCTAAGGTTGCTACTACTAAGGTTCTATCATGCTAGGAAGCAACAATAACTTCCATCTCTGTGTCTTTTCCCTCTTCTGTTTTCTACTTTTTTTTTTTTTAACCCCTGCCCTCCCCTTTCTTTTCTTTGAAAATGATTCATCTAAATTTGAAAAAGAATTTAGAACCAATTGGCAGCCTAACTATCCTGCTAATGGGTGATAGCTGGGTTTAAAGATAACATGCCACAGAAAAACTTTGGAATTAGGGTCGCTATTGATTATAGGAAGTTCAAAATGGTGGAATTCTGCACCAGGGTCACTACTGATTACATGACCTTGTTATAATGCCTCCTGTCTCTGAATTTTCCCCAGTGTCAAAATGTTGCATGAATATCCCTCTTCTTCAATGCGACCATGAAGACACGAAGTATAGCAGATGATGCCCATAAAGTACTTTGAGCTCAGTTAAAGACAGTCTAAAAATAAAGAGGAAAACGAATGGCACCAGCCCCTGCTGTGACTGTTTTACCACCTTAATAAATATCAGCATTTTCTACATTAAGCAAAAACATAGACTGTCCTTGCACAGGAAGGCTCAATAATCTTAGGATGGAAATTTACACTAGAAAGATCTATCAATCTCCACCTTGAGAGGTAGCTCTGACAGTGAGTATAAGGGCTTACTGGGGTCACACAGGGCCGGTGACTTACTCTGTGTGTGATCCTGGATGAGATGCTTAATGTTTCTGTGCACTATTGCAAAGAGGGTCAGAAAGAACAATAGGTCAGAATAGAGTATCCAGAAATAAATGTAGAAAAAAAAATCTGAAAGCTGCTAAAGAAAAACAGAGGGGAATATATTCTGCTATTGAAGTGGGGAGGCAGTTCTAAGAACATGACAAAAAAAGAACCCATGAAGAAAAATCTTGATAAATATGACTGTATTGAAACCAAAATTTTTATATGGAAGAGCATAATAAAATGAGATTGAAATATGAATGACAAACTGGGACAATATTTTTAATAACATTACAAAGGATTGACTTTTCCAACGTGCAAATAGCTGTCACAAAATCAATTAAACTAACCAAGAAGCTAATAAGTAAGAGTTAGAAGAGATGGGGAAGTAGTATCAGTATACAACTTACTTCAATATATTTGAAAATTTCTATTATCTCCTCCTCAGAGCATTTATTTTTAATTTTTAAAAATTTTTATTGGCGTATAGTTGATTTACAATGTTGTGTTACTTTCAGGTGTACAGTGAAGTGATTCTGTTATGTGTGTGTGTATGTGTATATATATACACACATATATTCTTTTTCATTATAGGTTATTATAAGATATTGAATATAATTCCCTGTGCTATACAGTAAGTCCTTGTTGCTTACCTATTTTACTCCACCAAATAATAAAATAATTCTCTTTGGTGCTATTATTAATTTCACCAAAAAGAATTATTTCATTATAATGGATGTCAACATAAAAATACAAAATACTGTGGTCTTCACCTTCAAGAATACAAAAAAATCCATTAAGCTTCAAATGAGAAGGAAACCATCATTCTCACACCTTTGGTTATTTAAAGTATGAGTAAATGATATACAATATTCACAAGTAAATATTTTGACAGGGGTAAAAAATTAGCTGTACAGAGTTCAGAGCTCCATGCCACACTTACTGAGACATTTCTAAATTACAAATATGTAGTTTGGGATTCTGCAGCTATTTTGTAATAAGCATGAAGAGATGGTTATGAAAATTCCCTCCTTACTACAGTTGTGTCAGGACAGAGATCACAATATTGTACTTTAAATAAATCCACTTAAGGATGACCAGAAAATAAAACAAACAAACCAAAAACAAGATGAAGTAGAGGAGATGTCTTCTGTCCCCTCTGCTACCCAGCCATGTCATAATTCAAGTATGTAAATGATCTCTTCTGGGGTCTAATTCTCTTGGGTAAAGTTAAGAGATGGGAAATTTGGTAACTGTAAAAGTTTTATTGTTGAACTCTCTCTGAGCAATCATTTTGTGCTCTCAGAAGAGGAGGTACCCCTGCCCATATAAAGGCACAAGGCTATCCTGCCTTCTACAATAATTCTCTATGTGTTAGAGAATTAACAGAGATGGGCTGGACCATAGCAATAAGAACATAGACCCTAAGGGATCCCCTGAGAAGCTGTATTTCTTGAATTAGAATTCTGAAATTGTATATCAATAAATATGTTTATTATGTGGGAAAAAAAAAAGAGAGAGGCAGAGAGGCAAAAATCAGCTAGACTTAGTACCTTGCTTCCAAAGAAAAGAGTATGCAAAGGGAATAAAGCAAACTTCATGGTAAAACCCTGGCAAACTTAGTTACTACTTAAGTTATAATACCCAGCGATGTCATGTAGCTATCACATAGCCCTGATATTATGTAATAAGAAGGGCATTTCACCTCTGTGGTAGTCTTTCAAAATGTAAAAATCCAGTCTAAATCACGAGGAGAGCTTCAGAAAAACCAGATTGGGAGATAGTCTATGCAGGATAACTGGCCAGTATCATTCAAGACAGTCAAGGTCAAGAAAGGCAAAAAAAAAAAAAAAGAAAAAGAAACCATTATAGAAAAAGGTGACTGGGGAAAGATGACAACTAAATGCACCTGGTACACTGGATTGGCTCTTGAGACAGAAATAACATTAATGGAAAAACTGACAAAATCCACATACGCTCTAGAGTCTATTTCATAGTCATGTACTAATGTCAGTTTCTTAGTTTTGACAAATACACCATGGTAATGGGAGTTGTCAACAGTGGGGGAACCTGGGTGAAGGGTAGACAGGAACTCGGAAATATCTTTACAAATTTTCTGTAAATCTAAAAAAAAAAATCCACAGTATATAAAAACAGTTTATTTAGAAAAGGTGGGGAGAGCTGTTGTTTTAATTACAGTTGCTGGGTCAACTCCAATGCTTTTAGCTCTGGTGGAAAAAGTTGAGAGTAGACTCCCTGAAGACACATGATAAAAAGATGCTTACCTTTTAGGAGTGCACCATTTCATCCTGAGTAAAGAATTAAAAAAAAAAAAAGAAAGAAAGAAAGAAAAAGAAAGAAAGAAAGAAAAAGAAAAAAAGGAACAAGGGTGGTGTTGGGTCTTAGGATTCTTAGTGTGGTCATAGCAAACATTTATCAGTCAGTGTGGAAAGATGAATTCTGGAGGGTTGAAAGGGATGTGCACCACCGAGATTTCCAAACACAGACCTGAGAGACAAAGCATTCACTGAAAACATCCATCTAGGAACTGTCATCCCACCCAGAGCACGCATGATTCACGCTGATGCGCCTGTATCACCTGGCACCGGTCTTACTGAATGTCCACTTTGTATTCCATTGTAGGGAGTAACACACTGGATTCCGAACTAGATCTTTGTTTCACTCTTTTTTTTCAAATTGTGAAGTAGCTAGTAAAATTACTGGTGACAGAATGGCAAGACAGTTTTCCTCAACTTGGCTTGATGAATTCCCAGGTAGTGTGGACCTGAATCATCACCAAAGTTGCTTGTCCTATGGGGAGAGTCTCAGGTAAGGAGGTGGACGTGTGCATCACAGTTGGTTTTACAGCCTGTGATCACACCCTGGGTAACTTGGCGTTCTGTGTGCTTCCTCGGGAACGAGTGGAAACACCATCGAGGATGGTAAGAAAATGAGAAGTAGTAATAATCAGGGCAACAAAGTTAAAAATTGTGGGTGGGAAGACTTACTTTTTGTATATGTGTAACTATGGAGAGGTGGGAGGGGTGAAGTGTAGAGTATAATGATTTGCTGAGGGAAGTCAAGAAAACACCCAGTAAAATTTACTGAAGAAAGCATTTATGTACTAATGACTCAGATGAAAGGACTGAATAACCAGAGGAATCCATGAAATCCAGGTAGTTAAAGTTATATTTCTAAAAACTCACATATCACAGACCATGCTGGGCCAGGGTAAGAATGTCATGGGTCACTAAAATCCAGGATGAGCTTCCACATAAAATAATGTGCCCTCTAAAGATGGCAACTGGATTCCATTCCAGCCAATCAGTAAAACCCATTTTGGTCAGAAACTTCAACTTCTTTCTCCTCCAAGACTTTTTCCCATCTCTGATTATCAGCAGTTATGACAAATAGTTTTGAATTTCACTTCACACACTTACTCAGGTCTATCCTCCACTTCACACATATCAGGTCAGAAATATGGTCCAGTTTTTTGTTATTGTTTTGGAGGATACCTACCCATGCATACTCTATTCTCCTGCTTTCTCATTCCTTGTATTCAGGTCATTTCAGTTTTTAGCCCATTAAGAAATAAAAAATATAAGTCACCAGGACTTTTATCATAATCTGTCTCCATAATAATCTCATCTAAGGGAAGCTACACTTATCAACTAGGTAAGGAGTCTGGCAGGTTTTTTTTCTGGTGGATGTTTCACCAGGGACCACGCTATACAAGCATTTGACTAACCCTCATGGTATCAATGGTAAAATTTAGAGATGCGTATTAAAAATTTCATAAGTTATCGTAATGACTTATTAGGGAGCTTTTTGTGCCATTTTCACTCTGAATTTATTATCTGCTATGAAATATATTTATAACTCATGCTAAAACAACCACTTCTAAATTTCGAGTAGATCCTTGGGGTGTAAGATACTGGGATTTGTTAAATAAATCAATGGCCACATTTCATATCCTTCTTGGTTTTATACACTTCGATGAAATTCCATTCTCAGACCTTTCCAATCTTGAAACAATAACCCAACTGCCTCCATCACCACACAATGACATTTCCTTCCTTCGCTCCTCTTAGCATATATTAGTCTTTAAATGAAAATCCATTCTTCTCTCTTGATTATATTAGCTTCGCTTCTTGAATATATCTACTTCTGTCTCATTTTTTGAGCAAACTGAATGGCCCAATTTAAAAAATATAAACTTTAAAAAATATAAACATGGTGTTACTTTTTATGATGACGAAAATAAAAACTCACCTTCTAAATCCTTACTATTAACCTCCCTCAGCATGTTACTGATCTCTCTAGATTCTGATATATTGGGGGGTATATTTAAGATGAAGACACCTGCAACAATCTACCCCCCCCACCCCATTCTTACTTCTACTTCTCAGTTTCCTCTCATAAAAATGCCACCCATACGGAAATGTCATGCTAAAATATGGCAAGATAATTTCTGTGAAAGAATTCATTTTCACCTCTATGAAATTAATCTGGGTTGAGACTGAGCCATGCAGATAAAGGCCTGTTTAATTTGGATTTTAGCATATGTTTTTCTAATATATATTTTAAAACTGAGCAAATCTGTATCACTCAGACTGGAATAGTTTTATATATAGAAAGCTTTTTTGAACAATCTGAAAGGAATAAAAAGATATAAAATGTTTTATTCATCTGAAGTATGGCTTGTCTCCTTAGACTAAAAGCTCCCTTAAAACAAGGTACATACCTAATTCATACATTTATCCATTCATTCATCTATCCATCTGATTGTTTATTCATTTGAAATATTTTTGCTGATCACCTTCCAAGCATCAGGCTCTGTTCTAGGTGATGGAAATGCAGTAGACAAGATAACTCCCTTCTCTCTTGGAGCACACATTCTTGTACCCTCCTTGGTGACTGATTCAGTATGTTAAGCAGAGTAGAAGCTCTAGTAATCATAGGGTGGGGAGAATAGGCACTATTTGATGTGTTTTGGACTCAGAGGGAAAAAAAACAAGTCACACCTGAGAATGAAAGGCAGCACAGGACAGTGGTTAAATACAGATTCCAGAGCCAAATCCATTCTGCATTATAATACATATACACAAGTTACTTCACCTCTCTGAGCCTCAGTTCCTTGCCTACACACTGTGGATAGTAATAGCAGTACCTAACCCTTAAGACTGCCTTGAAAGTCAAGTGAGTGAAAGCTTGTAAAACACACACAATAATGCCTGACCCACAGGAAGCACTATAAGCTTCTGCTAAATGAAGGAGACACCCAAGAGGAAAAAATAACTAGGAATTAGATCACGAGACAGTGCCTACTAACACCAATGTCACCAGTGCACGCCATTGGCCAAACACAAATCTTCCTTTGCTTCTATTTCTTCTTTATAAAAATAAATATAATAACATAAACTCCCACTGCCTCTTTCAATCAGGTAGAATGAGTCCAAATGACTTCCTGATCCCTGAAGAAAGTTGCATAATTAGAAATAACACACTACTGGTTCTTTTTGGTTTTGGTTTTTTGTTTTGTTTTGTTTTCCTTGTTGTTGTTGTTGTTGCTTTGGCTGCACCACATGGCTTGTGGGATTCTTAGTTCCCAAGCAGGAATCGAACCAGGGCCCTTGGCAGTGAAAGCGCAGAATCCTAACCACTGGACTGCCGGGGAATTCCCTCACAGTGCTGCCTTTCGCCCCACGAGTTGCCAGCGCCAGGGGGGCAGTTTAGGCTGGAAAATGATATAAACAATGACCAGCAATGGTTTATTGTGATAAGAAATTGTATCATCACTGTTTTTTGAATGATCACTATGTGTCAGGCACTGGGCAAACAAGTGGGCACAGTAAATGGGTTCTACTGTAACTTTGCATCATGGGAGGCTTTGGGTAATTCAAGAACGCACTCAAGGTCACTGACAAAGTGGCAGAGAATGTGTGCAAACCTGAACTCCTGGTTGCAATTGATACCATATATCATGTACAAGCACAGAGAATATTACAAACAGATTCTACTGACACCATCTGTAGCTGCCTTCCTGGTATTTGAAAATGAATATTAAGTGCTGAGTGTTGTGTACCTGTCATGAAAAAATACATTAGATAGAAAAAAGGAGCTAAAATTATTAAAAGTCATATTTCTCAGGTTGAAATTATTGATGCATTTGCAGTATTTAGTAGCTTGTCAGAGTTGCAGCCTTATTTTGCTGTAAACCCACAGGCATATCGTTAGTGTCATCTTTGAAATATTCACTAATTCAATGACAGAACTGTAAATTCTTTTCAGTCTAGAAGGTATAGAGCCACCTGTTATTTTGAAAACCTAAGCAACATGTATTTAGTACATGATAAAATTAAGAAAGCTACCACTGTATGAATCACAGATGCTAATTTGCTGGCATAAATGTAGAATGATATATTGTACAATCCTGGCAATTATGTCAGAAATCAGACTAGAGTAATTCATTAACACCTTTTCTTTAGAAAAAAAGAGGGAAGCTGACATCTGTAACTAATATTATGATCTATGTTATTTTATATTATGTTTTTGATTTTATGAACAGTAGGCAACCATAAGATAATTGAATAGCTAATTATTAAAATACTCAGTTTTTTCATTCAGTCACTGTTCAAGAATGCAGATTCATTTTGCAAATTATAGGCCTTATTTTATGGATGGGGAAGAAGGAAACTGACAGTGTTTGAGAGACACATTAACTCCTTCAGGGCCTGACGCAGCCTGTAAGGATGTGTCTGATTCTGCACAATAGCTGTGGTCCTGGGATTTTGTATAAAAATAAAACCAATATAAGTTAAATCAAGTTTTAAAGGCACTAATAACCGTGTTATTTAAAATCAAATCATGCTCGGCTTAAATTGTTTTGAAACATATGTTTATAAATTTAAAGATATATTATTTATTTAAATATATTATCAAGGAATTATTAACTTCAAGAGCCCTCTGTAAAACAACTATGGTGGATATGACCCTAAGGTGACCCATGTGACCTAAGCTGACGGTACTTCCTCTGAGCACAGTTAGACTCCCAGTCAACAGAATATGGCACCGTTGATGAGACAGGTACTTCCTTACATCATATGGCAAAGGTGATAGAGTCCTTACTCTCACGATTCGGTAAAATTTTATAAAGCTCTGACTTAGCCAACTGAAAGGAGAACATCTTCTGCTGGCCTTGAGGATGTGAACTGCCCCTGGGTAATGAGCAGTAAGAAGATGGGGACCTTGGTCTTACAGCCACAGGCATATAGGTTCTGCCAGCAATGCAGGAGCATAGAAATGGGTCATTCCCTAGTCAAGCCTCTGATGAGACCTCCACCATGACCAACATCTGGAATATACCCTGAAACAGAAAACTGAACAAAGCTGTGCTTGGGCTCCTGACCCATGGAAACTGTGAGGTAACAGATGCACGTGATGTTAAGTTGCTAAGTTTGCAGTAATTTTTTATGCAGAAATAGACAACTATTATGGCAACCTATCATGTAGGTCAACATGAGAAACTCCCAAAAGGTCAGTTATTGCGCTTCTCTTCCTAGGAAAGTGGAGATCTTCAAGCCCATTAGAGAAAGTCTCGGTTGTCTTCAGAAGAGCCCTTTGGAGCCTGAACATTCAACATATATCATGCATATTATCAATTCGATTCCTCCTAAGAGTATATTCTAAGCGAAATGTAGTTTTCATTCATTGCAAAAATGATTTAATATTATTAGAGACATGGTAAATCTATAGTAATTCTCCAAATAGTGTTTAAATGATGAGGTAAAAATCTTCTAATTAAAAAAAAACTTTATCAAAGTATGATTTCTGTCCAGTGAACTGCACCCACTTGAAGTACACAATTTAATGAGATACATAAAACTGACAGATGTAGAAACCCATAAATTACTACCAGAATCAAGAAATAGATTCTATCCGTCAGCCCCCAAAGTTTCCTCATGCCCTCTTTTCACTCAATATAATGTAGATCCTCTAAGCTTTTGGTGATGTTGTGAAACTGAAAAAGTAGCCCACTCAAAACTCCATATCTTAGGACTTCCCTAGTAGCACAGTGGTTAGGAATCCGCCTACCAATTCAGGGGACACAGGTTCAATCCCGGGGCTGGGAAGATCCCACATGCTGCAGAGCAACCAAGCCCGTGCACCACAACTACTAAGCCTGTGCTCTAGAGCCCGCAAGCCACAACTACTGAGCCCATGATCTGCAACTACAGAAAGCCCGTGCACAGCAACGAACACCCAACACAGCCAATAAATAAAAATAAATAAATAAATTTATAAAAGCAAAACAAAATGAAACAAAGAACTCTATATCTTAGAAATCACTCTCGGTATAATGACTACAACTTTACAGCATGGCAATTATTTGTGCCTCTCCTTCTCTGCTCACACAAACACATCTGTATCTATATTACAGGGAATTTACTCTTTATGGGCATGTGCTATTCACAACATCTAGTGCTTATGTGTATATATTACAACCATAGCTATTTCAATTTCTGTTTGGCTCAAAATGAACAAATCACTGATCATGTTTGTAGGGAAAGAAAATCAATTGAAAATACGGTCATAATGACTGCTTACATTTATGCAGTGAATGGCTCTCAGTAATTAACTGACATCATATACTGGAAAAATCAATATGAAAAATGTCCATGCATAGCTTTTCTATTCCATCAACAGAGGTCGCCTGCTCTGCCCCTGTCTTAGCATCAGGCCAGCTCAAGCAGCAGAGCTTAGGTGACACCTGTCATAATCAATTAGTCAAGTAGAAAATGGTGTAAAAAAATGGCTTGTAGATTGAGAGCAATTCAATCACTCTCAAATGTTCCCTTAGGAAATGAAAATCTGTTATTCCATCCAGCCATCTTTGAATTGCTGAATACTGTTTTTCCCCATTCATGCAAACTAACAAATATAAATAAATGCAAGAGATTTGGGAACATGTTGGGGAGAAAAGAAATACATGAAACTTTGCCCCGCTGAAAGCAGCTCTCAGTCCTACACGGCAGTACTCCTAACTGTAACCACAGCAAAAGAGGAAGAACAGATTAAAAATTACCAGGGACACTCACACAAATGATTCCTACAACCCCAAAGAATTTTTTCCAGACTTGAGATGAGGGATGTCAAAATCAAAATGTCATATTTCATTGTCTTTTCCTCATAGAATAAACATGACTTTTAGCTGGCATTCTTGCCATATGATCTTTAATTCACAAACCCTAATAAAAATGGATTTTGTATGATGAATCCTGACTTCCCAAATTCCTTTTTTTATTGAAGTATAGTTGATTTACAATGTCGTGCCAATCTCTGCTGTACAGCAAAGTGACTCAGTTTTACATACTTATACATTCTTTTTTTAAATATTCTTTTCCATTATGGTTTATTCTAGGAGATTGGATATAGTTCCCTGTGCTATACATTAAGACCTTGTTGTTTATCCATTCTAAACGTAATAGTTTGCATCTACCAAACCCAAATTCCCAGGCCATCCCTCTCCCACCCCCTCTCCCTCTTGGCCGCAAGTCTTATCTCTATGTCTGTGAGTCTGTTTCTGTTTTCTAGATAGGTTCATTTGTGCCACAGTTTAGATTCCACATCTAAGTGATATCATATAGTAATTGTCTTTCTCTTTCTGACATATCACTTAGTATGATAATCTCTTCTTGCATCCACATTGTTGCAAATGGCATTATTTTGCTTTTTTTAATGGCTGAGTAGTATTCCATTGTATATATGTAGCAAATCTTCTTCATTCATTTGTTGAGGGACATTTGGTTGTTTCCATATTTTGGCTATTGTGAATAGTGCTGCTATGAATATAGGGGTGCATGTATCTTTTTGAATTGTAGTTTTGTTTGGGTATATGCCCAGGAGTAGGATTGCTGGATCGTATGGTAATTCTCTTTTTACTTTTCTGAAGAACCTCCACACTGTTTTCCATAACGGCTACACCAACTTATATTCCCACCAACAGTGTAGGAGGCTTCTATTTTCTTCACACCCTCCCCAGCATTTGTTATTTGTAGATTTTTTAATGATGGTCACCCTCACCAGTGTGAGGTGGTGCCTCATTGTAATTTTGATTTGCATTTTTCTAATAATTACTGATGTTGAGCATCTTTTCATGTGCCTACTGGCCATCTGCACATCTTCTTTGGAGAAATATCTATTAAGGTCTTCTGCCCATTTTTTGACTGTGTTGTTTGTTTTTTTGTTGCTGAGTTGTGTGAGCTGTTTGCATATTTTGGAGATTCTGACTTTCCAAATTCTTATTTCATCTTTCCTCCTACTCCCATCTAATGAGCTTAAAGTTGCCAGTTTACATCATCTTTGGAAGGAACATTTTTCTTACCTGGCCCCTCCCCAGTAGTCCCCACTACCACTGAAATTCAGCTCTAGAAAATCAGAGAATGGCACAGTTTTGGCTTCAATCCAATATGCTGAGAAGCAGAGGTTCAGTGAACATGCCTGGTGAACAGAGACACCTGGAGACTCCATTACAAAAATGTGTCCTCAACAAGCAAAAACAAATGAATGAGACTTGCCAGCAATTGTGGGCTCCTGGTATTGTTTTCCTTGTCAGACATGCTGCCTAAGCACCAAATTACTAACAACCTAAAACTAATCTGAAGAAGGGCCCTGAGGAGTGACAACATAGGCAACACTACATGAAGGAGTAAAAATTAGCTGCCAGAAAACACAGAAACAGAATTTCCAATGTCGCCTCTGATGCTTGCAAATGTCACCTACTTTTGTTGATGGAGAACATTACTGTTGTTCCTGCAAGTCCCACTTCTAGCCACAGAGCCAGAAACTGGGTTCAACATGTCTTTCCTTTGAAATCTCTAGTACAAGTATATGCACAAAGGAAATCACTATAAGAAAATAACACTCTGACAAATGTCAAGAAAATAAAAATAATTTAACTATAGTCTTCTCACACTAGAGTCAAATTCTGAACTGAAAGATAAATCATCCATTGGGCCCCTAGGTTTTGATCTACCAACAGGCTAAGTGAAATCCAGATTTGTGTATAAAAAATGGGTCACTCAAGGACTTCCTAGGTGGCGCAGTGGGTAAGAATCTGCCTGCCAATGCAGGGGACATGGGTTTGATCCCTGCCCCAGGAAGATACCACATGCCATGGAGCAACTAAGCCCATGTGCCACAACTATTGAGCCTGCACTCTAGAGCCCGTGAGCCACAACTATTGAGCCCATGTGCCGCAACTACTGAAGCCCATGCACCTAGAGCCCATGCTCTACAACAAGAGAGGCCACTGCAATGAGAAGCCCACACACCACAACAAAGAGTAGCCCCCACTCACTGCAACTAGAGAAAGCCCATGTGTAGCAACAAAGACCCAATACAGCCAATAAAATAAATAAATAAATAAATTTATTTTAAAAAAGAAGGGTCACTCAAGGTAGCTCTGCGGATCTCTGTATCTCCAATGACCTGCGAACAAATCTTGTCCATGTTTTAGAATTGTGAAGCTCTAGTAATGTGACACTCTTGAAAAACATGTATATTATTGATACATGCTTATACATTCAGACTGAGAGTCTAATTCACAAGCATATGGGGTCCAAAACCTTCTTCATACTCAGCATATAAATGCTACTTCATTATTATTCAGCTAAATCAAGCTTAGAATATATAAAACCATAATTAAAGTAGGAAAGCCACCACTAAATGACTATAATTAAGTATATGTCCTGCTTTATTAGGATTGACTATCCACAATAGTCTTATCAACACACATGCTGATATTTTAACAAACCCACAGCACAGCAAAATATCATTCACTGAAGATGCATCTTTCAAAGGCAGACACTCTAAAGAGAAAGGAAGCCTCAACTTGTCCCTTTGCTCAGTTATGAGCATGATTGGCTGATCATAAATACTTTCATACAGCTTACACATCCCACCCTGCCTGACTCCATTAACCTAGCTGTTACTCCATGGAAATGGTCTCCTGCTCTCTGACAATATTCACGACCTTTCCTCTTCACCAATCTTTCCATCCCAAGTCACATTCATTTCTGACTCTAGCATCTGAAATCTGAATTTTATTTCTTTCCCCTGGCTCCTCATCACTGGCACTATGGCTCATCCCTGGCTCTGACCTTTGGCTTTAACTACATCTGTCTTGACTCAATGGTTTCCCACTGGAGGAACTTTGGAGACTTGTAGACAAATCTTCTAGGGCAGTGGTTCTCAAACCAATGTGTCCTTCTGTCCCCTGTGTTCAGTGGGAAGAAAGAAAGTGGAGTGGAGCTGTAGTTAATGCACCAGGAATTGCTTTCTCTCTCATCTCCTCTGCAATGTTTTTAAAATCTGTGTAATCTATGGTGGGTGTGATCTTATTGAGTGGTGGAGTTCAACAAAGAGTATTTTGGAGAAGGAACAACATCCCCAGAGAAGGAGTAAGATACACATATGTACAATTCCAGGAGTGGAAGGGGTGAAGAGTCTGTTACCCAGAAGACTCAGTCTGACCCTGAAGACTCACTGCTGAAACTTCTAAAAAGGGCTCTTAACAAAAGAGAAGGAACACAACTAATAATGCTAAACAGTACTTCGATTTTCCACTAAAATCTCTGGGATACTGTCAATTTACAGCATGTGCATTAAGTTCAATTGTATTAGTGTGGATGATTTTATATCTGGGATGGCTTGGAGGCCCCCTCTTGGTCTTCCTAGGAACTTCCTAGGCATCAACAAGACCAGTGGGGGCAACGGCAGTTTGGTCCAGTCTCTGTGAGATATGGTGGCTGACACTGTAGTGGCAGCAACCAATGAGAGAGCAGGAAAATGGTAAATGCCATGTGGTAGCCAAGAGGACTATTAGATGCCCACAGCCATGGAAATTTAGGAAGTCGGTACTTTCTTAATGGTAGCTCAGTATTGGACATTGTTTGGAATTTGCTTGGCAAAACAGGCTCTAACCAGATTATTACTCACTGTTTGATTACTCTGCTTCACACATTTATGGGTAAATACCTGATTTGTCCAGGCCTAGGACTGAGATGTCCCCCTGTGATGCAGGTACTCAGGGCTTGTGAACACCTCTGCAAAGTTTGCCCCAAACCCACTAAAGGAGATGAAGTACCATATAAAGAATTCGACCTTGGCATGGCCCTCAGAGTTATGTGATTATGGATTCTTCTTCACCAATCAGTGGAGGCCTCTGGAATTACTGTCCGTATTTTCAGAAGAGGAACCCTGGAATAACAGGCTTTTATCAGAAGTGAGTTCATAATAAACAGCTGCACCATACCTGCGCTGACTTCAGGTCCTGTCACCTCTCTTTGCATTTCACATCCCTGCCACATGCCTACTCAAGCAACAAGGCGCTGCTGCTATCAATATCAAACTAAATTGCATTTGACAGCCTAAATGAACAAGATACATATTGGGATAAAGTATCTTTCACTTTTACAATGTTGTCACCAGAGCCATCTATCTGAGAAGGAAGAACGATAGGAAGACCAAGTGAGGATTAGACTGGAAAAAGGAAGACTGAAATGTTGACACAACTCCTGCCCACATTTCTCTGGATGGAATTTGAAAACCTGGTAGCTTCAACAGTATGCTGGAGTGAGCCTGCACCACCAGCTCAGGACAGCCATTTGTGGTCAACTGTCCCCAAGTCAGGATTCAGTAACCTCAAGTTGGTACTTTGAAATTGGCCATGGTGAATACATTCACATCAGAGAAACTGGTCAATGCTATAAACCAGGGATGTTTACCTTATCATCGCATCACTGGTCAGACTCCTCCCTGACTTTGAATTTTCCCTGGCAAATGTGCTTATCAAAAAATAAAAAAAAAATTGACTATGATATTGTTTCCATCTGCCAAAGTCCTCAAGTGCGGCAGTCTGTGATCATGCTGCCAAAGATGTTCATATACAAACATACATAGAGCAAGAAGATATGCTTTCACTAAAGTATCTAAAAAACTTGCTACCTACTAGACAATGATGAACTGCATGTTTCTTTATCTCAGCCAATATACAATGTAGCTTAAAAAAAAAAACCCTCAGAGACAAGGATACCATGTTTCCAAGTTCCTTTATAGACTACAAAACTTAGAGCATCCATTTTTACTTCAGCTGATTTAGTCTTAAGAGTAATGGCAAATTCTGCTTCTCCTGTGCAGACCCCATTTTCCATCTACCTAAGACTGTGTTTTGGGAGCTAAGGCAGTTCTTATTGTATCACTTAATTGACAGTCAGTGTCAATTCCTTTACAACATCTCTTTATTTGAATATGCCTCTACAACCAAGCTAATCTCTCTTACAACCATGGGTGTGCTCATATTTCTTGATAGCCTACACAGCGACTAGCATGTCAGGGGTTCTTGATTATATACGTTGATTGATATTTGGGTGAAATTTTCCCTCTGATCATACACATCAATAATCACACACACAGCAAGGCCATCCAAGTGTCATTTTAGCACATTCTTCCTTGGTTGCCTCCTGCAATGTCAATAATTTGTCAGCTCAGATCCCCCCTGTTGTTTCCAATATGCTTAATTTATAACTTGTTTTTATCTTTGTCAGTGAATAACAACTTTAACATCCTTCCAAGATACAGTCTAAAAATAAGACAATTTGCCTAGCAATCCTTCCACTTTTGAGTATTCGTCTCTAACAGTATTTATTAGTTATTTTTCCTTAATAAATTCTATAATTATGGGTTTTCAACGCCCTTCTTGAGAGAATAAAGAAATACTGTGAATGTACTTATTTTCATTTTTTTCAAAGATAGGACAAAAACATTATGCTGATGTTGCAGTTCATTTACATTTTAAAAGGTGACTATATCCTTTGTTTGAACTTTTACCCTCAAAACCCTCCTAGTGATGAAGAGAGATAGGGTACCACCCCTGTTATGAGGTTCTGAAATTCCTCTGTGTCATTTTCTAAAGCAGCCTTTTAAGCATTCCTGACAATTAACTGAGTGGCCCCATTAGATTTAGCTCTTTGGAAATGCTAAATTTGCTCTTTATCAGCAAATACTGTACTTTTCCTCTAACTCAATCTCCCTCAAGCCTCAAGTACAGTGTAATTTGCATGTCTTGGGTGAAACCACGTAGTTGAAAAATTAACAATACACTAAGCCCTCCAAACACAGAAATCAAAGAATAAATACAAACAATTTTCAGGAAAGTAGGAAAGGGCTAAAACCAAAGATGAAGGAAAGATGAATGTTAGATAGTACAGGACTTAAAAGAACAGTAAACTGAAGTGTATTTGAGAAGCAAATGATTCATCCCACAGATCCCAGGATAACCTAGTACTACAAAAGACCATGGTAAGGTAGGGGCCGGAAGCAGGAGAATTGTTTGAAACTTTGCGTGAAGCACACCAACCTCCCTCCCCAAGCACAGTCAACTTACTCGTCCTCAGCCAACCTGGGTAGGCGTAAGGAGGTACAATTTGTGCAGAAATTAAACCAGAAGAGCTCTAGACTTGGGGACATGAAGTACAGAGAAGAGGAGGAGTGAAGTGTGAGATGGGAACCAGACTTATAAATCCAAAGTAGAAGGTAAGAGAATTTCTCTCTGGGAAATCGGAACCACAACAAAGTAAAGACTAAAAGAAGCTATTATTTTGAAGACAACTCTCAAAAGACAGACGGACATATGATCGTCTTAAAAAGAAGCCTATAATTTGATCTTCCTGCCTTCAAACACGATGTTTTTGATAAAATGTTTAGTGCTTCACTTTTAAATATGAATTGGGAGCCTGGATTCCTATAATCTTGTGGAACATCTCTGACATGAAAGAGACAGACAAAATGTAAAAGGGAACTTAGAGGAAACATAGATAACATGCAAAGAGATCAGAAATAATGTCTAAAATCAAATGGCAAATGTTTAATAATATGGATAGAAATTTCATACATTGCTGGAGGGATTATAAAATGGTTTTGATCTTAACTCCTTTGGAGAACTATTTTGAGTTTCATATGACCTAGCAACTGTATTCTTAAGTGAAAATATGTATGCTAAGAAAAACCTATTTGTAAATGTCCATAGCAGCTTTATTGATAACAGTAAGAAATTGGAAAAAATCCAGATAACTATCAATAAAAAACAGATAAGTAAATTGTGACCAATGGGTATACTATTTAGCAATAAAATAATAACTAATTATTGGTACCCATAACTACATGGACCACCCTCAAAAACTAGGTTAAGGGAAAGAAGCCTGATTAATAGAGGCAATATTGTTTGAGCCCACATATATGGAATCTAAATACAGGCAAAACAATTCTGTGATGTAAGAAATCAGGTAACGGCACATGTATGTATAAAGGAGAGGGGGAGAAAAATTTAGTGGATAAAACCATGAGAGAACACCCTGGAGGGAGAAAAATCTTCTATATCTTGTTTTTGGTGGTGGTCAAACAAGTGTATACAGGTGTCAAAATTCAATGAACTACACGCTTAAGACCTGTGTATTTTGTTGCATATTAGTTATGCCCTTATTAAGAAAAAAGTAATGGAGGAGGGAAAGTGTGAGATGTAGGGTAATTAAAGCATTAATCTGTCATAATAGAAGTCAATGTGTAATATCTAAAAGAGATAGCTTTGCATGAATATTACTTAGAAACACAGAGGTATATATAAGGAGAAACAGTTAAACAGTTGAAAATGACTGTCTCAAAGAGGCAAATCATCTACGTTGAAAGAAACCATGATTTTCCCATGTTCCCTTCCTGCCTCTCTCTCTTCCCTTTCTTCTGAGTTTAATAGACTTAAACATATGTTTAAAAAATAATTTCCTTAAAAACAATGAAACAAATTTTTACAAAATTAATGCAAATAAGAGAGCAAAACAAAAAACACAATTTAAAAGGGAAAATGAACATTCTGTGCATTGAGAGCACTGAGTATTAATAGAGTTTCACAAGAAATGGTTTGCAAATGCTGAAAACTGAAAACAATCTATCTTCAGATGTCACTATTGTCATTAGGATATGACAGATGTAAGGACGGAAAGAGAGAGATGTGAACTGTCTCAATGTTACCATCAGATATTGGAAGGAAAGATGCATTTTTTAGCCAAATTGAGCTGAGTTTGTGCATTCATTTTCTATGTAATACCCCTCTTCAATATTGGCCATATGATTTTTAGCAAAATAAATATCAATAAAAAAATTAAGGGCAAATAAATGTTTATGTAAAAATCACAAATTTGATTTTTAAGATAGCTTATAGTTTTTAATCCATTCTATATCATGCACCATGATACAGAAAGGATTAAAAAATATAAACTATCTTCCTCACTAAGGTAAATGAGGAAAGAGTTTGAGTCCGTTATCACTATGACAAGGCTAACATGACCTTACATTTATTCTTTGCATATTTAACAAAAGTGTCATAGCTTAACTCTCAAATGAGTATTGTCTTTTTCAAGGAACCACAATGGCATCTCAGGTAAACATTCCAAGAAATTGAGGTTATTAAAATAATTTGGGGGATATTTCTTTGGAAATTGTCTTTAGAGTCTTTTGTATATAAATATTTAAGTTATGAGAGATTTTGATGCTTAAGAATATTTGATTTTAAGAAAAAATGTGGTGTCCTATATTTTGAACAGTTTGGTGTTCTGGTTGAATGGCCTACTTTTTGGATTTATGAAGGAAGATAAGGCTTATACCTTAAATAAGGCTGTAAACCAGTGACACTGTTTTTACTCTGCGCTTGTGAACTGACTCTGGATCTACTTTTAAAGGCAGAGTTCCAAAACGTTCAAAATAATTTTCCAAAGTAATGACTTGGAGGAAAAAAGTTCATGTAGACATTGAAATTATTCAATGTTTTTGGTGGCAAAGTCCCCACTAGTTTAAGGTCGTACATTTTATGTCTGCCAGTATGTAATAAATCCAAATGATGCAAATTTTTTTTTGTTTAAATCCTTAAATGGCACAGGTAACATTAGGGATCAGAGTGACTCTCCTACAGGTAGCATTTGTTAGTTCAAAACCACTGAATATGGATTTCCAGGGTCCCTGTAGACTGAAACAACAGTGGTTAGATTTAGAACCCGGCTGAATGCAGAGCTCTCGGCAAACTGCAGGGGGATGCATGTTTAGCCAATTCTAGGAAAGCACGAGGGATAGTGTGAGCAAGCTCTACCTGAATGATCCTGATGATCATTAACAGCTAGAAGCCAGTCCAGCCTTTTGGAGAGCATCTCTTATCCAACTAAATCCTTCCAAAAGCATCATTGCTAAGACCGATCTCCATCGAACACGTGTTGCATCTGAAAGAGATGAGCCACCACCTGCCAGACTTTGGTTCCTGGGAGACCTCCAAGTATTCATCTTTTATCCTTTGTGTCCTAAATTCTTCAAGGCCAGGCATATTTGACAAAAAAAAATATTGGGCATATAATAAAATAATTCTGAAGTAGACAGCATGATCCTCATTTTAAGCTCTTATTTGTGAATTTCAATTTTTGGTTTTCTTCCCAGTTATTTCTTCATGTCAGAATTGTGCCTGTCAACTTAAATGTCACAGCAATTTCTCTCTTACTTATGCTTTCACTTGACCTGGATATCTGGATGATGCCAGCATTACAAGAAAACAATGACAACAAAAAACATGAACTTCAAAATGAACAGCTCTCAGTGACAGATATTAGTCTGTATTCCTTTTTATTCTCCATATATTTTGTATTTATCTGGAACAAACAGTTGGGCAAATAAAATCAATAGGGAAATCATTAAGCAGCCCAGAACATGCGTGCTGTTCCGAAATACATGAATTTTCCCCCAGTTCTTTCCTGTGTTTTAAAAACTTAGAAGATAGTACTTTCTGTTCCTAACAAAAGCTCAACACAGTGCCTCAAATGCCTGTTGCAATGAATAACCTAATTTCAATAATAAAAGCAAAGCACTTCTAAGCTTATAAAAGTTGCATCATCAACTATGCTGTGCTGCTCTAGTTAGTCAATGTATTAGCTAAGGAGAGTTGGGACACTGTAGGAATGTTTTATTGGTTTCTCAAAAATTCTAGGCACAAATAATATCTCAAAGGTTAAAGCCAAGGAAACGATCTTCAACAAGATGCTTGATCTTAAAAGGCAGGTGAGTCAAGAATTATGAATTTAAAATCCTCAGTTTGTGCAGAATGCTTTTTGAACACTCTGCAGTCGTTTTGGATTTACCCATACTACTGCCTCTGTTTCTAACCCACTCCCCCTTCTCTCCCCTACCCACCCCAGATCTTCTACCTGGTTGAAGGACATTTCCTCCTAAAGTTTCTTTAAAACATCTCTCCCTTGAGGTGAGGTCCCTTTCTTTAAGTTCATACATCATCATGCATTTCTTTTTGGACACACTCAATAACTTGCTCTTACTCGTTGAATGTGCCTCTTCTTCCTATAGCGCAAGCTCCCTGACAGTAGATCCATCCATTCCCTGTTATATATGATGTGTTCTCCTCTAGGAACTCATGTGTCATGTTACACAACAACAGTATAAAAGGATCACTGTCTCTGTGTGTGCATGTGAGCCTGTGGTCCAAATTGTGCTGGGTTGCTCTGGTTGTAGATGTGCTGCTTAGTGCTCCAAGAACCAGAGACTTGGGAATGAAGGCAACTACAGTACCATGGGAACTTGTTCTATTGAACCATTTGCTTGATGTAATACTTTGGCCTGGAAAATCCCTAGTGATGAGCTGTTTGGTGACCATTTTGAGCCAAACATTAAACCCACGAAACGTTGGAAGGACCTATGAGAGTGAGTACAAGTAAAGAAAATCGCTAAGGGAATACTAATGAAAACACGCAATTTCAGGGCATGGAAAGATGTGTTGAGGGAGCCCAATGTATAAACTATTCATGCAGAAAAAAACCCACAAGTTGTATTTGGCAGAGTAAATGCCAAGATGATGCTTCAAAACATCCTTAGGACTTAAAGAGCTCTGTGACAGACAGTCATCATGAACTGAGTTACCTGCCACAATGTTAATGAGAGAAGACATGCTCCACAAGAAAAGAAAGGTGCAATTTTGCAAACAGGAAAATGAAATAAAGCTCCTAACATCACAGAAAGTATTGTGGCAGTAAAATCCATAAATCTTTGGCAGATCCACAAGCTATTATGTACCAGATGGCTGGTAAAATTTTATTTCCCTGGATAATTTTAAATTACTGTTTAAAATAGAGTGGCTTACCATTGGGTTAATTGTCCAAATTATACATATGTATACACAAGCATATATGTATTTTATTTTTCTCAAGATGTGTAATTGACGAAAATCAGTTAAAATCTTCAGGATGTTTTATACATTTGGTAGGATTATTTAAAAGTGGAAATGATTCTGATGAGAACACAATATTACTCAGGGAGCTGCAAGAGGCCCAGAATAAATGTCCGAGCACAGATCTCCTCTCCCACTCTCTTCACAGGCTCCTACAGATAGAAGGATCCCAAACAAGCAATTGATAATCTTAAAGAACCAGCACAGCAAGTTACTCGTGTGGCACGAGAATGAACAGAGTTCAAAAAGTAGGTGGGATTTCCATTCCTTCCCCTTGCCACCAAAAACGAATTTATAGATGGAATAAAAGATTTTGAAAAATTCCAAATAACTGTCATCGCCGATTATAACCTGATAGAATATGAAACTAACTGATATTTGACGATGTACACATTATGTACATTTTTTCATCCTTAACTTAGACATGCTTTCAGAAAATTTTAAGTGTCTACAGATTGTGATTTTAACTTATTAAGCTTGTTTTTAATTGTTCCATGAGTTTAGAACAATTAATTACAGCATTCTAGAGATTGATCATGTATTAAAAAAAGTTAAAAGT
The DNA here is from genome assembly GCF_030028045.1 of Hippopotamus amphibius kiboko. Taxonomy (NCBI): domain Eukaryota; kingdom Metazoa; phylum Chordata; class Mammalia; order Artiodactyla; family Hippopotamidae; genus Hippopotamus; species Hippopotamus amphibius. The sequence goes on along the minus strand of NC_080196.1, from coordinate 93,917,733 downwards.
TAAAGAAAATGGAAATGATTTGGCATCTGTAGCAACACATCATTTTCAATGTTATATCAGCACCACCATTCTCAATCATACACTGTACTGATCAGTTACCCATCAACTCTTACCCTAAGATCCTGGCTCTAATCCTCAACTCACTGAGCACTCTGATGGAGATGACTTGATGTCTTCACAGAGTTAATGTCCCCGGTCCTTGTACAGCCTACTCTTGGTTTTTTCCTATCTTTCCAAATCCTAGGCATTTAACGTGTCATTAAGCCTCAGAGCATAGCCAAGCCCTGAATGTATATAAAAATATGCAGCATTTAAAAAAAAAATCTACCAATGTTGAAAAGGAGAAAACACAATAAAAAGCAACTGGTTGAGAACAGAAGAAAGAGAAATAAAAGTGTTAGTACAGCAACACAATAAACATCAAAAGCATGGATGAAAACTGTGGGCCAATCTTCTCTGTAAAATTTTTTAAAAACAGCATCCTGGGAAGGCAATCCGGCTATAGGAGGCGTCAATTAATCCATGCATCTGCTGGAAGCAGAATTTAGCTGAGAGCCGATCATCTGATACGTTCCTGATGTACGTCACTGATGATTTCATCATCCAGAAAGTAAAGGAAATGATGAGGAAAACGGCAACTTGGGACTTAATTCCAGCCAAGGAGAGAGAGTAACATGAGACAGATGCAAAAGGAAAACTTGGAGAAAGGGGCCATATCCTATTGCAGTGCTGTCATCACAGATGGGAGGGGTGAAGACCGTGACTGGATGTGAAAATAATTTTTAAAAGCAGGAAAGGTGGAAGAAAGCAAGAGAATCAAATAAAGGAAAACAACAAAAAATAGATGATTTCATTGTCAGAAAATTTAAAAGGAGAATGGCTTCACAAGAAAGGGCAGCTCTGCTTTAAAAAAAAAAACAAGCCAACTGTAACCATGTACCCTTAAATTATGTCAAGAAGAATAAACTAAGAAGGTATGGAAAGAACCTTCCATAGGGCTGTCTGCAACCAGCCATATATATATATATATATATATATATATATATATATATATATATATATTTTAAGTTACTAGTTTACACCATTTTTCCTTTCTTTCTCCCTGCTTCAAAAAAACCCCCATCATGTTAATACCTGAGAAGTCTTGTGACATTCTTTCTTTAAGGTCAGACCATAGGGCAATTTAATTAAATCCTGAACTGATTCTGACAGCTAAAGAGTCTGGTCTAATGGCCTAATGGTAGAGCAAAGCTAATATGGTCAATCATGTTTACTACATGTTTTCCCAGATAAAGTTTTTCTAGACTATTGAATTTTACAGAAATAAGGGAGAACCAGCAGAACAAATCTATATCTTAATGACACTGTGTTCCTCATTCAAATGAGTGTCACAGACAAGAAGAGATGCAACTGTGAGATAAACAGTGACCATGGGGTTACTATCTACAAGCCTACACTAATTATAGTTCATTTTTTAAAAAAATCATAATGTATTTGTTTACATCGTTATCAGACACCACAAATCTGCAGTGAAAAAAAAAGGTTCTTTAGAATTTAATGGCTAAAGCTACTTTTAATTCTATTCCTATACCTATTACTGTAAAATCAATGCTAAGTGTCATAACTGTGACCAATTAAAGGCATTTCAGACCACCAGTTACCAGTTTCGCAAACAATCTCTGGGATTTAATTTGCATGTAAGTCAGCTTGAAAATTGAAAAGTTTGAAATCATTCACTCAACTGGTCAAAAGCCATGGAGCAACTGGATGAAAACAATTACAGAAGGAACAATTGAATGAGTTCACTTATTACTTTCAAACATAAGGTTGCTATGAGGAATTTAGCAGGGAACCTTCGAATTGTGTTCTCTTTCTCAAAAGAGCTTTTGCACAGATCCTCAAAGTGTGCAGCGCTGAGTAGATCCTCAAAGCATCCAATAAACCGTTTTATAAAAATGTAATGGCTTTTCATTAATAGAATTAGGCACAGAGTGAGATTTATAGGACAACCAGCATTAGGCATAACTTTCTCAAGGCAAGTTACGTGGCATCTCTGGTTCATAGTTTTTTCTATCTGTGAAGTTTATACAAATCAAAGAATTACTGTTAAGATATAAGAGATATAGATAAACAGCAAAGTCCTACTGTATAACACAGGTAACTGCATTCAATATCCTGCATTAAACCATAATGAAAAGAATACGAAAAAGAATATATATATTCCGGTGTACAACAAAGTGATTCAGTTATACACACAGACACACGTATGTGTGTATAACTGAATCACTTTGTTGTATATCAGAAACTAAAACAACATTGTAAATTAACTATACTTCAACAACAGCAGATATGAGAGACATTATACGCAAAACCATTAATCACAGTGTTGAGCTCATAATAGATGCTCAGTTAATACTGTTTATATTGCATTATATTTGAAAAAAAAAAAGGGTAAACACATGGACATTAAAAGTTTAGTTTTGACTTCCCCCAAAAATTAAAAATAGATTTACAAATATTATTTCAGCAGGCAAAATACTCCTAAGGGATAGAGATAAAGGAGGCCAGAATTCAAATCAAAATCACCAACTACATGCACGTAATTGTAAGTGTCCATAATGCACCTGAGATAGAGGCTGTGTGAATGCTCATGAATTTGAATGGAGAACAAGAAGAAATGTGAACTTGGGTTACAAAATGCAAGAAATGAGTGGTGAACCATGACTTCATTTGGTATGTGCTACAACATTTAGCATAACTTTCACTCTTAAATGCAACCCACATTATTTCTCATGCAGTATGTTGAAATAATACTTTGTATTAAATGGTGTAAAAATGGTCCTTAATTTACCTCTGAAAGATATATCCCTAATAATGTCCTTTTGTTTCCAATCTCTTATTTTTTATGTCTAATCAACTCTGGCTTTTCTTTGGTTCTTAAATTTTTCTAACGTTATCATACATGAAACGAATGTGTGTGGGAAGATGGCTTTATGGCGCCTCGCTATCCTTAACTTTCTCACCAGATTTCACAGCTACCTATGTATTTAATGAAGTGTTAAATATGCAGTTCATGTTTTCTTTCCTTAATGACAAAATGTATTTCCTTTCTCAATACTTTCCATAGAACATAGTGAGTCGCAATTCCACTAACAGCAATAGTCTTATTCTGATTTCAATGTATCTCTAAAATTTCAGTAATCCCTGCCCTGAAGTAATACTTGCCCCAAATATCCATTCATTTAAATATAGCTCCTCTTTTAACATTCTAACTGTAAAACATATTTTCTATCAAGAACATCCTCCTCCCACTCAGCCAAAAGGAAAAAATGGTACTGATTAGAAACTGATTCCAGCTTTAACATGTACAGGTGTAGACTTAAAACAAGTCTATAATTATCAGGCAGCATTTTAAATAATTTAGCAGCAAGACACATCGTGGCTTGTGGCTTTATTCTGTAATAGCATTCCGATATTCATTATTCATAATCATTACTGTGCTTATTAGCAGCATGATTTCTCCCCTCTCCCTTGTAAATTCAAACAGTTTTTTTTTTGAGCATAAAGGTAAGCAGAACATAGAGTTAAATTGTGTTATGTAATCTTTTCATTAGCGTACATATAGCTTCTGTTTAGCAAGCAAAAGTTGATTTGTACATACGTTAAAGAATGAAGCTGTAGCATTTTATTCAACTGAAGAATGTCTTATCCAATTACAAATTGCCTGATGCATTTCTTTTAAGAAAAACCTATACCAATTAAAAATAACATTCTCCTTTTAAGATTAAACACTAAATTTAAAGTGTATTTTAATTCTATCAATGCTTGTTTCTATACCAGGCTAACTGAGGGAGATGAATAGTACTTTATACAAAGATTTTTTTCCCACATATATGACCATAAACAGAACATGAAAAGATTTCAGATACAATATATTCTCATTTCAGAATTTGTAGAAACTACTGAAATTCTTATGTAAAATTAATTTGTTGAAGCTTACACTTAGATATTTATACAATCTGAAGAATATAGTTATTTTTGAAATATAGCTACATGATTATATCCTATTTAAATTTCTGATAATACTCAATTTATCAAGAATTTCAAGGTGGTGAAGTTGCTTGGGATGCAATTTCCAAACCAATTTTTCTAGAATGAAATTTCATTACTAACAGTTCTTGTTTAGCATTAGAACGTCCAATTACCATATTATCTGGGTATAATTTGCATCATCCTTTTCTTAATCTCATCCTATCCAAGAAGCATAGGATATATAGAGGTTAGAGAGAGTTAATTAAGAAAACTAGGACTTCCCTGGTGGTGCAGTAGTTAAGAATCCACCTGCCAATGCAGGGGACACGGATCTGATTCCTGGTCCAGGAAGATCCCACATGCCATGGAGCAGCTAAGCCCACACACTGCAACTACTAAGCCCAGATGTCTAAAGCCCATGCTCTGTAACAAGAGAAGCCACTGCACTGAGAAGCCCGCGCACTGCAACGAAGAGTAGCCCCTACTCACCACAACTAGAGAAAGCCTGCACGCAAAAACGAAAACCCAATGCAGCCAAAAACAAAGAAACAAACAAAAAGAAAACAAAAAACAAAACAAAAAGAGCACAGAAGGAAACTATACAATAGATGAAGCACTAAAATTTCTATCTAAGCAGCCCTCACAATGGTGATGCAACCTACCTGTTCAAATTGCCTAGGAGGTTACTATAAACTTTACAATAACATGATGGTGATGAAGAGACAGTGACAGTGGAGCTGCTCAACAGCAATGACGATGGCTCTATGAAACACTTCACAGGGCAAACTGATAGAATCAGAACTCAAACACTGAAATATATCTATCACATACCTTTCCAGATCAATTATGACTCAAATTTTAACTGTTAGTATTTGAGGATATTTCAATAAGAAACAATCTAGAAGTTCAAATCTGTGCTATTTGTGGTCTGCTGAGGGTTTCTGATTTCTCCAGGGGTAGCCCTGATCTCACACTAGTCTTTCTAAGGCTGAAGATGAAGGCCTAATACTGAAGATGAAGCTGCATGATACCTGCTGGTGAAGAAGCTGGGCCAGGATGCATCCCAAGGAAAGCTTAGCACACAGAAATAAGATTCTCAGGGCAGTACAGGGGTGAGAGATTGGGTAAGCACCTGAAAAGAGGGTGAAGAAAATAAAGCAAGAATAAGACCAAAGCATTTGGTTTACTACATTCTTCTGCAGCAGAGACAAAGGATTTGTGCCAATGGGAAAAAGCTTCCAAAATCAGATCATGACCCATTATAGCTATATTCATAGACATTCATTGATCCCTGACTTTGTACAAAGCTTGGCTTAACTCAAGGGATACAGCATAAATAGACCATAGTACCTTCCTTAAGCTGCTAAAAACAATGCACTGTAATAAGCCTTTGGAAATGCAAGAGGAATGACAAACTTGGCCACGTGGGTTTTGGACAAAGATTCATGAAAGATTAAAATAAATTTTGAAGAGTGTGTAGGATTTCACTTGAAAGAGAGAGAGAGAAATATTAAAGTAACATTCTATCATGTGGTTACACTGGCATTGTAAATTTGTAAATTATGGTTAGATGCAACAAAGTGCTTCAGTATAGGGTTTGGTGTCAAACAGACCAAAAATCCTAATTTGGACTCTGTTAATACTAGTCATAGTTCTACTTTTCTATACTTGGGGATAATGACATTTATTTCATAGAGCTATAGTGAGGATTCAGTAACATAATATAGTTAAAGTGCTTAGCATGTTGCCTGCCACATAAAAAAGACTTAATGTACCATTTCCATTAATACAAGCACCACACCCCTTTAGTAATTTCAACAATTTTAGTGATCATACACTCAGACTCAGTAATCCCACTTTGGAAATCTTCCCAAAGAAATGAATCTAAACACTGAAAATGTAACAATATGCACAAAGGTAATCATCTTAGTGAAACAACTGAAAGCAACCTAAGTGTCCAAAATTGGTAAAAGCCAAATATGGCATGGAATAGTTGCTCAAGTGAGCTGTATTTAGTCAAGACACGAGAACTGTACTTATAAAATTACGTACTTTATGGAAAATACTAAGGATGCAGTTATATGACAAAAATAGTATTCAAAATCTATACATTATTATTGCAGGAATCTGTGATAATATACATAGAAAATGATTTGGAAGAAAATATTGCCCAACATTAGTGATAATTATGTCACTGAGATAATATTAATGTGGGCCTTCTTTTTCTTTTGCTTGATTCAAAATAGGCTTTATAATATGGTTCCACTGAATTTATAAGTGCAAATGAAGCATTTGGGATGTGCTGACTTGTGTCATCTCCCAGTCAAGTGAGGTGTTTATGATGATGCCAGATGACCCAAGTCAAAGATGCCGTAAAGGATGGCTTGTGAACCAAATCCATCTGGTCGCCTGTCTGTGCAGCCCATGAGATCGGAGGGATCTTTACATATTTAACTAGTTGGGAAGAAGTCAAAATAATAACAATATTCATGACATGTGACAAATGTATGAAATTCAAATTTCAATGTCGATAAATAATGTTTTATTGGAAGAAAAGCATTTATATGGCTGCCATTGCCCAATGATGGCAGTTAAGTAACTAAGTAACTGAAACAGAGATCATACGGCCTACAAAGCCTAAAACAGTTTCAGTAGTTTCTTTACAGAAAAAGTTTGCTGACTTCTGCTATAGGGATCATTTTAACTGAAAAGTGATTGAAGTCAAATACCCCTAGTTCAATCGTAAGTTTCCTTCAAATGTAAAGGTTCTCCTATTCCCTGATAGCTGTCTGCATATAAATAGCAGATGAGAAACCATGGACTTTAAAACAGCAATATAAATTAGACACCCAGAGAGCTCCAAACAGCCAGAAACAAGGAGACTGGCTACAAATAAGGTGGGAAAACAAGAAAGGTTAAAGAACAAGTAGCAAAAATAGATCTTGATCCTAAAGTTTCTTTCTGTCCCATCCTCCTGTGTTGAGTTATTCTTCAAGGACCTTATGGTGGGAACTTTTAGATAGAACCTAATGGAATTGCTGTTTTTTGCACGTCAAAACCCATCAATTACTGGCAGTTCCATACAGTGCAAGTAAACTTTGGGGATAAAACTGCAAAAGCAACTTCTGACTAATGCAAGCTAGTCTAAATAACTCCTGATTTAGAAATAGATTAAATTATCTCATATAAGCAAAATTTAATGAAAGTTAGGCACTCTAGATTGAAAATGTTTAAAATGTTTTGTATTCCAGAGCTCAGATCAGATATTTTCTTTTGACATTTGAAGGTTTTATATATGCATTTTACTGAATTTTCATTGATTATAATTTTCCATCTTGCAAATAGTTCAATATGAATTTGATTATTTAAAAGTTCACTTGATAGACTGGTTAAAAAAAATAAACTATTTTGGTCACAAAAGGAAAGAAATTTATTTTATTTTTTCAAAGCTAACTTAATATGGGGGATCTGCCCTTTAGGTCTAGGCATAGGAATTAGGCAAGTAGGTGAGATAAATGTGGGCTGTTTTTAAAAGATTATCTATATGTATTATAAATCAAGAAAAGGTGAGAAATCTTGAATTGTAATAGAAGTAGAACCTCGGAAAGATTAATTTTTGCTAAGAACAAAGCAGCAAAAAGTATGTGATATTGAGCAGGATATAAAGCAACTTCCTTTGTTGCAAATCATTTTTAATAATTCTTGATCTGAAACCCAGGAATACTTTCATGATTATTTGAAAAGTATCAATAATAAATAGCTGGAATTGTGCATAACATATCAAAAAATGGACCTATCCTAGTTAAGAGGGAATTAATTTTGCAAAACAGGGCAAACAAAACCATGTAACTAAACTCAAAACATTCCATTCATTGCAAATCTGACTCCCTTTGGTTATAACTCTGGAGGGAGGCTCAAGAGGGAGGGGATATGGGGATATATGTATAAATACAATTGATTCACTTTGTTGTACAGTGGAAACTGGCACAAGAGTGTAAAGCTATTAAACTCCAATAAAGATTGAAAAAAAAAAGAATATAATATTATTTGAATTATTTGATATCCTCTTTCAGCCCACGATAAGGATTCAACTGACCCATCACCTCATCATCTCTGACTTGTTTTCCCTTCTGTGCTAAGAGTTTGCTCCTAGTCCATTCTTTCTACATTTCCTCCAGACTCACACACATTCCTGAGATTACCAGTAAAAAAAAAAAAAAAAAAAAAAGCCTGTCACCTGTCACTACAGAATAAGAAGCAGTGAGAAAAAAAAAAATTCAAAGAAAAATGTTAATCCTCCCATTAAGATATCCCATAATGATGTTTCAGCAAATACATAAGTTGTTTCAATTTCAAGCTGACATTATTTTTAATGCTAAAGAACTAAATGTACACATTAAGTGAATGAGAATCCCAGGATAGATTCTATCATCAAAGAAAATGTCTATCATTTTTATGTGCAAAAGACTTATGTAAATTTGTTGCTATAGTATGAAATAACAAGTGTATGAACAAGGCAATGCTAGGGAATGTTTACACAAAATTATACTGAGCAAAGTCTTGTTAGACCAGATGGACTTAACAGATATATAGATATATATAAAAAACATTTCATCCAAAAGCTAGAGAACACATGTTCTTCTCAAGTGCACATGGAATATTCTCCAGGGTATGTGAGGCCACAAAACAAGTCTTAGCAAAATTAATGAGATTGAAATAAACAAAAATAGTTATGTAAATTTGTTAGTCAAATGTTACCTTAGCTATAAAAATACAACCACCACGGTGCTTCTTTTTCACAGTTACTGGTCCAAATACAGTAACCAGAAAGGTGAATCAAATCTAAGAAAGAGATTCAATGGGCCAGTTTCAAAACAGAATTTAGAAAGATGACCTCTAGACTTTATTTAATGAGGCCGCTATCACTTTCCATCCCCTCTCCCCAAACTAAACACACACACACACCCTTTAATACACTGTATAAAACATACAAAACTAATTTGTATAAAATTTCATAGATATTTAAGACTAGGAGGACATATGTAAGATACCATTGTGAAAATGTTGTCTTTTAATGTTATTTAATGTGTATTTCTTCCTGTTAATCCTCTTTTTTTTTTAAGATGGAAAGATTTCAATTCATTTCGCATCCTCAGAAAAGCACCATTTGTTTTACAACCAGTAAATTAGTTTGCTGTACCAGGCCCTCCAACAAATTACTCATTTGATAATACCACCGATAATCCGTGAGTGTATTTTCTCCCCCCTCTCTAGAAAAGTCTATTTTTTCCAAATCACTGGTAATATAATAAATATTAAGAATTGTTTTAAAGAAGAAAAACTTGAACATTCCAATGCCTGTTTGAAGTAAGGGAGAACCTTAAGAGTTCATTTCAAACTGCAGCTTAGCTTGCCAGGCAGAGAATGCAAAGGTTCATGCTTTCGCCTTGATGGCAGTGAGCCTTGCTTTCAGAGTTCAAAATAATAATTGCTTTTGGACCCATTCCCTTCATCAAGTGTATAAAAATTTCTTCATCTGTATTCCATTTGGCCCCAAATAAGTGAACTGGTTTATTTTTATAAATTTGTGAATCCAACCATAAATGTAATCAAGGAACGAGGGCCCACAGAAATCTATAGTCCTGGCCTGGTCTTTTGGAAATGATTTGAAGTCCTGAGCTCCTGTAGGTGGGGGCAATTCAGCCCAGTGTGGCTGATCTGCATGTAAATAACCCACCACTCAAGCTTGCAAAGAGAGTAAGTTCTGCTGCTCCTTTGGCAAGCTCATTGGCTCAGTGTGTACACTACACAACATGCTTGACTTTTGAAAAACTGTAGCTTCCATTTAAAAAAAAATAACAACATCCAAATCCATTTCTCAATGGCACACCAGATTTTAAAATATGCTGACGCTAAGGTGGAGGAAAAACAACTTTCTGGTTTGTTTTGTAGACAGAAATTACTTTTTTATGTGATTTCTGTTGGCATGTGCAAGTTCTGATTCTCGGGAGAGTGCATTATGCAGTTGGAAGGATGACACTTTTCTTTTAAATGTTAAATATCTCATACAGAAACAACCCAATGATTTAAAATTAATTTGCACTCAACATCTTTTAAAGGCATTAACAAAATAAAAGGGAGTTTTCACTTAAAAAATTAATAAAATTTAGAAATAAAGCATCACCAAGACTCAACACAAATGCTACCAACTGGTGCCACAGATAACTATTTGGTATGACATCATTTGCATAAACATAAATATATTGTGCAGAAATTATAATTAAAAAGGACCACAGGATACCACTTTCTAGAGGGCTATCTACTTGTCTTTCTTCCCACAATAAATAATTTTGAATCTATCTTCAGGTCCACAATTTTCATTTTCAAAAGAAGAAGAAAACACATTGTAAAATTTCATTTCCAAGTTAGAGAAAAAAGAAAGCTTCAGAAAATTCAGAAACGAAGAACGATAAGAGAGAATGTGACTTTAATATAGTAAAGGTCTAATCAAAACATCATTGGCAAGATTAAGTTAAGATTACAGAATAAAGTGACAGATATGAAGCAGCATGGCTCAAAACTTTATCAGTTAAAAGTAAAAGAAGGCAAAAGACCCAGAACAGCTAACACAATATTGAAGAAGAACAACATTGAACAACTGATACAATCTCACTTCAAGATTTACTATAAAGCTACAGTAATTAAGATAGTGTGGTACTGGTAAAAGAATAGACAAATAGACCACTGGAATGGACAAAAGAGCCCAGAAATAAGTCCACATAAATACAAGTCAACTGATCTTCATTCAACAAAGGAGCAAAGGCAATACAATGGAGCAAAGCCTTTTCAACAAAAGCTGCTGGAACAACTCAACTGGCCATCCACATGCAAAATGATTAATCTACATACAGAGCTTACACCTTTCACAAAAAGTAACTCAAAATGGATCACAGACCTACATATAAAATGGAAAACTATAAGATTCCTAGAAGATAACCTAGAAGAAAACCTAGGTGACCTTAGGCATGGCAATGACTTTTTAGCTATAACACTGAAGGCATGATACATGAAAGAAATAATTGATAAATTAGACTTCATTAAGATTAAAAACTTCTTCTTTGTGAAAGGCAATGTCAAAAGAATGAGAAGACAAGCCAAACAACTGGATGAAAATATATGCAAAAGACACATATGATAAAAGACTTTTAAAACTCAACAATAAGAACACAGGAAACCTGGTTTTAAAATGGGCCAAATATCTTAACAGATACCTCGCCAAAGACAATATACAGTTGTTAAGTAAATGAAAAGATATTCCACATCATATGTCATCAGAGAAATACAAATTAAAACAAGGATGAGATACCACTACACACCTAGCAGAAAGGCCAAAATCCAGAACACCAGCACCACCAAATGTGGAATGACAGGAACTCTCATTCATCGCTGGTGGGAATGAGAAATGGTACAGCCACTTTGGATGACAGTCTGGCAGCTTCTAGCAAAACTAAATACACTCTTACCAAACTAGTAATCCTCACTCCTTGGTACTTACTCAAAGGAGTTGAAAGCTTATGTCCATAGAAACACCTGTACATATTTACAGCAGTTTTATTCATAACTGCCAAAACTTGGAAGTAAATATGATATCCTTCAATAGATGAATGGGTAAATAAACTGTGGTACATCCAGACAATGGAATATTATTCGATGGTAAAAATAAATGAGCTATCATGGAGAAAACTTGTGTACATATGATTAAGTGAAGGAAGCCAGTCTGAAAAGGCTACATACTGTATAATTCCAACTACATTACATTCTGGAAAAGGTAAAGGCAAAACTGGGAAGACAATAAAAAGACCCATGGTTGCCAGGGGCTGGGGGGTGGGGTGCTATAGGGATGAACAGGCAGAGCACAGAGGACTTTTAGGACAATGAAAATACTTTGTATGATACTATAATGATGACTATGTGTCATTATACATTTGACCAAACCCACAGAATATACAACACCAAAAATAAGCCCTCATAGAAACTAAGGACTTTGGGCAATTATGATGGCAAATATAGGTTCATCGATTACAACAAATGTACAACTAGTGTGGGTGTTAATAATGGGGGGAGGCTATGTATATGCGGAGGCAGGGAGTATATGTGAACTCTACGTACCTTCCTCTCAATTTTGCTGTAAACTTAAAACTGCTCTAAAATAATTAAGTCTTCAAAAATTGAGAAAGAAAAGAAGGTTGTTTGATTAGATTGTCAGCTTAATACCTCAGATTTACTATTAGTTTGTTGTCAGGATAAGAAAAGGACCCATTATTATTTCTAAATATGATGTAGATTTTGATAAAAATAAAGTTTTTGCTTTGATAATTCTAAAAATAACCTACATTCTAAACTTTTCCTATTATAACGTGTCATTCTGACATAAGGTTGACTTTCAATTCCACATAATTAAAGAATAATAGGATCTATGGCATGTGAATTATATCTCAATAAAGCTGTTGCTGAAAGCAAATGAATAAATAAACAGGGGGAAAAAGAACAGGGTCTGTTTTTCTAGGAAAAATAGATCAGCACTAATAAAAATCATTATTTGGAGGTAAGCCTATGATATTTCCAAAAGGGAAGTGAATGAGGGAAATTACATGTTTTATAAATGATCATGTTAATCATTAAACTAAGCCTCTCATTGGTATTGAATGGAATTCAATAAATGGAATTAATAAATTATATCTAACTATGTAAAAATGAATCTTACATATCTGTAGTTTATTTACTGAGCAGCCTCTGAATAAAAGATTCCAACTCACTAAATTTTCATCCTATATAAATATTTTAAATACAATAAAATATACATCAACTTCTTTAACCTTCTTTTCTATGTTATTTTCAAATAAGCATTCAGGGATGTGTTATTTGGTGGGTTCAGTTTAATTTTTAAAACATATTTTAATGGGATTTTTTGACTAATTGAAGCCCTGGAAACTCATTTAAAAGAAAATCTCTTGAAATACTGGACTTGCATATAATTGATTTTATGAATCAGTCATGAATAAGAATGAAAGAGGATACTTTTTTAAGGGAATTTTTGAAATAAATCATTATTCTAATTTCAACTTTGAAAATAAGTGACAAGTCCTATAAATAATAATGACAAGTAATCTGAACAGTAGTTACACAATTGGATGCTAAAAGCTAAAACAGTTTTAAGGTAGTACAGAATAAGTCATTATATTCTGTTGCCTTATTCTGTTTTCACTGACCAGTGATCTTTTGAATGTGACTAACATTCATCTACCAGAAGAATCCTGCCGATATTCAGTCTATAATGGGAAATGGTGATATTGTGATTTATGAGAAATATATATTTGGTCTTTGTCCATAGTTCCTGCCTTACAGCTCTCAAAACCCTTGGAATCTCCTACGTGATGAGAGTGATAAAGGTGTCTTTGGTCAGGTGAATGGGGTGACTTTTGCAAGCACTTAAGAATGAGGGCTGGTTGCTAGGAGCATCAACCATGTGATCACAGAGTTGGACATTTCAGTCCTCATCCATGACCCCTCGGGAGGGAAGAGGGGCTGGAGACTGAGTTCAAGCACCACTGGTCAGTGATTTAATCAGTCATGCCTATGGAAGGAAGCTTCCATAAAAACCTGAAAGGACAGGGTTTAGGGGTGGTGAGCACGTGATCTGGGGTAAGTGACGCGCCCAGAGAGAACATGGAAGCTCTGTGCACTTTCCCCATACCTTGCCCTGTGCATTTCTTCCATCTTCAGTTAAATCCTTTTATAATAAACTAGTGATAACCAGTAAGTATCAATAAAATGTTTCTCTGAGTTCTATGCACTGCTTTAGCAAATTAGTCGAAGTTGAAGAGAGAGCTTGGGAACCCCTAATTTATAGCCAACCAGAAGCACAGGTAACAATCTGGGCTTGTGACTGGCATCTGAAGTGGGGGAGCACAGACTTATAGGGCTATACCCTTAACCTGTGCAATCTGATGCTATCTTCTGGAGGAGAGTGGAAGAATTGACTTGAATTCTCAGACACTCTTGCTGATGTATGAGAACTGCTTGTTGGTGTGGGAGAAGCCCCCCACCACATATTGGAAATTGGGTGTTCAGAAGATCAAAAAGAGAAGTGAAACAGATTTTTTCTCATACTTGCAAGGGGGTCCGTCTAAACTCTAATAAACCTGTCTCAAGCTCTTTGTCCTTATCTGAAGACAGAGGAATCATAGAGTTTATAGATCACTCTAATATATCTAGTACATTGTTCAGATACCTATGATTCAATCATGGTGAACCCCCTCTCCCCCAATACACAATGCAGCAGCACTGGGGCTGAGAATAAAGCCAGACCTGGTTCTAAATTCAGACGCTGCCATTTACTAAATGGGCAACTGGCAAGTTATTTCATCACTTTAAACTGCATTTTCTTCAACTGTACAATAGAACCTCTTCTCAAGGTAGTGTTGTGAGGACTGAATGGAGCGGGAAAAAAAATGAATAAAGAGTACTTAGCAGAAAGAGCATTCACTAAGTGTTCCTTTCTATTGACAATTTTAACATTATGCCAAGAAGTTGATTGCTATAGAAAAATGAACTGTTAGTATAAAACCAACATTATTTTCCTTCCTCCAAAGTTAGCAGCATCTTAATGTTCTAAAAATATTTCAAATACATTTTTGGCATAACACCACCTAGATATAAGCCAAGGTTTCACTTATTTTGGGGAAATTGTTTTCTCTAGTGGCTTCTAAATGCATACATAGCTAGAGTCACTCTGTGTAGATCAAAAGCAACAGTGAAAACAATATCCAGTGTCCAATCAGAAACATTCAGGCTAGGATGAAATGGATGTTTTCTTCTCTGCCCTGCCTCCCCGCTGCCCAGCACAGCTCTCATTTCCTGGTAGATCAGTGAGACAATGAAGCACTGAAGAAAATTTTTAGCAATTGAAACTACAAATTGCAAAACAAACTAAAATGTCTAAGTGACTGGTACTTGGCTGAATTTCCATTTTTCTCATTTCTTTTCAGATTTGTTATCCTTAGAGGGTCTACTACATATATAGTTATTCAATTAATTCCAATAGGGTTAGAGGTTCACAGAGAAAATTTACAAAATGAGCATACATTCATTCTGTCAGTATAAATGCTTACAATTGACAGGATCTAAACATCATGAGAGGGTTTTACAAAATCAATTTACATAAGATTTTGTGAAATCCTTGTTTATGAGAAAAGCAGAGATACCAGCGTGGACCTTTTTTGAGATGCTATATGTAAACTGAAGGATAGAGAAATTAAACCCACAATTGGTAGCCACTTTAGATTTATACTTTTTTCTAAAAGCTGGACCAAAGTGGCAAAAATCCTGTTGTGTTTCCCTAGTCAGTCTTGAAAGTTCCCAAAGGCTTAAAACTTGCTGATTGCTAAATTATCTGATTTCACTTAACCTCCAATGTACTTCTAAGCTAAAGAATGGTCTTTAAATGCATTTGCATAATACAGAGAAGAGAGAAAACGCCAACTTGCACTTTATGTATCTGTCTATAAACCTATTGACGTGACAATTAAGAAGTTGTGCCAATTCAGCTGAAAAATTAGGGAGGTACAAGTCACCTCACTTTATTCCAGAATTACTTTTTAATCATTTAATTATTATTTTCCTAATTCAGGGATGGTGAGTGTAGGTGGACATCTCTCTGTTTAAGTATATAAATTGTAATAATAGTAATTAAAGGAAAAATGTTTCAAATTTTTCATTCAAATAAGAATTTTTTTGTGTATCAAATATGAGTATATCTCAACATTTTCAATAGTTTACAGCTAAATATGCACTATATCCTAGAAGAAATCTTTTCAGAATGTTCAATGGTGATTTCCTTAAAGTTCTACCTAGAAATAAATTAACAAATGCATATACAAATAAAACAAGAATTTTGCTTCCTGTAGTTGTGGGCCAGATAACTCAGAACAAACTTCCCATTGAGAATCTCTATTTAAAAAAAGAACACAACTTAAAAACAAGTCTGCTTGAAGGCACTGAAAAGCTAAAAAACAGAATGAAGAATTACTGGGCAATGGGAAAAAATAGGCAGAGGGAAGGGATGATCCTAGAATTTAGGGCCCATTTTACTTCACGAGACTGGGTCTTTTCAATGTAAAGAGACTGAGAGGCCCTGAGGTGATCCTACAGTGGACAGCCTTGATGGACAAAGGCTACAAGGATGTGTGTCTAAGACCAGTGAACAGACTGTTCGGGGAGCCCTGGTAAACCTGCTACTCTGGAATTATAAAATAAAGATATAAATATAGATATAGATATATATGTGTAGATATACATGCTATAGTTCATGAGTAAGGGCAAACCAGAAGTACGCAGAAGTATGTACTGAAGTTCAGTGTTTAGTTATCTCAATCTCTGCTGAAAGGGCTCTTATGGCAGAAGGAGTGTGAATTCTCTTTGGAGAAAGATAACATCTTCCTAGGTCTCAATTTGCTTTCTTAAACATTTCTGCACATATGATGTCCAGTTCACCATAAGAGCACTCAGCAAAGTTCGGACAGAAGAAAATGACATTTATTTAATAAAAGTTACTTTCTAAAAGCCTGCAAGATACATTACACTGATTAGTTAAATGTTAAAAGCTTTTATCTTGCTACTGAATGAAGGCAAGAGGTCCTATATTGTCATCCCTATACAACACTATCTTGCACAGTTACTCAATTTTGGCATTATTGGCATCTGAGGTCTGGCATTCTTTGTTGCAGTGGGTTGTCCTTTGCATTGGGGATATTTAGAAGAACATCTAGCTTCTATCCCTAGATGCTAGCAGTACTCTTTCAGTTGTGACAATCACAAATGTCTACACATTGTCAATCTCTTCTGGGGAGCTAAATTGCCCTCAGTTGAGAACTAGTGCTCTGCTGGAAGTTCCAGCTGGTGAAATAAGGCAAAAAGAAAGAATGGGATAAAGAAAGAGAGAAAGGAAGAGAGAAAGGAAAGAAAGAAAGAAAGAGAAGGAAAGAGAAAGAAAGAAAGAAAGAAAGAAAGAAAGAAAGAAAGAAAGAAAGAAAGAAAGAAAGGAAGGAAGGAAGGAAGGAAGGAAGGAAGGAAGGAAGGAAGGAAGGAAGGAAGGAAGGAAGGGAAAAAGAAAGAAAAGAAAGAAGGAAGAAAGAGAAAGAGAGAAAAATAAAATGAAAATGAAAGAAGGGAGGCAGGGGAGAGAGAGGGAGGGAGTGGGGAGAGGGAGGGAGTGGGGAGAGGGGGGAGAGAGAAAGCAAGAGAGAGAGAGCACACGTACTTGAAAACTCCAGAATAAATAATGTAAGACAAGCAAGACTTCTATACAGAAAACTATAAAATATTTAGAAAATACTAAGAAAATCTGGTAAATATTAAAGTCTTAGAACACTTAAGTACTCTATATTGCAAAAATCAGCATACTTAATTTTGTATCAAGTATTGAAATATTTGAAAACATTATTGTAAAATATTGATACTCTATACTGTAATATCATGTCTTCCTCAAATTGATCAATAGATTCAATATACAAAGACAACCAAGGAATGTAAAAATGGAGAAAGGGTCTGATTAGTTATACCAAAAAAGAGAATACCAAATGGTCAATAAATACATAAAAGGGTGGTTGACCTCATTAGTTACCAAGGAAATGCATATTGAAACTAGAATGAAATAAAACCAGTACCTTCCCATAAGAAAAGCTAAAATTAAAATGACTAACCAGCACAACAGTGCAAAGCAATTATATTCCAATAAAGAGCTTAAAAAATAATGACTGAAAGTGTTTATGAGAATGCAGAGTAATAGCAACTCTCATAAACACTGCGTGAGAGTATAACTTGATAAAACCACTTTGGCAAACAGGTTGATATTATCTACTGAGGCTGAAAATATGCAATTTGACATTTAGATATACACACAACAGGAAAGCATGTGCTTGTGAATCAAAGCAGACATGCCCAAGTTTGTTCAGAAGAGCATAACAGCCACAAACAGGAAATCATCCAAACATTTCCCATCACTAGAATGAATAAGTAACTTATGGTATCTTGATGCCATGGGGCACTAAATATGAATAAAATGAGCAAGCTACATCAATGCAAATACCTGGTTGACTCCTATAAACATAATGCCAGGAGTCAAGATGGTGGTGTGGGATGACACGGAGATCACGTCTCCCCACAAATAGATAGGTTGCCAGAGGCCAGCAGGGACCTGAGGCCCAAGCAGACTGCAGGAACCCTGGAGCAACTGGGTAGGACCTGGGGGAAGTCAGGGGGGCGGGGAAGGGGAAGCCAGATGGGACTGGCACCCCTGGGGGGTGGCTGGGTGAGGGGAGAGGTTCCTGCCTGGAGGGACCGTTGGGGGCTGGGGAGATCCGAAACCACAACTGGGTTTCTTCTGCCCAGGAGGCCAGCTGAGCTCCCCAGCTTGGGAGCCTGCTGGGCTCCCCAGCGGGGTCCTCCACCCTCCAAGGCCCCCTCTGGGCTGCCTGGTTCCTGGGGGTGTGGGAAGGAGGGAGGAGGGGCGAGGAGGTGGAGAGGTGGACAGGTGGGGGTGGGGGCTTTGAGACTGGGGGACTGGGAGGTGAGAGGGCGTTTCGCCTGCCCTCTTGGCCAGGGAGGCAGACTGGGCTCCTGGGCCTGGTCCTTCACTCTCCGGGCCCCTATCTGGCACGAGGATCCTGGCAGCGTGGGGGGGAGGGGGAGAGGCAGACAGTAGGGGTGGGAAGGGATCTCTCCAGGTCAGAATAGGGGAGGTGCCGCTGGGTATTTCTTCTGTGTGGGTCCTTCGCCTTCCAAGGCTCCTCCAGGCCGTTGGTCCTAGAAGTACAGGAGGGAAGCAGTTGGGGGAAAAGAAGAGAGGCAGCAGGGGGAAGGGACCCTCTGGGATCAGAGGATTGGGGGAGGAGCGGAAGGCATTTCCGCTGCCCACTGGCCCGGGAAGCCTGCTGGGCTCCTGGGCCTGATCCAGGCTCCCGGGCCTGATCACCAACTCTCCAGGGTCCCTTCCCAGATGCCTTGGTCTGGGGCACATTGGAGCATGGCAGGGGAAGAGGAAGACAGGCAGACTGGTGGTGGGATGTTCCAGGAGCAGAGGACCAGGGGAGGTGCAGAGGACCCTTCCCCTGCCCACTTGGGCCCAGCAGGCCTGCTGGGCTCCTGAGTCTGGTCCCTCGGTCTCTCCAGCTGAGTGGGTCATACAGGCATGGGAGGGAGGAGAGGAGAAGAGGAAGAGAGGCAGACAGTGGTGGGGGTGACCTTGCAGGACCGGAGGATCAGGGGGCACACTGTGGGAAATCTCCCTAACCACTTGGCACTGGAAGGCCTGTTGCACCCCCCAGGCCTGATCTTCAGTCCTCCAGGGGACCCCTCTAGGTCTCACTGGTCTTAGGGATGTAGAAGGAAAGCAGGGGAGAAGAGGAGAGGAGGGCAGGGAAGGGGGCCTTCTGAGATTGGAGGATCAAGGGAGGCAGAGAAGGTATTTCCCCTGCCCACTAGCTCTGGAAGCCTGCTAGTCTCATGGACCTGGTTTTTCACACTCCAGGGCACCATCCAGCTGCTTGGGACCTAGGAGAGTGAGGGGCAGGGGAGAGGAAGAGAGGCAGACCGGGACTCTACGAGACTGGGAGATCTGGGGAGGTGCCACAGGTATTATCCTAGCCCACTTGACCCTCGGAAGCCTGTTGGGTGTCAGAGTCTGGTCTCCTGCTTTCCAGTGCCCCCTGCAGCTATGAGAGTCCTAGGGGAATAGGAGAGAGGGATGAGGAAGAAGAGAACCCAAGGGAGAGTGACCCTCCAAGACTGGAGGACTAGGTGAGCTGCCTAGCATTTCTCCCACCAATTCGGGCCCAGGGAGCCTGCTGGGTACCTCGACCTGGTACCTGAGGACCAGAGGCATTCCTGGGCCCCTCTGCCACATTGGGCCTAAGCCCCATTCCCTACCAGCCCCAGGGTCTTTTCTAAGTGTAGGCCCTGCCCATTGCCTAACCTCCCCACATCCACCACTTGTCTAAGCCCCACCCCACAGCCAAGGTCTTTTCTGGCTTTTCTTTTTTTTTCTTTTTCTTTTTTTTTCTTCCCACCTCCTCATTTAGGCTATTGCAGTTTTTTTACCTTCCAGTTGTTGCTCCATCTTTTTTTTTTTAATTTTTTTCCTTTTCCTGCTCCACACGGCTTGTGGGATCTTGATTCACAAGCCCAGGCTCAGGCCTGAGCTCCTGAGGTGGGAGCTCTGAGTCCAAAACATTGGACTAACAGGGAAACCCAGTTCCCAGGGAATATTCATCAGAGTGAGGTCTCCCAGAGGTTCTCACCTCAACACCAAGACGCAGCTCTACTCAATAGCCTACAAACTCCAGTGCTTGAATCATCAGGCCAAACACCCAGTGGGACAGAAATACAATCCCACCCATTCAAAGTGGGGGGAAAATGAGATGACAAAAAAATATGTCACAGATGAAGGAAAAAGGTAAAAATACACAGGACAAATAAATGAAGAGGAAATAGGAAAATTGCCTGAAAAAGAATTTAGAGCAATGGTATTAAAGATGATCCAAAATCTCAATAACAAATAGAGAAAATACAAAAAACAGTTAATAAGGACTCAGAAGAACTAAAGAGCAAACAAACAGTAATAGATAACAAAGTAACTGAAATTAAAAATACTCTAGGTGGTATAAACAGCAGAATAACCTAGGCAGAAGAAAGAATAAGTGAGTTGGAAGATAGAATGGGGGAAATAACTGCCACAGAGCAGAAAAAAGAAAAAAGAATGGAAGACAGTCTCAGAGACCTTGGAGACAACATTAAGCATGCCAACATTCGAATGATAGGCCTCCCAGAAGAAGAAGAAAAAAAGAAAGGGTCTGAGAAAATATTTGAAGAGGTTACACTGGAAAACTTCCCCAGCATGGGAAAGGAAATAATTGATCAAGTTCAAGAAGCACAGAGAGTCCCATACAGAATAAACCCAAGGAGAAATACACCGAGGCACATGTTAATCAAACTAACATAAATTAAACACAAAGAAAAAAATACAAGAGAAAAGCAAGAAATAATATATAAGGGAAAACCCACAAGGATAACAGAGAATCTTTCTGCAGAAACTCTGCAGGCCAGAAGGGAATGGCAGGATATACTGAAAGTCCTGAGAGAGAAAAACCTACAGCCAAGAATACTCTACCCAGCAAGAATCTCATTCGGATTCGACGCAGAAATCAAAAGCTTTATAGACAAGCAAAAGTTAAGAGAATTCAGCACCACCACACTAGCCTTACAACCATTGCTTAAGGAACTTTTCTAAGCAGGAAACACAAGGGAATGAAAAGACCTACAAAAACAAACCCAAAACAATTAAGAAAATGGTAATAGGAATACACATGTCAATAATCACCTTAAATGTAAATGGATTAAATGCTCCAACCAAAAGACACAGACTGGTTGAATAGATACAAAAACAAGACCCTTCTATATGCTGCCTATAAGAAACCCAATTCAGACCAAGGGACACATATAGACTGAAAGTAAGGGGATGGAAATTGATATTCCATGCAAATGGAAGTCAAAAGAAAGCTGGAGTAGCAATACTCATATCAGACAAAGTAGACTTTAAAGTAAAGACTATTACAAGAGACAAGGAAGGACACTACTTAATGATCAAGGGATCAATCAAAGAAGAACATATAACAATGGTAAATATCTATGGCCCCAACATAGGAGCACCTCAATACATAAGGCAAATGCTAACAGCCATAAAAGAAGTCATCAACAGTAACACAATAATAGTCGGAGACTTTAACAGCCCACTGACATCAATGGACAGATCATCCAAACAGAAAATAAATAAGGACACAAAGCTTTAAATGACACATTAGACCATCTTGACTTAATTGATATTTCTAGGACATTCCATTCAAAAACTGCAGAATAGTGACAATTTTACTTCTTCTTTTCCAATTTGGATTCCTTTGATTTCTTTTTCTTCTCTGATTGCTGTGGCTAAAACTTCCAAAACTATGTTGAATAATAGTGGTGAGAGTGGACACCCTTGTCTTGTTCCTGTTCTTAGAGGGAATTCTTCCAGTTTTTCACCATTGAGAACGATGTTGGCTTTTGGTTTTTCATATATGGCTTTTATTATGTTGAGGTAATTTCCTTCTATGCCCATTTTCTGGAGAGCTTTTATCATAAATGGATGTTGAACTTTGTCAAAAGCTTTTTCTGCATCTATTGAAATGATCATATGGTTTTTATCCTTCAATTTCTTGATATGATGTATCACGTTGATTGATTTGCGTATATTGAAGAATCCTTGCATTCCAGGGATAACCCCACTTGATCATGGTGTATGATCTTTTAAATGTGCTGTTGGAGTCTGTTAGCTAGTATTTTGTTGAGGATTTTTGCATCCTTATTCATCAGTGATATTGGTCTGTAGTTTTCTTTTTTTGTGACATCTTTGCCTGGTTTTGGTATCAGGGTTATGGTAGCCTCGTAGAATGAGTTTGGGAGTGCTCCGCCTTCTGCAATATATTGGAAGAGTTTGAGAAGGATAGGTGTTAACTCTTCTCGAAATGTTTGATAGAATTCGCCCGTGAACCCATCTGGTCCTGGGCTTTTGTGTGTTGGGATATTTTTAATCACTGCCTCAATTTCCGTACTTGTGATTGGTCTGTTCATGGTTTCTACTTCTTCCTGGTTCAGTCTTGGAAGATTGTATTTTTCTAAGAATGTATCCATTTCTTCCAGGTTATCCAATTTATTGGCATATAGTTGCTTGTAGTAGTCTCTCATGCAGATGACATGATACTATATATAGAAAACCCTAAAAATTCTACCAGAAAACTGCTAGCACTAATTGATGAGTTTAGTAAAGTAGCAGGATACAAAATTATTGCACAGAAATCTCTTGCATTCCTATACACGAATAACGGAAGAGTAGAAAGAGAAATTAAGGAAACTCTCCCATTCACCATTGCAACCAAAAGAATAAAATACCTAGGAATAAACCTGCCTAAGGAGGCAAAAGATCTGTATGCAGAAAACTTTAAGACATTGATGAAAGAAATCAAAGACGACACAAACAGATGGAGAGACATACCATGTTCCTGGATTGGAAGAATCAACATCATGAAAATGTCTGTACTACCCAAAGCAATTTACAGATTCAATGCAATCCCAATCAAATTCCCAATGGCATTTTTCACAGAACTAGAGCAAGAAATTTTAGGATTTGTATGGAAACGCAAAAGACCCCGAATAGCCAAAGCAATCTTGAGAAGGAAACATGGAGTTGGTGGAATCAGGC
This sequence comes from Hippopotamus amphibius kiboko, assembly GCF_030028045.1. Classification (NCBI taxonomy): domain Eukaryota; kingdom Metazoa; phylum Chordata; class Mammalia; order Artiodactyla; family Hippopotamidae; genus Hippopotamus; species Hippopotamus amphibius. Next base: position 93,894,353 of record NC_080196.1, on the reverse strand, counting down.
TTCCTGATTTCAAACTATACTACAAGGCCATAGTGATCAAGACAGTATGGTACTGGCACAAAAACAGAAAGGATGATCAATGGAATAGAATAGAGAACTCAGAAGTAAGCCCAAACACATATGGGCACCTTATCTTTGACAAAGGAGGCACGAGTATACAATGGAAAAAAGACAGCCTCTTCAATAAGTGGTGCTGGGAAAACTGGACAGCAACATGTAAAAGAATGAAATTAGAACACTTCCTAACACCATACACAAAAATAAGCTCCAAATGGATTAAAGACCTCCATGTAAGGCCAGACACTATAAAACTCCTAGAGGAACACATAGGCAGAACACTCTATGACATACATCAAAGCAAGATCCTTTTTGACCCACCTCCTAGAATCATGGAAATAAAATCAAGAATAAACAAATGGGACCTCAGGAAACTTAAAAGCTTTTGCACAGCAAAAGAAACCATAAACAAGACTAAAAGGCAACCCTCAGAATGGGAAAAAATAGTTGCCTATGAAACAACGGACAAAGGATTAACCTCCAAAATTTACAAGCAGCTCATGAAGCTTAATACCAAAAAAGCAAATAACCCAATCCACAAATGGGCAGAAGACCTAAACAGACATTTCTCCAAAGAAGACATACAGGTGGCCAACAAACACATGAAAAGATGCTCAACATCACTCATCATCAGAGAAATGCAAGTCAAAGCCACAATGAGGTATCACCTCACACCGATCAGAATGGCCATCATCACAAAATCCGGAAACAACAAATGTTGGAGAGGGTGTGGAGAAAAGGGAACTCTCCTGCACTGTTGGTGGGACTGTAAGTTGGTACAGCCACTATGGAAAACAATTTGGAGGTTCCTTAAAAAACTACAAATAGAACTACCATATGATCCAGTTATCCCACTACTGGGCATATACCCAAAGAAAACCATAATCCCAAAAGAAACTTGTACCATCATGTTTATTGCAGCACTATTTACAATAGCCAGGATATGGAAGCAACCTAAATGTCCATCAACAAATGAATGGATACAGAAGATGTGGCATATATATACAATGGAATATTACTCAGCTATAAAAAGGGATGAGATGGGGCTATATGTAATGAGGTGGATAGAACTACAGTCTGTCATACATAGTGAAGTAAGTCAGAAAGAGAAGGACAAATATTGTATGCTAACTCACATATACAGAATCTAAAAATGGTACTGATGAACTCAGTGACAAGAACAAGGATGCAGATACAGAGAATGGACTGGAAAACTCGAGGTATGGGAGGGGGCGGGGGGTGAAGGGGAAGCTGAGATGAAGCGAGAGAATAGCACAGACATATATATACTACCAACTGTAAAATAGTCAGTGGGAAGTTGTTGTATAACAAAGGGAGTTCAACTCGAGGATGGAAGATGCCTTAGAGGACTGGGGCGGGGAGGGTGGGGGGGACTTGGGGGGGGGGAGTCAAGGAAGGGAGGGAATACGGGGATATGTGTATAAAAATAGATGATTGAACCTGGTGTACCCCCAAAACAATTTAAAAAAATTAAAAAAAAAACAAAAACAAAAAAAAACAAAAACTGCAGAATACACTTTCTTCTCAAGTACAAAGGGAACATTCTCCTGGATAGATCACATCTTGGGTCACAAATCAAGCCTCGGTAAATTCAAGAAAATTGAAATCATATCAGTCATCTTCTCTGACCACAATGCCATGAGACTAGATATCAATTACCTGAAAAAAAATGTAAAAAATACAAACACATGGAGACTAAACAATACACTATAAACAACCAAGAAATCACTAAAAAAATCAAAGAGGAAATCAAAAAATACCTAGAAACAAATGACAATGAAAACACAACAACCCAAAACCTCTGGAACGCAGCAAAAGCAGTTCTAAGAGGGAAGTTTATAGCAATACAGTCCTACCTCAAGAAACAAGAAAATTATCGAATAAACAACCTAACCTTACACCTAAAACAATTAGAGAAAGAAGAAGAAAAAAAAAAAACCCAAAGTGAGCAGAAGGAAAGAAATCGTAAAGATAAGATCAGAAATAAATGAAAAAGAAAGGAAGGAAACAATAGCAAAGATTAATGAAACTAAAAGCTGGTTCTTTGAGAAGATTAACAAAATTGATAAGCCATTAGCCAAATTTATCAGTAAAAAAAAGGGAGAAGATGCAAATTAACAGAATTAGAAATGAAAAAGGAGAAGTAATAACGGACACTGCAGAACTACAAAAGATCAGGAGAGACTACTACAAGCAACTATATGCTAATAAATTGGATAACCTGGAAGAAACGGAAAACTTCTTAGAAAAGTACAATCCTCCAAGACTGAACCAGGAAGAAATAGAAAATATGAACAGATAAATCACAAGTACGGAAATTGAGACTGTGATTAAAAATCTCCCAACAAACAAAAGCCCAGGGCCAGATGGATTCACGGGCAAATTCTATCAAACATTTAGAGAAGAGCTAACACCTATCCTTCTCAAACTCTTCCGAAATATAGCAGAAGGAAGAACACTCCGAAACTCATTCTACGAGGCCGCCATCACTCTGATACCAAAACCAGGCAGAGATGTAACAAAAAGATAAAATTACAGACCAATATCACTGATGAATATAGATGCAAAAATCTTCAACAAAATACTAGCTAACAGACTCCAACAGCACATTAAAAAGTTCATATACCATGATCAAGTGGGGTTTATCCCTGGAATGGAAAGATTCTTCAATATACGCAAATCAAACAATGTGATACACTATATTAACAAATTGAAGGACAAAAACTATATGATAATCTCAATAGATACAAAAAAAGCTTTTGACAAAATTCAACATCCATTTATGATAAAAACTCTTCAGAAAATGGGCATAGAAGGAAATTACCTCAACATAATAAAAGCCATTCACGACAAACCAACAGCCAACATCATTCCAAATTGTGAAAAACTGAAAGCATTCCCTCTAAGAACAGGAACAAGACAAGGGTGTCCACTCTCAACATTATTATTCAACATAGTTTTGGAAGTTTTAGCCACAGCAATCAGAGAAGAAAAAGAAATCAAAGGAATCCAAATTGGAAAAGAAGAAGTAAAATTGTCACTCATTGCAGCTGACATGATATTATACATAGAAAACCGTAGAGTCTACCAGAAAACTGCTAGTACTAATTGATGAATTTAGTAAAGTATCAGGATATAAAATTAATGCACAGAAATCTCTTGCATTCCTATACACTAACAATGAAAGAGCAGAAAGAGAAATTAAGGAAACTCTCCCATGTACCATTGCAACAAAAAGAATAAAATACCTAGGGATAAAGCTGCCTAAGGTGGCAAAAGACCTGTACGCAGAAAACATTAAAACATTGATGAAAGAAATCAAAGACGATACAAACAGATGGAGGGACATATCATGTTCTTGTATTGGAAGAATCAATATTGTGACAATGACTATCTTACCCAAAATGATTTACAGATTCAACATAATCCCTATCAAATCACCAATGGCATTTTTCACAGAACTAGAACAAGAAATCTTATGATTTGTATGGAAACACAAAAGACCCGGAATAGCTAAAGCACTTTTGAGACGGAAAGACAGAGTTGGTGGAATTAGGCTTCCTGACTTCAGGCTATACTACAAGGTGCAGTGAGCAACACAGTATGGTACTGCCACAAAAACAGAAAGGAAGATCAATGGAACAGAATAGAGAACCCAGAAACCCAAGGAAACCCAAGCACATATTGGTGTCTTATCTTTGACAAAGGAGGCATGAATATACAATGGAAAAAAGACAGCCTCTTCTACAATTGGTGCTGGGAAAATTGCACAGCTACATGTCAAAGAATGAAAATAGAACATTTCCTAACACCATACACAAAAATAAGCTCCAAATGGATTAAAGACCTACATGTAAGGCCAGACACTATAAAACTCCTAGAGGAACACATAGGCAGAACACTCTATGACATCCATCAAAGCAAGATCCTTTTTGACCCACCTCCTAGAATAAAGGAAATAAAATCAAGAATAAACAAATGGGACCTCATGAAACTTAAAAGCTTTTGCACAGCAAAATAAACCGTAAGCAAGACAAGAAGACCACCCTCAGAATGGGAGAAAATACTTGCCAACGAAGCAATGGACAAAGGATTAATATCCAAAATATATAAGCAGCTCATGAAGCTTAATACCAAAAAAGCAAATAACCCAATCCACAAATGGGCAGAAGACCTAAATAGACATTTCTTCAAAGAAGACATGCAGATGGCTAAGAAACACATGAAAAGATGCTCAACATCACCAATCATTAGAGAAATGCAAGTCAAAGCCACAATGAGGTATTCCCTCACTCAGGGCAGAATAGCCATCATCAAAAAATCTAGAAACAATAACTATTGGAGAGGGTGTGGAGAAAAGGGGGCTCTCCTGCACTGTTGGTTGGAATGTAAGTTGATATAGTCACTATGGAAAACAGTTTGGAGATTCCTTAAAAACTAAAAATAGAACTACCATATGACCCAGTAATCCCACTACTGGGCATATACCCAGAGAAAACCATAATCCAAAAAGAAACATGTACCATAATGTTCATTGAAGCACTATTTACAATAGCCAGGACATGGAAGCAACCTAAATGCCCATCAACAGATGAATGAATAAAGAAGATGTGGCACATAGATACAATGGAATATTACTCAGCCATAAAAAGGAATGAAATGGGGCTATATGTAATGAGTTGGATAGACCTAGAGACTGTCATACAGAGCAAAGTAAGCCAGAAAGAGAAAAACAAATACTGTATGCTAACTCATATATTTGGAATCTGAAGAAATTGTACTGATGAACCCAGTGACAGGGCACGTGTGGAGATGTAGATGTAGATAATGGACTTGAGGACACAGGGCTGGGGTGGGGGGTGGAGGGCGAAGGGGCAGCTGGGATGAAGTGAGAGAGTAGCATAGACATAGATAAACTACCAAATGTAAAATAGATACCTAGTGGGAAGTTGCCATATAACAAAGGGAGATCAACTCGATGATGGCTGATGCTTTCGAGGGTCAGGACAGGGAGGGTGGGAGGGAGTCGCAGGACGGAGAGGATATGGGGATATATGTATAAACACAGCTGATTCACTTTGGTGTACCTCAAAAACTGGTACAAGAGTGTAAAGCAATTATATTCCAATAAAGAGCTTAAAAAATTTGCCCAGAGAAAAGGCTAGACACAAGAGGATACACCTTGTGTGATTTCATTTATGCATAGCTCAAAAACAAGAACTAAACTGTAATGTTTGAAGATGATTGCTTAGGAAGTACAACTGTAATGAAATGTCACGAAGTGGTTTCAATACAATTCAGGATAGTGGCTTCCTTTGGTGGGACGCAGAGGTGAGCAACTAGGAAAGTCATGATGGGGCTCCTTGGGCAGCTGGTGACATTCTATTTCTTGAACTGAGGGAACTGGTGCAAATACATTGAGCTGCTCGGGGTGTGTGTGTGTATGTGTGCGTAAGCACTATTCTGTGTAAGTCTTTATTTCATTATAGAAAAGATATAAAAGAAAGCAGATAAAATGCCATGGATATAAATTTAAAGTTTCTAAGTCTCTGAAAATTACTTTGAGTTTTACACTTAAAGATAATTTCTTTTGTTCTGATGCATTACTCCTCTGTGTTTATCTGCTTGAGGATAGTAAGAGAAAAAAAAAACAGATAAGAAGTGACAGGGATAGTAAGAGTAATATAAATAATCAACCCAAAGTAAACAAACAAACAAAAAACCCAGAAATAAAAGATGAAATAAAACAACAGGTTAAACATATGTTAGGCATAAATAAATCATAGAAAAATCATAACCCTCACTCTGGCCTAGAATAGCAGGTAAATGGCTCTCTGTGATTATTCTTCAACATGCCTTAGTGTTTCCTTCTGTTCTTGGCACAATCTTTGATCTTTTTTCCAAGGTTGGAGACTTTCTCTTCCACATTCAGAGCAAAGTCTTCACTAGAAGTCCTAGAATAATTACTTCCTCTTGACTACCAGGGGGCCAACCCATATCAGACTTACATTCAAGTCAACACCCACTGAACAGATTCTAAAAGTAAGTAAAAGTACATCCCAGTCATGTAGAGAATGATGTGTCCAGAGTCCCAGCTTACAATGAAATGCCGGTACCAGGCAAGCAAATGTGTCCAGTGAGTAAGCAAGAAGCAGGCACATGGCAGGTACTAGGAGCAGGACATTTCACTCTGCATTATGCAGATGGAAAAATGAGCTAAGAAGCTATCTGTCCTGATCTAAGAACCTAAGATCAGGCATCTAAGGCAGCAATGGGAAATAAGCCACTTCCTTTGAGTTTTAACCCATCAAGCCCAATTGCCAAAAAAGTTCAATAGAAAGAAACAGAAAATAATTTGATCTGTCAGGGATTTTTATTAGCTTCCCCCAAGTGATATCTGAGGGTGCTGATATACCCATGAAACTGCCACAGTCAAATAAAATACAAAATGACAATTGAAGAAAGCCAGGCTAGGATTTCAAATAGCCATTCTGTCACTGCTTCTTGGATTCCTCTCTCATCTCAGGTCACAGGGAGGTGTGAAAGAAGGCAAGCAGACAAAATGCCTCAGGCAGCCCTCACAAATATACTAAAGAGGACATTCAAAAGTTGGTCACACTAGAATGATTCTTTCAGGCAGGCGTGACAGCAGAAAGCGAGGGTGTGAGAGTACAAATTGTCAGAGACTGATAAGAAAATAACCTATTACCTGCAAAAAATGCATTCTATTTCCCAGGCCCTGGAAACACCTTATAAAAATGGGATGTATAGGAGGAAGGGGAGCAGAAAGAGTGAGTGAAATCAGGTAACTTACTGTATAAGATGCATAGTTTGTCATGGTTTTGATGAAGTTAAAGTATAAATAATATCACAGCCCTTTCCAAAATAATTCACTTATCACAGATATGAGTATTTACCTCTTTTAAATTGGACCTTAACTGTGTAATCTGAAGTCTGGTTATTTAACAACACACAAGTAAATAAACAGACATATCCTTTCCTGGTACTGGGGCCCATGACAAAGCCAGGGCCATAAGGCAGAAACAGTATTTGTGGATTCTGAGCTGGATACTCTGGGAATTAGGATCTTTAGAGACAGATAAACTCAGAAAACAAATGGCCCTTGGAGTAGCATGAGAACTTGTATATTTTCAGCTGCCGATGAGTTGCTTCTGGCTCCTGGAATCTAATGAAGCACCCCAGGAATGTACCTGGCTTTCTTTACTGAGGAAATTCACACTGCTTGTTAAGGAACTTCTTCTGTGGCAAGAAACGACGTCAGAGGGGACCCACTTCCCTCATACATAAAACATTTCAGTTACAGCTTCTTCTCACTCTATTTCTCTAAGATCTGGAATTCTAAGGACGCCAGTTAATACAGGAACACATTTAATTTACAGTCTCCAAATGATGCCATTTCTTAGCACAGTATTTAAAATTATGATTGCTAACCCATTAAATGCCTGCATGAAAACCAGAATGCATTTACATAATCATAGATGGGAATTAATTTATCTGTTCTTTGTCTACTCCCATGTGGTGTATTCATTTTGTGTGAGAAGGTTAAATTGAATTTTCATAGAACATCCCTAGGAGATTTCACAAACAGGAGCTCTCATAAATAACCTACTTCTACCTCTGAAATACTCAGGCCCCAGATAGCATGAGCAGTGGACTGGGAGACAAAAGAGAAGGTTCTAGAACAAACTGCATTTCACTCACTTGTTAATTAGTTCCTAACTCTGGACTGCTATGTGACCTTCGAGGATACTTCTACTTCTTATACTCAGATACTATGTAGACTGGTAGAAATATTGCTCTAGTGATGCATGGTCTCTTTTATAGGGTCACCAGAATGTCAAGTAGGCATGTCTAAAAAAAAAAATCTGAGAAATGATGTAACCCAGAGTTAAAGTTCTATGGCTGTTACAGAACAGAAGTGCCTATTCTGGATCTATAACTCTTCTAGATTGGTACCATGCTGAGCCACATTGAAGCCTGAAGCCAAAAAAAAAATTGGTAAAACCAACAGTCTTTACTTAACATTTTGATATCGTCATGGATTTTGTTGCATTAATTTTGATTAAAAAATTATTGCATTAAAACATTGCCTTGATTACTGTGTTTTGGAGTCCTTTTAAGTTTTCCATACCAGGCAAGAGCTTTACTTTCCTCATCTTAGTCCGAGCCGTGTTTCTAGATCATTCCTCTAAACCCACATGCGTTGGTCCAGTTGACACGGAGGCAAATAAATCAACACACTCACACCAATTTGAGAGTATTTGGAACTGTGGCAGAGGAAATGAGCTACTTAATAAGCATTTAGTCAGAATCTACTGTCTTCTTAATACTGTTCAAGGTGCAGTAGGAGATATAATTTCTCTAATGTAGAAGACAGGTAATCCTTTCATTCTATGAAAGCACACCAGAAGTGATTTTGGGGACAGCTGATGTATGATCAGTTTTGAGGATAGAACTTTACCACAACTGTTGGCTTCAGATTTTCGTAGAGATTTTCATATTTTCACATTATTAGTTTCATATTATTTTAATTACATGTGACTATTGTGGCTTATTTCAAAGAAAAGATAATCACCCTAAACAGACACCAAATACACTGCTTTAGATCACATCTCAGTTCCCATTCCCTCATGGTCCCTCTTCTTTCCTGAATCCCTTCAAACGCCTTCAAGTTTCAGCTATCACGGACTGTAGAGGGTGTGGAGCTTGGTTCCATCTCTCACTGGTAGACTCCTGGTCTGCGTTTCCAGCTCAGGTTATGATCACATACTTATTGCAGGCTGTCTGTCTCTTGTGCTCTTGTATTTCACAGAATTTAGCATGGTGACATGCCCAGATTATCACTCAGTTAAGAAATTGCTGAATGAATGAATACATGAGTGAATGAATGAATAAATAAAAAGGTAATTTACAAAACCGTGAGCAAACCGTCCCTAAGTAACTAACCTAAGCAGTACACGGTTTTCAAAATTCTCTCCAAAATTTAATTTTCTCCTTGAGTAGTAAGGGTAAAACAAAATAATCCAGGCAATTTGGGAAATATGTAGATAACTTGGAAGCATATTACAGGAAGGCAGCCTTATAGTTTATGATTTGACATCCTAAGGGGATCTTCATGGAATCCTCGGGTGGTGAACACTATCCTAATCCAGTCTGAAGACCCTAAAGCAGACTAAATAGTCTACGAACCTGAAACAGGAAACAGGTTAGAGCGTACACGAAAATTATTAGTTAGGTCAGCAGTGAATGGATTTATCTGGTGCCCATATGCCCATCGCATTGAATAAGCCAGGAAAATAGACACGATCTGACCTTTAGATTTCACTGCACCATAATTAACTTTAAAAATCAGCTAAGCAGACTGTTTTAGGGAGCAAAGCTCACTCTCTCACAAGAATACAGCTTGAATATTAAGCTAGAAGCACACACACTTTTAAAAATTAGGCAGAGTTCTTTTAATATGATGTATAGAGAGTCTTCTAGAGTCTGCAAATGGATTTCACAAAATTACCAAATCTTCTAGATCTCAGACGCTCTAAGGAATAAAAATACATGGGATGATCACTCCTATCGCTTAAAAATGCTTTTAAAAATATCACTGTGTCCCTAAAAATGGCTTGTGAACAACCAGCTCACTTTAAAAGATATCATAAACTTTATATAGATATATATTTTAATGAAGTAGAAAAGAACTCACTAAATAGAATTACTCTGAAAAAAGGGAAGCTGACTAGTCACAATCATTCTACTTTTTGTCTGGGTTTCCAATCAGAGCATTATGATCTGACTTTATGATGAAGTGGTTTCAGAATCATGGCCAGTTCTACAATTTGTGTGGCCTTCAGTGATGAACCTGGCCTCTATTGATGCAAAAATGTGCAAATCAAGGTGTGGGAGTCTTTAAGCTCTCCTGAGAGATCTGCCTTAATGCAGGGCCTGCCTAAATCCCTGAATCTGTCATTCCCTGAAAGCACAGGAGATATGCCCTTTTCATTCCCTGCTCCTGGAGTAATTGCAGGCTCAGGTAATGGGTCAGTGGGGCACCTGGGACTTCTACACGCCAAGAGGAGAAAAATCAATGTCAGCACTAAAGAAAACAGCCCAGTGGTCGGGTCAGGAAGCACTTCCTCCTGTCCTAGGGAATCACCAGGACCCTGACGGCATCTCTAGTAAAAACAAAAAGTGTCTTAGAATCAAGACTCCACATTTTATCCCCATCCTGGGAGGATGGCTGTGGAACAAAGGACAACAAACATGTCAGTAAACTGTGAGTTGTCCTCTATATTTTCTCGGCTAAGTAGCCATACGGGAAATCAAATATTTTGAACAAATACCTCTGTGTACTTATTGTTCCCAGTATCCTGGTGTGTGACTAGCAGTCTAGAGAATTCTTTATGTAAAGATCACCTTGCCCATTTTTTCAGACCTAATAAGATTGTGAATTGGCATCACTGTTAAAAGGCCTCAAGAAGGTCTATAGATTTAGCAGCTCTCTAATGCCTCTCATTTTGCTCCATGCAATATTTCATGGCTCAGTCCCAAGAGTTAACATAACTGGCTCTTTGAGTCAGTCTCTATTCATCTCCTTGACTTTGTGACATCACAGCTTCCTTTGGCATCGTGAAGGAGCACACTGCCAAGTGCATGTACAAGTGTGTGGGCCCTCCAACATACCTCCAGGGAGAGGACAGATATGTCATCCATCCTTAGTGTTCAGAATTGACCTTGGGCTCTGATGTTTGGACTAGCTGAAAGGAGATGCCGCTGAGACAATTTCAAGACTATAACTGTTCCTACTTTAATTTGTTTCTGTTGTATTTTACCTGTAATGCAAAATTATACTGTTGTCAAAAAAAGTCAATAAGGCAGCTGCACAAACAATCGTTCATTGTGTGGAACAGGATTATGGCGAACAGGGTATGGGATAAATGGTTATATCTCCTCCACCACCAGGATAGTACTGACATCCACCACATCAAAAGTGAATCCTGAGAACACTCTCTGTGGTCAATGTTTTAGAATGCCAGAGATAAAAGGATGGTAGCCATCTCTGTACTTTAAAACAGGCACTCCCCATTTCCCCTGCCATTGTTTGCAATCTCTTCTTGAAGTTAAGTATTGGAATTAGATTATTTAATCTAATTGATCTGAGTGCTCAGGTCTTGTCAAGAGATGGCACAGGTAGCACAAGGCATCTGACCCCTGAGACAAGTGTGTTCTCTGTACAAGCTGCTTCTCATTCTCTCTCTTCCACCCTCTCACTGCACCCACCATCCTTCTTTTCTTCTCTCCTGCCTCTGTTTCCCTCTCATTCTCTCTTCTCTGACTCCACTGCAACAGCTAAAAGATTTTCTGTCCTTTCTTCTTCTTCCCTGTGGCCAGTATGGCATTTGAAACTAAGATATTGCCAAACATTCTTATTTAGTTAGAACTGAGATTTTAGAAAATGTAAATCAATATGATGCCTGTCTCCTGATTCTCAGCTAAATCACCTAAATCATGGACACCTCTCTTACTCTCTTCTAATCTTATGCTTAAGAGCATGTGGGGGAGGAGGAGGGATGAAGACTCCTAACCTAGAGTAACTCATATTCCTCTATCCTCTAAGTGAAATTAGGTAGACCCTCTGGTATTTCATAGATAAAGATAACTCATTTATTTCCACTGTCATTACAATAAAACTAACATTTAATAATAACAGAATTCACATTTATTACCTTCTTGTTATGGCTCTAAAGCTACTTTTCCTGGATTTAAAACCGTCTTCAGTAACCTGTCTTTGTATGGCCAAGGACAGGTTACTGAATTCCTATCTCTTTCAGAGAAATAAAGGATGCACATACAATATATATATAATGTTCAATAAATATTAGCTATTATTACTATTATTATTGTTATTATTATTATTATTATTTTAAGCACTGGGGTAGATGCTTCATATAGGTTTTCTCATATAGGTTTTCTCATTAATCTTCATTCTTATTTTACTGGTTAGAAAACGGAGACTCAGGTTTCACTTGCTAAGGCGGCACAGCTAGGAAGTGACAATGCCAGCACTGAAACGCAATTCTACATGACTTTGTGAGTTTTTCACTGCATTATTTGGGGTTTTGTGTTAAAGTAATTTTAAAGTGATCTAGGTTATAATGTAATTGGAATATGTCAAAAGGATACAGTAAGCAGCTGGAAAGATTGCTACTGGCCAAATATGGGACAATTTGAATGTCAATATATTATGGTCTGAATGTTTGTATCCCCCTAAAATTCACATGTTGAAAACCTAATGCCCGATGTGATGATATTAGGAGATGAGGCCTTTGGGAAGTGATTAGTTCATAAGAGCTGAGATCTCATAAATGGGAGTAGAGCCCTTATAAAAGACTCCCCAAAGAGATCCCTCACCCCTTCCCTACATGAAGGAAACACCAGAAGTCTGCAACCCAGAAAATGGCCATTCTTGACCATGCTAGCACCCTGACCTTGGACTTCCAATCTCCAGGATTGTTATAAATAAACTTGTGTTGTTTATAATGCACTCAGCCTGTAATATTCTGTTATGGCAGACCGAACAGACTAATAGAGCATCATATTACACACTAGATATATTTGGCGCCTTAAAAGACATGTGGAAATTAGTGCATTTACTTAAATCTGTTCTCTCTAATTTATTAATATATTTGTCTAAGTCTCTCACTCAAGTCTAAGCTCCTTGCAAGTAGATCTTTTCCTTTTTTTAAAAATATGACAACATGCCATACAGGTAGTAGGTAGACACTCAATTTTTCTTTAAAGAAACATCTTAATAGTTGGTCAAGATGAGTCAAGAAGAACTTATATACTGCAGCAGGATGCAGTGTGGGTAGGTTGATGGCCATGAGGACTAGACAATAAAAATAGATAGGTGACTTCTTCATCTATCAACAAGTGGCTCACTTCATATCTTTGAATGTACTTAAGATAGAAAAAACTGAATATAGAAGATGCATAAATTTAAACCAAAGATGGTCTCCATTAGCTAATCAACCTCTTTTTATTTTATTTTATTTTATTTTCTTGCATATAAAATTACATCTATTAAGCAATTTATTATTGAATGGACAAATTAACATGACAACTCTCTTTGTCGCACTAGGTTTTCCTTATTTCAACTTATTTTTTAGTATCATGCAATAAAAGCTCATTTCAAATGCCATAAAAGCCCTGTTTATTTTGTGCTTCATCATTTATTACCTTCCCCTTTTTCTTTCCCTTGATATGTGTTTCCAACTACATTATTTGGCTTTGTAAATCTTTTGAGAATTTATTTTGTGTAAAAGGCATCACATTAAATATTAATACATTTTACTTTATTATAGAGTAGTTAAGATATTTTTAGCACAGTAATTATGGTAATGATATCACAGACAAAAATCATAATAATAATTATCATATCATAAACTAAGCTGATTTTTAAACAATTGCTGGGGCTCTCTGCTTCATCCCTACTTTCCTCCTGTCCTGCCTCCCTCTCTTCCCATTGGTATCTTCTGGAATAAAGTTAAAAACCATCTAGAATAGGGCCTTCCTGGTGGCACAGTGGTTAAGAATCCACCTGCCACTGCAGGGGACACAGGTTCCATCCCTGGTCCGGGAAGATCCCACATGCCATGGAGCAACTAAGCCTGTGCACCACAACTACTGAGCCTGCACTCTAGAGCCCGTGAACCACAACTATTGAGCCTCTGCGCCACAACTACTGAAGCCCACGTGCCTAGAGCCCGTGTGCTCCACAACAAGAGAAGCCACTGCAATGAAAAGCCCACGCACCGCAATGAAGAGTAGCCCCCACTCACCACAACTAGAGAAAGCCCACACACTGCAACAAAGACCCAATGCAGCCAATAAATAAATAAATAAATTTATTTTTTTAAAAAGCATCTAGAATCTACCATGACTATAAACTCCAATAAAAAGTATAGCCCCTTCATTATATTTCCTTTGATAGCTTTGTCATATTTTACAGCCTATATCTTCTCTACCCTTTAATTTTGGGTTTCCCATGAAAACAATATAAAAGATCTAAAAATAACAACATTAATAAGAATTTAAATACCAAATGATTGCAAATTGGAACTCAACTTTCTAGCCCCTGTTATGCTCAACTGGGCATCTGACCATAAGACTGTGAGGTTACTCCTGCCTGACTCACTTGAAAGCTGCCCTTCTCCTTTTGATACAACCACAACTCTTGTGCATTTTCATAATATGATTTCTTGTACATTTCTGTGCATTCCTTCTCATGTATTCATTTGAGAAATATTGGTTGAGAGTCTACTCTGCACATATTTTAGAAGACTAAATTGTTTGCCTTTGAGGTAGGCTGAATAAGGCTTCCTGTCCCCCAAATAAAGTATCCATATCCTAATCCCTGGGTATTATAAATATGCTAATTTACATGGTAAAATAGACTTTGTGGGTGTGAATAAATTAAGAATCTTGAGATGGGAAGATTAGTCTGATTATCTGGGTGAACCTAATGCTATCACAAGGATGCTTATGAGCAGAAGCAGGAGGTCAGAGGCGAGAGTAGGAGAAGTGACAACAGAAGCAAGAATCTGAAGTGATGAGAGGATGGGGCCACGGGCCAGGGAATGCAGGCAGCCTCTACACACTGATAAGAGGCAGCAAAAGTGATCCTCCTTCAGACGTTCCATTGGGAACCAACCCTGCCAATACCTTGACTTTAGCCCAGTAGAATGATTTTAAACTTCTAACCTTCAGAACTGTAAGATAATACATTTCTATTGGCTTGAGCCTATTATTGTTCTGTGGTCATGTGTTACAGCAGCACTAAGAAACTAATAGGATTTTCTTAGAACAACTTAAAAACCTCATCTGAAAGCCCCTACCAATTCTATCAGCAAAGGCAGCTGCTTTCTCTGAGATGGACAAAGGTTACCCATGGGGAGGTAAACAGATCACCAAATTCTGTGTCTTCCAGAAAATGGGTGAGCAGTTATCACTACATTTTTACATAACACAGAGACTGCTCATTTCCTTCAGATTTTATTTTATGAATAACGTCTCATGAAAAGAGCACCAGCAATGAAAATTGAAATATATTTATATTTAACCTTTATGAAAGATTGCAAAGCAAAATGTCCATTCTAATCAGGGGAATTAAACATGAGTAGAAGTATCTTATGCTTTATTTAAATTGGAAAACAGATAAATAAGCTTTGTTAAATTCTGTTGCCAACTCTAATTAAGATTCTTATAATAGAAGTTAACTGCACCCTCAGAATCTGTAGTTAACAGAAATGCATAATCATAATATCAGTAATGCTAACCTTTCATTTAATCAGAATTCTAGAGTAGGAGATTATCTAAGTTAGTGTTATTATATTATTACTATCCTGTATTATTTATTAAACCCAGTTGAGTACATCCATATGTTAAGTAACCTCAGTACATATTAAATATAAGCAGAAAAATAAGATTAGAACAATTCAATTTTTAAAAGTTATTTAAAATTTCTCTGTGTTCAAGGCAAAACTAATAAAGAGTTATGGAACCACTGGAGATGTCTGGAATAAGTATTTATCCAAATATCCTATGATCTCTGTGCTGAATCCCTTTACCCTAGATCTCTTAGCTGCATGCATTCTTATTGAGGCATAGAGTTATCTGAAATTATTCTGTAAAATTCCATCAAAGTTTCACTGAACAATTTATGAGTTTAGTTTTCAGCTGATGCTATGAATTTCACTGCAAATTTAAGAATTCCACAGGGATTCTGAGACTTCTGACAACCCTGTGATGTGTTGTCAAAAAATAATACAAAGCGAGAATACTGATGAATCTTTCAGATTGTAAGAATCAGGGCTAAAAGTGACAGATTCCTAAAGGAAAATGAAACCTGCAGGTCTATGATCTTCCAGGTCTAGTGCCTTAAAAAGTCTGATCACCTTCAGAAGAGGAAGGAGAAAAATAAATAGTACTTATCTCATTACAAAGTTCTTCCTGCCAGTCAGGACAGTCTATACACATCTCCTTCCACTCACTCACTCAACATCTAAAACAATACAAGCCTTATTATGAAATCAGCCAGTTTTCATTCTATAACTCAAACGGATACTAAAAGCTTAAATACCCTCTTCTCAGGCTAGAATCCCATGGGAAAATCTAAGTATTACTGCAAAGTGAAAGGGTTGAATAAGGAAAGCATGTCACTGATGAGTATTTTTTTAAATCTCAATTTTAAGCATTCCTTGTTGATAATTCTATGGGTGATTTTTTTTTTATTTTTTGCTATTATTATTTTTTTAATTTTGGCACTTAATCCTACTACCAAGGTATTCTCCTCCTATTAGTGATTCTCTCAGACTGACTCAGTTATCGTTGCCAAGGAAACAGCCAGGAAGCAGGAGTTAAGCAGACTCTTTCATCTGGCAAGAGGATGATGGGAATGGATGAGGGAGTTGAGGAAGGTCAGGCATTTACCACTGAATACAAATCTGTCATGCCTAATAGATGAAGCTCTTTAGTTTCTGTGCTGCTCAGGCTACTCCCAGCAGCCAAGGAGAAAATAAAAAAAAGACGCTCAAGCATGAATGCCAATCAGTCTGTGCTGGCAACAGTGATGTATTTACATGTGCCACAGCAGCTGTACTAGGCTTGGCTATGGATGAAAAGATAAACTAAATAGGTGTCAATAATTATAGAAGGTCAGAACTTAAATCCTGAGGGTATCCTAATAAGATCAGATAGATGGGATTTGGCTGAGCTATCCTGTTAACATGCCCAAAGCTTCCTTCCCTGAGGTTAGACTTCAAAACTTGTCATGAGCTCAAAAATACTGAACTGAGTCTACTCAGAAGACCCTAGTCTTTTCCTCCTATGATTATTTGCAGGGCTGAAAATCTTTTGATATTTGTTGGCAAATACTATATACTGAGATTTTATTTAGAGCAATGTGTGATGCAATTGTAACAGTTCCTTCAAAATGCTTTATCATCAAAATTGATATAAGAATATTTTATTTTAATGCTACTGTTAATAATAGTAACATAACATAGTAATACATAATATAATACTATAGTAATGTTAAGCATGGATATTTAATAGTAATGGAGCTGTTCATATTGGAGATCGAATGCATCTTTGAGACTATCCATGTGATTCAGTTGCTAGCATTAAAATTCCCTGGATTGTGTGTGTGTGTGTGTATATTTAGACACAATTGAGTAGTAATTCATTTCCTCAACAAGTTGTCCAGGATCTATATGATATATCAGATTCTGTGATGGGTACTGAAATGGATACATAAAAGAAAAATAAAGTCCCCTTACCTCAGAAAGAGATAGACAAGTAGACTAATAAGTAAAACAGATATTTGAAATATAATCCATCCAAATAATATCAGTTAATGCCACATCTAAAAGGGTTTTACAGAAGTTAAATCAGCTTGAGCTTCACACATTTATAGAGCACTTACAGACTCAGTTTTTTCCTTACGCTGTCAAACTATCTACATAGGAGATTATAATTCCTAAAATGGATTGTTGCAATAAAGTAAAACACATCTACAGATTTATAAGTTATAATAAAACATTCTTAATGATATAGTAAATGTATGATGTTGTGTTTGGTTTATAGTGTCCATTTTCTAATCATGGACTAATTGCTAATTCCTCTAATAATTTATTATGCATTTGCAACTCTGAGTCGGGGAGAAAAAAATTAAGAGGAGAAAATTCACTTGCTTAAGGCATTGGTTCTAAAAATTATTTGAATTTAAGAATTACTTGCATTGCTTGTTAAAAACATAGCTTCCTGGGCATATTAAGGTTTTCATAAACCCATCAGGTATTCTGATGATAAGTAATGTTTTAAAACCTTTATAAATGTACTCTAGTTGTTAAGATTAACACTAACATCTTCTCTAAATTTTGAAGTTTAAGAAGTCACTTTGATCAAAAGCATAATGAGTCTATGAATAATGAAAATGTTATTCTATAGCAACTACCACTGTAGAAAGCCTCCTAGAATTTTAAATTTTTTCACAGTAATTAAAGATAGTTCTCAAAGTTTTTAATGACCTCAGACTAAACAGAGAAATCAGCAAATACTTCAGTCCCATAGAGTTTTGTTAGTGGTATTTAGAATTCACTAAATTTTAAAGACTCTCTCTAGCTTTTGCTCTCATCTATCTCCCTATCTACCTACCTTCCTATCAAAGAATAAAGAAGATTTTTGTTATTGTTGTAGAAAGCCCACAGTAATTATTTTTAAATGTTATTCTCTTGGATATCACAATTCTTTCATTATTTTGGAGAGATGAAAAGCTAACTGAAGCTTCTTGGATCTATACTGGCTATATGAGTTCTAACTACATTGAACATCAAATTTATTGAAAGTCTTTGATTTACATTTTCCAACTTAAAATGTACATGCTAAGAGAGCCCGTCTCTCTTATATTCACATGCTGTAGACATTTGGGGCTCAACTCCTGCTGAGATTGACTCCCGGGAGGAATGAAATACTGCTTCAGGATGTGGAGCTGATGTTGGAATCATGTACTGACTCCTGACATTCCATTATGACACGGCTGCCGTAAGTGCTGTGAGCATGATGGCCCCCAGACACACGTGGTCCACAGGGCAAGGCTGTATATTAACTGTAGAGCATGCCACCACGGTTTATTCTAAAATTTGCCTAAACT
Organism: Hippopotamus amphibius kiboko; assembly: GCF_030028045.1. Classification (NCBI taxonomy): domain Eukaryota; kingdom Metazoa; phylum Chordata; class Mammalia; order Artiodactyla; family Hippopotamidae; genus Hippopotamus; species Hippopotamus amphibius. The sequence goes on along the minus strand of NC_080196.1, from coordinate 93,875,551 downwards.
CTAAGAGATTCTAGATAAACTATGAAAAATTACTAAGCTTATTTAGTAACTTGGTTGAACTGGTTAGGACAGTCTTAGGATCAGGAAATACTACACATTTGTTAAAGCACCCTTCAAAGCACCAGCTCTAGTGTACTTTTCTGCATAGCACAGAGCATTGAGGCAAACTCTAGCATCCTGCTAGGATATTTTTAACTATCAGTAAGAGCATTGGGATTGACATATGTACACTATTGATACTATATATAAAATAGATAACTAATGAGAACCTACTGTATAGCACAGAGAACTCTACTCAGTGCTCTGTGGCGACCCAAATGGGAAGGAAATCCAAAAAAGAGGGGATATATGTATACGTACAGCTGATTCACTTTGCTGTACAGTATAAGCTAACACAATATTGTAAAGCAACTATACTCCAATTTAAAAAAAAAAAAAAAGAAAGAGCATGCACTAGTCTCATGAATTGGTATTTAGAGTTCTATTTGTTACTTAATGTAGGTAACTATTTGCCTCTAAAGATACATGTTTGCTATTAAGAATATTTTCTCATATCCCTTACTTTAAGGAAAACAAACAAACAAACAAAAACCCCAAAACAGACATGTCAGTATTCCAAGTGACATCACAGGTAAGTTACGGATAATCTCTTTTGTTAAAAAAAAAAAAAGATTTCCCTAAATTTTTAACACCCTTCATAAACATGAGTATATGTGTCAAAACACGAGCTCTAGGACAGAAGAGCATGCAAACAGAAGAAGGGGAGTGATAAGAAATTAGAAGACAAAGATTCTCAAACCTTAAATGTGAGATGCTATTTGAATTGGAAATTGATATGAAATAAGATTCAATTCCTTTGTGGTAATAACAAAAGTTAATGAAAACAAATCATTTCATTGATTAAAAAATTAATTGGCACAACCTCACAGAATATACCTATGACATAAAAGTGATTTTAAAGTAAAAATGATTTATTAAACTATATGAAACAATTGATTAGCTGTCTTACTCATCAAGAGACTTCAAAGCACTTAGAAAGTTAGGCTAAGTTTACTGAAAGTGTAACCACTGGCTGTCACAGGCCTGACAACCATGGGGCACAGGAAGCACAGTGCCCAGGAACCACAGGAGTGTTAGGGGCCCAGGAACATGTTTTAATTTTTGTTTTCTTTTTTTATTTAGCAGGAAAACAATCAATACAATCCAACCTGGATTATATTAGTCTTCATGCCAGTGTAATTATAAAATATAATTCTTAATTTTTTTTTAATGGAAGAAGAGACCTAAAAATCAGAGCTGCCTCTGGGCCATGAAAACCAGGTACAGATCTGGGTGTAAACAGGCCCTAGCTCATTGTAGAAGGGGAAGGTACCAAAAATGATATTTTTGATGTTCTATCCTGTCACATCTCAAAGATTGTTCTCTCTCCTTTTCCAAGGAAAATAAGATAGAGAAGAACAGCAGATATATGAAGAAGGAAATAATTATTTAAAAATACATGAACACAAGCATGGCATTGCTTTATAAAACTAATGACTAAGTCACATTACTTTGAGGAATGTTTGGTCACATTTATTATAAATAATATACAACTGGATAGAGTTCCTTGTTAGAGCATATTCATATTATCAAGCATCACAAACTTATCCAGTGTTGAATTACTGTTCATTGCTGGCTAATCTTTCTTAATATTCAAAATAAGAGCTTTATGATCATTAACAGTGTTCATGAGAAACCATTTTAAATATAATGCAAAATAATAGATCAGCACTGGAAATTATAATGGCATCACTGTTAAGAAATGCTGGGTAGAAATGATGTCAGAAAACATGCCACTAGAAATTAGGGTGGCAGAGATGGACTTCGTATAAAAATTAAAGTGCTCACTTTATCCTGCTTGATTGACTGATTTTTTTGTCATTTCATATTATTCATTACTATTAAGTCCACAAGAGAGATTACTTTTTAGTGAAGGACCGTTTTGACAAACATGTAGAAATGAATTACTCTGTACTGTCTAAACTTAAGAACCAGCATCAGAACTGTGTGGTTTTAGAGGGAGCTGCAGTGATTCTTCCACCTTTCCATCTGAAATGTTAGCTTGATATTTCTATTTTATTTAAAAGGAATAAAAGTAAAATCAAGTAGAAGATAGCCTGGTGATACAGAAAGTTCTAAGAGGAAATTTTTAATGGTTTCTCTACTCCTGAGACCAGAATTGATTATGTTTATTAGGTTGGGTTTAAACTATCCAGGAAACCCATTATAACGACACCCTGTAGTGTCTTTAAGATTGAAATTTAAGATGACTAATTGATTTGGGGAGTTTATTTAACCTACAAATCATAATGAGAATGTGGCATTGTTTACTCCAGTTTCTTACATATAACAATCCTAAGAATGAGGACTGGGTTCTAAAAGGACCCATTTCTAAGGAATTTATGAGGACTCAATTATTTTGGAAAAAACAAATCTCTGTCTAGGTTTAATTTGAAGTGGTGTTCTTGCACACATTTTTCTTCTTCTATATAGCCTAGTTGGTACTAAATTCTTGCTTCATATCTTTACTGTAATCCTTGGCCTTCACTTATTAATTCCAGGAAAAGCTACTGAACACAAAATCTCATTTTCCTACCCTGTGGCTTCCTGATCTGTTTCTTTTCCTCCTGTTCCAAAGACTGGATTTTCTTTGAGTACCAGGATGATGGGGGAGGTTTTAAACAGGTTGGCAGGAATTCCCTTCCTGATTAGATGAAAAACCACAAAGGGATTCCCTGTTTTCATAATTCCATAACTCTTCTTGTGGAATATTAAGACAGAATTCCTTGGCAGTGATAGTCCTAAACATTAATATAAAATCACTGCTCAGTGGTGTACAACTTCTATAAGAATTAACCAAGGTGATCAGAACACAGAGACAAAAATTGAAGAAACTTGCATGCAAATGTATGTGTGTCCTGTTATTGCTGTAGCAAATCACCACAAATTTAGTGGCATAAAACAACACATATTTGTTATTTTCTAGTTTTGGAGCTGAGAAAGTTAAGAAGGCTCTAAGTGCATTATAATCAAGGTGTTGGCAGGGCTGTATTCCTTTCTGGAAGCTCTAAAAAGGAATCCAGTTTGTAGAGTCTGTCCATCCACATTCCTTGGCTTGTGGGACTATCCTTCATCTTCAAAATCAGGGATTACAAGTCATATCCTTCTCACATTACACTGCTCTGACCTCTTCCTTTGTCTCCCTCTTCCACTCTTGAGAATTCTTGTGATTATATTGGGCTCACTAGGATAATCCAGAATCATCCCTGCATGTTAAAATCAATTGAGTATCAGTCTTAATTTCATCTGCTACATTAATTCTCCTTTGCAAGGAAACATAATATATTCAGAGGATCTAAGGATTGAGATGTGGACACCTTTGAGGGGGGGCACTATTCCGTGCATAGAGTGAGTATTTACCCTGTGCATCTGTGACTTCTTGCTTACTCTTCCTTTCTCAAATCTTCTTGAATAAAAAGAAAAAGCTTGTGAAAAATTGGTCAAGATTCTGTGCTGGATGTGTTTTGTTTTCACACAGACACACTTGACACCATCTCCATCTCATCTCTGAGTGGCTGACTTCTCAAATATCTCTGGTATGTCAAAAGGCTCCCTTGGCTTTTGGCTTTTTGTTTTGTTTGGGGTTTTTTGTTTTGTCTTGTTTTATTGGAGTATAGTTGATTTACAATGTTGTGCTAGTTTCAGGTGTACAGCAAAGTGATTCAGTTATACATATATATATATCCACTCTTTTTCAGATCCTTTTCCCATATAGGTTATTACAGAACATTGAGTAGAGTTCCCTGTGCTATACAGTAGGTCCTTGTTGGTTATCTATTTTATATATAGTCATGTGTATATGTTAATCACAAGCTCCTGATTTATCCTTCCCCACCATGTTACCCCTTTGGTAACCATAAGCTTGCTTTCGAAATCTGTAAGTCTGTTTCTGTCTCATAAATAAGTTCATTTATATCATTTTTTGAAATTAGATTCCACATATGAGTGATGTCATGATATTTGTCTCTCTCTGTCTGACCTTTGGCTTTTCTTGAGTACACCCACTGTTGAGCACTGACAGGAATCTGAATGAGGAATGAGTGTGAATCTGAGGTTTTTATTCCTACCTGTCTCCATGCAGATTTGTCTTAAGCCAGCTGTTCCCCTCCAATGCAAGTTACAACCTTTTTCAAAGTACCCCTCTTTGTAAGGTCCTCTGTTCTTCCAATTCTGGCAATTGCTTTACCAAGTTCCCCCTTTGAGCCAAGGGACGATGACAGCTCCACTGTTAATAGCCTCTCACTACTGCACTATCTTTTGAGTTTTCTTGTACCTTATGCCAACACTTTTGTTAACAGTTTCTTTATTAAGCCTTTCTTGAATTAAGTATGCTGCACATTTCCTTCTGGGACCCTTGTATATGCAGACTCACATTCTAGAGCTTATAACTTTAGTAGATGAGGAGAATTTTAAAAGCGTTTTAATGAAAAAAAAAAAAGTAAATATTGTTATGGTATGTCTTAGAATTTGGCCAAATCATTTAAGGGCCTCTCTCTTCAGTAATCCTTCCTCCATTTCCCAAAATTCTTGGCCACTTTTATTATTGCTGCCATTTCTCCACCGTATCAATCAGAGTTTGATCAGAGCATGAGAGTCAGGGTGGGGGTTTATGGAGGGGGCAGAATTTATTTTAGGGTTGAATATTACACTGCTGTCAGGGCTGGTTACACAGTGTACATAAGGCTGTTGTTTCTGAATATGGTCATTGAGACTGAAGTCATCAGGGCAGCGAGTTGGGAGGGGAAGAAGGCTGTGAACTGGGGAAAGCAAGGACCAGAGGAAATCTGCAAAGCTTAGATGGAACCCATGAGGACAGACTGGAATCCATGTCAGGCTCTCATCATCTCCAGCACAGCCCTGAACACACACCTAGCCCAGGAGGTAGAGAAGCTGAAGCAGCATATATGGCAGGACTTGGAGCTGCTGCTGGCCAGGATGCTACCTTGCTACTTGCAACAGGTGTGGCAGCAGATGAGCCGTATCTTGTGCCCTGCAACAACCTCAGAACATAAAGAAGTATGGCTTCTCTTTTCTATCTATTTGCCAAAAAATATAGATCTCATATAAAATTTCTCTTTTGGCCCACACTACGTAGAACCATGCAGAGAAGGCAATCTAGAGAAATGTACCAGGGTGATTGAAATGACACAGTAAAAATTCATCACACCCATGTTCACTCTTTGAAATTCAGATGCCTCAGCCATTGAAACACACTGTAAACAACAATTTTTTCTGCCATCACTATAGCTGGTCATTTTCTCCTGAAAGCCTCAAACACCTGGAAACATAGTAGGGGAATTTGATTGTTGACAAGACTACACCAAAATTTTGATCGTGTTTCTATGCATATGTGAACAAAGAGCTAGGTTTTCCACAGATTCTCTCTAAATAGCAGCATATCATCATAAACTCTTGGTATCTTCCTGTCTTGAAATTTATTTTGAATAGCAAAGAAAGGTAAAATATAGTCATTCTAAAAACTGTGTAAGGAATCTTACTAGTTATGGATATGACACTTTAGTGGGTAATATTTTCAGAATGCAAAGTGTTCTTTGGATGAATCTAAGAAATAGTCAACAAAAAGTGGTCTTAAAAATTCCTTAGGTCCTAGTATATGTTGACAGCATTGTACGTTTTAGGAGAAACTGACCCAACATACAGTGCAAACTTTTAATATTGTCAGTTTGCCTTCATGTCGCTAACCGGCCAAACCATAACTGTGCCACTCTTCAGGCATCATGAGTTTCACATATTAGAAATCAAGTCTTCTCCAAGTCAATGTGGATATCTGGCATTTCTTGCAGTAACAATATATAGAATTTTACATGTATATCTCATCCACAGTTATCAATATGTCATCTCTAGCACACAAATTGTCACTCTTATTTGGGATAATTGGAAAACACAAAGGAACTGAGGTTTGGGGACAAAATACCGTGTTAAAAACAGCAGAGAAAAATAAATGTTGTGATGAGGAGGAGGAGGAGAAGATGATGATAGCTGTTTGTTTGTTTTTTTAATCAAATATGCCTTGGGAAGGTTATTGGAAGAAAAAGTCAAAGTGAAAAAAAATATCTTAGAATTGGTCCCTAGTAGAATCTGTTATGAAAGAAAAAAATGGACCAGTGTTACAGGAGTAGGTAGATGTAGAAGCCAGTGAGGTATATAATTGAGGGGTCTGCTAGAACAGATGTAAATAGGATAAACTTGGGACAAGAGAGTAGAGACTCAGTGAGGCAGGACACAGAAGCCAGATTTGGTAGTTAAGTTAATCCCAGACCAGAAAACAAAGGAAAATAGAGTTAGGATATGTGTTTTCTGAAGCAAAATATTGTATACACGTCACCTGGAATCTATGAGGGCAAGACATCTTTAAAGGTTTCCAGCAAACAGGGCTAATAAGTAGAGTTAAAACAAAATATCCATTATTACTAATATATCTTTGATACTGCCTTTATTTCACATGCTGCTTCGTGATTCGTTAGTGAACAAAAATAAAGACTTTATGTACACATTTTAATTCTTGTCTACCTGATCCAACTTTTACCCTAAAATAATATATTCCTCAACTATGATTCTTTTCAACAGTCACAGTAGGCAAAACTCTATTGTATATGAAAGTGAAAATTACAGGAAGTAATTTTAGAATATAACATGGTTATAGTGAAAGAAAGACAAGTCTGGGAAAAAAGGTCACTTTGGAGAGTTAAATTTTAATCACCAAGAGAAATGATTACTAATAAAGCTAGATTCCATCATAACTATATAACAATTATGTTTGCGATCAGTTTATGAGGTTAGTTTACATTTTCAGATGTGGATTACACTGTTTACTACATTTAGCGCTTTCTATTTTAAAAGTAGAACGAGGTTGAAGACCCACAAGACTTGTACATTGCATAAATTGATAAGGACAGGATAATTTAAAGAATACAATTGAAAGCCCCTACTGAACCTTATGCTGAAATAAAATTCCCATTACTGCTGCGTGGGGACCAACATGTTCTCCTTTGACAAGGACAGATTTTAGATTAAGATTGTAAATTACCATTCTCGATAGCTGGCCTCCCCTGTCTACGGTGCCTTAGAGAAATGGGATAGACTGTGAAAGAGTATAGATTTCAAGAAGGTAAAACCCTGCCTCTTAACCATCCCCAACCCCCTCACCCAAATTTCCATGTTTCAAGAGAAAGAATAGTAATGTGAAGACCCTGCTGAATTTAAATGTGAATGAAGGACATTATAATTACAAATCTTAGTAGCCATGTCTAGAATGATTGGCCTACACTGTCATCGCCACCCCATCACCAATTACAATTACATCAAATTTGGCCACCCGAGATAGGCAAGGTGGGGGCCTGGCTAAGAGAGGCACCCCTCTGGATTCATCTTCAAACTTGCAAGGAATTTTATTTTACAAATGAGCTGCACACAGTTCAGGCTAAATAATTAATGTTTAAATAAGGTATATATGACTTTCTTCAACAAGGGAAAAGAAAAAGTAGATGGTTTCACAGAGACAGGGTGAAAGTCTTTTTTGTTTAATCCTGTCACTCAGAGATAAGATATTAGCATTGTTACCCTATAAAGATTGCTTCCCCTAGGAGATAGCTGGAGCTTCTAAATCATTGTTTTGTTTTGTTTTGTTTTGGATTCTAAGCTTTTTAAATATTGGGATGATAAAATGATTAGAATCCTTATCATTTTTAAAGAAAATCCATTCATCATTTCAAAATATACAGGTAGGGCATCCAAGCCATAGTAAGCAGATGTTTATTTCCTAAAGCAAGCGTACTCTGAGAAATCAATTTGTGAACTCACTACATAAATCCATATTAAACTCTTTAGTCTATATTTAACACTCTAACAAGGATAGTCAGGGTAAATTAAATGGAATATTTCCAGGTGGCGAAGAACCAAAGTTAGTTCTTCCACTTGTAATTTATTTCTCGGTTCTAATCTGTGTCTGCCACAGACAGAAGGACAGACAAAGAGGAGAGAGAAGAAAAAGAAGTAATCATTTTTATCCTTCTGATAGTTAAGGGCTAATCAAATCAATATATTCTGGTCCTGGCTGTGACAGTATGTTCTCAGTGGTTATCTTATGTTAATGCATAACTCTTTAACTCCTTCCAAGATGGCAGTACAACGGGTCCCCTTCCTCAGAGCTGGGTAAAAAGAAAAAAATGTCCAGCAAGGAGGAATCCTCTCATCAGTAGAGAATGGTTCACTTATAGCCTATCAAGGAACTTAGGTGCATAATGAGGCCTCATCTTACTCTTCCTTAAGCTTTTCATGACCATCAACAATGCCAGTCACTTACAGGATTCCCAGTCAGCATCAAAAGCTCTTTTTCAATTCAAATGCAAACTGCTAACCATTTTCCTCTTCCCCAGTAGTCTTTGAACTTATCTTTCTCTCCATGAGCTGAGTCGCCACTCAGTTCAGATCATAACTATTTCCCTCTGGGGATATCACAAAACATTTTGCATTCATCTTTCCTTCTGTTCCAAGTCCTCAAATACAGCAGAACATTTCTCTTCAGTCAGACTATTATTAATTTTGCATGTTTTGATTATAAATTTTTCAATTATATGCTTTGAGATCTTTTTAAACATTTACCTCCTTTGCTCCATCTTTTACTATATCATAGTTCATAGCTGGCACTGTCACTTCAGCAGTAAAACAAAGAACTTACTTTCAGGCCTTCTAATGAGTAACTGAGAGTCTGCCCTTGTTAGGCCTTTCAGCAGGTGTTGCAAGTGCAAAGACAGGAGCCGTCAATGACATCACAATCCAGATTCTTTCTGTCTAAATGCACTAAATCACTCTTCTTGGTCTTCCACTTTTAGTAAGTAATCGTTTTACAATCTATACAGTTAAATCAAGAATCTAGGAATCATCCCAGATCTCTAAGGCATCCATACATATTCATAGTAATCACGTTTTGAAGACCTTCTAATATATCTGCTCACTTTTTTTGTACTCTTGTGTTAGATGGCCTTATTCTCTCTTGCCTAGCCAATGGCCGATGTACCTTCCCAATTAGTTTTTCTATTTCCAGTGCTGATTCCTGCCACTGTTAACCAGCTATTGACCACACTGCTTCCAGAGTTATCTCATAAAAACACCAATAGGAGCATGCCTATCTTTTTTATATCCCAGCTCCCAATATCCCACACGTAGCCTACACAAAAAGTCCATTTTTCGTTGTCTATTCTAAAAGATAGACTGTGATTCAGCCCCTGCATATCTCTCCTATCTTACTGAACCACACATACTTCTCTGAATATATATTACTGCTTCTGTGTTATTTCTCTAAGCTTTGGGTGTAACATGTTTTTTACTAGCCATTTCTCTGCCCTTCTGGACAGCTCGGCAAAAATCATATTCCTACTTCAACGTCCATCTTAGCTTAGATGTCACATCCTCAGAGATGAGTTCCTCTGATTCCATAGAAGGGTTGCTTAAGCTCCTCATTGTGCTAGACCTGCATCTTGTACATACATACTCCTGGGACTCGTGGTAATGATTTGTTCTACTCCAAAGTTCCCTATTAGACTAGATGCTTGAGCAACCACTTAGCATCTGCATTCAGCAAATAGGAATAACTTATTTTAGGATAATGTTTTATGTGCCAGAAATTATCTACTTGGTATGAGGTTTTATTGTTGTTGTTATTGTTCCTGATATAAAAAGCAAAAGGTATTTACCACTTCATTCAGCTGAATTTCCCCAAGGGTCACATTATCCTTTCTAGGCAAGCGTGTTAAAGACCTAAAATATCTGATCAGAACTGGGCTCACAGGCTCATATTAAATAATGGGAAGTAAGGCTCACATATGAAAAGAAAGCAGGTAGTCTGTCAGAAATTGGATATGAAATTTATGAGATCCAAAGGCTTATGTCTGGGCCACCAATTCTGTTATCTCTTGCCTCTTTCTATTTATGAGATCAAGAAGACAAGGCAAGAGAAGGGTATAAAGTATGCTACATAGTATTTTTATTTATTTCTTCTCCCAAATAAGTGCCATATTGTTAGGAGAAATTCATTTAGAGAAAGAATCATTCTTTTCTATTCAAAATACTCTATTCCATTTTTGTACATGTTCATATACATACACTCAGTCCACATCTTTCAGAACTAAAGAATATTTTGTCTGATTATCAGGTAGATCTTTATTTAAATAGGAACCGACACTGAAAAATAACAGAAAATATGGAAAACTGACTTTACTTGATTTTCCTTGCTTTATAATGATGCATGCTTTACTTTGAGGATGGGTTATTTTTTATTTCAACTGAATTTTCTTATGTTTCACAATATATCAAACAGATATCAAATAAATAAATAAATAAATATATTTTGTCAGTATTGTCAGGGAAAGTTAAAGTCATCTATAGATCCTTGGTGGATATTTGTCAACACAAAGACGGCTGTGCACAGCACACACTAGTCACTTAGGCTGATTAACTAACTATTGTTATTTAGTGGAACTACACTATAGGTTAAAGACCCATGAGTAGACAAGCTGAAGAAAAAAAGTTTTAAACCTACTTTTTAATCAGGAGCTTCTTACTTAAAGCTGAAGAAAGCTGGGAACAAAATAAAACAATAAGCAAAAGAAATTTTCAAAACAATAGAAGCCCTGTCATTCTGTGTGATGAGTGGAACTAAAAATAGGGTTAGAGCAACAACAACAACAATATACCAAGCACTAGCTGCATTAGAATTTAAGGAGTATAAATATAAACAATTGAACTTTCTTTGAATGGCATGTACCATCTCTAATTTGCATTTGTTATGTGAGTCTTCACACATTTTTGAGGTGTCTAATAAACGTTGAAAAATTAAAACACCATGACAAGTCACTCTGTCTCAATTGTATTTGATAAGTAAGATTAGTTGCGTCAAATGTATTTCTGGTTAAAGTATGAATTCCTGAAGAGCAGGGACTGTGGGATGTTTCCCTTTAAGACTCTTAAGACAATATTATAACTGACCCACACTTAGTAATGACCTCTAGCACAGTGGGAATCTGGACAGAAATCATTTGGGTGGCAGAATGTTAGAAATTTTAATTAATTCCAAGCTTTTCTCCTCTTTCAATAATTCCCAAACTAGTCTGACCAGATTCAAATAAATCTGAATCATCACCCATTCACCTGACCAAGCTCCATGTGGTGGAGGGAACGTGGATGGACAGTCACATTATGGCAGAGTAGATGAGAAAGTAAGTGCAAAAGTCAGATGGCTGTCTGCCTGTTAATTACCTTCCCTGAGCCACAGTTTTCTCACCCACAGAATAAGGGGAAAACAATTCTACCTCCTCCATAGGACTCTTGAGAGGAGTCAATTAATATGTGATTGTAAAGCCCAAACCCAGCATGGTACCCACTAATAAAGATTCAACAGTGTTTTCAAATCCAGCTTCACCACTTTGTAGCTATTTTATATTGCATGGTCCTCTTTGGGGCACAACCTTCTAACATTCAAAATGAGAACAGTAATATATTCTAGAATGGATTATGGTAGAAGTGAAAGGAATGATGCATATAAAGTGCTTAACACACAGTACCTAACACAAGAAGGTTCTAGAAAATGTTATTCTCTCTGTGTTTTCCATTTTGTCTGTATTTACATAAATCTTACCCTAAATAGGATTGATGCTAGCTCTGTTGGCATGTTATTTTCCATAAATTAAAACGGTGTTTATTTTCTTACGTTTCTAAGTTTCTCACTAGATTGAAAATACAAAAGTCTTATATCCTAAAACCTTCTAAGTGTCCCAAGTGGTAGAGAACATTCCAAGCAGCTTCTTTGGGGGCTGAAGATAAAGGTAAAATCACACTCACATTTCCAAAACCCTTGCTTTAGTGTATATTGCTTGCTGTTTGCACTCTTTGCATCCATATATTTTGATTTCTAAAATAAAAATAATAGAGTTTTATTGCAAATATAGAAATAGATTTGTTTGTTTTAAAAGTTGGGACCCATATTGTGTACAAAAATTATATTCTACTTCTCATATTTTATTCCACTATTTATATACATATTATACATATTTATCCCACCATATATTTATATTCCACTACTTATGTTTTATATTCCACTTATTACTGTACCATATCACATCTTGGGGAAAGGGCAAAGGTTACTATCACTCTCAATTATCTAAAGAATCGTAAATCCTATCATATTCTAATTTAATTCCCCAATCTGGTCCCTTACAAAAATCAGATCAAAACTAGAAAATGACAGGGGACAACCACAAGCTTAACTAAGTGGTAGTTCCTATTGCATCTGCTATACTAGATGCTATATTTTTGCATGAAGAGAGCAAAATGACTGCCAGTCACATGTAGCCATAATGATGTGTTCTTCTCTACCCCTACAAGAAAAGATCACCAAAACATTTTCTCATTCACTAGGAATGAAAAATCACTATTCATTTCAGTCCCAGAGCTATGCTAATTCTCCCATGTTCTGTCTTAACATAATCCAAGGGACGTGGACCATCCAGATATTTTACAGCGTAATCCACTTGTCCATTATCTTAATGACATCATGTTCACTGGACAAGTGCAGCAAGAAATGGCAAATATATGGAAGGCTTTGGTAAAACACATATGCTCCAGCATTGAGAGACAAACCTTATAAAGTGGCCCATAACATTAATAAAGATTTTAAAGGCACTGTGATTTGGGGCATGGCAAGACATGTCCTATAAATAAGGACACGTTATTATATCAGATACCTCCAAACACTAAGAAAGAATCACAATACTTCTTAGGCATTGGGTTCTGCAGGCAGCACATTCTGTTCTGACCTATTTACTCAGTAATGTGAAAGGCTGTCATCTTTGAGTAGGGTGTCCAGAGTAAAAACTGACATTATAGCAGGTCCAGGCCATGATGCAAGTAGCTCTGCCACTTAGGCTATACAACTTAGTAGGCTCTGTTGTATTAGAGGCATTGGTGGTAGAAAAAAAAAATTTCTATGGAGAGATGATAGCAGACCCTGATAGAAGAATCACAACCTAAACCCTTAGAGTTCTGTTGCAAAGCCATGCCACCTTCAGCAGAGAATTACACACCATTTATAAAATGGATTCTGACAATATATTGGACCCTATTGGAGTAAGAATGCCCCACCATGGGATAACCACGTGACCAGTGGCAAGAACTGCTCATTATGAGCTGGGTTCCCGAGATGCATCGAGTCAAAAGTTCAAGCAGCACCATTCATCAGATGAAAGCGTTATATCTGGCATCAGGCACAAGCATGACCAGAGGGCATAATAGCAGGTGTCCCTGACCGCCATGTTTTCAATCACTGTTGTGCAAGGAACTTCCCCCTTGACTCACACTTATGACCAAGTGACTGGGGAGGAAAAAGACCAAGCTTTGCCAGCTTGGTATGTGGGTGTGTGGATGTACTCAAAATAGATGGCTGCCCGTCTTATGGAGAGCCCTGAAAGACAGCAGTCAAAGAGCTTTTCTCAATAGGCAGCATGTCTGGTACATCAGGTCATCTACCTTATGTGAAAAGAGAAATGGCCCAGAGTATGAATATACATACATTATGAGCAAGTCAAATGGCTTGGCTGATTGACCTGGGGTCTGGAGGGATAGCGATTGAAAGACCAGGGACATGGAGGTTTGGAGAAGAGGGATATGGATGGGCCTCTGGGAGTGAATATCAAGTATTATAAAGATCTTTGAATCACATCTTAACACCAAGCTTTGTGCAACAGCAGTACTGTAGTCAGTGAAGTTTATCCCAGGCGTGGTTATTGCTAATTGAAAACATCTAAACATCAGATTGTATCCTCCAAGAAAGAGACACAATCAATTAGATGGAACAATCCAGCCAGCTGATATCAGCCATTTCTAGTAGTGACACAAAAGGTACATAAACGAAGAGGTTACTGTGGCAGGGTAGGGACCTATGCATTGGCCAACAACATGGGCTCAAACCCAACAAAGCTGCTGCTCCTCACCAGCAGCTACTGGCGCTGCCATACATCCAATCTACTAGGAAAGAGGCAGATGCAGAGCACCCAATAAAGCACTGTTCCTTGAGGAGACCAACTAACCTCTTGGAGGCATGTTGTTCATACTGGACGCCCTCCACTCTGGAAAGGGCAGAAATTCATCTTGATTGGAATACACACATATCCCACCTTTCTTATTCTCAAGGCTTCAGCATGCAGTACTATCTGAGAGCTCCCAAAGTATCTGAGCCACCAACATGGGATCACGCAAAGTATTGCAGAAGATCAAACAACACACTTGACAGCAAAAGAGATATGTGTGTGAATATATGATCTTGGGATCCCCTGATCCTATCACATACCAACCTCTGAGAAGCTACTAACTTGATACAGGCTAAGTACGGTCTTTTAGAGGAGCAATGAGGAAAGACTGAAGACAATATCCAAAAAAATGCAGAGCCTTTCTCTTGAGCACAGTACATACTCAAAATGAGTGACCAGTATATGGTGCCAGGTCCCCAAAGGTAGAGTAAATGGATACAAGAGACTGAAGTAGGTGTGGTCCTGCTTACCATAACTCCCAGTGACCCATATGGGATTCTGTGTTTCTCATCCCTGAAACTCTAGGCTCTGTGGACTTAGAAGTCCTCGTTCTCAGAGGAGGAACGCTTTCATCATTAACCTTTGAGCTATCACTGCTTCCTGGTCATTTTAGGCTTCTTGTGCCAAAATACCAGCAAGCAAGGCAAGAATCTGGATAGGATCATCAGGGGAAGGTGGGAAACAGGAACAACTATGGTTAGCACCCAGTGATCTACTGGAGTATCTTTTGGAACTCTCTTTCCTAATTTTGATGGTAAAGCCTAGTACAAGTTCTATGACTTGCGAAGGGATAGGAGTTTGAGTCCTCCCATCTGCTAAGCCATATAGATGAGCAGAGATGCTGGCTGAGTGTGAGAGGAAGCAAATGAGGAGCACAAATTGCAGCCTTGAGACCAGCCGTAGCTGTACTGGTGAGGGCTGTAGTTCATCCCATTAGCCTGCCTTTTTCCACCAGAGAGTAAGACCAACCTGTATCCTGGAAAGTTATTTCTAGAATTCATTACACGACTCAAATAGATTGGAGTGGCACAAGGGGGAGACTGCAGTGAATAGAGTGGTGTACCATCTGGATCTCGCTTTCATGGACTGTGGCACTTGTTCCTCCAGCTGGAAGAAGTGATGGCGGCTGATGGCTCCCTACTGAATCCATCTCAAGTAACTGCCTTCAGCTAAAGAGAAGAACCTCACTCAAGGTCATACCTATCTCTGAGGGTAGAGTAACCTGAGTAGCTATTCCGGCTTCAAAGCTTCCTATGGAATCACCTGAGGCCTTCACTGTTGACTACACTGTAATTCATTCCTTCAAACTGTGTATATGAGTACTATTTCACTGTAGTTCTATCAATGTTGGTTATTATTACTTTGATAACCAGTTAAAAATTATACCTACATAATTTTAGCTATTAAATTATATAAACCTCCTACTAATGATTACATTGATATTTTAAAATTCTCTAATATCTATATCAGAAGGAATCTAGGCATGTGTGTGTGTGTGTGTGTGTCCAGGCACACCTATTATCAAATGATGATTTATAAATAAAAGGCAGAAATATAACAAGATTCTTTTAGGTTCATTGTAAAAATCAGGATTCTTCTCTTCTACTTCCCCACTATAGCGTTTTAAAAAAGCTATGGAATAACAATCTCTGGTGTGTTTACCACCGAAGTCTGATGTGATCAATATTCATGAATCTATCAAGTCTTTCATAGTGTATGGATTTATACTTATCACTGGTCTCAGGATATTTCATATTACTGTAGAATTCATTTCTAATTTCAAAGTCTGCCATAGAGCCATATCCTCTTGATTAGCACTGAGCTGGCTTCCTACTTGAAGCACATGCTGAATGAAGGACAAGGTGAACGACAAGCCTTTATTTGCTGAGAAACCTCTGCCAACATAAAACTGGAACGAGCAAGTCATTAAACGGATACTGTAAACCCTGCTGCAAACCTCTCCACCGGCAGGCATTCTGAAAGAGACCTTTTCCCTTTACCTTGTCCACTGGGCTAAAAACTTAGACTTCAAATGGCCACTGTCCCTGAAACGTTTGTTGATTAATTCTTATCTTGGAGGATGGAAAATATGTGAGAAGATAGCTATTGTTGTATCCATCCCAAGAAATGCCTGATGTTTTTCCTGAGACTAAATAAACCAATGGAAGACTTTATAATAGCTAACATTTGTGTAGCAATTTACAGCCTGCAAATCCCTTTGACACACATTCATTGCACTAAATCTTTGAGACAATTACCTACTGTATTTTAAAGCTGAGGAAATGGAGACTTGGAAAGGTTAAGCAATATTGTCTGTCTAAGATTCTGTTTATTATATTCTATATTCCAATATATTTTAAATCTCTATAGATAAACTAGAGAAGGATGTGGAGATGAAATGTGTCCACATCTCATAGACTAGGTGAATATTACATGGTAAAAGATCAAACAGCTGACTTACGTCAAACTTGGGCTCTCACCGAACCCCTCAGGGAAAGTGCTAATTTGAGTGTCAACATTTCTCTAAGGGAAAGGAGACTTTGAGGTAGAAAAATAAAAGAGGAAGAGACTACCTTCCTCTTATTTTTATCTTTACCTTAGCAAGCAAAATAATTTTTCAGTAGATTGAACAAATTCATAGCCACATATACGGACATTAACAACCTCCTTGAAAAAATTGGTTCTGTATCCTAATAGCTACAGTTAATTACTAAGGCTTATAAGGGAAAATGTTTGTGGAAAGCTTATGAGCTCTAATCACTATAATCATCCCTGGAAATAAGTTTCAAAAATATTAAGTTGCACTTTTATTCATTTAGACTCAATGATGGAACTCTGAAGAGAATGTTTGTAGTTTTAATGAGCATCTCAGTTTGTATGAGGGAAACTGCCTAATGACTCATTTTTTAATTTGGGTCCACCAATATATTAGTCCAGTACATGGAACTGACTCTTCTAAATTATTTATAGAACTCCAGGAATAATTTGATCCCACACGAAATACTACTGAGCATTTAAATCACAGTAACTCTTCTCATATTAAGAGACAAAAATTCAACTTAATTTACCACCAGTGACTAATATCAGACTAAAAAGCACATCATTTGAGAGTTAGTTATAATCTCTCTTACATAGTTGCTTGTGTGCTATTACACTAACAAATTAAATTCTAACGGATCTTGAAGTGTTACAACTAATTGTACAAGTTTTCACTGCTTCACACAATCCCACTGAAGTTCCTATATGAGTCCACATTTAGTAAGGAACACTTTAATTAGTTGCAGTTAATATACAACTGTATGAGTAGGCACTCACATATTCCTCTTGTCCATTTGGATTTCAAGGTATTCTTCTCGTATTGGCAGGGAACAAGTCACAAAAACAGATCCAAAGTGAAACCAAGCAGGACCCTGTGGCCCTACTGGGCATGGAAGCCTTTCCATGTCCCCCGTTTCTTGTAGGGAACAGACTCCAGCCTCCATGACCTCCCCTGAGTTCCAAAGGGCAGATTCAAACTGTTGCTGATCAGGGAAAGGAGGGGATGCAGAAACAAGAGAGGAACAGCCAAGAAGCAATAGTGGGGCCTTGGGGCAGCGTTCTGGTTCTGCCTCATGGGATACACATAACAGTATATTTAAGCTCTTTATAGAACTTAAACCCAACAAATGGAAGATGTCAGCATTCTTCATATAAGAGACCACCTGAGGCCAGATTAAAGGAACCAGGGAAGCTCATAAAAAGATTACCTGAAATCAGATTAAAGGAGTGCAGGCCCTACACACACCCTAATCTTTTCAGCAACCCCACCCTTGAACTATTGCTATAAAAATCCTCACCAAATCCTCCTGGGTGGGGACACATAGATTTTCAGGGGCACTTGCCCTCTGTGTCTCCCTTTGCCTGGCAAAGCAATAAAGCTATTCTTTCCTACTTCACCCAAAACTCTGTCTCTGAGACTTGATTCAGCACTGGTGCACAGATGCCAAGTTTTTGGCATCAAGAGGACTTCTGGTTTTATGCCTTGATGTTTATGATAAGACCTAATACTTTTGCTAATATATGATCTACCACCTTAATACAATGTTTAAAATTCTACCTCATTTGTAATCAGTAATCTTTCTCAGGGGAGAACAAGGATTTGATGATAGCTCACATTTTTTCCTAAATTCTTAACCAATATATTTCCCCTCCGACAGTGGGAAACTCTATTTTGTTACCAATATTGGAAGAAAAACACAAAACTAGTGTTAAAAAATATTCAATATTAACATGAGACACACATCCTACACAAATTTCTTCTACAGAAGGCATGATTTGGTACCTTGTCCAAGCAAATCTACATTTAGGAAATATTTAGAATAGCATTTATTCGTTTGTGAACATATAACCTTTTTGTACATAGCAGAATATAAAGAATATATTATTTCTCCCCATGGCAACTTTACTCTATCTTCACCCATTTCTGCCATTAAATTTAAAACATTCCAGACTCATATGTCCTGTTTACAGCTGCATTCCCAGTTCCTTGGCCCTCATCTTCTCTGTCCAGCAGTTAGGTATTTCCAATTACCTTCACCGCAGACCACGGCCGGGAAACATAATGCTACCTAGCAACCAGAACCAGGATGAGTAACTCAAAGATAACTGCTATATCTATCTTACCTTTCTTCCTGTCTTACTCTCTATGCTCCCATACCACCCCGCCGGCATGAGAAAATATGCTAAGTTTTCCTTCTAGCTGCGCAATAGTCTTAATTTAATTAATATCTACACACACTCCAGTTCACTTGATGATGATTCAAGGGTAACTAGCTTGGACTTCCCTGGTGGCGCAGTGGTTAAGAATCTGCCTGCCAATGCAGGGGGCATGGGTTTAAGCCCTGATCCAGGAAGATTAACATGCCGCGGAGCAATTAAGCCCATGCGCCACAAATATTGAGCCTGTGCTCTAGAGCCTGCGAGCCAGAATTACTGAGCCTGTATGCCACAACTACTGAAGCCTGTGCGAGCTTAGAGCCTGTAAACCCCAACAAGAGAAGCCACCACAATGAGAAGCCTGAGCACCACAGTGAAGAGTAGCCACTGCTTGCTGCAACTAGAGAAAGCCTGCGTGCATCAACAAAGACCCAACATAGCCAATAAAGAAAGAAAGAGAGACATTTATTTTTTAAAAAAGGGGGGGAACTAACTCATGAGCACCTGCTATGTCAACCAGATCCTGAGGTATTGCTAACCTGCTTGCAAATCTGGCTACTGAAATATCTTATTCTTATAGATACCTAACACATTGATTCTTGACGCTTTTTGGCCGGGCTGTTCACTGACTAAGAGACTTGGAGAGCTACAGTCAATCTTCATTTGGAAAGAGGACTTCTTAACCAATGTCCCTTGCCGAATAACAAATAAATAAAACTAAAACAAATAACAACAAGAAAACATTTCCTTAGCAATACGAGAGATACATATCAGATAAAATATTTTAACTTGCATTCACCACCATTTACATAATAAGGCTAAGTATTTTTGATGCACATGCAAAGTCTTCTTAAGTGTGCAGATCATTGTCTGTAGGTACACGAGTGTGTGTATGCATTCATGTTTGCGTTAGGTATACAAAGAGATGGTCGGCAGCCTGGAACTCTGTGTATGGTTTTAGAGTATACCATCATTGGTAGCACTTCCTCTAGTACAAAAATATTTTAAAATGCCATTGATCTTCTTGATCTTTATCTAGAGGAAATCATGTATATATTTCACATGTTATAGGGCACACATTTCAGTATTTTTCCAAAACTTATTTTCTGGAGAGAAAAACAAGTCATCTCAATTTAATTTAGTAGATGATGTTTCTTTCCTAAGGCACTAATTGCTAAAGAGGGACTAGCTAACTACATAGAAAAGACTAGGTTGAAACTTCATTAGGCTTATGTAAATATGCACCAACAGCGGGCACTGGCTCGAACAGACCATTGTGTGCGCTTCAGTGAGAAGCAGATTGTTATGGTTGCCAAGAGAAACTCAGCCGCAAGCGTGTAGACAGACCAAAGCCGAACAGCTGGTCAACGCAGGCCCACAATGTGCCTCAAAATATATGGTGACCGTTTATTGTTGGAACTTAAACAGAGAGGGCTCTGTTCTTCCTGCCATGGTCAACCTCATTGCCGAGTTTACATTTATAGCTGGCCTCTCCACCATCTGTGCACGCGGCCTACACTGCATCTCTGAGGAATTGGAGAGGCATTATTTGAAGACCTGATTAAACAGCCAGGGAAAGCAATCCATCACTTACAAGGAGGGGATGTAAGACAGTCACAACAGTTCTGTCACGCTTTTGGATTTTGGTCTTCATTTTACTTTCCTTCTAATCCAATGCCAGATACAATAAACACTGACCCAGAATACAGAATCCAGTGACAACATTTTACCATCTCGATGGGAGACGGATAAATTATCAAGATTTTCCCTAGCCAGGAGGTAAATGACATTTCTGCTAAGGGGAGCCTTGCTCTTTTGTGGTCAGAGAGACCCAAATGAATCAGGGCCTGAGTGGAATGCAAGATACCCTTAATGAAGAGCTACCTGTTGAAATCAGAGCTGCCTGGAGTAAGTGAAGTTGAATGCCTATAATTGGTTTATTGAGCAAGCGAAACTATTGGAATATTAAGAGGAAACAGCTTTATTTTCTCCTGTCATCCACTTTCAAACACATTCTGTTGGATCTATTTCCTATCCCAGATAGTAACTTGGGTAAATCATCAGGTCCTAAGGGCATCTTAAAATATTTAAAAGCCTTATTTTCAAATATTAAAAATAGTAACAATAACAACAGCAACCCCCCCCACACACACACACACCAGTGAGATCTAAATCAAGACATTAACCTAATGTTCAATTTAAAGTTTCTTCCCTCCTCCCAGAGTAGGCCTGAGACCAAAAATGGGGAAGAGGCAATGGACCTGTCACTTGTTTTCTTATTCTCTTGGGTTTATTTTTCCCCCATACTTAGGGCTTCTCCAGGGTAGAAAGAAAGGATGGATTTGGAGTAAAGAGACAAAGGCTGTTTTTCTCAGCCTGTGCTCTTAAGAGTACACAGTCATGGAAGACATCTACATGCCTCTTTTGGGGAAGCAGCTCTGTGGGTTCTTCAGAAGCCCCTCCACCCTAGGAATCCTCGTCCTGGACCCCTTTCTAAAGCAGGCGCGGCAGGGTCTGGCTGGCCTTCTGCACCAGCTCCCAGCTCAGCTCACCCCAGCCAGTGTCCCTCCAGTGTATTTTGGTGGCTGTAGCCTCAGCAGCCTGGACCTCGTGGGCAGGGTCCTTTCGAAATGTCTTCAGTCCTGCTTTCTTCAAAAAAAATAGACACCCGTGTCTTTCCAAAGGTGGCAATAGAGCTTCTCCCCACAGCTGCCTTCCCCATTCTCCTCCTGGGGTTGTGGCAGCTCCAGACAACATGTAGTCAGGATAGCTTGCCCGTTTTCCACTTTTACAAGCAATTCCCAGTAAAACACACACACACACACCCAAACACACTCTGTTAAAGGCATTTTCTTAGTATCTCCATAACTTGATGACTTGTGGGGGAAAGAAAATAGCATGACGATGTATGTCTAATCCTATGAATGTCAACACTTCAAAGAATCCTGCATCCCTAATGGCATTTACAGGGGATGCTCATTGGGCTGCTTGGTCACTGCCAACAAGTCCTAGGAGAATGTATCTCATACTTCTCTTTAGAAATACAGGACTACTTATCTTGCATTTTCCTCAGCTTTATGGCCTTAGCAACAAATCAATGTTAACTAGAATTCTCTTATTCTGGGACATCTGTAGCAGCCATATTAGTGTAAATGTCACCACGTTGTCATTGCTAATGAGGTAGCACAGAGTTTTTAAACCATGGCTCACCTTAGAGACCTTCATTTTAGAGGTTCCGGTTCTCCTCCTTAACCATTACTGTTTCAGCAAAAGAGAATGTACTTAGTCACACGAATGAAGTTACACTCACATGTAAGGCACAGTAAATGAAGGGAAAATAGCAATCCATCAGAGAACTTGGTGATCTTGAACAAGGGTTAACTGTCCCGATTGGGATTGCCATATATACATTATTAACGAGAAAAAAATATCAAATTGTACACTTTAAATATACGCAGTTTATTTCATGTCAGTTGTATCTCAATAAAAGTTCTTAAAGAAAAAAAAAGAGTTAATTATTCCTTTAAATTCCTGGATAGCTCCTTTCATTCCTTTACTCATCTGGGACTGAGGTTCTATGGTTGCTTTTTGGTTTTAATCAAGAAAAACAGAGAAAGTCACTACTGTGAACATTATTATATGTCTGCGCATTGGTTAGAGATACACAAACTATAAGGCCTTGACAGGCACACTGTAAATGACAGAGGCCAAAGAAAGACTGTGCATCACATATTTCTATAGCTATATACAAATTTCTGTTCTAGTAAAATTACTGCAGTGAAAGATTAAGAGAAGATTGAGTCAAGAGGAAGGAAACTGGACTTAAAAAGTTGAAATTAATGTAATCAATAGATAGTATGAAACTTTTTCATAAGGAGGTATTAGCATTTTAAAGTATTTGTATCTACATAAACAACTGTTCAGTCCCTGCTTTAGGAAAAAAAAAGAGAAAGAGAAGGGATATTTTTGACCTTCTTTAGTTTAACCACATTTCAGGGCAGCTGACCAGTTAGTTCTTTTTGTGTGTTTGTTTTTGTTTGTTTGCTTGCTTTCTGGTAGAAATCACATTGTTATGGGACTGCTACATGACATGTCTATTATAGATTTATGCTAGTTTTGAATACACCACCATATTAAACCTCTAAAAGATTACAGAACAAAATAAAATAAAAACAATAAATTATAGGAAAAAGGACAACTTATCAAAATCTGTTTTTAAAAAAAAAAGAGAGGACTTCCTAGGTGGCGCAGTGGGTAAGAATTCATCTGCCAATGCAGGGGACACGAGTTCAAGCCCTGCCCCAGGAAGATACCACATGCTGCGGAGCCACTAAGCCCATGTGCCACAACTATTGTGCCTGTGCTCTAGAGCCCATGAGCCACAACTATTGAGCCCATGTGCCGCAACTACTGAAGCCCATGCACCTAGAGCCTGTGCTCTGCAACAAGAAAGGCCACCGCAATGAGAAGCCTATGCACCACAACGAAGAGTAGCCCCCGCTCGCTGCAACTAGAGAAAGTCAGTGTGTAGCAACGAAGACCCAACACAGCCAATTAAATAAATAAATAAATAAATAAATTTACTAAAAAAAAAGAAAAATATTTTTACTTTCAAGTGATTACTTCTGCAATTTTTCTATCAACTTCCACTGATTTGAGACTATAAATAAGCATGTGTATTACATATATATGCTTATCTATTTTATATATATATACATATACACATTATGTATGTGTTATATATACATGTTCCATATATAGATTTTATATTCATATGAAACACCAAGAAGAAAGGCAGGCCACAAAAGGGGAGAAGGCAGTAATTTAGTGGTGTCGTCTTGACAACCAGAGGCGCCTATTGTTCATAATGACTGTATCTCACTGGATGGAAATGCATATTGTTAGTTATAGGTATACCTTGCTAGTACAAATATACCATCAATATATACATGTACACCTTGATTAACTAAATAACTCAATAATTTCAAACTGACTTTGAGAATAGGGAAAACAATACGGATTTTACAGATGAATCATGCAGTATTGTAACTATAGGAACCAGAGGAAATTTCGCCTCATCTTACCAGGCTTAGGGACAATGAGCTGTGCACTGGACTGGGCATTTCCAGCCTCATTTTCAGCCACACACTGATAAAAGCCTTCATCTGACTTCACCACCCCAAGGATTCGTAGGTTGCTTCCTCCCTAGGGAGAAGACAAAGCAGGTAAGCATTTGAAACAGCAGAAAACTCCAAGGCACAAAATGATCACAAACACATTTTAATCAAACTTCCCAAAAGAAACCAGAAGGGAGGCCAAGAGGGTTCTCAGCCTCACAGATATGTCCTAGGCCACCTGGGAAATGTCACAGATTCCCAAGACTCTGCTGAATCCACGGGCAGCCATTTAACCCAGTTCTGCCATGAAAAGTATACTCTCAGCAATGCACGTGCTCTTCCATATCTAAATGAGCAGTAAACAGAAAGTTCTTTTGTTAGGTATGGATGAAAGAGAGGTTAGTATCAGAAGAAATCTCATTCTTTTCCTTGTTTTGAAAATAGGTTCAGCGGCTGCTGGAGGGAATAAAAAAGCAAAAGGAAACAAAAATACTGATCTTTGCAGCTTCTAAAGGACAAGAACTCTAGGTTAGATATTTTCTGGACATGTTTACCAAGAACAAAAAGTCTGAAAATCCTTTTAAAATTGCATGCCCTTTCAGGGATTTGGAGGGGGGTGTGGTGGATATTTTATCCGCATGTCATTCTTGTTATATGGCCGGAATGTTTCACCTTCAGTAATCCTTAAATTATACAGAGCAACGTTAACTCCTGTTTTATATAAATTGGGCCACCATAGTTTTCAAGGATGGATGATAAAATGATGTGAAATAGCATTTAATTATACTAACTCAGTTTATCTTCGATAGTATAAGAATTAGTTCAGTAAGTGAGACGTGTTAAATCACTTCCACTGAAGTCATTAAGAGATAAATATTACCTCATGGGGAATTCGTAATTGTTTTTAGTGTCTTGTAGTCAATTCTCAGCTGAGGTAAAATTCTTAGATAAAGCTGACTAACTTCTAATTAACAATTTTCATATAAGTTACTATTTGTGCTAAATGTTACATGTGTGACAGACAATGGCTCTCAGATATCTAGAGCTTTTGCGGAAACATTTTTAAGCACAATTTAATGTGAAAAGGGCTCATATCACACATTTTCTTTTTACCTTAAGAAAAGAAATATTTAAATAGGTTGGCTATAATGAGTAATGCTGGGGGAAAGATTATTCAAACTGTAGAAAAAAATTAAATGTTGCATTTTATCATATGTCCTTAAGGGCACTCAACAATTTCCTCTCTATGCAAGTAGCGTATATTTTAGGCATATACAATACATTTCAAGTTGCCCCATGGCAGGTCATTTTTAATTCAGTGATGGGGAAACAGCATTGCATGTAAAGGAACTAATGGATTGACGTGGCATTCAAAAGTTAAATTTTTTTCCTTTCTTACTCCATTCCCAACCAATTAAGTGCAACGAAAAATGAAAAATGGTAAATGGTGATAAACATAATAAAGATATTCTTTATGGATGTACTCCTTCAGAGCCCTTATAGTGTGACGAAATGCATGGATCAAGAGATGATGAAAGTTTCTGAAAGCCGACAGATCATGGAAGAGGGAT
Organism: Hippopotamus amphibius kiboko; assembly: GCF_030028045.1. Lineage (NCBI taxonomy): Eukaryota > Metazoa > Chordata > Mammalia > Artiodactyla > Hippopotamidae > Hippopotamus > Hippopotamus amphibius. The sequence goes on along the minus strand of NC_080196.1, from coordinate 93,849,970 downwards.
CCACCAGCAGGAGGCAATATAAAGCCATGGAGAGAGCTTGTGCCTGACTTCCATATAGGGCACTATAATCCCCTTCTGCTGGGAGACCAGGCTTGGAGGACTACTTTTCTTTGACAAGGTCCTGTCTGCATCTCACACATAAGAGGAATGGACTGAAAAACCTCCCTTTTTAGCTGCAAAGTTCTTTGATATTTAAAAAGTGCTTTTCATATTTCTCAGATATTCATATACTTGAATTGAGAACCTCTGATACTGACCTACACCAAAAGGAGAGTTTTCCTAGAGTATTTTCCAATGAGCAAAGCATTCTGCTGGTAGCAGCGAAAACAATAATAATACTGATAGGTATGGATCACTCACTATGTACCAGGACAGCAACTGAGTGCATATACCACTGTTATCCTTGTTACCTCCCTCCAGGACAGAGACAGAGAATACATCTAACCTCATAGGAACTACAAGAACCATCGTTCTTAGTTTCAATTCTTTCCAATGTTCAAAATTACAAAGCATGTGAACTCTGGGTCTTCATATCTTCTCCACCACTGCCACCACCATTGTCACTGTCACCATCACCACTGCCCTTTTCTACTGCTCACGTAGGATCAGCTGGTCCCATCTGGAAGAGTAGCAAAGGAGCAAAGAGTGGCCATCCTAATTACTGAAGTATGACTAACCATATTCATAAGTAGTGCATCTTATTTGAAATTATTATAATGGGTAAAAGTTAAAGAAGAGATTCTTGGATTCATATTGTCTAGAACTAGACTCTAAACTCTGTTTTCCCAAGAACCACCAATGAGAATACTTAGAAAGTATTGTTCTTAGGCCTCCCTTTTTTTTTTCTTTGTTTAAAACCTCATCTGTAAACCAAGGGGGTGGACAGTTTGATGACTCTTTAGCTCAAAAATTCCAAGTCTAAAAAATCATTTGGTTTATTAGAACAATTTTCTTCACACATCATAAAAATTCCCAAGGGGAACTCTGTTCCCAGGAAAGAAAAGCACATGAAAACAGAGTAGACAATGAATGGGATTGTAAAGCAAATATGAAGAAAGATAATTACCACTATCTGAAAATAATCACTAGGAATGACCACATCTCCATTCTTCATCCAATTCACAGTGGGCACAGGCTTCCCAGAGACTGCACACTCAAACTCAATGTCCATGCTTTCATAGGCATAGAGGTTGGACGGGTGATTTAAAAACCATGGTGGAACTGTAAAGATAGAAAAAAAAAAGTGAGTGGGTGGGGATGTGAACTTGCATGCTAACATCTTCTCTAGGTTAGAAACAAATATTGAAAATGTTTATAATTCAAATAATTCCCCTAAGCCCTTAGAGTTTACTTTACAGGAACTACTATAGGGCATAATATACACCCTTACACACACACCAATGCAGTTAAACAGCTGTGTTCTTGTGTTAATGGTGTCTTGCCACAAAGAATGCAAAAAAAAAAAAATGGAAAAAAAATTGCATATAATAAACATTGCGAATAACCAAGTATTTGTATCCAACTGACTTACATAAAGGATACTGGAAAGTCCACAAAGCTATGGCAACTATGCTGATAAAGCAAATAACGGGGAGCTGATATGACTGAGACAACCCAGAGTAGAAGACAAGAAAGCTTAGCGTCTCCGTAATTCTAGAATTTCATTACGATTTAGTTAACGCGATGGACTCATTACCATTGAAACTGGCTGTGGTGACAGGGCACTAAAAGTGACCATCATCTTTACTGTGGACACATTCCTATTCTCCTAGCAATTATCTACTCTAGTGCACTGCTATACCGTATTACTATTTTCTCAGCAGGCTACATGATACACTAATTTAATTTAATGTCTTAATTACCATAATACTAGTTATTCTATGATGGAAATTTGCAACTGAAAGGAAATTACAAATATAATATAACACATCTTTGCTAGCGAATCTCTCAGACTTGGTCCCTCAAAACCCTGCCTAGGAAAGGAACATTTTAAAAAGTGATGTTGCAAGGGATAAATTGGGAGCTGGGATTGACACATGCACACTACTATACATAGAACAGATAACTAATAAGAACCTACTGAATAGCACAGAGAACTCTATTCAATACTCTGTAACAACCTATATGGGAATAGAATCTAAAAAAAGAGTGGATATATGTGTATGTATAACTAACTCACTCTCCTGTACAGCAGAAACTAATACAACATTGTAAATCAACTACATGCCAATAAAAAAAATTTAATAAAAAAAGTGATATTCACCTTCTTCCACTGGGAATCTTACAATGACTTCAAACTTGAATATTTACATTGTCTGAGATCTAGGTTAACTTTACAGGAAGTAGCATTCCTGATCTCCTTTTCACATTGGAAATAAATACACATTTTTCGTAGACATTTTTAAAGATATATTCTTTTCTTTGTTGTTATTATACTCAGTGGATAAGGTGTGCTAATTTTTGATACTTTGAGTAACCCACATACTTTGCTCTTACCAACCACTATCAGCAAAACTTCCCCTGAAGTCAAAGTGAATTTGCAATCTTTGATGGTCACTGCCTTCTAGAGAAATCGAAGAGCTAGTGGAAGGCACCCAGGACTCAAGTCCTAGTTTTTCTATTGAATGATCTTGGATATTTCTCCTCTCCCTCTCCTCTCTCTCTCCGCCCCTCCCTCCCTCCCTTTCCCTGTCTTATTTTCCTGTTTTTAACTAAATATTTGGGCCTCTAGTACCAAACAACTTTTAAATTCTTTAATCTTTCACAGGGGCAAGTTGGTTTAGATGACTCGGCTGGGATGCATTAATATTCACATACGAACGATATGAAAAAAATGTGTCTGGGAGCCTTCCTGCAGAGAATGTGTTGCCATTGTTATAGCGCTAAAATTAATTATTTATCATTAGTAATAATATTAGACTTTATTCTTTCACCAAATTCATTGAGAATGAAGCAACATCAGAAATATTTCTTGAGTGCCTCTGAGCATATACATTTATTGTCTCGTTTGTATCCTGTTGTCAATTTTATCTCAGATTTTGATCAAGCATTTATTTACCAGCCAATAGCCAATATTTATTGTGAACTGATTGAACAATTTATTAGCCTAAGCACTTTATATTTATTATTTGCACCACAACGCTTTGAAGCAGGCTCTATTATTCCCATTCTAGAAATGAAGAGTCTGGTGTGTAAGAAAATTCTTCAAACCACACAAACAAGCTGACTCTTCTGCCTACATTCTGAACTATTTGTAATTGTTCTACAACTGGGAAATTCCAATGGAAAATTATTTTGCCATCAAAAAATTCTGATGGAAGGAGAACTCACAAATATTCCCAAAGCCTCAGTGATAATAGAAATTAAGCAATTAGGGCTGTTAAAAAAATAATATCACATTGTCTATTCCGCCTCTCTCTTTAAGTCTGTCTTTCCTGGTGCCAAGAACACTGCCTGAGTCTGCTAAGCCCTGGTGTTCATCAATTTCCTGGAATCATCTGTGTCCACATCAGAGTTTTCAGAATTTGGATGACTTCCATCAGTGGATCTTGAAATTAACTTATGGGGTTGAGACTAAACTTTAAATACATATGTATACAAATAATGTAAATATACATAAACATATACATATATAATGCATAAACATATACATATATATGTATATATACATATATATATGGAGAGAGAGAGAGAGAAAGAAAGAGATTTGGTATTCTCTTCTCCTGCTTTCCTTTTCTATACCCTTAATCCTTCCTATTCCTATGCTACTCCTCTCTCTCTCTCTTTCTCTTTTCTTTTGATGAGCAGACTAGGATCTATTCATCCCATTTTAGGATTGCTTCCTAGAATTTAGGGCCTAGGTATACTTTTCACTGCTCTGGGGTATTAGATTCTCAACACAAATATAAACTGGGACTACTGTGTGAATATTACTTATTAATGTTGTGGACATGTTTCTTTAGCATTTTTCTTATCATGAATCCCTGCCTGGAACTACAGTCCTCAGATGATACCATTTCTATGCACTCCTTAAGAGGCAACTCAAACACTCCCTCTTCCGTGAAATTTTGTTTTTCATGAAGCCGATGATGGATTTTCCTGCCTCTTGCACTGCTCTCATTCTGTGTTCAATTTTTATATCACTTATTATTGTTAGACATCTTTCATCTACATCATTTATTTACTAACCAGACTATGAAGATGGGACCTGAAGCATATGCTTTTTCTTTTATTTCACTTTGAATATTAACATAGTTCTTCCTTTCCACTCTCATGGAAGGAATAATTCACTACTTTAAACCATTTGGTAGGCAGCAATTTCTTAATGACTAACATAAATGAAGTGCCATGAATTTTCAAGTTTATCAAATTGTTCCATTCACACAATTTTAGTCCATTTCAGAGAACTGCTTAACATACACATATGATGCTACAGCAATTTCAGGCAAGATATTGATTTTGTTATATTTTCCTTCTTCAGATAGAATAAAATCCATGACCAGAAATAAATTAGCTACATTTTCATCAGATCTTGGTTCCTCAGGATCTTCTTAAGTACTTAGGAGTACATATATAGAGAATTTTTATAACTTAGGGGTTGAGGGAAGAATAAATAGTGACTACAATAGAAAGATGGAAAAAATATAATTCTTTTCTTGAAAGTGCTATCGTATTTAGAAATGACTAAAAGATAAGAAATCTCTCTGAACTGCAGTCATTAGAACTGTACAATTAAAACTTAAATTTGAGTAAGTCTTCTCTAAATTAATTATTTTTTAAAATACATTTCTACACTATGACTAATTATTGGAATTCTGTAGAGTAAAATTTATTTTGTATTTTCACCCCCAAGCCAAGTCATCACCAACAACCTAAATAGTATTAAGGGTTTTATTTCACATAAAAGATGCCTCACAAGTATTTTTAGTAACATTTAGCTATTCTTTTGCAGTTATTTAGGTACAAATAAATGTGGGTCAATTCTAAAATACTGCTCTAGGACACATAAGTAATACTCTCTGTATTACCTTGACATTGAGAAGATTCTATACATCCTAAAAATTTACTGCAGCTCTTTGAAACTGCAAAAATGAAACTTTAAAGGAATGCAGATGGTTTAAGTAAACAGGCAGCACACACCACTGGTAAACAAAAAACAAGGATCAAGGAAAAAAACAGATTAGTGAGCTTTTATTAGGAAGATGACAGAAACTACCATGAGGCTTGATGGACTACATTTTTACCCTGAGAACACTGGAAAGCCAGCTAGTGTTCCTAGAGTGAAACACTTCTATCTCTCCAGGCCCTTTGGAGTTAATTTGTTGTTGAAATAATGGACATAAACCCTTTAGTCTTCTATTAAATGCAAATACCTGAAGATTCTGACCACATCAAAAAATCTAAAATATGTTTGCTGCCAAATTGGGTTAACTCAATATCCAAAATACATGAGTTCTTTCAAGTATAGTCTTACAATGGCATCAACAGATAATTTCACTTTAAGGAGCCATAGTTTGATATGCAATCATGTTCAGATGACTACAAAGGAAGCCATCTGGTGTTGAACGTAGGTTTAGAGATAACATATCACAGGAGGCAAATTTTTTTTAATCATTTCAGGCTTTAACAGTACCTCAACAAAATCCTAGTTTTATGGAATAATGTTTCTAACGGACATTCAATTTATGTATTAGAAATAGCACTTTCATCCCATAGTTTCAATTCTTCCTGCACCAACTTCTGTTGCCGAAGTAACTTTCTTTTAGCTAACTTGATCTTTAAATGCATAATCCTCCTTCTTTATTTAACAAGGAGCTGTGTGATATATTTCTGCCCAATCCAACACTTCTCTCCAGGCCCTTTCCTATGTGACAAGTAACTTGAAATCTGCTGAATATTTCTAGTTTGTTCCTTCCTACCTATACATCTGTCCTCCCCCATAGGACTGGGTGCTGAGATTTGCACTTCCTTCTCTATTTAAGTTGTCTCTCACACATACATGTCTGTACTCTCTTAAAAAATTTAGGTTGGAGTAAGTTGGGTTCTAGCCTTAATTGACTAGAATGTATTCCACATTGGAAATAAGATCACATTTGCGCTGAGTATCAAGCAGTATCAGCAGTATTTCGTCTTGTGTAACTGAAAACCACAACCACAGAAAGACAGAGAAAATGAAAAAGCAGAGGACTTTGTACCAGATGAAGGGACAGGATAAAACCCCAGAAAAACAACTAAATGAAGAGGAGATAGGCACCCTTCCAGAAAAAGAATTCAGAATAATGATGGTGAAGATGATCCAGGACTTTGAAAAAAGACTGGATGCAAAGATTAAAAAGTTTACCAAAGACCTAGAAGAATTAAAGAACAAACAAACAGAGATATGCAACACAATAACTGAAATGAAAAATACACTAGAAGGAACCAATAGCAGATTAACTGAGGCAGAAGGGTGAATAAGTAACCTGGAAGACAGAATGGTGATCATCGCTGATGCAGAATAGAATATGGAAAAAAGAATGAAAAGAACTGAAGACAGCCTAAGATACCTCTGGCACAATGTTAAACGCGCCAACATTCACATTATAGGGGTCCCAGAAGGAGAAGAGAGAGAGAAAGGACCTGAGAAAATATTGGAAGAGAATATAGTTGAAAACTTCATTAACATGGGAAAGGAAATGGCTACCCAAGTCCAGGAAGCGCAGAGTCCCAAGCAGGATAAACCCAAGGAGAAACACGCCAAGGCATATAGTAGTCAAATGGACAAAAATTAAAGACAGAGAAATGTTATTAAAAGCAACAAGGGAAAAACGACAAATAACATACAAGGGAACTCCCATGAGAGTAACAGCTGATTTCTCAGCAGAAACTCTGCAAGCCAGAAGGGAGTGGCACGATATATTTCAAGTGATGAAAGGGAAGAACCTACAACCAAGAATACTCTACCCAGCAAGGATCTCATTCAGATTCGATGGAGAAATCAAAAGCTTTACAGACAAGCAACAGCTAAGCGAATTCAGCACCACCAAACCAGCCCTACAACAAATGCTCAAGGAACTTCTCTAAGCAGGAAACATAAGAGAAGAAAAGGACCTACAGAAACAACAATAAAACAATTAAGAAAATGGTAATAGGAACATACATATCAATAATTATCTTGAACGTAAATGGACGAAATGCACCAACCAAAAGACCCAGACTGGCTGAATGGATACAAAAACAAGACCCATATATATGCTGTCTACAAGAGACCCACTTCGGACCTAGGGAAACATACAGACTGAAAGTGAGGGGATGGAAAAAGATATTCCATGCAAATGGAAATCAAAAGAAAGCTGGAGTAGCAATAGTCACATCAGATAAAATAGACTTTAAAATAAAAAATGTTACAAGAGACAAGAAAGGACATTACATAAGATCAAGGGATCAATCCAAGAAGAGACGACAACAATTATACATATATATGCACCCAATATAAGAGCACCTCAATACACAAGGCAAATGGTAACAACTATGAAAGAGGAAATGCAAGGCAGAAATAGAGACACAGATGTAGAGAACAAACACATGGACACCAAGTTGGGAAAGCGGGGAGGGTTGGGGGGGGGGATGAATTGGGAGATTGGGATACCAAATTGTACACTCTAAATATATGCTATTTATTGTCTGTTAACTGTATCTCAATAAAAGTTCTTTAAAAAAATCACATTTGCGTTTTGTTCTAATTACTAATATTGAGTGGGGCTCCCACTGTTCTAGAAAAATGAGTATTAAGCTATGGATTTTATTCTTAGCATTTTCAATTCAAAAAAATGTTTCAATTTCTGAGGGTGGGAGGTGTTTGGGTCCTCTTAACAACTGCCAGGATGTATGTTACCTTTTTTCCTGACGTGTACAAGCCCAAGTGGTATATTTAATTATATATATATTTTTTCTCAAGCAGAAGTAAATTTATCATTATTGAAAATTACATTTCAGGGACTTCTCTGGTGGTGCAGTAGTTAAGAATCTGCCTGCCAATGCAGGGGACATGGGTTCCCTCCCTAGTTTGGGAAGATCCTACATGCCGTGGCACAACTAAGCCTGTGTGCCACAACTACTGAGCCTGCACTCTAGAGCCTGTGAGCCACAACTACTGAAGCCTGCATGCCTAGAGCCAGTGCTCCACAATAAGAGAAGCCACCACAATGAGAAGCCTGTGCACTGCAAAAATCGTGTAAGCCCCCACTCCCTGCAACTAGAGGAGGCCTGCGCACAGCAACGAAGACTCAACGCAGCCAAAGATAAATAAATAAAAATAAATAAATTTTAAAAAAGAATTAAAAAAAGAAAACTACATTTCAGAAAAGCAGGTGAAGCAACAACAATTCATCCCATTGTGGAATCCATCTGGATGTAAATTGACTAAGCTCTTAATTTCTTAAGGACAGGGGCAGCCTTACCTCTCTTTCTGTCCCCAAGACCAAACATGGGATGGGTGCTAATAAATATTTATTAGATAAACAGGCATGGGTGTGGTTTAGTCTTCACAGGCCAATGCTTTGGTATTGCCACTTTCTGGTTGCAAATACATAATAGCAATGAAAAAGCTAGATGAGGAACAACATGTAAGAATAAGGATACGCTTTTTTTTCTAAAGTCAATGCCAATGACAACAATGGAATATGAGAAGCATCAAACTATAAGCTATTCTGCTATAGCTGGCAAAGAGGATATTTTAATCATCTTAGGGAAATAAAAATTGAGACTTTGAATTTTATCTTCTACCCCATCAATACTCCTTATTGTGAGCACCACATGCTGAAAATTTGTGCTTCTATCTAAAAATTCTAGTCTGTGTGCTGTGGGGATGCAGAACATCTGATCTTCAACCTCTACTTTAGAGTTGTGTGTTTGTTTTTGTTTGTTTTAATATGCGTTTGGAAACTATTTTAGATCTCTTCTCATAATTTTCTTTATCCAGACAAATAACCCCATTACCCTTTCTCAGTTTCAGCTGTTTCTGTAGTCAGGGCTGCTTTTCTCTAAATCCAGACCGAGCTTTCCATTTCTCTCTTTAATTGTCGAGCTTAAGACCATACTGGGAGAATGATGTTGTAAGGCTCAAACCAGTGATAAAAATGATAGGAGGATTATTCTTAAGGTTCTAATTCTATATGCCTACTTACGTTATCACCATGTCTTTGGAAACGATTTGTGTGCTATCAATGTCCTTCAGGAGCTATTGGCAACTCTCCAACCATTAAGTTTATGTGTGTGTAAGTATATATGCATATGTATATATAAAGACACACATATGAAATACATTTACGTCTATATATTTATATACATATCTGTGTCCCTACATATTTCTATGTAAACTATAAAATCACATAGAATATCTATATTTAAAATGGTATGTATACACAAAGACACAAAATTATACATCCATACATATACAATTTATAAACATCTTTCTTGTCCAATTTTCAACTTTAGCTGGGAAGAAAATGACAACATTTTAAGAAAAACAAGATAGAAATATTAACTCACATGGGTTGTGTGATGGTGAAAATAATAAATACTTAGAATAAGTCATCAAGTTCCTAACATTGTATAATGACCGAAATTTAAGAGCTATTATTTTTCCCTCAGTCAAATGTTTCCTAGAATGCCCTCTTGGTACTTGAGAGTAAAAGATGTGGATATTCGACTAGAAAAAAAATGTTTCTGTCATGCATGAGAGCAATTTCTGTGTATCTCAAAATGGGCATTGAAGAGCTACAGTAAATTACAGTAGAAACTTTGTTTTTCGAGTTTTTGTTAGTGGTACATATTTTATGAGGGAATCTTCCAGCACAAACATTTAACTGAGACGTTGGTGAATTCTAACACACAACTAATTTCCCTCCCCTGATACCTAATGAAATAAAAAGTCCCAGCACACGTATGCACGTGTGCACACACGTGCGAACACACACACACACACACACACACACACACACATACACACCAACCACAGCAACCAAACGAAAGAAAGCAACCAATTGCAAAAAAAAAAAATCAAAATCAAAATAGATGTTTCTGGAAAGAGGAGAAAGGCAGAGCAGGATTTAGTTCCTTATCTGTCCTTAAACCCTGGAAACTGCCCCAGACCTTGTGGAAAAGCCTACGAATTCTCAGTAATACCTCCAAAACTGAATCAATGCAAACCCTATGGAGAGTCTTAGGTTTTTCCTTCCTTTTCTGATTGAGGAGAAGCTGCAGTGGCCGTAAACCTAAGGACCAGCCCCTCCCCTATGCAAGGGAATAGGAGGCAGACCCAGCCAAGGATGCTGGGTGCTCTCAAAGAGGCTGAATGTTGCTTCAGCTGAACTCACTCCCTGACCATTCCTGCTGGTTATTAAATAATTAATAAAACCTGAAATATCCACCACTTCAAACTGGAACCCAAGGGGTCTCAGGCAGGATGGTAAATAAGTCTAGAAGTAACTTCTGCTATAATAGAACAAATAGTGTCTGGACAGAGTCATCCACACATGAGCAAGATAAATAACACATATGGGAAATATGGAAATATATTATCGGTAACAATAATGAGAGAGAGAGAGAGAGAGAGAGAGTGGGGCAGGGAGGGAAAAGTGGGTGTAGGGAGGAAGAGAGAAAAACAAAAGACTCAACCCAGAAGAAAATGTAAGGGTAGAAACAGAAATAAATTTCTTAGGTTGTTTCACACAATGGATTTACTTATTATGAAAATAAATTCAACAACACTAGAGGTCAAAGACTAGATGAAAAACAACAGAATGAAATGAAAGGGGAGGTAGCAGACCTAAGGAAACAAATCAAAGAGCAAAACAACATCATTAGAGAGCCAATACATAAATTAGAAAGTACAAGTAACATAATAGACACCACTAAAAACCAAATTACCGACATGCTGGAGACTTGAGATAACCGCAGTGAATGTAGATGAAAGAGGCAAAGGGACTAAAGTAATTAGGAAAAGCTTGTATAGAAAGAGGCCAAGCAAAGATGATTTAATATTGAGATAACTGGCATCCTGATGTAGCAAGCCCACAAATGGAACAGAAGATATATTCAAAGATAATAGGAAATTTTCCCTGAAAAATAAATCTGAATTTTTAGATTGAAAAACTATACCATTTTCCTGGGAAAATGAATTCATAATTCTCAATAGTAAGACATATCTTATTTGAGATATTGAATCTGAGGGATAATTATTTGAACATCCAGGCAGAAAAGTCAAATTCAAAACACATCTATAAGGAGTGAGGAGTGAGGGGGAATCGGATTCCCATATAGCAATACAAATGTCAGAAGATAAGGAAGGAATATTATCTAAGAATATTATACATAGTTTTTTATATACAAAGCCATAGTCTCAATTATGAAAGTGCTCAGAAAATATAGCATTTTCTAAAAGTCTGACAACAAAATCCAGGCAATTAAAAAGAGTGCCATCAAAATGAAAAGATAGGCATTTTGATAAAAGGACTGGTGATGAATTCGATCTACTCTATAAAAGTAAACGCAGCGGAAATAATGTTTACTGAAGATATCAATTGTCATAAACCTGAAAAGGACACAACTAATAGCATAATTACCAAAATCAGAAGGTGGGAAGATGAAAGGATGGATGAGATCACTAATCCCTCATGCTAATCTCTAGATTTTTTTTTAAATTTTATTTTATATTGCAGTATAGTTGATTTACAACATTGTGTTAGTTTCAGGTGTATAGCAAAGTGATTCAGTTATATATATACATACATCTATTCTTTTTCAGATCCCTTTCCCATATAGGTGATTACAGAGTATTGAGTAGAGCTCCCTGTGCTATACAGTAGGTCCTTGTTGATTATCATTTTTACATATAGTAGTGTGTATATATTAATCCCAAACTCCTAATTTATCCCCTCCCTTTCCTCTTTGGTAACCATAAGTTTTTTTTTCTAAGTCTGTGAGTCTGTTTCTGTTTTGTAAATAAGTTCGTTTGTATCCTTTAGATGCCACATATAAGTGAAATCATATGATATTTGTCTAGATGTTATCTTTCATAGCAGGAATTTAATCAATTATGCCTTTAAATAAAACATGAACTATAAAAAACAGTATCTATAGCTGCAACACATTGTTATAAACATATGTCTACTTAACCATCCAACTATCAATGTACATAGAAGGATGTATGGAATACTGAGATTGGGGATGATTTTTAATTCACATAGGTTATCTTCGCAAAATAACAGTGATTTTTCAAAAGCAATTTACAAAAGATTCTAGAAGCAAATATTCTAAGATGTACAGTGATTATGGAAGTATGGTTATATCTTCTTTATTTTGTATTTTTAAACATGCAATCATTAAAAAAGATATTCATTAAAAATATGCTTTCTGGGAAGGCTCACTTTAAATAATAGAACCGACTGGAAATTCAAGAGCTTGTATAAATAGTACATATGATATAAATAGCAGGTAAATATATTTATCTTTATTTTCTTTTTCTTTTATCCTATTTCTCCACCGGGTCTTGGAAGAACTTCAGAGAAACTCTTGTTGCTGGTGACGAGAGTACATGAACCCTCAAGGGAAATCATACGGAGGTAAGAGCAATACCAGGTTTCCTACATCAAATTCGGTGAAGGGAAAATATATAAAGGATGATCCGGGGAAAACCACTGTATGAGAAAAAGGGAATCAGGAACTGTGACTCCTGGTTCTGGCTCTACTATAGGTCAGATTATGGGCACTGAACAAGGAAGTGAACTTATCTTGACTTCAGTTTCTTACTTGGAAAACTTAGAAGGTTAAATTGGAATCCAAACATTCAAATTCTTTGGAATCTCTCCCTGTGTTGCTGGGGAGGGGATGGTGGTGATGTCGTTCTCCAGCTCTTCAATACCTCCAAGGAAAATAATGCTGAGACAGGCTGAGACCTGGGAGCCTTTGCTGCAGGTGCTTGCACCTGGACAAATGTATCCTCAAGCAGCAAAATACAAAGAAACTATAAGGGACTAAAAATAACTGCATGAGTGTGCAGTTTGGGCAAATTATGGACAATAAGATACAAAAAGACCAAAAAACCCAACTGCCACTTCTGAAGAGCCAGGAGCAAAGAAAGGGTATCAGGAGCAAAAGCAGGGTACTACACATGCCCCCCGAACACAACACCACCAAAGGAGTGCGTAAACCACCTAAGCCACTCCTCTGACTCAACCCCTGGACATACCCATACCCTTACCCCATATAAGGAACCAGCTCCCCACTACCTTGGGAAGTGAGCAAAGGAAACTGTTACTTGTTCTCATTCCCCCTGCTGCAGCAGGGGCTCCAATAAAGCCCTGCCTGAATGTCTTGTCTGGCCTCTTATCAATTTCTACTGATTAAAGAATGCCAAGAATCCTGATTGGTATCAATGCCATTGTATATACTGAGCTTCTGTATTAACTTAAAGCTTCATGAAAACATTCTCTGCTGCTAAAACAAAGAAAATAAATGATCTCCAAGCTTTTCCACCCCCAGCTTTAAAATTCTTGGGATTCTAACCTGCTAGTATATTTGGCTAGTCCAGGATTGTACAACATGAACAGTTTACATCAAGTTGATTTAGAAAAGAAAAAACAGGGAAAATAAAATGATCAGTTTACTCTTTATTCTGCCACTAAAATAATATTTGGATAGCTTGTTAATACAGTGTTTAAAATGATAAATACCAACTTAAGGGCCTCATAAAAATCACAGATAGGGACTCAAAGGCAGGTCAAGGGTAATTAGTTCAATAACTTGTTGCAAAATGACACTATTCCTTTCATTCTAACACTTACCTATGGCTTACTTTTAAGATTACTTGATGAAAGAGTACTTCCAGCATTGATTACCTTCCAATTTTGAGACTTTATCTGCCTTTTTCATTCCTACATTTTGGCCTCAAGAGACCTGAGCTATCTCCCTGTAGATAAGACCAAGCTCCATGGTAATTTCACTGCTTTACAAACACGGATTTCAGAAACCATGAGGAAAGTGTGTGTGTGTGTGTGTGTGTGTGTGTGTGTGTGTGTGTGTGTGTGTGTGTGTGTGTGCGTGTGTGTGTGTGTGTGTGCGTGCGCGCGCGCATGAGCATGTGTGTGTGTGTGTATGTTAGGATTTATAAAATCTCACCACATAGACAACCCATTTATAAACTTGAATGACTTCTTGCATAGTAAATGAAAATGGTCTTTTTAAGCATTTTGCCTGATATCTGAAAACCAAAAAGGAGTGCTTATAAAATGTGTGCATTATTCATAGTGGTAAATTGGATTAAAAAATTCAGAACTCAAAGTCCATTTTAGTTAGGAAAAATTGGTAACAAATTTTAAAATGTAGTGTATTAAGGGCAAGTGATAAAAGCATGCATTATATTAAAAACAGCAAATCTACTACAGAAGTTTAACAGAAGTCTAACAGAAGTTTAACAGAAGTTTACATCAAAAGAGATCTAGGAATTTTTTTTTTGACTGCTAAGGATTGCAATTTTATTTTTATTTTTTGTAACTGGAACTACATTTAAAAATTAGTACATAAGACAATAAAACCCAAATCATTTGCTGTATATAAAACCGAGGACCACCAGTCCTGGGAGAGTAGTTGTTCAAAAAATGTCTTCTGGCTCTAGGTTTGAGACCAGTAGGAAGAAGAATTTCTTCCTGATTCCAGTGATTATCCTGGCACTTCTTTAAAATTCCATTATTAAGAGCTGCCCCTGCTCTTACACTTAGAGGACCCTGAATATCACAAACAAATATATATATATGCATGTGTGTGTGTGTACACCTGTGCGTATTGCTACCTTTATCACTTGGGGTCTGGCAATCAGCACTGGTAGGGAAGAGTGTGTAATCCTAAACTTCCTCTCCTGTGAATAACACTCTTCAAACCTCAGGGAGGTGCTTCTTCGTTTCCTCTCCTATAACTCACTAAATACGACAGTCAAAATGTAAGGCTAACTCAGAAGTGCTGTGTTCTTGCATTTCTGCCCCCACATTTCATAGTGAAATCTTCTTACACCCAAAGGATCTTTGGGAAATGGCTGGAAAGAAAAGCTCAAGGAAATATGTTATGTAATACTTCAAACTTTACAGATTCCCTTCTATTTCTTCTCATTTGCAGAAGTATCTGTACAGTTTAACATATGACTCATCAGTTAAAAGCAAACTGGTTAGAATCCATTGATTCAATCCATCGATTTAATCCATTGATTCTGATAAAAAAAATACATATGTGCTTTTCAGAAGCTTCTAAAAAATACTTGGCAGATCTTCATACTTATCATTCATATGTATCTAATGTTTGTTCTTGTATATACGTTTAATTCCTGTTCATGTGCCAAATGAAAGCAGTCACATAAACGAACACAAGTCTGTACTTTGTGACTAATCATGCCTACATCTATACACCTCAAGCATCTATATTCTATGGCCATATATATGCCTTTGTATCCTGTTATACCCACTGACATGCCTATAACAAAAGCGTAACCTGCAATGTGAACATTCTTTCTGTTTCATGTGCGTAAAGCTGATACAAGATTTATGCATTGTAAAAAGAAAAATAAATCCGCCAAGTTACAAGTCAAGTCACAAATTAGATAAGATGGAGCCAGTTTTTGTTTGTTTTTGCTTTTAAAATAAACCTGAACTTCAAGTAGAATAGAAGTGTAGTCTGGGAGTACTTTGAGGATAGAGTTCTGCTTAATTACTTTTTACTATACATCCTAAAATACAATGAATGCTGAATAAATGCTGATTTGATAGACTGACTGATTAACAGGATATATAAAGGATCTAGATCTAGTCCATCCCTTATATTTTGCAGATAAGGAAAATGAGGGTAAATGACATGTCTGTGGCATCACAGAGCTCATAGATATCAAAGGTAATATCAGAACCCAAGTTTCCTAAATTCTAATGGTCTTTCCTTCTTTCCAAACTACATTAAATATATATATATATATATATATATATATATATATACACACACACATCAAGTAAGTTGTCAAAGTATTTTAATGGCCTATACAATCACTTCATGATTCCTGAACAGGAAAAATGTTCATTTTTCCTTTTTTCTCGACTAAGTGACTATCTTGCTTTTGCCCTATATAACAAGCAAACATAAAAGGCAAAATGATATTAACTCCAAAATTCTCCTCTGTCATGTTCTGAAGATGCTTCCCAGCAATCTTACTTATTGTTGTGTCTATATATGGTTCTTCTCAAATGCAATTCTTCTTTGTTAATTTTTCAAGACATCGTGATATAAATAGGCAAGAACAATAAGACTAAACTCTTTATGAAACCTGTTTGGAGCGGTCAGTGCCATTACCTATTCTGTTCAGGGACATTTCAGGGTTTGTAGGCAGTTCAAGTTTGCCCTGCCTTCAGCTGGGTGATCCCAGGCATAGTAGCAGCTCTGTGATGGAGAGCTTAAATGGCATCACAGGATAGTGAGTAAATGGGGGTGGCCTGGAGAAATAGCAGGGGTAAATCCTTATCCATCCAAGTAATTAATAGTTTACTAGAATTTGGTAGTGTAAAAGCATCTGATTTAGAGCTAAATCAGAATAATGAAACTGTTAAGGCATATATTTTGGAAATAAACCATCTAAAATACAACTTTGCTATTCAGTGCTATAACATACTTCTCTAAAGGAAAGTCAGCATGAAACTTGACAAGTTAGGTCGATCACTTTCAAAATCCCCCTTTGGCACAGAAAAGTCATAAAATGATCTGAAGTTTTTAGACCAGTCACAAAGAGAATGTCATTGGTTGTGCTAATAATTGGTTTGCTTTTTTCAGGAAACTCTGCTTTGAAGAAGAAAATGTAGATGAGAAGTCATTACCAAAGATTTGTTCCTGGTCTGGTTTTTAATCTCTTCCTTGGCATTCCTACCACCTGCACCTTGCAACTTTCACCTCTAAATGGCTGACCACTATATTTAATCCTGGCTCATCTCATGAGTTCCACATTTGCAACTAACTAGTGGCTGTTTCCAACTCTGTGTTTCTGTCTGTCATTTCAAACCTACCACTTGCCCTCACTACCAGATTCCCTACTAGGTGCTACCATAGCCACTCAAGCATTTGTTACGACGTGTTTTCAAGGTCTATTTCTTTTTTCCCCCTCCCCTTTAGTCTAGTAGCTCCTGGAGGGAAGCAATTATGTTGCTTATTTTTATACCTGTAGAGCCTTGGCCAAGTTCTGTACCATTATACCACCTTCACAAAGGTTTACTAAATTGAATTAAATACAATATTTAGAAATCTTTAGCTGGCATTAGAGTTTCTTCATGTGCTTTCAAACATGCATAATCCTTGGCTCTACATTGGCATGTTTGCCACGGGATCCAGGAATATGCATTTTAAAACCAACACCTCTAAGTGATTTTTGATTTGGAGAGTACCTGGATCAGATTTTGAGAAACTCTGGTTTCATGGTATATAGAAAAATAGAGGACTTAATTCAAATTCTGGCCTTACCAATTACTTAGTATGGCGAGTAAGTCTCTCTTTAGCAAAACATCTTATTGGATCAGGATTCAGTGAGACAATACATGTAAAGCACTTATTACAGTGTCTAGAACATAGTAATTGTTCAATAAACTGTAGCTATCATTATCTCATTAAATCTATTGCTGTTTTATCTCTGACATCCAGCTTGTTGTGTCTATTTTTCACCCTTGAATTTTCTTTCATACCCTGCATTTAATCAGTGCCATGCTTTGCCATTCCATCTCTATAATATCTGCTGTCTTTTTGCCATTTCTATTGCTATTGCCATTACTCTGGAATGCAATTCAACTTAATTTAGCAAATACTCACTGAGCCTATGTGTTAGGCATTATGTTAGGCCCTGAGGATGCAAGGACAATAGATATGCCCTTAAAAAGTGGGCAATATGATGGGGAAGAGGAGGAGCATGTTTTTAAAACCCACAAGGTTTGACTGTTGCTGTAACAAAGGAGCAGTAGGCACACTGGGACATAAAGCAGAAATAAAAAGGATTTACAGGATCTGACAATGTTGGTGTCCCCAGTGATTAGGATCTGAAATTCTCCAGGGTTGTAGAACATAAGAGAAGACAGAATGACTGATAACCCATGCCTGAGATATGGAAATACGGAGGCGAGACCTAAAGGGACATGGCTGAATGCCTGCATCCCTGGCTTGGACACAACTAGAGTCAGGAAGCCTCTTTCCAATCTCTTGTATAAATACTTGTGGACTTTGTATAAACACATGGGGACAACAGCGTGTCCCGTAACAGACAAAATCACAAATATGTACTAAATATCTTTTCCATTCCCCCTAAGAATCTAATTAGGTAAGAAAGCACAGTATGGACCTTCCTCTGGCCAATAGTCCTGAAAAATCAAAGCTGTGCAACATAGAAAAAAAAAAAACATGGAGGTTTGTAATTCCCATTTTCTGAAACCACAAAAGATGGCAGAATTTATGTAAATATTCCCACCAGCATGAAAAAAAAATAACCAAAGAGTACTTGTAGGAGGATAAAATTCCTAAGTTAACTTCTTAGAATGCATGGTCTTTGTATTGTCCAGAGACCTGGATACTAAAATATGGTATATTAGTAAAAGTGTAAATGCAGATTTTGATCAATGGGCTCTGAAAGAAAAAAAAAAAATCCCACATTGCTGGAAGCTATACAGACATTCTGTAATAAATCTATATAGAAACTTCTGAGACTTATGGAATGCATGCAAGATGGAATGGATCAGTTAAAGAGCTCTATATTTTAGTGACCTCAACATTTCTTCAAGCTATTTTTTTGCCTGAAGTGACAGCTGATTGGGTGACAAACAATTGTATCCCCCCAAAACGTCATCTTTTCTAATACAAAGAGCAGTTAGTTCTCCTTCACCAAGTGACTAACCTCTGTCAGCTTCTCATCTGAATGATGTTTTGTGAATCTTCCTTTAATGGTTTAAAAGGCACAGTGTTAGATGGGGGTTTAGAGCCCAGGATGAGTAGTCACACAGGCAACTGTAGGCCAGAATTCTGCCTGCCACTCCGTGGTTATGGGACTTTGGGTCAATTAATTTCACCTCTCTGAGTCTCCACTTCTATCTGTAAAGTGAGCATACTAATAACTATCAAATAAAAGATACTTTGAGGATAAGAGAAAATCCTATAAAACTTCTGTCCTAATGACAGCATTGTATAGATATTATGGGCTAAAGGTTTATGCTCCCCCAAAATTCATGTTTTAAGCCCTAACCTCCAAAGTGATGGTATTTAGAAGTGAGAGGTAATTACTTTGGAGGTAATTAGCTTTAGATTAGGTCATGAGAATGGGACACTGAGAAGGGGCCCTCATGATGGGATTCATGCCCTTATTAGAAGAGGAAGACAGAGAGATCACACACACGCACAAAGAAGAAGTCCTGTGAGCACACAGCAAGATGGTGGCCATCTGCCAGCCACAAAGAGGCCCTCACGGATAACCAAATCTGCTAGCATCTTAATTTTAAATTTCCCAGGCTCTAAAAATATGAGAAATGAATGTCTGTTGTTTAAGGCACCCAGTCTATGGTATTTTGTTACAACAGCCCAAGCTAAGACAATAGGAAATATATATATACACACATATTATTAATACCTGTAATAATCAAATCCTAAAACATCAAAAATGAAAGAGAACTAATTGATTATCTGTCCCAATTACTTTTTTTAATTAATTAATTAGTTTATTTATTTGTTGACTGCGTTGGGTCTTCACTGCTGCCAGTGGCTTTCTCTAGTTGCAGCGAGCAAAGGCTACTCTTCTTTGTGATGAGCCCAAGTTCTCAACTTTACAAATAAGAACATGCAAGACAGGGGCTGGTTTGGTACTTGGTTGTATCCCTGACACCTAGCTTGGTACCTTACAGTCATTCATATACTTGTTGATGAGCACACACATGAATCAAAAGATAGCATGGTTAAATGCTAACAATGATCTCAAACACATTTGTTTGTTTTTGCTTTGGAATTGCACAACCTGGCCACCTCTGGAGATAGATCTGTTTCCAAAAGTGGAACTCTGACAAAATACATTTTCATTTGTTTCTTTTTGTTTTTTGTTAGGCTTCATTTCCCATACTTTCCAAATGACAGATATTATAGAATATTTTCACACAACTTTATCTCATTTAATCTTTTAAAACATCCTTTCAAGTATTCTCATCAGTTTTAATTTTACAGATGAAGCAAACAAGACTCATGATGGCTAAAGGATTTCCTCCATGTTGTGAACCCATGAGTGGATGGTCTGGATAAAGTCCAGCTCTGCTTGACTTCAAAGGTCCTGCTATCAAACAGCACCATGTGGTTTTCTTACCTTATCAGAGGATACATTTGTTGCTACCTGTTCACTGTATAGTTGGCAAAGTTTAAGAGTTCAGTTTTTTAAGTAACATCTTCCTGTAATCTTCTACTCAAGATTTATGATAAAAACACTTAAGAGACCAAAAGGCAAAGATGTAACATGGTAACAGAACAAAGCTACATAAATACTGTTCATGACCATAAACAATAAAACCATCTCAGGTTTTAGTTTTTCTTTTGTTTTCTGGCACCCCCTCCCCAAACACACATATAGTGACTTACTAAAAGGGTGGTTAAGTAGGCAATATATCAAGTATACTATATATTAAATATATATATATATATATTTTAAAGATATTTTGATGTGGGCCATTTTTAAAGTCTTTGTTGACTTTGTTACAATATTGCTTCTGTTTTTACGTTTTTGGTTTTGTGGCCACCAGGCATGTGGGATCTTAACTCCCTGACCAGGGATCGAATCCACACACCCTGCACTGGAAGGCAAAGCCTTAACCACTGGACCACCATAGAAGTCCCTTAAATATGTATTAATATATTGTATTATATGTAAATACATATTTATATATTAAAATATATTAAGTAGGCAATATGTGTTAAGTAGGAGATATGTGTTGTTTCTTTTTGTACCTATGTTTATTTTCAACTGATTGATTCCTTATCATCTTTCTTCGACTACTCATTGTCAGTTCTCTTATCCTCAAAATTTGCCTAGCTGTACTTGTTGCCATTTGCAACAACTGAATCTAAATTAGAATGCAAAACCAGGGATGGCTATACTTGAAGTTTTATCTCTTACTGTAGCATGGAACAATTTAGGCATCACTGGTTGAGTCTGTAAAGCTTCTTTGAGCAAATGGTCCTTTCTGATGTCCCTCAAATCATTTACTCCGTCTAAACAGAATGTCAGCTCTCCTGCTTGAAACTGATGAAAATAATTCCATGTTTGCTGAGTCTTGAAGGATTGATAAAGACCCTGCTCTACTACCTGCTTGAAAAATCCTCATGTCCCTGCTACTTTGAAAATGCGTATCAAGTTTGGACTAATCTTTATCTTTCTGAAAAGCTAAAGGATTCCAGTGTATCCAAGATGGGAAGCAATGCTTGAAAGAACTCATCTTCCAGACTCTACAGCATGTTTTTCAGACACAGATATTCAGTTCCAATATTGCTTACACCAAATGTTCTGAACACTTCCTTTTCCATTTCAATTTCTGCTGTCTCAAGTTTGTCTTCTCCACGAACAATTAAGGAGCAGATGGGGGGATAGGGACTCATACAGAATAACAGACCCACCAGTGCCTTTGCCAATGACTCAGCGTCTTAAATAGAGTACTACTTATGTAGGCTATTAACAAACAAACACAAATAACACCAGTGTAGACATACCTTTGATATCTATGGAATTCGTACACATTTTTGCTATAATGAGACATGTGTTTCTAAAAAATTGGCATGTTATAGTGAAGTAGTAAAAGGAATGTTATCTGAAATCAGACAGAAAGTTGTAAAATCAGCTATGGATAGGTGTAGCTCATAACACATGCGGTGGATGAGGGTAGCTAGTAGATGTCTGAGTTCTGTACTCCTGCCTGGTTTGGCTCAGCTGGGCACAGCTTTCTCTATTCACCTATTATTTCTTGCAGATGAAATCACATATAGAAAATGCAAAATGTGCATTATACTCCAATTGTTCTCTAATATATTGATTATCTTGCAACAAGTTCACATTTTCAAAACAAGAATTATGGCAGAACTGACTATACCAGAAACTGTGTAGGTGCATATCCTAATCAATTTGGGTAAAGATTTTTGGAAGATTTAATACCTTCCTAAAAATATTTTTTTGTAAAGATAACATTTT
Organism: Hippopotamus amphibius kiboko; assembly: GCF_030028045.1. Classification (NCBI taxonomy): domain Eukaryota; kingdom Metazoa; phylum Chordata; class Mammalia; order Artiodactyla; family Hippopotamidae; genus Hippopotamus; species Hippopotamus amphibius. Next base: position 93,827,724 of record NC_080196.1, on the reverse strand, counting down.
TTTTGTAAAGTTGAAATGAAACAAACACCATTGTATAATTCTGAAGGAAACATAATTGAAACTCTTATAAGGCAATTTTGTAAGATGTCTAAAGAGTCCATGTTAAGATTTGAGATATGTGTTTTCTCTTTTATTAAGAAATTCAGCATCTAGGAATGTAACCTATGGAAATAAGCAGAGTTGAAGACAATGATTTATCAACAGGAGTGTTCACTGAAGTATCATTTGTAACAGTAAAATACTAAATGCTCTAAGTAAAGAATTGCTAAATCCTACCCCCCAAAAAAATCACAGGAAAAAAGTTCAGACAAATAACATATTTAAAAAAAAAAAACTAGATCTAATTTTAGCAAAAACTCTAGGAATTAATAGAATGGGACTTATTCGGCAAATGCAAAAAAAAAGTGTGTATAGGGATGCCCGTTAATATTGCATACAAAGTATCAAATATATATTAGAATGACTGGTTTACTTAAATCAATTATGGATTAACATGCAACCACTGAACATTATAGCATAGTCTGTAAAGGCTGCCTAGTACCCCATTACACAAATATACCAAAGGAGGGAGGCAACCCCGCTGTTGTTCATTTATGTTGTTTCCACTTTTCCCCTATATTGTTATAATACTCCTCATTGGGCAAGAGTATAAGCATATTTGAGAGACAAATATTGGGCTTTTGATGTTCCCCCAAACTATAATTATCTTAAATTTTTAATTATAAAATAAACTTGATTCCACTTTCCACAAAGCATTGGAGAGTCAAATTATATCAGTTTTTTGACCAGGTTAATACTGCAGAGAGTGAAATCAAGACTCTTTAGATGAGATCTAAAACTGTGATCTTAAAACTCTGCTCTCAGCACTGTTTCAGGCACTGGAGATACACTAGAAAACAAACCTAGTGTAGAAAACAAAGTTCCTGTGCTTAGCAAGCTTATATTCTAGTTTAGTAAGATTGAGAATGAGTGATGGTGTTACCAAAAAAAAAAAAATGCATGTAAAGGAGAAAAGGGAGTTGGGAGAGTCCTTTGGGAGTGTGGAAAGAATCAGCTAGTTTAGTAGGAAGGAAGTATTTAGGGCATAAGAGTACTTGAGGTAGAGGGAACAGCAAGGCTGGAGGGAGGAGTGTGCTTGAAAGGTCCAAGGAACAGCAAAGGTGGCCTTATAAGGCTGGAGCAGCACTAGTGAGGGGAAGAAGAAGAGATGAGCTCACAGAGGCCAGATCTCCTAGGTCTCCTTGACTATTCTGGTTTCCACCATGATAAAAATCCTTAAAGAGATTTGAGCAGAGAAGTAACCCAGCATGCCTTAGATTTATCAGGATGACTCTCATTTCTGAATTAAGAACAGACTGTAGAGAAACAATGATAAAAATTAAGGAGGTCAGTTAGGAGGCTCTTGCAACAGCCACATGAGAGAGAATCAAGGTGCTTCAAGGTGGCACAGTGGCAGTGGGATTCTAGGTTCTGACTGTATTTAACTGTATTTTGAAGTTAGAGCCAACAGGATTTGTAGACAGACTGGAGGTGAGCTTTGGCCAGGGCGGGGGGTGGGGAAGGAGAGGTTGTAAGTGACTGTGGGTTTTCTTGGCCTCTACAACTGGAATAATGCATCTGTTCTATACTGAGATGGGGGATATTTCTGGAGTGATATGATGGGCTAGGGAGACTGAAGGAAGAGAAGAGAAATTTGGTTATCATTTTAAGTATAAGATGTCTATTAGATATCTTAACAAGAGTCTGTATGAGTCTAAAGCTTAGGGAAGAGTTCTGGGACAGAAAAAAAAAAAGATTTGAAAGCTATCAATAAACAAATAGTATGTCTTGGATATCACCTACCTAGTTAAAGAAGAGGAGTGAAAACTCAGAGCTGGGAAAATTCAACATTTGGCATCAGGGAGATGACCAGTAAATAAGATTGAAAAGGAGTAACCAGGGAGGTGTCCCAGAATAGAAATGAAGATCGGGTTTTAAGAAGGAAAGCAGTATATCAACCATGTCAAATATTGTTAATAAACTGAGTATGTTAAGGTCTGAGAAATAACTATAAAGGTCATTAGAGGCCCTGGAAAGGAAAGTTTAATAGACTCTTAGAAGAAGAAGTGGAGACAGAATAAGTCCACATTTTACAGAAGTTTTGCAGTGAAAACAACACAAAACAAAACAAAACAAAAAGCAGAGTAACAAGGAGATGCCTGAAGGCAAAGTGCATTCATGAAGTTCACTTTTTTAAGGCAGAGAAAATTACATCATATTTGTATGTTGGTTGGGAATGATCTAGCAGAGAGGAAAAATAGATGATGTAGGAAAGAGGGCAAATGCTGAAGCAATGCCACTAGGTACCCAAGAAGAGATGGAGCCAGTGCAGGGATGGAGGGGCTAGTTTTAGGTCAGGTCATATAGAAGGAAAGCAAGAGTTTGTGGGGCACACACATTGGTCTGATAAATACAGAGTAGATGGAAGTTCTCTTCTGATGGCTACTATTTTATCTGTGAAATGGAAAACAACATCATCAGCTGACCTTGAGGTAGGGAAGAGGGAGTGGATGGATGAGGAGAAAGGAAACATTGTGAAATAGGTTTACAGGCTTGTGGGAGATCAAATGGAGTAGAGAAACATAGCCTGATCACCAACAAACATTAAGGACCACTCAAAGATAGCAGTCATCATAATTAAGAGAGACCTGTCAGCAAGATCTGGTGTTTTTCTCCACTCATGTTTGGCTTCAGGAATTCAAGTGCAATGTGGGTAAAGATTAGGTTTAACAGGGACTTGGTTTGCCAGTTGAGTTTCTTCATCATGCTGTACTTGAAGTCTTCTCCACCCAGAAACTTTTCATTTCTATGAGCCATTGTATTCCCTTTTGGGTTAAGTCAGTTTGGAAGTCTTCAGCTACTTGCCACAGAATGAGTTCTACCTTTCATAACTACTCTAACTCTTTCTAACTGGTATGAAAGGCATACTAAAGCAGAGAATTTTCAACTCATTAAGAGGCCTTATGTGAAGGACTGGGTATGTCATTATATTTTTTTAAAGCTTTTATGTGAGTTGCCAAGAAAAGTCAGACTTAGAGCCAGAGGGAGTTTTCTGGGAAACTCACCATGTCTACCTCAAGTCTGACTTGCACTGCAAGTTTTCCTCTTTATTATTAACTTCTTTCTCCAGCAGCGAGCTTCAATGCTCAAAATTCTGCTCAGGAAAAAAAAAAAAAAATCCCTGTATGTTCTGTGCAGTCTGTACCCTGAAGCTCTCATAGGGACCCATGGAACACTAGATCTTTATCCCCAAGGGTTTACCATGAGCAATGCTTCCATATGAATGCAAAAGGAGCTTGAGATTTCCCTGATTCCCCCAATATAAAATAGGAGGGTAAGTAGTAACCCCACAGATACAATGTACAGAGCCATAGATTCCTAACTCCTAGAAACACTTTAAGTCAAAGATGTCGCACCAATAAATTCAACTTTTCTTCAAAATGGATTCATGGCATGCATACAAAATAGGTTTCTCAAAACACAAATAACCCCATATATCATGAGAGAAAGGTTAGATCAATAAGTGCCTGTATCACATCCAAAGAACTGACAACAGGGAAATCAAATGGGAAAAATATACACTTGGTCCAACTATTTGCCAGGAAATTATCTTTCCTTCAAGTAAAAGGGCTTCTAATATGTTTTCCTTTAGTTTTATCCCTCCTGAAAAGGAATTTATACAGAAAAAATCAAATGCAATTCTCTTTATCTCTCTCTTTCTCTGGTTCTACTAGACTTCCTTTTATTTTATTATTATTATTTTTTTAATTTTGGGAGGTTCTAATTCTTTGTAACATAGGAAAAAAAAGATTCTAAAAGATGAAAGTATGTTCTGTATCATTTATCTGTGATAATGTTTTCCTGTGGCATCTAAACAAGAGGAAGGTCTGAGTCCAACCTCCAGAGCAAGATACACATATTTCTCAAAATAACACTGTCTGCCAATCAGGCTGCATATGAACTAGAACATCGCATTCTCATATTCTTAAAGCAGTCCCATAAGGAATAGTGAATTGTCCTTTCTGAAAAGTAGGTTAACTGACAACTAAAATTAGTTAAACCTGCATACCCATAAACCCCCCAACATACACACACACACACACACTGCCCCTATATACTGATTTAAAATGTTCAATGTAAATAAAAATACATAATCTGAAGAGTAAGTTACTAGACCCTTTTGGAGCTCTTTCCAGGAAAATATCTTCAGAAGACCTTAACCTACTGAAAAAGTCAAATTTTTAAAACATAATTTTAGTTTGATATCTAGAATATATAATTTTGGCAAATCCTAACATTATGCATTTTGTCTTATTTTTCCTTGAACATCTTTTTTTAATTATTCTGTTAACCTTCATTTTTCTTTCTCAACTCAAACTTTATTATTCATTCAAAATTTGAATAAACCAAATATTGGAGTCTATGGATACATATCACAGTCATTTCTATATGATCCAAACCAGTTATCATTCTTGTAACATGAGAGAATTGGAAACTCATCTCTCATACTCCACAGATCTGCACTTTTAGCAATTTCCCAAATAATGCCAATAGGGAAATTTACTTCTAATTTCCCAAATAATGCTATTTCAGAGTGAACAAAAGTTACTTTTAATTATAAAAAGCTGGGAAAGCTAATATTACCTAATTATCACACAAACAAAAATAAGGTCACAGTGTATCTAGTCCAGGAAAGAATTTTATCAAGATGCTAAGTGATCACATGTCTGAAAAGAATTTGAAGAGAGACCCATGATTGAATACACTGGTCACAGCCCCATTTGTGGGTGTGCAACCACTGGTCAAAAGGTGATAGATACAGTTCAGGTCCCCTGATTTCTAGTGCACTGATGATTTATTTCAGTTTCCCGGTAATGTATTGCAAAAGAGTTGCCATGATTGGCCACAATGAAGTGATGGAATGGAACACTAACACTGTGCTCTGTTACAAAATATGTCCTCTACTAGTGCTGGGTCTAAAATTCCCATCAGGGACATCTCTCCTTTGAGTTAGAGTGCAGTATCCACTAAACTTCACCTAGAAAAAAATATGCATATATCATTTTGAGGGCAGTTATTATAACATAGCCCTTGGCTATTACCAAGATAGGGGAGGGACCCATAGCACATAGGTCCAAGAAGAGGTAAGTTTTGATATAATTATAGAATAATATTTTCAGCTCAAAGTAGACTGCTTCCTATGTGCATAATGCTAATCCTGACGGCCACATACAACATTAAAATGGAAATAAAAACAGATGAACCCTCTTTCTTTACATCAAAAAGAGTCCCATTTATTCAGCCGCTCAGCACTCTTTAATGAGTATCTATTATGAGGAAGAATATTCTTTCTACTATATCTACTAATATGTTAGGACCTATATTGAGATGCCAATATGTGCTTATTCCTCCTGTATTTTGTCTCTCGTCTTCTAGAAAAATAGCCAAAACTCTGTAGCCCCTGCTTTATTGGGGATGCAGATGAGGCACAATTACTGACCAAAAGCTTAAGTTTTCTGAAGACCATCTTCTTTTATTTTAAAATACATTGGAGTGGATTGTACATTTTAATAGCATTGAGGAATAAAAGGGAGTTTTAAAGGGTGGCATGGGCCAGTCTAAGGAAGGATTTAAGATTCATCAATACCAGAAAGTGTCCCTCTGCTGTTCTGGGAAAATGGAGGAATTGGAGAAGTGAATTGCTAAATGAAATATCTGCGTAGGCTGAATTCTAGAGTCCAAGGTTCCCAACTTCTGAAAATATCCCAGTACTCAAATTGAGCATAAAGTCAAGGAAGCTACTCACCTGTAAGAGTCTAAGCAAACTAGATAAAGACAAATAGTGATCAGAATGGCTCTGGTGAATGGACTCTCTCCAAATGTTTTGCCCTAGCAAGCCCCTAGGGACTGTGGAGTAAACACTGGAGGAGTGGAGGAGCCCTAAAAATATCACAGATTGAACAGCCCCGGAATTTAATAGGAGAGGGTTTTGAAGTTAAATTGGGAAAAATAAAGGTATATGATATTTGTTGTACCTCTGAGTTTGTGTAACTACACAAAGATAAAGACACAGACATAGTACAGGTCTTCAAGTTATTTCCAATTTAGTGACAGTAATTATTACAGAGATATATAATTTCCATAGTGTATGGGAAAGTCTACAAATCAGGCATTTCCAAGTTGCTTTAGGTTCATGAAGGAAGTAGGATAGACCACGCTCAGTGATTATTTTGACCACAAATGTACATAGAAAAAGTCTCAGCAAAATGATTTACATATGAGACAAATAATAAATATTTATTTTGTTCCATTGTACTAAATTAAAGCAAGTTTCAGGATCTTAGGAACACATAACAAAGCATCAATAAAGGCTTATTTTAAGTTACTCTTACTCTACAGAGGGAAATTTTCATCCCCCACATACCTGCATTTCTTTTCTCAATTCAAGTACTAACATTCTAATTATTTACAGCAATAAAAAAATCCACATTTGGAAGAGTTTAAGTTTATTGTTATTGTTAAGTTTATTGAGACAAAAACTATGGCTCATATGTACTTCCCCTCCTAGTGCTCAATTGTTATAATCAAGTGAAAGAGAAACAAACAAACAAACAGAAAACCTCTGAAACTCCTTTCAGGATATGTAATTTTTTCCAATTCCAAAAATTCTACACTACATGGCTGAATATAAGGTTGTGTACTGAGAATCATTTTTGGATTTAACTGCAGTGTAGTAATTGTTTTGATCATTGGCACACACTGCAATCACAACAGTAATAGTGTATGTGCACTGGGTCATTAGGTATATTTGGATGTCATTAAAACTCCAGCAGAATTATTTTCTGTTGTTTAATATTGAGACTTTTGCCTTCGTTGGGAGTTTTCATATTAAACTGCAATGAGAAATGGTTAAAAATTAAATTTACAAATGATTAATAAAAGAACTATCAGGCTAAGAAGTTATGGAAGATTTAAGTCGGCCTAAATTAGAAGAATCATTTAAGGATTTTGAGTTTTAACTACGACCTAACGTGACTGATAATAGTATAACTACAGTGTTCTTGGCAAAGGTCTCTGAATATTATGCACACATAGGATAATTCTATGCAGTGGAAAAGCTATCTGTATGATATTTTCCATTTTTAGTAATTAATTGGGAAAAGAGCCAAAAAAACTTTGTTGGGGGACAGAGGCATTATTAATGACTAAGAGGAAAATGTGGTTATTCAGTATATTTTTAATGCAAGACTCATTTTAATAAAAATAATGTAAATTTTAAAGTTGAGAAAGCAAAAAAACAAACCAAACCAAAAGTGTGCCACTGATAATGGTACCTAAGACACATTCTGATTTGGATAATAGAACTTCCAATAGCTTAATTTGTCTGACCTGAACTCACTTGCATGGCAACATGAGCACTGGGTATCTATGATGATATTAACTTGGACAAACAGTGTATTTCAGATTGGCTACCTGGGTTGTGAGACAAATGTCCATTTACCTTACTGACCGTTATTAGGAGATTACCTTTAACTGTACCTTAATATGTCTTTATCCGTATTCCTAAATAGATCACTGTTCTGGCCTCCATTTGCTAAAGCTAAACTGCCTTCACTCAATTCTAAGACTGTCTTACTCTCGTTTGAAGCCAATGGTCCCTCACTTTATAATGCCTGATGTCCCCTTGGCCAGATTCCCATAGGAGATTAGAATGGAAAATAATATCTGCTGTTGACATGAGTCAAAGCTATAGGCAGGGGGTGCACAGGAAAGGAGGAAGTAGAATCATAAAAAATTGGAGACTAGAATTGAGGGAGACAAAATAAAGGAGGGGAGAGGGGAAGAAAAGCTGACAGAAGAGAAGAGAAAAATAAGAGCAAATGGAAATGGTCAGATGTCCCCAAATACCTACATACTAAAAAATTTTACAAAATGTTGACTTCCCTGTGTTTTTTTCTCTAGAAGACCTGAAGCCCCACTTCCTCTAAGGCCCTCCTGGTATGTAGGCATTTCCATGGAGATGAGCATCTCTCATGTGGCCTGCTCAACACTGGTCCTCCATTCACTGCACATCATTCCTTTCCTGCTACCGATCTCCTACCTTCAAAGGGGAATTATCACCTGCCTACAGACCACATTCCTCAGACCCGATCATCCTAACCCCCTACCCCAAAATGTAGTTGAATATCTTTAATGACACCAGGAAAGGTTTGATTTAATTATTTCATATGCCATCACATTTGAGTTTTAAATGTTGCTCTGGAATGTAATGTGAAATTTTGGGTTTCTGAGTATGCTGTGTGCCTGTTTAAGTGGTAGAAACAAGAGAGCATGCTATGTAAACAATATTCTCTAAATCTTTTCTTAGAGAACACGCCATGTAAAATTCTAAAGTTGTGAGTTCTAAAATACCAACATCAGACCAAACATCCTAATTGAAGTTACTCAACAGCAGTCAATGCAAAACACTCATACATGTCCAGGGAGTTATAATGCAAGTGCAGAAAGATGATATTCTGAAACATTAACTGATTTTTTTCCCTGTTACCCCTTGACCCTTTCCGAGTTTGGCTACTAGAGAGGGAAACATTTATTATCTTAAGGAAGGGGTGTTTCATCACAAAAGCAAAGAAAAGGCTTTGTAGTTCCAACAGGGAACTACAGAAATTCAAGGGACTTTGGATAGAGGAAAAGAAAATAAAACCAATGTGACGAGTCCGGCCCCTGCTCCCCACCACCACAATGACTACAGGGTAATGTTTCTCCATTGGGGTGGGAAGAACACAGAACTGGAGGGCAGGTAAGGTTAGCTTAGATCCTTGTCCACACTGTTCAAGGCTAGATAGTCACTAGACCTGCACTGGCCATTAGGATATCAAAGAAGGATAATGCCATAGCTGCTTTTTACAGATCACAGCCAGAGAACCAGCAAGAAATAAGGAGGTACCTATGAATGCTGGAATACAGAAATATTATCACTCAGATGACTATCCCAGCTTTCTACTCCTGGCCTTGATAGTATATGTAAATCTTTTTCTATTTCCCTGCATATTAACAGAGATTGGGCTTCCATCCGCAATAAAATAAAGCCCATCTCAAAAGAATAATTAAGATGAGATATAAGAAAGAAAGGCACATTTTTGTAAACCTAACATTGGTCTCTGCACACAATACATGCATAATGATTTTAAATAAATAATGTATGGTACTTATATGCCATGTAGAAAAGTACCTGTGAGATCAAAACTATAATTGTTTTCTTACTATGGTTAGACAAATTGGTGGGCTTATAGCAACGCTATTTCTGGGTTCATGGGGAAAAACGGTTAAATGTCTTCACAAACAAGAAAGTATGGAGAAGGGAAGATCCATTTTGAAAATCCTGAGAGCTCAGTCCAAATAAGGGTTCCAGCTCAAAGCTGTGGCTGAGGTGTAATGGAGAATATATAGCTACATCTTGCTTAACACGAAATACTACATATGAAAACTTGTGTCCGCCAAAGTGATAAAATGTGCCTTCATTTTGAGGCAAGATTCATAGCATAAATATGTTAAATAGCATGATAGTCTAGTGAATTTAAATTATCCAATATTTTCAAAAAGAATTTATCTACGTACCATGCTTTAGGTTCAAGTTTATTGTACGAAGTTATCTATACCAGTATCCAAGCTAAAAGTAAGCATCATTAAATGATTATGATGAGTGATATGGTAATAAAATATTTATAACAACTAGAATGACATTTGATGAAATGGAAAGCTACAAAAAAAGTATAAGTTCTTAGAGAAAATCACCTGCAACATCTTAAATTAGGATCATTCTGCTATATCATTTTGCCTGCATAAGAAAGAATTTAAGGTTCCTATTACATTGGTGGATGTACTGTCATATCTTCCTGGAAAGATAAACAGCAATTAAGGCATCTCAATTATAAGGATTCCAAATGTAGATTCATTAAGCTAAATAATAATAATAACAGTAATAATAATAATGTTTATATTTCACTTAGCCTATTGTAACCAACAGGTACCTAGTAATTTACAATTAATCAAGTAGATAATTGGCACAAATTATCGCTTCTATTTTAATACATCTTCTATTTGATGGAAAACACTGAATGCAAAGGTCACATCAGCTTTCTGTTGCTTGCCAAAAAAAAACCCAACAAATAAGCTACACCTATGTTTCCCTATTATAGCTGCAACATAAAGGGTGACTCCTAATGTTTATATTATAATGTTTACAATAAGGCTCTGAAAACAATTTTATATTAGACTGTTGCAACCCTTTATCACAAGTTGATAAAATATATATTGTATATTATATAGAGGAAAATTCAACAGAAATGTGATAAGGCCAAAATCAAAAACTTCTTTTCCAACTCAGAACATATTACAGTCAGTTACAACTCCACTGGTATTTAAAAACTGGATAAAATGGATGAATTTCCCCCTTACTAATCAGTGGTTGTACCACTGCTTCTTTTCTCCAGGAAGCTTGGATTTAAAGTCTGGGGTTATCACTCTTCAGTGGGAGAAGTGCCGTTGTTTTTCCCATTAAACCCTCTATCCATTAGCATCAGTGTGTAAAATGTGGATGGTCTCTCTTCACCAGGCGGAGGTGTTATGAGGTTAAAATTAAATTATAAACTCACAGAGACCTGAGAAATAAGGTATTTTATCAGTCAGAGTACTACTGTGTTGTAATTATAGATTCACTTTCTGTTTGACAATAGTTACTCATCCCTGCTGCATAATTTGCCTATCTTGGGGCTAATTAAAAAGTCTTCAGGGTTTAAGGCTTTGTCATTTTCTCTTTGTTAGAAGAACAGACTCATCAAAACCTCTCTATTTTTTTCTTTGCATTATCAGGATGATCTGAGCGGTAGGTGGAATACTGGAGGGCTAACATTGATAGTGTAGTAACAGAAAACACAAAAAGTGTCAATTTGTTTTGAACATTTGCTAACTAGGTGTGAATAATTCTGTGTCTGATCATTCTCCCAATGAATGTTTTATAGAATAGAAAGTTATGGCCTTTTTTTTCTTACTAAGTATGTAAGGAAATGCTGGCTTCAAAAACACTAAGTCAATTTCTTTTTGAACCTAAAATGATCATACTTTACCTATTTTTTATAACTGGCTTAAAAAAAGTCAAGCAATCAGAAAGCTCAACAAAGCAATTTTAAAATGGTATAAATAGACAATTGTGAATCAAAAAATGACAGAACCACAAAATCAGTCGCTAATAATTGTGGAGTGCTGAGGATGCCAATAGATACTTTTGATGCCTTTTCTCACTTACAGCAACAAACTATGAAAGAGAGGTTTCTAATCTTGCCAGTTTACAAATAAGGAAGCTGAATTTGAGTAACTTGTCAAAGGTCATGCAAATAGCAATGAGAGAAACAGGATTCAGAGCCAGTGAACATAATTCTAGAACTTGTACTCATAAGTGCTTTGCTACATTGCTTCATTTTTCTATTTTCCAGAATAAGAACAAATCCTGTTAAAGAGACCCTGCAGAATAATGACTATGCTTTGGGGAGTGATGGGAAGGAATGACAAGGAATGTGAGAACAGCACCCACTACATAGTCTAGAACTTTATTAAGGCTCATAGGTTGAATAACATGGAATTAGATGCTACTCTTGCCATACAAAATAACTAATTGATCACAAGAAACCTTTTTAATTTAAGAAGAAAAGGAGAAGAAAAATAACCAATAAGGAAAAAGAAATATTATACTGGTCCTAGTCTGTCTATCTGTCTATCTCTCTCTCTCATTCTCTTCTCTTGCCATGATTATCCGATTCTAAATAAGACTATTCCATAATTGTTCTCGTATTTAGAGTATCTCAATATATGAATTCCATAATACTGAATTATCTCTTGTTTAACTGAAAGGTTAACAAAAATAACAATAAAGAAGGCTGAAGGAAACATTGAGGAAAGATGAAGGTAGCAGAAAACTAATGAACGAGAATCCAAAAAACAAAGAAAATAGACGAATCAACGGTTGAATCAAGAGTGAGAAAGTGCAACATTAGAGGCATGGAAAGAAGATAAAAGAGGCGAGGAGATCAAAAGTCCCAGCAGAACCTCTTCAGAGCTCTATGACAATAAACACTATTATCATGAAACTTATTTTGATAACAAAGTGCAAATCACAAAACTGCCTTAAGAAGTACAAAACCTAAAAAGAAATTGAAAACAAACTCAATTTCTCTCAACATTTCTCTTCAAAAATGCTGCCCTAGCTCAACCACATCTACAAGTCACTTAACTCAAATTTTCAAGAAACAGATAATGTTCTGTTGAGATAACTTAAATAATCAAATTGTCCTAGAGTAAGAAAAAGGTGGAAAGCTTCTCAACTTATCTAATGAAGCTAGTACAAACTTGAAATTAAAATATAATAGGGGTAATAATAAAAAGTTTTTAAATATATAAAATTTGATGCAAAAAGTACTTATACCAAAAATAAAAGGACTGTTTACCATTCAAAAAAGATGTATATGATCACTTCAGAGGACACAAAAATGCATTATTTTGTACATAATTTCTAGAAAAGAATAGAAAATAGCCAATATTTCATAATAACTTTAAATGGAGTATAATCTATAAAAATATTAATCACTATATTGTACACCTGAAACAGAATATTGTATATTAACTTACTTCAATTAAAAGATAGAAAAAAATCTTTATCATGATTAAGAAAAGTGCTTTCTGAAACAAATAACCAAAAAACCTTTAATGGCAGAATATTAGAAGCGTTCCCATTAAAATTAGGCCAAGAAAAAAAGACCACAGGTAGTTTACGTTTGCTCTCTAATTAATACTACATGAAATTTACCAAAGCTAAAATTATTGGTTGCTGAAAAGGAAGTAGCAAACACTCCTGCTTTTCTAAGGGTGAACCATTTTCCCAGTGACAGTGTTGACTGACAAACCACTGAACTGCAGGCAGTGGGACTTCAGTACTATGTGGAAGGTGACAGTTTGGTACATAGAAGGTGATATAGGGAAATCAGTGAATAATATGAAAAGTGAGATTAAATAAGAGAGGGGACTACCTGTAAATAATTAAATAAACCATATATATATGGTATATGTCTATGTGTACATACATATATATATATAGACAGGGAGGTAGTAAATTTCCTCATCACTCAGTCAAGCAGGTCTGGGAAACCAGGTGTTGGAAAAATTAGCATCAAGTGACAGGCGAAGGAGGGGATTTGTCATCAAACATAAAGAGAAAATGTGATCTGGTATTAAGTGATGTGGTTTTCTGCCCCAAGTTTGCAGCTGTGTGATTTTAGGCAGAACACTGCCACTCTCTGATCTTGTTTTCCCATCCAGGAATTGTTTCTATATTATGTACAATTTCAGAGTGGTTCTGAGAATAACATTACTTCATGCATTTAGAGATTTTTATAAATTCTAATGGGCCATATCAATGTTTGTTGATGCTAATGTTGTGGTTGTTATTGAGCTAGATAGGCCTTTACAATATTTTTCATCAGTATGGAGTCTCTAAGGTCTACTCATTGCTGAGCTGTGACAGTCATGTCCACATTCATTATATACAGTGGGTTTCACTTCAGTGTTCCTATAAAGCAGGAACTAGGTAACTCCATTCATCCAGGTAAGTTTCAGAATCACTTCATCAAACATTGCTGATTCCTTTCTGTATGTGGTCCCATAGAAAAAGGGGAGAACCTAGTCATCTTGGAGGATGGTATGTTTTTACAGGCTGTTATGACCAGGAATAAGATACACGAGAAAGACAAATAGAACCTTATTAGCTTAAGGAATGTCCAGGAAACTACTGGTTTTGTTTAATATTTTTTAATGTGAGTAACGAAGGGTTTGCATAATCACAATCTTTTAGATAAGCTGTGGTGACCGGAAGGGATAAGAAAAATTATTTCAAGGGCGGGATGCCATTAGAGACTGGAGAAATCTTACAGATATTTACAAGACGTCTTCAAATTTTGTCTTGAAAAAGTGGGCTGGGGTAGCATGGAATGAGGTTACCCAGATGTAAGTTACCAATTCAGGCTACATTTCCTAAAGTGAAAGGGGATTTTTTTAAAATTAATTAATTTATTTACTTATTTATTTATTTAATTGGCTGTGTTGGGTCTTTTTTTTTTTTTTGCTGTGCGCGGGCTTTCTTTGGTTGCAGTGAGTGGGGGCTACTGTGAAGACATTGTGGTGCGTGAGCTCTTCATTTTGGTGCGTGAGCTCCTCATTGCCGTTGCTTCTCTTGTTGTGGAGCACGGGCTCTAGGCGTGTGGGCTTCAGTAGTTGCAGCACATGGGCTCAATAGCTGTGGCTCATGGGCTCTAAAGTGCATGCTCAACAGCTGTGGCTCACGGGCTTAGTTGCTCCGCAGCATGTGGGATCTTCCCGGAGCAGGGCTCGAACTCGTGGCCCCTGCATTGGCAGGCGGATTCTTAACCACCGTGCCACCTAGGAAGCCTGAAAGGGGATTTTAATACGACAAAACCAAGTGTTATAATGTAGGACTGAGGGGAAAAAAAGCATTGATCCCTGTAAAGAGATAAACAGGTGACATATTTCTTTCTCTATAACACAGTTTTTAAAAAAGATTGTGTCCTTGGAGAGAACATAAATAAAATAAAAAAACAAATAAAGAAATGTCTTTGTATATTATAAAAGAAATGAAATGTTACATTAATGTCACAGGGCTATTGTTTATCTTCCTTTTTGCTTTAGTTTTCTCAATTTTGTTTATGAGTTCACATTAAAATAAAAATAATTAAATATCAATACCTCCATCTACCTTTTACAGCAGTTTAATGAATACCCACCATAGGCTCCTGCTGCGGAGGGGGAAACATCAGAGTCCCAAAGTCCTTGGATATTATCCAATTAACCCCACATGAATCTTATGACCAACCACTCTGAAAAGTCATCCTCTAAGCTGAGCTGGAACATCGCATATAATGAGAAAGTCATTGCCTAATAAGAAAGCTTATTCTAGTTATGAAAGTCTATAAATATTAAAAATATTTTTTTCTTCTATTAAACAGCAAATAAGTTACCTGCATCCTGTACTTTGTCTTAATTTGTTCCACCAAGAAAGACATAGTTTATAGTTTAATAGTCTCCAATATGGAAGCTATATATCATAAGATAGTTTTTGCCTACTTTATCTCTAATTCTCCAGTCTAAACATCCTCACTTATTTCAATTCTCTTTCAAATAGCAAGGTTTTAATTTCTATCCACTATCCTAGACAAAAAATTCTAGATATATTGTGGGGTAAAACATCTGAAAATTTGGCATCAGAGTCAAACATTAGAATCTTGTTCTGGAATAGTCATGACAAAATGAAGATTGGCATCTCCCTAGTATCAGGAACCTCCTGTGTACTAGTTGGCTGCAGCCCAAATGACATAACACCAGCCTTTAACAAATGGGTTGAACAGGGATGGGACAAGTTAAGAGCCCTGAAGAAAACAATCATTTTGATTGATATCAGTTTATCACATTTTCTTTTTGAGTTGTACTCAGGTACCATTAGATACTCATTCCATTAGCCCACTGTCCTCAATTTCTTCCTCGACAATAGCATGATAATATTTTTTAATCTCTAAAGAAACTTCAAGATTTTCCAGTCTAGTAACATCATTAAAATATGGCAGAAAACGAGTTTTAAATAGCTTGTTTTTCATGAACCCTCATCTGCTCCAAGTGATCCCTCAGTAAATATTTACACATCATTTATCTGATTATATCTTTACCACATGTTTTAACCAGACTAACACCAAACACCTATGTTTTAGGTTGAAGCGCTTCATCCTTTTGGGAAATCAAGGCATTTTTGAGAATCAACCTTGTCTGCAATATTTTAATTTTTAACTAAAGTTGGATATGTTTATATATTATGTCTATAAATAAAAATGTATTTAGAGAGGGGAAAATACAGATTTTCCTTACTTGTGAAGGTGGCAGATAAAAGAAGGGAGGTATGCGTGTGGAGTGGATTATTTTTCACATGCTAAGCTACAGCAAATTGTTAGTGTCATTAACTATGAAAGACAAGTTTGTATGTATTAAGAAATGACCACTGCAATCCCTTGACCCGTTGCTGATAAAAAATTTACATTTAACACATATATTTCACAAGGCTTAGGAATTTAAAATTGAATTGATAGAGTGTTGTTAATACTCAAAAGTTAATCAAAGGACTAGGAACCCATTAGAGACCAGTTATGATGGAATAGTCCTTGGTTTAGCTGCCAGAGACTATTGGGTCTCCTCTGCTGAGTTGAATTTCTATGTCCTATTCCCTGTGATTCAGTGGATGACACTTCTGTTCATCTTCCTCCCTCTTTATTACTTTGGTGAGCTCTCTGGCTCACTGGCAGTCTCCCTTGGCTAATGTATGTGAAAAGTATATGAAAACTCTTAAGAGCTATGCAAATCTAATACATTAACAGTAACCTCAGAGATTATCCTCACAGGATGATACTTTGGAATTTTAGAATAGAAATATCCTCCAGAGACTACAAAGGAGGTAAACAAGAGTCTAGATTGGTGGAGTTGCCTATACAAGGTTGCACCCAAAAAAATACAACGGATCCATTTCCCCTGATTTCCAAGAATTTACTTCCTACTAGGTTGATTTTCTTTTAAGTATCATTTATAAAACTCTTTAGAGCCAAATCATTCAAGAAAAATAAATTAGCCTATTTCCCTTGTTAAATATTATGTGTTCAGGGCAAAAATGAACAATTTTGCTCTCAGATTTTTTTTTTAAAGTCCATCTCCTCCATTCTAAATATATCTTTGCCCAATTCTCCACCTTCTCCCCAATCAAGTTATGAAGTTTTTGATTCTACTCATCTAATAATCAAAACATCTTTTAAAATGCATTCATTTGAATGAAAATTGACCCATAACATATGAGCACACATTTTAGAGGAAGTTAACAGGTTAGTAGATATAAAATAATTTCACTAACTAAATGACCAAGTGGAATTTGGGACATCTGTAGCAAGACAGTACAGGCTAAACCAGCCAAGTACAACCCTGGATTTCAGATTACACAGCAACTGTCAAATCAATTCACTCATAAGTAAGGCTTTTAAAGTGCCAGGCGCTATGCTAAGCTCTAGAGACGTTATTACCAGAATGCCTCATAAACTATATTATTCTTGTAACATCCATTTTAAAGATCAAAATATCAAAATGGACAAATAAGTTGCTGAAGTTCACTCAGATGGACAAATCACATTTCAAATAAAATTCTGACTAGCTCTGGAGTCCAGGTTTTTAACTTTGATGACATACTGCCCAAACCTGGAGTGCATTAGCTGGATTGTATCAAGAAACTTTTCTTTAGAAACAATCTAGTATTAAAGGTCAACCTAGTTGTAAGATTATATATCCTTGAAAAATCTTGAAATCATTTTTTCTCAAAGGATTTTTTGTGTTTATGTCAACGGTTTTGTTACAGACCAGTAAAAACTTCTGTACTCTTAAGTAGTATTCAGTATAATACATTAGTTATTATAAAACTAGAAAAAAAGAGATGAAAACACAGAGGAATTTACACCCATCAAGTGTGAGATTATAGTGGTATGTTGATAAATCCATTGCAACCAGCTCTCCAAAAATACCCAGGTTTATATTTATACAATTTCTATGTACAAATACAACCCTCACTGCCTATTTTAAAATTTCAGGGTGATGTTTTTTAAGACAAACTTGGGAAGAGACATGCATGGTCTGCTCTCATGAGCTGGAAAAGCTGATAATGTAAAGCTTTGTTTTGAACTGTTGAATCCTTTATGAAAATGCAAGGGTAAATTTTGAAGAAAATATTATATAATTACAAAATATAAACATTCTTTTGATTGTGCTTGCATAGGAGAGAAAAATCATTATTTTCTTATAATTGCAGCAATGTTTGCCTTTATAAAATGTTATAAATTCATTTTTACTCTGTTTCATTGATTTACATGTTCTTCATTTTGTTTTAACAAAAAGCAGAACTTTCTGAAAACTAGGATGTTGCAGTCATTGATGTGGTATTTAATGAGACAGGCCTCCAAGAACCTTTTTCATTATTTGTATTCAAAATTACATAATTGCTGGAAAATGTATATTTTTTCTTAGAATATAAAGATGAAAAATGAATTTTAGTATTTAAAAGATACTTCTCTATTTTTTATTAATGTTTTTCTTATATAAACTTTTAGTGCTTCTTAAGTAGCCTTAAGAATAAATGATATTCTTGCAGACAGGTTGTCTGAAAGGGAGATGATTTCTATAAAGCCCTCTTCCCTTAATTTTGATGAAGGAAATTAAATCTTAATATACAGTTTAAATTATTTATTTTTAACATTTACTTACTTATTCTTTAATTTATTAATATAAATTGTCTCCAGTTAAAGGAAAATATTGGGCTGAGTCATTTATTTCCTTGTCTAATTATTTAAAACAAAAAGGACTAAAGTTATTATTGTTTCACTTTTTTTTTATTCTCAGGATTTTCTAGTCACCAAATTTGAATTTCACAAATTAAGCTCAAGAGGGAAGAAAACTTATCAATAAATATTCAGTTTAAAAATGATTTTGCGGACTTCCCTGGCAGTCTAGTGGTCAAGACTCCGCTCTTCCACTGCAAGGGGTACGGGTTTGATCCCTAGTTGGGGAACTAAGATCCTACATGCCATGTGATGCGGCCAAAGGACAAAAGAAAAAAAAAGTTTTTTTTACAAATTTCAGCATAATAGAGTTGAGTAGTTCTACCAATAGTGAAAAAAAAAATCTGCATCCTAGTGACACATTCTCATATTTTCATCCATACTCTAGGCACTGTTCTAGTACCTTGCAATGATTAATTCTTAGTTCTTAGAAAAATCTCAGGAGGGAGATAGCATTACTATCAATTTAATGATAAGGAAAGTAAGATAGAGAGGTATAGCAACTTGCCCAAGTTCACAGAATTAATAAGTGGCAGGTCTGGGATAAAGCCCAAATATTATGACTCTAGAACTTATGTTCTTAACTTATCTTTTAATAAGAATATCTAATTTTAGGTTAATCTTTTAAAACGTCTATTAGTATAAACCTATACTTGGGATAAATGCTTTACAATTGTGTTTATTTTACTAAAATGATATTCTCAAATGTATGCATTACAATAGAGATTTTGAACTGAAAATGTACTAAAGTATGCTGAAATATATGAAGGTACATATAAAAAAGAGATTATTATTCCTATTAATATAACTAGGAAACAGCTGAAAAAATGTACCTTTCCCAATATTTTAATTGTGACAATTGCTGCAACAAAGTTTGGAAATTTTAGCCCAAAGATTCATATTCCATGCAGTTATATGTAGCTAGGTGAAACCAGGGCTTTTGAGTACAGTCCAGATAAAACCAAACATAACCAACATCCAACTGCTTGCTTTTCCCGAAACCCTAATTAAGGTTTTCCAGAATTGTGCAATATCCATCAAGTCATCCAAGTTTATTCTCCTTATCAGGCCAGGCTTCAAGGAGAATTAATGGAGAAGTGCTTTATTTCCCTCAATTACGGTAACACCTACAAGAACACGGTCTGATAAAAGCAATCAACTGAACTTCAAAATTAGTCAGTTTAGTCCAGTCCTGGGGAACGCTCCAATATATAACTTTCTAATCTTTTTCTCTATGAGAATTTTTTCTTCAAAGCATAGGCATGCAAGTTTATTTAGAATAGCAATTGTCTGCTCAGTCCTTCCTCTCAGAAGATGCTATCAGGGGAATAATATTTCAGTTTCCAGTGTGTCTGTCACCCTCACCTGACTTCCCAGCTCACCAGACACACAGCAGAACAAGACATAATAATAGTCATTAACAGATACATGTGATGCTCTCTGCACAACTATTCACTCACAACTCATTCACTTCAATCGCTTCATAGAAAAACCTTCCAATTCATGTCCTACATTACTGTGGTTTTGGCTTTAGAAGACTTTACAATTTTCAAAGGTTAAGGGAGCTCTTCCCGCAACAAGAGAAGAAAGCCACTGGGCTGAGTATCCCCTCCTTACCTCTTCAGAGCTGATGCTCACCATCTCCACCCTCTGCTCTGTGCCCCAGGAAGCTGACCTTTAGGGATTGTCTCAACAGACTGCCTTTCCCTCGGGCAACTTGAGGAAGCAGCAGGAGGCAGAAGGATGGGGCTAAGGCCAAGATGATTTTTCTCCGTGTTGCCTGGCTTCTAATGCACAGCCGGGCTGGTTATGCCGCTCTACCAAAATCTCTTGTCGGATGGCAATAACATGCTCCCTCCAGGTTGCATAACTTGACCCTCCCTTTAACCTCTGCTGGCCTTGAAGTGGGAATGAACTCAGCCCAGGGACTTTATACTCTCTCCTGTTTCCTAAGTGTTGCCCCTTCCCTTTAAGACAGCTCTTTTATTAAATTCTACCCAATTCCCAGCTAAGAGTGCTAGGGCCTTAACTTATCCATACCCTACTGATCTCATACCCTTATAACCAGATAGTCTGTTGTCCTGAAAATACTTTTAAACAAAGATGCAAGAAGACACAATTAAGGTATTTGTTACAGTTTTCTCTTTGCTTCAATAATTATTGGCAGGAGTCCATCCAAGGCTAATTAGATTGAAGTAATATTTACATTGAGGATTAAGAACTAATAAGGAGTGTGAAGCATATCACATTAATTAGGAATAGTATATGACCTTTTCCTCTTTGATTATTGCTAGTTCCAAATAACTTTCGGTACAAGTTCAATTTTAAAGAAAACCCCCAGAGACTTGGTCAATAAGATGCCTATTATTTGTATGAATATGCTAATTTAAGTGTTGGAAATTACATTGTGAATATTTAAACATAGTGATCCCCCCAAATTTATAATTTGTTAATATCTACTTTGTGCTACAATATGGTTCATCTTATATTTCTATTGATAAGAACTGAATTTTTAAAAGCTGAAATTACAACAGATGATCTTTGGTCAAATTCAAGTTTTATTTTGTTTTTGGTACATAACAAGCTCAGGCAGAATGAAATCCTAAAATATTTAGTCAGTTTTATTTATTTGAAGTTTTTGCACAAGAATATAAATGTCAGGCTTCTCTTGGAACATTAGGTTTGCAATACATTATCCACAACCCAATTAGGCAAACTGATTTAGAGCTAGGTAGTAGCTTAAGCAAAATGTGCACCTACTAAACTCCCACATCTCCCACCATTCCCTGTTTCTTACACATCTGATCTACTTTTAGTTTACGAGCATATGGCCACAATCTGTGTAATATGTGATTCCTAGTATCCAGGAAACTTTACTCTCGCTAATACCTTATTGAAAACCACACTCAGTAATTCCCTATGTCTAAACTAGGAGTCAGAAGAATCTCTTTTTTTGTAAAGGACCAGATAGTAAACATTTTAGGCTTTGTAGACCATACGGTCTCTGCTTTCTTGTTCTACCGCAAGCAGCAGTCATAGATAATACATAAACAAGTGGGCCTAGCTGTAATACAATAAAACTTTATTTTTAAAAATGAGTGGCGAGCTAAATTTGACCCACAGGTTGTAGTCTGCCAACACCTGGTTTAAGGAATCAGAGAATCTGTAATATAACTGTACAAATACTATAATGTGTTTTAAGATTTTCATTATAGATTTTATGTTTTATGAACAGGAAGGAGGAAGGCTTAAAGATAAAGGAGGTGGTGGAGCCCAGAATGAGGCTGATGAGAATATTAAGAGGGTGCAGATCCCAAAACCATAGAGATGACCAAGACTGCAAGTACAGATACATAAAATACTAAGTGTTCTAGAGGTTCCAACCCAGGGAAGGTAGAGACTCCAACGGCAGAGACTCCAACTTCTCTTCAATTTTAAAGATACAGAATTTTCTACCTCAGAACTTACTCTAAAGTCACAAAGCTAATTCCAATGTCTGCTGCAAAATTAGGACATGTTGACCCTTAAATGATCATGGACCATACAGGCAAAAGACAGAAATTTAGTCTTGACACTAGTTATAAAAACTGTACGCTCAAATGGATGTTGAAGAGGCAGTAACTATTATACTAGTTTTTTTCAAATTATATGTATCAGAATGTGTACACTTCCACTTTCCTGAGGCGGTGGGGGTGGTGATGAGCCCTAGTTTTTACCAGTGCCTACTAAGTTCATGGACCATTGCTCTATACATGCCTTGAATATCATCTGTGAAAGGGCAAGTTTAAGGTTAATAACTCTACCCAGTATCCAAAGATTTAGGATTTAGTATGGATATTGAGGAAATTCATAAACTTCTATGTTTGGCTATATCTGTTTTGAAATTACCATTTTAGTTAAAATAACAATTAGATAACTGGAGACAAAAACCACTGGGGAAAAATTCACTTTAGTGAAGACTGAAATAATGAGTAAGGCTTAAATTATGTGTTCCTTCAGAATAGCTAATGGAGTATTATTAATTTTAAATTTTACTGAAAATTATTGGTACAAAATCACATCTAAGTAAAAATACATATGCGTGCCATGAAGCATAATAGTAAAGTGAATATTTGTAAACTCTCCACCCATCTTAAAAAATAGAGCGTCACCACTATTGAATACCATATAGACTTTCATAAAATTTAAGTAAGAACTTATATAAATCATTTCCCAAAGTACTGCACTGTACACTGACATAAGATATACCTTTGGCTGAAGATGCCTATTTGGTAGCATCTCATAGAGGAAATTCCTATTAATCAGCAAACATACTTCAGTAGAAACCAGTTTACCATAAATAGTTGACTCAGTTTTTTAGTTGCTGATAAGCTCCAAATATTAAAGGAGAGATGTGAAAAATCTTTAGAAAACAGTTTATTGAATGATTGATTGATTGATTTTTTGCTGATTTCTTCTATAATTTGACACAGTTGCAGAACTCTGTGATTTTATAGCATTTTCCCTTGTAGTGTTTCTCTGGGCTCAGTAAACCAAGTATTCTGACTTGCATCATGCACTTAAGCAAAGAGAAGAATTAAGTCTTTTACTATACATCTTGTCCCCATTTTGGCAGGCCATGACTTTCAAAAATATGAGGTCACATATTTTACTTTCATTAATTCTAGTGGATAATACAGTGAAAATTCACATAGAGTTTTGCAATTTTTGTTCTTATTTAGAATCAAAGCATAATTATTAAAGTTATATAATCTGAAAGTTATATGCAAAGCAAGGATGAAGAGTTTCAAATGCAGCTTTTAAAATATCAGATCTACTTTCTCAAGGGCATGTCCTATTTTGCTCAGTTAGGGGTATAGCATTTTTATCAACGTTTTTAGTGTGAAATATTTGCCTTGCTGGCTGAATAGATTTAAACAGTAACTGCCAGGAAGAAATAGATTTATCTAAGGTAGTTTATAAAACATTTTAAGCTTTCCCACTTCACATACATACACACACACCCAAAACATGACTGTGACATAAGGGACATCTAAAGCCACCAGCAACTAAACACAATAAAGTGAAGGTTAAACTACATTAGAAAAATGTCAATAAGCTTGAGCTCAGGAAACTTTGAAATCGCATTTGTACCTAAGAGAGCCCAAGATTAATCACATTCATACAAACTAAATGTTGTTTAATTCAGCTAATGAATGAAGTTTATGTTTTTCCAAAAATCTCTTTGTTTTGACTAGCTGATAGATCAGAAAGATTCTTGTTTTTCCATCTTTGGGGCTTACTGTATATAATTTTATAAATGAACTGAAAATCATCTATGAATTAACATTGTTAAATTTCTTATCACCTATCATTTCTTGGAAATCAGGAAACATATAGAGAAAAAAATGTAGTGATACTCTAGAATCTGAGTGTAACTATTGGCATTTCTTCTCTCTTTTATCAAAATCCCAAAGGGATTTGAAAGGATGATGATTTTACATTTGAATTTTCCTTCCCTTTGTAGAGTATTAGTTATGTTCTAATTTTAATTATTCGGGAAAGAAAAAAAAAAGTATTTTAAATAAGATCTACAAGGTAATTTTTTTTTATTCCAGGGTGAATTTAATTAAATAGAGAACTCAACTCCTCTATAATACAGATGAAATCATACCTATTTCACCAGAAAATAGTTTGGGGGCCAACTTCACTTTGATTTCTCAAGTATCTTCTTTTAAACCTCAGATGCTTTTGCAGCACCTAAGAGATTCTTTTTAAAGATCTTCTTAGATATTTCCAAACTCAAATCTTTTCTCCAGAATCTGAGATGTTACCCTTTTTGTACAAGCCTATATGCATCTTCTGTTTATATTCCATAATGCTAATCTACTTCATTTAAAAGTAGATAAACATTCTACTTAAGGTATCTACATCTGAAGAGCATAAGTCATTACCCATATTTTTCAAATAACTGCCTCATCTTCAAATATATGCTTAAGAAATTGCAACGGTTGATCTACTAAAAAGCAAATGATTTGTCTCATTCATTACAATGGCCCAAATGTAGAGTGACTCACAATAGACCATCTGTTCTGGTCATGTAATCATTAAACTTGAAATAGTCAGTATAAAAATAGTATATTGTTAAGAACAGGGTCTCATTTGAAGACAAAATGCCTAGGTTCAAGGTGCAGCTCCAGAACTTACTAAGATCAAATAATAAGATGTATTTCATTAATGTTGCTATGAGGAGAAATTCATGTAATGGTACATGGTACAGTCTTGACATAGATAAGTAACTATCTATGATTATTTTATTGCAGTCATAAAGCCATTTTACCATTTTTTAAATACAGTAACTCAGGTACAGAGCTAGACACTGTAACCAGTAACGTCTGATTTGTAAACTGTTTCTTTTTCTCCCTATCATACGCAAAGTTTTTGAGCTTTGATAGAAAATTCTTAAGAAGGCCATGGATAAATGTTTTATAGAGAGCAAGGGTAGTCAGACTGAAGAGGAATTAGACTCAGGTTTTAAGGCCTTTATGTATTTTGTTTTAGTATAATCAATACTCATGAAAATATCCTATTTTTTTCCTATGTAACAACAATCAATAGTACCATGTTTCTTTTATTTCTCCAGGTATAATTTACATTTGGCAAAATGTACAAAGCTTAACTGCATAGCCTGATTAATAATTGTGTGTGTGTGTACACTCTACCAAAACCAAGATATAAAACACTTCCCTTCACCTAAACTTTCATTGTGCTCCTGTTTAATTAAAATCCTCCCCCCAGAGTTAACTTTTATTATGACTTCTATCACGAGCAATAGGCTTGCCTTTTCTAGAACTTTATATGAATAGATTCACATAGTATATGCCTCTTTTGTTTCTTTTTCTCAAAGCAATATATTTGAGATTTATTCACATCATACTGTATAATAGTTTGTGCATTCTTTTTATTGCTGTTCAGTATTCTATTGTTTGACTCTTACACAACTTGTTTATTTCTCTTCCTATTTTGGCACACTTGAGTTGTTTTCAGTTTTGCACTATTGTGAACAAAGTTTCTATGACTATCCTTCTATGAATCATTTTATGCACATACACACTCATGTCTCTTGCATATATACCTAGAAGTGGAATTGCTGGGCCATAAGGAAGGCATATGTTTTTGAAATTGTCAAATAGTTTTCCAAAGGGATAGTTTCATGTTTGCATTTCCACCAACAATGTAAGAGTAGACCAGCTGTTCTACATCCTTGTCAACACTCTGTATTGTCAGTCTTTCCAACTTAAGCATTCTGGTGGGTGTATAAGGGCATGCCATTGTTTTTCGCTTTGCATTTTGATGGCTAATTATGTTGAGCAGTTTTCCATAATTTTTTTTATCAAAGCGTCAGTGGAATCCAAATTTCTTTTACTTTTTAAGTAAGCTTTTAAAATGTATTATATAATTAAATCATATACTATAAGTATGTTTACATATGACATATATATAAGGTTGATCCTTGAAGAATATGGGTTTGAATTGTGCAGATCCACTTACGCATGATTTTTTTCCAATAAATACATACTACAGTACTATGCACTCTACAGTTGATTTAATCTATGATATGAAACTTCAGATATGGAACTGTGAAAAGAAGGAGCCAAAGAGAATCAACTGTAGGTTATTTATGTATTTTCAACTGCAAAGAGGATCAGCACCACTAACCCACATGTTGTTAAAGGCTCAAGTGTATATTCAGTATAAAGTGAATATATGATGTAGTCAAGGACTCAATAAATCTGTGTTATATAAGTCAATATGAAAAATATGATAAAAGGGTTGGAATCTCTTGGGAGAAAAAAATTAAGGGAAGGTCCATGAGCTTAATGAGTAGGAAGGGGGGATTTAAACCATTCATTAGCTGCACAATACCTTTAATTCAAATTAATCTGAGTTTTGCCCCAAACATATGCAATTAGAAAATGCATTCCTTCATCAAAAATGTTTTATATAGCAATTTCATCTCATTACAAGTTTTTCATTAATGTACTTTATCAATAAAATTTTCATTAAAAAACTTTTTTTTTAAGGCATTGATTTTTAACACTCTTTAGTTATGCAAGGCTTATTTTTGAGTTGAAGATATAACCTCTTGCAAAATTAGGAGATATAACCTTGGGAAATAAAATTAAAATACTGAATTTAGTTATAAGAGGAGGAAAATATGGTCAAAGCTGAAACCATATGGAAAATAGATTATGTTTTTAGAAAATGAGTATTTTAAGCATTGAAATACATGATAATAATGTTCAAAAATTAATTTAAAACAGAATTGTTTCTAAACAGAGGGATTTTAATTAGATGCAAGCATCTCTGAGTATCATAACACTGGCTTCTTTAAATTATGTGCAAACAATCAAAACAATGTATTGAACTGTTTCTCTATGAACAATTGACACATAAATTATTACTTACATACTCATATATGTTTTCAGTCAGATTATTAGTAAAATGAGTTTAGGGATTTTTTTTTAAAGGAATAGTTTCATCAACATATTTAATATGTGGCATTAATTTAATATTAATATGAGCCATTTAATTAAATTTACATTTTTAATATAAGTGCAACTATTTAATATCAGATTTAAACACACCCTGAGTGATAAATCAGGCTGGTTTTCTTTGAAGGTGGAAGAACTGCATTCTATTGTTGCTTAATAAATTTTCCCTTTTTAGTTTCATGACTAAATCATTTCATTAAAAAATCAAATGTGAATTACACATTAAAAACACCTTTAATTGTAATCTCTGCATTGCCCATTACTAAAAAATAATGTTTGACATATGTCAAAAGACAGAAATGTGATTTTGTACAATGATATTTCACTAAGATACAAATTCAGGGAATGTGGTTTTGTACAATGATATTTCACTAAGATAAAAATTCAGGGAAAATTATTCACAGCTCTTCAAAGTGTCCTCTAACTCCTTTTCTTAAAAATTAATATAAAGGTTAATTTGAAGTTTAAAACTTCTAGGTATTTCTCTACCCATGAATATATCTCTCTTTCTTTCAATATTGAATCTGACACATTCTCTAGAATAAGCAATGGATTATATTTGACAAAGGAGTTTGACTTAAAGTGATAACTGAAAATGCAAATAAACGTTGGGTGTGTTTCAAACTTGGTGAAATTAATTCTGCTGACTAATGACATAGATAAGAAAGAAAAATAATGCATTACATTCTATTCGGATATCTAATAGCCGAAGCAATTTTAGATTAGATTAATTAGAAGAGTGTGGGCATCTTAATTATATCACTGTAGAAACAAAGCAGTATCAACCTACTATTTTCAATGATGACAGCAGATCAAATTAGACAGGGTATTTTGCTTCAGAAAATTTATACAAACAGATCATGGCATGAAAGAAGTGTGGGGATAAATTAGATCATTGCAAAGATTAATTGCAACATTAACTAAACTAAACAAAACCAGTCTGAGGCAAGATCACATGAGTGAGTCTAATCAATTTTGAGTGAATTTAAAGTAGTAATATTTGATAGATTTGATTTTAAAAACGTATGTCACATGTACTTTCCAAGAGTTACTCCTGCTGCTTCATTGTCTCTACCTAGAGAAGTCACTGGGGGTTCAACTATAAAACTCAAGACATGATTAGACCCACGACAATATCACTGACTCTGAAAGCCAGTAATGTAGATGATTTCAATTGAGTTAGCCTATAGGTGAAGGATATTGGGAAGTTAAAACTTTTAAAGCTGGGTGTCCAATTCAGAACATAAAATATATGACTGTTTTTTATTTTTTATTTTTATTTTTTAGACATACTTTTTTAATACAAAACTTACAAGAAGTTACATTAATAAAACAGTGTGGTACTGGCATAAAGGATAGATGTATTTTAAGAGCTAAAACTAAAATTCTTAGAAGAAAACATGATCTTGAATTTGGCTATGATTTCTTATTTTTTTTTAAGCTCTTTATTGGAATATAATTGCTTTACACTTTTGTACCAGCTTTTCAGGTACACCAAAGTGAATCAGCTGTATTTATACATACATCTCCAGGAAAATTGCCTGAAAAAGAATTCAGAGGAAGGATAGTAAAGATGATCCAAAATCTTGATAAAAAAATAGAGAAAATACAAAAAACAGTTAATAAGGTCTCAGAAGAACTGAAGAGCAAACAAACAGTAATGAATAACAAAATAACCAACATAAAAAATACTCTAGATGGTATAAACAACAGAAAAACTGAGGGAGAAGAACGAATAACTGAGCTGGAAGATAGAATGGGGGAAATAACTGCTACAGAGCAAGAAAGAGAAAAAAAATAAAAAGAATGGAAGACAATCTTGGAGACCTTGGTGACAACATTAAGTGCACCAACATTAGAATTATAGGTATGCCAGAAGAAGAAGAAGAAAAAAAGAGAGGGTCTGAGAAAATATTTGAAGAGGTTATAGTGGAAAACTTCCCCAACATGGGAAAGGAGATAATTAATCAAGTCCAAGAAGCACAGAGAGGGCCCATACAGGATAAACCCAAGGAGAAATACACCAAGGCACATATTAATCAAACTAATGAAAGTTAAACACAAAGAAAAAATATTAAAAGCAGCAAGAGAAAAGCAACAAATAACATATAAGGGAAAACCCATAAGGATAACAGCGGATCTTTCTGCAGAAACTCTGCAGGCCAAAAGGGAATGGCAGGATATACTGAAAGTCCTGAAAGAGAGAAACCTACAGCCAAGAATACTCTACCCAGCAAGAATCTCATTCAGATTTGAGGGAGAAATCAAAAGCTTTACAGACAAGCACAAGTTAAGAGAATTCAGCACCACCAAACCAGTCTTACAACCATTGCTTAAGGAACTTTTCTAAGCACAAAACACAAGAGAAGGAAAACACCTACTAAAACAAACCCAAAACAATTAAGAAAATAGTAATAGGAACACACATGTCAATAATCACCTGAAATGTAAATGGATTAAATGCTCCAACCAAAAGACACAGACTGGCTGAATGGATACAAAAACAAGACCCTTCTATATGCTGCCTACAAGAAACCCACTGCAGACCAAGGGACACATATAGACCAAAAGTAAAGGGATGGAAAAAGATATTCCATGTAAATGGAAGTCAAAAGAAAGCTGGAGTAGGAATACTCATATCAGACAAAGTAGACTTTAAAAACTTTTACAAGAGACAAGGAAGGACACTACATAATGATCAAGGGATCCATCCAAGAAGAACATATAACAATTCTATGTATCTATGCACCCAACAGAGGAGCACCCCAGTACATAAGGCAAATGCTAACAGCTATAAAAGGGGAAATCAACAGTAACAGAATAATAGTAGGAGACTTTAACATTCCACTTACAACAATAGACAGATCATCCAAACAGAAAATAAATAAGGATATACAAGCTTTAAATGACACATTAGACCATCTCAACTTAATTGATATTTATAGGACATTCTATCCAAAAATGACAGAATACACTTTCTTCTGATGTACACACTGAACAGTCTCCAGGATAGATAACATCTTGGGTCACAAATCAAGCCTTGGTAAAATCAAGAAAATTGAAATCATCTCAAGCATCTTCTCAGACCACAACGCCATGAAGACTAGATATCAATTACAGGAAAAAAAAAAAACTGTAAAAAATACAACTGCATCAAGGCTAAACAATATGCTATTAAACAACCAAGAAATCACTGAAGAAATCAAAGAGGAAATCAAAAAATATCTAGAAACAAATGACAGTGAAAACACAACAACTCAAAACCTATAGGAGGCAGCAAAAGCAGTTCTAAGAGGGAAGTTTATAGCAATACAGTCCTACCTCAAGAAACAAGAAAAATATCGAATAAACAACTTAACCTTACACCTAAAACAATTAGAGAAAGAAGAACAAAAAAAAACCCCAAAGTGAGCAGAATGAAAGAAACCATAAAGATCAGATCAGAAATAAATGAAAAAGAAAGGAAGGAAACAATAGCAAAGATCAATGAAACTAAAAGCTGGTTCTTTGAGAAGATAAACAAAACTGATAAACCATTAGCCAGACTCATCAGGAAAAAAAGGGAGAAGATGCAAATCAACAGGATTAGAAATGAAAAAGGAGAAGTAACAATGGACACCTCAGAAATACAAAAAATCACAAGAGATTACTACAAGCAACTATATGCCAATAAATTGGATAACCTGGAAGAAATGGATACATTCTTAGAAATGTACAATCTTCAAAGACTGAAACAAGAAGAAAAAGAAAATATGAACAGACCAATCACAAGTATGGAAATTGAGACGGTGATTAAAAATCTCCCAACAAACAAAAGCCCAGGGCCAGATGGATTCACGGGCGAATTCTATCAAACATTTAGAGAAGAGCTAACACCTATCCTTCTCAAACTCTTCCAAAATATAGCAGAAGAAGGAACACTCCCAAACTCATTCTACGTGGCCACCATCACCCTGATACCAAAACCAGGCAAAGATGTCTCAAAATAAGATAATTACAGGCCAATATCACTGATGAATATGATGCAAAAATCTTCAACAAAATACTAGCTAACAGAATCCAACAGAACATTAAAAAGATCATATACCATGATCAAGTGGGGTTTATCCCTGGAATGGAAGGATTCTTCAATATACACAAATCAATCAATGTGATACACCATATTAACAAATTGAAGGATAAAAACCCTATAATCATCTCCATAGATGCAGGAAAAGCTTTTGACAAAATTCAACATCCATCTATGATAAAAACTCTCCAGAAAATGGGCATAGAAGGAAATTACCTCAACATAATAAAAGCCATATATGAGAAACCAAAAGCCAACATTGTTCTAAATGGTGAAAAACTGAAAGCATTCCCTCTAAGAACAGGAACAAGACAAGGGTGCCCACTCTCCCCATTATTATTCAACATTGTTTTAGAATTTTTAGCCACAGCAATCAGAGAAGAAAATGAAATAAAAGGAATCCACATTGGAAAAGAAGTAAAATTGTTATTCTTTGCAGACAACATGATATTATACATAGAAAACCCTAAAGACTCTACCAGAAAACTGCTAGCACTAATCGATGAATTTAGTAAAGTAGCAGGATACAAAATTAATGGGCAGAAACCTCTTGCATTCCTATACACTAACAATGAAAGAGCAGAAAGAAAAATTAAGGAAACTCTCCTGTTTACCATTGCAACAAAAATAATAAAATACCTAGGAATAAACCTGCCTAAGGAGGCAAAATACCTGTATGCGGAAAACTAGAAAACGCTGATGAAAGAAATCAAAGACGATGCAAACAAATGGAGATACATACCATGTTCTTGCATTGGAAGAATCAACACTGTGAAAAAGACTGTGCTGCCCAAAGCAATTTACAGATTCAACGCAATCTCTATCAAGTTACCGACGGCATTTTTCACAGAGCTAGAACAAGAAATCTTACGATCTGTATGGAAATGCAAAAGACTCCGAATAGCCAAAGCAATCTTGAGAAGGAAAGATGGAGTTGGTGGAATTAGGCTTCCTGACTTCAAACTATTCTACAAGGCCACAGTGATCAAGGCAGTATGCTACTGGCACAAAAACAGAAAGGAAGATCAATGGAACAGAATAGAGCACCCAGAGGGAAACCCAAGCACACACGGGCACCTTATCTTTGACAAAGAGAAAGGAATATACAATGGAAAAAAAACAGCCTCTTCAATAAGTGGTGCTGGGAAAATTGGACAGCAACATGCAAAAGAATGAAATTAGAACACTTCCTAACACCACACACAGAAATAAACTCCAAATGGATTAAAGACCTACATGTAAGGCCAGACACTATAAAACTCCTAGAGGAACACATAGGCAGAACACTCTATGACATCCATCAAAGCAAGATCCTTTCAGGGTCTCCTCCGAGTCTCGGTTGGCTAGGCGCCGCTTTGCCGCGCAGTTAAGATGCCTTGTGGAAGCTGAAGCCGCAGTTCCGGCGTGGCCCCTCCAGCCAGCCGGGCACCTCAGATGAGAGCTGCGCCCAGGCCAGCGCCCACCACTCAGCCCCCAGCAGCGGCTCCATCGTCTGCTGTTGGCTCCCCTGCTGCTGCTCCCCGGCAGCCAGGTCTGATGGCCCAGATGGCAACCACTGCAGCTGGCGTGGCTGTGGGTTCTGCCGTCGGCCACACCCTGGGTCATGCCATCACTGGGGGCTTCAGTGGAGGAAGTAATGCTGAGTCCTCAAGGCCCGACATCACTTACCAGGAGCCTCAGGGAACCCACCCGGCATAGCAGCAGCAGAATGGCCCATGCTTTTTTGAGGTGAAACAGTTTTTGGAGTGTGCCCAGACCCAGGGTGACCTTAAGCTTTGTGAGGGTTTCAGCGAGGTGCTGAAACAATGCAGATTGGCAAACGGATTAACTTAATGAAGAAGTCCCGATTGAAGGCATGAAAAATCAGCTCTTGTGACCACGTTTATTTAGGGTTAAAAGTATAATTGATAGTGAAGATATAAAGTGTGAAACCACCAGTTAAATGTCTCCTCAATCATTAATAGTTTTTGTGCTTCAGGACTGCAGTGGAAGAGGGTGTTCTCACCATATATAAGCTCATTGAGATGGTATTGAGTTGGGGCTGGGCAGATGTTTGTGTGGCCTCTTAAGCATGCTTTTCTGATGTTATTGTTTGTGAATTAATTAGAATAAAGTGATTTTCTTTCAAAAAAAAAAAAAGCAAGATCCTTTTTGACCCACCTCCTAGAATAATGGAAATAAAATCAAGAATAAACAAATGGGACCTAATGAAACTTAAAAGCTTTTGCACAGCGAAAGAAACCATAAACAACACAAGAAGGCAACCCTCAGAATGGGAGAAAATACTTGCCAACAAAGCAATGGACAAAGGATTAATCTCCAAAATATACAAGCACCTTGTGCAGCTTAATACCACAAAAGCAAACAACCCAATCCACAAATGGACGAAAGACCTAAATAGACATTTCTCCAAAGAAGACATACGGATGGCCAACAGACACATGAAAAGATGCTCAACATCACTCATCATTAGAGAAATGCAAGCCAAAAGCCCCAGTGAGGTAGCACCTCACACTGGTCAGAATGGCCATCATCAAAAAATCTAGAAACTATAAATCTTGGAGAGAGTGTGGAGAAAAGGGAAGTCTCCTGCACTGTTGGTGGGAATGTAAGTTGGTATAGCCACTATGGAAAACAGTTTGGAGGTTCCTTAAAAAACTAAAAATGGAACTGCCATATGATGCAGTAATCCCACTACTGGGCATATACCCAGAGAAGACCATAATCCAAAAAGAAACATGTACCATAATGTTCATTGCAGCACTACTTACAATAGCCAGGACATGGAAGCAACCTAAATGCCCATCAACAGATGAATGGGTAAAGAAGATGTGGCACATACAGTGGAATGTTACTCAGCCATAAAAAGGAATGAAATGGAGCTATATATAATGAGGTGGACAGACCTAGAGTCTGTCATACACAGTGAAGTAAGCCAGAAAGAGTAAAGCAAATACTGTATGCTAACTCATATATATGGAATCTTAAAAAAAAAAAAAAAAAAAAGGTAATCATGAACCCAGTGACAGGGCAAGAATAAGGATGCAGATGCAGAGAATGGACTGGAGGACACGGGGTTGGGAGGGCAGGGGGCGAAGGGGACGCTGGGACGAAGTGAGAGCATAGCACAGGCATATATACACTACCTGCTGTAAAAAAATAGCTAGTGGGAAACTGCTGTATAACAAAGGGAGATTAATTGAATGATGGTTGATACCTTAGAGGGCCAGGACAGGGAGAGTGGGAGGGGGTCATGGGTGTGAGTGGATTTGGGGATATATGTATAAATACAGCTGATTCACTTTGGTGTACCTGAAAAGCTGGTACAAAAATGTAAAGCAATTATATTCCAATAGAGTTTAAAAAAAAAAGAAAGAAAAAATATATTATAAAATGTATAAATCCCTTAGGTCTAAGTTCGTAATCAATTAAAAAAAAAAAAGCTGAAATTAACCCCGGAATGGACCAGATCTATAGAATTAATAATAATATTTCTGTTTCCTTGGGTTCTCAGCTGTAAGTGTTCTTCTACCTGCCTTGGGCTTTTTGTGTTACTCTGCGACCAGCAGAGCTTCTTTTATTGTTCATATGTGAGTGCTGGTGTGTGGGGAGAGAGAGGGTACAATAGTGGCTCCTTCCCCTGGGAGTGAGTGAGCAGTGGCGCCCTGCCTGGGTTGTAGCAGCTCAGGTGACTTGGGTGGTGCCTGTTGCAGAGGGACCCCGGCAGCCCAGGTGTAAACAGAATGTTTCCAGAGCTGGGCTGCTGTGCGGACTCTTGGCTATCAGCTTCAGGCACTCTAGGCCAGCCCTGCCCGGGGGACTCTGTTATCCTTGAGTGGGTGAGCCAGGCCCAGAGGGAGCCTTCCTTTGTCCATCACAGGCTCTGAGAGAGAAGCTACACCCGCGGCTCCTCCCCTCTGCTTGTGAGTCAGCAGTATCAAGCCACCGCCATGGCCGCCCAGCTTTCTGCGGTTGGCATTCTCCGCTGCAGATTTCTTCCCTCCTGTCCTCTCAGTCTGTCTCCCCATTGCCAACAATGTTTCTCACCCTGAACCAGTTCTCTGGTTCCCAAGTTCCAGCTCCCAGACCCCCCGTTCAGCTGTGAACTGACCTCTCATTCCGGACATGCTGAGCCACGGTGCCAACCCTCCGTGTGTTTCTCACTCTTTCCGGTCTGCCACAGCTCAGCCGCTTCACCCTCTTTGAACAATCCCAAATGCCTCCCTTCTGACCCAGGGAAATTCCACATTGGAGAAGGGGTTACCCCATCAGATGAGGGACATTTCCCTGAATTTGACAATCTCCTCGCTTTTTCAGATCCCCCCACCCCAGGGTGTGGGACCTGTCCCTTTTCTTTCTTTTCCTCCTCTTTCTCCTTTTTTTCCTTTTTTCCCTCTGTCCTACCCAGTTATGTCAGGATCTTTGCAGTCCTTTCTGGTGTCCAAAGTTGTCTGCTGGTGTTCAGCTGGTTCTCTGTGGCAATTATTGCATCTTTTGATGTGTTCCTGATGCATCTGTCGAGAGGGATGCATTCCACGTCCTTCTACTTTGTGGCCATCTTTTCCATTTTTCACTGCTTTTTAAAATTTCCATATGATTGAACCAGAAACTTTAAATAACCTAACTAACCCTAACTAAACTAAATGTCAAAACCTAACCAAATGCCAAGAAATTTTGATTTTCTCTTCTTACTATTAAATATGAAGAGCAGACTTACTCTACTAACCAAGACCTATACAATGGATAAATGTTCATAGGTATAAATATCTAACATATTTTTTTTTAAAGTCATCTAATTGCAAGGTCTGAATTCAGAGTTTTATTATTATCATTTTTTTTATCTTGACTTTCTCTCTTATTCGCTTTTACCTTAAATCTGGAACCACTATTTCCCTAGCTACACAATCAATGTAACAAATAGATTGTTTTGGTGTCTTATGGATACCAATGCACAGATAGCCAGTCCCAACCCTTCAATGGTAATATCAGGGACATTTTCCTATAGTGACCAAGGATTCTCAACTTTGAGGAATATCTCTGATTTCTTGGGGACACGGGTTTGAGCCCTGCTCTGGGAAGATTCCACATGCCATGGAGCAACTAAGCCCGTGCACCACAACTATTGAGCTTGTGCTCTAGAGCCTGTGAGCCACAACTATTGAGCCCATGTGCCACAACTACTGAAGCCCATGCGCCTAGGGCCCGTGCTCCATAACAAGAGAAGCCACTGCAATGAGGAGCTTGCGCACCACAATGAAGAGTAGCCCCTGCTCGCAGCAACTAGAGAAACCCTGTGTGCAGCAATGAAGACCCAACGCAGCCAATAAACAAATAAAATAAATTTATTAAAACAATTAGTTTAAAGAATCACAGTCTAATAATAATAATATATATTTTTATAGAGTATCTTTTAGCTTCTTGTATTTGTTTTTCAGGCTGAGTTCTAAATCAGTAAAAATGACATTATGCTTTGCTATATGGGCTCAGAAATATGATCAGTTAAGACAGAGTAATTCCTCTTAGCACCCACGAATAATGTGAAGTAATAGAAATCCAGAGGGGGAAGGGGATTACTAATGAGGGCTATAATATTCTATTCCCATTATCCTAACTTACATGTTCTGATCTAATCCTTTCAGGTCTGTTACAACTCCTTCTTTAATACAATCCTGAATTTGAAGGTTATAAATGTGGGGTGTGAGTTCTCATATACAGCACTTATTACAATCATTACTTCTGGCATTATTGATGTAAGCAGACACTCATTTGTAACCTGTTTATTTAAGAGTCACCAGTGTTATTTGGTATTTCTTTTACTTTCTGCCTATATTAAAGTTAGTACCGTTTCTTCTGGAGTTAGTAATGTTTATTGAGAAATTTCTTCTAAATTTATACACTACAGTTTTGTTCATAATAGCTATTAAGTAAACTATATTCATCTATCTATTTACAAATATTTATTGAGTAATAACGGCATATTCCAGAAACATGGACAATGCTAGTGAAATGGCTGACTTAGAAAAACATTACATAGCTTTAAAATATTTTATATCTATGCAATAAGTTTATTACCAATTTAAGTAATATGGACATTTTTTAAATCCTGAGAATTCACTTATCACTAAATTAAAGTTGTTGTTTCAAGTACTCATTAGACTGAACAGGTAAAACTTCTAATTATTCTCTCCATAGGACATATTCTCTTTTGAAAATAGATAAATACTACCAGACAGAAGCATATACTGGAGCAATGGAAACAGTTAAAGGTTTTAGTTTCCAAACCACTTCTCTGGAAGCAAATTAAGTAGAAATTACTGTGATATCAACAGAAGTGTAATTAAGCAGAATAGATACTAATGATCATTGGTAAAAAGTGTTCACGAGTCAGCGGAATAACTAAGCTAAGTAAAGGGCTAGCTATCAATAAACATGAAAGTGTGGTTTAAGTCAATTGAATGTAATGGATGCACAGAATAACCTTAAACAGGGAATTCAAAGCACATTGCAAAAAAGTTAATATTTATTATGGCTTGATTTTTGGGTGAGGACTCGTTTAACATTTCTGTATATGTGATTCAGAGGCATTTTAAAATAACATAATGCAAAAATTCTGGTGCTACTTCATATTTTCATTCTTGGAACAGTAAAATCACTCATCTTTACATAATATATCTTTAGAACTGAGGGGCTTACTGGTCAAAATCACCAACACTTCAATTAGCAAAAAGGTTTCTAGATTAGAAAAACTGAATGGGAATAGCTTTAAATAAGTCATGAGCTCCCCAGTTGGCCATGGTCCCCAACATTCACTATTATATAACACTGGGCCATTTATGTTAATATTCATGTTAATCTCCTAGTTCCATAGACATATACACTTGCAACTTCTAGGCTTAAAATTTGCTATATTGAGATCAAATAATTACTGTACTTCTAATATATATGATATTTATTTATACTATATAAAATTTAACTTTATATTTACTTATATATAATTTCCTTTATAACATTTTATAAATTTTATTTATATCATTTATATTTATATATTCACAAAAGATTATGGGGGTTTAGTTTCTATTCTCAAGCTTCTAACTTGCCTCTGGGACTCAGCATATTTTAGTTAAAACTTAAGAATTGATCTTGATTCCAAATTAGTTTTCTTTCTCTCATAAACACTGTTGCTACCTCAGCTCTTATTTAGTTCCAGACAATATATTCTGATGAATTTCTTCTATAACTTGTCTGTTTTTGCCAAGTAATGGGGCTCTCCATAGAGCTGGCAGTTCAAAGGAAACTAATTCTATTTGGAGTCTGATTGCTCATTTAATTGGCTGACACCCATGTCCAAACTTACCATAAATTTATTAC
Organism: Hippopotamus amphibius kiboko; assembly: GCF_030028045.1. Taxonomy (NCBI): domain Eukaryota; kingdom Metazoa; phylum Chordata; class Mammalia; order Artiodactyla; family Hippopotamidae; genus Hippopotamus; species Hippopotamus amphibius. The sequence goes on along the minus strand of NC_080196.1, from coordinate 93,789,241 downwards.
TTAATTTATCCTTGTCAACTTGAGTTTCTCTACATGTAACCACATCTCCTTTAGTTATCATAGCTGTTATAATTCAACTTCAGTGCCTCTTCAACAGTGGCTAGAAAGTTAAATTCCATAATGCCAGATGCAACTAATTTTGTTCTGTGTTTGAATCCTGGAGTACATCCAAACAACTTAATCAGTTGCTTCACTTCAGATAAGGATATTTTTATTGTTTTTGTTTGTTGTTGTTGTTTTTATAGCTCTTTGGCATTCCCACAATCCTGCCCATCACTTGCTTCAAATCAGCCTATGGTGATTACATTTCAGTTAATGCACCATTTATAATGATATATCACATGCAGTAAAGCAATCTCTTTGGAATCCATTGTCATTAGCATTTGTAGGAAAAGGAGGTTGCAAAACATCATGGCCTTGTCGTACCCTGTTGGAAGTGGATCAGCTGCCAGATATTTATTGACAGGTCTCAAGACTTAGGTGCTCTGTGCACTAGAACTGACAAGGTCAGAGCAGCTTGTAGGTAATACTGAAACTAATTCAAAGAGCTGTGCTTACATGATGGTGTGACATCAGTTTATGCGTTCTGCCAGGCTAATATAAATGACCAACCTCTATAAAAGTCAAAGCTAACAATGTACCATGGCATAGTTTCATTTTATCAAATTATTATCAATATCATCAGTTTTGCACTCACATGCAATTCTTGAATTCTGCAGCTTGGTCTTGGAGGTCAATATGCATATTTACCTCTAAGTTTATGCTTCCTTATGGAATATTTTGATTATAAAAATGTATCTCCAGGATATCATCAAGATGGCAACATAGGTCATTCCCCACTTCAGTCCCCATCACAAGAAAACCAACTAGCAACCATCCATAGACAAGACATTTGTGAAAAATCTGAGAACCCAGTGGTGAGGCTGAAGCACTCCTCATCCTGGACGGTAGAGGCTGAGAAGGATCAGATTAGAAGGTAAGAGAAGCAGCTACACTCTGACTGAATCGCCCTTCCTCCAGGCTAGTGCAATGTCACACAGAAAAAGCCCTTCTGGGCCTATGGTTTCTTCAGGTGAAATAAGAAAAGAGAGCCCAATGTGGATATCCGGTTCCCTAGCAATGCAGGATGCTTCCTGGGAAGCCTGGTTGGGTCTCACCTCAAGTGGATCACCAGAGGAATCTAGAGGGCTCAAGGACTGAGTGTCAGGTAGAGACAGAGAAGGAGGCTAGGACTTTCAGCAACCCAGTACTCATATCTTGGCAGACTGCATTCCTGCTTTGCAGAAGCACCTGAGCTGAGACCCCAGCCAGAGAATATGCCCATCTGCAGAGCTTATCCGTATTTGGCTAGGGAGCTCAGTTGGCAGTTCTGCCTAATTTGGATTCCCAGCCAATGAGATATGTTATATATCCATGCCTGGGCAGGAGAGCAAATCCCAGCCCCTCCTAACTGCTGAGTATAGCTTCTGGTAACCCACAGCCAAGAAGACCAGACAGAGAACACTGGCTGCCATGGAGCCCATCCCGCACCCCACCTTGGGCAGGGAGCCACACCAGCAGCCTTGCCAACTGTTAAGTATAGCCTCAGGCCCTGAGTAACCAGGGAGCCTGATTAGAGACCCTGGGCAGCTTAGGAGCCTATTGTCTAGCCCTGCAGCAGAGCCCTGCCCAATTGCTGAACATAGCCTGTGACCTCGCCCGGACATGGAGCTATTTCAGTGACTCCTGCCAGCTACAGAGCATAGCCTGTAGCCCTACCTGGGAAGGGAGCCCTGACAGCACCCCTGCCTGACCCCAGAGCACAATCTTTGGCCTCAACTAACTGCAGGGTACAGCTGAAGGTCTCTCCTGAAAAGAGAGTCTGGCCATTGACCTTGTCCAGCAGCGGAGCACAGCCAGAAGCCTACCTGATCACAAAGTCCAGCCTGTGGCCTTGACCAACTTTTAACATAGCCTACAGCCCCACCTGATCACAGAGCATAGTCTGAGGCCCCATCAGACAAAAAGCCCTGCCTGTGGGACCACCTGAACATGGAATGCAGCCAGAGGTACCATCCTGTTGGAGAGCAGAGCCTGAGACTCACCCAGCTAAGAGCAATTGGGGAGCCCAGATCATTGCCCTGCTCAATCAGGGAGTCCAACAAGTGGCATCACACTGCCAGGGAACACAGCTGTGACCTCACCTGACAGGAGGTGATTGCAGAGCCCAGAGTGACAGCAAAAAGATAAAAAACCCAATTAAAAAATGGGCAAAGAACCTGAACAGACATTTTTCCATAGAAGATATCAAATGGCCAACAGGTTTACAGAAAGGGGCTAACATCAGGGGAATGCAAATCAAAACCACAATGTGTTATCATTTCAAACCTGTTGGAATGGTTACTATGAAAAAGATGAGAGATACCAAGTGCTGATGAGATGTGAAGAAAAGGGAACCTTTGTTCATTGTCAATGGGAATATAATTGGTGCAGTCACTATGGGAAACAGTACGGAGGTTCCTCGCAAAATTTAAAACAGAACTACCATATGAGCCAACAACTCTATTTCTGGGAATATATCTGAAGAAAATGAAATCACTATCTTGAAGAGGTATCTATAACCCATGTGCATTGTGGCATTATTTACAATAGCCAACACATAAAAACAACCCAAGGTTCCATCAATGAATGCATGGATAAAGAAAATGTATACACACACACACACACACACACACATAGCTCAAAATATTATTCCATCACATAAAAGGAGGAAACCCTCCCATTTGTGACAACATGGATGAACTGCGAGAGCATTATTCTAAATGAAATAAACCAGACAGTGGAAGACATATAGTATGGTCTTACTTACATGTGGATTGTAAAAAAAACAATCTCAGAAACAGAGAGCATATGGGGGTGGGGTTAAGGGGGACAAAGGGTACAAACTTCCAGTTTTAAGATGTATACAGTTTAGGGATATAATGAACTGTATGGTGACATAGTTAACAATACTGTATTGTATATTTGAAAGTTGCCAAGAAAGTAAATCTTAAAAAGATCTCATCACAAAAAATAAATAAAGATTGTAACTATGTCAGATAGATGGATAGGTTAACAACCTAACTGTGGTGATCATTTGCAATATATACATATATCAAATCATTACACTGTCTAGATTAAATTTATATAACGTTATATGTTAAATTACATCTTAAAGTTGGCAAAAAAGAAAAATAATTTTTTAAACGTGTATCCAAAATCATTTCTCTTTTGCCGATTCTTCCATTTTTGCCATCATTTTTCATCTTCCTAGATTGCATTTTTAATGGTTAAAATACATACTCTTACCTTATACTTAGCATTAAAACCCAGAAGGCAGGGACTGATTTGAGATGAGGATTGCCATGCTTAAGAATTAATCAATCTATATAGAAGACACCTGATTGGACACTTTAAGTATTGTTCATATCATTTACAAATTTCACTTTGGAAAGTTGAGTAGACAATTCCACTTGTTTATCATGAGACATACAACCAGTTTGGCTTTTTGTTGCTCTTTGTATCAGTAAAAGTATTTGGATGTCCACATAAGAATACAGAGAAAATGGGCATAAAAAATGCTATGATAATTATTTGTACATAATCACTGAAGAATATATATGTGGACTAAAAAAATGCCAAAACTACAACCACAGAGATAAAAGTTTATCTGAGGGATCATCCCCATTTTTGTCATTCCCTCACCCAGTATACTACTCATTCTTAATGAACTGCCACTATCAAGAAAGACACTGTATGAATTCCATTGATTCATTTATAAGTTTCAATACTGAAGGTAGACTGGGCTTTGTTAATGAGAATGAACTTTGGAGAAATGATAACTGAAGCAAAGGTTACAAGCATATCAATATCCATCACACCCAAATGGTGATTGGAGTGGACCACCAAAAAGAACTTACAATACCTAGCAAATAAAGATTTTTTATAAGTATACAGATTTCAAATGACACCCTTTGTCATCCATAATCTTCCCCATCTTGGACCATCACCATAAACTGAAGCCTGCGACCCAATGTCTGCAAAAGGCACAGAGATAGGGATAGAAATTCGTAGTGGGTGGCCACTCACTTCTTTGTTTTCTTGGAAAGATAAAGAAGAGTATGTGCCATCTCCAAGTGCATTATAGCTTTCATCATTAATAACATCTAGAACCTACAGACACCACCAGGTTGTCATAAAGATGGCATACAGGAGATGAGACAGAGATAGCATCTGACCTATTTTATTATGTCTGGGTAGCTCCACCCAAACCTCTCTCTCCTCAAATCCACACAAGCTCCACCACTGACCCCAGGGTCATATTACTGGGTTCAATGTGTATTATAGATCCAAGAGGAAGGGATCTCTTAATTTAGCAGCATTTTCAATCATGTATTGAATGGTTTGCCTTCAATAATCCATTATTTAATTAAATAATAATGATTTCCCCAGCATTTTAATTAGTTATCTCAGGTCTGACCATTAAGAAGCCAAGTTGCTAAGGAAACAGGAGAGGACGATGCAGTGGGAAACATATCACGTCACCTTCTACCCCTGCATCCTTGACAGCATTCCTTATATTCAATCTAGTCACAATCCCATTATACAGCTTTGTTTTCAGCATATACCAATTTGCTTTTCCCTAAAGCTATGTACCCTTGGTTCCTACAAAACACAAGACAGGACCTAAGGGCAGAGTTTTCTTAGTCTAGAGGCCTTGACAGGCAGCCTCCCTATATGTTGGTGGCATATAAAGAAATAAACACAAAGGAAACTTGACCAGTTCCATTCTTAGCTTTTATAAAGACTATGTGCTGATGCAGCTCCTCACTGGAGAGCCATTCAGTCTTGCCTGTAAATATATCAGGTGCAAATCTATCCTTCTGTCCTCCCAACCTCCCCCATTTGTCTTTTCAAGGCTAATGCTGCTTCAGAAACAAGTGCTTTTTAAACATCTGTCATGTGCTTATCATCAAAGTTCTGAGAAAAACAAACACAAAGGGATGTAATTAAAGGAATAATGAGCAGACTTGTGGTATTTAATCAGAAATGAGTTGCTTTCGAATCTCACCAAGAGCCAAAAGTAATCATTGGTCTATTGTGAATTACTTGCTCATCCAAGATGTTCCTGGTCACTTTGCCTACGACAAGCAAAAGCAGTACAGCACTGCGATCTTAACTACAAAAGAAGACAAGGTGGGTAATCTGAAGAGGAAATCCATAATTCTCCCATTGTCGAACGTGTAGCAGAAATATTTTATTTTGCAACGTAATAGTTCATGACGATGATGATGATTTCCTTTCCCCTCAGAGAAGACATCATTTAAGCTAGTCTATATGTGGTAGCTCTCATTCGTGTTGCCCTGAAAACACGTTGTTATACTGTGTAATGCAGGAAGCTTAAGCAGGGAACAGTAGTATCACAATGTACATGAGCTGGGAAACTAAAGGATATTTACATGGCTAGAGGAACAGTATTAGCTGTGTCATTAGATAGTTCTGTCAACTCTACACAGTAAACACTGACAGCAAAATAATTGCATCTCAGAAAAATGCACTGATCTGTTTTTTATTTGGTTATAATACCATGAAAATAAAGAAAATATATTTTTAAATTGTGTTTCTCCAGGGGAAAAGGCTATCAACATATTTTTTATATTAGAGTCATTTTCGCAGATTGCGATACAAAGTTGTTGGACAATACAGGTTAAAGAAATTACAGAAAAAAAAATTCTGAAATAGCTGCATAAGGTGACCAGGATGAGTTTCTTATCATGTGGTCACACTCATGGACAATCCCAAGGAAAATAATTAAAGAAAAATTAAGATTAAAGGAGGAATTTCCCCAGATCTCAGACAGTTAAAACTCATTAAATCTGAGTTATAGTATGTTGCACCTCATTGCTTTTGTCTAAGAAAAGAAAAAGACAATAAAAAACAAAATATAACAAGTATATGACATTTTAAATAACCTAGAGAAATTTATCTTTGTAACATAATCAAACAAGAAATAGTCTCTTGTAGGTTAGAGATAGTATTGAAAGTTTTCAGAAAGGTCACCCAAGAGAAAAGGGTTATATTTCAAATGAAAAATGTGATTCACTGTTCTCATAAATTGTTATTCAATCATGCAAAATCTAGGACCCAGAGGGAAAAGTCTTGAGAAGGTTATGAACTATTTTACTCTTATCCATCTTAGGAGAACACTTGGTCATGATAAGTCATAAGAAAGATGGTGGCATCTTGTTCCCTGAAAAATTTGTAACTGCAGAACTGACAACTCCTTTATATTCATAAAGGTCAGATCTAGACGTAAAGCACTGTTTTCAAACCTTCTGTGACCTCTCCTATAAAAAAGAGTGTGATTTAACCTTGCTCAAGGGCCCTCTCTTGTAGTCTAGTTCAACTTTCTTATACAATATCCAAAGTTGTGAAAATTCCAGGGGTGAAAGAGTGCACAATCAGACAAGTGAACCAGTGGTAGGCTGATAAATATTATCAACTCTCATGATTGGAGGCTGGAGAGGTGAAAGCCCTTGGTGGACGCTTTTGTCAATTTCCTTGGTGATCCAGTTTTCTACTATAATTGATTTCAAGCTACTGACTTGATGGGACATGGAGATGGGAAGAGAGAGAGCATAATACATCTCATATAGTATGTCTATCATAGAGATTAAATAGATGTAAATAATGTCAAGAATAAAGGTAATAGCAAAGTGCAGTAAAAATAATCAGGAATTTATGAGTTATAAGTATTATTACTTTGATTTTAATATAATTCAAGTGAAAGTTTCTATAATTTAATTTTAATAATGACTGAGTTTAACTACCATCTTGCAAAAATCCTGAAAGTTTACCAGTCAGCTTTCATGAGCTGTTATCAGCTGGCTGTAACACATTACTGGCTCTGACTGACTACATGTCTCTAAGAGGTTAGTCTGGTGGAATCTAGATGTTAAAATAAATTCAGGCAGCTTATTCACAATGAGGGGAGTGTTCTGGACTTTCAGTGTTAAAAGAGAGAACAGTTTCTAGTTCCTAGACTCTCCATCGAGAGTCTCACAAAAACTATAGAACTTTGCCCTAAGAAAGTTGTACATGTGAAAATAATTATCTGGTTTTGCTTATATTTTCAGAGAGCTGTTGCCTGCCCCCTTCCCACTCTCATAGCCATGTTTTATTGAGCAGGAAGTGATGAGGAAATGGATGAGAAGAGAGACTATGGAAGGCTCCCCAAGGGACACTGCTGCATCACCTTGAACAACTGATTTCCACTCAATTGATTTTTTAAAAAATGTCTGTCTCAGAAATAAGAAACTGACTGGTCAACTCATTTGGGTGCGGATTAGTTTCCTAGGGCTGCCATCACAAAGTACCACAAACTAGGTGGCTTAACACCATAGAAATTTATTTCTCACAGTTCCAGAGGCAGGAAGTCTTACATCAAGGTGTTGGAAGAACCATGCTCCTTCTGAGACTCTGGAAGGAGTCCTTCGTTGCCTCGTTCTAGCTTCCAGTGGTGGTCGCTGATCCTTGGCTTTCCCTGGCACAGATTATAGCTTCATCACTCTGTCATTACGGTCTACTCAGTGTGTGTGTGTGTCCTCTTACATGGACACTAGTTATGTTGGATAAAGAGCCCACCCCACTGCAGTATGACTTCATGCTAACTAATTACATCTGCGAGGACCCCTTTTCCAACCAAAGTCACATTCTAGGGTACTGAGAGTTAGGACTTCAACTTATTTTTTTTTGGGGGGGGTACACCAAGTTCAATCATCAGTTTTTATACACATATTCCCGTATTCCCTCCCTCCCTCGACTCCCCCCCACCCTCCCCGTCCCAGTCCTCTAAGGCATCTTCCATCCTCGAGTTGAACTGCCTTTGTTATACAACAACTTCCCATTGGCTATCTATTTTACAGTTGGTAGTATATATATGTCTGTGCTACTCTCTCAGTTGGTCTCAGCTTCCCCTTCACCCCCCACCCCCCCAAATCTCAAGTTCTCCAGTCCATTCTCTGCACCTGTGTCCTTGTTCTTGTCTTGTCACTGAGTTCATCAGTACCATTTTTTTGATTCCGTATATGTGAGTTAGCATACAATATTTGTCTTTCTCTTTCTGACTTACTTCACTCTGCATGACAGACTCTAGGTCTATCCACCTCATGACATATAGCTCCATCTCATTGCTTTTTATACCTAAGTAATATTCCATTATATATATATGCCACATCTTCTTTATCCATTCATTTGTTGATGGGCATTTAGGTTGCTTCCATGTCCTGGCTATTGTAAATAGTGCTGCAAAAAACATTATGGTACATGTTTCTTTTGGGATTATGGTTTTCTTTGGGTGTATGCCCAGGAGTGGGATGACTGGATCATATGGTAGTTCTATTTGTAGTTTTTTAAGGAACCTCCAAATTGTTTTCCATAGTGGCTGTACCAACTTACATTCCCACCAACAGTGCAGGAGACTTCCCTTTTCTCCACACCCTCTCCAACATTTGTGGTTTCCAGATTTTGTGATGATGGCCATTCTGATCGGTGTGAGGTGATACCTCATTGTGGCTTTGACTTGCATTTCTCTGATGATTAGTGATGTTGAGCATCTTTTCATGTGTGTGTTGGCCATCTGTATGTCTTCTTTGGAGAAGTGTCTATTTAGGTCTTCCACCCATTTGTGGATTGGGTTATTTGCTTTTTTGGTATTAAGCTTCATGAGCTGCTTGTATATTTTGGAGGTTAATCCTTTGTCCGTTGTTTCATAGGCAACTATTGCTTCCCATTCTGAGGGTTGCCTTCTAGTCTTGTTTATGGTTTCTTTGACTGTGCAAAAGCTTCTAAGTTTCATGAGGTCCCATTTGTTTATTCTTGATTTTATTTCCATGATTCTAGGAGGTGGGTCAAAAAGGATCTTGCTTTGATGGATGTCATAGAGTGTTCTGCCTATGTGTTCCTCTAGGAGTTTTATAGTGTTTGGCCTTACATGTAGGTCTTTAATCCATTTGGAGCTTATTTTTGTGTATGGTGTTAGGAAGTGTTCTAATTTCATTCTTTTACATGTAGCTGTCCAATTTTCCCAGCACCACTTATTGAAGAGGCTGTCTTTGTTCCATTGTATATGCGTGACTCCTTTGTCAAAGATAAGGTGCCCATATGTGTTTGGGCTTACTTCTGAGTTCTCTATTCTATTACATTGACTTTCCTTTCTATTTTTGTGCCAGTACCATACTGTCTTGATCACTATGGCCTTGTAGTAGAGTTTGAAGTCAGGAAGCCTGATTCCACCAACTCCATGTTACCTTCTCAAGATTGCTTTGGCTATTCGGGGTCTTTTGCATTTCCATACAAATCGTAAGATTTCTTGCTCTAGTTCTGTGAAAAATGCCATTGGTAATTTGATCGGGATTGCATTGAATCTGTAAATTGCTTTGGGTAGTACAGTCATTTTCACGATGTTGATTCTTCCCATCCAGGAACATGGTATGTCCCTCCATCTGTTTGTGTTGTCTTTGATTTCTTTCATCAGTGTCTTAAAGTTTTCTGCATACAGATCTTTTGCCTCCTTAGGCAGGTTGATTCCTAGGTATTTGATTCTTTTTGTTGCAATGGTGAATGGGAGAGTTTCCTTAATTTCTCTTTCTGCTCTTCCGTTGTTAGTGTATAGGAATGCAAGAGATTTCTGTGCATTAATTTTGTATCCTGCTACTTTACTAAACTCATCAATTAGTGCTAGCAGTTTTCTGGTAGAGTCTTTAGGGTTTTCTATATATAATATCATGTCATCTGCAAAGAGTGACAATTGTACTTCTTCTTTTCCAATTTGGATTCCTTTGATTTCTTTTTCTTCTCTGATTGCTGTGGCTAAAACTTCCAAAACTATGTTGAATAATAAATGGTGAGAGTGGACACCCTTGCCTTGTTCCTGTTCTTAGAGGGAATTCTTTCAGTTTTTCCCCATTAAGAACGATGTTGGCTTTTGGTTTCTCATATATATGGCTTTTATCATGTTGAGGTAATTTCCTTCTATGCCCATTTTCTGGAGAGCTTTTATCATAAATGGATGTTGAACTTTGTCAAAAGCTTTTTCTGCATCTATTGAAATGATCATATGGTTTTTATCCTTCAATTTGTTGATATAATGTATCACGTTGATTGATTTGTGTATATTGAAGAATCCTTGCATGCCAGGAATAAACCCCACTTGATCATGGTGTATGATTTTTTTAATGTGCTGTTGGAGTCTGTTAGCTAGTATTTTGTTGAGGATTTTTGCATCTATATTCATCAGTGATATTGGTCTGTAGTTTTCTTTTTTTGTAATATCTTTGCCTGGTTTTGGTATCAGGGTGATGGTGGCCTCGTAGAATGAGTTTGGGAGTGTTCCTCCTTCTGCTATATTTTGGAAGAGTTTGAGAAGGATAGGTGTTAGCTCTTCTCGAAATGTTTGATAGACTTCGCCCATGAATCTGTCTGGTCCTGGGCTTTTGTGTGTTGGGAGATTTTTAATCACTGCCTCAATTTCCGTACTTGTGATTGGTCTGTTCATGGTTTCTATTTCTTCGTGGTTCAGTCTTGGAAGATTGTATTTTTCTAAGAATGTATCCATTTCTTCCAGGTTATCCAATTGATTGGCATGGAGTTGCTTGTAGTAGTCTCTCATGATGTTTTGTATTTCTGAGGTGTCCGTTGTTACTTCTCCTTTTTCATTTCTAATTCTGTTGATTTGCATCTTCTCCCTTTTGTTCTTGATGAGTCTGGCTAATGGTTTATCAATTGTGTTAATCTTCTCAAAGAACCAGCTTTTAGTTTTATTAATTTTTGCTATTGCTTCCTTCCTTTCTTTTTCATTTATTTCTGCTCTGATCTTTATGATTTCTTTCCTTCGGCTCACTTTGGGGTTTCTTTGTTCTTTTTCTAATTGTTTTAGGTGTAAGGTTAGGTTGTTCATTCGATAATTTTCTTGTTTCTTAAGGTAGGACTGTATTGCTATAAACTTCCCTCTTAGAACCGCTTTTGCTGCATCCCATAGGTTTTGGGTTGTTGTGTTTTCATTGTCATTTGCTTCTAGATATTTTTTGATTTCCTCTTTGATTTCTGTAGTGATTCCTTGGTTGTTTAAGAGTGAATTGTTTAGCCTCCATGTGTTTGTATTTTTTGCAGTTTTTTTCCTGTAATTGATATCTAGTCTCATGGCGTTGTGGTCTGAGAAGATGCTTGATACGGTTTCAATTTTCTTGAATTTGCTGAGGTTTGATTTGTGACCCAAGATATGATCCATCCTGGAAAATGTTCCGTGTGCACGTGAGAAGAGAGTGTATTCTGTCATTTTTGTATGGAACATCCTATAAATATCAATTAAGTCGAGATGGTCTAATGTGTCATTTAAAGCTTGTGTGTCTTTATTTATTTTCTGTTTGGATGATCTGTCCATTGATGTCAGTGGGGTGTTCAAGTCTCCCACTATTATTGTGTTACTGTCGATGTCCCCTTTTATAGCTGTTAGCATTTGCCTTATGCATTAAGGTGCTCCTATGTTGGGGGCATAGATATTTACCATTGTGATATGTTCTTGAATGGATCCCTTGATCATTATGTAGTGTCCTTCCTTGTCTCTTGTAATAGTCTTTACTTTCAAGTCTAATTTGTCTGATATGAGTATTGCTACTCCAGCTTTCTTTGGACTTCCATTTGCATGGAATATCTTTTTCCATTCCTTTACTTTCAGTCTGTATGTATCCCTTGGTCTGAAGTGGGTTTCTTGTAGGCAGCATATAGAAGGGTCTTGTTTTTGTATCCATTCAGCCAGTCTGTGTCTTTTGGTTGGAGCATTTAATCCATTTACATTTAAAGTGATTATTGACATGTGTGTTCCTAGTACCATTTTCTTAATTGTTTTGGGTTTGTATTTGTAGGTGTTTTCCTTTTCTTGTGTTTCCTACTTAGAGAAGTTCCTTTAGCACTTGTTGTAAGGCTGGTTTGGTGGTGCTGAATACTCTTAACTTTTGCTTGTCTGGAAAGCTTTTGATTTCTCCATCAAATCTGAATGAGATTCTTGCTGGGTAGAGTATTCTTGGCTGTAGGTTTCTCTCTTTCAGGACTTTCAGTATATCCTGCCATTCCCTTCTGGCCTGCAGAGTTTCTGTGGAAAGGTCAGCTGTTATCCTTATGGGTTTTCCCTTATATGTTATTTGTTGCTTTTCTCTTGCTGCTTTTAATATTTTTTCTTTGTGTTTAATTGTCATTAGTTTGATTAATCTGTGCCTTGATGTATTTCTCCTTGGGTTTATTCTGTATGGGACTCTCTGTGCTTCTTGGACTTGGTTAATTATTTCCTTTCCCATGTTGGGGAAGTTTTCCACTAGAACCTCTTCAAATATTTTCTCAGACCCTTTCTTTTGTTCTCCTTCTTCTGGGATGCCTATAATTCGAATGTTGGTATGCTTAATGTTATTACTGAGGTCTCTGAGACTGTCTTCTATTCTTTTTATTCTTTTTTCTTTTTCCTGCTCTGTGGCAGTTATTTCCCCCATTCTATCTTCCAACTCACTTATTCGTTCTTCTGCCTCAGTCATTCTGCTGGTTATAGCATCTAGAGTATTTTTAATTTTGGTTATTTTGTTATCCATTGCGGTTTGTTTTTCTGAGTTCTTATGAACTGTTTCTTGTACTTTCTCTATTTTGTTATCGAGATTTTGTATCATTTTTACTATCATTACTCTGAATTCTTTTTCAGGCTTTTTTCCTATTTCCTCCTCATTTATTTGGTCTTGTGGGTTTTTTTCCTGCTCCTTTGCCTGCATGGTGTTCCGTTGTTTCCTCATGATTGTCCAGACTTTGGGGTTGCTTGCCCTGGCATTAGCGGTGTTTATAGAAGACTGTCCAAGCCTCAGACTAATGTTAATATTTCTGTTTCCTTAGAGTCTCATCTGTAACTGTCCTTCTACTCGCCTTGGGTTTTTTTGCATTATACTGTGACCAGCAGAGGTTCCTTTATTGTTCGTCTGTAAGCATCGGTGTGTGGGGAGGGAGAGGGTACAATAGTGGCTCCTTCCCCTGGGCGTGAGTGAGCAGTGGCGCACTGTTGTTTCAGTTGGGCTTGGAGGTGCCTGTTGCAGAGGGATGCCGGTGGCTCATGTGTAAACAGAACATCTCAGAGTTGGGCCTCTCTCAGGTTTTTTTTTTTTTTCTCTGCAGCCTCCTTGCTGCTGGTGTTCCAAGGGGTTTTAATCCAGCCCCGCCTGAGTGCCTGAGGGTGCTTGTTATTCCTGAGCGCCTTAGGTGGCCCACAGGGCGTCTCTCCACTGCCTGTTGCAGAGGCGCTGAAAGAGAGAGAGAGGCTATGCCTGCAGCTCCTCCCCCCCAACTGTGAGCCTGCAGCCTCCAGCCGCCATCATGGCTGGGCAGCAATCAGGGGCTGGCACTCCTCGCCACCGACCTCTTCCCTCCTGTCCTCTCTGTCCGTCACCTTACTGGCCACAATGTTTCTCACCCTGAACCAGCTCTCCGGTTCCCACACTCCTGCTCCCAGACCCTCTGCTGAGCTCTGAATCGACGTCTCAGTCTGGGAAAGCTGAGCTACTGTGCGAACCCTCCGTATGTTTCTCACTCCTTCCCGTCTGCCACAGCACCACCGCTTCACCCTCTTTGAGCCGTCGTAGATGCCTCCCTACTGGTTATGTCGGGCTCCTTGATGTCCTTCCTGGTGTCTGAGGTCGTCTGCTGGTGTTCGGTTGGTTCTCTGTGGGAATTATTGCGTCTTTTGGTGCATTCCCAATGCATCTGTGGAGAGGGATGCATTCCGCGTCCCTCTACTTTGCAGCCATCTTTTTCTCCAAGGCTGGCAGCCCCGGAGGGCGGACGGCACTCCAGCTGGTGGGGTCCCTCCCGAGCGAGGCGGCGGTGTGGCCTTGGGCAGGGTTGGGGGTTGCCTTCAACTTATCTTTTTGGAGGAGGTGACAATTTAACCCTTAACAGATGTTAAGTTAATCATTTAATAAATTATGAATGATAATCATTGCTTCTGAGTTTGAGGCCTTTCTCCCCAAAATAATTGTTTGATCTGTGTCATTATTTCATTGTTTTGAAAGGAAAAAATGTTTATATTCCTATTTAATAGAGAAAGAAGCAGACTCATTGATAGAAGAAAAAATCTGCTTCAAATCACCTAGTGTATCAAGAGGTGAGCCTAGAATTTTCTCAGATATAAGAGTAAGGTTCTTTCTAAAGCCCAAGTTCCCTTTCTTGCTCATTGAGGCCCTTTCTTGGGCTTCACTTGAAGCCAGTTCTGTGTAGGTTCCTTTAAAAAGTTCACTGTATTTCTCAGGTCCATTTTAATATTTTGTTGAGCCTATGCTGTTGGGTTATAGTTAGAACCATGCTGTTTTTGAACAAGAGATAAACACACACACACACACACACACAAATGTTGTTGCCCCCAAAAGGAAACTTAAAAAAATAAATAAATCAATTAATCTCTAGGGCTTTCAGTGAACAAATCAGAATGCGCTTGAAAAATCAGACCAATTGCATTCAGTCTCTTCACACTTCATAACTACTGAATGCCCACTATGTGCAAAGCTCCCAAATACAGTTGAGTTCAATTATTTGAAAGGCAGATGTCTGACAAATTCACATGATTTCTCCCCCACCCTCGTTTAGTCCATGATGCTGAAATATGATATGATATTGTTTTCTCAGTTATTCTTTATTACAGTTAGTGTTTGTTTCTTTACCAGAATTTAATCCTTAACTCAGTGTTCTACCTCCACACAGCCTTCCTTAAAAATTAATAATAATAGAACATTTTAGAGCTGTATTAGTTTAGAAAAAGCTATCTTAGGAAACGACAAGGTTTACATTTGAGATATTTTAAAGTGAAGCATGGATCATTGCTGACAGTAAAGGACTGAAATGTGACAGGTAGTCAAAATTTCTGAAGTTTCACAAAACTTTCTCAAATGTTGCTCACAAGAATGACTGAAACTCAATTATTCTCTTCTATTTACAGTTCCCACCACAAAGCAAGGATCCGTTGCATCAGAGTCCTGAAAGGTGACTCCTAGCTGTAATGGAATGAGTTTGGGGCCTGAGCTAAATATCAAACAAGGGAGCCCATTTCATTTTCCAGTAGCTTTATTGACAGAAAGCTTGCTTTCCACTCTGAACTCAAATCTGCCTCCACGGTACCTTCATGCATCTGAAATTCTATCCTTGTGTCTAAAGCAACACAAACTCTGATTCTATTTTCCATGTTAGTATACCTACTATTTCTCAGTTCAGCTGTGTTCAGTGGTTTGTTACTGGCTGTCTTTCATGTACCAAGTACTACCCCAGATGATGAGGGTGTACAGATCTGGGGAAAAGAGTCTCTTTTAAGGATCTCAGCCTAGCGTAGTTCTAGCCAATAGAGATTTCTAAGATGATAAAAATATTCTATACCCACATGGTCCAAAATGGTAGCCACTAACCAAGCGTGGCCATTGAATATGTGAAACATGATAGGGCAACTGAAAAACTGAATTTTAAATTTTATTTAATTATACAACTAAAATACAATTATTTAATTGTATTTTATTTAAATTGCCACGTATGGCAACGGGCAATGCATTGGACAATGCAAGTCTGGTGGAAAAGACAGGCCTATACATTGATAGGCCAATAAACATATATTGATAGTTCCCAGTAGAGAAGGGCTGACATGAGAGACCAGGTGTGGCTGAGTTAGAGTTACCCTGAGGAGGTGATGCCTGAGCTGGGTCTTTGTGCTGAAACTAGCCAGGTGACAAAGGGCGAAAAAGTTTCAGAAAAAAAAAAAAAATCACAAAGTCAAACAGGCACAAACGAACCTACTGAGAACAACGAATTTGAAGACCAGTTTGAACACAAAATCTGGCTGTGAGATACTGAGTAGAAACTCCATTTTCCTCACAAACTTCATAAAATTAGTTTTCAAGGTATACTCTATACACAATTTGTCTTGGCCCGTAGAAAAAGAATGTGAGAATGTTTCTTTCCTCATTTGAATAGTATACTTCAAAATGTGCATCTGAAATTCAAATTGGCATTCGTGGCAGAAAAATGGCTCCATTTGAGTTTACATTTAATTAAAAGAATTCTATAAATTCTCAGCCTTACTGCTAATAAGTCAAGCCTCTCCGATAGTAACTGGAAAATGTGAGTTTCTGAACTAAGATGTAGAATTTTATGTGCCTATTACAGTTTATCTAGATAATAAAAACATATTTAGCCTTCTAAGATTTTTTTATGTGAAGTAAGTGTTCTTTGGGTAAGCTCTTCTACCCCACTCTGTGTCATATCCACATATCTGGAAGTAAGAAAAGCTGTCTACATCATTGTTGAAGGACAAAATTCTAACGAGGATGGGAAAGAGATGGAGCCCTACTGAAAGCTGTCAGAGCTGATTCCCAGGTGAAGATTAAGGTGAGTTGTCAGGACTAAGACATTCCTGGATAACCTTTTCAAGGTAGACAGATGTGGTCTGTACCTTCCTCATTCACTCAATGGACACACTGTGTATTTGTTTTAGTTTAACACAACAAATAGTTTTCTAATGCTTCTGGTTTGGTTTGGCCTGTGGCTTTTGCTTATTTTTTAGCCAGGTACTGGGGATATAAAAGTCTAAAGATCAGACTTAGCTAATCTTCTGAATAGCCTAAAAGACTGGTGTACCTGGATAAATTGACAGCCCTGTTAATAGTTGAATTTTGTGTGTCTTCATCAAAAATGTCTGTCTACAAATTGTTCACAGCTTGGAACACCAGGAGCCCACTTACATTTCAGAAGGGTGGTCAGAGAGATAAACGCAGAGAGAAAAGTGTGTGTGTGTGTGTGTGTGTGTGTGTGTGTGTTTCTCACATTAGAGAATGTCAAGAAAAAGGTGGTTTTGTCTGAGAAGAGAAAATAAGTGGAGAGTGTGGCAGGTTGTGGTGAGGTAGGGCTTACCTTTTCAAAACAAAACATTATGGCAAGATTTTGTTTTGATTCCTAAATATTTGACTCTGATAATATTTAATGAATTTATATATGGTTCTCTTAGCAATCATTAGTGTCTGCAACATGAAATGACATGTAGATCTCAAAGAAAATAATAAAATATTCAGGATTAAAAATTTATGAAATTCAAAATAAACTGTCACTTAAGAGTACTGCTTGCATACAATTTCTCAAAAAAAATTTAATGTACATGAAGTTAAGATGTGTTGATAAATATATCCAAGAACAGTCACCTAAAATATAGTCATCCTATATCAAAACCACAGATCCCTGAAATCAAAATGTAAACCCCAAAAGATTCATGGAGCTTTTCCTTAGACATGCAATCTATGGTAATTACTGTTAGAGACATTCTTTAAAACAACAATGTAACTAAAACAGTTCAATTATTATATAGAATAAACTGGCTTAAAGTACAGATTTAACACACTGAAGTTTGAATGGAATTGTGAGGTACATGCATTTTGTGATTTAACGCTGCTGTGCATGACTATGGAGAAGTAAAATGTGTTCTTTAACAGTGCAGTCTTCCTGACTATTCCCTTGACCCAGCTTCCATCTGACATGGGGACAATTGGAAACAATTTTGGGTAGTGTGAAAGATAATCAAAGCTAGACACTAGTTAAAGTGTTCAGGCTTTGTGCAGCAGTAACGATTGTAATAGGAAAGAAAGTCCAGCATGAACTGAACTCAGCATCATCCAAACAAAAGACAGACTTTTAGAAGGCTGGGATGTACGAGGAGAAAGGCACTGAAGGGCAAAGGGGAAGATTTGGTCCTTGTAGCTAGGCCATCTGGGTTGGTGAACTTATCAAAGTTAAGCTTCTACCCTCCCACAGAGAGGAGGAGACAGGGGTCCTATCTTCAGGTGTTGATTAGAACAAACAACAATTTTTTTTTTTTTTTTTTGGCAGCTGTGAGCTTTCCCAGCAGGAACTAAAGGAGGTTGGAGTCACCATTCCAGGGTCTCAGCCTTGAGCTGTTAAAAAGTATGCTAGCGTTTGTTTAGGTTTTTTAGTATAGGAATTTGGATGAGTTTGTTAGCTGCTGAGTGTTCTCAGTGGAAGGAACATGGCTGCATGGGAGGCGTACCATGGCTTAAGTAGTGGATACAGATTCTCCAGAAGCTGATCAGTCTCCACAGAAAAAGGCCTGAGGCCTCTTGGTCACAGAACCTGGACTCTGCTTGCCCAAGCCTTCTGACCTCTACAAGGTGGCAAAGAGAGGGAATCAGGTAGGGGTGGTTGAATAGCAAAGAAAATATTCATTGAACAAAACAAACACTGTGTTTGGGACGCTTCAAAAAATATTTCTCCTTAACAGTCATGCAGAGTAGGTATCACTCGCAACATTTTATGACAGAGGAAATGGAAATGCATCAAAGTTAAATTACTTCTCAAGATTAAGCTATTAGTAAGTTGAGTTGGGACAGATGTCAGATCCAAGTTTACTACCTCTTTCTGTTCACTCTAAACCTCCTATCTTGACCATTGGTTAACAAAAAGCCTGACCATGGACAAAAGACCAAAGACCAAATATTCACTTAAAGTAGTTTTGGGTTCATATTAGATGCTGAGCACCCAACAGCTGACAACTGAGGTGCTTGTTTTCTTAAATAATATTTTCACAGACATATCATTAAATTAATATTAATTTAGTTGTGACTTCAAAGGTACCTAGCTTTGAAAAGTTTAATGTCTTAAAATGTTCTTGGTTCATTTAAAATGTAATCAGGAATCATGTTCAGTAAAGAAATAAAAGTTGCTTTGAGAAAATTTATTATTATTTGCTGTTGGTGTAACTATTAATGAATAAGTGACAAGTTGAGGAACCAAAAAAATAAAACAAAAACATCTTTCAAAATGTTCCCACTCTCATAAAAGGTACCTAATTTTGTATGAATGTTAAGAAAAATTAAAACTGCACGAAGCAATTCGATTTGTTAGATTTGTTTGTAATGCGAAATTTGATCCACTGAACGCTTTCTTAAAATAAATTTGGTATCCAAGTTACCAGAAGTATTTTGGTTCTTAAGTTATAGAATAGTCGAAAAGCTTTTTAATCAAGACATTTAACTAGAATTATCTTTCCAACTAAATTTAATTTCCATTCTGTAAAGAAACAGCTATATCCATCACCAATTTTGTATTAATTGTCCCTAAGGTAATGCTTACATAATGCACTGAAACATTCAAGTTTGAGTATCAGGAGTTCAAGTCTCACTAGAAAGTTAAGCATAAAATGCAATCATAGTTGCTCAAAATACTTCAATTTTCTTAATGTATGCATACTTTTGTTTAATCCTTGTTTTAAAAATAAAAGAAGAGGACATTCTTTTCTCAGGGGAGGCAAGTAATTGAAATAAAAATTGCTTCTTTCTCTTCCCATTTCCCTCATATTCCTGAATTGGTGGAAATTTTTAGAATGATTTGCTAAGATTCTACTACTTTATTTACTTCTCTCAAAAAATGGTCTTAAAAAAGAATATTCTGTCAATAAATCCAAGTGGTAAGAAGAGAAAGCAATGAAACTCAAAGGATCTAGATGGTTGCATTTTATAGAAAATCTGATAGGCAATGTTAATTTTAGCATTTTGTAAGATATTTAAGCTGTATGACTATTCCTGACACATACTAGCTACTCTTAACCTAGGTTGAGATTTCCTTTTTATTAACATAACTGAGCTGAATAGTTTTGTCCATGTAGTCAACTCTGAACTTGTCCATCTGTGTGATAAAACATTTTTCATGTTGCAGTTCCTGACCATTCATAAAAATATGAGCTAAGGTATTTTAAAAATTTGACCTGATTCAAGGAAAGCTCCTCATTAATCCTAATCCAAACATGACACAGACCGAAAGGAATGTCCCTCTGACAGGTAACAAGGAAAAATCACCCAGAAGTTTTAAAATTTATATGAATGGGAGCTACCAGTTACGTATTTATATAAGATAGAAATTTTAATTCAACAGAAATAGGTATGCAGGAAAATGGAAGCATATGCCTCAATCCATATTATTTCTCACATACCCTAAGAACTCACCTAATCCATCTTTTTATCTCTGTCCACATTTGAACTGGAAACATGCCAAATCATAGCCTTTTCCATCCCAAATTCTTTTGACAATTTAGTCATTAGTGTCAAGACTCATTACAACATGAGGCAATGATAGAACCTTAGTCTCCCATTCAAATTTGATGGTAAAGAGACATTATATTGACATTAGAGGTGGTCATTTTTGTTGTGGAAGGGGATATTCTCATTCTGCTTTATACAGGAGTTAGAATAATCTAGAATTATACTGTGCTCCTCTTACTTTTCCTTCCACTGGTAAGCATATTCTTGTACATTTGCCAAATGTTCTTGTACACTGGAGTGAAAACCCACTTGAAAGTTCTTATATAAAATGAAACCAGCAAAGAACCTTTTTTTTTTTTTTTTTAAGCAAAGAACTTTTCATTTCCTTCCTGCTTTTGACAATCCCATCAAGCTTCACAGCAACTCTTCAAAGTTTTATTGGTCTCAATGGATGTTATAAAATAATTGTCCTTTTCTATCAGAGATATTTTCTAATTTTAGCTTTATTTAACTTAACTTTATGGAAACTGGAACAATGACTGAGGAAAAAGGATGAGGATTCCCAGGTTCAATTCTCTAACAAGATATTGAACCATGCCAAGGATGGTAATGAACTCATTCCACACAAGATGTCCTAAATTAAGTCATCAGAGGGAGGGTTCGAGAGAGTTGTGTTCCCTGAGTTATATTGATCGATAATGAGTTTGCACAATTGTCTTAAATAGCAATTCTTTGTCTCTTGAGAATAAGTGGCTTAGGAAAGTAGTATTGAGCATCTTTTTAAAAAAAGATAAATCAATCTCAGTCTATAGAGGCAGAGTCACTAGATAAAGAAATTAACCACAGAAATGCAGAGTTGGAATGAATCTTAGAGGTCACTTATTGAAATATCCTGTCATGTGCTTCAATCCTAAAAAGACTCCATCCAGAACCTGTTTGAGCACTTCTACAAATGAGGCAATCCATTCTATTTCTAGATGGACTAATTGGAAATTCTCATTTATAATGAGTTGTAATCTGCCTTCAGTTCAACACACTGCATTTAATTCTGTTTATAAAATAAACATTTGGGTAGGGAGCCTCCTGTGCCACTGGACTATACAGGAAGGAAATCCATTTACTAATTCTAGAGTTTCTGCCAAACAGGCAGGGAAATGTCTGGGGCCAGAGATGCCACCTAGCACCATCGTTTGAGTACCCTCAGGACTCCCCTTGGCCCACACCCATTTAAGCTCCAGTCACCCCACCAACTTAGCCTCATGCTCAGCATTCCCCAGGGCCTCCCCTTCCAGGCTGCACCCACTCAGCCTCAGCTGCCTTGCTAAATCAGCCTCAGGTACAGCATTCCCCAGGGGCTGTCCTGGACCAGGCTGCTCTAGCCCAGTTGCACAGGCAAGGTGACTTCAGGCATGGCAATCCCCAGAGACAACCCCCAGCCTGGGCCCACTCCAGCCCCAGCCAGATTGCTAAAGCCACCAGGTACAAGTAAGCAACATAGGAGACACTCCCACACAAGGCCAGTCCTTCCAGACCACGAGAGGTAGCTGTTTTGCCTAATTCATAGAAACAAAAAAACAAAATGCAAACAAAAGGAGGAGACAGAGGAATATGTTTCAAAGAAAAGAACAAAATAAAACCTCGGCCAGGGGTGGGTGGGGGTTACTGAAGTGGAGATAAGTAATCATCTGATAAAAAGTCCAAAGAAATGGTCATAAAGATGCTCACTGAACTTGAAAGAAGAATGAAGGAACTAAGTGAGAACTTTAACAAAGACTTAGAGGATAAAAGAAAGAACCAATCAGGACGGAGAACAATAACTAAAATTTAAAATAAAATAGATTAGAGGGAGTTAACATCAGATTAGGTGACACAGAAGAATGAATTAGAGATCTGGAAGATAGAATAGTGGAAATTACCCAATCAGAACAGTAAAAAGAACACTTTTATTTTTTTTTAATGAGGGAGAGTATAAGGGACTCTGGGGACAACATCAAGTATGTTAACATTGGCATTATAGGAATACCATGAGGAGAAGAGAAGAAAAGGGACAGGAAATTAATTTGAAGAAATAATGACTGAAAAAATTCTCTAACCTGTGGAAGGAAAAAGATACCCAGGTACAGGAAGCACAGAGAGTCCCAAACAAGATGAACTCAAAGAGGTCCACAAATAGACATATTATAATTAAAATGGTAAAAGTTAAAGATAGAGAGAGAATCTTAAATGCAGCAAGAGAAAAACAACTAATCACATACAAGGGAAATACCATAAGACTATCAGCTGATTTTTCAGCAGGAGCTTTACTGGCCATAAGAGAATGACAAGATACACTTAAAGTTCTGAAAGGAAAAAACTGACAATCTAGAATACTCTACATGGCAAGGTTATCATTCAGATTTGAAGGAGAGACATCAATAATTTCCTAGACAAGCAAAAACTGAAGAAGCTCATCACCACCAAACTGGTCTTAACAATAAATGTTAAAGGGTCATCTTTAAATGGAAAAGAAAAGGCCATAACTAGAAATAAACATATATATATATGAAACATACACATATATGAAAAAATTTCACTGGTAAATATATAGTAAAGGCAGTGAGTCACCACTTAAAAAGCTAGTATGAAGGGTAAAAGACAAAAGTTGTACAATCAATTATAACTACGGTAAGTAGTTAAAGGATACACAAGATAAAAAGATGTAAAATATGACATCAAAAACATAAAATGTGGGTATGGGGAGGGTAATAAAGATATAGTGCTCTTAGAATGCTTTTGGACTTAAGTGACTCAGCTTAAAACAGACAGCTAAATAAACAGGTGGGTATATATGAACTATGAACCAAAAACCTACAATGGAAACACAAAAAAATAAAGAGAAAGGAATCCAAGCATAACATTAAATTAATCCATCAAAGAGTAAGATAGGAACAGAGAAGAATTAAAAAGAAATAAAAAAATGGCAACAACAATAAGTACATACCTATCAACAATTGCTTTAAATGTAAATGGACTAAATGCTCCAATAAAAAGACACAGTGTAGCTGAATGGATTTCAAACAGAAACAAAATGATGCATCCATACGTTGCCTACAAGCAACTCATCTCAGATCTAAAGACACACATAGACTGAAAGGGAAGGGATAGAAAAAGATATTCCACTTAAATGGAAAATAAAAGAAAACTGAAGTAGCAAAACTCACATTAGACAAAATCAACTTTAAAACAAAGACTGTAGGAAAAAATAAGGAAGGGCATTACATGTCAAGGGGTCAATTCAACAAGAGGATATAACATTTGTAAACATTTATGAGTCCAACATAGGAACAACTAAATATATAAAGTAAATGTTAACAGAAATAAAGGGAGGAATAGACAGCAATCCAATAATAATAGGGGACTTTAATAACCCACTTACATCAATGGATAGATCATCCAGACAGAAAATCAATAAGAAAACACTAGCCTCAAACCACATATTAGACCAGATTGACCTACAGATTTATATGGAACATTCCATCCAAATTCAACAGACTACACACTCTTTTCAAGTGCACATGGAACATTCTCCAGGATAGAATACATCCTAGGCCACAAAACAGGTCTCCAGAAATAAATCTAATAAGATTAAAATCATATTAAGTATCTTTTCCAACCATGACAGTATGAAACTAGAAAACTACAAGAAGAAAATTGGAAAAAACATATACACATGGAAGCTAAACAACATGTTAATAAACAGCCAGTGGGTCAATGAAGAAATTAAAAGGTAAATAAAAAAAAAATCTTAAGATGACAGTGGAAACACAACTGTCCCAAATCTATGGGACACAGCAAAAGAAATTCCAAGGAGGAAATTCATAGTGATACACGCCTACTTCTAAACACAAACAAAAAAACCTCAAGTAAACAATCTAAGTGTACCTTTAAAGGAACCAGAAAAAGAACAAGCAAAGCCCAAAGTTAGAAGGAAGGAAATTATAAAAATTGGAGTGGAAATAAATAAAAAAGAGGTTAAAAAACAACTAAAAAGATCAATGAAACTAAGAGTTGGCTCTTTGAAAAGACAAACAAAATTGACAAAATTTTAGCAAACTCATCAAGAGAAAGAGAGAGCACAAATAGATAAAATCAGGTGAAAGAGGAAAAAAAAATTACTACCAACATCACAGAAATAAAAAGGATCATAAGAGAATTCTACAATATTAACAATTATATGCCAACAAATTAGACAACCTAGAAGAAATGGGCAAATTCTTAGAAACATACAATCTTGCAAGACTAAAACATGAATGTAAAATCTAAATGGATCAATTCCTAATAACAAAATTGAATCAGTAATCAAAAAACTAACCACCCCCCAAGAAAACTTTGATATCCAGATGGCTTCACAGGTGAATTCTACCAAACATTTAAAAAGGAGTTAGTGCCTATCCTTCTCAGCTTATTTCAAAAACTTGATGATGAAGAAAGATTTCCAAATTCATTTTACAAGTCCAACATTACTCTGATACCAAAACCAGACAAAAACAACACACAAATCCTGATGAACACAGATGCACAAATCCTCAAAAAGATATTAGCAAACCCAACTCCACAATACTTTGAAAGGATCATACACTAAGATCAAGTGGGATTCATTCCAGAGTAGATCAATAATGTTATAAACCACGCTAATAAAAGATGAAAATCAAATGATCATCTCCACATATGCATAAAAAGATTTTGACAAAGTTCAATATTCATTCAAGATAAAAGCTCTCAGCAATTAGGCAGCAAAAATAAATAAAAGACATTCAGATAGGATATAAAGAAAGAAAACTGTCACTGTTTGCAGATGATATATAGAAAACCCCAAAGACTCCAAAAATTATTGGAACTAATAAATGAATTCAATACAGTTTTGGGATACAAAATTAGTATATGGAAATATATTGCAATTCTATACATTAATAAACTATCAGAAAGAAAAATAGAGAAAACCATCACATTTAAAATTTCATCAAAAAGATAAAATGCTTAGGAATAAATTTAACCAATGAAGTTAAAAACCTGTACTTTGAAAGCTGTAAGAAACTAATGAGAGAAACTGAAGATGACACAAATAAGAGGAAAGATATACCATATTCATGCACTGAAAGAATCAATATCTTTAAAATATCCATACTACCAAAGGAAACCTACAGATTCAATGCAATCCCTATCAAAATGCCAGTGATATTTTCCAAAGAACTACCACACATAATTCGAAAATGTATTTGGAATCACAAAAGACCCCAAATACCAAAGCAATCTTGAAAAGAGAAACAGAGTGGAGATATCACACTCCCAGACTTGAACTGTACTACAAAGCTATATTAATCAAGACACTATGGTATTGGCATAAAATCAGACACATAGATCACTGGAACAGAATAGAGAGTTTAGAAATAAACCCATATTCATATACTTAATTTATGGCAAAGGAGGCAAGGCTATACACTGGGGAAAAGAGAGATTTTCTCCATAAATGGTGTTGGGAAAACTTGACTGCTATATGCAAAAGAATGAAACTGAACCACTTTCTTCCACCCTATACAAAAATAAGCTCAAAAAAGAATTCAAGACCTGATACCATAAAAGTCCTAGAAGAAAACATAGGCAGTAACCTCTTTGACATCAATCTTAGCAATCTTTTTTTGGCTACATCTCCTCAGGAAAGGGAACAAAAGTAAAAATAAACAAATGGGACTACATCAAGCTGAAAAGCTTTTGCACAACGAAGGCAACTACCAACAAGGCAAAAAGGCAACTGACTTAATGGGAGAATATATTTCCAAATGATATATCCAATAAGGGGTTGATATCCAAAATATATAAAGAACTTATACAACCCAAAACAAAAAACAATAACTCATTTGGGAGGGTGCTATGAACTCAATGTTTGCACCCCCCACCCCGCCAAATCCATATGTTGAAATCCAAATCCCCAATGTGATGTGTCAGAAGGTGGGACATTTGATAGGTGATTAGGTCACAGTGGTGGAACTCTTATGAATGGGATTAGTGCCCTTACAAAAGTCCCAGATAGCTGCCTCATCTTTTTCTCCAAGTAAGGACACAGCAAGCATTTCCTCACCAGACATCAAATCTACTGGCACTTTGATCTTGGACTTTCCTACCTCCAGAACTTTGAGACATACACTTCTGTTATGTATATACTACCCAGTCTCTGGTATTTTTGTTATAGCAGTCTGAACATACTAAGACAGGGGGTACATTTAGGCAAGTCACTTGGCTTCTCAGAACCTATAGGCAGTAACTGTAAAACCTCATGGGGTTGCTTTAATAATTAAATTTGCATATAAAATTGTTTAATAAATTGTGAGATCTACACAAAGGCAAATGGTGATTTTCATAGCATCCCATACAGATTTCAATGGTAAAACATCTCACCTTGGGCTATAATAATTAACTTATTTTAGCTGCTACCTATGAAAGAAAGGATGCTATATATCCCCCTTGGTATTGAGCACTCGCTATAGTTTCTGGCACATGGTTTTTGGTGAAGGTCTCTTCAATTAATGTAAATGAGCACTACTCTAAGCTCTCACAAACTGTGATGCTACTGAACAGAATAGGTAGTTTAGAAGCAAAACAGGAATATTTTACTTTAAAGATAAATAACGAATTCACTTTTCATATGATAAGTTTAAGTATTAAGCATTCTGCAGCACTGATGTACAGGGTTAACAAGAGGACAGGGCTGGATGTAATATTTTGGAAGTTTTCAAAAAGAAAGGATTGGTGAAATCATGTAGGAAGAGAAACAAGAGGCAGCACTTTAGAGAGGAAAGAGCCAAGGTTCAATTTAAAAGCTGGGTAAATTGGGATTGCCATATATACATTACTAATAAGAAAAAAATATCAAATTGTAAAAAAAAAAAAAAATCTGGGCAATACAAGGGTTGGAATTGGCAGAAGAAAAGACAGGACAAGTATAACCTTACTCAAGTGAATTTGTTATTACTGACACTTTACTCTCCTAAAATGACCTTCAATCAATCAATATTTATGTGGTAATAACTACTCTCTGTCCAACAAAGCTTGGCATTTTATGATGTACATGATGTACAAGAGAAGAATTAAATAAGACTCATACTTTAAAGAAGTGTTCAGTCTCCTGAATAGACAACACATAGTTAAAACAAGAAACAAATAAAGAACATAGGACACAAGGGTAGCCAGCGTGCATGACTGTATGTGTTTAAACTTTGCTGCTGTGTGCCAGTCTCCAGGCTTGCAAAAGAAGCAGGAGAACAGTGAAGATCTAAGAAACTGAGAAAGCTTTATGGGTGAGATGGGTCTATAGTTGAGCCATGGATAGATAAGTTTTCACACTTAAATTTCATCTTCACAAATGTAAATTTCTGAATCCTGTCTCCTCCACTCACTAACTGTATGATCTTGAGCAACTTAACTTGTCTGGCATCCATGTCGTCATCAATAAACTAGGGAACATAACAATACCTATGAAAGAGCTGTTATAAGAATCAAATGAACTAATATATGTCATGCTTAGATGAGTACATGATACATCAAAATGTGTAATGATGTTAGTTATGCTCATTATGATATCTTATTGGCTTAAAATAATTATTTTGCCATGAATCAGGGATGTTGTAGCCTGTTTCACAAATTTCTACAGGAACTCCTTCTTATACAGAATGTAACACAAGTAAGCTGTTCCTCAATTCGTGGCCTTCAAACCATATGCAGACAGCTGGATAAGACACACACTGGGTATTGAATGTAGATGGGAGCATAAAAACACTGATGTTTGTATTATTAACATAATCTTAATTGCTTTTGCAAATGAGGATATGAGAGGAACTTTTTGGAGTCTGAATATACTAATTTGTTCTTTTATTTTATTTAGGTCATAAGGGATGAAGTAGTATTGAGAAAAGATCACTGTACTAGGAATTAGGATTTCTGGGTTCTCCCCTGGTTTCTACCACTATCTTGCTGTGAGACCTTGGACAAATCAATTAACTTCCCAGCTTTCTCACCCAGAAGGTTATGTTGCAGATCCAATGATGATTTAATATTCCAAAATGCTAAGTACTGACCAAAGTCTAGGCAGTATCTTTGTACATCTGAGGTGCTGTGTGATCACAGACATGCGACTAGAGACCTTCTCTACCTGTAGGATGAGTGGGCACTTGGGCACTGAGGCTGTGACCACAGCCCTCATGTCTGGTCCTCATATGGCTCTGATTGTCTGAAATTATTTCCTGCCACTCCAGTCATAGTGGCAGCCATAGAGTTGTCCCATCATCTAATTTAGTAATTGATGGATAATTCAAACTATATCATGAGATGTTTTATCATTCATGTTATTAAAAAGAAACCCAACTTGCCAGGGATGGGAGAAGAGATAGCTTGTTCATACGTGACTGTGTGTGCCTGTTCCCAAAGTTTGTCTTATCTATATTTGTTCTATTTTCAAGAATAGAGAAAGAGGCAAGATATAATGTCTTCATAATGTTCAGTAATTAACGTTTCCAAAATCATATCAGAGAAACAATCTTGTTGGATATATTTCTTAATAAATAAAATTATGGTCAAAATTCTGAAGAATAAAACTATATGTCAGTCAAAAGTATAATTACTTTGAGAGAAGAAAATTATATGAATTAACCTCTTTTCTATATATGTCCACCCACTCTAATTAAAGGAAACTATTTCTAAAATTAGGACCACACTATTTTAAGATGTTCACTGTGTGTGGTCTCTTAAAAAATCCATTTTCTAGGTAGTCAACATTATATCATCCTAGTACATGATAAAGGGATGCCTGCTTGATTTTTTTTAAATAGTCATTTAAAAACTAAAACTGTTTCGTGATTTACAAGTCAATTCAAACCTAACGATAACAGTGCATTGCTATGAAGATACAGCATGATCCACACTAGCATAATTTTTTAAATGAAGGCTACTTTAAGATACTACATAAATATTATTTGGAAATTCCATCATATACAATTTACATCTTCCTTCCTAATAGAAAGATTAAAACTTTATATACACAATACATAAATAGGAGTAACAACTTTTAAGCTAATAGAAACATAAACATTGCAGTACAAAATGCTTCATCTTCTATTTTTATACCATGTTTTTTTAAAAATAATGGACTCAATTTCTTAAAGATTTTACAACTGAATGTATAATAGTCGAAGATTGAATAAAAATCATATTAAGGTATATAATTGAGAAGTTTCTCACTTTTTA
This sequence comes from Hippopotamus amphibius kiboko, assembly GCF_030028045.1. Classification (NCBI taxonomy): domain Eukaryota; kingdom Metazoa; phylum Chordata; class Mammalia; order Artiodactyla; family Hippopotamidae; genus Hippopotamus; species Hippopotamus amphibius. The sequence goes on along the minus strand of NC_080196.1, from coordinate 93,759,848 downwards.
AATATGTATGAGTTTTTCTCACAGAACACCTCTCTTTGATATGACTTTAGTTGTGCCTACAGAGGAACAGTCCTTTCATAAATAGAATAAAAATGTCAATCATCTGAATATTTCAGTACAAACTAGATAACCTTGTACTATGTGAAATTTCTGTTTTATCTTCCTTTGATAGTTATATAAAGTAAGAGGAATGATTGATTTTTCTTTTCTTTAAATTTTTTGTATAGTAACCCTCAGAACTTTAAAACATACATAACATATAAACCCTCAGTGTTTCCCCATTTGGTAAGCTAATTTTGGTCAAAATTTGCTTTCATTTTACAATACTCAGATTATAATTCTTTATATTTATATTCTGTAATGCTCAAGACACTTCAAAATATTTTTGGGCCAAGGTAGAGTATAAATAAATAAAATCCCAAGCACAATATTCATTAAGCAACCAGTAAACACTAAAATACAAATTACTTAAATTCCTCTACTGACTTAAAAGGTTGTAAATATTGGCAGCTTTGCTGGCTAAATAGCTTGAGCTTTCTTGCTGGCCAATATTGATAAGAAGAGAAAACTATTATATTGGCAGAAAGAAATGATTAGGGTAAACAATAATTATATGAAATGCATTTATTTTTTCAGCCAGTTTGGAAATATTTTTCATGTTATGTTAGTAGAAATACCATGTGCTAAATCATGGAATTCAGGAGACACAGTGGGAAAAATAGAAATGTCAATGAGGACTGCCCAGTGTCTAGATGCCTGTGATCCCAGGGATGTGGCAAGGTACATACACAGATGGAATCAACCAACTGTAATAGAGAACTGTTGAAAGCAAACCATTTGGGCCCCACTGTCCATTTCCTCAGCTCTGCACCCCACTCTGCTTTAATTTAATGGTATTATAATAAGAAAATTTACATGGAAGTAGATGAAGACTAAGCAAGGATCGAGAAACAAATCTTGTCCTAATTTCTACTGTGGAAGATGTTGGAATAGAGTTTGGCAGCAGTTGTGTCAACAAATGATAAAGTCACAAGGTGATGATTTGGATTGTAAAACAACTTGATCATATGGCACCTTCAAGCTAAAGAATTCCTTGGAAGCTCTGCATTTTGCCATTTTGTCTTATCTATTCTCTCTGGTAGCCACTGTGCATGGACAGCTGAACAGAACCGAAAATCATAGTGCTCATGTGGAAACCCTGTTGGTTTTTCACTGCTTCTTAATTAGAGGATTAATACAGAAAGAAAGGGGAATGAACAGTCCTTGGATTATATTTTTATCTTGAAAATCTTGTGTCTGGTGCAAAAATACCGAAATAAAATGTTCTTTTATCTCCTTCCAAAAATCCCACTGAAATTCGAAGAGATAAATCAGAATGTAATAAATTCATAAGAGATCTAAAAATTAAAGTGGGCTGCGGTGATGGTTAGGTCTCACTGGAGTAGGATTTTTTAGATAGATATCTGGAAGAGAGAAAGTGAGTGAGATCAGATTGATGTTTTAAACAAAGCAGGTGAAACTAAGACTTAAAACATTTACAAGACAAAGCTTCTAAGGAGATGAGAGATATTCTTTATAACAAAGACCCAGAGGTGCAGAGCAAATATAGAAAGTAGGGCAGGGAAATGAGGTAAGTATAAATATTGAGGTAAACATTCTAAAGAATGTTTGTGTCATTTACCACCCACTACTGTCAGGTATCTGCTAAAAAGCCATTACCGGTATGATTTCTTCTTATCTCTAAAATTACAAAACTACTCTCTAAAGACATTTAATGACATTCATAGATAGGGCTGAGCCTTAAGCCATTTTCACTTTGTAAACTTCCTAACATATCCTCCTGCTACCTAATGAAACCAGCCAGGTCACTAACCCATGTAGCCCTACCTTGGAGTGGACAGACTTTTGGGAATCAACATTTTCATAATGATAGAGATATTACTCAACATGCAGTCATATTTTTTAATAAACATGAATGAACAGTCAATGATTACTAAACATATTGAAAACATTTAACAACACAACGCAAAGGAACTAAAAAGAGCCAAGATAATAGCCAAGTCTAAGATAATGCAAGGAATAGAAAACACTGCTAAATTCCCACTAGTGCTTTGAGAAACTATTGCATCCATAAACTAAAACAAGGTGTTATGATAAAGAGAAACTCCCTGAAGAGTTCTTAAAAATCTATAAGGAATTAAGAAATCCCATTTTTTGCAGTGAAGAAAAAGGTAAATGGAAGAAAAAGATGAACAGACACAGCAAATTAATTCAGGATGCCGACATTCATCTAATAAGAGTTTTAAGAAAAGGCATAGAAAATGGAAGGGTTGAAAAAAATCAAAGGAAAAAAACAGGAAAAAAATATTCTAGAACTGAAAAAATGACAACATTCTTCAAAATAAAGTGGCTGTTATGTAGTTAAGTGCCCAGCAAGACCTACACCTACTCATAACTCAATGAAATGTCAAGCCTCCAAAGATTTCAGAGAACTTTATAAAAGCTTCCAAAAGGAAAGGCTGCCATCTTCAAGGGAATGACAATCAAAGTGGCATCCTATTCCTCATCAGCAATGTTGAATGTCATAAGACAATAAAGCAATGTCTTCGAAATTCTGCAGGAAGATGATTTTGAACTTAAAAATCAACTTTTAGCCACATATTTAAGTATGATGGCAAAATAATGACATTTGACATTATTAAATGTTTCAGTAGGTATTCAGAAAGCAAATGTTTTGAGTCCTAGTATATATCAAATGTCATTATTTTGCCATCATAATTAATACAAAAGAGAGACAAAAATAAAACAAAAAGGAAATCCAAGCACAGAAGAGGCAGACAATATCAAAAGATAACAAGCATAACCAAACAATACTGGACTAGGAGTGAAAGGAGAAAAAAGTCCTGAGGTGACAGTTATGGGGTAGAACTAAAAAAAATTATCAGTACAAATTAGAACAGTGATCCAGATATCTCCAAGGGGAAAAACAAAACAAACAACAATGACAAAAAAACCCAAACCAAAAAATCCCCAAAAACAAAAAACAATGTCCTTAAGAAAAATAACTTTTCATTTTAAAGACAGTTACATGATTAAGAAACAAGTAATCTTAGTGGTGAGGTGAAGGTACTCTATTATTTTTCTTTGAAGTGTAAAATGTCATTTTTAAATTCCAGGAAAACAAAAGGGCAATTCATAGTCAAAATATAGGGTAAATGAAGGTAAGTTTCGGTGGCTAAAAGTAGGGAATTCCTTTGATCTCCATGCTGGAGAGGAACATGCTTGGAGACAAAAGATTACATGTCCTTTCTATGTGTCCAAATAAGGACTTGGCTCTGCATTAAATAATAATTGGATAGTCATGATATAGTAATATGTTGTTTACTGGTTTTCAATTTTACAATTAATCTATAGTTACAGTTTAAAAAGAGCACATAAGACTGTAGAAATACCTGTATATTTGATAGAAGATTCCATAAAATTGATGACGGTTGAAGCAAAAGTGTAAATGTGCTTAATGAGAACAATTTTCTGGAAATCATTTTTGACACTAATATAATACCTTACTTTCTTAAAGCCTTTATTAAACTATAACTTCTATGTATGTTGTTTTTTCCTTTGAAGTTTCATTATGAATGTAATTTTCTATGAATGAATCAAATGCATAATGAATACAGAAAAAAATATCAACTGGATATTTTCTCAAGGTGACTGTCAAACACAGTTAAATCTTCAAGTTTGAAAACCTGGACCCTCCCCATTCTTCAGAGAGACTTTCACACTGATAACAGGACACAAAATTTGCCCACAGAGAAAATTTCTATTTCTATGAAACTTCACAACACCTCAAATATTAGCATATAACAGATAAATTACATTTATCAATAATTCGCAGTTATATCCCAGACTTTAAAATCATTTCCTACGTAGTTTATCGGATTGTTATTTATATTTATAGATATTTGAAATACTGTATTTACAGACCCCACCATACACACTTGCACACACACACCCATGTCTATATGAGTATTTACATATTTACTCCAGAGCAGGAAGATATTTCAATGCCAAGACTCTGAAATGGTAAACATTTGGACTGGAAAAAATTGTCTTTGCATAGCAAACCTAACTCAGCTCACTGCCATCTGAAAAAATTAAGTGCAGAAGGCAGTGAAAAACGACCAGTCATTCCTTTTCTCCCAGCTGATACATATCTTATTTATTCTTTCTTGTAATGTGTGAATGCTGCACCATGCCCTATTTTGTCTTCTGCCTCAATTAAAATGTAAATTTCTGCAGCCCATCTCTGTAATTCCAAACTGCTCTAGGCAGGGGAATTTAAACTGCTTTTAATAAAACCAACTGCAGATGCTGAAATAAGATTTCTTCCCAAGTCTTTGAAATCTATTTGTGTAATGGTATGCTGGATCCTCTGTAGTTACGTCTCGGCTACAAGCATTCAGATTAAAGGAAGAGAAAGTAACCGGTGCATTTTAATATCACCACATAGGCAAACCCATAGCTTGGGGACTGACCCTCCTCTCCTTATGGACAATTCCTAGCCATCAATCCTTTTCCTTTTGTGAAAAATAAATGTTGGTTACATTTAGAATTTATAGCCTCAAAATGCCACTAACCATTTTGCTAGATAGGATAACAATCTGATAGGTAGATACAAAATTGAAGTCAAGTTTGCAAAAATGATTTTTGGATTTTCATATTAGCCTGTTGCTCTAACTCTTCAATGTATCCATTTCAGTGTCTCACCCTATTAATCATCCTGTTGTCTCTGTCTTGTAAAGCTTTTTTGCCCCTTTTCCTGGTTAACTCCTAAAGTTCTTCCAAGTCTTAAGTCTGGTGGCCTCTCCAGGAAACATTTTCTGGGGCAGCCAAAGGGGCACTTTGTCTCTTTGCCTTCTTTATCCCTAGTATTTCCTGGTTGTTCTCTCACAATTCTAGCAATTTACATACAAGAATGTATGTAATTTACCATCCAATCTAGGACACTTAGAGAGTGAAAAAGGGTACTAACCAGACAGGGATGAAGAAACCAGTTGTAAACCAGGACACTCCCAGGAAAACCAGGACATACAGAGAATCCACTAGTTACATGTTCAGTTTCAAGTAATTGTTGGCTGGTAGAAGAAGAGGGTTAATGTTGGAATGTGTCAACAGAGAAGGCAGGTTACACTGCATGGGTGACATTTTGGTTCTCTGATGCCTCCAGGCCTCACAAAGCCCACAGCTTAGAAATGTTGGAGAAGGGAGTTTCTCTTTTCCTGACACAAAGTTTAACATTTAACAAAATAATCTGTGTTTCTCTAAGCCAGTGGTTCTCAATGGGAGGTGATTTTTATCCCCTGGGGGACATCTGGCAGTGTCTGGAGATATTTTGGGGTGTTACACTTTGGGAAGGAAAGAGAGGGTGCTACTGGCATCTGGTGGGTGGAGGCCAGGGAAAGGACAGCTGCTCAGACCAAAAAATTATGTTGAGTCTAAAGCTGAGAAACATTGCCCTAAGCAAGTGATACAGTGAGCAGGCAAGAAGGGCAAAGAACAAAGGCAGAGGAGATACACGCTGTCCGGATTAACAGTGTCAACCACGTGGCCGTACATGGAGAAGCCTGCCTTCCATAAGAAACACTTAATTTCAAAACCATCCTCGATTTGCCACCGATGAGTGCACTGCTCTCATTACTTGTTATTGAGAACATGGCTACAAATGAAAGATAACTCTACATCTATACCCTCCTCTAAGTATTTCATTGTAGAAAATAAAAATAAGCAGCTATCCTGAAATGAACTTCCCAGTTTCTTCCCTTTTTACATCTTTTCTTCCCACCACTGCCAAGTTGATCACCCAGAAGCACTGCTTTCTCCATTTCAGTACCCTGCTTGAATACCTCCAGCATCAAAGTCCAAAGTGCTTACATCAGTCTTTCTGAAGCTATCTTGCAAAAGAGCATCTAACTTCATCCATATTTTTCTAATCTCTGTCCTCCAAATAACATTTCCCACCTCTCACTCTTTGATGTTTCCCGCCTGCAATACCTCCTTGCTTCCATTTTGTTGACCCCGATCCTATTTTTCTTCTATGATCTTGCTTACATTCCACTTTCCTCAAACTCTTCTTGCCACTGTACCTCCACGATATCTGCTTACTCCATTACTCACTTACATGTGTTGACCATTATCTTCTGATGGACATAATCCTAATCTTCCCATCAAGACAGTAGACACTTAGGGAAAAATAGAAATTTACATTTTAAAAAGTATCTTCTTCAGTAAACTTACTTATGGTGAATTATTCATAAAGATGTTTAAGAAATATCACTCATTGATTATCTAGAACATTGTGCCACTCCAACTCACATTTACTGGTATTTAATAGATATATGTTGTGGATAAAACACTTACAGAGACAAATCTGTGACTAAACAAGCTCTTTATGAGATCAGCTTTCAAAAGAGACACTTTTTTTCCCCCAGTCTGAATGGAGGAAAAAAAGAAATAGGGAAAGAGTTTCAGAAGACATTCATTTTTGTTACCAATCCTTTCCTTATTGTTCTGATCCCACAAGGATGGGGAAAACTCGGCAGCAGGATTCAGACTGAATTAATGGTAAGGCTCAGAGAAAGTTGGCAATGTAACATACATAAAAAAGAATCCTTGGCAAGTTCCAAGTTTTGGTTAAAAAATGCTAAAAGTAGTATTTTTCAAATTGATTCTGCAGATATAAACTTGTAGATCCCCAAGGTTTTATGTGTTTTGGCTGCTTTGTTTTTTAGTTTTTACTGGCAATTGGAATCTGAAGTGATTTTTACCATTAAAAGGATCAATTTTATACTTTGCTATTAATATTTTCAGTTAAAAGGTATTTTCATGGACTAAGACCTGGAATCCTTAGCCAATATTTCTCAGTATTGAGACAGCACATGTTACTGAGGGCCTGCAAATCTCTTTTCTTAAAGAGGTTCTATATAGTCTCAAATTTGGAAAACACCCGGTTATATCTTCATGGGCATTATTGGTTTATTTTAATCAAATGTAATAACAATACATTTGAACTCTGAAACAATCTGAAGGTTTGTGGCTTATTGATGGAAAAGTCAGCTTAGCCTAGATTTCTTCAACTGATGGTCTTTGATATGGTCAATTCATTCTTCTCCTTCACTTCATGAGTTACTTGCTATATGCGATAAGCGAGGTAATTTCTTCTCCAACCAATTTTGATTATTCTATTGATAGTTAAGAGATATTTAACCATTGGTTGACTTGTTTACAATCAAAGGTATGCATTCATTCATCTAAAAATTTACAAGAATTTACACATTTTTGAAGACTGTATAACAATTTTGCAACTTGAACTTCCCAAAATGTTTATTACATTGTTTTCCTAGAATCATTGCTAAAAAATGAAATTAACACAGGTGAACTATAATTCTTTTTCTACTTTTCCTCAACTTCTTGTCGAGATTCTAATCTTAATGGTTCCTTCGCATGAGCAAATAAGAAGACAGGTAAGACAAAGAATGGAAGGAAGGAAAATCATTAGACTTAAATATAACTGTACCTAGATAACTGGACTCTGAAAATTCTAGAATGGAATGTGAATCTGTGGTAGTATTCACATAGCAAAAAAAAAAAAAAAAAGGAAAATTTTAAGTGTAATTGAAATAAGCTCTCTTAAAAAAAAAAAGACAATTAGCTGACTCCAATCTAAAAAAAAAAAAAAAAATCAATTCATGGCATAGACCCAGTCATCCTCCTGCTACAAGCAGCTGAAGCCCCATGACGACTTCCCAGAGGAAGCAGCTGGGTGAGTAAGAGCTGATCCTTTATTGAATTCCCTAATAAAGAATGTACGTCTTTGGGGACTTGCAGAAGCATCAAGCATCACTCTCCTCCCAACCTTCCTTGTAAGGCAGACAGTTGGGGGTGGCGGGGGCAGATAATTGAATTAAATACAGTGATTGAACACGAAAGCCGTGCCTATGTCTCGAGGGGCGCAGGCTTTCTGGAGAGCTGACATTCCCTTTCCTTTTCAAGTTAGATTGACAGTGGCTGGGCTGCCTGTGGAAAGTTGTTGAAGTTGCCCTTTGCAACCACTCCTCCTGTTAAGTGAGATGGGGAGAGAGTCTGCACTGGGGATTTCATCAGAAGACATCTTTCCTCCAAGGTTCTTTCTGCTCAAGTTCAAGTGTTATTAATTCAGTTCACATCCTTTCCACAGGCAGGCCCATCACTGCCAATCTGACTAGATGCGTTACCCGTGATACTCTCCTAATTCAGCACACTGAGAAGTAGCAGCAGACTACAAATCAATCTCAGACTCCTCCTGGGTCACTCTAGACACAAGCTATGCAAGAGGCTGTCCTTTGCTATTCTTTTATTGAGAGGTATTTTTTGTTTGGTATTGGCCTTCCTCCTTACTGAGAAGAGGAAATATTATGGAATTCAAAAAATAAACTTGAAGAATGTGCTGAATGAGAAAAATGGCTCTATACTGAGTGGGTAAGTTAGTGATTTTGAGGCCTGTTGAGAAAGTTGGAACACAGCTACGTACACAGTCGAAAGGCAAGCACACCCTCTGAGCAGACTATGTCCTCCTTATTCCATGGGTCGCGGAATGAAAGTGGCCTTTAGGTAAGTAGTCCCTTGCAACTTTCTTACCCTTTTATGCTGTTATTTCTCACATCCTCTCTTTTCTTCTGTCACTGGGAAAGGTAGTCAATACGGATTCTGCCCTCAACATTTTGGTTCTTCTCAACCCCTGACCTTCATGGGAAGCTACCATAAAGACATATCTCCTATGTCTTCATTTTTGCATTTCCCTTGGGTACTTCTTAGCATAACGTAATAATATTCTACCTCTTCCACCTTTAAATATAATCCTTCTTTTGTACTAAGTCACCCTCAAGGCATCATCTTACCATGTGTCTTTCTTCACACATAAGGCATTTAAAAGAACACATTTCCTTACTTCTAATTCTTTCCTAGCCCCCATCCCTGCTCACCCCGCAACACACACACACACACACACACACACACACACACAGTTTGGGATCTGCACTGTTTACTAAATTCTGCTCTCATCAAGGTCAAAGACTGATTTCCAATGGATACTTCACTGTCCTCACTCCTCATCCTTCTGGCCGTTCAGCAGGGTCATTTCAAGCATGGCTTCTGGGGGTCAGACCCCAGACTCACATCCGCATGGCACCATTAATTAACTGTGTGATCTTTGGCAAAATACTAGGTATACTTTTGTTTCCTCTCTATACAATTAGATGACAATACCTACCTTTGAGGGTTATTACGAGAATGAAGTGAATCAACATGCATAAAGCAACCAGAAAATTGGAGCTCAAAGCATGTAGCAACTATTACTCAGCCTCTATGCTGACTACCTCCTCCTTGCTGAAATTCTCTTCCCCTTCAAGCTCCAGGATATCGCTTTGTTCAAGATTTTGCTTACCTTTCTCTTTTTTATGACTATTTCTTATTTGTCTCTATTTTCCTTAAACTAAGAATCTGTCCATGCCTTCCTCCCAAACTACACATTCTCTGATAAGAATTTCATCCATCTTCCTTGTTTTCAATATAATTACATCACTTTTTTTTTTTTTTCTGGAGCTCAAATCTCTTTGCTTATGAGACCAACTATACTGAACAACTCTTTTTTTTTTTTTTTTTGGCCATACCATGTAGCATGTAGTACTTCCCAGACCGGGGACTGAACCCATGCTTTCTGCGGCTGAAATGTGGAGTCTTAACCACTGGACCACCAGAGAAGTCTGCTCTCTCCTTTTTTTAATTGAAGCATGGCTGATTTACAATGTTGTCTTAATTTCTTCTGTACAGCAAAGTGATTTAGTTATACGTGTGTGTGTGTGTGTGTGTACACATTCTCTTTATATATTATTTTCCATTATGGTTTATCACAGGATATTGAATATAATTCCCTATACAGCTCCTGCTATACAGTAGGAACTTGTTGTTTATCTATTCTATATATAATAGTTTGCATCCGCTAACACCAAACTCCCACACCAACCCTCCCCTAACCCTCCTCTCCCTTGGCAACCACAAGCCTGTTCTCTATGTCTGTGAGTCTGTTTCTGTTTCACAGTTAAGTTCATTTGTGTCATATTGTAGATTCCACATATAAGCAATATTATATGGTATTTGTCTTTCTGACTGATTTCACTTAGTATGATAATCTCTAGGTCCAGCCATGTTGTTTAAGTGTTATTATTTCCTGAATAGCTCTCCTTGAATGTCCTACAAACTCAGCATATTTTAAAATCATTAGCCAAACCTGCCCCTCCTATGTTCTTCATTTTTTCAATAAATAGTTTAACCAAACCACCCATTGACCAAAATTAAAGTCAGAGATTGCTTTATTGGGGGAGTCTTGGTGATCATCTAGTTTAGGTGCTCTCAAGTCTGGCTGCAGTTTAGAATCACTCAGGGATCTTTTTCAATTCATCAAAGGTCACGACCCATCAAAGATCAAGTAAATCAAAATCTCTGGTGTCCAGGGTATATTTTTAAAGCTCCCCAGGGGATTCTAATGGACAACCAGGACTAAGAACAGCTGATCTAGTCTAAACCATCATTTTACAAATAAGCACATTGTAAGACACTTGATTTCACCTTTCTCTCAATATTTTTCCCCCCAGAGAAAATGACTAAGGTTAGCAATAAGAGCTAAGGCATAAAGATGGCACAGAATGATAGCTAAAGGGCAAACATAGCAATAGAAAAGGAGTTTATTCTGTGTGAGAAAGAGTGAGCATATTTTTTCTTATCCAGACTAGGGCATTTTGAGTTTCTTGAGGGGACAAATTTCGCTGTCCATTGTCACTCCAATGCTTAGAAAAGTGATTGACACATTAAGTGTTTATCAAAAATTTATCAATGAATGAATTAATGAGGGAAGGATTACTAAACCTTAAAACAACATCTGAGAATAACATGAAACACTGTATCTTTTCTAAAGCTTTCATTTGCAGAACTGTGTACCCTTTACCTATGGTTTCAGAAGAAAGCTCTGTCTTTGCATTTCTAAGATAGTGGAGGCAGATGGCGACTATTATTTCTCTCCTTTAAAAGATGGATTTACACTTAAATTTTGGATACCAGAGTAGAATTCCCTAAGGGAAAAAAAAATCCTCTTAGGCTTATGTTTTACTTTTCAACTGGAATCAGATTGGAAAAGAAAACGTGAAAATATCTTCAGTCACTGAATTAAAATTTGCAAGAAAGTGAGAATTGTAATTGAAAATAAATTTAAAGGTTGTTATCACCTGAATTGTGACCCCCAAAACTCATATACTGAAGTCCTAACTCCCAATGTGATTGTATTTAGAGATAGGACCTTTCAAGACATAAAGTTAAATGAGGTCATACGGGTGACCTTGATCCAATGGGAAGGATGTCCTTACAGAAGAGACACCAATATACCAGAGATTCACACACACACACACACGCACACACACACACATGGGAAGGCTGGCCAGCATACTGATCTTGGACTCCAGCTTCCAGAACTGTGAGAAAATATATCCTTGTTATTTAAGCCACTCAGGCTATGTATTTAGTTATGGCAAACCCTAGCAAACTAATACTAAGGTGGACTTTTTTTTTTCTCTTTAGGGTCAAGCAATGAGATGACATAAAGGAAGCAGAGAATTCAAACAAGTACCAAGACTCTTCTGCTGCTACCAACAGAGATTATTCTGGTGGGTAGAGTGTGAAAGGGAGTCAAAATATGTTAACTGAAATTCCCTGAAAATAAAACTCAATGAAGTTTTCACATATCCATGGTGAATGTCTATAGAGTACTTTTTATACACTCTAACTCACAGCAAAACATAATTTAATGTAAAATTGCCACAAGTCAATTACACTTTTTAAAGGTTAACGGTAAAGACAAGATGCCATGTGGTAATCTCCCTCCCAGTGGCTTTGGATCTCCCAGTGCAGTCATCACTTCTGGGTTTTATTTTAAAGTGAAAACTGAAAAATAAAAATTAGCTGTCTACGTTGCCAGTGGAAAATGACAGGGGAACATATTGAATCATTTGGATTCTCCTTGCAACGTAGGCTCAGATAACATTGTCGGTGTTTATTCTCATATATTCACCAAGGCTCCCTCCGTTAGATTCTACAGGCCACCCTGTGGCTTTTCAAGTAAAATAATCATTCTTTTTCCTACAAATTCATTTTAGCAGCACTTGTGTTTTGATTTGCTGCAAGTCCTCTGGTACTTACTAACATTCAGAGCCTTTCAGGGCTGCCTCATGTAAATGTGGCTCCTTTAACCAACAAAATGCACATTTTCGGATTGACAATCAACATGTCATTAATAGCTTGTTATAGCTGGAATAGACCTTAATGATGACCGATTTCAGCCCCCACCTCTCACCCAGTTAATATTAGCAACAGATAACAGCCCTATGTGTCTTGATTTTCAGGACATCATGCTACCTACATGAACAACATTAGGAGATGCCTGCTTTACTTCTACCCTGCATTCTGCCAGATTCCACTAAAGGTATATAGAAAATCTCAAGCTGCAGTAAAAAATTGTACCAGGCTTGCCCTTAATTGAACATATCTCAGTACCCCAAATTCCTGCCTTTTAATTGAAATAAAAACATCTTTATACACATATAATATACACTTCAGAATATAGGATACTTTTTCACTTAAAAATACTTTTCATTGGCACAAAAAGTGTTAACACATTAAACTTAATTATCTTCTGTACCTATTATACACGGCCATCTGTTATTTAAAACACACACATACACATAATAGCCCAACACTCAAGCCAGATACTTTTTTTTAGGATACTTTTTCACTTAAAAAATAATTCCATTGGCATGAAAAGTATTAACACACTAAACTTCATCGCCATCTAACTTCTGCACCTATTATAAATGGCCATCTGTTATTTAAAACACACACAGACACAGAACGGCATGTGAATGGGCCAACACTTAAGCTGGGAGTCTTTGAACCACTGCATGGAGTTTGAAAACACTTGGTTTTGTCATGCACACAAATGAAAGATGAAGAGGAGTCAAGTAAATGTGTTATTAAAAACAAAAAGCAATAGTCCTGAAGTTCTAGCCTCCTCTTTCCTCCACTCCTACCAGCTTTTGAATCCCACATATTTACTCTCCAGGCCTCCTAGGGATTTCTTCTGTAAACTGGTGAACATGGTACCTTTCTGACCATAGTCAGCAAGCCAGTCCAAGGCCACTAAGGTCTCTTCAGATGCTAAGAGCTATCTCTCAGTGAACTCCTGGGATACAAAGCATGTGGGAAGAAAGGCAATCCCACGCTAGCCTAGTCGGAGATGAGGACACAGAGAGTTGGAGCTTGGAAAATGACAGGAACAGAGAGGTGATATTTACTCAGAGAATAGAAAGATAGGAGATTAAGAACAGAAACCTACTTTCCCCAGCCACATATGTTTGGATATGCAAGATAAATAACCAGTATTTTTGCATGCCACAATTTGAAAGATATATAAAATGTAGGTAGCATTATTTAGTACAAAATTAATAAACTTTGATGGTCATTTAAAAAGCCACACTAATTTGTGTTGAGTTAAAGAAAAACTTTACCATGTGTATTAATTTGAAGATTTTGCGAGTCCTTTAATTAAAATTAAAAAAAACAATTTTCAATAAAAATGTGTTGCTATAGTCATTTTCTTTAGACCACATCACATCTAAGTAGACCCCATTGAATACACATAAGGCATTTATTCTTCACTCATTCACCCATTCAGCAAACATTTACTGAGCATCTACTAGGTTCTAGCATTGTGTTAGCAGGAAAACTCTAAGAGGCCAACCAGAATAAGAATGTTAAATCTGCCCTGTTCTGCACTGGAATTGAACCTATCACTCTATGGCTGGATTATTACCTCTTTTCATTTGAAACGCAGTGTGTGCACACTGCACAGCCCAGTGCATCTACACAAAAATGATATACAAGAGAGAACCATTCAAATTATATTCAGTGATGTGTCTGAGATAATGTAAAGCAGCAATGGATACTAAGCGAGCTTAACCCTGAGTACCAAATAGTGTGTCTGTGCTTTAATAGCATCATCAGGTACATTGAGAAAGGATGGCAGCTGTTCCATGTGTCCTCAAACAAGAAACCCATTTGTGCTAATAGAGCACAGGAAGGAGAGGGAAACATGTATGAGACAGACTTTACTTCCTTAGTGTCAGAGTTTCCCATTTTGGGGAATCCAGTGTTTACATATGCATATATGTTAAAGTATGCATATGCATTTTATTATATAGCCGTATGCATCTTGATGTGTACATAAAAGGAAAACTACAGTAGAATTTCTTTTAAAGAAACATGGGAGAAATTTTCATATACACATATGTATACATCCATTAACACAGAACTGTGTTTGTAGCAGCTGATAAAACATCCACCTCGTGATCTGGGGGCCACAGAGCTTATCCCCCTGTAAGTCTTTTTTATCCTAAAATGGAACAGCAATTTACGATAAAATGGAACAGCAAGTTAAGATTTTAGTGATTTTCACTTACTTAATGGTGCTTTAATTTGTGCTGTGTTACACAAATCAACTCCAGGACAACTCATTTGTAAAGGCATAATTGAATAACAATTTATAAATATTATATATGTATGTATACTCTAAATACTATATAAATATGCAGAGTAATATGCATATTTACTATATATATTACATATACTAAATATACATATTTTACTATTACCAATACCAGCCTGCGGCTTACAATTTGAAAGAAAATTGAAATGCCTCCTCTGCCCTACTGTTTCTGTTCCAGACATCTACCAAGGTGATGATATTTGATCAGGAGACCTGCTTTTTTTCTTTTACGTTCATATACTTTCTCACCTCACAGTGCTGCTTTAAATCCACATTATTCTGAGAGAGGTCACATATGAACTACAAATGAGCCATCAGCACCTTCGTGTGCATCCGTTTCTAAGCTCCCCTTCTGTCAGGGTACAGAAGCAGGCATTGTTTGGAGCACAGAGTACTTAAGGAAGCCATGCCTGAGTGGGATGCTAAGGTCTCTCAGGTTTGGGGACTGTGTACCAGGAAAAGAAACTCCAGGGATAAGAGGAGAGTTTGGGACGAATGTTCCACCTATGACGGATCATCACTGCCAAGTGTCAGCTCTCAGGACAGTCTGACTTCTCTCTGCCTAGGGAGGTTTCAGCAAGTGAGATCCAATAGAGAGTGCAATCACTGAGTTATTTCCTAGGGATACTGCAGAATGCAGTAGGGTGCAGGAGATAGAGGTGGAGGAATCAAGATTGAAAACCACCGCTCTTCCACCTCCCACTAGAGTGAGTCCCTCACCCCACCTCCCCCATTCCCTAGTCCAGCCTGTAAGCGCCTCTGACTGGAGGTCTGAAAGACTGTGTGTACGTGTGCATGTGTGTGCACGCACCTCTCTCTACATCTCAGGGCAGTATTATACACTTCGACAAGATGTTCCGAATCCTTTCTGAAGACATATCATATTGCTAATCATATCACTCTGATGCCTTTTCTACTAACCAGAGCCATCGGGAATTAGACATCCATTGCTAAACAGCCCACAATTCCAATGGTGCTGAGCAAGCTGATTTTATGAGCCCAGTTTATAATGCTCAATTGGTAGCCACGGAGCTCCTGCTCAGGGAATTCTGGGAAAACTGTGGGGCTTTGGAAGCTGTGCTGAAGGAGGAGAAAAGGCCGAGGAGAAAGCTGTGTTTTCTTTCTCCCCTGGGTCTGAACAGCTGTCATCTGTCTCAGAGAGGGAATGCTTTTTCTAAGTAAAAATCTCATTTACATACTACAGAAAGTGGTGGAAAATCAGTGAATAAACAAATTTAGCATCAATTCCTAGCTAATAATTATGACTCTTTCTTATTCCCTGGAGTCTCAATTCAAAAGAACTGAAGCTTCACAACATTAGTTTTAGGAGCCAGACTTTTAAAGATGCTGTTTAGAGGAAATGCCCCTGATGTTTCTTTGCGCAGCGGTGCACTGCTGCTGTAATTCTGCGTAATAATACCCCAAGCTCCACTTGTTACTAACTAAACAGAAATAATTCTACAGAGGCTTCAAATGGAATTGTGTTATCCAACATGAATTCTACCACTGCTTCGGCTAGAGCATGCCAAAAGGAATTATTTTATTAATGGCAAGTAACTCTCCCTACTCCATTTACAATTTCTTTTCAGTCATACACATTATCCGGAAGGTTAAGTTAAATGTGGCACACTTGTTTGGTTGCTATCAATACTCTGAGCAGTCCTGAAACTTTACAAGAGGTGTTTATTTCCTCTATGTTGCAAATTATACATTTCAGCTTACAACTGGAGAAAATCTTTATTAGTTAAAAATATTTTTTAGTCGAAGAATATTATATGTACTTTAGAGATAATTTAATTATATGTTGTGTGAATGTTTTGAGTTTGGGGACACTGAATGAACACCTATAGTCTAAAAAGAGGTTTCTCTGTTTTCTCATAAATGAAAATGCTTATCACATATAAATAAACTGCACTGTCCTCTGAACTACCTTTCAACATGACCAAGGTTTAATTACACCCCACATAATTGCAGCATGGATTGTATTTTAGTCGATTTGAAATGTTAGGAAGTGGTGATTAATTAATCAGAAGATTAAAACAATCAAAACATCAATATTTCTTACCTATGCCAAAGAGTAAAGCAGGTTCAATGTACTTAAACCTTTATATGAATATACACCTTCTCAGGGGCAGTTAATGTTTACATGTATTTAAATATTTATATGTATAGACAATCATACATAAATTCACCAAAGTCATGGCTCTTTATTACCTAATTTCTGAAATACCATTTATCATATCAAGTCCCTCAAGTCTAACAACCCTCTCATTAGTGCACAATGAATGTCCTTTTCGCTGATGATATGACAAATAGATTTCACTCTGTGAAAACTCTATCATTCTCTCATTCATACAACAAAAAACCATTGATTGTCTGCTACACACAAAGCATGAGACAATGAAAAAAAGAGACCGTATGTGCTCTTTCATCCCTGAGAGAAAAGACTAGAGAGGCTGGCAGGGGCCAGATTCTGGAGTGTATGAGCCATTACATATAAAGTTTCAAGCCTATCCTGCAGAACATAAGAAGTTATCCAAGAACATTAAGTAGAAACAAATATATTCAAATTTGAAATTCTGGAGATGTCAGAGACATCGGGTGTGTGGGTGGTGTGTGTGTGTGTGTATGCATGTGTGTACCTGTGTACATGCATGCACCAGGGAAATGCATTGGAGTCTCACCTAATATGCTGTGTGAGGTGATACAGGTATAAACCAGGATAAGTTCCAGAGAAGGGGGGCAAATTAAGCCATGTTAAGAAGGAGAACTATAATGAGTCATTTTGGGCTGGGTAGAGCGATGGGGAACAGAAGTGAGGGAAAGAATGAGTCTAGAATGATGTCCAGGGTTTCCATTTTGGTAACTGGGTTGGGTTGGTGGTGGTGCCCTGTGTTGACACGGAGAACACAGGCAGAAAGCAGCTTTGGGAGAAAGATGGTACGTTTACTTTTGGTATGTGGGGTTTTACACGCCTGTAGGACAACCACAAGAAAATGTCCAGTAGGCCTTGGATATACTGATCTGGAAGTCAAAGTAGGGGTCTCGGATGGAAGTAGAGATTTAGGAGTCGTAGGGAAAGAACAGCTAAAACCAAGAAAGGGGACTGGATTGCTCAGGAAAACATGATTGAATCGTCAGTCTCCCTTGCAGAGAGGGAAAATTTAGAGTCCAGATTTAGTAAGTAAAAATACAGGCATCCCAGCTAAATTGGAATTTCAGATAAACAGCAAATTAGTACATCTCAAATACTGCATCAAACGTGCTCATACTAAAAAATGTCCTATTGCCTCTGAAATTTAAATGTTACTAATTAAGCTTACTAATTAAAATACAGGGTATCCTGTATTTTGTCTGGTGACCCAAGTCAAATTATACGAGAACTATAAAGATTCCATTTCCCCTGGCAGGAACAGACTTCATTAACCATATTTACAAGATAATGTTATTAAATTATTTAAATCTAGCTGTTATGGGTTGACAAGTGGATGAATAAGGAAGGGGTGAGGAATTGAATCCAAAATTTAAAATATTCTTTCGAGATCTTTGCTAGGATGGGAAGAGGGAAAGATAGGGGAACACCTACAGTGGGACCCAAGGCCTCTTTAGGAAGTAAAAGAGGGAAAGAATAGAACCATTAGAACAAGAGAGGGTGGGATGCTGACTCGGAGACACAACTGCTCCATCTCTACTCACCCACTGCCAAACCCTTTGACAAGTCTCTGTGCTGTCTGTATGTCTTCTCAAGCTTGGTTCCTCTGTCGTGTAATCCCTTCCCTTTGGCCCTGCCTGATGTACTACAATTCATCCTTGCATACCTAAACCCTTTGTAAGAAATGTGCCTGGCCACCCTCATCAGGGTTGTTAACTACTCTTTCAATCCACACTCTAACAACCTCTACCATGATGTTTTAAACTTTGTATTGTAATTATTTTAATATCCCTGACACCTCCTGAGACAGCTTAAGGACAGGAAACTGCTTTACGAAACTTCATAATGCCAAAGTTTAGCCCAATTCTTGGACCAGTGTAGATGGTTAATAAATGACAGAAGAATAATATACACCCACCTTGGATTCCTTTATTCTATTTATATAGGCTATAACAACTGCAAATAGGGCAATTGCAAGAATCTCATGCTTACTGGACAAAATAAAATTTAAGATCTATTCAAATTCCAAGTATAGATGCATTAAATAGCTATAGAAACATAAAGATATATATTGCACCATACATCATACATAATTTACACCATCTAGTTTTTTACTTTCATAAATGATATAGAACAGTGCTTCAGTTACATTGCTGGAAAAAATCCAGTCTCTTGTATTTCGTTTTCTGTTGTTACTTAAGGGACATATCTCCATAAATATACCAAATACAGTTTTTCAAGTTATCAGGAGGTGAACATACTGAATGGAATAGATTAGTCAGAGGAAAATCTAAAGCATCAGAAGAGGAGAAAGCAGCAAAAAATTGAGGTGGTAAATGTAGGAGAAAGTACAGATATACTGGAACTTGGAGAGTCAGACCTTGCAAAAAGCAAGACACAAAGAGGAAAGTTTTTAAAAATACAAAACCTTGAAATGACCTGAAGTCTTTCCACTGCAAAAATTATTACCAAGAGTACTGAAATAAAATGACCAAATTGAAGGTCCCATTCAAAATTTCACTGTGCATATTCCACCCTTGGTCACCTTGGCAAAACCTCCCAACATTTTGGGTAATCATATTGTCATGAAGAAAACCAGCTTCAAATCAAACAAATAACTGACAACTGGCCCAACCATATCCCATTAAGCCCGCCTTGGGAAAGGTCTGCAGAGGAGTTTGGGTTGGATTTGCTCCATAGCAAAAGAATAAGGCAGTGAAGGAAAATAATAGGTTTTATGTTAAAAAGGTTTTATGTTAAAAAGGTTAAAATCAGGCTGGGACTGCCTACCTGTATTCTTATCTTGGTGACTCTGGTCTAAATAGCCAAAGTAATAAATTATGTGATTTCCACATTGTCAGGCAATTATTCAACTCACCAAAGCTTAAAACCATAGAAATGTGGGGTACTGGATGGGGAAAAGTTAGTGACTCAACTAATTACAGAGGGATTTAAGCAGCAGACTTCTGAGATCCTTTCTCTGCCTGCCATCCCATCTACAGGCTGGGCCAATCAGAGGGTGGAGTAGAGTCAGCAGATAACAGAGCAGAGGGATACGACAAAGATGCTCCAGTGGCTATTGAGTTTCCTCTTACATAGAAGGGAAAATGGTCATCAGTGACAAGCTTACTGGAAAACTTCAGGTGATTCAAATGCAAAGGCTTAATAAAGACACCAGTGACGTGTGGACCAGATTAAGTGACACACCTAGAAATCAGCAATAAAAGGAAGTCATGAACACTGACTATCCAAAAGGAGCAAAGGGAGGAAAAGAGTTTCCTACCCTGAGATCAACAAGAGCAGGACTAAAGAGTTTCTCCTTGACCAAACCTTAGCCAGGCTCCTCTGAACTCACTTCTCAACTAGGCCCTGACTTTGGGGCTTCCATGTAAGTCTCAGTATTGTCCAATTTTAGCAAGAATCTCCCACCCTTGGTATCTGATCACCCTCAATATCTGATTAGGTTCTGCATCTCCACTATCCCCCAGGTGATGTCTGATCACTCTGGTCTGTCTTGAGCAAGAATCCTCAGGTTAGCCAGAATCTCCCCTGACCCCTGAAGTTTTCTCTTAGTAATTTTTCATCCACCAACACCACATGCCCCTGACAACCCTGATCCTTCGCTATAAAACCCCACTTTTCCTTGCTGTATTTGGAGTTGAGCCCAATCTCTGTCCACTACTACAAAATGCTATCGTAGTAGCTCCCCTGCCATTCCTAATCATCAAGTGCCAGAATGAATAACTTTTTCTTTAACAGTGAGAACAATAGAAAGGGGTCCCCCTGAAACAGCGGTACTCATGGAGGGTACAGCCCAGTGGGGAGTGAAAAGAAAAGCCCCAACCTCACTTTCCTTCCACCCTCCTACCTATCTTCTCCTGCTAGTGCTTCCCATTGGGCAAATACGCTAGAAGTCAGCTCATGATAAGACTGCCTATTTGATGCAGAACCAAGGGGTCAGCCTCCCATGACACACTTCATAGCAGAGATGGACAAACTTTGGGTTTGGGGTGGGGTAAACAGAGAATAACTTGATATTGCTCAGGATATTAGCCAGCTAGTTTGCAAAAGTGTATGGAATGTTTGAGCAATTCAAAAACAGTACAAAAACTATTTTTATTCTCTTGGGTGTTTTAAAGCATAAATAAATAAATGCTATCCTTCTGCTACTTGTTTTTGGAAAGTAAATCGTTCAAGTTGTCAGAGTGTATAAGCAATGTCTCTTTCTTCATGGCCACAGAATAAAGTGTTCAAACAACCTTTTGCTTTATGGCAAATTTTAGCTTTATAATAGCAAGGGGAAAAGGTTAGAAAGGCTTCCTTGTTTACTCTGGGAAATAATTTATGGATTTTTTGGAAAGAATTCCTAGCAGTCTATCTTGGGTATTTTGAAGTTCTTTAGCAATGGAGAGAAGCATTTCTGGATGATGAGCGTGATCTAACTTCACGACTCCCTACAGATCTGAGTACATCAGTATGCTTTATTGAATGTACTAAGAAAATGCTCCTGGCTTACAGATTAACTGGTTTATGAAAGGAATAGGCTCATGGGTAGTTTGTACATTGCACTGAGATCCAAATTCAAATGCAGATCACTGAGCTAATGGATTTAGTGGGAAGAGAACTGAATTAGGAGTCAGGAAACTTGGCTTTGGGCACCGAGGTTTGGGCCTAACATTAAGAAGTAATATGATTTCAGATGGGAAGTGTAAATTCTTTGTGACACACTCTACTTTCTCTGTAAAAGTTATGGTTAGTTTATTTCCAGTGTCTTTTTCAAAATAACTTAAAAAAATCTAAATTCTAAAGGCATTCATTGAAACAACCATATACCCTTTTGAAGAATAAGAAACACAGAAAAAAGAAAATACCTTTCTCTAGTAATATTTTTTCTGGCCATATTTTTAAATCTGATTTTGAGATTCACAATTATATGATCATAAAAATTTACTACAGAAGGTGCAAGGGGATAGTATTAGCTAAATAAAAGGGATAAAGTTTTGGCCCTGTCTTTGCTTAGAATTTTGCCCTTAATAAAACTGTGGAGCGTGAACACTTTTATTTGAGGGAGGGAGGGAGGGATCTCCCTTTTGTCCTTTCATGGTACTTTTTTAAAAAACATTCAAGTATATTCTTTCTAACCTCTTTTTCTCAATATGGCCTAGAACTCCAGCACTGTGTCTATTTCTTCACGAATTTTATTCCTTATAAAGATCTTCTCTGAGATAATACTGACATATCACAACAGAGTTTAAAATATTACCTTCTGTGATAAACTGAATAACGGCCCTCTGCAAATATTTAATTCCTAATCCCTGCAGCCTGTGACTATGTTATCTTACATGGGGAAAGAAACTTGGTAGGTGTGATTAAGTTCAGGATCTTGAGATGGGAGATTAGCCCAGATTATCCAAATGTGATAAATGTTATCACTAGCAAGCATCCTTATAAGAAGGAGGCAGGAAGATCAGGGTAAGAGAAAGAGATATAGGGATGGAAGCAGATGTCAGAGAGGAAAGAAGAAGCTACACTGTTGGCTTTGAAGGCTGGAAGAAGGGACCATTAGCCAAGGAATGTAGGTGGGAAATGAAAGCAACAGATTTTCCCCAAGAGTCTCCAAAAAGTAAGGCAGCCCTGCTGACACCTTAATTTTAGCCCAGTGAAACAGATTTCTGACTTCTGGTCTCCAGAGCTGTAAAATAACATAATTATGTTGCTTACAAAGTTCGTGGTAATTCATTTACAGCAACAATAGGAAGCAAGTAGAAATTCTAAAAATATTTTAAATAAGGTCTTTAGGAAAGACCTAAAAACTCCATTAACCAGAGAAACAAACATATAATTATTTAATAAATCTCTGATGATTTCATATTCTATAAAAGAAAGAAGTGTTGGTACCCATAAGTCTCCCAAATACCACTAATTCAGCTATGAGTTCTATTGACTTGTAAGGCAGTAAGTCCCATGAGATACTCCTAAACTATGCTTCTGAGAAAAAAAAAACTGAGATTTGAAAAAGAAAATACACACACACACATATTTATATATGAAACAGAATCGCATAGGTAGACAAAAGAATACAAATGGTTCTTTCTATCACCATTGCAGGCACCCTCATGAATTCATAAGAATACCTTATCTTTTCTGTTAGATTTTATACTATTCCATTTTTTCTATTAACAAACATCAGTAGGCAAAGCATAAATTAATTTTTAGATTCAATGTCATTAAATGTCTTTTTTGGCTAACTATGATATTATAAACCATTTCTGAACTTCCCTTCCCTTGGGTCATCCTTCCTGAATCAAAGTACATTCAGGATGGATAATCTTTGGCGTCTTTCCAAGTCTTATTAAGCAGGGCTTCTAAGAAGGGTAAGATGGAATTTACTATTGATGGAAATGGCTATTTATTCCCTCTATGCTCTCTACCTCTAAATATAGTCCTCTAACTCCACATATCATACCATGTTACAATTACTTATTTACAAGGCCATCTCTGTCCAGCAGAGTCAATGATGAAACTACGAGTTTTTAAGGTTAGGGATCATTTTTATGCACCCTTGTATCTCCCAAGCCTGTGCCAGATAAGCACTAAATAAATGTTTTTAGAATTAATTAATCTTTGCATAGACTAAGATTATAACATACTGGATAGTGCTCAGGGAATCTGGGAAAAATACTAAAGATAATCAGAAATAGCTGTCAATATTGAACAACATACACTAGATAACAGAAGCATGGCTCCAAAGCAAACATATCACGGTTTAAAATAGAAGTGCTTACCTTGGGCCAAATGGTTAAGAGTTGAGTATCGTTTTCCCTTTGCATTTCCACATTTCCCTCTCAACCTGGCCTTCACAACCTCCTCCTACTGAAGAGATGTCCTAATGCCTTCATCCTGCTCCACTATTCCCCAGGATACATTCCTGGTGTGGCCTGGGTCTGTCTTCAGACTGCTGTGTGTTTTGTGCAGTTTCATCCCTCTCTTGTTCATCAAATTGTACTCGATGTGCAAGAATTTGCTCCATTCTCTTGCTTTCTGCTTTAATCACTAAAGAAATCCGTTCTCACTTGTTAATATATGTGTTGATTTAATGTCATTCTCCTAGGAAACATCTTTGACACTGCGGCTTTCTTAAAAAATAACTTATTTGTGTGCAGCATAACAAAACTTCAGATTAGTGATACTGTATTGTAGAATATATTTTAGCAAGTCGTTAATGTGCCCTCAATTAACATAAGCATATATTTAAGGGTAGCATTGGTCCTAACTGCAAGAATCTATGAGATTTTACTGACCCCTCTGTAAAGCCAGCAAAATTCAATTTTTGACCCACTTTATGCTTTCCACAAAAATATTATTATAAAATAATATTACTCTATAACAAAAATCCTTTTAAGCCTATCATTTATTTACTTCAAACATCGGTCAATCAATAAATTCTTGATTTTGAACAATCCCTTAGTGTTCACAGATATTGCATTTACTTGTCTTGTGAGAGTGACTGTGTTGGAGGGATAAAAGGGGGGAAGTAAAGAAAGCCAAGCTACAAATTTCATTTGTCAATAAAGTCAGTTGAGAGTATAAGATAATATTATAGAGCTGGGTCCACTGCAATGCTCTAGGACAGTTTCCAACAGTGGCTGAAATGTGATAACGTTTAAACTGAATACGTCATTTTGATTTTGGAGTCACTGGATAATGAACTGTGGTGAACCATAGTAAGTGATTTTTAAAGATGACTGAAGAAAAAACAGATGAGCTTCTTAAATGGGTAAAATACAAAGAATAAAGAAAGTATGCTAATTAGTAAAGAAGAGAAAGAAGGCCTAAAGCAACATTAAAAATGTAAAACTTAAAAGAAATCAGGGACAGACCTGGAATTTGGAAGCTATGGGTCTCTAAACCTATTTCTGCTGGCAATAGAAAGTGTGATGATTTATGCAATTCCTTACAAATGTTAAATTTTTTTAATTACAGGAAAAGGCTTCAGGGATATTCATTTGATAAAAATTTTCCCTCCTTAATCTGTCATTCTGTAACACTGAGGGATGTGTCATATGCAAAAACTAGAAACATTCAGAGGTCTGTGGGTGTGGGGTCCAGGGAAATTTTAATCACCTGTGTTGTTTATAAGGACATGATTACTGCGATTGAGTTTAGGGTGTAGATGGGGAAGAAAGAAGTGGAAGAGGGTTGTACATACCACAGCTAGGATCCAAGAGCATGCATTATTTGAACACCATCAAATTCCCTCAGGAGCACTGCTTGAATAATTGATGTCCTCTCACTAATATTAAACTTTATATGCATATCTTATTCCTGATTAAAGTCCTTGAGAGCAGGAATGATACCTTTTCATGTTGTTGTTGTTGAT
Source organism: Hippopotamus amphibius kiboko (assembly GCF_030028045.1). Taxonomy (NCBI): domain Eukaryota; kingdom Metazoa; phylum Chordata; class Mammalia; order Artiodactyla; family Hippopotamidae; genus Hippopotamus; species Hippopotamus amphibius. The sequence goes on along the minus strand of NC_080196.1, from coordinate 93,734,636 downwards.
TTTTGGAAATTTCTTTGGTGTCCAGCATAAAGTCAGTAGAGACTTGGGTAGGGCTCAAAAATGTGTACACATAAATCTCAAGTTTCAGAGAAGGTGTACAGCTGCAGCCAGGATTGAGAATCACTGCCAGAAGTACCCCAGCTAAACATTTTTTATCACTCGACAATTACCAACAGCCTTCTGAAAGTGCACAGGAAGCCCATGTAAATCTTCTCAAAGTATATTGATTTCTTTTGTAAACCGGATGCATAGGGAAGCCAACAGATACATCTTGTTCTGCTTGGCACTCATTTTAGCATTAGTACTATTACTGATAAATAGTATTTATTATGAATCCCCCATGTACCAGGCAGTGTGATTTTTTTTTTAATTATACCAAGTGCTTGAAAAAATTACAAACAGAATTTTATTTTCCACATTTAAAAGTTTAAAACAATTAAGTTTAGAGGGCTAATAACCAAGAGCACAGAGCAAGTGAATTCATTGGTTTAAGTGACTTCCATCTCCAGTGAAATTGGTTTAACATGAGGCATTTTTGTGGGTATGGCTGAACCATGGATGCTCAGAAAGGCAAACCAGTTTCTACCTACTTACTTCCCTACTATTTACAAGATCTAATTCAGCCAACCAAACACCAGAGGCACAATCCACAAAAGAAAGAAGTGATAAGCTGGACTTTAAAAAACATCTGCTCTATGAAAGACAGTATCAAGAGAATGAAAAGACAGTTCACAGATTGAGAGAAAATATAGCAAAGGACACGTGATGAAAGATTGTTATCCAGAATACACATAGAGCTCTAGAAATTCAACAATAAGAAAATGAACAACTCAATTGAAAAATGGGCAGAAGACTTAGACACCTTACCAAAGAAGATATACAAATGGCAAGTAAGTGCATCAAAAGACATTCAACATCATATATCATTAGAGAACTACATATTAAATAATGAGATACTACCACATACCTATCTGAATGACCAAAATCCAAAACACTAACAATACCAAACACTCGGGAGGATGTAGAACAACTGGAACTCTCATTCATTGCTGGCAGGAATGAAAAATGGAACAGCTACTTTGGAAGGCAGTTTGACAGCTTCTTACAAAACTAAACATACCATTACCACATGATTCAGCAATTGTGTTTCTTGGTATTTACCCAAGTGAACTGAAAACATGTTTACACAAAAACCTGTACAAGGATGTTTGTACCTATTAGGTGAATGGATAAATAAACTGTGGTACATTCAGATAATAGAATACTATTAAACATTGAAAAGAAATAAGCTATCAAACAAAGAAAACACTAGGAAAAAATTTAAATACACATTACTAGTGAAAGAAGACAGTATGAAAAGATTACATACTTTATGATGCCAACTATATGACATTCTGGGAAAGGGAAAACTATAGAGACAGTAAAACAATAAGTGGTTACCAGGAGTTAGAGAGGAGTGAATGATGAATAGGAGAACACAGAATAATCTTAGGACATTGAAACATATTCTGTGTGATACGACAGGGGTGGATACAAGTCATCATACGTTTGTCAAAATCCATAGAATGTACAATACTGAGAATGAACCTGAATATAAACTATGGACTGAGGGTGATAATGATGTATGTCAATGTAGGTTCCTCGATTATAACAAATGTACCACTTTGATGAGTGATGCCCCTAATGGGGGCATTTGTACAGGTGTGGGGACAGGAAGTACATGGGAACCCTCTGTACTTTCTGCTCAACTTTCCAGGGAACCTAAAAGAAGCAGTTAAAACATACAGGCTTAATTTAAGATGTTCTTCGGTTGTGGCTTAAATACATTCAAATTAAAATATTTATACAGCTCTTTTCTGTACATAATAAATAGACTACAACAGATTTAGAGGAGACTGAGAAAAGAACAATGTCCATTTGCTCCATTTATATTGTTATTAAATTAATTTAAATAATGTGACTTTAAAAATTGCCTCTTGAGTGATCAGGTATATAAAATTGGCCAATTGTCCCTTGGAAAGACTTGGGCTACTAATCTGCCTTGTAGATTGCAAAATCCATGGGGAAACACCAGACTGTCCTCAAATACATCCCTACTCTTTCTTGTGAGTGTTCCCCAGAGCCGTCTGCCATATAAATGTTGTTTATTGCCTGGATGTTGTTTTAAATGTTTGAAAATCCTGTTTTAGTTATTTAATTTTCCCCCAAAAGAATAATGAAAGCGTAAATCACACTAAATTAAATTATCTATGCAGGAAATGAGGAAGACGCAAATTATATAAACCTGGTAATAGTTAGGACAATTACAACCGGTATGATTATCTTATCTTCAGAAGATACTGAAAGGATAACTAGTGATATACTATTCCACCATATCAAAGATTGTTATATCTTCTTGAATGATCAGTCTTTGCTACATTTTCCAGGCTCACACTATAAGGTATAGGAGGGTCCCATGGCATTTGAGTCATGAAGATTGTTGTTGTAAATCTAATGTTAAATTATGAAGATAGCATGACAGTAATATGACGAAAATAATCCCATTTTACAGAAAGAGAAGTTAAGCACAAACACCGACAAGATAGAGGTGATATTAAAACTGCGATAAGAATTAAAGGATCACTGTAAATTGTAATTTTGCTCAGGGTGTATAATAACATTTTTATGGTGTAATTTAAACCTACTGAGGCACCTCCAGATTGCTGCTAACAGCACAATTGTATTTTAGCCTAAACCTGTCAACACTCACAAAAGCTCCTGATTGCTTCTGTAGACCCAGTATGGGGGGGAAGGTGGGGGAGGCAGGGAGGCAACAGCACAGTTCCTCTGAAAAACAACATTTACTTAGTGATCATTTTGGAGTCCTGCAGACACTGTTATGTAGTCTGATGCACCTTTGTCGCTTTCATAGTGTTTGAGCCCTTTAGATCAATCAGCTCAAATTTCTGCTCCTAACACACTGAAATGTTTGGTTAAGCTGACAAATTTGTGTGGTAAATATAACCGCCTGGCAGGAAGCTTTCTGTCTGCTTTAGTCAATGCTTTGAAATAAATCCAGCCAGAACCATTTGTTCAGGCAGCTTTGAAAGTCAGTGATACAAAGGAATAAGCTATAGGTCCTGTCTGTAGTGCTGTGTTTGAATGGCTCAGTGGATAGAGAAAGACCAGTGCTCTGGAAGGTCCAAAGGACTCCACAGGCAAATGGAACTGGCAGATACAGGTTGGACTCAGCAGGAAGCACTCAGTGTATTACGCGTGAGAATTTGGGCCAGGTCAAAGAGGCAGCAAGCCCAGAGGAAGCAGTCAAGCAAGCCTGTGAACCGATGTACCACTTCAGGGCACTGCTCTAAGAGCAGCAAGTGATGGGGAGGGATGAGGGGATGCACAGACACTTCAGCTCTTGTCTCTAAGGCTTGTTATCTAAGTGCTGAGAATAAATGTCCACAGGGGCTTTGAAATACTTCTATAACTCACCCATGTGTCTATTTCTTAATTCATTTAAAACTTAGCAAACATTTGATGAGCATGTCCTCTTTGAAAAAGAACACTGGATGCTACTGGGAGGGGATGTTGAGCTAGAGATCTATTTGGGACACCTAAACAGATAAAAACAGCAGAGAAGAAAATGGTGTAAGAAACCTGAGAGAGGCACAGATACAAGGCTACCTGATTTTAAATAAGTGAGAACTCCAGGTTGATTCAAAGTGATGGTTAATATATAAATGAGTAAACTGGTTCAGTTTATGAGAATGAAAGTAGGCTCAACAAAAGCTAAAGCTATACAGAATAAAAGGGATATTTGAACTGAGTAGGATATTTTTTACACAATCTATGCAGTAACTTAAATTTGTATGACCTTTTAACTTCCCCATCACTTTTATATACCCTATTTTATATGGTCATTATGACAGTCCTAGGGTATAACTAAGAGAAATATTATTCACCCATTTTGCAATTGAAAAATGAATTTCCTGAGATATCGAATGACTGTCATGGTAGGAAAATCATATCTTGAATTTGGGTCTTCTCCTTCCAGGTACAACATGTGATTTTTTCCTGATCATGTAGTTTGTAGTGAATATTGTTAAAGATATGGGAAACACTTAAGGATGTTTGTCCCTAACAAATGAGAATACGACTTAGAGGGAATAAATTTACATTTCATTTTAGGTATTGCTGAGCTGTTTGAAGTATTTTTAGTGATAATATACTCCTTTTTTAATTAAAGCTAATTAAGAGGAAAATATCCAGAAAAAGAAAACGTAAAATAAGGAAATTAAGAACACAGACAACTTAAGATATAGGGAAAGGGAAAGGGTATATCGCACTCAGAATATAAAAAGACTACATTGTATGAACAGGTATCTCAAGTTCAGGGATAAATGGGAAAATAGCCTGATCATTATATATATATATATATTTGATCTACTTCAAAGGTGCATCACCTTCAATGCAGGATCAAATAAACTTCCCCCAAATAATATTCATCTATAACTATGGAAAGTCTATCCCATATCATGTGAACTAGCTGAGCATACTTGAACAATTCAGTGAAAATTTCTACACTTGGGTATCTTCCCTTTATCATGGGAATGAGCATATGTGCCCATCTGCCTCATTGTTTGTAGTAATAACACCAATTGTAATGGCATTTTACAATTTCAGCAACAACGATATAACATTGAACTAATACTAATGACAATGTAGCTGCATATTTGGAGAAGAATAAAACATTTAATTAATATGTTCAGAATTCTTAGTTATCGTCATATGAAATGATACCTGTATATCTCTTATCTGAAAGGAACTTGTTTAGAGCCTTCTGAACCAAACTGTACTTGGGTGTCAGAAAGCTGATACTCAGGTGTTATCACGTGGTGATGGTTTTCAAAGACTTAATTTATTAGAAGGAAAAATCAGTCAGTGGAGGTGTAAGACATGCGTCAGGGCAGCAAATAGACCATAGACCATTTGCAAGTTTATGCAGACACAGCCAGAGAGAGTCACTCCAAAAATGAGAGAATTTGTTTTCAATTAAAAGAGAGTATGGTGATTCTTGGTGATGACCTAGAGGGGTGGGATAGGGAGGGTGGGAGGGAGGCTCAAGAGGGAGGGGATATGGGGATACATGTATAAATACAGCAGATTCAGTATGTACTTTGTTGTACCATGGAAACTGGCATAACATTGTAAAGCAATTATACTTCGATAAAGATCTAAAAAAAAAAGAGAAAGTATGGGATGACATGAATGAAATTTGAGGACATTGTGCTGAGTGAGAATAAGCCAGTCACAGAAAGACAAATACTGCATGATTCCACTTACTTGAGGTATCTAAAATAGTGAAATTCATAGAATGAGAGAATGGAAAGGTGTTGGCAGGGGTTGGGAGGAGGTGGAAATGGGGATTTAATAATCTTTGGGCATAAATTTCAGTTAAGCAAGATGGATAAGCTCTGGAGATCTGCTATATAACATGGTACCTAACGTCAACAGTAATGTATTGTACACTTAAACATTTGTTAAGGAGGTACTCATGCTAAGTATTCTGACCAAAAGAAAATTTTTAAAAATAATAAAGAGGGAATAGGAAATTCAAGTTCTTGAAAAATTTCCCTTAAAGCTTATATTTGGGGGATAACTTGATGGGATAAGAAGGATGAGGTGAGAAATCCAAAAATACTGATGGAGAGAAACAGAAAAATATCATGTGGATTAATGTGAAGATAACAATATTAACCTCCAAAAATATAGAGTGAGATGGAAAATGTAAGTTTTTCAAGGACAGAAGCCAGCAAATGGTGCCCTAGTACCTAGCCAAGTGTCTGTGTAAGTAGGTCCTTAAGAAATATTTGTCAAATTGATGAAGTGTTCTTGACTATTAATGATGGAGATTTGGCCATCTAGTTCTTATTTCTGCAATGAAAATAAACCCAAATTGAGACTAAGGAGATGGGAGAAGAAGGAGTTTGAAAAAAGGAAAGTCAGCCTGTATTTTTTTTTTTCTCTCCAAGTTCCCAGATCATTAAATGAACTGTTTTGGAATAATGAAGACAGAACCTATTACTATCAAGGTCTTAGACTCTTAGAGTCCTGCCTCCTTCACACGTTGGTCATCCCTGTCTACCATGCAGAGGGGTCCAGGACTTTGCTGAAATCCACTCTGAAGGCAAGAGAAAGTAGTCAACACATTACTACATGTAGCCAGGTCATATGAATTTCAGAGGCAAGTCTCAGGATTAATTTTCAGAAACTATCAGCTGTTGGTATTCCTTACTTCCTATTCACTAAGAAGTAACAAATTCGAGGGAGGGGAATTAGAAAAGCAGAACTGAAACACGTAATAGGAAACGTATTAATGAGGAATGATTTCCTGACTGTTCTACCTGTTCTTCATCACAACCTTCTAAATTACACTTAGGGCTGGTTCTGCCCATAAGGAAAGAGAGAAAGAGGAGCCTTTTCCCACTTTCAAGAAATGCCCTTGAAATCTCTCTTACCCAGACAGCTTCTGTTTGTTTTCTTTTTGTCTGAGTCCTGAAAAGCTTCAGAGTCAAGAACTCTTCCAGGCTGTGTGAGATACAGCACAGATCATTACAGCAGCTTCAGCCTTTCAAGCTGCTCCCAGTATTTCAGCAATAACTTGCAGTGTGAGATCTCCCTTCCCGGCTTCTGGTTGAAGTCTAACAACCTAGATATGACTTACACAGGGCAAGAATGATTAATCATCGCATTACAGATGAAGAGACAGGACTTGGCAAGAGCCATGTCTGGAATAAAACCCTGATGTCTGTGACTATTAATCCAGTGGTTTCCCCACTATATCACAGTGGAAGCATGGCATGGCCTGAGCTGGTTCTGCACAAAGGTTAACAGCATGACATCTGGAGGTGGATCAATCTGGGTTTGAATCTTGACTCAACTATTTCCTAGCTGTGTGACCAAGGCAATTTACGTAAGCTCTCAGGGCCTTAGGTTTCATACCTGAAATATGGATACAATGATGATACACCATATCATGTGAAGATTAAAGGAGATATGTTACTATTAAGCCTAAGGTCTGGTCTAACTTAGCCTTCAATGGATGTAGCCTTTGTGAGTGTGCTGACAAGAAGGGAAGCTACTCAGGAGCTGGAGCAGAGTCACAAGGCTGAAAGCAGTAGGAAGTAGGTCTGCCCCAAGGGGTTCACGTTGGGGAGAGGAAAGAACATGAATCTGAATCCAGACTTGGATGCTCATTAGCTATGGAGGCAAGCCATTTACTCTTTTCTCAATCTCAGTTTTCTAATTTGTAAAACAGGGATTGGATGCATACTTTACAGAGCTGTAGTAAAGAGAAATATAAATTCATGTGAAATACATAGTATGATGTCTGGTGTACAGAAGGCACTCAATAAATGATAGCTATTATTATTCAATATCATTCATAATTGTAGGAGCTCCTCTCTCAATCCACTCCGTGTCCCAATTGTTCAGAATAAGTTACACAGATACACATACACACACATACTCAAACACACACACTATGATAGAAGAATTAGTGGGTAAGAAACTAACCTAAGACTTCATTAAATATAATGGTTTTGGTGAAAGAGAAGGACCAGAAGTAATTTCTAGGGAGTCTTGTAAAGTTAGTGTGCACTACAATAAAAGTCATGATAGCACACAAAATAACGGCATATTAAAAGTATTTTACATATGCTGAATTAATAAGAATATTAATCATAATAATATTCTTTTAGAACTATTCTCCCTGTTTTAAAGACTGTATGTTGCTAATATTATTTTACTTGATTTAGCTAAAATACCTACAAAGATATATTTTTGTGCTTGTTCCTTAATAGTAATTAAAATAAAAGTTAGATGTCTTTCTACCTGTAAGCGATTGGAGTTGTTGACTCTTTTTACGTCATAGGTCTTACCTTCATCAGTCTCTTCCAAATATGTCCCAGCTATCTCTTTACAAACATCACCACAGTGTGCTCTACATTTGAAATTCAGTAGGAATCCTTTATGGATTCTTGAACCTACAACTTCAACCAGAAGATTGTTCCAAACTGGCCAGGGGCTTCAAAGGACCCCAGAAGCCAGATGTAGAATAACTCTCAACTCTGGCAACACGTATGGGATGGCCCCTTCCACCAGATGTATTCTACACTATCCTCATAAACAGGGCTGAGCCCAGTTTCCAACTTCCAGGTCGAAAAGTAATAAAATATTTGAAGACTTACATGATAAGATGGTTGCTTTTCATGTGCCTCTCTCACAGGAGAGTCCAATATCTGTGGTTAAACCTCCACTTAATGAGATCAGCTACACTCTGATAAACTTAGAGAAATCCCTAAGTGGACCAGAAAATATTGCTGTATTAGGTCTCCTACTACCCTCCTTACCTCCAACTACAGGGAATGTTTTGTTATTTTTATCACTGCAGTCTGATGCCAAGGTACTCATGCTTAAACAACCAAATTTAGGATTTGGACAGTATACAGTATAAGGAGTTGACTAATACAGTCATCCCTAAGTATCTGAGGGGGACTGGTTTCAGGACACACTCCTCATCCCCCACATCCTCAACCTTTGAAGATATGGAAATCCAGGGATGCCCAAGTCCCTTATATAAAAATGGTGAAGTATTTACTTATAACCTACACATCCTACTACATACTTTAGATAATCTCTAGATTACTTATAATACGTAATACAATGTAAATACGTAAGTAGTTGTAAATACAATATAAATGCTATTCAAAGAGGTGCCTTGCAATATTCAAGTTTTGCTTTTTGGAACTTTCTGAATTAAAAAAATAATTTCAATCTATGTTTGGTTGAATCTACAGATGCAGAACTCATGGATACTATACCTGTGGGTGAGGAGGGCCAACTGTATAAACATGCAGACATTTTAAACTACTCAAGAGCACATTTCTACTTAACTGACATAAAAAGATTTCTGTGGAATATGTTATTTTACATAATGTTTTAATAAATTTTGTTTTTACAAATTAAAGATGTTTTATGTTAAAAGCTACTTGCACTAAATCCTCTTTTCCTGGGGATATCTTAAATTATATGTAAGTAAAACTCCTGGAGACCTGAATTCCAAATATGTTTCAATACAAATATTCCAGGCTGATGCAATGTCAAGATACAACAAAGCTAGTCAGATAACTGCTGCTCAGCAGAGTGTTTTTGATGGGACCAATGGTAGGAATCAGATCCAACAGGGCCAGGACTCAGGTGAGGCAAATGTGATGACTCTTGCAAAAGCATGGTCAGACTATCTTTATTGAATATGTTATTATTTTGTTCATCAAGAATGTTTGCATTGATCTTGATTTCTTAAAATATAGTATTAAAGTATTATTTATCCTAATTACTGACTTTGGGGGCATTCCCTTAAATATCATACCTGAAGAAAGTACCTCATTTTGGCCCTGGATTGGATCACTGGTTCCAATTTTTCACACACCCATATCAATATATTCCTGGTATCTTTTCAAGGTGAGTGGGAAGTAAAGGAAAAGTGAATTTTTAAAAATATAACAAATTTACCTTTGTATAAAAATCATCTACCTTAGACATTACTCATATAAATCTTAGAAAGGTTTTTTTTTTTTTTTTTTTGTCAAAATCTAAGTTCATAGTTTCAAACAAAACAGTAGCACCAACAATGGAAGGTTCTGGAGAGACTAGGAGGATAAACGTCAAATTTAGCAGGACTATGTGAGTGATCTTCATTTATAAGTAATATACTGCAACAGAGTAACACTTTATCTAGCATTGTGTAGACATTTGGTATTCTAGGAACACACATATTTTTGATAGCTTAATGGTTATCAATTCAAATGCCCCCAAGAAAGTTGATGAGAAGCTATCACATTATTTACCTGCCTTCTTAAACAGCCTAGACTAAAATAAACAGAGAACTAAAGTAAAGCCCTGGATTCTTTAAGTTTATCATCATGAATAGCATATTAAGTTGTAATATAATGATTCCATCTGTAGCTATGGGGGGAAGATGGAGTTGTTGATCCACGGATGAAGTGGCCCTTGATCTAGCAGTCCAGTGGTTCTCCTGTATCACACTCACCTGAGGGAACACAGACTGCTGGTCCCCTTCCTCTACTGTTTCTTTTTCAGGAGGTTCAGGGTGGAGAACAATTTTGCATTACTAACATATTCCCAGGTGACTCTGCTGCTGGTCCAGAAACCACACTTTAACAGCATTGCTATAGATTTTTCTTTTATCCTCCTCCCTCACCTGCCCCCCTCCTCCTTCTTCCATTTAATAGATTTCCTATCTATATCTTCTTCATCTATCACTTATCAACGTTTTCCATATGCTCTTGCTTGTAAAGCTCTTGCAGAAAAAACTGGGTCTTCTCCTCTTGCTTCTTCAGACAAAGATTGTGCCTCTAGACTTCAGACTTTACTTGCAGCAATCACACAGCCAGTTTCCATGAAGAACCAGGATTGGAGTTCCTGGTCCTGAGTGATTCTGCCTTTAACTTTTGGGCTTAAGGAACTGGGGACATTGAGGTGTCATTTCCTATGAAGGATGGATAATTTCCAGACCTTCCTAACACCCTCAGTTCCCTTCCCAGGCTTTCAAATTATCACTCCCATCTTGAGGGGGCAAATCTGGTTCTTCAGTCATCCACATTACCAAGGAAGCATCTCTGCTTCCACCAATTTTCTCACGCCTTATGTAAAGTAAGATACAGAAATGTTACTCACCAGAATGACATTTTTCTTGCTATTTATAAAACCCAGATTTGTTGTCAAACTTTGATATTTTCATTAGCCATCACTTCCAAGTCCTTTAAAATCTACAGTAACAACATAGAGAAAATCTCCCCCAGTTTTTCTGAATGTTAAAAAATAAAAATAAGAAAAACACTCATTCTTTTCTCAGAGAATTTAAATTTTAACTGTACCTATATATATGGGCTCTGTAAATTATATAGAAAATGTTTTCACAAATCAAAGGAACACAGAAGTTGTGGTATACACACACACAAAATGGAGTATTACTCAGCCATAAAAAAGAATGAACTAATGCCATTTGAAACAATATGGATGGACCTAGAGATTATCATACTAAGCGAAGTAAGTCAGACAAAGGCAAATATCATATGATATCACTTACATGAAATCTAAAGAAAAGTGATACAAATGAACTTATTTTCAAAACAGAAATAGACTCTAGACATGGAAAACAAACTTATGGTTACCAAAGTGGAAAGGCGGGGGGGAGGGATAAATTAGGAATTTGGAATTAATAGATACACACTACTATATATAAAATAAACAGCAACGACCTACTGTATAGCATGGGGAACTATATTCAATATCTTATAATAACCTATAAAGGAAAAGAAACTGAAAAATTGTATATATATGTATATATAAAACTGAGTCACTTTGCTGTACACCTGAAACATTGTAAATCAACTAGATTTCAATTAAAAAAGTAAGTTTAAAAAAGTACAATGATATAAACATAGATTACAAAAATGTTTTTATTGTTTGTATTCATGAACTTTCAGTCATAATTTCCATATATTTTACTAGTCAGTCATTGTCTTTACATGCCACCTCTTAATTCTGCCAGTGAACAATTAAAATGGTTATTAGGACATAGTTATAAGTATGCACAATTATTATAATAGATAGGATGAAAAATCAAAGGCAAATGCCCCCCAAATTTTAGATAAAATTTATGTGGTACCGAAATACTAATATCAATGAGATCTAAAGGAGGAAGAGGCAGGAAAAATAATGACATTCTAAATTCCCCACCAAGTTATCATATTTTAAAGTACAGATTTATGTAACTATTTTTATCTAGTTAACTGCCTATAAAATCTGTAAGAGTTTCTACTTTCTTAGTCACTCTAAAAATTAAAATTAAAAAATCTAAACAAACAAAAACTATACAGTAGAAGATATAAACAAAGAAAACACCAAAATGGTATTAAAAGCCAAAAGTATAAAATAAGGCAGAGGAAATAATCACAACAAAAATAATCATTTAAATGCTTACTCTGTGCCAGCCAATATACCAAGTGCTTTAAATCCACTATTTAATTTAAATCTTCATACAAATTCATAATATAGCTAGTTAAGAACACCAACATTCAAAGTCAGATTCTGTTTTCTCAAATATCTCATGACAATAATTTAAATTGTGTGTGATAATAAATAAAAGTGAAACCCTCCTTGGAAAAGGCAAAGTATTTCAAATTGGGTAGATATGAACAAACACAGAAGACACCTTTATGCTATTAAAAGACATACGTCAAACAGTCTTTATGTACTAAACAGAATAGCATTAAAACATAAAACAAAAGACATCAGCAATAAAATGGGGTATTTTTAGAAATAATGTAGAATTATAAAACTACTTAATTTCATGAGTGTAATAAACTTGAATACTAAAACCAACCAGATTAAGAAAGAAAACAGAAAGTCCGAAGTCTAACTCATTCTGAAATATACAGCAAAATTCCTATATTCTGGTTAACTGAATTTCACAGAATATTAGTATTTTCATGTTATTATGTTTTAAAATGCCTATCTTAAGTCAAAAATCTACACAGTGACAAAATTCTAGAGGCAGTAAATACTTTTAAAAATCAGAAGTACAAATTGTAACCATATATAGAAAATAGTATAGTAAAATGCTAATAGTATACTAGTATGCTATTTGTGTACTGTTTATATACTCTGTGTACTACTTTTACTATTTGTATATTAGTCTATATTTTTAAATGTACCTATAATTAATGTGTACGTGCTTCTTTCATAAAATTTTATTTTAAAGGAGAGCAAATATAAACCTATATATGTATATGCATATGCGTGTGGATATGAGTGTGTGTTTGTGCATGTATACATACAGGTTAGAATATTTAAAAACTATAACACTGCCTCAGTCATCAATTCCTGGACTCTGTTTTTTATGAGATTGCATGAATTTGGAAAAATCTCCAAATAATGTCTTTTTTAAACATTAAGCAAATATCAAGAATGATGAAGTGTTCCTTTCACAAACCACTTTAAATCTCATACTCCAAAATTAAAGTCATTTATATTTCTTATTATCTTTCTAATTTGTGAACTCACTTGTGGGGAACAATATCAATAAGTTTACTACCAGGTATGAAAAGAAGTCTAACACTTTGTCTTTTCTTTCTTTTCTCTTCTTTCTTTTTTTTTTTTTTTTTTTTTTTTGGTCCTAAAATTACCTTTAAGCTTCAGGAGCATTCTGCTAGGTATAGTATCCTTGAATTTGTTGAATATGATCATGCTCCAATTACTAATATCCTTCATGGACATGAATTTGATTGTGTCCCTTTTCACCCATCATGTTTCTGAACTGAAAATTTCTCATCTGGTCTTACTATTTTATTCCTTTGATCATTTCCGTTAACCTTTTAGGCTTTTCTGTTTTATGGCCTTAATGGAAGGTACTGTATAGAGCCATGAACTCTACTCCAAGTAAAGAAACATTATTAGATCTGTCCAAAGATTTAACAAAATTCTATAATCCTGTCTGTTTCAATTTTATAATGGTATCTTTGGCTTTTGGTTGACCTTTTGAACTGCCACTCTACACAGGACTATCTTCAAGAAATAGTTGACATAGATTCAGATGTCATTTTTTTTTTTTCAGACAAAAGTAATAGAAGAGAGAGTACTTCATTTACCAGCAGAGTTTCAATTATATTTCCCTGGATACACTGCCTTATACTTGCCACAGCTGACATTTATGCTCTATTATTTTGCTTATTTGCACAGCATTACAAAGTGTTCTTGCAGGATACATCCATCTCACCAGTTGAACCAGTTTCAGAGTCATCTGCAAACTTACAGATCTGTCTCAGTGCAGTCATCACTGTGCATCTTCCTTCCCATATCCACTTTTTTCCAGTAGATATAACGGGAGCCATGGTAGAGTTTTTGTTGGTTTTTTTTGGTTTTTGTTTTTTGGATTTTACTCTACTTTTGGCTTATTCCAGCCTCATGCTCTGATGCTAACCTTGTGTATGAGAATGGAATTTCAAGCACTTGAGCAAGTGCTACAGGTGAGAAGACTAAGTCCACCCTAACACTGTCTAATCCTACTCTTACTTGCCACCTTGTTCCCTACCTTGACTGTTCTTCCCCTAGTCCAAATCCCTCCCTTACACTCCAACTCTGCTAAAAGGTCTATGTTTTCGTACATGGCCTGTTAACCCTACTTCTGTTTGTTTGTTTTGATTTTTGAATGTGAATGCCTTGCCTTACTCTTGTTAATATCTCTTGTCTTTTGCTACCTTCCAGATTGGTTTTCCTTTTCTTAAAGCATTGGTTATGAATCACCCGGAAGCCTTACTGAGATACAGTTTCTAGGCTCCAACTCTAAAGATTCTGATTCACTAGGCAAGGGCAAGGTCAACAACTTTGCATTTGTAACAGGCTCACAAGTGATGCCAATGCTGCTGGCCTGGAGACCACTCTTTAAGAATTACACAGCTTCTAAGATTTCTATCTGTTTTTTGCTTGCCAGAAGCACACCTTGATGATCACCCTCTGACCAACTCATCTGGGTTGTCTTGATGGACTTTTCTACATCTAAGGGCCCTATTCCTTTCTCTGACCACTGTATGAGAAAGACAAATAATACCGACTCTAATTCTGCTTCCTAAAATGATGATGGTGGTGATGATGATGGTGATGGTGATGATGATGATGGTGATGGTGATGGTGATGGTGATGGTGGTGATGGTGATGAGCCCCAGCTTCCTTATCTTTAAAGTGGACATTAAACATGGAATAAGAAGAATATCCCTCTTACAGATTTTTGAGACTATGAAATGCGAAAGCCAGCACTTTGCACAATGCCTGTCACATGCTGTGGGCCCGATAAATGTGAGTTATGAGAACATCAATGCAGATGGTGACGGCAAAATATCATTAACTTAACAGATTGACCGATTCATTAGTTTCTAGGGATATAATAGTGAACAAAACAGATAAGGACTCTACGCTGGTGAAGACAGAAACAGCAAATGAGGACATAGATAATAATAGATTGTAATAAGTGCTACAAAGGAAAAAAATAACAGGAGCACGGAATACAGTAACTGAGAGAGGCTGATTTACTCAGAGCAGACAAGGATAAACCCCGTAAGAGGGTGGTATTTGTGATATGACCTGGGTGAGGAGTCAGCCACTTGAAGTGCCAAGGGAAGATAATTCCATACACTGGGAGCTGCCCCAAAATGTTTGAGACTAGAAATTGGTTTTTTCAAGGAACAGGCAGCAGGCCAGTATCAGAGCCTAGTGAAGAGAGGTAGGATGTGACAAAGTTAGAAAAGTTAACACAAGCTAAATCCTGCAATCGTTGGTAAGATGTGGTAAGGAGTTTTTAGTTTAGTCTAAAAAAAATGGAAGGGCCTTGAGGGTTTTAATTTCTAAGAAGGGACATATTGTGTTCTGATTAATTGTTAACAAGATCATTCTGGGTAAGAATGGGTTACAGTAAGCCAAGACTGAAAGAGAGACAGGATGTTATAAGTCTGGTCCAACGGGTGAGATTAGTTGGATTTATTTAGGATGAGGGAAGTCAAGATGGAGGAAAGTGCATAGATTTGAAATACATCCTGGAGTTTGAACTATTATAGATTTAATATAAGTAAGGTATAAGGAAAAGAGGGCCCAAAGCTCATAACTAGGTTTAATGTATTATAACACTGAGAACACATTCATTAAACCAAACTCTATTTACTTATTGAAAGTTTCCATATGTATTATATATGCAAATGATAAATACTCCTTATTATCCAAAGCTAACTAAATTGTGAATATTTATTTTCTAGGGGATTTTCTTAATAATTTACAACGTTGACATTTTTCATAGTTTTTGGTAAATTGTAAATAATGGTAGTACACTTCTTAAGCTCCCTCAAGAAAGCCTATAATACTTTTAGCTCAAATTAGCTTTTAAAATAATAATAGCTAATATGCATTTAATTCCTCATATGTACTAGACCTTGGTTCATGCTCAGATTACTAGACTATAGAGTCCACCCAAAGCAGCAGCACTCATTCATCTTTTCTCACTAATCCCTACTTCTACGACTTTGGTCCAGTGATCCTGTATTTTAGATAAATTTTACAGCCCTAAGTTCTACTATTCATAGAGTCACCTCTAGAATGCTTCTTTAGCACAATTTCATTCTCCTGGAGTTTCCCTGAAATGTCAGGAGATTTTAAGACCTGTCCAATTTAGGGACTTCCCTGATGGTCCAGTGGTAAAGCATCCGCTTCCAGGGACTTCCCTGGTGGCACAGTCGTAAAGAATCCACCTGCCAATGCAGGGGACACGGGTTCGAGCCCTGGTCTAGGAAGATCCCACATACCGCAGAGCAACTAGGCCCATGCGCCACAACTACTGAGCCTGTGCTCTAGAGCCCACCAGCCAGAACTATTGAGCCCATGTGCTGCCACCACTGAAGCCCATGCACCTACAGCCCATGCTCTGCGACAAGAGAAGCCATCACACTGAGAAGCCTGTGCACCACAATGAAGAGTAGCCCCCACTCGCCACAGCTAGAGAGAAGCCCGCGCGCCACAATGAAGAGCCAGCACTGCAATGAAAAGATCCCACTTGCCACAACTAAGACCTGACGCAGCCAAAAAATAAGGAAAATACATTAAAAAAAAAAAGACCTGTCCAATTTATAAGGTCTAAATGATCCTCGCTATTGAGTTTGAATAATCAAGCAGAATGTATGTTAATGGGTAGATACCTGTTGTTAATAATGATAACGATGCCACTTATCACATATCTGTTCCATTCCAGGAACTACCCTGGAGCTGCCCTGACTGTGTATCGTTTCACTTAGTCTAATCTTCATACCAGTTCAGCAGATGAGGTGTCATTGGTCCATCACACAGACCATGCACAGATCAAGTGATGTGTTCTCAGCTGCTTACCCAGTCATACCCTCAAGTATTATAAACTGCAGTAGAGGACTTCCTAGGTGGTGCAGTGGTTAAGAATCCACCTGCCAATGCAGGGGACATGGGTTCAATCCCTGCCCCAGGAAGATCCCACATGCCACGGAGCTACTAAGCCCGTGCGCCACAACTATTGAGCCTGCGCTCTAGCGCCCATGAGCCACAACTATTGAGCCCATATCCACAGCTACTGAAGCCCACGCACTCAGAGCCTGTGCTCTGCAACAAGAGAAGCCACGGCAATGAGAAGCCTATGCACCACAATGAAGAGCAGCCCCTGCTCACCACAACTAGAGAAAGCCCGTGTGCAGCAACGAAGACCCAACACAGCCAATAAATAAATTAATTAAAAAAATAAAAAATAAATAAACTGCAGTAGATTGGAGGAGTAGAGCAAAGAGCAAGATGGTGGAAGGACGAGGGGTGGCTAGAATGAAAGAGGAGATTCACGATCATACAAATGCTCCTCATTTTAGGGGAGATGCTGATGAGCATGAAATGCTCCTTCCTTAAAGCATTTAAAAAGAAGAAAACCATATAGTTTTACAGTGGAAGTCAAAACAAGCTTGCTCCTCTGTTTACATGGAAGGCAGTCAAGAGGTGGGAAAAGAAAAACTCACTTACTGATACCTTCCTCTGAGGCCAGAATTTTATTTCTTATGATTTTATTATTGTTTTAAAAATCAAAGAAGAAAAATGCCCCTCCTCTAACTCTCCCTTTCTGCATATATCTACACAGTGACCCTACGGAGTCTTAATTCCCAAGGTATTATACAACTTCAATTATCATTCTGAAGGAGAAACATAATATTACATACACAATCCCCACTCCTCTCGTTTGAAATTTCTTTTGTTTTCATACAGCGGAAATCGGTGATAAAGTGTTGTGACCAAGAATTCAGAAGTTGGATTCACTATTTTTTGACTGTCACTAAAAACACACCAAGGTAAAATTGAATTATATAATTTAATCACTGGGGCTAATTATTTTCTTTGCTGGTCCTCGAAGTAGTAGATGCAAACTCATAAATATCACATTTATTTTTCTTAGCAGGAGGGAAGCACTGGGCTGTGATTAAAAAGGCATCATGTTGTTTCCTATGAAATGTGTAACAGGTCTGAACTGCAAGAATTAAAAAATGGCTACATTAACCATAGTTAAAAAAAAAACTCTTTTAATTGTGTAGGCAGTTTCCACAGAAATGTATACAGTACGTTGCAATTACATGTAAGTTAAATTGGTGTAGCTTTACAGCTGATAATAGGATACTCTTCACCTAAAGCACTCTTTCATCCTGCAAACATAGGGAGAAAACGACTTTTAACTCTACAGTCTTAGCTAATTGCACATAGCATTTCCCAAACATTAGCCTGTTAAGAGATTCTGAGGAGAACTGTAGTGTGTACTTGTTTAATTTAACTTTGTTTGATGTAGCATTTCTCAAATTGAGGTAACCACAGAGGTCTTTTTGCTTTAGTTTTTTTTTTCGTTTTTGTTAGAATACTTAATAATAAAAAGACAGCTGGGGGGATGTTGGTGAATGAGAATGTTTAGCCTTCACCTTTACAAGATGTCTCACTTGATGATTACAGTTGCTTGTCTTTAACTTCGCCCATTTTGTTCCTAACGAACTTGTAACCAAAATATATTTCACAAGGAGTACCTACCAAAATATATCTATGCCAGTTTAGAACATTTTGTCAAGTCTTAATTATAGTGCAGTTAAAACTTCATGCATCGGAATAGCTTTTTGGAACCACAAGAATACAGATAAAATGAGAAAGAAGACAGAGTCTGAGGATTGTGTACAATCTTGTTGTTGTTGTGGGTTTTCTTTTGTTACAAAAAGGACTAAATGAATGAGACGATTTTTTTTTTTTCACATATTCAACATTTAGGATGAAAATTCAAACTCAATTCTGGGAGAGAAAACTATGCATTTCTTATATATTTCTTAACGCTTAAGCCATGCCAATTACTAGGGATGTGAAAATGACTAAGACACAGCCCCTTCCCTTGAGAAAGCAATTTGAGTTACATGTAATTACAGCTCACCTTACGAACTTCTGTGGAAACTGCCTGACCAGTGTGTTAAGTGTGAATAGTGAAATTAACAAGTTACAGAAGCACAGGGAAGGGAGGGAGCTGCCACGTGGGTGCAGGTTATGTCAGATCTAATGATCAAAGAGCAGTGCACATGCATGACACAGTGTCAAAGAGAAAAACAAGGAAAGAAAAGACAGTCATTGTGAACTTTGAACACCTCTGCCCAGGTAGCCCATGACCTCACATTGCCCTTAGAAGTTCCTCTGTGGCATTCCATTTAGCCTGTTCTTATCAAAGTGGCAGACTTCACACACATGCCCATGAAAAGCCACTAAACTCAATAATAAAAAAGACCAATGACCCAATTAAAAATGGGCAAAGGATCTGATTTCTTCAAGAAAGATACACAAATGGCCAATAATCCCATGAAAAAATACTCAACATCATTGGTCATCAGGGAAATTCAAATCAAACCTACAATGAGATACCACCTCATACCCACTAGGCTGGCTAGAAGAAAAAAAAAAAAAGTCAGCTATTAACAAGTGTCAGTGAGGATGCAGAGAAACAGAAATACTCATATACGGCCAGGGGTGGGGTGGGGGTGGGGACATAAAATAGTACAGTAGCTTTGGAAAACAGCATGGTAGTTACTCAAATATTTAAACATAGACTTACCATATGACTCAGCAATTCCACTTCTAGGCATATACCCAAGAGAATTAAAAACATAGGTTCACACAAAAACTTATACAGAAATGCTTATACAGAATTATTCGTAATAGGCAAAAGGTAGAGACTACCCTAATGTCCATTAACTAATGAGTGGATAAACATGATATATCTATACAAATGGAATACTATTTGACCATAGAAGGAATGGAGTACTAATGTATACCACAATGATGAACTTTGAAAATAGTTTGCTAAGTTAAAGAAACCAGTCACAAAACACAACACATTCTATGATTTTGTTCATATGAAATGTTCAGAATAGGGAAATCTACAGAGACAGAAAGTAGATTGGTGGTTGATTAGGGCTGTGGGTAAGGCTGGGAGAAAAAGAGAATATGAGGACAGTGAATGACAGCTGAAGGGTATGAGGTAACAAAATTGTTCTAAAATTGACTGCAGTCAGATGGGTCACACACACATCTGTATTACACTGAAACCATTAAATCGTACACTTTAAAGGCAAAATTGTACAGTATGTGAATTATACTGAATGATATTCAGTAGAGCTATTTTTTAAAGCATCAGGCAAGAGAATTACTGTACTTTAAATACACGTTTGTTGAACAAATGAAGAAATGAATCAACCAATGTATAGATAGAAACTCCAAATGTTTTAATGTAGTCCACCATTTTAAGACTTGTGTTTTCACGTTGGTGCTTTTTGCCCTTAGGTATGCTGCCACCAAGTGGTGGTGGGAGCCTTGGTTTTATAGTGTGAATTTCAGGTGCATGAGAATTAGGAATACTTTGGAGGTTTCCTGCTCAGATATACCAGATTATACTAAAGATGAGTACACAACAAACTATGTAAAATTACTGAAATGATTATACCTAGATATATCAATTAATAAATCAGAAAAAACTTGGAAAGTATATAAGGAAATAACATCTTTCTTCCCTAGTCTTTAAAAATTGGCAAGTACAACGGATGCTAACTTTTGCTAACTTTAATTAAAACACTCCCATCTAATTTAGTTCAAGTCCTATCACTCCTTCTGGCATAATGTGTACTTGTGGTACTTCAGGAGAACTTTGGCATGAACTGTCCTTTTGGGCAGCTTTCCACCACTGTCAGCAGTTCTCCTTCTAAACCACAGATGGTCAATTCACCTTGCTGAGATTGTTAGGGCTAATTAAAATCATAGTCTTAGATTGCCTTTTTAAAGCTCTGAATTAGTACATAGCCTTTGCCTTTCCCTCTGGGGCCTGTACTTCCTTCCTAATCTGTCTGAGAAAGAAAAAAATTAGATCATAATCATCTCAAGGATAAATGCAAAACACTGTCCAAATTGTTTTCTCCAAAGGAAGAGGAGAGTAGAGATCCACATAGTAGGCCTTCATATAAATATCTATATAATAAACACATAAATCCTACTACTAATCCAACTAGCATTTCCACAGCCAGGTATAACTGCAGTAGTAATACCAAGTAATTTTATTACTAACAGCCTGAATTCACTACTTTTCTTCTTCTGATACATATACACACTCAACAGAATCTTCTAAAAATCATTTTGGGTAGAACTGTTGTATATGTCCATGACAGTGGTGATCTCAGGTAAGGAAAGTAATTATAATAAGTAATCAACACAGTGATGGAGATAAGCAGCTAATATATGAATTTTTAAAATTTAATTCTGCCTTAATTTATGCACTTGTATCCTACATTTGGGATCATACATACCTCTACATGGAAAAACTCTTAACTAATTTCAATATGATCCATTTGGCAATTACCTTGCGAAGGATAATCAATATCAACTTACCTAAGGCACAGCTTTTATGACTATGATCATTAAATGCACATGGGTGAGGGGGGGTCACTGTTAATAAAGGCCAATTATAGATAGACATGAAATTTAAGCACTGCTACTTAGGCAGAAGCAGTAAATTCAGAAGAATTCCATTCAAACAAAGAGGTACACGTTGTAATAAAAGAATAAATATTATCTTAATTAATATATTTTATGATAACTGTTTTCCATTCATGACTAAGAACCTAAGCCTAAAACCCAGCACGGGTGATCCACCAGCGAGTTTATAAAGGAGACGACTGAACACCTTAATGGGAGGTGAATGTGCTCTCCAAACAAATGGATGTACTCTCCAAACAAATGGATGGGTTAATTTTCTGCTTGGCCGATTGTCCACGATCAGAAAGCAGCAACAAATGACACATACGTTTCACAAAAAATTGTAAAACTAAAGCACGTGGAAAAAATAAAAGGACATAAAGCCATATCAGTTCTCAATTAGCATGTTTCCTTCTATTACTAGACACATCTGAGAGTTGACGGGGTGTATGCACGTTTACATGCTTGTTGTAACAAGTTGAATTTATAGAGCATACCTAAGAGTTGATTTAGAAAACAAATAAACACAATGTTTTCACCATTGTTAATACATACTATTAAATTTGGATAGAGAATTTAAAATGATGGGATGTAAAGTGTACGTGGTACCAATATACTTAGAAATTACTAAGTAAAAATACGATGATATTGAAGAAAAAATAAGACAAGCAAACATTAAATTTATAAGGATATTAGAATGACATATAATCAATTGTATAAATGAAGCAATGGATTTTGATTACTTGCTATTATAAGAGGGAGTTGTTTTTTTTTTTCAACACTCCTGGAAATTTAAAATTGTCCATACTAACAATATGTAAGAAATGTTGGTAATATACTTCTCTATTGTAGCTCACGTCTCTGTAAAACTGATCAAGATTAACAGGTTGATTCACAGAACTACCCTTTCTGTGGTTTTATTAGTCTGCTTGGGTTGACACTACAAAATACCACAGACTGTGTGGCATGGGCAACAGAACTTTATTTTCTTCTCAGTTCTAGAGGCTGGAAGTCTAAGATCAAGGTGCCAGCAGGGTTGGTTTCTGGTGAGACCTGTCTCCTTGGCCTACAGATGACGGCTTTTCTCTGTGTCCTCTCATGGTCTCGTCTGTGTGTGTGCACTGAGAGAGTGATGTGACATTGTTTCCTCTTTTTTCAAATTTTAAAAATTTGTCCAGTATGTTTCCAGCCTTCCTGGCAGGAAACCCTTATGCTCATCAACAGGGTGTGTGTGTGTTGGGGGGAGAGATCTGGGTCTTAGGTAGTGAATGCACTACAGCCTGACTCCCTCCACCGTCTCATACTTGGTCACTGCCACAGTCACTAAAGGCTGTCTTGTTTGCAAGGGACATGTATGCATCCCCTGAAACTTGCACACTTTGCAACTTCTCCTCTGCCCGCATTACCGATGACCAGGGCACAGGCAGCCTGTAATCACTTCAAACCCGGGACTGCTGAGACTGGAGACCAGGGTCAGAAGACTACAGCTGTGGCAGGACCCACTCTCATTCTCCTTTTTTAAAGCCTCACAGAAACCAGCACTGAGCCAGGCACAGAGGGCACTCAGTAGACACCAGGTGCCAGGAAGCATCTAAAAGGTGGTGGGAGGGAGGAGGTGCGGGAAAGCTCCAGAGTTTGGAAGGGACAGGATGGTATACTGCCATAACTACCCGGAACATACTCAATCTCCTCTTTCTCTTCTTATAAAGACATCACTTCTTTTGGATTAGGGCCCCACCCTTATAACCTCATTTACCTTAATTACCTACTTAAGGAGCCTCTCCAAATATAGTCACAGAGGGGTATTAAGATTTCAACATATAAATTTGGAGGGAACAATTCAGTCCCTAACAGTGATGTATGAAAAAACCAAGAGTCTCAATGAAGAGCTTATGGAATATATTGATAGAAAGTCAGACAATTTATGTACAATGCACATTCACCTGTATTTCATAGATTTCAAACTCAGTTGAGGTAGAGAACAAACCAACAGTTTGAGTGGCCAAGATGAAAGAAAAAGACACAGCGTTGGGTTTTAAGTTTCTCACAATGTAGCTGGGAAGAAAGCATGACTAGCAGGCAATTAGAGGCATGGAGGAAAGCAAAAAATAGACAATGCTTCATGAATTTGGGTATCATGCTTGTGCCACAAACCTAATTTTTTGTCTCTGTTTCCAGATATTTCTAAATCTAAATTTAGATTTAAATTTAGGGATTTCTAAATTTCTAAAAACAAAATCTCTGTGTATCCTTAGGACATGATTATATGATTCCTCCACAATTTGTGAGAATTATATAGGGAGCAGGTGTTGCTGTGGACATTTTACAGATGAGAAACATTGGTTATGGAGAGAATTCATGGGATGTTTTAATATTTGTGGCATTTTGTTTTGGTTTGTTTTTGCTTAATCTTTGCAACTATGCTCTAGGCTTCCATGAAGGCTGGAACAGCATTTTACATTTATTTCCCGAAGCACCCATATCTGTGCCTTGCTATTCTGAAATCCTTCCCTCCCAATTCTCACACCCAAGTAGTCACCAAATCCTATGATGAAGTAATTATCATTCTTTAAAAACGAAGGCACTGAGGATTAGAGAGTTAGATAACTAGCCAAAATAAAAAGCTGGTAAGCCACAGTTCAAAAATCTTTCCATATCTTTCCATTACCCTTAAGGTAAAAATCTAACAACATTAGCAAAATATTCAGGGTCTATACCATTTTTCCAGTCTACCATCAGATTCCCTTCGTACCCATGATCACTTCCCCTTCTCCATCCCTTGCTTCTCTCAACTTTTGCCCACTTAGCTCCTTCCTGCTGCCCAGAATGCTCTCCCCCACCCCTCCTCCCAATGGCCCAGCCCCAACTCCTATTCTTTCATCTTTGTTGAGCTCTTTATTCAGGGCCTGTACCTCCCTCTCTCCCAACTGTTCTTTGACATTTTTAGTAATTGCCTACTTCCTGTCTGTTTACTTAACTAGTCTTTAAGGCCTGGATCTGTGTCCTATTTCTCTCCAGGCCCAAAGAGTACTTGAAAGAGTACAGAAGAGACACCCAACAGTTGGGTGCTACTTTACTGCTAATACTGTGGCTCAGTTGTCTCTCTGGGACTATAAACTGTAATTGGTTGTCTCACTATATACCTAGCCATCTTTTTTATTGTCCAAAAGCTTTTTCAGAAGAAAGTGAGCTACTAATGTGGACATTTCCATCCCGTGACATTACAGAATGATATTTATTAACAGGGGTTTTTTAACTTCCCCATGTATCTTACTTAATCTGCTCTCAATTTACGCTGAAGATGGTTTTTCTAAAACTTTATGAATAGCTTTGGTCTATGATCTAATTATTTCTAGAATCAGTACATTGTTTAATGGTTGAGATAACCACAAGCATTTGAGAGAATATGGGACTGAATTTTGAAGAGAAATTTTTGTAGAAATAGAGAATATGGATGGGGTGGGATGAATTGGGAGATTGGGATTACCAAATATACATTACTAATAAGAAAAGAAATATCAAATTTTACACTTTAAATATATATAGTTCATTGTATGTCAATTATATCTCAATCAATAAAAGTTCTTAAAAATTAAGGGAAAAAGGGAAATAGAGAATATGTGTGTACTGTATATATATATGTGTGTATTATGTATATGCATGTACATATGCATATGTATATATGCATGAATATATTTATATCTTTTGAAATAGAATTTAATATTCCGAATCCACCGCCATTAGGCTTAAAGAACATATCTGTGTAGGGCAAATATGCTCAGGTCAGTAGAGAAAGCCCTTCTGAACACATTACTAAAGGGTGACACGTGAATCCCAGTCCCTTCAGGAAGAGTTTCAGGCAGGGGTAATACCTGTCTCAAAGGACTTCTTTTCATAGGTATTTACTTGGGAGAAGTATAAACTCAAACACCAGCTGAAGTGACATGTGACACTTGTTCGGTGGAAGATACAGAGAACTCTTAGGTATTGTTTCAAGTTTTCAATTATGCGTAAAAGACTGACCCAGTAGAATTATTTGTGTCCTAAAAAAACCAGTTTGTGACACTTCTAGCCAACATTTCTCTGGAATGTTGCTAAGGCAGATAACTGAGAAAACCTACACACAAAGGTCAACTTTTAACAGCATATTGTTTGTATTGCTACAGACTGTTTTAAAAGGAATTCTAGAATCTGTTCTGGAAAATTCAAAAATATTTTCATTTTCTCATTGATGTCAGACCTAATGGCTTTTACTGAAGAGTGAACTTTCCAACCATCTCTTTCTGGGTGTATATGGACAGTGCACAGGGTTTGTCCAAGGTCAAGCACTGTATTGGTTAAAGATCAAATACCTTTTTAAAGTATGCATTTCTGCATTGATTCAGACAATGAGTCAATTTAGACCTAAGGCAGTGGCAAATCTCCTGAATGCTTATTAAGTGTTGTCTTGATGTGTTCAGGGAGGCATGCATGAGGGTAATGGGTGGATAGAGAAAAAGATGTACATGTGTTCAAAAATGGTGATTATAGCTCGAGCCAGAAATCTGCACATTTTGAAAATAAGAATTGACAGAATACCATTCTCTAGATCCTTTTTAAAAAATAGAGTTAAAAAAATAGTCATAGCAGTAGTGATTTAAACAAAATATAAGCTGGTTACAATATTCAAAATCTCCCTCTGCATCCTCATCTCCAGATTTCTCCTGTCACCATTGCTTTAGGCTCTATCTTTCATGAAAGTAGAGACTATCAACTCTTCATAGCGTCACAGATTCCATGTTTACATGCAACATGGGAAAAAAAAAACCTTACTCGGAAGTCACGAAGGCAATAGATTATATGAATCTGTAACTATATTGCAAGTGCTTCAAAGCCAGACTTCAAACCTTTGTGTAGCCTTTCCAGAACCTAGTGCAATGCATTCACTCAAAAGAGGTCTACCAATACTGTATTGATGGTTATTCTTATAGGTCAGAAACATTATGTAAATGGTTATTATTAACCATAAATTTATTTTTATTTTACTTATTTCAGATAAGGTTGTCCTTAACCTTATCTAATATACATAGATTTCTTCAATAGGTTTACATATTATGGAACTTTCAATTTTCATTTTAGAATGTAAATGCTTTGAATGATGTTTAATGAACATTAACTCCAAAACTCTTGAGGAAGACCACAGCATTTCTCTTTATATCTTGTTGTATATAAAATTATATCCTACTTGAATAGTCTGCTAGTTCATGCTATTTCACACTCAAAGGCAATCTAAGTGCAAGAAAGAACCACGAGTTAAAAGGCAAAACAAGAGTCTGATAAAATCCATGATTAAAGGTTATAAGCACAAGCTTGGATTTCTTGTGGAATTTTATGAAGAATTTAAATTATGCTTAAATTCTTAAAAATGATGGAACCCAAATGTGAGTAATACTGATAATGAAGTTATTTTTTCCTTAAAAACAGTAATAAATTCTATTTTCCAAATGAACTCAGTCTTGCAGGATGTACTTAACTTTATATCAGAATAGTCAAAGACTATATCAAAGATTTTACTATATCAATACTTATTTTAAAACCCGGGTAGAAACAGTGTTACAACCACATCCCAAATTAAAACATGCCTTCCACAATAGTTATAAATCATATTAACTCTGTGGAAAATCTTTAAAATGTATATGCAGTTACCAAAAGGATTCAAGGAAGAAAGGGATGGAGAGGGAGGGAGGGAGGGAGAAAGAGAGAGAGAGAGAGAGAGAGAGAAAGAAAGAGAGAGAGAGAGAGAAAGAAGGAAGGAAGGAAGGAAGGAAGGAAGGAAGGAAGGAAAGAAAGAAAGAAAGAAAGAAAGAAAGAAAGAAAGAAAGAAAGAAAGAAAGAAAGAAAGAAAGAAAGAAAGAAAGAAAGAAAGAGAAAGAAAGGGAAAAGAAAGGAAAGAAAGAAAGAAAGAGAGAAAGAAAGAAAAGAAAGGAAGAAAGAGAAAGAAGGAAAGAAGGAAGGAAGGAGAGAAGAGAAAAAGAAGAGAAAAAGAAAAGAAAGAAAGAAAGAAAGGGAAAGAGAGAGAGAAGGAAGGAGGGAAAGAGGAAGGAAGGGAAGAAGGAAGGAAAGGAAACCAAGATACAAACACAGCTTTATCTATATTTAACATTTAATAATGCTTCTAATTTACATATCAACATGTAATCTATAACTAGATTTTTAGAAATAGAATGGTTCATTTAGAATACAAATGAAGTCTAAAGGCAGCAAATCTGACAGCCATAAAGAGAGAGACTTGGTACCTTATATAAAATTTAAAACCAAGCCAAACCAAAACCAAAACCACAACAAAATACACACACGCAGAGCATATAGAGCATTATTACTGATCTCCTATATAAAGAGTTCCTACAAATCAGCAAGATAAAGATGACTATTTCAATAAATGCATAAAGATCAAAAAGATTGATAGCAAGTCACAAAATGCAAATGTCCAGTAAAACTATAAAAATAATCTGAATTTTATAGGGATACAATTTAGAACAAAGAGACTCAATTTCATAAAGTTACTAGATAGGCAAATACCAGAAAAATGTCCTCTTGTGAGGGGACTCTTGCACTGCTGATGAGAGTATAAACTTTTCTTTGATACTTTTCCTCAGGATATATGCAAATAAATAACAATATATAAAGATAAGTTAGATTAGTGTTTGCTTTTCTAAAAAATAAAATTTTTAAACAAGATAATGCTCAACAATCTAGGACTGGAGAACATATATACGTGCATCGGAACACGAAGAAGAGGCATGAATGTCAAAATGTGTGCATATATGTACATCTATACACATATTTCTTGGCTAGTTTATCCTCCGAAATCAGTATTTATATACATTTGACTTAGATATCAATGAAGCATTCCATCCAAATATGTGCATTAATTTGATATAAAATTAGATCTCAGGTATTTGCAGTTAGAAGTTTAGCTACAAACACCGCAAATTCTAGTTCAGTCCATAACCACGTTTGCCTTATGATCAGCAATACACATGACAAGATAATTTCTATGGTAGCTATTCTGTGTTACTGTACATTGATGTTACAAATGTGAAAGTTCTTTGTTTCACCAAAAAACTTCCATATAAAATAACAGCAAATTAAATTGTTTCCATTTTAAAGTTAGCTGATATTTTAGTTACAATAATGCTACCTTTAAAACCAAATAATTAGAGTCCTTTGCTTATTCTTAGTTTATGATTTGATCAAAGAACAATGCAGTTGTTATTCATACTAACATATATGTTATTACGCTGTGTATAGATGAAAGCATTTTCTGAATAAACTTTAAAGTCAAATGCAAATTTTAAAGCAAATATAAGCAGATATAGATAGTATACCACACCTTTTTCATTCCTACAGAATAACTATAAAAAGCCTATGATTTTACCTGGACTGTTTAAATGGCAAAAAGATTTATTCCAGAGGAAACACTTCAAAGACTGATACACACGTTTTTGTTGTTACAGAAAAAATCAATTGAAATTCAGATGTTAAGGCACTTTCTCTAAACTACGTGATTCAAATGAAAGTTGCTAAAAGAAATCTGGTAGACAATAAAACATTTTGTTTGATTGAGTAGCTACCACATATAAGATTTATTTGAAATGATACACAGTGACCCTGCCTATCTCAATTTAATGAACTTATCCATACCTCTTACATTTATTTAAATTAGATTCTTGCTATGTAAGCTTTCTTTAGATGTATTTGATTTTAATGGTTCACTTTCAATGTAACATCTACAGTATTTCCACATTAACTGAACAATTTTACCAATACATCAAGTTTAATGTCAGAAACCCTGTCATCTCAAATGACATTTAACTTTTCTACTCAAGTACCTATTTTTTAATACAAATTCTCTCATTCATTTCTTCATCTATTTCCCCCAGATATTTTGGAATCTCTCATTTGCTACTTACTACTTTTGTTGGATAATAATTTTTGGTAAGTTTGAGTTATGTAACAGGAATAATTAAACAAAAGAGTGATCTATCTGGATTTTAATCAATGAGCAAGTATTCAAATACTACATTTAACCCCTGTGAACTGATCAATGTAGAACAAGGAGATGTGTGAAGTATTGGGGCTTTGCAATTTCACACTAAAAAAGTAAGAAGCAATTTAGTGATGAGCATTTATAGAATCATGGTGATATATTTTGAAGGGTACAATGTAAACTCAGCTCAAGCCATTAACTTACCCAAGACTGTGAGCT
Source organism: Hippopotamus amphibius kiboko (assembly GCF_030028045.1). Classification (NCBI taxonomy): domain Eukaryota; kingdom Metazoa; phylum Chordata; class Mammalia; order Artiodactyla; family Hippopotamidae; genus Hippopotamus; species Hippopotamus amphibius. The sequence goes on along the minus strand of NC_080196.1, from coordinate 93,704,740 downwards.
CTGCAGAGGCACTGATATTCTCATTTTTATATGTGACAACACATGTGTAAGTTCCACTGTCATCATCTGTCACATTGGAGATAAGCAAGTTGCTTCCACCCAATAAAGAATACTTTTTGGACCTGTGAGACAGAAGGCACAGGACATTAGAGAGTAGATTTACATATGTGTATATCAGGCAAGGTATTCAAATGTTTAACTGAACTCCACAAAAGCTCAAATTATAAAATTGGGGAAAAAACTCTATTTCATGGGAACTTGATAACATTGCATTTATTGATCAAAAATCCCATCAAGGTAAACCACTCCCTTTGGAAGACTGTGTGCTGTGATCAAAGAAATGAAGTAGGTTAAACTTGGAACTAATGTTAGTACTGAAAAGAAACTTAGAGATAATTTGGCTCAGTTATATCACTTTGGATTTGAGAACCGCTGGTCCAGAGAAATGATTACGCACAGTGGAAGTCCATGTCCTATGTTCTGACATCCAATTTAGTAATCTTTGTACAAAGTCACATGTCACACTGCACCATGCAAGTCTGGCCATATTCACAGAACACATCTTCATATGCTGAAGATCCAGCCGGATTTATTGCATACTTCAATATTCTCAGTACTGTGATACCATATCATGTATTGTTATATAAGTAAATACTTAAGGTAGATGAAACTTAAAGACAAACTTATTGCCTATGAACCTATTTTGCCATAGAATATAAATGTATTGAGGGAGGAAAAAGATGGCGGCGAAGTAGAGGGACGTGGAATGCATCCCTCTCCACAGATGCATTGGGAATGCACCAAAAGATGCAATAATTCCCACAGAGAACCAGCTGAACACCAGCAGATGGCCTCGGACACCAGAAAGGACTGCAAAGAGCCCGACATAACCAGTAGGGAGGCATCTACGACGACTCAAAGAGGGTGAAGCAGCAGAGCTGTGGCAGATGGGAGGGAGTGAGAAACATACGGAGGGTCCGCACCGCAGCTCAGCGTTCCCGGACCCAGACGTCGATCCACAGCTGAACAGAGGGTCCGGGAGCGGGAGCGTGGGAACCGGAGAGCTGGTTCAGGGGGAGAAACATTGTGGCCAGTAAGGTGACGGACCGAGAGGACAGGAGGGAAGAGGTCCATGGCAAGGAGGGCCTGCCCCTGAGAGCTGCCTGGCCATGATGGCAGCTGGAGGCTGCAGGCTCATGGGGGGGGTGGGGAGGAGCCGCATGCGTAGCGCCTCTCTCTCTTTCGGCACCTCTGCAACAGGCAGTGGAGAGACGCCCTGTGGGCCACCTAAGGCTCTCAGGGATAACAAGCACCCTCAGGCACTTGGGAGGGGCTGGATTAAAACCCCTTGGAACACCAGCAGCAGGGAGGCTGCCCAGAAAAAAAAAAAAAAAACAAATAAAAACCAGAGAGAGGGCCAACTCTAAGACTTTCTGTTTACACCTGAGCTACCAGCATCCCTCTGCAACAGGCACCTCCAAGCCTGACTGAAACAACAGTGCGCCACTGCTCACTCACTCCCAGGGGAAGGAGCCACTATTGTACCCTCTCCCTCCCCACACACTGATGCTTACAGACAAACAATAAAGGAACCTCTGCTGGTCACAGAATAATGCAAAAAAACCCAAGGCGAGTAGAAGGACAGTTACAGCTGAGACTCTAAGGAAACAGAAATATTCGTATCGATCCTATTGAACTGGTCCATTCTGGGATCAGTTCTGGATTTTTTTTTTTCTCTCTCTCTTTTTTTTTTTATTAATTACGATCTTAGTCCTAAGGGATCTACAAGTTTTATAACATAATTTTTAATGATATTTTTATTCTATTTTCATTTTTTTGCCTTTTTATATAGTTCTATATCTAGCTAAGTTTTTGGTAGTACAGACAATATATCTCTCATACCTTTCTTTCATCCCTATCTTTTATACATTTCTATTCCTTTCTTTTTATTTCCATATTTCCAACCATACTATGCTCTTCTGTTCCCCTTTCTTCCAGCCATTTTAAGTTTATTTTATCTTAACATACTTATAAGCAACACTATCCATCTGCTCAGACTCCTTGCTCTATTCTCCAGATGACGCACCACCTTGGTATTCAATATTAGGTTTTTGTCTTTATCTTAGCTCTTAGTACAACTGTCTAATTTCATTCTGAGAATCTCCATTCTGTGTGGTGGTACTCTAGCTCTTTTCTATATTTGATCCTAGCTTACAAAATCTCCCTGGATTAGTGTTTGTATGTGTAAGGTGTTATTTGTTTGTTTGTTTGCTTTTGCTTTTGTCTCTGATTTGTTCTGTTTCAGTTGTCAATTTCTGTTGGGTTTCTCTTTGAATATCTGGTAGCATACTGGGGTTCTATCAGGTCTTTCCAGAGCCTTATGTCCTAATGGATTCAGTAATTGTGTGTCTTATACATGTATATGTTTCCTAGACTTAGTATTTGCTTAATCCAATATTTGGACATTAGTCTGAGGCTTGGACAGTCTTCCATAAACACCTCTATTGCCAGGACGAGCAACCCCAAAAGTTTGAACAACCATGAGGAAACAAAGAAACACCATGCAGGCAAAGGAGCAGGAAAAAAACCCACAAGACCAAATAAATGAGGAGGAAATAGGAAAAATGCCTGAAAAAGAATTCAGAGTAATGATAGTAAAAATGATACAAAATCTCGATAACAAAATAGAGAAAGTACAAGAAACAGTTCAGAAGAACTCAGAAAAACAAACAGCAATGGATAACAAAATAACTGAAATTAAAAATACTTTAGATGCTATAACCAGCAGAATGACTGAGGCAGAAGAACAAATAAGTGAGTTGGAAGATAGAATGGGGGAAATAACTGCCACAGAGCAGGAAAAAGAAAAAAGAATAAAAAGAATAGAAGACAGTCTCAGAGACCTCAGTGATAACATTAAGCACACCAACATTCGAAATATAGGCATCCCAGAAGAAGAAGAAAACAAGAAAGGGTCTGAGAAAATATTTGAAGAGGTTATAGTGGAAAACTTCCCCAACATGGGAAAGGAAATAATTCACCAAGTCCAAGAAGCACAGAGAGTCCCATACAGAATAAACCCAAGGAGAAATACACCAAGGCACATATTAATCAAACTAATGACAATTAAACACAAAGAAAAAATATTAAAAGCAGCAAGAGAAAAGCAACAAATAACATATAAGGGAAAACCTATAACTATAACAGCTGACCTCTCTACAGAAACTCTGCAGGCCAGAAGGGAATGGCAGGATATACTGAAAGTCCTGAAAGAGAGAAACCTACAGCCAAGAATACTCTACCCAGCAAGAATCTCATTCAGATTTGAGGGAGAAATCAAAAGCTTTCCAGATAAGCAAAAGTTCAGAGAATTCAGCACCACCAAACCAGCCTTACAATCATTGCTTAAGGAACTTTTCTAAGCACAAAACACAAGAGAAGGAAAATAGCTACAAATACAAACCCAAAACAATTAAGAAAATGGTAATTGGAACACACATGTCAATAATCACTTTAAACGTAAATGGATTAAATGCTCCAACCAAAAGACACAGACTGGCTGAATGGATACAAAAACAAGACCCTTCTATATGCTGCCTACAAGAAACCCACTTCACACCAAGGGATACATATAGACTGAAAGTAAAGGGATGGAAAAAGATATTCCATGCAAATGGAAGTCCAAAGAAAGCTGGAGTAGCAATACTCATATCAGACAAATTAGACTTGAAAGTAAAGAGTATTACAAGAGACAAGGAAGGACACTACACAATGATCAAGGGATCCATTCAAGAAGAACATATCACAATGGTAAATATCTATGCCCCCAACATAGGAGCACCTCAATACATAAGGCAAATGCTAACACCTATAAGAGGGGACATCGACAGTTACACAATAATAGTGGGAGAATTGAACACCCCACTTACATCAATGGACAGATCATCCAAACAGAAAATAAAGACACACAAGCTTTAAATGACACATTAGACCATCTCGACTTAATGGATATTTATAGGACATTCCATACAAAAATGACAGAATACACTTTCTTCTCAAGTGCACATGGAACATTTTCCAGGATAGATCACATCTTGGGTCACAAATGAAACCTCAGCAAATTCAAGAAAATTGAAATCATATCAAGCATCTTCTCAGACCACAACACCATGAGACTAGATATCAATTACAGGAAAAAACCTGCAAAAAATACAAACACATGGAGGCTAAACAATTCACTCTTAAACAACCAAGGAATCACTAAAGAAAGCAAAGAGGAAATGAAAAAATATCTAGAAACAAACGACAACGAAAACACAACAACCCAAAACCTATGGGACGCAGCAAAAGCAGTTCTAAGAGGGAAGTTTATAGCAATACAGTCCTACCTTAAGAAACAAGAAAATTATCGAATGAACAACCTAACCTTACACCTAAAACAACTAGAGAAAGAAGAACAAAGAAACCCCAAAGTGAGCCGAAGGAAAGAAATCATAAAGATCAGAGCAGAAATAAATGAAAAAGAAAGGAAGGAAGCAATAGCAAAAATTAATAAAACTAAAAGCTGGTTCTTTGAGAAGATTAACACAATTGATAAACCATTAGCCAGACTCATCAAGAAAAAAAGGGAGAAGATGCAAATCAACAGAATTAGAAATGAAAAAGGAGAAGTAACAATGGACACCTCAGAAATACAAAACATCATGAGAGACTACTACAAGCAAATATATGCCAATCAATTGGATAACCTGGAAGAAATGGATACATTCTTAGAAAAATACAATCTTCCAAGACTGAACCAGGAAGAAATAGAAACCATGAACAGACCAATCACAAGTACAGAAATTGAGGCAGTGATTAAAAATCTTCCAACACACAAAAGCCCAGGACCAGATGGGTTCACGGGCGAATTCTATCAAACATTTAGAGAAGAGCTAACACCTATCCTTCTCAAACTCTTCCAAAATATAGCAGAAGGAGGAACACTCCCAAACTCATTCTACGAGGCCACCATCACCCTGATACCAAAAGCAGGCAAAGATGTCACAAAAAAAGAAAATTACAGACCAATATCACTGATGAATATAGAAGCAAAAATCCTCAACAAAATACTAGCTAACAGACTCCAACAGCACATTAAAAAAATCATACACCATGATCAAGTGGGGTTTATTCCTGGGATGCAAGGATTCTTCAACATACGCAAATCAATCAACGTGATACATCATATCAACAAATTGAAGGATAAAAACCATATGATCATCTCAATAGATGCAGAAAAAGCTTTTGACAAAGTTCAACATCTATTTATGATAAAAGCTCTCCAGAAAATGGGCATAGAAGGAAATTACCTCAACATAATAAAAGCCATATATGAGAAACCAAAAGCCAACATCGTTCTCAATGGGGAAAAACTAAAAGAATTCCCTCTAAGAACAGGAACAAGACAAGGGTGTCCACTCTCACCATTATTATTCAACATAATTTTCGAAGTTTTAGCCACAGCAATCAGAGAAGAAAAAGAAATCAAAGGAATCCAAATTGGAAAAGAAGAAGTACAATTGTCACTCTTTGCAGATGACATATTATATATAGAAAACCCTAAAGACTCTACCAGAAAACTGCTAGCACTAATTGATGAGTTTAGTAAAGTAGCAGGATACAAAATTAATGCACAGAAATCTCTTGCATTCCAATACACTAAGAATGGAAGAGCAGAAAGAGAAATTAAGGAAACTCTCCCATTCACCATTGCAACCAAAAGAATGAAATACCTAGGAATCAACCTGCCTAAGGAGGCAAAAGATCTGTATGCAGAAAACTTTAAGACACTGCTGAAAGAAATCAAAGAAGACACAAACAGATGGATGGACATACCATGTTCCTGGATTGGAAGAATCAACATCGTGAAAATGACTGTACTACCCAAAGCAATTTACAGATTCAATGCAATCCCGATCAAATTACCAATGGCATTTTTCACAGAACTAGAGCAAGAAATCTTACGATTTGTATGGAAACACAAAAGACCCCGAATAACCAAGGCAATCTTGAGAAGGAAACATGGAGTTGGTGGAATCAGGCTTCCTGACTTCAAACTCTACTACAAGGCCATAGTGATCAAGACAGTATGGTACTGGCACAAAAATAGAAAGGACGATCAATGGAATAGAATAGAGAACTCAGAAGTAAGCCCAAACACATATGGGCACCTTATCTTTGACAAAGGAGGCACGCATATACAATGGAACAAAGACAGCCTCTTCAATAAGTGGTGCTGGGAAAATTGGACAGCAACATGTAAAAGAATGAAATTAGAACACTTCCTAACACCATACACAAAAATAAACTCCAAGTGGATTAAAGACCTACATGTAAGGCCAGACACTATAAAACTCCTAGAGGAACACATAGGCAGAACACTCTATGACATCCATCAAAGCAACATCCTTTTTGACCCACCTCCTAGAATCATGGAAATAAAATCAAGAATAAACAAATGGGACCTCATGAAACTTAGAAGCTTTTGCACAGCAAAAGAAACCATAAACAAGACTAGAAGGCAACCCTCAGGATGGGAGAAAATACTTGCCAACAAAGCAACAGACAAAGGATTAACCTCCAAAATATACAAGCAGCTCATGCAGCTTAATACCAAAAAAGCAAATAACCCAATCCACAAATGGGTGGAAGACCTAAATAGACACTTCTCCAAAGAAGACATCCAGATGGCCAACAAACACATGAAAAGATGCTCAACATCACTCATCATCAGAGAAATGCAAGTCAAAGCCACAATGAGGTATCACCTCACACCGATCAGAATGGCCATCATCACAGAATCTGGAAACAACAAATGTTGGAGAGGGTGTGGAGAAAAGGGAAGTCTCCTGCACTGTTGGTGGGAATGTAAGTTGGTACAGCCACTATGGAAAACAATTTGGAGGTTCCTTAAAAAACTACAAATAGAACTACCATATGATCCAGTCATCCCACTGCTGGGCATACACCCAAAGAAAACCATAATCCCAAAAGAAACATGCACCATAATGTTTATTGCAGCACTATTTACAATAGCCAGGACATGGAAGCAACCTAAATGCCCATCAACAAATGAAGGGATAAAGAAGATGTGGCATATATATACAATGGAATATTACTGAGCTATAAGAAGGGATGAGATGGAGCTATATGTAATGAGGTGGATAGACCTAGAGTCTGTCATACAGAGTGAAGTAAGTCAGAAAGAGAAAGACAAATATTGTATGCTAACTAACATATAAGGAATCTAAAAATGGTACTGATGAACTCAGTGACAAGAACAAGGACGCAGGTGCAGAGAATGGACTGGAGAACTCGAGGTTTGGGAGGGGGCGGGGGGTGAAGGGGAAGCTGAGACGAAGCGAGAGAGTAGCACAGACATATATATACTACCAAGTGTAAAGTAGATAGCCAGTGGGAAGTTGTTGTATAACAAAGGGAGTTCAACTTGAGGATGGAAGATGCCTTAGAGGACTGGGATGGGGAGGGTGGTGGTGGGGGGGGAGTCACGGGAGGGAGGGAATATGGGAATATGTGTATAAAAACAGATGATTGAACTTGGTGTACCCCAAAAAAAATAATAAATAAAATTTTTAAAAAATGTATTAAAAAGCACTACACCAGATCTCAAAATCAGTGAAATTAATTTCTTAAGTTACATCTAATCCAAAATGTTTCAGACTCAGTGTTCCATTCTATTAAGAGTTTACTTTCTAACTATGCCTTAGTATTAATGTCCAGTGATTTAAAGCCAGCCAGTTTCTCTGTCTTATCTTGAATATCTGTTATAGCTGGGATGGTGAGAGATATAATCAGAGCCAAAAACAAAAATTGCACAGACCCTATCATATATTTGAATGCAGGAAATGTTGGTTTCTTAAGAAATATTTCACTCTCTGTACCACTTCCTTAGGACAACATCCTCCAAAGTATCTTTGCTGAAGGCTCTGTGGGTAGAATCATCCAAGAGCAACTCTGACTTTCTAAATTTCCTTTTAGAAGTGATCTCATGGATTTTGACTCTGTTCCCTACTCCTTTATCCCAGTGGGTACATGTCTTTTATATACTGTCTAATGCCAAGGAATGCAAAAAGAATACTCAATTATTATCAAAAACCCTAGTATTACAAGGTACTTACATCAAATTAGAAAAAGATAAATAGTAACATACACTTCACAAAAGTTCTAAATTTATAATACCTGAGTTGGATGACTTCCTCTCCTCGTAGCCAGGTAAAACTTGGGGGAGGATAGCCAGAAACACAACACTCCAGGATGGCATCTTTTCCTTCAATGGCTACTACATTTGATGGTCTTTGCAGAAAGTACAGTTGTCTATGCAGTCCTGGGTCTGTAGGAAAAAACACAGGATCACATCTTTTATGAAAAATCTTGCAAAGAAAAATGATGTAGCTGAAAACTTTTTTTTTTTCTAACAAGACACTGTGATGAGGAGGAAGGAAAGAAAAATGGAAAGATGCCAATGATATTCATGAAATAGAATCCTAGAAGTTTTTCCATGCCTAGTTTCTAGGATTATGATATTAGAATATTCTTCGCTGCTGATGACATCAGTGGTATAAGGCAAAGGGAAAAAGCCTGAGACTACATGTCACTCCTGTGGGCTACAGGCCCTGTTGACTTATCGTCATTAAAGAACAACACGGTATCCGTACCTTTTCTAAATGCTATCATCCAAAGCTTTTTGATATTTTCAGTGTGCCTGCAACTAATATGTATTCCACCTCCTTCTGCTTTGTTTATTGCTTCTGTGGCTTGGGAAATAAGATTTTTTAGAAGTTAGAATTGTGTTAAATGACATACAAGTACAGAGAAGTAGACTGTAGAAGGTACTAAGAAATATCTGTTGTCTTCGAAATGAAAGTTATACTAAAGTTTGTTTTTTATAACAATAAGTTATAAAAAGTAAGTTATGAAGGTTTAATTTAGGCTGTTTCCAACTTAATGAATTAAATGGAATTAGCATATAATCTTTCACTTTGCAAACTCAAAGCAAAATCTTGAAGTAGAGAAAATGAGGCAATGAAATCTTCAAAACCAGGATTGGGGCGGGTGAAGAAATGCAAAGGAGGTTAAATCTAACTAGGTCCTACTGGGGGCCATGGGTGATCAGAGAGGAAGTAGGGTGGGAGGAGATCTGGGACACATTTGAACATTGCTGTTAATCTCCCTTGGTTGGACCCAAGTCCACACAGGTGGATCACAGATGAATAAAGGAACATCAATTCTCCAGTTAATAGCTGGGAGAGTAATTGTCATCTAAAATACTCTTTGTGTGAAGAAAGAGAAATTCACACTTTCTCAGTCTTCTCACATCTGTTTCTGGTTGAAACAGCAACAAAAATAAATATTGTTCACAATGACAATATTGAAAGAATTTGTGAAACGTGTTAATCTTTATTAAACCAATATTGTAGATAAAATGTCTCAAAATTTTTCAAAACTTCTGGTAGTTTAATAATCCTCCTTGAAAGTTATTTTTCAAATCAAATGAAAATGTTTTGAAGGAAAATGTTACTTAAAAATGTAACCCCTGATATGGAGAAAAGGGAACACTCCTGCATTGTTGGTGGGAATGTAAGTTGGTGCAGCCACTATGGAAAACAGTAAGGAGGTTCCTCAAAAAACAAAAAATAGAGTTGTCATATGATCGATCCAACAATTCCACTCCTGGGCATATATCCAGACAAAAGTATAATTCAAAAAGATGCATGCACCACTATGTTTATAGCAGCACAATAGCCAAGACATGGAAACAACCTAAATTTCCATCGATAGATGAATAGATAAAGAAGATGTGGTACATATATACAATGGAATATTACTCAGCCATAAAAAAGAATAAAATAATGACATTTGCAGCAACATGGATGGACCTGGAGATTATCAAACTAAGTGAAGTAAGTCAGACAGATAAAAACAAATATCTTATGATATCACTTATATGTAGGATCTAAAACATGGCACAAATGAACTTATCCACAAAACAGAAATGGACTCACAGACATAGAGAACAGGTTTCTGGTTGCCAAGAGGGAGGGATGGATTGGGAGTTTGGGTTCAGCAGATGCAAACTATTATATACAGAATGGATAAACAACAAGGTCTTCCTGTATATCATAGAGGACTATATTCAATACCTTGTGATAAACCATAATGGAAAAAATATAAAAAAGAATGTATATATATGTATAACTGAATCACTTTGTTGTAAAGCAGAAATCAACACAACGTGGTAAATCAACTATACTTCAATAAGATAAACTTAAAAAACATAAAATAAAATCCCTGAAATGGACAGGTTCATGTGCATTAATAAATAGCTATCTTTATAATGGAGGCCTATTCATCTGAATGCTTGCTTTTTACAACCTGTTCCTCACTAGAAATGTTTCAGCTATATATACTGTAAAATACTACATTATTATAGAAAACATCAAATAAAACCTACATAATTTTATCTCCTAGCTCAAAGAAAACTTACCTGGGACCTATGTGTAATACTACTTATTTATCCATGGAAGAGGCAAAATTTCGACTCAATTATACTTTCTTTTCTCAGAAAATTGTGTAACACAAAATGGTTATTTTTTTAAATTTACGTTTATATTTTATTTTAATTTACAAAGAAAATGGACAAAGAGTACAGAGTTCCCACATACTAGTTTCCCATCCCTGACATTGAGTTTCTCCTATTATTAACACCTTACATTAGTGTGGTACATTTGTTACAATGAATAAAGTGATATCGATACATTATTATTAACTAAAGTCCATAGTGTACATTAACAGTTCACTCTTTGTGCTGTCTAGTTCTATAGATTTTGTCAAATGCATAACATCATATATCTAACATTAGCATGTAGCATATAGAATAGTTCCACCACCCTAAAAACATCCCCTGAGCTTCACTTACTCATCCCTCCCCCACCACCTACATCTCCAACTGTGGGCAATCACTGGTCTTTCTTACTGTTCCTATAGTAGAGCCTTTCCCAGAATATCATATAGTTGGAATTATATAGTATATAGAATTTCCAGATTGATTTCTTTCACCTAGCATTATGCATTTGGGGTTCCTCCATGTCTTTTTGTAGTTTGATAGCTTATTTATTTTTACTGCTGGCTATTTTTCTATAAAGTAAAATACCTGACTCTGTACCAAAGTTTGTTTATTCATTCATCTATTGAAAGACACCTCGATTGCTTCTAGTTTTGGAGGACTATGAACAATCTGCTATAAATGTCCGTATTTTTGTCTAGACATAACTTTACAGCTTAATTCAGTAAATATCTTGGAGCATGATTACTAGATTATATGGTAAAACTATCTTTCTAAGAACTCCCCAACCATCTTCCAAAGTGGCTCAGAAATTTTACATTCCCACCAGCAACGCATGAGCATTCCTGTTGCTCACACCTCATAATTATTTACTGTGGGCTTTTCTTTTTTTTTTTTTTTTTCTGGCTTTTAACCATATTAAAGGTATTCAGTGGAATTTTACAGTTGTTTCAACTTGCAGTTCCCCAATGACATAAGACATACAGCCCATTTCACATGCTTAGTTCTTACCTGTATATTTTGGTTAGGCATCTGTTAAGATCTTTGGCCAATGTTTTAAATTGGTTTGTTCTCTTATTGTTAAAATTCAAGCATTTGTTGTGTATTTTGGACACAAGTCCTTTATCCAAATATGTACTTTGCAAATATCTTCTCAGTCTGTGGCTTGTTATTCTCTTAATGTAACATTGTCTTTTACAGAGCAGAAAGTACTAATTTTCACGAAGTCCAACTTTCATGGATTATCTTATAGGCGTTGTATCTAAAAATTCATTGTCAAACCTAAGATTACCTAGATTTTTTCCTATCTTTTAGAAGTTTTTTTCTTAACAGTTTTGTGCTTTATGTTTAAGTCTATCACCCAAATGGAGGTTTTGTGGGGTTTTTTGTGAAAGGTATAAGGCCTGTGTCTAGATCAGTTGACTAGTTCTGCGGGTCTATTTCTCTCTCTCTTTTTTTTTTTTTAGAACTTTCATTGAGATACAGTTGACAGACAATAAACAGCATATATTTAGAGTGTACAATTTGGTATCCCAATCTCCCAATTCATCCCCCCCAACCCTCCCCACTTTCCCCACTTGGTGTCCATGTGTTTGTTCTCTACATCTGTGTCTCTATTTCTGCCTTGCATTTCCTCTTTCATAGTTGTTAGCATTTGCCTTATGTATTGAGGTGCTCCTATATTGGGTGCATATATATTTATAATTGTTATCTCCTCTTCTTGGATGGATCCCTTGATCTTTATGTCATGTCCTTTCTTGTCTCTTGTAACATTTTTTATTTTAAAGTCTATTTTATCTGATGTGACTATTGCTACTCCAGCTTTCTTTTGATTTCCATTTGCATGGAATATCTTTTTCCATCCCCTCACTTTCAGTCTGTATGTGTCCCTAGGTCTGAAGTGGGTCTCTTGTAGACAGCATATATATGGGTCTTGTTTTTGTATCCATTCAGCCAGTCTGGGTCTTTTGGTTGGTACATTTAGTCCATTTACATTCAAGGCAATTATTGATATGTATGTTTCTATTACCATTTTCTTAATTGTTTTGGGTTTGTTTTTGTAGGTCCTTTTCTTCTCTTATATTTCCCGCTTAGAGAAGTTCCTTGAGCATTTGTTGTAGGGCTGCTTTGGTGGTGCTGAATTCTCTTAGCTGTTGCTTGTCTGTAAAGCTTTTGATTTCTCCATCGAATATGAATGAGATCCTTGCTGGATACAGTATTCTTGGTTGTAGGTTCTTCCCTTTCATCACTTGAAATATATCATGCCACTCCCTTCTGGCTTGCAGAGTTTCTGCTGAGAAATCAGCTGTTAACCTGATGGGAGTTCCCTTGTATGTTATTTGTCGTTCTTCCCTTGTTGCTTTTAATAACATTTGTCTGTCTTTAATTTTTGTCAATTTGACTACTGTATGTCTTGGCGTGTTTCTCCTTGGGTTTATCCTGCCTGGGACTCTCTGAGCTTCCTGGACTTGGGTAGCTATTTCCTTTCCCATGTTAGGGAAGTTTTCAACTATCATCTCTTCCAATATTTTCTCAGGTCCTTTCTCTCTCTCTTCTCCTTCTGGGACCCCTATAATGTGAATGTTGGTGCGTTTAACATTGTGCCAGAGGTATCTTAGGCTGTCTTCAGTTCTTTTCATTCTTTTTTCCATATTCTATTCTGCATCAGCGATGATCACCATTCTGTCTTCCAGGTTACTTATTCACCCTTCTGCCTCAGTTAATCTGCTATTGGTTCCTTCTAGTGTATTTTTCATTTCAGTTATTGTGTTGCATATCTCTGTTTGTTTGTTCTTTAATTCTTCTAGGTCTTTGGTAAACTTTTCGATCTTTGCTTCCAGTCTTTTTTCAAAGTCCTGGATCATCTTCACCATCATTATTCTGAATTCTTTTTCGGGAAGGGTGCCTATCTCCTCTTCATTTAGTAGTTTTTCTGGGGTTTTATCCTGTCCCTTCATCTGATATAAAGTCCTCTGCTTTTTCATTTTCTCTGTCTTTCTGTGGCTGTGGTTTTCAGTTCCACAAGACAAAATACTGCTGATACTGCTTGATACTGCTGTCTGCCCTCTTGTGGAGGAAGCTATCTAGGAGGCTGGAATGTGCTTCCTGATGGGAGGGACTGATGGTGGGTAGGGCTGGGTGAGCGGAGCTCAGTAAAACTTTAATCCAACTTGGTGGGCAGAGCTCAGTAAAACTTTAATCTGCTTGTCTGCTAATGGGTGGGGCTGTGTTGACACCTTGTTGGTTGTTTGGCCTGAGGCTACTTAGCACTGGAGCTTACAGGCTCTTTGGTGGGGTTAATGGTGGACTCTGGGAGGGTTCACGCCAATGAGCACTTCCCAGGACCCCTGCTGCCAGTGCCCCTGTCTCCTCAGTGAGTGACAGCTGCCCCCCGCCTCTGCAGGCAACCCTCCAACACCAGCAGGTTGGTCTGGTTCAGTCTCCTATGGGGTCAATGCTCCTTCCCCCTAGGTCCTGGTGAGCACACTTTTTTGTGTGCCCTCCAAGAGTGGAGTCTGTTTCCCCCAGTCCTGTGGAGGTCCTGCAATCAAATCCCGCTGGCTTTCAAAGACTAATGCTCTGGGGATTTCTCTTCCGTTGCTGGACTCCCAGGTTGGGAAGCCTGACGTGGGGCTCAGAACCCTCACTTTAGTGCGTGGACTTCTGCAGTATAACTGTTCTCCAGTTTGTGAGTCACCCACCCAGCATTTATAGGATTTGATTTTAAAGTGATTGCGCCCCTCCTACCATCTCATTGCGGCTTCTCCTTTGTCTCTGGATGTGGGGTGTATTTTTTGGTGAGTTCCAGTGTCTTTCTGATGATGACTGTTCAGCATTTAGTTGTAATTCTGGTGCTCTTGCAAGAGGGAGTGAGCTCACATCCTCCTACTCCGCCATCTTAATCCTATCTCACTGTGGGTCTATTTCTCAGAGCTCTGATTCTTCCACTGATCTATTTCCCTATTATTTTGCCAATATAGCAATGTCTTCACTATTGTAGCTTTATCATGAGTCACTGTCAGACAGTGTGAATCCTCTGACTTTCTTCCTTAGTATTGTATTCATATTCTGATTCTCTTGTCTTTCCACATAAATTTTAGAATCTGCTTTTTGATATACAGAAAATGCTGGGATTTCTTTTTAATCTTAAATATTATTAGTTCAGGCATCACTGGGCTCAGCGTCACAAAAGAACCATCTGCTATTTTTAGACAGCATATATATTCTAGATTATGTCGATCTCAACCTGGCCCATTTGAGTTGTTTATGCTCTTTGTGGCTCCACAGACATTGGAACCTTGTCATATGTGTCACCCTGATCATATATGTGAAAATGTCAGCTTTGGCAGAGAAATCTGTTCCATTTCTACACAGATATTTCTCTGTAATTATCTAATCTAATTAATTTTAATATGGATGTTACCCACCCCCTCACCCAAAGCTAATGGAAACGGTCTTTAATAGTAAATAGTTCAGGGACTTCCCTGGTGGTCCAGTGGTAAAGAATCCATCCTGCAATGCAGGGGACGCAGGTTCAATCCCTGGTTGGGGGAACTAAGATCCCACATGCTGTGGGGCAACTAAGCCCATGTGTCACAACTATTGAGCCCATGCGCCTCAACTAGAGAAGAAAAAACCCACACGCCACAACTAGAGAAGCCCATGCACCACAACTAGAGAGAAGCTCACATGCTGCAGCAGAGTCCATGCGCCTCAGTGAAAGATCCCATATGCTACAACTAAGACCCGATGCAGCCAAAAAGAAAAATAAGTAAAATTTCACTTTTTACAACATTGTGATAGAGTCAATATGATCATAAATTGTTTGAGCTCCTTCAATCCAGAGTTGAGGGTCTATTTCCCTATGGTTTAAATCTGCCCTGGCCCTGGATCTTGTTTTGACCAATAGAGTGTATTGGGAATTATATTGATGAGCTCTGGACACAAGGCCTCAGCGGGCCTTACAAGTTTCTGCCATGACTTTTGCTGAATGACCATGTTGATCTAGCCAACTGGAGGATGAGCAGGCACATTGAGGATGACTGAGTTCCCAGCCAAAAACCAGCACCAACTGACAGACATGTGCATGAGGCCTGAGTGAATCAAAGTGAAACAAACCAGTAGAGGAACAGGTGAGATAAAACGCATAATTATAAGAGAGAAGAATTTAAGTCACTACATTTTGGAGAGGTTTGTTATACAGCAATAGATAACTGAAACATACACATGAAAATGAAAACAAAACAAATCCACCCCAGCAATTGAGAAGAACAAATAACCTTTTTAATGGTGGTTGTTTTTACTTTGACTTTTGTTTCTGGTTTTTTTTTTGTTCGAATTACTATCAGGGTGATTCTGGCTAAAGAGATAGGATTAAACTTGATATATCGCATATTTTTCTCCTTTAAAATGTGATTGTTTTTAGAAAAACATCAAGAAAATGTATATAAGTTTTAAAATGGGGAGGATGGAGATACGATTGCCAAGGTTATCTTTGTGTGATAAAATTGTAGGTGGTTTTTATTTCCATCTTTAGATTTTTCTGTATTTTCTAAAATTTTTTATTAAGAACATTTTTTTCTTTTAGAATAAAGAGTTAAACTCTGGTGTTGCAAAGTGGATGGAAATTATACAAGGAACAAAGAAATTATCAAAGTTAATGACTAAAACACACGGCAAATATTTAAGAGCTAATGAACACTCTCCCTCCAGTTTCCATAATAATATACATGAAAAAGCCCTGGGAGGAGTGAACTTAAAATTCATTTGTGAACTTAAGATTCAAGGTCATGATTTTGTTGGCTAAACTGATTTTAATTGAACTATGATGGAATTGGTAATTATTCATAAAAATCATTTTTGTTCTTGCTACATGAGCACTGATTATTCAGACCCAAATGGAGTTATTCAGCTAGTAGAATACGAAAAAAATCCAGTAAATTAATAAACATGATTTCATCAAGAAACTGGCATATAAAGCCAGTTTGAAATGTTCTATTTTAATCAGTGACAGGTGCACAAATGGTCATTTTATTTTTATTCTTCAAACTGACATGTTTCATATACTTTTATGTATGTGTAGTATGTTTTAAAATTGTTAAAAAATGCAAGGTAGAGCTTTTATCATAAATGGATGTTGAACTTTGTCAAAAGCTTTTTCTGCATCTATTGAAATGATCATATGGTTTTTATCCTTCATTTTGTTGATATGATGTATCACGTTGATTGATTTGCGTATATTGAAGAATCCTTGCATCCCAGGGATAAACCCCACTTGATCGTGGTGTATGATTTTTTTAATGTGCTGTTGCAGTCTGTTAGCTAGTATTTTGTTGAGGATTTTTGCATCTATATTCATCAGTGACCATTTATGATAAAAGCTCTCCAGAAAATGGGCATAGAAGGAAATTACCTCAACATCATAAAAGCCATATATGACAAGCCAAAAGCCAACATTGTTCTCAATGGAGAAAAACTGGAAGAATTTCCTCTAAGAACAGGAACAAGACAAGGGTGTCCACTCTCACCACTGTTATTCAACATAGTTTTGGAAGTGTTAGCCACAGCAATCAGAGAAGAAAAAGAAATTAAAGGAATCCAAATTGGAAAAGAAGAAGTAAAATTATCACTCTTTGCAGATGACATGATACTATATATAGAAAACCCTAAAGACTCTACCAGAAAACTGCTAGCACTCATTGATGAGTTTAGTAAAGTAGCAGGATACAAAATTAATGCACAGAAATCTCTTGCATTCCTATACACTAACAACGGAAGAGCAGAAAGAGAAATTAAGGAAACTCTCCCATTCACCATTGCAACCAAAAGAATAAAATACCTAGGAATAAACCTGCCTAAGGAGGCAAAAGATCTGTATGCAGAAAACTTTAAGACATTGATGAAAGAAATCAAAGATGACATAAACAGATGGAGGGATATACCATGTTCCTGGATTGGAAGAATCAACATCGTGAAAATGACTGTACTACCCAAAGCAATTTACAGATTTAATGCAATCCCGATCAGATTACCAATGGCATTTTTCACAGAACTAGAGCAAGAAATCTTACGATTTGTATGGAAACGCAAAAGACCCCGAATAGCCAAAGCAATCTTGAGAAGGAAAAATGGAGTTGGTGGAATCAGGCTTCCTGACTTCAACCTATACTACAAGGCCATAGTGATCAAGACAGTATGGTACTGGCACAAAAATAGAAAGGAAGATCAATGGAACAGAATAGAGAACTCAGAAGTAAGACCAAACACATATGGGCACCTTATCTTTGACAAAGGAGGCACGAGTATACAATGGAAAAAAGACAGCCTCTTCAATAAGTGGTGCTGGGAAAATTGGACAGCAACATGTAAAAGAATGAAATTAGAACACTTCCTAACACCATACACAAAAATAAACTCCAAATGGATTAAAGACCTACATATAAGGCCAGACACTATCAAACTCCTAGAGGAAAACATAGGCAGAACACTCTTTGACATCCATCAAAGCAACATCCTTTTTGACCCACCTCCTAGAATCATGGAAATAAAATCAAGAATAAACGAATGGGACCTCATGAAACTTAAAAGCTTTTGCACAGCAAAAGAAACCATAAACAAGACAAAAAGGCAACCCTCAGAATGGGAAAAAATAATTGCCTATGAAACAACGGACAAAGGATTAACCTCCAAAATATACAAGCAGCTCATGCAGCTTCATACCAAAAAAGCAAATAACCCAATCCACAAATGGGCAGAAGACCTAAATAGACATTTCTCCAAAGAAGACATACAGATGGCCAACAAACACATGAAAAGATGCTCAACATCACTCATCATCAGAGAAATGCAAGTCAAAGCCACAATGAGGTATCACCTCACACCAATCAGAATGGCCATCATCACAAAGTCTGGAAACAACAAATGTTGGAGAGGGTGTGGAGAAAAGGGAACTCTCCTGCACTGTTGGTGGGACTGTAAGTTGGTACAGCCACTATGGAAAACAATTTGGAGGTTCCTTAAAAAACTACAAATAGAACTACCATATGATCCAGTAATCCCACTCCTGGGCATATACCCAAAGAAAACCATAATCCCAAAAGAAACTTGTACCATAATGTTTATTGCAGCACTATTTACAATAGCCAGGACATGGAAGCAACCTAAATGCCCATCAACAAATGAATGGATACAGAAGATGTGGCATATATATACAATGGAATATTACTCAGCTATAAAAAGGGATGAGATGGAGCTATATGTAATGAGGTGGATAGAACTACAATCTGTCATACAGAGTGAAGTAAGTCAGAAAGAGAAAGACAAATATTGTATGCTAACTCACATATACGGAATCTAAAAATGGTACTGATGAACTCAGTGACAAGAACAGGGAAGCAGATACAGGGAATGGACTGGAGAACTCGAGGTATGGGAGGGGGCGGGGGGTGAAGGGGAAACTGAGAAGAAGCGGGAGAGTAGTACAGACATATATATACTACCAACTGTAAAATAGTCAGTGGGAAGTTGTTGTATAACAAAGGGAGTCCAACTCGAGGATGGAAGATGCCTTAGAGGACTGGGGCAGGGAGGGTGGGGGGGAATCGAGGGGGGGGCGTCAAGGAAGGGAGGGAATATGGGGATATGTGTATAAAAACAGTTGATTGAACCTGGTGTACCCCCAAAAAAAAAAAATAATAAAATAATAATAAAAAAAAAAAAATGCAAGGTAAATGCAAGGGTGGATTCTAGAAAACATATTTGGCAATAGCTTTAAAATCAAACCAGAAAAAATGGATTTTTCTTCTAATGTAAATTTTTATATTAAAATTTTCAGAAGCAGACTTCTTTCATATGATGCTCACGGAAGTGAATGCACACGATGTCACAACTGTGATTTCTACATGGATTATAAGCCGTCATGATTTGCCTGGACTAAAACCCAGTTTAGTTTTTTCCTGTTGGGAGGCAAATAGCCTGATTCTCTGATCTGATCTCATTGTCATGCTGGTGAAGGTACAGCTAATCCTCCTCAGAGACCAAGAGGGTGGTGCGTAAATAAAAAGAAAACAGTCATTACAGTGATTCAGATCTTTGACATACACACATTGCAGTAAATTGTAGCAATAACACCTTATGGCAACATGCTGCTTTTACTTATGCTTTTCTTTCTTTTTTCCTTCCTCCTTTCTTCCTTTCCTTCCTTCCTTTGTAACTTTTTAAATAGAAATTTTGGCCTACTTTGGTTTAATCTATCATCTGAGTTAGAGACGGCTGATTGACAATCATTAGGAAAATTAATAATAATATAAACATTAGATCTCAAACTGGTCTCAGGAACCATTTGTATTCTTACAATTATTGAGGCATCCAAAGAGCTTTTGTTTATGTAGGTTATAGCTATAAATAGTTACGATATTAAAAAATCAAAGCAGAGATTAAAATATTTTATTAAATATTTATTCACACCTTACCAAAAATAGTACTTAAAAAAATAACTATACTTTCCAAAATAAAATTATTAGTGACAAGATGGTAGTACTTTATATTTCTGTGCATTTTTAATGAGTGGCTCAAAGGAAAATAACCAGATAATTGTGTTCTTTCTGCATTCACTTTGTTCCCATATGTTGATTTGGTCAAATTACATGAAAATAATCTGACCTCGAATAGATAAGTAGTTGAAAAAGGAAGGTGTATTTTTAATAGCCTTTACAGAGACTTGTAGATTTTATCCTTTAAGACTGCACCAAAACTCAATAAGTAGTTTCCCAAAAGTTAGTTGTAATGTGAAATCTGACACCATGTCAATAAACATTTTGTGCTATGTTATGTAAAAATCCATTGGTCTATCTTGCATTTTGAATATATCTTTTGCCCATGCTTGATTTAGTCCCATCAATCAATGGTCATTTGGAATGGTACACTGAATTAGACAGATCTTCCAGATGTTGACACATTTCATTATACAGTATCACAAAATCTCATTTCTTACTATCACCACCAATCCCATCAGAAAGGCCTTTTAATGTTGCAAAGCTGTCAAGATCCCAGTGGCTGATACAAGACTTCCAAATTTCTAATTTTAACTTAAAAGCATGAATTTCATCCTAGGCAGCAAACACTATTTTCCTTGCACTGACTGACTCACTTCATTCATTTTTGAGAAAATGTCTAACTAGTACTCAAGTCTGACTAGCTACTGTTTTCTGCTGATTGTCCTTTCAAATAAAAATGTTGTTCCGAAAAAAAAAAGTAGCTAACTCATCTAGAAACTCAAATGAAGACGGAAGTGTTTACCCCTCACAAAACACTGTACTTTGATATCCTCGCTGTATACTTCCCATTTTGACATTCAGAATATTAAAAAGATATGTATTTAAGAATTGATTTAATAAAATTAATAATTTTTACTACTTCATCGTATTAAAAAGATGTATTTAAGAATTGATTTAATAAAATTAATAATTTTTACTACTTCATTGAAGACATTCTTAGGTTACCATAGTGAAAGAATACCCTCAAAACATATTAGGATTATTATTAAAATAGGTTTGACCTCACAGATCCCCTGAAATCATCTGGAGAAATGCCAAGAGTTCATGGACTATATTTTGAAGAACTGATCAACAAATTAACCAGTTTTCTGAGGCATTCAAGAAGCCCACTTCCTTTCAACATGGGAATAGTTTTGCATTTCTGAAGTAGAAATTCATAAATTAAATGTACTTTTTATTCTCCTCCTCCTCCTCCTCTTCCTCCTCATCAATCATGGTTATTATTTTGCATTTAGGAAAGCAGTGCAAAACAAATATTTCCCATCACTCTTTCGGCAACAGACCATTACAAGTTAAAAAGCATCTTGAATCATATAAACTGACATATGTAACCTACACTTCACAATTCAGAAGTAAAAATGCAACTATCTTCAGGCCCATACCCTAAAGAGGTATGGGAAAAGTGCGCTAGTGAGACTGGAGAGAATATTTTCCATTAAAGACATTCCTGCCTCCCCCTTGCTCCTACCACCCCCCCCCCCCCAAAAAAAAAAAAAAAGGTTTCTCTTAGACCTTACAGTGGCCAAATTTATGGACTCTGTGAGGCTGGCTAGAAGCTAAATTTGACTCTCAGCATTCACAGGTTTTCCCAAATGATTTGGGGCCACATAATTTTGTCTCCCTTCATGATCCATGACCAGGTTGAATATATAAATTATCCAACCTTGGATATGTTACAAAATGAAACGTAACTCTCCTTATAATTATTCCAGGCCATCAGCTGTGACCAGAGCCATCCTGGGCAAACAGGAAGGCATTCTTACTTTGTAATGACAATGATTTTTTTTAAGGGGGCCATTGTCCTAAACTATTATTTAGGAACATTAACACTAAACTTACACGGCAGAATCTAAAGAATAACTGAGGCATAGAGAAATTTGATGATGGACTGTTGGCATCTGTGTCAGCAAGAAAAAAAAATGCTGGTTTTTACAACTTAATGGCTGTCTTCCTCAAAATACCTAGTACTTCCTTTTAATGGTTATGCTTTCTGAATGCAAAATCTTCTTTTCTCAGAGTATACTCTTGTTTTCTTTATTAAATTCCTGCCGCAGTGGAATATCAAACACTTTTCCAATTGGAAATAAAAGGGCACTGCAGGCTCCCATGGGATATTCTCTTTGATTTCTTCCTAGGCATAAGAGTTACAAATTAATTTAACTTCCCAGAGCTGGTTTCCTCTGTCTGTATCCTCAGTTTCAAGCTAACCTGCTGGCCACCTGCTGCCTGCTTAGCCATCCCCCATCTAGTTCTGTTGTAGGAAATTCAGCAGGTACCATGTGTTTTCAAACACAAGTAGGTACCCTAATATGTGCTGAGCCAAAAACTCCATGAAACTCCTTCTAACTCTGTGTTTAGAGTGTCTTTTATTAAAAGCCATCCTAATCCACACGGATCACAGGAATCAAAATTGATTTAATAAAAAACAAAAAAACTCCATCTGGCTGAAAGCCAAGGAGCTTTGAACAGAGAGGAAGAAGGGAGTCATTTCTCAGAAACTCTAGGATTCTATTATTTACCTTCCTCATTTACACCAATTCAGTACTAAAAATGGCATTCCCTCTTTGTAAATACGCCTACATCAGTTCATATTTCCTCTTTCCTTCTCCATGTACACACACATATTGCTATTTGTAGTTAGAGCTTGGAAGAAGAAAGGGAGTGTCTATTCTTATCACAGCATGTGGTTACATCCCTTCTGTCTCACAGGCAAATTTAGAGTCTATCAGTTTCATTTTATAGCAGATCTGAAGGAAGTGATTTTTCTTTTATAGAATGATTTTTTTTTAAATTTTACAGCTGACACTAGAATCCCAGAAAACAAATGTTGCCATTATGATGTGTCAAAGTTACTTTAGGGAACCCAGAAATCTTCATAATTTATATAAATGCATAAAGCAGTACTTAAAACTTTCCAGAAAAGTAATGGATTTGTTATTCTCTCATTTTTGATACAGAACCAAAAGTATTTGAAATATGTCCTATTTGGCCAATGTTGAATCAACAAAGTTGTGCCCATAACTCTTGACTAAATTGTGTGTTTTTTTTTTTTTTTTTATGCTTGAGGAATAAACTGATGTCCAATAGGACCAAAGAAGAAAGTTCTACCAGTTCTTTCATTAATTTTTGTGACTTCTGCACTTATAGGTTATGGGTTTTCCTTCCACACACACCTGCAGAAAGCCTCTTGTTTGTGTATGAATTAGGGAAGATTAGCTGACCCTTCAGTCACCCACTCAGTGCTGCTAAGTGTCATATTCCTAGTAAATGCAGAGCTGACTGTATGTCAGCTCAGTAGACTCTTAGGAAAAGACAAGCTCTCTCCTTTTCAAGAAATGTTTATTCCTCCTTGTGGAGGACAATCTCAAGCATATTGTTTTTGTATTTAACCTTATGTGAAAGAGTGAATTTCACTTCGGGAATGAAACTTAAGAATAGGTAGTATAATCAACATCCAGAATCACTCAAGGTCAAGGATGAACATAGAAAAACTAGTGGATTTGGTGAAGGAGAGATCACTAGTGACATTAGAATGATAGACATGGCAAGAAAAATATCATAGATCTCCCAGAATTCCAAGCACTTTCAACTGGAATCCTGGACCTTGTTGATCAACCCCCAAATAGCACTGGGAGATGAAGACTCATTCTTAACAAATTCAGAAACCAAAACAGATACTGTCTGTTTTACACATCCACAGTAAGTCAGCTTAGATTTACTCACATATGAGACTTTGGTGCATTTAAATGGGATTTCATCAACTCCATGTGAAACACTAGTTATCTCAGTTATCTTGCATTGGCTAAAAGACATGACTTAAAATAACTAATTCATATAATATAACCCGATTCTTAATTGGTTTCTGTGTCCTGCCCAGCTCAGGCTCCCCAAAAGGGCAGGATAAAGTTATCATCGGGTGGAGGAGAGGCAAATCATAACATGAACTTGGTCAATTCACTGCCTGGGCAGTCAGTTGTATATAATAAAAAGTATCATCTTCTTTTGGTCTGCTTTCTATGACAATATAAACTGACTTTAAACTTGTTTTTTTAATAAATGTAAAAGTAGAACAATCTCCTATTTTACGAGATTGATTTTTGACTTTTAATTGTTGTGTTTTAGCATGGCCTTATGATTTTGAATAATTAGAATATGTCTAGCAAATGTCTACTCTTAAACATTACAATTATAAAGGCAGAGTTGTGGATGAATGTGGATAAAATAATAAAAGAGATCCTTGGTAATGAGAAGACTTGGAAAGGCTGATCTAGTCCAACTTTTAAACATCTAAGGAAACTAAGGATTTTAGAGGATGAAAAGAACTGGCAACGGCTAGTAAAGATAAAATATTAAGAAATCCTATTTATCTAACTCTTATTTCTAAGCCACTGCCTGTTGCAATATTTCATATAGCCAAAGAAATGATGTTGACAGAAAGGTAAGGGTGCAAATCATGTATCAATGAGTTAGTAGAGAGGAAATAGTTGCAGGATACTCTGACTTCTAACAGATGGGCGAAGGAAATGCAGAAAGTAAAAAGCACTATGATTAGATAGCATAAAACCTGTTTAATTAACTACCGGTAGGTAAATGAATACTTAGACATCCAGAATCAAAGTCAGGTCACTTATTATAAGAAAAACAATCTTGACATGAGAATCAAAACCTTTAAAAGTGGAATTTCTAAGATGCCAGAGTAATTATGAAAGTTACTAAGGACTTAGCAATTCTAGGCATTATACGTGGCCCCCAAAAGTGCAGCCTCATAACCACCCTATGAAATGTATGAAATTACTCTCTACATTTCACAAGGTTAATAAATGAAGACTTAGATTAAGTAATTTGCTCTATTTGCACAACTTGCAAGTGGTAAAATTGAGCTTTGTATTTTGGTATCAGACTCTGTGCTTTTAACAACTTTTATCATAATAATAGTTCAAACTAGGAATTTTAAATATTAATTAATTGATCAATATTAACTCAATATGAACAAATCCATGGAAATGTAGGTGATAGTCCACATACTAACCCCTTATGCAATCTGGATGATATCTAATATAACATTAGGACATACGAACTTCACATGGCTTAAATGTAATATGGTCTTCTACTTCATTCTTTTCTAAGCACATATAAGACAGAAGCAGAAGAAATCACTTTATCCAACTTGAATCTATAAAAGGCCAAAAGTGTCCTGTTTATAGCATGGCACAGGAAATAGTTTTATTCAAAACTAGCCTAAAAAAAGAAAGCAAACTATGGGAAAATCCTTCATTGCAGGGAAAACCATTAAGTACAATACAAAACTATTAGGTAATACATTACTGTGATTTGCTCTTCACTTTCCTGTTTCTGTTTTCCTGAGTGTGTTTTATGTCATGGAATCCATCGTTTAAAAACCTTCAAGGATCCCCAATCCCAATAAAGTGAGGCTAAATTCCTTGATATGGGACTTAAGGTTCTCCACAAGGAAGGTTCAGTTTGTAACTCCAGATTTATCACCTGCTATTATCATTCTACAAATGGTTATCTCCTGATGACCTAGAAAAGTAATCTCTTTAAAGACTTTGCAAATTTTCTACCCAGAATTGGTGCATCCCTTGTCTGTGTTGATGTGGATCTAGAGAGATTTACCTAAATTTATCATTCCCTGCTTTATGTCAGTCATAGGGCTACATGAATTAACTGTCTGGCTTGATGGTAAATTTCAAAACAAAGAATGTGTCTTCTTTATTTTCCTCTACAGATCATTATTCTGAAGAAATTATACAAATAAATGGTAACAAAGTATAATTAATTTTGAAATATAAGTAATATTTTGTCAAACTAAAAAGTTTAATGCACCCATTGGTCAATAATAAATTCTTAGTGATGAACAAATTCTGAATGTCTTTTAAAAACAGTTTTCCTTTTAAATATTATGCCTTTTCATATGGTTTCTATTAAAATTTATTCCAATAAAAAATAAATATTATAGAGAGAAATCATTCAAAATATATTTTAGTCCAATTTATTCCATTAAAAGCCAATGTCTCTAATTACACAGATATTTAGTTCAAGTCTATCCAGGACCCAGAGTCATCTAATTATAGTTAAATGAATGAACAACAGATTGAATTACCAATTGATCAATTCAATTAGGCCATTAAGAAAACTGAAATTAGAGTTCCAGTGTATGGGCCAGTTATTTCAGTCAACCTAGTGCCCAAAGTAGATTTATAATTCAGCAATTCAATCTATTGTTTGGCACTTAGACGTGATGAGATCTGAATAAAGTGGACTTGACAATCATAATGGCCTTTTCAATCCCTCCTACGTTCCCCATCACAGACAATGAAACATTTTAAACCACCTCAAGTCTAATTTAGTGTTTGTTATCAATATTTCAAAAAAAAAATCCTTTACAATAATTTAATAGTAACTCACTCTGTTAAAAATGTGTAATTCTCCACAATTTTATTTCTGTCTTAAAATATTAATTAATGAATTAAATTAGTTACCAATTATTCTTCCTATTAATGAAAAAAAATTACTCATTTAACCTTGAAAATATACAATGTTCTGAGAAAAATCTCTTTTACAATTTTGTAATTTAACTTGAGCACAATAACACCACTACCCTGCTCCTAATGTCAGGAAAAATGTCATTACCTAGTTTCAACTGAGTGTGGACTCCATACCCTCCCTCTTAAGTTACATCTGATATGTCTCTAAGACCTGTCCTCACCCATCTTCATTTCTGAATCCCTTCTGATACCACATTAGTAGCAATTTTTAAAATCAATTCTCTCCAGAATTAATGCTCTACAGTCTACCATATCTTTCTTCCTTCAGTTTATCATCCTTGCTTCCAGTTTCTCCTCCTTCAACACTTCCCATGCCCTATGGCCCAGTTAAACAGAATGCGTGTAATTCCCCGAAAAGCTTTTCTCTCTCTTTTGTCTATGTTTTGCTGATGTGGTTCCTTCCTCCTGGTGTACTCTTCTCTTTCCTAGTTACTACTCATTCTTCAAGACTGGCACATTGCTTTTCTCTCTTATGTAAGGGGATGGCACTCTATTTCTTCTTTCAAAGCACAGTCCACTTGCTTTATCTATTTCCCCCACTAGACTACAGTTTGTGGAGGGAGCATTATCTTTCAACTTTGTATTCCTAGCAACCTGTGTGATGGCAGGTACATGAGATTCACTCAGAAGTTTGTTGAATAAAGTAGTTGTTGAATAAACTGCAACTACTTGCTGAAAGACAGCATTTCAAAACAACTATTTGATCCTTAAAATCTGAATTTAAAAAAATCTCCATTACTTGGTGATATTAGACACCTGACACATAAAAGTGGCTACTTGAAATATACATAAACTTGAATAAGGGCATCAAATTATATATTATTTAGAAATGGATAACTCTCCACACATATGCACACAAATGAAAATACTCTATCAACTGTGGTAAAAACAAGTGTTGAACAATGTTGCAAAACCTCAAATTAGCATTTATGTTTCAAACTAAAGCAAAAATAATTAAGTTCATCAGTCACCATGATATTTAAATGGCCATGGAAGAATGTATTTTTCTTTAAAGAGTGGTAACCATACAGGTACCACTCTGACACTTCTAAGTCATGTTGATAATATGATGGATTTCTATTTTAACTATGTCTATCTTTTCTTATTAAATATGTGTTAGAATAGAGAATGGGCAATATATCTGTGCAATTATGACTTCCTCAAATCAGTACTTATAGAAAGTGGAAGTTGATTCAGAAAGGATTAGCATGATTTTAAAAATGAGAAAACACTAAATGGCAACTAAATGAAGCTGGGATTAAGCATTTATTCATTCATTTACTCTTTCACTCAATTTTGTACTTGTGGATTTGTGGATTTGACCTCTAAACCAACTTGTAAACTTGGGGATAAATGGGATGAACATGGTCCTCCCGCAGGTCTTATATGTGGTCAACAGCATAGGAGACAGGCTTAATCAAGTATGCTAATAATGTGTGTGTTTATCACCTCAGCTCATAACTCCTTTGTGAAGTTTATATTTGAATTCATAGAACTTGGAGAAAAATTCTCAGTAGATGTAACCATTTTTAAAAAATCAGTTTTTATTCAAGTAAGAAATACCCACATACCTCCAAAGTACACCAGGTTCTTGATTTTAGCCAAATGGACAATATGAAGTTTGGCTTTAAATAAATCTCCATGGATTACAATGCAAATGTGTTTTACAAGGTGAACAAATAAATGTAAACGGTGATTTGATGATTATGTCTCTGTGTCTTTCAAAAGTTTCCATTTCATATTTAATATTTAATTAGTCCAACTTTATCCCTTAATGCCACTGGAAAACAGGCTTTTCGGTCATGTTAAGATAGTCAAACATATTCTTGCCAATTTTTTATGTGGCTTACCCGGGTTTCTCATCTGATTGACTTAGATGCATTATTAAGGGTATGTGAATATAAATATTTAAAATTTTTGTGTATCTAATGGATGCCTAAATAAATGCATGTACATGTTGGGAATAAATGCTGCATTTGCATCTGTTACTGCCTAGAGGATGGAAGGTAACAGTGTCACTGATGGTTATTGACACATTTAAGTCAGTATCCCTGTGACTAACAGCGGAGAGAATCCACAAGAGTTAGAAGAGGTTTTAGAGATGTCCTTATCAATCGCTGGAAACTTTCAATCAAATTGCCAGTTTGCATTTGGAATGACTTGGGGATGTTACCTTCTACCTAGTGGAGGGACTTGTGATAACTACATACAGAATGTGGAGACAAGAGCCCATGTCAGTGCTTTGACAGTGAATCCATAACAATTATTCAATGTTGCCTTCTTTGTGATTCTCACAAATGAATCTAAGTAAAACTCAATGAGAAAGTAGATATTACATACATATAAGATAGTAGCAGTTATTGGAAGAGAGCTTAGAAAATATTCATCCCAACCTCTGATTATTTAGGAGAGGAAAATGAGCCCAGAGTTTTCAGAATTTTCCGGGGAAGAGAAAGGGAGATAAGAGATGGAGAGAAACAACTTTCCTTATCATAATATCAATCGTACTTTATTGTAATTACTTGTATGTCCATGTTCACCCAGAATTCTGAAAATCCAGGCTCTGTGTCAGTCTTAGTCTTTACTGTATGTCTAGTACTTAACACAATGCTTCTCAAAAATGAGTGTATGAATGGATAAGTCAATGAATGTTCAGCATTAACCTGGGGAAGGCTCTTAACTTTCATCCTCTGAAAAGGGGAATAATAATAACTGCCTCTTAGATTATTATCAGAGGAAAAATAAATAACATAAAAGTATTTATTAAAGGGGTTTGCACAAAGAAGCACTCATTAACTATTAATGGAATTAATGAATGAAGTCAAATAAAAGGAAAATACCTGTTTCTCCAGAAAGTTCAACTACAAGACATGGAAAAATAAGAAAACTGTTTGGCATACCCTCATCTAATGGTTCTTCCTTAGAAAGGAAGAAAATAATATAAAATCAAATCCAATAAACAGTATAGAACTTAAAAACAAATAAAAAATATTTGTTAAAGAAAACATTGTTCAAACAACTCTAGAGAATGTAATTCTGGAGAGAATAAACAGCATTGCAATACCTGATAAGATTCTGACTTCTGCTTCATTCCCCATTCTTGAGCTGGCTGGATTCCGGGCTAAGCATCGATAGATTCCAACGTCCCCTGGTTGAAGTCTACTGATCTGCAAGGCTCCAGAGGGCAAGACCACTATGCGGGAATCACCTGGGATGGGAGTCAAGTCTTGTTGGTTTTTCTGCCAGTGTATTGTTGGTGTGGGCTCCCCAATGACTTCACACTTGAGTAGCACTGTGTCGCCCATGAAGGCAGTGACAGATTCTGTCTGGGAGAGGAACCTCAGTGGTCCTAGCAGAAACACAAAGAATGAAAGATAAATCCTTCAGAGGTGGCACAATAATCACCAAATAAAATAATCACACCCATATTCTTCATAGAAAACTGTATTTTTACAGAGTATATTCTCAAAATCCATCTCGTTTGCTCTTCACATTTTACCACATTATGTGTCTGGCCCTACAGTAGTTTATGTAACTAAAACATGATAAAGGTGTTGCCATTAACCTCTAGAAGCTTACTATTTTGTTATTATTGGTTAATAAAACAGTCTTATAAAATAAACAAAGCAGACAAAGTCATCCTAATTGTATACATGAGGAAATTGAGGTTCAGAGAAGTGAAATTCCACATGCATTCACACAGTTACTAGGTGGAAATCCTGCAAAGGAGCCCTGGATCTTCTGAATTCTCATCCTATGCTCTGTTACCCAACTTTGGACAAAGGGCTATGAAGTTATGGGGATTTATGAAGGACTCGCCATATGGCATGTCCTAGCACAGTTTTAAGAAAGACGGGCCATACTGACCACCAATTACAGTAACAGAGAACATACTTTCACGGGTTGACGGCTTAAGGTAAATGGTCATCAGTATTTGCCAGTTATGGCTGTGGTGGGAATGAAAAAATGCTTAAATTGCAATTATATTAGCTTGTGTTTTTAGTCTGGCTGTGTGAGTCCTTTGGTAACTTGTTTCATTTCTTTGGGCTCTAAAACAGGATAGTAGTGAATTCAACTCATACAACTATTACTATATTCATTTGAAATTACATGTAAAAAAGATGCATCCACATGGATGATTAAGCGAAGGTAGGGGGAAATGAAAAGCCAAAAATTAAATAAATAAACTGGCCATCACTGAGCATAAAGCATAGTGAGGGAGAAGCCTCCTCCATCATGCTGCTGTACATGAGAAGGGTAGAAGACATTTGGAGCCTGCCCTCTTGAACCCCCTTTTATGAACAGATGGATATTTGTGACCCTAATGCTTTGACCATGAAAACATTTTTATGATCACAAACAAACATACTTGAATGAACTATGAACCAATGATGGAACATTGGCAATTTTACTTTCTAGAGTTAATTCAATTAAATAATTTTAATTTCTTGATTTGTGTTCTATTCACCACAGTTATATTCCAATATTTTCATTTTAATTTTACTGGAACTGGTAAAATTCATTGTATGTGCATTTCACAATAAAATTTAATTCATCAGTTTGGGTTTCACGTCACGTTTTTCTGATCATATTTGTATTACTGTGATTTTTACTTTATAGGTTTATTTTACTAGCTCAAAACTTCCTAGGTCTTGGTTTAAATTCTGTCAAGAAACCTACCAATATTTAGTCAATAACAAATTATAATGTGTTTAGTTTTAACTACTGTTAGTTTAATTTGGGGTCTATTAACTCTCACAAACCTACATTTCCTTATAATCTGATAAAAGTTTTGCTGGAGTGAAAAAGGCAAAGGCCAAACAGGTTAAAACATCAGAATTTAATATGGGAAACAATCAGAAATGCTGTAGAGAAGCCTCATACCCTAGGTTAAGGTAGCATTTCATGTCCCTTTCAGGTATTAGTCTTTTGAGCCACAAGATAACTGAACCTATGAAAAAGGAAATTAAATCCGTATCACATATGGAATAGATATAAGCTGCTAAAGATGGCCTACCACTCACTACAGCCACACTCATAAACAGACCTACAGACCTGGAGATGTGACATTATGGTTTAGTAAGAACAATTCATTCTAGACCATACAGAAACATTAAGTTTGATGAGTATGTTAATTTATCAATTGAAATTCATCCTACACACTGATACTAAAATTACTCATCTGGAATCTGGGTCCACGGAGATATGAGTTTATCTCAACAGTACAGATGTGTCTACAGGGGGAGCCAAACACAAGCTTAATTTTATCCTTCTCATTTAGTTAACTGGAACTAATCTATAAGTGTGTTGGATTTACCACTGAATGAAGACCAAAAGGAATCAGTTAACTAGTGCCCTGGCTCATTGTTCAAAGTCCAATTTCCAGGCTGTTTATAGTGTATAATCTTGAGAGTATTCAAAAGAAGGCACATTAATCTACTATTGATTAGCTTCATTATGGATTTCAAGCATGTACTTGAACAGAAAATGGTTTATATATACTACACACGGCAAATCTGTAATAAGTAGTGGCCAGATGTTGTGACGATTACTAGGTCAAGATATTTTTCAAATAAATTTCTGACTTGTTTATTTAATAGTTTTCTTCTTGGTCTTCATTCCTAGCATTTTATTTTACAGTTAAGGAAACACAGTTGGGAGGTATTTACACACACATACGAGTTACACATTTTATACAAACTAGGTAAGAATAAAATATTGTGATAAGTTGATAAAATATCTAGATACTTTCATATATTCAGATATATGGTC
The DNA here is from genome assembly GCF_030028045.1 of Hippopotamus amphibius kiboko. Classification (NCBI taxonomy): domain Eukaryota; kingdom Metazoa; phylum Chordata; class Mammalia; order Artiodactyla; family Hippopotamidae; genus Hippopotamus; species Hippopotamus amphibius. Next base: position 93,672,224 of record NC_080196.1, on the reverse strand, counting down.
CTATACAAGTTACATACACTGCATAAAATTCTAAATATGTATTTTACATCTGAATGTCTGTGGTATTCAAAAAATTCACTTCAGAGTTCTACAGCATAGAATAAAACAGAAAATGAAAGAGTAATTCAAATTGATACTCAACAGTTGGTTCCTTTATATAAACTTCACCTAGCTGGAAGAATCATAGACAAGGTATGAGATCATATATTAATATAACTGAGCTTAATGGCATTGGCTACTCTTCCACATGCTTATTCACTATGGTGATTTCAGATCTAAATACACAGGGGGGTGGAACTGCCTCTTACTTAACATTTAATGAAGCAAAGTTTGAAAACGTCAAATAGTTGATGGTTTGATATAGTTGGAAATTACAAACATGATTTGTAGCTTTTTCTCTTTTTGTCTCTACAAAGGAAACCCCACACATCAAAAAGAAATTCTAGGTTTACAAGGTTCTATATGGCTTGCATTAACGCTCCCAGTGTTGTGCTGCCTTTGAGCACTCACATCTCATGGTGGTGTAACAAACCAGCAATGGTATTAAAAGTTATAGGCTATCAACATAATACTCTATTTTCAAGGCACGTGTATGAGCACCTAGCTATGAACATTAAACTCACTGAAACTCATAAGAATGAAATACAGTATTTTCACAAGTCATTTAATGCTCTAATGCAATACAAAGATACAGGTAAAATTTTAACTATATCCTCATGAAAAACAGCTACCTGCTCATCAAGAGCCTGTTCATGGAAAAAGCCTGGTTCAACTCATTAGACCATAGTTGATTCACTGTAATCATAACACAAATGGTATTCCTATCACTACCTTTTTCTTACCTAAATCCATTCTAAACATAGTCAAAAGTTCACTGTTTCTAAATCACCAAAGTTTTTTTTTTTTCCCACTTAAGAAACTCTAACGTCCCATTTTCCAATACTGCCTTATACCCTAAATCATGATACCCAAGAATCTAACACAGTGTTCCTTCCAGGTTCATCTTCCAGAACTCCTGCAAGAGAATTCTTGGATCTGTGTAGCAGGGCTCCCTCTTGATTGTATTTCTCATGAAATTTCCTCTAAAGAGGTATACCTTCTCCCCTAACATCTACCTAGCAAAACTGTAGTCATTCTTAAGGTACTAAGTCAAAAAAATACTCTTTTCCTTAGTCTTACTTACTGGAAATCATCTCTCAATCTTTTGAATTTTTTATAGAACTTATAACTTATAGATAGTATGACAGTTGATTGTATAAGTAAAAGGCTGACAAGTGTTCATATGTTTGTACATGTGTTTTTTCAATCCATGGAGTGTATGAAATATCTACTGAAAGGAAAAAAAAACACAAATACTTACTGAGGGTCTATGTCTAAGCAGACTATTGCAAGCATGAAAATTTTGATAATTGCATTTGTGTGTTGGTTTATCACTTTCTAACATACTCTGGGGTGGTTTGGGATGGTGAATAACATACCTGGGTGCCAGATTACCTGGGGTCAGTTCTCTGCCTCATCATTTAGCCAGAACTTGGCTTCTTTTTTTTTTTTTTTCCTTAACAGAACAGAGCCATTCAAAGGCCACCATAAAACCATAAAAAGCAATTGATCTCTTCACCTGCATCCTTATCCTTGCCCTGTCACTGGGTTCATCAGTACCATTTTTTTTTTTTTTTTTAGATTCCGTATATATGAGTTAGCATACAGTATTTGCTTTTCTCTTTCTGGCTTACTTCACTCTGTATGACAGACTCTAGGTCTATCCACCTCATTACATACAACTCCATTTCATTCCTTTTTATGGCTGAGTAATATTCCATTGTTTATATATGTGCCACATCTTCTTTATCTATTCATCTGTTGATGGGCATTTAGGTTGCTTCCATGTTCTGGCTATTGTAAATAGTGCTGCAATGAACATTATGGTACATGTTTCTTTTTGGATTATGGTTTTCTCTGGCTATATGCCCAGTAGTGGGACATGAGGTTGAGGGGGCGGGGGGCGAAGGGGAAGCTGGGATGAAGTGAGAGAGTAGCATAGACATATATACACTACCAACTGTAAAATAGATAGCTAGTGGGAAGTTGCTGTATAACAAAGGGAGATCAACTCGATGATGGGTGATGCCTTGGAGGGCCGGGACAGGGAGGGTGGGAGGGAGTCGCAGGAGGGAGGGGATATGGGGATATATGTGTAAATACAGCTGATTTACTTTGGTGTACCTCAAAAGCTGATACAAGAGTAAAGCAATTATATTCCAATAAAGAGCTTAAAAAAATTAAATAAATAAATAAAACAAATGAACCATGAAAAAAAAAGCAATTGATCATCTTTAACCATTAAAAGGATGCTTTTTTCCCTGGCATCAACCAACAGGATTGAATTCTGGGATGAGTTTTTTGGTGATTTTAGGAACCAAGCAGAACCTTTACCTTCTCCCTGGCAGTGTCCCACTTTCAGACAAGAACAGACAGCTTGCTGTTGTTGTTTTTAATAGTTGTTCTTTTCCTCCATTTAATATCAGTTGGTAAATGGAGAAAAGGTACCCCAAACAAAATGAAATGAAAAACCCAAAGCACAAACAGAAAACTCTAAATAAACCCTCAAGTTTGGTCTCGGGGTTTTATTTTTCACAAGAACCATCAATTCAACCCACATGCAATGTGACTCCTTGGAGAGCTGTTGGATCCAGACCAATGACATAGGAAACCTGAGTTTTATCACTGACACTATTCTAAGCTCCTTTATAAATTACCTCTTAATCCTCACAACAGCTGAGTATTGCTGTCTCCACTTTACAGATGGAACTGGAAAGTGAACAAACCTTACCCAAATGTTTACATTATGTATGATTGTTTAAAACAAGGTTTTGTCCTGAATGATACTTCTTAAAATACCCTATTTCTCCAGTCTAAATGAAAATGTCCCAAAAGGAGTTTCTTTTATATAACAATACCTCCTGACTCCTCAACCCCCAAGTATCAGCACAATACCCGAAAACTCTGTTTAGTAAGTACATCCTGCCCCAGATTGAATTTTTACAGGCAAACTTCAGCCTGAAGTACTGTGTGATTAAAAATAGCATACGAACCTAAGTTTGGTGTTTCCGTGGAGGCCTTTCATTATTAGCCTTGGGGAAAGTCTGTTTCCAAGAATGAATTATAGTCAAGGTTCCTACCTTCACACCTTGCCTGCCCCAGGATTCTAAGGCAGCTGGACTTGTTGGAAATGTCTCATCCTAGCTAACTGACAGGTTTACACATTATCCGCACCTCTCTACATTAACCAAGACCAGCACCTGCTAGTGAAGGGCCAGTTCAGGAACCATAATAAGGAAAGAACACATTGTTTTACATACAGAAAAGTCAGGCATGCATATATGGGAATGCCATTTTATTCCCTGTCCTAGAAATGATAAACACAGACATTATAACTCAAATTTTATAAGCTACTAATAGTAAAAATGCCTGGGCCTCAGCATCAGAAATTTTATTGATGTCAACTATCCTAATTACAGTTGTATAGTAAGCATTAAATGTTGTTAGCAAGAGATATACAGCCATTATGAAAGTACCGTGGAGAAATGGGTCTCACCCTGTTTATTTCGATTTCTGTAAAGGATCCTTCCTAATTCTTTAACACTAATTTTAACGCTAAAGGATTCATTAAGTGTCTATTTATATAGGTTACTTTGTTAAATGTTGCTCAAGGCCTGATAAACAGCCATAACTACAATTCTTTTCTAGAACATTTACTAACTATACTATCTAGACTTAATTACCTGGGATTTAATAGTGCCAACACAGTATCAGAATTCTCACTTCCTTAGAGGGGCCTCCACCAAGTCCAGATAGAACCAATTATTCCTGTATGTCTCCACAACACTTACTTCAATTATAATCTACTAACTATGGAATTAATTTAATAGCCATCTTCCCAGCTAATGTGTAAATTCCACAAAAGCAGAGCTGGTTCTTTTTTTCTTTACTCTGAGCTCTTAGCACAGTGCATGGCACATAACTGTCATCAAATATATGTTGAATGAAAAAATATGTATGATTGGTCAGATAAGTAGTTTTAGGCAAATATCCCAGGCTCCTATACATTGGAAAATCTAGGAAGAAGAGCATAAAGAGAGGGAGAAAGCAAGGATTTCTTCAGGGAAAGTGAAAAAGAGCTGAGGCTAATAAACATACAAAGTTAAACTATACAGCCTTTCATTTGAAAAGACTGGGAGTGGGAGGAGCGATGTTTAGTGCATCCTCAAAAATTTTTTCTAAGCCCCTTAAGTTTACATTATGGACGTGGTATTTCTAATGAGATTTCCCCATCTTCCTTCAAATGATGCCCCAGAAACCAGGTTATCAGCAGTCTCAGGACGAGCCCCCACCCAGCTGGGACAGGCTGGGTAATGGCTCCGGCCATCGATCAGGCTCTGGGCAATACATATTTCTCCAGGAGCTAGGCACGACCAAACTGTTGGCTGTCACCAGGGCAGTAGAAATGTTAATAGCAAAGCAGCAAACATTTTTCATTTGGGATTTTCCTTTGTGATGCTAAAAAAAATGAGGTAAAAAATCACCATGGCGATGAATGCAAAGCTGCTAAATCTGCAGGGACATCAAAAGTGTTAGGCTCTCAGAATTAAGATAATGAGAACAATAGTCTCTCCGCACCCTTCTACCCATGTACACACACCACACAGACTAGGAGAAATCTTTCCATCAAATCCAGACAGTCAGAAAGTTTGAATAGCGTAGACAGCGCTCTCCTTCATTTAATTCTAAACTACTTTGCTTTTTAAGCAAAAGTGGAAATAAAGCATTCCAGGTTTATGCCAATAGTCTCCTCCTCCCCGGAGGCCTCTCCTGCACCCACAACACCCCCAGACTGGCCCTATTTCTTCTTTTAAATCCTAATCTCAAAATGGCACATTCTTCTGATTTGCCCTCTGGCCTCTTTGGGAGACTATCAGGATCCCCACCTCCTCTGGAAGTTCTAATTATTAAGTAATTAAAGTTCACTTAATAAAAACAGACGTATCAATTGGGGGACAGACCTTGGGGTTGGAAACCTCTCTTGCTTTTAAATATTCAGCAATGTGGTAATACCCTGTAACTGCCAGAGGAGAGCTGAAGGTGATGCTTTGTTTGCTCCAAATTAAAGCCTCACAGCCAGGTCCCTTCAAAGCCAGACCTTGTTCGCCCCCTTTTAATTTTCACATTAGCCCAGGGGAAGAGAATAGACAAAATCAAAAGAGAAGTGTTCTAGATTTGGTTGCTTTTCATCAGCCAGAAGACCAATAAAGGATTCTTAGAACATGTTATAAGCATATTTCTCTATGTCCCTCTGAGAGTTATCATTTCCCTCATTTTTTCCCCCTAGGTTTTTGTTTTGGTTTTAGTATTTTCATTTTCATTGGTGAAATTACAGACTCCTAGGTGCTTGGCTACATTGCCGTGGCTGGGATGTGGCATTGCAAAACAAGTCTATGAAGTGTGTCTGGCGGGTACTGGCCACACTCCTCCAGTGTGTGATCTCATAAGAAACCTCCGTGTGGTCAATTAGTTGAACTCAGAAGGATGTAACAGAAGTGTAAAAGAGAAAGAAGACTGTAGGCGAATTACAGTTTGTCTGTCCAGCTCTGCAAGATTAGCAATATATAATGAACTCATTTCCCTGGCAAAAAACAGTCAAGGAGAAACGTCATCACATAAGTCTTTCTCAGAATCACCCTTGTGGTTTGTTCAATATAAACACTCTATAAAGGGCTGTTTTTTTGTTTCCCCAGATCTTTGAAAACTGATTATACATAAGACTTGGAACCAAGTGCTCATTTTGGGACTCCTGTAATCTGTGAGTGATCAAGAGCCAGTGTGAACACAGGTCGATCACAATCTCATCAAGAAGACTTGCTAGATTCTTGGCCTTCAAATCCATGCAGCAGCAATTCAGGATTCTCCAAGTCATTCTTCTTAATAACATCATTAGGGCCTCTGGTAGCCAACACGACACCTTTATAAGAATTGGAAAAGGGTGCCATCTTTGAAGGGATGAGTTTGAAAAGGTACTCCATGTGATTGGCTAGCAAATCCAGAGCTGGATTTTGGGTCCTGCCTAACCTTCCCCTGGAGACTGTTCTCAGATGTGAACTACACCCACATACTAACAGCTCTGTCGGCATCTCTTGACTTCATTATCTGCAATCAGTCAAGAGTGATTTGGCTTGGTCCATCCGTGTCTTTTGTTAACTCTAGGGTTAACAGAGGCAGATTCTGGAAGCATTTTTCTAGGTAGCATGTTAATAGCTTTTTTTTTTTTTTTTTCATCCTCCTGAGCTATTATACAATATATATTTCCCAGAACAAGATTAAATAATGAAGAGAGCTTTACCACCTCTTCCTTAAATTCACATGGTATTGTCTTCCTGGACAGAGATTCCTCATAAAATCTAATCAAATTATATTGAATATCAATGTCATTATTGTACATGAAGGTTAGAATAGAATCCTTCTTCAAGAAAGAGCTAGATGGCAACCCCTGTACAGTGGCAGCTGCATTTCCTCCTACCTGTACCATCAGCTCTTTGATGGCTGAAACTGGCCTTTTACCTGTATATATGTAGTAAGCCAAATGGAAACTCATTCTCATAATGCAGAGCAAATAGGAGTTTTTCGTTCGCTTGTTTAAGATTTTCTATAGGAATTCTTTAAAGGACAAACTTCTAGTGTAGAAAAATGTTCATTAGCAATCAAAAACTGAAAATAAAAATGAAAATAATATAGCACTTTAACCTATTAAGGTTGCAAAGTGATTGCAAAGTGATTTCAAAACAACTTTGAACAGTAATCCTGAAAGCATGAGTTGATATGCTACCTTTGAAAAGTGACTAGTCAACGTGCATAACAATTTAACCCAAGAACTCCACTTCTAGGAATCTTTCCATAAATATATGAAGCAAAAAGTTTTATACACACACACAATTATTCAGTACAGCATTATTTAAAATAGTGAATAATATAAAAAGTTGATAAATTCCTCCCTCTCCCCCAAAATAAAATAGTGAACAATAGAAAATGGGCTAATTGTACAACTGGTGATTGCTTAAGCAAATTATAGTACATCCACTGTACTTAACATTACACAGCCCTATAAAATCATGTTAATAATTATTTTTTAAAGAAAAATTTTCTCATTTTTTTCTAAAACAAGCATATCTTAAAACATACAAAAGGATACTTTGCTAATGATTCGAACCCTCTATTCAGTGTAGTCTATTCAGTGTGATTTGTAAAAAACTATTCATGAGCATATTGATTTCATGAAAAGATGTTTACCCCCACAGGCTTTGACAATAACTTTATTTTCATTCTCTACTCTGCAGATAAAATTCTTATTACAAAACCTGAGATTGGTTTATAATCAATAGTAATGAATAATTTTACAGAATTCAGACTCAGGCTTTCCATCAAGCTTAAATCTCATTATGCATGGCTAACAAACAGTCACAACATTCATGAAAGCTGATTATAAATGTGGCTAATATTTGCTGGGCCTTCTTATACATTGTGAGTAATTCAAGGCAGGCAAGTCATCCAAATAACAGAAAAGCAAGCTCTTAACGTTGTATGATATTTTGTTTTACATCATATAACTGTCAACAGCCCTTTCCTACTTTATCTAGATTCTCTGGATAACCCAGCCACAACCCCCCACCAGCACGGATTATATCATCTTATGGGAATTTCCAAAGTATTCATTCATTCATTCATTCATTTATTCAGTCAATGTTGAGGCTAATTTTATTTGTGGATGTAAGTAGGCCACGCGGTGCTAAGATTTTTGGTTACACATTATTCTGGCTGTCTCTGTGAGGGTCTTTCTGGATGAGATTAACATTTGAATCAGTAGACTGAGTAAAGCAGACTGTCTTCCCCAATACTGCTGGGGCTCATCCAACCCACTGAAGGCCAGAATAGAACAAAAAGGTGGAGTAAGAGGATTCATTCTCTCTGCCTGATGTTGAGCTGGGACATCAGCTTTCTCATGCCTCCAGACTAGGACTTGAACTGGAACTTACACAATCTGCTTTACTGGGTCTCCAGCTTGCCAACTGCAGGAGGACTTCTCACCCTCCATAATCATGGGAGTTTCTCTGGAGAACGCAGGCTGATACAATCAGTCAGCATTTATTGGGCACCTGCCATGCGGCAGGCATCATACTAATTGCCTGAGAAATATAATGACGAACAATCAATGCTAGCTTCTTTCATCAAAGGGCTCTTCTGGATTTCGGAAGTCCAAAGGAGGAGTATAAGATTCATACTCATCATATTTCTTGAGTGAAACGTGACAAAGCCCTAATAACAGGGGAACCCATAAGCAGAAAAACCTTGCAAGAGATTATGCTATTAGTTTCAAAGGTCATTGAAACAAGACCCTATTGAGTTATGATTATTTCACACTTTTAATTGAGCATATTATCCAAAGGATTAAATGATCTTCTACCTGCTAATCTATTAACCCAAATATTTATTTTTCTTACCACCAGTAGCATTGACTGAATACATAACAGGCACTATATAAGTATAATAATATAAAATCTAGCTTCTACCTGGCTGTAAAGGGCCCAACTGAAATTCCCTGGCAACATTTTTTATTCTCAGTTTGTAGGTAGGACCACCCTCCTTTCAACATATATGATTTTTTTTTTCTTGTCAAAAATATGTGACTAAATCCTATATTCAGAACTTGTAGACACAGACCAAAGAAAGGGGAAACCTAAAAGCAACAAGTTTTCAATAAAAGGAGGCAGCAGAGAGAGCAGTTTCAGCTCAGCACCTCTATTTCAGTATATAATTGATTGAAGTTAATTTGATAATAGCTAAGATTCACATCAAATATATCAAAAGGATTCAATTTTGTTTCCTCTCACAATTCCAGTATCATTTTTCCTCCCCACAAAATCCATCTGTAACATGAGAATCAAGAAACCCGAGCAGAAATAATCACTTAGATTAAAAACTTCTGGTAAATCTACATAATTTTAATTTTGATTTGGAAGTACCTACTGGGAGAAAATTGGAGCTAATGAACACATTTGCATGTTGTGCATTTGCACAATAAAAATGGAAAGTCGAAATATGTCTGCTTCACTGCTGAATGGGTATGATTTTCTACCTTCTCTATTGAGACCCTGAGGAAATCAAACTTTTTTTTTAAAAATTACCAAAATTTTGTAGCTTGACCCAGAGTTACCAAATACCCCTGATAGAATGAACCATTCAAATGGAAATTAAAAAAAATAAAAGGTCTGAGGTCAAAATTCTTCCTTTGGGATTTATCTCAAACTCACCTTAATCAATATCCACCACAAGAAGCTGAACTAGTCATTTACTCCAACTTCTCTTTTTGTGTACCTAATTCCTAGCAATTGTTTCACTGTAGAAGAATATCAATAAATTAGAGAATAGTAAATCACCCTTCCTGAAAATGTTTCGGTTGAGGAGTCATTCTCATGGATCTAACAAGGTGGAAAAAGGGTTTCCTGGGCAGTCAGAAATAGATTTTTTCCCTACTCCTCAGGGGGCCAGATATGGGATATAGGCATGTGTGGCTGGAAGTAAAATATTCCTTCAGGATAGCATTAGGTCTCAAGTATGAGAGTACTTACACACTTTTTATAGAATCAGGAATAACATTACTTCCAAGCTGGTTTATGATCTTTCCCTATCTTATGATCTGTGATCATAAAAAGAAGTATTAAAGTGTTGGGAAGCATTTCTTAAAAAGAAGCATGATGGGAATTTCCTAGTGGTCCAGTGGTTAAGACTCCATGCTGCCACTACAGGGGGCATGGGTTCGATCCCTGGTCAGGAAACTAAGATTCCTCATGCCAAGTGGCAAGGTCAAAAAAAAAAAAAAAAGCATCATTCAATAGATAGAAACTGAGCTTTGAAGAGCAGTGGGCAAAGAGGAGCACGGCAAAAGATTAGACTGGAGATGTCACATAATACAGATAATTCAGAACCTGACACCTTATACCATCTTGGTTAAGTTTGGATTTCATTTCAACTACATTGAGAGTTATTAAGGAATTTTGAGCAAGGAAATTACATGATTAGATATACATTTTTTGAAGACCATTCTTATTGCTATGTAGGCGATAGTTAGTAGGGGGTAGGTCACAGGGGAAGGCAAGAGTGAAAGAAGGAATCCAAAACTTAACAGTAGCCGAAGTAAAAGAAAACTGGGCTTGTGTTGGGAAAGAGGATCTCGTGCTAGCAGTCTTTTGACTCCCACCCCTGAGCCAGGGACACTTCCTTAACAAGGAATAAAAAGCCCGCATTGCCTGTGCTGGCCTATCACCCTGTGTGAGAATATCTTTCCATTTCAGACTCAATGAATATTCCTTTGTTCTGATTAAGTGTGCATGCCATTGACCCTAAGGCACATCCCCCATCCTCAGTGTTTCAAACTTCACAGCAGGGTTTTCGGCTTTTTCTACTGTGGTGCTGAGGGCTGCAAGTAGACTGCCCTGCATCAGCTTTGCAGGGGACCACTGGTCATGGGGAAACACTGACCACTACTGGAGCTGAACTTGCTCTGTTTTTTCTATGCAAGTGAAGCATTGTTCCATCCAGTGCTTGGCTGTGTTGTTTTCCTTGGCAACACTGATACTAAGACACAGTGGACAGAAGTGTCTGGAATCCTCCCCTGGGACTGATAACAGGTGCACAGTGCTCTGATCCACAGCTTGGGAAAGTCAGGTAAGAGTGGGAACAGAAAAAAGATAGAGGCTAGATATATTCTGAAGCATCATCAAAAGGACCTGTTGAAGGCTGAGTGTGGGTTGTGAGAGAACGGGATGGATCAAGAATGAGTCCTGGGGTGGGTTGGGTGGGATGCATTGGGAGATTGGGATTACCATATATACATTATTAATAAGAAAAAAATCAAATTGTATACTTTAAATACATGCAGTTTATTGTATGTCAATTATATCTCAACAAAAGTCCTTACAAAAAGACAAAGAATGAGCCCTGGTTTCCTTTAAGTTGTGGGGTAAGGGATTTTGGCTTGGGTTATGTGGGTATATGTGGTGGTCTGAAGGAAGCAAGAAGACAAGGCACTTGAGTAAGAGATATGGTATTAAAACTTCAACAAGAGTAAGAGATCAAGTAAATTACTGGCTCTCAAATCTCTGAATCTCAAAGTTGAAAGGATTAGAGGTGACTGTCAAAGCTCTTTCCATTTGTAAAATTATATAACCCTGTGATTCTATGTTTAAACAACTTAATATGTGGCCAGACCTTATAGTTATCCACCAACATTTAACAAAACTAATATAATAGACACTGTAAATCACTGGAGATACAGAAGTAAATAAAACACTCCCCATCACTGCCCTAATGGAGTTGCCAGTCAGAGATACGGTGCTCATCAGACAAGAGTTATCACAAAGACACTTAAAAGGGATTTAAAAACAAGCTTGGAGATTTATGGTAAGAGAGAAGCCAATAAAATTTGCCCAATATTGCAAAAACTGAGCAACTCAAGTTAATCTGAACAGCTCTTATTCCTTTGTTTATAATCGCAAGTGAATCACCTTGTTGTCTATTGATCCTTCTTATTAATTTAGTCACTCTAATTTATTATGGCTCTGTAGATAAAACTCTTGTTCTCAAAGGCTATCTAAACTATTGCTATTTTTAAGGCATACAGTTTTTCAGCAAAGAGAAGATCAAAAGCATAAGTTTAAAACAGCTAGATTCATCCTAAATTTTGCCAAGTTCTTTGAATTCACTTTGAATCAAATGTTGCTTTCTTTGAAGCAAACTCATGTATTTTCTCTTGGCCTCAGCATTTGAGGATTTGAGACAGTCTTTAGAGTGATTTACAGATAACTACTTCTTATTGTAATCTCTCTTCATCCTTTCAGGAAATATTCTACTGAATGGAGTCTCAGATCCAGAACCATTTATTAAGATACCAATGGAGTCCAATAATCTTAAGTCCCTTATGAGTTTTGTGTGAGGTGTATCTTTAAAGCAATTTCTCACCACTAAACTTCCTAAGGGTTAACCTGATTTTACTGGGGATCTCAGAATACGGCATTATTTGTCAAATTTCTCATCAGATACGCACGTATCTTTTTCTCGGGTTTATGAGATCATTCACTCTCCATCTCTATCTCCTATAATTCTCCTTTACTAACCATATGTCCTATTATATAACTGCTCTTCTCACTGAGCTTCTGGACATGGCTTTGTACTTTCCCATCTACCTGTTCAGCTTTGCCACCCCTCTTCTCTCCACCCACCTGTCTGATTCCTTTGCTTTTTCAAACCTTGCGAGGCTGAGCCTTGTCTGGATTTGATTACTGTTCTATCCTAGGTGCCTGGTACTTAGAAGATACTCAATAAATATTTGCTGAATGCACAAGTATCTGAATCCAACTCAACCTCCGAGAGCAAAATGGAATCTATTTTCCCTTTTCTTCCCTGATGTCTCATCAAATATATTCTCACTGGCACTCATTTGACAATCCTCAACCAGTCGTTGGTATCATTATCACATTTTCTTGCAGCTCTTCTACTCAGTTAAATTTTAGATTACTCAAGGATAGCTATATTGCTTTATAGTTCTGTGAATATTCACAGCTCAGTGTCTCACATAGTGAAGACATCAAATAATATACCTGTTTTAAGTCTGATAACATTGAGGAGCGATTATTTTTGTTTTGCCCATTTACTCAAAGGGCCATCTGTTAAGAAAACTCTAAAATAGTTAGCTTCAGTTGATTTATTTCATCTTAAAGTTTTGATAACTGGTCCTTTCCATTTCAGAATATTTTAATGGTGGCCTTAATTTATGGGAAAGCCTCATTATTGTAATTCAGAACTTACAACTTGCAATAATTTAGACCCTAAAGAGTTGGACTATCTTTGAGACAGCTCTCAAGAGAAGACTGTGTAAACAAAGTAATTGGACAAACACCATTTACAGTACAATCTACATTTTTTTAAAGTGACTTCTCCTGATTCTGAAATGTAGGACTTGGTTTTGCATTTTCTACCCCACTTATCAATCCCTGCTTTACAGTGATGGCTTTGATGCCAGTCTGCATATTTCTCCAAAAGTAATCGATAAGCTCCCTGGAAGTAAGAATAAGGCTTCAATTCCTTCATACTTCTGCCCAGCACAGTGCCTTTGCTGTTGTTAATAGTTATTGGTCAATTGATTATTGAAAGCCTGATTTTTCATCTGTATTCCTTCTATAATCTTTCTATCCTCCAATAATCATTATAATCATTTCCAGAATTCTCAAATGAATATGAAGATACATAAATATTAGACTTATCATTTAAGGCTGAAAGAGGCCTTAGAGGTGAAGCAAATCTAAATCATTTAATTTTATGGAAAAATGTGTTAAATATACAAAATTTTTAATATTTTACACCGTCTTCAATTTTTTTCCAATTTTTATACATTAGAGGTTCTGTATATCTGATTATATGTCTATATGTGATGTATATATATATACACACACGTATATATGTGCATGATTAATAAATATTCATACATGTGCTTATGTGTATATAGATATAGATACAGATATAGAGTATGTGTGTATATGTATACTTATATATGTGCAACTGTAGTCAAATGTATACATATATACATCTATATTTCAAGTGAATGTACGTCTACAAACACATACATTTACTTCACATACACTACTACAAAGATATTTAGTTAGTTATTAAACAAGTGGAGAATTAATTGGGTAAAGTGATCATATTACCATAGTGCATTGTTCTTAGTTGTTAAAAAAGTAATTTTATCTTAAATAACTGAGTGATTAACAAAAGTTTTTCTTTCACCATTATTACATATGTATGAATTGTCCCTTTATAAAACATAACACTTTCCATACTTGTTTCTAAATTTTTCAAGTTATCAAAACAGATCTAAAGAATAAGCTAACTCCAGTTTTATCATTTAGAGAAATGGAAATAGCCTTATAAATCATGAACTTGTCGATAATACAGATTTTTTAAATATGATTCAAACTTATCAGAGAAGATGCCTTATTATTCACACCAAGCTGAACTGCTAATTTTCAGAGAAAAATGCACCTGTGGAAGAAGAAAATATATCTTTAAGTTGTATTATCCACTGACAGGACCACATACTGTTTTGTCCTTGTTGTTAATACAGAAATCAGAGGGTGTAAATCTCTTCATCTTCCTGTCAGCACTTCTGGCCAGGGTGTTAATGGCTTGCAGCCAGGAAGGTGCATAGGCTTACAGCCAATCAGCAATGAAACCATTTAATCAGCTTTTCAAACAGGAAGTGCAAGTTGAAGAGGTAGGGGAGCTCAGTGCTAATGCATTTAGATGGAAACATATTTTAAATCTCTGATTAAAACAAAGGACAAGAGATCTTAATCCTTTGTGATATAAACTGAGTAGAAGAGACCCACTTCATTTATTAAGTGGTATACTAATTTTACTGATGAAAATAAATTATCAGTATCTGAACAGATTTCTTTTCAAAGGCTAAACCCAGACTCTCCCTGCCAAGATGAAAGTACTCAATGTATCTTCAGAGAGAAGCATCAGAAAGTCTCCTGCTTGGAAAAACCAACACTTCTCAGAGCAGATGATCTGGTCTGGTATAGAAGCTGCAAAGTGTCTAATTCTGAGACACACTGGACTGAAAAATCACGACCACATGAATGATGACCAGTAGCAGTTGGATGAACTATACAATGAGGCTATGGAAATGTACCTTTTAACATCCTTGAGGGAAAAAAACAAACAGGAAGTTGAAACAATTGCCTAAAATATCTTGAGAGAAATACTCAGGTATCCAAAAGGGTTGTATTACAAGAGCATTACAGTTATAAGCAATTTATTCAAACACTTGTTAATGATTGATAGGGAAAATTATCATCGTGGACAAGATCTAAAAATACAATTAGTGTCTTTAAATCTTAACTGCATATAATAAACTCTGAACATCTTTGCCTTTTGCTGGAACTATCTCTTTGCAGCTAAGATGATACAGGTGGAGAAAACAATACAAAGCATTAAGCAACACAAAGGGTAGAAAATAACATGCTTAACTCTCCATTTCTACAAATAAATACTAATACCAACTTAAAAAAAATCATTGATGAAATTTTCCTGATATGCTAGGAGAAGAGATACTACAAGGAAAAATGAGCCTACATTAATTAGGCCTACAAGTTGCACAGTGAGAACAAGATTTAGATAAAAGTACAAGCAATTTACAAAGTCTTGATTGGAGATGAAGCTCAGAGTCGGGTTTGCAATACAAGCTGCAAACAGCTATGTGATTAAAAATCTTGCCTTTCTTTGATTTAACCAGGGATGGTCTCACACATTTGCCATGACTACTCCTTTCCTAGCTAGTCCTGCTCCTATTGCACTAGGATAGCCTACAAAGACAACACCACCTTGAAGCAAAAAGTCTGTAGCAAGAAAACCATATAGTCTGTGGGCCAAATCTGGTCTGCCATCTGTTTCAGTAGGGCCCACAAGCTAAGAATGGTTGAACAAAAGCAAAAAAAAAAAAAAAAAAAAAAAAAGGAATATTTCATGACGTGAAAATTACATGAAATTCAAGTATCAGTATCCATAAAACAAAGTCTAACTGGAGCACAGCCATGGACATGTCTATGGTTGCTTTCAAGATATAGTGGAAGAGTTGAATAGTTGTGGCAGAGACTATGTAACCTGAAAATCCAGAAATATTTACTAGCTCGTCCTAAAGGAAAAAAAAAAAAAAGTTCGGCTCCTTGTCCATGGTAATGTTGACTCAGGAGTTCTAAATTAACTAGGCAATATCATGTACAGCTGGTCAATGTCCTTGAGAAAATAATCTCTCCATCTGGTGTATTTGACCTAAGTGAACAATCGCACAAAAATGATCCCTTGATATCTTAACATTCCATGTAGACACAGCCCCAGAAGGTACTTGCTCACTTCAAATACAACTTTTATGAAGACAACAAAGGAGACGAAAGGAAAACAAAGCAAGGGTTTATGAAACAGCTTTTTTTCCACTTTTTTTTTTTTTGGCCCAATCATATTTCTACAGTTACTTAGCTAATAACAAGTAATATACTATTTATTACATCAGGAATTGTCAAATTTCCAGAACCTTGTATTAGAGAAGTTTAAGCAAGGGAGACTTTTCAGTACCATTCCCTCCAAACTGCAATCAATCAACATGATTTTTCAGGTTTTCTTCCTAAGCTTTCTCTGTGAAATAAATGCAACATAGGATTAGAAAATAATGAGTTTGTGTCTGGGTGTGTAAGAAGTTCTACAGCCAAAATAGTTTTATTTCTGCAAATTCTTCTACTTACATTTCCATGGATCAGAATTTTTAAGACCAACTCCTTTGGAGGTGGTACTTTCAGGTATTTTGGCACATTGATTTACTAACTTATTCAACAGGTATTTATTGAGCACCTAATATGTTCCAGAAACAGATCCAGGCAGTAAGAAAATAATAAGTAAAAGAGAAAAAGAACCCTTCTTCAGTAAAAAAATTATATAGTTGTAAAGGGAATCAGATAATAAATAAATTGGTAAAAATAAAGTATGAGGGAAGGTGATGGCTATCATGAAAAGATATCAATCAGGAAACGGTTAAGCGTGTCAGGGCTGGGATCTGGGAGGTCAGGAAGGACCTTACCTAGAAGAGATCTCAATGACATGAGGGAGTATGGCTGTGAGGTTATGTTAGACAAAACATGCCAAGAAGAGGGAAACACACATGCAAAGGCTTTAAGGTGGGGCCACCAGGGGGACTGTAATGCATATTGATGGTCTATGGAGGATGCAACATTGAATTAGTTCCAAAACCTACTTTAAAGGTCTTTCCAGGTGTGCAAGAGAGATAAAGTCCATAAATGTTTCTAATCCTAAAGAGAAAGTATGCTGTGCTATAAAAGAGAGACATGGATTATAAAGTGTCAGAAGATAGGGTGATTGTTTCAGGCTCAGAACATAAGACTAGGGTTTCTTGAAGAGCTGAATTTTACAGACAGCTTTTCTGTTCTGGGTTTTGTTTTGTTTTGATTGAGTTAGAGTTGCTGTACAATATTATATGAGTTACAGGTATGCAATAAAGTGATTCACAATTTTTAAAGGTTATACTCCATTTATAGTTATTATAAATTATTGGCTATATTCCCTGTATCATATAATATATCCTCGTAGCTTATTGTATACATAATACTTTGTACCTCTTACTCCCCTAATCTTATATCGCCCTTCTTCCCTTCCCTCTCCCCAACAGTAATGATTGATTTGTTCTCTATATCTGTGAGTCTTCGTCTTTTTTGTTATAATTTATTGCATTTTTTTAGATTCCACATTTAAGTGATATCATACAGTATTTTTCTTCCTCTCTGGCTTATTTCACTTAGCATAATACCCTCCAAGTCCATCCATGTTGTTGCAAATGGCACAATTTCATTATTTTTTGTGACAGAGTAGTATTCCATTATAGAGACTGCTTTATAGGATGGCTGTGAGACAGGGTAGAAGGAGGGAAACACGAGGAAAGCACATGATCAGAAAACACTTAGGCAACACTGTAATCAGTGAGTGGTGTATGTCTGTTTTGCATAACATGATGTAGTGGATGAGAGAGGAACATTAGAGACTGTAGTGGAAAACCTAAGGGGAGAGGGATTGGGAGGGAAGAGGGAGCTAGTGGATGATCATGAATGCTGGGGAAGAGAGTGTTAGTTTAATCCCATAGACACTTAGGACAAATGAATATTCCATGGCTGTAGACATGGGGTAAAATACTCAGGACACTGTACATATATTTAACATTATGATTAATATAGCTTTTACATGTCTTGGGGTGATAGGGCATGAGAAAACAGATGAATAGGTATATAAACAGAAAACAACAGTTGTGTCTAAATAACTTTCACTGACCTTACCTTAGAAATTTTCACTACATATTGTATTTGATTGAAAAAGACAAATGACCAAATCTTTCCTGAAGTTCTGGCCCTCTAAACATCCAGAAACACAACACACACACACACACACACACACACACACACACACACACACACACACACAGTCTCTTCCTCTAGACAGGTGCACCTCAACTAGGGCGTGGGTTTGCTTCCCCACGGGACATTGGTAATGTCCACAGACGTCTCCCATCTCCTCACTCCCCACTGTGAAAGCCATATGCTACAGGCATTTAGTAGGTTAAAGCTAAGGATGCTGCTAAACCTCCCTCAATGCCCAGGACAGCCCCTCACAGCACAGAATTATACGGGCCCAAAGTCAATAGTGCTGAGGTCGATCTAGAACAATACACATCAAGGCACAAGTTTCAAGAGTAGGTTAGCCAGATCAAAAACAGAACATCCAGTTAAATCTGAAGTTTAAATAAATAATAAATAACTTTTTGGTATAAGCATGTTCCATGTACTATTGTAGATGTACTTATACTAAAAATATTCATTGTTTATCTGATACTAAAATTTAACTGGGCATCCTGTGTTGTTTTTGCTGAATCTGGCAAAGGTATTCTAAGGAGATGGAGAGTCTGAGACAAGAGAGAAGAAACTGGCAGGTGAGTTTATTAGGGGCAGCCCCAAAGAAAAGCCAGAGGCAACTTTAAAAGGGATACATAGAAGCCCTGAATTTCTAAGGCATTTAGATCTCTCTACATCCCTGTTTTGAGGACCACTGGGAACTGACTCACAGACCTCACCCAAGACTACTGATTCAGAATCTGAGGTTACAATATCCCCAGGGGATTCATAAGCACATTAAAATTTGAGAAGCACTGATCCAGATCATTCCTTCTGTTAGGCATTAATACACAGAATTAACCCTAGCGATTAAAGGCCTATAATATGGAAATTGCCACCATAAAGCTCAGTTCTACAGCTTGAGGAGATACACCCAACTGCTTTTTATCAACTCTAATGTCTCATATAAGGCTTTCTTAATAGTATAATAGTTGAATAATGTGCTCATTAAAGAATTTATGTTTTTATAGACCAAATTTGGTAAAACTAGATATTAAAGTTAAACCCCAGTAAATTAGTAATGCAACTCTAAATGCCATTTCACATTGAGAAAAGGAATGTAGACCAGTGCCAAGATGGATCTGAGAAAAGCTACTAGGAATATCAGATCAAGAAGCAACAGGATGGATAAACAACAAGGTCCTACTCTATAGCATAGGGAAGTGTACTCAATATCCTGTGATAAACAATAATAGAAAATAATGTGATAAAGAATATATATACGTATAGTTGTATCACTTTGTGGTACAGCAGAAATTAGCACACCATTGTAAATCAACTATATTTCAACAAAATTTTGAAAATAAATAAAGCATACAAATGTAAAAAGAAAAAAGAAACCATAGGTTGCTAGGTTCATCCAGACACACAGTGAGCAAGTGGAAGGGAAATGTAAGGAAGGATGAAAACATTTTTTTCACTTTAATTTGTTCACCTGCTCACCCACATGGTCTAGGATATTTCAAATCAGCCATTATGGCCTATGATTTCTTCATACCTGGACCGTGGTTCCAATAGGGCAAATGAAGAAAATGAGGATCCTTCACAAGGGATTATCCCAGAGAGCTGGGCACCACCTGACCTCTGTGTGGCAGGCTAATTTCCTTGCCTTTAGCTTCAACTGAAAGAGGAAAGGCTTCAAAAGACCCTGCCATTGGCTCTGACAAGGCTTAGCTCATTTCTGCTTGAAAAACTAGTACCAATGGCAACAGAACTGCAAACCTGAAAAATGCAGAAGCCTCCCAGGGATCATAAGGACTAAGCACCATAGCATTGTTATGAATGCCTTACTACCAACTCCACATAAATAGTGGTCCCTTCAGCACCAGTCACAACATGAATATTTTAGACCATAGCATCATGGCTGCAAGTTGAGTTTTTATCAACAGCTGAGTTGATACTTGAGACTGCAGTTTTCTTTGCTTCCCCACTATTATGTCTTCTGCATGTATTTCTTAGTGTTTTATGAGTACACAGAGAACATTATGTTCAATGTTTGTGTTCCACATCTCTGTCTATCAGAGGATGGACAGATTGTAATGAGACTGAATTTTGTTTAGTAAAAAACTAAAACAAGTTCCATTCAGTGCTGTGTCAACGGCCAAGTTGAAGTAATGACTTCGCTAAGAGAATTTTTAAATGCTTAAAGGGGAATTTTTATGGATTCTGGCAAGGAAGAATAGCAAGTAGGTTTGTTTTTTTTGTTTGTTTGTTTGTTTTTTGTTTTTTCAGAAAAAAAGTTTCAAAATCCAAAAGAAAAACAAAGTATTTTTGTTGTCATTAAGAATTAAATATGTGTGGCAGCTATGGGGACCCATAAAGGAGATGGGTCCCATAGACAAGATGATGAACTAGATAAACAATTAAACCTGAAAACTTTTGATCAAAGGGCATTCATCATGTCCTAATCAAGGAAATTTGGGAATAAAGATTGGCACACCAAAAATTGATTATAAGCTCAAATATTTTTGTATTTAAATACCTAATAATATACTAATATTGACACTGATCAATTTTGATTATAAAGAAATCTCTGCTATGGTTTAATTATTTTGTAGTCTAAAATTTGGCTGTTCTGAGTATCACTTTAAAGAAGTGGGCCTTCGTGATTTTTTTCAAACCACTAAAGACAGTTCTTATTTTCTTGTCATTAATAGCAATTAGTTTACAAGAAGATACAATTTAGCTTATCTCATTGAATATTGTTAACTCTTGTATTGTGAGTCTTATTCCACCCACCAGAGTGTATTTGCATCCTGATCCACTGAGAAAAAGATAGACAGTTTAATTAAATCCATGATGTGCACTTTAATCCCAGAGATATCTGTAAGGACCTCATCTCCATCTCTCAACCAATGAAATATAAGTTTTTGTCTGACAAAGAAAGAAAATACCAAGTACTGTGCTCATTGATTTTGATCATGGGAACAAAGAGAAAGTAGAATGAAGCCTTGGTAAGAGAGAGGACAAATTAGAAAGTAATTTTAGATCAAATCCTTACATGAACCTTCCTTTCTAAAATACCCTAGGTGGAAAAAGGCTTCATTTCACCAATTTGCTTTCACAGGATTTTGACCTGAGGGACAGTCCCTCTTGAGCAGATATTCATATTCTACTCATGGAAAACTTTCCTTTGCCTCCTCCTCCAAACTCATGTCACTCACATCAATACCGTCCATCTAGCAAATGCTAATCTACTTATGCCACCTACTATGTTATTAACTTTGATTGTCATATACCCAGGAGACAGCAATGCAGTTTTGAAAGAAAAAGCCATGCCAGATCAACCTGATTCACTATGTTGACTGGTCTGTTCCCTTCTTGGTGAGTCAAATGGCTTCTATAGATATGATATATCCTAACTTTGGTAACTCACTCAACAGAGATGATAGCTCTTGTGCCCGTGAGGTTTGTTCACCCATTCAGGGCTGTATCTTCAGCAGGGACAGAGGGTTTTAAATGCTAAATCTTTAATCCAGGTTAAAGTCATCCAGGTTAAATTCAGGAGTGGAGGAATAACCTAAAATACTCCATTCTACACTCCTCCATGACATGAGGGTCTACACATCTGCCGATTGATGTTTCTGTATTTCACTTGGTTGCTCCGTTGTCAAGACTGAGATAACCAGGCATATAGCTAGAGTTCAATAGCTTTATGTTAAAAGAATAAGATGCTTTCTCTCACCCTTCTGTACACTCTTCACTGTGAGATGGAGAGGAGGGCACATTTAGCAGATGTTGAAAGAGGGAATTTTGGTGGGAAACTTGACCCTTGAAGACTAAGATAATTATCTTACCAATTCTCTTTACATTAAAATTGTGTGCTTAATAGGGGAATGGCTTTGGGTAAGACTTGTGGGAAGATGGAGTTATTTTTTTCAGGAATTAAAAAATCTGTGTGCCACTGATTCCAAATTGTCATATTTGAACTTCACAGTATTAATACATCACAAGCAGGCTATCAGGAGGATTAACACAGTTTATCTGGGATCATTTGGAAGATTTCCAAAGGCCTTCTTTCATTAGTTCTTCTATATAAGCATAAAAGTTCATTTCTTTTTTTATAATCTATATTTTGGACTTGAAGGGATCACAGGAGGCCAAACACCTAATAAAGAGTGGTGAAGATTTTTTTTTTTCAAGTGTCATATAATCACTGAGTTCTCACAAGTGATGAAAGCCCTCTCTCCGGGAGCAGTAACCCCTTATTATGATGATATATAATCATCAGATCAGTGCATTAATACTGTTTTATCTACCTCAGAAACAGCTGTCAGCATGACCAAAGTCTTTGCCTTGGAAGTTTTTACTTTATTACATTTCCTGAATGTGTTCAACTTTATCAATCATGTTGACCATAAGACCACATAGAACAACTAGGACAGGGATGGGCCTCCTGTTCCTTCTATGAAGTGTTTAAGCATTTGGATCAGTCTCTAATGAGTCCTCTATAAAGGGTCAAGCAAAAGCAACAGCAAGTCAAGCTCTCACGCCAACCAGTTTTATGATCTTGGGAGCAGCCACATCTCTACAGGACATTTTCTAACATCTCTAAAATGTGAAAAATTACACTGTATTCAACAGACTGTCTTACTTGTTTGCTACAGTGACTAAATCAAGATAATGCAGGGTGATGCTCTTTTGAGAATGGAAAGGGAGATACTTTAATTATGGAAACTTCCTGGCTTTTGAACTGTGGCTTCCCCCAAGCCCCCGAGAAGTGAGCAAACACTGCTGCCCCATTTCAGTCACCTCCCCACAGTGACCCTTCCCTTGGCTGAAGCCCTCCTCTGCGGTGGTGTGACCTTCCACAGGGGCCACACAGGACGGCTCACTTTCTCCCCCCTCACTGTCTTTTCTTTCACTTGGAACTCCCCCCGGCACTGCCCTCTCCAGCAGGGTTTTCCAAATGGCTATTAACCTCCAACTTGACTTCTGAACTTTCTTGGGCTTAGACTTCTGAAAGGTCAGGTTTTAAAGGAATAGGGAACTCAGCAGACCTCAGTGGGCCAGGAGAGACCAGAAAAAGGAGCCTAGAAACCCTGGAAGAGTTTCGTGACTCTATTAAGTAATATTTCACCACTTTATGTGTAGGTCTGAGTACCGAACCATAACCATGGGTACACATGCCCCTCTGCGCGTTAAGTTCCAAATAAAATATGCTTATAAACTGGGCACTGCCGTGGTTATGAAAATGCTTTCTTCTTCTGATTTGTGCCGCTCACGACTAGTGCTGCTTGTGTTGATCTACACATTAGACGTGGAAGCTGACATTCCTGAATTCTAACTCCAATTTCAGAAATCACTTAAACTTTGAGCAAGTCGAATGCTTTTTCTCCACCTGTGAAATGGATCTGCTAGCTCTGCTTCCTACAGGGCAAACTTCAGAAAGAATATAAGTAATTGTTTTATGTAGTTAACATCAAGTACTACCCAAGGAGAAAACATCTTGTCCCTTGGTATCTAAACTACAGAGAAAAGAACAATGATTGTTTTGACTAGAACATCAGAATAAGAGTTCAACAACATATATATTTGTGAAAACAAGCCAAAGTCATTTTAATTCCTCCTTTCCAGTAAGTTCTTTGGCATTCATTTCCATATATGCTTTTAACCAAATAATGAAATAGTTAATTTCTTCTTTTGGAAACTCATGGCCAATATTTAGTCTAAAAAGGAAGTTCTAATTATGAGGAGATTATCATTTTCTCATTTGCACAGATTTGGCTCATTTGAGCTACAATCTTTTTCCCTCAGCCCACAGATTGCAAACAACTGTTTTCTGATTTCTGAGAGTGAAACTGACTCTTTGAACAAAAGTTAAAATCACAGTGACAGAAAGGCCTGGCCCACATGACCCTTAATAACAACGACCAGAGACGAGATTGATTTTCATACTTCATTTGAGGGCCTTCTTAGTGATGGTTCATGAAAGTCACTGGGCTTCATCTTGGTGGCTTCATAAAAATATGATGTCAAATTCGAATTATGCTCTATAACATCATGGTGTCTAGCCAGCCAAATTCAAACGACATTTGGTTTATACTTCTCTAATCCCTCCAAGTGCTTCAGTGGGTCATTTATAGAATTGGCTCTTAATGGTCAGAAATTAAATTAGAAAGGAAATATGCATCATGCTTCTACGGCACTAAAATGAAAACTTTTTTTTTTCCTAGTTAAGTGGTCCATCTTTCTCTTTTGGATATTTAACAAGAAAAAAGAACTAATTTAATGGAGTGAGCTCATTAATGCTACTCTAGCCCATCCATTAGCCTGTGTCTTTAGAGGAAAGATAGTGAAGTGTTACTCAAACACGTCTACAGCCTGAATTTACTAAAAGCACCTTCCCCTCAGATTCACCCCATTAGGCACTGACTTAGTGTTTGTTTTTAACCAGAGTATCCAATCTGTTTAAGAAGGAATGTACATGACGTTATCTTTACCCTTTTCTTCCCCCAAATGAAAACTTAACCCATGTATAATGGTGATGGATCAGTTACACAGCAAAATACTTATGAAACAGGAAAATTAAAAGAAGTGGGTATGAATCGGCCTAAACATGTAGAACATAACCCACTGACTTAAAGCTAAGACCCACATTGACAGCTTGAAGAGGAAGAATTGGTCCTTAAGACCAGAATTTCATTTGATTTATATGTAACTTGTTGTAGAGCAGTTATAACTAATCTGTGAACCAAGGAACTCTGGGGTAAGTGTGGCACAGGCTTTAGAATTATGGGAAGGAAACCTTGAATCAACATTCTACATACCAATTATTGCTCATGGCTATTAACGTGCCTTTCCAAGTACATTCAGAACTATTTTCCAAGAAGAGGAAGATACTGTTAAATTTTATTTTACAGCCTTACTAGATTCATAATAATGGATATTGCCACTTTTTTGTTTTTAGTTTTTTAAATTAGTGGCTGTCAAAAGAATAATTCTATTACCTTATTTTCCATAAACATCTTAAAAAGATGTCTGAATAAACAGAAGACATTATGTATATGTAAATATGTAAAATATTTTTTCACACACTTACATTAATACATGCATACACACATAGTTATACAATAATATTTAAATTAACGTTTATGGCATGCAACTGATTTTGTGACACTGGCTCAAATTATTTATTGGTTTTTGTTGTCCTGAGTTGAATAATCACAATCATCTTTCCTCATTATTAAAGCAAGCCTTCGTAAGAATTTAGGTTCTAACATCATTTTTAGTCACCATTCTCATGACCATTTGGCTGGATTTTGTATATGACTCTTTGACAAAACATACTACCAAGGGTTTACATGTTTTCTCCAATCACAATAACAAGTCTGTGAGGTACAAGTGAGTACCCACATTTTACAACTAACTGAGGCTCAGGGATGTTAAGTTTTGCCTTTGTCCAACGTACCAAATTCCTGGTAGACCTGAAAATAAACGTGTGAATATTGACTCCTAAGTCTGTGTGTGGTCTTTGCATCACATCATGGTCACATCCTCCCTGACAAAATAAGCCATTGAGTAAGTCATTCATTAAAACAGCATTTCAAAACTTTATAAAGCTATATACAAATAGAAGACATTATTCTGTTTACTATTACATATGTGAATGTAGAAATCGCAGGGAGAAAAGAAGTAATGGGGAAAATCTACTAAGTCTTGCTCCTCATTCAGATCAAATTATTGGAATTGCTGTACTTTGTCAGGGATGCTGTGAGTAAAGATGAAAAGTTGGCATAAGCAGAAAAGATAAATAGAATGTGGAAATGGCTGAGGGAGAGAGACCAGGCGCTGGAGAGCAGTGGAATGTGGGAGGAAAGAGAGCTGAGAACAGATGGTGATGGTCTGGCTCCTTCACAGAGAAGAGCTCCGTGCAAAGCGTTAAGGAAACCAAAGCCACCCAGAGCGTGACCCTTCACTGTTTGCCTGCCTTCAAGGGGGTAGGGTGTAGCCTTGTGCAAACTACCTCTTCATTCCTTTCAGCCACTGAGTTTGGAGGCTGCCTGAACTGTAGGTCTGATCCTGGAAGCTATTTCTGACAGTTTCACTTAAGAAGACCCTGTCCTGACTTTCATTCCTGTGGGGGCCAATTATTTCTTCTCTGACAAACAGAAACACAGCCAATCCTTGGGAGGCCTCTCAGAAGGCATGCCCATAATTAATGGGTCAGTGGAAACACCTTTGGATAGGAAGATACTAAAGACTCCTGTCCTAGAAGGACACATAGCCCCAAACCCTGCTGGGGGGCTTCCTGTGACGGATAACTACTAAACAGCTTCTATGAAAGAGAGTGCCTCAAATGAGATGTTATGTCCTCAAGCTGACACTCAGTGAAAAACAGAAAAGAATTCCTAGCTGCCTGTAGCATGCGAGGGTGTGTATGTGAGCCTAGAGAGTCAATCAATTGTTTTAGATGCAGAATGTCTAGTTGACGATTAAGTGATAGCACTTGACTCTAATCTTACTTACTTTCAAAATAGTTTTCTTTCTTTTCTTTTTCTTTTTTTCCTTTAATAGTAAAACATGGAGAGAGAAAAGTCTATGACATCTTACTGGTGTATTAAAGTAGGTTTAGTATTAAATTAAAAAATTTTTAATACGGCCAGGAAATGTTAATTCCTCTACCTCCACCTTCCCTGCCCCATGCCACAGTTACACCCGCCCAAACCATTAAGCCAATCACTCCAAGAATTAGGTATTTCAAAAACTGTCTTAGTTCACTGGATTCAGATTTATGAGTACTGAGTAAATGAGTGGTTATAATTTGTTCTTATGATGCAAAACAGGATCAGAATAAGTCAAATGAGCCTGCGTATTTGGAGGGTTAGCTGGTTCTCACTGGGATGTAAAATTAGAGACATAACACAGCCTCGCCTCTACTTATGAAATCCATTCAAATTCCTTCTGTCTCATAGCCTAATGTTCAGCATTCCTACATTACAGAAGAGAAAACCAGTAAACTGAGGTCAAGGAAGGCCATTTGTCAAAAACTAGACAGCTAATGATTTGTGTATTGGGAAATAAGATCAAACTCCTTGCTGCTAGTGCTTTGAGTTTTACTATAATTCCTGCCTCTCCTCATTTACAAGAACCCCTAAAGACTAGGACTCCTGCCCATGAGTTTATTAGGGAGGCTGAATCTGGGTGTCTCCAACTTACTCATAAGCTGTAATACTCACTTCTGATAATTTTTGCATGTTGGCGTCTATCTACCCTGTCTGCTCTCAAGACCTGTGGCCTTGGTCCCTGACCCAAGAGCACTAAAAGCCTGACATACTGGAACATTAGAATCTCTGCTTCTAGGCTCTAGAAATCATGCAATTTACTATTGTTCCTGTGTCAACTGGCCAAGTTCCTAGAGGTAAACAAAGAACTGAGGAATAGTGACAGCATTACTCCTAACTTCTCAACTCCATCTCTACTGTGTGTTAAGAACATCATTTAGCTTTCCTGCTGAGATCTGGACATCTGGTTTCTCAGCTAGTTATACATGCTTGGAAGCTGTACTGTTTTATAAAATGGAATTCAATGCATTTAGTTTCTCGGTGTAGTAATTGGCATGGAGTAAGTAGCTAGAAACTAACGCTACCTCCTTGAACCTGAATTCCAACTAACTTGAGACCTGATGGTCTTAGCTGATTTTTTTTGGTTCATTCATTTATTCATTTGAAATGCTTAGAGAAAGCCTATTCTGTGCCCAGCTCTCTGCAAGGCACTGAATTTCTGAACAATACCATCTGCTGCCTGGTCTGTAAAAGCAACATAAGATTCTCAAACTACTAGATATACCAGCAGTTGCCCTGGTCCAGCTCAATTCTGGAGTCTGCTCACTTGAGGCTTCTGTCTCTACTTTTACTTATGACCAAACTCCTTGTCACAATGTTTCACCATCCCAGCCCTGCCAATATGGGCTTAGGAGAGGAACTAAAAGGCTGAATGAAATCAAGCTAAAAAATATAATAAAATGAATGTAAAGTTAGAAACTTTGGGCAAGAAATGAATGCAGTAGTTTAAGAGGCAGAATTTTTAACTACAGGAAGACAACCACTATGACCTGGACTCATTTTTATAATCGTTCACCTATTAGCTGGAGACAATAATAATACCTGCCATGTAGGGCAGCTGTGTGGACCAAGTGAGATAATAAACACACACTTTCCATAGTAAATATTCAATAAATGCTGATTTTCTCAAAAATAGCAACTATTATCCATAATAACTGCTATCTAAATGTACATATGCTTGTGATTTATGTGACTTGCAGGAAAAGAACAGAGCTCACAAAATGTTAAAGAAATGACCAACTAAGCACTGCAACTACATTAAAAAATAAAAGCTTGATGCCTCGAATTATTTGTTTAAAATAAATTTATATGTACCTCAAGAGTCTACTTAATGTTCGTGGACCAACTGAATTTGATATATAATCAAAATCCCTAGAAATAAAGAAAACATGCTTACTTTGTATTGATTTGCCTGTTTTCACAGAACATTAGAAAATCACCCTACAAAAAGCATACTAGAGGCCCAGAAATTTTGTTTTGTTTTTGTTTTTAGGCTTTCAAAATCTTGTTACTCTTGGCTTGCATATGCAATTTTTGAAAAACAGATAGATAAAGGATAAATAACAACCATCTCACCTATCAAAAGTCTAACTTTAAAAATTAATATGGGAAGGTAAAAACTATTGCTAGAGAGTACCCTGAAGCAATATGATTATGTAAATAGAAGTACCAATCCTGGATCCAACACACAATGATTTTGATTTTTTCTCTTGTTATGCCTGTAAGCATAGTAAGGTAGAGTGAAGAGTTCTGACATTTAGTTTTATAATTCAGCCTTTTTTGTTCTGGAGATAGAATATCAATTTTCAGTTAAAGTGTGTTACAATGGTACCATGACTGCTACTGAATTTTTTAAAAAGGGAAATTAATCAGTATTTTGATTGTAATAGCCAAAAAGGGATGTGTTTTGGGTTGGCATGCATAGTTTAGAAAACAAACTTATGGTTACCAAAGGGGAAGTGGGGGGGGAATAAATTAGGAGTTTGGGATTAAAATATACACACTACTATACATAAGACAGATAGCCAACAAGGACCTACTGTATAGCAAAGAGAACTATACTCAATATCTTATAATAATTAAAGATGTTAAAAATATATATATATATCACTGAATAATTTTGCTATACACCTGAAACTAATGTGACATTGTAAATCAAATATATTTTAATATTTTTTTTAAAAAGCTATAATCTGATGTTCCCATTATTCTATCCCCAGTAAGTAAAGTATGATCTGTCTTAACTTATAAGAATCTGCTTAAAATCTATTTGTAATATTTTAATTGTAGTAAAGTAGGCTGTTTAAATAACAATACTTCCTGTATTATCTGTTGTTTATTATCTCCATTTCTTTCAATATCCAGCAGCTGGAATGAGGCCTAGCACAGAAAAGGTACTCAATAAGTATGTGTTGAATGGATGAATGTTGAACTTCTGCTATTATTCTAAGGTGTCCATTTAGATTCAACTGACCTTCAGCATTGGACTTGACATTGGCCTTTTCATGTTCCCTCTTAACTCAGTTTGCTATTTATTTGGAAAAGAGGAACAGGCTAAGAGCGTCTAGGGAATTTTGGTTTATAGAAAATGATGAATAGAAGAACTCAAAGTAAAACAATAATAAAAAACTTTATGAATGTTTTTTTAACGAAGTATCCCTCTGTAGTTCAAGAATTACAAACTCAAATCAGAAAGAGAAAGACAAATATTGTATGCTAACTCATATATACGGAATCTAAAAATGGTACTGATGAACTCAGTGACAAGACAAGAACAAGGACACAGATGCAGAGAATGGACTGGAGAACTCGAGGTTTGGGGGGGCGGGGGGTGAAGGGGAAGCTGAGACGAAGTGAGAGAGTAGCATAGACATATATATTCTACCAACTGTTAAATAGAAAGCCAGTGGGAAGTTGTTGTATAACAAAGGGAGTTCAGCTCAAGGATGGATGATGCCTTAGAGGACTGGGATGGGGAGGGTGGGGGGGAGTCAAGGGATGGAGGGAATACGGGGATATGTGTATAAATACAGATGACTGAACTTGGTGTACCTCAAAAAAAATAATTAAAAAAAAAATTAAAAAAAAAAAAAAGAATTACAAACTCATACGAAAGAAAAGGGAGTAATGGAGACTGTGGCTGACTGGAATGCACACGGTGCAGCTGGAGTCACCACCACTCCGGAACTCTACTGCCTTGGAAACTGGGAACTCTATTGCCTGGTAAACATGGTAATTTCTAGACTGATTCTTAAACACTGTAAGAAAATGTAGACAGTATTTAATACATTTTGCTAAAACTACATAAACGTCAAGGATAATTTATGAACAAAAGATATAATAGGAAAAATCTAGCAACAAAATCTTAAAAGGGCTAGATAAGTTTCCAATTCCATTCTTAACCCACTGAGGTAGACACTTTTGTGGGGACAGTCACTTCACTTTGAATAAAAAGACAGTAAACAGATTACAAACACATCATCAGTTGTAATCATCTCTCTGTGGAGTTTTCCTACTTAGCAATTTTGAGATAATAATACAAGTCCTTTTTAATTCCTTGTTCATCTGTGATTAGAAGCAGACGAAGTTTTAAAAAAACAGGTAATATGGAAGCCACGAAACGCCATGATTTTGTCAATGTAGCAAAGATTAAAAGGCTAATTAAAGACATTTATGGCTGGTATTAATTTATCTGACCAAAATAGGTTAAACAGCCATCTAGATTTAGAAGGTGTTCAGTAACATAAAATAAAACCTGACCCTAGACATTACTCCACATTTTCTAACTTGGGAAAACAATAGGACTCCAAAAATTTATACATAATAATTTAAGTCCCATTTCCTGAACAACTTTTCTTTTGTCAAAACAATCATAGCAAAATGCATAAGGGTGAAGGTAAGATTCCAGTTAGAGGACAAGTAGAGGAAGTGTTTTCTAAGGAGGGGATTAAAAAATCAACTTTCAAGGAAACATGAATATCCCTTTTCAACTCAAGATGCTAAACAATGTTCACTGCACATCCTCGTCATATGCTTGTTAAGAACAAACAATAAGTCACAATGGAGAATGTAGATAAGGCAGAACTTTATTGCACAGAAAGAGCCAATAATGGATTTTTCCCTCTTCCACAAGGTCAACCAACGAGACAGCATGTTTAACAACCAGCTGAAATAAACCAGTTAAAATTATGGTTACTGGGAGAAGGGGGTAAGATTTTAATGTCTATTTTTGAGAAATGTTTCTGAAAAGTTAAAGCTAATTGCTGAACTAATTACACTTCCCTTGAATTTCTTAGACACAAATGATGTGCTTCCAGATTAATTAACTTTACTTCCAAAGAACTGGGAATGATTCCAAATTTTGACTCTGTGATGACTCGACTTCCGTGGAAAGTATTCCTTAAAGCTCTGCCCTTGGGCACAGGATGTTAGAAATGCTTTCACAGGGTATAAGTAGAAATTCAGAAATAAATCTCTGACTTAACAGCTGATATTCTATACTTCAAGATGGTGAAAAAAGAATTATTTCTGGGCTCTCAAAATTTATTTGACGATTCAAAACAAAAACAACCAAACTAAAAAACAAATAAACCCCCAACAACTATCTTAGTACTGTAATCTGCAGTTCTATTTGCTTTCAATTCTATTTTGCCCAAGAGCAATAGTGTTCTCTCATGGCCTGGAGTGTTGAGGTATTTAATAAGACTTTATTCCTGGGCTTGGATATTTTTCTTGTTTACCTCCCAAATCAAACAAAGTTGAAAACTCCATGTGCTCTCTCTGCTAAACCTCCTAAATGTGAACACTGAAGTCGGAAGTTCAGTTCACTGGCTAGTACCTAAGAAATCTATTTTCCTTTGGCTCCTTCTGTTATAAAATTTTGTGCTAGATTTTATGCCCTAAAAAAAAGTAGGAAAATAATCTAATAAATAATCAAGTTATAAAAGCTACTTTTTATGAGCTTTGCTGCTCAGGGGCATATTCGGTTGCTGATAATGCTTTATTTAAAAAAAAAAATCTTGAGAGTCTGTTTTGGGAGCAGGTACAAAAGATGCTATATTGCCTGTGAATTTTTGTGCCCTGATCTTTCCAACATTCTTTTCATGCTCTACACCAGGTTTACAGTTACTGGATTTAATTTCAACTGCTTAGCTAGGGGCACTATTCCCATCCTTGATTATGAGTAAAGTTTTCCCTGTAGAACTAGAGAAAGACAAAACTAGCCAATTCTATCTGCTGTTGGCAGAGCTTGTGAAAATGGGACCGGCAGGGAATCAGTCTTTGTTTGAAACAGGAGAGACAGACTCTGGCGCATTTTCAAGAGGGAACAGCAACACATAATTAACTGGGGCAGGCATGACCTAGGGCAGATGGCAGCAACAGCCCAGTGGGGAGCATGCTGTCTAGAACAAAGATTCTCACTGAGCAGTACTAATCCTCAGAATTAGGACGGACTGAGAAATCTTTCTCAAAAACTCTATGAGTTTAAACTGCCTTAATTTGTCTGAAAACCTAATAGAATACACATACATACACAGAGACACACAGAATACACTGGGAACGACTGCAAAATATAAATGAAATTTAACAGCAGGAAGAAAATACAGTAACGCTATGAGTCTGTTAATAATTGCTAATATTTTTTGAGAGTTTAGAATAGGCTACATATTGTGCTAAATTCATTAAAGCATTATTTGATTCCATGTTTACAGTATTTTTGAGGTACATATCACTTCCTTTCTAAAAATAAGAAAATTTAATCATAAACAAGCTGAGGAATATGCCTGAGACTTCACTGTAAATTGCCACACAAAGTATTGGAGTGTGAATCTACAGAAAGAAAATGGAACAGACTCAAAAGTCCAAAAACTCATTTAATATATATGGGAAAGTATGCCTAATCTCAAACCAGAGGAAAGGGTGGATGATTACATAAATGTTGTTGGGACAACTGGGTAGCCATCTGGAGAAACATTAATAAAGTTGGAGCCTGACCAAAACCAACAAAACAGAGTAAATTTTAATAGATGAAAGAGATAAATACAATTGTAAGTAAATACAAAAAAACAACTTCTAGAATAAGCTTTTAGTTTCACTGATCTTTTCTATTATTTTTCCAAATTGGAAAAGAAGTAAAACTATCACTGTTTGCAGATGACATGATACCATAAATAGAAAATCCTAAAGATGCTATCAGAAAACTATGAGCTCATCAATGAATATGGTAAAGTTGCAGGATACAAAATTAATATACAGAAATCTGTTGCACTTCTATACACTAACAACAAAAGATCAGAAAGAGAAATTTTTAAAAGTCCCATTTACTATCACATCAAAAAGAATAAAATACCTAGGCATATGCCTTCCTAAGGAGACAAAAGACCTGTCCTCCAAAAACTGTAAGATGCTGATGAAAGAAATCAAAGATGACACAAACAGATAAGATATACCATGTTCTTAGACTGGAAGAGTCAATAGTGTCAAAATAACTATACTACCCAAGGCAATTAACAGATTCAATGCAATCCCTATCAAATTACCAATGGCATTTTGCACAGAACAAAAAAAATCTTAAAATTTGTATGTAGAAACAAAAGACCATGAGTAGCCAGAGCAATCTTGAGAAAAATGGAGCTGGAGGAATCAGGCACCATGACTTCAGACTATACTACAAAGCTACAATCATCAAAACAGTATGGTAATGGAACAATATAGATCAATGGAACAGGATAGAAAGCCCAGAAATAAACCTGAGCAGTTATGGTCAATTAAACTATGACAAAGAAGGCAAAACTATACAATGGCAGAAAGACAGTCTCTTCAATAAATGGTGTGGGGAAACTGGACAGCTACATGGAAAAAAAAAAAGAAATTAGAACATTCTTTAACACCATACACAAAAATAAACTCAAAATGGATTAAAAACCTAAATGTAAGACCAGATACTATAAAACTCAGAGGAAAACATATACAGAACACCCTTTGACATAAATTATAGCAATATCTTTTTTGAGCCATCTCCTAGAGTAATAGGAATAAAAACAAAAATAAACAAGTACTTAAACTCAGAAGCTTTTGCACAGTAAAGGAGACCATAGAAAAAATGAAAAGATGACCCACAGAATGGCAGAAAATATTTGCAAATGATACAACTGACAAGGGATTAGTCTCCAAAATTTACAACAGCTCATGTGGCTCAATATTAAAAAAAAAACCCAGAAAGAAAAACAAAACAAACAAAAAAAGCAATCAAAAAATGGGCAGAAGACCTAAACAGACATTTCTCCAAAGAGGCACATGAAAAGATGCTCAACATCTCTAGTTATTAGAGAAATACAAATCAAAACTACAATAAGGTATCACCTCACATCAGTCAGAATGGCCAACCTCAAAAAATCTACAAACAATAAATGACGGAAGACAGTGTGGAGAAAAGGGAACCCTCCTACACTGTTGGTAGAAATGTAAATTGGTACAGCCACTATGAACAGTATGGAGGTTCCTTAAAAAACTAAAAATTGAGCTAGCAATCCCACTCCTGGGCATATATCCAGAGGAAACAAAATGGTTGGAAAGGATACATGTACCCCAATGTTCATTGCAGTGCTGTTTGTAACAGCAAGACATGGAAGCAACCTAAATGTCCATCAACAGATGAATGGATAAAGATGTGGTACATATATACAATGAAACAATACTCAGCCATTAAAAAGAATGAAATAATGCCATTTGCAGCAACATGGATGGACCATGTTGATATGGTCCATATCATACTAAGTGAAGTAAGTAAGATAGAAAAAGACAAATATCATATGATATTTATTATTATATGCAAATCCAAAATATGATACAAATGAACTTATTTACAAAACAGAAACAGACTCACAGACTTAGAAAATGAAACTTATGGTTACCTGGTGGGGGGGTAAGGGTGGAGATGAAGGATAGATTGGGAGTTTGGGATTGACATGTACACACTGCTATATTTAAAATAGATAACCAACAAGGACCTACTATACTATAGCACAGGGAACTCTGCTCAATACTCTGAAATAACCGGAATGGGAAGAGAATTTAGAATAGATAGACATATATGTATAACCAAATCACTCTTCTGTACACCTGAAACTTATACAGTGTTAATCAACTCTACTCTAATTTAAACAAAACGAAACAAAACACTAGAATAAACCAAGAATTCTTGTATAATATTGAAATGAAGAACTCTATTCCAAATATACACAAGATTCCAAAGCCATTAAAGAAAATATTTATAAATTAAATTAAACATTTTAAAGTTTTTTGCTGCAAAAATATCAAAAATGTTTCTATAATTCCAAAATGAATTATTTAAACCACCAAGATATGTGTCCCTCCTCCCAAAATAACTACCTACTGATGTAAATTGATTTCAAAATGAAAAGAAAACCTTTCCCTGTTTCTCCTCCAAAACACAGTATAAAAGCTGCCTTCCTCTGCTTTACCATGTCCAGCTAATCTGTGGGTCAGGATAATCAACAGCAACTAACTAATGTCAAATCATATGACTAGATTTAAAATACCAACCCCGAAGGAATCTTGTGTATCCTCCACATGTTCCATAGATGAGAAAAAGTGGTAAGTGACCTGCTCAAAGTCACAAAACTAATGTGTACATCACTTACCTGGGATATTTCTGCTGTTACAGATTGCCTCTTGCTAGCAAAGCAAAGCATGGGAACTGGTTTGTATTTGGGGTAAGAAAACTTGATCCAATAGTTTAACCAGGGAAATTATTAATAACAGCATGTTTCAAGCATTTTCTATAAACCAGAGCCCCATCTACACTTTATATACATCAACCTATTTAGTAAAGTGCTGTCTGTCATTATATTCCTATGAGAAAATGGAGACACATATTCAAGGTCACCACTAGCAAGTGGGGGTACCCGGATCTGAACTAAAGCAGTCTTATTTCACATTCTACCTCTTAATAGAAGCCTACACACAGTAAGTTTGTTGGATGCTAGCTGAACGTGACTATGGCAAGTCCAATGTCGAGCCCTCACACTTCCCAGATGTACCTCCCAGATGT
The DNA here is from genome assembly GCF_030028045.1 of Hippopotamus amphibius kiboko. Classification (NCBI taxonomy): domain Eukaryota; kingdom Metazoa; phylum Chordata; class Mammalia; order Artiodactyla; family Hippopotamidae; genus Hippopotamus; species Hippopotamus amphibius. Next base: position 93,635,976 of record NC_080196.1, on the reverse strand, counting down.
ACCTCCCAGATGTACCAAAGAAATCAGTTCCATATATTCAGGACAGGAAGTCTGATGGCCATCCCTATGCCTATTCCAACCCAAGCCATGTTCAGAGCACCATTTGAGTCTAATCTTCTGGGCAAACACTTCCCTGAACAACTCATCCTCACTGATCTTCCTCACTGATCTTCCTCTTGTCTAAACTACTGAGTCCTTTACAGTAGGGACCACAAATGTATAATTTTATTATACCTGCTAGTAAATTGATCTCTAAATGGTTTCATGTGTATTTGTTTGCCTCAAATAACTTGTAAACCAATTAAAAAGAAATAAGATTTTGTACACAATTCTACACATCTAGAAAGGCAAAACCTCAAGAAATATTTTTTGACTGACTTATTGCTTACTGATCCCAAATCTATACATTCCATCTCACTGTCATGTGGCTTTTCCACAAGCTATACCTGGGATAACACTCTTCCTAGCTCAATTTCACCACTCTTTTCATGAAAGAAATGATCACACATTGAGGAGTGGGGAAGTCCTTATGGCTAACACATAAGTTAACTTGAATTTTATGCTAAATAAAACAGCCTGTTTGTGGCCTATCAAATAAATACTGCATGCCTGTTTTAACTATAAAATAATATGGAACATTGACTAGAAGTAAAGAATGTCCAAGTTAAAAATAAAGATTAAATGCCTCTCTTCCTTGGACGCCAATGCTGGTACTCCTTTGATGGTAAGATTCCCTTCACTGATGCCAAGATTATACTGACTCCCTGTGTACGTGCTGATCTGTTTTTTGGAGACCTTGACGGAATGTATCCCCGACTTGTTTGATATTCTTGGTTCTGCCAAGATATAAAACTGTGCTGAAAACCGCGCTTCTCCAGAGCAGTTCTTCAGAGTTATCTGAGACTCTGCTGTCTTCCAGGCTTAAGCCCACAGTTTGGCTCATTATAAAACTCTTTTCTCTTGCTATTGTAGATTGCTTATGGATTACTTTCATCAACGGTTTTACATTCGTTACACTCCTGTCCATCTAAGGTTGCAAGAAGACAGGACCAGAAACGCTGTTGTCACTTTTGCTGGTGGAGTTGTTACTCTACTAATTTAAGAAGTTCAAGTCAAGCATAAAGAGCCTCCGCATTTATGCATTCTTATTCCTCCTCTTCCTCTCCTTCTCTCTTGCTATTACCCTAAAGTTACAGATTAGCACTTAGGTTCATCATTGCGCTATTGTTCCTATATCTTGTGACTTACCTTTAACCCTGTATTTTTAGTTTTGCCTGAAGAATTGGCTCAACATGGTGTTTGAGTATTGAGGGGAGAGGGAAGGGTCATGGAGATGAATGATGACAGGGTCTTTGTATATTCATAGGGTTGTCATTTTGCGAGTAGTTTGATGCAAAGTCTGATGGGTTAACAATTTGCACCTGGAGAACTAGTGTTAATGCACCATTATGGCTAAACTGTACTGTTTATAAAAATATTGAAATCCTTCTCTTCTGACAATCAAATAGCTTCTAGTCTAAGCGCTCAAGTTCTATGAGGCCCACATACCCCATTCCCTCCATGCATCATACCGATATCCAGCAACCAATGAGTCAAGGTGATTTGAGCAGGGAGTTTCCAAATTCTACTCTAGCATAGCAGTTCATGTTGATTCTGATCGGTCAGTGTTTGTGCCTTACAGAATGTTAAACATTTTGACCATATTTCTGGGTATATAAGTTCAAAGGTCAGTACAAAACCCAGAGTTCTTTGCAGGAAGAGAATGACTTAGTAGCAAGATTTTCAAACCATGTCTAATCTGAGAACATAAAACATATTTTTATGTGCATGTTATAGGAAGGGGATTTCATATAAGGGATAGATGAGAATAAAAATAGTAACAACAAAAGTATGTCCCCAAATGAAAGACCATCTCAGTAGAAACTGTAGCATATAAAAATGCACACCTGTTATCTAAAATGCCAGGACTCTAAACATGATGCTTGTGTGCTAAAGAGGTCCAACAGGCTGCCTTCCAACTGCAGGTGGGTCAGAATCCACGACCATATTCCCTACATTTACACCCTCTGACAGGTCTATGTGTCCATCCCCAATCTCAGCCACCCACTTTTTGCATAGATCTCTGCTGAATACCCATCGCTTACACTTTAAATCTCAACAGTTACTGAACTCCCGTTGGAGGTCCCCCTCCACCACTGCTTATTCTGGTTGAGGCTCAACTATTGGCATTTTCCTACTTCTAGCTCTGCACACTAGAAGAATAGGCTCAGACCAGGTACATTACTTCTAAAAGCTCCCGAACTTTGCATGTGAGATCAAAAAACATCTATCAGTGTATGTGTGTTGGGGAGCAGGGAACAGTTAAAGCTTAACTCATTGCAGCTCAGAACCTCATCATTAAACTCTTTCACTTCCATAGCACTATAGTCCATCGAGAAATCTAGTGGTACTTTTCTTCAATGCATGCTTCCTGTTAGAGAAGTGAGGAATTTATCACATACTGGAAATCAATCAAACCTCTGGAAAGGACAACTGAAATGAATGTCATTAACTTATATTTAAGGGTTTATTCTGCCATTTGCTCTTGCTTCTATTTAAGGGTTTATTGTGGTGGCTATGTATTATGTTTTATAATGGAAAGCTGGCATTTTTACATGGAACTTGAGTATGTTAACTGAGAACTGAGACCTCCCTATGTTTTCAGGAAGCTGTGCCATATCTAATGCTGGAGCCAGGCTTGCAGACTCTGACTGCTTATTTCAGAGTTTTGCAGGATCTTTTATCCTTGGGGATTGGGGAGGACTGCTGATGGAATCACAGTATCACCACAGTGGGATCATTGCTGCATTTGGTCCATTGTTGCATTGTACATGATGGCTTTTCCTATCTGGTCAAGGAGATCATCCACAGTGATTACATTACCTTTTGCTATCTTTCACACTTAAAAACAAATGTCAATATCCAACTCTCTTACAGAGTACGTACAGGTCACAGGGAAGGGTTCAGTAAAGAAATGTAAGCAGATTGCGTAGCTCAGTCTTCTTTAAGATGAGTTGCCTTTTCCTAGTAACACAGGGGTAATATTGTTGGAAATTGCTCTCAGACCTCTCCTAAGGCCTGCTTTTAAGCTTATTCTGTGTCCTTTCTTTCCCCCAAGGGAGCTGGGATGCATCTCAGTGATTTCATTTTTCACTGACATCTTGTCAAGAAAGAGGTCGGATGTTAGCACAGACGAATACCTCTTGGACAGGTCTTTTCATTGTGTTAGGCAGAAAACTGCCTTACTTTAATGGCAAATTCTTCTCTTTCTTTGACCAAAGAATATTTTCTGTAGTTACTTCATGGAACACACTACCCATAAAGCACAAATCCAGGGCCATTCATTCAGAACCTCTTGTTCCGAGATTCTGATGGCCCAAATCAGATCTTCTCCCATAGATATCCCTGGGAGACAAACATCAGGCAAGAGCCCTGACTTTCTCTGAGTTTGCAAGGACTGGAAATGAATAAAAGAAGCAACATAGCATGTCTTCAGAGAAAAATGAACTTTAGCTTTAACTCCACATAGATCTGATCTTTGTCTTTGGACTAGTTCATATTTATGCATTTCACTTCTCCTTTTTTTGATATAGGGATAATAATACCAATTTAAATCTTCCATCATGGTTCTTGGAACATGGTATAATCTCAATACATATTAGATAAATGAAGGAATCAATGCATAAAATGGTGAGTTAACGTGAGGAAGTGATTGCAAACTGCTTTGGAATCTACCACACAATAATGCTAGAGTTAAGCAGGCAAATTATTATTATGTGTGTGTAGAAAAAATAAAAGGGGACTGTCTATTAACCAAAGGAAGATGAAGATGACTTCTCTTAAATGGAGAATGACTCCTATATTGAGTGAGTACACGGTGCCTTGGGTTAGTCCCAACTGACACCTGAAAGGTCCTTAGGACTTCTAGATTTTATGTTCACTTCTTCCACCAAAACACATACACTAATTGGGGAAACTAAAACCCTGAAAGATTGAAAAGCATGTGTAAGGTCAAATAACCATTTATTATTTATTTTAAAAAAATCCTCCCCATAAATCTTAGCCACTTTGATATTTTTTATCAGTAAAATCACTATATTACATGTTATAGTTGTTAATTTGTTAGTTTTATACTGATAATTAGAACACTAGCTCCATCGGATAGGTATTTGTGTTTTGTTTACTATTGCATCATCTAGAATAGTTACTAATACATCTTAGGGCACTCAATAAATATTTGCTGCATAAATAGATGGATGAATATATAGTAGATGAAACCCAAAATACACATTTCCTAATTTCAAATCCACAGTTCATCCCAGTCTACCACATTGCCTCTCTATAAAGCTACTTTGCCATTTTATGCTTTAACATGAAATATTATAAAACAGAATCATACAATGAATCTTGGGTAAATGATGATCTCCAGTTCTATTCATCATCTAGTTAGGAAGAATGTAGCTTCTTGACTCACTTATTGTTACCATTTCAGTAGAAGCAGAAATCAGATTCTTTTAAGTATGAAAGAGTGAAAAAAAGTGGTACATAGCTTGGATGCTTGTTACAAACAGAACACATATGGCAAGATTCCCTTTGCTTAAAAAACTACTACGAGGGTGAGTCAAAAATTATCCACACTCTGGCTGTAGAATTTATAGAAGTTTTAATATAACCTGAGTGCAGATAATTTTTGACTCACCTTCATATATTATTCCACTTAACAGCACACCAAGTCTTAACAGAAGTTTGTCATTGTGGCTAGACAGACCTTCATCTAATGCTACATTTGCTTAACTGGTTATTGCTATAATAGCTCAGAGATTGGGGACAGTGGGTATGGAATTAAGAGTATTACTGAGGCCTTCCTATATCCCAAGCAATGTTCTAGGTGTTTTACCTCTGTCATACTATTTAACACATATGATAACCCTGCAAAACTACAGACAAGAATAGTCACAAAGTTGATAGGTGGTGGACCAAAGTCATTGCATATGCCTTCAGAAGACATGCTTGCAAGCACCACCATGTTACACCATGCTAATGGTGTTCTACAAAGGATATAAGTTGCCTACAGAAAAATCACTTTGGAAAATAAGTCAGCCCCAAATGGCTCTTACATGTTTCCTCTTTCGTCTCACCTGTGTTAGTCTCTAAATAGTAGAAAAATACTTAAGGTCTGTTCTAGCAATCTGCTTCTGGAAACTGGGTTAAGTTTTACATCATAAGCAATTGACACAATTGAAGTTAGGGTGTGTACAATATAGGTGGTGTTTTAATAGGCACTAGTATTTAATATATAATGTATGATTTTTTTTAAATCATGTGAGACTGTCTTTCCCTTACTGAATTTATGAGTAAAAGAAAAATTCAAAATGATATTGGAAAGAAAGCAATGATGTTTAATGCACTCACAGAGTTATTATATGCACCCAAATTGAAATTTTATAATTTGACTGTGTAAAAAATGATACAAATGTCTTTAAAATGAAGCACTTTCTTTAATATCATTAAAAGAGTTTCATTTTTACAAGTGTGCAAAAATTGTCATTTCTAGGATATCCTCCAAATTCAATCTTTGTATTTCTCTGCTTCACTTTTGGATGCAGGAATCAGACTTGCCTTCTTGACCTTTCCCCAAGTTCTGCTTTCTTGCATCTAAATGTATATATATGTCATGTTCCATAAGAAACCCTCTCTACTTAGAAGGTAAGAAGGGTGAAAAAAATTCTTCATACACCTTTAAAGCTAAATCCAAACTAGAATTTTTAATTAGTAATTAGCAAAATCCTTTGCACAGATACAGTGCAAGTAACCGTATTCTTAATACATTCAGCTATTATCTGTTCTATTCTACATATGGGGTTTTTTTTGAATCAATATGGTTATTTCATACAAACTTAGAGAAAGAAGTCGAAGAGCCCTACATTGTATAGTTCTAAGTACACACAAAAATTAGAGGTTCTTGTCACCCTCTTCTCTTACCTCTCTAGGAGCTCTTCCAAGATCTTATTTTCCACATAGTGAAGGCTCTGAAATTTATAACTCAAGCCTTGACTTTCCACATGAGTTCTGGACTTGTATACTGATTACCTACCTGACATTCCCACTGGGATATCTAATAAGCACCTCAATCTTAACCAAGTTCAAAATAGAATGCTTGATTCCTCCAACCCTGCTCCTCCCCAAGTCTTTCCCATCTTAGCTAAACAAACTATAAGTCGACAAGGTACTCAAGTCAAAAACCTAGGAATTGCCATCAGTTCCTGTTTTTCCTTCATTCTCTGCCTTTGGTTTCATTTCCTAGCAGTGGAACATGAAAGGAGATTCTCGTTCCAGTGATTGATTGAGGACTGCTTTATTGCAGTGGGTTCTCAACTTAAGCATGTATCAGAATCTCTTGCAGGGCTTGGAAAAGCACAGAATCCTGGACTCCATCTCCAGAAATTTCTAATTAAGTAGGTCTGGGGTGATATCTGAGAAGTTATCATTCTAACAGTTTCCCAGGTGATGTTGATGCTACTTTTTCCAAGACCATATTTTAATAACCACTGCTCAAAGGGAAGAATGGAATGAAAGAAGGTGGATGGAGGGTGGGGAAAAGCAAAAATGTGGTCTCAGAAGGAAACGAGTGATTCATGGAGAGGCAAACATAAGCACTTGGTAGCCAACAGTCCCAAAAGGTTCAGGATGATTCTGCAGCCAGAGAGTATCTAGACAGAGCACAGATAGAACCTAATGCACTCCCTAAATCCATTTTCAGCAAGCTTTTCTGATCTACCTCTAGAATAGGCACTGAGTGTAACCACTTCTCACTATATCCACTGCTAACACGCAGTTCACTCTCATTTCTCAGCAAACAGCAATTTCTTTTTAGAATGTTTTATCTAGGGTCAGAGTCAACGTCCTGATATAGTCAGTCTAGGATCTGCAGGTGGAAATAACTTAGCGAGCTTTCAGGTAAAGAAGCTGCAACTGCAAGTTCAAGGTCGATGTCTGAAACAAAGGCCTGATGAAATCAGGTCTCAACCAGATTCAGTCTTACTCTCCTACAGTGCATTCTCCATGCAACAGTCAGAGTGATATATATATGTCTATGTGTATATATAAATGTAAAGCTGATCTCATCACCTTTCCATGATTCTCCAGTGTTCTTAGAAGGAAATCAAACTTCCTTCCATGGCCAACAAGGTCTCAGGTTTTTCATACATTTGCAATTTTCCATTTCCTCTTCCTGAAAGCTCTATTCTACGTTCACTCCAAACCTGATCCTAACCTTTACCACACAGAGATACAGATGAATGAATACTTCTTATCATTCAGGACTCAGCCCAATTGCCTCCTTCTTAAAAAGACCTGAACAGATCTTTATACATAAGATAGCTCCACATGCCCAGTCACTAAACCATGTTACCCTGCTTTAGTTTATTCAAAACACCTCAACTATCTGAAGTTAACTGTTTTTTTAAAAAATGTATTTGCTTGTCATCATGTCTTCCCCCATGAGAATATGAGTTCCATGTGTGCAGACTTTGTTTTCCAGTTCACTTCTCTGCCTCCAGCACCTGGAAGTGTGTTTAGCACATAGTAGGAGTTGAATAAACATTTCTGAATACATAGATGAATGATGTGCATGGATTGAATGAGGAAATATTTTGCTTCTTAGCTTTCAATTGTCCTACTGACTGTAGGTCAGTATTTTAGTTATTTTCTTTGTGGTCATGCATGCTCAGTTTGGATAAGAAAGATCCCAAGAAACAATCTGATCAGGTTTAATCAGCATAGTTCATATCTGAGACAGTTTCTTTAGGGCAATGAATATATCTGCATGTTGACAGCTGGACCATCCATCAAAAAGACAGACCAAGCTGATTAGTTCCAACAAAGTTACATTAAGAATGGTTCTACAAATATTGGTGCCACTGAAAAATTAGGTACAAGGTGATTGCATCAGTGTCTGAATATTACAAATCAGAAATTCAGCCTTAGAAAATGCAATTGGTAGCATTTCTCTGCTTAGAGCACTGTTTGTCTGCCTCATGGAGACAGAGCAAGAAGCCATGGCTAGAAAACGGCAAACTGTGCCCAGATTTCCGAATCACGTGGGACTGAGATTTAGAAAAACTTTCAGGGGAGCATCCAGTAGTTGAGTATCTGGTCAACATAACGTAACCAACAATAAGTCATATTTTCAGGCAGGATTTCTTTTACAGTCTTTCTTCTAAAGAAGTGGCTCTTGATCTCCAGATTAGCAGCATCTGTATCAACTTGGCATTAACTGGGGACTTTTTAGAACTGTCAACCAATTTGGCTGGCCCAAGACCATCTGAGCAACTCTGGGTGTAGGACCCAGTGCTCTGTGCTTTAATATATCCTGCAGGTGATTCTGATGATTCTCGCATAAGGTTGAGAATACCTTTTGCAGGGCTCGAGTCGACCCACTGGGGGTGTGAAGAGATGAACTACATTTTGGTTAAAAGTACCTGCAGTTGGAAGTATAAGGTTTGGAATGAAGTTTGAGTCTGACATTCTGCTTTAAAATAACCAAACAGCCCTCAGCGAAACACTCTGTCCACCCATCTCATTTTCCATGTAAACACAAAATCTAAAACTTGACCCCCAACATCACAGATAGTGTGGCACAAACGGAAGGTAGAAAGCACTCCAGAAAAGTAGAGTGTTTTCAGAACGACGGGTATTATTACAATTCACAGAGCTATGTTAGATTTAGCTCTCAGCATACATTTCTCAGTAATCATAACGTGTTTTGCTAAGTGAAGATTCTGTACATGAATTGCCTTAAATACATATTTGATAATATTCAGCAGTGTTGTCAGAAGGGGCTGGGGGGGAGGAGCTCAGTTTCTGAGGGAACACCAATCAGCTCATCAATCTGCCTAGTTCTGCAATCATTTCCTTTAATGGGAGGTCTGTAATTGTCACTTATGATGACTTAACATGTCACTGTTGATTAGTACAGGAGACGAAGATGTCTCAGGAGCAAAGTGAGACAAAGCTCACCTCACCCGATCTTTGCTCTCCTCATGCCTAATTGCTTGGGTAGCTGCAAACTTTTATTGTGATAAATGACAACTCCAACACTCACATGCAAACACACATGCCTGAGCACAGGTGGATACACAGGCACACATTTCATCATCTGTTAGATAGAAACGTTTTGCATCAATTAGAAACAAAGGCTACAAATGAATTTATTTACAAAATTGAAACAGACTCACAGACATAGAAAACAAACCCCTGGTTGCCAAAGGGGAGAGGGGGAGAAGAGATTGGGATTAACATAGACATACCACTATATATAAAATAGATAACACAAGGACCTACTGTATAACACAGGGAACTATACTCAATATCTTATAATAACCTATAATGGAAGAGAATGTAAAAAAAAAGAATATGTGTGTGTATTTATGCATAACTGAATTACTTTGTTGTACACCTGAAATTAACACGTTGTAAATCAACTATATTTCAATAAAAATTTAAAAAAACAAAAACAAAGAAGGCATTTTACTTATTATAGGATATGTGGATTTACTTGCACATTTTCTCCTACTAAAAAAAGTTCTGTCTTTTTTTTTTTTTTTACAAGAACTGTAAAATGGGTAAGGAGGTTTCCAATTTATTCTGCCATTCAACCCTTCAATGTGGCCTAACTCTACAGAGCCGATATCTATGTTTTCCTGCAGATTCCTTCACATGTCCCTTGATCCAGCCAAGGTAATCTTGTCACTTTCAGCTAAATAAAGTTCACTTCCATCTTTACTAAAGCTATTTCCCTGTTAATGCACTCCTTACATTTCTCCTATCTTCTAAGATTTTCTTCAAATTCTAACTCAACTGCTACTTTCTCCCAAAGTGCTGATGAACTATTTTAGTTGATCTTTCCATTTTCTGAATTCTTATGTAACTCACTGTTTTTCTGGATCATTTGTCATTCATAAAATACACTGCTTTGAATTATTACAGAATGTTGACATATGATCAACTGTTTAAATGTTAAGATCTTTTAGGTTAGAGCCTAAGTCTTATGCTTCCTTCCTATGCTCTGAATATCTGGTTCACAGAAAGAATTAAATAAACACTTGTTAAATTATTGCATGTGAGGCTTTAAAACAAACTGTTGGCAGAATAATAATAATTCATGCCTTACCATAAAAGTGGTCATCTTTTTTTTTTTTTTCTTGGAATCTTCTATGGGAATGACACAGCCAACACTATTACTGACATTGTGTACAATGTCATAACTTTTTTTCTTACTAATACTGGTAAGTATTGTCTTAACTCCCAAAATGCATCAGTCACAAGAAAGGACTTCAAAAGCATTTAGTAAACCTCATTTTCTACGACAAGGAAGTAGAATCACATTTTTAAATTATTTCTTCAATAAAAATGTCAGTGAAAAGATATTCCTGTTGGATCAGGAGAAAATTCTTTATATCAAAATACAATATCCCCCAAAACTTCAAGTAAATGAAAATTTCATATAATTTAAAGGACAAATAGAGTGTGCTCATCCAAAAATTACTGATAAACAATTTCAAAAACAAAGAGATGCAGAGTTTATTTTATTCTTCCCCATGGTATCTATCTGAACCTATTTGAAAACTTAAATATTACACCAAGGTAAAAAGATTTCTGTAGCAATAAGAATCATATCATAAAGATGTTTCAGTTGTCATTAAATGTGACTTTTAAAGAAGGTCCAATCTTTAAGAGTCAGTTTTGAATGCATTTAATTTTAAGGAGTAGATAGATAAATAGAAAGATGGTTAATTTTTAATAAATTTACTCTAAAAACATTTCAATTTGTTAAAGTAAAGGCTCTCCAATTATGGACTGAATGTTTGTGTTTCCCCAAAATTCATACCTTGAAATCTAATTTCCAATATGATTGTGTTTAGAGGTGGGAGCCTTTGGTAGATGATTGGTCATGAGGGCAGAGTGCTCATGGATGGGATTAGTGCCTTTATAAGGGATCTCAGAGAGCTCACCAGTCCCTCTTCCATGTGAGAACACAGAAAAAGACAATCAGCTATGAACTAGGAAGAAGACCTTTACCAGTCACTGGTAAGATACTGCCAGTGCCTTGATCTTGGACTTCCCAGCCTCCACAACTGTAAGAAATAAATTTCTATTGTTTATAAGTCTCCTAACCTGTGGTACTTAGTTACAATAGCCTGAACAGACTGGCAAAGCCATAATTTCAGTTCCAGAGTCAAAATTATAGGCTTGGAATAGGATCTTATGATATCACAACCAACATCAAAACAAAACCTGCCTCCCCAAATATTCAGACACAAGAAATCACCTTATACATTTCCAATGCAGTGAAATCAGAAGTAATTCATTTTAACTTCTGAATGAAACAAATGTCCTTCAGCAACATTTTCAATACTTAAATTCCATATTTTGGAATTAAAAGAAAACAAGTTTGGAAGGCAGGGACAAACTGGAAAGTAAATCACTTTGAAATAGCATAGTGTTCTCAGTGGTGCTTTTAAAATTGAATTATTTGTCTGTTTTGGAAACAAAAAGGATTGTAGTATAAATTGTGTTTCTTTCAGGATTTATGAAAACAGCCAGTTTTTCCTTGGCCATACATGATATGGTGTTAAATAACCCACTACTCCAACTTCACTAATTATAAAACATCCATAGAATGTTAAATAACCTAAATTCAGTCATCTATGCCAGTGAATCAGTTACAAATTAAAGTATGCTTAAAAGGCTTATTTGCCCATGAAAAACAAAGCTTCATAGAATTTGCTAAAGGAAGAAATGTTTAAATACTGGACGGAAACATGAAACGAACATCCAAGTGTGTGTGTGTGTGTGTGTGTATGTATACATATTGTGTGTGTGTATATATATATATAGTATGTATGTGTGTATCTATACATATATATAATCAATTGTATGTCACTTTTCTCTAATAAAAGCCTCTTATTCTTTTGCCTCTCAAAGTCGGTTGAATTTATTGAACAATTATAACTCAGTATTGTTTCTAACTATGAGAAAGGCTATATACTCACAGGACAAGAAAAAAAATGGTATCACTTAGAAATATATTTCTTTTCTAATTTCTCAAACAATAGTTTTGGTGAGGTTTGATTCAAAGGACTAAATTATTTCATAAAAGAAAATAAAGATACATAAGCCTATTTCTCATAAACGTGTTGGTGTAGAAGAGACACGCCAGCTTGGGTACAAGTTATAAGTATTAGGACTGAAGATGCTCGGCCACACCCCAGAGAAGCTCTGCAGGAAATTCTCATGTGTATTAACATTTGAGAAACAATGCCTGAGACCTGTGGTTCTGAAACTTCAGTGAACGTTAGATTCACCCAGAGGACTTACAAAACACAGATCACTAGGTCCCACCCCAGAGTGTCTGATCCAGTAAGTCCTGAATGGGAACTTCTAGCAAGTTCCCCAATAATCCTAATGCTTCTGGTCTGGCACTGCACTTTGAGAACCAAGGCTACAAATTTCCTTAAATGTCACATTTTTGAACTGGGGTATCAAGTGAATTGGACTTCAAACTATTTAAATCTTTTCTTTCTGAGAAGGGCTGAAGAGCTCACGTTCAGAGATGCTGATGGAAGTTGGATCTAAACACTATGATGAGCAGAGGGCATGCAGGCTCATCTCTGATAATGAAAATTGCAAAGCCTGATGTGTTCCCACCTATGTGGAAGTCTAGCATTCTCTACCCAGTAGTAAGCTACAGGTTTGAGACTTGTTTTCTCCAAAAGTTGCTTTGCATCTGCTCAAACACATGGATCCTGAGAGTTTAGGATGGAGCCTGGCAGACCTGACCCACCTGTTCTGCTTGGGGGTATAAAGGTCTTCAGTGCCACTGGAGGAGTGTATGCTCAACACTCATCAATCACACATTGCACTGCCTTAACCTGCGACACAAAGGAGTTTAGAACTCTTTTATAAAGTGTGGCAGAAATGTTTTAGTTTGAAATTTTCATAACAGCTGGCTACAAATCATTCTCCAAGGCTCTAAAAAGAGCCTCATCAGACCTCTACCGGATCTTTGAATTTAAGGATCATGGCACTTATCAGTGTAATAACCAGAGGGGATTTGTTTAGAAAATGTATCCCAAGGTGGACTTACTATATGGAGATAATTAATGTGAACTAGGTGCATGTGAAAGCCACGTAGCAATGAGGTTTGTTTTAGTGAAATTAAAGCTGAGACAGACTTTGTGGCAGTACTTAGATTCCAAACTGTTCTTTCTATTCAAACTTCTCCTAGTACTTAAAGGAAAAATCATATAATTATCAAGCAAGAAGCTATTTATTTCCTTTTTGCGATGGCAGAAGGCTATGCATATGGCTCATCTATGAGTAGTTTCATTCACATATAAATTAAAAATTTTAGTAAATAAATATAGCCCTGTTTAGTACTGTTTGGAATTTTCATTTGTCTTTCAGGGCACCAATTCAGTTAGCCCTGCTCACTACACTGATAACAAAAGATTTGATAAGTGTACCCAAAACAGGAAACTATATGAAACATGTGCCAGTTGGCTAGAGCTAATTTCTGTTTACTAAGTCAATGGCCAATAAAAGGGCAATGAAGTCACAAATAATTTTTATTAACTCTTGGCAAATGTCTATGAAGTGAGTATAACGGTGATAACAGTGGAATAACAGTACCTCATCTCTGTTTGCTACTCACGTTAAATAGTAGACAGAGTATAACAAACACATCAAATGTAGTGGCTGACAAAGTTTTGAAAGAAAATTTGTTGAACTAATAAGTCTGTTTTGGAGGTCACTGTGAAGAGATCTTAAAAACAAAGTGCATAGATGACCCCCAGAAGTCTGACTAAAATCGTGTACATACATTTTGGGGTATACAGAATTGGTTCTTGTTTGAAGGTACTCAAGTAACTGTAGATTTCTTGGTAAGGAGTCTTTGTAATCTTAACAAATTCTTAAAGGGGAGTCTGACTCCAAGATTAAGAGCCTCCAAATAAAGTCTTCATTTATGAGATGTGCAGACTGCATTAAGAAACTTATAGCCTGCAAGCGGCCCTCTACCCATCTTGCTCCCTTGGAAGCACTCACGATACCACTGCGGGGCTCTTTACCCCATGAAACCCATGTCCAGCCTTCATAACTTCTGTATGAAGCACAGCATCCCAAGTGGTCACTACCAAGTGATTGGAGTTGTCATGGAAAGTGATACTTATTCACTTTTTTTTTTTTTTTTGGAAAGTTTATGTTTTGAGTACATCCCAAAAGGATTATGCTACAAAGATAATTAAAGGATAGTTTCAATCTGAAATGAGTTTAAACACTTTCAATAACAGATCTAACTGATAGACCAGGAGAAGTGATCAAGTCCAACTCTGAGGTATTTGAGTTCTTTTTTGCTTCTCCAAATCATTTAGTATAAGAGTATGCAGGGCTCAACTTCGGCCTTCTTTGTTCTGTCCTCAGACACTCCTTTGGAGATCCCCTGCTGTCTCATGGTCTTAAAAACCACTCTAAGCTGATGACTCCCATTTATATCTTCAATATAGACCATCCTTCCTACTCCAGACTTGCACAGTAACTGCCTATGCAGCATCTCCACCTATATGTCCAAATGCATCCTGTCCAAAGCAAGACCACTGATATTGCCTTAAATTCGCTTCAGCTAGAATCTTTCCCATCTTTGGTGACTGCAATGCCATCCTGCTAGTCTCAGGCATCACCAAATGTTATTGTCATCATAGTCCTCTCTCTTTGTCTTAGATCCATATCCAATCTGTTAGTGAGTATTGCTGAATCTACCTTCAAAATACAACCAGAATGTGATCACTTCTCCCCACCTCTACTGTCACCATCCTTGTCTGAGCCTTCATCTCTACCCTGTGCTGTTGTGATATCTTAACTAACTTCCTAACTTTCATGCCTGCCTCCTTCATCATAGTACAGCACAGAGCCAGCATGATAGCTTAAATCAGATCATGCTTCTTCCTCACTTGACTTTTCACTTCATACAAAACAAAATCCAAAGTCCTTACAAGAACTTTCAAGTGACTACATGATCTCCCAATTCATCCCCCACCCCTTCCCCTTGGTATCCATACGTTTGTTCTCTACACCTGTGTCTCTATTTCTGCTCTGTAAATAAGATCCTCTATACCAATTTTTTCAGATTCCACATATATGCATTAATATGCAATATTTGTTTTTCTCTTTCTGACTTACTTCACTCTGTATGTCAGTCTCTAGATCGATCCAGATTAAGATTGACATCTATACACTATTGATACTATGTATAAAATAGATAACTAAGGATAACCTACAGTATAGCACAGGGAACTCTACTGAATGCTCTGTGGTGACCTAAATGAGAAGGAAATCCAAAACAGAAGGTATATATGTATATACATAGCTGATTCATTTTGCTGTATAAACTAACATGATATTGTAAAGCAACTATACTCCAATAAAAAATATTTTAAAACAAAACAAAAAACTGACTACATGGTCAGGCCCTCACCTTCGACTCATAGCTTATTCCCTCTTAGTTCTCCACTGCTCGCTCCGTGCTATCACACAGATACCACATTGATCCAGGGTGTCTGGAAACACAATAGCCATGTCCCTGCCTTGGAGCTCTCGCACTGCCTGTTGTTTTCCTCTACTTGTTTCCATGGCCTGGAACGTTCTTCTCCCAGAAATCTCCATGGCTAACTTTCTGATCTCTTTCAAGTTTTGCTTAAATCTCATTTTCTTAAAAGTCCCAACTAGAATATCTGATTAACACCAAGACTTATCCTATCCCCTTAGTTTGACCTCTATTTTCTTTTTTCAGTTTCACTCACAATTCTCTAATAAACTTAATCCATTAATTACTGTGTCCTTTACTTTGGTATTACTTTTCTCTGTCCTTTCTTTTTTAAAATGTTAACTCCATGAGGGCAGGGATGTTAGACTCTCTTGTTGACTATGGAATTCCAAGTAACTGGAACTGTGCCTGACACAAAGTACATGCTCAGTAAACCTTTGTTTCATTGAATCGTGCTATCCTGGATCCATAAGTGTAGGGGAAATGGGCATCTAGGGTTGCATATACTCTAAAAGCCAAAATCATATAATTTTAATCTAGTGCAACAAGTACTGCATTTTGTACTAGTCAATTACAGTATAGCCCTAAATGAGTGAATAAATTAAATAGTATGAAACCAGGCCATAGATAATGTCGGATAGTTTCTGTAAGAGGAACTAGCTCATAAGGGAAGATAACGTCTGTGGAATATCATCCAATGGCTTTGTAACAGGACTGCTGCTTTCAGCCCTGCTCCCACACTATTCTCAATCCAGCAGCCACAGGGATCCTATTAGATAGCAAGTCACCTAACGTTGCTTACTCAGCGAAAAGCTAAAGTCCTTAACATGGCCAACACAATCTCAGGAGATTTGGCTTCCGGTTATAACTTGACCTTATTTTCCTCTCCCCCTGGCTCACTCAGCTCCCTCCACCTGGTCTATTTACTATTTCTCAGACACGGGAAGCAAGCTTCCACCTCCGGGAAGGTGCCGGCTCCGCCTGGGGCGTTCTTCCTCAGACAGCTTTATGGCTTGCACCCTACTTCCTGTAGATCTTCACTCAAATGTCGTCTTCTCAGCAGACAGCTCCCTGGACACAATAAGGTGGAATTATCTAGTGAAGTTATCCTCCCTAGATCCTGCACTTTCATTTGCTACTTTATACCATAGCTTTAATATACTCTTTATCTCATCATCTTATTTAACACACAGGATATTTTACATCACTGTCTCATTTGTTATCTCCCTACTCCCGCACTCCTTCACAGTATGAGCCCATAAAGGCACAGTCTTTGCCTGCGGTATTCCCTACCATATGCCCAACATCTAAAATAGTATCTGGCAAAAGAACATGCACAATACTTTTTGATGAATGAATGTCTGAATGTGTAGATATATAGATATGTACACATGTGAGGAAAATTCTCATGTGCTTTTTGAAGTGTCATTTTAACTGCTACCAAGCACTTCTTGGGATCTGAGTGGTGTCGTTCCTTCAGCCTGTGGATCTGTAATAGGAGAGTTTTCTCTTTCATTCCTGGGCTTAGGCTTCCCACTTGCCAAATCAATCAATAACATAAATCATTTACATCCTGTCTCCCTGGAGGCATTTCACAAACTTACAGATGTCTACAATGTTGGAGATTAGAGAGACTTCAGTGATGGGCTATGATACCTCCTTTACTTGAGATATGATGAGTAAATAATAGATCTAAAGGCCATTATCAACTTATTCCAGCACTGCAACTAGAACTAACGTGTCTTAACCAGCACAGCGATCTCACTGTAGGTTCACTCTTGAATCTGTTACTACACAATGAGAAAACTCAGAAACCATAGAGAGTACCAGACACTCTATACACAGCTTTATGTGGCAAAAGAAAATCCGGCCCAAATGTAAAGTCATATTTCTTCATTTGTGAGGAGTTCACACCTCTATTTCTGAGTAAATACTCAGATCAGATGGGGCAATGGTTAAATTATCCAAATATTTTTAAAAACCTAATTAATCAGACTAGTCTTTAATTCAACCTAGTCATTTTATGCATGACTGTCTCACCAACTGACCCTAATGACAGCCAGGATAAAAATGGACAGCATCATATACTTGGACAATTTAACTTTTCTTAAAACTTTCCATGGTGAACTTTGTGTAAGACAAATAATTGTTTAATTCAGAAATGACTTATTATAAGTGGTGATACATGTGTACATCTCATGTACTTTTCCTCACTTGAGGATGTTTTCTCTCACACAATACCAGTACATTGATGCTAGTAAAGATTACTAGTTCTTTCATAATACTAAAAGAACTGGCACCAAGAGGCTCCAAACCAAACGGACTTCATTGCCAAGGTAAAGATTAACACTAGTTATTCAATATTTAAAGAATTGCAACTCCCCTGAGATAAGCTTTTAACACAATATAGTTTCAGGAACAGGTCTTCCTTAAAAACAAGTCCTCATTACAACTGTAGTAATCTTACATCCCAATTCTCCAGGACAATAAAAAAAAGTCAAAGTGCCTTTAGACAAGAAGCAGAAGGATTTCTTTAGTTTCATGCCCTTGTCACTGAAATTGGAGACATTAAATACCTTTAAACCAACCCTAACAATTAGTTTGTTTTTATTGAAACTACTATTCCTCACATTTTAAAAATGTTTTCTACCATATTTGCCATCTCTTTATAAGACCGGATTACAAGTGTCTTTCAGTAGTCTGCAATTAACAGGAATAACAAAAATGCTGGATGACATAATCAGGACCTAATAAGATCTCAACAGTCTGGAACCATGGACCGAATCTTTAAAGATTATGCTTAACTAGAATCAATAGAACATCTTATTTTTGTTTCCAACAACAATTTTAACAATCCAGCAGGAAGGAAACCTGAAGAATGTACGGTAGAAAAAGGTTTTGGGGTTGCATTTCATAATAAATAGAATACGAACTGAAGAGTGATATGGCAGTTAACATATAGATGACATATATTCAGGATACATTAATTACAGAGAGGATGGGAAGTGAATCATTTATATAACTAAGTCACAACAGAGCTGGAACACAGGATTAACTGTGTAATTTATGTGAACTGGTACAAAATGAAAATGTGGGGACCATCATTCAAAAATTACCACAATGTTCAAGTCAGTGGCAGAAGAGTTAAACAATGCATGAGGCCTTTCTGTACATGTGAGAGCCCTGTAAGACTGCACAGCTCACATGCTCATGAAACCAGTCCTATTGGAACTCGCTATGCTTCCTAAAAAACCTCAGGAATAAATTTAAGAAAAGTGAAAAAAGAACGTGCAGATTTTAAACCAAATCACATAAAGAAAGACTGACGGAACTAGGAATATATTTAGAGAAGCAGTGACTAAAATGGGAGCACTTGCCATTATTTACAATAAAGAGCTACCTTACCACATGGATTAGGAATAAGATTAATTCTTCATAGCCTCAAGTAATAGAATACCAATGGGTACAGAAGCACATTTTCATTTAATATTGGTATATTTGTTGCAGGCAAGCCTATTCAAAAAAGTATGCAACCTACATGCCCCTCAGAAGATGAATGGATAAAGATGATGTGGTATATATACAATGGAATACTACTCAGCCATAAAAAGGAATAAAATAATGCCATCTGCAACATCATGGATGGACCTAGAGATTATCATACTAAGTGAAGTCAGTCAGAGAAAGACAAATATCATATGATATCACTTATATGTGGAATTTTAAAAATGATAGAAATAAACTTATTAACAAAACAGAAATGGGCTCACAGACATAAAAAAACAAACTTATGGTTATCAAAGGCGAAAGTGGGGGAGGGTGATAAATTAGAATTTTGGCATTAACAGATACACACTATTATTATAAAACAGATAGGGACTTCCCGAGCGGTCCAATGGTTAAGTCTACATGCTTCCAATGCAGGGGGTGCAGGTTTGATCCCTGGTTGGGAACTAAAATCCCACATGCCATGCAGCGTGTCCAAAAAGTAAAAACTTTAAAAAATACAACAGATAAACAATAAGGACCTACCGCATAGCACAGGGAACTATATTCAGTACCTTATAATAACCAATAATGAAAAAGAATTTGAGAAAGAATAGAGACACACACGTATAACTGAATCACATTGCTATACACCTGAAACTAACACATCATTGTAAATCAACTATACTTTGATAAGAGGAAGAGGAGGAAGAGGAAGAGGAGGAGGAGGGAAGAGAAGAATAAGGAGGAGGAGAAGAAGGAGAAAAAGAAAGTATGAAAGTAATGATTTTGCAGTCACCAGAAGTATTCAAACATACTTTGGGCTACTATTTAGAGAAGACTCTAGGGAAGTTGCTCAGGAATTCTCTGAGGGTATATTTCCCAAATGCAAAACTCACAAATTAGTAGTAGGCATGCTACATCAAAATCCCCTAAATAATCTTAAAATGCTGTTTCCTGCCCCTCTACCCAAAGAACGACTCAAGAATTTGTAATTACTAACACTTCCCACTAGGGGCTTCTGGTAATCAATAAGGATTAGGGATCTCTGATTTAGGAATCTCTAAATTTAAATCCAAATGCCATTTGAGAGAGAGGAACTCTACATAAACTTGAAGGACTCTACATAAACTCAACAGATCTTCTCAGCCTGCGATTGGTTGTCTCCTCCCTCTAGGCCCTGCCTGGGGTGCTAAACGATGATTGATAGACAGATAGATAGATAGAGGTAAAGATATATATTTTCTAAATCCATGCTGCATCTTACACATCCAAACTCATTCTGACTTTTTCGAAAACTATGATCTTGGAAAGAGAGCTCATTTATGCTGCCATTTGAATAAATGATTAAATACAAAAAAGTTATACTTATTACAAAATTACCTCATTTGTTAAAAGTGAAAATCACATTGTGCAACATAATCATAATATATTTGCATGAGACTATTTTTGAAAAAGTTCATTTCAAAGGGAGAAGAATTACCCTCATAAAAAGTTTTTTATTTAATGCCACAAATTCTGAATGTTCCCTTTCCACTTACAAAAGAGAAGATTCCAAATTCTCTCAAAGCTCTGGCTAGCCACTTATGTAAAATTATATGCCTTTCCACAATGAAAGGCACTTTCCAAGGCTAGCACTTCTTGACTTAAAACTCTGGTATATCCTGTGATGATATCTTTGACTTGTACACAGAAAAATCTCAGTATCCTTTTCTATATTTCTTAGAGAGGCAAGGTTAGTCATTTTTTTACAAATTAGCATGCTAGTTTTGTTTTGTAGTTTGGTTTCTACTTTGCTAACTTTGCTTTGTCTGTAAATTGGAAATATGGGGAAGAATATATGGGAAGGTTGCTATCTGAGACAGTAAAGACCAGTCCTCCAACTGAAATCACTTGAGAAAGATGCTGATGTGAGTTTGGATTTGAGGATGCTTTATATTTGAGGAAGGAAGTGTTATTGGATGGGAAGTAGAAGGATGTTCCAGGAAGAGGAGTCACCCAGCAGCAGAAAAATGCTAAATTTTCTCTTTGGGGGAAAAGTCAGACCTCAGTGTAGGCACGTGGACACCTAATCCTATCTCCTTGCCCTTACTGCTCTTATAAGACCTTCCTGACACCATTCTCACATGATAAATAGCCTTTCGGTCCTTTTGGCAGAAAAATAGATAATCCATGCCAGAATGAATGGGCAAAATATTGTTTGCTATTGTGTTGTACAACCGAATACAAATCATCTACAAACTAGTTGTAAAATTTTTGAAATGGTAGCTTAAAATAGTATCTTCAGTAAACGCTTGGAGCATAATCACAAGAAAAAAACAAGGCTATACCTACACATTTCATTATTCAAGTGCTCTTTAAAATCAAAAAGTAAAATTCAAGGATAACTTGTAAGGGAGGTGGGAGAAACAGTTACTTGGAACTTTTGTTCAGCTGGTAGATTATCTGTAATAATATTATCTTTTTTTTTCTTTTTTTTTTTTAAGGGGGAAACCTTCCAAACTGTAACTCAGCACAACTTTCTCAGTATTTTGGCTTCTGGGCTTGCATTTTTAACTATCCATAAAACACACTACAAGAATGTCAGCACAGTGCAACTTTTGCCTAAGTTATATACGGATACTCTTAAAAGCAACATTGATTTTCACTCATAGGTCTTGTGGGGGGTGGGCGACAGCAGAACAACTTAAGGCTCGTTCACCATTTTCTTTAAACATAAGTTGACTTTTAAAAACAATCTGAAACAATTATAATCATATTTCCCATGGGTCTGGAATTTAGCTGTGGCAACTGCATCACAAATTTCAAGAGCAGAGATACTTCTTGGGAGTAATTATACTGTTTGCACCTATTGTCACTAGATTAAAAAAAAAGCATAAGTAATTTCCACCTCACATTATATGTTGCAAATTATAATTATGCATTATAATATATAAATTATACATTACAACTTAGGAAAATTAATAGTACAAGAAAAAGGCAAACAAGCCTGAAGCTGTTCCTCTCAATTACCACATCTAATGCACATTCATATAAATTATAAAATTTAGGAGGAATATGAATTTTTTAATTTTATTATTAATGAGAATAATATAGCAGCTTTCCTTTAGCTGGCACTGAGCTATTACATGCATACTCTAATTTTATCTGGGTAAGAACTATTTTAGTTAGGTGCAATGGTATGTGTTTTAAAAACAAGGAAGCCGAAAGTTAAAGTTGACCAGTTGGACAGCCTGATCCTGGGACAGCTTGAACCCATTCTCATTACTGAACCGTGCTTCCTTTCCAAAGACAATGATTAATCCTTGGAGTCCTTTAGTAGATATTTACCATAATAAATTGCCTATTCAAAAGTATTAACTTTAAAGAAACATCTATGTAAGGGGTCAGTGGAGAAACTGAACTTCAAATTTCATTTCCTGTTCCTAATTCTCTCTATCTTGTTTGTTTTCAGTAGTTAGACTGTTATAAGAAGGGACATTACTGGTCTCAAAGTTGTGAGATTGAGGAATGTCTTAGTCACTAACTAGCCAGTGTCAGAAACAAGTCCTCTAATATTTTCAGTCTTCCATTGCTCATTGCTGAGATCAAGGGTTTTGTCATCTCTGAAATTGCAGCAATCAGCTTTAAAAGACTAGGCTTCTAGTTTTTCTTCTTTCATCTTTCAATGCTCAAGTACTAGAAAAATTCTGTATTTTTTTTTTCTTCAAGACTAATGATTTTGAAGTACAACCACACACAAGAGACTGGCTATGAATCCAGCTTTAAAGCAATCAAAAGAACATTTCCTGTAACTTCCCACCAATGGATCCTGCCAACACCCCATGATGTACTACTGGAGTGCACAGTTTAGACAGCACTCTAGCACTCTTGCAAGACATTTCTCATGAATGGGCAGAATAAACAGACCACTTCACGTTTTTTAACCTCTGTTTATCTTTCCTCACAATTTTGCAATAAATCTGCCATCACTTACAAGACACAAGGAGAATGAAAGAACCAAAATAACTTTCTAGTTCTTTTAGAGAGTCTACTAGAAGCACAGTTGAGAAACAACTTTGTCACTTTCCTTTTTAATGAAGACTGGTTTATTTCTCAAGATGAAGAAATGACCCACTTTTCAGAGTGTCAAAATCTGCTTGAGAATAAATCAAGTCAGCCAGAAAGATATGTTTAGATGGAAAGATACCAACTAGCCATGGAGTTGCAGTTTGCCATTTCTGAGAGAATCATGTCACTATTTTTTCCCACCTCCACTCTCAGTTTTAGAAAGAATGTCTCATTATTCCATTTTTCCTCTAAGCTTCTGACTCATTTCCCAGGTAGTAGAGGTTGAACAAACAACCCACAGGCATTGCACATTTAACAGTGCTAGATTCCCACTGCTTTGTCATACATGTCACTCCCTGGATATTAAAATTGTGTGTTGTCCTATTCCTCTCACTTAGGTGTTCTCATTCCTTAATCATCCCTGTGCAGGACACCCCCTGAAAGTATTTACAGAGTGCTCTCCTAGGTGCTGGGTCCATTCTTAGTAAACACATTATATCATGTATGAAAATCCTGCAATCACGAAGTACAATCAAAACCATGATTCTGATCCTTGAATTTTCTGTTTAGCTCAGTTAACAAAGAGCTTCTTTTTATTTTACCCTTGTTTTAGAAAAAGTCCTTGTGAAATGTATAAATCTACTCCATATCCTACCTTAGTAGGTAAAATATAGCCTCAAGACAGTATATATTTGACTTTCAAAGGATTCTGCAATCTTTGTTGAAAATCTTTGCTTTTCAAACTACCCCAAAAATGGAGGAAATTAGGCCGAACATATCTGATCATAGGCCATGCTATAAATACATTGCTTAACACTCTTTTAAATACATGAAGCAAAAACACCCGAAGAGTAAAGACTATTGTATTCACTTATAAATTCACCCAGAATTCAGCAGAGTCCACAGGTTTTCAGTAAATGTTGACTCAATGTCATTAAACACCAAAGGAGAGAAGAATTGGAAAACAAACAGAAAACAAGGTTCTAGTTATGTGAGTTCAGTTTTTCCTGTTCTGACTTATTTTCTCAGAAGAACATCACTCTAGCATCACAACAATCTTCCTATAATGGTCTACACGGTCCATTAATGACAGAACAAACTTAAACATCTATAAACACGTATCTTAATCCAACCCCTTGTGTGTGAATTCTTCAAAGAAAACAGATAAGAATCTTCCCCATCCCTACCCCCACCACCCACTTCACAGTATTAATAATAAAGGCCAGGGTTTTTATCCACAGAAAAAGTAGTGCCATGTGATTGAGCTGCCAAGTGATTTCACAAAAAATTTGTGGATCCCAAATATGCCTTAGTCTCTGCCTGCTGGAGTGTCTGACAGTCCTGAAGGAAACATTTCATTTGAATACACTCTCATTTGAATGTTTTGTCTCCTTTTTGTTCAGGGGAAAGAAGCAAGGTTGGAATTTGGTGGGAAAGAGAGGGGGCTTGTTATTTTCATAAGCCCCTGGATTATTTATGTTCTGGAGAAAGAAAAAATTTAAAAATAAGTAAAAGGCCTTCCAGTTCAGCTATCAGGTTATTCTGAACTATAAATAGACTTCTTGGCTGCAGCCTAGAACTAGGTGGACTATTTAGGCCAATAGCCAGATGGAGACATCTGGAATGAGCTGGGGACAGCAGGGCAAGGGGTGGTAATTGGATAGTTTGTACATTCTGCTCCTTGTCGGCACTTATCTCAGCATGGAGTGAGGCCATTGCATCTCAGAGGTGTTGCTTGTTGGATGAGTCTGAAAATATAGGGCTTACCCTTTTTGGACCAACGTTTTACAAAAGCAACTGAGATTTAGTCTTGTGTTTTCGTGGGATAGTAACCCAGATGAATGGTTTCTGTGAATATACTTACTTATCCTGAGTCAACTGGAAAGAGTCCAAGCTAAGCTGTGTAGTTCAATGGAATAATTAGATGGATTCAGTTCAAATGGAAATAGATTCCAAACCTCAGTTTTCAATATAAACTAAAAGACTGTTCTGGTGCTGCTAAAACTAGCAGTAAGAATTATCTGACTCTCAAAATCTTGGTATTATTTTTAAAATCTGTGTTTATGGCTTCAAGTGCCTGTTACTCAAACCTGTGACTGCTTAAATAATTCAATAAATGAGCAAGTGAGCATCTAGCATATGCCAGGTACTGTTCTAGACACTGGGGATACAAGAGGGATACAGATCGACTAAAGGGAGTAGAGTTACTAGCTCTATTCTCATTATTTTGGTTTCTTTGCTTAGATTTTATTACTAAAATTCACAATGACCCTTCTATAATTTTTAAATTATAAAATACAGTGCCTGTGGTACAGTTTGAAAATCAGAGAGCATGATTTCTCCAACTATGTTCTTCTTTCTCAAGATTCCTTTGGCCATTCCAGGTCTTTCATGTTTCCATACAAATTTTAGAATTATTTGTTCTAGTTCTGTGAAAAAAGCCCTTGGTATGTTGATAGGGATTGCACTGAATCTGTAGATTGCTTTAGGTAGTATGGTCACTTTAACAGCATCAATTCTTCCAATCCAAGAACATGGCTTATCTTTCTGTGTCGTCTCCAATTTCTTGCATCAGTCTCCTGTAGTTTTCTGAGGGTCTTTTACCTCCTTAGATAGGTTTATTCCTAGGTATCCTATTCTTTTTGATACGATGGTAAATGGGATTGTTTCCTTAACTTCTCTTTATGATAGTTTGTTGTTAGTGTAAAGAAATGCAACAGATTTCTGTATAGAAATTTTTTATCCTTTATCAAATTCATTGATGAGCTCTAGTAGTTTTCTGGTAGCTTTTTAAGGATTTTCTATGTATAGTATCATGTCATCTGCAAACAGTGACAGTTTTATTTCTTCCTTTCCAATTTGGATTCCTTTTATTTCTTTTTCTTCTGACTGTTGTCGCTAGGACTTCTAAAACTATGTTGAATAAAAGCGGCAAGAGTGGGCATCCTTGTCTTGTTCCTGATCTTAGAGAAATTGCTCTCAGCTTTTCACCATTGAGTATATTAGCTGTGATTTTTCCATATATGGCCTTTAATATGTTGAGGTATGTTTCCTCTATTGCCACTTTCTAGAGAGTCTTTTTTTTTTTATCATAAATGGATGTTGAACTTTAAAGCTTTGTCTGCATCTATTGAGATGATCATATGGTTTTTATTTTTCAATTTGTTAATGGGTTGTATCACATTGATTTGTGGATATTGGTTTATAATTTTCTTTTTTTGTAATATTTTTGTCTAGTTTTAGTATCAGTGTGATGCTGGCCTCATAAAATGAGTTTGGAAGTGTTTCTTCTGAAATTTTTAAAAATAATTTGTGAAGGATAGGTGTTAACTATTCTCTAAATATTTGGTAGAATTCACCTGTGAAGCCATCTGGTACTGGACTTTTGTTTGTCTGGAGTTT
This sequence comes from Hippopotamus amphibius kiboko, assembly GCF_030028045.1. NCBI lineage: Eukaryota > Metazoa > Chordata > Mammalia > Artiodactyla > Hippopotamidae > Hippopotamus > Hippopotamus amphibius. Next base: position 93,609,398 of record NC_080196.1, on the reverse strand, counting down.
TTTAATTACTGATTATATTTAATTACTGGTAATTGGTCTGTTCAAATTTTCTATGTCTTCCTGGTTCATTCTTAGGAGATTGTACTTATCTAAGAATTTGTCTACTTCTTCTAGGTTGTTCATTTTATTGGTGCATAATTGTTTGTAGTAATATCTTATGATCCTTTGTATTTCTGTAGTGTTGGTTGTAACTTCTCCTCTTTCACTTCTTATTTTATTGATAGGGGCCCTGTCTCTTTTTTTATTGATAAGTCTGTTTATGTATTTTGTTTATCCTTTCAAAGAATCAACTTTTAATGTCACTGATCTTTTCTGTTTTTTTTTTTTTTTTTTTTTTTGTCTCTATTTCATTTATTTCTGCTCTGATCTTTATGATTTATTTCCTTATTCTAACTTCGGGTTTTGTTTGTTTTTTTTTCTCTAGTTCCTTTGGGTATAAGGTAAAGTTGTTTGAGATTTTTCTTGTTTCCTGAGGTAAGCTTATATCACTATAAACTTTCCTCTTAGAACTGCTTTTGTTACATCTCATAGCTTTTATATTGTTGTGTTTTTGTTTTCATTTTTCTCTAGATATATTTTGAGTTCCTTTTTGATTTCCCCATTGATTCTACAAAGCTACAGTAATCAAAGGAGTATGGTACTGGCATAAAAATAGACACAGAGATCAATGAAACAGAATAGAGATCCCAGAAATAAACCTACATACTATGGTCAGTGACTATATGACAAAGAAGGTAAAAATAAACAATGGAGAAAAGACAGACTCTTAAATAAGTGGTGCTGGGAAAACTAGACAGCTACTTGTAAAAGCATGAAGTTAGAACAGTTGTTAATAGCATATACAAAAATAAACTCAAAATGGATTAACACCAAAATGTAAGACTGAATACTATAAAACTCCTAGAGGAAAACACAGGCAGAATACTCATTGACATAAATTGTAGCAATATTTTTTTTGATTCATCTCCTAAAGCAAAGGAAACAAAAGCAAAAAAAAAAAAATAATTGGGACCTAATTAAACTTAAAAGCTTTTGCACAGTAAAGGAAACCACTGACAAAATAAAAAGACAACTGACTTGAATGAGAGAAGATATTTCCAAATGACATGACTGATAAGGGGTTAATTTTCAACATATATAAACAGCTAATAGAAATCAACATAAAAAAAAAAAAAACAACCAAATTAAAAACAAGCAGAACTAAATAGACATTCTTCCAAAGAGGAAATGCAGATGGCCAACAGGCACATGAAAAGATGCTCAACACTGCTAATCACCAGGGAAATGCAAATCAAAACCACAATGAGATGCCATTTCACACTCATCAGAATGGCTATCATTGAAAAGAACACAAGTAACATATGTTGGGAAGGATGTGGAGAAAAGGGAACCCTCCTACACTGTTGGTGGAAATATAAATTGGTGCAGCCACTGTGGAAAAGAGTATGGAGGTTTCTTATAAAACTAAAAATAGAACTACCATATGACCTAGCAATTTAACTCTTAAGTATATATCCAAAAGTAACAAAAACACTAATTTGAAAAGATACATGCACCCTAATGTTCACAGTAGCATTATCTACAATTGCCAAGGTATGGAAGCAACCTAAGTGTCCATCAACAGATGACTGGATAACAAAGATGTGGTATATAAGTACAAGATAATACTACTCAGCCATAAAAAGAATGCAATTTTCCCATTTGCAGCAACATGGATGGACTTGGAGGGCATTATGCTAAGCGAAATAAGTCAGAGAAAGACAAGTATTGTATAATATTACTCATATGTGGAATCTGAAAAATACAATGAACTACTGAATAAAATAAAAAAAGAAACAGACTAGCAGATATAGAGAACAAACTGGCAGTTACTTGTGAGGAGAGGGAAGGGGGAGGGGCAATAGAACAGTAGGAGATTAAAAAAAGGGAGTTATTATGGAATTATATGAAATCATGGGTGCAAAACTTTTGAAAATTGTAAAGAACTTTAGAATATAAAGAATCTTTCATTCAATATGCAAAATAAATAAGATAAAAAAAAAATACAGTGCCTGGCTCTACTACTATATTACCTGCAAGCTATTTCTATATAAAGATTGTAAACTTCTCCAGGATAAGGATTACATTTCCTATCTCTTGTAACCCTACCATACTGCAATGTACGCTTAAGTGCTTAATTGTTCTAACATTGTAAATGTTAAGTCACAAGCCTCTAATTCTCTTCAAGATACATCTTGGGATAATGTGAAGAACTGAGTGATATAAATCAGAGATGTCACTGATTGAGTGATTCAAATCTCTACCCATCCTTTTGAAAAGTGTTCTCAAAACAGCCACTGCTACGGAGGTGACGATCCTATATCACTTCGATTTGCTTGGGTGGCCATTACCCTTTAAAGTCAGCTGTGTTAACACATTTCTTGTTATGTTGTGCCCTGAATTTTCTGACAGCCAGGTGTGTCTTAGTACACGAAGAGTGTAAATATATAGTTTATCATAAGACGGCAAGACAATAGAATCTCCGATGCTAGCTAAATAAAGTGCTGGGTAGATCACTGATCTAATGATCTTTCTCTTCAACCTATTTCAGGTTCCGTATCACATTGTTTTATATCTTTTAGTATTTCAGAGCAGCCATTCACATCCACAAACTCAACAAGTACCACAAAATTACAAATAGCATTTACAGTTCCCCTTTTTCACATGGTTCTTACTATCAAAATGCTACCTACTGGATACATATGCTTTCCACCCTCTCTTCTTTCCTTTTTATTTCATATCTGCTGGTTAACTAAGAATTCTAATTACCCTGTTTCCTCCAATAACATAAAATTGGACTGAGTCTGGAAAGTATCATCACTGCTTCTTGGAGACAATGACGTAGCAGGATTTCACACTGCATTGGTTTAAACAATGAGGACAAAAAGCAAAGACTGAGAAGTTCTACCTGGCTACATGAAAGAAGGTTGCATGGAGATAGTGCTATTTGAAAAGGGCTTTGAATAATATGATTTTTTTCAGGGATACAAGAGTTTTCAGGCAGCTGGAATAATTTGAACAAAAGCATAGAGTAATGAAATGACATAGTATGTTTTAAGGAAGATTATATAATACATTGTAGCCAGAATTTTCTAAAAAAAAAAAACAAAACACTGATATAGAAAGGAATATATCAGACTCTTTAAAATATTAGCAGTTTCACCTGATCACAAAATCAACAAGAACAAATTTCAACAGTATAAAAACATTGCTAAAAAAACAACGATAACAAACTAACAAAAAACTAGGGTCTATGTGGAAATACTAATTTTTAGAAAGAATGTGATTTAAAAAGTCATTTCCATAAATTGTATCTAGAAGAAAAAATTACTTAAAATCCTTTTGGTAAGAGAGTTACTAAATTTAAAAGTGTGTATGTGTGTGTATCTGTAGGGAGGGAGGGAGGAAGAGAGAGACAGAGAGAGAGAGGAGAGACAGAATTTTTTATAGTTTTCAAGTACATTTTCAAGTCATTAATCTTGCTTTTGAATTTTTTTTCTTCATAAGCAATTTAAAATGTAAGGGAAAAAAACAATAAAATATTTACAAAGACTCTAAACACCAAACCATTTATAATTAACTTAGGATTGTTCTATAAAGTTGAAAACTAAACAATTGGCAAAGTGAAGCTAATGGAATATCATATAGTCATTAAAATCATGTTTACAAAGAGTTTATGAGCATCTATAAAATGGTGATGTTATCAATGCGAAGGAAGAAAAGCAGGGTTCATAACAGGCAATGCAGTGCAAATGCAGCTATTGTAAAAATTAATGTTCATCAAACTAAATAAATAAAAAAGATACATTAATGCTAAAAAAGATTGAAATGATTGACCCCCATGAGGAATACTAAACAATTTATGTCACTACTATTTTCTTATATGCTAACGGTATTACATAATGAGTACATATTGATTTTTTAATATAAAAAGTTTATTTTTAATAATTAATGTCATCTTAAGTAATACTTATAAAAATATACTATTTGGATCCAGTGAGATAAGGGTCAAGTGTAATGCAACATCTGGGATATTCTACCCAATTTTAGCTAATATTTTCAAAGTAGCTTAACTAGAGAATTCAGGGTAGGACAACGAGATGAAATGGATGCTGCGCTGGCATTGAATATCCACGTAGCCTGTGGTTAACGCATACATTCTGAGATATAAACCGGCTCAATTATGTTGTTTAAACTTTCTCAGCCTCACATTCCCCATCTGTGAAACGGGAGTGGAAACACCCACTGGTGTGACTGGATACGAAAACACTGTAAAATACTCAGTTACTCAGAAAGAAACGCAGCAGGAGTTCAAGAAATGTTAGCTTTCAGAAAGGAAAACAAATACAAGTGCATAGGGGAGAGAGAGAGATCTGAGCTCAATGTACTGAGGAATTCCGAAACACTGGGCGCTCTGCCACCTTGGAAAGGGCTTCTTTGGGAAGCAGAGAGCTACTCTCTTCTGAGAACACGCACTCTGAGCCTGGCTGACCTACCAGAGCAGCTGATAAACGAACGGCTGTCATCCCATGGAGAATTAAGCTGTGCTGCGCCGCAAGCCTCTTTCTTCCCCAAGATCCCTTGGTTCAGGAAAATTTTCAACCAAAGCTCATACAAACTGAGCAATATCTTTCCCCCACAAGAATGACTACTTTAGAGATTTAAAAATCGCCACTGATTCTTCTCATTCACTACTTCTCCTCAGTTCCTTTACAGCTGTGTGACAACTTCCTGATTCTCACTCTGCCTCAGCTTCCTCATCTATAAAATGAGATTAATAATAGTACCTCCTAATAAGGTTGTACAAAGACTATTTGAATGAATATATACAAGGTGCTCAGAAAATATTTGGCGTGATGCAAGTGCTCAATCTACAAGGATATTTCGTACAACACAGGGAATATAGCAAATATTTTATAAGTGGAGTATAACATTTAAAAATTATGAATCACTATATTATACACCTGTAACATATTATACATCAACTGTATTCAATAAAATAAATAAAACCTTAAAAAAGTCAAAACATACAAGCGCTCAATAACTATTAGTTGCCATTATTATTATTTTATTATTATTATTACTATTATTCACCCGTTGGTTGGTTTACCCTCCTCTTTCTTGCTATCACTACCCTAATAAAGTGTTTCCCTCTGGTAAATTTGCAAACTCCAGTGTCCTTTGGATAGTCCTATGTCTCTATATGATTCTGAAGCTAAACATTTTGAAGGCAAATCCAGCTGAAGTTGTCAATGTCTTTTCCAAGGTATTTACATTATGCATCTTCATATATTCTTGGAGAGATCACACAATTATCTAATAATAGATAACTTATTATCTTTAGTTTCCTGATGTTTATCTTCTTGTTTTGTGCCTTAAGTACAATAATTAATTAGGCAAAGTAAACCATAATTACTTTATTTCTAAGCATGAAAATTAGAGTTCGGCCTGCCATAACAAAATACCACAGACTGTCTTAACAGAAATATATTTGCTCACAGCTCTGAAGACTTGAAAGTCCAAGGTCAAGTGCCAGCTGATTCAGTGTCTGGTGAGAGCTCTCCTCCTGGCTTGCAGATGACTGCCTTTTCACTGTTTCCTCACATCGTGGAGAGAGACAAGATTTCTGGTGTCTCTTCCTCTTTTCATTAGGCCACTAGTACTAGTGGATTAGGGAGCCACCCTTACAACATCATTTAACCATTTTCACCTCTTTATAGGTTAGGGTTTCAACGGATGAATTGGTGGGGGGGGGGATGTGGGGGGGGGGATGGCAGGACACAAGCCAGTCTATAGCAGTGACCAAATTTCCACTCAATCTGAGCCAATTGCTAACCAGTCCCATGTTTCATCAGAATTTTTAAGCCTGCCTTTAGTTTTATCTGGATACCAGGCTCTTACCACAGTCACACATCTTCTTTGACCCACAATAGATGTGTTGTCCCTAACTGAAACCACATTTTTATCTAGTTGCCTAGTCTTATAGTTTTGAAGTTACTGTTGATCTCTCTCCTCTATCATCCACTTCCAATGAATCACCATGTTTTATTGAACTATCCTTTGAAGCAGCTCTCAACAACACTGCTTCGTTTTTATTAACCCTGTCGCCACCTCGTTGTGGGGCCCTAATGGCTTGATGGGTCACGATACCAGCATGTCAACCGATCTCCTCGCCTGTGTTATCCCCTCCCTCCTGAGGATAACACATAGTCAACTACTCTTTCTAATAGAACCTTGTCTTTATTTTATCTCTTGCTGAAAAGTCTGCATTTCCCACTGTCCATCAGATTGAGTTAACGAAAGTCTCCTTGGTATACCAAAGCCTTTGAATTCTAATTAGTTCATGTCTCCAACTATTTTTCAACACATATCTTCCATAAATAATAAAGTTGGGGTGGGAATGGCATTAGGAGTCTGGAAGAAATACTCAAGAATATGTTTTCAACCCACTATTACGAGAGTGAGTCAAAAATTATCACACTCCGGTTATATTAAAACTTCTGTTGGCTGCACTGTCTTATCAGTGCTTTCTGCTCAAGGCTACTGTCTCCCCAGTTACTGCTGTGCAGGTGTGAACGTGTTATATCAGTTTGTTTGTAACTGCAGTGTGAGCAAAAATGGATGCCCCACTTATGATTTGCACGAAAGAAGAGCAGCGTGCAGCGATTATCTTTTTGTGGTCTGAGGGTGTGCACATCCTCACACTTCTGCCCACAATGTCGACTCTGCAAAAACTTCGTTTTGAGGTGTTAGAGCATCCTCCTTATAGTCCTCATCTTGCTCCATCGGACTTTCACCTGTTTGGTGCCCTGAAAGCATCCCTATGAGGATGAAGATTCATTTCTGATGAAGCGAAGACAGCAGTGCATTTGTGGCTCACAGCTCAGCCTAAAACATTTTTTAATGAGGGAATACAAAAGCTTGTTGACAGATGGACTAAGTGTATTGAAAAGCAAGGAGATTATGTCAAAAACTGATGTATGTCTTTTCTAAAAGTTAAGATAAATTCTACAGCCAGAGTGTGGATAAGTCTTGACTCACCCTCGTATTTACTAATCTTTATTTTCTATACTGACTTTTTCTTGTATGCAGCAACTCCTCAGCAAGACTGCGTTTTTTCATGGTGTCATTAACAGAAGATCATCAAGTCTAATCCAGCAATGTGTGACTCAAGGATCAGGACAGCACACAGAGGGCGCTGATGTTCACTTTCTGTTGCATGGAAAAGAAGGTGACTGGGGCCAGAGACTTCCTTCTCTCAGGGGAAAGGTTGCACCCAAGCTCAGTTGCCTGTGGTTTCCTCCCTATGGCACAGTGGATGGCAACTTCCAGGGGCCACAAAGTCTCTAGGAGCTGGGTTACTAGCAACCCAGAAAAAACTGATATAATGGTCCTATACCAATCTGGACTGGCTGGCACCCAAGGAGTTTGTTTGTCCTTCCACTGATAAATGTAGCCTCACACTTGCCTCATGGGGCTAGGATAGGTGTGGCAGGCTGGATTTCTGCATTAAAATACAAACCCATGATGTCTTTACTGCGGCACACTTCTAGGAGAATGAAGGAATGGCAACACGTATCACATGTATATTAGGGTTATCCAGAAAAACAGAATCAATAGTACAGATAGCTAGACAGACAGGCAGACAGATAGAGATATATTCATTATAAGGAATTAGCTCATGTAATTATAGAGAATGACAAGTACCAGGATCTGCAGTTGGCAAGCTGGAGACCCAGGAAAGCTGATGTGTACTTGCAGTCCAAAATCTGCATGCCTTGAGACCCAAGGATAGCAAATACTTCAGTCTAAGTTGGAAGACCAGTAAAGGCCAATGTCCCAGCTAAATCAGTCAAGCAGGCAGAGTCTCCTCTTACTTAACCTTTTTGTTCTATTCAGATCTTCAATTGATTGGATGAGGCCCACCCATGTTAGGGAGGGCAATCTGCTTTACTCAGTCTACCCAGTCAGATGTTGATATCATCCAAAAACATCCTCACAGACACACACAGAATAACCATTGGCCAGGCAGCTGGGCACTCTATGGCCCAGTCAAGTTGACACATAAAATTAACCATCATACTGTGCCTTCTTTTCCTCTCACTGATCCCTATGAAGTATATCCCTTCATCCTTGCTGTGTGATGCTGTGGAATGCATTCTGATCCCTGATCTCTGACAGCTGGTGACCCAGATGGGACTTACCTTGCACAGAGGCCATGTTCATCATACATTGCCTCTCTTTCCTGCTATCTATCATCTTCCTGCCCTTCATTTACCCTATACATTTATACTTCAACTGATATTTCACAGCAGTTGTTGACCTACTTCTTTTTGGAATTTTTAAACAATTGTCCCATGTTTATGTGTCTTTAAAACTGTATTAATTTATTTCTTAATACACAACAAAGATTATCATAGAATCACTAAGATTCTTTATACCATGTAGGCCAATTACCTTTTCCTGTCTTCAACTCAGTATCCATATTAAATCTTTCTTCTTGCTCTGCTATAAATCTTTTTGGGTCCATGTCTCAAACAGGCTCTCCATGATGCTTCTTTGGTTTGGTGGTAGATATTAAAGAGCAACCAGAATGTGCTGTTCACAGAAAACCACTGCTTTTATGTGATAGATTCCGGAAAAATCTTCACTGAACATTTTTAACACTGTCTATAGATATTCAACTTGTAAAGTTCAATTTTGCCCAAACTCCCCATGCTCAGTTTCCTCAACTTTGACATGCAAATGATATGTATAGTAATAGTCCCTGCAATTAAATGAAACTGTATTAATACTATTTACCATTCACCTTTAGCAAGTCATTAATTTATAGCACTACTTCTTGTTTAATTACATAAAGTGCTTAAAGGCTCTGAGTGCTTTTATATTTCAACTCCTTTAGAAAATTATTTTTCTTGCTAGCACAGCTATAAGATAGAAGATTTTCAGATGATACATTCTATCTTAATTTCTCTCAAACATCTTTTGTCCAGAGGCCTTTTGAATCTCACTGTGAGTGAAGAGATTTTTCTTGATATATTTGCATCAAGAGTTCTCTGGAATAGATGATTTTTGCTGTTGAAGAGACAGTAAATACACCTACAGCATCTGCGAATGCTACCCAGTTCCCTCCAGAAGTTTGCATTCATGTTCAAATGGCTTTACATGTTTTTCAAGATTAAGCAATTGATGGGGTTCAGGACAAGCTACCCCAAAATAAGGTATCTTGACATACTAAATATCTTAAGTTGAAGAAGTCTGAGAAAACAGCAGAAGCAGAAAGATCACTCTAATCTCTCCCCCTTCACCCCTCTTCCCTGAAACAGGTCCTAAAACTCCCATGTGAAAGGTGTGTTCCCTGTACCACAGAAGACATTCTTATCATCTGCAACAGGGAATTTGGGAAAATACTCTGTACAAACAAACCTTGCTATACTAATCCTTATCTTCCTGTTATGTCTGAAACCAAGTAGAACTCTATGGGACCCTCCCAGTTACAAAAGCCCCTCTGTGTTCCCTGTTTCTTGTTTGTAGAAAGGGGCTTTAGTCTCCTAGGCCTTCCCTGAGTTCCAAAGAGCAAGACTTGAGCAGTTACTAATTAGGGAAGTGAGGGAACAGAGAAACAGGAAAAGCAGTCAAGCAAGAAAAATACTGATAGCTTCAACAATAGTTCAGCAATAACAGAGTCCCCGTTCCTCCTCAAGGAATACATAACAATCTGATGCACATCTTTGAGCTGTTCTGCAAACTGACCACAAGCCCCCAGACTGGCTGGAACCAGGAGATGATTAAGTATCCTGAAACATCACTCTGTTACCTCACTACCAACCAATGAGAAGGAAGTCCACAGGCTGCAACACTCACCCCAAATGTTGCCTTTCAAAACCCTTCCCTGAAAGCCTTCGGAGAGTTCAGTTCAGGTCTTCTGAGCATGAGCTGTCCATTCTCCTTGCTTATCACCTGCAATAAATGCTGCCCTTTCTTTCACCACTATCTGGTGTCAGTAAATTGGCTTTGCTGCTTCATGGGGGAACAGAGCCAAGTTCACTTGGTAACACTTCTTCACCATTTACTACCCAGAGCCCAAACCCCTTGTCTTGTCAACAAATGTATTGTTTCTTCATCTAAAATGTATAAAAGCTTCCTGCTCTGGTCACTCCTTGGGGTCTTCATTCACTTGTGAAGTCTCCCATATACACGTACAAAGTCAATAAAATGTGTATGCTTTTCTCCTGTTCATCAGTCTTTACCAATTCGATTTTCAGACACAGCCAGGAACCCTAAGAGGTTCAAAGAAAACATCTTCTGCCTCTGTATCACTCAATCTCTGCTGAAAGGTAACAGCCACCAAAATTAGACATCAGTGCCTAACTGTACTAGAAAACCTTAAGGCTAAGCAGGAAAACTGCCCTGAGATCGTGTGCCATTTTATAGAGAAAGATCTTTAAAGGCCATAAAGTTCAACTTCATTGTAGAGAACCAAGTTAGGTTTACATTATTTTCTTAAACATACACATCTTAGGCCTATTTCTTGTCTTCACTGGGGTTTCGTAACTTATATGTTCCTGTTCTCTGCAAAGACCCAGTGGAGTAGCTCCATGTAGACCCTCCATATTGTGTAATTTCGGGGGACTAGAGTTTCTGCCTGCTCATTCCTGGTGATTACCGCTAACACCTTCAGAGCTCTGGCCTGTCTTTACCCAAAGGCTTCAGTTCCTGACCTGACACACCATCACACTCTCAGCCCAAAGGTGTTCAGCAGTTATTAATATCTACTGAATTTTAACAGAACTTTGCCTTGGAGCACCAGACCAGCATGTACGCAGTGCAAGACAGTTCAGCCAGAAACCCTGATTATCTGCATTCACTTTAATTAAATGGGAACTTTTAAACACTATTTAAGCTTCTGAGTTTTCTAAAAATGTGTACCCTTAGGCTTTCAAAATAAAGATGATCTCCGGTTCTATGCAGGTTTTGGCCATTGAACTAAACAATTATTTTTTCGAGATGAAAGAACTGCACTTGGATGACACTTTCCTGCCAATTACCCGCTTCTCTGGGATTAAAATTTTTAGGTGAACACAATATGTAAATTTCTACCTTTCTGGTGTATTCCTTATGCTCTCCTTGAAGGCAAACATTAATACAAAATGAATTATTAGTTGTTCTAGAGGTATTTGTCTTCACTTTTGCCTGAAATAACAATTAACCTTAATTTACAGAAATGTGTGTATTTTATATTTTATATATATATATATATACACACACACACACACACACACATATATAGTATACACATACACATTGAGCATTGGGAAGGATAGTTTTCCAAGAAAATATATCTTATAAAAACATTAAGTGAAATACACATAAAGTATATCATAAAAATAATATCAGGAAGGATAACTGAGGTGTGCTATAAACACTCTATTTTATAATCCTACATATTGAAAATAAAATATTGAGTGATTTCCTAACTCAATAAGCCTTCTATTTATGATAATCAGATTAATTTTCTTCTTAAACTACTTTTCTAGATCTTGTTGGTCCTGAGTCCTAATCCAGTTTACTAATGGTAGATTCTGAAAAGTTGCTGCTTGAAAGAATTTCAGCTTTGTTTATTTATAAAGACACAAAACACAAAGTAGGATTTCAAAAAGAATACTCAGAATGGATTAATTTGGAATTTTGGTTGGCATTCAGTTTTTTCCTTTTCTTTCCTCAGATTCACCAAATGTCTATTGTTGATAAGATAAAAATAATTGAAAGTGTGATTGATGTAAAAATTATATAAGAGAGCTGAGCTAGGATTGAAGCAAAAAATCTTTTAAAAAGAAAATCTGTCTATTCAGATCTTAGATAAAAATAATGAAAAACTATAAAGAAACATGTTCTCGTGTTGTAATTTACCATATTGATTCCTTTTCTTTTGTGTTTAATAAGATTGTGGTTTTGCTGGGAGTGCTAAAATTGTTTACTTCTTTTCTAATGTAGGAAAAAAAAAAAGAAATCCACTTGCTATACAATTTAAGGTATGAAAATAAACTTATCTGCAACCTAAATAAAGGTCTTACTTTTCCTTAGTGATTTTAGTAAGTTATCAGCGCCTCCCCAATATAAAGTGATTTCATTTTCCAACATTCATTTCTGTAAAAGTTGTTTACCCATTTTTATTACTTTTAACCAAACAAATGCTATTGAGAATACGCACTTTCTCTTGAATCACTGTATGACAGCTTTCTTTAAAATTAATTAGCTTATCCATGTAGTTAAGCCAACACACAAACAAATATCACCCATAAAACCTAATTTGGTGTTTTCATCATATATGCAATACCATCAAAAGTGATTAAAAAAAAGTTTCTCTATATTTATGTAATAAAAAACTGCAAAAATGACCTTGTGTCACGTTATTCATGGGTTAACATTTTTATTCATAAAACCTGCAAATAAACTACAGATCATGACAATTTGCCAGTTTCCACAAATATCTGTATGGTATGAATTGATCCCTTGTGGGGAGAAGGTCAATAGGTTTTTTTCCCTCCAAATGAAGACCTCACTCTGCATCCTATGACTCCCACGTTTTAAAACTGATCAGCTAGTTCTGTGTTGCTCCCTCTAGATGACTCACTGTGCTGCCACTTGGAATTAGAGCCTCCTGCTGTTTTGTCTTTATAGTTGCCCACCCACCTTCCATTTCAGATGTTAAATCTGCTTGCCTCTGTGCACCACCTGGTTCACCTAGTGGTTTCCCATCTGCCCGCTGGTTTTGCTTCCCTTCCTACTTTAGACCTTTCTATCTACATCCCACGTACCTGTTACGTCTCCTTTAGTCTTCAGAAGTGGGTCCATGGTGATGCTTTCACTAGACTCTAGTATTTTAAAAAATTTAAGAAAATTTGGTGATTTTCATAATCTATGTATATCCAATTTGTGTTACAGTGAATTTCCTTTCTTGAGAATGCTCCCTTTAATTTTTCTTTTGACTGTTAAAAAGCCCTTTTTCTTATGAAGTGATATGACCATATGTGGTAGTTACGATTTATTTTAACTATTTTAGCATTTTTCTCTGGCAAAATTAAAAGATGATAATCATAATATTTTTATGAATAATAATAATTATTACTTTTACTAAAATGTCACATTTTAAATGTTCCAAGGATGCCATTAAATTTCTAGTTCTCATTTTTTGCAGCCCCTACCGGATCTTGCCGTATTCAAACCAGTGGGATACGAGGTAATTGGTCAATGATACCAACAGAAATACAATTACCGATTGCTCTACATATGGCATCCACTAGAAACCAGGATTATCCAGGCATAAGGTTTTGTAGACGCAAACATATAGGTTAAAGAAGTGAAAACATTTTAAGTCAAGATCATCCTGCCAAAAACTTACAGCTTAAGGAAGCGGTCTAATAGGTCGGCAAGTCAATTGAGAAGCTCTAAAATCTCACAGGTCCAAATCAGCTGGTAAAAAATGCAGAAAATAAGAGGAAACCAACAAGAAGAGTGGAAACTAGCAATCAAAAGGAAGGAGGGGGTAAGCAGAAACAACCTCAAATTTAAGTACACCCTCACTTAGCAGAATCTTAAGAATTTTCACAGTACAATTAAAGCAACATATCCACACAACAGCGTGACTTCTTTGGCTGCCACAAGTATGTGGCAGTAGATATTCCTTTGGTAATATTCATTTGGATTTATGGATTTTGGAACAGCGTTCTTCTTCCTTGTCCTTTTCAAAGGAGGACAATTTTGCTTATACCTTTCTCTGATCATGCTGGTTTTCTTTTCCGTTTTCAAATAATAACATGAAGTACTATTTTTAAAGTATGATATGAAATAATTTATGGACTTTTTTCTGTTTTGCATTGTGATATTCTTGGTAAATGTTATAGCTCAATCTAGGCTTTCGAGTCATTTTGGGGGGAGTGCAAAAAATGCCAAGTTTTCTTGACTGATGCAGTCAGTCACTCGGAAATACAGACTTTCCACTAGAATATTACTTGTGAAGTGCTTCCTGATGGTTTAGGTAACTGTCAAACCATTCCATTTGGTAAAAGGCCACCATGAAGAGACAAAATTAACATTGAACTAATATTCAGATTTAAAAATCCAGAGTAAGACCTTTTAGGCATAGCAATACATTCAGGTGGATAGCACCTAAAAGCAGACCTTCTTAACTGGGGGCAGGGGTGTGTGTGTGTGTGTCTACCAGTTCTCATTCAGGCATCTAAGCGTCAGAAATCCCATACATAAAGGGAAGTTTGCTAGGGAATAACTGCATGACAGCATCAGAACTGAAGTGTGGGTTTCAGCAACACAAAGCATGAGTGGTCATAGCAACAGCAGAGCCAACCCCCACCCCTCCAACTCCCACAGCATTTAATGTGGCATCCGTCAGAATTAACACACGAAAGGGGATTGGGATGGGTCTCTGTGGCATGGACCAAGCCACCAGTGAATGAAATATTTCCCATACATTCCCAGGGAAGATTGAGAAAGGCAGTGTGTAACTGGATATTCCTCAGTCATAATAGGAAAACACAAAATCACATTAAACTCCCAAATCTGCACCTATGTTAAAGCAGCATTTTGCAAGGAGGATAAACACCTGTTTGCTGCAGAGGCAGTAAAAATATCAAGTGTTATGAGATTATTATGGATCTTGTAAAAACCAGTCCAGGGGCAAAAAAGAAGAATATCATGGAATTGATTTATTTCAGGCTGATATTTAATGAAAAGCCAGATCCTGAGGACAAAGTTGTAATAATACTTCTCCTTCCTTTAGAGCCTCCAGCACCCTCCTCCTGTGATCCGTTACTAAACTAATAGCTGTGCTCTTGGATATTGCTGTCATTATTTTAAAACAATCAAGCATGTATGTTTGTATTTATATATATATATATATACACACACACATTACTTTCTCTTTGACAAAATGTGTAATATGAATGAATGTATTTATATCACAGCTGAGTCAGGTCACCTGCTGGGAAATGGTTGTATTTTATGCTTGGTCATTAACAATCTAGCCAGACACAGGCTGAGACTGGGCGTCTCCCCATACTACCCAGTAATATAATAGAAATTTGTAGATTAGAAGTAAAGGAGATTCACCAAGAGTGAACCCTAATGTATACCCATAGTATTATGGACTTTGGGTAATGATGTAGCAATGTAGGTACCTCTATGAAACAAATGTACCACTCTGGTGGAAAATGGTGACTGTAGGAGAGGCTGTGTGTAGGGGGAGACTGGGGGTATTTGGGAACTCTCTTTTGGCTCAATTTTGCTGTGGACCTAAAACTGCTCTAAGAAATGAAGTCTATTTAAAAAGTAAATATGTAAGTAAGGGAGATTCAGATATGACCCACCAGAGCAAACTCTTGGTCTATTCAAGCCAAAACCATCTGAAGGAGGAAACTTATCTCATTCTATATCAATGTCAACAGTTTAGAGGTATGTTTCAAATATTCCTAAAACTCCTTAATAATCTGCATCTTAACATCTTCAGTTTGTCCCCTCCAAACATATCTAAAACATGCTGAAATTAGAAGCAGCTATTGGTTCATTGACTTTAATTGGACTTTCAATTAACTGTGTAACCCACATATCCCTGGGAACTGTTTCTCTCTTGAGATCTCCCCCAAATTTTCTTGGGCCCTCAAGATTCCAGATTTCTGAGACTGCCAAGCTAGCTTACACTCTTAGGGTCTGTTTTACTTTCAACCATGTATTTCTGTTCTTCCTCATGGTAATCCAGATGGGACAGACAATGTCTTCACGAGCTGGAAAATTTTTACTGAAATTTGATTTTTTGGTAGAGATTAAACCAAATTTAAAACAAGTTTAAACCAAATTAATATAAACAGTTTAAAATTGAGCAATACACTTCCCATTTTTAAAATGTCCTCCTATGACTTCCCACAGGAGACTAGTCCTCAGCTGTCCTGCTTGTGTGTCCTTACCTCCCCCTAGCTCTCCAGCTCCTCTTTCCTTCCCACCTTCTCCATTCTTCTCTTTTCTCCTCCCTTTTTGGTAGCAAAACATACATTCCTGTAATTTTCTTATCCAGAAAAGCCTAACCATCTCTCTTTACAGCTGGGTTTCCTGCTGACATCTATGCCCTCGGAGTCATACCTTCCACAAATACTTAAGATTCTAACAAATAGTTTCTTTCCAAAGATGAACTTTGCTGCCAGCTATAAAGATGATACATCTTTTACTTGGTTATATAAGTTGTACTCTGTCCTGAAACTACCCCATTTGAGTTGAAACGGATGGACAGAAGGAAAGCAAGAGATTACACATTGAGTATCTAAAATATGTTTGGCCCTTGGCTAGCAAGCATGCTTATGGTTTAATGTAAATCTTGCAATAGATCTATGAGACAGCTGTATTGCTATTCTCATTTTAGAAATGAAGCAGAGGCTCAGGGAGTTTAAGTCATTTGCTTAAAATTATACATTCATTTAGTAGCACAGGCTTGGAAAATCCTATGCTGATTTTTAAAAAAGCTTTGTGTATTCCATCTACTGTTAGAAGAAAGAAACATGAACTGGAAAAATACCAGACTTTAATTAAAAAAAAGATTCCAGGTTCTTAGCTGAGAACCTGTAGTTATATGACCTTGGGGGAAATTACCAAAACATCTGATTTTCACCTTTCTTGTCAATAAAGCTCTTCGGATCCAGCTGAGTTGTTGTAAAGATTAGTTAATTTGTAGGAGAGCATTTTGTAAGTGGGACATAGCTTTGTTCAAAGAAGAAGAGCACAAGTTTTGGCTACAGATGGTCTGGGTTTAAATCATGATCCATGTGTTGCTTACAAATGGTGTGACCTTGTTCAAGTGACACACCTCTCTAAGCCTCAGTTTCTTCACATGTTAAACAAATAGTGAGTATTAACTTCTAAAGTTGTATGCACTAAACGAGGTAAGGAATATAAAGTGTTTAACAGTCTTTGACATATGGGGAGATGTGAATAAATTTGATGACCGTTATTGCTTTTAAGTTGTAACATTTTGGAAGTATCGGGAGTGACAATCGCTCACCCCTTTTCTTCAACCAAGGCTGTCATGTATGACCATGCTGGGTGTGCCTACGTGTCATTCACATGGTCTCAGATGAATCGTGCCACTTAGAGTTGTGCAATATGGTAACACTGTCATTACAGGATCCTTTCAAATCTTTAATGAAAACACCAAATGAAAACGACAGAGAGTTGCTGGAGGGCTGTGCTAACTCCCATCTCAAGCCTAAACCATGAAACTCTCCCTCCTCTTCCCTGCCCCCATGAAAACTTGGTTTGGAAAGTAGATTTGGGGTACTCGGTCATTTATGTAGAGACTTACAGACTTGTCCCACAAACCCAGGTATTAGCAAAATGGAGACTCAGGGAAGCATCTACATGATGTTTTGTTGATATGGTCCTATTACCTGGTAAAGGTGTGGCCCCGTGGAACTTGGGCTCTCACCAATTCAATTAGCTACTTCATTTTAGTTGAGAGGAGCTCTCTCCAACATCTCACCCTCCTAGGCCAACATCTCACCCTCCTAGGAGGTGAAGCTTAATCTCTTCTATAATGAAGGAAGATCAACAGTGTCATCCCTACTTTGATTAGCTTTAAAGCATATTCAAATACAAGTGGTTTCAGTCTTACGATCATTTATGGTTTTCATAAAGGCTTAATGCCTATCTCCTATTGTGTGCTGCTTTGTAGACCTGAGTCCTAATCATCTGATCTATCCCTAGTTGATTGAGTTTAGTTTCTTGTGTCTGTAGTACTTCTTGAATAACCCGGATGATCTCCCAGATAGATGTTACCACATCATTTATCAGTCTTTAACTGGGCCACATTCAGATATTCTTCTAATCAATGATCTAAGTCTTCACAATTTCTCATTGTTTATAGAAATACAGAATAAATCCAAATGAATAAACAGGTTTTTTGTTTCTCCAATGCTTCAAAAGAACAGAGATGTTAGTACACAGTATAAAGCTCTGGACCTACATGTGAAAGATGAACATTTTGGAAATGAGTAGTAATTACTTTAGGAAGATGTGTGTAAGTGTGTTGCTGGGGAGAACATCAGTCTAGCTCTTAGAGAAGCAAACCCAGCCTTCCTTCACTAGGTTCATCTGCTCAACAGATTCTAGTGCATGTCTTCCACATTTCGAATAACCAAAAAGGAGTATTTCATCCCTGGTCTTTAGGTAAAGCTGCTGATTTCTGTGGAGTGGAGAGGTGTTGGCCTTACATTATGTTCTGATACCACTCCACCATCTTGAGAAACAGAATTTTCTATCCTTGGGGTATAAAGAGATTATCTGAGTTCATGGAGGTAAAGGAAAATGTTAGCCTTTAAAATTCTACTTTTACACGCAACACCTTAGAAACTGGCCTCATTTATATCTCTTGCCAATTGATGTACCTAAGTGTATATAAATACAAATAGGTCTATTCACTCATGCATTCATTTGGTGAACATGTATTGAATGCAATCATGTGCTAAGCAGAACCAGTGAGATGGAGGAGGTACAAGTCTCTAAGGTCAAATAGGATAGATGGAAAGTTAATTATCACAGTCAGGTTTAATGGTGACTCAAAAAACAGTCATGATATAGACACACATGTATGTGTGTGTATCCGTGTTTAATAACAATGCAACCTAAGCAGCCAAGGGCTCAGTTGTGGTTGCCTGTGTGTGAGTAGCCCACACTTCTTATATAGGGTCCAGGTGCCTTACAATGTGACCTCAGGATGAGTCTCTGTTATTTCTGGGGGCCCCAGAACCAGCCTGGGCTGCCCACAAGCTTCTGGATGCCCTTGACTCCACCCAGCCACACCTGCTGCCAGGCTCAAAGTTTATTCAAAAATCCTCTGAATTTCCAACTCCACCTCACCCCAAGATGAAGTATAAGAAAGATTAGCATTTTCCTCTGTATTAAGAAGTTTAGGCTTTTTCTCTTTGGGTTAGGCTCAGCTGAAGTTCTCTCTCAGCAGATTTCTCAGCTTTCAAAGTTTTGTTATGAGTTCCTTCTGGTCATATGTCCAGTCTTTTATTTATTTTTTTTTTTTGATCTCTAGATTTTCAGGTTAGGATGGGTTCAAATTCAAGGACCCCCTCCATTCTCTTAGCAACAAACCTCATCCATTCACCTACATACCATATACCATCTCTCCTGACAAAAGGTTCCTTGCCCAGGAAAGCAGAGCGGAGTGTGCAGAAGTGTTTGAAGATAAGGGACACCTAACTAATGTCACAGCTCAGCTCACGGCAACCCGAAACCCTGGCCACTCCATCACAGGTTTATATATTGATACTTCTGCAGCTCAGGTGATGAACACACTGTATCTCTTTATTATTCTACTTACTTCTTAAGTTCTAGTTAAGATCCTCTGGTTAAACACATTCAAGTTCAAACCCCATCTCCTCCTTATTCTTTGTGTGATTATGACTAATTTACTTTCCCTTTCTCACTCTCCTAATCTTCATCTATAAAAATATCAATTTCATCAGATTGTTTTGAGGATTAAATACTGATTTTACACAGTTAATATTAGGTCATTACTTATCCTTTTTCAAACTCCTCCAGAGGCCAATGAGTACATGGGTTAAATGAGTGTGCTGAGTCTCTAAGGTAAAAGATACATATGTACACAAATACACAAGCACATTTTTTAAATGAAGCTTTGCATGCTAGGATCTTACTCCTGCCACCTGTGTATAAACCCATATATAACCTAATCTGGATTCTAGAACCCCCTCCTCAAGGCTATTTCTTTGACAACAGCAGTATTAAATAGTAGATGCTAAGTACTGAAAAGCTAGAGATAACGTTCCCCAAGCTCCTGCCTCATCTGTATGGCTGACATGTGTGTGGGGTGAAGGGGATCCTTTCTCATTTGACTTGAAGTAAATGATTCAGAAGCAATTTGACAAAGGTATAATTTCACTCAGTATCTTACTGCCATGCTATAGTACTATTTGCCAACTGTCGGTAACAGTTAACACTGGGGTACTGCTCAGGGGGAGGTCAATACAAAAAGAAGGGGATGGTTTAAAAGGAAGAGAAGGAGGAGGAAGGGGAGGAGGGGAAGGAGAGGGGGAGGAGAAGGGGATAGAACATTCCAAAGCAGATAAACTCGGTTCAAAACCCTTGAGGGGATTCAGAGATAATACTGGCTTTTCGGTCCATGTTTTTTGAACAAACAAGCAAACAGCAAAAACATAAGGTATTTTGCATACATCTTAATATACTCAGTGACAGAGCTACATTTGCTATAGAATTGGGGTGATCCGGTTTCCGGTTTGAAGCCTAAGTACAATAAATATTACATCATTTTCCAAACTGGATTTCATAGAATGCTACTGTCCTATAAGACGTTAATAGATGTTACATAAGAAGGGTTCTAGGTTCCAAGTTTGGAAAATGAGGCTTACGACCTTCCCTTCTGAAAGATTCACAATGCATGTTATCACATTCAAAACTTTGTGAAGTCCCACATGAATGGATGGATAGATAGACTCTTCATTATGGTTTAACCTTACATCTCCAAAATTTATTTAACAAGGGAAAACTCTGGAGAACTTTTATGTCTTATAAAATAGTTAACTCCTCCAAGAGGAAGTTTCCTTATCTAAAGTGGGGAAAAATAATACCCACCCTATACTCTTACTGTGAAAATTAACTGAGTTAATCCACAGAAAGCATTTAGCAGAGTGTTGGGCACACAGTGAATCTTCCATAGGTGTTAGCAGTCATGGTCATGGTTATCATTAAAAGACACTACTTGTTGAAGAGGCTGGAGTGAGAAATGGCAATATTAGCTGTGGTAAATTGTAAACATGGTCACAGTCTCTTCCCCTCTCATCAAAGTGAGGAGTATATTATTCATCTACTCCTTGAACCTCGGATGATTTTGTGATGAGTTGTGACCAACAGAATGTGGCAGAAGCTGCCCTGTGAGTTCCAGGCTATGCCTCAAAAGACAGACCTTGTAGTCTTGCACCCTCACTTTCAGAACCCTGAGATCTCCATGGGACCCCCAGGTGAACAACCCAAGCTGTCCTGCTGGACAGGATGAGACCTGGAGAGAAGTCTCCATCTTTCCAACCAAGGCTGTCATAAGCAAGCCACCCCCACCAATACCCTAGCTGATTGCAGGTACATGAATGAGACCATGAGCTGGCTCAGATCAGAAAAATCACCCAGGCCAGTCCAATGCATCATGAATTAAACAGTCTTTGTTTTAAGCCACTGAGTTCTGAGATGGTTTGCTATACAGCAAAAGCTGATACATTAGGAAAAACAGAAAACAAACAAAACCTCGGGTGCTTTTACCCTACTCTGCTTGCAGTCTCTCAGAAACAAAAGCTACTTCTGAATACAATGTGATATATTAATAAAATGTATGTTTTGCTATTTTATTAGCAGTCACTAATCTGTAAAATAGACAACATCTGTCTGGAGCTGAAAATGCTATCACACAGAATTTTTTTTCGAACTTATTTATGTATGCATCTAATGACGTCATCAGCACGATTTTCAACTGAGCAGGATGGCAATCTATGTATCAAACATATTATTTTTATATTCATCTATACACCTGCAGAATGATACTTTGAGTCCAGGAATAAAGGATACATTGCAAAGATAAGATGCTGCTCAAACATCACTGGGAAAATGGCATTTTTGTAGAGCATCTCTCAGTTAAAAAAATAGAACACTATCTTTTACTCCACCGTTGTCCTTAAAGACTGCACACACACACACACACAAAAATCAGAATATTGGAGTACACTTTGTTTAATGACTCATTAAAACATCACATGTCATACTGCATGGGAGCTTTCAGGCATTATGATCCAGAGTATTAGCCAGCGAACACTGAGGCTTTCTTTTTTTTTTTTTTTTTTTGGGCACACGGGCTTAGTTGCTCCGCGGCATGTGGGATCTTCCTGGAGCTGGGATCGAACCCGTGACCTCTGCACTGGCAGGCGGATTCTTAACCACTGCGCCACCTAGGAAGCCCCACTGAGGCTTTCATAACAGATATTACTGAAGGTACATATTGAGTAGAACCCATGAATGCCTTTTAACATCAGGAACTCTGCAACACTAATTTTATTAACTCGCTGAACACTAATGGAAAATGAATATTTTTAGCACATATTGTAATAAAAGTATAACCCAGAAATATTCTTTAAGGTAATTCAACAAATGTTAACTGACAATTACTATGTCTTGGAAATTTGGTAGCCATTAATGATTCAGAAGAAAGAATACTATCCCAAAGCACCAGGAATTAAATTGTATCAATAACTTGGAGGGGTTTTTGGTGTCCACTGTTAAAAAAATAAATACAATGCTACACTCCTTGTAATAGCCGTCCTAGCACTTGGACGCCAGGGCATTTGAAATGGCTTCTCAAATATCGATCAGTGGGTACCAGTTGGGATCCACAGGAATATTTTGAAAGTGGGGTTAACTTTAGGTATTTGAATAAAATTGCTAAAATTACTGCATAGAGCCCACTGTGGTTATAAGCACATGCCTTAACATGAGACTGACCTGGGTTAAAATTCTAATTTTGCCCAACTAGTAGCTGTGCAAGATTAAACAAGTCACATAACCTCCCTTTCCTTCGCCTTCTCATCTTCATGGTTTCTTGTTGCCTGTATGCCCAGGAGCAAAAATGCTCCACGCCACGAAACAAAAAGTACTATTTTACCTTTGATCAAGTTTCAGATTTTCTTGTTCGGTAAAGTGAGGAGCTTACTGCTGCAAGGTTTTCCAAATATCAAACCACTACTATCTGTTGCAGATTAATGCAGAGAGGCTTAACCTACTGCATAGATTCTAAGATTGAGGACCTGTGTTGTGCTGAATGTTTACAGATTAATTTAGGTGCCAAGTAGTCACGGAGCAGCAAGTTTCCGATTTCAAGAGCTTTAGAAATGTGTCTATATTTATTAAGCTTCACAACACAAGGAAGTGTTTGTTTATATGAGTTTGTAATAGCAGTTCCCTATTAACAAGCATTAACAAAAAAACAACTTCATATCTGTGGTCTTTGACTCTAAATAAAGCTTTTCCTCCTCACTGCCTCCTCTTTTCTTTTATCTTTTCCCCCTATTCCTCACCTGCTTCATTTTTTCCCCCCAGCATAAAGAGGCTCAACTCACATACACAAATCCTTGCCCAACTAGAATAGCTTCCTTCCAACTCAGAAGGGATTAGGGTTTCTGCAAAAGACAGCTGTACTTACAAAGTTCTTCTGAGACCTTTGTGAATCAGCCAAACCCTAGCCTGCTACTTCCTCCAGCAAGGAGAGAAAAAGTAGTCAAGTCTTTGCTATAGCCCGATACTAAGTTACTTAAAAAACAAACAGAAAAAAAACCCCAAACTGTATTACCCTAGAAGGTAAAGTAAAATAGAATCTATAAGGAATTTCAGTAAAGTCCTGTATTTAGAGGACTCTAGTTAAGTGACTGTTTACCAAATGCCTGAGAGCAAGGTTGGTATCAAGATCATCTTTTGAGCAAGAGTGTGCCTTTTACAGATAATACAGAAAAATACACTTTAAAATTACACTGCACACAACTTTTTATAAAGACTCAGAAAGAATTATAGGATTCTGTTAGGCCTCAAGTCACATTATTAACAGTAATTTTTATCATATATGCCTGAGGATACTGTGACTAAAACGAAGCTGCCCTGTGAGAAGTAATAGCATTTTTATGTACTTTGTATTGTAAAAGTAGAAGCAGAGTGAAAATACATGATTTGGGGCTCTGGATAAATACGTGCTTATTGTACTCAAAGAGTTTAAAGAGATATAAAACTACTTTCTAGGGCAGTTGTCTGAGGAACAAGTAGGGATGTCCAACTCATTTAAATTGACAGCCTATATAAATGGAATTTCCTGCGTAATTTTCATTCTTCACTTAAATGTAAAATAAACTCTAAAGCTATTTGTATTCTCTGAAAGTATCTGTAGTGTACGTCTATTTTTGTTATGACATGCAACACATTCTTAGAAACATCTGAACACTGGGAATCAGTACAGTCTCTTGTTTCTAGCTTCTTTGAATCTCACAGGGTACCATCTGTCCAAAGACATTTAAGCCTTTCACCAGCATTACATGATATAATAAAATAGTGATGATTTACCTTCCTAGGCAAACCTGTCACCCAGGTCTTCTAGGTAGAGTGTCAGGTTTTAAAATCAAAATGTTTATAGGAGAGCATAATGGGGCATAAATTCCCCTAAACTGTTCTTAAATTTACTTCTCTCTTAACAGAGTATTGGGGATAAAAATCAGAATTTTGCCAATGTTTATTTCTCTCACACAGCAACTTAGAGGGGAGCAAGGAAGCTCAGTCAAAGCCAAGCAGAAGAGAGCTGGTGGTCCAGGTCTAGGAAGTCACATTTATAAGAGGTCAGATCCAGAGGTCAGCAAGCCAGGAAGCTGCAGTGGAGAATATTCATAAAGACCTATGCCTCCAGGGCTCTGTCCTCCAGGCTCTAGTCACTACATTTGGGATTTAATGAAAGTGCTTGGCCACAAAAGGGTGAGGGCATAGTTCAAGAAGTTAGGATCAAAGCAGAGTGTTAAGAATAGATGTGGAACACTAGAGCATCCAGGGTCAGAAGCAGTCTTGGGGTGGGGCTGATGAGAGAATTATATGAAACCAAAGGAAAGGGGGAAACAAAAATTAGAAACTCCAGTTTCTGCTCCTGATTTCTAAATACTGTCAGACTCATGGAAGGTTAGTTCAAAGCAGATGCTACGAATTAACTTGTGCTACCAAAGCTTCCACAATAATACTAAACACCCTCCTCTCTGCTTCTCTAGAGTCTCATGACTTTCCAAGCCTTTAAAATGCACTGCATTTGAAAGAGCCTGTTGAACTAAATAGGGATCCTTTGAAAAGATTCTCTCCAACTTGTACCCTCATTTGTAAAGGTCCTTTTGTTTAGGAAGCACCTTTGTGTTTAGTTCTGGAAATGCATTAACTGGAGAGGTCCTTTACTTTCCTACTTCTACTCAATTGTGTTTTATCTTGACTCTCTTCATGGGAAAATGGTCCTTTTCATCCTTCAGAAATTATTTTCTTTAAAAAATCATTCATTGTTTCTTATTGCTGAAGTTTCTCCTTGTATATTAAATCCATAATGAGAGAAGTCATTCTCTTCCACTAACCAGCTCTTTAAATATGTTCTGGTAGTATTTAAAGAATAAAGTAATGCAAACTTTCTTTACTCTTTTTACATTTAAATAGATGGATATAACATCAGTCTCAAATTGATGAGGGCTTTAAAAAAAGATTAATATTCATAAAATTCAATGCCTTGAAAGCTAAAAAAGAAGACTGCATTTCAAGTAGAGACAAAGCCTTCTTCTTAAAGACCTCTGTTTATTGAACTGCATTACAGGCCAATAAAATAAAATATCCATGCCATTTTGAGAAAATGAGCAATAATGGAAGAAAAAACACTGGAGCTTGGAGGACAGATGAATGGTGGAGGATACAGTTGGTGGCTTCTGCATAAATACAATGTTAGAGACTCTCCTTCCGCTCCTCCCGCTACAATGCGAGCTCCTTGAAGGAAGGCACTCCCTTACAGCGGATGCTCTAGTATTTATATAAAACAGGTATGCAGTAAATAGTGACTGTAAAATTCAACTCTCTACAACTTACATTTATTGAGATCAGATAGCATAGTCTAGTGGATCCCAACCTTTCAATCAGCTGGGTCTTCTTTTCATATATTTCTCTCCACAGATAATATCTTTCAAATTTTATGGTCTAACAACCTGTTTTCATAATATTTTTAAAAATGACCATTTTATTAATTTCCTAATTCTAAAGTTCAAAAGAATGTCAAACTAAGTTATTAGAATTAAAAATAATTGAGCTAGGTTCTTGGATTCTTTCTACCTATCTAATCTATCTAATCTATTTTATCTACCTAGGGAGGGAGTCCTATTCAAAAACAGATAAAAAATTAAATGTACTATTTAAAATATTAGCAGGACTTCCCTCGTGGCACAGTGGTTAAGAATCCGCCTGCCAGTGCAGGGGACACGGGGTTCAAGTGCTGGTCTGGGAAGATCCCACATGCTGCAGAGCAACTAAACCCGCGCACCACAACTACTGAGTCTGCCCTCTAGAGCCTGCAAGCCACAACTACTGAGCCCACATGCTGCAACTACTCAAGCCTGAGTGCCTAGAGCCAGTGCTCTGCAACAAGAGAAGCTACCACAATGAGAAGCCCGCACACTGCAATGAAGAGTAGCCCCCGCTCACTGCAACTAGAGAAAGCCCGCATGCAGCAACAAAGACCCAATGCAGCCGATAAGTAAAGTAATTAATTAAAATATTAGCAATAATAAATGTTGTACTAGGATTAAATCTACGGAAAGAGTCAAAAGACTTCTATAATTAAATAGACTTCAAAACAGAGTTTTAGAGACCAAAATGAAGAGAGAAATAAATAATATTAAAGTACTGGAAAGGCCAGAATTGTAAAAATGTAAACTGTAAGATGATTCCTTTCTAAAACATTTATAACTTAATGCAATTACAATCAAAATCCCAATAGCTTTCTTGGGGAAACCTTCAAAGTCAACTAAAATTTTAAGGAAATGTAAAGGCCCAATGAAAGCCAAAACACACTTGAACAAAGAACAAAATAGGAAGTGATAGTAATCAAACTGACATGTTACTGATGCAAGGATAGACATACAGAACACTGACACAGAGTCCAGAGTCCAGAATCAGAATCTACATTAGGGGACCCCTGATACTTGACAGAGCATATGTTATATGGCATTGCAAAGCAGCGAGAAAAGTTTAATCCAATCAATTGACAGGCAAAAGACAACTGATAAGGGAAAAATTGCAAGAGATATTGGTAAGCGGAAATTAAATCAAAATTTCTACCATATACAAGTCAAGTGTATTGAGTCCCTAAGTGTGGAAATTACGCAACATTTAGAAGATAATAAAATTTAATTATCTCAACAAAATTGGGGAAGAATTTTTTATGCATGACAAGAAAAAAGCAACACTAAGATTTTTTTTTAAGAAAGGAAGAACGAAGAAAAAAAATGATAAAACTAGGCCAATGCTCAAAATATGCCTCTTGAAATTTTCCTAGTCTTCAAACTTTGTGTTACCAGAATGCAACATGTCAAGTAGACATACTGAGAGGAAGTCTTAGAAACTTTTATAAAAATTTGAGATAGAAATCTATGCCGATAGAGTCTAATTTAAAAACTGTACTTATAATGTCTTTATTTTCATTTTTGTATCAATCATTTTATTGCACTTTAATAAAGTATCAGCCTGTCAAGGAAAAAAATAACAAATGACTGGGAAAAAATAAGTAATCCACAGAGTCCGAGTAGTAAAATAAGCAATCTAAGATTAAAATGAATAATTAAAAGAAATCCTACTCATTAAAAGTTACCTAATGGTTAAAGACACTTTGAAACCACAGAATAAAAGAAAGCATTACAGGTTATTTTATCATTTTTTGATGTAATAAATACACATTTAAAACAACAAAGAAAAGGCTGAATATTAAATGCAATAGGCATCCGCCACTGGGAACTTTTAAAACCTCTCCTGGCAACCTCTTCCACAGCTCTAAATAGTGTGGTTGGTTCTGGGTTTATCAATGTTAGGCATTCTTATTGACTTCTCATAATGATGGATGAGTACTTAGTTCACTTACGCCACCACTTCCTCCTCCCCTATATTTTTATTGGGACTACCTATTTTGGTCACCACTGAAACTTTTAAGTAACATAATACTCACGACTCTATTTCTTCTTCTTTCAATGATAGATAATACTTCTTGATTTCATAGTTTGTAAGAAGAGACTATTACTATCTTTACCACTGCTTTTTAGCACTCTTTTCCATTTTATCATCTACCTTCTGCCATGGATACGTTTACCTTTTCAGGATAGATTCGATAATGTGTTGTGTATTGTCTATAGATGGATTCAAAAAGGCCAAAAGTAATTAAACACTGTGTACATTTTCAAAATTATGTAAATACTGCTTGCCGATGGGCCAACTAGTGTACAACAATTTCCTTTACAAACAAGTATGCTCTATCTTTTAATTCTAGGCATTTACATGTCTTCCTTCTTTTAAAAAGATTTTCCATTTATCATCTCATTTTCTCCTTCAAACCTTCCATTAAACCCACCAAGTCTCTTTTCCCTGGAGACCTGCCTCCTAGACTCTCTTCTACTCCAGTCTGTCCTGGCTCATCTCTAGATCAGCTGCAACAGGTTTCCATCTGGGAAGTTCCTTCACTGTTTTTTGTTGTTGGTTTGTTTTTTTTTTTCCTTACTTTGCATTCACTCTTTGTTACTCATAGTGGGCTTAATTCTTCCCCAGTCCAACCTCAAAAAAAGATATGTCCATGTAATAATCCCCAGAACCTATGAATGTTGCCTTACTTTTTGTAAACATGGAAGTCTCTGTAGATGTAATTAAGAGTCTTGAGATAAGATTATCCTTAAATAATCCAGGACGGCCCTAAAACCAATGTCAAGTGCCCTTATAAGAGGGAGGTAGAGAGAATTTTGAGACAGACATCAAACAGAGAAGCAGACAGGCAGAATGAAGCAGACACTCTCAGCCACAAAGGCAGAGACTCAAGTGATACAGCCACAAAGCTAATTAATGCCTGGCGTAGACAGAGCTGGAAGAGGCAAAAAAAAAAAAAAAAAACAGATTCTCCCCTAGAGTCTTCAGAGGACAACGCAACCCTGCTGACACCATGATTTCAGACTTCCGGCCTCCAGAGCCTTAAGAGAATACATTTCTTGTTGGTTTAAGCCCCTCAATTTATGGTACTAGGTTACAGCAACCATGAGAAACTGAAACACTAATCAAGGCCAGGGCTGCTGATATTAGTGAGGCAGACACCTTGGGCACAAATTTTATGGGGCACCAAAAAACTCAATCTGAAGATAAGTAATATTTTCTAATGCAATATTTTAAAGAATCAAAATGAAGGCAAAAAAAAAAATCCATGATAAACAAAACATCAGTTTGTTTTTTTTTTTTTAAAAAGGAGGATCCAGGCCTGAACTTGCACAGCTCAGACCTCCCTCGAGTTCCAGGCCTATTGCTGGTCATTGGCTTTCTTTTTTCTTTACTCCTTGGCTACAAGTAACTTCCTAGGAAAGGCATGAGATATATAAGTTCTGAGCCCTGTGCTGTTCTAGACCTTCCCAAACAGTCCACTCATGAATTAAAAAAGAGCCTTCCTTTTTTGACCTAGGCAATGACTATTAGGTATTCAGAAAAATAGAGAAGAAGGTAGGATAATTTGTTAATATCTCCACCACCACTCCCCTTTTCATCCCCTCCTTCCTACTTTGGGTACTACCTTGGTGTTCAAGCTTCTTCAAGATTCCGCCTGGGAGAGCAAAGCCATCCTGAGCTGCGATCCATCTAGGTATGTGTGAGGCCGGTGGCTCTAAGCTTGAGTGGGCATCAGAATCACCTGGAGGGCTTGTTAAAACAGAGAGTTGGGTCCTGCCCCCAGAGCCTCTGCAGGGGATTATAGGGTAAGGCCCAATAATTTGCATTTCTAACAAGCTCCCAGGTGATGCTTATGCAGCTGGTCAGGGACCACACTCTTTGAAAAATCACTGCTTACAGCTGACCTAACCTGCCTGAATGTTATAAACATTTGAAGCTCTTATGCCAGAATAGTCTCCCAGGCCCCACATCAACTTGATGATTACAAATTATTACACATAACCCCTGGGGATGACCATCAGGGCACCTTAGGTGGCTTCAGCCTTTTCAATCTGGTTTCATCTCTTTCCTCCTGCATCTGACTTCTGTTCCCTACAAATTGTTGCAGTCTGTTATTTACACATACACCACCTTTTTTTCTTCATTATATTTGGGTTGTGTCTTTTAATTTTTATAAACTTTTTCTATTGGTGCCTGAAGTGATGTTGGAGAGACAAGCATATTCGGTGAATAAATCATCTTGAAATGGAACCCAAAGTTAAGGATATAAAATGCAAGGAAGACCCCTTCCTTTTGGCTACCAATTTAACCGATGCTCAGGTCACAAAATGGTTCTAGTATCTCCATCAGGTCAGGTGAAACTCTTCAACATTAGAAGTTGAAAGGCTAAGATCCTAGTTTCAAATGTCTACCTAACTGAAACCAGAAACTTTGATAGAGAAGTTATAGTTTTCTGGAATCTAATGCTCTTAAATCTAAGCTTTTCTACTGAAATTATAATTTCTTTCTGCCAACTTCTTCCCAGTTGCTATTATTCTTTCTGATAGCCCCTAGAGGATGTGGTAAGCACGCTATCCCCAATGAGAGCCTAAAAGGTTTGAGGTCTCATGACATGATATTCATAGCCATATATCAATCCAGCTTTGAGGAGCTATGCCTATAGCACTGTGAATATCAGACAACTGACCAATTCGCAAAGTTCATTTTCTTGGCAATGAAAATATTTGCAAACACTTGAATGTGTACTGAAGCAGGAAATCTCCAGGAGAAGCAAGACAGAGATAGATGTACACTCTATTATAATGATTTAAACTTTAGAGGCAAGATATTAGAGATAAGATGTCAAATCATTCTTTGGGGAGTTTGAGCTTCCACTGAGTATTTACCATGAAGAAAGAATGAAGAAACAAAAGCAAAACCAAAACCCCAAACAAAACAAAACCACCATTACGGATCATATGTTCTACTGGACTAAAACCTTGGAGGAAGGGTTTTCTCTAATCTGAGCTCTTATCTCTTCAAACAGAGAATACAGCCAGCTCTGACATTGATCCTCGAGACATGCTTTTACCCTTTGTATTGCAGTATTCTTATTAGGACATCCCATGGTAGTTTCTCTGACAAAGTACCTTAGACATTAACTATCAGCCAGAGGGAAGGAAATAAAAGTAGAATACATTTTCAACTCTAAACTTATTAAACTTTTAACACAAATCATCACATCACTTCTGCCATAAACCACGGCAATCCACAGAGATGCATTTCATCGGGTTCTCTCAAAAACAAATTGCTGGTGCCCCACAAGGCACACTTATAAACCTCTTGCTATTATTCTCCTGATATTCATGGTTTACTGACTTTTTAAAACCATGGTACAAAGGAATATTCTTGAAAGAATAGCTGTTCACGTGAGGTTCCTTAACCAAGATGTGTTCAGCATGAATGGACAAAATTACCATCTACCTAAGTGGATGTCATTACAATATCATCTAATAGAGAGGACATAATGGTTAATAGTTTCTAATAATTAATAAGGATTCAACTATAGTTAGTAAAAAGAAGGTACCACACAGTAAATAAGTACACTCCAAAATAAAAGAGGGGGTTCAGAGAGTAACAAAGCACGGTGCTATTCAACATAAACTTGAACCCATACACATATGAAACTTCGGTATATATCAGAATCACCTGGGGAGCTGATGAAGAAAACAGCCTCACTGAAGTAGGAAAAGGCCTGAACCTGATATTTTTTTACCAATTTCCTCCAGAAGATTCTGATACAAAGCAAATTTAAGAAGCACTGTACTTGAGGGTTAATTAAAATACGAGACAGGCAGCAAGAGAGAAGAATTCAACACTACAGAAGGCTTTTGATATTGAAGAAATTCCTACCTCCCTCAAACAGATAAAAGAGCACAGAGAAAACTCTGCTAAAAGATCTCGCCAATAAAATGTCTCCAACTATATCCCCATGTAAGTGAGAAGGTAATGCTCCAAAATGTCCTGGAGTTTTGGACACCGACTCACTAGGTTTCTATGTAGAAAAAGTTTCCAGCGTCTGTGTCCACCCCTGGAGTATATGGTAGAAAAGAGAGACTACACTCACTTTTTCTGCAAGGAGCCTAGTGGCCTTCTAAGGGAGAAAGTGCTTCAAAAAATCAGCTAATAAGGGCCTCCGGCATATTTTTATTTAATTTGAATAAAATAATTTTAAAAGTGAATAGAACTGAAAAATAATGATCAGTTTCTTCATATATTTTAAATATCAGATTCATTTTATCTGAATGAGAATTTTCATTTACTGCATTTTAAAAAACCTATGGTCCCCCCCCTCATGCCCGCTTGGAGGTTGGCACTTGAGGTCTGTGCTCTGATGCTTGCCCACCCCAGGGTTCAGCTCCTCCCAGATGACATTGAATAAACCAGGCCTACTGAGGCTTGAAGGTAAACTGGGAAGCAATTGAAAACATTTCTGAAAGGGAAAATCAGGTTATCACTTAAAAATAAAAAACATGAAAGCCACAATTTTTCTCTGCATCAGCTCAATGGGAGGAGAGGCCGAGAACAGTAACTGTCCTATCGTCTTGGCATGTCGGGAATCAAAATGATCTCTGGACTACAGGTCCTTGAAGGATGTGCAAAGAAGATGAACTTTGAATCCTTTAATTCTCTGGGTTTAAGATCATTATAAAAAGGCTTGACTACTACATGCAAACTTTTATCTTTTCCAAATCTAAGATCCTGTGACTCTCCAAATCCCGGCTCTCTGGCTTGTTCCTACACACTGGTGAGTAAAGCCTTTTGACACGTGATTTGATTACCTCGCTCTCAAACAAACGAAGTCCTAGGCTCCAGTAATCAGGGGCTTAACCCTTAGCTCCCCTGCCCTGCAGTTCTGTACACATCTCTTACTGGTAATTTCAGTTCAGTACCGCCCACAGCCCTGGTAGGACACTAAGACACTGTAATTCCATGCCCACTGTGAATACATCAGGGAAGATGACAGACACGGTGCCCACTTCGATCAGGAAGCTTCCACTGCAGTGGGGGCAGGCAGGTGCTAAAAAATCATGATAAAAGTATAATCAGCAATTGTTATAAAGGAGATTTAAGGTGTGGTGCTATGATGGCAGCTAGCACTGAGACCTAAAAAATCAACAGATATCGCAGAAACAGTGACATCCAAACAAGGCTCTGGAGAATGAATAGAAACGAGCTTAACTGGAAGGAACTGGGATAAGGGTCTCTAGGAAATTATTCATGTTCCAAGTCTTGATGTGTGTGTGGGAGGCATGGCTTGCTCAGGGAAGTAAGAAAGACTGCTGTGGCTGGAGCATCCCAAAGACACTGGAGGAAGAGAACAGATCTGGCTGTGAAGGAAGGAGAGGGAAAGGCGATAAAGGGCTGGAAGGAGGAAGTCAGATCAGGAAGGACTTTCAGGTCATTAAAGACCTTAGACTGGGTCCTAAAAATAGTGGGAATACATTGAACAACTTCAAATACTTTTCAAAGACCACTTTGGCCTCTGTGTATAAAATAGATTATAAGCTAATTAATAGACTTTTGTAGGAGATACTGTCAAGAGATGATGGAAGCTTCTGTTTGGATGGTGCCAGTAGACATGGAAAGAAATAAACACCACCACCACCACCACCACAACAAATAAACAGTTGTAGACAGAGTCAACTGATCTTTGAGAAAGATGCAAAGGTAAAATTCTGGAGAAAATATTGTCTTTTTAACAAACGATGCTGGGACACTGCATATGTACATTACAAAAAAAAAAAAAAAAAAACCCTACACATACCTTGACAAAACCCTTCACAAAAATTAACTCAAAATAGATCACAGAACTAAATGTCAAATACAAAATTATAAACCTCTAGATAATAATATAGGAGAAAATATAAATGACCCTGAATATGGTAATGACTTTTGAGATACAACCACAAAGGCATGAACCATGAAAGGAATAATTGATAAGCCGGGCTTCATTAAATTTAAAAATGTTTTGTGAAAGACACTGTCAAGAGAATTAGAAGACAGACCACAGACTGGGAGAAAATACTTGCAAAACACTTATTTGATAAAGGACTGGTATCCATAATGGTATATCCAAGGGCATAAAGAACTCTTGAAACTCAACAGTAAGGAAAAGAACAACCCAGTTAAAAAAGTGAGTAAAAAATCTGAACAGACACCTCACCAAAGATGATTGACAGATGGCAAGTAGCCACATGAAAGATGCTTGGCGTCACACGTCATGAGGTAATCACAAATTAAAACAACGACACACACACCTATTAGACAGGCCAAAGTCCAGATCACTGACGACACCAGTGTCAGCAAGGTTGTGGAGAAGCAGGAAACTCTCATTCATTGCTAGTGGGAATGCAATATGGGACCATCACTTTGGAAAACAGTCTGGCAGGTTCTTACAAAACTAAATATACATTTACCATACACTCTAGTAATCACATTCTTTGGTATTTACTCAAATAAGTTGAAAATGTATGTACACCTAAAAACCTGCACATGGAGGTTTACAGCAACTTTATTCGTAATTGCTAAAAGTAACCAAGATGTCCGTTAGTAGGTGAATGGATAAATAACCTGTGGTACATCCAGACAATGGAGTATCCATTCAGAAATAAAAAGAAACAGCTATTAAGGCATGGAAAGATATGGAGGGCCCTTAGGTGTATATTAAGTGAAAGACGCCAAAGTTCCAACTATATGACATTCTAGAAAAAGCAAAACTAAGGAGACTAAAAAAGATTAGTGGTTGCCAGGGGTTATACATTTCATTATACATTTGCTAAAACCAATAGAATGTACAACACCAAGAAGGAACTCCGAGGTGAACTATGGATTATGGGTAATAACGATGTACTGGTGTAACCTCATCGATTGTAACAAATGTACAGCTCTGATGTTGGATGTTAATAGTGGGGGAGGCTATGTGTGTGAGGAGAAATGGGGGTAATGAGAACTCGTACCTCTTGCTCAATTTTGCTATAAACTTAAAAGTGCCCTTAAAAGTAAGTCTATTCAAAAGGAAAAAAAAAATTGTTTCAATACTGGACATGACTTGTTATTTGATAAGAATGTTGTGGGTGAGAGAGAGAGAAATTACATCGCCCAGATTTCTGTTGTAGATGACTCAGTGGATGCAGGTCCATCTGGTGTAATGGGATGAACAAGAAGAGGACAGTTACCTGAGAGGTAAGGGAGAAATTGCAAAGGAAAGCAGATTCCTGGTTTAAACTTCAACTACTGAGAGGCATTTGGCCCTGCATTTTTTTTTCTTTTAGATTTGGAGGTCCAGCCTTCATATGTTAACATTTTTTACTGGAAACTGTAAGCTATTTACAGGGTTAGGCATAACATTATTCTGATAGAAAAATGCAAACAGAAAGAGATGCCTTTGTACACATAAAGAAAGGCATGATGACTTAGAGAAAAGAATATGGTTTTACGGTCCGCAAGACCTGGGTTCTGAACCAGCCTTGGACATTCATTAGTTGTGGGGCAAATTATTTAAACCATCTGTCTCAGTCTCCTCCTGAGGGTGACTGACAGGAATATAAATATTTTTAGGAAACTGGCACAAAGTTGGTCCTCACACAATGGAAACAAGTGTTGGGATTATACCCTGGGTGCTTCTTACATTTTGACCTGAACTGGACAGCTGTATAAAAATATAATGCAATTAGGTGAGTGGAATAATGCTGAACATATATCAGGAAGTGGTGATTTTCTAGAAACCTCCTGAAACAACCTAGAACTGAAGGCTTGGTGCCATGCTTTTTATGGAGGGCATTCCACTTTTTTTCTAGATACCCTGCGTTTGTTCCTTTGGGGAACCCATACTAAGTAGTCAGTCCTCAAGACATTTCAAAGCCGGATACCAAATGACAACATGGCTTTTTCTCTTCTGTTGCTTCCTTGTTCTTTCTCTCCTCTTTCTTTTCTAATTGCCTTCCAAACAGCAATTCTTTGGGGGAGTTCACTGTACACTTTCCAAAGTGTAAAACTGGTGTCTGTGTTATTAACTACTGACTGAAAACCTACTGAGTGCTAAATCTGATAGGGAAACACACAACCACAAAGACTTAATAACAAACCAAAAAGATTAGAATGCATGTTGTAAAGCTTTAAGAAAAGGTGCTAACGTCATCCACAAACTAATACAAATGTTGAAATCAACAGACTGGGGACTAAGAAGTCTCCAATCAATGAGAGTCTTCTCTGCAGAGATCTGACATAGTCTAAAACGGTGAGGGTGGTATGGTAGAGCTCTTTCTGCTTTCTATACGATGGACTGAGTGACTAGTTTGACCGTGAGTCTTAGTGAAGAAAATTGGCATGCCGAACCTGTGTTGACCACATTTGTATATACTTACACCCCATCAGTGACCTACCACATGTAAGCCTTCTGCCTTCAATTTCTGAGGCACAGCAGGCCAAGTGCAAAAGTATGAAAAGGTTACTTGTTATAAACTGAGAAGTGGATAAACTCGTAATTTTTAAAACATGTGAAACACATGTTCCCCAGGTAAGACCTTGCACTCCAAATGTCAGGCCAGAGTGAATTCTTAAAGCTGAGTTATAAAGCTCTGAAAATAGAGTTTATAATGGAAACATTGACAGGCTCTTGGAGCCACTATAGTATAGAAAATTTAATATGTCACCTTGTTTTACAAGATTTTACTGGCATGGAAGAAAATTAAAACACTTAACATCTTTCACTTCACCAAATTGCTTACCTCCTCCAAAGTGTGGTGTCATTTGTGGTGCTATTTCATTTATAAATATCCTTTTCATTGTTACCAGGCTGAACACATACATCCTCAGCTTTGCACTCACATTTCCTTTCCAAATTACTGAAATGCATATTGGGGCAGCATTATCGTGTAATCTTATTCACATTTTCTGAAGGCATATTAAGTTGTGAGAGTTCTGATGGGGGAAAGGGCTGAAATTATATATGTAGCTACAAAGGCAACATAAATAATGCAGATCACTTAAATATTTTCCACGAGCTTTTCAAAAATCCTTTTTTAAAAGAAACATTTGTCCTATACACAAATTCTAAGGGAAAAAGACTTTGAAAAGACAGCTCAGTATTGGAGGAAACAAATTTAAACCCTCTGGCAAAATAAGATGACTGCTTGTATTTCTGAACACAAGTAGACAACAAACATAAAATGGAGGATAGTTTTCTAAGTCAGTTACAGATAATCAAGATTTGTGTGAAAACACAGCCATTAATCCAAGTCATATCATTAACATGAATCTCTTAACCCAAGTAATATTTTTATATCTCTAATCATCATTTACTTTTATGAAAGGTTAAAGACCAATGGGGGTAACCAGTCAGACTGCAGTTCATTTGCCCTCCCAGAAGGAGAAGGAGGGGTCCCAAGGTTTGCTGGTCCAGAGAAGGCTCTTCAAAGCCAGGACAAACTTTATGTCAGACTTTTGCTAAGTGAGCATTAAGAGATATTGTGACTTCCATGCTGTACTAACCAGGTTCTAAAGAGTTTGCCCACTGAGAGAAGCTGAGAAGATATAACATGATCTGTCTTCATGAAGTCACTGAGCAGTGGAGGAGTTGTGTGTATGTCTGTGTATTTTATAAGGACATAGAGTGACATGTTCCATGTTATAACGGGGGGAAACCCAGATGACCGTGAGTACAAGGAGGATGGAGACTTTCCTAGCCTGAGGGACCAGGTCAAGATTCCTAAAGATGGACTGCTTGAATCCAGTATTATTAAAAAAAAAAAAAAAAAAAAAAGTGCAAGGGTAAGCAATATGGATGACAAAGGAAGACATAAAGAATAAAGTATGTAGGACTTCCCTGATGGTGCAGTGCTTAAGAAGTTGCTTGCCAATGCAGGGGACAGGGATTCAATCCCTAGTCCAGGAAGATCCCACCTGCCATGGAGCAGCTAAGCCCATGCACCACAACTACTGAGCCTGTGCTCTGGAGCCCGCAAGTCACAAGTATTGCACCTGCGTGCCACAACTACAGTAGCTCACGTGCCTAGAGCCTGTGCTCCGAAACAAGAAAAGCCACCACAACGAGAAGCCCGCACACCACAACTAAAAGTAGCCCTCACTTGCCGCAACTAGGGAAAGCCCACGCGCAGCAACAAAGACCCAATGCAGCCAATAAACTAATTAATTAATTAAACAATTTTTTTAAAAAAGAATAAAGTATGCAAAGCCATGAGCACCAGAATATGCATGTTTAGGAAACGGCTATAAAAACTGAAGTTGACAGGATTATAGATTGATTAGACTAAAGGCACAGGCAGGGGCCAGACTCTGAAGGGTCTTTAGGCCACCTGAAAGAGTTCCCGTTCTTCTACGGTGAGCTGATGTGACCAAACACCACTTTGGACCTAAATGTAGCCTCAACCCCAAGTTATTTCATAAAGTGACACCTACTAGAAAACTCCTTTCACACAAAGCAAGAGAGACACCTATTAGCACAAGGAAATCCTAGGACTCAGATGAGATGTATTCTAGAATGCTGTATATAAGAGTCTCTATTTTCTTTTTTAAATGAGGCAAATAGTTGTAGCTGTTAATTAACAGTGTCAAGTCATCAGTACTCACTGGAGTAAGCAATAGACCTCAGTGATATTTACAAGCTAAGGAGAAGCCAGTTCTATTTGCTCAGTCAATGGCAGTAAAACAAATGACCTCTGATATTTAGATCCAGGCTAAACATCAGAATATTCTTGAATCTACAGTATCTATTAAAATGCTGATAATCTTTGACTCAGATATTACATTGCTAGGTACACACCTTGGAGAACTTGTCAAAAATATGCATAAAAGAGTATCCTCTAAATACAAGACTATACATAAGGGCATTATTAACAAAAGTGAAATAAATAGAAACAACCCAAATATCTATCGATATACAAATGGTAAACCAAAAAATACTATGGAGAATTAAAAAATACGAGGCTGATCTGTAAGAACAAATACAGAAAAATATTAAGCTATATCAGTAAGTGAAAAAAATGATACAGTGACAGACTATTTAGGATAATCAGATAATCTTGTTTATGTTAAAAACAAACAATGGAGACAAACAGTAGGTTAGTGGTTGCCAGGGTCTGAGGTGAGCAGGGAATGGAAATGATAAAATATTCTAGGGTTAAAAAATGGTACAGATGAACCAGTTTGCAAGGCAGAAACAGAGACACAGATGTAGAGAACAAATGTATGGACACCAAGGCAGGGAAAGCAGGAGGGGCAGTGGGATGAACTGGGAGTTGGGGTTGACGTATATATGCTAATATATAAAAAATAGGTAACTAATAAAAATAATATAAATAAAATAAAATATTCTAGGGTTAGAAACTAGTGATGAATATACTAATAATGAATGAATTACATACTTTCAAAGGGTTAATTTTATGGTATGTGTACTATTTCTTAATAAAAACACAAAAAAATCCAATATCTACGCAATATGTATGTGTTTGGGGTGAGAAGGACTAAAGCGGACATTTACTTTATCTGCAACTACATCTTCCAAACCAAGCACCTCCTGGACCGACACTCAACTGGAGATAACCTTAGAGAAATAGCCACACATTTGCTCATAAAGTACCCAATGCCCTGTGGGACCCAAAGGATGCCCCTGGAAGCAGTGCTTAGATCAAAGAAATACTAATTATTTTTTATGTCACGTTCCAGCCTTTGGAGATGAATTCTCTTTGCAAGAGGAGCCACAAAAATTCAATCCAATAAAATCAACCAGCACTGAAACTTAATGTTGAAGCTATATAGGCTTTATTAATCTTTAAAACACTTTCTTAAATAGATTCCTAGTTGGTGAAATGTTCCAGGTAAAAAAAAAAATCTCAGCAAATGAAACCTCATGAACAGTCCTTTTAAGGGTAGTAAAGCTTCAGGTTACAACAAAAAGGATAAATATTTTTCTTTATAAAATAAAATTTTTAGCAATGTGTATCACAGAACAACAAATTAGAGGGATTATAAATCAAACAGATTCTGTGACTGTGCTGTTCATCAAGAGATTTAAAACTATTTTAAAAAAGGAAAACAACAGCAACAACAAAAAACAAGAAATGGGCCCAAAATGGAGTCTCTTGTGTTACGTCACACACATTTAACAAGTCAGCCTGAATTACTTGGTCAGCACGAATAAAATAATCTGCTTAAAAGACTCCACCTTCCTCCAAAGGAAGACAACCTTCCCTGAAACAATCCACTCTTTGCTAGAAAATTCCTTTTTCCTGTGCTTCTGCCTATAAAGCCTTTTATTTTGTTCAGCTCCTTGGAGCTCCTATCAGCTAGATGGAATGTTGCTCGATTCATGAATCATTAAGTAAGACCAATTAGATCTTCAAATTTACTCAGCTGAATTTTGTTTTCCAACATGACATAGAGGCTTAGCTAAGAAGAGTCATCTAAATGGAAGGGTGTATGTGCACGATCTGTATTTATATCCAAATATCTCTGGGTAACCTAGGTTAGAATACAGTGTAAATTCAATTGTTTAAAGATCATAATGGGAGACAGACAATAGAATACACACTCTCTTACACACACACACCCCCCCTACCTGTACCAATATCTATTGATTTATTTGCATCCAATCACACTGACCTGAGCCCACTAGATTCCCAGTTAGGCATATGACCTTGGGACTTCATCATCCTCTAGAAACTGGAGCAGCTCCTGCACCTAATTCCAATGTGTGTGTGTGAAGGTGATTTCCTACACCACCACCATTTCTCTGGACATCAATGGGTGTCCGGACAATACAACTCGATACTGACACCTATCTATCTGCCTGCAGACAGCATCAGATTCCACAGGTTAAGGGTTCAGTCTTACAAGACTGTTTCCCTGCCCGCCCACTTCAAATGCCAGTCATGAGCCCAGGTTGTTACCTGTGCTTCTGACCAACTGGCTATAAACCAGAGGTTCCTAATAACCTCCTCCTCGGGCTCAATTAATTTGCTATAGTGGTTCACAGAACTTAAAGAGACATTTTACTTACTAGATCACCAGCTTATTATAAAAGGATATAACTCAGAAATAGCCAGATGGAAGAGACGCACATGGCAAGATATGGGGAAAGGGTGTGGAGCTTCCACAACCATGAGTCCAAAGGCACCACTAGCCCAGCACCTCCACCTGTTCACCAACCTAGACTCTTGGAACCTTCTCCTTTTGGGTTTTTATGGAGGCTTCATTACATAGGCAGGATTGATTAAGTCATAGACATCAGTGTTCAACTCAACCTCCAGATCCTCTCCCCTACCAGAGCCCATGGGGGTAAGACTTAACGTTCCAGCCTTCTCATCACTGGCAGGGCTGGTTCCCCTGGCAACGAGACCCTATCCTTAGATGGGGTTCAGAAGTCACCTCATTCAGATAATGAAAGACATTTATCACTCTCATCACTTAGGAAATTCAGAAGGTTTTAGAAACTCTGTGCCATTAATGGGATAAAGACCAAATATAAATTTCTCCTTATAAATCACAACAGCCCCACGGCTCTGTATGGCCCAGTTAGAGCAGTGCTACCATACCTGAGTGGCCTTTAGAGACAAGTTTCAGTTAAGGAACTGTGTGAATTATGTGCTTATTCTCACACAAAAAAGGGCTGCTTCTCAGATGCTTTGGGAAGTTTTCCCAATCTGCCTTTCAGTTTAAAACATTCTGACCTCTGGCACTAAGGAAATAGGTTTTGTCTTTTAATAGACAGTCTGTAAAGAACTTTCAGCTGTAGCTCTGAGACTGGCAGCTTTGAAGATACAATATTATATTGTACTATATTAGCATATATGTGTGTGCACACGTATATGTGTATATATGTGTGTGTGTAGGTATATGTGTGTGTGTATATATATGTGCGTGTGTATATATATACACACACATACACATTCCCAGTATATGAGGGTGAGTTAAAAATTATCCACACTCTGGTTATATTAAAACTTCTATAAATTCTATGGCCAGAGGGCGGATAATTTTTGACTCACCCTCGTATTTTGAAATGAGGAGATATATTTGGGATTTGGAATTTACTGTGATTATTTATTTGCTATCAAAAACATTTATTCTTGTTTTATTGTTTTCTTTAATGCTAAACGCATAATTCAAGGTCCAAAACAAGTTATTTGCTACATTAAGAATACGTGGCTTCTTCTTGTATTCTAATGGCTGTCTAGTCACTAGAAATCAACTTACTGACTTATTTTAATTCTCATCTCTACCTAATGATAGACATATTTAACAATTATAGGAGAAATGACCAATGGATTAGACTGCTTATTATAGAATATATAGATATCTTATACATATAAAAGTAGAAAACTAAAAAGCAATAACTTCTTAAAGGGAGATGTGTTCACTGATGGTATTCAGCACTCTCATCTCCAAATATGGATCCTGATAGGAAAAATTTAAGATGATTAGGACCATACACACTGAGATTTTCCATGATTTCTCCCAACTAACTTCGTTTCTAGAACATTCCTAAGTTTGGATATTTCCTTACTTTGTAGAAAAACTTCTATCTAATACAAATATCTTAATTCAAAATCTTTACTAAATGTAAATAATAAATTTTAGCCTGGACATAAAAGCCACAATAGGTTTATAAAAGTAAAAATGCTTTATTAAATTTTATGAGTCATAATTTTATCGGAGATTTACAGTTCTGCCACCTGATTTATCTACTTTACTTTCCCTGATTTGTCCTTGTTAGCCTGACATTTACCAAAAAAAAAAAAAAAAAAAAGAACCTCTTGTATTCCAAGGAGGTCTTCTAGAATTCAAGTTTTTGCTTACTACCACTGTACAATTTTACTATTTCAGTATTAATATTACTAAATAGTATTACTATCTTAGATATTCCCCCTTCATTTTTATTGCAGCACCAGCAAAAATCTCACTGTGGCTAGTTTAAGGGTTGAATAAAAGAACAGTGTTCTTAAGATATTGAACTTTAGAATGAATAATTAGCTGTTCCCATTGTCACACGAATTAGAATTCATAATAAAGAAAAGGAAATGAAAGGTTGGGAAAGTTTTTTAAAGTTATTTTGTTGATGTTTCTACTATAAAAAGCCCTGTCAAGTTTTCTTTTGTAATTTCTGTAATGTAGAAAATGTCTTTCTA
Organism: Hippopotamus amphibius kiboko; assembly: GCF_030028045.1. Classification (NCBI taxonomy): domain Eukaryota; kingdom Metazoa; phylum Chordata; class Mammalia; order Artiodactyla; family Hippopotamidae; genus Hippopotamus; species Hippopotamus amphibius. Next base: position 93,566,358 of record NC_080196.1, on the reverse strand, counting down.
CTCTGCATATTTTTTGCAGGAATATATTTCTATTTTAATTTTATTGCAGAGTTAATTGACTTAGGAAGGAGGCAACTAAAAACCTACTCTTTAAAATGCAATTATTTAAGTTGAGGGTGTGGGAGCATGTGTGTAAGGAGGCATTGGGGCAATAAGGATGATTATCCCAGTTTTATTTGGCAATAAAACTAAAGCAAAATTATAAGATTAGCACACATACAAGAATTACTTATAACACCACATTTCTTCCTTATATTTTCGTTCTTTCTCATGTTTTAACCACAAAACAAAGGGAACATTTAGCTAAATGAAGATAATTAAGACCATTAAGAATTCTGGAGTCAGAACAATGGATTTTACTGCTTACTGCTTGAAAATAAACAATATCCCTATCAGTATAAAATTTAAAACTTTGCTCTGTAACTGAACCTTCCCCAAAATAGAATTTTGAGGGCATTCAAGAGCACTGGGATACATTTTCCAAACTGCTTCACTGGATGAATTTGACCTTCTAGGCAAGATTCTTATATTTTTTCCTTTAGAGAAAAGGGATATGAGCATTTTTTCTGGCTGTTTCCTTTCTATAACATTTGAGTGGCCCAAGGCAATGTAGTTTATTCTCCCTTCTCTTAAGACAAGCTCCTTTTTCTGTTTCCTTTCAAGTAAAAACGTAAAGGTCAGGTTATCATTTCACAAAACGCTCCATTCTGCTGAGGCAATTCTAGCTTCTCTCACCATAACATGCTTTCACTAATTATTTCATAACTCATTTAAATGGGAGGCATTCTGGAAGGGAATTCATTGAAACAACTCCTCAAGTAACTAATTATTTTTTTTTAAACTCAGGGGAATTTTAATTATAATGCCTGTGTTATTTAAAAGCAGAGTGCTACAATTTGCATCTTGAAACATCTATTGTAATAAGGAAGAAAAAATATGCTTCTGAATGAAATAACAACTCAAGTAAATGCAATTTAGTTGGCCTTTTATTTTCTTGATTCTCAAGAAATAGAAAAAAAAAATGCAAATTTGCCTTGAACTATAAAACCACTTACAGAGATAAAAGATAACCAAAATCTTGCCCCTAGAAAGACTATTATAAGCTTATTTTAAAAATCACATGTTCTCTACATTTCAGGAGAGATTGATCTTGTGTCATTATTTAATGTATAGCTGTGCTAGCAAAATCTTCTTATCTTACAAGAAAACATCCAAATCATTGTGTTTCCCCATGTTGGGGAGGAAAAACCTTTCCTTTACCCTTCTAGGTTCTTCTGACTGGTCTTGTTAGGGGAAACACTGTCTGAAAAACCTGCCCTGGCCAGGCAAAGACAGTAACAATCTGCATGAGTTATTTTACAACAGGAGGTCCTAGTAAGGAACACGGAACTAACAAGCCACCACCAAGGGGAAGAATACGGGAAAGGTCAAAAGGAGAGAGGAGACACTCATCCATATGTCCTTCCCACCTCCCAGAAGCCTCCTCGCTGGAATCCATCTTTGCTGAACGATGCGCTTGCCACCAGGAAGAACCCTGAGTCAGAACAATTGGCCAGAGACAATCCGGAAACTAACCCCATTTCCACAACACCTGAGACTGCGAGCCACATGGCAGAGCCATTCTCCTGGGTTCCCTCACCCTTCTGCTCTCCACTCTTGCTTTGTCAGCACGTGTGTCCCCTTGGACAATTCATTTCTGAGTGTTAGACAAGAGTCCACTCTCAGGCCCTTGAAGCGTCCCCCTCACATTTAATTTTGTACGTACAGGAATCTCACATACATGAAAGTGTAAGAGACCCCACCTATATGAGAGGTTCAAAGACAGAAAAGCAAAACGAGGTGTATATGCTATCCTGAGCTAAGGAATGGGATACAGGCTGGGGCTTCCCAGGACAGGAGGCTCATTCACAGGACAATGTGAAGAAGAGCAGACATTTGGTAATCAGATACTTGTCCTGCCATATAGATGGGGCCACTTAGATAAGATTTCTCTCTGGTAATAACTCTTTTTTCTGGGAAAAATCCCCAATTTAAATTCTTCTAGGTTGTTAAGGGACAGACAGTAGTTTCTCTTGAACCCATAGGATCTCCATTGCTTTTAGCTCAAAATAATCCATATACCAAAGTAGCACATCTTGGGGAGGCCTGTTCTGAACCCCTACACCCACAAGAAGTTGATCTTTTCAAGGGAATAAATGGATAAATGAAATCTACTATTATTTTCCCCTTCTTTTATATTTTGGAGAGTTTCATTGATTAAAAATAAATGACTAAGTGGGAAACTATTCACAGGATCCTTAAAGCTAGTCCTTAGACTGAGAAGCAAAATGATAAGGCAATAAGTATGTGCTTGCATCAGACAACGTGAGTTCTAGTCTCTGCCTGTAGAAAGTCATTGCCTCTTTTCAGTTTGTTCTCTGTCATTTTGGGTATCTATATCACAGGGCTTTTCTGAGCATTATGAGATCACGCATATGAATATACTGTGCAAAGAGCAAAGTATTATTAAAAAAAAAAAAGCAAGTCGATGGTTTTAATATTCAAGATGTAAATGCTTAAAATCAACAACAACAAAAAGAATCTGCCTGGACACAAATGCTCTATAATGTATCCTGCACTCAGTGTTGTTTCACATGAGGGAGGAGAGGCTAGTCCCCTTCCATCCCCAAGAGTGTGAATGAATAGAAGCAGAGGAAGCACTCAGGTTCCAGCTGGGCTTCTCAGAGCCCTGCAGGAGAAGCAGCTGGGCAAGGAGTCATGTGGGTAGGTGGGTGTGCTGGATGGTGGATGTGTGGTGGTGGTGTAATTAGGAACAATGAATAAGATGATTCTTGCATGCTTATTCGGAGGAACTCTGTAGTGATCTGGTTTTCTTACACATCTGCCTTATTATTTATTTATTTATTTATTTATTTATTTATTTATTTATTTTCCTTGAAGGAGAGGGGATTATTTAAATTCCCAATTTAGACCAACTAACTCCTGTGGACCCAGCATTGGTAACTCTTTTTCAGTTGGAAGGGAATCAAGGAAGCTTGATTGAGAAGACTGCCCAGCATCTTTTCTGCAAAATGACAGCAGTTATTGTTTTATCTAGACCCAATACAAATTATACTGGTTCCACTGACATAATAGTAGATCAACTTTTGAAAAATGAATTTTGTAGTCAAACCAATTTTGGCACTGCTAGCCAACAAACTGCATCGATTCAACCATTTGAAAATTCATTTCAGTCTTGCCAGTTTGCTTGCAAAGGCAGATCTCTGATCCAAGATGATAATATTTATGGCTCAGGATTTACAGCCTATGTTTCTCTCCTTTCCCCCTCCAAATGTTTTGCATCATCACATGGGAATATTGAAAGTTGTCCTTTCCTAGTAGTAATAACTGTAATAACAATAATAACCATTATTAAGTTTATTTATACTGCTGCTGCTATTGACTAAGAATCTACTCTGCACTTTGGCTTTAAATCCTAGATGTTATTTGAAAGCCACAACAGCCTTAGGAGGTAGGTTATTATTATGTCTGTTTTATAGAAGAGAATCAGCAGGCTCAGATAGCTAGTGACAACTGGCATAGGGAAGATGTACTTGGCCAGATGTGAACTCATCTTGATGTTACGGGAAGAAACAAGGAACTAACATGTCTGTTTTTTCAAGTAGCATATGAATATTCCAGCACAGTCCATCTTCTAATAATTAATTTGTAGATTATTGAGATATAAATCAAATTATTCCAACTCTGCCCATCAAAAGCAGGGACACACATAAATAAATTTAACTAATCACGTCAAGTTCAATAATGAAGAAGTGGAGGAGGAGGAGAAGGAAGATGACATTGGCCAAAAACTCTCCATAGATGGCAGCCCCAATCTTCATTGGTAAACCAAATATCTACTGAAAAACTACTAAACATGTCCGATGATTTTCTAGGTACTGAGTGGAGAGGGTGGTAGGAGGAGTTATATAAACAAAGCCTGGCTCTGCTTCTCTCTTCAAGCTGTTCTCCATCCAGAAATGCTAAGTAAAGGTATACAAGGCAGAGATTAGAGCTAATTGGATACAAATAGAATTCCCAAGTTTCAGCCAGTACTGGCCAAGTTGTTTACAAATAGATATTTAATAGCTCCGGCATTCCTTATTGATAGCACTCACAATTTCCAGAAATACTGATAGTGGGTAGCCTGTTACAATGAGATTTTTAACAAGATGTTGAATGGGCTGGTAGCCCTTCATTTTTCTTTCCTACTCTCTCTCCCTCTCCAGCTAAGCGTGCATTCAGGGCTTAAAGAGCACTTGAGAAATTTCTAGAAAATACAACAAATGGTGTATGACAAGATCGTTTCATAAAAGGAGCTGATTGATTAAAAACAGATTTCATTTTCCACATTTCTTTTTATCAAAAGATGCTTTGGGAAGGCAGAAATGGAAGAGAAGCATTCTACTAAATGGGTTCTACACAGCACCTGAGGGTAGAAAACAGATCTTTTTTTTTTCTTTTTCTTTTTTTTTTTTTGTCATCCAACGAAAAACTGCCTGTTACCTTTCAGGAGTGACTGGTTTATTGACTGCTAATGCTTTAAAAATGAGATTAAATCAGGCCCGTGGTCTTTATTACGGGGAAAATATATGCCCCTTGTGCATTCCAGTGGTTTGGCAATCTTAACCTCAACAGCATAACACTGATGTATGCTGTGTTGCCAAACAGCAAGGTAAGTGTTTAAAACGCTTATTGCCTTGAAACAATACAATCTAATATTAGATTGTAACTCAGTGACTGAATCTGCCAGCCTATCCTTGTAAGGAACAGGAAAGTCAAAAGTCGAAGCCACTTTATTTTAATATCTCACAGGGAAGGCAATACTCTTCATCTCACCATTGAGACAGAACACCTAAAAGTGAATTGAGATCACAGGAAACGGGAACCACAGCTTATCAGGACGTTTTCATTAACAGTGCATATGTGTGTGCCTTTTGGAACAGGCATCGAAACGCCAGCCTGATTTATTCAAATGGGCAGAACTATTTTGTATTACGGGCAATTATGGGATCCGAGTATCCAGAAATCTCAAATGCGGGAAAATCAAACTGTACCCTTTCTGCTTCACTCGGGGCATTCCAGGAAAGCACGTTTTACCTTAACCCTCAGCACTTGCTCTACTTTTCTTTTTAATCAATCATTACTAATATAGACTTTCAGTTCTCTCTACACTCTACACTCATCAATCAAATTTCAGACACGCATCACTCAGAGATCCGCGGTGGCTGATAACCTTGGTTTTCATGATCAGGATGCCACCTAACGTGTCTCCTGAGTAAAGGGGACATTCTGCATCCATGCTTCAGTCTAGCCTTGCTAAAGCAGGTGGAGGGTACCATAGGTAGGTTGACCAAGTATTCTAGTGTTACATGGGACTGAGGGGTTCTGAGGACAGAGTACTTTCAAGTGCTAAAAGCAGGTCAGTGGGGTTAAACCAAGATGGCTGACCCCTGTATCACCAGGTGAAGACCTGCCCACCAGGACATCTTTGCTCCAGGATAGTCTGGTTTAACGAATATGAAAGAGAGTCCTTAGTGGAGAAAAGAAGCCATAAAAGAGTGGCAGGAAGCTGCATTTATGGAATGACTGCTTATCTATGAGATCAAATATTTTACATCATCATCTGACAAAATCCTTTTTTACAGATGTCAACTTTGTTGCATATTCCCTAGAAGAGCACAAGGGGAATGGCGGTCCCGCCTGATTGTCCTAGTACATTGTTGCTGGAAATGAGTCCCCATTCTCATCTGTCTTCCTGGATATAGACTACATGAAACCTGGGAAAGGAAACCCATATCAAAAGACTACATTATGGCCCATTCATTCAAGTGAATAGAACTGAAGATTAAGTTTGAAAGGAGCCCTTCAAACCTGTTTACCTATTTGAAAGCCTAAATTTATTTCAGGTTGGATCCATTTGCCTTGTTTTGTGTCCAATATCAAAAAACAAAAAAAATAAACAAAAAAAACCAACCAAAACAAACAAAAGAAAAAAACCCGCAATCAAAGCCCAACTTTTAGCTGAATCATTATAGAAATGAGTAAAAGTTTAACTCCTCTTCCTACAGGTCTAACTCTGAAAAGAAATAATCATGAGCCACCCTCTAACCAAAATAAATGGGTCAAAAAGGGCAACATCCATGGATGCCAGAACATTCAGTACTGTTTCTTTCAGGGTCTACACCATTTCAATATATATATTACATATATATATATATATATATATATATAATATACGTATTATATATATATATAAAACTTTTCATCTTATTATTCAGGTATTGAGGAACTACAGTATCAGGAATAAAGACATTTGGAAGCACTAATCAAATTTTTATTTTTCATTTAGAGATTTGTATGTTATAGCCACTATAATTAAAATAAAATTTACTGCTCTAAAGGCAAAAAAACTTAAATAAACAAGCACACACCCATGCACAAACTCTGCAAATTTTCATCATTAGTGAGGCTGTAACATGGAATTCATTAGGAAATTATTTTTTTAATATTTTTCTATTAATGAAAATTTCTCCCTAAAGCATAAGTAGTAGATCAACTTGAACCAAATTTATTTTGGAAAATCTCATAATGCTATGTTAATTGTTGAGATTCTTGTATTGTTTCCCAAGCTAATTTAGGGAAAAAGTCAATCAAAACTATGAGGAAATAAACATACACCTTTTTAAATTTTTTTCCTTTTTCTTAAAAATACACTGTTTCTGCAAATACTAGTTTTCTTTTTTTTATCTCAGAAAGAAAAAAAAGAGGAGAAAGAAGAAGAGATGGAGAAGTAAGAGAAGGAGAAGGAAAAATCCACTTACCTGCCACTGCAACTTTTGCTGTCCGACTAATGATTGACCCAGAATCTCCTAAAGATGCCTCACATTGGTAAAGTCCCTCATCTGGCTTATGGTGCCTCGAGTGAAGGATGTTTTGTATCAACAGAGATCCATTTGCAAGTTGCTGCTTCCTTTCATCCATTCCCAAGGCGAGGTGGATGCCATCTTTCTTCCACTTGATAACTGGGACTCCTCGGTCAGACTCTGCAGAGCAGTTCAGGAGGACATTTCCTCCCCGCATCGTGACAGCATCAGAAGGTTCTGACAAGAAGTGCAGTGATGTGAAAGACTTAATCTGGAAACCTGGAACACAAAAGCAAAGGGAAGTATGTTCACTTATTCAAATAATCTCAGGAGTCAATCTGAGGCAAGAGCCTTTTCTTCACAAAATTTTTTCAAAAAACCTGAGGGCTTTGAAAAATGTCTGAGGATAAATGAAATTTAAAATCAAGGATGTTGTGTTAAAGAAGTCAAAAAGTGTCCAACTGAGGTAACCATAATTAATGAAGCTACTGGTCCCAAAATAACAATAAAAAATAAAGAATTTATACAAATCTAGGCATGGCCATCATCACACATTAACCAATACTTGAAAATTTAGACAGAATAGACTAATATTTTCCAAAATGAACTAGATATTTTAGAGTAGCCACGGTTTGTAGTATTGGGGTAGCTAAGATTTAGGGGCTATTTCTATCTCTGCATTCTGATTAGTGTATCCATCAAATTAAAAAAAGATCCACTCAGACACAACGATAAAAATCCACATGAACAACGATAACAAAAAAATCAGCTCCAAACAGGGTGAGAAAAGTTATTTAGAACAAAGCTCAGGTGGGTTTTAAATAGGTAAGAGATCCCACTCGCAGAAGCAAGTCAATAAAGCTACCACCTAACGTCACAAATCCCTGATGTGTCTTAATTTCCACTCAAATGTTGCTCACGAGCCAGGAAGTCTAGGTGAATATTATAGTTGGATTTGTTTTTTCATAAACATCCTCAAACATAAGAAATCAAAAGAAAGAATGGAAGGTCGTTTGAGAATCTGGAGGAGGTAGAACAAGTACAATTAGTTTAAGCACATTCTCTTCAGGGCTGGCAGCACAGCATTTGGCAAAATATTTGGTTGTTGGATCTAAGATTTTGACAAGGTCTCAGGTGGTTATGGGGCTCATGCTTTGCTCAGACAGGTGTATACCTAAATCACTCAAGCTCAATTACTTTCAATGTCATTTTCAACGATCTCTGGGGCTAGGGATTCCACCACATCCCTTGGTACCTTGTTTTCAATATTGAATCATTCTTAGAGTCTTAACTGAATTTTCTTGCTTCCATTCAATCCCATTTTTCTCCTAAATCACCATGTGTAACAATGCAGAGGAGAGGAACACATCTCTGTAAGAGCCCCTTGTTCTTTTGACGCAGCATTTAATTTCTTTAAAAACACCCCCTCCCCTAAGTTGTGTTTTAGCTTCAATCTTCCCGGGAGAATAATCTCAACTTCAGTAGCTTCCTTAATTTTTCTCTGATGGGAACAATTTTTGTTGTACTTTGAGAAAATATTCCAGTTTTCAATCATTTAAAAGGCAGGCATCTAAGTTGCTTATAATTAACACTCTTACAAAGGACTGACCCATACCAGCACCAATGGACAGACTTATTTCTAGCTTTGTGTACTTCACTCTCAAGATAAAGCTAAACAGCTTCTCACTGTTTCTCCATGGTGTTATCTGCCATGTTCCCTCAAACCCAATTTTCTAAACCTCACATTCAAAATAAATCTGTTACTTCATTCTTTCTGTGGAAATTTGTCTATCATTCACTGTCATACACTCATTTCATCCAACTAGGTCATTTACCCAAAGAAAGCAGCTAGAAGTTCACTCAAATTAATATAAATTGTAACATAAACGTGAGCATCGTGTCTACCATAAATTATAATGATAAAAAATTCCAAAAGATACAGCCTAGCCCCCATCACTGTTCAATGAGGTCCTCTTCCCCTCAGACTGTTTTACTGTAGTCAACCTAATTATCACTGCCCATTCCACTAGTGGAAAGTACATCACATCGGGAGTCTGGATATTTAGCCCTTGGTCCTGGCTTTATTACTTAAAGATCTGTGAGTCAAATAAGCCTTTCAAATCCTCAAATGCTCAGTTCCTTCTGTAAAATGAGTTTGGAAACTTTCAGAAGTAGGATGGGTTGAATACATGCATTAAATGAACGCTGCTCTAAGCTTACTGAGATGCAAACAGTGAACAGCTAGCTAGAGGTACACCAAGGATGACAAAGTAGAAAAAAGTTTTAACGTCCTTAAATGTCAAGATGTTTCAGTAGAGTAATACCTGCAATTTCCATAAAAGTAGCATTAATAAGGTAGAAATAAATTTAGAATTCAAGACCTGGCAACTAGATTAAAAAGCATTTATTGCTTTTTTGTTCTTCCTGGGGCCTATATTTTAAACAACAACCTCATGTTGAACACCTTATTTATGTCACAGAACACATAATATATTTAACGCAGCTGTTTATGACAGCATGTTAATGAGCATATGTACCCATTATCACAAATAAATAATCCACTTAATCTGAAACAAGGAGGTTATGACAGTTTTCAGTGCTGTGAGTACATAATTTAGGAAAGGTAAATAAAGATTAACTTTTCTTCAATACAATTACCCTTGCAGTTCACTGGCAATTTGAGCTTATGTGCTCCTTGTAACAATTATATTTTAAATGTATGACTCTGGAATAAAGATGTCTCACTACTTTAAGTACTTGCATTAGGTACTTCGTTTTTAGAAGAGATGGGCATGAACCCAAGCAAATGTAATCTGTTGAGAAATAAGAGGTGTGTTTCCAACTGTCCTAGTTTCAAAGTCTCAGCCCATGTTAGGCACAAGCTGCCTCTCCCTCCTTGGGGAGTATACACAGGCTGAAGAAATGTCTCACTGGTAATTACACTGACTTCAATCTAGGCTACCCTCCTCCCTCTTCTCTTGCAGTACTAGCTCCCCTTGGAGGGATGTGCCTACCAGTATATCATGTCTTCTAATATGAAATAATATTATCAAATTGTTTCATCTAAGAATCAATGTGAAATCAGGTATGCTGATTTAACGTAGGAGCAGAGAAAGATTGATGATAAAACTGAAGAAAACAAAGTAGAAATAACATTTGGAACTTGTACCTCAAAAAGTTGTGGCAGGAATTTGGGCAGAGTTTGATGAGGGTATAGATCCCCTAGGAAATGGGTGAAAGATTTAATCAGAAAGCATTAGAAGAATCCTTTTGAAGAGTCAAAATGAAACTACCTACTTTAAAATTTTACAGAGAATTTTACATTAGAATTACACTGGTGAGAATTTCATCCAGAAGAAAACCAACTGGAAAATTTTTGCTTTGTTTTGGTTTGGTGTTCTCTTTAAGATGCCCATGGTCATTCTGTTGAAACCTCAAATAGTAACACTTCCCAGCCTTGCTTCGTAGAAGAAGCAATCCTTTTGGCCTGCTGTAAAATTATGTAAGGCAATTATATTTGGAGAAATGTACTTGAGAATACCAAAATCCCACCCACTAAGAAATTTGTACAAGTGAGTCTGATATCAGAATTCATGATAAGAATAAGTGAGTCTCAGCCCTCTCTCTCCAAATTTTGTCTTGGGAAGATTCCTAAATCTTCTTTGTCTAGGATTTAGGCAAAGAGCCATGTATGCATTTAACTAATTGGTACTGTTTCTCTTCTGTATTGGTCTGAGAAAAAGAGAGTATCACATTGTCCTTAGACATTATTCTTTTTCTTCTTCTTCTTCCAAAAGATGGTAGTTCATAAGCAGATACCAACATAACAAAACTTTCAATGTTTTCCTAATGAAAATATAGAGTAAGGCCTACTTTTAAGAGGTGACCAAAGGAGAAATGTTAACATCTATTTGCTTTAGTTTTGTCAAACATAAATAAGCACTGGCGATAACACTGCTAGGGATATTCCAGGTTTATACTAATTGAGCATTTAGAGATAGAAAAGATCCTTAATATGTTTCAGAAACTCACCAGAATGATCAAGCAAGTAGTAAAAATGTTTCTGTAAGGTTAAGTCCCTTGTGCTTGCTCTCCCTATCATATTCTTGTTAATTTCAAAGATCAGTCACAGAGGCAGACTAACTTAGAATGGATTTTTAAGGTATGACATTGTATCCACAATATCAAACATTGTTAAGTGTGAAAAATAATTCCCCATGGAGTCAGATATTCCTTTCCAAGTCCAATGTGTAAGAGCTTCTGGTTAAAGCAATAAAAGCTAAAAATGAAATTTATGAAAAGTAGCATGAAAGTAAAAAAGAAGCTCCTAAAAGATTTTAAGATTAGGAAATGTCATACAAATCCCCATAGAACTTGCTATGCATAATTTTATCTCTTTCAAATGATGAAAACTTTCACTTTGGGATGCTTGGAGATTCTGTGGATCCCCAAATTCATGCAATCAACCCAGAAAATTCTGCCATTATTATCTCTTCTTAGAAATATATTCTGCATTTGTTTCTCTTGAGTTAAGATAAAGAAATAAACCTCAACTGAAAGAAATTAAAACTATTCTATGGATGATAGACTATAATCCATTTTCAATTAACCAAACATCACTTACATGTGCAATTACTACTCTAGAATCAGTCCTCGCAAAAGCTTACAATGCCTGTGAGGCTATGTGATGGAGGGGATTTAAAAAACAAAACAAAAACCCATGAATTAACAGGTCCCCTAATTAATGTGAACATTACTTGGTTTAGGATATCAGAATATAAATTCTGACACAGTGGTTCTTAAACAAAGTTCCCCAGACCTGAGAAAGCAACACCACCTGGGTTGCTTGTCAGAAATGCACAATCTCAGTCCACACCCCAGACACACCTGATTGGTCAGCAACTACGGGGCAGAGTCCCACAACGTGTGCCTTAATGAGCCTTCCAGGAAATTCTCACATTCACTAAAGCTTGAGAACTGCTTCTCCAAAACTTCCGGTGGCCTGAACTACACCTTGGGGGTCCTTATGTTTTTGAACTATCCTGTTATAACGTTCCATATTTGGAGAATTTGTGCAATATGGTCAATAATAAGTAGAGAGATGAAGTTACGGGGATGATCCAGGAAGTCAATTAATTGAATGCCATTTCAACGCATATTTCATTAATATTTGTTGTACATTTCTCTTTGAGAGGCTGAAAAAAGGTAGGGAAAAGGTTAAGAAAAAGGGCTACTAGTGACAACATCTCATGTTTCCTTTGTTATCAGCACTCTGGACACCAAATGGTCATACTCCATTAAGCCAAATAAGAATTCTACAGTTAACTGAATATTTAGAATGTTCTTTGGAATATTCTGGGTTGTTCACGCAAGGAGCTGTCAAAAGATTTCTTTTAGTCAGCTGCAATAGCTATAATCCTCCTGCAAAAGAACTTTTGATAAATATAGTATATTTTATCAGATTATATTTCTTTCATTACATTTTAGCTCCACAGTATAATTATAGCCTTTTAAAATACTGGAACTCTAAACACTTGCCTGGTTGACCTGTCCCTCAGTCTAGTTTAGTCTCTAAATGGACAAAACCATATTAGCACTCACTCTACTAGAGCCTGGAGGTATACTTTATGTGCTTCATATTAATGCAAAACATTAACTTCAGCCAGCCCAGAGTGGGAAAGTGTATCTCACGAAAGCACTGGAACCAATGACCACAGGAGTTTCTGTGAAGTATCAGTCCTTTTTTTCTGCTTTGGTAAGACACATGGTAAAAATACTTGTCAGGAGGTACGGTCATATCTTTAAAAGATTGTGTGCATTCCGGCCCTTCTTAGAGACTATGTTCAAGCCATTCAACTTCAAGTTTTTCATTACTAACAAATGGAAATCAGAAATGAATCAGGTTTTATAGAATTTATTCCTGAATTTAAATAAAGCAAAGGAAGACAACAGGAAGAAACACAAGTGCATTTTACTATGGGAATTTATTAAGTATCACTAAAATGTAGGGAAGCAATGGATGAAATGAAAAATTTTAAAGGATAGTTCAAGTGTCTCCCCCATTAGAGTCTCTAGATTTAACAAATAAAAATTAAAAACATCAGTTACACTTGAATTTCAGATAAACAAAAAAACATTTTAGTATATACGTGTTTAAGACAAAAAAATGCTTATATGAAATAAATACTGCATAGGACATACTTACACTAAAACATGATTAGTTTATTCAAATTTCAAACTTAACTGGGCATCCTCTACTTTATCTGACAACTTTACCCTCCATTAAATTACTTCCCCATGAATCATGGCAAAAGTAAGCAAATAGTATGTGAGTTCACACTACCCTTCTCAATTCTGAGGTATCTACAAAGAAGGGAACTCTTGGAAAGCTGCCATGATTGAATCAGGAAACGTGATTTTAGTGTCAGGACACTTGCTAACCTAGTCCAACACCACCAAACATCCACATAGAAAGGTTGCTGAACCCAATATGTTCTTAACACAGTGATCCTTCTTCTCTTCCCTTTACAAGACAGGGAGCAAAATTCAGAAATATAAATACAGGGTATGAAGTTCAAGAAGCAACTGCCCCAGCAGAAATCTCTTAGTGAGCCCGCACAGAGGCTCCCCATCAGACATTCTGAGCACATGGCATCTTCCACAAAACAGTGGAGGCTTTGCCGAGAGATCTGAGGTTTTTATAGGGCAAGAAATGTGTGCCCCAGGCAACTGAGTGTCCTCTGGCTAAATCCAATGGTAAAGAAAAATGATGAGGGCCAAGGCAGAGTTAGGGGAGTAGCTTTCTCATGCCTTTGCTGCTTCGAGAGCTAAATCTTTAAACCACAGCTTGATTTTGCTGTGTGATACTGGGCAAATTGTAATGGGATTATTTTTCAGCTCAACAGGTAATAAATTCTGACTTCTAGGTTATCATTTCCCTGGCCTCATGCAAAATTAACACTTAAAAGAGAAACTTTGATGTGCTGCTTAATCTGCCCTGGGTTTGAATCTTTATCCCCCTCTCATTTTGGTAAAATGTAAGCTGGCTTTCTCCTCTCTTGTGTGTTTCATCAGTAGGGGGGTGGACTGCTTTTTATGAATGCACAGCTGTCACCTGGAACACTGAGAAAGGTTATTCAGAGTATTCAGAAAAAGTACCAGGTAATGGGTACCCAGTGCATAGGAATCTCTCCATCTGGATGACAGTGAAAAGTGGACAAACATTGGAATGTCATGTATTGCTAAGAGACCAATCAACTTTCAGAACCTTGTTATTAGTCAAATTGCCCATGTTTACTGTACGCAAGTAAGAACATATAAACATAAAGTCAAAGATCATAACACTTGCTCATAATCCTGCTCACCTGGTGATAGCCACTGTTGAAATTTATATGCCTTTCCTTCTAAGAAATTATTCATTTTTTGATTCATAGTAATTTGCTATTTTATCCACGTTTGTAATAACATGAGAGAGAGGGGGGTGGGATTGGAAGGTTATATTCTGGTCTCTCTTCCTCTTCTAATCCCACTCTAATCCCTTCATGAGGCCACCCTCATGACCCCATCTAAACCCAAACGTTCTATACCTAAATATACACCAGGAGTTAGAGCTCCAACATGTGAATTTGCCGGGGCGGGGATGAGGGAGGCACAAATATTCCATCCATAATAGATGAAGAGTAGGTATCTAGGGGAGGAAATTTGCAGGGAGACAAGGTCAAGAGGCCACAGGGAGATGTGTAAGACCTGGTAGACAAGCAAAAGAACTTTGCTTTAACACTGACAAAGATGGAAACCAAGTGGAGAATTTTGATCAAGAGAGTGAAAAGATCCAATTTATGTTATAAAAGAGTAGTTTTGAATAGGGAAAGACCCTCCCACCCTACAGCCAGGAGACTGGGGATATTTTTGGTTGTAACAACTGGGAAGGGTGACCAGGGATGCTGCTACCCATCCTACAATGCATGGAACAATCCTTCAGACGAGAGAATTATCCTGTCCAAAATATCAATAGTGCTGAGGTTGAGAAATCTTTTAATGGAATCATCCTGGTTGCTGTGTTGAGAAGAGGGGTCATTGAAAGAAGAAGGGAAACCAGTTGGAAGGCTAGTGCCATAGTCCAGGTGAGAGATGATGTGACTCCATAAGAAAATAGTCAGGTTCAGGATCCATTTTTAAAGGTAGAGTCAGTGGGGTTGCTGAGGGACTAGATGTGGATTGTTGAAAAAAGAAAAGAGTCCAGGATGACTCCAAGTAGATCAATAGAGAAGTTTATATAATTTATATGCAAAAAAAAAAAAAAAAAAGGCACACCGTTTCAAAACAAAGCTCTCAGCACAAAAGGTCAGGAGACCTGGGTACTTTGTCTAACTCTCTCGCTCACTAGTCCCTCTGAGTATGGGCTACACCCCTGAGAATCAATGTCCTCAACAATGAAACAAGGAGTTGAACTGGATAACTTCTAGGTGTCTAAAGCTCTCATGTTACAAAAGTCTATGCGTTCACACCTATTAACTTTGCTACTTACAAAAATTACCCTCAAAATTAGGAGAAAATTTGCTACAAGAAGAGATTTGTATAATCACGCTGCGATCAGTTTATCACAGACTTATACCAGAGCACAAAGAGGTGCAGTTACTGAAGGTGCCAAGAGACCAACATCCCACCTCATTATCCATAAAACAGAGAGAAAATCTAATCTTTTCTCTTGAAGATAAAAGACTGCAGAGGTCACTCTGCCAACAAAGCACAGGCTGCTTTATTATGATTCATGAGAAATGAAGTATTCATCTTGTGGAAACTGCTGTTACACATGTGAAGGATTAATTCTATACAGGTCTGCCAGGTCCAGGGAAAGCCTTAAAAATTCAGCCAACCTTGTGTTTGATATTATGGTATAAAGTCTGATGAGAGGACCCATACTGGTAAACCATTTGTGTTATAATGATCCCAATTTTCTGCACATGGAGGCCCAACAGTGTTTTTATTAAAATGTTGTTATTCATTTTGTCAGGATATTTATTGTATCTTGTCTCAGCAGAAGGGTGATATTTCCCTGCTTAGTCTATGAAGGACATCAAGAAGGAAAACCCACGATGATAACAGAAACATCAACAAGGGAGGCAATGAGTTTTAAACCACTAAGGAGGTCAGCCGTTATTAAAGGACCTACATAAACAACTTGTTTTATTCGATGGTGATTTAGATTCTATAGGAGATGACTTGGAGATCAAGGATGAAGTCTCCTTAAAGGATCAAAACCATAAAGGGAAGTCTGAAATATACACACACACACACACACATATATGTGTGATAAACATATGCATGATCCAAGTGAACTTCAAGGATGAAGGAACTATATCTGTCGCTCAACTAAATGAAACTAAATGATGAAGAAACACGTGTATTTCTCATCTAAAAAGGGTTAACTGCATGCATGAGGTAGTTGTTGCAATTTCTAGAAATGTTCTCATTAGAGTCATCCCTAGAATCCAGTGGTTATTCCCTTGGACCCAACATACTAGCAGGAGGGGACCAATGTTGAAGGCAAACAGTGGCCAAGGAATGAGTGACCTGACCATATATATATTTTTAAAAATGCATTATTCAAATGTATAAAATCTGAATGTCTGGAACGCCACTATTGGATGCGATCTGGAAAATTCTCTAGATTGAATCATTCATAAATCCTTTGCTGGTCGAGTCCTACTGCAGACACCAAACAAAAACAGAGGACAAAGATTTCTCTAGGAACTGTAATCACTATATTAAAAGGGACTCTCAGTTCACTTGATTTCCAATATGGTGGGATATCCAATACTGTCTTAGAACTAGTCATAAATCTTAAGCCAGTTAAATAATAAACATTAATTCTCATCAGGCCCTCATTTTACAAAATGGAAAAGTCAGATATGGGACTATGCAGAAAGTGTCACTGAATAGACAGTGACAGTCCCAGCTCTTAGAAGTGATAGCTCTTTATTCAACCTCTCCTGTGGCTCTTTTCTCTCTATCACATATCATATTTATGAGAATTTCTTCCTTATTATACTGCAGACTCCAGGGGACCAGAAATGAATCATGTTTGTCTCTTTGTATTACATAGCCCTTAGTAGCCCTTACCTATCTCAGATGTATTTAATAAATATCTATTGAGTGAAGTTACATAGACAAAAACATGAATAATTTAGGAGAATTGCTTATATTATAGTGAAAGAAAATCATAACAGAGGTTAAAAAAAATGGACCTCGTTCTCTTAGTTTGGTTGTGAATGATAAAGATTACTCAATATTACTGTCAATAAAAACAAGAATTATCAATTTTCATATTGATAATATTTCCTTGAATAGTCTGAGGAAGAGTTGGCCAACTTTTTTTTTTTTTTCTGTGAAGGGCCAGACAGAAAATATTTTTCAGCTTTATGGGCAAAGAGGCAACACTGAGGATATTATATAGACATTACCATGATGATTTAAAAGTTAACCATTTAAAAATGTACAAACCATTATTTCAAAAAGAGGCAAAGGGACAAATCTAGCCCTCCCTCCAGGCTGTAGTCCTGACCCCTGTTCTAAGATGATTCCACTAATTCACAGTGAAGGAGACTCAAGCGTAGACCAGCCGCCTTGTGCTAGACTCACCACCCTCAAAGCTGCATTCCTCTCAGTAATGGATTTACCAGTTACAAAAACTTCGATAAGAATATTTGGTCTATAGGCCATGCACACAGGTGAAGTTCATTACACTTGTTCATTCATGCATGCTTATCATTAAACATCTATTACATGGCTATGTAGCTCCCCCGCTACATATTCCTTCTAACAGACCTCTAGTTCAGGACCACAGACCATGTACTTCATCCATCCTCTCCCTTCCTGTCCTCCTCGCTGCCTCTGGACACTCACTGGCCTGTCTCATGGCCCTGCTGCCTGCTGTACCTATTTCAGAGCTTAGCAAACAGAGTGGTCAGGGATTCTGAGGAAAATGCATTGTTCTAATTGCTGATGATATACACAACATGTGCTATTATCATATCATCATTTACTAAAAAGCCCCAGAAGAAAGGAAAACAGTCTTGTTAGCTTTCTTCATCTTACATGAATAAATATTCATAGTGAAGGAAAAAGCTATTTCTTTTGTTTTCTTGTTGCAAT
The DNA here is from genome assembly GCF_030028045.1 of Hippopotamus amphibius kiboko. Lineage (NCBI taxonomy): Eukaryota > Metazoa > Chordata > Mammalia > Artiodactyla > Hippopotamidae > Hippopotamus > Hippopotamus amphibius. Next base: position 93,548,299 of record NC_080196.1, on the reverse strand, counting down.
TAAGCCAGCACAGTCTAGCCTGTGCTGCTGTAGCACAGAAGAGTTTTTCACTGGCTTTAAAGAGCCTATAAAATTACAGTTATGCATGATAAATAAATCCTAGAGACCAACAGTACAGCATGGTGCCTATAGTTAACAATGTTGCATACTTAAAATCTGCTAAGAAGGTGGATCTTATGCTGTGTTTTTAATAACAAAAAATGTTTTTAAATTAAAAATAAAGAGGGTGGGAAGAAACTTTTGGAGGTGATGGACGTGTTTATGGCATTGATCGTGGTGATGGTTTCACAGGTTTACACTTATCTCCAAACTCATCAAGTTGTATACGTTAAATACGTACAGATTTTATATGTTGATCATACTTCAATAAAGTTATTTAAAAAAAAGACATCTGGGTAACTCCCAGTCCTGAAGAGCTAGCAACTTACAGTATTACCATCGGTGACCTATGGATTCCTGAGGTTGTTTAGCCACTTTTTACCATTCCTAGACAACATTCTATCCAGCTGCTTTTTATTTATTTTTTTTTATTATTTTTTTTCAGGTACACCAAGTTCAATCATCTGTATTTATACACATATTCCCATATTCCCTCCCTTTCTCGACTCACCCCACCCTCTCCATCCCAGTCCTCTAAGGCATCATCCATCCTCAAGTTGAACTCCCTTTGTTATACTCCAGCTGCTTTTTATGTATTTATCTTATTTGATCTTTAACAAATTTCATTCACATTGTCTCTAATTGAAAAAAACAATCAGCAAGGATTAAAGCAATGATCTTCCATGTCTCAATTTAGGAAGAGTAAATGCCTTAAATTTATCTAAATAATAAACAGCAGGTTCCCTTGAATGAAAGAAACTATATAATTCCATTGAGAGGTCCAAGCGTTACCACAAAACACTCAGAAATAAATTTATACAAAATTATCAGATGAAATGCAAAACTGAGAGCAGTAAAAGTGCTGAGTTTACTAAGTGTGGGTCACAGGCCCCCATCTCAAATGTGGGCTCCCTTATAATTCATCAGCTGGAGACACTTCTTGCCCCCACAACCCATGATCCCAGACAAACACATCTGCTTCTTCTCTTGTTCTGCCCTACTTATGGGTTCTCACCTAATGCCTTCAGCTCCTTTAACCTCATATTACCTAAAGATCAGCATAGCCAGGGACTTAATAGATGTCACCAGAACATAAAGCAGGGGTTACTTTTTGTTGTATAACATTTTGATTTGTACAATATATACCAGAACTGTAATTCTAAAACCTGCAATTAGTATGTGTTAAATCATATTAGCCAAAGCAGTTACCATCTTTTAATGCAATCAAATAAATAAAATCTCTCTCCCCTTTTCACTTATTTTTCTCTCCAGTTAAAAAGCAGCTGAAAAATACGACTTTGCTATTGCATAGCCAGGGGAATGCATCATACAGATGTGAAAAGAACTGATAATGACCCCAGTCACTTACAGACAGTTGGGTCTACTATCCTGTGCGGAGGCTGGTCTGGAGGTTGGGGCTAGGGGTTATTTACCACCTTAAATCATGCATCAAGGCTGTATTAACATTTGTGGAAGGTTTGCATTGCAGCTTATAAACAGTATGTTATTTTTTCCCCACTTTTTTTTTTTTTTTATATTTCTAGTCACTTACTTAGAGTTTACACTGAAACCTGATTTGATCCTATTGGTCAGAGAGAGACTGTTAACTTTCTTTTGCAGGTAGGGAAAGACTCAGAGAGGGTTCAACAAGATCACACAGCTCAGATGAGAAAGAAGAGGTAACAAAATCTAGATCTGTCTTAATTCTAGTCTAGGTATCATCTCTCTTCTTCTTATCCATGCCCTTTATTTTTCTCACATTGTATAAAAAGCAGACCGCATAGCCATATGGGGTCAAACCAGCTCAGAGGTGAGAGCGGCAAAAACACAGAGTATTAATCGAGATGTTTGATGTAGACGCCCCTGTAGCTACTGTGATTCCAGAAAGTCCATCGAACAGGGTTTGGGCACTGAAACTTTTTGGTCATGTGAATATGTAATCTAGGAAGAGAGTCAAGGTCAGTGATTCCATGATACCCAAAATCACTTGGTATAAAATGGCTTATCAGACTATAGATTTTGTCACCCAGTCAGTCCTAAAAGGAAGAACCTAGGGTTAACACAGTGAGGATTGGCAGGAGAGGAGTCTGGGATGGCCTGGGAAGTCCCCACCAGAATACAGATGCCCTGTACTCCCATCAACAAACAGAAGACCCGGGTGCCTGTGCATGAACGAATGGGGTAGTGGGGGAAGAGTCTGCAGGAGCAACGCCAAAGTACAAAACTTTTGTCTACCTTATTTTCTCCTTGGGTCTGTCCCTCAATCACAAAACCCAGATTTATCCCATATAACTGGATCTAGAAGAAACAAGGCATTTGATCAGCAGGACCTCCGAAATGTTGATTAGCCCAGAAAATCTGTATTGATCTACCACATAGATTAATAACTGATCTAGCACTTTCAAAATCAAGAACTATGCTTACCATTTTGTTTAAATCTCCTTCCCTATTTATGTTTAGCACTGATGAGCACATAATAGATAATAATTTTAAAAAGTGTTGGCTGGTGATAGTCTCAGGGCAAAAGAATATCTTTAATATGTTCGATGAACCAAAGGTGAATACAGGAAAAAGAGTGAACATTTTGAACTTCCTTTAGTAACTACTTTCCAGTAGGTCCACAGGTTGATTCACCAGCTGCAGGATTCAACTGGAGTCTGCCATTTATGGGCCAGCAGGACCCGAAGAAGCTCATAACCAGACTTTGTAGATTAAAGACTTTCATGGATGCCCATTTGCACATCTTCAAGACAGAAAGTCAATAACACAGTTTTTTAAGTGGGATTGTTGTTGATCATCAGCATGTCAATTGTTTTTCACCATCAATGCTAAAAAAAGTAAAATTTAACAAAAGATTGTATATATTATGAGGACAGGCTAATTATGACACTATTCATGTTCCTCTTGTCTAGTTTCAAGCTAAATCACTAGGGTGATCACTAGGTTATTCACATATTTTTTATAAAAATCTGATACTTTTGAGACTGAGAGGAGACTCAATTTATAACTGTTCCAGGACAATACATATAAAGTAGAACTGTTTGAGGCAACCTGGGATGCACGGTCTCCGAATCATCACTATTTTAAAGATGACATAGATGTCCATACCTGCACTCTTTTTTGAAATTTGTTTATTTTTATCTGATACTGAGAAATCTTGTCAGGCACTAGATTCAGAATTAATTATATTGCAATAGAGTTTATACATTTCTATTTCTGAAATGTATGACATACTGTCATGCTTCTGGATTTTTAGTTAAATTTGTGTTTAAAGAATGATTACTTTATTCTCACTGCATGTTGGTTACTCATTAATGGAAATGTCTTTGGGTAGGGGTAAAAGGCCAATGTTTATTGGAACACCTCCTGGTAATAACTGGAAAGACATTGCTGTGGGTATATCATACTGGCCTGTAGCTGCAAATAAATTGAAACCAAGTGATTAAAAATGTGACGGGTCTGAGTGAAGGGGACTGTAAACCAAAAACTATCACACTTCCCTGTCAGTTTGCAAAGTGACTGTGAAAAATGACACATGAATCATGGTAGAGAAGACTGCGGCCACTCAGACACTATTAACTCCACTCACTTTGACCATGAAGAATAATGGCTGAATGAAGCATGAGAGTTGGGATCATAGGCAAGAGCCCTGCTCCATCACATTAAATGACTCACAACTCTATGCCCTTTTGCTTAATAGTGGTGGGTTCAATGCTTTGACACAGATAAATATGTTCCAGGGAACCTTTCTAGTCAGTGCTGACATCAGCAACTAACAGTTTAGCATGGCCACAGCTAAAAGCAGGGGAAAATTACAGAAGACTGAGTTGGTATTTTTGGTTGCATTAATTTATGAATTCATAGAGAAAACTTTTTTTTTTAAATTTCCATAGTACTAATGGAGCTTCACTTGACCACATCAGGACAGTGCACAAATGACTACAAGATACTATAAACACTAATCACAGTTTTGAAGTTCTTCCTTCATAGGAGGGAAGAACAAGGGGATCGATACTTAAACCCATCATATCAGGGGTCCCCAACCCCTGGGCCGAGGACCTCTACCAGTCCACAGTCTGTTAGGAACTGGGTGGCACAGCAGGAGGCTAGCAGTGGGACAGTGAGCGGAGCTTCATCTGCTGCAACCCCATGGCTCCCCATCACTCTCATTACCGCCTGAACCATCCCCCCACCCCCCCACCTTGTCCGTGGGAAAACTGTCTTCCATGAAACTGGTCCCTGGTGCCAAAAAGGTTGGGGACTGCTGCATTATAAGACAATTTTCAATCAGCTGATGAAATTATTATTATGTTGATTTTAGGGAGAGAAAAACTGAGGCTAAAGTCTATAACATTATAATTTTCCCAAAGGATGAGTTTGAATTTGAAATATCTTTGACTCCAAACTCCATTTCTGACTATCAGATTTGTTCCTCTATATCAGGAGTCTACATGTTTGTTTTTGTTTTTTCTCTGTCAAGGGCCAGATAGTAAATATTTTTGGCATATGGAGCAAACTATTTGACTCTACCACTGTAGCAGGAAAGCAGTCACAGATAGTAGGAAAAGAAATGGGTGGGGCCACAGATACCCACCCTGCCCCTCCTTCCAAGTAATTACCAGAAATGAAAGCCAAAAAAACCCCCAAAAAACAAACAAAAAAAGAAAAACAAGAACAAAACAACAATAAAACCCAAAAGAAAAACCTAAACAAAGTAAATAAGCAAAATTATGCAACACACTAATATCTTAGACTATATTACAATGATGTCCCTGTAATATCTCCAGTAAATAAATCTGGATAGGAAACAATTGTATTTATGTATAATTCTCTAACTTTCTCTTTCAAAGCCCTTCCTGCCCTCCACCTCCTGGGTATCCAGTGTTTTCCTATTGGCGTTAGGGTTCTCTTCTCAAAATGCCTTCGAGCCCTCCCCTTCCTGGCTGAATCTTACTTTCTAAACTCTTCTCTCTTCAGCTTCCCATTTTAAAAACTTATTCAAAATAGCATCACCTAGTGGAGAGGCAGATTCAATAATTTTTACCCACCTTAAGGTATGATTGGCTGAAACAACTTAACACGGCAACCTTAAAATTATCACAATTTAGTAAAGTCTAGGCTGAGTTAAATTCAGTAACCATAAGCCTCTATGCTAGATATTGGGAGTGGGAGTGTTTCTAAAGAAAGCAGTGTATATCTAAAGCCAAAAAAAGACTTAAGTTCTAGTCAATCCACTCCTAAGAAGCTACCTCAAGAAAATAATTCAATGGAACAAAAATCACTGTATATACAAAAAAGCAAAGTTCATTGCAATGTTTGATATCATAGCAAATCCAGTTATACTGAAACATATTAACTGTCTAACATTAGGGAAATAATAGTAAATCACAGAACACAAATATAATGATATAGTAGGAAATAACCATGAAGACCTAAAAGAAACATGCAATAATACGCAAATCATTGGGGTAGATCTGCAGAGATTAATTTGGGATGAAAATCCCTTCTACAACTCAAATAATGTCATGAAGTCAACCACTGATTGAATATGAAAGATCTTTATATTGCATGAATGTTTCAGTGTGATTCTAATGCACTCTGTATAGGTATAAATGCTTGTGTACGTATGTAAAGAGGAAATAATCTGTGACTTCCTCATCCTAAACCCTTTTGCTAGAGAGGGATGTGTGGATCACTGAAACCACAGCATGGACAAGACCTCTGTCATATGACTGAATATCCTTTCTATAACTGGCAACTGTACCATCTCTGAATGACACAGACATGCAACAGCTCTTTCTCTTTGTGCATTTTTCTTTTTTTTTTTCATTTTAAAGCCTACTCCTTCATTCCTCAGAGGCCAGTTAGCAATGCAATAAATTAATTTGTACTTTGGAGTGAACTCTTTAATCCTTTTTTGTTCTCTCACCTCCCAATCAAACACACACTCTCACATTTGCATGTATTAACATAATGAATCATTAATTACACAGTGTCTAGGATAGTACCAGCAAAGCGCTTCAATCAATCTCAATAACTTGCATCAGGAAGGTGAAAAACGCTGCCCAGCCTTATCAAGACCACATAATAGACACAAACACAGGCTTGGTGCCTGTTGTGGGTGTGATTTATAACCAACATCTGAAAACAAAAAGCAGAAAATTACAAGGAGACTAATCAATAACAATTATCTTAATGATAGATGGACAAATTTTATTCTTTTGTTGGGCGGTATTGCCAATCTAGTGGTTTGTTTGCATCAGGGGATAAAGATTAAGCAGGCTGCTCTAGAAAACCAATGAGGTCTGAAAATGCTTAATTCCTGGGGTGCGAAGAGTCGTTACATTATCTGATTTCCTTCAAGAAACTGAGAGTTCATATGAAGAAGAGAAGGTGTCTTCCAAAGCCTCTCACAAAGCCATTTCCCAACCCTTCTAGATTTTAGTTGGTCTTCCTGGTCTCTCCCCACACATATGTGTTCATCTGCTTAAGAAGTTCTGAATCCCACCAGGACCACCCTTTGTGCTTATGTATGGCCAGCATGCGTTCCGACTGGTTGAGCTGTGCCAGTTTTTAATTATGTAAATATTCTTACACATGGGTACCATGTTTGGAAGCCAGTACTCACAAACATCTTCAGTATTTTACATCTTTGTCAAGAGTTTTTTGTAAATATCAATTACGGTAACATACATGTATTTGGATCTATAGAAACCCCGTTCTTGTTGGAGTTTTTCTTAGAACCATGGAAGAGTAATAAGTAAAAAGGAAAAGAGAAAAATGAAGGGTGCTGTGGCACTCCTCCAAGGGCACACCTCTAGACCACAGTTTCTCAGTGTTGGAACTACTGGCATTTGGGGCTGGATGACTGGATAATTCTTTGTTGAGGGGAGCTGATCTGCACACTGTAGAAAGTTTAGCAGTCTATCTGGTCTCTACTTTTTAGATGCTGGTACCCTTCCCTCTCCCCCTCCAGTCGTGACAATCACAAATGTCTCCAGGCCTTATCAATGCTCTAAGGATGGCAAAATCACCTCCAGTTAAAAACCACTGTCCTAGACCCTTCTGTACAAGAATCACATGTAATGTTCATTAAAAAACAACAACAAAATTTGGTAAAGATTGCAAAAAATTGCTTGCTTACATAAAAACTGTGTTATTAAATCTTCTTTGAATTAAGTAGATTTCACTCAGCTTTAAAGTCAATATTTCAAAGCATTTATAAAACATTGAAAGCCAAGAAATCTAAATTTTACTCCTAAAGAACCCATCCATACTGCATGGCCCTGGACAATGAATCCCATTCCTCCCTCCCTTCCTTCCTCCTTTCCCTCCTTCCTTTTAAATATTACTTTCTTTCTTTGCAAAGTGAAGAGCTTGGACAAAGTGATTTCCTAGTCCCTGCCAGGTCTAACATTCTGTGGTTCTACCGTTAAAAGAAATGACTGATGTGGACTAGCTCTTGAATGAGGACCATCCACAGTCCTTCCAAACATCACATCCAATGTGAGACTCTGAGAACAGTCAATGTTTCTCACAGACTTTAGCATAGTACAAAATTGTAATCCCCAAAGAAGGAAAAATTGCATGCATTAAAATATGAATACATAACTCAGCAAAGGTGGGTGTAGTTCCTGTTTTGGGGTATTCAAAGAGACAGAAACATCAAGGGAGTAACAATTAGTTAGGGCTTCCTTAAAGACTCGGGCATGACCACAAAGTAAGAGAACAGGCAAACAGCAACAAAACAGACCAGTAAATCAAGCCCTAGATATTGCCTATTGTGCTAACAATTTTTCTTTCCTACTATAGTCATTTTGTTCAAGGTAGAAACTAGACTTAAGGAAAATAAATACACACATACATACATACATATAATTACTAAAAATCCAATTTTCCTGAATTTGGTCTTATGGGCTGTAAGGTCTCAGAGCCCATGCTTTCTGATTTGTGATTCTCAGAGCCCATTACTATTTGTAATCATTTCTCCAAATATACACAATTCACATAGATCCCTGGAGATTCTAGAGACCAATCTGCCCTTTTGATAGCTGTCGAATCCTTGTTTGCATGAGAGTTGCAACAAGTCAATGAAATCATCCTTCAGGACTCTCAACCCTGTCAACTATTGGCTATTGAAACTCATCCATCCGTAAGCCCTCATTTCGGCTCTTTCATAACTGATATGTTAGCTTGTGCATTCCTGTAGCTGCTCATGTGAGTACAAAATAAAATGACAGGACACAGACACAACATTATAATTCTCTACATCCAGAGACTCGAATGACCTGCCTGCCAATATACCATAGTATGTTCCCATTTACAATGCATTTATCTCAACAAAGAATTGAGGAAATCATCTTTTATATAGGCTGTATCTGTCTCTTTCCATTGCCTCTCAACATTCTAGAAGGTGCATCAAAATACAATGATCCTTATATTTTCATGTATAACAATCTTGGGAGGCAAGAAAGGCAAACCACCCAGCCCTGAGAAATGGAGCACACATGCAATAAAACGATACAGAGAAATCTTGAGTCAGCACACTTGGTGAGATTTCATCTAAGTGTCACTGCACTTTAGCTGCTTCTGGTAAGACAAAGAACTTTATATCTAAGGCTACATACAACAAATAATGGATATCAGTAACAACTACCGAATTTTTTTTTAAGTAGCTTATGATCTCTTCACTATACTTCTCGCTTTTATTCATTAACAAAGAAGAAGGGAAAGGCAGGGCGCACAGTCTAAATTCCATAGGAAAGGCACTTATGAATCCCAGGGACCTCATCCTTGTCATCACAAAAGCTGAATTGTTTTATGGCGACAAACCAACACTCTAAAAATGAAAACCTTCAAGTCTGAGCCAAGCACTGACCAAGCATTAGAAAAAAATGTTTACCATTAGGTGAATAAATTGCATCACTATAATGAAATGGGAGAGTTGGGAAAATAAACAGCTAATTCATTGCAAATGCAAAACCACTCTTTCTCTATAAAATGAAAGCCATGATAAAACCGATGGACCATGGGTTATAGATACATTGTTTGGGGTTTTCAAAACCCAAAGATATTTTAAAAACCATAATCCAAACATAACCAAATCATAAAGAATTCAATAACAAATGTGTACACTTCAGCACTGCCCTTCCAGCCGGCACCACCAGCAAAATCCCCCTGTCATCCTCTCCCAACCAGCTGTATTTGGATACACTTCATGAAAAGTCACAGCTTCCAGATCTCATTTTCTTTCAATTCAGTGGATTTGGCCATTTCAACATAGAGAAATTAAAATTTAAAAATAGATAAATAAAAGTATCTGTGGGTCGTAAACCCACAAGCTCAGCAGTTTTAATGTTTAAAATCAATGTTTAATGTCCAACAGCAGGATTAGGTGATATTACAAATGTGGATCATTTTCTTCTCGGAGATGAACAAAGCAAATAGGAGGAGGAAGGGCAATCAAAGTTGCAGGATCCTGAAACTTCACAGTGTTATTCATTACACCGTTGGCTTCATGTCAGAACTGGCTGTCACGTTTCTAAGTCCTTATCCCAATCATAATTAGCCCAGAGCAGCTTCAGACAAATAAGAGATGCTCCTGTTGACCATATTAAAAAGCGTTGGGCAGCTACAGTTATTTTCAAAAGAATGGTAGTATTTTCACCATCCGATGACAGTAAAGTGATGGAAGATATCACAAGGAAAAGTAATTTTTCATTTCCAAACTCATCACTGTGGATTTCTATTTCTCAGTGTTTTTTTTTTTTTTTTTTTGCCTGATTGTGGAATCTGGTGTTGCTACAACAACACACCTACTACCTCCAATATCGTATCTAAGAGATGGCTTTTATCAAAATAGATGAACACACTTTTCATCTTGAGTCATATGGGAGAGACTCCTATTTATTAGACTCTTAAAAAATACCCAGGGATTTACTAAGCAGGAGAAATGTCAGGTGTGGGATGTTTCCCAAAGCTCATAGCTTTCTTTTCATAATTATGATTAATAATGATGATAACATTTATAACAAGTTCTATTGTTTTTAATCTGCTACTACACACTATGTTAAATATCTATTATATATCACCTAGAATACTCCTTGCATCTGACCTATAATTTAGCCACAACCATTATCTCTATTTTACCGATGAGTAGACTGTGGTTCAGAGAGGCCACATAACTTGACCATTGTCATCCAATCAGTAAGAGGAAGAGCCAGGACTTGAACTTGAGTCTTCCTGAGTCTAGAGACTGTGCTTTTGATCAAAAGGATTACATTTGGAGTTCGGAGACCTGATTTCCAGTGCAAAACATTAAAATATAATTTAAAACTTACAAAAACTGTTAATGCCCTAAAATATTTTCAAAATAACTAGAGAAAGATGAGAGATATATACAAATAATGCTGAAGAACCTAGTGTGTTGGGAGGCTAGACAAGTGAGGTATATGGAGGATGAAATATGGAAGAAGTGATGTATGTGGATCAGTAGAGAAGATGTGAGATGATGCTACACATAGTGAAACTGACTAAAATAAATGTACTGATGGAGAGAGATGGGATTCAATAGAAAAGTGACCATACTCCGCAAGAATCACTAGATATCAGCAGAAGAATTGCTAGATTACAGAGACAAACTGTTTATAAATAGTGGTTAAGATCACAGACTCTGGAGACAAGCATTTCTAGATTTAAACCCAATCTCTGCCACTTAGCTACGTGACATTAGCAAGTCACCTATCCTTTTTTCTCTTCCATAAAGCAAGACTAAATGTCACTACCCATCTTCTAGAGTGGTTGGGACTTTTTAAAATAAAGTGTTAGCATAGGCTTGAGGGAAGCGTTTAACAGTTGACCACTTATCATGATCAACATTGGTCAAAGTTTGATGATTCACTCTCAGCGTGACCTCAAGCAAGTCACTTTATTTCTCTGTCACTCCATTTACCTTATGTTTGAAATGGGAATACTCAGAAACTCAACCTGTTCCACTCAATTAAATGAGATAACGTGTGTAAAAAAATTTCAAAAAGTATAAGTGTTATTACAAGATTGTTTAGATGTGGAAACTCAACCATGAACATTTCATCCAAACAACGGTGAGCCTTGTGTGTACTGATCTCTTGCGTGGAAAGGAAGGATTAAAGCTGAGGACCTGGTATTCATTTCATTTCCAATTTATATTTTCTATCTCTATTGCCTTACCCACTCTCTTGTTTCTTTCTCTGTAATGTCATCTCAGTCCAAACCATCTACTTCATTTAACACATTAAGTCCAAATTTCTAGTAAGATAAAACCATCCTCTCCCACTGTGAGGTAGCAGGAAAAGTATATACTGGTCTCTGGCCCTGGTTCCTGGCACAGAGATCCGGAAATCCCTGTAATTTCCCAACTGATAAGAACATTAGGAGTGTCAGTAGTTCTACTATTTGATCTTTGGTCCTGACACAGAGCCCCTAAACCTCTTGTAATTTCCTGGGCAAAAGCAGTGTCTTTTATCCTAATGAAGTGACTCTTGGTGGGCTCCCAGATGGGGGCTGGTCACCAGAAAAGACCAAGCCATGATTAGAGGCTTGGAATTTTCAGACCCACCCCCCATTCTCCAGAAGAAGGAGAAGGGCAGGAAATGAAGTTAATGATTGATCATGGCTAAACCCAAAGACAGAGACGAGACTTTTTAAGAGGCAGTGCTGTGCACAGTGGGGAATGAGGTGTGTATTGATCACCTAGGCTCACGGCTTTGCTCAGATCCTGGCATGGGCTGCCTTTCTGAACCCTCCTTCATCAGGAGCTCTGTCCATGAGTCTAGTGTTTATTTCCTCCTGCAAAAGGTGCTTCAGGCTCAGGGAAAGTGTGGCCACCCACAGGCAGGGTATAAATCAATCACAGGCTACAGAAGGGACTGCTATTGATGTGGCCTGCTGGGAAGTTGTCTACAGGGAATGTTTTGAAAGAGAATGGAGAGGATCTTTGGCAACCAAAATACTCTTCTTAGTTTGTACTTTGCTGTTCCTTTCTTTAGTGAGAAAGCCTTTCGCTGACCAGCAAGAAAGGGTTTCAACAGCAAACAGTCCTGGAAGAGGTAACAGCTTTATTTAGGTTTATATTCTGATTGTTTCCTGAGATTCATCTTTCATAGCAGATAAGACTGAGGGAAAGCTGAGATGCCACCCAAGGAGAAAAAGTTTATAGAGAGGGCCAGATGGAGTCAGGTGTGCTCACTGGGCTGGTATACCTATGTGATTCTGTGTGTAGAAGGCTTGAATGAAAATAAAGAGAAGATAGTCTCTGCTTCAAGAAGACTTTAGGCTACTATGAAAAAGAGGGAGATGAGGTTTAGTAACATACAAATGATTGCTAAAGGACAGAAAGTAAATAGGATGTGCCAATCATACTATTCTCTTGGTAAATCTTGGGAAGAATTCTGGATCAACTTAAGTTACAATTTCAAGGTGAGAAGAGCTATAGAATTCTGAAGCTACCAGGCAAAATTTGTGAAGTAAGAGAGAAAGAAAAAAGAGGAAGAAGTGAAGGTGAACTAAAACTGGCATTGAGATCAGATTAAAAATAGGGTATGAGAGGAAAACCTATTCAAACAAGAGTTCAGGGGCAGTTAAAGGAAAAATAAAGCTGTATTTGGTGGAGAAAGAGATGGGTAGTCAATAGAGGTCTGAAATACTCACAGTCATCCCTCTCTGACTCTTCCAGCCCACTCTTCACAGCTGTGACACTGAAAATTTTCAGTTCACAGAAGCCACCATTCCCAGTCCTGAGACAATGCCGACCAGGCAGCTTAAAGGCTCAAGCACACAAGCTGGTGGATGTGGAATTAGCCATGTTGACATAAATCAGGGAATTAAGGTGCCTGAAGCTGAGACTTAGTACCACTCATGTTCTCACTTCTAGAATTTGTCTTGTGTGTCTCTATGATTTGAGCTTCTAGTAGCAAGTGATTTGTCCGACCTCAAGAATTCCAGTTGTAGGGACTTCCCATGGCCCAGCTTCACCCTCCAGAACTCAGACAGAGTGCTTTAAATATGGTCTTCATGGCCTTTCCAGGAAGGAAATTTGGTGTGAAGGACTGGTAAAGCCATGCCTACCCTCTTCTAGTCTTTTCTTCTTTCCATTCCAGCCTACCCTTGAGCTTCTACAATTCCTCAGTTTTTGCCTACTCTCTGACCCACAATAATTACCCTGCTTATGGTAACAACAGACAGATTTTGTGCTACCCATAATGACCCAATCACTGGCGGGTCTGATTTGTATTTGTGTTGAATTTTGTGTCTAATTTATCATGACTGCATTTTGAATTTAGAAAAAAATTTATTGACAATAGAAATATTCCATTTGAATTTTAAAAATGTAGTCTAGAAATTAGAGCAAAAAGACAAAAATATGTAAAATGCGAGAGGGAAACAAAATTAGTGGGTCAGTTCTAGAGCTCCAGTCTCTGGGGAAAAAAAAAGGAAAAAAGATTCCTAGGACATTTTATGAAGATAATGGAAGAGAAGACATTATTGATGAACTAATTCAAGAAAATCTTCCAGAACTGAAGGACACACAAATCCAGATTAAACAGATCTATATCCATACCATGACAGATATCTCTAACAGGGGATATCTATCATGAGACTTTAGGTCACTACAGACAAAAGGAACATCATGGACATTTCCAAAAAGAGACAGACAAAGAGATCAAGAGACAGAGAACCTAAAAGAATCAGATATCAGAATGCATCAGATTTTTCAAAAGCAAATACAGAAGCTGTAAGACAATAGAGCCATACCCTCAAATTGTGATAGGAATCCTATACCCAATTTATCTACTAATAAAATAAGAGGGTAGAATAAAAACATTTTCCCACATGCAAAGTTTTAATTCTGCCCTCCCCTACCCCCCATGAATCCTTTCTCAGGAAGCTACTGAGAGATATAACCCACCAAAAGGAGAGAATAAAGAAGACATGAGCTTCGGGAAATTGGTGCTGCACACAGAAGGGAAGAGGAGGGGCTTCTCAAAATGGTGGTGAAAGGAAACCCTAGGTCATAGCAGTGCCCACTGAGTAGCAGTCAACCGTTTCAGATTGGGGCAGGTCATGAGTCGATGGGAGAGATTTCCTCAGCAAGAGACAATCCACAGATATGTCTGAATAATCGGGAGGTGATTTAGGCTTAGAATGAAGAGATGAATACATTAAAACTAAGAAAAACACCAAAACCATACAAAAGACAATGATTAACTGCAGGGGGAAAAATTATACCGGAATGCAAAAGTAAGCACAGTGTAATCTGTTTCAAAACTGTAAACACTGAGTATGGATCTAAACAAAAGTATGATAAAACTTTATTGGGAGTGTGAAGTGAGAACAGGGCACACACAGGGTAGAGGTGAATGGGTGAAGGGTATGAGAGAAAATCAGCTCTATATTTATTATAGGAAGTCAGTAGATAATGCTCAAAAAGGAGTAATGTGTGTATTTCACTTAGCGATATGGAGAAAAGCTCCATAAAAATCAACTGGAGGAATTCAATGTGGTTACTTCTGGGAAGGGGAGAAGAGCTGAGGTGTAGTGGCAAATGAGTGATGTTCTTATAACAAGCTTTGCAGAACTCTAGAGCTCTTTAAATCATGTGTGTGCACAACACTGACAAGCAATGAATGCAAAATGTATTTCACCTAATTCTAAAAAGTAATTTGAGACCATCATACTTGTAGAAGAGTCAGGGATCAAGAGGCATGAATGAAGGGATCACTGTGACTAATGTTGGTGCTATTTCTCCTTAGCGAAGTCAAAGTCTTCCCACCTCGCCTGAGGTCAATGGCCAACTGTCTGCTCACAGATCACGTAGCTTTTCTCTCTCCAGGTAAGACAAGATGAGGTGAAAAGTTGGCTTCCCACAGCTAGGACCTGTTTTTATAAAACCCAGTGCCAAGCTGATAAAGTCAAATCCGACCTGATCCTTTGAGCTTGGAGCAAACACAACTGTAGCCCCCCACTGTCCTGTTAAGCACAGTCAGTTTGCTCATAATAAAGTTATTTTTAGCATTTTGGGAGCTTCTGTTTGGGAAAACAGAAGGAACAGCCCAACATTAAATTATTCACCTGAATGACTTTCCAAATTGAAATCACAAAGATTGCAAGTACAGAGTTGTCACTACATAGGAACCCATTTGAAATAATTTCAGATCTGAACATTGCCATACGGTCCTGTTGATTTCGATGGAGGCAGCCTACTCATGTGGATAATACTATGCAGATGGGCCAGTGGTGCCGGGGCCCTCTGCCAAGGCCACCTCTGTCCCAGCCCACCTCTGGCGCCCAGATACTCTGTAAGGATTAAATATCTTTGTCAGGGGGCTGGAGGAGCTCAGGTTGGAATGGAAGCTGTGTATATAACATTAGTTATCCTTCAGATAAGAGGACTTCTGCCATGAGGACCATGTGCTTCCTCTATAAGGTGATTGTCTGCCAGAAAAATGAACTCATTTGCTACAGTCAGATGCTCATCTTCTCTCAGCCAATTACACAGGGAACAGGAAGAAGCAGTATGTCAGAGAATCCTGTGGGAGAGACCCAGGCATGTTCATGTTCATGGCTCAAATAGAGTTGTACCTACATGGTTTCCAGTAACAAGTGAAAGTGTCATGTCATTTTCATGGTTGGGAGACATCTTTCCTTACAGTTCATCTCATCTTAGTTTTCTCTTCTTTTTCCCTGCAGCTTTCTGGTAGGATATGGGGTGCCCTACTGGTTCAGAGGTACCACAGGCCACTATTTCTAGGTCTGAGAGACTCACACTTTTTTAGGAAGGCCTTCCTGTCCTGTGTGATAGCACTTCTAGATCCTAATGAGTTAGCAGGGGAGTCAAGGCAGGGCATGCCCATCTGCATAAATCAAATTCCAGACTTATATTGCAAACTGGAATATAATTCCCAAGTTTTAGTAGCAAATGAGCAAAGGTATACGCTAAAATCCCCTTTCATTAATTTTAAATAAGATCCATTTGAAAATGATTTTCATTTCATCTTTTTTAAGAGTCAATTCTATCTAGATGATGGAGTTATACGAATCTCTATTGAGAAAAAAAAAAAAGCCTGTTCAGTCAAGATTGCCTTTTGGCCAGGAAATAATCCATTGGGGACCCTCCCCATCACCTACCAGCAGCAGGAATAAATGGAATGTTTCCTGGATAGCAAGGTCTCTGCTCTAGCCACCTACGTCACTTTATCATATTCAGCCTGCAGGTGTCACTTTTCTGTCCCTATCTCTTCTCCACATGTCAACCAGTGGGATCACATAAAATAAAATTCAGAGCTTGACATTCCTCTGCTTAAATCCTTCTGGGGAGTCCTGCTGCAGGGACCCCCGAATGCTGAATGTGAACCACTATGGGTGCATAACTGGGCTCCTGACACCCCCTCTTCATCCTCCACCCTGATCATCCTATCACAGCCATAGCAGCTTCCTTTCTGCACTCTGAACTCACCACTCTATCTCCCTGGAATGATCTTCCCATATTTGTACCTGGCTAATTCCTACTCATCTTTTTGTTTCAGCTTAAATATCATTTCCTCAGAGAAAGATTTCCTGACAGACCCACAAGTGAAAAGGAGACCCTTCCTCCAATATGATTCCCTCTCATGGTAAGAGGTATAATAACTTCCTTAACAATTGGCAATAATAATAGATAGCTAGTGGGAAGCTGCAGCATAGCACAGGGAGATCAACTCAGTGCTTTCTGAAGCCTAGAGGGGTGGGAAAGGGAGGGTGGCTCAAGAGGGAGGGGATATGGGATTATATGTGTACATATAGCTGATTCATTTTGTTGTATAGCAGAAACTAACACAACATTATAAAGCAATTATACTTCAATAAAGATGTGAAAAAAAAAACAAAAATAAAAACACAAAAATACTTGGCATAATTCAATGGAGAAAGAACATTTTTTTCAGCAAAGCTGCTGGTACAATTAGATATCCATACATGAGAGACTGACGTTAGATCCCTACCTCACACCACACACAAAAATTACCTCAAGATAGACAAAACAACTAAGTGTAAGAGTTAAAACTAAAATAGTCTCTCATAAGAAAACATAGAGTAAATCTTTGCCATGTTAGATGAAGCAATGGTTTCTTGGACATGGCACCTAAGCCACATACAACTGAAGAAAACACAGAGAAGATGGGCTTCATCACAATTAAAAACCTTTTTACATAAAAGACACTACCAAAAAAGTGAATTTTCTGAAAACTAAAAACAGAAGGTAAATTTCTCAACATAATAAAGATTATCTACAAAAGAGCTAAGGCATTATATTTAATGAATAAAGAATCAATGTCTTCCCTCTTTTATGGGATAAAAAACAAACAACAAAACAAAACAAACAAAAAACACCTGGCAGTAATAGATTTGGTTTTGCATAGGCTGATACTGACCTCCTCCACTGAACCAGAAATACCGTGAGGATGTCTTCTGTTTCTTTACAGTCACCTCTCTACACTCAGCTCTAGTAGACTGCCTGGTACATCTCAGGGGTGAATAATAATTTGCTGCACAAATGGATGAGTGGATCAGGTTCCTCTCTAAGCCCCTAGGATACTTGAGAACTAACACAAAACATTCTCTTACACACTATCTTTCTATCTATTGCAGGCCTTACTATGTTTTTAAGGTTGATTTTTTTTTTCTTTTTCTTTTTGGGAAGGTATCTACAGAAGGTTGAGTAGTACCCCTGCCACGCCCCCCCAAAAATTTTATAACATTTTGGAACCTCAGGCTGTGATCTTATTTGGAAACAAGGTCTTTGAGAATGTAATTAATGATCTCCAGATGAAATCATCCTGGATTTGGGGTGGGCCCTAAATCCAATGACTGGTGTCCTTACAAAAAGCAGAGAGGATACAGAGAGACACACACACACATACACAAAATAGTTATGTGAAGACAAAAATAGAGACTGGAGTGATGTAGCTACAAGCCAAAGAATGCTCAGGACTGTGGGAACCACCAGAAGTTGGCAGTGGCAATGAAAGTTTCTCCAGCAGGTTTCAGAGGGAGCATGGGCCTGCTGACATCTTGACTTTGGACTTCTGCCTTCTACAACCGTGAAGGAATAAAATTTTGTTGTTTTAAGTCTCCCAATTTATGATAATTTGTTATGGCAGCGTTAGAAAACTAATACAGTGTCCTAAGAGCAATGGTTTTGTTCTATAACCTCTGTGACTTCCTTTTACAAAATTACTGAGCAAGAAACTGACACAGAGACAAGAATTCATATTTGGTAATCATTTTACAAATGCATAGAGGAACTCGAGAAATAGGACTTGGGAATTAAAGAGGTCATTAGAAGTCATTCTGTTTAAACTCTCCATGATACCAGTACTCTCTGCACAGCATCCTTTCCAGATAGTTCCCTGGCCTCTGCTGGACGACAAGAAACTCACTCTCCCACAATGCTGCACAGAGGCAGAACCTTTAAGGGAAACAGTCTTTGTGCCCTGTCACCCAAAGCTGACAGTGAGACTAACACTGAATTGATTGTTGAAGTTTCAATGTGCCTCTATAGCTTCTAAGAAGCAGCTTCAAAGAGTGGCAACATTGTGGTTTAAATGCTGACAAAATCTTGCCCTGGCTTCCTTAAACCTAATTCAATTTTTGCAAGAAAGAAATAATAGAAATATTATTCAGTGACATAATTTGATTCAATTATCTCTGCCCAAATCCCTGCGGCAACTGAAGAATAGAGTCAATTTTCATACTTGTGACCAATACCCCAGTCAAATTAAATCAAGTCAACGAAGACTTATTGAGCATTTTTCTTTGGGTAAATGTTTTATTGGAGTGAAACACTGATTTGGAAAGTATGCCAATCACAGCTTACAGCTCAACAGATCTTCATGAAGTGAACCACCTGTGTAGCCCCCACTCAGATGAGCAACGGAAACTCACTAGCCTCCCCAAACTCCCCTCCTGGTCCCCTCCAGTCACTGGTACCTCCATCGGAAGCCACACTCACGACCTGCAGCTCATTAGATTAGGTTGTGCTGGTTTTTGTCTTTTTTTGGTGGCAAAATATATGTAACATGAAAGACATCATTTTAACCACTTTACAAGGTTTTATAATTCAGGGGCATTAAAAGTTCTGCCTGGTTTTGAATGTGTTATAAATGGAATTATACAGAGTGTAGTTTTGTGTATGGCATCTTCCATTTAGCATTTGTTTAAATCATGTCATGTTCCTGAAAAGACAGTAAATAAATGTCTTTTATGTACTTTATCCACTGAAAATCTGCACCAGTGAAACTCTGAAATGGGTGGTTTTATGGGTTAAAAGGCCCCTGGAGACATGTATTACATTGGTGTCCATTACACATAAATGTAGTTTTGAGCCTCTCAAATTACTCCCTTGGTCACCACCTGCAATCTATGGGCCAAGTTTCACTGCTTGTGGTTTCTGAGCACTTGAATGTTAGGCTCTGTGGCCACCTCAGGAAGCATTGTGGCTGATCGCTGGACTGGAGGTTACAGAAGCCCATGAGTAGATGGACCTTTCCTTTCTGGACCAAACACAATGTGGAAAGGACCTTAATTTAAACCAGAAAGAGGTAAGGAGTGACCTGAGCCTCCAATGCCATAATAATGTCGATTAAAGGAAAGCTACCCTATAAAACCGAGCTTCTGATTTATGATGTATGCTGTTTTAAAGGTTCTATGACATACAGTTATAATGACCTCATATAAAACATTTTTATTAAGTTTTATGGGTCTTCTTCTGCTAAATATCACATTCCCCTCTGCACCAAAGGTTGTAGAATAGTCTAGCTCATCCTGTTTACAAAACCCAGACAACTCTTGGCCAATTTGCAAAAGCTCCATTGACTTCTGTTTCTGGTGGCCCCCTTGCGGTCAGCTGTCACTAGGGAGAGGATTTATCTATGTGGTTGGCTACTTCTTAGAGTTTGTTTACACAGATGAACAGGCAGATCACACTGCAGGGGACAGAAGTATAATACTCTGGTTCTTGGTCACTTGTTATCACATTTAGATTCCTATCTGTGAATCCATTCTCTGCACTGGTTTTGAAACCTTACAGCCTTCTTTAAAGAACGATCAGAAAGCGTCAAAGTTAAGAACAGTTTCAAGATGGAAAAATGGTCACCTATGATTGAATAGCAGAATGCTCAAGGGAAATGGAAGGGAAGTAAAATCACATACCCATGTAAAGCAGGGCAACAGGGAGCTGGGACAGAGTCTTTATAAGGATTATGGAATCATAGGGAAGATGGTGATATTCCTTCCGCGACAGCCCAAAACAAAATCCTATCTTCATCCCTCTGGCAGGTGCAGCTTTTTACTGACAGCCATGTTGCCAGGACGGACAAGAGTAATCACACGGTGTTCTTAATTGGGCATCGTACTTATTTATCCTCACCATCTATCACTCAAAGGGCCTTGCCAAGTACAACACTCTGACCCTCAATCATAAGCCGCACGTGAGACTACAGAGGTTTCAATGAGCAGCTGCCGCTGTCGTATCCCATTATGTCTTCAAGGGCTTCCTTGCTGTCCACCAGTGAGGTCAGAAGAGCCCCCTGTCCCTCACTGTCCATCACAGCATGACAGGTGAGGGAGAGGACAGCCTCAGAATGGAGGTGGCAAGGAAGCCTGGGGTTCATAGGTGCAATTGACTGCCAGCATGACAGATTGTTTGTTTCATATGCAAAAGAGGAAGGAAAAAAGAGACCCCACGGGATCTCAGTGCTCTGCAGCAGGCAGGCACAGCCTGTGGGCATGGGGCAGGCAAGCCAGAGCCTAGTAAGGGCCCCTGCAGGGGGGTGGATCAGTAAACAATGAACTGAGAGCATCTGGAGACCCCAGTTCTGCATCTGCTCCCTCGTCCTGAGCAGGGATCATAGAGTCACAGAGCAGGAAAGGACTTTGAGACATCTATGCCACCCCTTTCTTCTTGCAGGTGAGGAAACAGACACCGATGGGTAACTTACATGCTGCAGGTCACATGCCCCATTAGTGCCAGGGCTGGAAGGAGAACCCAGATCGCCTGACTCCTGAGCTAGAGCTCCTTCTACTGTATTTGCCGCCTCCGAATCCAGAACAGCTCTTTCAAGAACAAATCAGTAGAGAAGGTCACACATTTAGACTTTGTAATTAATGCAGAAGACACCTAAGCACAGCCATTATATTGGTCTAAGGCTATTCAAGTGTAGGAGGGCTGTCGTAATTAGGGGTAGAGAACTGCAGGGACTTTCAGGGGTTCTCTAAAGCGAGTCTCCATGCAGGATTACCCCATGATAGTAGGAATTTCCTAAAATGGTGATACTTTGTAACATTCTTTCACATGTTCAAATACCCTAAAAAAGTGAAAAATCAGATAATTTTATCCTAAAAATAACTCTTATTCTTAGGAAAGGGAAATTGAAGATGAAGGAAGAAAGGATTCATTGCCACACTTTCCCCTCCAATCCACACCCCTTCTCCGGAAAAGCGACCATGGGAGAGAAAGAGAATGGAGAAAAATGGAGGGGGATGGGACAGGGAATGGAATTACCAGTACACATAGCATCAACTTGGAAAGAATCCTTAATTAACATGTAACCACTGAATCTTTTTAATGGAATAACCAGAACGTAATAAATAGTGAGTAATGCAGTATTAGAATTAGAAATGAGTGTATCTGCAAATAATCAGGATTCAAAAGGATGAGATGTTTATTCAAATTATCAGTCTCAACTCATTCACTCACCCTCCAGATAACATCATTCCCCAATACAGCACAGCCCTCCCAGTTCAGTACACAATGCTCTTCCATTTCTAAACCTTAAAAAAAAAATTGTAATATTTCAAAAAATGTTACAGAGTTAATTCCAAAAATTTACTACCTATAATCAACTGCACTCATTCTTTCACTCTCTTTCTTGCTTTGTATGTTCAGCTGAGTTTTATGTCATTATAAACATGATGCTCAAGAAAATTTTCAAAGAATAATGCAATGCAATCAAAGTCTGTCCAAGGGACTTCCCTGGCAGTCCAGTTGTTAAGACTCTGAGCTTCCCATGCAGGGGGTGCTGGTTCCATCCCTGGTCAGGAAATTAGGATCTGGCATGCTGTGTGGCACAGCCAAAAATGAAAAAACTTTCCAAAATTTGTCCCAAAGGTGTATTTTCTAGGAAACATTGCCATGCTTCCTAAAGGGTTTCAATGCCACCTTCCTGTGGACCCTGAGGTCAGATAGATTGGCTCAGCAGCTTTGCTCTGCCCCTTTCTAGAAGTGTGTCCTCAGTATTGTCATCTGGTAAGTGGGGTGGGAATTATCATGTAAGTCCGTTACAAGGATCATATATGACCCGTACAAAGTACTTAGGACTGTCGCAGGAACACAGCAGAGGTTTAGAGGTAGTCCTTAAAGAGACTAAAAGTGCCCAGATGATAGTTTGTGGTCTTAAAACAGAGATCAGTCAGTTAAATCCTCATAACACCTGCTCACTCCCTCTGTTTTCATCTTCCTTTTTGCATGAACCTGTAACACTGGTCTGCCCCAAGCATAGCATATGTTTTGATTATGCACAGCTGGCCAGTAAGAACCAAGTGCCTCCTTGTATTGCACTTAGCCCACTGCCATGTGTAATTACAGGCTTAATACTTTCATTCTGATAATGATGATGATGACAGCAATGGCACCATTGATAATGGCTAAGCGATGACAAATAACCTGCAATGCAAAACTTGCCCAAGGAGGGGCCACCTCTCCCCAGCTCTGGGCTGAACACAATAAAAATGATCATCTCAATCAAAGAGGCAATTAAACACTTCCCTGCAGGAAGCTGAAACTAAAAGAGCCATCAAGTGCGGGGGGGGGGGGGGGGGGGGCTGCCCTAGGGAGCATTTCATGTCTTCTTCATGCTGCAAACTCTGCTTCAAAATTTTAACAGGCCATTAAGCACGCGAGATCCTGAGGGGTGCCCAGGTGATCAAAGTGGTGTCTTGAAGCTTTGACCCTCTTGCTAGGTTTTTTGTTCTCTCTCTTCTGTTCTTTCTTCCTTATAGAACTAAAAGTTCAGTTTTGAACAGGCCACTGGTTTCCATGGTTTTATGGAACTCCGTGACTCTTTGGTACGAGCCCTCAGTCTGTTTGGTGTGACCAGCATTGTGAGCCCATGGAAGCGGAAGTTAACACTGTTCTTTCTTCCCTGGCCTAGTTTGTAATGCAATCTGAATATGAACAATTAAAGACAAAGTGTGCAAGGAATGACTTGAGCCAGAGAAGCTGAAAGAATGGGGCATCCACTTCCCTAAGTCCCTCAGCGCTCTCCACTGACAGAGCTTTCAGAAATGTCCCAGCTAGGCACTAATGTGGCTTTATGTCCCAAATGGCCTCTCTCTACCAATTAGGAAAATTAATTCAAAAGTCAAAAAGATGGAATGGAGTGAGCTCTGCTTCCCTCAGAGGACAAGTGTAAGAAGTGAGAGTCAGGCAGACTCAAGAACAGCAAGGGAAACACATTTCAGTGGGTGACAAGGCACAGGAGTGACACCTTTGTGAGCCCTCATAAACTCTGCAACCCTTGAAACCAAGCAGGACCCTGTGGGGCACAAAAGCTTTTCTGTGTCCCCTTCCCTGAGTTCCAAAGGGCAGGTTCAAACAGTTGCTAATCAGGGAAGGAAGGGGACACTGAGACAAGGGAGAAGCAGTCCAAAAACAATAGTGCAGCCTTGGGGCAGGGTCCTGGTTCCCCTTCAAGGGATATACACAACAATGTCTTTGAACTTTTCTGCAGATAAATAAAACGCCCAACAAATGGAAGATATTAACTACTTGATGAAGCATTCATTCCAGAGAGAAGGTCACAGTTTGTCCATCACTACCTGACGCCAGATGATCTCTGGATTGAAGGAATGAGGGCCCTGCACGCACTGTGATCCTTATCAGCAACCCCACCCCTGGACTACTAGACTCCTCACAGGCCCCCCTGGTTTGCGACACACAGTTTTGAGGGCATGAGCCTGTTGTGGCCCCCTTTGCCTAGCAAAGCAATAAAGCTATACATTTTTACTTCACCTAAAACTCTGTCGCCAGTTTGGTTCTGGGGTACAGAGGCCAGATTCAGCATCATCTGAGCCCTCCAAACAAACTGTCTTCACAGATCTCCCCTCTGCCTTTGCAAAGCTGTTTGCCTACAGGTTGAAAGCAGAACAATTAGGATATCAAATAACACATGGATGAAAGGCAGCAATGGTAACAATGTAAGGCTGGTTTACCAAAACTAAGAATGCCAGCCAGAATGTTTTAGAAAACCAAACTTCTCTGGGTGGCTTGAGCATTTTCCATGGACTGTTGGCCCTAGTTCCAGCTCTACGTATTTGTAGAATACCTAGGATACTTAGTATTTCAGGATTCTCACATGGAATGTGGATAGAATAATATGTTCTTTGAGATCAGTCACACCCAGGTTAAAATAGACTCATTTTTCTCATCTGTAAAATGGGATAACAACATATACCTCCCCAGGTTATGATAAAGGCTGAGTAGGTAATGCAGGGCATGTAAATGATTTAATATAGTGCTGACACCACAGTGCATATTTTAAAATCAGTTGCTAATGACAGAACAATAAGATAAAAATAAAATGATATTACACATATATAACAGTATCCTTATCATGTTACCTAATAGGGCTATTTGTTAACTTAAGTAGGTGGGAAAGTATTTATCTGATTTTGTGGCTTTAATTATCCTCCTAGATGTGTGCAAGACTTACTCATACAATAAATTTAAATATGTAGAATATGCTTGTACTGGTCAGACACATAGAAAAGTCAGCAATTTCCCAAACCAGGCATCAATAAAAGAGCAGTGAGTGGGACACACGCTATGCCATTGCCACAAAGGCCCCCAAATAGCATCTCTTCCCCACCTGTGTTCTGGGTCAGAAGGACAAAGCGAGACTGTGGCACCTTCATGCTCACCTAAATAAAGGCAGAAAGCTTGAAGGTTCTGTGATTCTTCAAGCCATTCCATTCCTTCCCCAACATCTATATCTGCAATCAACTTAAAGAATGAGTGTACACCAACAGCCTCAATGAATCAAGATTAAATCTGAGGTCAAATCCTATGACAGGTTGGTAGTGAATTATTTATTTCATCTATCACTCAATCAACATTCATAGAAGATAAAAGCAATAAACAACAAGGACTTACTATATAGCACAGGGAACTATATTCAATATTTTGTAATAAAGTATAATCGAAAAGAATCTGAAAAAGAGACAAGACATTTGGCCTTACATTCCTTACAATCTAAAAAGGGGAAATAGCCAACAACAAATAAATAGGATTATAACATAACTGCTGTGTTATATAAGTTATTATTAGGTTACAGTACAGAATGACAGGCACAGGGGTTGGGAGTGTCTGTTTTAGGTAGTATGGTGTTCTATCTGACACACAATCAAGTCTTTGGCTTTATGCTCACTGGAAGAATAAAGTTATTCTGTTGGATATCAAAGATGATTTCCTAACCAATCATATAAAGTCTCCTGGAGACCAGCTTCTCTCCTCTGTAAGCCTTTATTCCCAACCAACACCCTCTCATCCCTCCCTTTACCCTAGATGTGTATGTCAGGGGTAGAACAGGGAAGGTACAGCTGGGAATACAATGCAGTTACACCTAAGGGTTAGTTAAATCAAAGTAACCCCTCTTTTACATATGCTAAAAGAAATACTAGTTATTGTAGAAAATTTGAAAAATACAGTAAAGTATAAAGGAGAAAATTAAAATCATAATATCATCTACTAGGAGGACTGCAATTAATATTTTCGTACATTCCGTGCATGTTTTTGTAAATCCCTCTCAATCTCTCTCTCTCTCTCTCTCTCTCACACACACACACACACACACACACACACACACAGAGTTCTCACTGCACATTCTGTTTTTAATCTTACATTTTCTCTCCTTAACATTACATGGAGGGTATATATTTTTATATACAATTCTTTGAAGATACTTTAATAGCTGCATACTGTTCTGACCTATGTTTATACTATATTTTAATCAGCTATTTCCATATAGATGGCAATATAGACTATTTCCAATTTTTCACTGTTGTTAAAACTGCAGCTGCAATCAGCATTTATATATATATTTTTGTCCACATCTCTAATTATTTCCTTAAAATAGATTTCAAGGAGAAATACTGGATCAAGAAAGAGGGTAACAAACATTTTTAAGACCCTTGATAAAACTGACAAATTGACTTCCAGAAACCTGGTCAGTGCACAATCTTACCAACAGCTTCTGAGATGCCTGTCTAATCACATTCTCAAGGGCACCATTGCATTATTCCTCTTTAATTCTGTTATTTTTAACAGTAAAAAAAATTCTATTTCATTGCTATTAAAATTTTTATTAATTTGTTTATTCACTGAATTGAAAAGGCTTCTCTCTCTATATTTACTCATTGATATAGTTTCATTCCTGTGAATAGTCAAATTCACATAATTTGCCCATTTTCCTAATGGATTTGGATCTTTTGAAAATATTCATTTAATAAAAATAGTGCTGGATAAGAATTATTAAGGATTCTTCCAGTTACTTAATGGTTGCATTAATCTTTGGAACATATTTGACTAATTGATATGAGATTTCAAAATTACTATAGCACACATTTTACGAAACATCTGGTGTTGGGAGATTCAAAGAAAGCAGGCCATCCTCCCCACTGAATTAAACAGGAGAAAGTGGAGGTGACTGTCCCTGGCACACAGTGAAGGGACAGGCAAGTCCGTTTCCTTCCTGTACTGGAAGATCTCACTACTGACTGGCATTGGCCTCTTGGCCTGTCTGTGCTCTCCAGATTCAGAGTTGAACTCCTGTGACACGGCCTTGTTTTCTCTTCTTGGCATCACTGTGTTCCTAATCCAGTCTAATTTCTAATATTACTTTTTAAAAACATTTTAACCAGAGGGTGATTTGGGAATTAGACAACCAGTCTTTCTGGACAATGAAGAACAGGATACATTAGAACATGACCTTGGAATTGAGCAGATTTTAAATAATGTTTATGTAATTTCCTATATTTTAGTAGTCCTGGAACATGTGACTTTGGACTAGTTATCTAAATTCTCTGAGGATGAGTTTTCTCACCTGTAAAATTATAGGTATTTTGCAATCCAGGTGCCTTCTCCAAGTTTAACAACAACAAAGTATCTTGCGGGCTTTGATGATGGAAGGTAGGGTTGGACAGAGAGAGGACAGAGCAGATTGCCAGAAACAGACTGGACACAAAATGAATCTTACATTTGTGTGCCTCTTCAGCACTTTAATTCCTAAGAGTATAATAAGTAACAGTAGATAAGGGGGTAGTGTTTGGTACCAAGCTAAGCAGGTTTTAATTCTGCCAGAAAGGGTTCCCAGGCCATAGTTCTTGGTGGATTTAACCCAGGATCCTTTTCCTCTGGGTTAAATGGGAGCTTGATTACTTTGTGGGTTTGTTGTAACTTTGTTGCAACATACCATTTTTTTCTAGAAACTCCAAATCACATTTGCTTTCTCACTTATATCTTCTTTCCTCTTAGCTTTTTTTGTCTTTAGAAAATTGCTGATTGGGTCTCATATGAGCCAGGTAACAAATTCTTAACTTTCTAAATTTGAACTACCTACACAGACTCAGATGCAGCAACTCTGGCCGTGGCCCTGGGTGGGACTCCTTATGGCTGAGACACACATTTCGTGGGAGCCCACTGTAGCATCTTTTTGTTGACATCTTCAACTGCCCTGCTGGTTGTCTATGCAAATGAGCTTTGACATCTTTAGACTTCAGGCTCTGCTATTGGGTGTGATCATGTCTACCAAGGATAGGGTTAGGGTATTGCAAATATCTTGAAGCTACTGATATTTTACACATAAAAAGGTATGAGAAAGATTTTTGCCAATTTAAAAGTAACTTAGAGAGATAAGATGAAAAACAGGCCCAGATATTACAGAGTTAATAATCACTTAGTAATATTTACTAACTAATAACTTAGTATTTACTTAGAATTACTCAACAAGAAATTGTCAAAGTTAGCACCAAATTGTAGGTCTCCTGTCTCCCTATCCAAGCAAAGGCTATTAAGCAAATATGCTGTAATAATCATGAATTACATAGATACTAAGTTTAAAATTAAGTGTCAGAAATGGGGAAAGTTAGTAAGTATTGTAGCATCATTCTTTCTCTTCGTGTGTGTGTGTGTGTGTTGTTGTTGCTGTTGCTATTGTTCCTCTCCTGAGTCACAGTAAAAGTTCCCACCCCTCCCATATCCAGTTCACTGAAGGGTGTGGTTTTTTCCCTTCCATGCCTTTGTACAAGCCCAGAGAGCCCTTCACTTCCCAGGTCTCCCCTTCCCTCCCACCACATCATTTCTCTCCTGTTTAACTCTCCCCTTCTTTTATATCTCAGCTCAGATGTTACCTGTCCCTAAGACCTTCCCTGATCAGCTCTCCGCACCCCAAGCTCAGAAAGGTGTGTGTCCTTAAAGATACCTTGCTCTTCTCATAGCACTTTGCTCACCAGATTTTTGTATTTGTTTACTGTGGGTAAGGCATTAGTCTGAGCCCCTTAAGGGCAATGCAGATCACTTGTTCTCTCTCCCTCCCCAGTGTGTATCACAGG
This sequence comes from Hippopotamus amphibius kiboko, assembly GCF_030028045.1. Lineage (NCBI taxonomy): Eukaryota > Metazoa > Chordata > Mammalia > Artiodactyla > Hippopotamidae > Hippopotamus > Hippopotamus amphibius. Next base: position 93,519,523 of record NC_080196.1, on the reverse strand, counting down.
ACCTGGCTTGGTGGTGGGTGGAGAATAGGTGAGTAAACACACAAACAGATGTAATTGCAAAAGCACAAAGCAGCTGGGGGCAATGCTTGAAGGAAGCAGGCAGCATCTTGAATTGTTCTCAGTAACAAATGTTCTGCTTTGGAGTAAAGATTAGAGAGGAAGGAGAAGAGAAATGCAAAGAACTCAGAAATAGCCTTCCAGAAACTTCCAATGTCAAAGGAAACAATATTCCCAAATAGCTACCAAGGAATAAAAGAAACCTAATTACCCTTGCAAAATATTTCACAAAATCCTAAAATATTACCATCAGGCCATAGGTTTTCATAATAAATAAAATTCTCAAACTATGGTATGTGGAACTCTTTTTATAAGGAAAACTAGAGGACACTCCCGAACCCAGGGCTGTTTTCTACGGACTGGTAGACATGATCTGGAAGCCTCTGCACACACTGGATTATCTGACCCAGACTTTTGTTCCTAGAATTCAAAATTGCACAGACTTTTAAAAAACATATTAGAGGATATTATTTCCACTTTAGGGTTTTATCAAGGTTGTTTAGATGTCAACCTCACTTTATAATCCCCACACGTTTCTGAGTGACACAGGTATATCAGGTGCTGGGTGTAGAATGAATTTCCATCATGACCTAATCAAGATGTCTCTGCAATGTTTCAGCATCCTAAGATTTAGCAGTCAGCTCATGCGGCATCCTTGCTATCCACAGGTTACTCAGTTGCCCTAGGCTCTTTGTTACCATAATACATTAGAACATCAAGTCCTTTTAGTCTAGTACGAAAGGAAAGATTAAACTTGGAAACCTAGACATCAAATCCTATGACAGATGTGTAACAATTCAATTATTAACTCATTATTCAATGAAAGTTTTCTGAGTACCTTTTACAGGCCTGGCCACGTCTAAATAGGACCCTCTGCTGAGTGATCTGAGCACCACCAGTAAGGTAAACGTCAGACCAACATCTGTGTTTTCAGATCGCCAGTCTAGTGCCCTTTCTACCGGGTTTCGAGAGAAACGCTGTGCTTTATTCAGGCCCTCCTTTTTTTTTCTGTTTCAGATCATTTATCTATTTAAGAGAGAAATATTTAACAGAAACCTCACTCCTTCTGTGTGAAGACTACCACTATGTGTATCAAATGGACTCTTGTATCTCGTGATGGAAAAAAGGATATTAGCAAGCAGTCTCACACACACAGTAGCATTTCCTTCTACCGCTGTCAGCTTCCCTTCAAATACAAAATCCCAAAGACCACATTTAAGAAGCATCAGAATTCCTAACACTTCTCTATCCACTCTAGCCTTCTTCCTTCATTTTTCCCAGAAATCCATTTTGGGGTTGCTGTCACTTTAATGAACCATTCTGAAAACCAGGCATTTTCAGGGATCAACATTTATATTAGGATAGTCATCTGCATGTGAGCAATTGATAATTGTCTACTCCTATCCCTGAGAGAGGGATAAATGTACTTAGAAAGTAATGAGACAAGTATTTACATACAGTGTAGGAAAACCAGCCTCTTTACCTTACAGCCACACTTTGCATAGCAGAATTCCTTAAGGGGGTCCTAAGAGAGGCTGCCAGAGACACAGCTGTGGACACAATGCCCGGGATAATTTCACCACCTGGGAACCAAGTGCCCCAAAGCTTCATATTAAGATGCATGAAGGGTAGCAGAGGCATGATTTGTCATAAATTAGGGCCAGCAGATAAATGGCCAGACTTCAACATATCCTCCAGCTCAAAGAAAAGACATGAGGGAGGCTAAGGAGGAAAGATTGAAAACAAATCTCTACCAGTAGTTACAATGGTTGAGAAGGCATCAGTAAAACCAAGAAGCCATGTTCATGAGGGCATTCTGAATCCACGGAATAAGAAAGAATTTAAGAGTGTGACAAAGGAAAGATGAAGGCCAGCCTGTGTAGTACCACCAGACTCGATGGCTGATAGCTGGTGTGTTGTTTGTACACCAAGAGGGCATGCCATGTATTTCATTTGCAACGTAGGATTCAGTGTCACAGTACTTCCAACAAGCTCAGGCTCTTGAATAGAAGCCTTCGATCACCATCTTCATTTAATAAAATCTGAACTTTCAGGAGATGAGGATAACATCTCTCATAAATGTTAATTATAATTGAAAACAGTCTCTATGTAATTTTCTTTAAAAAAGACTATGTGTAGAAAATTACTGTGACTGCTTTTGAAAGCCTCAAATATTTATTTATTAAGGCAGGACCCCAATTTGTAAATAAACAAATTACCAGCTGTCATCTTTTTTTTAAACAAATGGGCTACCCTACTATAAGGGCATGGAACAGATAATAAACTATGTCATGTAAAAATAAAATATTTTCCTTCAATGTTAAATGACAAATTATTGCATTTGAATTTCATCATGTACAGGGTTGAGAATTTTATGTGTACATTGACAGAATCGAAATGGGACCACATTATGGTTATAAAGCTCTTTTATAACCTGTGAACTACTTTAGACCTACTTTTATAGAATCATAGAATGTTAGCATCATAAGACAACGCTTAGAAGATAAGAAACTTAACTAATGGCATTGGAGTATTTAGTCTTAGATCCAGTATCAGAATATAGATCAACCATTTCCCATGTAGCTCCTTGATTCTAAGTTTATCCTGGAAAGTAGGAAATGGGAAAGAAGATCAGATCCTTTGGATCTAGTCAGATACCTGGACCCTGTGTAGTAACTTTCCATCTCTTTCTACAATCTAAGCATGAGAAAGCCAGAGAAACATTTGTTGGTTTATTCTTTTATCTGTCTAGATTTCTCCCATTTGATTTCATTTCCTTTTAGTTTTAAGATAACTCATGACATCCGAGCACATTTTCCAAAAAGAAGTCTTTGTAATAATTTTAAGGTAACACATTGACCTGACATGATAAAAAGACAAGAGAGGAAGCAGTGCGAAAACAGGATGATGAAACCCATTAAATCCAACCCACACTTCCACATCAACTTCTGTCTGCTACCCTGTGGCCCCTATCATTTACTGATCCTCACTGGTGCTCAAACCTGGCTTTGCCTTGATAAAATTGTGTAGAATTTCAAGGAGAATGAAGAGGTTAAAAAAGGTGTTATTTTCATATGAAAATAAAAATGGTCAATGTTGTCAAATATCATTGGGAAGTCTGTAAGATGAAATCTGTGACTAGAGTACCAGATTTGACAATTGGAAGATCATTCATATTTCCTAGAATAGAATCAGAAGAGTGATAGAGGCACCCAATCATAGAGGATGAAGACGGGTAGACTTTTCCAAGAAGAAAAGAGACTAGAGATGAGATAGTAAACAAAGAGAGGTTGGGGCCAAGAAAAGTTTTTGTTTGGTCTGTTTTTAAGTGGGAATGACATATGTAAAGTCTGTGGGGAAGAATTCTGTAACGGTTGAGATATTAGAAATTCAAATAATTTTAAAAAATTTAAATAATTGATAAAACATTGCAAGAAAAAGGAGAAGGCATCGTGAGAGTATTTTGCCTGGAATTAGAAAAATAAAAAGCTCTTTCTACAATGCTGGAGAAAAGGTAGTGAAGGTGGGTGATGATATATAGAAGTGTCTATGTACGGAGCAAGGTAGATGTGAACCTCAGTTTTCACTACAAAATAGGCAGAAAGTTTCTTTGAAAGTTTATAATGTCTGTGATGGAAGTGGGACCTGAAAATGGTCAATGTCATGTAAATGCCAGGTCCAATGTTAAGGAAGCTCAAGAAAGATGTAGACCATAAATTTGTAGAAGCAAAAACTCAGATTAAACAGCTGGATGTCTCTGGAAGGCAGGATACAGACCCCAGAAGCAGATAGTTGGTTTGACTGAAAGATGACAATTTGCAGTGTGAGGGCCCCCACAAGGCCAAAGGAGCAAGAATTTTAGAATGGGAGCAAAAAGGGCTAAAGTGGGCCATATCAGGTCTAATCTGGATAGGAAGGAAATATACCAAATTTTTGAAAAAATAGAGAGATTCCAGTGCGTAGAAACAACAAGGTCAATAACAGAAATATGACAGAACAAGATAACACATTTGAGAATTAAAGGAGGTGGTATTAATCATCATGTCATGAAAACAAGCATAAATAGGACTGACCCAGAAAAACTGGATTATATAGGAACCATACTCAAGGGTGTATAGAAGATAATCATTGGACTTGAAGGATCAAGGTACTTGATCTTGAGGATGGTCCATGATGAAAGGAAGAGTCAAGATAATAAGGATGAGTGTGGGCTGTACTGGATTTGGGAGAAGGATACAGTGGTTGGTAAACAACTACAAGTAGGGTTGAATGTTTCTGACAGCATGGCAGGAACATCAAAGAAAGGATGATGGATTGAGCTGGAAAAGTAGAGACTGGGAAGGGATAATAGAGATCTAAACATAATAAGGTTTATATAATAATTCTGTGCCTCATGGTAGATGGAAACTGTTAGAAGAGGCACTCTTTCATCATACAGAGACTGAGAATTATAAAAGGCATTAGTCTCAGAACATTTTGAGGATCCAACTTTCCTCCCCCTTCCTAAGAGAAAACATGCAACCCGCATGAAGGGGAAAACACGCTTATCACAGATACACATCACACCACCAGGGTTTACTACGGAGTCTACGTTTTTATTATATTGTCTATTAGGTAGGAAGGAAGAAACCTCTGACAGCTTAAGTGTGTATTTTGTATGCTGATAGTTGTCCCACTGGGCTCACAGGAAAAGAAGCTCCAGGCTATGGTCTTTTAGCACAGTTAATGAGAACGCAATCATGTTCCTAGGTGTTATTGTACCCTCATTCAGGAGAGGTAACAGTTCAGGTTTCAAGGCTCCTGTAGCTGGGATGTCAATATGCACCTTCTTAAATTTAAAAAAAAAAGGAAAAAAAAAAGAATTTTCTAACTATACTAGCAAAGTCAAGATGAAAACACTCAGAAGAATTTTTAATACAATATAGCTGTACCTGATTGTATTGAAAAATAGATTTCCGCCATCTACTATAACAGATATGTCCTTATCAGAAGTCACCATGTGTTACTTAACTAGAAAATCTCACAAACAATATTAGGGATTGATCAAAGGCTATCACAGATACCACTCATTGTGGCCAATGAAATTCACCATGACAATATGTGTGTTATACAGAGCTTTGTTCAGGTTTAATGATTAACTCCCATTGGAGCAATATGGAATTGGATACTTGCAGTGCTTCTCAATCAATACCATGTGCTACTCCGGGTAATAATGCCTGTACTTTAAGGCACACAGCTGCAATCATAATGATGATACTCTGCCCTGGCAATTCCTAAAGTGCTATCCATTTTCAAAATATGTGAGCCTTTGGAAGTTGACCCTGGTAGCTGACACAGAGAGAACTCATCTGTTTTAAGATACCAAATATATTTCTGGGTAACTGTATAGAAGAGACTCAACAGCTATTCACTGACTATGAGTCGAAAGTGATGTGTGCGAAAGAAAAAATTCAAGTTTATAGTCTTGCTCAGGGAAAAATTATACCTAAAAAATTACATTAGGAGCCCGTGTCTAAGAGACAATCTTTGTGCGTGATAGAAAAAATGTAGCAGACATTCATGAGAAGGGGCCTGGGGGCAGGGGCACTGCAGGTAGAAGTAAAGAAGGTGAAACTTAAACTGGATGTGGTATGATGGGAAATTTGAGTGGGCGATCATGAAGGAAAGAATACTGTGTGATACTGTGTATGTGTGTGTGTGTGTGTGTGTGTGTGTGTGTGTGAGAGAGAGAGAAAGAGACAGACAGACAGACAGACAGAGACAGAGACAGGGAGGAATCTACCAAATGGTAACTTATAAAACATTCATTGTATTTCATGAATTTTTTTATGTAAACAGATTATTCCAAGGCTTGAAGTTATAGACTTACCATTCAAAAGAAGACTACAAATTTATTGCTCCCCTCTTAGTTTATACATATAGCAACTCAAGACTCACGGATTTATCTGGAGTGATACAGACACATCAATGGACAGAATTAACACTACTCTGTGAATATACTGATACTAAAACCTACTGAATCGTACATATTAAGTGGGTGAATTGTATGGGGGGATGTGAATTACATCTCAATAAAATTGTTTAAAACAAGGACTGAATTGGGGATATGGGAGTAGGGTCCATGTCTGCTGACTCCCAAATCAGAGAATAAAAATGTAATATGTACCACCCTGATCACCCTAATAGAATCAGCATATAAGGTAGCAAAAGTTCAAAACATAAACTTTTCTACTGCCTCAAACTTCAGGATGCCCATCTTTCTTATCCCTTAGACACCACCAAATGCAACTATCTTTGCCATGGATATTGAGTCTGATCACAAGGTTTGGGGAATTCACCAATAAAGCAGCTACATTTCATTTGTCATTTCCCTTCAATCCCTGACATTCTGATTAGCAAATTCATGAATGATCCAAAACATCTGAAGATGAGTAACAATTATTTCACAGTTCTTCCTCCCAAAGGCACTTGGATAATTATAGTGACACCATGTGACTGCCACCAGTGCTGCTACCACAGTTTAACCTGGAATGGGGAGAGGGTCAGATACAGTCTTCTCCGCTGGCTCAGAGAAAATTATTGAACAGACACCCTCAGTCCTATGGCAACCTTCATGGCCACAGGGCACTTCCAAACATAATCCCAGCATGAAACCACCCCTAGCTTGATGGCCTCACAGTTGGTTGAGGGGCAGAGTCTCAGAGGATGCTTCCAGTCCACTTGTGCACTAGGAGCTGCAAGGCTCACAGCTGTACAGTGAGCTTGTAAATTTCACACCCCACCCTCCTCACCAAAGTTTGTAACTGACATCTCCAGATTCTATATATACATAGAAGATTTTACTGACAACTATGCTGTATTTCTGTGAATTTGCTTTCCCTTTAAAGTTTCTCCTTGAGGAAGAACACACATTCAGTTATTTATTTATTCATTTATGCAAGGACATGTAACTATCTGCACATGATTTGGTCCCATCCTAAGGATGGTCATGTCACCATATTCCCTATACCCTGGAATGGTCCCTTTTTAAGACCTTCATCTTCCAGGTAGTTGATAATCTATATTTTCAAGAACCACAGGTTACATGGCAGAAAAAGAAGGGGTTAGAGCAGCCAATGAGGTTGGAAAAATACCAACCAGACCATAATCTAATAATCACGGTACTCAGAGAGTGTTGCAATCCTCATTAAATCAGAAAAAAAGAAGAGAGGAAAACCTCACCATTTCATCCTCCCTGAATGCAATTAGGTACTATTTCTTGGAATATGTCAGCTCTGGTGCAGATACACTCTTTAATGAGGCAGAAATAAATTAATATTTTTCTCCAAAGTTAAAGGATGAAAGAGAATCACAGCAAACAATTTTCATGAAGCTCAGAGTTACTGGATCAGGTAGAAGTGCTGGGTCTTTTTGAACACAGAGCATTTCAGATTGTTCAAAAGCTGGCTGTCATAACTAGGCAAAAGGAATTGGCATTATTTGGTTGGTTTTAAAAAGTAAGAAATATACTCATTCCCTAAAATAGGTGTTTTTCCAATATGTATTTGGCCTTGGGATTTGAAGGGAGCTTTACTAAAATTCTGTCTTAAGAAAACACTGTAAAGAATCTGTCCTGTTTTGTGTTCTATGAAGAACACATGCACACAGTAGGGCTACAAGTCAAAGTCTTTAATGGCTTGTTTCTGCTCAGGGATGTTGCTTCCTACCTCTCGGCTGACCCTTGCACTTAATTTCTAATTGCTTTACTACTTCTTAAAGGATTTCATTAGATTAAAGGAATCATTTCTTGGTAGTAGAAGTGGCAGAACACAAGACATCCAATTCAACCTATGCCTTCTAAACCTTGATGGGTGGTACCTAGATCTTGATATCCACCTTTATTCCAAAATTAGATTCAATTTCACAGAGCTGAGTAAGGGAGATGACCTTATTGTAAGAGTGTGAATTCAAATTAAACACAAAAGCGAGAGCAGATGATACCCTTTAATGATAATAAAGAGAAATAGAACTATAAGAAGGTGTCTGTTACATCCAAAATAGATTCTCAATCATACTTCCAAAAATGTCTTCCAGAAGGCTTAACCAGCTGTTCTTCAATGGAACCTCTTGGATCAACAATTATATTTCATATTCAATTTTTATGTTTAGTAGTATGGCATTTGCAAATTCTCTATTTAACAATGCACTTGTATCTAAATACTTTTAAACCCTGTACTCAAAATCCTTATTCTGAGCACTGGATGAATGTATCGGTGGCACAAAGGTACTTTTGGAGGAAACCTTCAAACAAAACATTTCAAAAACACTATTTCTTGATAAATGCACACATTAAGTACGTTCACATGTATGATTTAAAATAACTGTCAGAATTCAATGAATATATCTTCAAGGTGTGAAACACCCTTACAATTATACATGTATATCTAATAAAGGACCAAAAAGTGGGATCATGCAGGACTCAGAAGGCTTACTATTCCACTATTCATCTGTTAATCTAAACACATCAACTGCCCAGAGAATTCCTTAATAAATATTATCTATTCCTCCTCCTTTACCTCTTCTTTTCAACTAAAAACTAGGCTGTCAGGTAGTAGCCCAAGCTTCACAGGACATCTGAAGGAGAGTCTGGAATCCTTAATGGCTAATTCCAAACTCTGAGACCAACGGTGAAACAGAAAAACCTGATCAGTCTTGTTCTGTCTTCAGAATAAAAAAAAAATACATATATATCATCAGAACCTCTGTGTCCTGAAGTTACCCATACATTTAGATTCAGCACTCTGCAAACCCTTACTGAGAATTCTGTGCCTGGTGGGGCATTAGGGACTGAGTCTATATCTCCTTCTGGATAACAACTCAGATAAACAACCAGAGCTAAAGAGCAACACACACATATATTCTAAGATGGTAAAGTAGGAAGAAGTTACTGCAGTGGAAAGAATGCATCAAAGCTTCATGAATGCCAGGGTGTTTGTCCTGGGTCTTGAAATAAAGGTAGTGTTTAGGAGATAAGATCAGACATACTGATAGAATCCTGTTGCGACAGCCTGCAAATAAAGTTCACATTAGAGTAAAGCAGATTGTGTGGGACTGGCAAGGTCCAAAAATGTCGACTCATGGGCTCACTGCATGAGAAATACCTGGGGAGCTGGTCAAAAATTTAGATTCTACATTTTTCTAATTCTGTAAGGGTGAGGTGAAGCCAGGAATCAGCTGCACAGACAGGTTCAGGGGTTATCCCAGGGGATAGGGGATAAGATAGGTGACATTAAAGGAGCAGTTTGTACCAGCTCAAAAATACTGTTGGAAGTGCAAGGAGTTTGGGTTTTACTCTGTGGATGGAATAGAGGTTCTTGATTACTCAAAAGATCCTTATTATCAAGAACATTTAAATGCCAATTTGTGAACTTAGGGATAAAAAATGAGCAAAAGGTCACAGATGCAAAGACGGACACACACACACACACACAACCAGGAAGTTTACAATGTTAGCAACAATAATTATATGATTATTTCAATAATAATAATGGTTTTCCATTGATTTCCTGTATGACAATGATGTAGTTACTCCAGAGGGAGGTATGTGATGAGTTATCCACCTAGAGGTTGAGGGACTTTTAGAGTCTTTTAAAGGGCTCTTATCTCTATCACTGACTTGGGCAAATTAAACTTCTCTGTGCCTCAGTTTCCTTCTGTGTGAGAATACAACAAGAAAGCCTGCTGAGTATCAAACAGATGGCAAGAATCACAAGAAAAAGTAAGTAAAAGCCTTCAAAATATTGAAATGGAGTCTGTAAAACCCAATATAATGTGGGAGGCATATTCAGTTAAGTGTTTCCAGGGAATACTTTCTGACTCCTGAGTTCTAGGAAGATAATCCCATTTTCAATCCCTTTTCTTTTTTTTTTTTAACATGTAAATGGGGTCAAAGCCTTCTTGGGACTAGTTGTTCTGTGAGAAGCCCAGGTCCCAGGGGAGACGTGCAGCTGATCCCTCCCCTCCCACGGTCACAAGGATGAGAGCAGATGCACAGAGGGAAGAATGAGCAGCTTATCACTGAAAATCTAATTTACAATAAAAGAAGAACGTGTGCCAACATAAAGCCTGGGCTGGAGAAGAACCTTTCTCAAAAACCTATTTAAGACCAATCCACATATGTTGAAAATATTCCCAAGTTATCAATCTTCCATTGAGACTCCCATTCAGCGCTGGCTATCCCCACAACCATGCTTCTCCCTGCCACTTGGTTCCCCCCAGGAGAAGAGCCATCAGCCACTTGCACGCTGCTGATTTATGGACATAACCATCAAGCCTGTGCTCCTAACTACTGCTTCAAAATCATTTCCCCAAATCTTTTAGGTTCATCTTAGCAAAAACTAAATCTACCACCTTGGTATCATTTAGGATTTTTTCGAAGTCATGAATAGCTAGATTCTGCTCTTGGACCCTCTTTACCATCCAACACGAACACACTATTGTCATTTAATACTTGGCGAGGGTCAGGAGGCCAGAAAGGTCCAAATATTATCCACTTAAATAAGAATTAAATAACACATTGCAGTCTGGAAATGGATCTGCTCAATTCATTCTAAAGCAACGCAAAGTAGCTATTTTTAACCCCCATTTTATAACTGAAGAAATTGAGGCCCAGAGAGGTTAAGTAATTTGCTTAAGATGTCATAGTTAATTTTTGGCAGTGTCAGAACTGCACTAGGTAATGTCTGAAAGAAGAGGAGGAGGCAAGAAAGAGACCTGCAAAAGTCATTCCTTTCAACCTGCTTTATCCAGGTTTGCAGCTGACAGCCAAGCTGAGTCTGCCTAGTTTTCTCTCTCACCAGATCTGATTTTATAAGCTCCCCAACCCAGGGAGATAACCCTTGATTCCCCAGCAGGTGTCACTGTGGTTTGTGGAAGAGCATCCTTTACCCACCTCAGAAACTGCATTCTCTATACGTCAGCCTTCTACCACTTGTACATAGAGCTAGTAGAATTACATGTTGTAATTAGAAATGTAGATATTTTCTAATCTAATACCACAGTTTACAGACAAAGAAATTGAGGTATAGAAATATGACCTGTCCAAGGTCATGTGCCTGTGGACACTCAGGACTAGAAGATGACAACCTCCTCCCCACCGAGATCCACTGCTGAGGACCATTCTTTACTCAGCTCTGCCTTTTCCTACTATAATTATAACTGACGTCTAAGGTTCTTTGTCTGCAGCAATGCCTTCTGCAATTTTCTATCTTTCTAAGCATGAGAAGAAAACATACAGAAAGAAGCATCTAAAACATATTTTTTATTAGAAAAAATAGCGCTGACACCTTAAGTCTAACCTCTCCTCTAAGACATCTCCTCAGTGAACCTGACTTCTAGAACATTAAGGAAGTCTATAGCTAGAAGGGACTGGGCCATCTGGTCCAATTGTCTCCTTCCCTTTTTTAAACTATGAACTAAACTTCAGATTCTATTTGGATTTCACCAGTTTTTACCTTAATGTCCTTTTTCTACCCTGGGACACAACTCGGGATCCCACACTGCATTTTCTCATCCTCACTCCTTAAGTCTCCACTGGTCTGGGATAGTTCTTGCTCCTTCTTTTTCATGAACTTGACAATTTGAGAAGTACTGGTATTTTGTAGAATGTCCCTTAGTCTGGGCTTGTTTGATATTTTTATCATGATGAGACTGGGGCTATGGATTTGGGGAAGAAAACCACAGAGATGAAGCTCCCTTTTCACCATATCATATTGGGGGTACACGCTATTAAGATGACTTATTACTCGTGATGGAACCTTTGATAACTTGTTTAAACTGGTAGCTGCCATGTTTTCTACTCTTACTAACTTTCCCCTTTCCATGCTCTGTTTTTTGGATGATGGTAAGTCCAGTCCTCATTTATATTTGAAATAATTTTATAAGAAAGATCTGTGCCTCCTCCCCCATTTATTTATTTATTCAATTGTTTATGTCAATATGAAGCGTGATATTTATTTATACTTTGGGTTGTATATACAACTGAGGTCATAGTTCAATATCACGCTATATAATTTGTTCATAATAACAGGAGTGCCAAAGTCTTCTGGCTTCAAGGTTGGAGAAGCTTTTTCCAAAAGGGTACACTTCTACCTAACAATTGCTTTTTCTACAACCATGCTTATAGTTTTTGGCCTCTGATTTTATAATGTTATTCTTTTATACTTGATATCTGATTTCTTCACCTGAAAAATGCATATGGTATAACTACAAGTACCTTCCCACTGTGAATTCAGAAATGGGGTGAATAAAAATGGCCTTTAAAAGCTAAGCTACAAATCAGCTCAGAATGTGGCTATTTAACAACAGAGGTCTCATAGAACTCCTATAAGGCAGAGGTTTAGAGGACATCAGTCTGGTTAGAATAGGAAGCTAGGGAGCTTCCCCTGAACTTTTATTTGCACAATTTACATTGTACAGAAAATGCAAAATACGTAGTAAAGATAATTTTGTTCACATTTTACATAAGACTGAAAAATAAAACAGCATTACAGTAAAAGAATATTATTATTGTTTGGGTTTTGGATGACTTGAAGGAGGGGCCAAAGCAGTCCTCCCGAGCTCCCCCTTGGTGGTGGCATTGCTTCCCAAACAATGGGTGGCATATCCATTCCCACAAGCTCTCATCACTAACAGTGGATTCCTGATACAGTAGTGACTGCAGGGATTTTTAACCTGTGGGTTTAGGAATACAGAAAATATTTGGCATTTAGGATGAAAAACAAATAAAAACCAAGTTATTTAGGGGAGAATGTTCCAATCTCTCCTACTCTTCTTATCCCTAAAGTAAATGATGTAAAAGGTCGGTTATGAGTCAAGACACCTTAATAAGGTAGAAAAGCTCTCAGGCCAAAATACCACTTGAGGGCAGAAAGAATCTATCCTGGATAGGGTGGCAGTGAGGTTGGCCAAACAGTGAAAACATGAAAAAAGAGGATATAGTGGATTAAACTGTATCTTCCGCAAAGGATATATTCAAATCCTAATCTGTGGACCTTGAATGTAAACTTATTTGGAAATGGAGTCTTTGAAGATGGAATCAAGTTATGATGAGGTCATACTGGATTAGGGTGGGCCCTAAATCCAATGACCGGATGTCCTTATACAAAGAGGAGGAGATGCACACAGAGGAAAGAAGGTTCTGTGACCATGGACTCCGAGATTGGAGTGATGCAGCCACAAACCAAAGAAGGTCCAAGATTGCTGGGAGCCACCAGATGGAAAAGAATCAAGAAAGGGTTCTTCCCTAGAGATTTCAGATGGAGCATGCCTTGTTGACACCTTTATTTCATATCCCTAACTTAGAGGATTGTGAGAAAATAAATTTCTGGTTTTTTAAGCCACTAAGTCTGGATATTTTGTTAAGACCAGCCATAGGAAACTAATATAGAGAGTCAGGGAAGTAGATTTATTTTGAGGGATGAGTGAATCTTGGCCAGAGGACTGATGTTTCTGGCAGGGTGATCTCTAAAGTAGAAAAAAAAAAAAAAAAAAATACTTAAATCTCCCCACCCCCACCCAAGGAATGTCTCATAGGTTTCTCTAGTCATCTCCTCTCAACTCGAGACCATGGGCATGATCCAGTGTTTTACTATAACGGGGCTTCCCTTGAAGGCCTGTCTACAGGGAATGAATGTACTAGTTGTGCTGACAGAATACTCTAAGGTGAATGCAGTGACACTTCTCATTACAGTAATAAATCTGTCTGTGCATTTCGCTAATATGAATATTCCCTTGAGAGACAGACCTGCTTGCGTGCTAGCTAAGTCAGGTTTGAGAGCTTATAAAGCTGTGCACCTAACTTCTGACATCAGTAAATTCACCTCCCTGAGAAGCCTCTTGGGAGAAAATTGCCAGCCTTTCTGAGCAACGTGCTAATCACACCATACATTTCTTCAAAATGTCTACAGAAGTGACATTGCTTCTTTCTGACCCCTTAGACACCATTTTCTAATTAATTCAGGTTATTTCATTATATGTATTGATTTATACTTTCTACTTGTTTTCAAAGATCCTAAGCTTCATCTTGACCACTTATTACCTGACTGGCCTTGGACATAAGACTGAGTCCCTTAGAGCTGCAGCTTCCCTACTGATAAAATGGGCACAATAATGACCGCTCTGCCCAACTCACTTGGTTCATGTGAGAATCAAATAAATCACTATATGTGGATACATTATACTGTTAAGGTTTTAAAAAAGTACTTTAGTATTATTGCTATAATTACTCATTTTTCCAGCTACTCCATTTCTGCAATTTTGTCAATCTTATCACAAAATAGAACTCTTTATGCAAGACATCCTTTACATCTTCACGTGTGTACAATATGGTCATCTTTCAAAACTCAGCTTGAATGTTACCTCTGTCATGAAGCTTTTATTGCTCCCTCAATCTTCTTCCTACCACCTCAGACAATAGGTACTTGTACATATGTTACTTTCCACACTCAAACCGTTAAGTCCTTAAGGGCAGGACATCACCAAGGAACTCTATGCCTTTCACATGGTGTTGTCAGATATGTTGGCTGACTCAAAGCAATAAACATTTATTATCTCATAGTTTAGAAGAGTCAGGAATCTGAGCACCACTTAGCCCAGTGTCTCTGGCTCAAGCTCTCTTATGAGGCTGCAGCCAAGGTGTCAGTCAAGGTTACACTCAACTGAAGCCTTGACTGGCTAGAAGATCTGTTTCTAAGCTCACTCACATGGCTGTTGGCAGGAAGCCTCAGTTCCTTGCCGTTAAGTGTCTCTCCATAGAGCAGCTCACAGTATGTCAGCTGGAGCCCCTAGAGAGAGTGATTTCAGAGATTGAAAGAGAGAGGCCATGCTGCTTTTTATGACCTAATCTCCAATTCACACACTATCATTCCACTTTCTTCTCTTCATTAGAAGTGAGTTATAAAATCCAGCTCATACACAACAGGGGGTGGGGATTACACAAGAGTGTGAATACCAGGAGGCAGGGATCACTGGGGACTACCTTGGAGGCTGGCTACCACAATGACTGAATGAATTAATATGTCGTGTTTATCTGTAATTTACTTCCCACTCAGGGCTTTGTATTTTCTTCCAGTCAACATAGACTTGACTTCACCTTTGTTTAAGTGTGCTCAGGAGTGCAAATGCAAAGCAATCATTAACCTTTATTTGGTTCAGAAAAGATGATTTACAACAAAGAAGTCTGAAGCTAAACAAAAGTGACTTCTGCATTATCTAGTCAAGTGTTCATTCTAAACTCACCTCCCCTATTACATATACATACATAAGTAATTGAATGAACTTTTACTCAAAATTAACAGAATCTTTTTAGCAAAGTGATACCAATAAAATCAAGTATGTGCTAACTGAAATCAGCTATTTTAAAAAATATTTTCTAATTTATATTTTCCATTTTCTACTAAGTCAAATTGAGACTCCCTGCCTTCTCACAGTGAAGATCCACACATTATTTATAAGTCCCTAGAACATTCTAGGCACTGTGCTTAAGATAGAAGGTACGGAAGGGGCACAAGGCCCCTAGGCTTACTCACTTTATAGGAGGACAAACACACACACTACAAGAATTCCCTGAAATCTAATACATCAATGTATCCAAGTACTTTCACTACTTCCCAACACAAATTTTTATACTTATCATGCCTAGGAATTTCTTCATGTGTCTCAATTTACTCAAAGCTCCTCTACATTTTCTGAAGGCTACCCAAAGAGGAGTGTCCTCCATGAAATTTTCCATGCTTTCCATGCAATAAATTTTCTGTGCTTTCAATAACCTTCTGCTTTGAATTTCTACAGCAAATTAACACTTAATTGTGAACTATCTTACTTTTTTTCCAAATTGCCTCATATGATTTAGTCATATTGCCCCAACAGATGGCAATTTCTTTGAGGTTTAAGCTCCTCCCCAAATGCTTAGAAGGTACTCAATAAAGGCTTGCCAATTGATGGCTAATAAAGATAAAGTGTTTACTTCAATGTCCTTGGCCAAACTCCGCACGTTTGACTCTGGACTAATATGACTAGTTTCTGAATTAATATTCTAGGTGCCTAAGGCTGAACCTAATTTGAATTGAAATTTACATAAATTATTTTAATCAAAATAAATGCACAGTGCCTTAATCTTTTCTGAATTTAGGATTTACTGGAGAGAGTAACAAGGTACTGTTTCTTAGTGTGGAAGCTTAGCAACTGGAATGTTAAAATTCCATGTTTTTTAATAACTATACAAAGAGAGCTACTATTATTTGCAACGTTCTTTAGATAGAATACTTGAAACAGCCGAAGATCCGGAGAGAATTTTGGCGTTAGAGTCAGACAGACCTGGGTAACTCAAATTCTAACATTACTGTCTGGCAAATTGCAATCACTCTAAGCTTTCATTTTCTCCTCCACACAATGGGGTTATTACTATTTGTTTTGCAGAGCTATGGGAAATGGCAATGAAGTGCCTAAGTCACCTGGCCCAGGGCCTCAGTAGCACTTACTGTGTGTACGCCACTTCTTACTCTTTCAGTAAATATTTCTTTAAGAAACACTGGAACTATCAATATGCTGATCTGAGGGGAAAATTTGTTAATCACCCAATATGCCAAAACCAACCAACCAATGAAAAAAAAAATCATTGATCATTTTCAAGTACATTGCTATTAAACAAAGATCCCATAGTTGACTACATCTGACGCTGCACTTAAGGAAATGGTGGGCAATCTAGACCCCCAGTTTCCTCAGATTTCGGTAGGTTGTGAAACTACCTTGAGTCAAAGACATTTACAAAGCAGAAAAGCTGAGAAAAAGAATGGATGGTCAAAAAGAAACCAAAAAACTGTAAAATCAAAGCACTGTTCTCTGAAAGGGAACCCTCTTACACTGTTGATGGGAACGTACATTGGTACAGTCAAGATAGCATACATAGCGAAGTAAGTCAGAAAGAGAAGGACAAATATTGTATGCTAACTCACATATACGGAATCTAAAAATGGTACTGATGAACTCAGTGACAAGAACAAGGATGCAGATACAGAGAATGGACTGGAGAACTCGAGGTATGGGAGGGGGCGGGGGGTGAAGGGGAAACTGAGAAGAAGCGAGAGAGTAGCACAGACATATATATACTACCAACTGTAAAATAGTCAGTGGGAAGTTGTTGTATAACAAAGGGAGTCCAACTCGAGGATGGAAGATGCCTTAGAGGACTGGGGCAGGGAGGGTGGGGGGGACTCGAGGTGGGGGAGTCAAGGAAGGGAGGGAATATGGGGATATGTGTATAAAAACAGATGATTGAACCTGGTGTACCCCCCCCCAAAAAAAAAAAAAAAAGATAGCATAGTATGGAGGCTCCTTAAAAAACAAAAAATAGCACTATCATATGACCCAGCAATCTCACTCCTGGGCAAATACCTGGAGAAAATCATAATTCAAAAAGATATATGCACCCCAATGTTCATTGTAGCACTATTTACAATAGCCAGGACATAGAAGCAAACTAAATGTCCATCAACAGAGGAATAAAGAAGATGTGGTACATATATATACAACGGAATATTACTCAGCCATAAAAGGGAACAAAATTGTGCCATTTGCAGAGATGTGGATGAACCTAGAGGCTGTCATACACAGGGAAGTAAGTCAGAAAGAGATAAACAAATATTGTATAATATCTCTCATATGTGAGAGAATTAGTACTAGAAAAATGGTACAGATGAACTTATTTGCAAAACAGAAATAGAGACACAGATGTAGAGAACAAACTTATGCGTATCAGGGAGGGAAGGGGAGGTGAGATGAACTGGGAGATTGGGATTGACATATACAGACTACTATGTATAAAACAGATAACTAATGAGAATCTACTGTATAGCCCAGGGAACTCTACTCAATGCTCTGTGGTGACATAATGGGAAGGAAATCCAAAAAAGGGGAGATATATGTATATATACAACTGATTCACTTTGTCATATAGCAGAAACTAACACAACATTGTAAAGCAACTATCTCCAAAAAAAATAAAAAATAAAATTTTCATGTCAAAAAAGAAAAAAAAGCACTGTTCTCCAAATTTTTGGTTTACCATCTTTCTTTGAGTGCAATAATTCGTTGTTACTCTGAATTGTCAAGCTTCCTTGAACAGTCTCATGCTTCAACACTGGACCTCTGTTTCCCACCCACAGTGCCTGTAGACACTTGATTTCTAAAGGCATTTAGATTTTAGGTGTCACTACCAATTCCCATGAAACACCTCAGTATCAATATTTGCCTTTGAAGTTTGGAACTATTTTTTGTTTGTTTTTTATTCTGCTTATTAACAGTCCATACTATTGAGAAACAGTCTTAGGATACATTTCTTAGTTGTATGTGTGTATATGTTCCCTACATGTATTTGCAAAAATATTCACATACTTTAAAAAATATTTAGCTAACATCCTAACAGAAATTCAAGCCGTTTCCACATCACATGAGCACATCAGACTAAACTGAAGTCTTTTTTAGAATAAATTTTTAGAATAGGTTTGAGCACTGGATTCTTTTAAAAAGTAAAAGTTGCTGGGTTGGGATTAGGTGATGTGGATCCCAATCTAGATTGAGAATGGCTAAGAATTCTGAAAAAAGATGGGCAAGCTGATGAGTAGAACCACCACAGGAAAGAATCTCGGGAGAAAATTACACAGAGAAGCTAGATGATCCATGTTCCAGGTGTGACAAGAATGGCATTAAGTCAGATTCTACACATTAGTGCAAACTGTCATGTTCTTGGTGAGAAACTGTAGAGAAGAACTGACAGATTGGCAAAAACATGATCATGGAAAGTTGTCAGTGAGGAGGTTTAGTGCTAGGACCTCAGCCCTAGATGGTGACTGATTTATCTTCCACCCTCTTCAGTCTACTTCAGATGGACTCATGATGTCCTTAGAGTGATGCAAAAAGCTCTCACGGATTATGCTGAACTGGTTTGTTCTACTCAAGAAAATCTTGCACTGTTGACAGGAAATAGGAAAAGTTGCCCTGTGGTGAGAATATTCTGATCTAATGAGGCTCGAGATCTTAGGGACTCTGATTAGATTATCCTCTGGAATCCTAATTAATCTGGCATTTCTGGGCTTTGGACACTGTTTTTGGAAGTGTGGGCTGAAGAAGTAGAGGTAACATGGTTTCCATCCTGAACATGTCACTTGGACTATCCAAATATCGTCAGCTCTTACTTCAATTCTTTGGTAAGAAAAGAGAATTGAGCAGTGCCCCAAAACAGGACTCTTTTTAAAGCTCAGACACGATGTGTTATAAGGAGTTGTATATAGAGTTCTGTTGGAACAGAGGTGAGTATAAAAAAAGATTCTGGTAAATTGAATATTTCTTTTTCATGTTTCAGCCCAGGTAGTCACAATGAAACGTAGCCAGTTACATCCTATTAGAACAGCCTAATAGGAGTGAGTGCAGCCTGACCATTAGGAAAGAAGTACCAGTGGGATTATGAAGGAAGAGAAAGAGAATGTTAGAAGAAGCCTCAGGAATAAAATGCCTCAGGTTTCATGAGTAGCTAAGTCAAGTGACACTGGCAGTGCTGATAGCACAGACACTCTGGGTGTGGGTCACAGTGGGCTCGTCTGCATTCCTTCGGATGAAAACAGAATTTTCCACAGTATGGATGCTGATACAGGCACTCTTAACCCTTGAGGAGAAGGCTTGGATTGTGTCTACTCCCGTATCAGCAGTCTTCTGATAATATAACTAGCAATATTAGAATATAGAGTTTCTTTGTAGGTTTAGTAGCTATCCAAGTACATCTCTTACTTTTTCCCAGAAGGAGGAGGGCTTTATAAAGGTAAGTACAGGGACCTTTTTCAATTTACCTTTGAATTCTTTTCACCTTTCTGAATTACGTTCTGAAAACAGTATCCAAACAATAAACACTTAAGAAATGAAGGCTAGAAAAAGGAAGAAAGGGAGGTGGAGAGTGAAGAAGACAAGTACTACTTTTCCAGTAATTCCCTAGTTTCTCTTTCAGGCTAGCCAAAGGTTCTCTTGGAGGGGAAATTTCACTCGAGTCTGCCATTTTTCCAGCATATGTAATTTAATTTATGTAACATTAACTTTTCCCTATGATCCTAGTACTTCATTTGTTCACTCATTTATTCATCAAATATTTGTTGGGCTCATTCTGTGTACCAGGCACATCACTATACACTGGTCGTAAGTCATAAACATGAGCGATCAGGTCCCTGTTCTCTTGGAGCTTACATTCTTATGGAAAAATAATATCTATCAATCGATCAACCAATCAACCAACCAACCAGAAAAGTATCAGGGCTCTGCAGAAAATAACAGTAAGTGGATGACCGAAGGTGACTCAGGATAAGGGAAGGCCTTTCTCTGAGGATCTAGGAGAACAGCACTCCAAAGAGAGGGAACAGACAGTGCAGAGGCCCCAAGGCAGGAAGAACTTAGAAGTATGTCCAAAAAAAATATAGCTATTGAGTAGTCTAGGATGGGGAGAGAAGAACAAGGTGGGCTAGAGGAATAAGATAGGATAGATCATATTGGACTTTAAAAGACAGTTCAAGCATTTGAATTTTATTTCAAGGAAAGGCGTAATATAAATTAAGTTTTAAAGATTAGCGTGAATAGATTTTAAGGGAAGGATGCAGTTAAAGAAACCCGTTACAGGATTATTTCAGTCACCCAGCAGAGAGGTAACAGTGGTGTGGAGAAGGTGGTAGAGATTAGAGGTGAGAACAATTTTGGATGTTGAATTTCTAAAACTTGCCCATGGTTGGGATGGGGAAATTGAAGAAAAGAGAGAAAGAAGGAAAGCTATTTTTTTTTCTTTTCTTAATAGTGAAGCCACTAGTAGATAGTGGTATCTGTTTACAGATATGCATAAGAGGAGGAAGATTATATTTGAAAGGGAAAATCAAGTGCTTTCCATTTTGGTTAAGTTAAATCTGATGTACCTTTCAAACTAGCAGATGCTAATTACGTAGCTGAGAATAATAAGTCAAAATGTTTGCTTCAGAGCTAGAGAGAAGATCTATTTAAAGCGGCTAAAGGGGATGAGAAAAAATTCATTTCAGATATGGAGATCTATGTGACTTTCATCCTACACACTGCAACCCATAACAGATGCCTATACAGACAATGTCCTGTAAAAAAGTATCAGGTAAATCAAATTAATAGGTCAGAGTAAAATTATGAATTCTAAATATTTACTGCAGGCCAGAAAAGTTGTGATATTTAGCGTGTGTGTGTGTGTGTGTGTGTGTGTGTGTGTGTGTGTTAGAAAGAGAGAGAGATTTAAAAAAAAAAAAAGAAAGGCAAGGGAAGGATTGGGAGCATGGGATTAGTAGAGGCAAACTATTATATACAGGATAGATAATCAGCAAGGTCCTACTGTGTAGCACAGGGAACTATATTCAATATCCTGTGACAAACCATAATGGAAAAGAATATGAAAAAGAATATATATACACACACACACACACACAGATATATGTATAACTGAGTCACTTTGCTGTGCAGCAGAAATTAAACACAGCATTGTAAGTCAACAATATTTCGAGAAAACTTAAAAAAAAGAAAGGAAAAGTAAGAAATTTAAGCATGGAATAATAGAAAATCTAGTACCTACAGCCACCTACATCTCATTATTTAATTCCTAGAAGAAATGGGCATGTTCAATCCTGTATCAGAACATATAGACACCATTAATCTTAGATGAATTAAATTGAATAGCAGGTATTATCTGTCTTCAGAACATAAGTACAATTACCTCTGTACAATATATTAAAAAAGAAAGAATTGTAAGCATATATCTACCTATTAGTACTTCAAGGAATAGAAAAATAATGAATGATGACTGATAGAACAGTAGCTGCAAATGTTAGAAAAGTAGATTTGAAATTTTTGAAGTAAATATTTTCTTTAGCACAAAAATATAATACATTGCTGCAAATGGTATTATTTCATTCTTTTCTATGGCACAGTAATATTCCATTGTATGACTATACCATACTAAAGGGAAGTAAGCCAGATGGAGAAAAACAAATATCATATGATATTGCTCATATATAGAATCTAAAAAAAAAAATTGAAATAAATGAAATTATATTTACAAAAAAAAAAAACAGAAAAAGACCCACAGACATAGAAAACAAACTTATGGTTACCCAAGGGGAAAGAGTGGGGGAAAGGTATAAATTAGGAGTTTGGGATTAACAGATACACACTACTATAAATAAAATAGATAAACTACAAGGACCTATTATATAGCACAGGGAACTATACTCAATATTTTGCAGTAACCTATAAAGGAAAAGAATCTGGAAAAAAAAATATATGCCTAACTGAATCACATTGCAGTACACCTGAAATGAATACAACTTTGTAAATCAACCATACTTCAATTAAAAAAAAAAACACATAAATTTAGATTATGATTTGTGTCATTAGTAGTTTAAGCAAATTTCCCACCTGCACACTCAAAGGTCTTTTTCAAAGTTCTTGTTCTTAATTTTTTTTCTGAATATTCTAAGTGCTTTAGAAACACTGGAAACAGCAAACTCCACTTAGCCTGGCTCGTGCCTTCACCCCCAGCTTCAATTGGCACCAGCCAGATGGATAAGTTTGCCGAGTTGCTACAAGGGACGGTTGAAACACTCATCTTGACTGATGTTATGTAAAATGTCAGAGACTTTTGAATTTGATCTTGGCATGGCACGATGGAAACGTTCCAAATCCAAAGACTGTAGAGAGCTGTACAATCACTACACAAAGGGACTGATGTGTTGCATATTGAATTCAGGCAATGATTACATATAATTGTATCATTACCATCATTACCTAGAGTGAGATTAATGGAAGCAAGTATTCAGAAAAACAAGAAAGAAATTAGCTTTGAAGGAGCATAATGAAAGATTTTAATTGTGGGAAGAATTCAGTCACATTTTGAAATTACTGGTTGTGATTCCATCAGACTCACTAACCCCACATCTTATTCACTGCTTCAGTGCATGTGCTTCATTTCATTTGTCCACACAATGACTAACAAAGGTCAGATATCTATGGAATATAACCTCACCTCAAAGCTAATAAACCAACCTGTCCAAAATGTTTGTTTTAATAAATGGGCAGAGGAATTTACAACACCTGTTGACAGAGCAAATAAATGAAGTGGGTTTTTGGTTTGTTTCTTGTGCGCCATTAAAATCAACACATCGGCGGCATAACCCCGTTGGAAGCAAAATAACACAGTACAGAGGTGAAGTGAACTATATATGTTACAAATTAAGTCGGAGATTAGCAATTCTTAGCATCTAAGATAAGAGTCCAATTCTATGCAAATGCATTCATACAATCTACACATGAGAATCCTATTGGTTGTTTTTTTCACCAGGGGCTATGTGAATTTTCCAACCTTAAATATACATAAAGACTCTTGCTACTTCCTCACTCAGAGTAGGGAAAGCTTCCTGAACCACAGGTTCTGCCAAGGGGTGGTACTGGAATTCTTGTCTAGAGGGGCCTTGACATCTGGGATACACCTTCTTCCCCTACTCGTCACTGAGGGGTTTTTGAGGCTCTCAAAGGAAGCTCTTGGAGGGGTTACAGACTGGATTGAACACTTAGCTCTGTATCTAAATGTAGATATGGATGTAGGCTATGGTTTAGAAATTGTTGCAATATAGACATTTTACTAGTTGAGTTCAATCAACACGTCAGTTAATATGAAGTCATATGCATATGCAATCTAAATTGCATCATAAATCATTTAATATAGTGGGTTTCTTTGTAACAACTCTGTTCACTCTGGAAACTTAGAAGAATAAAAAGCTGCATATCCTCTAGTCTGGAAAAACAGTATTTATAGCGTTCAACCTACCCACTGTAGAATAACAACTGCTTACTCCTTATATGATATAGCACTTTACATATTTTAAATATTTATTTTATATCTGTTCTTTACAAAAGCTAGAGGTAGAAAACCCAGGAATCATGACTTCCTTTGATAGCAAAACTATAAAATATAAAAGTGGCTCAAGATGAAACAGATAAAAACTTGAAATAATTTATTTTTACTCTCGGTTCAGAACTCTTTCCAAAAACAGCATTAGAACCCCGTGGAATTAAGAACCAGCTCCAATGATGAAACCCATCCATATTCAGCCACATCCCCTACACCAATGTGGTCTGCGCCATCATCACCTCCTTCTAGGTAACTGCCATAATTCCCTTACTGGTACCCCACTTCTACTCTCTCCTGTTCTCATCTTTTTTGTACCCTACAGCCAGGTTGATCCTTTCAGGATGGTGCTCTGATCATGCCACCTCTCTGCTTAAAACCCTTCAAAGACTCAGCACTTGCTCCTAGGAAGAAAGCGTAAAACCCTTAACATGGCCAACTTTAGATCTCTATTCAAAGGTCACCTTATCCCCCCAATCACTTGGTAAACCAGGAACTCTTCTCCCAGTCACTCTCCATCCTCCTCACCTGTTTTGGTTTTCTTCATAACACTTACCACCTGACATATTCTCAATTTATGGCGTTAGCTGTTAATTATTTGTCTTCTCAGGGATTCATCAGTTTTGTTCAATTCTATATCCCCAGAATAGCATCTCATGGCAGGTGCTTGTTTTTATTGAAAAACAAAATGCACAAACTCTGTCTTAGTCTATTTGGGCCACTAAAACAAAATACTATAGACTGACTGACTTATAAACAACAGAAATATATTTCTTACAGTTCTGGAGGCTGGAAATATGAAATCAGAGTTTCAACACAGTCAAGTTCTGGTGAGGACCCTCTTCCAGGTTGCAGACTGTGGACTTCTGTGTCTTCACATGGTCAAATTAGACTAGGGACCTCTGAAGGGGAGGGCACTAATACCATTCATGAGGGCTCCATCCTCATGACCTAAGAACCTCCCAAAGGCCTTACCTCCTAATGGCATCATATTGAGCACTGGGGTTTGACATATGAACTTGGGGGACACAGACATTCAGACCACAGCAATTCCCTGCAATGCCCTGCAGGATCCAGCTCCTGCTTACCTTTCCAGCCTCAACTCTCACAGCATTTCCTCTTGCTCTTGGTTCTCCAGGCCCACTACCTTTCTTCGTGGTCCCTGAATATGCCAGCACTTCTCCCATCCCATTGTCTTGTTCCTAAGCCTGGAAAGTATTTGCCTCCAAATCCTTTACATTAATGCTTGTTTCTCCCAGTAGATTATATGTTTCCTCACAGCAGGATTTTTGGTTGCAGTTGCTCTGCTCCCTTTTTTGTCACCAATAACTGGTCTATAGAGTGAATGTCACTTTGATATGATGTTCCTATTTATTTATGTCTAAATAGGTAATGTGTTCTTTTATTGAATTAAAATCCATCAATGTTTCATTCCCATTGACTGGTTCATATGTGGACGTGCTTTGGTGAGTAAATTGGGTAAAGTTAGGCAGTCCATAAACTGCCACAAATGGAACGCCATTAGCAAATTGCCCTCTCCATTTATACACTTAGTGATGGCAAGTTTGGGGTGGCTTTCACAGAGTTAAATGCTTTTAGTGCAAATTAAGTTACCAGATTCTCAAAGCTTCTAGCATAAGCCACATTGGAAACATTTATTGACCCTCTGGATTTAAATGAGATAAAATTAGCCTTGAAATATTTAAAGTGTCATAATTGCAGCATTTTCTTCCAAGAGGAAGGATACCTTTCACAAGCTGTGAAAGTTACATTTTCCTGTTAGAAGCTGCAAAAAAGGGGCACTTACCCCTACTTTCTGTTGTGAATCAAACACTGTTTCCTCACATTGTCCTCACATTGCTGAACAAGCAGATTGAAAAAAGAGACTTGATTCTAATTCAACCCAGTGCATTCACTGTGGATGCATCAGTGACAGTCCCCAAACTGAGTCAGAATTAGCAGTGACTCCTCAATATTTCACATATGCTGACAAAGATGACCAGTCAGAAAAGCTCCCTGCTTCATAAAAGCAGCAAAGCAAAATTTCTCCCCTCTCCTTATAAATAAGTAAACAAAAAACGATTTTCCACTTCTGAAACATTTTGCCTAATGCTATGCCTATTGAGAATAAAGAATCTCACTTGTATCAACCAAATACATGGATATTAAAATAATTTTGTGTTTGCAACTGATACACCATCTCTCTGATGGCACAGAAATTAATTGGTAGATTTGGATTCTGCAAATAGTTGATATATAGAAATAAGTACTCAGGATTCAGATAGTAAAGGCTGATGGGAAGAAGAATGGGAATGATGGAAAGAAAAAGGCTTTAGTCTAACTGACCTGGGATTGACATTCACTTCTGCCACTTGCTTACTGTGAGCTGAGGAAACACCATTTAACTGTTTAGACCTCAGTATACCTCTTTCTAAAATGGGGCTAACAGAATATCTAAGTCTTTTGTTGTGATAGAAATTAAATGTGGAAGGGATAATATGAAATCTTACATCAAGTAAGTACTTAGTAAATATCAATCCCCATTCCCACTGTAATTTATTAATAGACTCAGGGAAGATTTCAGGCACTGTAATTTAGTCAATGCAAAACTAACCAGTAATTTTTTCCTGTGTTTTAACTATCCACAGGATTCATCTAAAAGTGCTTCTCTTCATGTTATTTATACTAGGCAAAAGGCTAAAGCTCTAGAAGATTTCTGGTAAATTTAGATTTATGATAGAATATATGTGGTAGATTTAGGAAGGGCAGTATATTAAGATGCATTTTTTTCTTTCTTTTAGGAATATCAACAACATGGAATATGAGGTTGGCCACCCATACTACGAAAGCAGAGAAGGCAGCTAGCTAAATGACACGATTCGCAAGTCCATTCACTCATTCATTCAACATTTATTAAGTTCTTACTATGTACAAAGCATTGTGTTGTTACAGAGGGATAATGCAATACAACTGCTATGTCCCTTTCTGGACAAAACTAAGAGTCTAATGATGGGGAAAGGTAGTAATGTTTGTTAAAGTATTGCATGATACTGTTCAGTATATAATTAAAACTGAGATAAGCCCTCTGAAGGAAAGAAGCTGAAGGAATATATCATGAAGGAATCCCATTTGGACAGAGATGTCCAAGAAGGCTTCCCTCTGTAACAGTGGTTTGCACTGATGGATAAGTGAGAGTTAACTGGGAAATCCAGGAAAGTTCATTCACCTTCTCTCCCTGGGAAACCCCTTATCCTTCGAGAGAGCATCTTGGAGTCTCTTGATTCCCACAGGCCTAATTGGTTGCTTCCTCCTCTGTCTTCCCCAAACACTTCTGCTCTACTTCAAGGTTTCCCACAATGTAATTATCTGTGTATATTTCTCCTCACGTATATCATGAGGCCAGGATGCTGTCTCACCTTCTGTGATATCAAGGCTCCTTATCCAAGCACATAGTGCTCACCCAAGAAATGTTTCAAGGATGAATCCACACCTCTCTGATCCTATCATGATGCTGAACACTTGCATGTAACCCATTTATTTTAATTAAGAGTTACGTTTTTGAGGAGTAGGGTTTTTTTGGTTGTTTTTTTCTTTTTTTTTTTTTTTACAGAAGTGAAATTCTGAGAAATTTTGCCTAATTATTTTATTTCTATTCTAGCTACAGTACTGTTTACACAAGATATAAGCATTTTTTTAAAAGTCTCTTAGAAAGCAAGATATCGGAAACTAACTCCTCAAAGTTCAAGTAACTGGTAAGATAAATTTATTAGGATGAAGTTTAATAACCTAGGAAGAGCCAAAGGGATCAGGATGCTCTGTAACCAAGTTTTGACTCAGGGAAGTAAACCCAACATACAATCTTGTAGAAAAAACCAAGCAAGACTTATGGATTCTTTACAGCAATGATTAAACTGTAACTGCCAGGAAGTTCCATAAGGCTAAGTGGTACTTTGTCATGCAATAATAATTCTGTTTGGTTCAGCAAAAATGCAAAGAAATGCAGAGAACTTCTCTCCTGTGGAGGTTTCTGCATTTCTGCTAGATTAGAGATACACACTATGCACCCTGCTTCCCTCATAGTATTCTGTTACCTAGCAACCAACATGTCTAGGCATTACAAGCAAGAGGGCTATATGAATATACACTCTTACTCTTTTTTAACAATAGACAGGAGGAAATGCAGTGGGGAAACAGCTATAAATCATCATCAACAACAAAAATGATAACTTCTAAAAGTTTGCTTGAGAATGAACACACTATCAAAAATGTAACACTGATGTGCATGTAATTTAAACATCTTCCTCAATGTTTGCAGGAGGGCACACTTTCTGTGTTCCTGAGTCTTAATATCTAAAACTCAAAATGAAAACAAAATAATAGTCAAATTAAGATGATAATTATAATTATAAATTCCTCTTTATCACCATGCAATAGATGTTTTTTGTAGGGGATTTCCTTTGGGTTTATGTTCATAAATAACATTCATTTAAGAGAAATTGCTATGCTCTGTGGGAAAAATAATATTTCAAAGCTTTATTCCTTGTAAACTGTCAAACTTTTCAACTGACCTTACACTCCTGGGTCAAATGGCTTTTTCAATTAAAAATTGAGAAAAAATAGAGCATGCAATAAAGCAGGTAACAGCAAAAGCTAAAGTATGGAAGTAAGGTTGTTGGTGTCGGAAATGGAGAGGAATAAGTGACTCCAACACCAGCTGGCAGATTTAACAATAGAATCATTGATGAGAGAATGGGCCAAAAGGATGGGAGAATAAAAGAAGAGGAAAGGAATAACATGTGAGAACCGTGGGGTGGAAAGAAGGGATAACGAAGGCAGTGAGAAGAATTGGTTTCCTAGTGAAAAGGTTAATTAAATCTGTCGTGGCATGAAATTCTTAAAGAATTACTTTTCTGACTATGTGTGTATATATTCGTGTGTGTTCTTTGTAAACACACAGAGATGATAATGATTCTCTCCTAACATCCTTTCACACTAATGCCTGAGCACATTTTTTTTAAAGGACAATAATGTATTATTTCAAGACTTCTTACATGTTGAGTGGAAAGAAATTTAACACTGTTGACCTGAAAATAAGTCTTAGGAGCCAGAGTTTGACCTCTTTTCACTGCTCTGTTTCATTTTCTCCAAAATTTAAAACCGACAACAGGAAAGCAAACCCAATCTCTCTATTAAAATAGATGGCGAAAGCAATGAACGCTTATAAACAATAGAAGGGACAAAAGGGATCCATAAGGCTTGGGAGCTTCAATACTACTCTGAAGACCATGAGGCTGATTTCTAATCTGAAGAAATGATTATAGATCATCCCAGGAGGACGCCAACCAATAAGGTGGCAGCAGCGCTATTTGTTTTCTGCCTTTTGTGTGTTTCTTAACGTTAATCTTGCAGGGCTGTCACACAGATTCCAGCAGCCTGGGGCAGGCTGGGGGCTCGGGGAGGGAGGGTGGAGTTTCTGATGTCAGTGTAAAGGGCAAATGTTGATCAGTATCATCAAGAACACACAGTCCATCCAAAGTGTGACATGCTGTCTCCATCACTGTTACCCTTTTATGCCCATCCGTGTAGTTTATACACACTTACGTGGGAAGGTATTGTGTGCGGTAAATACCTTCCTTTTCTTTGTTCTATATTTAGCCTTAGCCTTGACTTTAAAAAGCATTTGATTTATTTGTTTTCAGAATCCCAGAGTATTCTGACTACTGAAATAATTGCATGGATCAGGCTACAAGTTGTAGGGGAAAAAGTATGACTATACCTGCTCAACAAGAAGCCAGCCTTCCTAAACCCTCCTGTGCTTAAATAGAATCCTTTCATGTGGAAAATCAAAAACAGAGTGAAGCAGTTTCCTGAAGGAAGGCATTTGCTTTTTCTTTTCCATTTTGTCAGAAAGCAAATGAGAGACAGAGAGGGGGAGAATCCGTCAGAGATGTTCCATTCCGCCCTCAACTTTAAGAAGTTCCCATGGTTTTATCTCCAAAGAAAGGCATTTCCTCCTTCTTTACCAGTGAGGCAGAACTTCGGTTTGCCAAAAATGGGCAGGATGAATGTTTTGCTAAGGTGAACCAAAATAATGAGGACGATGGTAAATAATAATAAGAATAATGACAATAGTAACCACGGCAACAACCATAGGACAATCACAGAACCAGGGAGGCAGAGCAACGTGGCACAGCATCCGCTACAATAACTGTTACTGTTGTACGGCCAGTGAAGACTTTACCATGTACTGTGAGCCTTAACAGGCTGAAAAACAGGCATTCTAGTATTTAAGTCTTCACTTCTCCATCTTATTTAACGTAGGCATACTTCCTTTCCCATAATTATAGGGCAAGGATAGCTTTGGCATTAATGAATGAGCTCCAGTGATACAAAGGATGGACAGTATTTGTGATTAAAGAATTCATTCAAAGATAGAAATTTAAAACCCCGGTGTTAAGAGAGAGGAATTAAAGCCCATCCCATAAATTAAATGTATTATGTCAT
This sequence comes from Hippopotamus amphibius kiboko, assembly GCF_030028045.1. Classification (NCBI taxonomy): domain Eukaryota; kingdom Metazoa; phylum Chordata; class Mammalia; order Artiodactyla; family Hippopotamidae; genus Hippopotamus; species Hippopotamus amphibius. The sequence goes on along the minus strand of NC_080196.1, from coordinate 93,488,979 downwards.
GTCTAGCACAGAATGTTGGCTGAATTTATTTGCTATTGAATTTCACTGATTCTCAGATCTCTTTGGGCTATATTAAAAAACTATTAGAGGATATATTACATGCACATTTCTGTAGTAAGTGCTTGGAAAAAACAGATATTAAGATGCTTTCTCTACCCTTGAGGCATCTACAATTTAGTTAGGAAGATAACATTTATAACCCCAAAATGTCCCAACTCCAGGCAAAAGGAAATCACACTCTAGGAAAAGATCACTGAGTGAGTTAAATGGGTCAGGTTCTATGTGCTGAGCTATGTGAATTAAGTCCCAGTAGCTCCTAAAAGAAAACTAATGAGAGAGAAAGAGAGAGAGACAGACAGAGAAACAGACAGAGACAGAGAGAGAGAGATGAGGGAGTGACGGAAGGAGAAAGGAAGGAAGGAAGGAGAGAAGGAAGGAAGGAGAGAAGGAAGGAAGGAAGGAAGGAAAGAAGGAAGGAAACTACAACTGGATCTAACTTTAGTCTTGGGATAGAGCCATGGTTGGATCTAACTTGACTGTCTCTGGGCGCCCAACACAGAACCAAGACTTGTGCCAGAAAGAGTTGTCCTCAGTTTAGTCATCTGTAAAATGGACTGGAAAATTCCCATAAACCCATCTCCTAGGAGCAAGGTTTGGCTTGTAAAATTTTCTCAGATATAAGAGAAGACACATTTGGGCACAAATCACTTACATGTATGTATTCCTTTGTAGAGCATACAATTGTACACATTGTGGGATAAGACATTTATTTGTCTGATTTGCCATTACTATCAATAATAGTTGTCCAAAAATAGTCGTAGACACCATTTATTGATGCATACCTTACTAAGAATTTCATCAGTTTAACCTCAAAACTCTATGAGGTAACTAAAACTATTACCACTTACTGACAAACTCAGGGGCCTCAAAGTTTGCAAGTGTTCGAGTCAGGATTTGAACCCATTTCTGCTTCTGACTATGAAGGCCCCTGCTGTAAACTATTCCCTTCTCGGATCTAGTTAGATTTATGTATCCAATTTGTTCTGCTAAACAATAAGTGTTGATGAAGGAAAATATGTGAATTAAAAATAAAGAATATATCACAGGACTTACTAAAGCTGACTAATCTGTAAAGGCCATTGAATATCCTCATTTATACATAATTAAAGTAAGGCCAAGAAAGGGTCAATCATTTGCTGAAGGTTACCCACCTATATAGTCAAAATTAGACATGGTACCCAGGCTGATTAAGTCCTACGTCACCCCTCTTTTACTTCTTCGATACCTTAAAATAGTAAAATGCTGAGGAAAGAATAGGGTTCATAGAATTTGCTAATTATATAAAAGGTTAAATAGAAAGCTCTTTCTATGGCAATCTTGGTTACTGAAAATCTAATGTATGGGTTGGATTTCCTGCCTCAGCAAACATAATAGAAGAACAAAATATATTTCTTGGCTTCAACATGCTACAGTGGAGTTGGTACTGAAATAGGATTAATTTGGGTTTTACTTACAACTTAACTAGTTATTTGCTGTGCAGATGCATAGACTGTTGTTGCATGAAGGTTTCCCAATGAATCATGCTTCTGGGTGTTCCCTCCCTTGTATGGCACCTCCAGTATCAACTCTAGACTTGGTTGTGATTTGCTTTGGCCAATGTATACCAACAGGTAGGACACAGCAAGGCTTGCACACTGGGGACAGCTGTAGTGGCAATGTGTAAGAGCCCATTCTAACTTCACTGAGCATGAAACACCATTGGCGAGAAATGCCCCATCAGCCCAGCCATTTCTATTACAGATGAGCTCAGTCCTCAGCTGTGGTATCCAGAACCTAATGGAGGCACCATCAGCTATGAAGTTTAACAGCCTAAGGTAAAAGAATTTGCCCCATAGTGGGCTACACACTTTCAAGAGACAATGTGTCCTCTTCCATGTCTCAGGTCTTCAGTGAAAGATTAGCAATGAGATTCAAACCTAAACATAGCTTTTTCCATCCACTCCTTTCTACCCCATCAGGTTGTATATCTCATGTTTCAAAAAGGGCCCTATGTCCCCCATCCTCTGAGGATGAGCTAGACTTAGTGACTCGCTTCTAAAAAATAGAGGATGCCAAGAGAAAACCAGAAACATAACAGTGGAGAAACTCAACAAATACTACTTGTCCAGGTGATGAAGGTCAGCATTACCAGTGCAAGTCATGAGGGTTCATATACCTCATGATAACATTATTCTAAACAAGAGATAAATATCAGACAATCCCAAATTATAGGGCATTCTACAAAATGCCTGACTAGTACTCCTCAAAACTATGAAGGTCATGAAAATAAAAGACTCAGAGACTATTACCAACCAGAGAAGACTAAGGTGACATGACAACTAGATAACTAAATGTGATGTGGCATTCTAGACTCAATTCTTAGAGAGAAAAATGAAACAATGAAAAAACTGGTGAAATCCAAATGAAGTGTGGAGTTTGGTTTAAAAATGGGAGGGACACTTATCATATAACAAATGTCATTACATCCTTCCATCCTATGAATGAAATTGAAAAATAAAAGACATAATCCACTCAGAGGACAGGAGTAGTTCTGCACACTGATCACTCTAATAAGCAAGGTTTTATTATGTCTTGACTCAGAAGACACTAAATAAAGTGGGACTGTTAGTGAATCTAAGGTCTTCTTAAAAGCTAGGGCAAAAAAGTAGAAAAGTAAAAAGGGAAGGAAGGAAGGAAGAGAGGGAGGGAATGAAGGAAGGACAGAAGGAAGGAAGAAAGGAAGGAAGGAAGAGAGGGAGGGAGGGAAGGAGGGAAAGGGGGAAGGGAAATAAAATGATTGTGTGCTTATATCATCTTGTTTCATATCTCCCCCTGTACCCACTTCCAATAAAAATTGGAGTACATGAAGAAAAACCAGTTACTGTAGTGTTAGTTGAAAGATTTAAAGAGTTAGATTCTAGTTAATTGAGTTTTCCTATTGGCATCTTATAGAGACTAGCCTATAAATTGTGTCCACACATACATCACTTTTAATAGTACTATTTTAAATAAATATTTATTTTTAAATGTTATTATTGAATATGTTTAGATCAGTTCTAGCAAGTCACGGACCTTTTTAATATCAATATTCTGTACTAATCTTTTATTATCCCAGTAAGCATAAACGTTTTAAAGTATTACTGTTTCGCACAGAGACTAATGTAGGGTGGTAGACAGTATTCATATTGGTTTATCTAAACCGATTTGTGATGACAACATAGTTTGGAATGGTGATGAGGAGAATCTAAAAATTTGCAAGGGTTGACGTGAATAAAAGCTTACACTTTGAAAAAAGTGCATCTGGCTCTTTAAATATTCATGAAAATAATAATATAAGGCCTCTGCCCCGTGGGGTATTCACTCTCTTTTCAAGAGTTTAGTTCTGCAAACGTGATGGTAAAACGGTTGGCATACGATACTGAATAATGCTATTGTAATGGGGAAAAAAAGGTTCTGATGGAGAACGACATCATCTGGGTCTTTTTTTTTTTTTTTAAAGCATTTTGGAAAGAGAGCAAGACCGGCCACTTGGCAAATAACATAAAACAGAACTAACTATGTGAGGGAGCAGAGACAGACGACCAGGAAGGATGTGCTAATTCCAAATATGTCACTTTGGGAACTGATCACAATTTCAGTCTTAAGACAAGGGCTATTCCCTTCTAGGGAATGATTGGCTTCCTGGGATAGAATTGGTGATTGATTTCCAAAATCAGTTGTCCTGGATTACGAAGCACTCATGTTTGAGGTCTAAGCATCTATTTAGCTGGAACCCCAACTTTGAATTCAAGGATGATTATCTTAAGCCTCCCAGCAGGGGTCACTAAGCTAATGATAAATATAAGCTCTGATACACTATGTGATCACTGTTTTCACTGACAACATGAGAGAAAAAAAAAAAAAAAAAATATATATATATATATATGATGTCAAAGACTCTGCTGGGTAAGCTCTGGATGAAAACAAAGTATTTCTTGGCAAAAGTGACAGTATTTTACATAGAGTCAAAATACAATAGTTGCACTTTAGTGTAATGTTTACAGAAAGGGCAGGAATCTATAGCCTGCTAGCTTTGAGAATTGCATGCATGTAGGTTTGGTGTACTAATCAAATGTTACAAATAATATATACATGAAAGAGACCTAGTGATAGAAAATTAATGATTTTCCAATGATTTTGCTTAAACTTTATACTTAAATAATTTGAACATAATAGATGCAGCATTCAGATACATTCTGATTTCACTGAGGACTCAGTCACTTAAGTCACCCTTCATTTGCAAAGAGGTCATCGGTCACCTCGTCCTGGTACTCCATCCTCATACTTGCTTCACTTCCTGGCCCTGGAATAGTTTGGAGCTTTGAATAGATTCTAATGATATTAGCAAGAGTGGAAAACACAGATGATTTACTTGAAAAATATAATTCATTTCCTTGAAATCAGTCCTAAACCTGTTTCTAAAATTTAAAAGATGGTAATGGGCAAAAGGGGTTGTGTCATCTTGCCAGCTCCAAATCCAAGGTCTTTACCAGGGCCTCCATCTCTCACCTTGATCTTCTCACTTCAGAACACTGGCTCCTCAGTGTTGGAAGAACACACCAAGCACAGCTCCCTCAGAGCCTCTCTGGAAAACACTTTTCCCCCAGACACTTGGGGAGGTGGTCCCTTCACCTCACTTAGCTGTTTCCCCAGCTGTTATTTCCTCAAAGAGGCTCTCCCTGATCTCCAGACCTAAAAGAGCAGCCACATTCCCTTAGCATACTTTGTTTTTCTTCAAAGCACTTTCAACACCTACGTTATCTTCTTGGTTTATCTGCTATATGTTTTCTTCCACCCCCCCCCGCTAGAATAATAAGCCCATGGAAGTGGGAGATTTATCTGTTTAGGTTTCTGCTGAATATCCAGCATCAAGGACACACCCAGTACAGTATGAACTCAATAAATATTTCCAAATACATGAATGAATAAACAGACAAATCAATATATGTACCATGTGTTACCCACTTTGGAGGATGGCAAAAGAGAGATGAGACACAGATCATGACCACAAGACACTTATATCTAGTTGAATAGAGTTGACCATGAAATGATTTTTTTGTAGCCCTTATTCCAACCAAACAAACACATGGTAGAAAGATAAACTGCTCTTCACTTTTAGAAACATAAGCCCTCAGTAGGAACCTCCAGTGAATTGATTACACATTGGAAATATTAGTTTTAATCAAATCTTTCATTATTTGAGAAGTTCACAAAAGAAAAAGCCATACTCTGTTCCACTGCCAAAGGCAGAATTTGAGGTTGAGTAGCTCACTGTTCTAAACTCCCATGGAATTTCTTAAAAGAGTCTGCTGTTCTTATTACATTTTGATATTTATTCTTTCATCTCTAAATTCATAGCATAGACTAGCACATCAGACACTTTCAAGACGAGAGATCATTTGTGAACTAACAGCACTTAATTAAATTTTTCTCTTGGCTCTTTTTGCTTGTCTAGTTATCATAAAAATCTAGATGTGAAAATGCTTCTTTTTTATTCTGCCTCCTGTCCATGAATCATAGCTTTAAAATCTGAGTTCTTCTCATTTTCTTAATTCTCCCCAACTTCAAATTAAGCATTTGATCCTGCTTTTTTTTTTAATATAATTGAAAATAAAAACAAGGTTGGGGGGTGGTGGCTACTCACTGGAAATTCCAAACGTATGAGATTACTTGAAACCATAAAGAATTGTACCTGATTCCCATGCTCCATACAACCTCTATTCTGACAATAAATATTTAAGTAATGCAAATATTTCTGCTTGACTTTCCAGAAAGCTGGCAGCCTTACACCTTGCTCTTGCTTTGATAGACTCATTCATTTTTTTTTTCCACCCACTCAGGAAAGAAAAATAGTGGGAAAAACCAAGGGGTTAAAAAGACACCTCTTAATGAATGTGTTTAATAGCTGACATGTCTTCTTTCTTTCTGTTCGATTAAACTGGCACCTACTCAGCATGGCATTGTTCACTTTGAAGTGGGTTTTCATTGTTCTCCTACCAGCCTCCATCAAGGCCTCCTGACAGATGACCTATCAAACGCTTCCTCTTTTGTCTTCCAAACTCCTTACCACCCCTAATTTCTTTTTTCTTTTCTTCTCTCTCTCTTTTTTTTTTTTTTCAAAAGGCACAATCTGCTCACCCTCTGGCTCTTCCTCCTCCAGCGGTAGCAGTTGGTAAGCCTGGGCCCCCCTCAAAGCCAGGGGCTGTTATGCAGAACATGTCTGGATCCCAATTACCCAAGGAGAAGTAGTGCATAAATTAGGAGATAGTGTTTCTAAAGCTGTCAGGGATAAACTGTTCTTATTTCCTGAATCTGTCATAGGAAAGAAGGGTGATTCTAAGAGGAGCTCTGATGCCCCTGTTGCTCCTTGAAGACAAAGAGGTCCTCAAGTCTCCTGCCAGGTCTGGGTCAGGACTAGGCTCACAACACACTCAATTTATCACAGAGTTTTAGGAAATGAGATAACACTGGTGCTGTGGTCAGAAGGCAAGTTTCAATTCAACATAGATAAGATGACATCTATCATTAATACAACTGTTTCATGAATCATGTGGGGTATTTATGCTGAGGTTGCTTGGATGATGCTGTAGCGGGCATTCTGGGCAGGGGCAAGAACTCTACCAAGAGGTGAGAGTTGGGATGAACCAACCCCTCCATCCCCCCAAGTTACCTGTAGTCCTGGAAAGGCTGTTAGGCTGGAATGACTAAAACTGGGCTTCTTTGGATCTTCCCGAACGCAAGCCTTCAGAAGTCTATCTTCAGTGAGAACAGAAAATCACTCTGCTTCATCCTCTGCCACCTGTCATCCCTCTCTTTGCCCTTCTCCCCACCTTTTGACACCAAGATTGTATTTTTGGGCATGGCTGACATCATTTACATAGAATTCAATTACTTATTAGATGATCCATGACACAGCCAAACACATACCTAAGCATAAACACACATGTATCTGAGATACAATTTTAAAGATTTTCCATCAAAATGATGGGGTATTATCTTTTTTAAAAAATTATTTTCCTTTACACGTTAACTTGTCAAATCATAAGCATAGATCATCCCTAAAATGAACTTCTGTAGAACAGATCCTCTTCAAAGATGGTGGCAGTGACACGTCATGACGTATGGCTGGTGAGGCACGAACTAGTTATTTTCTTTTTTCCAAGTTTTGTGAAATTTTGTTAAAACAAAATGAGTTGGACTGAGCAAAGGTACTGTGAACAGTATATAGTATTTGTATAGACAAGAATAAAATTTACATTCACATTTTACTACATTGTTTGACTGACAGAAACACAAGTCATACGTATTTTTCCTTTCTGCAGCATTTCTATTTAAATGACTGCTTCTCTGCTTTACTGTCCTCCAAATGGATGAAAATATGAAAGCCTTAAAAGAGTAAACTCCAGTACTTCTGTTTGTTTAACAAAACCTAAGATCAATCATTGCATTTAGTATCAGAACTGATAAGTACTAGTCACACACTGGAAAAGCAAAATCTATTGTTAGTCTCTATGACTGTTTTCTCTTCTCTTTATATGGAAACTTCACCATGTTTTCAATCAAGACAGAGAACTGGATGTAAGTGAAGTGTATAAATATTTTCAAACTAATGGTGAATTAATCTGAGTAAGTGAATATCTGAGGAACAAGGCATATGATTTAAGGCTGGACTCCTTTGATAAAGGAGGCTTCCTAAACAAAGTGTCAGTTTCATAGCAGAGAAAGGAATGGCTCTTTCCCAATAGAAACAAGAAACGCTTGTTTGGCTGATGTTGATTTACATGAGAAATCAGGCTTTTGACTTCCTTATATTTGGTTGATTAGACTGAAAGTTTGCGGTCAGCAATAATTACCAAAATATCACCTGGGCATAAGCCACGGCACCCTACACTTGATATTACTGCATCACTGAAAATGTGTAGCTATTGTTTTTCAATAGATGGTATAAATCAGGCTCCGATTATCTAAACACTAAGAATTCACTAACTTCTGGATGACATCCAAACTCCTCAAGCACATCTGCTCTATACACCAGCAAAATGTACAGCGACGAGTGCAGCACAATTCAACATAACAATTTAAATATTTTATATAATTAATGATATGTAATTAAACTTAATGTAATTACATTTGGGTTCTCTGAGGTAACTATTTTACAATTAGTGTTTCATCAACAAATAGCTTTTCCAAGGCACAGCACAGCTCTTCCTATAGTAGCAACCCATAACCAGAAGCGTCCCTGTTACAGTAAATAAATTGTGGGGCAGCAAAACCAAACACTCTAGCCCACCAGCCCTCAGCTTTGATTATGTTAGAAACAAGAGGCCTTCGCTTGCCAAAACCACATGCCAGCCTACTTGTTAATGGCTTTGCCTTCAGCTTGCTGGAAGTTGGAAAAGGACAAAAAGGTCCAACCACGAGATGGGCTTTCTTACAACTTTACAAGTATAGTCAATTACCAAGAGGCCCATAAAGAGAAGGCTCAACATTCTACATGTCTCAACAGGGCCAATAAAGCTGTCTGCTGACCTGCCTTACTTCTTTAGGTCAAGAATTTGATGAGGAGATGGTGGAGGGGCAGACTCTGAGAAGCTGTTCTGCCCTCATTGTTGGAGGAAGGACATCTACCCAGTATTCAGATGGGGCTGTACCTGTGAGAAGTCATTCTATGCCTCCAGCTCAATGACATTAATGGCCACATCATATAGCCACAATAATAGCAAGGAGATCTTATTGCTAGGATTTTTTGCTTTGAAACATTTCGACCACTGAACTGGTTTATGGAGCAGATATATGATTTAAAAATATATCCTCTCCCCAGATTTGTTCAATTCAAAGAATTGTAGCAAAGAGGCTTTTTCGTTTACACAGAGGGCTCCAGTCTGTAGCTGTCTAGATTTGCTCTCTAGACCGTCTTCTGAGGGCCATTGCATCTTTGGAATGAACACAGGTTTCTTGTCCACCCACACCTTCCTCTCAAAATAATTCTCTGCCTTGTCCATGCCCAAGATTGTTTCCTTTATTTCTTTCCTTTGAGAATTTTTATTAACAGCAAAGCATTACATGCCCACAGTAAATGTCAAATTAATCTTCCATGCCATAACATTAAAGCAACAATCCCCTGACACAGCCCTACTCAGATAAAAAATTATAGCTTTCAGGAGTGATCACACACAGCTCTTATTGATCCTTCTCTTATTCTAAGTAATCTCATTTCTTGATTCTTCCAATTTAAATATCATTTTATGTCTTTCTACTCTGGAAAGTAAGACTGTAGTTGTACTTGTTTTGAATACCAACCCCCAAACCATCCAAAACATACTCCTCCTCTTACTTTCTCTCAATACAAATGTAGCACAATCCATAACAAACCACTATGGAAAATGTATTAAAAAAAACCCCAATCTTCACTAATACATTAACATGACTATGTTTATTCTAGAGTCCTGCAGTGTACCATGATTAAATAGTCTTTCTTACACAAATGTTTATTTGAGCTAGAGTGAATGTATCTTTTAATTTGCCTAATTTTCTTAGGAACTCACCAGTAATTAACAGCCCAAACTCTCCAACAGAACTAAAACCTCTTTTTTAACAAAGGCAAACACGTCAGGGTCCATTTAGGACCTTTCTGCTTCAGCCTCAGCAGCCTGCCACTCAGCTGTCACCTGGAAGCTCCCATCCTAGCATCATTCTAAGAACTGCCTCTTTCCCCCAGAGGATCCTTTTTCCCAGATCCTGAGACTTCATCTTCATTGGTTACTTCCCCTTTTATTAGACCTTAATGGTAGAAAAGACCTTGTAATTATATGAAAATCAGCTGCACATGGAATTCTACTTTCAAAATTATTTCTCATAATACAGTGAATGCATTCCTTCCTTGTCTTTATCAGCGCTGCTATTGAAGAGCTGTGGGTCCACTTTGATTCCTTTTATTGTTTGTATGTGAACATATTTTTTTTTTCTTTCTGGGCATGTTTCTCCCTGAAGTATTTATCCCTAAAGTTCTGAAATGCCATCATGATGTCCCTTGGGGTGAATATTTTCTCATTTATTGTGCTGGGCATAATAAATGAGAAAATATTGTGATTTAACAAGCCCTCCAGGTGATCCTGATGTGAGTAAAGTTACAGAATCACTGTTTTAGACTGATTCTCTTTTTTTTCTTTTTCTTTTCTTTTCTTTTTTTTCTCCTTCCCCCTTCTTTTTCCTCAATGTTATCCTCCAATCCTTCAACTGTGGTTTTCATTACATCTATTAGGAATACCAAATATTCATTTCTGAGCACTTTTTCTTAGTATTCAAAAGTTTTCCCTCTTATTTTATAGCTGTCTATTCTTGTTTCATGGTGGCTTTATATTTTACTCTCTCTCTCTCAGGGTATTAATTCAAATTATATTTCACTTGTTTTAGTATTTCTTGTATGGTTTACGTTTTTCTTGGTTTCCTTTTATTTGCTCATTTTGCTTTCTCTAATTTAAGAAGATTTTACAAGTATTTGGTGATCCTTAGATGTCCGTATCCAAAAGTGAAGAAAAAAAATAACTTCTATAAATCCCACGTGCAAAGTGGGGCTTGTCAATTGCAGGTTTCCCTCTAGCTGCTTGGTAGCCCTCATGGGTCTTTTCGGTTGGGTAGACCAGTTTCTCAGAAAGGAATTCTCCAAACCTTGTGGAGGTTTTGGGGAAACATTCTGCCTGCCAGCTTGAGAAGGGCCTAAGAGGTGGAAGGTTGTGGGATCTCAGTACTCAGTGTGGAGACCTCTCAATCTTCTTATTTTCAGTACAGTCTCTCCTCATACTCATCTGTTTCTGGAATTCCTAAAACCGGATCCTCTCTGATTTAGTCTCTCTAAAAGTGGGCATTCTCTCTTTTGTTGGAGTCAGAGAGATCTCATTGCTCAGCCCTGTGGGATCAGAGAGGGTTTGTCGGTCTAATGGTCCATATATGATCACCCTCATTCTACTAGTTTTTCTTATTCTGCACCCCTCACCATCACAATCATCTGTTGCCACAATTTCTGAGTCTTCCCGGGGTTCTGAGGCCTACTCTGGCTTGTTTAGCATTAAGTTGTAGTTATTTGCTCCCGACCAGATATCTAATTCAGTTACTATTCAGTCATCCACTTTCTGACTTCCAAAATGTTGTCTTCTCCTATCTGTTGTTCTTCTTATTCCCCTTGTGCTGTCCTTGGAGGTTATCCCATCTGTACTCCACTCTGTCATGTTAGCACTGAGGGAGCAGAGCTAAAGTTGGGTGTTTAGGTCATGATGTCCCCAGAAACCCTTGTTATACTATGGAATACCAGTGGAGGGTAATCCTGAAAGCATGGCCGAGATGCACTGTTATTCTGAAAGGGCTTGGCATGGTTGGGAAGCACTGGGGAGGAAGGGCATCCGTCTCTAGCTACAGGCACATTCATTTTCACAGGGAAGGGGAGCCCAGAGGAACTTGATTCTCATGTGTGTCCATAGGTCTGTGAAAATAATGTTAGCCTGATGGTCAAAAGAGAGAGCTTTGCTCCCTTATCATGAGTAAAAGCCAAACTACACAAACACAAATTTGAAATTTGATGGTGATGAATGACCTACAGGCAATACCAAAAATTTTCTCCTTTAATATGCATTTAGATTGTCATCATGGCTGTACAACCTGGACCCCAAGGAGGACCCTCAGATCTGTTTCCGTCTCTTTTAGTTTGATTCTAAGGTACTATGAACCTAAACCAGAGCGATGCAGTCACATGGGTGATTTGAGAGTCAATGTGAGTTTGGGAGCAAGCGATTAGGTGGTGTTTCTGTTTTACCTTCCTGTCCTGGTGATTTGAACTTGAATTCGAACCACGTTGTCCTTTCATGGATTCTCCCTTTCCCCATATTCTATTTTAGAAAAAGGAAAAGACGGAGTGGGAGAGAAAAATGTATACAAAAGCAATTTATTTATGAGCATTCCCTTCACTGCCTGGCCAATATGGACTAACTCAGCAATAGTGCGAAGAGATGGGACAAAATAATTGGTGAGGCCTTCCTTCAATTCTACGTTAACCATAAGCTTCCTAATGTGTCTACTAATCAAATAAAAGGTGTTCTGTGATGTAGTAGAAAGAACAGAATGGTGAGACTCTAGAGAACTGAAGTTTTTCTTTGCCCTTGACTGGCTAGCCAAGACTTAGAAGACAAGAACTTCTGGGTCACATTCAAGTTCTAATCTAACCTAAAATGGCAAATCACTTAATCTGTGTATTTCAGTGGCCTAATCTGTAAAATGGGAATGACAGACTACAAAATACCCGATAATTTGTCCATGTGATTTTTATAACCTGTACATACATATTCCTTAGTATGTAGTATGTGTCTATAATCTATGCTCATGCTGGTTGGGATGGAGGTGCATTCTTGCAAGGCTTGAAGTATCACCTTCCACCCCTCTTTTATTTCTTTTAACTATAACTTAAAGAAATTTATTTTAAAATGAGAAATGTATTGGGTTCAGTGGTTCAAAAGCATCTGTGGGGCGTTAGTGAAAGCATAAGTGAAACATAACTGGGAAGCTAAATTATTAAATGCATTCCAAAACTTGGAGCATCTGCACATGTTCAACAGTTACACTTGTTTTGGCCTGGTTCATTCGGTTCATGGCTATTTGAGTTCTTATCAGGATGACTTTTTAGATTAAAAATTTTAATAGCTTAAGTCAGCAAAGCACTGCATAAACACAAATAAAAAGTGGTGCATTCGCGAATGCAAGTGAGCTTTGTCAACACTGGGCTTAAGAGATTCAGCTCAGAGACCCTGGATGGAATGCTGTGTAGGCCTGACCTAGGAAAGTTAACCAGTAGCTTCCTCTAGGCAATAATACTTTGAGATTACTTGGTCCCACTTCTTTACTCTATGCAGGGTCTTGGAGGATAATATGCTGGTATTTTGGATTACTATTCACTCTACATGTGAGAGGTTTATTTCTAAACCTTGAACATCAATTCATCCCTTTGCAGTTACTTCATGGACAGATCTAGCATCTCACTGTGGCCTAAACATTTTACTTAATTTCATTTGTTCCTGTTTTAACCTTCTTGTCCTGGTGGTAGAAAAAGGCAGGTAAAGCTGTCCTGGCAAATGGTAAAATGCTGGGACATCTACCAAGACTGGATGATCGCCACAGGCTAAAGCATCATTTCAGAGAACCTTCCTTTAGTTTTTAGATTATTATCGAGTACTCTTCCAATGTGCAAGGAGACAGTTGCCTAATTCTGAAGGATGAGTAATGAATTACATTGAATAACAATATTTGCTGATTTAACCTCAGCAGGGATCAAAGGTGTCTGGTAAAACAATTTGTAGGATAGTCAGTTTCAAGTCTATAAACCTCACTTGGATGGTCAGATGCCGACAAAAATATACTCTGAAGCAATAATTAGCCTTGTCCAGAATGGATGATCTAGGTAACCTTCTTTTTTTTTCTTTTACCTTTTTCATTTCTAATCACTATATAGAAAAACACTGGTAAAAATAAAGCAAAATTCTGCTACAGCTACATCCCTTTGAATGGAGTCTGCTTACTGAAGTGGTGAGTGATGACCTTTTAACCTCATCGTACTTCTCAGATTAATTAGGTTTCAGGATGTTGTAATCACGACAGTGTAGAGAACTAGAAGGTGAGAAGAGGATCACTTTTAAGTTCTGGGTCACTGACACAAAGTATTTAGCCTCTGGCTATGATCACTTAAGCTTTGAATCAGGGATGGTGAATGGGGTCCAGCATGTGCTCAGGGTTATATAGATAAAATGTTTTATGTAAAGATGGAAAGTGTTTGTACAAGAGTTTGGCTATTTGATCATCTATTCAAAAACGGAAGCCCATGACTTTTCATGAACTGGAGCCCTTTTGAGAATTAACCGCAACTTGATTGGAAACTCTGAGAAAGAACCTCGCCACCTTCCCTACCTTTGAGAGAGGAAGTGCAGCTGGCTGGAAAAACAATAATCGGTGCCTCCACTGAATTAACATTCCCACCTCACCCATACATTTGTTTTGTGACACTAAAAATACTCAGCTCTACTTCCCTTAGTAATGGAGAACTCAAAATGAAGCTAATTACATCCTGAACAGGAGAAATAGCAGGTGCTAAGTAGGTCCTTCTTACAACACAGCTAACAGAGAAGAATATGTCCATCTCTAAATGGGGTAAGAACTAAACCCAGAACCATCTCCAGTGAAAGAGAATCAAAAGTGTCGAATTATGGGATGGTAACACAGGAAGCATGACGATGAATCAGCTCTTTCATCATTTTACATGGTAAAAGCTGACCCAGAGAGGTTAAGTGATACACAAGCGATTATAGCCAGTACAATCCAGTTTACCAAACACAATGTTTATGAGCCTGGAAAAATGCTTTGCACTAAGGAAAAAGAAGAAAAAAAACACAGTCTCCAACCAGGAGGTGGTCACTATCCCATGCTGAAATAAAATTCTGTGTAAACACAGAATTACAAAACAGTGTCTCCAGCCAAGATGGGATTAGGACATGCATCTCTTGGTTTTTCAGTGGCATTTACGTCTACCCAGCTGTCTCAAACACACTAAAACTTGGCCCTCGGTGAATCAGATCTATCTGAAGCAAGACAAGCAGACTGCAGTGAAAGAAAACTTAACATCACTTCTGGCACATTGCAGGTATACATGAGGAACACTGGAGCCCTGCTGGTTAAAATAAAAACCAGCATTGAGGAAACCCTGACCCTTGCGTGGGGGCCTTTGGAAAATTCTTTCTAGTTTAGAATCCCAGGAAAGGCCTCCAACAGTGAAATGTAGCCACTGTTACATGGCAAAGAGCAATCCTAGGACCAAAAGAAGTCAGAAGGAGAAGGGATGCAGCCAATTGGAAGATGGGCGCAGCCTGGGAAATTGCACTTGGCACTTGCTTCACACACACCACGGGGGATATTAGAGCAAGCGTGGTGCAGAGAGTCAAGTGCTAGACTCAGAGAACAGCTTCGGTTTTGCCTCAGCACGATCAACCTTGTCGTACAATACTGGGCCACTCACTTTATTTCCTCACATTGCAGTTTCTCTATCAGAACACAAGGGAAAAAAACAAACAAGGTCTGATGTGACCACATTTCACCTTCTGCACATATGATGGGCATAGGACAAAGGGTTTCCAAATATTTCCCCAGAGGAAAGTCACAAATGACATAAGAGATCTGAACGGGATATTTCTGACCCATCATATATGGAGACATACATTGTGATTTTTTTTTTCTACTAAAAAATTATTCACCCACAAATATCAAGGATGGGTTTGGACTTAGAATATCACTCTCTAATACAATCTTCTTGGGAAACCCGTGGGGTAAAGGATGGTGCTTATAACCAAGAACAGGAAAAAAGGAAAAGACAAAGGAAAAATAACAGACCATATGTGTATCAAAGTCAAAGCCCTGGCTTTATTTATACAATGTTCTCATCAAAAAGATTCTATAGAACATGCGCCTGGAGCCCAGCATTGTGGTAAATCCCGTTGTTGGCCCAAGTGAGAGTGTAGCCCTGGAAACCACCTCTGTGTCTCATTTCACGGGCATGGAAGTGTTCTGTCTCACAAAGGATGGCAGAAGACTCAAGACAAAGGCACTGCTTTCTGTGGAGACAACATAGGAAGCAGCAAATAGGAGAGAGACTTTCAACAGTCAGGTCTTTAGGGGCCTAGGGGATGGCAGTAAGGAGGCCACAATATCTTCTCTGATTAGTAGTCTTCAATGGTGAGGAAAGCGCACAGTGAGAATCATGGCAAGAAATGGTGAGATGCCGCCCACCAGTGGCCACAAGAGCATGAGGGACATTGTTTCTGAAGGTCTATGTGGACCTCCTTGGGGAACTGCAGAAATCAATCCTAATTCTTCGGTTTTATAGGTGGGAGCTGTGTGTTCCCAGAAACATAACTATCTCAGATATAGAAAATGAAGCAAGATAGATAAGATGAAAGGAATTCTGCCCACACATCATTTGTACCCACTCAGTAGGCACGGCCACGTCACATCTGCTTTACATTAGTAAACATGTAAAATGTCCAACTCTACGGTAGGGACAGCATTGCCTGTAATATTCAAATGCAGAGATGACTGTTTTAGGTTAGTCTGCAAATGTCTCGTGGCTCTCAAGTCAGAGCTTAAGTCTGAATATAATTTAAGTAAATGGAAGGGAAGAATGAGAAATTTCTAACTCCCCCCCCCAAAGACAAAGGGTAAGTAAAAGCACAGATATGCCTGAAAGAAAGGGAATTAGATGCACAGAACTATATATCAAAGTGGAGGATGCATGTTAGAAACTCTTGAGAGATGAAACTGCATTGTTAGAATAACAGAATACATAAATAGAAAACAGAATTATATATTAGAATATATAATGTTGTTCACAAGGGCATGCCCCCACCCCACCTGCACCCTCTTGGGTATCTGATATATTGTTCCTGTACAGAAATCCTGAATAACATCCCTGTACACATGGGTGGAAACAGAACATATTTCTTCTATTTTCCAAGTGGGAAATTTCATATGCCAAAAAAAAAAAAAAAAAAAAAAAATCATTCACCCACAGGTATCAGGCCAAGACAACTCAAGATCAGAATCCAAGTCATCCACTCACAATCAGTTCCTGCTACACATGCATGAGAAAGATTCCTCACTTCAAATGACTATAGGAAAATTGTGTAGCTTGATATTCACTTTATCACCTTATGCAAGTATTCTAGTAATTAGTTGTTTTAAATACAGACAGTACATTTTACTATGTCCATGTATAAAGTATAATATATAATGTATCATAAACATGATGTAATATATAACATGTAAAAATAGCACATAATAGATACTGACATATATAATATATAGTATATATAAATAGTATATATATAGTATACGTAAATATACTATATAAATATATAGTATGTATATAGTATATAAAAATATATAGTATATATAAATATACAGTATGTATAAATACATAATATACATTGACATATAATATATAGTACATAAAAATATCGTATCAATATATTATCTATATTTATACATACATATATTTAATGCAAGGGATCGGCAAGGGAAAGTCTGTTTAGCACCAGAAAAAAAGTCTATTCATATAAAAAAAGTTTGGAAATACAGTTTATTTATATTGGGATTTTAGGAGCTAAATATAAGTATATCTCTGAAACTTCCTGAAGAAATCTGGGTTTTGTTTGTTTGTTTTCAAAGAATTACTTCATTTTCCTCCAAGATAGCCTTTAGATAATTTTATCCTGTTCTCAGTGAAAAAAAAATTTATGGCTTCTGTTTCTAACATAAGTGCCTATGTTTTTTGAAAAATCACTACTTAATCTACATATTAAACCAATTTTATAAGCTATTTTATTTTTTTATTTTTTATTTTTGTTTTTAGTTTATTATTTGCAGCCAGAGTTTCCAAGTGTCCCCTCCTCCTCTCCTCCCTGCCCGGCGCTTCCGAGCCCCTCTCTTGGCACTCTTGCGAGCCCCTCTCCGCACTCTTCCGCACCGCAGGACCGGGGGCTCTGGAGGGAGGAAGGTCCCGGCCCAGGCACGAGGCCGCAGCGGCCGGTGGCGGGTGGGGGACGTCGGGAGGGGGGCGGCGGCACCATGTTCCGGATATTCTCACTTTTGAAATTTAGTTTCCTCTCCAGTAAAACAGTGGCGATTTCTGTTTGCTTCTGAGTTTAGAATCAGAAGCTGACGGGCGGGGCCAGTGGCTCATAACCGGGGTGGCTGGGGACCTGGGGCTGACGTCCACCCTCCTCCACCCACAGGGCGGAGCCCGGGGTCCAGGCCGGGTGGTGGCTCTGCAGCCTCGGCCCTGCCTGGCGGTGCTGCTGCTGCGAGAGCAGGTGAGTGACGCAGGGGACCGGCCCCTGGGGACGCCAGCTCAGGGAGGCCCCGGCCCTTCAGCTAAACCTCCCGGCTTTTTGGTTCACAGACAGGCTTGAAAACGCCCCTTCCTGAAAGAAGGGGTACTGGGCACTTGACCTCTCTTCCGTCTTCAGGGAACCCTGGGAGGGGACCCACCATGAGCTCACTCGTTTTTAAATAGCCTAATTTTATTCATGCTATCTTTGGAATGGGGAATAGGTCATCCAGTCAAATACGCAGTAAAAACAAATAAGACCTATCACGTTTGATCTTTTTTTTTTAAGAACCTTTATTGAGATACAGTTAACAGGCAAGAAACTGCATATATTTAGAGTGTACAGTTTGGTAGCCCAATCTCCCAATTCATTTCCCCCCAAACCTCCCTGCTTTCCCAACTTGGTGTCCATCTGTGTGTTCTCTACATCTGGGTCTCTATTTCTGCCTTGCAAATGGGTTGATTTGTACCATTTTTCTATAGTCCGCATACATGGGTTAATATACGATACTTGTTTTTCACTTTCTGACTCACTTCACTCTGTATGACAGTCTCTAGGTCCATCCATGTCTCTACAAATGTCCCAGTTTCATTGCTTTTTACAGCTGAGTAATATTCCATTGTATATATCTACCACATCTTCTTTATCCATTCACCTGTTGATGGACATTTAGGTTGCTTCCATGTCCTGGCTATTGTAAATAGTGCTGCAATGAACATTGGAGTGCATGTGTCTTTGTGAATTATGGTGTTCTCTGGGTATATGCCCAGCAGTGGCATTGCTGGGTCATGTGGTAACTCTAGTTTTGCAAGGAACCTCCATACTGTTCTCCATAGTGACTGCATCAATGTACATTCCCACCAACATTGCAAGCGCATTCCCTTTTCTCCACACCCTCTCCAGCATTTACTGTTTGTCGATTTTCTGATGATGCCCATTCTGACTGGTGTGAGATGATACCTCATTGTAGTTTTGATTTGCATTTCTATAATAATTAGTGATGTTGAGCAGCTTTTCATGTGCCTCTTGGACATCTGTATGTCTTCTTTGGAGAAATGCCTGTTTAGGTCTTCTGCCCATTTTTTGATGGGGTTGCTTGTTTTTTTGATATTAAGCTGGATGAACTGTTTATGTATTTTGGAGATTAATCCTTTGTCTGATTCGTTTGCAAATATTTTCTCCCATTCTGAGGGTTGTCTTTTTGTCTTGCTTATAGTTTCCTTTGCTATGCAGAAGCTTTGAAGTTTCATTAGGTCCCACTTATTTATTTTTGTTTATATTTCCATGATTCTAGGGGGTGGATCAAAAAAGATCTTGCTGTTATTTACGTTGAAGACTGTTCTTCCTATATTTTCCTCTAGGAGTTTTATAGTGTCTGGCCTTACATTTAGGTCTTTAATCCATTTGGAGTTTATTTTTGTGTATGGTGTTAAGGAGTGTTCTAATTTCATTCTTTTCCATGTAGCTGTCCAGTTTTCCCAGCACCACTTATTGAAGAGGCTGCCTTTTCTCCATTGTATATCCTTGCCTCCTTTGTCATAGATTAGTTGACCATAGTTTATCTCTGGGCTTTCTATACTGTCCCATTGATCTATATTTCTGTTTTTGTGCCACTACCATACTGTCTTGATCACTGTAGCCTTGTAGTATAGCCTGAAGTCAGGAAGCCTGATTCCACCAACTCCGCCTTTCCTTCTGAAGATTGCTTTGGCTATTGGGGTCCTTTGTGTTTCCATACAAATCGTAAAATTTCTTGTTCTAGTTCTGTGAAATGCCATTGGTAATTTATTCGGGATTGCACTGAATCTGCAAATTGCTTTCGGTAGTAAAGTCATTTTCACAATGTTGATTCTTCCAGTCTAAGAACATGGTATGTCCCTCCATCTGTTTGTGTCTTCTTTGATTTCTTTCATTAGTGTCTTATAGTTTTCTGAGTATAGGTCTTTTACCTCCTTGGTTAGGTTTATTCCTAGGTATTTTATTCTTTTTGTTGCAAGGGTGAATGGAATTATTTCCTTAGTTTCTCTTTCTGATCTTTCATTGTTGGTGTATAGAAATGCAAGAGATTTCTGTGTGTTAATGCAACTTTACTGAATTCATTGATGAGCTCAAGTAGTTCTCTGGTGGCATCTCTAGGAATTTCTGTGTATAGTATCATGTCATCTGCGAACAATGACACTTTGACTTCTTCTTTTCTAATTTGGATTCCTTTTATTTCTTTTTCTTCTCTGATTGCTGTGGCAAGGACTTCCAAAACTATGTTGAATAGTAGTGGTGAGAGTGGACAACCTTGTCTTGTTCCTGATCTTAAAGGAAATGCTTCCAGTTTTTCACCATTGAGAATGATGTTTGCTGTGGGTTTGTTGTATATGGCATTTATTATGTTGAGGTAGGTTCCTTCTGTGCCCACCTTCTGCAGAGTTTTTATCATAAATGGGTGATGAATTTTGTCAAAAGCTTTTTCTGCATCTATTGAGATGATCTTGTGGTTTTGATCCTTCAATTAATTAATATGGTGTATCACACTGATTGATTTGCATATATTGAAGAATCCTCGCATTCCGGGGATAAATCCCACTTGATCATGGTGTATGATCCTTTTAATGTGTTGTCAGATTCTGTTGGCTAGTATTTTGTGGAGGATTTTTGCATCTAAATTCATCAGTGATATCGGTCTGTAGTTTTCTTTTTTTGTAGTATCTTTGTCTGGTTTTGGTATCAGGGTGATGGTGGCCTCATAAAATGAGTTTGGGATTGTTCCATCCTCTGCAATGTTTTGGAAGAGCTTGAGAAGGATGGGTGTTAGCTCTTCTCTAAATGTTTGATAAAATTCACCTGTGAATCCATCTGGTCCTGGACTTTTGTTTGTTGGGAGATTTTTCATCACAGTTTCAATTTCATTGCTTGTGATTGGTCTGCTCATATTTTCTATTTCTTCCTGATTCAGTCTTAGCAGGTTATACCTTTCTAAGAATCTGTCCATTTCATTCAGGTTGTCCATTTTATTGGCATAGAGTTGCTTGTTGTGGTCTCTTATGGTGCTTTTTATTTCTGTGGTGTCTGTTGTAAGTTCTCCTGTTTCATTTCTAATTTTATTGATTTGAGTCCTCTCCCTCTTTTTCTTGATGAGTCTTGCTAGAGGTTTATTGATTTTATTTATCTTCTCAAAGAACCAGCTCTTAGTTTTATTGATTTTTGCTATTGTTTTCTTTGTCTCTATTTCATTTATTTCTGCTCTGATCTTTATGATTTCTGTCTACTAACTTTGGGTTTTGTTTCCTCTCCTTTCTCTAGTTTCTTTAGGTGTAAGGTTAGATTGTTTATTTGGGATTTTTGTTTCTTGAGGTGGGATTGTATTGCTATAAACTTCCCCCTTAAAACTGCCTTTGCTGCATCCCATAGGTTTTGGATCATTGTGTTTTCATTGTCATTTGTCTCTAGGCATTTTTTGATTTCCTCTTTGATTTCTTCAGTGATCTCTTGGTTATTTAGTAGTGTATTGTTTAGCCTCCATGTGTTTGTGTTTTTTACAGTTTTTTTCCTGTAATTGAATTCTAATCTCATAGAGTTGTGATCAGAAAAGATGCTTGATATGATCTCAATTTTCTTGATTTTACCAAGGCTTGATTTATGACCCAAAATGTGATCTTTCCTGGAGAATGCTCCGTGTGCACTTGAGAAGAACATGTAATCTGCTGTTTTTGGGTGTAATGTCCTATAGATATCTTTTAAATCAAGCTGATTTATTGTGTCATTTAAAGCTTGTGTTTCCTTATTAATTTTCTGTGTGGATGATCTGTCCATTGGTGTAAGTGGGGTGTTAAAGTCCCCCACTATTATTGTGTTGCTGTCGATTTCCTCTTTGATAGTTGTTAGCATTTGCCTTATGTATTGAGGTGCTCCTATATTGGGTACATATATATATTTATAATTATTATCTCTTCTTCTTGGATTGATCCCTTGATCATTATGTAGTGTCCTTTCTTGTCTCTTGTAACATTTTTTATTATAAAAGTATATTTAAGGTCTATTTTATCTGATATGAGTATCACTACTCCAGCTTTCTTTTCATTTCCACTTGCATGGAGTATCTTTTTCCATCCCCTCACTTTCAGTCTGTATGTGTCCCTAGGTCTGAAGTGGGTCTCCTGTAGACAGCATATATATGGGTCTTGTTTTTGTATCCATTCAGCCAGTCTGTGTCTTTTGGTTGGTGCATTTATTCCATTTACATTCAGGGTAATTATTGATATGTATGTTCCTATTACCATTTTCTTAATTGGTTTGTTTTTGTTTCTGTAGGTCCTTTTCTTCTCTTATGTTTCCCACTTAGAGAAGTTCCTTGAGCATTTGTTGTAGGGCTGGTTTGGTGGTGCTGAATTCTCTTAGCTGTTGCTTGTCTGTAAAGCTTTTGATTTCTCTGTCGAATCTAAATGAGATCTTTGCTGGGTAGAATATTCTTGGTCGTAGGTTCTGCCCCTTCATCACTTGAAATATATCGTGCCACTCCCTTCTGGCTTGCAGAGTTTCTCTTGAGATCAGCTGCTAACCTTATGGGAGTTCCCTTGTATGTTATTTGTCGTTTCTCCCTTGTTGCTTTTAATAACTTTTCTCTGTCTTTAATTTTTGTCCATTTTTCTACTATATGTCTTGGCGTGTTTCTCCTTGGGTTTATCCTGGCTGGGACTCTCTGCACTTTCTAGACTTGGGTAGCTTTTTCCTTTCCCATGGTAGGGAAGTTTTCAACTATAATCTCTTCCAATATTTTCTCGGGTCCTTTCTCTATCTCTTCTCCTTCTGGGACCCCTATAATGTGAATGTTGGTGCGTTTAACATTGTCCCAGAGGTATCTTGGGCTGTCTTCAGTTCTTTTCACTCTTTTTTCTTCTTTTCCGCATCAGTGATTATCACTATTCTGTCTTCCAGGTGACTTATTCACCCTTCTGCCTCAGTTAATCTGCTATTGGTTCCTTCTGGTGTATTTTGCATTTCATTTATTGTGTTGGATAACTCTGTTTGTTCTTTAATTCTTCTAGGTCTTTGGTAAACTTTTCTTGCAACTTTTCAATCTTTGCATCCAGTCTTTTTTCAAAGTCCTGGATCATCTTCACTATCATCATTCTGAATTCTTTTTCTGGAAGGGTGCCTATCTCCTCTTCATTTATTTGTTCTTCTGGGGTTTTAGCTTGTCCCTTCATCTGGTACAAAGCCTTTTGCCTTTCTTCTTTTTCTGTCTTTCTGTGGCTGTGGTTTTCAGTTCCACAAGATGAAATACTGCTGATACTGCTTGATTCTGCTATCTGCCCTCTTGTGGAGGAAGCTATCTAGGAGGCACATGCATGCTTCCTGATGAGGGGGACTGATGATGGGTAGGGCTTGGTGGAACAAGCTCAGTAAGACTTTAATCTGATTTGGTGGGCGGAGATCAGTAAAACTTTAATCTGCTTGTCTGCCAATGGGTTGGGCTGTGTTCCCACCTTGTTGGTTGTTTGGCCTGAGGCAACCCAGCACTGGAGCTTACAGGCTCTTTGGTGGGTCTAATGGCAGACTCTGGGAGGGCTCAAGCCAATGAGCACTTCCCAGAACCCCTGCCGCCAGTGCCCCTGTCTCCTTGGTGAGCCACAGCTGCCCCCCCCACCTCTGCAGGCAACCCTCCCACACCAGCAGGTAGGTCTGGTTCAGTCACCTATGTGGTCACTGCTCCTTCCCCCAGGTCCTGGTGAGCGCCCTTTTTTGTGCCCTCCAAGAGTGGAGTCTCCGTTTCCCCCAGTCCTGTGGAGGTCCTGCAATCAAATCCCGCTGGCTTTCAAAGTCTGATTCTTTGGGGATTCCTCCTCCCTTTGCTGGACCCCCAGGTTAGGAAGCCTGACATGGGGCTCAGAACCCTCACTTTAGTGGGTGGACTTCTGTGGTATAACTGTTTTCCAGTTTGTGAGTCACCCACCCACCATTTATGGGATTTGATTTTAATGCGATTACGCCCCTCCTACCATCTCACTGCGGCTTTTCCTTTCTCTGGATGTGGGGTGTCTTTTTTGGTGAGTTCCAGTATCTTCTGTCGATGATTGTTCAGCAGTGAGTTGTAATTCCGGTGCTCTTGCAAGAGAGAGTGAGCGCATGTCCTCCTATTCCACCATCTTGATGCTTTCACATAAGCTATTTTTAACACTGCCTTTAAAAATGAGCTTCTTCCTGTTGTGAAGGTTTTCAATAATTGGCAAAGTAAAACAATAACATTCCTACTATGGCACAGAGAAAACAACAGCAGAAACAATTTGTCCATTTGTCTAAAGTCAGGGGAAAAGAGGCTTAATCGTTTTTGTTTCAAAGATTCCACTTAGATCCCACCAATAAAGGTAAGAAGCACTACAGATCAATTATTAATTTGTCAAAACATTAAATAAGATAGGTTTCACCTCCTCTTAAGATGGCCTGACTCAATGTTTGCCCACGACACGTAGACTTAACAAGCCCCTTGTGTCTCACTGCAACCAAGCAAAACCATGTTTCATCAACAACAACTGTGCTTGAATGAACTTTAATTTACTGTTCTGGGTCTATGTTCCTCCCCTCTCCCCTTTGAAAAAAAAAGAATATGTAAATAATATCAGAGTGGCTGTTTAAGATGAAGGTGACTAAAGAGTTAATGTGAAAAGGTGCAGATTCAACAACCCAGTATGGCACTTCCACCTCTAGGGATGCTTCAGTTCCACCACTCAGCAGGGACGCATTTATTTTTGTAGTAATGCATGGAGAATTTAAGGCTGGGTGGTTTATATTTATAGCAGCTGCAGATAAACAATAAAAGCAGTTGAGTGAGGCAGGTGGAATAGACTCTCCTTTGATGGAAGAGCAGTCCTTAGTCTTGAAGCAACATGAAGCATTTTCAAGTTACAGAAACTTTTATGGCCTGGGTTCTCTTGCAATTTGGTTTTCCAAATTTGACCCTAGAAGAGCAGGCATGTAAGAGCTGAAATGTGTCCCCTCCCAGTTTACTCCCAGTCTCCCAAAATTTAACCGTATTTAAGAAATTAAGTCTTTTAACAGGTATTAAGTTAAAATGGGCTGCTGGAACTGTCCCTAATTCAATCTGACTGGTGTCTGTATAAGATGAAATTTGGACACAGAGAGAGATACCAGGAATGTGTGTGCACAGAGGAAAGCCCAGGCGAGGCACTGCAAGAGGTGAACATTGCAAAGGCAAGAAACTGAGCCTGCTGGCATCTTGATCTTAGACATCTGGCTTCCAGAACAGTGAGAACATACATTTCTGTTGGTTGAGCCATCCAATCTGTGGTATGTTGTTATGGCAGCCTGAGCAAACAAATGTGGGGCATAAGGTGATTCTTCATGCTCAGTCCTGCACTACCATCATCCAAGTCCATGATGATGGTTTCGTATGGGCTCCAGTCATCACTGAACTATGCACCTATATTAGTCACTCCCCTTACCCCCACCCTATTTTGCTTCATTATTGCTCTTGTAATTAGATATTCTCTCCCTACCCAGGCTGTCTACAACTCTAGGTCACAATGTCTATCATGGGCTTCAGCAGCAAAAATTAACATGTACTGTTATATACTGTTGTATATATGCACGTCAAATTGGTACTAATTTCAAAGTTTCTAAATAAAAGTGTCCCTTTTGCTTCAGATAAAATGAAGGGATTATTCATCCAACAGGAAAAATCCTAAATGAGCAGGCTAGGAAAAGTGGTAGCATCAATGTATCCTTTAAAGGATATTTACATGCAGTTTAGGTATTATCACCTAAAAAATAATGAAAATGCTTGCAGCTCTAAACCTTAAAAGTTGAATTAAGATGTAAAAGATTGAAAACTAGGTGTTCCACATGGTCTCCTGTGCAATAAACAGGGACAAATGTACCTGGTTAAATATCTCTAGTCTTAGGCTGAGAGGCATAAAGTCAAAATTAGCACCTACGTTCCAATAGTACTGAAGTGAAGGACCTGGAACAACTGGCAGATGGGAAAGAAATTAAACAAGTATGTGATCAGAAAGGCAAAATGTCAGTCTCTGTTTGGAATGTTCCAAACATTACCTGGTAACTCCTACTCATCCTTCAACTCCCTAGATCTTATGTGCTTGCGTATGGCACACCTTCTCAAACATCCAGAAGTCCTTTGTGCATACTTCAAATATAGCATTTATCACATTATTCAATAATTATTGCTCTATTCAATTAAATTTAAAACATTAACTTAAGAGGTACTGATATTGTATATATCACTAAGAAAGGTAATTGAACCATGGCATAATTCTTTCTTGTCACATAGAATTTTAGTTTATACTTACTGAAAGAGCCCTTTTAGACTTGTTTAAATATAAATTCTTTATTGCATGTTACTCTGGTCATACATAAGAAGGAAAATATTAGTGAATTATAAGTAAATAATTCCTAGAACTTCTTTTTACTCAAAGTTTGGCTTCTTAAACTCTTTTTGCAACAGAGTTAGGGATACTTGTGATTTTTTTCATACAAGTGTACCCTCTGGGCCATCAGGAATATCTGTAATACCTATTTCTAAAATCAACCTGCTTCCAGTGAAGAGGAAAATTAGAAACTTGCACTCAGCTAAAAATAACTCCATGCTTGTTCTGCTTTTGTAAAATATGCTTGCTGCATGGAGAAAAAAAACAAAAAACAAAATAAAACAGGATGACCTAGCAATCCAATGTAATCATAAGATGTTTTGCTAAAAATGGAATGTTCTGCACCTGCTCTTGTAAGTTTCTGTTTGGAAACTTCCATGCTCTGTAAACCAAGTAACCAATCTACCCATGCTAACTGTAAACATGTGCACTGACCCCTATAAAAGTAAAGCTGACCCTAAGCTTGGGGCCCAGAACTTTGGAGTGTTAGCTCGTCTGGGGCCGCTGGCTTAATAAACCTGAATTCTCAAACCCAGCGAGTGCGGTGCTTGGTTTCTCGACGGACTGATTGCTGCAACACCAAGACTTCCCTGGTGGTGCAGTGGTTAAGAATCTGCCTGTCCAGAAATAGAGACACAGATGTAGAGAACAAACATATGGACACCAAGTGGGGAAAGCGGGGGAGGGTTGAGGGGGGAATGAATTGGGAGATTGAGATACCAAATTGTATGCTCTAAATGTATGCAGTTTATTGTATGTTAACTGTATCTCAATAAAAGTTCAAAAAAAAAAAAAAAAAAAGAATCTGCCTGTCAATGCAGGGGACACAGGTTCGATCCCTGGTCCAGGAAGATCCCACATGCCTTGGAGCAACTAAGCCCGTGTGCCACAACTACTGAAGCCCACGTGTCTAGAGCCTGTGCTCCACAACACAAGAAGCCACCCCAATGAAAGGCCCATGCATGACAATGAAGAGTAGTCCCCCACTGGCCACAACTAGAGGTAGAGAAAGCCCGCACACAGCAATGAAGACCCAAAGCAGCCAATAAATAAATAAATAAATAAATAAATAAATAAATTTAAAATAAAAATAAAAACAGTGTTTCCCTGTTATATTTAGAGTTGTCCTCCAAATCTCTGGAATTAATCAATAAAATGTGTGCACTTGCACAGATTATGATAATTTTGTCATACCTTCCACCTGCCTAACAACGACTGTAATATTCAAAAGGTGGTAAATGTGTGCCTGAGAAACAATTAAATATAATCATTAATATTCCCTTGATTTTTCATTATCTTTCTATCTTATTATTCTGTGTCCCCAGAACATAGGCTAGTTCCTGGTAGGGGGAAAGTTCTGGATACTCTTGTATCCCAGTCCCCACAGGAACTCTGCCTATGCTCTCATAATTAGTGCCTAATGACCATTTTCTCAAAGGAGAACCTGAAACAAATTTAAAAGGATGGTCTTATCACAAATTTTCATGCCACCTTCTAATCAAGTTACTGGTACTGTTGCTGCTGCTACATGGAGGCACACGCATGTGTGCACACAGACACAGACACCCACCCCTTATTGATCTGTTGTGAGACATTCTGATTCCCTGTGGCTCACTAAGGTGAGTTGGTAAAAGAGGAATAACACAGCCATACCCAGTGTTATGATGAAATGTTTGTGTCTCCCCCAAATTCATATGGTGAAATTCTAACCCCCAAAGGAAGGGTATTAAGAGGCGGGGCATTTGGGAGGTGATCAGGTCATGAGGGGTGGAGCCCTCATGCATGGGATTAGTCCCTTATGAAAGGAGCTAGAGGGCACTCTCACTCCTTCTGCCATGTGAAGACACAGAGAAGACGGCACTCTGTGAATCAGGATATGTGTTTTCATAAGACGTTGAACCTTGATCTCAGACGTTCCCAGCCTCGAGAACTGTGATAAGTACATTTCTGTTGTTTAAGCCACCCGGTCTATGGTATTTTTTATACAGCAGCCGGAACTAAGACATCCAGTGACACCGAAACCAAATGAGGCAACACACTCAAAGGGCCCCTGTGAGACCCATGCAGAGCTGTAGAAGTAGCTCTGCTCCATTGTCCTCAGTTACTCAAAGCTCGATTGACTTCCTGTGACTGTCTAAAAGAGAGTATGTGTTTGACTCCTTGAAGTGACTGAAGGAACTCCAGTCTTTAGTCTCCATGCCTTCCTACCACATCTGTACTCTCAAAACTCTCCCCAGTGGAGTTGACAGGAGCACCTTCTTTTTCCTGCGGTTGCAAAGCACTTTCCAACACTTCCTTGCTCACCCCCTCTTCCAATTCCTTAGAGAGCTATTTTCCAGGCTTCCTTCTTTACAAAGGTTTTTCTTATCCTCCCACTTCAACTTTCCCAATCCTAGGCAAACTAATTCCTCTCTTTTCCATCTCTCTACCTTGAATGATGGAGGTAGCAAGGGTGCACATACCTTGTCATTCCTGAGCCTTGAAGACAAATACTGAGCCTCCTCTTTGCCTTTCCCTCCACCCGAGGGGCTGGAACAGGATGGACATTCTATAAGCACCAGATGAATGCTTTTGAAATGAGTAAATGAATGGATTTGCTTCATCATTGAGGGAGTGGATAAACTAAAATGTATTACATGATATGATGCAACGCTATACAACAGATCAAAGGAATAAATAGACTTCAACACTTAACTTATGTTAAACATATAAAATGTATTATGGTAGTGGTTGCCTGGGGTCAGGGGAGGGATGAGACTGGAGGTGGTTATCCTCCACAAGGATTTTTGCTTTGTCTCTATCTTTTCATTTTCATTTAAAAAATAAAGAATACTGAAAGCAGCTTGCCTGTTTATTCAGGATGGTAGGAACACAGGTGTTTGTTAGATTATTCTTTATGCTTCCTGCATTTTTAAATTTAAAATAAAGGAAAACATATTTTTCATCTCTTGAATGTATAGGAGATTATCTTCTATGTCATTAACTGGACACAAAGGAAAAACATCATTATGACATTTTGTTGTTCAGTGTGTGTTCAAGCCTGGCATCATAGTATTTGTGTATGTGTTTATTGTTTGTCTTTGATTAGACTGTAAGTTACATGAAATTCTGTTTGTCTCTTTATCTTCAGCTCCTAGATCATTGGCCACGCCCCAGGCTCTCAAATAAATACTTGTTGAATAAATAATAGTATACTGACCATTCTGTGTATCTATCAACCTTTTAAAGATATTATTTCATTAATACAGTCCTTGGAATTAAATTAATCTTTAGTCACAGTTCCTCCGCTTAGTTTAAACAAAGTTCCTCCACTTATTCACTCCTGAAATTACATGCAAATAGAAACATGTAGATTTCTGCATGAGAAGTGAAAGCAGTAAAAAGGGTAGGGAGGAAGGGGAATGGTGAAAAGTGTCAAAGGACATTGGTGGTGCTTGGGACAAGGGAACAAAACAAAAGGACAAGGGAAGAGAACAAATGAACAGAGAGAGTGATAGGTCTAGACAGACAACTGAGAGAGGCAAGGAAGCTCGTGGTGCTGGCAACCATGTTTATTATTACTATAACAGTAATTCTAGACCCCTAACTACTGCCATGTATTAGGTATTTTCTAAGAGCCAAGAAATGTGATGGATTCTTTACATATGGTAGCTTTATTTTTTTCAGTTTAATACCCCAATATTGTACATGTATATAAAGCTCAGAGGACTCTTTTACTAAAGATTATATATTGATAGTGACAGAAAGAGCACCAAACTGTGGTCTGCTGTACTCCAGAGTGCCAGTTCTTAGCCAATGTACAACTGTTAGCTTTAATTGTCTTTTCTTTCTTCTCCCTGGTCATCAGGAACATCTCAGTGATGGCTTACTCCATCAGCTTCATTGGATTCTCACAGCCAAATTTATAGGGCTAAAGACTTATGGGGCAGTGGAGCCTTATTAATCAATACCCTTCTCTTGTGATGTATGGCCAGATATTCATTTGCATTAAACTGTCCACCCCAGACCAGCTACTATTTTCCAGAAGCTGCTTGGAAGATGCAGTTCCCAGTGTAGCAGTGCACTTTTTTAAGAGCCTAAGACAGCTATTTCGCTACCTGGTAAGGACTTCCTATCATGGATTCAGAACCCAACCTGGTGATCTTGAACTTCCATTGGGGATGCTACTAAGAATTAATTCCCCCCACCCTAAGCCATGATCCAGATTCCAACATTACTAGAAATAATCAGTACAGAGATAAAAGTATAATTTTTCAAGGAGATAGAATGGAGTTCCCCAGACCATTTATATCTATCGGTTGAAAAAACTTCTATTTTGGCAACTTCAAGCACTGATAAGGTCAGTTGGTCCATCCCTCCCTCCCCAGGGCCTCTGCTCTGTCATTAATGTCTTGTTCATCATATCCTATAAAACTAAAAACAAAAACAAAAAGAAGAATAGGAATTTTTTAAAAAGGAAAGGAAAGGAAGGGGAGGGGAAGGGAAGGGGGAAGGTGGGGGAGGAGGGGAGAAGAGGGGAAAAAAAAAAGGAAAAAGAAAAAGAAAAACAGAAGCAAAGTCTTCATGGATTCCTCCATGTCTGAAAGCATTTCTACAAAGAAAGCCCTTTGTGGGATGAAGTGGCAACATTCCTTATCTAGCACAGAAGGATGCTGGAAGAAAGAAAACTTGGTCTGAAACATAAACACCGAATCCATCAGTTTGTTCTCTCTGTAGTTTTTTGCTTGTTTTGTTTTTTCATTAAAAGGGCATATCCAGCATATGAAATGTTTAGGAAACATACAGAATCAGAGAGTTGCAGAAAAAGGACAACTCTTCAAGAACAACTAGGCCCCCTCCTTTTCAGGATGCTGAAACCTAGACAGATTAGCAAAACTCATCCAATCCCAAGGTGTTTATTTTATTTTAGAGTCAGAGTTAATTGTCATAATTTTTTTCTCTTAAAGTTTTCTTATTTTTGTCCTTAAGGTTGTTAATTTCCAAGTGTACCCTCTCTCCTTTCTCATCCCCTTTCCTTCAACTCTAGTAAAAGCCAGAAATGGCCATCAGAGGACAGGCACACAATCCAGTCTCAAGTGTAGGTGATATGATGAGCCACCTGGAACAACCAGACTTCAGCACAGCCACTTATAATTTTAAGACCCAGTGTTCTTCTTCTCCGGCATCTGTACACAGTGGTACACATCCAGAATCACAAAGCTCACTGGCATCAAATTCCTGTAAAAGAACGTTATTTACATAGGTTCTAGGTCTGCCTCTACACTCAGCTTGTGATACCGGGCAACTCACTTAACATTACTGAGCCTCAGTGTTCTCACCTGATAAATGGCAGAAACAGCAGTCTTGTTTGCGAGTGTCTTCTAGTAGGTCACTCAAGTCAAGGGTATGCTGGTAAACATTTAACAACTGGTTCTCTGGATGGGTGGGGGAAAGCCCTGATTTGCAGTGTTTGCCCATGTCTCTGATGCAAATACTCCACCAAATCTATTTCAAGCTACAAACAGGATGTCACCGAATACCACACCAGAAAAGATACTGTGACCTGACCAGAGGATGTTCCAGCACACCAATTACTCCATCTACCTGTAGGTAACACCACAGATGTTCTTGCCTTTAAACTTCGACTCACACATTACACATTTCACTTAAGCTGAAGCTTTTCTCTTCTCTCTGCACATCTCATTCCTACTCATAGTTCAATACTCAGCCTTACAGCCAACTCTTCCATAAAGATTTCCGAGATCATTTACATCAGAATCAATTCTCTCGTTATCATATCTCTAGTTAACTCTTACTCTATTTTTCCTATATTTATTAGCTGTGTACAAGCCTATTTTTCCCTAATTCCCCTTTCCCAGCACATGTCACAGTCTCCACGGGCTCTACCAATACATAGCAAAATCCCTTGAACGTAGTAGGGGTCTGGTCAGTGTCCACTGAATAAATTAGTAACTAAAACTACTTTGAAAAAAAATGACAAACTCTTGTCAAGAAGTTTTTTTGCCCCTAAGAACTGAGAACTCTTTGAAGACAGGACAGTGTTTGTGTTTACATTCTTAGTATTTCATTTGTGCCAGAAAAAAAGTTTAGAACTAGAGTGAACTGGGCCAGAGCAATGGGATTTCCCAAGTGGCTAATGCCGGTGTTTCTGATAGAATTGGGATGGGAGGGGCCCAGCTG